>NC_133391.1:78269883-80769883 GCF_047511655.1 Castor canadensis
AGATCCTATCTTGGTGGGGCTCAAGGGGTAGAGCACTTGCCTGGCATGTGCAAGACCCTGGGTTCAATCCCAGTACTGCAAATAAGTAAATACGCTGCCAGATAGGGCTCAGATGGAAATGAGAAATATGTTATTGGCAACTGAAGGAAAGTAGATCCTTGCTATATACTGATTTTTTAGCTCAGTGAAACCATTTGGACTTCTACCCTCCAAAACATGGGAATAATACTATACTTCTGTCCTAAAGTTGTTTAAGTATGCAACACATGTGAAGTGCTTATATTACAGTTCTCAGTAAATAGTAGCTACCACTAAGTCTTCCTCTTTTTCTAAGAGACTATTTTTATAAGACATGGCACAATGGTACAGGATCAAAGTTGATCAGCAAAGGCCCTCCCACATATACTTGAAAAAACTCTCCCCAGGGCTCTTTTATTTTGGCAATAGACTTTAGCTAAGAAACAGAACTCAAGCAAGCACAGAGGTGAACTCACGGACTCAAAGGTGCCTTCCTCAGAGCACTCACATACCCAGATATGCTTCTATCTCCCCAATTCTGGCCTTTTACACGCAGGCTGGTGTGCATCTAATGTAAGTCGCTGATAGTGGCTGGGGCTTCTAGCCTTGCCATAGACTTTAGGGTATATCTGACTCTGGGTGATTATAGGAGTGGAGGTTTGGCAGGTGTGTTCTTGGGTAAGACAGTATCTGTGATGAAGAGTGGAGAAAGACAAGACAGAAGACCTGGGGAATGTCACCTCACTACCCATCTGTGGTCTAATATGCTACCTTGAGCAGCAGCTTTGAACAGGATTGGTACACTTGGGGAAATAAATTCAAGCTGGTAAATTTTATTAAACTATCAACAATAAACTTGCTTGTTTAGACTTTCTGTACAAAACAGACTTTACTCATTTTTAAAGTTCATTTGGTTGTTTTCTTTTTTTTTATGCAGTGGCAACTGTAATCTAGAAACCCAGGGTTTGGGATTCAGCAGACAAGGGGTACAATCACAGTAATGATAAAGTTCTCATTGTCCTTGTTCTCTTGTGGATACAAATTTGGTTCCCAAAAGTTACCTTCTCATACCCTAAACTTCTATGGTTATGCCTCTTGAGTATAAATTGTATAAAGCTCTCAATTTCCTGTTTAAACAGTAGCACAAACATCCTTTTCCCAGGATTTCCTTTGGTAATGCCATCTTCAGGACTGACTTCTTTCGCCCTTTGCCTAGGCTTCTCCCTGAGAGAGAAAGCTGCTCCAGGCAGTGTTATTGCTGAGGAAGTGCTTGGTCTCTCTGAGATAAGCAGTAGAACAGCATCTATCTCTGCTCCCCCGTCCTTTTTTTGGCTGTGAGCAATGAGACTCCAAATGATGAGGCAGAGAAAGTCCTTTCTCCAATTCACACACTCATTTCAAGGCTTCCTGGCAATCAGGAATCTTATGACCCTTCCCTAGAGGGCCCCTGGTCTCTAGCCAGTATTTGACCTGAATGTGTTTCTGCAGATTAGGCAATGACCTTCTCACCACAAAGTTGACTGCCTGTGCAAAGATGAATTTTTCAAGTTCTTTTGGAATCTGGGCTAAATTTCTCCAAAAATATTTGCCATAAAAGTCCCTTGCTGTCACTGGGACAGGCTTTAATTTCTAGCTTACTAATATCAGTGAGGCAGAGGACAAGGCTTGCTAGAACTGCAAAATTTAAAGGAATTATAATCTATTGGTAAATTGATAAACTCAGGTCAGACTGGAGTCTTTCTTATTCAAGCACTTCCCAGAGACGAGTTCCAAGAGCCCCAATTCTAAACAACCCCAGCAATCTTTCCCACCAAACAAACAAAGTTCAGACTCTCCACCCTTCGTTTCCCCTTCCTCACAAAGCTCCCAGACACACAGGCAGCCTATCATCTTTGAGCAAAGCAGGTGGTTCCTTGGCCCTTTGACACATTGGGATCTCCCCAGCAGAAACCTGACTCTCGTTTTTGAGAAGGTACTTAAGAGTTTAGCTGTAGAGAATGATGTGTAGAGAAAGCTAGCAAGGTAATTCAGAAATTCTCCTGACACACTCAACAAAAGAAAAACAAAGTATATGCTTTTTCTAAGACAAAATCAAAAGTTATTTCTCAGGACAAAGTTTTTAGAGACCATACCATATAGCTTGAATGTAGTTGCATGTTAAAGGGATCAATGATAACCAGATGCACTACAGTAAGTCTCTACTTCCTAACCCTGCATTAGTCTGCTGCTTTTATCTGTGGAATTTCAAGGAAACTGCAGCCTAGGGGAACAGCTCTTGCTGCTTTTCTTCTCACAGTGTATGTTCCAAAAAATGTGCATACTGGAGCACACATCTAAGTGCATGTGAGGTTGGATAGTTTTCAGGAGACATATGGTCTCCATTTGAGGCCACTGTTATGGAAGAAGTTCCTGTATTATGGCTCCAACTCAGTCTGTATTCTGCCTGGGGCTACTCATCCAGGAAGAACTGGTGCAGAAGAAATGACAATAGTGCAGGAAATGAAAGGTGTATAGTAAAGAACTATCTCAGAAATTTATTTATTATACAGAAAAATATTTCATTTCAGAAAAGCCAAAACATTCTTATTCCAGTCTTTTATTAACATGGCCATTCAAAATGGAAAGAGCAGATTGTTGCTTGAAGAAGGAGATGAAGAAGTGACACTTGGATCAAGCCAACAAAGACTTAGGCTTCATGGCTTCTCCCAGACAGAGGGAGTTAACTCCCTTCCCCACTCCATCTTGCTCCTTCCCTTCAGGACAGTCCAGAACAAACAAAGTCTTTGTTCATCAAAAGCTACGTGGAGAACTCCACCAAACATAAGGAGCTCCACAACACCCCAGAAAGTGAAATTGCACCTTGCTTTACTCAGCTAGAGATCCCTAAGGCAAGCTGGCACTCCTCAGCTATCAGATGGAAGGTGAGGGTGGAGGACATTGACAGGAGGAAGCTGCTCCACTCACAAGATCCCTGATCTCGTTTTTTTCCTAATAAGGATATGTACACACCTCCCAGGACTGGCATTGCCATGGCAACAGCAGAAGTCCAGGGTGAGCAGGTTAGTGGAACAGCATGCTTTCTAAAATCTCCATCAAGGCCAGAGGCTGCAGTCACTTATGAGATGGAAAAATTCATGTTGATAGTGCTCCTAAATGAACTCCAAAAAATATACAGCATGGTTTCTTTGCGGGGGAAGAATCAGAGGTGGAGTCCTTATGGACTCTCCCCGCAGGGAGATGGTTTTGTCAGAAAGGCAGGGATCCCTAAGACACAGAGCATGGATCCCCCTTATAACTAGGGCACATAAACTGTCCATTTTCCACAAAGTAAAGAGATGTGGCAAACCAGGGCAAAAGCTATCCCCCAAGGAAACAGACAGTCAGTAAAAAAAAGTCTCTGTAACAAAACCTTCCCACACAGAAAAACCGAGGCCTAAATTTTGAAGCTGAAGGATAGATACATCCCCCGAAAATTCATAAAAATATATATTATTTACTAAATGTTTATTTTATTGCTCTCCAGGCTCTGCAATATGTGTTATGTCATTTAATTCCTGTAACAACCTTATAAGGCAGATATCACTCCCACATCAATTTTACAGAGAAAGAAACTGAGAATAGACTACTCAGAGGCAAAGACTGGTTTGAGACCAGCTCAGGCAAAAAGTTAGAGAGATCTCCCCAACTCAATAAACAAGCATGTAGTGATACATGCTTGTAATCCCAGCTATTTAGAAATTATAGGTAGGAGAACAGTGGTCCAAGCCAGCCTCAAGCAAAAAGCACCAGGCTGTATCTGAAAAATAAGTAAGCAAAAAGGGGTTTGGGTGTGACTCAAGTGGAAGAGCACCTGCCTAGCAAGTGCAAGGCCCTGAGTTCAAACCCCAGTGCTGCCAACAATGAAGAAGGAGGAGGGAGACAGAGAGAGAGAGAGAGAGAGAGAGAGAGAGAGAGAGAGAGAGAGAGAGAGAGAGAGAAGAAGAAGAAGAAGAAGAGGAGGAGAAGGAGGAGGAGGGGGAGGAAAGAAACTGCGAAAAAAGAGTTAAATGGTCTCAGGAGCATAAAACTAATGAGTAGCAGAGCAAAAGTTCAAAGGGGGGGGTCACTGGAGGTGGACCTCTTAGCAATTAATTATCTCTCTGGTGTGGGAAAGGCCCTTACTTTCCACAAGAATCATAAACAGATGCCTTCCTCATAGTTTCTAAGTCTCCAAAGATAACGTACAGCATCAGGAATATTTATTGTAGACCAATTTGTAAACTTTAGGGTACATTGGGATCAAACGAAGGGCTTGTTCACACCCAGTTTGCTGAGAATTTCTGATCTGATAAGTCTAAGGTAGGGCCTGAGAATCTTCATTTCTAACAAGTTCCTACATGTTGTTTGTACGGCTGGTCCGGAATCTAGACTCTGAGAATCACTGTCTACTCACTGAAGTTCTCTGACTGAACCTCATGGCCTTAGTGGTCGCCCTACCTAATTAGTCTTTCACTGCTTAGTCTGAGATCCCTGGGGTCTTGCTTCACAAGCTGTAACTTATCTTTGGCAGTGTGTCCTGTGCTTTGGAATTCCCTGAGCTCTTTTGAAAACAGAACAGTCGTCCTTTGGTATCCATGGAGGCTGGGTTCCAGCTACTGGCGATGCCCAAATCTACAGATGTTCAAATCCCTTATATAAAATGGTGTGGTATTTGCATATAAAGTACGCACATCCTGTTTACTTTAAATCACCTCTAGATAACTTATACTGACTAAAACAATGAAAATGCTATTTCATTGTATTGGCGCAGTGGCTCATATTTGTAATCCCAGCTACTCGGGAGGAAGAAAGTGAGCGGATTGCGGCTGCAGGCCACCTGGGCAAAAACACGAGACCCTACTCGTGTTTACTAAAGCTAAATAAATAAATAAATAAATAATAAATAAAAAGGCCTGGGGGTGTGGCTCTAGTGGTTGAGTGCCTGCTTAGCAAGCATAAGACCCTGGATTCAAACCTCAGTACTGCCAAAAAAAATATGCTGCAAAATGCTATATAAATAGTTGTTAGACTGTATCATTTAGGAAAGAATGACAAGAAAAAGTCTACACATGTTTAGTACAGACACAATTTTTTCCATATATTTTCAAACTGCAGTTGGTTGAATCCATGAATAGAGAACTTGAAGTTATAGATGGTGGACTGTATCTCTCACTCTAAAATATCTTTGTACTGTTGCCTTAGGTGGCTCTTTTTTTTGAGACAAGGTCTCCCTATGTAGCTTAGTCTCACCTTGAACTCATAATCATCCTGCCTCAGTCTCCCAAGTGCTGGGATTACAGGCATTTGCCACCACACCTGACTTGTCTTCAGATCTCATGAAATGTAGAAAAAGACTCCAGAAGAACCAGTAGGAGACAGTAAAGCAGAAGGGCCCACTGTTGCCAGACCAGTTAGTTCCCTAAAATACAGGGACCATCTTTTTATAATCTCTCCAGATCCCCTATAGGAACTACAGGGAATGTAGAGAATATTCATTAAGACCCCTTCAAGGCATTCACACTGAGAAAGTTAAAAAAGTTATAAAGTGTTAAGTGCCTGGCCCTTTAATACCCCTCCCCTCCAAGCACAGCCCTCCTCTTGAAAAAGAGGCTGTAACTCTATTCCCTTTATTCTCTATTTAGCTAATTTTCTCTCTCTGCTTAGTCTCATGGGAAGCTGAAAGGCAATCAAGAAAGCCCATGATACAGGTTTGCTCACACAGGAAGCAAGGCTGGAGAAAGGAATCAGTAATCAGAATTAACCAATTTAATGCCTGGCTCATTTATCCTGCAGAAAACATCACCTGGTGATGCTTCTATTGATCCCTTCAAATGTGGGATCTTTATCCCAGGCTTTTGCAGACTGTGAAAAATAAATGAACAGTTTCAAAACAAAGCAAAAGAATTAATCAAAAGGGGAAAAAGAACTTCAAGAAACACATGTGAATAAGGAGTGTGCAAATCTCACCCCAGTCCATTTATGCGTATGGCTGCAGCTGATGCAGGTGTTGGTACGAAAAGAGCAGTAAGTGGCTGGTCATGGGAAGGGCTCAGGCACAAGTATAAGGAGGCTCAGGCACAAGAAGCCTTTTGGAACAACTACACCTTCACCATGAAGCACTAAGGGGGACAGAGTCAATGAAAGGCAGGCTCTACTTGGAACTGGAAATAACCAAGTTTTGAGGAACATTTTCCTTTTCTTTAGGCAGTGACTAATAAATTCTCCTCACTCCATCTCCAGGAAGGCAGCTGGGGGTGACAGGACTGTACAGATGTCAGAATGATCCAGACAACCTCAGAGGGCCTGTATCTGGGACTACAAATGAGAACCACTGAATTCTAGCCACCACATTATCAGTCAAATCCATATGATAGATTGCACACCACAAAGTATCCCAGAATATATCCCAGAAAAAAAGGAGTAAGAATACCAGACATTTACAAATACTATATGTCAACCACTATGTCAGCTCTTTTCTCTCCTTTAGTTCTCATGGCAACGCAATAATTTATAAATTACTTTCAATTTACAGAAAGAGTAATTAAGAAAGTATGAATGCAAGTAATTTGTTTATGCTTACTTAGCAAGTAAGTTTGGGATTGGATTTCAATTCAGATCTGACCCAAATCATATGTCATAGTCCCTCCAAACAGTGATGAACATATTTTGAGACCTAAAACCTGAAAGTACCAAAAAGAAAGGGTAGAAGATAGAAGAGAACACTTTGAACTTTGTATAATTGGTGTGGAGGCATATTGAAAAGCATGGTTAGGTCACCATTGAATAACTGGAAGATGTGAGGACTGTGACTCATACATCAGTAGCTAATAGGGAAGGGAAGGAATGGAGACTCATTTCCCATCTTCTGCCAAAAATACAGGTTCCTAAAAAAACATATGGGTTCCTAACATCCTTTTGAATCTGAGGTAGAGATCTGGGCCAGACTCATGAAACAATCAATAAATGGTTCCCATTTCATATTTGCTTAGGAATATATACCAAGCAGCAGCATCAATAAGAGGGAGAATGCATTCAAAGTTAATTTCTGGCTCACCAGAGTGATTTGCAGTACCTCTCTGATGATAAGAATAACCCTGAAATGAAGGCAGAGTAAGAAAGCATCATTTTGTACGGATGCTTTAACTGAGTAGTTCTTACCTTACCAGATGCATTCTTATCCTGCAACATTTGGCAGTCTAAAATGTCTTTCTCTTCCATCACTTCTTCACTCCATTATTGGCACTGGGGTTGCAGATCTGTTCAATGAACTATTTCATGTTCTTCCCTTGCCATCTGGTAATATTAGCTCTCTAATAAATTGCTTCAACTTGTGCATTTTTTGGACAAATCTAACTTTTTGTTGAATTGTGCAACATTCATAAATAGCAAATGCTGGCTGATTAAAATCAATGAAAGTCTTTAGAGTTGCTAGCAAAAATAGGGTCTTAGTTGCACATGTTATTTAGCCTAATCATTTCAAAGGCACCTGATTATTTTTAGAAAGAACTCTTTACAAGCACTTTCTTATGTCATCTGTTATGTATGTATATATTCATTTGAATTTGGATGGATTCTTGCAAGCCAATCATGCTATGAATATAAGTATTATATACATTTGGATTTGGAACTAAACACACTTGTGTTTGAATCCTATCTTTGCTACTTACAAGCTATGTGAACTTGGGTACATTTCTTAACTTTTCTGTATCTCCAGTTTTTAAAATTAAAATAGATATAATAATTCTCTTACAAAATTGTCATGAGGAATAAATTAGACTTCACATGTTATGTACTTGGCATGATATCTAGGCATATTATGGCTTGATAATTAGTAACTAATATGATCATTATGGTGGTTTATTAATAGAAGATTGTGATAGACACCATTTGTAACCTCTGCCAACCCATAATTCTCCCTTTCTGAAACTACCAAAGGGATGAACCTACAAAGCTGCTATATTTTCATTTTGACACAACCTTAGTGATTGGGCAAGAATAAAGAAATGTGAGTTTAAGCAACTTCTCGTTTACCCAGCCATTGAGTTTTTTTGCCTAACCTGGCAGAATCTCTTTTCTGAACATTCAAATTAGCAATTGGTCCCCAATGGTCCTCTAATCTAAGAAAGTGTGAAGTGGTCATGTTTGGCAATGTGCACGCCATAGCAACAAAATTTAGTCTGCAGAAGATGCTGCTGTGCAGGGAGGAGCAGATCTAGCTGTGACTTGAACTCAAAGAGAGTAATGATATGGCTTTGATAACTTTCTATATTCATGAGAAACCTACTCACTCACTCACTCAACCTATCTATCTATCCATCTATCATCACCTACTTATTGTCTCTCTTTTGTTTACTACCTTGAGTGGGTTTCTACTGTCTTCAACCAAAAGATTTTTGTTGGTAGTGTCATCTCAGTACATGAGGCCACCAGATCTACTCTGTGTGGCTAGGATGGCCTAAGCATTTGAAAGGCATATAATTATTTTTATAAGAACTTTTACACACACATACATCCTTACTTTTATGTTCCCTGCTTTCAACTCTTGACTAACACTAAGCATAAAATCAAAACAATCATTTATGTATGGAAATCACATTTACATGAAAGAAAAGACAGATTCAAAAGGGAGCCATCAACATTCCTGGTTTTCCAAAAACAGACAATTTAATCAGTTTCCAGAATCCAAGCAAGAACAGAGAGACCTCTTTACCTGGTGTTGCACTGGATACTGTTGGCCACTGTTGATCAGGCCCTCCTGGACCAGCCCGTAGAATGCCGGCCTCCTCCAGGTGCACAGAGCTGGATAAACATACACACCCAGACAATGGTTAGACCATATTCTTTCCAGCTCTCCTTCCACCCTTAGTAATTGCTCCCATGTTTGGAAACAGGACTGCAGCTAACACATTCTGTACATTCTAAAACTGAAGCAATTACTGCTGAGCAGCCAGCAACCTTGCAGAAACCATAGAAGCACTGCTAACTACCTACTGTACCACTCTGGAAATAAACATATTCTCCTCATGGCAATTTTGGTTTTCATTAATACCGTGTGATAGTCACTAACAGGGGGCTCACCAGAGAGCAAATACCATTTTAACATCTTAATGTTGAAGCAGGAAAGGAGAGCTTGTTCTCAAAAGCCTCTCTTGTAGGTGTTCTTGTTTCTGGGTTCTCTATAGTAAGGAGGAAAACATACTAAAATTGTTTGCTGATAATTGTAGTATTATCAACAGTAGTATTCTCAGTTTGGCTACCCAGTTAATCAGTGTGTGTGTGTGTGTGTGTGTGTGTGTGTGTGTTACCAGAGATTGAACTCAGGGCCTCAAGCATGCTTGGCAAGTGCTCTATTACTGAGCTACATCCCCTTCCCTTTTTTGTTTTATTTTGACATAGGATCTTACTAAGTTGCTCAGGCTACCCTTGAACTTGTGATCCTCTGCATACCTAGTAGCTGGGATTACAGCTGTGTGCCACAAACCGGACTCCAATTAATTCTTAATCTTATTTTCTGTTTTACTAATTCTGTGTCTTTTTAAAATAATGACCCACCCAATATTTCCTGGAACTAGAGGAACCTAATAACCACCACTCATAGATCCAGGTTCTGAAGAGATTAATTCAGTATAGAACATTGCAGGAAGTGAGACATGGACTGGAAGACCCTTAGAGGCAAGCAGAGAGAAAACATAAACTGCTTAAGGCCAGAAAGAACATCATATTTATTTATGTATGTCTACACCTAAGCATATTAAGCCTTCAAATATGTTCAGAGGAGAAAGGAAGGGAAGAAAGGAGAGAGGAGGGAGGGAGGGAGGAGATGCTAAGAGTCAATATCCAAGTAAATTTTCCAAATTAGAGGATACTTTTAAACTAGACATTTGTTTATCTTCCAAGTTAAATTACTGAAGTAAAATTTAGACTAATAACAGAAGGGGTTATGTGAGACAACAGAGCAGACAAACTTGAAATATTATGGGGAAAGGCAATCTATCTAATATCTAATGGAAATTTACTCATTAAGCTCTGGCTTATCACTATTATTCCCTTTATCTTCAATCCAGAATTTTCTTTTTCTAAATTTTAATACCCTTCAGGTGTTCTTGGATTCTACCAACAAATTATATGGGCTCAATTAGATTCACAAGAATGTAACTATCCTGGAACCAGCTCAACTTTGAGCAGTATTTTCAAGAGAATAGTTACACGATGTCTGAGGCTGGAAAGGTCCAAAAGCCAAGCAAATATGCGAAAAAAAAAGAGTACTGTTTAAGTTCACAACTCTTATATGTGTTCAATGTACTACACTGTGAGAAAGAAATGGCATTTTAGTTTCCATTTTTATTTACTTTCTTCTACTATTTAAATCTCATAATATCTTCATTAAAACCTGAATAGGAGCATATTTGGCTTTTTGTTCATTTGGAAATGGGACAAGGAAGTGCTATGTTTTAATATTTTATTTTAAATGTAGTTTTGAAGGTACAACCCATAGCTTTGGTACTTTTCAAGCAGAGCACTATTTCAATTGCAAAAGCAAGAGCTGGTAGTTTAAAACATGCTTTTACCTACCATGTGGCTCTGCCAACAGCTCAGGTACAGAAAAAAACATAAGTTTGTCTCCACTAAGTATTAAGAATTTCTTCTGATACCTAGTATTCTAGCATCTGCATGAATGTTTCTGACCTAAAATCATGAGCTGGGCTCCAATATGGTATCTCACTAAGCCAACTACTAGTCTTCAGCCCTCCTCGATTACTTCTGGTTCAGAAATAGCACCCAATATAATGATTTCTCTCATTTGTAATGCTTGAGTGGGTGTTAATTTATTTTAATCTAATGCATGTTTAATGGGCTAATGCTAATTTTTCATTAACTCTACACATACTCTGTAAGCCTTCTCTTTCAGCACAGATCTAGGTTTGGTGAAGATTCAGCTTACAACTGCCCAGATATTTTGAGGGGCTTAAGTTTGGAGTTTATTTCTTCTTTAAAAATAAATCCTTTTGGTAGTATGATCATTAGTTTCTTGGCCCTCCCCATTTGGTTTTTAAATACAGTTACAAATAATGAATGTCCTAATTGGCCTCCTAGCATGGTTACTGGATCAACTCTGGAAATAATGGTAGATAATCAATTACTGTCAAAGAGACAAAGTAGAAAAAAGCAAAATTATTTTTAATCTGATTCTTAGAGAATGCTATTACTCTGGGTTAATTTAAAACAAGCTAGATTTGGTCTCCACATATTCAACAAAGGCCCTTCACATGGCTCATCCTCTGAAGAGCCTGTATCATTGATGACAATAGGATAGCAAAAAGATGGAAAAGACAAGGAAATTCTACCAGGAGCAAATATGAACAAGAACACCAATCAATTATTGCAGCTAATAGGATGTAACAGTCAGTGTGAGTAGAAAAACAAGGTGGACAACCTGTTCATATACATTACACAATGTACCCAAGTCTGACAGAGCAGCACACTTGTACAAATTATAGGTGAGAGGGGTGCAGAAAGTTGGAATTGCTTCCTTATAGGAAAATTTAAAACTTTTTAATTGATGTACCCTTATAGAAATTGTGATGAAAGTATACACGATGTACTTTCACATTGTAATCACATGTGATTTTTTGTGATGTAAAATCACAAAATCCTGTCTCTGTGATTTTACAGGGAACTCTCATTTCCCAGTATTCAATAAGCATTTGGCACTGACCACTTCCAATGTTTCAAGGAATAGATATGGACATTCCTTTGGCAGAATATCTAAGGCTTCTCACTGTGAATAACTATTTCTGGCCCATGGCAATGCAGTTTATCTGAACCATACCCAGTTAAAGGTGCGCCTGAGTAAAGGAAGGAAGGAAATACATACCTGTGCATGCCTGCTCTCAGGGAGGCAGAGTAACGCCAGTCAGGATTGGGCTGTCGTGGCTGCAAAATCACAAAGGAAGTTTTCTGTTAAAATGGCAAAACAATGTTCTCCCAGGAATACTGTTAATTAGTTGCTTCCTTAAATATTTTCAGGCATCTAAACAAAAGTACTAAATGAGACATTTCTTATGCAACTCTGGGATATCTATCTATCTATCTATCTATCTTCTCTTTATTTATCTAACTTTTAGGAGAAAATAAAATTGGCTTCCACAGAATGAATGTCATAGAAAACCAGATTTAGAAATGTTAGAGAGCCAATTTTTACTTTGCCTTGCCCAATATAGGTCTGCATTCTTTAAAGACTAAGGGAAGGGCATGTCTGTCTTGAAATAGAAAAAGCTTGAGGTTTTTGCCTTCAAATGCCCCATTAAGGGCACATCCTCAATTCATCATTCTAGCTATAACAGGATACATGACTACACAAGTTCTGCTATCCTGGCTGGACTGCAGAGCACTGCAATCTGCTGCTGGCTTTGCAGACTGCAGCATGTTTGATCCAGTAGGGATGTGCCCAGTCATAAACACCAGCAACTGATAACAGCTTCTCCTACTGACTGAAGAGGGACACTAGAGAGAGGAAAACAAACCACCGCAGAGTTTGACCTTGTTTTGCTACCTAATCCTTCTGATAAAATTGCACTGTTCCCTGCTTCTGAGGGCTGTACCTCCTCATTCAATTTCTCCTCCCTAGGCTCTGACTGCCAAACAGAGACTGGGTGAAATCTTAGAAGACCCTGACTCATTCTGCATCACCTGTGTGTTTGGAAAGATATTGAGGTTTTTTTGTCCTCTTCCCACAAGCTGTCAGTCAAAAGTGAAGGGAACCAGGAAAATATGGAGACCTAAAGACTTTTTAGGTCTTGTGTTGGTTAGAGCTACTCACACTGGAGACAAAAATCTGTCGTCACATATTTTATCAAACAGACAAAATTTTGAAAAACCTGTAAGAGACAGTCCTCTGGATATGTGTTTATAGGCAGAGATTAAAGTATTGTAAATACTCAGTGAAAAAAACACTGAGGTTTAGTTGGAAAGATGTGGAAGAGGGGGATTGAGGTTTCTTTGAGTTGTAATGCTCGTATTTCATAGCTACAAAGCTATAGTAATACCAATAAATTATTTCCAAGTTTCAATAATTCCTGTTTCCATTATTCTTATAGTTCATTTAAAAATGAAGGATGCAAGGTATTTCATAAGCACACTTCATAACACTCAGGGAAGTGAATGGCATCTCAAATTTCTAACAGATTTGGGATAGGCTAGATGGTACTCAGATAGCCAAAGTCAAGACCTAGAAAGTTACAACTCTGGCATATTTTATCTCAAAGGTCCCAACATACTAACCATCCTCTCTGGTCCTCTTCCATTCTGCTATCAAGATATGAATATACAAGCTGCTTCACCATTGGTTTTCAAGTTCACAAAATACTATGGATGTTCCATATAACGTAACATAAAACTACCTACATACCAAATGAAAGGAGTTCCCTTTTCTACCAGTAATGCTACAGGCAATGAAAGAGCAAGCATTTGCAAATAATTTTATAAACTTGCAAATACAACTGAAATACATTTTAACTAATCATCATAATCACCACATCTCTTGCCATCAGCAATACCAGCATTAGCTTGTCCACTCAGAGAATCTTCCTTCAAGAAAGACTGACATCTGTTGAGTAAGTACTGTTAATTTTTCTATGATTGGGTAACATTCATGATGAAAATTGCTGCAACTTAATCTTTGGAATGAAATCATCAACCTCATTTTGCTAAAAGGCACAGTTATATCAGGACTGAATGGGAAACTCAGTTCATTACACAATCTCACTTCCTCAACAACACATTTAATTCGTCATGCTGCTATTTTCTATAATAGTCCATCAGCAACAACATGCTTCTCAGATTCATATTCCAGAATCATAGTTATGAGATTTCTTAGAGCAGTAAGATCAGACAGAGGGAAGACAAGAAAGAAAGTAATTAATGTATTTTAAGTAGACACACAATACTGGACAATGGAATAAGCCCATACTATTGCATTTATTCTAATTCTTTCTTTTTTGTCAGACCACAAACTCTGTGAAAATGATTGTATGTTTTGCTCATAAGACATACAAATATCCTCAGCTATTCATAAATGCATAGTTATATCCTCAGCGCCTAGAAGGGTTCTGGTATTTGGTAGGCTTTTAGAATGTTTTTAAATAAATGAACAATCACATGAAGTCAACATTGTTATATTTAAATTATAAAAATGAGAAATCTGAGCTTTAGAGAATTAAATTATTTGCCTGATTTGGTGAGTTTGGCTGATAGTCATATTTAGGTTCCTTACACAAAAATCTATCTTTTAAGTAAATTTACACAGACTAGCATGAATTTTTCTTTTTTCTTCTTTTTTACTTTTAAGTTCCTAAATAATGATTTATTTAAAAACTATATAAAGTTAAAAGTAATAAAATGTGTGTATGTAGTTTCATACAGAACTTTATTAAACTTGGGAAATTTCAAGTTGAAAGGTCGATTGCTGATAAATCTGTTATGAGATATATTAAGGCTGTGGACTTATTATGATTGTTTAGTTCTCAAATATTTGGATAGTACATCCCAAGACTATGCTTAATTTCTATTGGTGAAGAACTCTAGTTCTTTCCTTTTGTTTCAAAGCTTAGTCATTTAACAGAATAATAATCACAAAATCCCAGGTATGGAAAAACTCAGTAAGTAGTTCAAATGGGTGATGTAGTATTATTTAAGAACAAGAATTCACTTAGGTTTCTATTAAAATTATAGCAAGGATTTAATTTTTCCTATAATGGCATTATTTATGATTTATAGCATAGGATATTTGGTCCTATGAAAGGATGAATCACTTCTTCTAAGACAGATTTAAGTAAAGCAGGTTAAAAATCCTAAATTATTGATAGACCCATATGAATACCCTGTGAAATAATATGCTGTCTTCTAGCCATGGAAGACTACATTGAAGCCATTTATAAACTGCTCTCTGAGACCCAAGACTACATATAATATCTCCTCTTCTTCCTAATAGGACTCTCCTTAGAATATATGCACTGCAGATTTTTCATGGTGATATGTTATGAACACTGGTATAAACTATGGTAGGCAGAATTCTAAGATGGTGCTAGGATTCCCACACCCAATGTACATGCTTGTATAATCTCCAAGACTGTGATTATGATGTATCTCATTTCCATGATTATATATTATATTATATAGGCTCAATGGTCTTGAAGAATAGGAGACTATCCAGGTGGAACTAAGCCAATCACATGAGCCTTTTAAATTCAAGTCTAGAGATAAGCTACAAAGTTGGAGAGAATTGAAGCATAAGAGAAATTCCATGTGAAAGAAGATTCTTTATTGCTAGCACTGAAGAGAGAGCAGGCCAACGACACAGGATTTGAGAGCAACCTCTGGGAGCCAAGAATGACACCCCACTCCCAGCAACAGTAGGTAAGCAAATGTGGGTCTCAGTACCCAAGGAACTGAATTCTACCAACAATTTGAATGAGCTGAAAAATGTATTCTTCTCAAGTCTCCAAAAGAGTACTCAGCCCAACCAACATGTTGACTTGAGTTTTCTAAAAGCTTGAGCAGAGAACTCAACCACATGCTACAGGACTGTGAATACTAAATGGGCATGGTTTTAACCACTAATTCATGGTAATTTGTTACAAAGCAATAGAAAAGGAATAAATTAAGGCAAAAAAGATATAACAATACTGAAAATAATCATTGCTGTATTACATATTGGTTCTTCAGTAAATCAAAATAAAAAATTATAAACTTGAAAATTCTGAGTGGAATACTTTTCTCTGAGCACAGTCATTTACAACCCTAATCGACAAGGCAGGAAAGTAAAATAAACATGACTTTAGAACATACCCAATGGGTTCCAGTACAACAGAAAGTGCTAGATCTGCTTAATTCTCTATGCACAGCCTGCTAGCACAGCAGATACTCTCTCACTTATAGTTGCACCTCCCTTGAGCCCAGAGTTCTGACCCAGCAAGGCCAGAAAGAACTAGCATTTCTCCTTACCTTTGCAATGTCAGGTATTTCAAATTCTTGAAAGAAAAAAAAGCCTGTATAATTTTTTAGGTTAACAGATTTAAAGCACTGCTAAAGAGTCTTCTTGACCTTTGATTTCTGAAATTCTGATTATAGGCTATACTACTCAAAATCTTATCATATGAATCAGCTATCAACCCAGGTGAAATATCCGTAAAAGTCACATCCAAAAAACACCTGTAAAACTCCATCAAATTAAGTTAAACCTCTGGGGTTGGCATGGCAATTTTTCCTCAAACTGACATCATTCTGACCTCTGAGAGCAAAAATTGGTAGCCAACCAAAGAGAATATCCAGAATTGACTCTGCTATTCTGTCAAGCAAACAGCATGCCAACAGACAGTGTATAATATGCCAGGCTGTATCCCTGCAGAGTGTTCTGAGTTAGACCAGATGCCCATGTGACAGCTCACTCCTGGGTCAGGGGAAAGGGTAAGCCAATGACATTCAAGCCATAATAAATAGATTTCTTCATCAGTCAGAAAATGTACAAGATTAAGAGACAGAGATGAGCTCAGCCATAATTCCATCTGGCTCAGCAGTCTGTAGGAAAAAAGCAAGGAAGGAGGTAATTCGAAGAAAATATGGTATTATCGGACCAAAGAAAATTGACCTTTTCTCAGAAGCACAGTCCTACAACCAATACGAAAATGATAAAACAAAACAGCCCCACCCACTAAAAGGTGGCTATCAGAAATAAAACACCAGAATGGAAGTTCATAGATACAACTTCTTGGTCTATTCTGACTATTGTGCAATCTTTTATTTTTTTAAAGAAAAAATCACCATTATGTTATTCTACAGTGAGTATAAACTTTGTTCCAGGACATATTCATCAGATAGAAAAATCAGTCCTGAAGGAAATGAAAGAGAGGCTAACTCTTTCAAGCTACTGTATCTGGATTTAGGGAGAATAAGCACACACAGTGGCAAAAATAACTAAGGGTCTGGTAACTATAAATTGCTTCAAAATAACTGAAAGTGAATGCAAACTTAACATCTCTGCTATTCCTTTGTAATTTCCACATGCTGTGCCAACTGGCCCCACAGAGGCATAGTTAGATAAATCTGCCTAGAGTACTCAAAGTGACTTATTAGTAATCACGCCATGAATGTTCTTAAGATTCAGCCTTTTCTCATGGAGACTCTGAAGAAGGTGCCAACTATTTTCAATATCATGTAGTCAGAAATCTCCAAGAAAATTTCTGCTCTGATGGCAGTTACTTTAAAAACTTCACTGCACAGGTGACTTGTGAAATAAAATTTTTGTAAAATCCAACCAAAAGATTAGAGTCTGGTATTAAATATTGAGGTTTAATAAGTAATAAGAAAAACCTCAGTAGAAGAACATAGATAAAAGATCTTAGTAAGCTTTGCCAACAGTAAAGTAAAAAAAAAAACAAAAGAAAATATATTCACTGGTGGTAACATTTTACTAATTAATCTCCCCTTCTCATGTGTTATCTGCTTCTATATAAGGAATTACTCTGTCCAAAAACTGTTAATTTACACCACTAGATGAACTAATGATACCACAAATACCTAAATATCCCATATCAAAAGGAATATAAATACTGGGATTTCTGTCTATGCCTACTATTGGAAAAAGCACAGTCTTTGGAGTCAGACAAACATGACTTAAAATATCACTAGCAGTTTGACTGTGTATGTTATGTAACCTCTCTGAGCTTATTTCCTTCTAAACTAGATAGTGATAAATTTTTGTTTAATGGATAACTTATAAGGAACAGGGAATAAAAAGACATACACATATTGCAAAGCAGAGTACTTTTTATACAACAGGGTGATCAGTGAGTACAAACTCCTTTATTCTTCCTTTCCAATCCCCATCAATTTTCATGTAGGAGCATGGCATTAATTATATCCCACCACCCTCCTGTCATCTGCAGTAACTCGTAAGGAAAGAGAAAACTCAGCGTGGGAAAGTAACAAGTTAATAAATGGTGACTTTCAAAGTTGAGTGACTTTCATTCCCATTTTGCCATGCTACAACAACATGACTCATTCTCTTCTCTATAATTTAAATAATTTCAAGAACTCTAGATCTTGGGCCTCTTCACTGAATTTCCAGAAATGTCTAATGGAAATCTTCCTTTAATAAATTCATGTACTCCTCTGGCAAAATCCCATAAGAGCAATCACTTTTTGTCATAATTTTCTCCCTAAATTAAAGGTTTGTGTACAAAAGTACCTATTAACATATAGGTCAATGTAAAACAGAAATATTTCATGTTTCAAATGGCCCCAAGGCTGGAGTCAGGGGAGGAAGAATAAGAATGTCATTCCCCTGAGCTTCCAGTTAACAGCTGGTGACAAAACTGAGCCTTGCCTGGTTTGCTCTCCGTGCCTCTTCACCACCTGCAGCCCATCCCAATCCTAAAGGACTTCACAGGAATCTGTTAAGCAAATGTCTACAGCCTCATTATTTAAAGCTAAATCTTTTTACATGCTTCAAACACTATGATCTAAGAATTCTGGAAACTCTAATTCTCCACTCTTCTATTTTCTTAATCTGCAATCTGCCTCCTGTGGCTACTCAGTATGGACTAGTATCAGACTCAGACAAGTGAATAAATCTATCTGAAATATTCATAGGACAGCCTACTCTTAACCAAGAATGGAAAATTCTGTTCTTGTACATTACTTTCCTCAAGATTATCATGAACTTAGAATGTGACAAGAAGGATATTAATAAAAAACAGCAATATATGAATGAAAATACATCACAAAAATATAGAAGAGACAAATATTGTGATTTTGTACTAACTCTAAAGGTCCTAGCTACAAAGTAGTTGTTTGGAAAGGTAATTTATCACTATTTATGGGACAAAATTTTGGCTTTTGAAATTGAAGTTCAAAGTATCACAAAACAGATCTCTATTATTTCAAGCATGTGTAGACACAAACACAGTACCCAAACACATCTACATGTTCATATACTTTTCAATAATATGTACATTCTTCACAATAATGAGAAAATTGGGCTTGTACAGACTTAAAACTCAAAACTAGTATGTATACTCACATGTCTTTATATATAGTAAGTAGTCCATTTTCCAAGCCTTTTTAGCTATTACAAATCAGAAAATGAAGTAATGTCATTTAACTGAAAAATATGGGTGGCTTGAAAAGCCTACTTTACATTGCATCAAAGCCACAGAAATTGTCATCAGAGAATCAGATGATTATGGACTGCATTTAAGATAAATGCAGGGATGTCATCTTCAAATGAATTCAGAGTATGCCAAGAGGTCAGAGGGTTTTTTTCTCTTTCTCCCCAATCCCAGGTTGTATTGTTTTTCACAATCTCTGCCTATCCTTAACTCATTCATTCTACTATCTTCCTCACCCAACCAAACAAATTTGTACTTAATCTCTTACCATCATACATTTCCTTTGACAGCCCCCTACGAGGAGTGACCACGTCATACAGCCACAGCAAACTCTGGCTTCAGGGTGAGGTCTACATTCTATTGTTTTATTCTGATGTGAATTTCCACATGAACCTATCACATTAGCCCAGTGCAATTACTGGAAATACTTGGACTCCAGACAGTCAGAGGTACAGAGGTGATCCCAACAGCCCCTAGAGGTCGCAAAGCTTTTCATTAACCAAAGGAAAAAACCACTTCTACAGGATTTTTAAAAACAGCAACAGCCAAAAACACTTTCCCTGTAGATAATACAGCAGAGGCCCTTTCTCCCTGAATCTCATAACATTATTTCCTAAAACATAATCCTTATTCCCAGGCCTGTTCTATTTCTCTACAAATCTGGCCTTTATTATCAAATATTTAAGACTAATCCTCATTTCTCAAACAATTTTATGAACATTTTCTCCTACATCTGAAAAGAAAATGGGAAGTAAAACAATTCTCTAGTGTTATTGTCTAGAAAGGAAACAGCAGATTACAATCAGATCAGAGGTACTATTAAATATTAAGCTTACCAATAATCCCTGTCAGTGGTAATAACTCAGAAAAACCAACCACATGATATTGGGGGACATGTGAAAAATGCATGAACTTCTGGAAGACCCCTTGAGCACAATCTCACCTCATTTTGAGAAACAGCCTCATTTTTTAGAATTATCAGGTTCCCAGCACTCTGTCCACTTTGGCCAGTGAGGTGCCTGCTGTCAGTCACTGCTGCTTGGGCTCCCCCAGGTCCTGGTCCTGTCTGGGCTCCTGTGTTGTAAAACATGAAAGTATCACTGCCTGATCCTGCTGTCAGGCAGGCCTTGTAGCAGTAGGTCTTGGTGAGGGAGCCATTCCCTCGAACCTCAATGAAGTGAGGCTGGACTTTGAGGCCATGTGGTATCCTGGCATCAATGTTGTTGTTGGCCTGTTTGTAAAGTTCTGCAGGGCACCGCTCCCTCACGCCACAGAAACCTCCACAGCACGCAGTGCCATAAGCAGTGTAATGATAGCACTTGATGATGCTCAAAACAACAATTGTCAAAAGAAATATAAAAGATACTGTGCTTAATGCTATTATCAGATAAAGTGTAATTTCAGAGTATGTCCGAGGGCTCTTAAGATGTCTCTGAGTGTCAGGGAGAATTTTAGAAACCCTGTCCACCACAGCTACTGTAATGGCTACAGAGGCTGATAGTGATGGCTCTCCATTGTCACGGACTACCACAGTCAGGTTGAAAGTGGTACCACTCTCATCTCCTATCTTCCTGGTAGTCCTAATTTCTCCTGTGTGCAGTTCTACTTTAAAGAGGTCCAGGTCAGAAGTTTGGGCTAGATGGTAAAAGAGCCAAGCATTTTGCCCAGAGTCTGAATCCATGGCTATGACTTTGGTGACCAAGTAGCCAGCAGAGGCAGTCCGAGGCACCATTTCAATGGCTGCTGATGAATTGGTTGAGGTAGGGTACAAGATGTGAGGGGCATGGTCATTCATGTCCACCACATATACATTGGCGGTCACAGTGCTGCTCAGTGGTGGGCTCCCCTTGTCTCGGGCCTCCACAGTCACAAAGAACTCCCTAAACTTCTCATAGTCAAAGGAGTTGACAGCATAAAGGCTGCCACTGGCACTGTTAATGGAGACATAGGAGGTGACAGGCAGCCCTTGAATCTCCCTGTCTAGGAGAGAATAGGTCACCTCTGCATTCTCCTTTTCATCTGGGTCTGTGGCTTGCACAGTGCAAAGCAACGCCCCTGGCAAATTGTTCTCCTGGATATAGATGGAATAGGAGTCCTTCAGGAAGCTTGGAGGATTGTCATTGACGTCAGAGATCTCAACCTGCAGTGTCCTCTGAGATGTGAGCTGTGGTACTCCCCCATCAGTGGCTGTCACTGTGATGTTGTAGGCAGCCACTCGCTCCCGATCCAGTGGGCCACT
Organism: Castor canadensis; assembly: GCF_047511655.1. Classification (NCBI taxonomy): domain Eukaryota; kingdom Metazoa; phylum Chordata; class Mammalia; order Rodentia; family Castoridae; genus Castor; species Castor canadensis. The sequence goes on from NC_133391.1 coordinate 78,291,325, forward strand.
CACCACCAGTGTATATGAGTTTCCAAAGCCATTCAGTCGGAAAGGCAGTGTGGCCTCCAGACCTAGGCTCACTTTCCGGTTGGGGCCTGAGTCTTGGTCATTGACACTGAGAAGAGCCACAACAGTGTTGGGTGCAGCATCCTCAGGCACTGGGCTATACAGGTCTGTGAGCATCACCTCTGGTGCATTATCATTCACGTCCACAATGTCCACCAACACTTTGCAGTGACCGGCCATGGGCACTGGACCCTGGTCAGTCGCCTGCACATATATCTGATAGGAGGAGGCCTCCTCATAATCCAACGCCCCACTGACTCGCACTTCCCCTGTATTGGCGTCGATGCTGAAGAGCTGTCTCTCCCGCTCTGAGGTGTAGCTGCTCAAAGAGTACCTGAGCTCACCATTAGAACCCTCATCAGGGTCTGAGGCATTCAGCTTCACCACCAATGTGCCTGGGGGAGCGTCCTCCCGCAGCTGGACACGATAAGTAGACTGATCAAAGGCGGGAGAGTTGTCGTTAGTGTCCAGGACACGAACAGAAATCTGTGCTGTGCCCGAGCGGGCTGGGCTGCCCCCATCCACGGCTGTGAGAACTAGGTGGTGCAAGGCTGTCTGCTCGCGGTCTAGCCCCTTACGCAGTACCAGCTCCAGCACCTTACTGTTCTCCTGCAGGGGTTTAAGGTCCAGCTCGAAGTGCTCACTGGGGCTGAGCTCGTAGGTCTGCACAGAGTTGGCGCCCACGTCGGGGTCCTGGGCGCTCTCTATGTGAAAGCGCGCTCCAGGTGCCACGGATTCGCTTACCTGAAGCTGGTAGTCCGACCGCGGGAAGCGGGGCGAGTTGTCGTTGATGTCCAATATCTCCACCTCTACGGCGCTCACCGCCACGGGGTTGTGTGCCAGCAGTTCCAAGCTGAGCAGGCAGCGAGGCCGCTGCTCACACAGCGCCTCCCGATCAATGCGCTCGTTGACGAAGAGCGCTCCGCTTGTCAGGTCCAGCTCCAGGTAGCGTGGGCTGGGCGCACCCAGATGGTTGATGCGCAGGCAGCCCGGCCCCAAGCGCCGCAGCTCCAGCCCCAGCGCTCGAGCCACGTTGCCCACTAGCGCGCCGGGCGCCTGCTCCTCCGGCACCGAGTACCGGAGCTGAGAGGCCGCTGGGCCCGGCAGCAGCACCAGCAGCAGCAGGAAAGACAGCAGCAGCAGCCAGGGCAGGGGCCGCCGGAGTCGTGGATGCTCTGTCGCCCCAGGTCGGGTTCCCGCCTGCTCCATAGCCACCGGCCGCGGCGGAGGCAGCCGGGCAGGGCCGGAGGCAGCAGCTTCGCCAGCCGTGCTCCACGCCCGGCCCCGCCTCCGCCTCCGCTCGTGCAGCCCTGCGCCCGCTCCTCTACGGCTCACGCGCTAGCAAACGCCCGGGGCCGCTCCCCTCGCAGGCCCTCTCAAGGGCTGCTGGCCCCGCTGGCCCCGCTGGCTCCCCATACCCCAACTCCTCCACTCGCCCCGAGTCGCTCAGCTTGTCTCCGCTTCCTCCTGCTGCTGCTGCTGCTGCTGCTGCTCCAGGGGGAGGGAAGAGGAAGCAGAGGAGGGAGAGAAGGAGCAGCGCTTAGCAAGTCCAGCTCCGATTCCGCACTGTAGTGGCGGACAGCGGCCTCGGGCTGCCCAGCCGCTCAGCTACTCCAACCCCATCTCCTTCACCCTGGCCCCACCGGATCCCAGCGACGGCTGGAACACGGCCACTCCCTTTTTCCCTGCCCCCACTGTCCTGTTCCTCCAGTCTCCACCTTCTCCCACCGGCTTAACGGGTCTGGTAAGGAGATTAGTCTGGGAGGAGCGGTTAAGTCCCTAGAACTCTGGCTGTCAGCTCCCTTAGAAAAGATTTCCAAGCGCAATCTAGGAAAATAAACTGAGGAGCCTTAGCTAAGTATGGGGAGCTGGGGGGGCGACTCTAACATTCAAAGGAAACAAGCGCAGTGGAGGCGCTCTGGGGTTATGGGAATGGGGACGGTTTATTTACCTGACCACACATCATCCCTGGAAAGATCTTAACTAACACAGAGAGGGGTCAAAGGACAAAGGCTTGTTCCTCTTCCGGGGAGCAAGTCTAAAATTAGCATTTTAGGACCCAACCCGAAATTCTCCCAGCCAACTGGCACTCCACTTTCAGTGTGTACTTTTGTCAAATAATCAGTATTTCGGTGTTTAAAATTTTTCTCTTTAGACACTTGACTCCATGAAGCTGGAAGAAAAACCTCTTATTTGGCCCATTTTGGTCACAGTGGGGGAAATCTAGTTAAAAAAAAAATTAAATTCTTCCCTCAAGCTTTGCCTAATCTTACTTCAAATCTTTTTCATTTATCACCCAAGACATTTCCTTTCAAGACAGATTTAAATTTTTTTCTTTAATGGATAACATTGTCTTCAAGGGCTTGCAAACCCATTAAATCAAAAGTGTTGCTCTTGATCTTCCAAGCCAGGCTGGAATCCGAACTCCATTAATGCTTTGCAATAAAAATTCTTCTGTTATTAAGCAAAATGTGGGAGGCTGGGATTTATCTTACAATAGCAGTAATTTCGATGGCTGCTGCTCATCTTCGATAAATACAAGGCTCCTATAGGCTTCTGTGCCTCTGTTCCCCTAAGACTCCCTTATATTGCTATAGAGGCCACACACAAATTCTCTTCAGTGAACAAGACAGCAGAAGAGGCAGAGGAAGCCTTTCTGTGCTGTGTCATTGCCTCTGCTTCTCAGTTCTAAGTAGTCATTCTTCCCAGCCCCCTGGTCTCTCCCACAGAGGTTTTAAATCTATTGCCCCACATGCACAAAGCCCTCCTAAGATGCTCTTCCTCATCTCCCAATATCCTTGCATTCGTAGATATTCTCTGTGGGTCACTTTCTAGCTATAGACTGGAACAAAGCCAGAGTGAGACCTGACATTTGGCATGTTTCCTTCTTTGAGGACACCAGTGAAGGAGCCAAGGTCATGGCTCTAACATCCAGATTTCAAAAGTTTAAACTAGCACATCCCTTCATTCCACCCACAAAGTGCCCTCACTAACAACACTCTGCCACCTAACCAATTTTATTCTTAAACTCCCAGCTTCCTCCCATCACTGCTGAGTTGTATTTGTCCTCTTTGTTCCATCAAAGGTGCAGAGTGGGAAGAAATTTCCATCAAAATCTATTCCTGTCTCCTTTCTTAGGTCTCTGGCTTCTCCCTCTTCTGTCTATATCTTCCCCAAACAACCCTACCTTGGTCTGTTTGCTGTGGTAATTTGATCTCAGGGAGCCTTAATCTCTGGAGTGCACAAATTGTGGACCTGGCCTATGTCCTCACCCATTACTTATTTCTGAAAACAAATGGCTTATAAGTGGAATCAAGTTATAAGTTGTCAGGAAAAGTGACCTTTCTTCCCCTCATCTCCTCCCAGCCCTCACAGTCATTCCCACCATTGCCCACAGCTCAGAAACCTGCTACTGGGTGTTGACCATGCATGACCCTATGCCTCTGAAAAGATCAAAGGCACTTAAGGAAGCGATTAAAGTGACAGAGCCTTGGTGATGTTTTTAACAGAAGTCCCCAAGTGTCATGTCTTGGGAGAAAAAAAAAAAAAAGGATTTTTCTTTCAGCACTATCATCCTCTTTCAGCAATAACATCTTCCAGCAAAAACACCTGCCAGGATATCCATTTTGATGCATTCAGGATCACAAGTTCCAAATAGTATTTACTCCCCCAATGATTGAGAAGGCAAACAGAGCCAACGTAATTAGCCTCCTTTTCAAAGACATTGCACTAAAAGGATGGCATTCTCTATATTTGGCACTTCAATGATTTTGTTCCTCACACTATTGTACTGAGGCTCCTGCCAATTGTTGGAATGTGACTGCTCAGATTGCTAGTAAGTGCCCTTTCTGCAAACATTAATGATAATACCTCAATCATACCGTGATGCATTCCTTCTCTTAGACCTTCAAGAACCCCCAATTAAAAAGCAAAATGGAAGATTGATTAAGAATACAGAATTTGAAATCAGTCACACTCTTGCTAATGACTAACTGTGGGGCTTTGGACATGAAACTTAACCTAAACTTCAGTTTTCTTGTTTTAAATGGGGAAAGCAATGTTAAATAAAACTCATAGGAATATTATTATAACTACATGAGATAATGTATGTAAAGCAATTTGCACAGTGACTGACAAGCAGATTATTATTTTTACTGGTGGTAGTGCCATTAAATGCAATAATTTATTATCAGCAGAGGTCTTGGCTGATGGTCTATATATGGCATAGAATCTTAACAAATGCAGATAAATACCTATATTTTGAAAATAAAACTGAAAAGCAGCCCTTTTTATACCACCAAGGAAACGGAATTTCTGCCATGAGAATTCCTTCAAAGGAATTGTCTCCTCACAAGAGATTCACCTTTTAGGACACACACAAATGTTTTAGCAACTGAGTATGGAGTAGTTCCTAAACATGCTGTAATTCCAGAACCCAGCATAAAGCCTGGCATGGAAGAGCTCAGTATTTTTTAGCAAAAATTTAAAAATTAATGTGTGCAATTCTAAATAGAAATATCTTTTTCTTTTCTCCCCTCTTTCTGAATCCTATATGCATTTTAAAATCTAGCTCAAAACCCACCTAATCCATGAAACAGTGTCTATTCTAAGTGCAAAAATCTATTATTTTCTCTTTTACAGTCTGCATCTTATATTGGAATGCTGATGTATCATTTTTTAATTCATCCTAATACTATATTATTATGTACTTCGTTGTAAGTAACCTAAAATCAGAAGCCATGTTTTATTTGTGTCCCCTTCATAATGTGGGAAACCTTATAGACTTTCAATAAATATAAATTGTTCCAGGTCCTAGTTCACCTAATTCAGGAGCATCTGCTATAACTCAGGCATTCCCACGCTGCTGTATATGACAATAGGAGGGATTATGAGCCTGCAATGATTTTACTGATTTATTTGTTTAAATTTGTCAAATGAAGACATGGAACAAAGTATTTCAAACTAAGAGAACTGAATACCATTACAAAGTTATTGGAAAGGCTCTGCCCAAAAGTAATATTAGCTATTATTCTTTCTACTTTAAATTAAGATTACAAATTATAAAATAAGAATATTCCTTGCTTATGACTAATAAGAAAATTGATATGGTTAGAGAAGAGCCACAAGGCAGGACATTATATTTGCTTATTCCATGCTAGACAAGAACTTTGAAAAAGAATCCCTCAATTACATTTCTTAATTATATTTGTAAAATACATGTCCCATGAGCTCACTGGGCACAGGAGCAAAACCAGTCACAACACAACAGAATTAAGCCCACCAAAAAAATACTGGCACTCAGTAAGCGCTCCTAATTCACATAAATTTTCCATTCTTTGTTATTAACATCATTACAAATCATTTGCTTTGGGTAACCAAGCAATCTGGAGGATTTTTTTTTTTAAACATAGGCCTAAAGAACATGCCCATTAGTTTGGACAGGTTTGAGGCTGACCGTTCTAAGAATATCTGTCACATAGAGAATGAGCTAATTTTCATTTTTAATTTGTGAATTTATGTTACCCCACAAACTAAGCATATTATATAATTTAAAAAAGAGATAAACTGGGCACCGGGGGCTCAAGCCTGTAATCCTAGCTACTCAGGAGGCACGATCAGGAGGATTGTGGTTCAAAGCCAGTCCCGGCAAATAGTTCCACAAGACCCTGTCTCAAAACACCCTTCACAGGAAAGGGCTGGCGGAATGGCAGATGTTGAAGGCCCTGAGTTCAAGCTCCAGTACCAGAGAGAGAGAGAGAGAGAGAGAGAAACCAATGCTCTGCTGATACTTCTCTGAGGTATCTGAAAATTGCTTACAATAAACAAAAAGGACCCAAATCATCTTTGGATCAGTAGCAATAAAGAAACAGAGAGAGAGAGAGATGGAGAGAAAAGTTAAAAGCTTGAGGCAGATCGTGTAATATAAACAGATCAGACTTAACTTCTCTATCAGCATTCTCAATGAACCTAGCCTAATAAGAATCATAGATTAAAGATTAAGATTAATTTAGAAAGTATCCTACCCAAAGTGTTTGTCATTGAATAAAATGGTTAAGTGTAACTTGAAACTCGATGAGGAGTTAGGAAGCATAGAAGTGATATAAGTCAAGTGTCTATAACCAAATAAATGACTTTCCAAGGTACTAGAGAGTCAAATTTCCTGTTCTTTAAAAAGTGATACTGAGTTTTATATAAATGCCTTCAAAGTTCTAATATTACTAGAATGACTGTTTATGAGCACTTAGAAATGAAGGTATTCTTACCAGGAACTGCTGTGGATTACAAAAAACCAATTACTTCAAACCAACCACAAAGAATTACATTTTTCTTCAGATAAGCACTTTGGATTTTTAGTTGACAGAACCACTGATAAGGGAAGTGCTACAGGCACAATATATCTGCAATTCACGGAGAATTAAACAGTCTCCCAACATATTCATGAAGAAAAGGTGAAGAAAGAAAGGCTGCAATACAGTATAGTGAGGTGATTTCGTAATTGTTTGAATTGTGGTGTCCAAGAGTGTTTATTAATGGAGGGAAAATTCTGACTATTAATGGATTACAGGAATCCACCCTTGGCCTTATCCAAGTCAACAATCTATCAATGACTTAAGACAAGGAGGCAGTAAGTGTTCAGTCCAACCCAATAGCATATTGAACTCCTCTGGAATAAGAATCCCAACTGTCTAGGTTAAGCTATGTTTTTAATTCACTAAAATTAGTACCAATATACTATCTGAGATTCAGTAAGTGCCCCAAATTCATAAATTTGTATTTAAGCTAGCTTCTGGCTTCTAGTATTGCCATTAAGTCTGGTCCAAGTTTCCATTCATCACTTCAAACCTCTTATTTTAATAGAAAACATTGTTTGGCCCTGGTTCTATGTAATTCTTGGGATTTTAGACACAGAAATAAAATAAAAGGGGAATTTGGCACTAAGGAACATCCTTGTCCCCAATGTTTCCAAGTGGTTTTTAGCCAAAGCATTCATTGATTTCTATGTGCACATGTATATATACCTATTATTGCATGCATATGCCCATGTTTATATACATATATATACTTAAATATATGTATATATTTAAGATGTAGTTGAGCGACCTTGAATTTGAACTGATTTTCAAGATGTAATCTGAGCTAAGACTAAATGAAGGTCCAATTACTGCTTTCTATACCCATTTGTTTTCTTGGAAAAGAAAACAAAAAACCCTTCACAATTCTCAAAAAATATCTATTCATATATCCATAATATCAAGTAATTGTTGGCTTTTTGGGTACCCTTTATATCCTGATGCCTTAACAGCTAACAGTTTATGTATTTTTCTTTCTTTCTTTTGGCAGTACAGGGGTTTGAACTCAAGACATCACTCTTGCTGGCCACTTAAGCCACTCCACTAGCCTTTTTTGCATTGTTTATTTTTGAGATAGGGTCTCTCTTTATGCCCAGATGAGATTGGACTGCAGTCCTATTTGTGCTTCCCTGCATAGCTGGAATGACAGAAATGCACCATGGCAGGCCTAGTCATTGATTGAGATGAACTTTTTGCCCAGGCTGGCCTGGAACTATGGTCTCCCGATCTCTGCCTCTCAAGTAGCCAGAATTACAAGCTTGAGCTTGTAATAGTTTATATATTATTTCTATAACTATCTAATTTCATTTGATCCTCACAAGATCCTGAGCTGGCATTGATGAAGAAACTGAATTCCAAAGAAGGTGAAGGTATTTATCAGAATCTGCAGAAAGCTTCCCCTCCACACACACACACTCCTTTTCCTGTCTTTTCTTTCTTTTTGTTTTCTATTACTGAGGATTGAACCCAGGACCTTATGCATGCTAGGTAAGTGCGCTATCACTGACCTACCTGGCTCCCCATATCCTTTTTTCTAACAATCTGACATAGCAGCTGACCACTACACACACACACCCCTAATTAACAATCCTATTATTGCTTATTATTGGTCACAAGCTATCAATTTAAAGCATTTTACATGGACTTCTATTCAGTTGTTTTTATAACTACAGATTTTTCTTAGAGACTTCAGTGTTATTTTAAATGGTTGGCCTTACCAAAATCATGATGTAAAAAAGTTCTATATTTCATATCCCACCCTCTTTGTTCATTACTATCTTCCCACCAGCAATATTCTGTGTGTGTAGTTAGGTTTTACAGATGACTGTGATTTTTAAAATATAAATCCCACTCATTTTGTTACATAATTCCCTCAGCAATTATATGTGAAAGACAAGACATTAGGTGGAATATAAATCTTCAAAATTATCCAACTTAAAATTTACTCTTTTGTGAATATTAAAACATACTTTAATGCATTCTGATGAAATAATGAATGATATCTAAAACCTTTCTTTAGTAAAGTTCATTTTATTAGTTTTTTTTTGGAAATAACTTAGAAATTCTTCAATTTTGCTTCTGTGTTTTCTCTTTTTTTCTATCATAAGCAAAGGAAGCATACTATACTTGGCTGTAAGAATTGAGGAAAAAAATCTGGTACTGATTCTATCAGCATGTTTAAACTAATAGTCTCAAAGATCTTAAAGTCATTTAACTTGATGCATCCACAACAATATAATGTGGTTAGTGCTAAATTTAGCTTTTCAGTATAGAATAGGAAAAAATATACAAAATCTCCCAATCAATAATTTATGACTTTTCCTTATCTAAATCTACTTGACAATTCTCTAATAAATCCAATGAACCAAAGATAACGTGGTGGTAACCTTAAGTTATAAAAGTTGAAACAAAATGGCTTGATGATTTACTAGAAATATGGAGTTCATTTCAAGTAGAATTGGGTAAAATTCTCACCCTCTTTCTAATTCAGTGTTACATCTATTATAACAGTTGTCACCCTCAGATATTCAATATCCTTTATAATTAATATTTCATCATAGCCTCCCATGATTTGTTTTCAGCAGTATTCTCAGGCTGTACTAGTGCTCCTTTGATCTAATTATCAGAAGTTCATTTAAAATCTCAACTGTGTATGAAACATTTATTGGTTCATAAATCAATGTACACATAGGATATATTGGATATCGATGCCCATAGTATATGTGAATTTAGTGTTCCTTAAGCTATAGGAATTAAGAAATAAAGATTTTTCAAATTACAATAAGTCATTCCTTTTTTTCTTGGCTGTACTGAGAGTTAAACTCAGGCCTCAAGGCAGGTGCTCTACCACTTGAGCCAATCTGCCAGCCCTTTGTGTGTTGGTTATTTTTTAGATAGGGTCTCACTTTATGCCCAGGATGACATGGACCTAATCTCCACCACTGGCATAGCTAGGATTACAGGTTTGAGCCAAAGCGCCAAGCAAAAAGTCAATCTTTCTAAGGGTCAGTAATAATAACAACATTGATACAGTTAGGCTGTGATTTCCTGAGAGTTATTTTTATTTTATCTTGATCTTCTATTTTACTTAGGTTCAGTGATATTAAAAACATATGCTCTGAACCAAATTCAATTCATTTGGAATTGTTAAAAGCACTGAAGTAAAAGTCCTTTAAAATCACATTCTTTTGTAGACTAGACCATTAACAGATAATTGTATATCCCTTCATACTTTTACTTATGCATATACAAATATACATTTATATATTTTACCAAAATGGAACCATATGATACGTACTATTGTGCAACTTTACCTTAAAATTTTTTTACTTAATATAATGGACGTCTTTTCATGTCAGTACCATACACAGTACTGCTTCCTTCTTAATAAAGGCTACATAATATCCATTGTACAGATATTTCATAACTTATTTTTACTCCATTATTGAATATGTGGGCACATTTTTGAAAGTGTGTGCATGTAGATGCTTATGTGTTTAGTCTGGAAGGTGCTCAATTGAAAGTTTTCACATTTAAATTATAATTAGATATGCCAATGCTTCCCCAAATTTTTGCGTCTGGTTAGTCTCTCTATCAACGTTAAATAGGCCAACTCATTTACCTCTAATGTGGCTCCAAAATTCTTACTTCATAGTGAAGTAAAGAAACACAGAATCATGTTCACCAAGATATTTTGTTTTTCTTAATAAAAATCTCATGTTATAATTTATTTTATATGACTCCTATAAATACCTATGCTCATGGAAACTCAGTCACTTCCTTGAATTTATTTTACTTAAATCAACTAATACATTTTAGTGTTTTAAATATCCTTACCCTATATCCAGCAAGGTTAAAGTTTGCATCTTTAAGAATGTATGTTCATTGATACCTAAATCTCCAAACATTTGTTCTACTTCTAGCCAGAGATAAACTACTAAATTTAATTCTGGGGTAAATTACATATTTAAGCAAAAAATTTAAAACATGAGGCCTGAAGTTGAATCCACAATATCTAAGTAAGCTCAAAACAGACAGATACTCCAGAGATAACAATTGTACCCTCTGGACAAAAGGAGAAGAGTTTGGTTAATAGGCACAAAATTTAGTTAGAAAAGAAAAGTACATTCTAGTGTCCTATAGTAGTGCAAGGTGACAGTAGTTAACAATAATTTACTGTACATTTCAAGTACCTAGCAGAGAGGATTCTGAATACTCTCACCACAAAGAAATGATCAACACAATGATGGATATGTTGATTACTCTAATTTGATCATTACAGATTACATAAATGCATCAAAATATTACACTTTGCCTTGTAAATATGTACAATTATTATGTGTCAATTAGAAAATATATTAAAATCCATAAGATAACTATCTCTGGGCTCTTGAGAATTCAACAGTGCCCTTCAACCAGGGTTTCACTTTCAAAGATTTCAGTGGTCTGAAAATACAGTACAGAACAATAGAATGTGAGAGAAAAAAATATATTCAAATAATTTTATTGAAGTATATTGTTTCAATTATTCTATTTTGCTATAAGATTATTTTTAATCTCCTAGTGTGTCTAATTTATAAATTAAATTTTACTGCAAGTATGTATGTATGTATAGAAAAAAGAATAGTACATACAGCATACCCACTTCATTGTGCTTTGTTTTTATTGCACTCCACAGACAATGCAATTTTTTTCAAATTGGAAGTGTGTGGCAACTCTGTGCCAAACAAGTCCATCAGCATCATCTTTTCAATTGCCAACATGATCATTAGCATTTTGTAGCAATAAAGTAATTTTGGACTGGCTTCTTCCACTAAGTATCATGTTTTCAAATCTTATTCATGTTGTAGTATATATCAATATTTCACTCCTTTTTGTTTATTTTCATACATGTATATAATGTATTTTGATCATATTCACCCCTCCATTAACCTGTGTACCCTTTCCCCTTCCCACTGATCTCCTTCCTCTTCCCAAATAGTCCCCCTTCTCAACGAAATATTTTAAAGTATGTACATTGTTCTTAGACACAATGTTATTGCATATCTAATAGGCTACAGAATAGTATAAACATAACTTTTAAATGCACTGGGAAGTCCAAAACTCATGTGAGTCTATTGTGATATTTGTTTTATTGCAGTGATCTGGACCTGAACTCACAAAATCTCCAAGTGTGCTCTTGTAGGGTTTGGTACCATAAGGGTTTCAGGCATCTACAGAATGTCTTAGGACATATCCCTCACAGATAAGAGAGAGTACTGTAAACAAAAGCAGGCAGATTTTGGGGAGGTTGGTGCCAGAATTTAGAAAAAGAACAACATAGGGTGAGTTTCCTAGTTTTGCTGCTTTGGAGTGAGGGCAGATGGAGGTTATGGCATAGCCTGAGGAAGTTAACCCTGGTAGATAGCCTTTGGCTTTTCTCTGGCCTGAGGCATAAAGAGAATGAATCAGGCAAGGCCATTATTGTTGGTGAATGACTGGGAAATCCTTGAGTACAGAGAATCACAGAAAGAGAATCCTTAAATTCTGTACTTAAATTCTCCTATACCTCTGCTGATCCTTTAATCACAAATAGAAAGCTAAGCCTGAAGCTAAAAGAACTAAACTGAAAGTTGAACTTTTGTCCAGCACAAGCAAAAGAGAGTTTGCATTCTTTAGTCCAACCAAATTTATACATACTAAAAAAACATCACCACCCTTCAGAGGAATATAACAGAAGGAAGAGTCTCCACAACAGAATATTCATAACATTCAAGATATAATTTTAGGGAGATTCCAAAATGGCAACTAAAGGGAGGAAGCAGAAAGTGTGCTTCCTAAATTAAAATCTTGGAGAGACACTGGAGATGCACCTTACAGGAAAAACCACTGAGAAGAGGCAAAACCCCAACTCCTCCACACCCCCAGCCGGCACATAGCATCCCCCACTCCACAGTAAACAGAGAAAGCAGGAGGGCTCCTGTGCCGCCAGACACCAGCTTCACCAGCTTGAGACACGCAGACCACCAGGTGAGCTGAGCGGCACGCGGTACTCCCACAGATAACCCTGGGCCAGATCAGCATAGCCTCCTAGACAGACTGACCCCCACCCAGGGAAAAAAGAGAAAAAACCAAACTGAATAAAAAACAACAACAACAACAACAAAGACAGGTAGCAAAGAGGGCAGGGCACCCTGAGTGCTGAAGGGGAGGGGAGGGGCAATCCCTCACGGAACTAAATAAACAAGCCTGCTGGAGAAGGCAGGAGTGGCGGCCCCAGCCCAGCAACCAGGAGGGGAGAAGCTTGTAACAGTGGCTGTGTGAGGAAAGTGCCACTTGAGAGGGGGGAAGGGACACTTCCCCCATGATCTGTAAATAAACATGTGGGTGAGAGAAGGTGGGTGGCCACCTCCCCAAGTGTGCTTGGAGAGGGGAAAACTTTTAACAGTGGCATCGCGCCCAGGAGAACTCTAAATAAACAAAGCCTGCGGGGCCAGGTGAGTGCTAAGCACACTCCTGAGATCAGCAATCAATAAAGCCTCCAGCAACAGCTGGCTGATAGTAGCAGGCAGGTGAGCCGCAGTCTCAGACGGACATTCACAGAACTGTCTCCAGACCCTTTCTTTTTTTCTTTTTTCCTTTTCTCTTCCTGTGATGAGATGACTGAACTACAACCTCATGCTGAAAGACTTACTGAAACTGTACTGCATTTGAACTTGGGATATTTTGTGTTTTGTTTTGGTTTGGTTTTTGGGTTTTTTCCCCTTTGATGAGACAATGACAGAACTACTTCTGAGACACCATCTCCAGGATTGGAGGCTGAGTGACTAACACCAAAATTATTAAGACTGAAACTTTATGTCATTTGAACTTGGAGATTTTTTTTTAATCCTCTCCCTGTCTCTCTAATGCCTGTTTAACTTACTTTTGATTAGTATACTATCTCTCCCTGTTTATTTCCTTGACACTGGTTTTTTTTTGTTGTTGTTTGTTTGTTTTTTACTTCTTTGTTTTTCCCTTTTTCTTTACCTTTTCTGCTTACCCTGTCCTCTCACCCTTCCATTGTAGATATCACCATTGTTATTATTACAAGCTAGAAAATACTTAATTGCACACAGTACAGGGACAGTAACAATAGCAAGGGCAATGATGGGAAGACGGAAAAAAGAGGGAAACCAGTTTCCCCCTAGCAATAAATTAGTACAGGAACCAGAGGGAAATGAAGAAAACAGATACTCAGATCCAGACTCCAACAAAACAAAGATAAACTATGACAAAGAACCCAATGAAGCCCACAAGAACAATCTGAAAGAAGAAATCCTGCAAGTAATCAATGAGAATTTTATAGAGATAATACTGGATATGGTCAACCAAAATGTACAGGAGACTCTCAAGAAACTCCAAGACAACAAAAATAGAGAATTTGAGAAAGCACAAGAACAAATAAAAGAAACAATAGAAGCACTGTATAAACACCAAAGTTAAACAAAGAACACAAATAATAAAGAGATAAATGAACTTAGGGAAAAAAAATATTAAAGAGGAAGTGACTCAGGATATGGAAAACCTCAGAAAAAAGAATGAAAAAGAACTGCAAAACAAAATGGAAGGCCAATCCAGCAGAATAGAACAAGCAGAAGACAGAATCTCAGAACTCGAGGATGAAATGGTAATTAAAGGAAAAACTGAAGAACTATTAGTTAAACAACTCAAGACCTGTGAAAAGAAAATGTAGGAACTCACCGACTCCACCAAATGACCAAACCTGAGAATCATGGGCATTGAAGAAGGAGAAGAGGTGCAAGCAAAGGGGATGCGTAATATAGTCAACTAAATAATTACAGAAAATTTCCCAAATCTAGAGAAAGCTATGCCCATACAGGTACACGAGGCCTCCAAACACCAAACAGACCTGACCAAAATAGAACTACCCCACAGCATATTACCATTAAAACAACAAGTACAGAGACTCAAGAAAGAATATTGAAGGCTGTAAGAGAGAAAAAACAAATAACATACAAAGGTAAACCCATAAAAATCACAGCAGACTTCTCAACAGAAACATTAAAAGCAAGAAGAGCTTGGGGTGAGGTCTTCCAGGCACTGAATGAAAATAACTTCAACCCTAGGATACTCTACCCAGCAAAACTATCATTCAAAATACATGGAGCAATAAAAGTCTTCCATGATAAGCAGAAACTAAAACAATACATGACCACAAAGCCACCACTACAAAAGATTCTTCAAAGGATTCTGCACACAGAAAGTGAAACCCAACATAACCATGAAAGGGCAGGCAGTACCAAACTACAGGAAAAGAAAAAGCAAGAAAGCAGAGAGTAACATCAATTTAGGTACACACAATCAAACCTTCAAACAACTAAGATAACTAAATGGCAGGAATCACCACATATCTATCAGTACTAGCACTTAATGTTACTGGACTTAATTCCCCCATCAAAAGGCACTGTTGACAAACTGGATTAAAAAGGAAGATCCAATAATTTGTTGCTTACAGGAGACCCATCTCACCGACAGAAATAAGCACAGGCTTAGGATGAAAGGCTGGAGGAAGGTTTACCAAGCCAATCGCCCCTGAAAACAGGCAGGAGGAGCAATACTTATCTCTGGCAAAGTAGACTTCAAACCTACATTGATCAAAAGTGATAAAGAAGGACATTCTATACTAATAAAAGGGTAAAAAGACCAAAAGGAAATAATAATTATCAACCTATATGCACCCAATGTAAACACACCCAATTTCATCAAGCATACCCTGAAGGACCTAAAAGCATATATTAACTGCAACACAGTGGTAGTGGGAGACTTTAACACCCCATTATCATCAATAGATAGGTCATCCAAGCAAAAAATCAATAAATAAATCTTAGATCTAAAACATACAATAGATCAAATGAACCTACGTGATGTCTACAGAACATTTCATCCAACCTCTACACAATATACATTCTTCTTAGCAGCCCATGGAACCTTCTCCAAAATAGATCATATCCTAGAGCACAAAGCAAGCCTCAGCAAATATAAGAAAATAGAAATTATACCATGCATTCTATCTGATCACAATGCAATAAAACTAGAACTCAAAAACAAAAATAAAGACAAAAATCATGCAAACAGCTGGAAACTGAATAATAACTCATTGCTTAATGAACAATGGGTCATTGATGAAATAAAAGAGGAAATTAAAAAGTTCCTGGAAGTCAATGAAAATGAAAACACAACCTACTGGAACCTATGGGACACAGCAAAGGCTGTCCTGAGAGGAAAGTTTATAGCTATGAATGCATATATTAAAAACTGAAAGATCTCAAATAAATGACCTTAATGACACATCTTAAACTCTTACAAAAACAAGAACAAGCAAATCACAAAACAAATAGGGGAGAAATAATAAAAATAAGAGCTGAAATCAATAAAATAGAAACCAAAAAAACCATACAAAGAATTAATGAAAAAAAAAGCTGGTTCTTTGAAAAATTAAATGAGATCGATAGGTCCCTGGCAAACCTGACTAAAATGAGGAGAGAAAAAACACAAATTAGTAAAATTGGGACTGCAAAAGGGGAGATAACAACAAACACCATGGAAGTCCAGGAGCTGCTGGGATTCCATTGAGGAAGTCCTTGCCAATACCTATTACTTCCAAAGTATTTCCTACTCTTTCCTGTACCACCTTTAGAGTTTGGGGTCTGATATTAAGATCCTTGATCCATTTTGAGTTAATACTGTTATAGGGTAATAAACATGGATCTAGTTTCAGTTTTTTGCATACTGCTAACCAGTTTTCCCAGCAATTTTTGTTGAAAAGGTTGTCTTTTCTCCATTGTATATTTTTAGCACCTTTGTCAAAGATAAGTTGGTTATCGCTGTGTGGCTTCATATCTGGGTCCTCTATTCTGTTCCACTGGTCTTCATGTCTGTTTTTGTGCCAGTACCATGCTGTTTTTATTGCTATTGCTTTGTAATATAGTTTGAAGTCGGGTATTGTGATACCTCCAGTGTTGTTCTTTCATGAGTATTGACTTGGCTATTCGTGGGCTCTTATGTTTCCAAATAAATTTAATGGTAGATTTTTTCAACTACCATTACCATTCTTCATCATTCTTTGATGAATGTCATTGGGATTTTGATGGGAACTGCATTAAACATGTAGGTTACTTTTGGGAGTATACACATTTTTACTATTTTGATTCTACCAATCCATGAGCATGGGAGATCTCTCCACTTTCTATAGTCTTCCTCAATTTCTTTCTTCAGAGGTTTATAGTTTTCCTTGTAGAGGTCGTTCACATCCTTTGTTAAGTTTACACCTAGGTATTTGATTTTTTTGAGGCTATTGTAAATGGAATTGTTTTCATATATTCCTTCTCAGTTTGTTCACTATTAGTGTATAGAAATGCTAATGATTTTTCTATGTTGATTTTATATCCTGCTACCTTGTTATAGCTGTTGATGGTGTGTCTAGGGGCTTTTGAGTAGTTTTTTTGGGTCTTTAAGATCATATGATCTGCAAATAGGGATATTTTGACAGTTTCTTTACCTATTTGTATTCCTTTGATTCCTTCTTCTTGCTTAATTGTTCTGGCTAGGAATTCCAGTACTGTGTTGAATAGGAGTGGAAACAGTGGGCATCCTTGTCTTGTTCCTGATTTTACAGGGAATGGTTTCAGTTTTTCTCTGTTAAGTGTTATGCTGGTTTTAGGTTTGTTATATGTAGCTTTTATAATATTGATGTACTTTCCTTCTTTTCCCAGTTTTCTTAGAGTTTTTATCATGAAATGGTGTTGTATCTTATCAAAGGCTTTTTCTGCATCTGTTGAGATGATCAAATGGTTTTTGCTTTGCTTCTGTTAATGTGGTGTATTACATTTATTGATTTGCGTATGTTGAACCACCCCTGCGTTCCTGGGATGAAGCCTACTTGGTCGTGGTGACTGATCTTTTTGATGTATTGTTGAATTCTGTTTGCCATTATTTTATTGAGGATTTTTGCATCAATGTTCATTAAGGAGACTGGCCTATAGTTCTCTTTTTTGGAGGTGTCTTTGCCTGGTTTTGGGATAAGTGTAATACTGGCTTCATAAAATGTGTTAGGCAGTTTTCCTTCTCTTTCTATTTCGTGAAACAGTTTAAGGAGGGTTGTAGTTCTTCTTTAAAGGTCTGATAGAATTCAGCAGAGAATCCATCAGGTCCTGGACTTTTCTTTTTTGGGAGACTTTTTTTTTGCTGCTTCAAATTCATTTTGTGTTATAGAGCTATTCAAGTGATTAATGTCCTCTTGGTTCAGTTTTGGACAATCATAAGTATCTAGAAATCTGTCCATTTTTAAGATTTTCAAATTTATTTGAATATAGGTTCTCAAAGTAGTCTCTGATGACTTCCTAGACTTCCATGGTGTTTGTTGTTATCTCCCCTTTTGCATTTCTGATTTTACTAATTTGGGTTTTTTTCTCTCCTCATTTTAGTCAGGTTTTCCAGGGGTCTATCAATCTTGTTTATTTTTTCAAAGAACCAACTTTTTGGATAACAGGAGTTTTTAACACTGCTCACTAAGTAATTGAACCACTAGACAAAAAAAATCAGTAATCCAAAAAAAACTTGGATGACAATAATTTATATTTATAAATCCTTATACCCAACAATAGCAGAAAATAAATTTTTTCAAATGTACTTGGTATGTTCTCCAAGATACATACCTGCATTTTGGCCCACACAACAAGGCTAAAGAAATCTTAAAAAAAAAAAAGCTGAAATCATGCAGAGTATGTTTTCTGAACTCCCAAAAATATTAGACTAGGAAGCAAAAGCAAGAAGTTATCTAGGAAAACCATGAGCATTTGTAAATTTGAACACACTTCTAAGTAATCAAGGAGTGAAAGAATAAATCATAAGGACAATTATAATATGTGATCAAATGAATAGAAACAAAACACATAACACATCAGTTTGTTGAATGCAGATAAAGCAGTTCTTCTATATAAAACTAATTGTCTAAAATCAATTATCTAAGAATACCCCTAATGAACCTAAAAAAGGGCGAAGCAAACCCAAAATAATGAAAGGAAGCACATAATAAATATCAAAGCAGAAATCAGTGAAATAAAAATAGACAAACAATACAGAATATGTCAATAAAACCAAAAGCTGGTTCTTTGAAAATATCAACAAAACTGATAAATCCTTAGCTAGACCGATCAAGAAAAAATAGAC
This sequence comes from Castor canadensis, assembly GCF_047511655.1. Taxonomy (NCBI): domain Eukaryota; kingdom Metazoa; phylum Chordata; class Mammalia; order Rodentia; family Castoridae; genus Castor; species Castor canadensis. The sequence continues at coordinate 78,309,942 of NC_133391.1, forward strand.
AGACTAAAAATAACAAATATCATTAATGAAAGAGATGTTATCACTATAGATTATGTAGACATTAATAGATGAGAGAATATTTGGTGTAGATATTGAGGATTGAACCCAAGGTCTCAGGTATGGTTCACATGTGCTCTACCACTCAGCTACATCCCACCCCAAGATGAGAGAATATTAACAACTTTATGCCAACAAATACGACAAACTTGATGAAATAGACAAATCCCTTGAAAATACAACTTATAATACGAGATTATAAAATATGAATTTTTATTTTAATAAAAAATCAATTAAAGTAACTGAACTCATTATCAAAAACCTTCCCCAAAAGAAACCTCTGGTGACAGAAAGTTCATTCAAGGAAGAAATTACACAAATATTTGTAATCTTTCAGAAAGCAGAGGGGAAAGGAACACCTTCTCAGTTATTTTGTTAGATTACATAATACTAAAACCTGATAAAGACATTGCCAAGGGACTGAAGATATAGCTTATATATCTATATAAGCTATATATATAGCTTATCCAAGCTTGATCCAAGGTACCACAGAAAAGACATTAGCAGAAAGAGAAAGGAGCAAAAAGAAAAGAAAGATGAAAAAATTATACAGATATCCCACGTAAATACAGGTATAAAAATCTTTAACAAAATATTAACAAATCAAATCCCACAATATATAAAAAGATAATACACCATGTCTAAGTGGAGTTTATTCAAGAAATAGAAGTTTTTCAACACTCAGAAGTCAAGTGTAATCCAACATATTAGTAGGATATGGGAGAAAATCATATGCTCATTTCAATAGATGGGAAAGTAGACATTTAACAAAATTCAGCAACTACTCATGAGAAAACTTACTAAACTAGAAAGAAAAAGGAAACTTCCCCAATTTAATGAAACATTTATGAAGAATCTGCTGCTAAATAACACTTAATGGTGAAAGTGGAAGACCTTCCATCTAAGATAAGAAATAAAGGAAGGATGCCTGCTCTCATCACTTCTATTCATATTTACTGGAGGTCTTAGCCATAAAGTGATAAAAATAATATTTAGAATTAAGGGCAGAAAGGAAGAAGTGCCTCTATTTGAAAATGATGTTGTTGGTTACTAGAAAATCCTAAGGAATATACAAGTCTTAAGAAATCAACTACTAGAACCAAAAATGTGATTAAAAGTTTTCAGTATAGAGGCTTATACATAAAATCAACTGTTTTATACACTGGCAGTAAGCAATTGGAAAATAATTAAAGTTCATTTATAACAGTATTTTTAAACCATAAAATAGTGAGGAATAGGTATAACAAGAGTTTCAAGTCTTCAACAGTGGAAAAAACTACAGAACATTGCTGAATTTTTAAAAGGCTCAAATAAATGGAAGAATACAAGACTCAGGTTTAGAATGCCATTTCTCTCTGATGAAACTGATCTATACACTGAACACATTCCCAATTTTAAAAAACAGAAATATTTATGTAGAAACTGACAAGCAAATTCTAAAATTTATATGAAAATGCAAAGGACCTGCAATAGCCAAAGCAGATTTTAAAAGTGGAACAAAGTTGGAGGACTTGCCAGATAATTTCTCAATTATAAAACTACAGCATCAAGACAGTCCATTTTTAGTGGAAGGATAGACATGTAAATGAAAATAATGAAACAGTACAGAATGAAGTCCACACATTACATGATCAACTCATTTTTGTCAGAGATGCCAAGGTAACTAAATAAAGAGAGCTGGTATTTTAAATATTGTATATTGCATATTCTTTTACTTGTTTTTTTTACCTATACAAATGACAGAATTTCCTGCTTTTTTTCAGGCTGAATAGTATTCCTCTGTGTATATATAACACATTTTACTTATCCATTCCGCCACTGATGGGCACTGAGGTGATTCTATGTCTCAGCTCTTGTGAGTGATGCTTCAATGAACGTGGGAGCACAGGTATCTGAGAAACTGATAAACTTTCCTTTAGATATATACCCAGTAGTGTTCTCTTGCTGTATGTGTCTGTGTTTATGCCAGTAGCATGCTATTCTGATTACTGTGCTTTTATAGTATACTTTGAAGTCCAGTAATGGTTGTCTCCAGCTTTCTTCTTTTTTGCTAAAAATTGCTTAGGCGTTTGAGGTCTTTTGTGGTTGTTTATGAATTTTAAGGTTATTTTTCCTATTTCTGCAAAAATGTCATTGAAATTTTTATAGGGATTGCATTAAATATGTAGATTGCTTTGTTTCATATAGACATTTTAATATTGTTTTATAGTTTGAACTCATGGCCTCCTGCTTGCTAGACAGTTTCCTAGAAGAAAATATAAGAAGAAAATCTTTGCAAACTTGGGATAGCAAAAGTTTTTAAAGTAGAATACAAAGTACATAAATTGTAAGATAATAATTTACTTTTATCAAAATTTAAAACTTTTGGAGCTGGGGATGTAGCACAGTGATAGAGTGCCTGCATAGTATTCACGAATCCTGGGGTTCAATCCCCAGCACTGAAAAGAGCAAAACAAAGCAAATTAAAAATGCTTGGTCTTCAGAAGACACTTTAAATAAATGAACAGTCAAGCCACAGGACAGAAGAAAGTACCTACAATGCATATATCTAATTGAGGCTTGTAGAGATATGTGTATTGCAATACAATAAGACAGGCAAAACGATTTTAAAAAGCAAGTGATTTGAGCACACTTTATAAAGAGCACATACAAATTGAGAGACGTACATGAAAACAATGCTCAACATCACGAACCAGCAGGAGACTGCAAATTAAAGTCATAATAAGAAATCAGTTTCACACCAATTAAAATGGATGATATTAAAAAGACTGATAATACCAAGTACTGATGAAGGTATAGAGCAATTTCATATATACTTTGCCAGTAAAAACATAAAACAAAGCAAATGCTATGAAAAACACTTCTTTCCTTTTCTTTCTTTCTTCCTTTTCTTTTTTCTAGGCAGTACTGTGGCTTGAACTTAAGGCTTTGTTCTTGCTGGGCAGGCATTCTACCACTGGAGTTACATCCCCAGCTCTCTTTGCTTGTAGTTTATTTTTCAGATAGGATCTCTATTTTGCCTGGGGCAGCCTTGGGCAATGATCCTCCTATGTCTACCTCCCAAGTGAGTGGGATTATAGACTTGTACCACCATGTTCAGCCAGTTTCTTAAAACATACATATACCATAAAACCAGCCAGCCTACTCTGAGATGTTGGAGAAATAAAAAAGAAATAACATATGTCCACGTAAAGACTTGTACTCAAGTGTACACAAAAACCCTATTTGCAATAGCCAAAAATTAGCAACAATGCAGAAGTTCACCAACAGGTGTCTGGGTTTTTCAAATGTGGCATACAATGGAATACTACTCAGCAAATAAAAGTAATGAACTACTGAATATACACAACAACATGAGTTAATCTCAATGTTGTCATGATGCTGCATAAAAGAAAACACAAAAAATTCATACTGAACAATTCCATTTATATATAATTCTAGAAAACCAATTAATGTACAGTGACAGAAAGCAAATCAGTGGTCTTCTGGGGCCTGGGACACAAGGAGTGATGACTCCAAAGAGACAGAAATGCTCTATATCTTCATGGCAATGATGATTAAAAACTGGTTTAACATTGATCTACCATATGATCCAGCAATACCACTCTTGGGGATATACCCTAAAGAATGTGACACAGGTTACTCTAGAGGCACCTGCACACCCATGTTTATTGCAGCACTATTCACAATAGCCAAGTTATGGAAACAGCCAAGATGCCCCACTACTGATGAATGGATTAAGAAAATGTGGTATTTATACACAATGGAATTTTATGCAGCCATGAAGAAGAATGAAATGTTATCATTCACTGGTAAATGGACAGAATTGGAGAGCATCATTCTGAGTGAGGTTAGCCTGGCCCAAAAGACCAAAAATCATATGTTCTCCTTCATATGAGGACATTAGATCAAGGGCAAACACAACAAGGGGATTGGACTTTGATCACATGATAAAGCGAGAGCACACAAGGGAGGTATGAGGATAGGTAAAACACGTAAAAAACTTGATAGCATTTGTTGCCCTCAACACAGAGAAACTAAAACAGATACCTTAAAGCAACTGAGGAGAAGGGGACCAAGAACTAGAGAAAAGGTTAGAACGAGAAGAATTAACCTAGAAGGTAACACACATGCACAGGAAATCAATGCGAGTCAACTCCCTGTATAGCTATCCTTATCTCAACTAGCAAAAACCTTTGGTCCTTCCTATTATTGCTTATACTCTCTCTTCAACAAAATTAGAGATAAGGGCAAAATAGTTTCTGCTGGGTAGCTAGGGGGTGGAGGGATAAGGAGGAGGTGGGGGAAGGGGGGAGAAATGACCCAAACCTTGTATGCACATATGAACAAAAAATTTTTTTAAATAAATAAAAATGCTTTTAGAATCTTTAAAAAAAACTGGTTTAAAAAGAAGGAAGGAGAATAAGAAAGAACAACAAAAGAATTTGCTCCAAGCACATTATAAGTATATGTGGAGATAACACAATGAAACCCCTTTGTACAATTTATATATGCTAATAGAGTTCATATATAGTTCATATAACTACAAAGCTCATTGACTCACATAACTTAAACAGATGCAATTTATATTAAGTTAACTGTACTTCAAAAAAGTTCATAAGGGGCTGGTGGTGTGGCTCAAGGGGTAGAGTGTCTACCTAGCAAGTGTCAGGCCCTGAGTTCAAACCCAGTACCACCAAAAAAACAGTTGATAAGAGCTGGGGACTTGGCTAAAGCAGTAGAGCACCTGCCTAGCAAGCACAAGACCTGAGGTCAAACCTAGTATTGAAAAAAAAAGTGATTAAAAATAAATAAGTATCTATCTTATAGAGAATATTATAAAAATGTAAAGTCCTTAAACCAATATGGAAACTAATCTTTTGTTCATTTTATCCCGACCAAATTATCTATAAGTACTTGTTTACCTTAAACAAAATTTAGATTATTTAATATCTTAGGGTATTCTTGGGATTTATAGTTTCTTTGTAATATTTTTATATTTTTGATGTGAAGCAAATTCTTTTTTGTTGTAAGCAGAGTATAAAAATTTTGAATATAAAAATTGATTTAAATTTCTTATGTCTATGGATTTCTAAAACCTCCAAATTAAACTGTTAAGTAGGAGAATATTCAGTCATCAGAGAGACAAAAATGCTTTTAAATTCAATCAAAACAATCTTGGTATATAATACCTGCAACAGAGTATTTCTATAGAAATAAAGATAAAATATTATTTAGTTTATAAATAAATTATAGAATAAAAATAGCATGTTTCAGAGAAGTGGCAAATAAGTAAGGCAGATGGAAGCTGAAATTCTCCTAAAGATAAAAAATTCACTATTTATTATTATGCTCATGTAAATAAGTTGAATAATGAACATCAGAGCTTCAAATAATAACATGAATTGCATTCAATTCCTCACATACACAGAAGGTAAATCTTCTTGTTTGGTGGTAAATCAATATGAAGGGTACCATATAAGAAGCAGAAGCTAATGCTTATACTTTCAAAATTGTAAGTCTCTTTGCTCTTCACAGAGATAAAAGGACCACCACCATGATAATTCAGACCTATTTCATTTTTAGAAAGCTGAGAAGCATCAAAGTCACAAATTATAACTCACAGTGCACAAGAATACACACAGCATTGCTATAATCTTTCCCATACTTAAATTAATTCTTAGTGACAGAGGACCGGTGCTTGGGAGATGCATTTAATCTTATGCACATTAATAATTGTCTTGTTCAGACTGTCATTAGCCTTAGAAGATATCCTTTAAGGCACTGAAGAAGATGGAGAATATACTTCCCTTTTCAAGAGAAGCCAAACGTAAAATACTTTTCTATTGCATGACATTTTCCAAATATTAACAGAGCAGGAATGGGTAACTCTCTTATTAACTTCCTGTGTATCTATATTACTTCTAGGTACTGAATTGAGGAACAGAGAAAATCTGGCTTAGTTGGTAACTTGCAGTTAATTATCAAAGTATTTTAATAAATGATCAAATGTATTTTAGTATTTTCCAAAATAGTCCCAAATATGGCTACCTAAGATAATTGTGTCTGAGTAAAAATAGATCATAACCCACACGAATTCCAGAAGTAGAATCAGCAGAAAGATTGATAGTATTCTTAATCACAATCATTTGAAGAAGGAATAAACCAATATTAATTAGAAGTTGAGAGCACAGAGATGTTTCTGGAATGACAGGAAGAATACAGTAGGGTAGATGATCAAGAGAAATAGGACAGTTCTAATGTCTTACTTTACAACTATGGGGAAGTAGGCAAATGTCACTGCAGAGCTTCAACAGACTTGTAAAAACAAAAAATAGGAAGAAAATGCAGCATTTTCCACATAGATTCTCAAATTTGCAAAGTGTTTCAAGGCAAAACAATATGACAGCTACTGAAAGAATTTATAGGATACATAAATAAGGGGGACAGACCCCAAATCCACCATTGATTAGAACACTGTATTTATGCTCCACCTTACTCTACTCAAGAAAATCTGAAATGATCTCTATAATACCCGGACAGGTGTGACCATCAAATACCTAAACCATTGATTAAAATGTCCAATGTAGAAAATACGTTCCATCCCACTACCGAAGAGGTCTTGGCCCTTTAATTATCAGCGTTAATAATTGCCAACCTTTTCTCTTCTCCAGCTCCTTACCAACTAGAGCTGTAAGCTTACATGGGTTTCCTTTATCTTTAACCCTTTGAAGCTGCTCTTGTTAATGTGTCCAATGACATCAAAATGACCAGTAAAATGAACACTTTAGAGAACTCTTCTTACTTGATTTCTGTGACATCCTATAACTGCAACCATTGCTCATTCTTCAAACGGTTCTCCTTCTGATTTGCATAAAACACCTCTTCCTGGGTGCTTCCTCCCTACACCTCTTACTGTTTTTTCTCCATTAGAATGTGGACTTTTCATTCTCTCAGACATTCAAATGTGTTCCACAGGATTCTGACTTTATTTTTCTTCCTCCCCCCACTTTATACATTTGCTTACAGTTCCATCCATACTACCACTTCAAGTATCATGTTTATGCAGATGATCTGAAATCTATCTTTAGAATCCAACCTTTCTCAGGTCAACAAATTGAACTATTGTCTACCTCTACTTAGATGACATTTCCATAACTGATTTGTCATTTCCATGAGCCTTGAAAGATTCTATTTGTTATTTTACTGTATTTCCCACATTTAATAACTAAGCCCTATCAATGTTCTCCTTCATATCAAATTAAATTCCTTCCTTCTAGCCTCAGTTTAAATCTCCATAATTGCTTACCTGGATATCTCAGTAGTAATCTATCTCCCTTCCTCCATGCTGTTCCTATCCAATGTATACTACACAGTATGCTAAGAATGCCTTCCCAAAATTTAATTCTGATAATAGAATAGAATATCTACACTTTAAAACTCTTTGCATTTTCCAATATTTTCCCTGAAAACATACACTTAGATGTAAAATTTTTTAAGTTGTTATGTTAAAATAAAGTAATAATCCCATAGAAATCTTATTAACACAGAGCCAAATACATTAATTTGGATTAATGTTCCATCTAAGAATGTATTGTGCCACCACATTTACACAAGTTTTAAAAGTTTTTTCAACATTTCACAATTTTCCTTCACTTCTCCTTAAAGTTATTCCCAGATATTTTGTATTTTTAGTGCTTTTCTGAACAATATTTCTTTGGTCATTTTATTTTCTAGTATTGGCAAATATAAAAACTACAATTACCTGATGCACATCATCCAGCCAGATGCTTTTATATGATTTGAGATGCAAAATAATTAAAATAATTTTTCAATCAAAGTAATTTCCTAAGCACACAATTTTTCATTTCTAGTGCACATAGATATTAAAGCAAACATCATTTATGTAGCCATATTTTAATATCAAAGTAATCTGATTATTAGTCAAACTGTACAGTCATTAAAACTATGCTGACAAGTGCTTTATAACATAAAATCTTAAATTAAAAGATATATTAAGGATATAATTTTCTAAATTTCACTGTATTTTATAATAAATATAACTTTATAATAAAATACCACATATTTACAAGTGGTTATAATTATTTTTTAATGTGCATAGAAATGTTTTTTCAAAGAGCTATAGAATATACAATTGTAACTACACTTGGGTGTTAGGATTCCATATGGTTTCTCCTTTTTCAAAAATATTTGTGATCTACACAAATATACTACTTAATGGAAAAGTTGCTTTTAGATCTTTTTTCATATTTACTGACTTTCCATCTCCTTAGAATAAATCTAAAATCCTACACATTACACTGAAGGAGCTTTTAAATCTGATTCTTATTTACTTGTCTAACCTCAACTTCTACCTTGCTTATACATGTAGAGTATACTTTAGCCAATCAAAACTATTTTCAGCAAATTTGATGCTTTCTCATTCCTCAAGGCCTTTATTTATGGTTTTCATTGTGACTGAAATACTCTGTTTTTACTCTACTCTTGTTTCCCCAATCATCTGCTAATTATTCTGCTAAAGAGACATTCCTCATGGGAAGACTTCCCTTACACTGACAAAACACCATACTGTGTGCTTCCCCTCTGGGTTTCCCATTATGGATTTATTTCAATTTTAGTTTTGATCTGATTGTATTATAACTGTGGTTTGCCTGTTTATTGTTAGATATCTTATTTATTTTATTTTTACAAGCATATTATTGTTGTACTGGGTATATATTGTGACATTTACAAAAGGGCTTATAATATATCTTAGTTAGGTTAACCCCCTCCATCATTCTCCTTTATCACTCCTCCCCCTTTCTTGGGGCTGAGAGACTGGCTCAAGTGGTAGAATGCCTGCCTAGCAAGCATGAGGTCCTGAGTTTAAACCCCAGTACCACTACAAAAATAAGTGAATAAATAAAACCTCCCCCTTTCTTAAAATAGTTTCAACAGGTATCTTTGTTCCATTTTCATACATGAGTATATATGTTTCCACCATATTCACCCTATTGTTAAATATCTTTAAATAATATGCATTATATATCTTATTTTTCTCAACACTGCTTCATGCTCAAAAATGTGTTATCAAGTAGAATGACTAGAATAGAGAAATATGGAAATTGTTTCATGTCAAATACATCCACAAATACCACCTTTAATAAAGTTTGGTTATGTGACTGTTTTAGGCAAAAGCATGTGCTTTTTGGTTCCATGGCTAATTGTTTCACAGTAGATCTTATTTCTGCATAGCTTTCTCCCAAAATCAATAAGAGATGTAAATATCCCTATTCAAGTTTAGGGATAAATAAAGATACTCTTATCTTCAAAGGAAAGTAATTTAAATATTTTATGACATATACTGAAGCATCTTAATATTACTTAGATGGTAGTCTGCTTATGATAAAATGATATGTTAGGGAATATCAGGTAATGGCAGCCTAAATTATTCACAGCAGCCATCCTACTGAAAGCAACTAAATATTCTGGATAAAATATTAAAACAATTATCTTTAAAATAATTTAAATAATAAATGCCTGGAAATTGACAAGATTCTGATAAACTGACAAATTCTGGAGGGATTCTAAACTCAGAGACATGAGCATGCTTTTTGAACTTGCTTTTTGTTTGAAACCATCTGTCAACACAAATTTGAACATAAATTCAGATAAATGTGAGGTAAAGAAGACAGTAATCAAGAACCAGAGTATACTCCAAACTGGGAACCTTACAGGATCTCTAAACTACATTAATCTAAAACTCCAAAGAACAAAATTCTCTAGCCAATAGTATATCAAAACTAAACCCACCAATTCTCCAGCTCAGAGCTAAGGAGAAAATCATAAAGGAAAAAAATCCTATAAACTGGTTAAATACTGGATATCCTACATATTTTCAGCTAGAAACATGTAATCTAAGAAGCCAAGGACCTTCAAGTCTTGAACTTGGCTTAAAGTGGTTTACAGGTTGTAGTACTCAAGCCCTGTCAGAAGAAAATAAAAATCTATTCTGAAAGGAAGTACTTTTTATTCAAGATCTCAGTCAGTATACCTTGACAAATATTATTTTTAGAGTAATGACCATCACAAGTCAAAAAAAAAACCTAGCAATATGAAAACATGGAGTTGTAAGAAAAAAAAAGAACAGCAGCTGAAATAACACCTAGCAGAAACACACTTGTAAACTTACACTCTGGAATTATTGGACACAGGTTTAATAGTTAAAGAAATAAAATGTCAGCTTAAAAATAATTGCATGGAAGAGAAAACTTTAAAAATCAATTGCAAAAAAGGTACTAACAAACAAATAATAGCAGCACAATGATAACAGTTGGACTCAGAAGATAATGGAGAGATAATTTTAATGTACCAAAAGGAAATAAAGGCCAACCTAGAATTCTACACCCAGGGAAAAAAATGCCATTTCAAAAATGACACAAGAAATGCCACTTTTGACATTTTGGTCAAGCAAAAACTACAAGAAGTAGAAATAGATAAAAATAATGTTAAATGATTCAACTTAGCAGGAAGATAGTGAAAGTCTTAATTTGTTTAAGCATTTAAATAAAATAGCCTTAAAACATAGGAAGCAAGAAATGGACAAAATTTAAAAAGAAATAAATGATTGTTTTATAGTGGGATACCACCACATAACTTTCTAAGAAAATGATAAAATAAGCAAACAAAAAAGAATGAAGAAAAATACAGAATATTTGAACAACACAATTCATAAACTTGTCTTAAAAGACATGTATAGAGCATGACAACAAGCAATTTCAGAATATTGACTTTTCATGAACATGCAGAACATTTAAAAATTGGGCATTCACACCCTGAAAACACTACACAGAATTACACAACAATGAGAGTGATACACAGCTACATACAGTGATATGGATATGTTTCACAAATTATAATGTTTAGCAACAGACACACACACACGCTTTGTTCTCCCTATTATCCAAGTTTCCATATTCTTATTGATTTTCCTTTGTCTTCTTCTCCTTCTGAGTAAGGAATGTTAAAATTTCCCATTTTGATTATGGATTTCTCTATTTTTTTTCTTGGAGGTCAGCCATTTTTTCTTAACAAAATTGTAGATGATATTATTGCATTGAAATTTATGACTATTTTATCTCCCTGGTAGATTGACTCTTTTGCTATTATGTGATTCCTTTATATCTAGAAGGCTTCTTGCCTTAAAGTCTACCATACCTGATAGTTGTATAGATAGGCTATACAGTTTCCTTTTGATGTGTTTGCATAGTATATGTCTCTTTCCATCCTTTTACTTTCAGCCTTTCTTTGTTTTTAAGAAAGGTGTGTCTAATAAGTAACATTTGGTTGTTTAATTTCTAACCTGCACATCTTTGTTAATTGGACTGTTTAGTCTATAATTTACATTTAAATTTAAATTTAACTTACTGAGAAATTTACATTTAAATCTGTCATCTTACATTTGTGTTATCCCATCTGTGTAAATTGTCTATTTTTCTCCTTTCTTGCCCTTTTATTGAAATAAATACATTTGTATCTACGGTCTCCTCATTATTAGATTGTTAAACATTCTTTAAATATTTAAGTAGACTACTCCAAAAACTACAGTTTGAATCCTCGACTTATCAAAATCTAATATAAATTTGTACTTCTACTGCTTCCAGAACAATGCAACGGCCTTAAGTCAATTGACTTCTCCCCATATTTTTGTTATTACTCTCATATGTTTTATTTCTTTTTGTGTATTAAACTGTTCTATGCATTATTGTTGCTGCTTTATTCAGTGGATATTTATCTTCTCTCTTTCCTTCACTCCTTCCTTTGTTCCTCCATTCATATTTCTATACTTTTATCTCAGAATATTTTTCATATAACTAAAGAAATCACTTAATATTTCTTTCAGTATAGATATGCTTGGGATGCAGGACCTCAGTTTTGGTTCATCTGAAAATATTTTTCTTTACCTTCCTTTTTGAAAGATTTTTTACTAGGTGTAAAATGCTAGGTTTGCTGATGTTGCCCTTCAGTCCTTTGAAGATGTCATTCCACTATTTCCTGGTTTCTATCTTTTCTTGAGAGACCAATTATCACCTTTATTATTGTTCATTTAAAGGCAATGTGTCTCTTGCTAGTTGACAGTCAAAAATGGCTCGCTGAAGAAACAAATAAAAAATCAAAAAATCTATAGCAAAATAAATACCAATATAAAGAATACAAAAACATCACTATGGTTCCTAGAACACAATAATAGGAAGAAATATTACTAACAATTTTAAGCCTATATACTCACTTTAGAATTTAGATTCAATGCACAAATTATGGGAAAATATCATTAAACAAACTGATACAACAAAAAGAGGCTCTGTCTAGTTCTATAACTATTACAGACAATAATGAATAGATTAGTGCGTCATAAAAGGGGCTTCAGAGAGTTTACCTTGCTTCTTTTTTTTTTTTTTTTTTGTCTTTTCTTTTTTGGTGCTGGGATCGAACCCAGGGCCTCACGCATGCTAGGCAAGCGCTGTACCACCGAGCTACATCCCAGCCCTACCTTGCTTCTTCTACAATGTGTGGACATTTCAAGAAGATGCCCTCATGTTTTATGAGCCAGGAAGTGGACCTTCAGCAACATGAATCTGCCATTGCCTTAATTGTTGGCTTCCCATCCCACATAAATGTTTTTTTAAAAACCCACCAATTTTGTTATAACAGCAAAAATAGACTAAGACAGACTCTTTCAAAGAATTGCAAAAGTAACATGTCTCCACTTACCAGCATAGTTTGATATCAAACCCTGACAAAAACATTAAAGAATGGAAAACTACAAGCCAACTTCTATCATAAATATAGATTTTTTTAAATTCTAAAGCAAATATTAGCAAACTAAACCCAATGATATGAAGAGGCATAATGCCTCACAACTGACCTGGATTGTTCTAAGACTGGTTTAAATTTTACCTAATGAAAGATTGATATATCATCAATAAATCAATATGCCATGGTATTAATAAAATAGAGGGATAAAAACAGAAAAACGTCTGATAAATTCAATACCTGTTATGGTTTGCATACAAAAATGTCCCTGCAGGCTCATGTGTTAGATGCTTTATCCTTAGGTGGTAGTGCTATTTGGGGAGGTGGTAAAAACTTTGGGAGGTGGAGTCTAAGTGGAGGAAGTGGTCACTGGGGACATTCCTTTGAAGTTATATGTGGTTGCCAGGCTACAGCTTTCTCTCTGCTTCCTATCTACCATGAGATGAATAGTTGCCTCTTCCATGTGCTCCTGCCATTATGGTGTTCTGCCGCATGATGGGCTCAGAATCGATGGAGCCAAGGACTATGAACTGAAAACTCTGAAAGTGTGGGCCCAAATAAATCATTCCTCCTTTAAGTTGTTCTCTAGGTTTTTTGGCCAAAGCAGTACAAAAGTAACTAATACAACCTATGTTAGTCATTTAAAAGAAACTTAGTAAATTAGAAAAAGAAGGGAAATTCCTTAATCTGATAAAGTCTCCACAAAAAAGTAATTTTGTACTAAATATTATTTTGCACTAAATATTAAAAATTTTTTCTTCAAGATCAGGAATAAGATAAGACCACCCCTTATCATTACTTCCATCCAGTAGCATGATGAATTTCATTGTCAATGCCTCAAAGAAAAATTATACGTTTAGTAAGTAAAAAATAAAATAAAATTAACATTACTTACAGATGACATTACTTGGAGAAGACATAACAGTAGAAAATCTAAAATAATAGAAAATTCCTAAATAAATTTAGCAAAGACACTATAACAAAAAATAATGATAACAAAAACAATTCCTATAATAAAAAATATACAATTAAATTAAAAATAATTAAAGCAGCACAACAACATCAGGTATGTAATAAAAATTATGCAATATCTCTCTACACATGTGTTTGCAAACACTGAAAGAAAATAATAAATAAAATAAATGGAAGAGTGTACCTTGTGAATGGATTAATTGCTCAGTATTGTCAATAAGTCCATATTTTATGGATTCAATAAAAATCCAAATAAAATATTATCAATACTCCATATTTTCTTTAGATTCAATTAATACCAATTAAATTCAGAGCAGGGATTTTTGGTAAAAATTAACATGCTGAGTTTATAGTCTATTTAGAAATGCCAAGGGCCAAAAATATCTAAGTTAATCTTGAAGCAGAAGAACACAGTGGGAGAACTTACACAATTGCATATCAACACAAATTTAAAGCTACTATATTTAACACAGAATGGTACTGGCACAAGAAAAGACAAATAGACCAATGAAACAGAGTAGAGTCAGGAAATAGACCAAATGTCTCTAGTCGTTTGATTTATGACAAAAGGAGCACTGTAGAGTACATAGTGAGAAAAGGATGGTCTTTTATGAAATAGAGCTGTGTATGTAGAAACTGGACTGATAAACAGAAAATATGAATCTTGATCCCCTCATTATACCATATTCAAAACAGTATCAAATAATTTAAGATCTAAATGTTCAAGCTAAACCACAAAAGTTTCTGGAACTACAGCAACCACTAACCAGATGCAGCTATTTAAGTTTAAGGCTAATTAAAATTAGTAACATTAATTATAAAATCCCTCAGTTTTACTAACTACATTGCAAGTGCTCAGTAACCACATATCTTATAAATGCAGATACAGAAAACCTCGAACAAGTCTAAAAGTTCTATTGGACAGCAATATTCCAGAAGATGACAGGAGTCATCTTCATGACCTTGAAGGAGATTACATTTTCTTTAAAAGGAGAAAAAGAATACTAAGTAAAGAAGAAAATATTGAAAAATAAACCTCATTAAAATTGGGAGTTTTGGGGCTGGAGGCATGGCTCAAGGGGTAGAGTGCTTAAATCAAGCACAAAGACCTGAGTTCAAACCCCAGTACCACCAAAAAAAATGAGGAGTTTCTATTAATCAAAAGCAAGAAGGAAGGAATTAAGAAGCAATGAATATTTCTATATACTATGAGTAAAATTGGGTTTATATTTCTAAGTGAAAAAAATCAAGTAGAGAAAAACATGTACTGTACAGAATAGTAGATGTTAGAGCACTCTATATGCACCTTGTTTGTAAATTTACTTTGGAGCCATGAAAATGTTTCACATATTTATAAAAGAAAATTCAAGTGCAAAAAGCAAGCCCTAAATCTGAAAGCAACTTGAAACAAATGAGCTTAATTACTAAATATAATTGGTGGATGGCTTAATATACCAGAGAGGAGCTACTCAAAGATATGTTACAATAGCAAAATACAGTAATTTCGCTGGCATACACACCTTATGAATAGAAAAAAATACCAAAAATATTAGAGTAGTCATATTGTTAGCACAATGCTGGCATTACTTTGTAAGTCTGTTTTTGAGTAGTGTGGAATAACACATGATTAATTACATTGAGGAAATGAAAACTGGAATTAGGTGTAGGAGAAAGGAGATTCTAATATAAGACTGATGAGGTTAAGTAAAAACATTAGAATGCTGAACTTGAATCAGAAAGATTAGTATGGACTTGTGATATATTTAAAATTTTTTAAATGAATATCCTTTAACTTAGTAACTGCAAATGTCTCTATACTGACAGACCCTATAACAACAAATACATCCATTGTCCAAATTATGTCTAAATATTAGAGATATAAAGAATTGAAGGATCCTTGGAGAATGATTGATTCCAGGTCTGGGGTAGAAAATGTACAAAATGATCTAGACATCTTGTCATACCAGAAATCAAGGAAGCACTCAAAAACTACTAAGTGGCATGTGAAAAAAGATTCAGGAGGTGGTCATTGGGGAAAACTGGTAAAAGAGCACATGGAAACTACCTATATTAATTTTTCAACTTTGTATAACTCTATAATTATTTAAAAAGAAAATGTTTAAAATAAGATGACACACAAAGACTCAGTAGGCAACTTAAAAAGAATCCCACTTAGCAAATCTAGCATACTTTGAGCATTAAAAAGATAAGTCTGAATTCATGACACATAAAAATTCATTGGGACTTTTTGTAAGACGGTAGGGAATCAATTCATTATCTTGAAAACTGCTGAATAAAGGGAAAGAATCAAGAATTTGTCTTGCCTTTCCTTTGTGAACTGTACTTTAGGGAATCAAACAGGTGAAGAGGGAGAAGTTTCCCTTTACAAAAATATCCCAGTTAATAAATAAAGAAGGTATAATAGCATTAAAACAGTGGTTTTCAAAATATGACCTGTGGACTCTTTGGGAGGATATGAGCTCAAAGTAATGTTCAAAACAATGCTAAAATATTTTTGTCTTCTTCACTGTATTTTATTTCCACTGATGATATAAAAATAGGCACCATAAATGGAGTGAAATGAGCAGTTTCAGCTATACTATAGTCATTGTATTTATGATCAATTTGCAGTAATCAAAATACCAACAAAGATGCCCTGACAACAGTGGTAATATGAACAAATGTGATTTTTGATATCATATACTAAAATGTGTCCACATATGAACAATCTGCACACCCCAATGAGCCAATATTTTCTAAATAACCAATAATCTGACTTTTAAATTTATATAATGGAAGGGAAGGATGAATTGTATTAGCATTTTAATAGCTATTTATGCAAACTCTTCTGTATTTACAACATTGAATGAAAAAAATCTAGAACTTAAAAACGGGATATTAGTCACACCACTATAACGATGAAAATTAATAATACTACATATCATAAGAATGTGGAGCAACTAGAACTCTCAAATGCTGCTGGTGCGAGGGAAAACTGGTCAAACTAATTTGGGAAATGTTGGCAATATCTGTTAAAGCAGAACACACTCATGCCTTATAGCCAAGCAATTACCACTAATAGTTACTTATCCAAAAGAAATGCAAATATATATGCAACAAAAGACATGCGACAAATGTTTACAGCAGAAGAGTACACAATAGCAAAAGAAAAAACTTGAGAAAATGACAAATAAATTATAATACATTTGTACAATAAAATTATGGAGAAATTTAATGAATGAATTATCGCTACAGATACCAGACTGGATGATTGCCACAATGTAATATTGCGAGAAATAATCTCAACATAAAAACATAATCATACCATTATTATTGCATCTAAATAATATGATTATTAGAGGTGATTAACATATACCATATGCTGGAACTCGTAAAGGTCATATTTCAGAAGGGAGTCACAGTGGAGTGGGGTGCCCGAGGTGTTGGAGATGTTTGACTTATTCATTTCTGTGGTGGTTACATGATTGTGTTGGCTTTGGATTCTCCATCAAGCTATGTACACAAGATATATGAACTTCTATGTATGCTATGCTTCAATTAAATATTTTTAAAATAAGATTTCTTTGAAGCACCTAATACCATGCTTAGTGGAAAACCTATAGCTTTCAATACATATATTACAAATGACAAAATCCTGAAAATCATTATGCTGAGTAACAAACTAGAAGACAAACAGCAAGTTGAAAATGAACAAAATATAAGGAAATAAAAGGTAAAAATATATAAAGAAATAATAATACTATTAGAATCATAATAGGAAGCAAATATACAAGAAAAAGAGTCCCAGTTACCAAATGGTAGCCTTAAAAGGCTAATAGAAGGAAAGGGTGTGGGAGGGTTAATATGGTGGGAATATTATGTGCTCATGTATGAAAATGGAAAAATGAGACCTGCTGAAACTATTCTGAGAATGGGGGAAAGGAAAGATAAAGAAGAATGATGGAGAGGGTGAATTCAACTATGATATATTGTAAGCATTTTTGCAAATGTCACAATGTACCCGCAGTAAACAATAACATAATAATTTTAAATTTTTAATAAAAAATAAATTAAACTACTTCTGAGTCCAGGCATAAAAAGTAAAAGGTGACAATAACCCATGCCAGTATTGAAAATGGGACTGTCACTACAGATCCTGGAGATGTAAACAAAATCACAAGAGGACATTATAAACAATTTTATGCCAAAACAGTTGAAAATTTATTTGAAATTAAATACTTCTGAAAAAAATTAACTTACAGAACTGAAACATGAAAAATAAAAATATGAATAATTCTATTACTAATAAAGAAATTTAAATTTTCCCACAAAGGAAATTTTAGGCACAGAGAGCTTCACTAGTGATTTCTACCAAATATTTAAGGAAGCTATATCACCAATCTAACAAATACTAGCAGAGAATAGAAAAAAGGAGCTAGAAATAGAAAGAGAGAACTTCTTACTTGTTTGATAGGATCAGCATAACCTTGATATCAAACCCTGATAAGAAAAGGAAATGACAAACAAACCTTGACTGGTGAACACAGATATAAAACCCACTATTAAGTCATCTTAATTGGTTGTTTTTATTGGTGTGAATGTTATTTCGAGTCTAAACAAAACAGCTGCAGTCTTTGCTTACAGATTTGAAAGAATAACCACAATGTGCTGGATCCAGAGATTACACTTCTGAGGGTATGCATTAGAGTTCCACTGTGAAAACAGAACATATGTAGATGGCAATCAGATGGCTCTAGGAAAAGACAAGAATTTAGGATGGGATGGAAAGAAGGCTTTTCTCTTTCGCTGCAGCACAGAGTATATGATTGTATATTCATTCGTAGATTCCAAAACAAGTTCCAGATGAATGTATAATGACCTTCGAGTTTATAGTTTGAAGAGGAAATTATTATCCTAATTCATTTTACTAAATGTAATAAAGAGATATAATGTATATATCATGAACCATTCTTTTATTCCATCAATTAAAATTGAGAACAAAGTGAGTAGTTATCTTTATCATTTAGCTTGGTTTTTTTAAGAATTTCTCTTACCAACAAATTCCTTACATCCCATAATACCTTAGTCAGTAGCTGAGGCTGCACTCCATTTTCATTTGATATTTTGTCAAATGTTATTGTTCCTGATATTCATAAGATATGCATTTGAGCAATGTAAAAAACTTTTAGCAATGTAGTCCACCTTCATTCCAAACCAGCTAAGTGAATTTATTCTCAATAATAGTACAGTTTCCCTCTGACTGAAAATATTGAAGACAACAAAAATCAATAGGCCTCAGACATATTGTCAATACCTTCCCACTCATATGTTTCCTATTTATTGTCTTCCTCTTCTGTCCACTCAAATTATAAATCTATTTTTCTTTCCTGTTTTTACTTACTTGAGGTTCCCTATTATACAACAAATATTATTATATTGTATAAATGAGGGTGTTTTAAACAGCTTCCTTAGTTATAGTGCTGTAAAGATTTTTAAAAGTGTGGTCATCAGCCTCAAAGTTAACACAGATGTAAGAAAAGATCTAATTACCTGATGAGTTAAAATAGATATAAGGTAATTGGATATTGGGAAAGTCTACTTATAAAATATGTGTTAACAAATAAAAATACTTTGAATGTCAAAATACTTTACTATCCTGTTAATAAATGACATTATTGCAAAGGGTAAATATCCCATATAGCCTGGAAAAAAGAAACTGGTTTAATTCTGGAACAATACATTAATATAGCATTGGCATGTTCAAACAATAATTTTCATATGGAATATGTAATAAGGCCAGTTGCATGCTAAGTTTTTATGCATTTTACTACGTTAATACATATCTTAAAATTTTGCTAGAGCAACCAATTTTAAATGGCAAGTAGAATTTTATATATCAGAAGTAGCATCTTAGAAACCAATCTAAAAAAATTAAATTGCCCCATCAAGAAAAAAAATGACATGAACATATGTTGTCCATTTGTTGCACAGTGGATCAATATGAGAAATAACATATAAAAACCATGTTTTCCTGAATTTCTTAAGCTGATGATTTTTAGCATTATAAACTATATTAATGTATACTTTTCTTAACCATATACTTTTATAGTATACAAAAGTAAAATGAGAAAAGAACTTAGAATTTGAGCAAAATACAAACATGTATCAGCATGACATACATAATCATTAGACATACATGACAGACATAAATAGTCATTGTTAAATTTCATGCTTTTCAAAAAATTCAAGCAATAAATATTTTATTTCTTGACTTCTGTTATCAACACATTCAGTCTATTTCATACATTCTTTGCTAAAGAATCATGATTGGATCAATATGCAATTGAAAAAAAAGTAGTAAATAATAAGTGTCTGTGTGAACTACAAATAGCATTGCTGTATAGAAGTTACTTGTGTTTGGGATTTTTTGTTTGTTTGTTTGTTTGTTTTTTGCAGCACTTGGGTTTGAACACAGGGTTTAGTGCTTAACAGGCAGGCGTTCTACCACTTGAGCCACTCTGCCAGCCTTATTCATGTTTTTAATCATTCTTTTTTTAAAAGAAAATAGCCACCCCATAAAAAGTAACAAGCAAATGCACTACCTAAAAAGTAAAATATCAACAATGATAAAGAAAAGTTGCTCACCTGGAGGAATGAAATGTATCTCTGCTACTTTGTTCACTACTCATGTATGTTTAAAAATGTGATGGAGGAAGGGCATTCTTCTCCAGCATTCGCCACATTTTTCCTTTTAAATAGCTAATTTTCCTTCTAACTTCCAGAGTCGTTGACTTTCCTATGACTTACTTATGTTTCCTTCTCCTTGTCAAAATATGTTTCTCAAACAATTCCTGACTTCCAAACTTCCCTGGTATTCTCTCACTGAGAACACCAGCCAGCAGTGGTATTCTCAACTCTCTTTGTTACAGACAGTTACAAAATTAAATAAATAAATGGTGAATTTTATTGATGTGGAAAGTACATATATATATATATATGAAATATATATATATATGAAATATATATATACACATATAAAGTGCTCTGTACTTGAAATGTTAACATTGGAGTGAACCAATTTTCACTCATAAAATTAACTGAGATCTTGAAAGTAGCATTCACAATGTAATGATATGAAGTCCTATTAATCCCTTTGTCATGCTTAGTCCCAGAATACAGCATTGAGGTTTTTCACGCTAATTCTAGGACCAGAAAATCCCTCTGCTATGCTGTTTCATTAGTATATGCCACGAAGAAGAAAGTAATCATTGAAACATCATATTTGAAAATAACCATTAAACTCTTAACCATACATACACATGTGAAGTAAAAAAGAAAGCTAAAGTTTTTTCTCTGTGAGTTGAAGTGTTACCACCCAGTTCATAGAGTGCCTATTTATTCATTCAGTAAGCATATCTTACATATCTTATACATTAGGTTCTATTACATCATGTGAAAATATTAGTTATCCAAAATTATGATGGATATAATCCATTATGTTTTCAATTAACATCACTATGTGAGGGAGAATAACTCATAGTCTCCTTTGCTTCTTATTGTCTAGAAAAGTAAAACAAGGGATGCTTCATTTTCCTTCCCTTTTTCTCTGCATCATGCTTCTTTCCCCCCCACCTCCCCCAAGCATAGGGGCCTGAATTCAGGGCCTACACCTTGAGCCACTCCACCAGCCATTTTTTGTGATGGGCTTTTTCGAGATGGGTCTCACGAACTATTTGCCCAGGCTGGCTTCAAACTTCGATCTCTGCCTCCTGAGTAGCTAGGATTACAGGAATGAGCCACAGGCACCTGGCAGGGCAACATCTTTTGCAGTTACAATCCTACATGATTACTTTCTGACTTCTCACAGAAATCATGGATACAAGAAAGCATGATGAAATGTGGTTCAAGCCTGTAATCCTACTCAGGAGGCAAGAGATCAGGAGGATCAAGTTCAAAGCCGGCCTGGGCAAATAGTTCACGAGAACCTATCTTTAAAAAACCCATCTCAAAAAAGGACTGGTGAAGTGGCTTAAGGTGTAGGCCCTGACTTCAAACCTCAGTACCACAAAAAAAGTTGTTTTGACACCATTCAAAAAGTTTTAAAATGTCAAGACTCACTAAATGAAGTATTTGAACCACTTTCATTAGATACACTACTCTCAAATGTGGTATTTATTTATTTGCTAAATATGTTTGACTTCTAAATTAAGAAAATTAAATTCAAGTTAAAAGGGACATTGGGTAGTAAGTATATCCCTGAACACCCGAATGTTCCTGACATAAAGACTGCTCATCTTTCTTCTCTGTGAAAGATATTTAAAACACAATATAAAAGGTTGTCAAGTCCTATACCCAATATTATTTTATTATCTTTATCTTCTTTATATTAATATAAATAGGCATGAGGCATGCTTACAATTTCTATGTACTTACAGAATACTGCTATA
Organism: Castor canadensis; assembly: GCF_047511655.1. NCBI lineage: Eukaryota > Metazoa > Chordata > Mammalia > Rodentia > Castoridae > Castor > Castor canadensis. The sequence goes on from NC_133391.1 coordinate 78,332,231, forward strand.
GAGACATTAACTATGTTTTGGAGTGTCTTTCTCAAAAAGATTATTTTGTCATTATATTTGTTATAATTAGTATAGGCTACAGAATATGCCACATCTTATTAAATGGTATATCACTCAAGATTCAAATCAAATGTCACCTCCATCACAAAGCCTTCTCTGTTTCCCTCCTCCCTTCTCTCGTGTTTTCTCTCTCTTTTCTTTGGTCATCCACTGCAATTAACTTTTATATCTCTTGTGGTTATCATCATTTTATCATAATATAGTGCAATAGCTTGAATAAATGTCTCCTTTTCCGTGTTTGCTTATGGTATGCAGACTCGTATAGTCTCCCTTCTTTATTTTAGGGATCAGAGTGCTTTATACATATTCTGTTGTCCACAAAACATTTTAGCACTTCATTATTTTTAAGTTTTATACCTCCATGCTATATTAGTTTTATTATGGCTTTAACGTTTGCCCTTGTTTCTCAAAACTAGACTATAAGCTCCTGGAGGCCTGGCACAGTATTCTAATACTTTCATACTCCAAGAATCCTTGGCACAGAGTATAATAAGAAGAGTTCAATACAATTGATTAAATGTTACCAAAGTCTCATCTAAGAAATAGTTCAGAACACAGTTAGCAGCTATATCCTGGTCAGAGGAATCAAATTTGATAGACTTCACTTACCATGGCATTGACATTTGCATGATCCCCTTTCCTGTTCCGAATCTGAAGACAGGATATTGGCAAATTCAATCCTACACCAGTGGCCAGATTTCTCAGGTCAGCAGCACTGTATTCCCCATGCAAGATCAAACTGTTATTACCAGAACCAAGTCCAAGAGAAGCCCGATAGAGATATGTCTGAGAAAGTCTCTCAATTGTGGTGACATCTATTGTGGCTGATGTCATGCAAGGATTAGAAGTCATCCTTCCTTGCCTCAGATCCTCTGAAGAGTGACAGCAGCTCTGAGAGTGACAAGCTGGGCTCTGAATCAATTTGATACACACAAATAAAAGTAAACACCCCAGAAATAAAAAGGAAATGCAGGCCAGGGCAATTACTAAATACAAGTTTCTGGCAGAAAGCTGCCCTCCTGGTTCCCAGATATCTTCAAAGTCTGGAAGGACCTGAGGGGCAGAGTTGCTCAACAGCACACCCAGAATGACAGAGGAGGAAAGTGGTGGGTCTCCATGGTCCTGAACCACTACCACCACCCTCTGCTTAAGTGCATCAGTGGGAAGGACTAAACGTGCAGTACGCAGCTCTCCCATGTTGGCTGAAATTCTGAAAAGGCTCGAGTCAGAAGCCTGAGAGATGTGGTAGGAGAGCCAAGCATTGGAACCACTGTCTGCATCCTCTGCTACTACTTTTGTGACCAAGTGTCCGGCTCTGGCAGAGTAGGGTACAATTTCCACTGGGATGGAGCCATTTCTGGGCAAGGGAAATAAGATGACTGGAGCATTGTCATTCCTGTCTATCACAAATAAGTTTATGGTCACAGTTGCACTTCTGGAAGGAATGCCACCATCCCGGCCTTCCACTTGGAAGTGAAACCCCCTGTGCTGCTCAAAGTCGAAGGAAATTTTGGCAGTGATAGCCCCACTGGATGGTTCCACTGCCACCAAGTTAGAAGCTGGCAGCCCTTCAGAAATAATATCCAACAGCTCATAAAAGACAAGGCCATTCATCCCCAGGTCTGGATCGTGAGCAAAAACACGGCCTAAAGAGGCTCCAGGGCCATTGTTTTCAGCCACAAAAAGTTCTTGATGTGGTTGAGGAAAGCTAGGTGTATTGTCATTCACATCAGCAATTGACACAGTAAGTGTCCTTTGGGTGCTGTGTGGGGGCGAGCCACCATCTGAAGCAGTGATCAGGACCTGGTGTTCACTTGTTTGCTCCCGATCCAAGGGCCCATCAGTCAACAGGCTGTAATAGTTGTCAAAGGAAGCTTTCAGCTGAAAAGGGCCACTGCTGGACATGCTACAAATGACCCTCCCATTGGGACCAATGTCCTCATCCTTTACACTGAGGAGGGCAATCACTGTGCCAGGAGGAGCGTCCTCAGGTACTGGGCTGGAGAGAGTCATGAAGTCCATCTCTGGAGCATGATCGTTCACATCAGTCACCTCTACCAGTAGTTTGGCGGTGCTAGCCAGACTGAAGACACCTTTGTCTCTTGCCTCGATGTATGCCTCCAGCAGTGTTTCAGGCGGACCTAGTGAAGCAGCTACCTGTACCTCCCCACTTTTAGGATGCACGTGAAAGAGGTGTCTCAGCTCTGCTAGTGTGCTATTGCTTAAGGAGTACCAGACTTCCCCATTGGAGCCTTCATCCGGATCCGAAGCCTGAACTTGAAATAACACAGTCCCATTGGGTGCATTCTCTGAAACCCTGGTGCGGTACACCGAGTGCTCAAATACAGGTGCATTGTCGTTTGTGTCCACCACGATGATAGTGACCCTTGTGTCTCCGGAGCGCGCAGGCAGCCCACCATCCTGAGCCGTGAGCACCAGTAGGTGAGTGACCCGTTGCTCTCGATCCAGCGCTTTCTCCAGCACCAGCTCTGGGTATTTGCTGCCGTCCAGCCGCAACCCCATGTCCAGGCGAAAGTGCTGGTTGGGGCTTAGGCTGTAGCTTAGCACCCCGTTCCTTCCCTCGTCAGCGTCTTGGGCATTAGGGAGAGTAAAGCGGGCTCCAGGTGTCAAGAATTCCGGGATGTGCAGCTGCACATCGCCGGCAGGGAAGAGAGGTGAGTTGTCATTGATGTCCAGGACGTGAACACGCATCTTGTGCAGCTCCAGCGGGTCCTCGAACATTAGCTCATAGGTCAAAACGCAGGCAACTTTGGTCCAGCACAGTCGCTCTCGGTCAGCTGGCTCTCGGACCACCAAGCTACCGCTGCGCGGGTCCACCCCGAAGTAAGGCTCGCTGTAGCTGGAAAGGAAGCGAAAGTTCCTCAAAGGCAGATCAGCCGCTGACAGCTTCAAGTCCGCTGCGATATTGCCTATTGCTACGCCCCGTTCAGTCTCCTCCAACACTGAGTATTCCAGCTGTCCAGCAGCAGCGCCACAGGAGACCCACAAACACAGAACCGTCACCCCCCAGCCCACCATCCTCTTTTTTGGCGTCCACGCTCCACCAGTGGTAACCTGGGACCATGCTCCGGACTCCCGGACAGCTCGAGCCACGGTGGAGAGAAGCTCCGCCGGCCGCTGCGACTGTGAGCTGGAAGTGCAGCGAGCGCCGACGTTCGCCTCCAGGAAAAGGGAATTACTTCGGGCTGGCGGGCTGCGAGCTTGCTAGACTCCAGGCTCAGGAGCCGTCTGGGAAAGTGCAGCAGGCCGGGTGCGGAGGGGCGCAGCGCCGCCTAGGGGTGCAGACACGAGGTAAACTGCCCTGGCCGGGGAAGCGCCCTCTCCACTCCCCGCCCTCTGGGATCTCGCCCCAGCGCCCGCAGCGCGCGCAGGGCGGAACCAAGAAGATGCTCGGTGAAACTAACACGTCTGCTCTCAATGGGCGTTTCCCAGGTCTACGCCCGGAGACTGCCCAAGAGACCTCCAAGTCTCTTCCAGAAGACTGCTGGTGACTGGGGTTGAGCCCGGCTGCACCCCGCCCCCCCCCACCGCCCACTGTTGGAGAGATGTACGTGGAGACCCGGGCGCTGAGACCCATTGATCCCATACATTGACGCTGAGAGGGCGGAACTCCGCGTAGAAACGCAGGGCGAGGCAGTGAGAAGTGGAACTGCGAACGTGACCGACCACGCCTTCTAGGTTTAAGGAAAACAAGAGTCCTCCCTCCCACTCACCCCAACTAAGAGCTGCGGTGCATTCCCAGCCACTCTGCTGCGGTCTGAACTCGCTCCCGCACTCTTTTAAGTCCCTGGAGCCTCCAAGACTTCAAAACAAACAACAAGAGGGGCTCCTTGGGAAATGATATCCGCTTTTAAATTTCCTCCAGACTCAGGCTTTTTGATGCAGCGCACCCAGCGAGTGCAAGGTTTATGAAACTACGCTCGGCTTTTCTGTGGGATGGCAGTTTCTCCTTCTCCCGGAGGTCCTAGTGGGGATGCTTTGAGACCAGCCCTGGACACTCTGGGTGAAATAGGAGATGATAAACCAGTCAATACGAAGAACCAGAAACTCAAAAGACTTGGCAACTCATCCCCAAAAAGAACGTGTAAACATGTGCAGGGAAAAACCACTGATACACTCTTAAGAGTGTGACAAGTAAACTACTCTAATTTCATCCTCTGTAATATTTAGAAAACAGCAATAGGGCAGGTACATGCTCATATTTTTTCCCCAACTTCATTTTTAATCCGGTCTTCTGCATGGAAATCAGAACAGTGATCAGTTCTATGAAAAAGAGCTCTAACCCAGACATATACCTTCAAATTCCTCCTAATACCCTACCACCACTCTCTTTCCCTGAAAGACAAGTGAGCTAAAAAATACTGATTTAATTAACCATTAAGCATTAAATACCTCGCTCAAATCCTTCCTTTAACACAGTTGCAGACTTCAAAGCCCTAAGAACCAAAATTTGAAAGGCAAAAGCTAAACAGAGATCAAAGAATTGAAACTCACAGAATACTGTATTTTCTAAACAGGAAATTGCAGAAAAGTATTGATAATTATTGAGCCTGGATGATAGTACATGAAGGTTAATTACACAATTCTTTCAACTTTGTATATGTTTGAATATTTCTCTGATATTTAATTGTTGATTCAAAAGGTGGGGAGGGTGATAGCTCCAGCATTCTCTTCTTAAAACCAAATGTGGAACTAGTAACTCCAGTATTCAACTGAGTACCAGTTACTTCCCCTGAACATCACAAACCCATTCCCTATCCCCTCCAGGGAACTAGAAATAACAGGAAGTGACATAAGTCAATGTAAATGGCAACTCCACCCTGACTAGTTTCCCTTTATGAATTGAGGAGCTAAGTCTCGGGAAAAATTAAAGCAAGAAACATGCCAGCCCATTAGGTAGTCACAAATGTAGATGTCATTACAAGACCTTACTAGGATGTGAAACAAGCCCATAAAAACACTGAAGCTGTTTTTCACCCAATTTCAAAACCAAAACAAATTATCTGCTTCAGTGCCAGAGAATAGGATTTGAGCTCTATTATCTTAATTTAATGCTGCTAGCCAAGCTAACTGCTCTGGGGTGTAACGTTATTCTTTCCACTTTTCCATTACAGTTGAACTACACCTGGAGAGGTGTACCTAACCTTTGGAAGGCCCCTTGATTTTAGAGTTGCATTCAAGCCTGCAATTATACCAGGTTTAGGAATTCTGGGCTGTATTAGGACAGTCAGTGTGGTCACAGATTAAGTTGTGAGTAAAAGGGAAAGCTCCTACAAAGAATCAGCATGGAAACATTTCACAAAAACTCCTCACATACTTCTCGGGTCTTTTGGCTTTCTTTTTTCCTACTTCTCTATTTAAACTTCCACTGTTGTCTATTTTCAAAGGGTTTCATCTGTGTCAAGAATAAGTGAACAGCACTCATCTAGTGAGAGCTGTCCCACCATATGCCTCCCTAACGCTATTTGCATTCTTGTTCAAATAAACTGGGATTTGTTAGAAAACATTTAGGATACCCCAAAGATGAAGACTAAAGGTTCTTGCCTTTTGGATAAGATGACCAAATGAGCATTAAAATCCTGAATTAATAAAATTTCTTTTCCTTTCATCACTAATTTTCATTCCTTCATTTTATGGCTATTGGGCCCAGGAACACCAAAAAACAAATGAAAAAAGATGAAACAGAACAAGTGTGGTAAAGGAAGTAGAGAAAAGGGAATACTTGCACATTGTTGATGGAAATGTAAATTAGTACAGCCATTATGAAAAATATTTAAAGTATTGGAGGTTCCTTAAAATATTAAAAATAAAACTACCATATGATTCAGCAATCCCACTACTGGATATATATTCAAAGGAAATGAAATCAACATATCACTCCTGTGTTCACTGCAATATTAGTTAAAATAGCTAAACATTCTGCTATTCATCCTGGATGAATAAATAAAGAAAATGTATATATACACAATGGAATACTATTTAAAGAGAAAGAAAATCTTTTCATTTGTGACAAACAGATGAATCTGGAGGACATTTTGTTGAGTGAACTAAGCCAGGCACAGAAAGTTAAATACCACATGATCTCACTTATCCACCCAGCCCTTCCTATCCTTGGGTTCCATGTCCATGGGGTCAACCAATCACTGATCAAAAATACTCAAAAATTGTTTCTGAACTAATTTTCACAGACATTTTTCTTGTCATTGTTTCCAGACAATACAGTATATCAAATATATGCATAGCATTTGAATAGCATTAGGTGTTATAAGTAATCTAGAGGTGAACTAAAGGACACAGGAGGATATGCAGAGACATAATATATCATATATATATATATGTGTCCTGTGTACTTTATATATATATATATATATATGATATATTATGTCTCTGCATATCCTCCTGTGTACTTTATATATATATATATATATCAGAGGATATATCAGAGACTTGAGCAGGCAGATTTTGGTATCGATGGGGGCCCTGGAACCAATCCCCCAAAGACATTGAGGGATAATTATGTGAAATCTAAGAAAGAATAATTCAAAAAAAGTAGAGAGCAAAATGTTGGTTACAAGGATTTGGGGCAAGGGAGATATTGGTCAAAGGATATGAAGTTTTAGTTAGGAGAAATAAGTTCAGGACATCTACTGTGCAGCATGATAACTATATTTAATAGTAATGTGTTACATTCTTAAAAATTGCAAGGAAAACATATTTCAAATGTTATCACCAAAAAAAAGTAAGTATGGGAGAGAGGATAATTTGTAGGCAAATTAGCTATATTTAGTCATTCCACAATGTATACATTCTTCACAATATGTTATAAATGAAAACATATATGTTTTATTTGCCAGTTCAAAGAGATAATTATTCAATTAATTAATTACATTCATGAATCTTTTGACTAGGACCTCTAATCAAAAATTTTATCTGCTTGGTAGTAAAAAAAATTCAGTTGTGTGCTCTCATCTGTAACTTTTTATATTTATTTTTAAACTAATTTTATTGAACTCTTCTTAGTTCTAATTATTTTTACTTTGCTTCTCTGGGGTTTTACAAATAGAAAATTATATTATCTAGAAATTTAATCATCCCATAACATGTTTTATCCTTCTTTCTAACATAAATATATTCCTTATCCTATGTTTTCTAGAACACCCATGTCAGTACTGAATAATAGCTATAGGAAGTGAAGTGTTCTGCTATGTTCATGATCTTTATTGGAATAACTCTGGTGTCTAATGTTTAAAGTGAAAGTGGACAGTGTTTTTGTGATAGCTATCAAATTTTTATCAAATTCCTTTTAAGTATCTATCCTAATGATTATCTGGCAATGTTCTGTTTATCATTTTTGAAACCATAGGTATGAGGTTTGCATACAGGCTTTATTGGAAAATGTTAAGAATATCTTTGTCAGATTTTTATTTTAGGTTCAGCATTATCTAATAAACCTTTATCAGATAGAGTGGTTAGTGTGACTTTAGGCCTTCCTTTTCATCCATGCTTGAAGAATATTTTCATCTGTAGCTCAAAGGAAGATCTAGCATGAATGCTTACCAAATATGTAGAAATATGAAACCTGAATATAGGTGAATATATTATATGATTGGACCAGATAGATTGGGTCTTGTTGCAATGACATTCAGTAAATTTAAGCTTACAAAAATAAAAACAAAGTTATAAAAGTTTAGAACTTGCTGATCTGTGGCTTAATATCATCTAACAAAAAGGCATGAATTTTAGTTTTCAGTCCATCAGGAAATGTATGTGGTATGGTTTGATATGCTTTGTCCCCCAAAGGTTCATATGCTAGAAGCTTGGTCCCCAAAGTAGCATCATTGAGAGGTTGTAGGAGCTGTATGAAGTGAACCCTTAAGGGAGGTGAACATGTAATGGGGGCACCACCTGTAGAAGGGATTATGCCCATCTTGGTCTTGTAGTAGTGAATTATGTCTCTTAGGACTGGATTAGTTACCATGAGACCAAGTGATTATAAATCCAATTTGTCTTCCTCATCTCACTCTCTTGCTTCTTCTCTAACCACATGATCTTCCCCCAGATGCACCCTTCTGCTTTCTACCATGAAGCCCTCACCAAAAACAAAGCAGATGCTGGTGTCATGCTCCTGGACTTTCTCAACTCCAGAACTTTAAGCCAAAATAAACATTTTTTTCCTTTGTAACTAACTCAGTCTCAGGTATTTTTGTTATATTGGCACAAAAAAAATCTAAGACTTGGCTGTTAAACAAGCAAATGCAATCTATGACTCTACTGCCACATATGTAGTGCTTTGAATAAAAGGTCTAGATCTCCTCCTCATAGATCTGATTTGACCAACCAAAGTATGACTTTAATTTCTGAAGGCCACTCATTGAAGGTGAAATTTAAAACCATATTTTAAGGCAATTATATGAAACAATATATAGAAATGTATTGTTGAACCTCTAACATATTCAAATATAACAAATTTGCTAATCAAGTATGAAGAAGATGGGTAGGAGAGAAGCTGTATCAGATAAGACAATGATACCAGATACTAATTTAAATCTATAAAAACAAAGGAACAGAACTAGAAGTGTTAAATAAGAAGTCTTATAAATATATAATTGCTTTTGAAATAAATGCCTTTTTTCTTTCAGCATCTCTAAAAGATATAAAATTATGGACAGATGCAGCGGTTCTAACTTGTAATACCAGTGACTTGGGAGGCAGATATCAGAGGGACTGTGGTTTGAAGCCAGTCCTGGCAAAAAGAGTGATGTCTCATCTCAGTCAATAAGCCAGGCCTGGTAGTTCACGTTATAATCCCAGCTATATGGAAGGCTATAAATAAAAGGCTCATCATTACAGGTTGGCCCCAGGCAAAAACACAAGACCCTACCTGAAAAATAAAACAAAAAAGGGCTGAAGTGTGGCTCAAGTGACAAAGTACCACCAAACAATCATGAGGCCCTAATTTCAAACCCAGTACCACAAACAGAGATAAAAATCACACAAAGTAATAATTACTACAACAATGTTTTGTTAGATTTTAAATATAGAGATCATATTGGTTTTCTGCAACCAGTTTAACACAATACCATGCACTGGTTGTTTAAGACATTTTTTTCTCATAGTTATGAAGGAAAGAAGTCTAAACACACTTCTTCTGGAGGCTCAAGGAGGATTCCATTCCTTTCCTCTTTCAGAATCTAATGGCTGTTGACACAACTCCAATCTGTGCTATACTCTTCACACAACCCACTCTGTTTTGTTTTGTTTTTTTCCTCAATCTCTTATAAAGACATTTGTCATTGGAATCAGTGTCTATCTAGAAAATCCAGCATGTCTCATCTCAAAGTCCTTAATTAAATCTTCAAACAATATTTTCCAAACAGGGTCACAGATTCCAGGAATTAGAATAGACATATCTTTTTGGAGGCCACAATTCAAGTCACTATGAGATGTAACAGGATTAGCAATAAAAGCAAAACAGGGACAAATAATGCTACATAGGAGTAATTTTTTTCCTAAAAGTGGTAGTTTATTTTATTTATCTTTTTATTAGCATATATTAATTGTACAAAGGAGTATTATGATATTTTCTATGTAAGCATCCTGGGTCTTGGCATCATCTGTTAGAATGAAAGAGGCATGGAAGAGGCAGAGAGATGGCTCAAACGCCAGCACAAGGTTTATTGTTTGGGAAGGAGCCCTGTGGAGGAGAACCCCAGCAAGAGAGCTGGAGCCCCATGAGTAATTTTTATATCACACTAGAATTAGTGTAATATAAATTAAATAATATAAATATGAAGTAGATATTGATATGTTAGAATGTATATAGTAAACTCTAGAGAACCTGCTGAGAAAATAACTCAAACACACTTCAAGTTTTATTAAAGGAATTACAACATTACATTCTAAAATACTCAGTAAGAGGAAATCAGTAGCAGTTCCAAGATGGTTGCTGACAGCCACCAGTTTCCTGTGTCTCCACAAATATGAAATAAAACCTCAGATACATGGCTGCAAGAAGAGGGTGGGAAAGTTAATATACTAAAAAAATTAAAAGGGAGGGTGCCAGTATAAGGATGGATAGTAGTAGAAAATTTAATCTCTAACTAAACCTCTAAAAGCACAAATTTGCCACGGGCATGGACCTGGATCTGGTCCATCTCACACCTCTGTCAGTCTGGGTTTTTTTTTTTTTAAAGTCTCCAGACTTGAATTGCCTCCCACGAAATCCACTTGCAAGGCCCATCCTGTGAACAAAACAACTGCATAGAGGGCACAAAGAGCAGGTCAGCAAGCCTTGCTCATGCCACCTGACAGAAGCAGACAGACATCTATGTCTCACTGACCAGAGCAGAAATGCCAGCATGGAACTGGGGTGAGACAGTTTCAGTCCTGAGGGTCACTGAAAAAGCCAGTTCAGCATATGAGTGCAAATACATCTGACCTCTGAGGAAACTTTTGGCTAAGCAAGCTAATTAAAGGGTCCCAGCCCTGGCCACCAAAGGACAGGGAAGGATGAAGCTGCACAAACTTTACTACAACCAGTATTACTGAGGATCAGTCAAGCCTAGTGTGCACGCAAACACATTCAACTCCCAAGAAAACCTTTTGCTAGGTTGGCTGATTAAAGGCTTCCAGACATGGCCCCTAGCTGGTGGAATGGGATGAAGCCAATCAGCCCAGTGTCTCTATGCAAAGGAGGGGTGGAAAAAGATCAGGCTAGCTAGCGAGAGCTCTACATCTGAGTCTTTGTCCCAAGACAAGAGGGTGACAAAGCTGATCAGCAGCTAGAACTTTTAATCTACTGCCCTATCCAGCATATACACAAATGACAGGAGGTATATGCCAATCTCCAAACAAAATATTAAACTGTAGGACTAGGTGGAAAAGAGTAAAGAAAGCTTATTGTGGACAAACCAGAGCATCTGTAGGATCACCCTCATCAACGAAAAATGTAGGTTTTGAAGCAGCATAGTGCTTTCTGAACACTGCCTGAGCTCAGAGACACCACCACCCACCATCCACTGCTACCCCATATGCCTGGAACTACCCAGCATAACCCCAGTGTCTACCCTAATCCAGACCTCCTCCCCAGGTTATACTTGATCAATCCAGGGTCCTCAGGGAACATGTGAGTAAAACAATAGGAGAGCTACAGACAAAAACTTGAGGACCAGAGATTGGAAGGGAGCATTCAATGTACTGAGAGAATACAGACGATATCTACTCTTCTCAACAAGAAGAAATACTGACTTTTTAAAAAATAATTTAAAATATTTAATTTATCTCTTCATATGATCATTATTTCTCCTTACTTTTTCATTTTTTCACTTTTCCTATCTCTTGTTTACAAACTATTCTACTGGTGATTTAGTCTACCCATTTCTTTTATTACTCTTAACCTTTCTATCCATTTGCAGTCCCTGTTAATAGCTCCTTCTCCAAAAAATTGAACTGTATCCCTACACACTAAGGTTTTGTTTACTTGCAGCCCTCACACTTCACTCCCCAGCTTCCTTCTTCCTTATTTCTTCCCTACCTCCCTTATTTTAGCACCTACATTTGAACTTCTATACAAGTTTATTTTTCTGACCCCCTACTGTTCCATACAAGAACACTAGTCCCCTTCATATATAACATGGTTGGCTGTATAGATAATGCTGCCAATAGTATTTTACTTCATGTAAATATCTGGTTTACTATTGAATTGGTGAATTTGTTTTTGTTAAGTTACATCCAGGCCAAGAGTCAGAAATGGCACATCAGCCCAGCTACTCTGCCAAAACATAGAGAATAATTCAAGGGAAAGACTTTAGAGAATTAAACCTCAACCCAATTAATTGACTACCAAGGAGAAAAATCTCAAAATAGAAGCACAAGATATATGAAAAATGCAAGGGAATATGACACCTCAAAAGGTCAACAATCACACAGTAAAGGAAATGACTGACAGTGAAGTTAATGAAATTTCAATTTATAGCTCAAAGGAATGCTGATAAGAATGATTAATCAGATGAAAGAAGACATGCTAACCATCCTGATGAAATATAAGAGAATATGAATAACTGGCTAACATATCAAATGAGAATACAAAGAAACAACTAAATGAACTCAAAAATACAAAGAAACATCTGAATGAACTCAATGATACAAACTGCTAAATGAAATAATGATGATAATGTGAGACATGAAAGGAGAATTCAATGAAAATATAGAAAGCCTGAAAAAATAAAATTGAAACTTGGAATGAAAAGTTCCTTAAATGAAACAAAAATTCAGTTGAAAGCTTCTTCAGCAGACTGAATCAAGTGGAAGACAGAATATTAAGACTTGATGATAAAGTAGATATAACTGAAATGTCAGATGAACATACAGAAAAAAGAATGAGAAATATAAACGGAATATGAAAGAACTGCAATTCTATTAAAAGGCCAACACTATGAATTATTGGCATTGAAAAATAGGTGCCAGCTAAAGGCATAGGAAATATTCAACAAAATAATACCAGACAACTTCCCAAATTATGAGAAAGAGACACCTAACCAGGAACAGGAGGCCTATAGGACTCCAAACAGACGAGAATAAAATAGAACCACACCACAGCATATTATAGTTAAAACATTCAGTACAGAGAATAAGGAAAGAATACTGAAAAATGCTGGGGAGAAGCACCAAGTCACTTTTAAAGATGAATTCATGAGAATAACAACAGAAACCATAAAAGCAAGGAGGGAATGGAATGGTATATTTCAGGCTCTGGAAAAAAATAACTGCAAACCTACTCAACAAAGCTAGCAATCATAATTTTAAGAGAAAGAAAAACTTCCATGATAAACAAAACCCAAAGCAAATAATGACCACTAAGCCAACACTACAGAAGATCCTCCAAGATTTTCTATACATAGAAGATGAAAATAAATATAGCCATGAAAGTGCCTGGGAATAAATAGATCTCACCAGATGAGCAGATTAGCAAATGAAGAAAAGAAAAAAAAAACACTAAAAAAGCAACAAAATGGCAGAAATTACTACCTGCCTTTCAATATTAACAGTGAATGTTAATTATCTCAATTACCCAATCAAAAGACATGATGAGCCAGATCAAAAAGTAAGATCCAACAATATGTTGCCTACAAGAAACACATCTTGTTGACCCAAAAAAAAAAAAAAAAAGCACTGGCTTAGGGTGAGCCAGTGGAAAAATTTTCCAAGCAAATGAACCCCCAAAACAGGCAGGAGTAGCTATATGCCTATATTTTCTGACTAGTATGTACTGGTCAAAAAAGACAAAGAAAGCTTCATATTAATAAAGGGAATAATACATCAAGAAGAAATAATGACTTTAACATATATGTACCTAACTTCATTAAACAAACACTATTGGACTTAAAAGCACACAAAGACCCTAACACAATGATACTGGGAGACTTCAGTACCTCACTATTACCAAAATATAGGTGATCCAAACAAAAATCAACAAAGAAATCTCAGAATTAAATGACACTATAGACCGAATGAGCTTAAAGACATCTACCAAGTACTTCACTCAGCAGCTGCACAATACACATTCTTTTCAGCAGCCCATGGAACTTTCTCTAAAACAGATCATGTTTGGGGCACAAAGCAAGACTTAGCAAATGTAAGAAAGTTGAAATAAGTCCTTATATTCTATCAGACAACAACAGAATAAAATTAGAACCCAACAACAAAAGAAAGTGCAGAATACATTCAAACACATGGACACTGAGCAACACATTGCTATAACCAGTGAGTTGTTGAAGAAATAAAGTTCCTAGGATCTAATGAAAATGAAAACAGATCCAATGGAATACAGCAAAGGCAGTACTAAGGAGAAACTTTACAGGTGTGAGACCTACATTAAAAAAGCAGAAAGATCTCAAATAAATAGTCTCCTCCTCCTTTTAAGACATGAAAAGGAGGATATCACAACAAACAGCAAAGAAATCCAGTTGATTGTGAGGGAATTCTTTGAAAACTTATATTCAAACAAATTGGAAAATCAAGAAGAAATGCATAAATATCTAGATGTATTTGACCTACCAAAATTGAACCAAGAGGATATAAACCACTTAAGTAGATCTATAAAAGCAATGAACTTGAAACAGTCATAGAGTCCCCCCCAAAACAAAAAGAACAGGACCTGATGGTTTCACTGCCAAATTCTACCAGAACTTTAAAGAATAACCAATACTCTTCAAACTTTTCCATGAAATAGAAAGGGAAGGAACACTATCAAACTCATACTATGAAGCCAGTATTATACTCATTCCAAAACTTGACAAGAACACAACAAAAATAGAGCATATTAGGCCAATCTCTTTAATGAATATAAATGCAAAAATTCTCAATAAAATATTTGAAAACTGAATTCAACAAACTACCATAATCAAATTGTTTCCATTCAACATACTAAATAGGAAAAACTAAAACTATTTCTTGTAAAGTACAAAGCAAGACAAAAGTATCTATTCTCCCCACTTTTATTTAATATAGTACTGGAATTCCTAGCCAGAGTAATAAGGCAAGAGAAAGAAATTAAAGGGATTCGAATACAGAAGGAACTCAAATTATTGCTATTTGCAGGTGATATGATTCTATAGTTAAATGACTCTACTAAAGATTCCTACCAAAAAAATCCTAGATCCAATGAACACTTTCAGAAATGTAACAGGATATAAAATCAACATACAAAAATCAGTACCTTTTTCATATGCAAGCAATGAACAGGCTGAGAAAGAAATTAGGAAAAACAATCCCATTCACAACCTGAAAAAAATGAAATACCAAAGTATAAACCTAACCAAGGATGGGAAAGACACTGAAAACTACAAAATCTTGAAGAAAGAAATTGAGGAAGATACAAGAAGATGGAAAGAACTCCCATGCTCATGGATTAGCAAAATTAATATCATGAAAATGGTTAAACTACCAAGAGCAATCTACAGATTCAATGTGATGCCTATCAAAATTCCAATGTTATTCTTTGAACGGAAAGAAAACTCAATCCTAAAATTCATACAAAAGAATTTAAAAAGCAAATATCAAAAGTAATTCTGAGCAAAAAGATCAATAACGGAGATATCACAATACTGAACTTCCAACTGTAATACAGAGCCAAAATAGCAAAAACAGCATGGTACTGTCACAAAAACAGACATGAAGACCATGGAATAGAACATAACACCTAGAAATAAAATCTCACAGCTACAGCCATCTGATCTTTGACAAAGGAGCCAAGAACATACACTGGAGAAAAGACAGCAACTTTAACAAATGCTGCTGGAAAAACTGGTCTCCATGCAGATCAAGGTACCAGTAGATTTAATGTCTACTGAGGGCTCACTTTCTGATTCATAGATGGAATATTCTGGCTGTGTCCTAATGTGGTAGAAGGGACAAGACAGTTTTCCAGGGCCTCTATTATATGAGCACTTATCCCATTCACGAGGACAAAGTCTTCATGGTTTAATCACCTCCCAAAAGTACTACCTCTTCATACTACCAAATCAGGTATTAGGTTTCAACATAAGAATTTGGGAGCAGTAGTAATATGGCACAAACATTCAGACCATAGCAAAATCCATACAGCATTTACCTAAGAACAGCAGAATATGCATTCTTCTCAATTAAACATGGAATTTACTCCATGATAAACAATAGTTAAGCCACAAAACAAGCTTCAATAACTGACACCATGTAATTTATGTTCTACAACAACAATGGAGTGAAATTAGAAATCAATATAAAAATTTTGGAAAATTTACAAACAAGTAAAAATTAAACAACACATGCTAAAATAACAAATAGGTAAAACAGTAAACCAAAAGAGAGTTTAGAAAATTCTCTGAGATGAATGAAAAGGAAGAAACATGTCAAAACTTGCAGAAAGGAGAAAAACTGAGGGGATGAACCATTTTGGGATACAATACATATATGGAAATGTCATAATGAACCTTTTTGTATGGTTATCTTACAAAGATGCCTTTTTTTTAAAAAATGGAAGACTGGAAGGTAAAAGGTGCTGTTTGAGGTTAGGTACCAATGGGAGAGGAGGATATAAGCAAAGGATGTAGCAGTACAAATACGGTGGAAATATTTTGTACTCAAGTATGAAAATGGAAAAATGAGACCTGTTAAAACTATTCTAACACTTGAGGGGAGGAGAGATAAAGGAGAATGATGAAGGGGGTGAAATTTAACTAAGATATATTGTAAGCAGTTTTGTAAATATCACAATTTACACCTCATACAACTATAATATTATAATAAATATTTTATGTAAAAAATCAAAACTTATAGGATGCAGCTATATCACTGAGAGGGTGATTTATAGCTATCAACATTATTTAAAAAGATCTCAAATGAATAAAATAATCTTTCACCTTAAGAAACTTGAAAAAAATCCAAATCAAACAAAAGAGAAGGAAAAAACTAGGATTAAAACTGAAATTGATGAATAAAGAATACATAAAGGAATAAAGACAATGAAGGCAGAAGTTGCTTCCTTAAAAAGATAAACAAGATCAACCAAACTTTAGTAAACTAACAAAGAGAAATCAGAAGACTACAAATTACTAAAACCAGAAATTAAATAGTTGACATTACTACTAACTATACAGAAATAAAAAAGAATAAGAAAACTATAAACAATTGTATGCTAATACATGAGCAACTTAAGTGACCACACACCTAGAAATGCACAAACACCAAAACCAAGTCAAAAAGAAATAGAAATCTTGAAGAGATCTATAAAAAATAAAGAGAATAAGTTGGCAACAAAACAACTACACACAAGGAACACACAGGATGAAAACAAGTGACAAAGAATACCAAACATTTAAATGATTATTAATGTTTTGCTTTTTACAAATTCTTCCAAAGAATACAAGAAGAGGCTAAAACAAAGTAAAGATTTCCTCAATGCAGAAACCAAACAAAAAGAGCTACTGATTTAATCCATTTGTGCTACTATAATAAAATACCTGAGACTGGGTGATTTACAAACAACAGAAACTTCTCTTTGAGACACAGTCTTAGTATGCTGCCTGTGTGCCCAAGCTGGCCTCAAACTCCTGATGTTTTTTCTGACTCTGACCTCTGAGTAGCTGGGGCTACAGGCATGCAAATGCCATACCCAATTAAAAATGTATTTCTCACAGTTGTGGAAGCTGGGAAGGTGCCATTGGGTTCAGTGTCTGGTAAGAGTCCAGTCTCTACTCCCAAAATGACACCTTGATGTCATTTCACAGCATAAGAACAGAATAGTAAAATGGACTCAAGCCATGTGAAGACACTTTTATAAACGCCTTTATCCCATTCACAAAGAAGGAGCCTCATGACCTAATCATCTCCTAAAGGCCCTACCTCTTCATTGCATTGGGGATTAAATTTCAACACAAATTGTGGAGTGGAAACAAAACTTTTAGACCATAGAAAGTACAGACAAAAACTCTTAAGAAAACTGTAGCACAAATCTTCAACAAAATACCAGCAAACCAAATTCAGTTATATATAAAAGAAATTACATATTCCAACCAATTAGCATTGATCCTAAGAATGCAAGGTTTCTTTAACATCTGAAAATCAGTAAATGTAGTACACCATATGAATTACTTTGTTAGGGATTCCATATAAACCATCAAAGACCATATGGCATAAACAACAGAAATATATTTTTCACAATTCTGGACGCTAGAAGTTCATTATCAGAATATTGGCAGAGTTAGTTTCTCCTGCCCTTGACTTATACATGCCCTCTGTTCTATAATGGCATTGGTAGCCTTGCCAAACTATAAACCATTATAGGGGTCACTATTTTCTTTTTTGGAGAATAATACAAGTTGGCAGATAATATCTCTATTGTCTTATCGAATCTCAGAAGCCCAAAAGTTTTCTTTCATTTCATTCCATCTCTGCCTCCTTCAGTCCAAACTGTCAGTATTTCTGCTAATATAATCCTATCTCCATCCTTGGCTGTGGCTGAAATGGCCAACTGGACCCATAAGTCACACATCCATAATCTCTTGTGCAAAGATTTGTTCAGTCACATCCTTAGTGTTTTCCTCTGGAACATGCTTTCTTGTTTGCAGTTTATTAGTTGAAAAACTTTCCAAATCTTCAAGTTCTGGTTCCTGGTTCCTTTTTGCTTAACAATTCCTTTTCAATTTATTTTTCCTGTCTTGTACTCTACATTCAGAAGCAAAGAGAAGTTAGACTATGCTTTCAACACCTTGCTTAAAAATCTCCTTGGCTAGATGCCCCACCACTGACGAATGGATTAGGAAAATGTGGTATCTATATACAATGGAATTTTATGCAGCCATGAAGAAGAACGAAATGTTATCATTTGCTGGTAAATGGATGGAATTGGAGAACATCATTCTGAGTGAGGTTAGCCTGGCCCAAAAGACCAAAAATCGTATGTTCTCCCTCATATGTGGGCATTAGATCAAAGGCAAACACAACAAGGGGATTGGACTTTGAGCACAAGGGAGGTGTGAGGATAGGTAAGACACCTAAAAAGTTAGCTAGCATTTGTTGCCCTGAACGCAGAGAAACTAAAGCAGATACCTTAAAAGCAACTGAGGCCAATAGGAAAAGGGGACCAGGAACTAGAGTAAAGGTTAGATCAAAAAGAATTAACCTAGAAGGTAACACACATGCACAGGAAATTAATGTGAGTCAACTCCCTGTATAGCTATCCTTATCTCAACCAGCAAAAACACTTGTTCCTTCCTATTATTGCTTATACTCTCTCTACAACAAAATTAGAGATAAGGGCAAGATAGTTTCTGCTGGGTATTGAGGCGGTGGGGGAGAGGGAGGGAGCAGAGTGGGAGGTAAGGGAAGCCCTGAGTTCAAACCCCAGTACCACAAAAAAAATACATAAAATCAGTAAAAAATATAAATTATATTTAATAGGTTTACAATAAAATCAAAAGTGAAATAAAATAATTCCATTTTAAATATCAAAAATAAAATATTAATGATTAAATGTAATGAACAAAATTTCATTTCATTACTCTGAAAGCTATAACACATTGTTGAAAAGAAATTAAAGATCTAAGTAAATAGTGGAAAATCCAATGTTCACGGGTCAGAACACTTAAGAATGTTAAGACAGCAACACTCTTCAAATTAATCTAGAGAATCTACAGACTCCCTATCAAAAATAAGCTTGCTTCCTTGCAAAAATTAACAAACCAATCCTAAAATTCATCTGGAAATTCAAGGCACCCAAAATAGTCAAAACATTGTTGGAAATAAAGAACAACAATACATCACTAGCACTTCTTAATTTCAAAACTTATATAAAGACTACAATAATCAAGTATGGTACTGACATAAGAATAAGCATACAGCTCAGTAGAATAAAATTGAAAATCCATAAATAAATCTTGACATGTATGAGTTAATTCATTTCAACAAAGTTTGCCAAACAATTCAGAGAAAGAAGAATTTTTTCAATAAATAATGTCATAAAAATTGAACATCCACATGCAAAAGAATGAAGTCAAGCTGTTACTTTAGAATATCTAAGCTGTTACCTCACACTACAAAAATTCAAAATAGATCAAAGACCCAAATGTAAAAGCCAAAACTATAAGAACAGATACAAGAAGTAACTGTTAGAGATAACACTTCATCATCTTAGATTTGGCAATGCCTTCTTAGATTTTATACCAGAAGCTCAAACACCAAAAAGAGGCAAATTGGACTTCATCAAAACATAAAAATTTTATGCTTCAAAGAACACTTAGTAGCAATTTCCTATTTCTCTCCCTCAATTCCTTTCTTTTTGCATGATAAAAATGTTCTAAAATTGGTTGTGTGGTTAAGGGTATAGGAAAGTAGTAGAGCATGTGCTTTCATGTGTAGGGCCCTGAGTTTGATACCCAGCACCACAGAAAAATAAGATAAAATAAAATTGGTTGTGGTGATGACTGCACAACTCAAGCAACTAAAAAACATTGAATTGCACATTTTAAATGAGTGAATTGTATAATATGTGAATATATCTTGATAAAAGATGTTTTAAACTTTTTTAAAAAATTTAAAAGACATTGTCAAGAATGTGAAAAGACAACTCACTGTAGAAGATTTTAAGTCAGGAACCAGTGGCTCACACCTGTAATCCTAGCTGCTTGGAAGACTCAGATGGGGAGGATTGCAGTTTGAGACCAGTCCAGGCAAACAGTTCACCTCTAAAATAACCAGAGCAAAATAGACTGGAGGTGTGGCTCAAGTGGTTGCAAGTGGTTTGCAAGCACAAAGCTCTCAGTTCAAACCCTAATACCACCAAAAACCCAGAATTTTTTAAAATACTACATCAACAAAATAACTGTGTTTGAAATATGAAGAACTCTTAGAACTTGGGAGCTAGAGGTATAGCTCAAGTGGCAGAGTGCCTCTCTTCAGAGCATTAATTCTTGAGTTTAAAGCCCAGTACTGCCAATAAATAAATAAATAACTCTTACAACTCAATAACAAAAAGACAAATAAACCAATTTTAAATGAGCAAAGTATCTGAATAGATAATTCTCCACAGAGGACATGCAAATCACCAGTGAGCATGTAGCAGTAAAGCATATCATTAGTCATCAGAGAAATGAAAATCAAATCTACAACATACATTCACAAAATGAAATGGATTTAAATAGAAATCAGCAGTAGCTGGAAAATCTCCAAATATTTAGAAATTAAACCACATACTTCAAAATAACAGAATAGTGAAAGAGGCTCCAAGAGAAAATAAAAATATATTTTAAGCCAGATGAAAACATAACTTACCAGAGATTGTGGGATGTAAAGAAAACAGCACTTGGAGGAGGATTAATAGCTTTAAATTTATAGATTGTAAAAGAAGTTCTACAATCAATAACATAAGCTTCCTCCTCAGGAAACTAGAAAAAGAAGAACTATTTAAGTCAAAGGCAAGAGGTTAAAAAAAATAACAAAGCTTAAAGTGAAAATCAATGAAACTGAAAGCAGGAAAGTAACAGAAGAAACCAATAAATCCAAAAGGTGGTTCTTTGAAAATATCAATATAATTGGTGAACCTCTAGCCAAGTTACCCAAGGAACAAAACAGAGAAGACAAAAATTAGTAATACCAGAAATAAAATAATGTTATCACTACTGATCCTTTGAATAAAGAGATAATAAAAGAATGCTATAAACAACTACAACTCTATGTCTAAAAACTTATACTGTAGATGAAGTGTACCAAATTTCTGGAAAGATACAAACTACTAGAACTCACACAAACAAAAGTAGATAACTTGAATAGCCTTAAACTCAGTAAAAGAATCAAATCAATAATTTTTAAAAAGCACCAAGCACAGATAGTTTCACTGATGAATTCAACCAAACATTTAAGGAAAAATGATAACAATTCTCTACAATCTCTTTTAGAAAAAATAAAAGCAGAGGGAACACTTCCTAACTCATTCTATGTGACCAGCATCATCCTAATAACAAAGGCAAATAAGACACTACAAGAAAGAACTACAAAGCTGGGAGTGGTGGTGCACAGTTGTAACCCAGCTATTTGGGAGGTGGAGGCAAGAGGATCATAAATTCAAACTTAGTCAATACAAAGGTAGCAGCAAGACCCAGCCTCAAAAACAAAAACTGGGGAATGTAGTTCAAATGGTAGAGTACTTGCCAAGCATGCTCAAGGCCACAGGTTCAATTCTCAGTACCAAGGAAAAGGAGGTGGAGAGGAAGAAGGAAGAGGAGGAAGAGAAGGGGAAGGACAAGGTAATAGGGAAAAGGAAAGGGAGGGGAGGGGAAGGGAAAGGAAAGGAAAGGACCAAAATCTCACAAATATTTTTGTAAAATGGGATTAAAGGCAAATACCAAAAATTCTCAAGAAGCTGTTAATAAAATGAATCCCTTAATGTATTAAAATTATACATCACAAATCAGTACAAAGATGGCTCAACATTTGAAAATAAATCAATGAAAACCACCAAATTAACAACATAAATCAATAATAATATTATCATATCAATTGATGCAGACAAAGCATCTGACAGAATCTAACACTGATTCATGATAAAAATTCTCAACTAATAGAAATAGAAGGCAACAACCTCAGTTTTACAAAGAACATGCACAGAAAACTACAGCTAACAGATAGAAACTGGACAATTTCCCCTATGATCAGGATAAGGCAAGGTTGTCCTCTATTCAACATTGTTATGGAAGTCCTAGCTAAAGCAGTTTACAAGAAAAGAAAATGAAAGGTATGTAGACTACACATGGACAGTTATAGTAGACTTATCCTTAATCAACAAAATCTGGAAGCAACCAGTTCATTAATATGTAAATGGAGAAACAAACTGTACAATATATATGATAGAATATTATTCATCAATAAAAAGAAATAAGCTGTAAAGACACCAAAAATGAATAATTGTTAAATGCAAGTTGCTAAGAGAAAGAAGACAGTCTGAAAAAACAACACACTGTAAGATTTCAAATTACTGGAAATGCAAAACTATAGGTTTTGCAAATAATTCAAGGTGGGATGAGGGAGGAGGTATCGAATAGGTGAAGCACAAGGTAAAATTATTCTGCATGGTTCAGTAATTATGAACACAAGAAACAGTCATTTGTCAACATTGGTAGTACTTTACAGCACAAAGAATAAATCTTAATGTTTGTGCCATCTTGGGGGTAGAATGCAGAATATGAAAAAAGAATCTATATTATAAATGCATGAAATAACCACACTGGGGGTGGGATTTTAAGGTATTAACCCGAGCAACTTTGCAAATTAGTGGAATTTGTGAAACTAAAGGCAAAAGGAACTTCACAAAAGCACTGTATTCCAATTAATAAAGTAGAGGTACAGGTTAACGATTCTGAAGCCATTATATATACATACATATATATATATATATACATATACGTATACATATACATATACATATACACACATATATATATGTGTATGCTGGATGTGAACAATAGAAAATGGATGATAAATGCTGGTGGCAGTTTTCTCAATGTTGGAATGAGAAAGAACAGACAGCAAGTGAAAGATGCAAGAATGATCTATATAGTAATGGATTAGAGCTGGAGATATCACTAGAACTTATATATAGCTTAATCTATATCAAAATAAGATATGGATATGTTATAGCACAGTATTAACATAAGATAATTACAAAAAGAAATATTTATAGATATTTGTACATACACACAATAGTATTGATACATATATTTCCTGTTCTGTCAGCTGAGAGAGTCCAGATGCAGCTGTACTCCAAGAGCAACAGACACAATTAACATCCAAATTTCTAACACCACTCTTCAATAAAAGGATCCTGGACTCCTTGTAAAAATGGCTGATTCTTAAACTTGGACAGGAAATATACAAATGACCCTGGAGAATCTTGTAGCATCATAAAGTAAGAAAGTGCTAAAAGGAAAAAATAATGATGGGTTGTGTTAAAGGTGTACAGGGGACAATTGAAAGAGCTCTCAATGGCCAAAGCTGAAATAAATTGAACAAAATAAATGAAGTAGTCTTAGATCATAGTCCCAAATACAAAGTAAATATCCACAAGTCATAAATAAATAAGAATAACCCAAATGTCACTTTTTACCACATAAATATATACAATTAGTATGTCTCAAGTAAGCATAAAAATATAACTGGCAGAGTGGCTCAAGTAATGGAGCACCTGCCTACTAAGCACAAAGCCCTGAGTTCAAATCTTAGTACCTCCAAAAAAAAGCAGAAAAATATATTTCTAAAAGAATAGAAAAATCTCCCATGGATAAGATTTCCAAATAATTTATGTAGGTATCCAATCCCCTTAAGTAAATGGAGTATAAGTAAGGGTTGCACATACTGAAATTTTTCCATAAAATACTAAAGTATGTAAGGGGGAGAGAGTAACTTTACAGTAAAGAAACACTAACCTAAGAAGACAGGTGGTCAAGGTTAACATCAACGATAAGTTATCAGACTCTTCAGGAGAAAAACATCAGACATAATCAAAAGAGGGCTATTCTACAGAACATCTGGACAATAATCATCAAAACTGTCAAGACTGTCAACAACAAGGAAAGTCTGAGAAACTGTCACAACCAAAAAAAGCCTAAGAAGACATACTACTAAGTGCAATGGATGGGATTCTAGAAAGGAAACAGACACTGGGAAAACAGAGGAAATGTAAATAATGTATCAACTCTAGTTAATGATAATGTACCAATATCTGTTCATTAATTGTGGCAAATGTACCATACTCTTATAAGATGTTATTAATAGGGGAAAGTAGGTATTTATGGGAACTTTATATTACCTTTGAAATATTTCTGAAAATTTAAATGTGTTCTAAAGTGAGAAGTTTATTTTTTTATGTAAAGTTTATGCTCTCAACTAACTTGCATTTGTATATTTCAACCAACAAGTCATATTATGTACTCTTCTCAAGTTCACATGGGGCTAGAGGCGTGGCTCAAGTGGTAGAGTGCTTGCCTAGCAAGCAAAAGGCCCATGAGTCCAATCATGGCCTAGAATATCATTTATCCACTATGATAAATAATAGTCTAGGCAATAAAACAAATGGTAATGAAATTTAAAAGACTAGGATTATCCCAAGTATGCTGTCAGGCTATATAGAAATAAAATGAGGAATCAAGTTATGGGCAAAAGAATAGATAAAGAGGTCAATGGAACAGAATAGAGAGCCCAGAAATAGGCCGATATGAATACAATCAATTGATCTTTGAAAAGGAGGAAAAGGCAAGAAGATGGAGAAAATATAATCTCTGACAAATGGTGCTAGAACAACTGGACATCTACATGCAATAATAATAATATTAATATTAATAATAATAATCCAGACAGATTTTACAGCTTTGACAGTAACTCAAAATGAATTATATATCTAAATGTAAAGAAAAAAACTGAAACTTCTAAGAGATAAAAGATAATCCAAATGATATGTAGGTGAGGATGGAGCTTGTCAGTGAGTTTTATTCTTTCTCATGTTTTGTTTGTTTTTGCATCCCAGGCAATGAGTTCTTAATTTCAAAGGCATGATTGCTTTCGCACTGCTGGGGATCAAACCCGATGTCTCATGGTATTGGGCTGGGCATCCTAAGCAAGCACTTTACCACTGAAAGAATTAAGTTGAATTTTATTAAAATTTAAATTAATCACAGTTAAGTGAATGAAAACACAAGCCACAGACTGGAAAAAAATATACATCTGTTAAAAGACGTGTATCCAAAATAAGTAAATAACTCTTAAAACTCAACAGTAAGAAAACTCAATCCAATTTTAAAATGGGCAAGAAATCAGAACAAGCATCACTAAAGAAGATACAGAAAGGACAAGCACATGTGAAAAGATGTCTAACCACAAAATAATTAAAGAATTGCAAATTAAAACAATAGTAAGATACTACTATGCATCTCTTAAATTGACTAAAGTCCAAAATGCTGACAATATTAAATGTTGACAGAGATCCAAATTAGCAAAAACTCTCATTTATTACTGGTAGAAATGGAAAATGGTATACCCACACTAAGGAGCAGCTTGGCAGTTTCTTTAGACATAGTCTTACCAGATGACTAGCATTGCACTCTTAGGTATTTTACACAATTGAGCTGAAAACATGGCCAAATACCTACACATGAATGTTTACCTCAGCTTTATTCATAATTGCAAAATTTAAAAGCAAGCAAGATGTTCTCAATAGGTGAATAGATACTGTAACAGTTTGTGAATGCTGTACAATAGGTGAATCAATAAACAAAAGCTACATATTGTATGAGTCCATCTATATGACATTCTGGAAAAGGAATTTTATATCTAGAGTTAGCAACATATTAAAAACTCAATAGTAAAAAATAAACCCAATTAAAAATGGGCAACATAACTGGATAGACATTTCTCAAAAGAAGACATATAAAAGACTAACAGCTAGATGGGAAAATGTTCACCATCACTAATCATCAGGAGAGAAATGCATGTCAAAATCATAATGAGACTATCACCTCACACCAGTTAGAATGGTTATTATAAAAAGATAATGGTAAATGTCAGAGAGGATGTGAACACAGAAAATCCTTGCACACTATTGGGGAAAACATAAATTAGTACAGCCATTATGGAAACCAGTATAGGGATTCTTCAAAAAAATTAAAAATAGAACCACTATATCACCCAGAAATCCCACTACTGTGTTATACCTAAAGGAAATAAAATCAGTATGTCAAAGAGACATATGCACTCCCATGTTTATTGAAGTACAATTCACAATAGCCAAGGAATGGAAATGACTAAATCATTCATTGACTGATGAATGAATAAAGAAAATGTGGGGAGAGATTCCAAGATGGCGGCTAGAGGGAGGGAGCAGAAAGTGTGCCTCCTAAAGTAAAATCTTGGAGAGATGCTGGAGATACACCTTACAGGAAAAACCACCCAAAAGAGGCAAAACTTTGACCCCTCCACACCACCAGCCTGCACATAGCATCTTCACTTCACATTAAACGGAGAAACCAGGAGGGCTCCCAAGCCTGCCAAACGCCCACGCCCAGATGGCTTGGGAAGATGCGGACCACAAGGTGAGCTAAGCGGTACGTGGTACTCCCAGAGACAACCCTGGGCCAGATCAGCATAGCCCCCTGGACAGACTGACCCCCACCCAGATAAAAAAGAAAAACGGAATAATAAGCAATAACAATAAAAAAGACATGTAGCAAAGACAGCAGGGCACCCTGAGAACTGAAGAGGGGAGGAGGGGAAATCCCTCACAAGCTGGCTGGAGAGGGCAGGAGCGGTGGCACACACCCAGCAACCAGGAGGGGGAAAGCTTGTAAAAGTGGCAGTGGGAGGAAAACTCCACAAGAGAGGGGGAAGACCCACTTCCCACAAGAACTGTAAATAAACACCCAGGCCTGAGAAAGCTGGTGCAGTATCACCTCCCCCAGTGTGCTTTGAAAGGGGAAAGCTTTTAGCAGTGGCATCGCGCACAGGAGAACTCTGAGTAAACAAAGCCTGCGGGGCCAGGTGAGTGCTAAGCTCAACCCAGAGATCTGCATAAATAAAGCCTCCAGCAACAGCAGACTGACATCAGCAGGCAGGTGAGCCACAGCCACAGATAGCCATTCACAGACCTGTCTCAAGACTCCTTTTTTTCTCTCTTCCTTTGATGAGACAATAACCAAACTACACCTGCATGCTGAAAAACTTAGTGAAACTGTATTGCATTTGAACTTGGGACACTTTGTGGGGTTTTTTCTGTTTTGTGCTGTTTTGTTTTGTTTTCGTTTTTGTTCCTCTTTGATGAGACAACAACAGAACTACTTCTGAGACACCATCTCCAGGATTGGAGGCTGAGGGACAAACACCAAAATTTTTAAGACTGAAACTTTACTGCATTTGAACTTGGAGATTTTTTTTAATTTTTTTTCATTTATTTACTTTTATCTTTTTTTTAAATTTTCAATCTTCTCTCTGTCTCTCTAATGCCTGTTCAGCTTACTGTTGATTAATACACTATCTCTCCATTTATATCTTTGAAACTTTTTTGTTGTTTGTTTGTTTTCTTTCTTTCTTTCTTTCTTTCTTTCTTTCTTTCTTTCTTTATTATTCATATGTGCATACAATGCTGGGGTCATTTCTCCCCCCTGCCCCCACCTACTCCCTTACCACCCACTCTGCCCCCTCACTCTCCCCCCCAACCCCTTGATACCCGGCAGAAACTATTTTGCCCTTATCTCTAATTTTGTTGAAGAGAGAGTATAAGCAATAATAGGAAGGAACAAGGGTTTTTGCTAGTTGAGATAAGGATAGCTATACAAGGCGTTGTCTCACATTAATTTCCTGTGCATGTGTGTTACCTTCTAGGTTAATTCTTCTTGATCTAACCTTTTCTCTAGTTCCTGGTCCCCTTCTCCTGTTGGCCTCAGTTGCTTTAAAGTATCTGCTTTAGTTTCTCTGCATTGAGGGCAACAAATGCTAACTAATTTTATAGATGTCTTACCTATCCTCATATCTCCCTTGTGTGCTCTCGCTTTTATCTTGTGATCAAAGTTCAATCACCTTGTTGTGTTTGCCCTTGTTCTAATGTCCACATTATGAGGGAGAACATACAATTTTTGGTCTTTTGGGCCAGGCTAACCTCACTCAGAATGATGTTCTCCATTCCATCCATTTACCAGCGAATGATAACAAGTTTGGTCTTCTGATGGAGTTGGTGAGTTCTCGCATTTTCTTTTCACAGATCTTGAGTTGTTTAACCAGTAGTTCTTCAGTTTTTCCTTTAAATACCATTTCATCTTCGAGTTCTGAGATTCTGTCTTTTGTCTGTTCTATTCTGCTGGATTGGCCTTCCATTTTGTTTTGCAATTCTGTTTCATTCTTTTCTCTGAGGTTTTCCAAATCCTGAGTTCTTTCCACTTTAATGTTGTCTATTTTTGTCCTGAGTTCATTTATCTCTTTATTAATCATGCTCTTTCTTTCACTTTGGTGTTTATACAGTGTCTCTACGGTTTCTTTTATTTCTTCTTGTACTTTTTCAAATTCTCTATTTTTGTTCTCTTGGAATTTCTTGAGTGTCTCCTGTACATTTTGGCTGACCATATCCAGTATCATCTCTATAAAATTCTCATTGATTACCTATAGCATTTCTTCTCTTAGATTGTTCTTGTGGGCTTCATTGGGTTCTTTGGCATAGTTTATCTTCATTTTGTTGGAGTCTGCATCTGAGTATCTGTTTTCTTCATTCCCCTCTGGTTCCTGTACTAATTTTTTGCTGTGGGGAAACTGGTTTCCCTGGTTTTTCTGTCTTCCAGTCATTGCCCTTAGTGTTGTTATTGTCCCTGTACTATGTGCAATTAAGTATTTTCTAGCTTGTAATAATAACAATGGTGATATTTAGAATGGAAGGGTGAGAGGAGATGGAAAGCAAAGAATTAAAGAAAAAGGGGGAAAAAACAAGTAGAAAAAAACAAAACAGGGGAAGACACAGACCACAAGCTGAGCTAAGTGGTACGTGGTACTCCCATAACAACCCTGGGCCAGATCAGCACAGCCCCCTGGACAGACCGACCCCCACCCAGAGAAAAAAAGAGAAACTGAGTAATAAGCAATAAGAACAATAAAGACAAGTAGCAAAGAGGGTGGGGTGCCCTAAGCACCAAAGAGCTGAGGAGGGGAATCACTCACAGAACTGTAAATAAACAAGCTGGGCCAGAGAAGGCAGGAGCTGCAGCACATGCCCAGAAACCAGGAGCAGGAAAGCTTGTAAAAGTGGGAGAGGGAGGAAAACTCCACAGGAGAGGGGGAAACACCCACTTCCCACATGAGCTATAAACAAACATGCTGGCCAGCAGGAGCAGCAGCACACACCCAGAAATCAACAGCAGGAAAGCTTGTAAAAGCAACAGTCACAGGAAAACACCACAGTAGAGGGGGAAAGACCCACTTCCCACGAGAGCTGTAAATAAACACACTGGCCTGAGAAAGCGGGTGCAGTGTCACCTCCCCCAGTGTGCTTGGAAAGGGGAAAGCTTGTAGCAGCAGTTCTCACACAGGAGAACTCTGAGTAAACAAAGCCTGCAGAGCCAGGTGAGTGTTAAGCTCACCCCTGAGATCTGCATAAATAAAGCCTCCAGCAACAACAGGCTGACAGCAGCGGGTGTGCAAGCCACAGCCACAGATAGCCATTCACAGACCTGTCTCCAGACTCTTTTTTGCTTTCTTTTCTCTCTCCCTACCTTTGATGAGACAACAACTGAACTATGCCTGCATGCTGAAAAACTTACTGAAACTGTATTGCATTTGAACTTGGGACACTTTGTGAGGTTTTTTTTTTGTTTTGTATGGTTTTGTTTTATTTTATTTTTCCCCTGTGATGAGACAACTACAAAACAATATCTGAGGCACCATCTCCAGGATTGGAGACTGAGGGATGAACACCAAAATTATTAAGAATGAAACTTTATTGCATTTGAACTTGGAGATTTTTTTTCATTTATTTATTTTTTTATTTTTATTTTTATTTTTTTTTATTTTTAATTTTCAATCCTCTCTCTGTCTCTCTAATGCCTATTCAGCTTACAGTTGATTGGTACTCTGTCTCTTCCTGTTTATATCTTTGAAACTTTTCTTGTTTATTTCTTTGTTTGTTTTTTCTACTTATTTATTTGTTTATCCCTTTTCCTTTAACTTCTTTGCTTTCCATCTCCTCTCACCCTTCCATTCTAAATATGACTAGTGCTATTATAACAAGCTACAAAATACTTAATTGCACATAGTACAGGGACAATAACAACACTAAGGGCAATGACGGGAAGACAGAAAAAAACAGGGAAACCAGTTCCTCACAGCAAAAAATTAGTACAGGAACCAGAGGGAAATGAAGAAAACAGATATTCAAACCCAGACTCCAACAAAATGAATATAAAGTATGCCAAAGAACCCAAAGAAGCCCACAAGAATAATCTAAGAGAATAAATACTAAAGGTACTCAATGAGAATTTTATAGAGATGATACTGGATATGGTCAACCAAAATGTACAGGAGACACTCAAGAAATTCCAAGAGAACAAAAATAGAGAATTTGAAAAAGCACAAGAAGAAATAAAGGAAACCATAGAGACACTGTATAAACACCAAAGTGAAACAAAGAACATGATGAATAAAGACATAAATGAACTCAGGACAAAAATAGACAATATTAAAGAGGAAATGACCCAGGATATGGAAAACCTCAGAAAAAAGAAACAGAATTGCAAAACAAAATGGAAGGCCAATCCAGCAGAATAGAACAAACAGAAGACAGAATCTCAGAACTCGAAGATGAAATGGTAATTAAGGAAAAATTGAAGAACTATTAGTTAAACAAATCAAGACCTGTGAAAAGAAAATGCAAGAACTCACCAACTCCATCAAAAGACCAAACCTGAGAATCATGGGCATCAAAGAAAGAGAAGATGTGCAAGCAAAGGGAATGTGTAATATATTCAACAAAATAATAACAGAAAATTTCCCAAATCTAGAGAAAGCTACTCCCATACAGATGCAAGAGGCCTCCAGAAAACCAAACAAACCAAATCAAAATAGAACTACCCCACTGCAAACCATCATTAAAACACAAGTTCAGAAACTAGGGAAAGAATATTGAAGGCTGTAAGAGAGAAAAAAGCAAATAACATACAAAGGTAAACCCATCAAAATCACAGCAGACTTCTCAACAGAAACATTAACAGCAAGAAGAGCTTGGGGTGAGATCTTCTGGGAACTGAATGAAAATAACTTCAACCCCAGGATACTCTACCCAGCAAAACTATCATTCAAAATACATGGAGCAATAAAAGTCTTCCATGATAAGCAGAAACTAAAACAATATGTGACCACAAAGCCACCACTACAAAAGATTCTTCAAGGGATTCTGCACACAGAAAGTGAAACCCAACATAACCATGAAAAGACAGGCAGCACCAAACTACAGGAAAAGAAAAAGCAAGAAAGTAGAGAGTAACCTCAACTTAGGTACACACAATCAGACATTCAAACAACTAAGACAACTAAATGACAGGAATCGCCACATACCTATCAGTACTAACACTTAATGTTAATGGACTTAATTCCCCCATCAAAAGGCACTATTTGATGAAATGGATTAAAAGGGAAGATCCAACAATTTGTTGCTTACAGGAGACCCATCTCAATGACAGAAATAAGCACAGGCTTAGGATGAGAGGCAGGAAGATTTACCACGCCAATGGCCCCCAAAATCAGGCAGGAGTAGCAATACTTATCTCTGACAAAGTAGACTTCAAAACTACATTGATCAAACAAGATAAAGGACATTCCATACTAATAAAAGGGGAAATAGACCAAAAGTAAATAACAATTATCAACCTATATGCACCCAATGTAAATGCACCCAATTTCATCAAACATACCCTGAAAGACCTAAAAGCATATATTAACTCCCAACACAGTGGTTGTGGGAGATTTTAACACCCCATTATCATCAATAGATAGGTCATCCAAACAAAAAAATCAATAAAGAAATCCAAGATCTAAAATATACAATAGATGAAATGGACCTATTTGATATCTACAGAACATTTCATCCAACTTCTACACAATATACATTCTTCTCAGCAGCCCATGGAACCTTCTCCAAAATAGATCATATCCTAAGGCACAAAAAAGCCTCAGCAAATATAAGAAAATAGAAATTATACCATGCATACTATCTGATCTCAATGCAATAAAACTAGAACTCAACAACAAAAGTAAAGACAAAAAACATGCAAACAGCTGGAAACTAAATAACTCATTACTTAATCAACAATGGGTCATTGATGAAATAAAAGAGTAAATAAAAAAGTTCCTGGAAGCCAATGAAAATGAAAACACAACCTACCAGAACCTATGGGACACAGAAATGCAGTCCCGAGAGGAAAGTTTATACCCATGAGTGCATATATTAAACAGACTGAAAGATCCCAAATCAATGACCTAATAATACATCTCAAATTCCTAGAAAAAGAAGAACAAGCAAATCTCAAAACAAATAGGAGAGAAATAATAAAAATAAGAGCTGAAATCAATGAAATAGAAACCAAAAAAAAAAACATACAAAGAATCAATGAAACAAAAAGTTGGTTCTTTGAAAAAATAAACAAGATTGACAGACTCCTGGCAAACCTGACTAAAATGAGGAGAGAAAAAAACCCCAAATTAGTAGAATCAGGAATGCAAAAGGGAAGATAACAACAAACACCATCAAAGTCCAGGAAATCATCAGAGACTACTTTGAGAACCTTTATTCAAATAAATTGGAAACTCTTAAAGAAATGGACAGATTTCTAGATACATATGATCATCCAAAACTGAACCAAGAGGATATTAATCACCTGAATAGATCTATAACACAAAATTAAATTGAAGCAGCAATCAAGAGTCTCCCCAAAGAGAAAAGTCCAGGACCTGATGGATTCTCTAATGAATTCTATCAGACCATTAAAGAAGAACTGATAACAACCCTCCTTAAACTGTTCCACAAAATAAAAAGGGAAGGAAAACTGCCTAACACATTTTATGAAGCTAGTATTACACTTATCCCAAAACCAGGCAAAGACACCTCCAAAAAGGAGAACTATAGGCCAATCTCCTTAATGAACACTGATGTAAAAATCCTCAATAAAATAATGTCAAACTGAATTCAACAACACATCAAAAAGATCATTCACCACTACCAAGTAGGCTTCATCCCTGGAATGCAGGGGTGGTTCAACATATGAAAATCAATAAACGTAATAAACCACATTAACAGAAACAAAGACAAAAAACCACTTGATCATCTCGATAGATCCAGAAAAAGTCTTTGAAAAGATCCAACACCATTTCATGATAAAAGCTAAGAAAACTAGGAATAGAAGGAAAGTACCTCAACATTATACCAGCTACATATGACAAACCTACAGCCAGCATTATACTTAATGGAGAAAAGCTGAAATCATTCCCTCTAAAATCAGGAACTAGACAAGGATGCCCACTATCTCCACCCCTATTCAACATAGTACTGGAATTCCTAGCCAGAGCAATTAGGCAAGAACAAGGAATAAAAGGAATACAAATAGGTAAATAAACTGTCAAAATAGCCCTATTTGCAGATGACATGATCCTGTACCTTAAAGACCCAAAAAACTCTACTCAAAAGCTCCTAGACACCTGCTATAGCAAGGTAGCAGGATATAAACTTAACATAGAAAAATCATTAGCATTTCTATACAGTAATAATGAACAAACTGAGAAAGACTATATGAAAACGATTATATTTACAATAGCCTCAAAAAAAATCAAATCCTGGGTGTAAACCTTACAAAGGATGTGAACGACCTCTACAAGGAAAACTATAAACTTCTGAAGAAAGAGATTGAGGAAGACTATAGAAAGTGGAGAGATCTCCCATGCTCATGGATTGGTAGAATCAACATAGTAAAAATGTCGATACTCCCAAAAGTAATCTACATGTTTAATGCAGAGGGTTCCTTTTTCCCGGCATCCTCACCAACACCTGTTGTTGGTGGTGTTGCTGATGATGGCTATTCTAACAGGGGTGAGGTGGAATCTTAGTGTGGTTTTAATTTTCATTAAGGAACCCTCTTACACTGCTGGTGGGAATGTAATCTAGTACAACCACTCTGAAAAAAAATTTTGAGGCTACTTAAAAAGCTAAACATTCATCTACCATATGATCAAGCAATACCACTCTTGGGAATATACCCAAAAGAATGTGACACAGGTTACTCCAGAGGCACTTGCACACCCGTGTTTATTGCAGCTCTATTCACAATAGCCAAGTTATGGAAACAGCCAAGATGCCCCACTACTGACGAATGGATTAAGAAAATGTGGTATTTATACACAATGGAATTTTATGCAGCCATGAAGAAGATCGAAATGTTATCATTCGCTGGTAAATGGATGGAATTGGAGAACATCATTCTGAGTGAGGTTAGCCTGGCCCAAAAAACTAATGTCTAATGCAGACATTAGATCCAGGGCAAACATAACAAGGGGATTGGACTTTGATCACATGATAAAAGTAAGAGCACACAAGGGAGGTATGAGGATAGGTAGGACACCTAAAAAACTAGATAGCATTTGTTGCCCTCAATGCAGAGAAACTAAAGCATATATTTTAAAGCAACTGAGGCCAATAGGAGAAGGAGACCAAGAACTAGAAAAAAGGTTAGATCAAGAAAAATTAACCTAGAAGGTTACACATGCACAGGAAATCAATGTGAGTCGACTCCCTGTATAGCTATCCTTATCTCAACTAGCAAAAACCCTTGATCCTTCCTATTATTGCTTATACTCTCTCTTCAACAAAATTAGAGATAAGGGCAAAGTAATTTCTGCTGTGTATCGAGGGGGAGGGGGGGAGTGGGTGGTGGAGGGGGTGGGGGTAAGGGGGTGGTGAGGGGAAAGGGGGAGAAATGACCCAAACATTGTATGCACATATGAATAAAAAATTTTTTTAAAAAACAAAGAAAATGTGGTACACATACACCATGGAATATGGTTCTCCAGAAAAGAATGAAGTTCTGTCATTTGCAACATAATGGATGAAAATGGAAATCATTACATTAAGTGAAATAATCCAGGCACAGAAACATAAGTACTACATGACCTTCCTCATGTGGCATCTAAATAGACTGATCTCA
Source organism: Castor canadensis (assembly GCF_047511655.1). NCBI lineage: Eukaryota > Metazoa > Chordata > Mammalia > Rodentia > Castoridae > Castor > Castor canadensis. The sequence goes on from NC_133391.1 coordinate 78,367,549, forward strand.
TAGAAGTTGAGAGTAGAATGTTTGCTACCAGAAATAGAGATTAGGGGAGAGAAAGGGATGGTAAAACATTGACCAATGGGTATAACTTTTAGATAGGAGCCAGAAGTTCTGGTGTGCTATTGCAGAGTGAATGGGGTGATGAGAGATAACAGAAATATATTATACATTTCACAAATCTTAAAAGATTTTTTAAATTTTCACTATAAAGAAATGGTATATGTTTGAAGACAAATAAGTTTCACTTCATGTAATCATTAAATGTCATATATATACATATTGTGTATGTATGTATTAAAATATCACATTTTACCCCACTAATGTGTATAATTTTTATGTGTTATGCATCAGTTAAAAAGAACTAATTTAATTTCAATAAATAAATATATTAAAGGAGTCAGTAATGAATGAGCAGAGAAAAGAAAGTTCTAAAAGAAAGAAAACTTAATAGACAACTAGAAAAATAACTTTTTTCAGAACTAAAAACTAAACCATAGAAACATAAACAGCAAAGAAAGACTAAAGGTTATACTTTTAGAGAAATACAAGATAGTAAAAGAAAATTTCTTCTGTCTTCACTACAGAATAAAATCAAAAAGTATGCAATGTGTGTACAATTGCAGTCCTTGAAGATGAAATCTGAAGTAATAAAATAAAAGGAATACTGAAATCTGAAGTAATAAAATAAAAGGAATACTAAAATCTAATCTAAGAAAACTATCCAAAATAATAAATTTTGAAACTACATATTCCTTAAATGTATGATGTGCCTGAGAAAACTGATCTAGAAGAATCAACACAAAGACAGAGTTTATAAATCTCTGTGACATTAAAGAAAGTATCAAGGGAAAAATTCTTTGGGTATCTAGGCAAAAATGCTTGTAAATAAAGCCACTTACAAAGAAAAGAAAATGATATTGTCATTAGATAATACTGAAAGCAACACTTGATATGAGAAGGTAATAACATAGAAAAGCAAGTTTAATGCTTTTCAAATGCAGGCATAATCAAATGCAGAGGCATTGTTTCAAATTACTTGAAATCTATTAAAATAGACTAGCATCAGACTTCTCTTCTTCAATACCAGGAGCCAGAAAGTACCAAAATAGTAGAATATCTTATAAAAGAAAAGAATTGTAATAAAAAAAATCTTACACCTAGCAAATACATCATTTACTTGTCTGGGTAAAAATGTTGCTTTTCAAAGATATGCAGTGACTGTATGCTAAAAATACTTTATATAAAATATTAGCATTTGAAAATATTTCAATTCACTTGGTATGATGGCTCATGCCTATAATTCAAACTACTTAGAAGATGGAGGTCAGGAGGATCAAGGTTTGAGCCAAACTGGGGCAAAAAGTGAGACTTCCATCTTAACTAACAAGTCAGGTATAGTGGTATGTGCCTGTGATCCCAGGTACATGGGAGACAGTAAAAAGGAGAAATGTGGTCTGAGGCTAGCCTTAGGCCAAAGCAAGATACCACCTCCAAAAAATTAACCAAAACACAAAAGGCTGAAGGTGTGGCTCAAGTGGTAGAGTTCCTACCTAGCAAGTGTGAGGCCATGAGTTCAAACTCCAGCACTAACAAAAAATTTTTTAATTAAAGAATAAAGAAATAAAAATAGAAAGCATAAATGATGAAAGATTGAAACACTGGTGAGCAAAGAACCTGAAGTGTGTGAGAGAACAGATTCATAGATAGATAGATAGATAGATAGATAGATAGATGATAGATAGATACACAAACAGATAGATAGATAGATAGACAGAATGTAAATTGATAAGAAAACACTTCTCTTGAAGCAGAAAGAATATACATTAATAAAATCATTAGGGCTGGGTGTGGCTCAAGTGGTAATGTCCTTGCTCAGCAAGCATGAGGCTCTGAGTTTAAACACTAGTACCACTAAAACCATTTTAGTAAAAAAAAAAAAAAGCTCAATAAGCCTAAAGTTTGAAAGTAAAAGGGAAAGGAGGAGGTAATATTCGGTTTCATTAGGAAAGGAGAAGGAAAGAAAGTGGAAATAAAGTATTTTAAATTCTTAGCCTACTGGAGATCAGAGAACTGAATCATTCAATTAGGAAAGTGGGAGATGTCTCATTTACCAGAAACAACAGAATCATATTATTTAAGGAAACCTGAGAAGGTTTTCATGTTTTCCACATGAGAAACATACAATATTGACATATTATGTCTATATAAAAATGTATGTCCTATTTTCTCTAGGAATTGTAAAACACAAAAACGAAATCACGGACAAAGTTACTTTAAGAAAAATAAGTGTTTGGATGTTATCAGTTTGTTAAACTACAGGAAGATTAACTTTATATTCTTGAATAACAACCCTTAAATACCCAAGTTTACCTTTAAGACATATAAAATAACATGCTCACATTCAGAAATTAATTCTACCTTAATTGATCACAATTTGCACTCTTAAAAGTTACCAAGAACTGTGAACCAATATATTCATAAACTGGGATTATCATACACAGATTATAAAAAACTATGTTTACCATAGTTTTTAAAATTAAACAAGTTTAAGTCAGGCACAGTTCCACACATCTGTAGTTCCAATTATTAGGGAGGCTGAGGCAGAAGGATCACTTGAACCCAGGAGACTGAAGGCAGCCTGGGCAACATAGTGAGACCCTCCCCATCTCAAAATTAGTTAATTAATCCATCCATTTATTATAATTATTAATACTTAAAAGCATCTGCAAGAGTTCATTTTAAAATGGAATGGCATATTTGGAAAGGAACCAATAGAACACCTAAATCGAAAAATAAAGTAATCATATTTTTAAATAAACTCAATGGAAGACTTCAGTTACCAGCAATACAGAGTTGGTTATTTGAATCAACCAATCCACTGAAGACGTTTCAAATGATAAAAGTATCTAATAGTTAATAAGGTCATAAAGAATTAACAGGTAGAGATTCTGAAAAAGACACAAGATCAAAAGGTAAATCTAGTTTTCTAGACACTTTTGACATAGGTTGTTTTAGATACAAGAGGTGAATGAAAGCTGAGGTATATGTTTGAATGTCTCCCAAGACTAGAGAAGCAAACATCAAAATTAAGTCTTATAGTCATGGGAGACCTTCATAATCAATGATTCATTTTGTCTGGGAAGCTCTCATCCAGAGTATCTTAAGCCTTAAATGGACCAAAGCTACCCCAAATTACTACTGCTTCAGTATGCCTTGCAGAAGCAAATTAAAATCCACTCTGGAGGAAGAAAACATTACAGTACACCCAAAATTATTTGCAGGAAGATGTATTTAATACAGTTTTCACCACAAAACCAGAGACATGTGGACACAAAACACCATGAATATACAACTTAAAAACAGACCACAGAGAAAGACACATGGGGATATTTCAGACACAGGTAGTAAACAATGTTCAAGGGATAAAAGTCAAACTTGAAGCCTGGTACACCTAGCTCCTTAGGAGGCTGAGGTTGGGAGGATCACCGTTTAAGGCCAGTCCGGGTAAACAGTTCAGGAGACCCCCCCATCTCAAAAATAAGCAGAGAAAAATGGATTTGAGGTGTGGCTTAAGCAGTAGAGTACCAACTTTGCAAGCGTGAAGCCCTGAGTTTAAACTTCAGTCACACACACACACAACAACAACAACAACAAACCAATGTCAAGCTTGAAAGTTTCCAGCGGGAACTAGAAATTATTTTAAAAGTAGCAAATTAGAAAATGAAAAATACAGTTGGAGGTATAGTTTGAGTGGTAGAGTGCTTGCCTAGTATGTGTGAAGGTGCTGGGTTTGATCCCCAGCACCTCAAAAAGTAGAAGCGTCTATTCTGGGGGTGTGGCTCAAGAGGTAGACCATCTGCCTAGTAACCACAAGGCCCTGAGTCCAAATCCCAGTGCCACAAAAAAAATGTGATACTATAACAGAATACCATGCAGTAGATTATTTATAAGGATATAAATTTACCTCTCATGGTTCTGAAGGCTGGGAAGTCCAAATTCAAAGCATCAGTCTCTAGCAAGGGTTTTCTCACTGCATCCTCACATGATGAAAGGAAGAAGGGTAAAAGAGAAATAAACTCCATCCATCAAGCCTTTTATAACAAAATCCACCTCACAAAAGGTTGTACCTCTCAACACAATTGCATTGGGGATTGAGTTTTGTGAGATACATTCAAATCAAAGCAAGAAAAGAGAATTAGTCAAAATTAAAAAGTAAGTTAATCTATCCATAGTTAAAAGCCCAAAGAGCAAAGAGTATGAAAGAAAACATAAATAGAGGAAACAGAGAACAAACAGTACAATATGCTTAACTAGATTCCAAAATAAGAGGTCAGAAATACAAAGAGGCAGAAGAACATTAGAGAAGATAATGGCTGAGAATATCTCAAAGTGGATAAAAGGCATTGATTTGCAAATTCAAAAAACCAATGAATCCAAAACAGGATGAATATAAAGAACTCACACTAAAACACATCATGGTAAAGGTGCAAAATATCAAAGACAAAGGAAATCTTATAAGCAGACAAAGGAAAAAGAGATGATATCTTTCAAAAAATGATAGCTACATTGACAGCTGACTTCTTGACAACAGTAATGGAAACCAGTAGAAACTGGAATTATATTTTCAATACTCTGTGGGAAAATGCCACAGAAAAGTATCCCCAGAAAAATATCTTTCAATAATTTTGATGAAGTAAAGACATTTTCACACAAAACATGAAATAGGTCTTTACCAGTACCTTTAATTCAAGGTAAATCAAATGTATTCCATAATGGAAAAACAATAATCCTGATGGCAGGTCAGAGATGAAAGTAAGGAAGAGGAAGAAAACTGGCAAAAATATAAGTTCATTTAAAATAATGTTGATTGTGTAAAATATTACTAATGTCTGTAAAGTTTAAAAATACTTAAAGCATGCCAAAAATTGCATGTAATTCAAGAGGGATTAAAATAAGTTAGATAACTTAAGGTCCCTGTATTGAAAAGAAGAAAGGATATCAACTTTTGAATTTGATGTATCAAGGATACATATTTAACTTCTAGAGCAGTCAGTACATATATTCAAATATATAAATATATTCCTTATGTACATTTGAATATACAAAATGCCCAAAATATGGGAGAAAATGGAGCAATAAAATATATGCCATCATTTCAAAGACCAAGAAAGGAATGAAAGACATAAAAAGGGTGAGACAAAAAGAAAGCACAAAATAAAATGATAGGTTGATGAATAAGATACCAGTAGCTACCCTAAATGTAAACAAAATTAATTCTCAAGTTAAAATTCAAAGATTATCTAAGAAAAGTACTTATTCAGGTTACTTCATTGCTGTAGAGCAAACTACCCCAGCAACGCAGTGTTTAAAAATACCTATTAGCTCTACTGGTTCTGAGTCAGCTGTGGTTTTTGCTTGAAATCCTTCAAATGGTTGCAAGAAGATACATCAGCATGCTTGTAAATGCTTAACAACTAGCTATTCAGAAAAGAAAACAAAAGGGAACAAAAGAAAAAAACATTCTATTTTACAATATTTTCTTATTTTTATGGCATAACTACTCCCACTCTGACCAATTTAAAGCTACCAAAGTAACAAATTGATGCAGAGTTGGGAATAAATCTGCATAATTGACTCTTGCAAGCCAGTAGAAGAGCCAATTCCAGCACACTAGTAGACTAGAGTCATTTGAGACACCTAAGCTTGGAACACTGAAACTGGGGATCGATTAGCAATTTCTCTACCCATTTAGTTCCCAAAAGTCCAGATTGAGCTTTTTCACAGTATGACATCTCAAGATAGTCAAACAAACTCCCCAGAAACCAGAGCATGTAAAATGTTATGACCTGACTTCAGAGATCACAAAATGTTACTTTTCAACACTCAGACCAGCCAAAATTCACGAGGAGGAAAATTAAACCCTGCTTCTCAATAAGAAAGTAGCAAAGAATTTGTGGATATCTTTAATATATTGTAATACTGAAAGGTTTAAAATAAAGAGACGGAAAAAGGATATTTTCAAATTAAAAAGAAACACATGGATGAACATAAGTAAAAGAGAAATTATTTTAGCAAAAATTAGAAAGTAGAATTTTGAAGAAAACAAATTCGTACGAATAAAATGTTCAACACACTAGGAAGATGTAGTAATTTTAAACTTGTATGCAGTACACACCTAATAATACAATTGCAAAATAAATAAAGCAAAAATTGAATGAATCCTAATAAAAAGACAAAGATATATTTATGGGAAGATTTTAGCATATCCTGCCAATAACTGATAGAATAGGTAGCTTTTCAAAATGGTAAGAAACTGAGCTACAGCTCAGTGGTAGAGCACTTGCCTAGCATGTGTGAAGCCCTAGTTTCATTTCCTAGCACTGCAAAGAAACATTTAATGTAAGAATTTGGATTTTTAGTTATATCACTAATGAAGCTAACCCCCAATAGCTGCATCATATACAATACATTCAAGTATTTTTATATACATATAGAATGTATATAAAAATTAACCACATATTATGCCACTAAGCAAATTCTCACAAATTTGAAAGATTAGGAATCATACAAAACATTCTCAAATCACACAGACTTTAATTAAATGAAATAACAAAAGGTACTTCAAGGGTTCCAGGCAAGATGGAGGCTGAGTGATATCCTCTAGTTTCACTCCTCACAGATACACCTTACTGAATAGCATTTCTCAAATCAAACATCCTCTAGAAGAGCTAAGGAAGTCAGAGTCTGACTGCACCTAGATCTCACCAGCATGCTGGTGGTGCCACTGGGCATGGAACTGCAGAACTGGTGGGCACAGAGCACAGAGTCCAAAGGTGGTCTGGAAGGAGTTAGAAAGGAAAGCTGTGGTGGCTGAAATCCCTGGTCCAGCCTGGCCAGCTATGCAGAGGAGAACTTACACCAACCACATCACAGAAAACTACACAATTCAAAAGTGTCTTGAGGATTAGTAAGGCACTATCACTACCCACAAGTTAAAGTCCTAAGAGGTATGACCACAGAGAGCATCAGAAAACACACAGCACAGCACAACAGTCTATGATCTGGGAACCAAACCATGCCAATCTAGAGAACAGCCTAGGAGTTGGTGAGAGCTGGGGTCAGTGAAGGAAACCTCAGGCCAAATGGGGAATGTCTGGTGTCTGGGACATTAGGAGCATGTGATCTAGCATAAGAACTTGCAATTAGAACTTTAAGTTCTCTTTCTTGCTTTCATTTTTCTCTTCTATCTCTCCTTTTCTTTTTGTAGTCATTATACATGAGATGCAGCCACTTTAATTTTTATTTTTATGCTTATTTTGGTGTACTGGGGTTTGAACTTGGTGCCTTTTGCTTTCTAGGGTAGGCACTCTATCACTTGAGCCACTCTGCCAGCAACATCCACTTTTAAAATGTTCAATATTTTACCATAATGCCTCCCTACCTCTACTATTGCCTTCCTCCAATTCTACTCTCTTTCTATCCACAATTAGAGTATTACTATGTCTTATTTTGCCTCTTTTTCTATTCCCCTGTCCATACTCCTTCTTTGTCATCTTTATCTTTAGCAAGTAGATTGCCAAATCATTTTTTCATATTTTCTTTCTCCTTTCCTTCTCACTATACCTTTAGCTGAATCTTTTCTATCTAGCTCTTTTCTCTCTCTCACTGCTCCCCTCTATTAATTTTAGCTAACTCCCCTTTCATCCATATTACACAATACATCATGTGCTATTAGTATTACCCATTCTATATTCTTTCCATTACTATCCTTATTAACTAATGTCTACCTAGTTTGTGAAGTATTACCTTGGCCCCTTCATTCTTCTAAAGGTACTGCAGCAATGCAGTGATTATTCTTAATTAGAGATTACTGTGTTCTCATAGTTTGGGTGTCTATCAACCAAACAGACAAGATAAAAAAAAAAGTAAATCCTAAGACATATTATATTTTAAATACTAAATATACAAACAAACAAAGACTATTAAAAGATGAATGAGAGAAGTGACAAATCACATATAAAGGCAAACCCATCATAGTAACAGTAGATTTCTCAACAGAAACTCTAAAAGCAAAGAGGGCATGGAATTATATATTCTAAGCCCTGAAATAAAATAACTGCTAAATTAGATTACTGTATCCAGCAAAGCTATCCTTCATAATTAAAGGAAAAATAAATCTTCCATGTTAATAAAAAACTAAATGCATTTCTGACTGCTAAGTCAGCACTGTAGAAGATACTGAAAAAATCCAACACCCATAAAAGGAAGATTAATGCAACCAGAAAATATAGGAAATAACAAATCCAGTAGATGAGTAGATAAGCAAATAAGGATTAGAAAAGAAGCAAGAGTCACATAAATAACAAACTGACAGAAAATACAACATATCTTACAATAATAACACTGAATATGAATGGCCTCAATTCTCCAATTAAAAGACATAGACTGGTGGTTGAATTAATAAATAAGACACAGCCATTTGTTTCCTACAAGAAATACAATTCACTGACATGACAGTGACTCAAGGTGCAAGGATTGGAAACATTTTCCAAGCAAAGGAACCCAAAGCAGGCAGGACTACCTATACTTATATCTTAAAAAAACAGATTTAAAACCAAAATTTTTCAGAAGTCACAAAGAAGGACACTGCATATTAATAAAGTGAACACCCCATCAAGAAAAATACCATATATAATAAGCATATATGCAGAAAAGTTTGGTGCATCCAATTTCATTTTTAAAACCCTACCGGAAGATTCCAAGATAGTGATCAGAGGGGTGAAGCAGAAACCGTACTTCCTACAGTAAAATCTTGAAGAGATGCTGGAGATACACCTTGCAGGAAAAAACCACCAAGAAGAGGCAAAGCTATGACACCTCCACACCCCCAGCCCACACATAGCATCCCCACTCCACATTAAACGGAGAACCCAGGAGGGCTCCTGTGCCACCAGACGCCAGCTCCTACCAGCTTGAAAGAAGCAGACCCCCGGGTGAGCTAAGCGGCACATGGCACTCCCACAAACAACCCTGGGCCAGATCAGCATAGCCCCCAGGTCAGACTGACCCCCATGCAGGGTAAAAAGAGAAAAAAACAAACTGAATAAACAACAACAACAACAAAAAGACATGTAGAAAATTTGGTATCATTTCTTGCCACCACTGCCACTACCACCACCACCTCCAAACCTGCCTGTGCATCAATGGACAGAACAAACAGGTGAGCACCATGTACCACACAGAACTCCCCTATCCGCCCCAGGGAACAAAAAGCAGCACAGCCCCTGGGGCAGACTGATTTCCCCCAACAAAACTGAATAACAAACATCAAATTGTAATCAAACACAGACAGATGAGGGGGCAGGTGGAACACTGAAACTGTACCAGAAAAGGGGGAGCGGCAAGGAGCTAATCTCAGCGCCACCTATCAATAAACAAACACAGGAAAGGCAGTGAAGGCTGAGAGTAGGCAGGCAATAAGTCACTCCCTGAAGCAGGCCAGGTAGTGGATCACAGAACTGATCTCCTGAGCCAGAGAGCAACATCCAAAACCAAACTGCCCAGCAAAACTAAAAAACAAACAGTGAACTGTAATAAAACATGGACAGTGGAGGTGGTAGGTGGAACACAATCTGTCCCAGAGAAAGGGGGAAGGGCAAAGAAATAAACTCCCAGAACTGAACTCCCAGTAAACAAACACAGCAATAAGCCACCTCCAAAGCAGGGCAGGTAGTGGATCGCAGAGCTGATCTCCTGAAGCAGAAGGCAGCATTCAAAATTGAATTGCCCCACATTGCTGGGGGAGGAGCTGACCAAATAGCTGCAGCTGAAATATAAAACAGCTATCAGCTGAGGAAACCAATAGCTCTGACCACCCTGTATGATCTGGCAGACCTACTGCACCTCACAATTTCAATTGAACTGGTAGACAGAAGAACAAAACACTACTCACAAGCCAATCACCTGGTGAGATCACATCAAAGCTTCTGCATATATTCCAATACCAGGACTGGATGCCAGAGGAGTAACGCCAGAACTTAAACTAAGACTGAAATTCTATTGTTCCTGAACCTGGTGGGGTTTTTTATTGTTTTTTTTCCTGTTGTTCTTTTGGTTTGTTTGTTTCATTATTGTGGGTTTTTAATTTTTATTTTTTATTCCTATTTTCTTTCTATACTATCAACTTTACCATCACCACCTTCTCATCCCTACTCTCACCCCCTTTGCTCTCCTTCATTCTCCTGTGCTAAAACCCATTGCTCCCCCTCCAACAACTCTTTCTGCCCCTTCTCACCCACTCCCTTCCCTCAGCCCTCACCTTCCCCTCCCATTCTCCCCAAACCTGTCACCAGACTATCCCCCCTCCTACACGCTCACCATCTTCTGACCAACCTACCCTACCAACCCCCTGCAATCCCTGACACAAGCAGCCTACACTACAACAGAAATACATGCAATCACACACAGGGCCACAAACCCCAGCATCCCCCACTCACCCACCCCACTTCCTGCCTCCCCTTTTAGTGCTACCTGAACCAACTCCCCCAAGTTCCTATAGCTACCCTAACAAACATTAACCCCCCCAACTCCCACTGCTTACAGATACTACTACCAAGGGGTCTTCTATATAATATATGAACTGGTTGGTTATTGAAACTGTGAATTAGTTATTGCTAAAATAAACCTCCAGACCAGAGACAGAAATAGCACACCAACCTAGCTAACAACCAAGAGAGCCACAACACAAATCAAGGGAAAGAAAACAGGTGACTAAAACCACCAACTATCAGGAACATAGTTGCATAGCACCAAGTGGAGTGATGGGAAGAAGGGATGGAAACCACTCCTCAAAAAAATAATTTAATACAGAATTCAGAGGGAAATGAAGAAAACAGATACCAAGTTCCTGTTCCTGATACCAACAAAACAAAGATAAATGACACAAAGGAACCCAACAATGCCCACAAAAACACCCTCAAAGAAGAAATCTTGAAAGAAATCACTGAGAATTTCATGGAGAAGATACTAGACATGATTATTTTCTTATATTTGCTGAGGGTTTCTTTGTGCCCCAAGATATGATCAATTTTGGAGAAAGTTCCATGGACTGCTGATGTGTGGATATTGAATGAAATATTCTGTAGACATCAACTTGGTCCATTTGATCTATGGTGTGATTTACTTCTAGAATTTCTTTATTGATTTTTTTGTTTGGATGACCTACCTATTGGTGATGGGGGTATTAAAGTCTCCCACTACCACTGTCTTTGAGTCTTTATATGCTTCTAAGTCCTTTAGGGTATGTTTGATGAAATTGGGTGCACTGATATTGGGTGCATATAGGTTGATAAATGTCTTTCTTATTATCTCTTATGTTTTCTCTTCAAGAAAATTGGAAAAGAGGGCAGAACAGGTTCTGCCTGGAAGCGAGGGGGATTTCATATGAGTTCATATAAAAAGGACAGAAAGATTTCAGATAAATGACCTAATGCTATATCTCAAACTCCTAGACAAAATAAGAACAAGCAAAACCCAAATCAAGCAGAAGGAGAGAAATTCATTAAGGAGACTGGCCTATAGTTCTCCTTTGTGGATATGTCTTTGTCTGGTTTTGGGATGAGTATAATACTGGCTTCATAGAATGAGTTAGGCAATGTTCCTTCCCTTATGACTATCAAAACTGAACCAAGAGGGTATTAATCAATTAAACAGATCTGTAATACTCAATAAAATTGAAGCAGCAATAAAGAGTCTCCCAAAAAGAAAAGTCAGGACCTGATGGATTCTCCACTGAATTCTACCAGACCTTTAAACAGGAACTAATCCAACACTCCTTAAACTTTTCCATGAAATAGAAAGGGAAGGAACACTGACAAAAAATACTTGATCATCTCAATAGATGCAGAAAAAGTCTTTGAGAAGATTCAACACCACTTCATCATAAAAGCTCTAAGAAAACTAGGAATAGAAGGAATGTACCTCAACATCATAAAGGCTATATATGACAAACCTATAGCTAACATCATACTTAATGGAGAAAAACTGCAACCATTTCCCCTAAAATCAAGAACAAAACAAGGATACCCACTCTCTCCACTCCTACTCAATAACTGGCTGGAATTCCTAGCCAGAGCAATAAGGCAAGAAGAAGAAATTAAAGGAATACAAATAGGTAAAGAAACTGTCAAAGTATCCCTAGTTGCAGACAACATGATCCTATACCTCAAAGATCCAAAATAAACTTTACCCAAAAACTCCTAGACACAATAGACAGCTTCAGCAATGTGGCAGGATACAAAATCAACTTACAAAAATCATTAGCTTTTCTATACACAAACAATGAACAAATTGAGAAAGAATATATGAAAATAATTCCATTTACAATAGCCTCAAAAGACCAAATACCTAGGAGTAAACTTGAAAAAGGATGTGAACGACCTCTATAAGGAAAACAACAAACCTCTGAAGAAAGAGATTGAGGAAGACTACAGAAGGTGGAAAGATCTCCTGTGCTCATGGATTGGTAGAATCAACATAGTAAAAATGGCTATACTACTAAAAGAAATCTACATGTTCAATTCAATTCCCATCAAAATCCCAATGACATTCATCACAAAGATCACAAATAGCCAAGGCAATACTCAGCAAAAAGAGCGATGCTAGAGATATCACAATACCCGGCTTCCAACTATATTACAGAGCCATAGCAATAAAAACAGCATGGCACTGGCACAAAAACAGACATGAAGACCAGTGGAACAGAACAGAGGACCTGGATATGAATCCACACAGCTATGCCCACCTTATTTTTGACAAAGGTGCCAGAAACATACAATGGAGAACAGACAGCCTCTTCAACAAATGTTGCTGGGAAAAGTTGTTATCTGCCTGTAGAAAACTGAAAGTAGATACATGTCTATCACCCTGTACTAGTATCAACTCAAAGTGGATTAAGGACTGTAATATTAGACCAGAAACTCTGAAGTTAGTACAGGAAAAAGCAGGGAATACTCTGGAAGCAATAGGTATATGCAAGGACTTCCTTAATAGAACTCCAGCAGCCCAGCAACTGAGAGAAAAGATAGACAAATGGGACTACATAAAATTAAAAAGCTTCTGCACAACAAAAGAAATGGTCTGTAAACTAAAGAGAATATCCACAGAGTGAAGAAAATATTCACTGGCTATACATCAAAGGACTGATAACCACAATATACAGTGAGCTCAAAAAACTAAACTCCCCCAAAATCAATGAACCAATAAAGAAGTAGGCAACTGACCTAAACAGAACTTTTTCAAAGGTAGAAATCCAAATGACCAAAAAACACATGAAAAAATGCTCACCATCCCAGGCCATAAATGAAATGCAAATCAATACCACACTAATATTCCACCTCACCCCTGTTAGAATAACTATCATCAAAAACACAACCAACAACAAATGTTGGCAAGGATGCAGTGAAAAAGGAACCCTCATACGCTGCTGGTGGGAATGTAAGCTAGTACAACCACTTTGGAAAACAATATGGAGGCTTCTTTAAAAACTAAACATAGATCTGCCATATAATCCAGCAATACCATTCCTAGGGATATACACAAAGGAATGTGACTCAGGTTATTCCAAAGGCACCTGCACACCCATGTTTATTGCAGCACTATTCACAATAGCCAAGTTATGGAAACAGCCAAGATGCCCCACTACCAATGAATGGATTATGAAAATGTGGTATTTATACACAATGGAATTTTACTCAGTCATACAGACGAATGAAATTTTATCATTTTGCAAGTAAATGGAACTGGAGAATATCATCTTAAGTTGGCCAGGCTCAGGCCAAAAATCGTATGTTCTCCCTCATATGTGGACTTCAGATCTAAAACAAATGCAGCAATATTATTGGACATGGGTCACACAATAAGGGGGAGAATGTGTACAGGAGGAATAGGGAAAGGGAAGGAAACCTAAAATTTGAAAGTGTTTGATGTGCCCACTGTAGAGGAGCGAAAAAAGTAATCTTAATCTGATGGAGGTCACTATGGGAAGGTGACCAGGAAGCAGTGAAGAGGGCTGGGAGAGATGAACCAATTTGGGTTGTAATACACATGTGCATGGAAGCAATGCTAGGAATCTCTCTGTATAGTTATCTTTATCTCAAGCTATCAAAAATTCTATGTCTTTCTTATTATCTCTTATGTTTTCTCTTCAAGAAAATTGGAGAAGAGGGCAGAACAGGTTCTGCCTGGAAGCGAAGGGGGTGGGGGAGAAGGACGGAGCAGGGGGGAGAGATGGCCCAAACAATGTATGCACATATGAATAAATGAATAAACAACTAAAAAAATCTCAATATCATTCTTAACAGAAATGGGAAGGTCAATCCTAAAATTCATATGGAAACTTAAAAGACCCCAAATAGCAAAAGTTATTCAGAGCAAAAGGAGAAATGCTAGCAATATTACTGTACTGGACTTCAAATTATTATACTACAGATCCACAGTAACAAAAAAACACATGGTACTGGCACAAAAGCAGACACGTGAACCAACAGAATACAATGGAAGACCTAGAAATAAGCCCACAGAAGTACAGTCCTCTGACTTTTGACAAAAGCGCCAAAAACATCAGAGGGGACAAGACAGTCTCAACAAATTGTGCTAGAGAAACTGGATATCTACATGTAGAATACTGAAATTAAACCCCTAATCTCACCCTGTAAAAAAAGTCAATTCAAAATGGATCAAACATCTCAATGTAAGCTTTGGGGCTACTAAAAAAAAAGATAAAACACTTGAAGACATAGGTATAGGCAATTATTTACTGAACACAACTCCAATTGTCCAAGAAATAAGAGCAAGAATTGACAAATGAGATTATATCAAATTAAAAAGCTTCTGCATCAAATGAAACAATTATGACAAGACAACTAGAATGAAAAGATAACCTACAGAATGGGAGAACATCTTCACCAGCTATTCATCAGCCAAATGATTAATATCCAGAATATACTATACAAAGATCTCAAAAAAAAAAAAAACACTAAAGAGTGAACAATCCAATCGTTAAATGGGCAAATGACTTGAACAGACAGTTCTGCAAAGAAGAAGTAAAAATGGCTAATAAATACATGAAGAAATGTTTAACATTCTTAGCCATAAAGGAAATGAAAATGAAAATGACGCAGATTCCATCTCACCCCAGACAGAATGGCTATCATCAAGAAAATGCTAGCAAGGATGCAGGGGAAATGGAATCCTTATACACTGTTGGTGGGAATGTAAATTGGTAAAGCCACTATGGAACTCAGTATGGAGGTTCCTCAAGAAACTAAAAGTAGAACTGCCATATGATACTGCTAGACCACTCATGTGCATCTATCTGGAGGAATGTAAATCAGCATGAGTGAGAGATACCTTCACACCTATATTTATAGCAGCACTATTTATAATAGCCAAGATATGGAGTCACCCTAGGTGCCCAAAAATTGATGACTGGATAAATAATATGTACATACATACAAGAGTATTATTCAGTCATAAAGAAGAATGAAATCATGTCATTTGCAGAAAAACAGATGGAACTGGAAGTCATCATGTTGGGTGAGAGAAGTCAAGCCCAAAACCACAAATATCACATGTCTTCATTCATGTGGAATATAGATCTAAAAATGACAATAATAACAAAAATAATGGGATATGAGCATAAAAAGGGGACTGTCTGGTGAAGGAAAACAGTAAGGGGAGAAGGGGAAGGAGAGGGGCCAGGGGGATAAACATGTTTGAAGTACATTATGTGTGTGTAATATACATATATATAGACACACACGTACATATATACATGACATATATATATATATATGTATGTATTTGAAGACAGCATATTGAAACCTGCTAAATGCTTTTTGACAAGTGGGAGGAGGAAATGAAATATAATAGAGGAATATAGTAGAGGGTGTGAATCAGATCAAAGTACATTGTATGCATCTATGGAAATATCACAAAAAACTCTCTTTTTATAATTATTCTATGATAATTATTTAAAATAATAAAAATGTTAAAAAGGCAATGGGAACACTGATATATACTTGAAAATTAAGAAATATATCAATATATTGATTTTCAAATATAGCAGAAATTGTAAAGTATTTGGACCTGAAGAATGGTAGAAATTCTGCATATCAATAGTAGTGGGATGCAGCTAAAACATTACCTATATGGAAATTTATTAGTCTAATTCAGATAGTAGAAAAGAACAGGAGCTAAAAATTAATGATCAACATTCATTTCTAGAAGTTATAAAAAGAAGTTAAAATAAACAGAAAGTAAATGTAAAGAAACAGAAATGAACACAGGTATTAATTTTTCTCCTCTTGGACAATGCAAATAGCTTTGAATGGTTTAAATCATTTTAATCATCCTTGAGTTATATGTCATCATGTGACATTTTAAATATCACAAGGCATTTTTATCTTAACTATTTATATAATTAATGTTTTCAAATATGCAAATAAAATCAGTCTCTACAAAGCTAAAAATGGGTTCTTTGAAGTGACTGATAATGATGAGACCCTCTGGTGCAGAAAAAAGAAACAGGAATAAAAAATTACATCAAGAATTTAAAGGTGAATATCATTATAGATTCTGAAGAAAGTATGAATATATGCAACTGAGAAAATACCACTTGCTATAACCGATTCAAAAAGAAACAAAGAAATACAGCTTTGAACAGTCCTTTCACTATTAAGGAAATAATAATCAGAAATAGTCTCACAAATAAAACTGATAAAGATAACTTCAATAATGAATTCTTTGCTCAAATAAAAAATAAATCAAAGACAATATAAACCTTCCCAAAAAATAGAAAAAGAGACAACACTTCTATATTACTTAGGAAGCTGGCATAACTTGAGTACTACATATGACAAAGAAAAACTAGGGAGAAAAAAAAGGACATGTTAGTATCATTCTGGAACTTAGATGCAAAACTCTTGTTTTAATTTAACAAAATTAACTAAGTAGTATATAGAAGGGATTATAAATTATTATCACATTATGTCTCTCCAAGGTAGTAAAGATTCATTTTTCCTAAGAAAATCATAAATATAAATTGATACATTATTTTTTCAAAAGAAAAATTTGTACATGCATAAAACATTTGATAGCATTCAACATAAATTCTTATTTTTTATATTATTGCACATCTTCAATATTTCATTCCTTTCATTGATGAGAAGTAGTATTGTATGGATATGCCAAAACATATTTATTTATTATCTTTTTGATTGGTACTTGTGTTGGTTCCATCTTTTGATAATTGCAAAAAAAAGCTGTTTGAACATTTGTATCAAATCTTTGAGTGAATATATGCCTCATTTATCTTAGGTAAATACTTGATAGTATAATAAATATGTAAACTAAAATTAGATAAGTCAATGTTTTATTTTATAAAACAAACCCCTTTCCAAAGTCATTATATTACTTTAATGTCTTATCAGGAATTCATGAAAGTTCTTGATCACCAAATATTCATCACACTTGCTATGGTCAATTTTTAACACTTTTGATGTTTGTGATGGTTAATCTTGTCAACTTGATTGGACAGAGACACAGCTATGAGATTAGTAAAGCACATGTCTGGTTGTGCTTGTGAGGGCATTTGCAGAGATGATTAGATCATGAGGGCTCTGACAAAATCAATGGTTTAATCCATTGACAAATTCAAAATTTGAAGGATGATTGGGAAATGGTGGAACTATGGGAGGTAAGGCTTAGTTGGAGAAAATAGGTTACTGGGGCATGCCTTTGAAGAGTATATCTGGGCCCTGGCCCCTTCCTGTTATTTTTCTCTAGTTGTGGGTTGACATAATGTGAACAGCTTGCTCCACCATTACCTTCTGCTTCAGCAGAGTCCTAGAAACAATGGAGCTATTGACCATGAACTGAAACCTCTGAAACTATGAGCCAAGATAAGTCATTCCTCCCATAAATTGTTTTTCTCAGGTATTTCGTCATAGCAATGTAAATCTGACTAGTACAACATTCTGATTAATGTGCCATGGTTGCTTATTGTGATTTAAATTTTTATTTTCATAATGACTAATGTTATTAAACACCATTATCCATCGGCTTATTGGCTCTCTCTATACTTCTTTTTAATTTGTATTTTATTAACATATATTAGTTGTACAGGGAAGTTCAATTCTTATTTTTTTTAATCCTTATGTTTTTATTTTTTACATGAAAATGCAGCCGTACACATGTCTTGGTATATATTTTAAACATAACTCTCTGTTTTTAGGAAAGGATAAATCTATCAAAGTGAAATTCCTGAGTTTCAGGGTATGCACATTTAAAATTAAGATATATATTCACAATCTGACCCTCTAGAAAGGATGCAATAATTTTACCAACTCACCCTCACTATTTATCTAAACTTATCATCTTAGAGTAATATAAATTTTCTAATTTTTGCCAAAACTAAGAACTATAATAGTTAACATTTATTGTTCATAATATACCATGAAAGTCATAAGTGAATTATGAATATTAAACACTATGTATTTTTTATTATTTAACTCTTTTAACATCTGATTCTTTTTTATTATTGTACTGGGGGTACATTGTGACATTTACAAAAGTTCTTACAATATATCATAGTTGTCAACTCTTATTTTTAAATACTCAGGTAAGATCTGAAACTTTGAAACTACTATAGGAAAAAGACTTCAAGATATAGGCATATGTAATGATTTTCTGAATAGCACTCCAATAACTGGGGAAATAATGCCAAGAATAAGCAAATGGGATTGTGTCAAATTAAAGCTTCTACACAAACACGGAAACAATTACCAGAGTAAAGAGACAGCCTAAAGGTGGGAGATAATCTTTGCTAGCTACTCATCTGACAGGGGACAAATACCCAAAATATATAAAGAACTCAAAAAAATTAAACACCAAAAGAACAAATGATTCAATCAATAAATGGGCAAATGAACTGAACAGATATTTCTGAAAAGAAGAAATAAAATGGTCAACAAATATATGAAAAAATTTTCAACATCTTTAGTCATCAGGAAAATGCAAATCAAAACTACACTTAGATTACATCTCGCCCCAATCAGAATGGTTATCATCAAGAAAACAAACAGCAACA
Source organism: Castor canadensis (assembly GCF_047511655.1). Lineage (NCBI taxonomy): Eukaryota > Metazoa > Chordata > Mammalia > Rodentia > Castoridae > Castor > Castor canadensis. Next base: position 78,386,693 of record NC_133391.1, read on the forward strand.
AAATTTGTCAAGGATTAGGGGTTGGGGGGTAAATCCTTATACACTGTTGGTGGGAATGTAAATTAGTGCAGCCACTATGGAAATTAGTATGGAGTTCCCTCAAAAATACTAAAAATAGAACTGCAGATGATCCAGTTCTATCAGTCCTAGGTATATACCAAAGGATTCAAAATCAGCAAAAACAATGGAGATGCCCGTACACCATTCTTACTGCAGTACTATTCACAACTGCCCAGCTATGGAATCAGCCTATATGACCATCAACGACTGACTGGATAAAAGAAAAAAAAAAAAAATATATATATATATATATATATATACACAATGGAGTATTATTCAGCCATAAAGAAGAACAAAATTATGTCGTTTGCAGGAAAATAGCTGGAACTGGGGATTATCATGTGAAGCAAAATAAACCAGACTTAGAAATAAAATATCACATCTTCTCTCATTGCACAATCTAGATTTTAAAGAAGACATGAAAGTAAAAGGAGGATTGTTTGGGAAGAGGAAGGGGACCAGCAGAGTAGGACACAGAGAGAGTTGGCAGGGTGGGGGGGACTGATTATATATATGTATGAAACTGTCATAATTAAACCCAGTGTTTTATATAATTAATATACAATAATAAAAAGAAGAAAATTCATAGTAAACAATTACAGAAGGGAACATTCTTAACATAAAATTTTTAACTGTAAAAATTAATTGGAAATGAAAAGTTTAAAGGTATACTTTAGACTCTCATTTATCTGGACATAAAAGTAACAAAGTATTTATATGATTTCTATGGAAAAAAATTTTACTCTGTAGAAAAACATTGGAAAGGACCCAAATAAAAGGAGGCTATACTATGTTCACGAATTAGAAAATGCATGTTTTAAAGATGTTGGTTACCAAAAAAAAAGTGATCTCTAGATTTAATGCAATCCCAATCCAAATTCAACCAAAGTATTCTTGTATGTGAAACTTTAAAAGCTGAATCTGAAATCCAAATGAATTTGTAAAGGCCAAGATTTGCCAAGTCTTAGATAAGATCAAAGTGGGAAACACCATGACATTTTCATCTATGTATACACTGGATAAAGATTCAGTAAAGCTAATTAACATACACATCACCTCATCAACATAACATACTTTGTAGGACATGAAAAAGCTATTCTTTTAGCAATATACCCAATATACACAATTATATTATACCCAATATACACAATTATTTGTCAATTAAAATAAATTAATCAAAATTTAAAATGAAAATAATCAGCTATTTCTCTTAAAAAACAAAATTAAATAAAAATAAAGTCACTGGTATTTATACAGATATCAATTATTAATTTAAAACAATAGTAGCTAAAACTACATAGTACCAATGGTATGCTACAAAAGAACTAATAAAACAGACTACCCAGAAATAGACCCATATAAATGTAAACTCTATACATGTAACAGAAATGACACTACAAAGCAGTCAATATCTATGTATATAACAAAAATAGAAATGAGCACTCCCCTCACATATAAATCAATTCTACAAATCAGTTCTGGAAACATTACAAGACAAAATATAAAAGACAAAAATCATAAAGCTTCTAGCATATGATATGGAAAAGTATTTTCATCAGCTCAGATAGGGATGTAGTTCATAAACCAGAAATAAAAAGTCCCAACCACGAATTTATAATATATATAAATTAAAGTACACCTGAGTTAAGAATTTTGATCATCAAAATAGACCTCAAAGAAGGGGAAAAAATTCATTTGGTGAGAGAATATATTTGCAACATATATAACTTTTAAAGAATTTGATCCAGAATTTTTAAGTCTTAATAATAAATAAAAGAAAGATAGAGTTCATAATACAAAATGATCAAAAATATTTAACTGCTACTTCCTAAAAAATGTTCAAGAGATCACCAAACATATGAAAAGTTTGAGCAATCTTAGGGAAGAAATGCAAATTAAATCCACAATGAGATGCTGCTCTACACCTATGAATTCTAATTATAGCTAATATTAGAGAAAAGTAGAGCAACTTAAATCTTAAGATGCAACAGGTGGCAATGAAAGCATCTAAATAGATGTAGAAAATATTTTAACACTATCCAGTAAATCTGAAAGCATATATAACTTATGGTACAGTAATTCTAACCCTATGTCCATAACTAGATAAATGTATATAATGTGCAAAGACAGACATACACAAGAAAGATTGTTCATTAAACAAAAAATAAAAAATAGCCAAGATGTCAAAAATAGTTCTAATATTCTATATTCATGAATGAGCTACTTTAAAGAAATAAACAAATGAATAAATTATACCCATATACAACAACATAGAAAAAAATCTTACAAACATAATATCAGGTGAAATAATAAAGAAATGACATAATATGTGCTTTAAAATTCTATTTGCACATGGCACCAGTGGCTTATGCCTATAATCCTAGCTACTTGGGAGACTGAGAGCTGGAGAACTGAGGTTCAAGGCCAGCCCAAGAAAGTAGTTTGCAAGACCCCATCTCCAAAATAATCACAGCAAAATGGACTGGAGGTGTAGCTCAAAAGGTAGATCACCTGCTTTGCAAGAATGAAATCCTGACTTAAAACCCCAGCCCCACCAAAAACATTAAGTTCAACATAGGCAAACTTAACCTATCTGGTGCAAAGAAATGTTTACCATTATAGTCAAGAAAGTGATTACCTTTGGGAAGCTAGAATGTTTGTGATAGGATAGAAATCAAAAAAGGACTTCTGGGATGCCAAAAATATTCTAGTTCTTTGAATTACATTATTTTTGACTTATAAATATCTGTTAATCACACTTATGTGCTTAATCACTTTTCAGTAAGTATGTTATACTTCATGTCCAAAATGTTGAAACACAGTGATAACTAGGAAAAGAAGCTACACATTATTAGAAACATACATTAGCTACATTCTAATAGCTATATTAGAATTTCCAAATTAGAAGACAGAAAGTAATAAATATTTATTTAATCAAATTACAAAAACCAGAGAAAAAGAAGAGGGAACAGCAACACATAAAAACAAATAAATGTTGAGTGAAATGGAAGAAATGCAATCAAGCATACCATACATTGTATTAAACTTGAATGATTTAAATTCTGCAACAAAAAGGCATTATTATAAGTTTAAAAATAATATACAACGATATGTTTTACCAAGAAATGTACTTAATGTATTGAATAAATTTGAAAATATAGTTAGACAGCTATCCAAGCAAATTTTAGAATACTGGCTTTGTTGACATTAATAGCAAGTTCTTTGGAATTTAAAATTAAAATAAACAAACAGGTTAGATAGGTATTATGCAATGATTACAACAATGGATGAACATCTGTTTTGTCTTCCCATGATAAACAATAAGAAAACTATACAAAATATATAATGGAACTGTTTTCAAGAATATATAAGGAATGGAGAGACCACAAATGAGATGAATTCTAAGATTCCCCTCATCTCCCTCTCTGGGGGCAATTTGTAGAATGCAATAGAGAGAGACAAAGAGAGAGAGAGACAGAGACCAGTGGCCTAACTACATTGAGGAAGCAGAAGTCAAAGTTTGGAAAAGCTCAGGAAAACAGAATTTGCAGGGAAGAATATGGGAAGTACACAGAGAAAACTCTGAAGAATACCAGAGGAGTCTTCTCCAATCTTCAGTTGAATACTAATATGCACAAACACTGGATGACAATCCACAAATTAAGAGAAAGAACCACTGAAGTGAGTAAGCCAAGTGGTATTTAGACTTTGCACAGGGCTAGAAATAGTTCACACTACCCTGAAAAGAGGGACTTCTTAAGAAAGACAGAGAACTAGGTGTCCTTGGGAGAATATTGCATTAATAGTAGGCCAAATTAGTGCTATAATAAAACTTGCCTCACACATGTGCTAACAAAGCTTAAAACTGAAACTTGAAAGGACCAAAATGGTCTCAAGATGTCATGCCAGAATAAAGCTTAATGTACTTTAAAGCAGTTTCTCAACAGCAGCACTGTTTTGAACTGGGCAAATATTTTCTGTAAAGGGATAGTCTGTGTATTATAAGATGTTTGGCAGAAATTGTAGGATATTTAGTACTGGAATCACTATCTCAGTTGTAACAACCAAAAATGTGTTCAGGCATTGTCAAATTATTTCCTGGGGTGGGCGTGGAGGTGGAAACTGTCCCTGATTGAGAACCACTGCTTTAAAGGAAATCACACACACACACACACACACACACACACACACACACACTCTCTCTCTCTCTCTCTCTCTCTCTCTCTCTCACACTCACTCCAGTGTAAAATTTGCAATGTATACCATCTGATCAAAAATTACCAGTCATGCAAAGAAGAAAATAAACCTCACAGAGGAAGAAAAATTAATCAAAAGAAGCAAATGAATAACAAAAATGTTCAAAAAATGTTAAAATATGTATTCTAAATATATTTATATACTCAGGAATAGAAAAAAGATGAGCATTGTGTGGAGATACATGAAAATATTAAGACCCAATGGGACTCTTATACAAATAGAAACTGCACTATTTGAAATAAAAATATACTGGCGAAGATCAACAGATATGATAATGCAAAAAGAAATACTGCCGAACTTGAGAACCTTGAAAATATACCAATAAAGGCTATCCAAATTGAGGTATAGAGGAAAATAAATGACACAAAAATGAACACTGCTTTGATGACCTGTGAGACAAAAATCAAACAGTCCAACATATGTATAATTGGAGTCACAGAAAGGATGGGAGGGAAGAAAAACTTTTGAAGTTTGAAGAAATATGGTTGAATTTTTTCCAAATTTGATGAAAATAGTAAATCCACACATTCAAGAATATCAACAAACCCTAAAGAGACTAACACAAAGAAAATGAGACTAAGGTACATAACAATCAATTTGCAAACATCACTAATAAAAAAAGACATTTTTAACAGTAATCATGGGAAGTGGGGGAGAAGAGAAGATGCTTACACAAAGGAACAAGGAAAGAACGATAGCAATCCTTTCACCCAAAAGTATGCAAGCAAAGAGACAATGGAATAATGCCTTTATAAAAAACCTGTCAAATATAACCAGTGAAAATTTTTTTTTCAAAAATGAGAAAGACTTTTCCCAGAGAAATCTTAGAAAAGTCATTGCCAGAACACATTCAATTCAAGAAAGAGTAAAGAAATTCAAGTCAAAAGAAAATAACAAAAAAAAATGGAAATCTTAAGTTTACAAAAAGAATGGACTTCACTGAAAAATTCCTAATGTGAGAAAATGCTGGCACACACGGAACACTGAGTATTTATTAAATGAATTTAACCAACGAATTGTTATATTTTTTCTGGTGCTGGGGGTGGATCCCAGGGCACTTTGTTAAGTACAGGTTCTACCACCGAGCCACATTGCCAACCCAATGAATTTCATTATAAGGATTGGAAAGATCTTTCTAACTAAACTTGAAGACCTTGAAATCCATCAAAGAAAAAAACAGAAACACTTTAATACATATATTATGTATAAAATAACACTTTTAAACACTTCCTTATGGCAAAATATACTATAAACAAATTGATGTAAATTATATATGAGGAAAATACATTTGTGATGTAGTTACGAGATGAGCAGTTAGTATTTATATTGTATGGAGGACTTTATAAAATTAAAAACCACAAAAAATCTATTTTCAATACAAAAAAATGGGCAAATAGCTTAATTGATAAATAAGAAAATCAAGTCCAAGAGAGCAAAACAAATATGCTCAAATCCACCGTGGTACATAGGAATTTAAAGTTAAAGTAACAGTGATACATCATTTTATGGACATCACATTGGCAAAAAGTTAGACCTCTATTGCTTCTGGAGATAAAAGGGAAAAGATGCTCATAATTAGCTGGTAGAAGTTTAAGGTACTACAAAACTCGTGGAAAAGAAATCTAGCAACATAGTTTAAAATGAAAATTACTAATATCTTTGGGGGGCGGTATTAGGGTTGTGAACTCAGAATCTTGCACTTGCCTAGCACTCTACCATTTGAGCCATGTCTCCAGCCCACTGTGCTTTAGTTTATTTTTCAAGTAGGGTCTTAAGTTTTTGCCCTAGGTAGATCTTGGACTGCAATCCCCTCTACCTCCGCCTGCTGTGTGCCACCACACAAGTTTTTTTTTTTATCGTTTTTACATTTACTTACATGTATATACCTCATTTGGGTCACCCCCCACCCCAAGTTTGTTTTTTGAGATAAGGTCTCACTAATTTTGCCCAGGTTGGCCTTGAACTTGATCCTTCCATCTCTGTCACAACAAAGCTGAGAACACAGACATGCACCATCATTTCCAGCATTTATATACTTTTTTGTGCATCAGTTCCACATGTGAGGATCAATCTCATAGAAATAAAAGCACTAATATTTTAGGAAATACACGAAATGATACAACATGCTCTTTTACAGGTAAAACAAAGTGAAACACACTCACAAATAAGAATAATTATATAATAGTATATCTGCACTATGGAATACTACACAGATATTAAAAGTATCAGATTTTCAGAGTTTATGCCTGAAAGACATAAAATGTACAATATATATTAAAATTTTCAAATGGAACAATAACAAAAAACTCACTAGGTGTATTATATGTATGAGTAATTATCTAAGTACAAATGAAAAGGTGAAAAGAAAATCAAAAACTGCTTCTTATGGGATACCTGAAAATCAAACACATATGTTCTTTCCTAGAGGAAAACCAAAGAGGGACCAACGAGAAGAAATCATTTTAAATAAAGAAATAGTTACTGCTAAAAATTATAAATAATTTAAAACATGTATAAATTAAATTAAAAGACTTTAAAATGTATAATTATGATTAGCCTCATTCAAACAATCTTTTGTAAAATGCTTAAGATCTCACAATGTGTTTTTTTAAATGTTGAATACATTTTAAATTATTAATTATACAACAAAAAATATTTCCAGCCTGAGACATTTTGTTATGATTTCTGAATTGAGATTTCATTATGAAAAATAATCCAATCCAAATGTCAATAGTACAAGTGTTAAAGAAGCTAAGGTCAAGAAAATTAAAATTAAAGAAATAATCTCAGAATTGGAATTAAAGATATCTTTCTTAAACGAGCAACTACTGTTAGGAAGGCTAAATGATTAGTAAACAATTATTTAAAATACAAGCTTACCTCTTTCAGGTATTCTACTTGTCCTTCCCCGTGACATATTTCTTCTGAGGAAGCCTGAGGAAGGCTGGGGCTGAAGGCCATGAGGTCAGTCTTGGGTGGCACCTCCCCAGAGCACACCCTCTGCCGCCTCTGTTGTGAGTATGACCAGCTCCCCACCGCGCTGGAGCACACCAGCATGGGCTTCCCAGGCCCGCACATGCTCCCGGGGGGCGCCGCTGAGCAACGCAGCGCGGTGTACAGCAGCAACGTGAGCACCAGCAGACTGGACACCGCACAGATGGCGATGATCAGATACACGTTGACATTCACCAGCGCTACCTCTGGGTCTGCAGCGTTCACCAATGCCCTCGAAGAGGCCTTTGGTGTCTGACCACCGTCCACCAAAGACACCAGCACGGTGGCAGTGGCCATCAGCGCTGGCTCGCCATGGTCCTTCACCAACACCAACAAGCGCTGGCGCGGCGCATCAGCCTCGTCCAGGGCGCGCGTCGTGCTGATCTCGCCCGTGTACAGCCCCACGCGGAACGGGCTGCGCGCACCACCCGCCGCCGGCTGCAGCTCATAAGACAGCCACGCGTTGTAGCCAGAGTCCGCGTCCACCGCGCGCACCTTCGCCACCACGTGGCCCGCGCCCACTGACCGCGACACCAGCTCGCTCACCGCGCCGCCCACAGCAGGCCCCAGCAGCGCGGGCGCATTGTCGTTCTCATCCAGCACGAACACCTGCAGCGTCACGTTGCTGCCCAGGGGCGGCACGCCAGCGTCGCGCGCGCTCACCTGGAACTGCAGCAGCTCCAGCTCCTCGTGGTCCAGCGGCTGCAGCGCGTACACCTTGCCGCTCTCCGCGTGCACCGACACGTAGCTCGACAGCGCGCGCTCGCCCACCCGCCGCTCCACCAGCGAGTAGGACACCAGCGCGTTCTCCTGCGCGTCCACGTCCCGCGCCGACACCGTGAAGATGTGCGAACCCGGCGTGTTGTTCTCCTTCACGAACACCGTGTACTCGGGCTGCGCGAACGCAGGCGCGTTGTCGTTCACGTCGGCCACCTCCACGGACACGCTGGCCGTGGCCCACAGCGAGGGCGAGCCCCCGTCCCGCGCGGTCACCACCACCTTATAGTCAGATATGGTCTCTCGGTCTAAGGCGCCGTCAAGGACCAAGGAATAGTAATTCTTGAAAGTGGACACCAGCTTGAAAGGGACGTGGGGTATCAGGGAGCAGGTCACCTTCCCGTTGGAACCAGAGTCACGGTCGGACACGCTGATTAGGGCAATGACAGCGCTAGGCTGAGTGTCTTCTCTGACAGGGAGAGACAGAGAAGTGATGGTTACCTCTGGTGCATTATCATTTATATCTAGTACTTCCACCAAAAGGGTACAATGACCTGTCATTGGAATACTTCCTTTGTCAACCGCCTCCACGAATAGTTCATAAAATTTCTTTACTTCGAAATCCAGTTCACCTTTTGTCCTAATTTCTCCACTGCTAGGATTGATATTAAATGCATATACCACTGGAGGCGATACGGGTCTTCTGAAAGAGTACACTATATCTCCATTCGTACCATCATCAGGATCTGTGGCATTTAGTTTGATCACTAGTGTTCCATTAAATGTGTTTTCTGACACTCTAACTTTATAAATCAATTGACCAAATTCTGGGGCATTGTCATTCACATCCAGAACAGTGATCAGTAGCTGAACTGTGCCTGTCAGCTCAGGTTTACCTCCATCAGTGGCAGTCAGTAATAAACTATGTTCCTGAATTTCCTCTCTATCTAATGCTTTCCTTAATACTAGCGACAATGAAGGCGTTTGCTCACGATTGTTTTGTGCCTCCAAAGCGAAATAATCTTCGGGATCTAGTCTGTAGGTCAAGGCGGAGTTTACTCCAATGTCTGCATCGGCTGCGCCATCTAGTGGAAATCTAGTTCCTGGAGGTCTGGATTCTGCAATGAATATACTTTTGTTACTTTCAGGGAACACCGGCGGATTGTCGTTAATGTCCTTCACCTCCACGTCCACATGGAAAACCTGCAGCGGCCTGTCCACGATCACCTCCAGGTGGATGCTGCACTCCGCGCTCCACCCGCACAGCTCCTCCCGGTCGATCCGAGAATTCACAAACAAAATGCCATTCTGCAGATTTACCTCCAGAAGGTCCCCGCGGTCCTTGGTCGCCACCCTGAACAGGCGCGGCACCAGCTCCGCCAGCTCCAGTCCCAGATCCTGAGCGATGCGGCCCACGAAGGTGCCGTGTTTGGCCTCCTCGGGAACCGAGTAGTGCAGCTGGCCGCTCCCCGCCTCCCAGGCTGCGAGGAGCAGAAGCGAGAGCAGCAGCGGGCGCAGGGACCCTGGGGCTCCTTGCCAAGAAAACAGCATGGTACACTCAAGAGGCTTCAGAGATATCTTCAATATGTAGAATACCTTACCTGACTCCTCCAATGACCCAGTTTTATGACCTCCGACTGCAGGAGAGTTTGCAACGGATTTTCCATCATCTGGCAAGTCTTCTGGAGGAAGAAAGAAGCGGTGGCTTTCCTCAGGGAAACGTCAGAGAAGAGCGACACCATGTGTATGAACGCTTAAGTGTAAGAACGATTCAGCTTTCATGTTTCCCATTGACGTAGGGCTTCATTTTTTTTTTATCTTCTGACTTCTCATTGAAAATATGTAATTGAAGATTGAATGTTTGTCTTTCCAGAAACAGCAAATCACTGTATTCCGCTCAGCATTGGATGTTACTCGACAATTGGTCAGTGCGTTCCATTTTTTCCACAAATTTATTTTTGTGTAAAACTTCTATGCAGAATTTTAAAAGGACAGCATTCTACATGTGGTTTGGAACAATGGACCTCTAGTTTCATAGTCCTGTAGTCTTTAGTGGTAATGTTCTTTTCCTATAAAACCTTTCAAGACCTCACACAACAACCATTGACTCCAAATGGAAACATAGCAATCACTTAATGAAACAGATGAAGGCGGGAGATATTGGTAAGTAATATACCAGATTTTGAATAAATACAACATGTGTATATGTATAAGCTCCTCCCAATGTGAATGCGAAGCGTGGATGAAGTATTTGTATTTGAAAGGAAATGTCTAGTCAACTGTGTGTGCATATATCTGTTCTGTTTAGATACAACAATGTTCTGAGATTTTTCAGTTCTCTTTGTAGAAAATATATCAAGAACTAACATCCTATGTATTTAATAGATTTAAACTACTATTGATGGATTAAGCATCTCCTTTTCCCTCCCCTATCTTATTTCATCATCAATAGGAGAAACCTTAATCATTTAAATTGACTCTATTTGACAATAGCTAGACAGAGATGTTAATACATCTTTAGCAAGAAGGAGAGGAAGGGAATTTACTTTTATCTGTTGCTATGGATACTAAGCCATAAAGTTCCAGGCCATATAGCACAATGAAATATACAGTGTAGCTCCAGTAATTATCTTACCTATTCTGTGCACAGCTCTGTAGGAAATGACAGTTGGGTTCATTTCTGTACCTCTGCTCTCCTTTCAAATTTTGTGTGAAGTACTCAGTATTCTCTTGCCCTCATAATCCTCTCCTGCTCCATTTCTGACAACATATTTTACTCTTATAATGGGACTGGTCCCTTGATTCTTTCTAATGCATTTTGTCTATCATGCCCTACTCACATTGCTTCACTTACTTCACCTAAACTAGAATACCTTACCAACTATTTACAATATGTTCTTCAGACACCCTAAAGTCACTCATCTACTTTCTTACTCCTCTAACATTCTCTTTAACCTCCAACACACAGTTAACCTACCTATTTTCTCTATTCTTCCTATTGATCTTCTCAGAATAAAGTAGTCGCTTAAACTTAATGATTCTAGAAATTTTGCTCCTTTACCTCGATTAGGCCCTCAAAAGAATTCACACTTTTCCCTCTATAAATTCTCAACCTTATTTCTATCACTTGGATTTCAGGTGATTTTCCCATTGAGACACAAGTTATCAAACATGAACTTAAGTGCCTTCTTCTTAAATCAACACTTTTCCTTATGTTCTCCATTTTTCATTTCCTACTGTTGAAAGAAAAAACTTGTTCCCATATTTGAAGCCAACCCTTTGCTCTGAAAAAAAGTATTTTCCATTCTCCTCTCCTTAACATTTTCCCCTTCATCTTCATTCCCTTGCTGCCTATCTTGTCAGTAGTATCCCCTCTACTTGCTTCTTTCCCTCATACAACAAAAATACTCAAACATTTCTAATTATATATTTAAACATGCTACTTCTAGAAAAAAAGTTGTTGTGCTTGTCTCCTTTATTTCACTTCCAACTCCTAAAATATACTTGTACAATGAATGTTGAATTTTACGTTGGCTAGCTGTAGCCTCTCCTCCTTATGATTTTAAGCCTACAAGGGTAGGTTGATGGTAGCCCTAAAACATATACACACTGCTTACAACTCAGAAGTTGCAAATATTATTTTATATGGCCAAAGTTAATTAAGTATCTTGAGAAAACTTTACCCTGGAGTACTCTAGGTGGGCGCTAAGTGCAATCACATTATGACATAGAGAAGAACATAGGGCAATGTAAACATGAAGACAGAGACTGGAGTGGTGCAGCTAAGCCAAGGAATGCCAACAACCATCAAAAACTAAGACAGGCAAAGAATAGGTTCTCTCTAGAGCCTCTGGAGGGACTACAGCACTTCTGACACCTTGATTTTGGACTTTGTTCTCCAATCTGTGAGAGAATTAAATTTTGTTGTCTTACACTACTCAATTTGTGGTCACTTGCTATAGCAGCCCCAAAAACACACATACCCACATAAATTCTTTTCTTGGATACCTTACTTTTCATTTTTCAGTTTCTTTCTCTTGGTAATTTTATCCTTTAATAGATGATATTTTCCTAAGTGAATTGCTCCCAAATTTACACTTTAATGTCCTCTGAGTTCCAGATTCATATTTCCAAACCTCAAAAGTAGCATGTTCTTAAATGTTCATCTCCATTCCCTGACTTGCAAACATGCACAAACTCTTTTTCCAAGTCTTTTCTGCACAATTGTTTAAGAATAATTTTATCCTCCCAGTTGACCAACTAAAAAAGTGAGTGCCATTTTCAGTTTTTATCTCGCTCTTATCATTTGTATCAAGTCAGTTATCCTCCAGCTGCTTCTACTTTGCTAATGCCTCTTGCACATAGTTCTTTCAATCTATTTCTATTGCCATAACTTAAGTGTTCATTACTTGATGCCTAAATTGTTATGGAAGGTTTTCTACTAGCATTCCTGCCTTCATAATCTCCCCTACTCTAATCATTCAAGTACACATCCAACAAAAAAACTCAACTCATTTATTCTAATTTATTTTCCATCTGTAATACCTTCCTGTTGAAATGTTATCTATCTTTCAAGGCATTCTTGGATAAAATATTGCCAAACCTCTGGAGTTCACCCCCACTTCTGAGATGAGGACATTGCCAAGATAATACATTTTAATACCATATATTTGTTCTCAAATTATTGGTTCAACATATATTATATACCATTTACTAAAAATATATGAGAGAGCAAAAGACTACAAAGTTTATTTCCTTCAATACCAGAGTAAGGAATGGAAGGTTTTATTTCCTGATCAAAGAGAAGCTTCTGAATACATCTGTGGAAGAAAGTTGCAAGATATAAAATGTACTTTAGAAAATTCACCTAGTAATAGGTACAGAGGAATAGGATACTATAATAAGCCCAAGCTAGGTTTGAGGCACTTCTCACTACCTATGTGATTTCATCTTTCTCATCCTTAAAATGATACTTGTTTTTCCTGCCCCCATAGTACTTATTTGATAATTAAGTGAAGTAATTCGATTAAAAACATTAGTAGAGTATCTTGGAAAGTAATTGGGATCCATAACTATTCTTACATTTTATTTAATCAAAAATGACATTAACTGTGCAAGGTGTCATACTCCTATAATCCCAGCTACTCAAGAGATTAAAGCAGGAGGATCATGAGTTTGAGGTCAGCCTAAGCTACACAAAAAAAATCATTAGGACTGGGGATATAGCTAACTTAAAGATGGAGGGCTTGCATAGCATGCAAAGGTCCTGAGTTCAATTCCCAACACTGTAAAAACAATGCCACTAATTATAAGATGTGCCATTATTTATGTGCCACCAAGAAAGAAAAACAGACAAATATATTATTATAAGCCTTCAATTATACGGCACATCTTGATTTAAATTACGTTTAAATATTTTAAATTGATAAATAACTTTACTACATTTTATGTACATAAAGATAGTACAATGGTCATCTCACTTGAAAAACCAAAGATCTACTTGAGAGTCAGAGACAGGAGGATCTAGATTTGAGGCCAGCCCAAGCTAAGATACCACAAGACCCTATCAGAAAATAAAAGCAAAAGGAAGTACTGGAAGCATGGCTCAAGTGGTAGAGCACAATTGAGCTCCACAGTTCAATCCATAATATCTGAGGGTTGGAGAAACCTCAGTGTGAAGATTGACAAAATTATTCATGTCAGAATCAAAGACATGTCATTTTTACTATTATTCTAATACATGGAGTATAATGTTGTTATGTTATCTGGATTGTATTGGTTATAAGGAGGCTATTTTAACAGTCTTAGCACATGAGGAACAATTAATCTAGTTAAAGGTATCTGGGAACTCTTTGAGGTATTATTGTAATTAGTCTTTGATCCTGAAATTATAACCGAATTAAAAATAAGTTGAAGAGTTATGGAACACGTGATCAGTTTTTAATCTAGACATACTATCATTTTTCAAAGCTAATCACTCATAGACAGCAAGAAAAAGAGGAGAGCAGGAAATTTTCAACTGTAGTGATCCAGGGCCTCCATTAATATCTACATAACTCATTCATTAATGAAGGATAACATATGAAAGTTCAAAATTAAAAAAATGACCAAACCAGAAACCTGGAAAATCAGTGGTTTAAAGAATATTGTTATGAAGAAAAGTAAGAAAAACAGAAAATTGTTATCAGTTAAAACAACGGTATTAAGAGAAAAAAAAACATGTCAATGATTTCAACGACTTACTTCGCTGGAGGGATTTAAACAATCTTCTTGAGGCTGCTGAAGATTGGGGCTGAAAGACATGAGGTCAGTCTTGGGTGGCACCTCCCCAGAGCACACCCTATGCCTCCTCTGCTGTGAGTACGACCAGCTCCCCACCGCGCTGGAGCACACCAGCATGGGCTTCCCAGGCCCGCACATGCTCCCGGGGGGCGCCGCTGAGCAACGCAGCGCGGTGTACAGCAGCAACGTGAGCACCAGCAGACTGGACACCGCACAGATGGCGATGATCAGATACACGTTGACATTCACCAGCGCTACCTCTGGGTCTGCAGCGTTCACCAATGCCCTCGAAGAGGCCTTTGGTGTCTGACCACCGTCCACCAAAGACACCAGCACGGTGGCAGTGGCCATCAGCGCTGGCTCGCCATGGTCCTTCACCAACACCAACAAGCGCTGGCGCGGCGCATCAGCCTCGTCCAGGGCGCGCGTCGTGCTGATCTCGCCCGTGTACAGCCCCACGCGGAACGGGCTGCGCGCACCACCCGCCGCCGGCTGCAGCTCATAAGACAGCCACGCGTTGTAGCCAGAGTCCGCGTCCACCGCGCGCACCTTCGCCACCACGTGGCCCGCGCCCACTGACCGCGACACCAGCTCGCTCACCGCGCCGCCCACAGCAGGCCCCAGCAGCGCGGGCGCATTGTCGTTCTCATCCAGCACGAACACCTGCAGCGTCACGTTGCTGCCCAGGGGCGGCACGCCAGCGTCGCGCGCGCTCACCTGGAACTGCAGCAGCTCCAGCTCCTCGTGGTCCAGCGGCTGCAGCGCGTACACCTTGCCGCTCTCCGCGTGCACCGACACGTAGCTCGACAGCGCGCGCTCGCCCACCCGCCGCTCCACCAGCGAGTAGGACACCAGCGCGTTCTCCTGCGCGTCCACGTCCCGCGCCGACACCGTGAAGATGTGCGAACCCGGCGCGTTGTTCTCCTTCACGAACACCGTGTACTCGGGCTGCGCGAACGCAGGCGCGTTGTCGTTCACGTCGGCCACCTGCACGGACACGCTGGCCGTGGCCCACAGCGAGGGCGAGCCCCCGTCCCGCGCGGTCACCACCACCTTATAGTCAGATATGGTCTCTCGGTCCAGGGCGCCGTCAAGGACCAAGGAATAGTAATTCTTGAAAGTGGACACCAGCTTGAAAGGTACGTGGGGTGTCAGGGAGCAGGACACCTGCCCGTTGGAGCCAGAGTCACAATCAGACACACTAATCACTGCAATAACGGTGCTCACCTGAGCATCCTCTCGCACAGGGAGTGACATCGAAGTAATCTTTATCTCTGGTATGTTGTCATTTGTGTCCAGAACTTCCACCAGGACTGTGCTGTGACCTACCATGGAAGGAATCCCTTTATCAATGGCGTTAACTTGAATTTCATAAGCATGATTTTCTTCAAAGTCCAATTTACCATATATTCTAATTTCACCTGTGTCTGGATTTATTGAAAACATACATTTCTCACTCGTTGGCAAAATCAGCCTGATTCCATAGGAAATTTCTCTATTCGGGCCTTCGTCTCGATCAGAAGCGTTTAGTTGAATTACTCTCGTGTCGTTTTCGACATTTTCAAACAACACCACTTTGTAGCTAGGCTTATCAAACTCAGGTGCATTGTCATTCACATCCAGAATTGTTACTTGAATTTGAGCAGACCCTGTTAGCTCTGGTTTACCGCCATCGATGACCATCAGCAATAAGTTAAAGTGTGGTGTTTCCTCTCTGTCCAATAACTTCCGAAGAATTAATACAGGCAATATACGTCTATCTTTTTTGGTCACTATTTTAAGCGCAAAATGCTCATTTAGACTTAACATATAGGTCAGAAGAGAATTTATGCCGACATCCGCGTCAGAAGCGCCCTCTAGGGGAAACTGAGTGTCCAGAGGCGCAGATTCAGAAACAAGTACCTTTTGTTCTTTCTCTCTGAACAAGGGTGGGTTGTCGTTAATGTCCTTCACCTCCACCTCCACATGGAAAACCTGCAGCGGCCTGTCCACGATCACCTCCAGGTGGATGCTGCACTCCGTGCTCTGCCCGCACAGCTCCTCCCGGTCGATCCGAGAATTCACAAACAAAATGCCATTCTGCAGATTTACCTCCAGAAGGTCCCCGCGGTCCTTGGTCGCCACCCGGAACAGGCGCGGCACCAGCTCCGCCAGCTCCAGTCCCAGGTCCTGCGCGATGCGGCCCACGAAGGTGCCGTGTTTGGCCTCCTCGGGGACCGAATAGTGCAGCTGGCCGCTCCCCGCCTCCCAGGAAGCAAAGAAGACCAGAAGCGAGAGCAGCAGGCGCCAGGATCCAGGGCCTCTTCGCCAGACAAACACCATTGCAGATAGAGGACTTCCGTTGTGGAACTGTCAGTTTTAAGGGAGCGCTCGCATGAGATCTTTTGTGAGCAATCTACCGTTGGTAAGTATTTATTTAGTGAGTCTTTATCTAGAGTTCCGGTCAATATGGAGTCGATCCTGTTCTGTGAATGGTTGGAATCTGGGTGCAGAGGCAAAATTTTCCTTTTCACTTTTTGAGTGTATAGCGACATCATGTGACTGATTGTGTTAATACAAGAAAGAGCCTTAAGTTCTTTTTGGATTCACCATTTCTTGGGTCACTCTAATTCAACTTTTGGATATTTTCATTAATTATTTCTGGATGCTATTTAGTTAATAGATAGCATACTAGCAACAAAAAAATACTCATTATTTTGTGGTTGAAATAAGGTGTGATAGAAGCTATTCTTTAGCTCTTCTGGAGAACAATATAAAGAATAGTATACATCACTCCTGCCCTTTTATGACTTACAATTCACAGTGTTTTGATAACTTCTGTTCTTCACACCCCTTTCTTGTAAGACATTTGGAAAAAATCAAGAAGTCCATCATCTAGTAAAAGAAGCTAAAATATTTCTATTAACTAAACATTTTATGTACATAAATTGTTTCAGTCATAAATCTAGATGAATTAGGCTTCATCTTAAATACAGAAGGTGGCATTGTTTTTGGTTCCTTGATGCTTAAATATGATGGCTTTTCATAGCAATGGCTCTCAGTCCCATAACATGCTAAAGCAAAGCTCAGGTGCAGATTTTAGAAAGTTTTGCTCTGGCAAGATTAAAGTATTTTCATGTTGAGTCAAACCCTCAAATTTCACAACATTCTAATATGACAATGGAATACTACCTAAAAGGATGTCTTGAAGTATTTTGTAGTGTAATTTCACGACTAAATGCAAAAGATACAGAACTTTTATATTGCTAAATCTTTCCCTACAATTCAGTTAGTAGTTACTTAGAATATATTTCTCTTCAGAAAATCAGAATGGTATTATGATGCAAGGGGAAATCAAAAGACCTTTCATAATTTTATTCAGTAATTCAAGACTTCCTTATAAACAAATACAATTAAGAACCTGCAAGTCAATGTGAACAAGTAAATATGATTTTATAAGTTCATTATATCCAAATCAAAATCTTCTAGCCAATAATTTGTTGCCATCCTTTTACAGATAATAACACAGCAAACAGAGATGAATGAGACATTTATGCAACCAGTAAAAAGCAATCAAGAATGGTTTCACAAGTGTAAGTTAAATCAGTTTTACAATGGGCTCTCAGCTGATCAAACCACTTGAAGTTTGATGCTATCACACTATTTTACATTATTTAATGTCACCATCAAGTTTTTTTCATTTCCTATTTCCTATTTTCAAATGTATCAATCTACCATGGTTGCTAAGGAACTTTAATGAAAAAATAGCATGTTGCTTGTGGTCCTAACACACCGTTAAAGCAGATAAGAAAACTATGTTTTGCTTTAATACTTGACTGAACTAGAAAATATATTGGAATTATAATATTATACCAAAGAATGTAGTCATAACACTAAGAATAAGCATAAAATGTACTAAATCTGTAAAAGTTAGTTTTACTTGGAATTACCTAAATTGTTTTTTTGGCTATTTATATGATATTAAAGTAATGATTTATAAACATTTTTATTTTTGTGGTACTGAGATTTGAACTCAGGGTCTACACCTTGAGCCACTCCACCAGCCTTTGTGTGTGTGTGTGTGTGTGTGTGTGTGTGTGTGTGTGTGTGTGTGTGTAATGGGTTTTGTCAACACAGAGTCTCTCAAACTGTTTAACCTGGGCAGGCTTAGAACCACCATCCTCCCGATCTCTGCCTCCTGAGTAGCTAGGATTACAGGCGTGAGCCACTGGCACCTAGCAAGATTTATAAAAATTTAATCTGTAATCAAAATACTCCATTTTTAAAAAATTTAATTTAAATGACCTTGAGTTATTCCCTAACTTCATTTAAAATGGGTAATAGTGTATGCCCTATATAATATTCACATTTATTGTCTTTACAAAATTTTATCAATGGTATAATAATTCAGTTGCTTTTCAGTCTGAGGAATTTCATATTTTACATGGTGTTGCCTACATTCAAATAGTTGAAGATTGTTTTTATCCAATTAATGTTGAAGTACAAAAGTTCTTGATCAGAGTTCCAAGAATGGGCTTCAGCATCAATTCCTCCAGAATATTATGCCAAATGGTATGGTTGTAACTTTAAGGGGAAATGACCTTATATGATTCTCAGAGCGGTATATGATCCTACCACTCTATGTGTAGCTAAGCATTACAGAATTAGAACAACCTGGAAGTAAATAATGTCTGCTAGATTCTTTGGATGTGATTACATCACATGGGAAAAAATTTCACAAACATTAGTGACAGACATTTAAAGATAATACAGTTAAAATGTGAAATGAACTTATTGTTAATTCTCAGTATGAACTAATTTTAATGCAGTTAACTTTTTCATTTATTGGTAAATTTTAAAAATATAGGAAAGAATGCCAATGAGCACATATTGCAGATGTTCTAGGCCTATAGGCATGCCTTTAGCAAATCTCAATAATTTGATTGGATAATTGTAATTACATAGTTTACCTTAGAAGCATAAATCAGGCAGTTTTATTGAATATCAATATTCAATATATATTCATATTTTTTTCTTCAAACAATATGAAAACATATTTTACCACAGCAGTAGAAGTAAAACAAACTTATGTAATGGATAATATGTTTATGATGGATATTTAACACTATAGAAAAAAGGGAGTCATTTCAGAGTTAAGGGAGAGGGTTCAATTGCTTATATAAGCCTTTTCTTTAAAAACTAACTATTAATAAGAAAATATAATAGCAAAACGATGCTAACATGAACAAATTAAAATAATCCATGGTGATTATCCACATCACTGATTGAGATAAAGTGGTATAGGAAGATCATGTTATTATTTCTACTCAGTGAGAACAGAAGTCATTATCACATAAACATTGGAAGAAACAGGACGTTTTGTGCCCAAAGAAGCCTGATGATTAAAAGACAGCATATATGTATTCTCCTTCATGTCACAGACATTGCTCTTTAAAATAATATTCAAAAGAGTACTCATTTAAAATTTTCCATTAAAAACATGAATTCAAAATAAGTTAAGATATGCTAATTGAAAAATCGTAATTTATAGAAAACTCACCTGTCCAGGGTGATTTGATTCAAATTCCTGCCTTTCCCTTTCATCTTCTCTATTGAGACTGGGGGATAGGCCCGGGCTGAAGGCCATGAGGTCAGTCTTGGGTGGCACCTCCCCAGAGCACA
The DNA here is from genome assembly GCF_047511655.1 of Castor canadensis. Classification (NCBI taxonomy): domain Eukaryota; kingdom Metazoa; phylum Chordata; class Mammalia; order Rodentia; family Castoridae; genus Castor; species Castor canadensis. Next base: position 78,406,664 of record NC_133391.1, read on the forward strand.
CCCTCTGCCGCCTCTGCTGTGAGTACGACCAGCTCCCCACCGCGCTGGAGCACACCAGCATGGGCTTCCCAGGCCCGCACATGCTCCCGGGGGGCGCAGCCGAGCAACGCAGCGCGGTGTACAGCAGCAAAGTGAGCACCAGCAGACTGGACACCGCGCAGATGGCGATGATCAGGTACACATTGACATCCACCAGAGCTGCCTCCTGGGCCACTGAACCCGCCAGTGACGGCGAAGAGGCTTTTGGTGCTTGACCACTGTCCACCAGAGACACCAGCACAGTGGCGGTGGCCATCAGCGCTGGCTCGCCATGGTCCTTCACCAACACCAACAAGCGTTGGCGCGGCGCGTCAGCCTCGTCCAGGGCGCGCGTCGTGCTGATCTCGCCCGTGTACAGCCCCACGCGGAACGGGCTGCGCGCACCACCCGCCGCCGGCTGCAGCTCATAAGACAGCCACGCGTTGTAGCCAGAGTCCGCGTCCACCGCGCGCACCTTCGCCACCACGTGGCCCGCGCCCACTGACCGCGACACCAGCTCGCTCACCGCGCCGCCCACAGCAGGCCCCAGCAGCGCGGGCGCATTGTCGTTCTCATCCAGCACGAACACCTGCAGCGTCACGTTGCTGCCCAGGGGCGGCACGCCAGCGTCGCGCGCGCTCACCTGGAACTGCAGCAGCTCCAGCTCCTCGTGGTCCAGCGGCTGCAGCGCGTACACCTTGCCGCTCTCCGCGTGCACCGACACGTAGCTCGACAGCGCGCGCTCGCCCACCCGCCGCTCCACCAGCGAGTAGGACACCAGCGCGTTCTCCTGCGCGTCCACGTCCCGCGCCGACACCGTGAAGATGTGCGAACCCGGCCCGTTGTTCTCCTTCACGAACACCGTGTACTCGGGCTGCGCGAACGCAGGCGCGTTGTCGTTCACGTCGGCCACCTCCACGGACACGCTGGCCGTGGCCCACAGCGAGGGCGAGCCCCCGTCCCGCGCGGTCACCACCACCTTATAGTCAGATATGGTCTCTCGGTCTAAGGCGCCGTCAAGGACCAAGGAATAGTAATTCTTGAAAGTGGACACCAGCTTGAAGGGAAGGTTGTGCTTAAGAGAGCAGGTCACCTGGCCGTTGACACCAGAGTCAAGGTCTGATACGCTAATCAAGGCTATGACCATGTCAGGCTGAGCGTCCTCAGGTACTGAGAGGGACAGAGAGGTCACGGTAACTTCAGGGGAGTTATCGTTGGTGTCTAAGATTTCTACCAAGACTGTACAGTGACTTGCCATTGGAGGATTCCCCTTATCTGTAGCCTGCACTTCAATTTCATAAAACTTATTTTCTTCGTAATCTAAAGTTCCATTCACCCTCACTTCTCCATTATTTTGATCTAATATAAATAAGGGTCTTCCATTGGGTTTAACAGACAGCAAGGAATACATTACCTCCCCGTTTACTCCTTCATCTCGATCGGAGGCGTTTAACTTTATCACAAGAGTTTCTTCTGGTGCATTTTCCGTCAATCTTACCTTGTATTCTAATTGATCAAATTCCGGGTCATTGTCGTTCACATCCAAAACGAGAATGAAGAGCTGGACCGAGCCTGTGAGCTCCGGTTTCCCTCGATCTACAGCCGTCAGTAGTAAATTTAATTCCGAGGTTTTCTCCCTATCCAGAGACTTCTTTAATATAAGTGACAGTCTTTTAGTATGCTTACTATTTGTTGGTAATTCTAAAGAAAAATACTCATTTTGACTTAGCCTGTAGGTCAAAACAGCGTTCTCTTCTATATCTGCATCAGAAGCTCCCTCTAGCGGAAAACGCGAGTCTGGTTGCTTGGATTCAAAAATCAGCAGCCTTTGTTCCCTGACAGAGAATACTGGAGGATTGTCATTAATGTCCTTCACCTCCACCTCCACATGGAAAACCTGCAGCGGCCTGTCCACGATCACCTCCAGGTGGATGCTGCACTCCGCGCTCCGCCCGCACAGCTCCTCCCGGTCGATCCGAGAATTCACAAACAAAATGCCATTCTGCAGATTTACCTCCAGAAGGTCCCCGCGGTCCTTGGTCGCCACCCGGAACAGGCGCGGCACCAGCTCCGCCAGCTCCAGTCCCAGGTCCTGCGCGATGCGGCCCACGAAGGTGCCGTGTTTGGCCTCCTCGGGAACCGAGTAGTGCAGCTGGCCGCTCCCCGCCTCCCACTTTGCAAAAAGAAGAGAGAGCAAAAGTCGCAGAATGCCCGATCCCCTTCTCTGAAAACCTACCATTGCATTGAAATTGGCTTCCAAGATAAGATTCTTTACACCTACAGTACCAGATCTTCAGTTCAGGTTAAAACTATCGTTGAAATTTTGAGAAGCTCGAAAGGGTCCTTTTAACAGTAGCATTCAGCATAATGGAGTCGTTTTTATATGCGCTCCTGAGAGTTAAACCAACCTATGAATGAACATTTTTCACCAAGTAAAGTGCGACACCTTGTGCCTGAAATTGTGAGTACGGTGCACTACACCTACAAAGAATTGTGTGTTTTATGTTATTTTTTCCCTAAATAATTCCAAACAGATTCCAATCAGATTTTAGTGATATTGATACCGACTATATGTGAAATGGTACGTTATTTCTTGACTGACATCACATTTTAATTCTTGTTTCTATGTTTCATTTAGTTATAAAATTGTTCTTTTTCTTATCCAAATACTTAGAGAAAGAGATAATTCACTCGTTTAGTGAAAAAAGAGTTAAAATATTTCTTAAAGGCTTTGCCTCTCACGTATAAATATTATCAAACTTGAGCTGTTTTAATATGAGTCTTCCTTGTTACTTAGGCTGCTATAAAACTCAAAGGATAAGAAATTTTTTCAAGCAGTGCTGGAGCCTGTTTTGTTGTTGTTGTTTTGAGGGGGGTTTCGGCAGAACTTAGGGCCTTGTGCATGGTAGGCTGTGCTCTACCACTGATCTGCACCCAACCTTCAAACAAAAATTTGAAGTTTAATAATAACGAGACTTCGGTTTTCACGTTCTGCCATGTTATGTTATGTATATGAATTTGCCTTAGTTTTTTTAATTTCTTAAAATCTGCATACAATACTTGTAGAAATTAATGGGGTATGATTCAAAGTTTCAATACATGTATCTATTGTGTAAAATCAAATCAGGGTAATTAGGATATCCATCACTTCAAACATAATTTCCTTGTGCTAAAACATTCAAAATTCTATCTTCCACTTGAAATATTTGCTACACTAAGGCTAACTGTATCAAATCTCTTTTCTCTTAGATTCTTTATTGTTACTCATATAATTGTCTTCTTGTTACAAGTGACTTTATGTCCATTGCAGAATAAGAAAACAAAGACAAATATATTTTCAAAATTCACAAGTCTTTCGATCTAGATGAATTTTGTATTTAATATACATAATTTTTCATATAAGTTGCATTGCTAATTGTATAAGATAAAGACACTTTATCTAACAGAGTCAATGGTATGACAGAAGTAGCCTTTTTCAATTGCAAAATGAATTTTATTATCATCCAATGAAATTAAGTTGCCATGAAACTCTGTACCATTTTGGTATTTTCATGTATAACCAATATTGGTTTTCTTAATCCAAACAAGGTAAAGTCATGAAGATGGTTTGTTGTTGAAGACTTTAGGGCTTGTGATAATAAGTTCATCCAAAACAAAGGCAGTTATTTTAATGATATCTACTCTAACTGCATGACATCATGTTTAAAATGTAGAAAATAATTAAGCAGTTAAACCAAATGACAAATTGCCTTACAGTTTGGAAATAGAATTTCATACAGTAAGTGAAAATGGAAATTGTTGATGTGAGTTTTCATTTCCTGAAGATGTAATTTGTTTGTTTTCTTCATCTCTGCATATCCACTTAGGATTTAGAAGGGAAAAGAAATGATGCAACAGAAGTTTAGAGTAGAAAGTGGTTCAGAATAAATACCACACTAGCTCAAATATTTTGACATATAGCTTTTTAAAGAGACAAGTTGTGTCTTGTCCAGGCTGGCTTTTAACTCCTGAGCTCAAGTGATGCTCCTGCCTCAGTGTTAAATAGTTTTGATGATTTATCTCCAGTCTAAAAGTACTGTATTGCAAATGGGTGAAGTAGATGGTGCATGCCTGTAATCCCAGCACTGGAGAGGCAAGGGCAAGAGGACTGTGAGTTTCAGGCTAACCTGTCTTTATAGCAAATGCTGAACCAACTTAAGTGTTGCAATGACATATGAAAAATTACCATAGTATTTCTCTTTTAATAGTTTCTCAATCATGACTTTTAAATATACATATATTCTATTCTTAATATGAGATTTTGTTCTACCTTCTCAAAATTTCCTCTTTTCCCAATATTATAATAACACTAGAACTCTTATTAAGCTAAATGAAAATTCTATATTTAAAAAAATAAAGAAACAGGGCTGGAGGTGTGGCTCAAGTAGTAGAAGGCCTGTCTAGCAAGTGCAAAGCCTTGAGTTCAAACCCCAGTACTTCCAAAAAAATTTAAAGAACCAGAGACATGAAGTTTGATGACACTGAATCCTATTACCTTATGGTGCTTTAATCCAAACATAGCATTAAAGCAAATCACAACAGACTTAACAGGATGTATGAAGCAGGTCAAATTTACTTTGAACAAAAGAAAACAACAGACCTCCAATCACTTTATTATTGGAATGGGGAGTGGGATGTAACAAGAAATGTGAAGTGTTACAAGGCAGAGAAATAAATAAGAGAAATTTTGCGCAGGACAGACAATGATATCACAGACTTGAATTAAAAACTGCTGTTAATTTAGGTGTTAATTTCCAATAAGACAGTATTTTGTGAATAAATAACGTGACACTGGCTGATCACCACGTCATAAAGAAGTTTTATATGGTGTGTGAATTAGTGACCCATCTTTTTGCCTTTTGGCTGCGATATTTCAGTTGTCATCATCTCAACCATGCTCAGAGAAGCAAATATGCTGTCCCGCACGCTCTCTCTCTCTCTCTTTCTCTGGATTCATTTCTGGGGATGGACTTCATATCTGGCTAGAGTCTAATGTAAGGAAGCCATATGAACATCATGAGCATCATTGTTAACACTAACTTTGTAAAACTGATTGAAGACTGATAAGCTTTGTGCCCCACATTTACTAAATCAATCTAATTCACCTACTTTTGTGTCCTGCTGATCATATATTAGATTGCAAAAGTTTTTTTTTTTTTTTGCAATACTGGAGTTTGAACTCAGGGCCTACACCTTGAGGCACTCTACCAGCCCTTTTTTTGTGAAGGGGTTTTTTGAGATAGGGTCTCACCAACTAATTGCCCGGGCTGGCTTCGAACCTTGATCCTACTGATCTCTGCCTTCTGAGTAGCTAGGATCACACACATGAGCCACTGGCTCCCGGCTAGATTGCAAAGGTTTATGTCCACATCATCCACTAACACTCCATATAAGTCTGATATTATTATTTCTCAAAAACATAAAACACAGAAAGAAATTTTGAAGCCATCTTCATAACCTCAGGTGATTATGTAAAATCCCTATCATGACAGCTATTGGGCTATTTTTTTTAAAAAAAAGAAGAAAAGGCCTGGAGCTGGTGGATCACATCTGTGATAGTAGCTACTCAGGAGGCAGAGTTCAGGAGGATAGGGGTTCAAAGCCAGCCCTGGGCAAATAATTCCAGAGACCCTATCTCAAAAATACCCAACACAGAGCTGATGGAGTAGCTCAAGTCATACAGTGCCTGCCTAGCAAGCATGAAGCCCTAAGTTCAAACCCAGTATTGCCAATGAAAAAAAAGAAAAAAAAAGAAGCATTGTATTAGCAAAATTACAGTATTTACTCGATGTTGACTCTACTCTATCATGGCTTACACAGCTATTTGATCTCAAATCACTTGTTCAGTTGGCACAAGCCTCTCAGCAAAAAATAATACTGAGGAAATCTAAATCCAGAAAGACCAACATATATTTAAAGGCTTTCATGGTTTTAATGCCTTTAAAGTTGTTAATGAAGTATGCACTACTATTAACATTTCTTGAATCATTTGAACATGTTCAGGATTTCTGAAATCACCATTATTATCACTTATACTTTTGTAAGCCATGATCCTTATTCACACACATACAAAAAGAATGAGGTCATTTTTGTACATGGTGTTTGATTTTGATGACCTGAAGAGTACTGGAAAACAAATTTCTGACCTTTCTCATTAAATAATTCTTATTTGCATAACCTCCAAACGACTGATCCATAGTTCTTATGAGGCAATTTTTAGTTGTTTACTGACTGGATAATGTACATTCCTATCTCAATGCAATATTAACTAAAATAAGTGATGGTGATCATGAACTCGTCTAAGGAAAATACTGCTCAACATAAAAATCTCGATGCCCATCTCAATTATGGCATTGCACAAATTAATGATTAACATAATTATGAAGTTATCTTGGAAACAAAGCAGAATGAAATGATCCTAAAAGGAAGACTGTTTAGGGCAAGGAACCAGCTGGTAGGAGGAGGGAGAACGGAGAAGGTGACAGGAGTGAATATCATAGATGTTATATATGTATAACATATATAGCATAATGAAACCTATCAAAAACTCTTTTTAAAGAAGGGGGAGGATAGTTAAGAAAGAATAATATAGAGGGATGAGAATGTTGTAAATATCACAATGAAATCCCTTTATACAATTAATTTATACTAGTACTTTTTTAAAGAACAAAGGGACCTTATGAATTATCTTATACACATCCTTACAGCTCTAAATATAAATTCTCTGAGATCCTTTTAAAGAAAACAATTCACATGGATGTGGTGTTGAGGCAAAAAAAAATTTTACATGAAATGTGTCTAGAATATACTATGTTTAGTTTTGAAGTGTGATCCACACCATGGTTGTCAAGTAGAAGTTTCTTTATTGCTATTTCATGCTTCTTTTTTGCAGTTCTGGGGTTTGAACTCAGGGACTCACACTTGCTAGGCAGGTGCATTACTGCTTGAGCCACACTGCCAGCTATGTTTCTTAAGTTATTTAATGTCATTTTGAAAACTACAAGCCTGATAAGTACACACAATGGTATTGCACTTCACCAAACATGAAATGATTCTCAAACTCAAAAGCACAAAGTGTTAATTCTCAAACTGTAAAATATTTCTATATAGCCTCATGTCAAGTATCAAGAATGGAAGAAAAGCAAGTGTGTTTCATGCTCAAATAAATCTTCCAAATAAGTAGAGGAACTCAAGAAATTTAACTGGAGAACAGTGACGAGTTCAACAGGCAATCAAGCAGAATTGACATAATGGTAGAAAATACAGAAGTGTTGTCTCAAGCCGTGGAAAAATTATGAAGAAAATGTACTTGAAAATATAAACAAATTAATAACAAAATAGTAAGCTCACCCCTAAAGGCAATGCTATAACTCTACTGACTGCAACCACCATCTCAAAGAAAGCATACCATTGAACAGAAAACAATATTTTAAAAATGAAGCTACTCCAACCATGCTTATCTCCATCAGTGATGGGTAAATTTGTGAATTATACAAGTTAAGAATTTGAACATTTTACACTCAAATTATAAAACTAAATATTACTGTAGTACTTTTTTGGTGCTACTGGGTTTTGAACTCAGGGCTTCAAGTTTGCTAAGCAGGCACACCACCACTTGAGCCACTCCACCAGCCCTGTAGTACTTTTGAATACAAAAACGTAATAAAAAGTGGAGGACACCAATTAGAATAAGAATAGGAAGGATGAACTTGCAATAAAATTGAGAAATAGATCTGAGCTTTGCCAATACCCTACATTTCCCACAATGATCCTTGCCGACTTCATGACAGACTTAACTTCTAACTTAGAGGAAACTCTGGCTCAATCTATTCTATTATTTATTATTTATTATTATTATTTAGTACCCAAAGAATATTAGCAAAGAATAAAGTTGATGAGTGGGTGAAAAGTGACGAAGATGGGTAGGCAGACTTCCAGCAAGCTTTATACAAGCCATTGTAAGGAAAACATCAAACAAATATACGAAGAGATGAACTAACACCATTAAACTGGTGAACTATGCAAAATTAATAGGCAAGAAATGCGTCCCAGGATTACTGTACTTACATTCTCAAAGATCTCTTGCTGGACTCCACTATCTCCAGAACCTGAATCAGGAGGAACACTAGGGCTAAAAGCCATGAGGTCAGTCTTGGGTGGCACCTCCCCAGAGCACACCCTCTGCCTCCTCTGCTGCGAGTATGACCAGCTCCCCACCGCGCTGGAGCACACCAGCATGGGCTTCCCAGGCCCGCATATGCTCTCGGTGGGCACAGCCGAGCAACGCAGCGCGGTGTACAGCAGCAACGTGAGCACCAGCAGACTGGACACCGCGCAGATGGCGATGATCAGGTACACGTTGACATTCACCAGAGCTACCTCTGGGTCTGCAGCGTTCACCAATGCCCTCAAAGAGGCCTTTGGTGCTTGACCACTGTCCATCAGAGACACCAGCACGGTGGCGGTGGCCATCAGCGCTGGCTCGCCATGGTCCTTCACCAACACCAACAAGCGCTGGCGCGACGCATCAGCCTCATCGAGGGCGCGCGTCGTGCTGATCTCGCCCGTGTACAGCCCCACGCGGAACGGGCTGCGCGCACCACCCGCCGCCGGCTGCAGCTCATAAGACAGCCACGCGTTGTAGCCAGAGTCCGCGTCCACCGCGCGCACCTTCGCCACCACGTGGCCCGCGCCCACTGACCGCGACACCAGCTCGCTCACCGCGCCGCCCACAGCAGGCCCCAGCAGCGCGGGCGCATTGTCGTTCTCATCCAGCACGAACACCTGCAGCGTCACGTTGCTGCCCAGGGGCGGCACGCCAGCGTCGCGCGCGCTCACCTGGAACTGCAGCAGCTCCAGCTCCTCGTGGTCCAGCGGCTGCAGCGCGTACACCTTGCCGCTCTCCACGTGCACCGACACGTAGCTCGACAGCGCGCGCTCGCCCACCCGCTGCTCCACCAGCGAGTAGGACACCAGCGCGTTCTCCTGCGCGTCCACGTCCCGCGCCGACACCGTGAAGATGTGCGAACCCGGCGCGTTGTTCTCCTTCACGAACACAGTGTACTCGGGCTGCGCGAACGCAGGCGCGTTGTCGTTCACGTCGGCCACCTCCACGGACACGCTGGCCGTGGCCCACAGCGAGGGCGAGCCCCCGTCCCGCGCGGTCACCACCACCTTATAGTCAGATATGGTCTCTCGGTCCAGGGCGCCGTCAAGGACCAGGGAATAGTAATTCTTGAAAGTGGACACCAGCTTGAAGGGAACAGTGGGTGTCAGGGAGCAGGTCACCTGCCCATTGACACTGGAGTCACGGTCAGTCACACTGATTAAGGCTATCACGGTCCCCAATAGAGCATCCTCTCGAATAGGGAGTGATAGTGACGTTACTACTAATTGTGGAGCATTATCATTAATGTCCAAAACTTCTATCAGAACTGTACAGTGACCAAACATTGGAGGATTGCCTTTATCAACTGCTTCTACTTGAATCTTCCATAATTTTGTATCTTCAAAATCTATTTTTCCATTTACTTTAATTTCTCCACTATCTGAATCTATACGAAAACAGTCTTGCGTCTTTGGGGAGACATTAATTCCAAAGGAATAAAGAATGTGGCTGTTCGAACCCTCATCCAAATCCGAGGCGTTAGGTCTAATCACCAGGGTACCGTTTCTTGCATTTTCCAGTAATTTCACACGATACATTGCTTTTTCAAACACCGGAGCGTTGTCATTTACATCCAGTACTGTGACATGTAACTCTATGGCGCCTGTTTGTTCAGGTTTTCCCCCATCAGTTGCTTTAAGCACTAAGAGAAGCTCTGAAGCTACTTCTCTATCTAAAGCTTTTTTTAATATTAGTTCGAGTGGTTTTACTCGCTCTTCGTTGGTTGGCACTTCCAGCGAGAAATACTCATTGGAGCTCAATCTGTAAGTCAGATGAGCATTTGCCCCAACGTCTGCATCGGAAGCTCCCTCTATTAAAAAATGAGAGTCTAGAGCTCTAGTTTCGGAAATAAACAGATTCCTTTGTGGCTCTGGGAAAACAGGCGGGTTGTCATTAATGTCCTTCACCTCCACCTCCACATGGAAAACCTGCAGCGGCCTGTCCACGATCACCTCCAAGTGGATGCTGCACTCTGTGCTCCGCCCGCACAGCTCCTCCCGGTCGATCCGAGAACTTACAAACAAAATGCCATTCTTTAGATTTACCTCCAGAAGGTCCCCGCGGTCCTTGGACTCCACCCGGAACAGGCGCGGCACCAGCTCCGCCAGCTCCAGTCCCAGGTCCTGCGCGATGCGGCCCACGAAGGTGCCGTGTTTGGCCTCCTCCGGGACCGAATAGTGCAGCTGGCCGCTCCCCGCCTCCCAGGCTGCGAGGAGCAGAAGCGAGAGCAGCAGGTGCCGTGATCTCTGGCCACCTGGTCGAGCAGCTAACACCATGTCTCTGTTTTGGTTCGTAAAATAATATTTCATGACCAAAAAAGATATAGTGGTCCCCCTAAGACCTTTCTTCTGAGTTCTTCCTCCGACGTTCCAGCGAACCTTAAAAATATGGGTGTCCTGATTGTCTTTAAAGCACGGTAACAGTAGAGCTTCTTTCTCATCTGCAGACAATGACTTGCTTCTGTTAAAAAATTACTCTTCTTGAGGAACAGCGACATCCTGTGGCTCGAAATGTAAGTTCGATCGAATTTATACTACTGTGCTTACCTTGCTGCTTCATAATTCCTTCACATTTGTCCAAGTTTTTCTTTGTGTGTTTTTAAGCCTTTTACTTTCTATGTGACCAGTAGCTCATTAAAGAGGTTTTTCCTTACAAATAGAATTCCAAGAAGTTTTACCTTGTATATAGACATCAAAGAGAACGTATTACGGCACTAACTATATTATCACCTTAAGATATGAAAAAAATTATATTCGTGAGGTATTGGTGATAGCTCTTTTTCCACTTTTAAAAACTTACCATTTGGAATGGCCTCACTCATAAAATATATTCCTAACGCTCAACACTTTTGCCTTGTTAATCCTTTTTCTGTAGCAAATTATTCTGAACATTTCATCCAACTGTGTAGAGGATAGAGGATAACTCAAGATGCCAGTTTTCTAAATAACCACCTCAACACAATGGGATGTCAAATCAATCCTAATAAGTTACTATATTATCCATCTTAGCTTTTATATTAATGAATTTTCCCAGCATGGACTCCTGGAAACACGAAGTAGATGTGTGAGACTGGATATCCTCTTAAAGCTTTTGTTTTCAGGTGCCTGCTCAGGATGGACGTTGTTTCCACCCTGCAGAACAACTTCGGTGGGCATTGTATTAAAAAATATGTGAAAGGAATTCAAATTATATGTCTGTTAACTCATTTTATTCCAGAATTGATTTGAAAAGACTAGAATCTAAAGGTTATTCGAAGTATCATTCACTAAATCTTATTTTCCTTTTTTATCTAAAATATTAAAAAAATACATTGACATTTACATAGACACTTTACCAAGTGCAATAAAGTTATCATTATTGGCTTAAAGAAGAAACATATTTTAATCATTTTCAAAATTGTAAAGAACCACTTAGCCAGCATCTGAATCCTTCCAGTAAAATAGAAGCATTGGGAAAACCTCAAATTTTCCCTCTAAAAACAATTGTAAATGGATACACATGAGTAAATTAGATTGTATATAAAAGTAAGCTTCACTCTTCATTTAAACACTTAAAACAGTGATAAAAATGGTTATAAATTTATGTCTTAAGATTTATAGTTCTAATTACTTCTAATTATTTTTATGATGGACGTGATAAATCCTAAAGCAACATATTACATAAAAATAGAGCAAGAAAAATTTCACCCAGTGGAGTTGGCCAAATTCAGGAAGAGATGAGCACTAACAAACGTTTTTAACTTTTGTTAAAACTTTAAGTTTGCTGAATGAAATTACTTGGTCTCTTTGGGAATGTTCATGTTGAAATGAAGATTCATTACAGTTTTAGTCTGAAGGATTCTCTATCAAGGAAGTACATATAAAATGCAATTTCTAAAGCCTCTAATTCCAAGACTTTCATATAATTAATAATTATAGTATCATAATTAAGCTATGTGTTAGTTACTCATCTCACTTCATACTATTAAGCTGGGTACACCATGCCTACAATAACAGGATTCTGGGAGGCAAAGACTAGCATGGGCTACATAGCAAGACCCTGTCTCAAAAAATGAAACAAAACCAAAAAACAAGTAACATGTATAAATGATGGCAAAGTAAAATTAGATTAAATTAGTAAAAGCATAAATTGATGTTTCTTTAACAACAGATTTAGGATTATCTTTGGATAAGACTGTTCTGCAAAGGTTGCATACTGATATTATAAAATGCCAATAGAGAAGAGATGTCAGAAAAAAGAATTGGATGTACAAGTTGAAATGAAGCCAAGTATGAAGAATGTTGACAGAAGCTCAGAAGACATTCCAGTCTAAAAGTAATTAAAAGACACAATTCTGAGTTCCACAAGGGGGGGAATCATGAGTACTTCAGAAAATAAGAAAAGGTTTAGCTATATATTGATTTTTTTAAAGTAAGCTATTATTTGTATCTTCTTTAGTTGTGTATTGTAAAAACATCATTGCTCTGAGTACAATCAGAGACCATCTTGTAAAAATTTAATAACATGAAAATAATGATGAAGAAAAAAATAATAAAAAGTCATAGACCTGAAAAAAATACAGTGACCCATTAGAAAGAATGAGCAATAATAAAAGATATCCACATATATATGTATTTATCTATCTATTACATTTAATAATGAGCATTATCTTTTAAACTCAGTGGACAAAGTAAGAATATCTTCACATTGAAGGTTAAAACACCTATCAAGACATACTGTAAAAATTGAAATATGAATTTAAATTACTATTGCTGGAGACATGAATTTACTGCAGAACTGAGTCTTTCATGCCTCATTTGAACTCTTACTAAGGGAAGAGATACAAAATATTCAAGGTTAGGGCAGGAGTTATAGCTCAGTGGCAGAGCATGTATAGTGTGCCCTAGACCCGGAGTTCAATCCCCAGCACCAAATAATAAATGTTAAAAGAAGATTTTTTTCCAAACATCTGAGTGTAAGGAATTCATTTCGTAGATATATTTGATATAGCAGCAAATAAGTTTTTAACTCTGCATTACTTTATCACCTATAAACTCCAAGAGTTGGAGTTGAGACAGGCTATGGGAATCATTAATATTGAAAGCAATCCCACACTTAAATCCCAGCCATAATGACATATTTTAGTATTGCTAAGCTTGAATAAAGATGTCAACTTTTGCTGGAAGCTATTTAGGAAGTACATATTGAAAAACAAATTCAATATTCATACTGAAAGGAAACAGAAAAAGGAAAAAGTAATTGCTATTAAGGACCACAGGGCCAAGATGGTAAATTAGTTGCATTGGTATTTGGTAACACTGAAATTAATAAAAATAAAAAATGAAACCATGAGTATCAGGTAACAATAAGTTTCAGAAAAGAACAACTGATTGGCTAGTTTTGCCATCATGCAATTGCATTCGCTTGCATTTCTGAGTATCTATAATCCAGCTCCGGTTAAGATGACTGAAGAAGCTGTAAAACTAAACTCATCATATATCAGATTAATAGAAAATATTCTAAGAGGTTAATTCAATTTTCTATTCCCACTTCTAATACTGATTTGGACTAAATTAAGCATTTTCAATCTCCTTTAAATTAAAAATTAATTTCATGGAGGCTTTCCTTGTATACACAAAATATTGGGTATGACCCCAAGCATTACAAAAGAGAAAGGAAGAAGGATGGAAGGAAGGAAGGAAGGAGAAAAAAAGAGGCAAGGTGTTTAAAATGATTTTCAAATGCTCTCCATTCTTTAACATAACCACAACAACTTCCTCAAAGTGGAAAAGCTAATAGTTGATTATCATAAGCAATGACTGAAGCTGACAAAGTGAAGAGCTTCTAGATAGTTATGTAAATAAAGATGAAACACTTTCTCATCTAAAACAAACGTGAATAATACACACTACATAGGCATTAATACTACTGAAATAAAAACAAAAATATTTCACACTTAAAATATTTAACTTAATTCACAACATCAAGAACTTTTCACCAGTGTAGCTTGCTTACTATTGAATAACAAGGGTAATCATAAATATAGAAGATACATTACGTCCGTCATTGAAATTCACAACACAAAATAATATAAAAGAAAATGTAATACCCACCTTCCCAGATTGATCCCTTTCAGTAGACTGATCCATTGCCACATCTGCCACTTGACAGGGTGTAAGACTAGGACTGAATACCATGAGGTCAGTCTTGGGTGGCACTTCCCCAGAACACACCCTCTGCCTCCTCTGCTGTGAATAAGACCAGCTCCCCACCGCACTGGAGCACACAAGCATGGGCTTCCCAGGCCTGCACATGCTCTCGGTGGGCACCGCTGAGCAACGCAGCGCGGTGCACAGCAGCAACGTGAGCACCAGCAGACTGGACACCGCGCAGATGGCGATGATCAGATACACGTTGACATTCACCAACGCTGCATCCCCGCCTACAGGACCCACCGATGCCTGGGACAATACCTTTGGTGCTTGACCACTGTCCACCAGAGACACCAGCACAGTGGCGGTGGCCATCAGCGCTGGCTCGCCATGGTCCTTCACCAGCACCAACAAGCGCTGACGCGGCGCATCAGCCTCGTCAAGGGCGCGCGTCGTGCTGATCTCGCCCGTGTACAGCCCCACGCGGAACGGGCTGCGCGCACCACCCGCCGCCGGCTGCAGCTCATAAGACAGCCACGCGTTGTAGCCAGAGTCCGCGTCCACCGCGCGCACCTTCGCCACCACGTGGCCCGCGCCCACTGACCGCGACACCAGCTCGCTCACCGCGCCGCCCACAGCAGGCCCCAGCAGCGCGGGCGCATTGTCGTTCTCATCCAGCACGAACACCTGCAGCGTCACGTTGCTGCCCAGGGGCGGCACGCCAGCGTCGCGCGCGCTCACCTGGAACTGCAGCAGCTCCAGCTCCTCGTGGTCCAGCGGCTGCAGCGCGTACACCTTGCCGCTCTCCGCGTGCACCGACACGTAGCTCGACAGCGCGCGCTCGCCCACCCGCCGCTCCACCAGCGAGTAGGACACCAGCGCGTTCTCCTGCGCGTCCACGTCCCGCGCCGACACCGTGAAGATGTGCGAACCCGGCGCGTTGTTCTCCTTCACGAACACCGTGTACTCGGGCTGCGCGAACGCAGGCGCGTTGTCGTTCACGTCGGCCACCTCCACGGACATGCTGGCCGTGGCCCACAGCGAGGGCGAGCCCCCGTCCCGCGCGGTCACCACCACCTTATAGTCAGATATGGTCTCTCGGTCCAGCTCGCCATCCAGCACCAATGAATAGTAATTCTTGAAAGTGGACACCAGCTTGAAGGGAACAGTGGGTGTCAGGGAGCAGGTCACCTGCCCGTTGGCTCCAGAATCTTGGTCAGACACACTGACCAGCGCGATGACAGTGCCCGACTGAGTGTCTTCTTTGACTGGAAGAGACAAAGAAGTGACAACTATCTCTGGTGAATTGTCATTTTCATCCAAGATTTCCACCAAGACAGTGCAGTGACCAACCATAGGTGGATTTCCTTTATCTGTAACATCTACATGAATTTCGTAACTGTTGCTGTCTTCGAAGTCGATAGTATCATTTACTCTTATTTCTCCTGTTCTTTCATTTATTAAAAATTTTCTTCTTGTGATGGGCGGGACCAGAGAGCTAAATGAATACACCAACTCCTTGTTTATTCCTTCATCTGTGTCAGAAGCGTTTAGCCATATCACTAACGTTTGGTTTGCTTGATTTTCATACATCTTCACTTCATAAATGGATCTGTCAAATACAGGGGCATTATCGTTGGCATCCAACACCAGGATCAATATAGAAATAGATCCAGTGAACTCAGGTTTGCCTCCATCAGTTGCAGTCAGTAATAACTTAATCTGAGGATTTTCTTCACGATCTAGAAGTTTTCTCAGAACAAGCACTGGGAGTTTGCCTTTGTATTTTTTGCTTATAATCTCAAGATTGAAAAACTCGTTTGAATTGAGTTTGTAAGTAAGCAGTGAGTTCTCTCCGACATCAGCATCAGATGCGCCTTCCAGAGGAAATTTAGAATCAAGCAGTCTAGATTCAGGTATCAAGATCTTTTGCTCTGTTACAGAGAATACTGGCGGGTTGTCGTTAATGTCCTTCACCTCCACCTCCACATGGAAAACCTGCAGCGGCCTGTCCACGATCACCTCCAGGTGGATGCTGCACTCCATGCTCCGCCCGCACAGCTCCTCCCGGTCGATCCGAGAATTCACAAACAAAATGCCATTCTGCAGATTTACCTCCAGAAGGTCCCCTCGGTCCTTGGACTCCACTCGGAACAGGCGCGGCATCAGCTCCGCCAGCTCCAGTCCCAGGTCCTGCGCGATGCGGCCCACGAAGGTGCCGTGTTTGGCCTCCTCAGGGACCGAATAGTGCAGCTGGCCGCTCCCCACCTCCCAGGCTGCGAGGAGCAGAAGAGAGAGCAGCAGGCGCTGGACTCCATGACCGCGGATTCTGGAGATCAACAGCATGTATTTCTCTTGTTTTACAAATCGGTGAATACTCTGAGTGGGACGCACACACGCTCCGGTGTGTGCTGTTCGATTTCTTAGTTCCATGGCTGAGATCTTAGAATGTAGCTACTTCCTAGCAATTGAGACTTAGTGGACTAGGCTTTTGTTCCTAAGAGCTACGTATTTCGTGGGCGACAGCGACATCCGGTGGCTAAATTTTTAAGTACAAGTCCACGAATTAACGACTTTTCTTTCCTTCATAACTTTTAATTCTATTTTCTATGGATTTTATCACTGTGGACTTTCTAAAAGCCTCATATTTTGTCTCTTTTGGTAGTATTGAGTTTGAACTGCGGCTTTGTGCATGCGAGGTAGGCGCTATAATACTTGAGCCAGACCACCAGGCATCTCTTTTGTATATAATAATAATTGTGTACCCAAGGCGTATCTTTTTCTTTAATGTAGAACCGCAGAGCAGTGATTCCTCCTTAACCATGTGACTATCCTTTAATTTTTAATTGCCTTAATATTGGCATGCTGATGAGTGTACTAGTATTTTGTTGGATGACAAGTGTAGGTCTCTTCAAGTTGTAATACATAACTTATTTCTCTTTGTCAGTGTTTTGAGATTCAATGAACTCTTTTTAAACACTAATTTCAAGCATCAGTTGTCTTTAAGGTGTTTGCAACCCAAAAGTTCCAGTCATCACTAGAATGTAGAGAGATCTAAGCTTCAACATCAGCTATTTCTCCACTTAGAGTCTTATCAGCTTTCTTGTTAATCATTAAATTTGTCTTCCCAACCATTCAACCGCCCCACATTTCAGTTTCCACTTTCATAACATTGGCATATTACTAATACAGTGGTTGTATGAATTACAGCATATTAAGTGCTTAGGACAGCACTTTAAGGAGAATGAGTGTTCACAAATGAGAATTATTCTCAGGCCTCACTTTGACCACATTTGTTTTCATGATGTTCAAGACCAAATGTGGCTCCTCAAGAAAAACTATTACCTATGGAATATTGTCACTTTCCAATGCCTTTGTTATTGCTATTGCAGTGATTCTTGTCTTTAAGAAAATGTAAATGTGACTTTACTGAGAAATCTGTTTACATGGGGAGAAATTTTACTTTGTGATATCTTACATGGGCAAAAAGAATCTTAATTATGATTCTAAAGAAGTAATTCACAATTTCATGACTTATTTTCAGAGACACCTGCTTTCATGCTTATTATATTTAAGTTTTTCAAATACGCAAAAATATAAAGTTCTGGAATTTATTTAATAGTTTTTATAATGTCAATGAAGGTTTTTTTCACTGTCTTCAACAATAAGAATATTTTCTTCTCCCAAGCTTCTTGAAATCAACTAATCAGAAACCAAAAATATCCACTCCACTGGCATATCCATGTTGATAAAAATTAATGTTTTCCTATTTCCAAAAAAATGGAAAACTTGTCAATAGAAACTCTAGTCCTAAAAATTTAATAATGACTTGTAAAAAACATATTTCTAAATATATAAATAACTTTGAGATATTTTATTCACTAGTAAAATCTGAACCACATAGCAACAATATTTACAAATAGGAAAACTGACAGGAATGAAGGCTACTCAATCTGCCAGCTTATGTGCCCTGCTAAATTCTGGTTTTATATTTCTTTACTCCTTTAGAATGACTCCAGTGTCAAAAATCCACTCAACTTCTGATTTTTTGGATTGTTTTCTTTTATAAGGCATAAATTAAAATGTATTGAGTTAACCATCCACTCACAATGCTAATATTCAATTTGAGCTATTATCTGAAATCTAAAAATAAGTTTATAATTGACTAATCATCTCAACACAAGATAATGGCATAAACTAAACTACATTCCAATTAATATGCATTTTATACCAAATAACATAAATCCCAATATGGATCTCTACTATTGAATTAAAAATAGGAGCTAGTTAAATTAAGCAATAGGAAATTGCTTTGTCAAACACTGAATAAGACTATGAATCTAAAACATAACTTGGACAAGAATTACCTTGGGTGCTCATTAAAATGAAATTTTTCCCATTCTACTCATTTTGGAAATTCTGAAGGCTCAGTGTGACTGTTTCAATACGGAATCCCAGTGTTGTTGATGTTATTAGCATTAGTAAGACTAAGAATAGGCTGACAATAGACCTCAATTTGCCTAGGACAAATTCAGTTTACATCTGGTCTTAAATACTTAGTGAAAGTGTCCTTTTTACTCTTAAAAGTGCCTGAGATTGAGAGATAAGTTAATTTGCCCTATCTAGTGACTGCGTATGAGAAGTCACTATACCAGTGACGGGTATAAGAAGAACTTTAGTACAGGTTTCATGGTTCTGGCTTGAATTGAGGAATGTCACCTAAAGAAGCATAACAGGTGAGCAATTAGGCAGAATATTAAGGTGTGTTCCATGCTGTCAACACTCCTAACTTCCCTGAATCTCATGTTTCCTGATAACCCCCAAAGATAAATTCAATTTTAAGGTATTCACAACTTTCCTGAAATTTGCATATGATGGCAGCCTATAATCTGGGTGATAGTGAAGATTAATATAAGAAGCTAAATTACCAATTACATCAATAGAGCAATGAAAAATAAGGAATAAATATTATAATTGTGGAAGATATAAATCAGTGCTCAAAAAATTAGCTACAAGAGAAGAAGGAGTTGTCTTGGGGACAAATGACATTTATATTACTCTTCAATCTATATCATAAACTTAAATTACTGCACCCAAGCTCAAATGGAACATGGTACTTGAAAAAAATGAAAATATAATTTGAATACAATGTGAGTGATATTGATAGGCATAAGTTTGGCAACAGGAGTTCAAGCACTAGTCAAATTTGAAGGAGTGAAATGGAAAAATAAACTGCATTATAACATACATTTTAGGGGAGGAATTTATCTAGGAATTTAAGTTATCAAAATTAAAATTTACTTGCATTTTCATAATTATTATTGTGGCACTATTCACAAAGTAGAAAGCCACTCTAATTTTCCTTTTCTGAGGAGTTTTTTTGTGGTTTTTTTTTTTGCAGTGGTAGGGATTGAACTAAATGCCTCATACATGTGAGGCAAGAACTCTACTCCATTGAAACTTTAAAGAATACCTTGCAAAATACCTGACAAAATATAAAGTAAAATAGATGAAAGAAAAAAGAGACATATAAATTACATTTAAAACTCAGCAAAGGTGCAAATAAAGTTTGTCAAATATAAATTAGAAAAGAAAAAATAGCATGACCTGAAGGTACAATGCACAAAACCACCGATTTCAAAGTCAGAAACTATAATCCAGGAAATGTAAGTATAACATGTAGTGACATTAAAGGTGCACAATCTCATATCCAGATTCCTGTCTGGTAGAAAAGCCAGAGAAAAGTAAATCCTCATGTAAGGTAGGAGAAATTTTTTAAGTTTCAAACCATGAATTTCATGAGAATTCAAAGGATCAAGTCTTCAAATTCAAAATTTTTTTTCGCTAAAAAAAAATATCACTTAAGAGTCATTTTTTGTGGCACTAGGGTTTGAACTAACGGTTTTGCACTTGCTAGCGTGGAAGCACTCTACCACTGGAGCCACACAGCCAGCCCAAGTAACTCTTTGAAGAAAGAAAGTATCTGTCAGGAAAAATTTTCTCTAATGTCAGAAATGAAACTCTTACAAACAAATTTCTAAGTGTAGAAAAGATTGTCAATCAACATTTTCATATAATCTACATTATCAGACATTCACAAATGTATTTTATACAAATTGAAGTGAGGATTGTATTTGTAATCTTTTTTTTTTTACAGAACTAGATTCATAGGTAGAGAAATCAATTTCGAGGGCTTGCTGGAAATTATTTATAGAGATAATAAATACCAAGTGGTGGTGGACAACCAGGTTCAAGAGAATCTCCATTCAGAGAAATTGAGAGAACAGAGGGTTTATAATAAACAACAGAATTACTCCAAACCAAAACTGAATAAAAGAAAGAGTGGTGTTGATGTCTACTAAATGAGTTCATACTAGTCTGGTTTTTCCACACCCAGTAGATTTCAAGGGCTATGGCATTAGCAAAGCATTAGCAATTCACTCATGGCAACTTCTAAATAAAGTAACTCAATACAACATAAATGTTTCCAGTATGTACACTTTATGATGACTCTCATTAGAAAATTCAAAACATAAAGTCTGATCCACCACTAAAGGAGTCATTACTGATTTTTGTAAATCAGATAAATTTCTAGAAAAATTTTTAAAACGCTATTTAAATGTACCAGAAAGCAAAAAATATCTTTCAAGAACAAGGATATAATTATAACAATAAGATTCTAGGACAACCCACCTTCCCAGAGGAGTCCAAAATAGGAGGTGGTTCTCCAGCTCCATCTGCAGATCCAAGACAAGGAGGAAGACTGGGACTAAAGGCCATGAGGTCAGTCTTGGGTGGCACCTCTCCAGAGCACACCCTCTGCCTCCTCTGCTGCGAGTATGACCAGCTCCCCACCGCACTGGAGCACACCAGCATGGGCTTCCCAGGCCCGCACATGCTCCCCGTGGGCGTCGCTGAGCAACGCAGCGCGGTGTACAGCAGCAACGTGAGCACCAGCAGACTGGACACCGCGCAGATAGCAATGATCAGGTAAATGTTGACATCCACCAGCTCAACCTCGGAGCTGGAATCTCCAACTGATGTGCGCAAGGAAACTTTTGGAGCCTGGCCGCTGTCCACCAGAGACACTAGCACGGTGGCGGTGGCCATCAGCGCAGGCTCGCCATGGTCCTTCACCAGCACCAACAAGCGCTGGCGCGGCGCATCAGCCTCGTCCAGGGCGCGCGTCGTGCTGATCTCGCCCGTGTACAGCCCCACGCGGAACGGGCTGCGCGCACCACCCGCCGCCGGCTGCAGCTCATAAGACAGCCACGCGTTGTAGCCAGAGTCCGCGTCCACCGCGCGCACCTTCGCCACCACGTGGCCCGCGCCCACTGACCGCGACACCAGCTCGCTCACTGCGCCGCCCACAGCAGGCCCCAGCAGCGCGGGCGCATTGTCGTTCTCATCCAGCACGAACACCTGCAGCGTCACGTTGCTGCCCAGGGGCGGCACGCCAGCGTCGCGCGCGCTCACCTGGAACTGCAGCAGCTCCAGCTCCTCGTGGTCCAGCGGCTGCAGCGCGTACACCTTGCCGCTCTCCGCGTGCACCGACACGTAGCTCGACAGCGCGCGCTCGCCCACCCGCCGCTCCACCAGCGAGTAGGACACCAGCGCGTTCTCCTGCGCGTCCACGTCCCGCGCCGACACCGTGAAGATGTGCGAACCCGGCGCGTTGTTCTCCTTCACGAACACCGTGTACTCAGGCTGCGCGAACGCAGGCGCGTTGTCGTTCACGTCGGCCACCTCCACGGACACGCTGGCTGTGGCCCACAGCGAGGGCGAGCCCCCGTCCCGCGCGGTCACCACCACCTTATAGTCAGATATGGTCTCTCGGTCCAGGGCGCCGTCAAGGACCAGGGAATAGTAATTCTTGAAAGTGGACACCAGCTTGAAGGGAACATGGGGCGTCAGGGAACAGGTCACCTGCCCATTTGTCCCAGAATCCCGGTCGAGGACACTAATCAAAGTTATGACTGTGCCTGGCTTTGTGTCTTCAGCAATAGGGAGAGACAGAGAAGTGACAGTCAACTGCGGAGCATTGTCATTTTTGTCCACAACTTCCACAAGAACTGTACAGTGACCAGCCATTGGCGGGAAGCCTTTATCAACTGCCTCTACTTGAATTTTGTACACTTTACTTTCTTCAAAATCAATAAGTCCTATCACTGTAATTTCTCCACTCACAGCATCTATATGAAACTTGGATTTTACATCCGGAGAAACATCACTAGAGAATAAATAAGTTATATCCCCATTCACTCCTTCATCTAAATCTGAGGCGTTGGGGTGAATTACCAACGTTCCAATAGAAACATTTTCTGGTAACTTCACTGTATACAGTGTTCTGTTAAAAACTGGAGCATTGTCATTGGCATCCAGAACTGTGATGAACAACTGAACGGTGCCAGTCAGCTCCGGTTTGCCTCCATCGGTAGCCGTGAGCAGTAAGCACAGCTCAGGAGCTTCTTCCCTGTCCAAAGGTTTCCGTAATACAAGCCCAAGAGGTTTTACCTGCTCGTGGCTGGGCGGGATGTCCAGAGAGAAATACTCATTGGGACTCAGTCTATAAGTAAGCACAGCATTGACTCCAATATCTGCATCCGAGGCGCCCTCTAGTGGAAGTCTAGAGTCAAGCAACCTGGATTCTGGGATAAACAGATTCTTTTGTGTTGCCAGGAACATTGGTGGGTTGTCGTTAATGTCCTTCACCTCCACCTCCACATGGAAAACCTGCAGCGGCCTGTCCACGATCACCTCCAGGTGGATGCTGCACTCCGCGCTCCACCCGCACAGCTCCTCCCGGTCGATCCGAGAATTCACAAACAAAATGCCATTCTGCAGATTTACCTCCAGAAGGTCCCCGCGGTCCTTGGTCGCCACCCGGAACAGGCGCGGCACCAGCTCCTCCGGCTCCAGTCCCAGATCCTGAGCGATGCGGCCCACGAAGGTGCCGTGTTTGGCCTCCTCGGAGACTGAGTAATGGAGCTCGCTGCTCCCTGCTTCCCAAGCTGCAAGAATTATTACCAACAGGAGTAGCTGTCTTCTCTCCTGGTTGTTTTTCCTCAGGTACACCATTTCAGATTGTTAGTTTACTCTCATCAGCGACACTTGCCTCAAATTGTGTGAATCTTCTTATATTTTCATTGCAATCCCGATATGCTGGCCATTGTTGAGAATCCGTGTGGAGCGTCTTTCCAATTGAAAATGAATGACTTTGTTTCGTAAATATGAAACTATCTCACGGTTAAGAGCGACATCATGTGGCCCGAGTTAGTAAGTGGGAATTATTTTAGTAAGATAAAGTTTATTTCAGGTTCTAGATTTTTTTTTCTTTATTGCTGTTATAATGTAGAACACTTCGCACCCTTGTTGAAGATATTCTAAGAATACCTTAATGGCTTTTGAATATTTAATGTGGCTATTATTTGGGCTTCCTCATTCCTTAGGACAACTTTTCCATTATTTTTATATAAAAATAACTTAAGTGGCAATGAAATTAATCATGCAAACAAATTTCTTTGTTCTAAAGTTTAAGAAAGTCCATATTCTTAGATTCAGTATCACCTGTGAAGGAAATTCCGGTGTCTTCAGAATCTCCTTAATGAAAGAAAAACGTACGTTTTTTTTTCCTTAGAACAGGCAAGGGATAGTGTGCAAGTATTCAGATTGCTTTCTTAATAAAAGGAAACATTAGAAGAGTTTTGAATCTTTGAAGGCAAGTATTTGTATTAAGGTAACTTTTTAAGAAACAAGTATTCTGAATTTTTCCTGTTCAGAATTTATATAGTTTGTTGTAGGAAATCATGACTCCCATACTTATTTACTCTTTTCTAAACCTTTTTTTGATTATGTGCTTGTTTTCACAATCTCCAATAAGATTTAGGTTCTTTCATGATAAGGCTTTATTTCATCAGCAAAATTTTGGTGCTCACCCAATCCTATTTATGCCAATTCTTTATTCAAGTCTTGGAATACTTTACAATTTTTTTTAATCTATGTAGCAGAGCTAGTTTTCTTGGATGTTTCACCCCAGCGTTCCCCAACATCAAGTGAAATAGTTGCATTTGTGTTCCAATGCTTCCCAAGTTTGGTATTTGCCTACATTCGTTTTTATGATTGTTGTGCCCCTGACTCTTGCAAAATCCTCTAGTTGCGTCTCCCTTTTAATCCAGACCTCACTCATCCTTCACTTAATACTCATCTTTCTGAAATATCTTTATTACAATTGCTTCACATTTTCTGATACTTTTCAAATGACATTGAGGACAAAATTTTTAGTCTAGTGCTCAAAGTTGTTTGGATTTTTCTTGTAACACTTTTCTTGATTTCTTTCACATTTTCTCCTATGAGAACCAGATGCTTTAACCAAAGTGAATTATTCTCTGATTCTAGATACATTTTGGGTTTTCTGTGTACTCCTTTTATTTAAATTACTCTTTTCCCAAGAATACTAATTATTTTCAATATTCTCCCAAGGAAAATTCTCCATTTTATAATCACCAAAATTGTCATTACTCTAGAAAGTTTCCTTCAACAAGTGAAATAGGCAGAGCATTCCATTCATTTCCATTCACACTGTGATTAATCTTTCTTGCACCTCTTATAACATTCTGATTTCTGTTGTGGTCATGTTATGTATGGCACATTCATATTTTTCTATGAAAATATATTTTGGCAGACCTGGGGTTTGAACTTAAGACCTCACACTTGCTAGACAGGTGCTCTACCACCCTTTCTATGAAATTCTTGAAGTAGGCATCGGATTTTGATTCAATGTTTTTTGGCAGGCACAATATTACAGAGACCCTCCTAGAAATCTTTTCAAAGTATTTACTCAATAGTAATGGCTATGGTGTTTCTTTACTTCCTAAGAAAGCAAGCTGTTAGGGTTGCCAGATATCATCATCCTTACCAAAGTTGCTATTTATTGATTGATATAAACAGAGGTGATTTTGTTGAGATTGTTTTTGGTTTTGTTTTTTATTTTTTGCATTTCAGTACACTACTAAGTATGTGTTTTAAGATTGTTATGCAGTCCATTAAAACAAAACAGAAAACTCTCTTAATGGTTTCTTATGAAGAATAAAAAATGAACACATTAGGGAGCACAAATCCCAACTCAGTCCTCTATTGAACTTGAGCAATTTTTAAGTGTGAGAAAATATGTGATTCAAGCTTAATGTAGTCTAATATTTCTTGAGAAGCATGGACAAGGAGAAAGGTTAAAACCATGTCCAGGAAGTCACCAAGGGAGGAGCAGTTTAAAGTCTTTTGAATCTAAAAACTTTTCCACTGCCAGACTTAGTTCAATTAATTTTAAAATTATTTTTTAAATGTAATACATGGACAGACATGGTGGTTCTGTAATCCTAGCTTCTCAGGAGGTTGAGATTTGAGATCTGGAGGATACAAGTTTGAGGCCATAATGGGCAAAAAGTTTTCAAGACCCCATCTCAACCAATAAAAGCTGGGCATAGTAGTGTAAACACCTGTTGTCTCAGCTATGTGGAAAACATAAATAGGAGGATCCCCACCTATGGCTGCAAGGGCATAAATGCAAGACTCTATGTGAAAATAACTAAAAAGCAAACAGAGCTGGAAGACATGGTTCAAGTGGTAGAGCTCCTGCCTAGCAAGTACAAGGCCATGAATTCAAACCCCAGTACCACCAAAATGAAAATTATAATACTTTGCTCTCAAAATGCTATTTACATCTCAAAATCATTTGATAATTAATGCCTCCTAATAGTAACAAAACAAAGATATTTACCTCAAATTTAAATAAGGAATTCATAATAACAGTTTTCTAATATAAAATGACATAAAAGTTTTTCTTTTGCTCTTTTAAATAATTACTGATTTTATTTAGTGATTAATATTTGGCAAGCACTATTATAAACACCTTAGAAGTATGACATTACTAAATCTTTACAACCATTTGCCTATGGTAGGTGCTATTGTTTATCATTTGGACTTTTCAGGTGGGAAGCTGAGAACTGAGAAGATAAACAGTTTATTCAATATTGCACAAATGAAAGTGATGGGAGTGTGATGGAGGCAAGGGAGGATAACATCAAAACTCACAATACTTAGCCACTAATCTTTGCTGTCTTTCATGTAAAGAAATAGTAAATAGGTTAGATAATTATACACAGAGAATAGTGAAAGCATTAATATGAAACAATTAGGTTTAGACTGCATAAAAGGGTATCACCAAAAAATTCAAATATAAAGTTGCAAAGACACAGGACTGCAGGTGTTTTGGTTTTTCAGTTTTTGCTTGTTTGTTTTGCATTGCAGGAGATGGAACATAGGTCCTGTACATGTTAGGCAAATGCTGTACCACTAAGCCAGATCTGAAGCACAGGGACACATATTTTATGGAAATTTACTTATTCAAAGCCCAAATTCCCTCCAATTACTATTTCTACAGTATTTGTATTGCTAATAAGCTGGGTGATAACCAAGGCTGGAATAAGATAATTAAACAATATGAAATCTCTTCATTCACCTCCTATCTCCATCATAAGTACTCAGTCTAATCACTATGATTTTTTTCTTTATTCCTAAATCATTTCAAAAAGCAACAGAAAATGAACACTAAACCTTCTGGAACAACAATGGTGGGGGCAGAGGAGGGGGGTGGACACAGAAAATAACATAGGAGGGTAGCTCCTCCACAAAATGGATACATTGAAAGTGTATGTATCTCAGTGACAGAGAGTTTGTCTAACATGCCAGAGGCCTTGGGTTTCTTCCTCAGCACTTACAGGGAAAAAAATGTTAGTGAAAAACAAAAACATAAGTGAAACAGTGATATAAAGATTTCAATGTCTTATTTTAAAAACTAATACATTCTAATTGAGTCTCCTGAACTTCAAATGCAAAGAGAGGAAAAACCCAAGTAATAAAGAAAATATTATTATGCAATACAACCAGCTTCCAATGACTCAAGCCTGTAATCCTAGCTACTCAGGAGGCAGAAATCAGGAGGATCTTGGTCCAAAGTCACACCCTGACAAATAGTTCAAAAGACCTTATCTGGGAAAAAATCCATCACAAAAAGGACTGGTGGAGTAGGCTCAAGTGCCTAAGAAATCTTGAAGCCCTGAGTTCAACACCAGTACCGCAAAAAAAATAAAGAAGAACATAACGAAGGAAAATTGACTTTGAATTTTAAAACCTAGTGGAGTAGAATATGGATATAATATTTAATTCCAATTCAACTATGACTTTAAAAAGATTATAGTATGAAAAGAATAAAATGAAATCTGTAAGTGTTGTAAAATTATTTTAAAATTAAGACTAAAATTTAAATTTCAGAAACACAATTATAAATTTGAAAGAAGCATTAAAAATTAATTATCAAAATACAGACTTACTCTTGCACAATGATCTTCATTTAAATCCTGATGCTCGCCCATATCCACCCCAACGGTATGAGGAGGAAGGCTAGGGCTAAAAGCCATGAGATCTGTCTTGGGTGGCACCTCTCCAGAGCACACCCTCTGCCGCCTCTGCTGTGAGTACGACCAGCTCCCCACCGCGCTGGAGCACACCAGCATGGGCTTCCCAGGCCCGCACATGCTCCCGGGGGGCGCCGCTGAGCAACGCAGCGCGGTGTACAGCAGCAACGTGAGCACCAGCAGACTGGACACCACGCAGATGGCAATGATCAGGTACACGTTGACATTCACCAGCGCTACCTCTGGGTCTGCAGCGTTCACCAATGCCCTCGAAGAGGCCTTTGGTGTCTGACCACCGTCCACCAAAGACACCAGCACGGTGGCAGTGGCCATCAGCGCTGGCTCGCCATGGTCCTTCACCAACACCAACAAGCGCTGACGCGGCGCATCAGCCTCGTCCAGGGCGCGCGTCGTGCTGATCTCGCCCGTGTACAGCCCCACGCGGAACGGGCTGCGCGCACCACCCGCCGCCGGCTGCAGCTCATAAGACAGCCACGCGTTGTAGCCAGAGTCCGCGTCCACCGCGCGCACCTTCGCCACCACGTGGCCCGCGCCCACTGACCGCGACACCAGCTCGCTCACCGCGCCGCCCACAGCAGGCCCCAGCAGCGCGGGCGCATTGTCGTTCTCATCCAGCACGAACACCTGCAGCGTCACGTTGCTGCCCAGGGGCGGCACGCCAGCGTCGCGCGCGCTCACCTGGAACTGCAGCAGCTCCAGCTCCTCGTGGTCCAGCGGCTGCAGCGCGTACACCTTGCCGCTCTCCGCGTGCACCGACACGTAGCTCGACAGCGCGCGCTCGCCCACCCGCCGCTCCACCAGCGAGTAGGACACCAGCGCGTTCTCCTGCGCGTCCACGTCCCGCGCCGACACCGTGAAGATGTGCGAACCCGGCGCGTTGTTCTCCTTCACGAACACCGTGTACTCGGGCTGCGCGAACGCAGGCGCGTTGTCGTTCACGTCGGCCACCTCCACGGACACGCTGGCCGTGGCCCACAGCGAGGGCGAGCCCCCGTCCCGCGCGGTCACCACCACCTTATAGTCAGATATGGTCTCTCGGTCTAAGGCGCCGTCAAGGACCAGGGAATAGTAATTCTTGAAAGTGGACACTAGCTTGAAGGGAACTTCTGGCTTCAGAGAGCAGGTCACCTGCCCATTGACTCCAGAGTCACGGTCCGACACGCTGATTAGGGCAATGACAGTACCCAACTGAGTGTCCTCTTGGATAGGCAAAGATAAAGAAGTCAGTGCAATCTGTGGCACATTATCATTTTTATCCAACACTCTCACTAAAACCGTGCAATGGCCCACCAGCGGAGGGTGTCCTTTGTCCGTCGCATCAACGCGGATTTTGTATAAATTTACTTGCTCAAAATCCAAATTTCCTTGAATTACAATTTTTCCTGTATTTGGATCTATATTAAACTGCTTGGTTACCATGGGTGCAACTAAGCTATTAAAAGAATACGAAACTGCCCCATTCGTTCCTTCGTCTTGATCAGAAGCGTTCAGTCTGATGACTGTTGTTCCATTGTCTGAGTTTTCAAATATTCTAACTTCGTATTCAGACTGTTCGAACCTAGGAGCATTATCATTCACATCCAGCACGACGACCAGCAGTTGAACAGAGCCTGTGAGTTCAGGTTTGCCTCCATCGGTGGCCATCAGGAGCAAGTTATGTTCAGGGGCGTCCTCTCTATCCAAGGATTTTCTTAACACGAGCTCGATTTGTTTGTTGTCATCGCTGTTTGTTTTCACATCTAGCCCAAAGTATTCGCTGGGACTGAGCTTGTAGGTTAAGATGGAATTTGATCCAACATCTGCATCCGATGCGCCCTCTAGTGGAAACAGAGAATCTGGCAGCCTAGATTCGTAAATCGGCAATCTTTGTTCCTTTATTGGGAACACAGGAGGGTTGTCGTTAATGTCCTTCACCTCCACCTCCACATGGAAAACCTGCAGCGGCCTGTCCACGATCACCTCCAGGTGGATGCTGCACTCCGTGCTCCGCCCGCACAGCTCCTCCCGGTCGATCCGAGAATTCACAAACAAAATGCCATTCTGCAGATTTACCTCCAGAAGGTCCCTGTGGCCTGTGGACTCCACCCGAAACAGGCGCGGCACCAGCTCCGCCAGCTCCAGTCCCAGGTCCTGCGCGATGCGGCCCACGAAGGTGCCGTGTTTGGCCTCCTCGGGAACCGAGTAGTGAAGCTGGCCGCTCCCCGCCTCCCAGGCTGCGAGGAGCAGAAGCGAGAGCAGCAGGCACCGTGTTCCCAATCTTCCTTCCGTAGTTAAATCCATGTCAAATATTTCTTGATGTATTTCCATTAGAAGATTTTTCTCGACATAAGGTGAAACGCTATATGATTTAAAGTCTGTTAATTCATTTTTTCCCTGTCCGCCATCATTCAGCAATCTTGGAAAGATGCACTTTAAAGAGGAAGGAGCATTGCACAGTAGCTGAATGTGACTTCGTGGTAAACAGCGACATCATGCGGCTCCAAAGGGTAAGAACTGAGTTCATATCACTGCACTATATTCTGATTCTTTAAATTGATATATACCATACTTTACCTCGATTGTGAAAGCTCCTCTTTTTGTAATTTATAGAATCAGTGTCTTCTCGTCTCACTTCCTTTATAATTTAGAGTAAAGTCTATTATTTTCATAGCGAAACAACTTTTCTCCCAACATTTTAAACACTTACGTCAACCTGTTTGGAAATTTTCAATGTGATGTAAGTATGTTGGAAGCGAGAAGTGTGAACTCTCCAAAACATTTTGGGAACAACAGAAACTATACTCTTATCATAGTACACACTATTATATATTGCTCTGGGGAAATAATGTAATTTGAAACTAACTAATTTTGTCTAAGTATTTACAACCTTACAGATGATTGAGGTCCACTTTCTTTGCTCAGTAAATATCAAATATGCTTAAGGTTTTTTGTGTAATAACAGAAGATGATTTTTATTGCAATATTTTTAGATAGAGTTTTTCTATGTAGCCCAGGCTGACCTGGAACTCAAGATACTCTTGCCTCAGCCTCCCCAGTAGTGGGATTACAGGCATGCACTACACACCTAGATTCACAACACTGTTTAATTTCTGGGCAGTTATATTCCTCCCACTAAAAATTTCCCCCCACATATTTCACAACTTCAAATTCTAGTAGAAAGTACACTCACTGTTATTGCTGTTATTGATCCTTCAGCTGTTTGTAAATAACCTCATCCTTTCCTCTGAACCTCCACCTCACCATATCCTACATCCATTAGTGTTCTCATACTCTTTGGTGTTTCAAATAAGATCTTTCTGGAGTATCCTCAAATCCACATCCATGTCTCTTCTATATTCATAATTATCATTTTAATTCCTACATGCTGACTCCTAGACAATTTGTTTAATATAGGAGCATGACTAATCATTATTAACCCATCAGATTCCAACCTCTGAAATTCACGTTTTGGTTTAATGGCACAAACATTCTCCCTATCACCTGTAGCAATTTTTTATTACTCTTTCTCCCTACTAGCCTTATTCTAAGTCTAACTAGAGTTTGTCTGTCTTTCATATACACCTTATTTATCTTTAAAAGTACAGGTTTCATTGAATTGCACTAAACCTGAAGATTCAAGATATTAGCATCACTTCTAGGTGACCAACAAAGTGATCGTAAGACAACTCTTCAAGAGTTATTTTCAATTTGTCTCCAATATGAATCTTATTTTGCAGATGATATAGAACACTTGCTTGCCCTTCTCCAATAAAATCTTTTCTCTAGCTGGTTCTTTTAATACCCCTAATACTTACCTATAAAAGTATTACCATCATACTACAGTCAAGCCCAAATATCAAATTGACCATTAATTCATCCTTAATATCAATTGGAGGTGAGTAAACTCATTGAAAGAAGAAAATAACAGCTACCAATAAAACTTTTCAAGTGATCCTTGTCATTCCCAATTCCTCCACTTTTCTGTCTATATTAAGCCTCACAATTGTAATATAATGCTCTCCCTTTTATGAGAAACTACCCATTAAAATAATTAAGTTGGATCTTGGGTTTTGTATTCCTGTTTACAAATTTTCTATTGTAATTCTTTCAAACAAAGATTTCATGTATTAACTGATAACAACTCCCAAAAGGAGAAGTTCCTTTGCTTAGAAGAATATAAGCAATCACAAATGATATATTGATCTGTGGTTGATTGATGGAAGGTTTTCTATGGAGGCTAACATTTGTCATGTACACATATATACCTCCTACACTACATTTCTACTGGTAAAAATTAACAAAACTTAAAACATCATATTCCTCCTTGCATTGCAGTTCCCCAAAACTTAGTCCAACTGAAATGGTTGCAATAATCTTACTGGTTCCAGGCAAAAATTATAAAACACTGCTGAAATCCTTTATGTAAAACAACTTAACATGGAAATAAAATTTTTTTACCATCTCCTGAAAAAGACATGCAATTTCCTTCATTTTATTTATTCAAATAGTTCATTTTAGTTGAGGGGAAAGATTATATGTAGAAAAAATGACTAATAAATTTCTCTATAAACAAATAGCTTCCTCCCAATGCAAAGAAAAAATTACATCAATAATGTAAACCAGAGAGTTTATATTTTTTTATTTTGTTTGTTTCAGACAGTATCTCACTAGGTATCCCAGGCTGGCCTGGAACTCCCCATCTTCCTGCCTCAGCCTCCCTGGTGCTGGAATTACAGGTGTGCTGTACTACATCCTCCTGGGACTTTATATTTCAAACTAAATTAACTTTATTTTTTTAAGCTGATGGTTGTTAATCACAAACTTGCACAGAGACAAGAACTCATTCTCAGTTTCTAAGACTTCCCCAAAGTAATCCAGAGTAGTATAAATATCTAAATAATATAGTAGAATGATATTTATAAAATTAAATGCATATAAGAATGAAAGAAATAGTCAGTGCAATCAAAAGGTAACTAACATTTTATAATATGAAGTATGTAATATTTATTACCTGTTAAACTCATTTTCTCCCACCCAGAAAAAGAGTAGAAAAGCTGTCTCACTATCTGAGATAGAGAAGACTCCTGCCTATGGTGCATTTCAATGGTCAGTTTTGTTTAAACAAACCTATTAGTAAACAACAAATTCAAGAAAGGACTTTGTATCAGAGTATGTTTTTGCTTCTTCTTAATCTAAAAGTTAAAAGCAACAATAAATAGTAGAATTTTATTTTCTTATGCTTTTCTTTTTGTAGAGACAGGGTCTTACTATGCAGCCTAGGCTGGCTTCCAGATAAGTGCTGGGATTAGAGTTATGATCTACTAGACCTGGCCAATAGTACAATTCTTTAACCAAATATGTTAGGATTTTCACAACTGGAGGAATTCACAGTGATTTCTCACCAATATGAATAATTTATAAAGTGAAAAATATGAAAATTCCAAGAAAATTAAGTCATTCTTACACCAAATGTCAATGCTAGGATTTGAGACAAAATAAATTATGATATATACACACAAAGGAAAACCATAGTTCTAGATTAAGGGATAAAAAAATCTCCTGTGTATGAGCCATGAATACAAAGATACACTAAGTGAAAAAATAACAACAAAATCATACAAATATTATGTTTGTAAAGCAAATAGAAAAATTTATTCATATAAAAATACCTCTAGGAAGATAACCTAGAAAATGTTTAAAGTACTCAAATAAGAATATTAAGTAGCTTTGTGATAACTGTGCTCTTTTATACTACTAGAATTTTAAATGGTTTATATGCACTTCCTATTCAATAACCAATAAAATGAAACCATTAACATTAAAATTTTTGAGTTATCAAATTCATCATAAGTATGCAAAGCCAACTGTTGAAATGACTCATTTGCTCCACAAATATGAGTGAAAAAAGAAGCTGCATTTTTATAGTAAACTATTAAATAATTGCCCTTCAATAGAAAGAAAAAAGCAAAATTGATGAACTGGTGTAAAAACATTTCCATGTAATCATAGAGACATTGACAATAAATAATTCTCAAATATGTCTCATAATGTTTGTACAATACTTCATAGAGATTAAATATGAAAGTGTTCATACTACAAAATATTTTGAAAATACTTTATTTACACCAGGATAAAAGATTAATTAGTTACTTAATAGAAACTGCAACTAGCCGTGGTTGCAAACATCTAATCCCAGCACTCAGAGGCAGAGGAAAGAAAATGGACAGTTTAGGTACATCTCAAAAAAAAGACTTCAATTTAGATATACTACAATGATATGTTCAGTAAGCTAGATTTTTTGAAGTAACTACCTAAAGAATACAAATTAGTACAAATTAAGATATATCTAAGAAATAGTTGCAATAATTATGCATTATCCTTTAACTCTAAAAAAATAGAGAAACACTTGAAATATTTAATACAAAAGAATTAGGAGGAATATTGGGGTAAGATTTATGAAACTCACGTTGTCTGCAGAGGTGGGACCCTGAGGTAGGCTGGGGCTGAAGACCATGAGGTCAGTCTTGGGTGGCACCTCCCCAGAGCACACCCTCTGCCGCCTCTGCTGTGAGTACGACCAGCTCCCCACCGCGCTGGAGCACACCAGCATGGGCTTCCCAGGCTCGCACATGCTCCCAGAAGGCGCCACTGAGCAACGCAGAGCTGTGTACAGCAGCAACGTGAGCACCAGCAGACTGGACACCGCGCAGATGGCGATGATCAGGTACACGTTGACATTCACCAGCGCAGCCTCAGAGCTGGAAGCTCCAAATGAAGTTCGCAAGACTTTTGGCGCCTGGCTGCTGTCCACCAGAGACACCAGCACAGTGGCTGTGGCCATCAGCGCCGGCTCGCCATGATCCTTCACCAGAACCAGAAGGCATTGGCGCGGCGCGTCAGCCTCGTCCAGGGCGCGCGTCGTGCTGATCTCGCCCGTGTACAGCCCCACGCGGAACGGGCTGCGCGCACCACCCGCCGCCGGCTGCAGCTCATAAGACAGCCACGCGTTGTAGCCAGAGTCCGCGTCCACCGCGCGCACCTTCGCCACCACGTGGCCCGCGCCCACTGACCGCGACACCAGCTCGCTCACCGCGCCGCCCACAGCAGGCCCCAGCAGCGCGGGCGCATTGTCGTTCTCATCCAGCACGAACACCTGCAGCGTCACGTTGCTGCCCAGGGGCGGCACGCCAGCGTCGCGCGCGCTCACCTGGAACTGCAGCAGCTCCAGCTCCTCGTGGTCCAGCGGCTGCAGCGCGTACACCTTGCCGCTCTCCGCGTGCACCGACACGTAGCTCGACAGCGCGCGCTCGCCCACCCGCCGCTCCACCAGCGAGTAGGACACCAGCGCGTTCTCCTGCGCGTCCACGTCCCGCGCCGACACCGTGAAGATGTGCGAACCCGGCGCGTTGTTCTCCTTCACGAACACCGTGTACTCGGGCTGCGCGAACGCAGGCGCGTTGTCGTTCACGTCGGCCACCTCCACGGACACGCTGGCCGTGGCCCACAGCGAGGGCGAGCCCCCGTCCCGCGCGGTCACCACCACCTTATAGTCAGATACGGTCTCTCGGTCCAGCTCGCCATCCAGCACCAATGAATAGTAATTCTTGAAAGTGGATACCAACTTGAAGGGGACATTAGGTGTCAAGGAGCAGGTCACCTGCCCATTGACACCTGAGTCACGGTCTGACACGCTGATCAGAGCGATGACTGTGCCCTGGGGAGCATCCTCTTTGATAGGCAAGAAAAGTGAGGTTATGGCCATCTCAGGGGCATTATCATTCACATCCACTAGTTTTACTATAACTTTGCAGTGTCCTGCTAATGGGAATGTGCTTCTGTCCATGGCATCAATATTAATTTCATATAATTTGCAGTCTTCGTAATCCAGTTCTCCCTTGACTTTTACTTCACCACTAGTGGAGTTGATTGTAAATTTAGATTTTACATTGTCAAAAACAAGATTACTAAAGAAATACACTATTTCCTTATTAATGCCCTCATCTTCATCTGAGGCGTTTAATTTAATTACCAATGTCTCAATCGGTGTATTTTCCAGTAATCTGACATTATAAATGGACTTCTCAAATTTGGGGGCATTATCGTTCGCATCCAATACATTGATAAGTAACTGAACTGTACCTGTTAGTTCAGGTTTTCCTCCATCAATTGCAATTAGCAACAAACGATGTTCTTGTATTTCTTCTCTGTCTAAGGATTTCTTCAAAACTAGCTCTAAAACGTTCGTTTCTTCTTCATTTCTTTTAACATCCAAGTCAAAATATTCATTAGGATTAATCTTGTATCTCAACTCTGCATTTGATCCAATGTCCAAATCATAGGCGCCCTCTAACGGAAACCGCGAATCTGGCATTCTTGACTCTAAAATAAGCAATGTTTGTTCTTGTCTAGAGAATCTAGGCGAATTATCATTAATGTCCTTCACCTCCACCTCCACATGGAAAACCTGCAGCGGCCTGTCCACGATCACCTCCAGGTGGATGCTGCACTCCGTGCTCCGCCCGCACAGCTCCTCCCGGTCGATCCGAGAATTCACAAACAAAATGCCATTCTGCAGATTTACCTCCAGAAGGTCCCCGCGGTCCTTGGTCGCCACCCGGAACAGGCGCGGCACCAGCTCCGCCAGCTCCAGTCCCAGGTCCTGCGCGATGCGGCCCACGAAGGTGCCGTGTTTGGCCTCCTCGGGGACCGAATAGTGCAGCTGGCCGCTCCCCGCCTCCCAGGCTGCGAGGAGCAGAAGCGAGAGCAGCAGGCGCTGGGCTCCCGGACTTCCTCTCTGAGAATATACCATCGCAGTCTTGGTCCACTTCTCAAATCTTCTACTGCATCACCAGGAAATATTCTTTGGTACTGAGTTATAAATTACTATTTACATATGTATTTTAGTTCCCCCACCTTTTTTTTTAGCTTCTGTAGCAGAGCAAAAAATGGAAGATCCTTTTTCGTTCTAACTAAAATGTACTCACTGTATCCTTCTGATGTTGGAGAGGGGGAAAACAATCGCGGTGTATAGCGACATCATGTGGATAAAATGGTATTTTACTTTGTTTTGCTTTGTCTTAGATTCATGAGATATTTCTGAAATATTACCTAATTTCAATTCCTCTGCATATCCGTTCTCTCTAATCAAACTATATCATTGAATCTAAATTAAAATTCATCAGTATGACATATTGTTAAAAATATCACAAAGTCAATACATCTGCAGTAATGACACTCCAATCCTTACTAACTTGTATTGATGTATTTTATTTAGGGAGGGGCTTATATATTCCTAAACTGATAAAAATAATTTTTAAAGAGTTATAATTTTGACTTTTCTTTCTTTAGATATATCTTGTTAAAAATTTTAATTTATATATAATTTTAAAGATGTGTACTACCTCTTTTGCAAAAAAAATTCAAAATCTTATCTAATTTAAAATGTTTAATACTGGCAACTTATTGATGTCATTTTCAAAATATCTAAAGTCAGTTGAATAACATTCTTTTTAGAATGTTACTGTTCAAATACATGAAAATTTAGTTCTTTAATTCCTCTGTAACAACTACCTACTTTTTGTGTTGGCTCACTATAATTTGGGGATTTCAATTTTCAAGATGTCAAAAGCATAGTAAAACAATTTTGGTCGTATCATGGTGCTATTTTCAAATTAGAGCATCTAGACAGCATTTCTTCAAGTTACTACGACTATATAAAATATGTACTCATATATCTTTCATTGATGCAACAAATCAAAATCCTCTTATTGTCTATAAGATGTAGCATCCCACAAAATGTTTAGGTTCTGATAAAAGTGATTATGTTAAAAAGAATATCACATTAACCAACCTATTGCTATATTAGTTTAATTACTTTTCAATTCCCCAGTTGTTCTCCTGCATGGACTTGCATTTGGATTTGATTTAATAAATATAGTGGACTTCCCTAAATTAATATGGACAAAAGAAAATGTCACTGACATTTCTATTGAGGATATACTTAACATTCTGCATATATATATATATATATATATTCCATGGAATTTCTTAAACATTACAAAATCTTCCTTAATCTGTGAGAACAAGAAGAACTAAGAGATCTGGGTGTTTTGTATTTAAAATATAGCATGGCAATCCCAGTAAAATACACACACACAAATATATATGAAATATAGCTTGGAAAAAATAAGAAGTTACCAAAAATGAAAAGTCAATTGAAATTCATTTCTTTTCCTGAGTGTAAATAGCTAATAGATGAAATAACACAATATAACAAATTGTTTTGGATATGATCTTTAAAAGTATAAGTATCACTTACTTTTAGGTTTTTGTAAGATTTATATTCTTAATATTATGATCTTAATATTCAGATCATTAAATACTTCCATAGTTTAGATCTTAAGTGACCCCCTCAAAGATCCATGTGGTAAAGGCTTGCTCTCCAGATTGGCACTTTGGGGAAATACGAGGCCTGTAAGAGGTGGTGCCTTGTGAGAGGGTTTAGGTCACTGGGAACAAGTCTTAAAAGGAATTGTGGGGCCCAGGCCCTTTCTCTTTCTTTTTCTTGCTGCCTTGCCTTGAAGTTAGTGGTTTTCTCTGCCATGCACTCCCGATGATGATGTTCTAGGACTAAAAGTAAGGGGACCAACCAATCATGGACCAGAAACTCTAAAAACCAAAATCAACTTTTACTTTTTGTAAGTTGACCATCTAAGGTATTTTGTTATAGAGTTGGAAAGTAGCCTAACGAAAACAGTGATCAATTTTCAAAACTACTTAACTAATAGTTACTGATAGTAGTGATTTAAAAATGCTATAATGCATGATGGTAGAAGAGAAGAAAGTAATATTAAAATCTCTGAAAACAACATTAGCCAGTATTATTTTCTACTACAAGAGTGATTGATGTGAACCTAGGCTATGGCCTAGGTTATGGTAGAATGCTATACAAAACATATGAAATATCCTTTGAAAAAGTAAACATAAGTCTTTAAAAGTGAAACCGTCAGTGTGGTATTAGCAACACATGCATTGTAATTTACAGACTTTTTTTGATAAATATTGAGTATTTAAAGTGATACACTCAATGAAGAAAAGGTCATACTTTTGATTCACATGCTTCTCTTAGTATGGAAAAATATTTTGTATTATTTTTTATCTACTTTTATTCGACATTTGACTCATCTTCATATCTGTTAAATATGTTTACTTTTTGAATTATCACCCATATCTGCTTTTAATAATCAACTCTTGATTTGATGATTACTTTCTCAATAATTATGTTCTCTGGGCTGAATTCCATGGAAGACTCCATAGGAAGAGAAAATTTCTTTACGTTTTCTTCTAAGCCATTATTTAAATCAAATATTATAGATTACTTTCTTGTCTGATCTAGTTCCTTATTTTCTTCTCTAGAATTTCAGTCCTATTTAAGTACTACCACAGTATATAAATAGAATTCCTTCTTTAAGAATGATTAGCGCTGGGAATGGAACACAAGCTTTCCTGAATATTAAACAGTTCTATCATTGAGCAACACTCCCAGGCTGAGAGTGAATTTAGACTAAGAGAACTATGTAATGATTTAAGGTGTTTCTCACTTAGTTTCCTAACAGAATTCAATAAATTTTCAGTAGCCCAAGAAAGTTTAAATTGCATGAGTGCAAAGAAAAAAATTTTAATAACCTGTATTTATCTTCTCCTATAAAAAATCATATAGGTCTGCAAGATTGCAAAGAGATAAAAGAAAAATTTAAAGCAATTTTGTAAATATGTATAAAGATTTAAGCAGCTTTGCTAATTCATCCCTCAAAAATGTTTGAAAATTAATTTATCTTACTGTGTGCATAGGTAAACATCTTAAGATTACTTACACAATGGTTCAGAAAAGAAAGAGTAATTGCCCTATAAAATTATGGTAAAATATTCATATTATATAAAGAAAATATTTTTCTATTAGACAGAAAAGTATGAGAAAAATTCTAAAGTGCTCCTGAGAAAATAAAAATTAAATAGAACATAATTTTATACAATTATATTGATTTTATAAGTGCCAAATGAGCCACAGAGTAAAATACAAAATCAAAAAGTGTTCATGCCCAGAATACTTAAAAAGTTTTTAAAGATCTGGGAAAAAAAGAAAGTTCCTTAGGAGAAAATAAAGGAAAATGAAAAGAAAAAACACAATATAGAAAATAGACAATAGGCTTGAACAACTATTGAGCACAGTAAGAATTTTAAATGGCCAATAATCACATGGAAAAGTGATCAATCTCATATAAATTCAGGAAATATTAAATGAATTCAAATTGAGACTAAAAAGTGCTGAAGTCATAGAGTACCTGCCTCCAAAGTGGGAAGCTCTGAGTTCAAACTTAATCCCAGTACGGCCAAAACAAAATCAAAATGAGAATTAAAAAAACATACCCAGTAAAATGACTAATATGAAAGTAACCTAACAAATTTAAAGATGATGTGGAAGAGCTGGAACTCTTATATACCTCTTAGAGGAGCATGTTGAACAGGGAAAAAAAGCCTTGGAAAATTGGTTGTCATTATCTATTAAAGATAAAGATACACACATATTCTGTGATTCATTAACCCAACACCTAGGTATATACTTAAGAGAAAGGCGGGTACATAGCCATCCGAAGAAATGCACAAATATATTTATGAACAGCATTATTTGAAGTAGACAGAAGAAGACCCAATGCAAACTCCTCAGCTATGGAATAATTCAAAGTAAAATTATAAAATAACACTTGTCGTCAGTCATACCACCCAAAGGCGGCCAAGCTCCTCTGATCTCAGAAGCTAAGCATGATTGGGCCTGGTTAGTACTTGGATGGGAGACTGTCTGGGAATACCTGGTGCTATGAGATTTTGGCCCTGCCAGCTCTCTTCCTCCCTCCCTCACTGTCTCTTCTTTGGGGTAAATCAAATAAAGATATATTTTAAGTACATATATAAATGTCACAATGTATTCCCCTTGTACAACTATTATATTCAAATAAAAAATAACACTAGAAATAGAATTCAACGAATTTCAATTACATGTAACAAAATAAATCAATAGACAATGATGAATGACAAATACAAAGGACACAAAAACAAAGGCACAAGCAAAACATTTTCTGCCATTCTAATGAAATAAATTCAGGAAACATTCCACAATAGCCAGTTATTAATATCAAATATGGGCCTGGACGTGTGGCTCAAGTGCTAAAGCACCTGCCTAGCAAGCACTCAGGCCCTGAATTCAAACACCAGTACTAACAAACAAAAAAAAAATTCAAGTGAAAATGATTGTAAAATGTTTTCTTAAAAGCTGATTGTCGCTAAAAATAAAAACGGTGAAGAGGATAGCGAACAGAATATATGAATGTGTGTTGATAAGAAAGTATAAAATCAAGGCAATATACATTGCCTTGATGTTCTACCACTCTAAAAGGAAGTGGAGAGCCTCACTATGTTGTCCCCACTAGGCTCAAACTGTTGGGCTCAAGCTAGTCTCCAGTCTCAGATTCCTGGATAGCTAGGCGCATGCCACTGCTCTGGGCTTCAAAAGATTTTACTTAAAAAGTACATGTAAACAGAAGAAAGAGAAATAAAGACAGAGAAATTAGATTCTCGGTTGAAAATAACGAAAAAAAGCGAAATGTATGAAAACTGAGATTGAACCAAAAAAAAATACTATAAACTAACCTTTCCAAAGGAATCCCCAGTTGGCTGCAGTTGATCCTCTCTGTCCCTAGAGTCAGGTACACAGGGGCTGAAGGCCATGAGATCAGTCTTGGGTGGCACCTCTCCAGAGCACACCCTTTGCTGCCTCTGTTGTGAGTACCAGCAACTCCCCACCGCGCTGGAGCACACCAGCATGGGCTTCCCAGGCCCGCACATGCTCCCAGAAGGCGCCACTGAGCAACGCAGAGCTGTGTACAGCAGCAACGTGAGCACCAGCAGACTGGACACCGCGCAGATGGCGATGATCAGGTACACGTTGACATTCACCAGCGCTACCTCTGGGTCTGCAGCGTTCACCAATGCCCTCGAAGAGGCCTTTGGTGTCTGACCACCGTCCACCAGAGACACCAGCACGGTGGCGGTGGCCATCAGCGCTGGCTCGCCATGGTCCTTCACCAACACCAACAAGCGCTGGCGCGGCGCATCAGCCTCGTCGAGGGCGCGCGTCGTGCTGATCTCGCCCGTGTACAGCCCCACGCGGAACGGGCTGCGCGCACCACCCGCCGCCGGCTGCAGCTCATAAGACAGCCACGCGTTGTAGCCAGAGTCCGCGTCCACCGCGCGCACCTTCGCCACCACGTGGCCCGCGCCCACTGACCGCGACACCAGCTCGCTCACCGCGCCGCCCACAGCAGGCCCCAGCAGCGCGGGCGCATTGTCGTTCTCATCCAGCACGAACACCTGCAGCGTCACGTTGCTGCCCAGGGGCGGCACGCCAGCGTCGCGCGCGCTCACCTGGAACTGCAGCAGCTCCAGCTCCTCGTGGTCCAGCGGCTGCAGCGCGTACACCTTGCCGCTCTCCGCGTGCACCGACACGTAGCTCGACAGCGCGCGCTCGCCCACCCGCCGCTCCACCAGCGAGTAGGACACCAGCGCGTTCTCCTGCGCGTCCACGTCCCGCGCCGACACCGTGAAGATGTGCGAACCCGGCGCGTTGTTCTCCTTCACGAACACCGTGTACTCGGGCTGCGCGAACGCAGGCGCGTTGTCGTTCACGTCGGCCACCTCCACGGACACGCTGGCCGTGGCCCACAGCGAGGGCGAGCCCCCGTCCCGCGCGGTCACCACCACCTTATAGTCAGATACGGTCTCTCGGTCCAGCTCGCCATCCAGCACCAATGAATAGTAATTCTTGAAAGTGGACACTAACTTGAAAGGAATATTAGGTGTCAAGGAGCAGGTCACATCTCCGTTGGTTCCAGAATCAAGGTCCCACACGCTGATCAGGGCGATAACAGTGCCCAAGGAAGCACTTTCTCTGATTGGAAGTGATAGAGACTTGAATTCCAAATTCGGCACATTATCATTGGTGTCCTCTACTTCTACAATAACTCTACAATGGCCAGAGAGTGGGAGTTGTCCCTTGTCAGTGGCCTCTACGAGAATTTCATAGGATTTGCATTCCTCAAAATCAATATATCCATTTACAATAATCAGTCCTGCATTTGGGTCTATGTGGAACTTGTGTTTCACGTTTGGTGAAATATCGGCTGAAAATGAATAAATAATGTCCCCA
Organism: Castor canadensis; assembly: GCF_047511655.1. Lineage (NCBI taxonomy): Eukaryota > Metazoa > Chordata > Mammalia > Rodentia > Castoridae > Castor > Castor canadensis. The sequence continues at coordinate 78,449,747 of NC_133391.1, forward strand.
TTCAAACCTTCGTCTAAATCTGAGGCGTTAAGATTAATTAATAACGTTCCCTTTGGAACATTTTCTGGTAACTTCACTGTATACAGTGTTCTGTCAAAAACTGGAGCATTGTCATTGGCATCCAGAACTGTGACGAGTAACTGAACAGTGCCGGTCAGCTCGGGTTTGCCTCCATCCGTGACAGTGAGTAATAAAAATATCTCCGGAGTTTCTTCTCGGTCTAAAGATTTTCGTAATACAAGTCCAAGACCCTTTATCCGTTCATCACTGGATGGTTTTTCCACCGAAAAATACTCATTCGGGCTCAGTCTGTAAGTCAACAGAGCATTTGTTCCGATATCTGCATCCGACGCGCCCTCTAGTGGAATCCGAGTGTCAAGTGGCCTGGATTCTGCAATGAACAGATTCTTTTGTGTCCCCGGAAACACCGGTGGATGGTCGTTAATGTCCTTCACCTCCACCTCCACATGGAAAACCTGCAGCGGCCTGTCCACGATCACCTCCAGGTGGATGCTGCACTCCGCGCTCCGCCCGCACAGTTCCTCCCGGTCGATCCGAGAATTCACAAACAAAATGCCATTCTGCAGATTTACCTCCAGAAGGTCCCCGCGGTCCTTGGTCGCCACCCGGAACAGGCGCGGCACCAGCTCCGCCAGCTCCAGTCCCAGGTCCTGCGCGATGCGGCCCACGAAGGTGCCGTGTTTGGCCTCCTCGGGAACCGAGTAGTGCAGCTGGCCGCTCCCCGCCTCCCAAATTGTGAGAAGGAGAAAGGAGAGCAGCAAGCGCTGGGGTTCCTGTGAGCTTGCCCAGGAAAATTCCATCTCAAAGTACACGGGAACTTGTGCACAGGAACTTACATTTAAAAATATATAGGGGTCTCGTCTCAAAGTTAGGAGAAATCTTCTGATCAGTCCAGTGCCGCTGCATCCTCCATTTTCAGACTCCCGGTTGTGGATACAGCTTCCAATAAGAATGGGAGGGATTTTTTTCTTTCTTTCTCTCCTTTATTCTCTTAAAGGGGATCTATTTTATGGTAAAAGAGCGACACCATGTGGCTCCAAAACATAAGTATCGATTCCGAAAATCCACAAAACTAGAACTGCCAGCTCTAATTTGTGCTTAGGTTCTCCTTTTTTGCAGAATGGAATTACATTTTCTATCTCCAAGGTATGCATTTTGTACTTCTAGTTGATTGCGTGTGAGTAGTTTTGCTGAAGCGGCATCTTTTATCATGTGGAAATTCTTCTTTCATGTGAGTTTTAAGTATTTAGAGACACCCAGCTGTAGTTAATATATATTTTGTAACCATACAATTGCGAGGTGTTGATTGGGAAAATTCATAATAGATTCCTTGTGTTTCATAGAATGCTGGGGGTTCTTATTAATGATGACACCCTTTTAGTTCAGCCCTGGATTTGTATTACTGGTGTTGAATCATGAGAGGAACAGTACCTAGGGAACCTCTGATTGCAAGAACAAGCCACTGAAAGGGGAATTTACAAATATTTTGTTTCAAGAAATCAAAGACTATCCGAAATTAACTACATGTCTTCACTGTCACCTAAGGGTCAAATGTGCAAGGAAGTATTAACAAGGAAATAACAACTTGTAGTAGATAGCTAGTGTGGAAAAGTGTTCCAAATAATGTAAATAATTCACCTCCCAACAGCAAGGGTGGAATTCTCATTTTTACTTTCATGGTGTAGAAATTCCTGCCTGTTTTCCAGAATCTAAGATGCCTAATCTCTTATTTTCTCCTATTGTTCTCATATATTTTGATCAAACGCTATTTTACTACTTCCAATAACATTTTCTATTACTAAACAAATACAGTAATTTGTTTCCCCATCAGCTCTACACTCTATGTAAACCAATTTCTTCCATGTTATTACAAATGAAAAGTCCTCTGATCTTTGAGGAATTTCATGATCAAACCAATTGGACAGGTCTTTCACCCTTTTTTATAAGCTGCAGCACCCAGACGGAATCACCTGAGACATTTATTACTCTTATTTTTGTCTTGTGTATACTTGTCCTTGGGTATGTATGGCCTCTTTTGAAATAATAATTTTAAAGATAGTTGTTGTACATTTGTAGTTTAATAGCTCAGAGATAGTTATCTAGCATTTTCTGGATATTTATCCAATGGAAATGGTTAACTTTTCTTAAATTACCTATAATATGTGTTAATTTGAGGTGGTTCTATAGCTAGTCTGGAAAATATATTTCAGCACCTCTAATTTTGAAGAATCACAAAATGCAAAAATATTTTCCCTAAGACAATGTATATATTTTAATTTCCACATTGAAAATCTGAGTTTTACCTTAATTTTCATGCCAATTTTTGGCAATTGTGATCTTAGACTCATCTTGGGTCTTAATGGGAAATGGAGAGACTGAACAAATATAGTACAATATATTGTTCCATTAAAACTTAATATTGAAGGAGATGGTAGCCATTTCCAGACTCTATTTTCACTATTAAATTCATAAACTTTTTCCTCCAGGTTTGTTTAACAAAAAAAATCAATCTACTGAGAATAGTTTCAGGTTCTGTCTCTGTTTAGAGCCACACTCAGGAAAAGCAAATTTCTGAATCAAAAGAAAGTCAGAGTACTTTCATTGTTTAAGGGCCCAAATTGAACATTTTTACAAAATGATCATGAATGTCGGGCACACTGGAAGAAAGAAAAAAGAAGTCCCTTCTCACTTTGCTGATTTTACAGAATATTTAAATGCACAGATTAGAGATTCAATAGAATTCAAATGGATATTTATTTGAAATAAATACATATTAAATATTTATTTAGCATAGCACCAATACATCTCTAAGAAGAACAAATCTCCTTAGAAAAAGTTTTCAAAACATCTTTGCCAAGAGACTTTTAATTAAGAATTGCAAGGGAGAGCTGGATTCAAAGACTGAGGTCCCATACTGGGGGAGACAAGAACTTTGGATAACCCTATTATTTACAACAAGATGAAAACAGGACTAATAATGTAAGCATTGAACTGAGGCTGGGTATGCTCTGCCTAATACTTGATGGACGAGGGGGCAGAGAATGATAGTGCCATAAAATAAAAAATGGAAGAGGGGAAAGGGAGGAATGAGGAAAAGATCCATTTTAAATGTTTGACTCCCCACAAAATCATTGAGTATTAATCAGTTTTCATTTTGACTACAAATTCTTTCCAGGGTCAATGAAAATTGTATGGGAGCCCAACCAATTTCTCTTGGAGAAGAGAAATGAACATACACATGGGAGGAATAATTGTAAAATTGTTTCACTTGAATTTTATTTGGGGCCAGTTACCTGAAGGTTTCTACTTACTGTGTGGCAGATTGGCAGGCAGAATCCAGAGAAGTTTTACTAGTAAGGACATTGACAAAATAAACCTAATAAACCTAGTATCCTTACTCTTGTACACAAAGAAGCTAATGGATAAGAAGTATGAACCAGAACCATAAAATACTAGGGAAAGTTTTAAGTTACATACATAGTATTCCACTCAAGAAATTGTTCAAATGAAAACAATTCTTAACAAATTAAAACATTCTTTTCAAAAGGACATTTAAATATACTATAGGAGTATTAAATTTACACTTCAAATTGATATTTTAAATATTATTAATAAAAGTAAAAAGAAAGGAAAGATGGACAAAGATACAATTTTGAAAATAATAGTTGTTATTCTAGTGTTTTTTGACCCTTTGGGAAATCTAACAACATTTATGGTTTTGCCAAATAAGAGCATAAATCCTTTCAAAAGAAATACAGAAGATGAACTGAGACTCCAAAGAATGAATAAGAGAATAAAAGAGGCTACATAAAAGACAATTGGTAAATGAACTAATATTTGAAGCAGAAGACGTAAATGCATAACAAACAGGAGTAGTGAATATTTAATTGGGCTCAAAAAAAGGACAGTTACAAGTCTACTACCACTTAAAAGGAATTCCTAAGGAAAAGATACTGAAGCATTAGCCAGGGAATGGTTGACCGAAAGTTAGAGTTAATTTCTCTAAATAATGCAATTCATGCAAGAAAAAAATATTTCCATTTGTACCCAGCCATTGAGCAAAAAACAATCCCACTACTGCACTTGGCAACAAAACCAAACATTACACGTGTGAATCTCACGAGTAACTGATGATTTGATTCAAAATTTAGTCACAAAAAACTGACCGTTTTAATCACAAGAGTAGTGATAAGAAAATGTTGATACAAAGAACATAATGCAGTGCAATTCACTTTTAAGAAATTTCCAAAGGAATGAAAACACTACAGTATTAAAACAAGGACATTTTGTAAAGGATGAATAAAAAGAAAAATTACTCACTTTGTCAGAGAAATCAAGTTCTGCAACCAGTTGGTCCTCTTTATCTTGGTTAACAGGACATGGTGGAAGACTGGGGCTGAAGGCCATGAGGTCAGTCTTGGGTGGCACCTCTCCAGAGCACACCCTCTGCCTCCTCTGCTGTGTGTATGACCAGCTCCCCACCGCACTGGAGCACACCAGCATGGGCTTCCCAGGCCCGCACATGCTCCCAGAAGGCGCCGCTGAGCAACGCAGCGCGGTGTATAACAGCAACGTGAGCACCAGCAGACTGGACACCGCGCAGATGGCGATGATCAGGTACACATTGACATTCACCAGCGCAGCCTCAGAGCTGGAAGCTCCAACCGAAGTTCGCAAGACTTTTGGCTCCTGGCCACTGTCCACCAGAGACACCAGCACAGTGACGGTGGCCATCAGCGCTGGCTCGCCATGGTCCTTCACCAACACCAACAAGCGCTGGCGCGGCGCATCAGCCTCGTCGAGGGCGCGCGTCGTGCTGATCTCGCCCGTGTACAGCCCCACGCGGAACGGGCTGCGCGCACCACCCGCCGCCGGCTGCAGCTCATAAGACAGCCACGCGTTGTAGCCAGAGTCCGCGTCCACCGCGCGCACCTTCGCCACCACGTGGCCCGCGCCCACTGACCGCGACACCAGCTCGCTCACCGCGCCGCCCACAGCAGGCCCCAGCAGCGCGGGCGCATTGTCGTTCTCATCCAGCACGAACACCTGCAGCGTCACGTTGCTGCCCAGGGGCGGCACGCCAGCGTCGCGCGCGCTCACCTGGAACTGCAGCAGCTCCAGCTCCTCGTGGTCCAGCGGCTGCAGCGCGTACACCTTGCCGCTCTCCGCGTGCACCGACACGTAGCTCGACAGCGCGCGCTCGCCCACCCGCCGCTCCACCAGCGAGTAGGACACCAGCGCGTTCTCCTGCGCGTCCACGTCCCGCGCCGACACCGTGAAGATGTGCGAACCCGGCGCGTTGTTCTCCTTCACGAACACCGTGTACTCGGGCTGCGCGAACGCAGGCGCGTTGTCGTTCACGTCGGCCACCTCCACGGACACGCTGGCCGTGGCCCACAGCGAGGGCGAGCCCCCGTCCCGCGCGGTCACCACCACCTTATAGTCAGATACGGTCTCTCGGTCCAGCTCGCCATCCAGCACCAATGAATAGTAATTCTTGAAAGTGGACACTAACTTGAAAGGAATATTAGGTGTCAAGGAGCAGGTCACATCTCCGTTGGTTCCAGAATCAAGGTCCCACACGCTGATCAGGGCGATAACAGTGCCCAAGGAAGCACTTTCTCTGATTGGAAGTGATAGAGACTTGAATTCCAAATTCGGCACATTATCATTGGTGTCCTCTACTTCTACAATAACTCTACAATGGCCAGAGAGTGGGAGTTGTCCCTTGTCAGTGGCCTCTACGAGAATTTCATAGGATTTGCATTCCTCAAAATCAATATATCCATTTACAATAATCAGTCCTGCATTTGGGTCTATGTGGAACTTGTGTTTCACGTTTGGTGAAATATCGGCTGAAAATGAATAAATAATGTCCCCATTCAAACCTTCGTCTAAATCTGAGGCGTTAAGATTAATTAATAACGTTCCCTTTGGAACATTTTCTGGTAACTTCACTGTATACAGTGTTCTGTCAAAAACTGGAGCATTGTCATTGGCATCCAGAACTGTGACGAGTAACTGAACAGTGCCGGTCAGCTCGGGTTTGCCTCCATCCGTGACAGTGAGTAATAAAAATATCTCCGGAGTTTCTTCTCGGTCTAAAGATTTTCGTAATACAAGTCCAAGACCCTTTATCCGTTCATCACTGGATGGTTTTTCCACCGAAAAATACTCATTCGGGCTCAGTCTGTAAGTCAACAGAGCATTTGTTCCGATATCTGCATCCGACGCGCCCTCTAGTGGAATCCGAGTGTCAAGTGGCCTGGATTCTGCAATGAACAGATTCTTTTGTGTCCCCGGAAACACCGGTGGATGGTCGTTAATGTCCTTCACCTCCACCTCCACATGGAAAACCTGCAGCGGCCTGTCCACGATCACCTCCAGGTGGATGCTGCACTCCGCGCTCCGCCCGCACAGTTCCTCCCGGTCGATCCGAGAATTCACAAACAAAATGCCATTCTGCAGATTTACCTCCAGAAGGTCCCCGCGGTCCTTGGTCGCCACCCGGAACAGGCGCGGCACCAGCTCCGCCAGCTCCAGTCCCAGGTCCTGCGCGATGCGGCCCACGAAGGTGCCGTGTTTGGCCTCCTCGGGAACCGAGTAGTGCAGCTGGCCGCTCCCCGCCTCCCAAATTGTGAGAAGGAGAAAGGAGAGCAGCAAGCGCTGGGGTTCCTGTGAGCTTGCCCAGGAAAATTCCATCTCAAAGTACACGGGAACTTGTGCACAGGAACTTACATTTAAAAATATATAGGGGTCTCGTCTCAAAGTTAGGAGAAATCTTCTGATCAGTCCAGTGCCGCTGCATCCTCCATTTTCAGACTCCCGGTTGTGGATACAGCTTCCAATAAGAATGGGAGGGATTTTTTTCTTTCTTTCTCTCCTTTATTCTCTTAAAGGGGATCTATTTTATGGTAAAAGAGCGACACCATGTGGCTCCAAAACATAAGTATCGATTCCGAAAATCCACAAAACTAGAACTGCCAGCTCTAATTTGTGCTTAGGTTCTCCTTTTTTGCAGAATGGAATTACATTTTCTATCTCCAAGGTATGCATTTTGTACTTCTAGTTGATTGCGTGTGAGTAGTTTTGCTGAAGCGGCATCTTTTATCATGTGGAAATTCTTCTTTCATGTGAGTTTTAAGTATTTAGAGACACCCAGCTGTAGTTAATATATATTTTGTAACCATACAATTGCGAGGTGTTGATTGGGAAAATTCATAATAGATTCCTTGTGTTTCATAGAATGCTGGGGGTTCTTATTAATGATGACACCCTTTTAGTTCAGCCCTGGATTTGTATTACTGGTGTTGAATCATGAGAGGAACAGTACCTAGGGAACCTCTGATTGCAAGAACAAGCCACTGAAAGGGGAATTTACAAATATTTTGTTTCAAGAAATCAAAGACTATCCGAAATTAACTACATGTCTTCACTGTCACCTAAGGGTCAAATGTGCAAGGAAGTATTAACAAGGAAATAACAACTTGTAGTAGATAGCTAGTGTGGAAAAGTGTTCCAAATAATGTAAATAATTCACCTCCCAACAGCAAGGGTGGAATTCTCATTTTTACTTTCATGGTGTAGAAATTCCTGCCTGTTTTCCAGAATCTAAGATGCCTAATCTCTTATTTTCTCCTATTGTTCTCATATATTTTGATCAAACGCTATTTTACTACTTCCAATAACATTTTCTATTACTAAACAAATACAGTAATTTGTTTCCCCATCAGCTCTACACTCTATGTAAACCAATTTCTTCCATGTTATTACAAATGAAAAGTCCTCTGATCTTTGAGGAATTTCATGATCAAACCAATTGGACAGGTCTTTCACCCTTTTTTATAAGCTGCAGCACCCAGACGGAATCACCTGAGACATTTATTACTCTTATTTTTGTCTTGTGTATACTTGTCCTTGGGTATGTATGGCCTCTTTTGAAATAATAATTTTAAAGATAGTTGTTGTACATTTGTAGTTTAATAGCTCAGAGATAGTTATCTAGCATTTTCTGGATATTTATCCAATGGAAATGGTTAACTTTTCTTAAATTACCTATAATATGTGTTAATTTGAGGTGGTTCTATAGCTAGTCTGGAAAATATATTTCAGCACCTCTAATTTTGAAGAATCACAAAATGCAAAAATATTTTCCCTAAGACAATGTATATATTTTAATTTCCACATTGAAAATCTGAGTTTTACCTTAATTTTCATGCCAATTTTTGGCAATTGTGATCTTAGACTCATCTTGGGTCTTAATGGGAAATGGAGAGACTGAACAAATATAGTACAATATATTGTTCCATTAAAACTTAATATTGAAGGAGATGGTAGCCATTTCCAGACTCTATTTTCACTATTAAATTCATAAACTTTTTCCTCCAGGTTTGTTTAACAAAAAAAATCAATCTACTGAGAATAGTTTCAGGTTCTGTCTCTGTTTAGAGCCACACTCAGGAAAAGCAAATTTCTGAATCAAAAGAAAGTCAGAGTACTTTCATTGTTTAAGGGCCCAAATTGAACATTTTTACAAAATGATCATGAATGTCGGGCACACTGGAAGAAAGAAAAAAGAAGTCCCTTCTCACTTTGCTGATTTTACAGAATATTTAAATGCACAGATTAGAGATTCAATAGAATTCAAATGGATATTTATTTGAAATAAATACATATTAAATATTTATTTAGCATAGCACCAATACATCTCTAAGAAGAACAAATCTCCTTAGAAAAAGTTTTCAAAACATCTTTGCCAAGAGACTTTTAATTAAGAATTGCAAGGGAGAGCTGGATTCAAAGACTGAGGTCCCATACTGGGGGAGACAAGAACTTTGGATAACCCTATTATTTACAACAAGATGAAAACAGGACTAATAATGTAAGCATTGAACTGAGGCTGGGTATGCTCTGCCTAATACTTGATGGACGAGGGGGCAGAGAATGATAGTGCCATAAAATAAAAAATGGAAGAGGGGAAAGGGAGGAATGAGGAAAAGATCCATTTTAAATGTTTGACTCCCCACAAAATCATTGAGTATTAATCAGTTTTCATTTTGACTACAAATTCTTTCCAGGGTCAATGAAAATTGTATGGGAGCCCAACCAATTTCTCTTGGAGAAGAGAAATGAACATACACATGGGAGGAATAATTGTAAAATTGTTTCACTTGAATTTTATTTGGGGCCAGTTACCTGAAGGTTTCTACTTACTGTGTGGCAGATTGGCAGGCAGAATCCAGAGAAGTTTTACTAGTAAGGACATTGACAAAATAAACCTAATAAACCTAGTATCCTTACTCTTGTACACAAAGAAGCTAATGGATAAGAAGTATGAACCAGAACCATAAAATACTAGGGAAAGTTTTAAGTTACATACATAGTATTCCACTCAAGAAATTGTTCAAATGAAAACAATTCTTAACAAATTAAAACATTCTTTTCAAAAGGACATTTAAATATACTATAGGAGTATTAAATTTACACTTCAAATTGATATTTTAAATATTATTAATAAAAGTAAAAAGAAAGGAAAGATGGACAAAGATACAATTTTGAAAATAATAGTTGTTATTCTAGTGTTTTTTGACCCTTTGGGAAATCTAACAACATTTATGGTTTTGCCAAATAAGAGCATAAATCCTTTCAAAAGAAATACAGAAGATGAACTGAGACTCCAAAGAATGAATAAGAGAATAAAAGAGGCTACATAAAAGACAATTGGTAAATGAACTAATATTTGAAGCAGAAGACGTAAATGCATAACAAACAGGAGTAGTGAATATTTAATTGGGCTCAAAAAAAGGACAGTTACAAGTCTACTACCACTTAAAAGGAATTCCTAAGGAAAAGATACTGAAGCATTAGCCAGGGAATGGTTGACCGAAAGTTAGAGTTAATTTCTCTAAATAATGCAATTCATGCAAGAAAAAAATATTTCCATTTGTACCCAGCCATTGAGCAAAAAACAATCCCACTACTGCACTTGGCAACAAAACCAAACATTACACGTGTGAATCTCACGAGTAACTGATGATTTGATTCAAAATTTAGTCACAAAAAACTGACCGTTTTAATCACAAGAGTAGTGATAAGAAAATGTTGATACAAAGAACATAATGCAGTGCAATTCACTTTTAAGAAATTTCCAAAGGAATGAAAACACTACAGTATTAAAACAAGGACATTTTGTAAAGGATGAATAAAAAGAAAAATTACTCACTTTGTCAGAGAAATCAAGTTCTGCAACCAGTTGGTCCTCTTTATCTTGGTTAACAGGACATGGTGGAAGACTGGGGCTGAAGGCCATGAGGTCAGTCTTGGGTGGCACCTCTCCAGAGCACACCCTCTGCCTCCTCTGCTGTGTGTATGACCAGCTCCCCACCGCACTGGAGCACACCAGCATGGGCTTCCCAGGCCCGCACATGCTCCCAGAAGGCGCCGCTGAGCAACGCAGCGCGGTGTATAACAGCAACGTGAGCACCAGCAGACTGGACACCGCGCAGATGGCGATGATCAGGTACACATTGACATTCACCAGCGCAGCCTCAGAGCTGGAAGCTCCAACCGAAGTTCGCAAGACTTTTGGCTCCTGGCCACTGTCCACCAGAGACACCAGCACAGTGACGGTGGCCATCAGCGCTGGCTCGCCATGGTCCTTCACCAACACCAACAAGCGCTGGCGCGGCGCATCAGCCTCGTCGAGGGCGCGCGTCGTGCTGATCTCGCCCGTGTACAGCCCCACGCGGAACGGGCTGCGCGCACCACCCGCCGCCGGCTGCAGCTCATAAGACAGCCACGCGTTGTAGCCAGAGTCCGCGTCCACCGCGCGCACCTTCGCCACCACGTGGCCCGCGCCCACTGACCGCGACACCAGCTCGCTCACCGCGCCGCCCACAGCAGGCCCCAGCAGCGCGGGCGCATTGTCGTTCTCATCCAGCACGAACACCTGCAGCGTCACGTTGCTGCCCAGGGGCGGCACGCCAGCGTCGCGCGCGCTCACCTGGAACTGCAGCAGCTCCAGCTCCTCGTGGTCCAGCGGCTGCAGCGCGTACACCTTGCCGCTCTCCGCGTGCACCGACACGTAGCTCGACAGCGCGCGCTCGCCCACCCGCCGCTCCACCAGCGAGTAGGACACCAGCGCGTTCTCCTGCGCGTCCACGTCCCGCGCCGACACCGTGAAGATGTGCGAACCCGGCGCGTTGTTCTCCTTCACGAACACCGTGTACTCGGGCTGCGCGAACGCAGGCGCGTTGTCGTTCACGTCGGCCACCTCCACGGACACGCTGGCCGTGGCCCACAGCGAGGGCGAGCCCCCGTCCCGCGCGGTCACCACCACCTTATAGTCAGATATGGTCTCTCGGTCTAAGGCGCCGTCAAGGACCAGGGAATAATAATTCTTGAAGGTGGACACCAGTTTAAAAGGGACATCTGGCATCAGGGAACAGGTCACCTGTCCGTTGGCTCCTGAGTCCAGGTCCGATACGCTAATCAGGGCAATGGCGGTGCCAAGGGCAGAGTTTTCTAATACAGGTGATGATAATGATTTGATGATCAATTCAGGTACATTATCATTGGTGTCCACAATTTCCACTAGAACTGTGCAGTGATCTGTCATTGGAGGATTTCCTTTATCTGTCGCCTCTACCTGGATTTCATACGACTTAGTTTCCTCAAAATCTATATTGCCTTTCACACTGATATATCCATTGACTGGATCTAAATGGAATTTCGACAGAATCTCAGCTGATATGTCTGTATGGAAGGAAAACACAATATCCTTATTAACTCCTTCATCCAAATCAGAGGCGTTAACAGTCACCACTAGGGTACCATTTGGTGCATTTTCGAATAATCTGACTTTGTAGAGCATCCTCTCAAAAACTGGGGCATTGTCGTTTACATCTAGGACAGTGATCTTCACTTGAGTGGTGCCAGTGAGCTCTGGTTTCCCACCATCAATTGCTGTTATTAGTAAATGATGTTCAGGAGTGTCCTCTCGATTTAAAACTTTTTTCAACACCAGTCCAAGGGATTTAATTTCCTCATCATTTCTTTTAACGTCCAAAGTAAAATACTCACTGGAGTCAAGACTGTAAGTCAACAATGAGTTTATTCCGCTATCTGCATCTGATGCGCCCTCTAGCGAAAACCGAGAGCCAACCTGTCGGGATTCATAAATAAACAGATTCTTTACTGCCATTGGAAAAACAGGCGGGTTGTCGTTAATGTCCTTCACCTCCACCTCCACATGGAAAACCTGCAGCGGCCTGTCCACGATCACCTCCAGGTGGATGCTGCACTCCGTGCTCCGCCCGCACAGCTCCTCCCGGTCGATCCGAGAATTCACAAACAAAATGCCATTCTGCAGATTTACCTCCAGAAGGTCCCCGCGGTCCTTGGTCGCCACCCGGAACAGGCGCGGCACCAGCTCCTCCGGCTCCAGTCCCAGATCCTGAGCGATGCGGCCCACGAAGGTGCCGTGTTTGGCCTCCTCGGGAACCGAGTAGTGCAGCTGGCCGCTCCCCGCCTCCCAGGCTGCGAGGAGCAGAAGCGAGAGCAGCAGGCGCTGAGCTCCAAGATCTTCTCGCCAGGAAAACACCATTGCAATGTTTTCCAAAGGTATGGTCGCTCTTACATCGACTCAAAATTAAAAAAATAATTTGAGTTCCTTACTCCTCATTTCTTAAACTCCTTACCGCTGCCGAATTTCAGAGGTAATGAAGAAAAGCATTATGTGAATACGCAATACATGCAAGCTGCATAGCTTTTGTGTAGAAAGAACTTGTGGTGGACAGCGACATCATGTGGCTAAATGTGTAAGTATTTAATGTGTTTACCTTTATATGTACTTTGAACTTCCCAAAATTTGTATTTTCACCTGTAATTTCCTTTGAATAATCATCAAAGTGTTTGCATTTTACCTTAATATGTCTCTATACATTTTATCATTTTAAATTATTCCAATTCATGACATACAATAAAACACTGGTTTTGATTACTATTTTAACAGTGGACATCTGTTGGAAATGCTTCCCATGTGACGAGCACTGTTCGGTTTGTCCTAAATGGAATCATCCAATTAAATTTTTACAGCAATCCTCTCAGGATTGGTTTTAACATAATTCACTTTCTAAAAGTATCTTGTGATTAAGTAACTTTAAAATGACTTTAATTGGTTCTGTCTGGGTGGAATCTCAATCTGATTCAAGATATCATACCTTTAATCACTTGGCCTCCCAAACTATGCTTTGTTGAAAAATCAGAATGGTTGAGATCTATGACCCCCCAGGACATCAAGACATTGAAGTATGTGTAAAATGTGTGTATAGAAACAAATATATATAAATAAATATATTTTTTATATTTGAACCTTACAAAATAGGTTCACTTATTAATTTATAGAATCCATAAATCATTCTTATGTCCTTTATTAAGGACTATATCCTTGTTAACTGTCTTAACTGTTATTTATATTGAAAAGTGAGATATTTCTCCCTCCCCACCACCGTGTGTGTGTGTGTGTGTGTGTGTGTGTGTGTGTGTGTGTGTGCTGTTGCAGATTGAACACAGGGCCTTAAATATCTCAGCAAGTATTGTACTACTGAGCTGCATTCCCAGTCCAGAGTCAAACTTTTACAAGGAAGTTATTTTGTAAACTTGGTTCCTGTCAAGGACAGCACTGCTTGATCTGGATATTTGTTATACATTGCACCAAGTCAGAGCATATTAGTTTACTTAAACTTCCACACCATTTATGCATTTCAATTTCCCTGTATATTCTAAAATGTTCACAAGATGAAACAATTATATTTGCAATGATCTCCACTCTGAGTGAATTTCTGGATTACAGTTGCTTGAAAGGTTATTACTTGAAAGAATCAGTGATGATTCTTTTCTTAACTAAAAGTTAACTTGGAACATGAGTCACTAGGCAATATATGTAAGACTAGGTTATGAAGTAGTCTAAAGATTTCTGTGAATCCAGTGACAGGCATACGTCCTCTGAGCTTTTGGAAGTTGAGCAAGAAAATTCATATGGAAATGTCAGATTTAGAGAATCAGGGAAGAATGTCCACATTTTTGTTTATAGCCAGACCATTTTTAAGTGAAATTCAACACGTGATTTAACTATTAAAAGAATAAGTTTTCAAACAAATTTTTGTCTCCTGTGTTTCATTGAATGGAAGCCAGGATTACTTGCTCATATTTTGTCACCTCTACTTAGAATAAATGGTCAATGTTATAATGAGTAAATTAATATTTTAAATTGTTTTCAAATAAAATAAGTATATAGTTGTATTAACTGTATTTGTTAATATCAGATTTCTATAACTTCTCATGATTCTATTTTGCCAGCTCATGAAAAAGATGTAATGAAACAGTCAAGATTTTTTTCTGTGTAGGAGATTGAACCCAGGGTCTTGCCCACATATGCTAGGCAAGCACTCTTCCACTGAAGAATTATTTCTGAAAGGCATAGATCTAGGAAATAATACAAATGTTAATATGCCGGTTAGTACTTTGATGTATCTTGAAAGGCTGAAGCTAGTTTGAAAACGAGAAACGAAATTTAAAGATCATAGACTTAATGAACTGCCTTTGACAAACTATACCTTTTGTTATATTTGAGTTATACCTATTGCAAGATGGAATGCCACATGGGAATTTATAACAGAGTAGGTTCTGGTATCAGGACACAAAGATAGCATTAAAGGAACAATGGTTTAGAAATTTGGGCCAGTGTGTGGGTAATGTATCACTGAATAGTTTCTACTATTACCTAGACATCTCCTTAGGCAACTTAATCAAAAAATGTAAACAAGAATAAGAAAGCAGTAAGAATTTATTGGGCAATAGGTTGTGGGTCTTGGAAATCTGAGAACATCTGAATATAATATGAAAAGCTTGTCATTTACCTATAGTAGAAACATAGTGGCCAGGCATCCAGAAGGACAGATTCCACCTGATCACTCATTCTGCATCCTAGTCTCAAGGAGCTGGTGCTATGCCACTCTAGATAAGATGACTCCTCCCATGAAAAAGCTACTTCCTCATTTCTTCAAGCCATTTTTTTCTCTGTAAAGCCTTGGGTGAACTTTCCTGATTCTCAGAAAATATATATTTTGCATTTTGAGGTTATCAACTCTGAGGAGTTAATAGGTTTCTGCAGGAATAGACTATGCTTAAGTTGAGTTCAAGATTTACCCACCAAACCCCCAACTTGTTTAAAAGCAGATCCCAGACGAAAATCCACAGTCTGACCTAACTGAAATGACTGAGGCTAAGATCGCTTAGTGAAGGTTATTTCTGTAATTCACCAATGTGCACATGTATCTGGGAAAAAAACAACAAAATCTAAGAACTAAAAGGTAGAGACAGTTTTAGACAGTTATTTCACCCACAACATATCTTCCTTTGGTTGAAAAACCTGAAAAAATCTTTTTCAACTATAACATTTACTAGTCAAGTTCAATGTTTTATTTACCCAATACAAGAGTTTCCATTGAAAATGTAGTTATCCAATACCAGGCCTTACCTTCTGGAAATACTTTCATTTCATTTGGAATATGGATGTTACCACATGAAACTGAGTGAGCTCACAGTGGTGGGAAATATAATCCCAGGCACCAAGTGAGGTACCAGAGGAAGCGGTCAGTCTTGCACAGTGGGAGGTATGCATGCATTACCTAATGATACTGACACTGGTAGGATGGCTGATCAACTGTTAACATAAAAACTAGGTTAGAATATTTTCCACTTGTACAAAGAAAAAGTTTCAGTGCTTGTCCACATTCAATGTGATTTTTAAATGTTAAAAATAAAGAACTATAAAATGCTGAAGAAAGAGATTGAGGAAGACTATAGAAAGTGGAGAGATCTCCTATGCTCATGGATTGGTAGAATCAACATAGTAAAAATGTCGATACTACCAAAAGTAATCTACATGTTTAATGCAGTTCCCATCAAAATTCCAATGACATTCATTAAAGAGATTGAAAAATCTACTGTTAAATTTATATGGAAACACAAGAGGCCACGAATAGCCAAGGCAATACTCAGTCAAAAGAACAATGCTGGAGGTATCACGATACCTGACTTCAAACTATATTACAAAGCAATAACAATAAAAACAGCATGGTACTGGCACAAAAACAGACATGAAGACCAGTGGAACAGAATAGAGGACCCAGATATGAAGCCACATAACTATAACCAACTTGTCTTTGACAAAGGCGCTAAAAATATACGATGGAGAAAAAGCAGCCTCTTCTACAAAAACTGCTGGGAAAACTGTTTAGCAGTCTGCAAAAAACTGAAACTAGATCCATGTATATCACCCTATACCAATATTAACTCAAAATGGATCAAGGATCTTAATATCAGACCACAAACTCTAAACATACAGGAAAGAGTAGGAAATACTCTGGAATTAGGAGGTATAGGTAAGAACTTTCTCAATGGAACCCCAGCAGCATGGCAACTAAGAGATAGCATAGATAAACAGGACTTCATAAAACTAAAAAGCTTCTGCTCAACAAAAGAAATGGTCTCTAAACTGAAGAGAACACCCACAGAGTGGGAGAAAATATTTGCCAACTACACATCAGACAAAGGACTGATAACCAGAATATATAGGGAACTTAAAAAACTAAATTCTCCCAAAACTAATGAACCAATAAAGAAATGGGCAAGTGCACTAAACAGAACTTTCTCAAAAGAAGAAATTCAAATGGCCAAAAAACACATGAAAAAATGCTCACCATCTCTAGCAATAAAGGAAATGCAAATTAAAACCACACTAAGATTCCACCTCACCCCTGTTAGAATAGCCCTCATTAGAAACACCACGAACAACAGGTGTTGGCGAGGATGCAGGGAAAAAGGAACCCTCATACACTGTTGGTGGGAATGTAAACTAGTACAACCACTCCGGAAAAAAATTTGGAGGCTACTTAAAAAGCTAAACATTGATCTACCATTTGATCCAGCAATACCACTCTTGGGCATATACCCAAAAGATTGTGACACAGGTTACTCCAGAGGCACCTGCACACCCATGTTTATTGCAGCACTATTCACAATAGCCAAGTTATGGAAACAGCCAAGATGCCCCACCACTGAAGAATGGATCAAGAAAATGTGGTCTCTATACACAATGGAATTTTATGCAGCCATGAAGAAGAACGAAATGTTATCATTCGCTGGTAAATGGATGGAATTGGAGAACATCATTCTGAGTGAGGTTAGCCTGGCCCAAAAGACCAAAAATCATATGTTCTCCCTCATATGTAGACATTTGATCAAGGGCAAACACAACAAGGGGAATGGACTTTGATCACAAGATAAAAGCGAGAGCACACAAGGGAGGGGTGAGGATAAGTAAGACACCTAAAAAATTAGTTAGCATTTGTTGCCCTCAACGCAGAGAAACTAAAGCAGATGCCTTAAAGCAACTGAGGCCAATAGGAGAAGGGGACCAGGAACTAGAGAAAAGGTTAGATCAAGAAGAATTAACCTAGAAGGTAACACACATGCACAGGAAATTAATGTGAGTCAACACCCTGTATAGCTATCCTTATCTCAACTAGCAAATACCCTTGTTCCTTCCTATTATTGTCCAATCTTAAGGGCAAAATAGTTTCTGCCAGCTACTGAGGAGGAGAGTGAGGGGGCGGAGTGGGTAGTAAGGGAGGGGGGTGGGGGCAGGGGGGAGAAATGACCCAAGCCTTGTATGCACATATGAATAATAAAAAAATTAAGAATGACTCTTTTCTCAGTGAAACTTCTATGTTACCTAAAAATTCAAAGATTTTGCTGCTGTGAAATCTTTATCCCAAACACAAGACTATTTCACTTTTAAAAAAGAAACCTGAGATTAGCAACTATTCGTAGGTGTTGCCATGTGTTTTATGGAGCAATGGTAGATACTTTTGGGAGCCTTGGCATTAAAGGATCCATTCAGGCTAAATTCAAATAAGAGGAAAGCAACCAAACTTACTAACAAATACATCCTCGATCCAAAGAGCAAGCTAAAAAATGTGCTAAACAAGTAATATACTCTTATTCTAAATTTATTCTGATAGAATGGATAGATACTACAAGTTGAAAATATATGTTATATAACCAAATGCTTTACATTTCTCCAATTTCGAATTTTTTGTTTTAAGAGAGAAAAATATTTATAGATAATGTGAAATTATTTAATTTGCTGAAGTGTTTTTCAAACCTTCAAGTTCCTATTACTCAGGGAGTGATTTAATCATGAAAAGGCCAAAATGCAAAAAGAAGATTTAAGAAAATTGTTCTAATGCAATTAACTGATTCTGATTCACACTCAGCGTTGCATGTTAGGGCAATGATATTAAAAGCAGAGCTATAAGTCTAATTAACAGACATCATAAGGAATAAAGAAAAAGAAAATTCTAGAACTGGCAAGAAAAGAAAAAAGACCCACCTTTCCTAGATATTCTGATTCTGAGGGCTGTTGTCTTTCTTCTATGGAGTCTGGACCCTGAGGTAGGCTAGGACTAAATGCCATGAGGTCAGTCTTCGGTGGCACCTCTGCAGAGCACACCCTATGCCGCCTCTGCTGTGAGTACGACCAGCTCCCCACCGCGCTGGAGCACACCAGCATGGGCTTCCCAGGCCCGCACATGCTCCCAGAAGGCGCCGCTGAGCAACGCAGAGCTGTGTACAGCAGCAACGTGAGCACCAGCAGACTGGACACCGCGCAGATGGCGATGATCAGGTACACGTTGACATTCACCAGCGCAGCCTCAGAGCTGGAAGCTCCAAATGAAGTTCGCAAGACTTTTGGCTCATGGCTGCTGTCCACCAGAGACACCAGCACAGTGGCTGTGGCCATCAGCGCCGGCTCGCCATGATCCTTCACCAGAACCAGTAGGCATTGGCGCGGCGCATCAGCCTCGTCGAGGGCGCGCGTCGTGCTGATCTCGCCCGTGTACAGCCCCACGCGGAACGGGCTGCGCGCACCACCCGCCGCCGGCTGCAGCTCATAAGACAGCCACGCGTTGTAGCCAGAGTCCGCGTCCACCGCGCGCACCTTCGCCACCACGTGGCCCGCGCCCACTGACCGCGACACCAGCTCGCTCACCGCGCCGCCCACAGCAGGCCCCAGCAGCGCGGGCGCATTGTCGTTCTCATCCAGCACGAACACCTGCAGCGTCACGTTGCTGCCCAGGGGCGGCACGCCAGCGTCGCGCGCGCTCACCTGGAACTGCAGCAGCTCCAGCTCCTCGTGGTCCAGCGGCTGCAGCGCGTACACCTTGCCGCTCTCCGCGTGCACCGACACGTAGCTCGACAGCGCGCGCTCGCCCACCCGCCGCTCCACCAGCGAGTAGGACACCAGCGCGTTCTCCTGCGCGTCCACGTCCCGCGCCGACACCGTGAAGATGTGCGAACCCGGCGTGTTGTTCTCCTTCACGAACACCGTGTACTCGGGCTGCGCGAACGCAGGCGCGTTGTCGTTCACGTCGGCCACCTCCACGGACACGCTGGCCGTGGCCCACAGCGAGGGCGAGCCCCCGTCCCGCGCGGTCACCACCACCTTATAGTCAGATATGGTCTCTCGGTCCAGGGCGCCGTCAAGGACCAGGGAATAGTAATTCTTGAAAGTGGACACCAGTTTGAAGGGGACATGGGCTGTTAACGTGCAGGTCACCTGTCCATTGGTACCTGAGTCACGGTCTGACACTGTGATAAGAGCGATGACAGTGCCCAGCGTAGCATCCTCTTTTATAGGAAGCGAGAGAGACATTATTGAAACTTTTGGTGTATTATCGTTGATATCCACAAGTTTTACTGAAACTTTACAGTGTCCCGACATTGATGGAATTCCTTTGTCAAATGCAACGACCTGAATATCATAGGATTTCGTTTCTTCATAATCTAATTTCCCCTTAGTCTTGATTTCCCCTAAGGTGGGGTCTATTTTGAACTTTGTCTGAATAGCGGAGGTCACATCACTACTGAATGAATACACAATCTCGCTGTTTGATCCTTCATCTGCATCGGAAGCATTTAATTTAAGCACTAAAGTTCCGTTTGCAGTGTTCTCTAGCAACTGCACTTTGTAAACTGATTGGGCAAAAGTAGGTTCATTGTCATTTATATCTAATACCTTAATAAGTATTTGAACGCTGCCGGTGAGCTCAGGTTTGCCCCCATCAGTAGCTACCAGTAACAAATTAATCTCGGCTCTTTCCTCTCTGTCCAGAGATTTCCCCAGCACGAGAAACAAAGATTGGCTTAGCTCATCATTTATCTCTATGTCTAGAAAGAAAAACTCACTAGGGCTGAGTTTGTAGGACAGAAGAGCATTTACTCCAATGTCAGCATCAGATGCTCCCTCTAAAGGAAATCTTGAGTCAATCAGCCTGGATTCAGGAAACCGGAGTGTCTTTACTATAATTGGAAACGCAGGCGGATTGTCATTAATGTCCTTCACCTCCACCTCCACATGGAAAACCTGCAGCGGCCTGTCCACGATCACCTCCAGGTGGATGCTGCACTCCGCGCTCTGCCCGCACAGCTCCTCCCGGTCGATCCGAGAATTCACAAACAAAATGCCATTCTGCAGATTTACCTCCAGAAGGTCCCCGCAGTCCTTGGTCGCCACCCGGAACAGGCGCGGCACCAGCTCCGCCAGCTCCAGTCCCAGGTCCTGCGCAATGCGGCCCACGAAGGTGCCGTGTTTGGCCTCCTCGGGGACCGAATAGTGCAGCTGGCCGCTCCCCGCCTCCCAGGCTGCGAGGAGCAGAAGCGAGAGCAGCAAACACTTCCGGACTTCTCGGCCTCTTCTCAGAGAAGACACCATTACTAATCCTCCGTGAGTTGATCAAATTAAAGGATCGTGTTTAACAAAAAATAAATAAATATTCTAGTTCCTGTTCAAGTCCTGCTTCTTCTCTCTGCTTCCCCTATGGTTCTGCTCATCTGGAGTAACAAAGGGGCTTTAGGTGTTTCCCTTGCTAGAAAACAGTCTCTGGTAGACAGCGACACCATGTGGCTGAAATGTAGTTTCTACTTCACCATGTTGACCACGTTTAAATGTATTTTGTTCCATAGCGTTGAGAATAGTCACATTGTGATGAATTTTTCAGCCTGTAAAACTGAACTTCTGTATCTATTAGACAATAATTTCCCATTCCTGTGCCTTGCCCATTGTAGCCACCACTCTACTTTCTGTTTCTGTAAGTTTCACCATTTCAGATAATTCCTATAAGTGAAATCACACAGTATTTGGTTTTTTGTGATTGGCTTATTCGGCTTAGGCTAATGTCCTGAAGGCTCAAGAATGTTGTAGCAGTGACAGGATTTCGTTTTTAGGGCTAATTAAGTTTCTATTTTGTGACCACGGTATATTTTGTATAACCATCCAGCCATTCATGGTTTAGGTTGCTTCCACTTCTTGGCTTCTGTAAATAGTGCGGGTACCAACACAGGTGTGCAAATATCTCTTGGAGACTATGCTTTCAATACGTTGAGATATATTCACATTTTTACTGTTTCTTCAAAGCAAGCACATAAGAATCAAAGTGCATTTTAATCAGTTGAAACTGATATTTTTATATAAATATAAAAATATTTATATATTAAATATAAAAATATTTATATATTTTGCTGCTATTTTATAATTTAATTTTGATTTTTGAAATGTTTTCAGATGCTTGAAAATTAATAATGTATTAGTTTCTCACTTGGATAGCATGTTATTAATTTAGGAATATTCTCTTTTCAATTACATTTGAATTTTTATCCCAGAACCATACCACTGGTCTCTTTTAGTGTTAATTATTTGAGACTGTCTTCTTTTATTCTTAGCTGACTCCTTCACATGTAAAAATATGAAAATAGAATAAAGATAACATAAAGATGAAACAAAATGAATCGCAGAATAGGTCAATGCACAAAATGTATAATAAAGGCTTATTTTCAGTTATTCTATGTATATGATGAATTTTCTTTTTAACTTCCTAGGAAAAGAAGAGAACAAAATTGCAAAATTTACAGAGTTCATTTTTTTTTTGTGGTACTGGGGATTGAACTCAGGGCCTGGCACTTACTATGCAGGCAATCTACCACTTGAGCTACAACTCCAGCTCTTACAGAGTTCATTTTAAAAAGCAAAGAAAACCTAGCTTTTCCTGGTGCTGAAACCCAATAAAAATTTCCCCTAGAATTCAGTATCATAAAGTATTTATTCACATTATCTATGAAAGTATATATTTATATTATAATCATACTCTAACAATGAATCCCAAGTAATCTGACTTGAGAAGAACCAAGGCTTCATATGTTGGCTTTTACATGGAAATGGGTAATTATTTGCTGACTTTAGGCAGAGATGGGTTTATACCCCCAAATAATATGATAAGGAAAATAACTATATTTACACTTTCTTTCCCTCTGTTGAACTTCTCAGACAGATTTTTCCCATATAATGGAAAAATAGTCAAAGTAGCTTTTAGGCTACATGTTACCACTTTAGTGCCTTTCAGTGTAAAGTTTCCTTTACTCAGTGGTGCCAGCAAAAAGTCCTAGGTATACCTTCCCATGGCCCAGTTTAAATGATGTATGTTTCCTTCAGAAAATGCTTATGATGGTTTCTCCATTGGCCATACTTGGGTCACTTGTTCATTGCTGAAATCAGGAGATAAAACCAGGTCTGTCTAAATTATACACACTGAAATGGGGGAGTTTGGCTCTTATGGAGGCCAAGGCACTGAGCCAAATTCTGTTGGCGCTTACACTGCTTACACATAGCTTCAGGCTATTCATTAGAGCATCACATATTTGCAATACAATTGTATATGTTTGATACCCAGAAATTTTTACATAATCAGTGACCAACATATTGACTACTGTGGACACATGACAAAATTAATATCCAGAATCCAGATGTTAGCATCAAGAACCATGACTGCTTGAGACAATTTTTGAATTTGCATAAGGTAATTATGTTGGATTTTGAGAATGAGCTGTGGGAGAATAAGACATATTTTGAGCTTCTGAGGGCCTAGAATATCTCTCTCCCTCCTCTAGAGAACTAGAGTAACATTGCAAGATACGCAAGCACATTTCCTCCAAAGGGGAAAAGAGACAGAGAAGCCATACTCAGCAAATAACACCAACCCTCCTTGACATCTCTTGATATCTACAGTGAGTTGAATAGTATTTATACCCAGATCATCAGAATGTGACCTTGTTTATAATAAAGACTTTTACATACATAATTAAAGTGATGATATTAATATGATATCACCCTAGATTAAGGTTGGTCATAAATCCAATGATGACTTTCTCTTAGACAGAAAAAGAGAAGATACATAGTGACACAAACAAGATGTGAATACGGACACAAAATGTGAGTTATGCTGCCACAAGTCAAGTAATGCCAAGAGCCACCAGAATTTTCTCCTTGAGTATTGAAAGGGAATGTGGCCCAGCCAACGCCTTGATTTTGGACTTTTGGTCTCTAGAACTGTGAGAGAATAATTTTCTGTTGTTTCAAGTCACCAAGGTTTGGAAATTTGTTATAGCAGGCAAAGGAAATTTATACAGTATGCACTGTTAAAACTGTACTTTTTGCATCTACCAAAGTAAACATAACTTCTATGAGTCTAATCATTCATTCTTGGAAAACCTGCCTACTGTTTTCCAAAACAACTACAAAAACCCAGAAGAAAAAAGAAACAAGAAGGGAGGAATGGATGCTAAGCAAGAAAAAAAAAAGGAGAGGTACCTATGACATTTTAAACTTCACTTTACTGCTTTTCTTATATTACCTTTCATATGTAAGAAAAAGTAATCACAACAATAGTTGCCTCCCACCATGAAATCCAAGTTACCTAATCTGCTTAATAGTCAGATACATTGACTAAAATGTTACTAATAATGTTCCTTTATCAGTTAAATTACTTACTTTGACACTCTTCAAATTTATTCTTTTTTACATTCTAATGGCAGTGGAACCCCAATGAAAATATTACTTTGAATTCACTACTTTATTTTCCTCTACAATGTAAATACAATTTTATTTCTGGTTCCTGCAAAGTTCTGCAGTTATGAGATACTTTGTATAACAGCTTTTCTCTGCATGTTAGTTCAACACCCCAGATTTCATTGACCTTATGTCATCTCCGTATCAATTTGTGCTTCCGTAATTGCTGCAACAGTAAACGATAGCAGAAGAGAGTCTTGCATTGACTGTAATATAAGTCTACTTGAAAATTACACATATTCACATTTCACTGGCCAAAGAAAAATCACATAACTATGATATGGAAAAGTAGTAGGGAATTGAAATCCTCCAGTGTTCCCAAAAGGAGGAAAATAGAAATGTGGCTAGTGGCTACCAAAATAAACAATTATTTCTCATTCTTATCTATTTGTATTTTTGACTGACTAGTAGTCTCAAAGGTGCCTCAATGATACCTTGTTTTTCTAATTATTTATTTTTATATCAGAACATAGAAGTACAATTCTAGTCTTTAAACTGAAGTTTTTTAAAAAATAACAAATGTTGGAGAGGATGTAGGGAAAAAGGAACCTTTACACACTACTGGTGGAAATGTAAATTAGGGCAGCCACTATGGAAATCAGTATGGAGGTTCTTCAGAAAACTAAAAATAGGCTTGGTACAGTGGTTCATACCTGTAGTACCAGCTACTCCAGAGGCAGAGATCAGAAAGATCAAAGTTTGAAGCCAGCCCTGGCAAAAAAAAGTTAGCGAGACCCCACCTCAACAACAGCAACAAAAAGCTGGGTGTAGTGGCACACATCTGTCATCCCAGCTACTCCGGAAGCATAAATAGAAGGATCAGGATCCAGGCTGGATTCAAGCAAAAGATCCTATCTCAAAAAAGAACCAAAAGCAAAAAGGATTTGAAGGTGTAGCTCAAGTAGTAGAGCACTATTGAAGTTATGTTATCCACACAAAGATTCTGAATAGGGCAACAATATTAGCTACCAATAGGAAATCCACTCATATTTACGTTAAAATAAAGACTAAGTAACAATACCACTCCACATTCATCTCCAAGTTAATGCTTCCAACTAACTCAGGAAACTTTTAGCCTTTACACCAATCTTATACCACAGAAATAACTGTCTCCTTATTTTTAGATAATGTATTAATATAAAACTTTTTTCACAGTGATCCAAATGCAGCTGTATGAAGGTTAGTCTAGTAGGATTATCAAAAGATGCTCAATTCTATCAATAGTCTTATTGTTGCCCTCTCATTGAAGCACTATGAATTACTTTTTTAACCTTTATAAATTCTTTATTAAAAGGAGTTGCATAATTGTAGCTTTCAATGCCAACCTCTAACTCAAGCTCTCCTGCTTAATAAAAAAAAATTTATGTTTATCCTTTACTGCTACTTGTGATTTTCAATTTGGCCTCAAAACATACTTCCTTACATGCCTCTCAATTATTTGATCATTTTAATTGCCCTTTTTAGGGCATTTTGTAATTGCTAGATCTTGCATTTCTCTTGAGGTTGGGTAATGAAAATTACAGTTTCCCGAGTACTGTTTGCAAAAAGAGGGAATGGTCTACTTTGTTATCTGCTTCTGTTTCCAGAAAACTTGCTAATAACAGTCAGCATTTTATTGAGTATTGGTCACAAATGAGATTCTCTTTTATGCACACTTTGATTTGACAAAGAAAACTGCAAAATGAACATTCCACCAAATCCAAACCTTTGTATAACTTTATTGTTCTTTCAAATAGGTTAGAATGTTGTCCCCTTGGAGAAGGCACGCTGGCACACTGCTATAATCCTAGCAACATGGGAGACATAGGTAGGAGGATCATAGTCTGAGGTCAGACCCAGGGCAAAAAGTATGAGACTCAATCTGGAAGATAACTAAAGCAAAAAAGGACCGGAAGTGTGACAAAAATGGTGGAGCAAGGCCCTGAGTTCAATGCCCTGTACCACCACCATCACCACTACCAAAAAATAATAATGCTGTCCCCTTTGAAGCCAGGAAACTTTGACTATTTTGATTCATTGTTGCTGTATCCCTGGAGTTCTATGGCAGGGCTTATGATATGTTAGGCTCTCAGTAAGTGCTTGTTGAGTAAATAATAAATAACTATTGAATGTTTCACTAGAGACAATGTCCAGGCAATACTAAGCCTGGATATCAATATTGTTAACAAATATGAGTTGGGAAAAACTCTTTGTGATTTCCAAGTCTATGATTTCCAATTATATAATCCTGCAAAGCTTATCTCATATAGAGAGGAACTTGGAAGTTTTCTTGGTATCAAGATCTTTCCATGACTTTCAATGACTGGGTAAGTTACAAAAATATGCTTTCAACCTACTTCTTACAATGCTATAAGCAACAACTGTGTATCAGCTCAAATTTCTGGAAACTTAACTACCAAATTATTTTAATTTATTATAAGAATGTTTTCACAAGGGACTTTTCTTTTTTTTTTTCTTTTTTCTTTTATTATTCATATGTGCATACAAGGCTTGGTTCATTTCTCCCCCCTGCCCCCACCCCCTCCCTTACCACCCACTCCGCCCCCTCCCTCTCCCCCCCCCTCAATACCCAGCAGAAACTATTTTGCCCTTATTTCTAATTTTGTTGTAGAGAGAGTATAAGCAATAACAGAAAGGAACAAGGGTTTTTGCTGGTTGAGATAAGGATAGCTATACAGGGCATTGACTCACATTGATTTCCTGTGCGTGGGTGTTACCTTCTAGGTTAATTCTTTTTGATCTAACCTTTTCTCTAGTACCCGTTCCCCTTTTCCTATTGGCCTCAGTTGCTTTAAGGTATCTGCTTTAGTTTCTCTGCGTTAAGGGCAACAAATGCTAGCTAGTTTTTTAGGTGTCTTACCTATCCTCACCCCTCCCTTGTGTGCTCTTGCTTTTATCATGTGCTCATAGTCCAATCCCCACAAGGGACTTTTCTACATGTTTATTTGAATGCTTGGTGAGCAAAGATATATCCAATTAATACTTGTGTCACTTTAGGATCAGACATAGGAAATAAAATGTAACATTTTGCTCTTGACTGACTAGCAAATTCAGTGAGGCCTATATAAACTTTGTGTCATTTAGCTTTGTAAAGCTGATACAAAAATATTGTTTAGTGTATTTCTCAAGTACATTATTCAACATAATGACTAATAATTCCTTAATTGTATATCAGGAAGAGTATTTTTCCTTTTCCAAATAACTAGTATACAGAGTTTCCTTTTGTTATTATTTTTCCAATTTCTATATTTGCTTCCAGAGAGATGACTATTAGGACTTACACCTTATCTAGGATATATTTTTGAAAATATAACTCACACCTTTCTCTTGATCTTTTTTCCCTGAGTCAATAACTCACTATGTAGCCCAGTCAGATCCTTCTGCCTCAGCCTCCCAAGTAATGGAATTACAGGCTTTGGACACCACACCCTGCTTCTCTTGTCTTATACTTTGACTTTTAAGCATAATGCTTAAAATTTCTCCCATTGTTAAGTCCCCTTAAATATTAAAATATAGGCAATGACCTGTATTAGAACAAACAAGATTTTTTTCTTATATCTTTGGGAAATTTGAAGAAAACCTAGCAATCACAATGAACTTGGTTTTGTTGAGCTTCAGCACATTTATCCATATACTGAAACTGAAGTTTCACCTCAGAAAGTCATTGGAAGGATGGTAATAAAATATTTGTGTGTCAATGGAAGGTGCTCGGTCTCCTAAATGACAAGTTCATGCAATATTAAGTCTTCTAGATCCAGGGGAATGGCATCAGGAAATTTTCTATAATGACAATGAAATGGTTGTATATTTTAACACAGAAACTAAAAATGTCACCCAAAACTATATTTTAAACTGCCCACTTTGAAACTTAAAAGGAAGCCAGAGGTGGTTTCTGCAACTTTGCCTACAATTATTTGTGCAAGTCTTGACATTTCACTATAGTGAAATAAAGTAATAAGGAAACCTGAAAATATCACTGTTTGACCTGTTGGGATCCTGTGTTAAATATGATCAACAATGCCTAGCATTTGTAAGATCCTGGGCTCCATCCAGTACCACCAAAAGAGGTGGGGGGGAATCAATAACAAACAGTTCAGAAGTATTTTTAAGAGTATCAAGGAATATAAATGATTTCCCTACATGTTTTTGTTTCAAGATGTAACTGCAATTAATAAAATATCTACATTAAATGCTAAGATGTGTTTAAATGTTAGTGGACACCCTGAATACATTTTAAAAGTGATGTTTCAGTCAGGTGGCAGTGGCTCACACCTGTTGCTTGGGAGTCTGAGATCTAGAGGATGTCGTCGGTTGGAGGCCAGCCAAGGACCCCATCTCCAAAAAGGCCATGCAAAATGGACTGGAAGTGTGGCTTAAGCGGTAGAGCGCCTAAGCTCAAACTGCAGTCCCACCAATAAATAAATAAAGTAACATTCCTAAGGATGGTTAGATGAAATAAGCCTACAAACAGAAAGAAATGTAAAGCAAAGCTCGAATTTGAACTTACATTGCCGGAGAGATCCGAATTTACTTGTGGATGTTCATTGCTTTCCGAAGTGTTCAAACCTGGAGCTAGACCCGGGCTAAAGGCCATAAGGTCAGTCTTGGGTGGCACCTCCCCAGAGCACACCCTCTGCCTCCTCTGCTGCGAGTACGACCAGCTCCCCACCGCGCTGGAGCACACCAGCATGGGCTTCCCAGGCCCGCACATGCTCCCGGTGGGCGCCGCTGAGCAACGCAGCGCTATGTACAGCAGCAACGTGAGCACCAGCAGACTGGACACAGCGCAGATGGCAATGATCAGGTACACATTGACATCCACCAGAGCTGCCTCCTGGGCCACTGAACCCGCCAGTGACGGCGAAGAGGCTTTTGGTGCTTGACCACTGTCCACCAGAGACACCAGCACAGTGGCGGTGGCCATCAGCGCTGGCTCGCCATGGTCCTTCACCAACACCAACAAGCGTTGGCGCGACGCGTCAGCCTCGTCCAGGGCGCGCGTCGTGCTGATCTCGCCCGTGTACAGCCCCACGCGGAACGGGCTGCGCGCACCACCCGCCGCCGGCTGCAGCTCATAAGACAGCCACGCGTTGTAGCCAGAGTCCGCGTCCACCGCGCGCACCTTCGCCACCACGTGGCCCGCGCCCACTGACCGCGACACCAGCTCGCTCACCGCGCCGCCCACAGCAGGCCCCAGCAGCGCGGGAGCATTGTCGTTCTCATCCAGCACGAACACCTGCAGCGTCACGTTGCTGCCCAGGGGCGGCACGCCAGCGTCGCGCGCGCTCACCTGGAACTGCAGCAGCTCCAGCTCCTCGTGGTCCAGCGGCTGCAGCGCGTACACCTTGCCGCTCTCCGCGTGCACCGACACGTAGCTCGACAGCGCGCGCTCGCCCACCCGCCGCTCCACCAGCGAGTAGGACACCAGCGCGTTCTCCTGCGCGTCCACGTCCCGCGCCGACACCGTGAAGATGTGCGAACCCGGCGCGTTGTTCTCCTTCACGAACACCGTGTACTCGGGCTGCGCGAACGCAGGCGCGTTGTCGTTCACGTCGGCCACCTCCACGGACACGCTGGCCGTGGCCCACAGCGAGGGCGAGCCCCCGTCCCGCGCGGTCACCACCACCTTATAGTCAGATATGGTCTCTCGGTCTAAGGCGCCGTCAAGGACCAGGGAATAGTAATTCTTGAAAGTGGACACCAGCTTGAAGGGAACATTAGGGGTCAAGGAGCAGGACACCTGCCCATTGACACCTGAGTCGAGGTCAGACACCACAATGAGACCAATAACGGTACTAAGTGGAGCATCCTCTCTGATGGGCAAAGACAATGAAGTGATCACCACTTTGGGAGTATTATCATTTACGTCCAGTACCTTTACCAAAACCTTGCAGTGATTTGACATCGGAGGACTTCCCTTATCAACTGCCTTTACCTGAATTTCATAGGATTTTGTTTCTTCATAATCCAAATTACCAATTACTCTAATTTCTCCTGAGTTGGAATCAATTTTGAATTTTTCTGGAATGTTAGGAGAAACATCATTGCCAAAGGAAAAGACAACTTCACCGTTTATACCTTCATCAGTGTCAGAGGCGTTTAACATCGTCACTAATGTTCCGTTTGCTGTACTCTCTAATAAGTGGACTCTGTACACGGCCTGGTCAAACAGAGGAGCATTATCATTAACATCGAGTACAGTGATCAGCAGCTGAACCGTACCTTTCAGTGCTGGTTTGCCTCCGTCAGTAGCTGTCAATAATAAATGAAGTTCTGGTGTTTCTTCTCTATCCAAAGATTTCCTCAGTTCAAGAGACAGAGATTTACTCAGTTCATCACTTGCCTGTACATCCAAAGAAAAGTAATCACTGGGACTCAGAGTGTAAGTTAGAAGAGCATTAACACCAATGTCTCGGTCAGCAGCTCCCTCTATAGGAAAACGCGAATCCAGTTGTCTGTTTTCAGGAATAAACATCCTTTGTTCTCGGCCTCTGAAGACCGGCGGGTTGTCGTTAATGTCCTTCACCTCCACCTCCACATGGAAAACCTGCAGCGGCCTGTCCACGATCACCTCCAGGTGGATGCTGCACTCCGTGCTCCGCCCGCACAGCTCCTCCCGGTCGATCCGAGAATTCACAAACAAAATGCCATTCTGCAGATTTACCTCCAGAAGGTCCCCGTGGTCCTTGGTCGCCACCCGGAACAGGCGCGGCACCAGCTCCGCCAGCTCCAGTCCCAGGTCCTGCGCGATGCGGCCCACGAAGGTGCCGTGTTTGGCCTCCTCGGGAACCGAGTAGTGCAGCTGGCCGCTCCCCGCCTCCCAGGCTGCGAGGAGCAGAAGCGAGAGCAGCAGGCGCTGGGCTCTAGGGCCTCCTCTCCTGGCAAACAGCATCGCAAAAGCAATGCACCTTTCTTACCGCGCTCACCTTATTCTAAAAGCATACTTTTTAACTTCGTCATTTCGATCATTTTCTCCATACCATTTTCGTCTTCTGTCGGGTGGTGACGAAATGAAGCTTCCTCCTTTAGTTTTTAGTGGTCAGTACCTCATTTCCATTGCATGGACTTTGTGGTGTACAGCGACATCGTGTGGTTAATGCGAATTTTAGATCCATTCGTTGATCTCTTAAAATATTCTCTGCATTCATTTCCATTTTACTCAATGTGATCATTTTATGTCCTTTAAAAACCCAG
The DNA here is from genome assembly GCF_047511655.1 of Castor canadensis. Classification (NCBI taxonomy): domain Eukaryota; kingdom Metazoa; phylum Chordata; class Mammalia; order Rodentia; family Castoridae; genus Castor; species Castor canadensis. The sequence goes on from NC_133391.1 coordinate 78,480,987, forward strand.
GACATTCCACATCTCATTTCAGAGTATGTAATTTAGTATTTTCCTTTAGCAATTATCACAAAGATATTACAGTTGGATTTGAGAAAATTCAGGATATTTTTGGCCTCTCATACACCATTGTATAAAAACAATTTATCAGCTCAAATATTTTTATTGTTAAATACTTGTAACTTTATGCTGAAGTTTTAGCATAATTCACATAATAAAACCACAAAAGTTTGTCTTATTCTAACACAGATTGGGCATTTACTTAGATTTATAAATATTCAGAGGCTAAGTATAGACTATTTTCCTTGAATACATTTTAAATGTCTTCATTGTTGTAGGAACAACTTCATCATTTTCTTATAAGATAAATGTTCAAATAAAGATTTTTAAGGGCTTTCCCTTGATGCTTGTTATATAACATAATAACCTAAGTTCTGAACTCAAAACTTTTGACTTCCAAAAGTCACTGTTCCAAATTGAATTTTTTATATTTGTTCCTATCACAAATTTTCAGCCATATCTTCCTCCTTATTAAGATCAAACATTGTTATATCTCAACAAAAATAATGATATTGCATCACTGTCAAGTGCAAATGCCAAATCTTATAATAGTCCACAGTCAAGATGAAAAATGTAAAGACAGAGAAAAGATTAAATTTTTATAGAAAATTATTTGAGAATAACCTATCAATAAACTCCTTCAACTTTAGTCCAATTCATAATCAGAATTACATAGTGGCACTGGTGTGACTAAAAATTAGGTCAGAATAAACTTTCAGAAGTTATTTTTTAAAGAATGGACTTAATGTTTCTATTTAAATACTAAGAATATTTAAGGATACTAATATGAATAAGAATGTCTTTATTATTAGAAACCCCAAATCCTTATTTTACAATTAGAATATACACAAAACTATGTTATTTTTAAAGATCAGAATATATTTTAATCATAGTTCAATGCAATTACTTTATTAGACAGGTATAGCAATATAAGAGACATGAATATCCTCTTGCTCCAAAAGTAAAACAAAGCTAGAAGTTAGAAATATCCTAAATATCAGTAGATTTAGACAATGCTGTCAATATTTGAATGCTGAAAGCATTTTAATGTGTTATAAATTTTAGGACCTGAAAAATGATGTAGTAATGAGTTCCATGAGTTTTCTTTCTATTTATTCCAAGCTTAAATCTAAAGAAGCCAGTAACCTAGAAACATAATTGGATACAGATGAGAAAAGCTAAAAATAATATTTTTGTCTCTAAACAAAGTATCAGGGAAGGGGATGCCTAGCAATACAAAAACTCTTAGCTACTACAGAAAAAAATGGCTCCATATTGGCAAAGGTTTTGTGGGGAAACTGTATTTATACTCTTGCAAAGCAGTAACAAGGTACTCCAAGATTCCTGTCAAAGTGACACCAGAGAAGGCCAAATATGGAGCTAGGACTTTCATTCCTTTCATCCAATACCCTGTAGATCATGTGGGTAGCTTAGACTCCCCCTTGCCTCTGCTTGGGTGAGGTCAGAGGAGGTCTAGGGTACAGCCAAGACTTTCACCATGTGATTTTTTTAAAAAGCCATCCCCACCACAGTGTCAGTGGAGGACACATGTAGAGCCATAATTTCCACCTCAACTACCAGAGCAGAGGGCATTCCATTCAGATTTTGGTGGAGACCTATGGGGAAATGGGCATCTACCTCTATGTGGTTATAATGAAGCAGTGCCCAACCTACCTCTCTGACAGAGTGGTGCCAGAAGCAGCCAAGTAAAATCCAGAATTTAGAACATGATATAAAAACGTTCAAGTTTCAACAATAAAAACCACTCATCATATCATCAAATAGGAAGATAAATAACTGAGTTTTTAAAAAATGTATAGTATTCTCTTCTTATCTCACCATGGCTTCAGGTACCCATGGTCAACAGCAACAGAGAAACATTCAATGAGAAATTGCAGAAATAAACTATCCATAAGTGTTAAACTGTTACCATTTTGAGTAGCATGATGAAATCTTGTGCCATATTACTCCATTTTGACTGAAATACAAATCATTCCTCTCTCCAACATATTCATGCTATAATTGCTACCCACCCACTGGTCACTTAGTAACTATCTCAGTTATCAGTTTGACTGTTTCAGTATTGCAGTGCTTGTGTTTGAGAAGCCTTTATTTTACTTAAGAATGGCCCCAAAGTGCAAGAGTAGGAACCCAGAGCATAAGACAGTGGTAGAGCATTTGTTTAGCATGTGTGAAGCCCTGGGTTCTATGCCCCACTCTCTAAAATAAATGTACATGAATAATGCTGATGACAATTCAGAAATACCAAAGAGAATCCATAAGATGCTTTCTTTTAGTGAAAAGGTGAAGGTTCTCAACCTAATGAAAGAAAAAAATTGCATACAAAAAAGACCACATTCATACAACTTTTACTATGGTAAGTTGCTATAATTTTATTTTATTATTAGTTTTAGTCCATCTCTTACTGTATCTAATTTATAAATTAAACTTTAACATAGCTGTGTTTGTGTAAGAAAAAGCATAACACATATAGCGTTCAGTACGTTCAGAGTTTCAGGTATCCATTTTGTTTGGAACATATCCCCTATGGTAAAGAGGGACAGCTGTATGAGATGACAGCTTTTAGAATTCTCTGACAAAGTCTTCTGAGATTTTCTATTTCATTGCCAAGGCTTCCTATTTTTTATTCAGGCACATTTGCAATTAGAATATAAAGCTTCAGAAAAGAAAGTTTCAATAATGAAATAGATAGCAAAGAACTAACAGAAAGTTTAGAATAGAAAAATACAATAACTGAAATAAAATCCTAGTAGAAGGATGGGGTGGTCAACTTCTGAAAATAAAAGACAAAGAAAACAACCTGTGAACAACAGGAGGGAAGACACCTTACCTACACATAGGAAAAACTATTCTTATTACAGTGAATATCCCATGAGAACTCTGACAGATGGAAAGAAGTATCACAATATTTTTAAAATTCTGAAGGAAAAGAAGTGTCACACAGAAGAGCAGATCCAGTGAGAGTATCTTTCCCAAATGAAAGGGAAATCAAGAAATCTTTATATGAGTGAAAAGATAATTTGTCGCTAGCAGGTCTACACTAAACGAATCACAAAAGTTTCTCAAAACAGAAAGGAAGCTGGGTGCCAGTGGCACATACCTGTAATCCTAGCTACTCAGGAGGCAGAGATCAGGAGGATCAAGGTTTGAAGACAGCCCAGGAAAACAGTTTCCAAGACCCTATCTCAAAAAAGAACCCTTCACCAAAAAAGGGCTGGTGGAGTGGCTCAAGGTGTAGGCCTGAGTTCAAACCCCAGTTCCATAAAAAAAGAAAACCATAAAACTAGGTATCTTGGAAGATCAAGAAAGAAGAAAGAACATAGTAAGTGTAAATATGAGTAGATACAACAGCATTTTCTTCTCTTGAATTTTCTCAATTATGCTCAATAGTTGAAGCTAAAATGCTAACATTGTTGTACATGGTTTTAAATGAAAATAGAGAACATATATAAGACAATAGAAGGGTGGAGAGATGTATGTGAGTTAAGTATTCTAAATTTAACTTGAACTGGTAAAATGATGACATCACTTCATACCCACATCAGCAGTAGACTGACAAGATATATACATAACGTAATACTTAGAGCAACCAATAAAAAGCTATACAAAAAGTTAAACTTAAAGAGAATATAGGTAAATCAAGCCAGGTGCAATGGCTCAAAGCTGCAATCCTAGCTACTTGGAAGGAAGAGATTGGGAGGATCATGGTTCAAGGCCAACTTGGGGGGAAAAGTTTTGCAAGACCCAATCTCAACCAATAAAAGCTTGGCATGGTGGTGTGCACCTATGTGGGTAAGAACAAATAGGATCATGAGCATAAAGTAAGACCCTATCTGAAAAATAACTAAAGAAAATAGGGGTGGCAACATAGTTCAAGTGATATAGTGCCTGCCTAGAAATCTCAAGGCCCTAGGGAGTTCATCCTCCAGTACACCAAAAAAAAATTACTATAGGTAAATCAAAATAGAATTCCAAATCAAAATATATTCATGTAACCTACAAGAAGGCAGGGAAAAGAAAACAAATGAAATAACAAAAATTTAAATAAAATGACATATGTAAGCCAAAATATATCAATTACATTAAATGAAAATGGTGTACCACTAAAATAGATTGACAAAATGGGTTTAAAGTACAACCCAGACAGGTGTAGTAGTACATGCCTTCTGAGACAGGACGATCACTAGTTTGAGGTGATCCTGGGCTGCATAGTGAGTTCCAGGACAGCCTGGGCTACATAGCAAAATGAAAACAAAAGGCTAGGTGCAGTGGCTCACATCTATAATACCAGCTACTAAGGAGGTGGAAATCAGAAGGATTGTAGTTTAAGGTCAGCAGGGGCAAAAAGTTAGTGAAACTGCATTTCAACAAACAAGCATGAAATGGTGCTTCACACCTGTAATCCAGGTGGGAGGAATAGGTAGGAGAATTGTAGTCACTGGCCAGCACTGGCCAAAAAAAAAAAATAGGACTCCATCTGAAAAATAACCTAAAATCAAAAACAGGAAGATATGGCTCAAGTGGTGGAATACTTCCCCAGCCAGCAAGCGCAATTCCATGAGTTCAAACTCCAGTACTGCCCCAAAAATAAAAAAAAGTAACAAAAACATGATTTAATCATATGCTATCTATACAACTATAATAATATAAGGAGATTGAAATTAAAAGATAAAAAATACATCATAATCAGGTGTGGTGACATATGCCTATAACCCTAGCACTTGGAAGGTGAAAGCTTCCAGCACGGGCTACAAAGTCAGACCCTGTCTCAAAAGAGAAATTACAAGGATACACAATACAACCACAGATTGGCATAAAGCAGGAGCATATATCACAAAGAGTTTAAAGCAAGGAAAATAATAAATGATAAGAGATCAGTCCACCAAAAAGACATAGCTAGCCCCAATGTGTATAGTCCAAAATCATAGATGCAAAATATGTGAAGCAAAACATGATAGAACTAAAAGAAGAAATAGACAAATCCACAATTAAAATTAAAGACTTTACTCAACAATTGATAGAGCAACTAAAGAGAAACTTAGCAAAGATAGAGGAGAACTCAGTAATGCCATTAACCAAGAGGAACTATAGCCATTTATAGAACAGACCACTCAACAACATTCTTTCAATGCCTGTGAGATGCATTCCAAAATACATCATACCTTCAGTCAAATTTCAATAACCTCAAAAGACATGAAATCATACAGAATGTGTTTGTCTCCACATGGAATGAAATTATAAATCAATAACAGAAAGATAAAAGAAAAGTTTCCAAAACACTCAAATGCTAAAGAAAACACCTCTAAATAATTCATGAATCAGGTAAGATGTCTCCAAAGATATAAAAGAAAAATATTGAACTGGATAAATATTAAAACTGAACATATCAAAAATTGTGGGGCAAAGCCAGAGAAAGTACAGAGAGAGAAATTTATTGCACTGTCTCAGTATGTTTTCTGCAGCTACAAGAAAATACCACAATCTGGGTAATTTATAGACAATAGAAAACTGTTTGGTTCAGAAGTCTGGGAAGTCCAAGGAAATTTCAGCAACTGGTGAAGACCTTCATGCTCAAGGAGAGTCACTAGAATATTTAAACCAATTTTGAAAACAAATGAAAAGCAGGAGAAATAAGTGTACTCAATTTTAAGACTTCACAGTAATTCAGTCTGTACTATTGGCATATGGGTAGACATACAGACAATGGAACAAATTAGTCTGAAAAAAGACCCATGCACATGTGAACCCCATGAATTTTAAAAAGGAGCAAGAGCAAAAACAAAACTACAGGAAAGATAGCCTTTCAATAAATAGTATCCAATATAGCAATTGGAAATCCAGAGGTCAAAAATTAACTCCACCCTAAACCTCAAATATCATACTAAAAATTAATTCAAAATGTATCCCAAACTTAAAAGTAATACATAAAATTTCTAAAACTTTCAGAAACAAAAACATGACAGAAAATATTTAGGATTTGAGGCTAGGCAAACAGTTCTTTAACTTGACACCAAAATCTCATTGTATATGAGGAAACATTAATAAATTGGACTTAAAAACAATTTTAAAACTTTTACTCTGAAAAAAATAATGGAGGTTAAAAAGTACATTTTTGGAGAAAATGTTTAGAAGCACACATCTAACAAAACACTTGTATATAGAGTAATTTTCTTTAAAAAAACACACCAAACTTGACAGAAAAATAGCAACAAGAGACTGAGAAAATGATATGAAAGGATTTTTCACCAAAGAAAACACACAGATGGTAAAGAAACACATGAAAATATTTTTAATGCCAATAGTCACTGAGGTTATGAATTAAAACTACAGGGAGGAGGAGATTCCAAGATGGTGACTAGAGGGAGGAAGCAGAAAGCGTGTTTCCTAAAGTAAATTCTTGTAGAGACGCTGGAGATACACCTGGCAGGAAAAACCACCAAGAAAAGGCAAAACTCCAACATCTCCACACCCCCAGCCCACATGTAGCATCCCCATGCCATGATAAATGGAGAAACCAGGAGGGCTCCCGCACCACCAGATACCAGCTCCTAACCTGCTTGGGAGATGCAACCACAAGAAGTCAGAGGGAAATGAAGAAATCAGATGCCCAGACCCAGACTCCAACAAAACGTAGATAAACTACGCCAAAGAACCCAATGAAGGCAACATGAAAACTCTGAAAGAAGAAATCCTGCAAGTAATCAATGAGAATTTTATAGAGATGATACTGGATATGGTCAATCAAAATGTACAGGAGACACTCAAGAAATTCCAAGACAACAAAAATAGAGAATTTGAGAAAGCACAAGAACGAAAAAGAGATATAGAAGCACTGTATAAACACCAAAGTGAAACGAAGAACATGATAAATAAAGAGATAAATGAACTCAGGATGAAAATACACAATACTAAAGAGGAAGATGCTCTGGATATGGAAAACCTCAGAAAAAAGAACAAAACATAAATGCAAAACAAAATGGAAGGTCAATCCAGCAGAATAGAACAAACAGAAGACAGAATCTCAGAACTTATAGATGAAATGGTAATTAAAAGTAAAACCAAAGAACTGTTAGTTAAACAGCTCAAGACCTGTGAAAAGAAAATGCAAGAACTTACTGACTCCATTAAAAGACCAAACCTGAGAATCAAGGGCATTGAAGAAGGAGAAGAGATGCAAGCAAAAGGAATGTGTAATTTATTCAACAAAATAATAACAGAAAAATTCCCAAATCTATAGAAAATTATGCCCATGCAGGTACAGGAAGCCTCCAGAACACCAAACAGACCTGACCAAATGGAACTACCCCACAACATATTATCATTAAAACAACAAATACAGAGACTAGAGAAAGAATACTGACAGCTGTAAGAGAGAAAAAACAAATAACATACAAAGGTAAACCCATCAAAATCACAGCAGACTTCTTAACAGAAACATTAAAAGCAAGAAGAGCTTGGGGTGAGGTATTCCGGGCACTGAATGAAAATAACTTCAACCTTAGGATACTCTACCCAGCAAAACTATCTTTCAAAATAGATGGAGCAATAAAAGTCTTCCATGAAAAGCAGAAATTAAAACAATATATGACCACAAAGCCACCACTACAAAAGATTCTTCAAGGGATTCTGCACACAGAAAGTGAAACCTAACATAACCATGAAAGAGCAGGCAGTACCAAACTACAGGAAAAGAAAAAGCAAGAAAATAGAGAGTAACATCAACATAGCTACACACAATCAAGCCCTCGAACAACTAAGACAACTAAATGACAGGAATCACCACATACCTATCAGTACTAACACTTAATGTTAACGGACTTAACTCCCCCATCATAGGCACTGTTTGACAAACTGGATTAAAAAGGAAGATCCAACAATTTGTTGCTTACAGGACACCCATCTCATAGATAGAAATAAGCATAGGCTTAGGATGAAAGGCTGGAAGAAGATTTACCAAGCCAATGGCCCCCAAAAACAGGCAGGAATAGCAATACTTATCTCTGACAATGTAGACTTCAAACCTACATTGATCAAACGAGATAAAGAAAGACACTTCATACTAATAAAAGGGGAAATAGACCAAAAGGAAATAACAATTATCAACCTATATGCACCCAAAGTCAATGCACCCAATTTCATCAAACATACTATGAAGGACCTAAAAGCATACATTAACTCAAACACAATGGTCATGGGAGACTTTAAAATCCACTATAATCAATAGGTAGGTCATCCAAACAAAAAGGCAATAAGGAAATCCTAGATTTAGAACATACCATTGATCAAATGGACCTAGTTGATGTCTACAGAACATTTCATCCAACTTCTACACAATATACATTCTTCTCAGCAGCCCATGGAACCTTCTCCAAAATACATCATATCCTAGGGCACAAAGCAAGCCTCGGCAAATATAAGAAAATAGAAATTATACCATGCATTCTACCTGATCACAATGCAATAAAACTAGAACTCAACAACAAAAATAAAGACAAAAAACATGCAAACAGCTACAAACTTAACAACTCATTGTTTAATGAACAATGGGTCATTGATGAAATAAAACAGGAAATTAAAAGGTTCCTGGAAGTCAATGAAAATGACAACACAACCTACCAGAATCTCAGGACTGAGAGGAAAGTTTATAGCCATGAGTGCAAATATTAAAAAGACTGAAAGATCTCAAATCAATGACCTAATGATACATCTCACACTCCTAGAAAAACAAGAACAAGCAAATCCCAAAACAAATAGAAGGAGAGAAATAATAAAAATAAGAACTGAAATCAATGAAATATAAACCAAAAAAATACAAAGAATTAATGAAACAAAAAGTTGGTTCTTTGAAAAAATAAACAAGATCGATAGACCCCTGTAAAACTGACTAAAATGAGGAGAGAAAAAACCCAAATCAGTAAAATAAGGAATGCAAAATGGGAGATAACAACAAACACCATCAAAGTCCAGGAAATCATCAGAGACTACTTTGAGAACATATATTCAAATAAATTTGAAAATCTTGAAGAAATGGACATATTTCTAGATACTTATGATCATCCAAAACTGAACCAAGAGAACATTAATCACCTGAATAGATCTATAACACAAAATGAAATTGAAGCAGCAATCAAGAGTCTCCCAAAAAAGAAAAGTCCAAGACTTGATGGATTCTCTGCTGAATTCTATCAGACCATTAAAGAAGAACTAATACCAACCCTCCTTAAACTGTTGCATGAAATAGAAAGGGAAGGAAAACTGCCTAACACATTTTATGAAACCAGTATTACACTTATCCCAAAACCAGGCAAAGACACCTCCAAAAAGGAGAACTACAGGCCAATCTCCTTAATGAACATTGAGGCAAAAATCCTCAATAAAATAATGGCAAACCGAATTCAACAACACATCAAAAAGATCATTCACCACGACCAAGTCAGCTACATCCCAGGAATGCAAGGGTGGTTCAAAATACACAAATCAATAAATGTAATACACCACATTAACAGAAGCAAAGACAAAAAACCACTTGATCATCTCAATAGATGCAGAAAAAGCCTTTGAGAAGATCCAACACCATTTCATGATAAAAGCTCTAAGAAAACTAGGAATAGAAGGAAAGTACCTCAACATTATAAAAGTTATATATGACAAACCTACAGCCAGCATTATACTTAATGGTGAAAAAGTGAAACCATTCCCTCTAAAATCAGGAATGAGACAAGGATGCCCACTATCTCCACTCCTATTCAACATAGTACTGGAATTCCTAGCCAGAACAATTAGGCAAGAAGAAGGCATCAAAGGAATACAAATAGGTAAAGTAACTTTCAAAATATCCCTATTTGCAGATGATATGATCTTATACCTTAAAGACCCAAAAAACTCTACTCAAAAGCTCCTAGACCATCAACATCTTATAGCAAGGTAGCAGGATATAAAATCAACATAGAAAAATCATTAGCATTTCTATACACTAATAATGAACAACCTGTGAAAGAATATATGAAAATAATTACATTTACAATAGCCTCAAAAACAATCAAATACCTAGGAGTAAACTTAACAAAGGATGTGAATGACCTCTACAAGGAAAACTATAAACTCCTGAAGAAATAGATTGAGGAAGACTATAGAAAGTGGAGAGATCTCCCATGCTCATGGATTGGTAAAATCAACATAGTAAAAATGGCTATACTCCCACAAGCAATCTACATGTTTAAAACAATTCCATCAAAATTCAATGACATTCATTAAAGAGATTGAAAAATCTACTGTTAAATTTATTTAGAAACACAAGAGACCATGAATAGCCAAGGCAATACTCACCAAAAAGAACAACACTGGAGGTATCACAATATCCGACTTCAAACTATATTACAAAGCAATAGTGATAAAAACAGCATGGTACTGGCACAAAAACAGACATGAAGACCAGTGGAACAGAATAGAGGACCCAGATATGAAGCCACACAACTATAACCAACTTGTCTTTGACAAAGGTGCTAAAAATATACGATGGAGAAAAGACAGCCTCTTCAACAAAAACTGCTGGGAAAACTGTTTAGCAGTCTGCAAAAAACTGAAACTAGATCCATGTTTATCACCCTATGCCAGTATTAACTCAAAATGGATCAAAGATCTTAATATCAGACCCCAAACTCTAGAGTTGGTACAGGAAAGAGTAGGAAATACTTTGGAACTAATAGGTATTGGCAAGAACTTTTCAATGGAACCCCAGCAGCACAGCAACTAAGAGATAGCATAGACAAATGGGACTTCATAAAACTAAAAAGCTTCCGTTCAACAAAAGAAATGGTCTCTAAACTAAAGAGACCACCCACAGAGCGGGAAAAAATATTTGCCAACTACCCATCAGACAAAGGACTGATAACCAGAATATATAAGAAACTCAAAAAACTAAACTCTCCCAAAATTAATGAACCAATAAAGAAATGGGCAAGTGAACTAAACAGAACTTTCTCAAAAGAAGAAATTCAAATGTCCAGAAAACACATGAAAAAATGCTCACCATCTCTAGCCATTAAGGAAATGCAAATCAAAACCACACAAAGATTCCATCTCCACCCCTGTTAGAATAGCCATCATTAGAAACACCAACAACAACAGGTGTTGGTGAGGATGTGGGGAAAAAGGAACCCTTATACACTGCTGGTGGGAATGCAAACTAGTACAACCACTCTGGAAAAAAAATTGGAGGCTTCTTAAAAATCTAAACATAGATCTGCCATATGATCTAGCAATACCACTCTTTTGGATACACCCAAAGGAATGCAACACAGGTTACTCTAAAGGCACTTGCACACCCATGTTTATTGCAGCACTATTCACAATAGCCAAGTTATGGAAACAGCCAAGATGCCCCACTATCAATGAATGGATGAAGAAAATGTGGTACTTGTACACAATGGAATTTTACTCCGCCATGAAGAAGAATGAAATCTTATCATTTGCAGGTAAATGGATGGAACTGGAGAACATCATCCTGAGCGAGGTTAGCCAGGCCCAAAAGACCAAAAATCATATGTTCTCCCTCATATTCGGACTTTAGATCAAGGGCAAACACAACAAGGGGATTGGACTTGGATCACATGATGAGGCAAGAGTACACAAGGGAGGTATGAAGATAGTCAAGAAACACACACAAAAAAAGATAGCATTTGATGTCCTCAGTGCAAAGGAACTAATGCAGAAACTTTAAAGCAACAGAGGCCAATAGGAGAAGGGGACCAGGAACTAGAGAAAAGGTTAGTTCAAGAAGAATTAACTTAGAAGGTAACACACATGTACAGGAAAGCAATGCGAGTCAACTCCCTGTATAGCTATCCTTATCTCAACCAGCAAAAACCCTTGGTCCTTCCTATTATTCCTTATACTCTCTCTTCAACAAAATTAGAGATAAGGGCAAAACAGTTTCTGCCTGGTAGTGAGGGGGTAGGGGGGGAAATGGAAGGGGTGGGGGGAAATGAGGGAGAAATGACCCAAACATTTTATGCACATATGAATAAAAGAAATTTTTTTTAAAAAACTACAGGGAGATACCACACCCATCTATCAAAATGATTTTTAAAATATGGTAAAAATAGAAAATGTTGGAGAAAATTCAGAGAAACTACAATACTCATACATTGGTAGCAAGGATTTAAAATATTTTAGCCACTGTGGAAAACAGGGTGACAAGTTTCTGGGGTAAAAAAAGACAATTACATGTGGACTTGAGTATGAACCAGTAAATGCATTCCTGGGCTTTTATCCCCCAGAAATGATAACTTATGTTCACATAAAAACTTTACACAAATATTGATAGAAGCATTTTCCAATAATATCCCAGATATTACCTGAAAACATCCCAGATAGCTTTCAAAGGTAAATAAATGGTAGAACTTAACTGTGGGACATCCATGTCATGGAGTTCTATTCAGTAATAAACAGGAGTGAGCTCTTGTTTTATGCAAAAACCTGGAAAAATTTATAGAGGATTATACTGAGCAAGAAAAATGAATGCCAGAAAGTATATGTCATATGATTCCATTTATATAAAATGACAACATTTTAGAAATGGACAACAGATTAGTAGTTGTGGGGCTTATGGAAGAGGTGAGCCTGGGAGGGAAATGAGTTTGGGTGTAAAGGGCAATGTGAAGGATCCTTGTGGTGATGGAAATGCTGAGTATCTTGACTGCATGACTTTCACTATTCTGAATGTGATACCACATTGTAAAAGAAATAGGGTTAAGGATACAGGGAATTATTATTTCTTATAACTGCATAGGAAGCTATAATTATCTCAAGTATAAGATTTAACTATAAAATTAGGAGTTAGACCAGCAAAATACTGGATCAAAAGCTCCAAGCTCTTGTTCTCTGTGAGAGACAGTAACTAAATATTCTGAGAAGAAACTTTGACTTGAGAAGGCAAGGACCCCACACAAAGGAGGTGAGCAAGGTTCAGCAAGGCAGCCTTGCAAGAGGGGAGACTGAAGCAGTGGAAGTGGGCCTTGGCATGAGCACGACTCTGTCAAAGGGCCTCTTGGCTGATAGGCATGGACCCGGCCAAGGGGAGGCAAGGTTCAGCAAGGCTGCCTTGCAAGAAAAACAGGGCATGCTGACCTAGTCAGCATAGTCTGCAGTAAATAACAACATACCACAGCTGTGCTGTTCCTGCTGCCTATACCGCTACTGGACCCATGAGAACTCGACCTGCAATTTGCCCCACTTTCCCATACATGCTGTTTAAATAAATGCACTTGGAGCTGGAGGGTGTCGCCCATCAGGAGTGTCAGACCTACCCCATCCCAAGTTTCTCTATATGTCTGTCTTTGTGTCTTTTTTCTCAATCCCCAGTCACTCTCAGTCAGGTCAAGGGACCTTCTTGCATTGGTCATGAGAGTTCTGCCATAGAAATAATGGGGGGAAAAAACACAGAAGCAGTCTGAGCTCTAGAAAATAAAGTTTTATAATAGCCAAGCAGAGCCTGCTCAAGAAAAATACATCTTAAATTGGATGCCAGTGGCTCACACCAGTAATCCTAGCTACTTGAAAAGCTAAGATTGGAAGGATTGAAGTTCAAGCCCAGGCTGGCAAATAGTTCGAGGGACCTCCATCTCCAAAATAACCAGATCAAAATGAACTGAAGATATGTCTCCAGTGGTAGAGCATCTGCTTTGTAAGCACATAGCCCTGAGTTCAAACCCAAGTCCCACCAAAAAGAAAATAAATAAAAATGCATCTTAATGATTCTACCATAAAGAAATTGTAGGTTGGGAGCTGTGACCTAAGTGGTAGAACACCTACCTAGAAAGTGTGAGATCCTGAGTTCAAACCCCAGTACCACCAAAAAAAGAAAAAAAGAAACTATAGATGAGGATATAGATGTTAATCCTGTTTTAAGCCTTACACTATATGTGTGTGCTATGATTTGAATATGATATACCCCCCAGAGGCTCATGTGTTAAAGTCTTGGTCCTCAGATGGTGTAACTATTGTGAGAGGTGGTAGAAACTCTAGGAGATGGTACCTAACTGGAGAAGTAGGTTATAGAAGGTGTGACTTTCTTTTCCCAAGATCCTTCATATTCTCTCTCTCTCTCTCTCTCTCTCTCTCTCTCTCTCTCTCTCTCTCTCTCTCTGTCTCTCCTTCCTACCTCCCTCCCTCCCAATATTTCTCTTTCTGTCCCTGTGTGTGTGTTTATTTTGCTTCTTAGCATTCAAGATCTCTGTCAAAATATTAGCTGAATGCAAAATACATGGGCAGAAACTTCAGTGATCACTTTGACAATGAATAATCTTTACAAGAATCATTTGTAAAAGTCTCAAAAGCTTTTCACAATTAAAAAACATCAAACTCAGTGCAGTCTTTTTTTTTAACTTTTGGCAATACTGAGGTTTGAATTCAAGTCCTCCACCTGCCCAGTGGGTATATGATTGAATTTAGGGAACAGGATTGACAGAGCAGGGTTCACTCAGCATATTTTTTCTTAAATATTTCCCAGTTATGTTTTTCATTATTTCTTTTCAAAATATAACTTCTATAACAAATTATTAGCTATGATCTTGCAATTTAAAATTGCAGGAAACTGAGGTAATCTTTTACTGAGCTGGATCTTACAGAAAATGAATATTAACACTTTGAAGTTTGCACATTTCATCCTTATCCTAACATGAGTGCTTGCAATAAAATAAATAATAAAAATAAAGCAAAAAACCAAAAACTAAAAAAAAAGTCAAACTCTAGGGAAGGCTGATAATCTGATTTCCATAGTTACAACATAGTGGTCATGTAAAATTTATAGCAAAACCTTAAAAAATCATAAAAAGGAGCAGTAAAGCATGGAGTATTCAAAGGAATAAAAATAAATGAACAGAAACATGCCTGGGGAAGTCCAGACATCAGATTTAGTGGGTAAAGACTTTAAATGAATTTAAATATACTTGAATAAAAACATGGACAAGTGAAAACATGGACAAAGAAGCAAAGAAAATAAGAATAAAAATATACTAACAAAATGAGAATATAACAAAGATATAAAAATTATGAAAAAGAACCAATCAAATTTGGAGCTGAAAATTACATTCACTGAAACAAAGAAAATCACTATGGGAGGGCTGATGATATGGTTCAAATGGCAGCACCCCTGCCCAACAAGCATGAGATCCTGAGTTCAAAAACCCATACTGCAATAAAATAAAAATAAATTTACTAGAAGGGTTGCACAACAGATATAAGTAGGCAAAAGAAAAATCAGAAAACATGAAAACATGACAATTGAAATGATCAAGTCTGAGAAGCAAAAAGAAAAAAAGAATAGAAAAAATCGAATAGAGTCTGGGACACATTCACACACATGAATATATGTATTATGGGAGTATTAGGAGGAGGAAAGAAAGAGGAATGAGCAGAAAGCTTACTGAAAAAGTAATAGCTAAAAAAAATCTCAAATTTAATGAAAGACATAAATCTACAAATTCAAGACTTTCAAAGAACTCCAAATAGGAAAACACAAAGAAACTCATACTAAGAAATATAATCAAATTGACGAAAGCTAAAGACAAGGAAATAATCTTAAAAGCAATAAGAATCTTGAAAGCAACTTGTTGTGTACAAAGGATTCTTTGTAATCAACCAAAATTCTCATTAGATGGTATATGTAAAGGGTTGAAAGAACCAAACCATGTCCAGCAAAACTGTTCTTCGAAAATAAGGAAAGGTATAGGGATATAACTAAGTGGTAAAAAGCACTTGCCTAGGATGCCCAAAGTCCTAGATTTGATCCCCAACACCACAAAAAAAGGAAGGAAAATTAAGACATTCAAAGATAAACAAAAGATAAGAGAGTTCATTACCACTAGACTGCCCCTATAAGAAAGGCCTCAGGTGGCCTTTCTTAGAAGAAGGGGACCAGGAACTAGAGAAAAGGTTAGTTTGAGAAGAATTAACCTAGAAGGTAACACACATATACAAGAAAACAATGCGAGTCAACTCCCTGTATAGCTATCCTTATCTCAACTAGCAAAAACTCTTGGTCCTTCCTATTATTGCTTATACTCTCTCTTCATCAAAATTAGAGATAAAGCCAAAATAGTTTCTGCCTTGTAGCAAGGGGTTGGGGGGAGTAAGCCAGGGAATGGAGGGGGGAGTAAAGGAGGGAGTGGGGGTAAGGGGGAGAAATGACCCAAACATTGTATGCACAAATGAATATAATAAAAAAAGAAAAAGAAAGAAAGGCCTCAGGTTAAAATGAGAGAGAATGTTAGACAGTAATCAAAATCTGAATGAAGATATAAAGATTCCAGTACAGGTAAATATATGGACATATTTAAAGCCAATATTAGTATAATTTTGGTTTGTGACTCTAATTTTTTGTTTTCTACAGCCAAAAATAATTATAAATCTGTGTTATAATGTACACAATGTGTGAAGATGTAATTAGTAACATAACAAAGGGGGAAATGGAGCTGTATAAGAGGAGAGTTTTATGTGACAGAAGGAGAGCTATATGTGACAAAAATAAAGTTGGTATCAATTCAAATTAAATTATTATAATTTTAGAATGTTACCATAATCTGTTTTGTGTTGCTATAACACAGCACCAAAGACTGGGTAATTTAATAACAGTATAAGTTCATTTGGGTCAAAGTTCTGGAGGATGGACAGTCTGATGCCAAGTTTCTAGCATTTTGTGAGGATTTTGTGCTGCATCATTCCATGGTGAAAAGTGGAAAGGCAGCAAAGTTCAAAACAGCAAGCAAGCAGGAGGGATAATACTTGCTTTTTATAACAAGCCTACTCTTGAAATAACTAACCCATCCCTGTGACTGTAACATTAGTCCATTCATAAGAGCAGAATCTTCATGACCTAATCACCTCTTCTTAGGTGCCACATCCCAATATTATTGCATTGGAAATTAAGTTTTCTACATTTGAACTTCAGGAAACACATTCAAAACAAAACTGATATTGTATGTAATCCTCATGGACTTCACAAAGATAATGTCTATAAAATATACACAAAAGGAAATGAGGAGGGAATCAAAATGTATGACTTAAAAAAAATCAACTAAACACAAAGTAAGGTAGTAATGGATTAAATCAGGGACAAAAAAGAAATTAAACATATAGAAAAAAACAAAATGGAAAAAGTAAGTGCTTTATTATTAATAAGTACTCTAAATATAAGTGGACTAAATTATCCATTCAAAAGGCAAGAAATGACAGAAAAAAACTATAATCCAACCAATGCTATGGAGAAGAGACACTTTCAAATCAAAGATAGAAATAGACTACAAGTAAAGAGTTGCCAAAAGATGTATCATGTAACAGCAGCCATATGAAAGCTAGAGTGGCTATATTTATATTTTACAAAGTAGACTTTAAAATAAAATGACACTAGAGATAAAATTGATATAGGTAAAAGACTCAGTCTATATTGAAGCTGTCAAAATTATAAGTGCATATAAATCTAACAGAGCCCAAAAATATATGAACCAAAGGCTGACAAATTTGAAGTAGGAATACACTATTGAAGAAAAGTAGTTTGAGAATTCAATACCCTACCATCACCACACATAAAATAAACATGCATTTCAACAAGGAAGCTGGGTGCTGGTGGTTCATGCCTATAGTAGATACTTGGGAGCCAGAGATTGGGAGGACCTCAGTTCAAGAACAGCCCAGGTAAAAAGCTCATGAGACCCACTCTCCAAAATAACTAGAGCAAAATGGACTGGAGGTGTGGTTCAAGCAGTAGAGTGTCTGCTTTGCAAGTACAAAGCCCAAGTTCAAACCCAGCCCTACCAAAAAAAAGACTTGAAGAACACTGTGTACAAATTATGCAGAGCACACACAAGTAGAGAACTCCATCCAACAACATCATCCAACTGCACATAGAACACTCTCCATTTTATGACACACCTAAGCCATAAAGCAATTCTCAATAAATATAAAGGTTTGAACTCATAAAAGATATTTTTCAATTACAATGGAACTTAGAAATTAATAACATAAATAAACTTGGTGAATACAGAGATGTGTAGAAATCAAAGAATACACTACTTAATAACAAATGGATAAAAGAAGAAATCTCGAGGGACATAGGAAATAATTTGAGATAAATGCAAATGTACCACAGCATACTAAGACTAGTGGGTGGCAAGTAAAGCCAAACTCAAAAGGAAATTTATGGTAGCAAAGTCCTACACTCAAAAAAAAGAAAGATCTCAAATCAATAAACTAAGATTCTATCTTAAGACTATGTAGAAACAAAGAGAGCAAACTAAAACCTAATCAATCAAAAGAAAAGTACAGTCAAGTGCCACATACCAATGCTTCAATCAATGATAGCCCATACATGCAACAATTATCCCATAAGATCATAAACCCTGATGATATTGTAGCCATTATCATTTGTGTAAGTATACTCAATAAAATCATCTAATGATGTATTTCTCAGAATGCACCCCCATCATTAAGCAATGCATGACTGTTATAGGAATCAGAGTGGATACTGTTACAGTGCAGAAAAATACATTTGATCCTCAACACTGAAAAAAGAAAAGCAAAAGAGAAAACCAATTACATAAAAATTTGCTCTTTGAAATTTTACTCTTTGAATTCTATGAAACCAGTACTGCCCTAAAAGCAAAAACCAATGACATCACAAGGGGAAAAAAACCTACAAATATCTTTTGTGAGTGTAGATATAAAAATGCTCAACAAAATGCTAGTACATAAAATCCAGAAATGTTTTTGAAGGACCATGCATCATGGTCAAAGAATCTTGAGAACCCAAAGTTATTTTAACATCTGAAAATATATTAATGAAGGGATGGGCATGGAGGTACACAACTCTTAATTCCAGCTACATGGAAGGTAAAGACAGGAGGATTGTTGTTCAAGGATAGCTCAGGCAAAAAATTAGTAAGGTCCTACATTAAAAATGCGAGAAGTAGAGGTAACATGATCACAGTTTGAGGCTACAGCTGAGACCCTGTCTGAAAAAGTAAACTAAACCAAGGACTGATGGCATGGCTCAAGTAATAAGAGTGCTTACTTAGGAATCACAAGGCCCTGAGTTCACACCCCAGTAATTATCCAACAAATAAAAATATGTTAATGAAATTCTCCATGTTAATAAAGGATAAAAGCAAAAATATCATCCCAATATTCATTTTTCTCTTTCCTTTTTGGTTTATGGAAACTCAAAACAATGGCACAGTGATCTAAAAGTCACTGCATGTTGGAATGTCACCACATAGGAATATCAGTTTTAAGATGTATCAAGGCAGTTCTTTGAGTTAAGAAGGAAGAGTCAAAGTGAGGCATCAGTGAATGTTGAGTAAGATCTTGGGAGTGGAGTGGGTGTAGAGAAGTGTGGAAGACATAATGAAGGAGTACAATGAGTTCTCCTAGATCCATAAATGAAGCAATTCAAAGTTTGTTATATTTTTCATTTGTTTTAGCTAAGGAAACATTTAGTGAAACAACTTTGATGTCCAAATTCTAATTGAAATTTTCATTATATCAACTGAGGAAAAGACACCATTGGGAATTAGAAATGTATTTCCTTTTGTTCTAATGTTCCTGTAAAAAGATACAATTAAGCCATATCAAATGTTGTCCACAATAACCACTGTAATAACAAATTGTAACTGGTAAAATTGTGCCACTTAGCTATCAGCTTAAGGTAGTATGCAGAGTTTCTTTATTTTCCAAATTTTCTTCTAGGATATACATTATGATATTCTACAAGTGGAGTTATAAAAATTGAATGCTTAATTAAAATATATTATGAATTTCAAATGTTAAAAAATAGGCATATGTTGCCCAAAGGCCTTCCTCTGGACATTATGTTTATTCATACTAGAATTGCTTATTTCATGAAATAACTAAGATTTCTAACATGGATGAAGATCTTTCCACATACTTTGCATTCGTTAGGTTTGTACTATATGAATTCTTTTAAGTTGAGCAATTGTGTTTTGAATATGAAATTTCCCCCACAGGATCACGTATTGGTAACTTAGTCCTCAGCTGGTGGCACTATTTGGGGAGGTTCTGGAAATTTTAGAAAGTGGGTCTTTGTAGACATATTGTCCTTTGTCCTTCCCTGTCACACTCTCTAGTTCCTGTGTGCCATGAGGTGAACAGCTCTCCTCTGCCATATACTCCCATCATGATGAAGTTCTGCACAAGCACATGGAGCCAAGCAACCATGATCTGAACCCTCTGAGACCATGAACAAAACAAATCTTTCCTTCTTTAAGTTGTTTCTATCAGGTACTTGGTCATAGTGATGCAAAAGTAATTAATAAAATATCTCTCTACAATTTTTGTATTTAAAGGGTTTTCATTAGCATGAATTCTCTTTTGCATATTAAGATATTTTCCTTCTTTGACTGAAGCCTTTATTAGAATACTTACATTCATAATTTGCCCCAGTAAGAATTCACTGATGTGAAGTAAATTTTGAATTACATCTAAAAGCCTTGCCCAATTCCTTGTATGTAAATATCTTCTCAGCTTTCCTGGTGGCAGCACAGATTCCAAGCTGCAGCAGCACAAGTCATGGCAGGACTAGGATTTTGTAAGTTTCTTCTGCAGTTTTACTGAGTGTTGGTAGAAAGGAATGCAGCCAAAACTGTAATCAAAGGAGGTATTTATGCTTCTAGAAACATCTCAAGGAAAAATTTTGCAAGCAAAAGTAGTGATTGTGTGATTGGTCTCCAAAGGAAAATTAGAGATAGAGTACTTTTGCCAAAATATGGCAGCACCAAAGTAGTTCTAAACACAAAGATTATTTCTTCTTTAGAGATGGTGACACTCTTAGAAAAAACATAGACTGAAATAAAACACTGTTGAAATAGCATCACATGAAACTGCCCATTCCACTGGCGTTATGAAATCTTTCATCATGAAAATAATTTCCATGTCTCCCTTTAATAAAGTGATGACATCTAAACTAAAGATGCCCATTATCTTGAAAAGTTTAGTTTCACTGCACTTGTATGAACATTTACAAATAAATAAAATATATAAATAAAAAAGAGAGCTTCTCAACAATGTGACTACTCTGATCTCCCATCAATTGTCAATATACGCTAATATTTTTCCCACTTTCCTTACATTCATAAGAGTTTTAAAAACCTATATAAGTGCTCTGATGTGATTAAATAGTTCAAATGCGGTAAATGCTTTACTGAATTTCTTATGAATAATCTAAGGTTCACACGAGTATGGATTCTCTAAAATATTTTAATGACAAAGTTAGTGTAAACATTTCCTTACATTTCATACATTTGTCAAGTTTCTGACTAGTACAAAATCTAAATACGAGCAACTTTCCTACACCTAACAAAAGCATTCACATATTCCTTATTTGCAAAGCACTTATCACCAGTATGATTTATCTAGTTTTTGGAAGAAGGCAGAAGTGCCTTCTTACATTCCTTACATTCACAACTTATCACAATATGGCTATTAAGATTTTGAGTAAGTTGACCACCAATAATGAAGGCTTTATTGTGTTTCTTATATTCTTAATGTTACTTACCAGTATGAATTCTCTTATACATAATTACTATTGAATTCCAAACATTCTTCCACATTTCTTAAATTCTGTAGCTTTCTCAGTAGTATGAATTCTTTGGTATCAAGTAACTTGCCTACACACACTAAAGGCCTACATTACCAATACTCATAAAGTTTATAACCAGTATGAGTTCTCTGATTTGTATAACAAACTCAATTGGTTTTAAAAACCTTTTTGCATTCCTTACATTCATAGGATTTATTACCAGTATGAATTCTATGGTGTTGACTAAATTATAATACACACAAAAAAGCCATTTTTTTTGTATACCTAAACTTTGTAGCTTATTACTAGTGTGAATGTACTGTGGTGTGGTAATGACCGAATTAAATTTCAACAACCATTCATGTTCCTTACTTTCATTGTGTTTTTCACCAGTATGAGTTCTCAAATATTAAGCAAATTAATATTCACTATTAACATTTATCCTGTGTTCATTATGATCACATTATATGTAATTAGAACAAATTTTCTCTTAATTTGAAAGGAGTTTGATTTCTGAAAGGCTTCAGAGGTGGCTCAAGTGGTAAAGCACTTTTCTAGTAAGTACAAGGTCCTAAGTTCAAAACCCCAGCACTGAAAAAAAGGAGTTTGATTTTTAATAAAATTTACCCAGACATTCTATTATGAATTACATGGTATAAAATGAGAGAATATTTGTAAGTGGTCATTATTGAAGGTAATAATTTAAGTAAAATATTCCTTCTCAAGTATGCTCTCAGAATTTTAGTCATTTCATTTCTTTTCTTTTTTTATACAGAGTCTCCCTATGTAGCTCAGGCTAGATCTGAACTCATAGTCCTCATGCACCAGCCTTCTGAGCACTGGGATTACAGACATGTACCATGATACTTAGCTATTTTCAATTATTTCTAAAATGAGAAAACTCATGATCAAGCTTATTACTTCTTAATCTCTTTCCTTAATTACATACACTAAGACATAATTAGTATTCACTCTACAGAATTCTGGGTCCAAACCCTGTTGTGGTGATAAGAAAATATATAGAATGAGAATTAGATATCCCTAATGACAGTCCTTGAGGAAATAGTTTTGCTTATAACATAGTTTTGCAGCTTACTACTTAAGCCCTTCCAATAATGTTGTAAGCACATATTTTCCTATATAACTCTCCTTTAAATTAAAAATACCTGCAATTGTTTGATTCTGGCACTGAACATTGACTAGTTTGAATATGTAAATAAGTTAAAATTTTTAAAAAATGATTTATTCCTATTAATTTTCTAGGGCTATATTGCACAAATGTGGTGGCTCTAAACAAGTTTATTCTCTTACAGTGCTAGAGGCAAATGTGTGAGATCATGATACCACTAAACTTCTAATCAGCATACCTTATGGCTGTGTCACTCTAATCTGTGCCTTCATTTTCACATGGCTCTCCTCTTCTCAGTATCTTTTGCTGTCCCTTATTAGACTGCTCATTATTAGATTTAGAGACACCCTGGTATCCCAGGATAATTCTGTATTAGGATTGTTAACATAAATACATATGCAAGGACCCTTTTCTAAATAAGATAACATTCACAGAATCCAGATATTATAACATGGACAAATTCTGTTGGGGGATCACCACTCAGAAAACTACAGCATTTTATAAGGTTCAGTACCTAATTCTGATTTAAAAAAAAAGAAAACAAGGCTTAGGAATATTCCTTACTTGACAAAATTGCATTAACAGTACAATACACATTAATTTAATACAAAAATTTTAAATGCATTAATGTAAGATTGAAAATAATATTTCAACAATTATCTCCATTATTTTATATGGTACTGAAGGTCCTGTCTCCAATACTGTAAGGGAAAAAAATAGAAAAAAGAGATATAACCAGAGAGGTCATTCTTTCCTGCAGGAGATACATTCCAAAAACCCTAGCAGATGTCTGAAACCATAGGTAACACTGAGCCCTGTATACACACTATTTTTCTTCTACATAAATACCCAAATTTAACACTCTTTCCATCTTAACTAAGCAAAATTACACCCTTTTGTATTTTGAGGCATAACAGCAAAACTAATAAAAATTTCTTTTTTGTTCTCCACAATTTCACAGATAGAAGATTCATTTTTACTATAGGTCTTAGTGATCTCAGCATACATTTTTTTCTTTCCTAATTAAGTGGAAAACTTTCACCTCTTCTCTTTATGAGTTCTCTTTAGCATGTTTGATTGCCAGTATCTATACTCTTGCATTTGAGTGGCATTAATAAGTAAAATAAGTTTTTGGCCCCAAATGCTGTAATACTATGACAGTCAACTGAGTAACATAGAGTTATTGCTATGGTTTGGATATGATATGTCCCCCAAAGGCTCATGTGTTGAAGGCATAGTCCCCATTAGAATAGTGTCCAGAGGTCTCTCACCTCACCAATGGATTAACCTATTGGTAAACTAACAGCTGAATGTACTATTGGGAGGTGGTGGAAACTGTAGGATGGAAGAGTTAGATGAAGTAGGTACTGGATGTGTGCCTTTCAAAGATTATTTTTGTCCCTGGAACCTGGTGCTGTCTTCTCTCTTTTCTCTCTCTTCTCTCTTCTCTCTCCTCTCTCTATTCTTTATTTCCTCCTTTCTCTCTCTCCCTCTCTTCCCCTCCCTCTGCTTCCTGACTACCATGAGGCAAGCAGCCTCCTTCATCACAAAGTTCCACCAACATGACATTATGCCTCACTCAGGCCCAAAGCAATAGACCCACCTGACCTTGGACAGAAACCTTTGAACCTATGAGCCAAAATAAATCTTTCTTCCTTTAATTTATCTCAGGTATTTTGTCACATGTTGGAAAGATGACTAACACAGTTACTCAGTGAATAACAAATGAGTAAAACATTCACCATGGAAACACTGAACAGGAGAATGATTCATGTCCTAGATAGAGTAGACAGGGATGGCATGAGATTTAATCACAAAACTCAGAAAGGGATTCAGCACCACACATGAATTGTTCATTTCCAGAACTTTCCATTCAATATAATATTTTGTGCTATTGTTGACTGTAGTAACTAAAACCAGTAAAAGTGAAGCCACATAGAGAGGGGAATACTGTATCATTATTTACTATTGATGCAATAATCTATCTAGAAAAACCAAAATAAGCAAAGGATAATCTCTTAGAACTGATAATAAATACTATCAAGGCTGCTGGAATTAAGATAAACTAAAATATTAACAGTATTTCACTATATTATCAATAATCAAGTAGAAAGCATAAAATAGCATACCATTCACAATATCAAAAAGCTGTAAATCATTCAGGAATTAAGAATACAGAAGAGCCCAATGAAGAAAAATATATGTTTAAAGAATATTATAAATATGCATTTAATATTTCATTCTAATTTCATCAACCAGATGTTATTAATTAATATAAAATACAATCTTCCAAAATTAATTCAAAAATTGGAAATCACTGATAACAAAATTTCATATAGATATATAAGCCTACTGAATATCTGAATCTAAAACTGAGACTATAGATCCATGAATTTTAAGTTAACATTAAAAATGAAGTGAAAATATGGAGGATTTGTCCTGTTAGTTATTAAGACATGCCACAGAGCTATGGGGAACCAAGTGTGTGGCCAATGAAAGAACAGACAAGGATACCAATGGCATAGGACAGCTTATAAAAACATATTGAAATTAATATAAACAAAATATGGCACAAAAATAAATGGGCAAAGGATAGATTATTTTGCAGATGGGTATGGAAATCTTTCTGATTTGTTCATTTCTCTTAGTGCTTAGTGCTGCTATACTAAATGTGCTGTATTGGATAATTTACAAACATGAAACTTTATTTCTCACAGTTCTGGAGTCTGGAGAATCCAAGATCACTGCACCAGCTGATTCAGTTTTTGGTGAAGTGGTCATCTTGCACATCCTCACCTCTGAGGCAAGGCAGAAAAGGCAGAAGAGAAAAATATGGTGTCTTCACCTGGTAGAAGTGCAAAAGAAAATGAACATTTTCCCTCAAATCTTTTTATTATGGTAGTAATCCTACCAAAGAGGACAGAGCCTTCATAGCTAATCACCTCTCAACACACCTTCACCACCTTGGGGTTCAAGTTCCAGCATAAAAATTTATAGGGGCAAATATTTTCAAACAATAGCACCCATTATGAATTTTAAAATAAGGGAATGTGACTCAAGTGGCAGAGTTCCTGAATAACCACTGTGTGCAGCTCTGAGTTCAAACCCCAGTATCACTTAAAAAAATTGGCATGGCATGGTGGTGCATGCCAGTAATCCCAGATTCTTGGGAGATGGAGATCAGAAGGATCATGGTTTAAGGACAGCCCAGGCAAAAACTTTAGCAAGAATACATCTCAACAAACAATCTGGGTATGGTGACACATCTATGATCCCAGTTATGTGGGAAGCACAGGTAGGAGGATTGTGGTCTGAGGCCAGTCCCAGGCAAAAATATGAGACCCTACCTGAAAAAACAGCTAAATTTAGAAAAGAGCTTGGGACATGGCTCAAGTGATATAACACCAGCCTAACAGGTATACGGATCTGAGTTCAAACCCTAGTACTGCCAAAAATTATAATATTATAATATTATAATAAAATAATAAAAGTAACATTACAATCAAAGTGGGTTCAAGAACTGATATGAAAGTAAAGCTATATAGTTTATAGAAGAAAACTTAATGGGGTACTGTTATGGTACAGGGGCAAGAAATGACTCTTAAAACAAAAACTTCAAATATAAGGCCAATACATATACATAAATTTCATTATAATAATTTACTAAGTCAACCATATATATTAAACACTTTTGTGCTTGGCACTAAGGTTAATAATACATCTAGATTTTAAATACAACTGTTCACTAAAAAGAAGCAGAGTTCCTTGAAGAAATGGCTCACCTCAGGACTATGGCAAGAAAAATGCAAGATTAAACTGGAATATTTCCTTTTTTCTTTAGAAAGTAAGGAAGTGCTCAAATTTTATAAAGACACCTGAAGAGAATGCAAGATACACTTGAAGGGTCTCTCACTAGGAAAATATAATACAATTTTATTATTAAATGAATGTTGAGAGGAAGGCATCATTACAAAAATGGAGGGAACAGAATCTATGACACTAATAAATGATTCTAGTGAATGAATCATTCATAGATACAAATGGGACTTAAAATGGAGGAGAAGGAAGGTTCTTTAGGTAAAAACAACAACTAATACATGCAGAAAAATGATAGTGTTTTAAAATCACTGTTTCATAATCATTATAATAACTAATTCAGAGAACAATCACCAATAAATGATAATGCAGTGGCTGAAAGTTTAGTAATTAGTCTCAAGGTATCTCCCGCAAATTATTTACTAGTTATAAAAGAAAAATGATATATTTACAGTTGAGAAACTTGATTTAGTTGGTTCATGCTTGTAATGTTAGTACTCAGGAAGAGGAGAAAGAAAGAAGGAGGGAAAGAGGGAGGAAGCTTGTTTATTAGTCCAATATGTGTTGTTATAACAGAATGCCTGAAGTTGGGTTATTTTTGAAATAAAAATGTTTACTTATCTCACAGTTTTAGAAGCTGAAAGCCCAAAATTAGGTAACCCCATCTATTTGACCTCTGGGAAGGACACCCCTACCTGGATCTAAAACATGGTTGAGAAGCAGAAAGGACACTGATATCATAAAAAGTGGCAAAGTGAGCTGGCAGAATGGCTCAAGTATAGAGAGCTTGTTTAGCAAGCACAAGGTGCTTAATTCAAACCCAAATGCTAACAAAAGAAAAAGTAGCAAAGCATGTGGGCTGATTATAACAACCTGCTTTCATATGAAATAACTCGCTCTGAGAGATTAGCATTAATCCCTTCCAAGAGTGGTGTCCCATACCTAATTACCTTCTACTAGGCCCCACCTCTTAATGGCTTCACCATCTTACCACTACCACACTAGGGACTAAGATTCAATCACATAAAACTTTGGGGAGCATATCAAAAACATATCTAAACCAAAGCATTCCACCCCTAGCCTCCAAGGTTCATGCCCCTCTCAAAATGCAAAATTCAATCATCCAATTCCCAATAGTCCTAAAATCTTAAATTATTCCAACCATTTTGGACTCAAAAATCCAAGTCCATTTGAGGCTCAAGGCAAATTTCTCCTAGTTGTTGGCCTGTAATGTCACAAGATACATTTTTCCAAAATGAAATGTTGGAACAGGGACAACATTCCTAAGCATAAGCCAAAAGCAAGAGGTCACAGGCCTCCAAGCAACACTGAAACTCAGCATGGCAAACATTAAATCTTAAAGGCCCAAATGTTGCATCCTGTGCACACTGGCATGTACGGTTTCCTCCAGGGCCTTGGGCAGCCTTGCCCCGTGTCGTGCTAATCACACATGACTGCTCTCATGGGCTGCTTAACAGGCTGATGCTTATGGCTTTCCCAGTATGCAAACTGCCAGTGGATCTACATTTCTGGCATATCAAGCATTGTGGTCCAACCTCCATGGTTCTGTTAGGCATTCTAGTAGAGAATCTCTGCAGCAGATCCTCCCTTGCAGCAGGCCTCTGACTGGCTTCTTTGGTTTTGTTTTGTTTTGTTTTGTTTTGTTTTTTTGTGGTACTGGGGTATGGAACTCAGAGCCCTGGAGCGAGTGAGGACTTTACCACTTGAGCCACAACTTTAGCTCTTTTGTTTTTATTTTATTTTTGAGATAGGATCTCACTAACTTTGCTCTACCTCTGCCTCCAAGTAGCTGGAATTACAGACGTGTACCATTGTGCTCGGCATGTCTATTTCAAGGATGGGGATACTGAGACAATTTTAGGTAACTAGGCCAAGGTCACACAGCAAGTAGGTAGAAAAAGTAAAAATTTTACCTAAGTGAGTCTTATCCATAGCCTACAGCAATCAAGGGTAGAGTTCAATCAGCCAAGGGGGGCTGATTATGATTTTGTCATCATAAGTGCCCCAGTGCAAGGACTGCTAGTTTCACTCCCACTTTACACACAGTTCTAGACACAAGTGGTCTCTCACTGGCTTCTTGGCTTACTTTTGAAATGTTGGTGGAAGATGCTATGACTGAATAATTCTTGCATTTTGCACAACTGAAGAATTAACACCAAGTGGATAGTATAAGAGCTTGCTGATTGCCCCCTTTGGAGCAAGTGCATAAACCATATCTAGGCCCACTTGACCATACCTATAATGGTTGCAAGTGCTTTACTGGAAAACAGGGAGAAATGTGAGGTGACCCTGACAACAAACCCATGGAGAGATCCCCAGACCTGTTTCCCAAAACATTTTGCCCTTCTAAGCCTCTTTGCCTGAGAGTGGAGGGACAGCCTTAAAGAGCTGTGAGATGTCTAAGGCCTCTTTATTATTGGGCAATCCCATCTACTCAGGCTTTTGTGAGGACACTCCTGGCAGCAGAGGAAAATGGCAGAGAAGCAGAAAGGGAAGCATTTGACAACTGGCATTCATGAGAACTATCTCACTCTGAAAGGCTAGCATTAACTCTTTCCAAATTATCTTCCATTAGGTCCCACCTCTTAAAGGAACAAATACTTTGACATTGCCATATTCAGAACCAAGATTCCAGCACATGAACCTCTGGGGAATATACTCAAGCCATATCCAAATCATAGCACTTGGTAAACACACTAACCAATTGAATCACCAATAATGGAACAAACTGATATATATCTTTCATATCATGAAAAGATACATATCAGTTCTTTTCATGATGTACTTTCTGGGTGTACACCAAGAAATCATGACATCACTTTCTACCACAATTATAAAGATATAAACAGAAATTATAAAATTGAGGAGCATTCTATAAAACTATTAGTTTGTACTCTTTAATATTTATATCATCAAAGAGAAAGAAAGGCTAAGAACTATTTCAGAGGATGAATGAGATAGATGATGATTAAATTCAACATATAATTCTGACTCAGAGAATAAAGTACTATCAAATATATTATTTAGTAATTTTGTGAATTTTTAACATTAACAACATACTGAGTAACCAAATCACAATAATATTAAGTATACTAATTTTATCATTATACTGCTATTTTGAAGAGTATGTCCTTGTTCTTGGGAGACAGGTACATGCTGAAGCATTTTAGTATGAAGGTTTGAAATTTTTAACAGTTGAAAAAATATTCAGAATATGACTGGTTTTTTTCCCCCACTGCTTCTACCCTACACAAAGTAATCATAATCTTTCATTGGGATTACTGAGATTACTATTGTGTCTTCCTGCTTTTACCATTTCCTCTCTACATTGTTCTTTCAACTTAGCAACCAGAGTAAACTTTTAGTCACATTACTCCAGTATGAAAAGGCATATATAGCTTCCCATTTCACTCAGAATGCAAGGCAAAGCCATACAGTGGCAAAGCCCAGACAGCTAGCACATCATTCTGCTCTCTTACCATCACCTCTTTACTCCAGTCACACTAAACCATCTGTTGTTGCTTGAACACACACAGAACACTTTATCTTTAGGGAATATGTTCTGGTTTTACCATCTTCCTGGAAAGTTTTTCCTCCAGAAACTACTTTGCTATCCCTTACCTCCTTCAACTCTTTGCTTAGACTTAACTTCTCAATGAACTCTACCCCAATTATCTTATTTATATATTTAACATTATGCTATGTCCCTCCCATTCCCCCCAGATTCAAGATTCTCTTAGTTTATTATGTTCTTTCTTTATTCCAAAATGCACTTATTGTTACACTATTAAATATAATTTATAATGTTCTTACTTATTATCTCCATGTTCTAATAACGTAAGTTCTTAAATGATTAGGCTTTTGTCTATTTTGTTCAGTGATGTATACCTTGTACATAAAAATTATTCCATAGATATCTGTTGAGATATTACAACTGATAACACAGAAATAGAATGCATCATTAAGAACCTAGAAGAAATGGATAAATTTCTGGACACATATAACCTACCAAAATTGAACCATGAGTATACTGAAAACCTGAACAGACAAATAGCAAGGAAGGAGATCAAATCAATAATGAAGTCTCCCAATAAAGAAAAACTCAGGACCAAGTGGATTCATTACAGAATTTTACCAAATTTTTAAAGAAGAACAAATCCAAATCCTTCTCAAACTATAACAAAAAATTTAAAGGGAGGTCCTCAGCACTAAAAAAGGCATTTGAACTCATCCTATGAAGCCAAAACCAAACAAGGACAACCAGACACCAAAGAAAAAGAAAACTCCAGGCAAATATCCTTGATAAACATAGATGCAAAAATGCTCAATAAAATATAAGAAAAACAAATCCAACATCACATTTTAAAAGATTATATACCATGACTAAATAGGGATTTAAAGATGACTTAATATATTAAGTATAAATATTATTATACTTAATAGTATAATAATAATTATAATTATTATAAGTATAAATTATAATTATATAATTTATATAATTATATACTTATATATTTATAATATAAGTATATATTATAATTATAATAAATATAAATATTAAGTATATTAATATACTTAATAAAGTAATACATCCCATTAACAGAATGAAGAACAAAAAACCATATGACCATTTCAATGATGAAGAAAAAGCATTTGATAAAATGTAACATCCGTTCATGACTAAAAACTCAAAATACTAGGTATAGAAGGAATATATCTCAACACAATAAAGACTACATATGAAAAAACACACAGTCAATGTTATACTAAATTGCAAAAGACTAAAATCATTTCCTCTAAGATCAGGAACAAGAAAGGGATGCCGATTTTCATTAATCTTGCTCAATGTGATCTCAGCCAAAGTGATAATGCAAGAGGAAGAAAAGGAAAAGAAGATATCAAATTATCCCATTTTCAGATTATATGACTACATATAGAAGAAAAACCTAAAGACTCCACCAAAACAGGCTATTAGAACACACAGACACATTTAGGAAGGTTGAAAATATATAATCAATATATAAAAATCAGTAGCTTTTTATGTACAAATACTAAAATTGTTGAGAGAGAAATGCAGAAAGCAATCCCATTCACAATAGTTATAAGAGAACAAAATGTCTAAGAATAAACTTAACCAAGAAAGTGAATGTCTAAAATGAAAATTAAAAAACTGATGAAACATATTGAATAGGACACAAAAATAGAAAGATTTCCCATAATCTGGGATTGGAAAAAATAATATTGTTAAAATGTCCATACTGCCTAAAGTGATCTACAGATTCAATGTAATTCCTGTCAAAATACTAAGAACATTCTTCACAGGAATAGAAAAGCACTCATAAGATTTATATGGAACTAGACAAGACCCCAAATAACCAAAAAATACTGAGCAAAAAGAACAATGCTAGAGGCATTATAATTCCTGACTATACCATGATTCTACTATAGAAACAGACATATTCACAGATGAGACACAATAGAGAACTTCTGGTTTTAGATCTAATATGTTTCCCAAAGTCCCATGTTTTGGATGCTTGGTCTCCAAGAAAGTGCTATTGAGAAGTTGTGGAATCTTTTAAGATGTGGGGCCTAGTGGGAGGTCTTTGGATCACTGGAACATGCCTTTGAGGAGGATGGTGGGGATATAATATCTCCCTCTTTCTATCTTCCTTCCCAGTTATGAGGTGAGTGGTTTTGCTCCATCATGGGCTCTCGCCATAATATGTTCTCTCACCACAGATATAAAAGCAATTGGGCCAAAACTTCTGAACCTGTAAAACAATATAAACTTTTTCTCTATAAGAGACTTTAAAAAGTCAACTATCCTCACATATTTGTTACAGAAATGAAAAGGTGATGACACAAGAACCCAGAAATAAATAAATCCATATATTTATAGGAAACTAATATATAACAAAGGCACCAAGAACTGGCCTTGGAGAAAAAAGCCTCTTCAATAAATGGTGCTGGTAAATTGGATATCCATATGTAGAAGAAAGAAATTAACTCCTGCTTCTCACCATATAAAAATCATTTTGATAATGGAGAATCAGCTCAGGCATAGAATGCTTGCCTAGCATGCATGAGGCCCTGGGATTAATCCCTAGCATTCAAAAAAAATCAGTTCAAAATGGGTAAAAGATCAGACACTATACAACTACTAGAAGAAAACAGGGTAAATGTTTTAGGGAAAATATATTTTGATGTGACCCAAAAGCACAGACAACAAGCAAAACTTGACTAATAGGATTATATTTAACTAAAAAGCTTTGACACAGCAAAGGAAACAATGAACAAAGTAAAGAGACAACCTACAAAATGTGAGAAAATATTTGCAAACTATATGACAAGGGATTAATATACAGAATATTTAAGAGATTCACACAACTCAACAGCAAGAAAACAATCCTATTTTTAAATTGATGAATGAACTAAAGAGACATTTCTCAAGACATACAAATGGTCAACAGATAAATGAAAAAATGCTGAATGTCACTAATCACCAGAGAAATACACATCAAAACTACAAAGAAATATTACCTCACCCTAGTAAGAATAGCTATTACTAAAAAGGGGAGGTGGTGGAGTGGCTCAAGTGGTAGAGTGCCTATCTAGCAAGCATGAAGCTCTGAGTTCAAGCTGCAGTACCACCAAAATAAATAAATATAAATAAATTAAAAATAACAAATTCTAGGGAGTATGTGGAGAAAGGGGAACTCTCATATGCTATTGATAGGAATATAAGCTAGTACATCTATTATGGAAAACATGTATGTTCCTCAAAAAACTAGATATAGAACTACTATATGATCCAGCAATGTCACTACTGGGTATATATCCAAAGGAATTTAAATCAGTATTTTGAAGAAACACTTGTTCCCATGTGTTTAATGCAGCACTATTCACAATAGTCAAGATATGGAATCAACCTAGGTGTCAAGCTGGGTATAGTGACATACACATCTAATTACAGCACTGGAGAAGCTGTGACACAAAGATCATGAGTTTGAGGCCAGCATGTGCTACATAGAAAAATCTTATTTCAAAGAAAACAAAACAACCTAGGTGTCCATCAATGAATGAAGAAAATGTAGCATCTATACATAATGAAATATTATTCATGCATAAAAAGAATGAAATTTTATAACTGGAAAATGTACTGTTAAGTGAAATATCAGACACAAGTAATATATTTCTCATTCTTATGTGAAAGCTAGAAAAACTGATCTCATTAAACTAGAGAGTAGAATAGTTGTTGCCAGAGTCTGGGAACAGTGTGGGGGAAGAGGGGATGGAATAAGATATTAACTGGTTACAGGGGTGCAGTTGGATAGGATGGATAATTTCTAATGTTCTGTAGCACAGTTTGATAACTAAAGTTGGCAACAATTAATTGTATATTTCAAAATAGTTAACTGAGAAGATTTTGAATATTCCCCAAATAATAACATGATAAATATTTAAAATCATGGATTTATCAAATACCCTAATAATCATTAAACATTGTATTTTTGAAGCA
This sequence comes from Castor canadensis, assembly GCF_047511655.1. NCBI lineage: Eukaryota > Metazoa > Chordata > Mammalia > Rodentia > Castoridae > Castor > Castor canadensis. Next base: position 78,515,130 of record NC_133391.1, read on the forward strand.
AAACTAGTCAGAAGAGATAAAAATGTCACTACATACTAATAAAAGCCACAATCTATCATGTTATATATATTTTTTTTCATAAAATACACATTATTGGTCTCTAGCACAGCATGGGAGAGAGGAAGCTGGGTGCACTTTCATGTACGTGCCTGATCCCTATGAATACAGCCCAGCTCAATGGGTACATGTCAACACATCTACCCCTGAAGAAATTTTGGCAGAGTGAGCTAACCAAAGGCCTGCATGTCAGAAACCAGAAGGGAGCTAGGAAAAGTGGCTTAGCAGCAGCTTTGTCTCTAGTATGTCATGAGAAAGAAGGAGAGGACACATTTTCCTGTGAATGCTAGATCCCTAACCACCATCTGGAAATCAGATCAATGAGACCATGAGCTTTTCCACAAGGCATGTCCTGTGGGTAGGCACCAACGTATCTGTGTGCCCAGTGTGCTGACTCTTAATTTGTGGAGAATCCAGCAAGAAAAACAACAGGAAGCAGACACACTGCCACAGAAAACCCCACTAAGACAAAAGATAGAGTCCTTTGGTTGGACAGGACATGATTACTAGGTACAGCTAAGAAATGTACCAGTATACACAAAAGCAAAATTCATCAGCTTCCAACACAGGAAAGGACTGCTGCTGGAGCATACTACAGACTGTGAGTTCTTAGTGACTTGGGAAAAGGAGCTACAAGTTTAGTGAGAACTGTCACATTGGTGGGCTGAAGGTTCAGACCTCAGAAGCCTTTATTGGAGACTGTATTCAGATCTCCAAATCCTCTGGAAACAAGCCCCTACTCCATTCAAGAGTCAAGTCTCCAACTAGACTACCAGTGACTAACTTGAAAGACTCAGATTCTGGGGGTGGGGGAGAGAAGATAGATAGATAGATGATAGATAGACAGATAGATAGATAGATACTCAGGAAAGCAACTAAAAGTTTATTTTTACAATAAATTTTGTTTTTGTCACTCTTGGATTTTGAACATTTTGATCTTTTAATGATTTGGTTTTTTATTGATTCTTTGTATTTCTGATTAGGACAACTTTAACCTTTATCATTTTCTTTTTAGTTCTGCTTCTCCTCCCTTTTCTCTGCAGTCATTGTATATGAAACATGTCACCTGCCTTTCAGTATTCAATCTTAAATCATATCCTCTCCATCCTTTTCCTAATGCCTCCCCTCATTTTACTTTCCTTCCATCTCCAATTAAATTGCTCTCTCACTCATATTTTGCCCCTATCTCTATTGCCCCATCCATAACCTTTCTTTGTCACTAACACTTTTAGAAAGTGTTGCCAGGTTGCCTATTATTTTCAAATTTTGTTATCGGTTTGTTTGTTTAATTTCTTCACCTCTCTTCCCCAACAAAACACCAACTAGATCTTTCCTAGTGAGAAACTAACCCCTATTAGTAAGCCAAATAACCACACTTCTTACCTTAGAAAACTATACACCTTGTATTATTCATTAGTGTTACCCTACTTATGTCTTTATCATTACCACTCTTATTAACTAATATCTTCCTATATCACAAAAATTTTAGTTTGTTCCTATATCCTTCTAAATACACTGGAGCAGAAGCAATGATGAGACTTCATTAGGATTTACTGTAACCTCAAGATTGTGACATGTCACCTATGAGAGCTCTTGCAGCTAAGCTTCCTCTTCCTGAATGGAGTAGGGAGCTGTCCAGTGTCTTAAGCATTGGAATTTAATGTTTGACTACTAAGCAACACACCACCAGTCTAGTGACAAGAAAATACAGCACAACCCATCCACTACAGGCTTAAATAATCTGTGAGAAATTCCTAAACAAATACAAAGGATTAAAACCACCAACAAAAGACTCAGTCCCAGATGCATACTTCCTAGCATTAAAAAAATTCCATGAAGAAAAAATAATATATCCCACCCAAAAGTTGACAACTCTACAATACAGGAATTAAGTGATAGTGAAGAGGAAGAAATCTCAAACAACGAATTTTTTTAAACAATGGCAAGAATAACCAATGAAATTAAAGAGGATATGTGTAAACAGAGGAATGAATTCAAAGAGGATACAAATAAACAACTAACTGAACACAAAGAGAATTCAAACAAACAGCTGAATGAAAAAAAGACAATGCTGGATATGAAAGAGGAATTTAATAAAATTATAGAAATCCTTAAAAAATCAAATTGAAATCTTGTAAATGAAAATCTCAATATACCAAAATTAAAACCTCAATCAAAAATCTTGCTAACAGGGTGGAGTGGGTTGAAAACAGAGAATTAAGGATTGGAGATAAAGTAGAGGAATTACATTACTCAGTCAAAGACAATGAAAACTACTAAGAAAACATAAATGGAACATATAAGATCCTGGGGACACCATCAAAGGACCAAACTAACAAATCAAGTGTTAAAAGGAGAATGTATATATAACTTATTCCACAATATAATAACAGAAAACTTCCTAAATCTTAAAAAAGATCTGTATCTTGATTAAACAGCAAGACCCAACAATGTGATGCTTACAAGAAATGTATCTCACTGACAAACATTGGCTTAGCATTAAAGGGTGGCAAAAGATCTTTCAAGCAAATGGACCCTGAAAGTAGGCAGAAGTAGCTATACTCATACTTAATAAAGCAGACTTCAGGCCAAAATTAGTCAGAAGAGACAAAGAAGGTCACTTCATGTTAATAAAGGAAACAATCTAACAAAAGGAAATAATTCTTTGGAGGGGTGGTACTGAGGTTTGAACTCAGGGCCTCATGCTTGCTAGGTAGGAGCTCTACCACTTGAGCCACTCTACTAGTCCTTTTTTTCATTGAGTATTTTTGAGATACAGTCTCCCAAACTATTTGTCCAGGCTGGCCACAAACCATGATCCTTTTGATCTCTGCCTCCTGAGTAGCTAAGATTATAATCATGAGCCACCAGTTCCTGGCCAATTCTTAATATTTATGGACCAAATGTCAGTGCACATAACTACAAAAAAATAAGAACTACTGGATTTGAAAAGCACAGCTAGACCCCAGCAAAATAATAGTGGAAGTCTGCAATACCAACTCGCACCAAGAGATAGGTCATCCAGACAAAAAAAATCAATGAAGATCCTAGGAGTGAAGCTTGGGAGTGGGATGTGGGGAGTGGGGAAGAGGGAATGTGGAATCTAATTCCTGCTTTTTAGGACCAAAGGAAAAGAGGTGACTTGTGTAAGGTAACACAGTTAGGGAGTAGCAGAATCAGGAATCAAAGTCTCCCGATTACCAGGCTAGGGTTTTCCAACATCTTGTTTTGTTTTTAAATGGAAAGAACACTCCTGGGGGATTTCCAAGATGGCAGCTAGAGGGAGGAAACAGAAAGCTTGCCTCCTAAAGTGAAATCTTGGAGAGATGCTGGAGACACACCTTGCAGGCAAGGCCACCGAGAAGAGGCAAAACTTTGACCCCTCCACACCTCCAGCCTGCACAGAGCATCTCCACTTCACATTCAATGGAGAAACCAGGAGGGCCCCCAGGCTCCCGCAAGTTGCCCACACCCAGATGGCTTGGGAAGACGCAGACCACAAGGTGAGCTGAGTGGTACGCGGTACTTCCACAGATAACCCTGGACCAGATCAGCATAGCCCCCTGGACAGACCAACCCCCACCTGGGAAAAAAGAGAAACTGAGTAATAAGCAATACGAATAAAGACATGTCGCAAAGAAGGTGGGGCACCCTGAGCACCAAAGATGGGGGGAGGGGAATCCCTCCCAGAACTATAAATAAACAAGCTGGGCCTGACCGAGAGGGTGGGAGTGGGGGCGTGCGCCCAGCAACCAGGAGCAGGAAAGCTTGTGAGAGTGGCGGAGGGAGGAAAACTCCACAGGAGAGGGGGGAAGACCCACCTCCCACATGAGCTGTAAACAAACACATCTGCCAGCAGGAGCAGCAGCACACACCCAGCAATCAGGAGCAGGAAACCTTGTAAAAGCTGCGGTGGGAGGAAAACTCCACAGGAGAGGGGAGGACCCACTTCCCACGTGAAATGTAACTAAACACGTAGGCCTGAGAAAGCGGGTGCAGTGTCACCTCCCCCAGTGTGCTTGGAAAGGGGAAAGCATGTAGCAGTGGCATCGTGCACAGAACTCTGAGTAAACAAAGCCTGCAGGGCCAGGTGACTGCTAAGCTCACACCAGAGATCTGCATAAATAATGCCGCCAGCAACAGCAGACAGACAGCAGCAAGTAGGCAAGCCACAGTCACAGATAGCCATTCACAGACCTATCTCCAGACTCTTTTTTTTTTCTCTCTCCCTACCTTTGATGAGAAAACAACTGAACTACACCTGCATGCTGAAAAACTAACTGAAACTGTATTGCATTTGAACTTGGGACACTTTGTGGGTTACTTTTTTTTCTTGTTTTGTGTGATTTTCTTCTATTTTATGTTACCCTTTTGATGAGACTACTACAGAACAACATCTGAGGCACCATCTCCAGGATTGGAAGCTGAGAGACGAACACCAAAATTATTAAGACTGAAACTTCATTGCATATGAAGTTGGAGGGTTATTTTTTAATTTTTTTATATTTTATTTTTATTTTACTTTACGTTATTTTATTTTATATATTTTTTCTTTCATTTACTTATTTTTTACTTTTATTCTTATCTTTATTCTTTTTATTTTTTATTTTCAATCCTCTGTCTCTCTAATGCCTGTTCAGCTTATGGTTGATTAGTACACTGTCTCTCCCTGTTTATATCTTTGAAACTTTTTTGTTTGTTTCTTTGTTTTTTTTCTACTTGATTATTTGTTTTTCCCTTTAACTTCTTTGCTTTCCATCCCCTCTCACCCTTCCATTCTAAATATCACTAGTGGTATTATTACACACACAAAATGTTTAATTGCACACAGTACAGGGACAATAACAACAACAGGGCAATGACAGGAAGACAGAAAAAACAGGGAAACCAGTTTATCCACAGCAAAAAATTAGTACAGGAACAAGAGGGAAATGAAGAAAACAGATACTCAGATCCAGACTCCAAGAAAATGAAGATAAACTATGCCAAAGGACCCAATGAAGCCCACAAGAATAATTTAAAAGAAGACATACTACAGGTACTCAATGAGAATTTTATAGAGATGATACTGGATTTGGTCAACTAAAATGTACAGGACACACTCAAGAAATTCCAAGACAACAAAAATAGAGAATTTGAAAAAGCAAAAGAAGACATAAAGGAAACCATACAAGCACTGTATAAACACCAAAGTAAAACAGAGAACACAATTAATAAAGAGATAAATGAACTCAGGACAAAAATACACAACATTAAAGAAGAAAACTGCCAGGATATGGAAAACCTCAGAAAAAAGAATGAAACAGAATTGCAAAACAAAACAGAAGGCCAATCCAGCAGAATAGAACAAACAGAAGACAGAATCTCAGAACTTGAAGATGAAATGGTAATTAAAGGAAAAACTGAAGAAATATTAATTAAACAACTCAAGACCTGTAAAAGAAAATGCAAGAACTCACTAACTCCATCAAAAGACCAAACCTGAGAATCATGGGTATCAAGGAAGGAGAAGAGGTGCAAGCAAAGGGAATGCATAATATATTGAACAAAATAATAACAGAAAATTTCCCAAATCTAGAGAAAGATATTACCATACAGATGCAAGAAGCCTCCAGAACACCAAACAGACCAGATCAAAATAGGACTACCCCATGACATATCATCATTAAAAAAAACATGTTCAGAAACTAGGGAAAGAATATTGAAGAATGTAAGAGAGAAAAAACAAATAACACACAAAGGTAAACCCATCAAAATCACAGCAGACTTCTGAACAGAAACATTAAAAGCAAGAAGAGCTTGGGGTGAGATCTTCTGATCACTGAATAAGAATAACTTCAACGCCAGGATACTCTACTCAGCAAAATTATCATTAAAAACAGATGGAGCAATAAAAGTCTTCCATGATAAGCAGAAACTGAAACACCACAAAGACCACAGAGCCACCACTACAAAAGATTCTTCAAGGGATTCTGCACACAGAAAGTGAAATCCAACAAAGCCATGAAAGGACAGGCAGCACCAAACTACATGAAAAGAAAAAGCAAGAAAGTAGAGAGTAACCTCAACTAAGGTACACACAATCAAACCTTCAAACAACCAAGACAACTAAATGACAGAAATCACCACACACCTATCAGTATTAACACTTAATGTTAACTGACTAATTCTCCAACAAAAGGCACTGTTTGATGAATTCAATTAAAAAGGAAAATCCAACAATTTGTTGCTTACAGGAGACCCATCTCACTGACAGAAATGAGCATAGACTTAGGATGAAAGGCTGGAAGAAGATTTACTAAGCCAATGGCCCCCAAAAACAGGCAGGAGTAACAATACTTATCTCTGACAAAGTAGACTTCAAACCTACATTGATCAAGCGAGATAAAGAAGGACATTCCATACTAATAAAAGGGGAAATAGACTAAAAAGAAATAACAATTATCAACCTATATGCACCCAATGTCAATGCACCCAATTTCATCAAGCAAACCCTGAAGGACCTAAAAGCATATATTAACACCAACACAGTGGTTGTGGGAGACTTTAACACCCCATTATCATCAATAGATAGGTCATCCAAACAAAAAATCAATAAAGAAATCCTAGATCTAAAATATACAATAGATCAAATGGACATACTTGATATCTACAGAACATTTCATCCAACTTCTACACAATATACATTCTTCTCAGCAGCCCATGGAACCTTCTCCAAAATACACCATATCCTAGGGCACAAAGCAAGCCTCACCAAATATAAGAAAATAGAAACTATACCATGCATTCTATCTGATCACAATACAATAAAACTAGAACTCAACAACAAAAGTAAAGACAAAAAACGTGCAAACAGTTGGAAACTGAATAACTCATTGCTTAATGAACAATGGGTCATTGATGAAATAAAGAGAAAATTTTAAGTCCCTGGAAGTCAATGAAAATGAAAGTCAACCTTCTGTAACCTATGGGACACAGTAAAGGCAGTCCTGAGAGGACTGTTTATAGCCATGAGTGCAAATATTAAAAAGACTGAAAGATCCCAAATCAATGACCTAATGATACATCTCAAACTCCTAGAAAAACAAGAACAAGCAAATCCCAAAACAAATAGAAGGAGACAAATAATAAAAATAACAGCTGAAATCAATGAAATACAAACCAAAAAAAACCATACAAAGATTAATGAAACAAAAAGTTTGTTCTTTGAAAAAATAAACAAGATCAATAGACCCCTGGCAAGCCTGAGTAAAATGAGGACAAAAAAAACCCAAATTAGTAGAATCAGGAATGCAAAAGGGGAGATAACAACAAACACCATCAAAGTCCAGGAAATCATCAGAGACTACTTCAAGAACCTACATTCAAATAAATTTGAAAACCTTAAAGAACTGGACAGATTTCTAGATACATGTGATCATCCAAAACTGAACAAAAAGTATATTAATAAATTGAACAGATCTATAACACAAAATGAAATTGAAGCAGCAATCAAGAGTCTCCCGAAAAAGAAAAGACCAGGACCTGATGGATTCTCTGCTGAATTCTATCAGACCTTTAAAGAAGAACTGACACCAACCCTCCTTAAACTGTTCCACAAAATAGAAAGGAAAGGAAAACTGCCAAACACATTTTATTAAGCCAGTATTACAATTATCCCAAAACCAGGCAAAGACCCTCCAAAAAGGAGAACTATACGCCAATCTCCTTAATGAACACTGATGCAAAAATCCTCAATAAAATAATGGCAAATCAAATTCAACAACACATCAAAAAGATCATTCACCACAACCAAGTAAGCTGCATCCCAGGAATGCAGGGGTGGTTAAACAAAGGAAAATCAATAAACATAATAAACCACATTAACAAAAGCAAAGACAAAAACCACTTGATCATCTCGATAGATGCAGAAAAGATAGATGTTTGATAAGATCCAACACCATTTCATGATAAAAGCTCTAAGAAAACTGAGAATAGAAGGAAACTACCTCAATATTATAAAAGCTATATATGACTAACCTACAGCCAGCATTCTACTTAATGGAGAAAACTGAAACCATTCCCTCTAAAATCATGAACTAGACAAAGATGCCCACTATCTCCACTCCTATTAAACATAGTACTGGAATTCCTAGCCAGAGCAATTAGGCAAGAAGAAGGAATAAAAGGAATACAAATAGGTAAAGAAACTGTCAAAATATCCCTATTTGCAGATGACATGATCCTATACCCAAAAAAACATAGACCCAAAAAAACTCTACTCAGAAGCTCCTGGACACCATCAATAGCTACAGCAAGGTAGCAGGATATAAAATCAACATAGAATAATCATTAGCATTTCTATACACTAAGAATGAGCAAACTGAAAAAGAATATATGAAAACAATTCCATTTACAATAGCCTCAAAAAAATCAAATACCTAGGTGTAAACCTAACAAAAGACGTGAACGACCTCTACAAGGAAAACTATAAACTTCTGAAGAAAGAGGTTGAGGAAGACTATAGAAAATGGATAGATCTTCCATGCTCATGGATTGGTAGAATCAACATAGTAAAAATGTTTATACTCCCAAAAGTAATCTACATGTTTAATGCAATTCCCATCAAAATTCCAATGACATTCATTAAAGAGATTGAAAATCTACTGTTAAATTTATATGGAAACACAAGAGGCCATGAATAGCCAAGGCAATACTCAGTCAAAAGAGCAATGCAGGAGGTATCACAATACCTGACTTCAAACTATATTACAAAGCAATAACAATAAAAATAGCATGGTACTGGCACAAAAACAGACATGAAGACCAGTGGAACAGAATAGAGGACCCAGATATGAAGCCACACAACTATAACCAACTTGTCTTTGACAAAGGAGCTAAAAATATACAATGGAGAAATAGCAGCCTCTTCAACAAAAGCTGCTGGGAAAACTGGTTAGCAGTCTGCAAAAAACTGAAACTAGATCCATGTATATCACCCTATACCAAGATTAACTCAAAATGGATCAAGGATCTTAATATCAGACCACAAACTCTAAAGTTGATACAGGAAAGAGTAGGAAATACTCTGGAGTTAGTAGGTATAGGTAAGAACTTTCTCGGCGGAGATTCCAAGATGGTGGCTAGAGGTAGGAAGCAGAAAGCGACCCTCCTATAGTGAAATCTTGGAGAGACTCTGGAGACACACTTTGCAGGCATAATCACTGAGAAAAGGCATAACTTTGACCCCTCCACATCTCCAGCCAGTGCAGAGAATCTCCACTTCACGTTAAACGGAGAAATGAGGAGGGCCCCCGGGGCCGCCAGTGGCCTGCGCCCATACGGCTTGGGAAGACGCGGACCAGGTGAGCTTCGTGGTACCATGGTACTCCCACAGACAAGCCTGGGCCAGAGCAGCATAGCCCCCTGGACAGACTGACCTCCACCCGGGAAAAAAAGAGAAACTGAGTAATAAGCAATAAGAACAGTTAAGACACGCTGGAAAGAGGGTGGGGCGCCCTGAGTGCTGAAGATTGGGGGAAAGGAATCCTTCCCGGGACTGTAAATAAACAAGCCAGGCGGGCCGGAGAGCCTCTGGCGGGAGCGGGGTGCGCACCCAGCAACCAGGAGCGGGAAAGCTTGTGAGAGTGGCTGAGGGAGGAAAACTTCAGAGGAGAGGGGGGAAGACCCACCTCCCACATGAACTGTAAATAAACACGCAAGCCTGACAATGCGGGGGCAGTGTCACCTTTCCCAGTGCTTGGAAAGGGGAAAGCCTGTAGCAGAGGCTCACGCACAGGAGAACTCTGAGCAAACAAAGCCTGTGGGACCAGGTGAGTGCTAGCTCACCCCAGAGATCTGCATAAATAACGCTGCCAGCTACAGGCTGAGAGCAGCAGGCAGGCAAGCCACAGTTGCAGATACCACTCTCAGAACTGTCTCCAGATGCTTTTTTTCCTTTTTATCCCTACCTTTGATGAGAGAACGTCCGAATTACACCTGCAAGCTGAAAAACTTACTGAAACTGTATTGCATTTGAACTTGGGACACTTGGTGGGGCTTTGTGTGTGTGTGTGTGTGTGTGTGTGTGTGTGTGTGTGAGTGTGTAGTTTTGTTCTACTTTATGCATCCCCTTTGATGAGACAACTACAGAACAACATCTGAGGCACCAACTCCAGGACTGGAGATTGAGATGGACACCCAAATTATTAAGACTGAAACTGCATTGCATATAAACTTGGAAGTTTTTTGGTTTTTTTTTTTAATTTTCTATTTTCCATTTTATTTTAATTCATTTTTATATATAGATATTTCTTTCATTTACTTATTTTTTATTTTTTTTAATCTTTGATTTTCAATCCTCTCTCTGTCTCTCTAATGTCTGTTCAGCTTACTGTCGATTAGTACACTGACACTCCCTGTTTATACCTTTGAAACTCTCTTGTCTGATACCTTGTTCTGCTTTCTCCCTCTTGTCTGTAGATTTGTTTTGCCTTTTCTTTAACTTCTTGCTTTCCATCTCAGCTGACCCTTCCATTCTAAATATTACCACTGTTATTATCACAAGCTAGGAAATACTTAATTGCACACAGTACAGGGACAGTAACAACACGAAGGACAAGGACGGGAAGACAGAAAAAACAGGGAAACCAGTTTCCCCACAGCAAAAAATTAGTACAGGAACCAGAGAGGAATGAAGAGAACAGAAACTCAGATCCAGACTCCAACAAAATGAAGATAAACTATGCCAAAGGACCCAATGAAGCCCACAAGAATAATTTAAAAGAAGACATACTACAAGTACTCAATGAGAATTTTATAGAGATGATACTGGATTTGGTCAACCAAAATGTACAGGAGACACTCAAGAAATTCCAAGACAATAAAAATAGAGAATTTGAAAAAGCAAAAGAAGAAATAAAGGAAACCATAGAAGCACTGTATAAACACCAAAGTGAAAGAGAGAACACAATGAATAAATGGATAAATGAACTCAGGACAAAAATAGACAACATTAAAGAAGAAAACTGCCAGGATATGAAAAACTTCAGAAAAAAGAACGAAACAGAATTGCAAAACAAAACGGAAGGCCAATCCAGCAGAATAGAACAAACAGAAGACAGAACCTCAGAACTTATAGATGAAATGGTAATGAAAGGAAAAACCAAAGAACTATTAATTAAACAACTCAAGACCTGTGAAAAGAAAATGCAAGAACTCACTGACTCCATCAAAAGACCAAACTTGAGAATCATGGGCATCAAAGAAGGAGAAGAGGTGCAAGCGAAGGGAATGCGTAATATATTCAACAAAATAATAATGGAAAATTTCCCAAATCTAGAGAAAGATATTCCCATACAGATGCAAGAAGCCTCCAGAACACCAAACAGACCAGATCAAAATAGAACTACTCCATGACATATCATCATTAAAACAACAAGTTCAGAAACTAAGGAAAGAATATTGAAGGCTGTAAGAGAGAAAAAACAAGTAACATACAAAGGTAAACCCATCAAAATCACAGCAGACTTCTCAACAGAAACATTAAAAAGCAAGAAGAGCGTGGGGTGAGATCTTCTGGGCACTGAATGAAAATAACTTCAACACCAGGATACTTTACCCAGCAAAATTATCATTCAAAATAGATGGAGCAATAAAAGTCTTCCATGATAAGCAGAAACTAAAACAATACGTGACCACAAAGCCACCACTACAAAAGATTCTGCACACAGAAAGTGAAACCAAACTTAACCATGAAAAGACAGGCAGCACCAAACCACAGGAAAAGAAAAAGCAAGACAGTAGAGAGTAACCTCAACTTAGGTACACACAATCAAACCTTCAAACAATTAAGACAACTAAATGACAGGAATCACCACATACCTATCAGTACTAACGCTTAATGTTAACGGACTTAATTCACCCATCAAAAGGCACTGCTTGACAAAATGGATTAAAAAGGAAGATCCAACAATTTGTTGCTTACAGGAGACCCGTCTCACTGACACAAATAAACATAGGCTTAGGATGAAAGGCTGGAAGAAGATTTACCAAGCCAATGGCCCCCAAAAACAGGCAGGAGTAGCAATACTTATCTCTGACAAATAGACTTCAAACCTACATTGATCAAACGAGATAAAGAAGGACATTCCATACTAATAAAAGGGGAAATAGACCAAAAGGATATAATAATCATCAATCTGTATGCACCCAACGTCAACGCACCCAATTTCATCAAACATACCCTGAAAGACCTAAAAGCATATATAAACGCCAACACACTGGTTGTGGGAGACATTAACACCCCATTATCATCAATAGATAGGTCATACAAACAAAAACTCAATAAAGAAATCCAAGATTTAAATATGCAATAGATCAAATGGATCTAGTTGATGTCTACAGAACATTTCCTCCAACCTCTACACAATATACATTCTTCTCAGCAGCCCATGGAACCTTCTCCAAAATACATCATATCCTAGGGCACAAAGCAAGTCTCAGCAAATTTAAGAAAATAGAAATTACCGTGCATACTATCTGATCACAATGCAGTAAAAGTAGAACTCAACAACAAAAGTAAAGACAAAAAACATGCAAACAGCTGGAAACTAAATAACTCATTACTTAATGAACAATGGATCATCGATGAAATAAAAGACGAAATTAAAAAGTTCCTGGAAATCAATGAAAATGAAAACACAACCTACCAGAACCTATGGGACACAGCAAAGGCAGTCCTGAGAAGAAAGTTTATAGCCATGAGTGCATATATTAAAAAGACTGAAAGATCCCAAATCAATGACCTAATGATACATCTCAAACTCCTAGAAAAACAAGAACAAGCAAATCCCAAAACAAATAGAAGAAGAGAAATAATAAAAATAAGAGCTGAAATCAACAAAATAGAAACCTAAAAAAAACTATACAAAGAATTAATGAAACAAAAAGTTGGTTCTTTGAAAAAATAAACAAGATTGATAGACCCCTGGCAAACCTGACTAAAATGAGGAGAGAAAAAACCCAAATTAGTAGAATCAGGAATGCAAAAGGGGAGATAACAACAAACACCATGGAAGTCCAGGAAATCATCAGAGACTACTTTGAGAACCTATATTCAAATAAATTTGAAAATCTTAAAGAAATGGACAGATTTCTAGATACATATGATCATCCAAAACTGAACCAAGAGGAAATTAATCACCTGAATAGACCTATAACACAAAATGAAATTGAAGCAGCAATCAAGATTCTCCCCAAAAAGAAAAGACCAGGACCTGATGGATTCTCTGCTGAATTCTATCAGACCTTTAAAGAAGAACTGATATCAACCCTCCTTAAACTGTTCCACGAAATAGAAAGGGAAGGAAAACTGCCAAACACATTTTATTTTTACACTTATCGTGAAACCAGGCAAAGATACCTCCAAAAAGGAGAACTATAAGCCAATCTCCTTTATGAACATTGACGCAAAAATCCTCAACAAAATAATGGCAAACTGAATTCAATAACACATCAAAAAGATTATTCACCATGACCAAGTGATGAAGGGGTGATTCAACATACGAAAATCAATAAATGTAATAAACCACATTAACAGAAGCAAAGACAAAAACCACTTGATCATTTCAATAGATACAGAAAAAGCCTTTGATAAGATCCAACATCATTTCATGATAAAAGCTCTAAGAAAACTAGGAATAGAAGGAAAGTACCTCAACATTATAAAAGCTATATATGACAAACCTACAGCCAGCATTATATTTAACGGAGAAAAACTGAAGCCATTCCCTCTAAAATCAGGAACCAGACAAGGATGCCCACTGTCTCCACTCCTATTCAACATACTTCTGGAATTCCTAGCCAGAGCAATTAGGCAAGAAGAAGGAATAAAAGGAATACAAATAGGTAAAGAAACTGCCAAAATATCCCTATTTGCAGACAACATGATCCTATACCTTAAAGACCCAAAAAACACTACTCACAAGCTTCTAGACATCATCAATAGCTATAGCAAGGTATCGGGATATAAAATCAACATAGAAAAATCATTAGCATTTCTATACACTAACATTGAGCAAACTGAAAAAGAATGTATGAAAACAATTCCATTTACAATAGCCTCAAACAAAATCAAATACCTAGGTGTAAACCTAACAAAAGATGTGAAAGACCTCTACAAGGAAAACTATACACTTCTGAAGAAAGAGATTGAGGAAGACTATAGAAAGTGGAGAGATCTCCCATGCTCATGGATTGGTAGAATCAACATAGTAAAAATGTCGATACTCCCAAAAGTAATCTACATGTTTAATGCAATTCCCATCAAAATTCCAATGACATTCATTAAAGAGATCGAAAAAATCTATGGTGAAATTTATATGGAAACACAAGAAGCCACGAATAGCCAAGGCAATGCTCAGTCAAAAGAACAATACAGGAGGTATCACAATACCTGACTTCAAACTATATTACAAAGCAATAACAATTAAAACAGCATGGTACTGGCACAAAAACAGATGTGAAGACCAGTGGAACAGAATAGAGGATCCAGATATGAAGCCACACAACTATAAGCAACTTATCTTTGACAAAGGAGCTAAAAATATACGATGGAGAAATAGCAGCCTCTTCAACAAAAACTGCTGGGAAAACTGGTTAGCAGTCTGCAAAAAACTGAAACTAGATCCATGTATATCATCCTATACCAAGATTAACTCAAAATGGATCAAGGATCTTAATATCAGACTCCAAACTTTTAAGTTGATACAAGAAAGAATAGGAAATACTCTGGAGTTAGTAGGTATAGGTAAGAACTTTCTCAATGAAACCCCAGCAGCACAGCTACTAAGAGATAGTATAGATAAATGGGACCTCATAAAACTAAAAAGCTTCTGTTCATCAAAAGAAATGGTCTCTAAACTGAAGAGAACACCCACAGAGTGGGAGAAAATATTTGCCAACTATACATCAGACAAAGGACTGATAACCAGAATATACAGGGAACGTAAAAAACTAAATTCTCCCAAAACTAATGAACCAATAAAGAAATGGGCAAGTGAACTAAACAGAACTTTCTCAAAAGAAGAAATTCAAATGGCCAGAAAACACATGAAAAAATGCTCACCATCTCTAGCAATAAAGGAAATGCAAATTAAAACCACACTAAGATTCCACCTCACCCCTGTTAGAATAGCCATCATCAGCAACACCACCAACAACAGGTGTTGGCGAGGATGCGGGGAAAAAGGAACCCTCTTACACTGTTGGTGGGAATGTAGACTAGTACAACCACTCTGGAAAAAAATTTGGAGGCTACTTAAAAAGCTAAACATTGATCTACCATTTGATCCAGCAATACCACTCTTGGGGATATACCCAAAAGACTGTTACTCCAGAGGCACCTGCACATCCATGTTTATTGTGGCACTATTCACAATAGCCAACTTATGGAAACAGCCAAGATGCCCCAGCACTGACGAATGGATCAAGAAAATGTGGTATCTATACACAATGGAATTTTATGCAGCCATGAAGAAGAACGAAATGTTATCATTCGCTGGTAAATGGATGGAATTGGAGAACATCATTCTGAGTGAGGTTAGCCTGGCTCAAAAAACCAAAAATCATATGTTCTCCCTCATATGTGGACATTAGATCAAGGGCAAACACAACAAGGTGATTGGACTATGAGCCCATGATAAAAGCGAGAGCACACAAGGAAGGGGTGAGGATAGGTAAGACACCTAAAAAACTAGCTAGCATTTGTTGCCCTTAATGCAGAGAAACTAAAGCAGATACCTTAAAGCAACTGAGGCCAATAGGAAAAGGGGAACAGGTACTAGAGAAAAGGTTAGATCAAAAAGAATTAACCTAGAAGGTAACACCCATGCACTGGAAATCAATGTGAGTCAATGCCCTGTATAGCTATCCTTATCTCAACCAGCAAAACCCCTTGTTCCTTCCTATTATTGCTTATACTCTCTCTACAACAAAATTAGAAATAAGGGCAAAATAGTTTCTGCTGGGTATTGAGGGGGGGAGAGGGAGGGGGCGGAGTGGGTGGTAAGCTGGGGGTCACGGGGGAGAAATGAACCAAGCCTTGTATGCACATATGAATAATAAAAGAAAAATGAAAAAATAAATAAATAAATTTACTATTTACTATACTTAAAAAAAAAAAAAGAACTTTCTCAATGGAACACCAGCAGCATAGCAACTAAGATAGCATAGATAAATGGGACTTCGTAAAACTAAAAAGCTTCTGCTCAACAAAAGAAATGGTCTCTAAACTGAAGAGAACACCCACAGAGTGGGAGAAAATATTTGCCAGCTACACGTCAGACAAAGGACTGATAACCAGAATATATAGGGAACTTAAAAAACTAAATTCTCCCAAAATTAATGAACCAATAAAGAAATGGGCAAGTGAACTAAACAGAACCTTCTCAAAAGAAGAAATTCAAATGTCCAGAAAACACATGAAAAAATGCTCACCATCTCTAGCAATAAAGGAAATGCAAATTAAAACCACACTAAGATTGCACTCATCCCTGTTAGAATAGCCCTCATTAGCAATACCACCAACAACAGGTGTTGGCGGGGATGCAGGGAAAAAGGAACCCTCTTACACTGTTGGTGGGAATGTAAACTAGTACAACCACTCTGGAAAAAAATTTGGAGGCTACTTAAAAAGCTGGACATTGATCTACCATTTGATCCAGCAATACCACTCTTGGGGATATACCCAAAAGACTGTTACTCCAGAGGCACCTGCACATCCATGTTTATTGTGGCACTATTCACAATAGCCAACTTATGGAAACAGCCAAGATGCCCCAGCACTGACGAATGGATCAAGAAAATGTGGTATCTATACACAATGGAATTTTATGCAGCCATGAAGAAGAACGAAATGTTATCATTCGCTGGTAAATGGATGGAATTGGAGAACATCATTCTGAGTGAGGTTAGCCTGGCCCAAAAGACCAAAAATCATATGTTCTCCCTCATTTGTGGACATTAGATCAAGGGCAAACACAACAAGGGAATTGAACTTTGATCACCAGATAAAAGCGAGAGCACACAAGGGAGGGGTGAGGATAGGTAAGACACCTAAAAAATTAGCTAGCATTTTGCCCTCAACGCAGAGAAATTAAAGCAGATACCTTCAAAGCAACTGAGGCCATTAGGAGAAGGGGACCACGAACTAGAGAAAAGGTTTGATCAAAAAGAATTAACCTAGAAGGTAACACACATGCACAAGAAATTAATGTGAGTCAACTCCCTGTATAGCTATTCTTTTCTCAACTAGCAAAAACCCTGTTCCTTCTTCTTATTGCTTATACTTTGTCTTCAACAAAATTGGAGATAAGGGCAGAATAGTTTCTGCCAAGTATTGAGGGGGTTGGGGGCAGAGTAGGTGGTAAGGGAGGGGGCAGGGGCAGGGGGGAGAAATGACCCAAGCATTGCATGCCCATATGAATAATAAAAAAAATTAAAGAAAAATCAATGATGAAACTTCAGTATTAATTGACATGATAGACTTAACAGACATCTACAGAATATTTCATCTAGCTACTGCACAATACCCATTCTTCTCAGCTGCCCATGGAACTTCCTCCAAAACAGAACATATTTTAGAACACAAAGTCTTAGCAAATGTAAAAAGAAATTGAAGTAACTTGAATAACCTGTATTCTGTCAGACCATAATGGAATAAAACTAGAACTCAACAGCAAAAGAAACTACAGAAAATATTCAAACACATAGAGACTGAAAAAATGTCATTGAATGACCAATGGGCCACTGAAGAAATAAGGAAATAAATAAAAAAGTTCCTTGAATCTAATGAAAATGAAAAGACAATCTACCAGTACCTTTGGGATACAGGAAAGAAGGTGCTGAGAGGAAATTTTATAGCTTTGAGTACTTATATTTAAAAAAAAAGAGAGAGAGAGCACAAATTTTAAAACCTATTGATGTACTTTAAGCTTTTAGAAAGACAAGAACAATCTAAACTCAAAACTAGCAGATGGAAAGAAATAATGAAAACTAGAGCAGAAATTAATGAAATACAGGCCAAAAAAACTTTAAAGATTCAATAAAACAAAAAGATAAATAAAGGGGGATATAAGATGGCATAATGCTGGCAAACACCAGTTCCCTGTGTCTCCACAAATCTGAACTAAACCTCAGGTATATGGTTGCAAAGATAAATGGGTAAATTAGTACACTAAAAAAGAGTATACTAGTATAAGGACAGATAGTAGCTAGAAACACAAACAACCTCTAACTCAACCTCTAAAACCACAAATCCACTCCAAGCATGAGGGCCCAGACCTTGACTGGCTCCAGCCCACACTCCTCCTTGCTAAAGTTTTGTTGCTTTTTGTTTTCCTTATCTGGCTTCCTATCTGACTTTCCCTATCTTGCTTCCTGCAAGAGCCACTTTTGAGAATCACCGTGTGAACAAAACAACTGCCTGAGCCACTGAACAAAAGCTGATCAGTTTCTGGGCCACCACCTGCACCAGAAAGACCAACTCAGAAACCAACAAAGTGAGTGAGCCATTTTTAGCTCAGAGGGTACTACACGGATCAGATCAGTGTGTGGGAGCTAATTCATCTGGTCCCTGAGAAATCTTTTGGCTAAGCAGGCTGAATATGACCCCTGAGAAAGACTTTAGCTAAGCACACTGATTGAAGGCTCCTAAGCCAGCCCCAACAGAGCTGGTGGTAGGGGAGCCACTCAGCCCAGGTTCTCTATCCAAAGGAAGGGTGTAGAAGCAAGCAAGCTAGCCAGCTAGAACTCAGCATCTGGATCTCTATCCCAAGACAACAGAAGACCTAAGTAAGCTGGACAGCTAGCTAAAACCACTAACCTATGTTCAACCAAGCAGTGTATGCATATATACAAGTGAAAGGAGTTATTTTTTCCAAGCTCACCCAAATGAGACATTAAATTGGAGGACTAGGTGGAAAGGGGAGGAGAGCTAACCATGGAAAAGCCAGAGAAGGCACTGAATTCTCTGAATAGGGAAAATCACAGTCTCCAAAAGTGACTGCTTTCTAATCCATGAGCTGTGCTCAGTGACACCACCACAGCACCCAACTGCTACCTCACATGCCAGGGACTGATTCCCCAACTCCATCAGTTGCCCTAATCCACAGCCCCACCCTCCCAGGTTATGCCTGGGTAATCCAATACCCTAAGGGGGCATGTGAATAAACACAACCAAACTGTAGACAAAACCCTAAGGTTTTGAGATTGGAAGAGAGCATCCAGTATATTGATATAGCATAGAAGATATTTACTCTTCTCAACAAAGAAGAAATACTGACATTTTCTAAAAGTTTTTTAAAGTTTTAACTTATTTATCCCTTTTACAGTGCCATTTTTCTCCTTACGTTTTCATTTATTATTTTATTTTTCCTACCTCTTGTTTACAAACCATTCCATCTCCTTCTTATACCTTTCTATCCTTTCACAATCTCACCTTTCTATCCTTTCACAATCCCTGACAATATCACACTTCTAATCCCTTTGCCATTCTCCCCATCTTCCTTCTTTGTTATTTCCTCCCTCACCCCTTCTAATTTTTACTATGAAAGTTTCAACTCCTACACAAACAAGTTTTACTTTTCTAACCCCTGCTGTACTATGCAAGAATGCTAGTCTCCTTCATAAATAATGTGATCAGTTATATAAATAATACAGTCAATGATATTCTACTTCATGTAAATATTTGGTTTGGTATTGAGTGGGTGAATTTGTTATTGTTAAGTTATACTCCAAGGTCAATGGCCAGAAATAACACATCTACCTAGACAATAACCAGTCCTGCCAGAACCTAGAAAATTTCCAGGAGGAAGATTTTAGGAGAGTAAAACTCCAACCAATTGACTACAAATAAGCAAATCTCAAAATAGAGGCACAATAATATGAAAAGGCAAGGGAATGTGACTGCTCAAAAGGTCAACAACCACAAAACAGAGGATCTGAAGGACAGTGAAGGGGATGAAATCTCAATTTCTCAGCATCAAAAGAATTAAAATAATAATGATTAATGAGATGAAATAAGAGATGCATAATACCACTCCTAGTTATATATCCAAAGGAATGCAAGTTAGGTTACAATATAGGCACCTGCACTCCCATGATCATTGCAGCATTATTCACAATAGCTGAGCTATGGAAACAGCCAAGGTACCCCACATATGAAGAATGGGTTAAGAAAACATGTATTCATGTACAATGGAATTTTATTCAGCCATAAAGAAGAATCAAGTTTTGTCATTTGCAGGTAAATGAATAGAACTGGAAAACATCATCTTTGTGAAGTTGGCCAGGTTCAGAAAGCCAAAGGCTGCCTGTTTTCTCCATATGTGGAATACAGACTTAATACAAATATAAGAAATGTTATGAAAAATAGGTCACACTAAGGGGAGGGCACATACAACAGAGGGAGGGTAAAAGAAAGAAGTTAAGAATGTGAATATTGCTGATGTACTTCCTCTACAAGAATGAATATAGAATTTTTAAAACTGTTGAAATCACCATAATAAAAGGACTAAGGTAGACAGGAGATAAATGGAGGAGGATCAATTTGGGTTATAGTACATATATGTATGGAAATGTCACAACAAAACAACCTGTATAGTTATCTTAAACAAACAAAAATGTCTTTTTGTCAAAAAACAGAACAATAAAGCAAAACAGGTCCTGTCTGGGGAGTTGGTATCAGTGGGATGGGGAGGATATAAAGGAAAAGTGTAGGAGAGTGAAAATGGTGCAAATGTTATGTACTCATGTGTGTAAATGGAAAAATGAGGCCTGTTGAAACTCTTCCAGGAATGAGGGAAGGGGAGATAAAGGATAATAATGGAGGGGATGAATTCAACTATGATAAATTTTAAGAACTTTTATAAATGTCACAATGTACCCCAGTACAACAATTTTTGAAAAAGAAAAAAAGAGATGCATAAAAAACTTAATGAAATAAAAACAGAATATAAATAAATAAATACATGAATTCAATGAGAATGCAAAGAAACAACTCAATTAACTCAACATGAATACAATCAGCTGAATGAACTTAAGTAGACAACAAATAGACAGACAAATGAATTATGAAAGATGATGCAAGATATGAAAGGGGAATTTAATAAAGACACAGAACACCAGAAAAAAAATCAAATTGAAGCTCTGGAAATGGAAAAACCCTTAAGTCAATAAAATTTTAGTTAAAAGCCTCTGCAGCAGATGAATCAAGTGGCAAACAGAACACAGGGCTTGACAACAAAGTATATATAATAGAAAAATCAGATGAATATGTAGGGGAAATGAAGAAATACAAATAGAATATGTAAGAACTCTGCAACTCCATTAAAAGACCAAACCTATGAATCACAGGCACCTGAAGGAGAAGAAGTGCAAACTAAAGGCATAAAAAACATATTCAATAAAATAACAGCAGAAAACTTCCCAAACTGTGACAAAGAGATGCCCATCCAGGTACAGGAAGCCTTGAGGACTCATAACAGACACAACAAAAATAGAACCTTTTCACAGCATATTGTAGTTGAAACATTAAGTATAGAGAACAAGGAAAGAACATTGAAACCTGATAGGAAGAAGTTCCAAGTCATCTATAAAAGCAAACTCATAAGGATAATAGCATATTTTTCAATAGAAACCTTAAAAGAAAGGAAGGCATAGAATGAAGTATTTCAAGCACTGAAAAAAAATAATAACAGCAAATCTAGATTACTCTATACCCACAAAGGCTATCCTTCATAATTAAGGAAGAAATAAAAACCTTCCATTATAAACAGAGACTAAAGTAATTTTAAGCCACTAAACCAGCATTCCAGAAGTTACTCAAAGGAATCATACACAGAGAAGATGAAGATAAACATAGCCACAAAAATGACAGAAATTACTATATACATACACTTCAATGTTAACACTAAAAGTTAATGGCCTTAACTTCCCAATCAAAAGACAAGATTGGCATACTGGATTAAAAATCAATACCTGACAAATTATTACCTACAAGAAACACATCTTGCTGAAAAAAACAAACATAGGTTTAGGGTAAAAAGGTGGGGAAAGATTTTTCAAGCAAATAGATCTTTAAAAAAGATAGAAGTAGCTATATTTACATCTTATATACTTATATCTGATGAAGTAGACTTCAAACCTAAATTAATCAGAAGAGACAAGGAAAGTCACTTCATATTAATAAAAGGAATAATAAAAGAGGAAATTACAATTGTTAATTTATAAGGGCCTAATGTTGGTGCACCCAATTTTAGTAAACAAACACTACTGAACTTAAAAGCACCAAACATCCCAACACAAACATCCCAAAGCTTCAAACCCCACTAACAAATATAGATCATCCAGACCAAAAAAATCAACAAAGAAATCTCTGAGTTAGATGACACTATAAACCAAATAGGTTTCATAGACATCTATAGAGTATTTCATCCAGCATCATTAAAATATACATTCTTCTCAGCATCCCATGGAACTTTCTCCAAAATATATCATATTTTAGTACACAAAGCAAGTCTTAGCAAATATAAGAGTGTTGAAATAACTCCCTGCATTCTAGCAGACCACAGTGGAATAAAACTAGAACTCAGCAACAAAATAAACCACAGAAAATAGTCAAACACATGGAGACTGAGCAATATGTAGTTGAATTACCAGTGGAGTCATTGAAGAAATTAGGAGGGAAAAAGTTCATGGAATGTAATGAAAATGAAAACACAACCTATTAGAACCTCTGGGATACAGCAAAGGCAGTTCTAAATGAAAACTATACACCTATGACAGCGTACATTTAAAAAAAACAGGGAGATTGCAAATTTTTTTAAAAGGCTGCATCTCTTGCTCTCAGAAAAACAAGAAAAAGCTAAACCCAAAATTGGTGTACAGAAAAAAATAATAAAATTTAATGTAGAAACTAATTAAATAATGACCAAAAAAAACTAATGAAACAAAAACTTGGTCCTTGAAAAGGTAAATAAGGTTGATAAGCCCTTATACAATCTGACCAGAAGGAGGAGGGGAAAGACCCTAATTAATAAAATTAGAGATGAATGGGGATGGCACAAATAAAAATAGCATGGTAATATAGCAAAAACAGACACAAAGAATATTGGAATGGAATAGATGATCAAGACATAAATCCATGCAACTACTGTCATGTGATCTTTGACAAAGGAGGATCCCAAAACATATGTTGGAAAAAAAAGATAGTCTCTCTTCAACAAATGATGCTGGGAAACTGTCTATCTGCATGTAGAAGACTGAACCTAGATCCCTGTCCTTCACCCTCTATTAATATTAATACAAAGTGAATCAAAGACCTTAATGTAAGACCTAAAACTTTGAAACTACAACAGGAAAGAATAGGGGAAGCTCTGTAACATATAGGCATAGACAATGACTTGATGAATAGAACCCCAATAACTCAGCAATTAAAAGGAAGGATTGACAAATGGGACAGCATCAAGCTAAAAAGCTTCTATACAGGACAGGAAATAATCACTAGACTGAAGAGACCCCTTTGAACAATGAGTATACTTTTTAAAATGAAGGACAGGAATGTAAAACAGGTCCTGTTAGGGAGTTGTTACTAGTGAGAGGATGGAAGGTGGAGGGTCAGAGCAATATTGGAAGTATCATAACACTGGATTTCAAACTATACTGCACAGCATGGTAGCAAAAACAGCATGGTACTAATACAAAAACAGACATCAAGACCAATGGAACAGAATAAAAGACTCAGAAATAAAACACACAGCATCAGCCATCCGATCTTTGACAAAGGAGCCAAGTCACACATTGGAGAAAAGACAGCCTTTTCAACAAATTGTGATAGGAAAACAGGTTATCTACATGTAAAAACTGAAACTTGACCCCCTCTTACCCTGTAGAAAAACCAATTAAAATGAATCAAAGTCCCTACTGAAGAACTGAAACCACAGGAAAAATGCTGGGTGCTGTAGGTATAGGTAATTATTTTTTAAACAAGACTTAAATTGTCCAGGAAATAAGAGCAAAAATTGACAAATGGGACTTCATCAAATTAAAAATCTACTGAACATCAAAAGAAATAATTACCAGAATCAAGAAACAATCCTCAGAATGGAAGAAAATATTTACCAGCTATTCAACAGATAAAGAATTCATATCTAAAATATACAAAGAACTCAAAAAAACATAAACAGCAAAAGAACAAATAATCCAATTACTAAATGGGAAAATTAATTGTATGAACAGTTCACAGAAGAAATACAAATGGACAATAAATACATTAGAAGTGCTCAACAATCGTAGCCATAAAGGAAATTAAAATTCAAAACTGCACTGAGATTCCATTTCACCTTAGTCAGATGGGAAATCATGAAGAAAACAGAGGGAAAGGAACCCTCACACAGTGTTTGTGGGAATGTAAACTAGTGCAACCACTGTGGAAATCAGTATGGAGGCTCATCAAAAAGCAAAAATAGACCTACTTTATGATATCACTATATCTTTCCTGGGGATAAATCTTAAGGAGTGTAAATCAACAGGACCTGCCTGGAACTGAGGAGGGGAGGAGGGAAGGAGAGGAAGAGGGGCCAGGTAGAGAAATGACCCAAACAGTGTATGCACATGTGAATAAATGAATTAAAAAAAGGAGGGTAAATCAATATACAAGAGAAAGATCTACACATCAATGCTCACTGGAGCACTATAATACAATTGTCAAACTGTGGAATCAGCCAAGGTGCCCTAAAATCAATGAAGGACTAAAAAATGTGGCATATATACATGATGGAACATAATACAATCATAAAGAAGATTCTTCCTAAACAAAGTTCTTCCTAAACAAAGTTTCAGGAAAATGGATGGAACTGGAGATCATCATTTTGCATGAAATAAGCCGAGCTCAAAAAGTCAAATACCATGTGTTTTCATTCATGTGCAATCTAGATCTAAAATGACAATAATAATAAAAATGGGTAATGGATTTAAAGGAGTGGTTACAGAGGAGTGGAATAAGTAGGAGAGAGAAGGGAGGTAAAAGAGGGTACTTGGAAGTGAAGAGGTTTGAAATACATTATATATTATATGAAGATGGCAAACAAAACACTTTGGGAAAGGGTTGAGGATGGGGGGTCTGGGAGAATATAATGGAGAGGTGAAGTTGTTTAGACTTCACTGTATACATCTATGAAATTTTCACAATGTACCTCCTTTGTAATTTTTAAATGTGTTTTTAAAAAGAAGACCAGAGACAGGATTGGTAAATCTAGCAATTCACTGAGGTTAAGGCTTTGTTTTAATTTTTTCTCTCCCCTGGTTAGAACTATAAGTATGAATATTAGTTATTCATCTAATTTAATCTTAGCTGAACAAATCAACTAGAACACTAAGACCACTGTTTGCTTGCAAATCAAATATCCTTATCAAACTTTCATAACATTTTTAAGTAGGTTAATTATTTTTGTGTAGAGCATTAAAGTTTTCTGAATTTCCATTTACCCACTTTTGTCATAACTGAGTCCATCTACTTTGCATCTGTGGCTTTTTGGAAAACTAATGTTTATAAGCTTTTAACTCACAATTTTCAGAATAAAAGAAAAAATTTAAAATATGGAAAATGAATGACAAAAACTTGAACATTACTGAACAGGGACAGGTATGACTGATACAATAGTAGCAGGTGACCTCAATACCCCACTTTCATAAATACATAAAACATTCAGACTAAAGTTCGACAAAGATATCTTAGAGCTAAACAACATCACTGATGAAGTGGACTTGACAGATATTTATAGACTATTTTATCTTGCAGCACATTACACATCCTTCACAGCAGCCCATGGAACTTTCTTCAAAATGAGAAAACAAGACTCAACAAATACAAAATATCAAAATCATTTCCTGTATCCTAACAGATCATAATGGCATAAAACTAGAAATCAATAACAAAAAAACTACCTATTCAAACACATGGTGATTAAATAACATATGTTTTAAAAGGTTTTATTAGTGTATAATAGTTTTACAGGGGGCTATTTGTACAATGTACCCTGGTTTGGTTCATCCCTCCATTATTCTCCCTCTTTCCCCTCCGCCTTCTTAAAATGACTTTGATGGTTTTAATGTTTCATATTCACACATGTATAGAAAATACTTCAGGGGAGATGGAAAGAGGGGAGAGAGAAAGAGCATGATGAAGGGAAAACAATGCCAAAATACATTGTGTCTATGTATGAAGATGGCACAAGGCAGCCCTATGAAAACTATATAAGATACCTCTCATAAGGGCATTAACCTTATCGATGTATAATATATGCATGTGTGAAACACCATCATGTAGCCTTTTGTACAATTAATATTCACTAATTTAAAAACAACATTGAATGCATGCATTGAAATTACACAGTGTGGTGAGTATGTAGCTCAGGGGTACAGTGCTTGATTAAGCATGCACAAGTTCCCGGGCTTAATCCCAAGCACCACAAAAAAAGTAAAAGAAATAAAGATCACATTTAAACAATTATAGTTTGGTTATAAAATATCCCCAAATATTCTTGTGTGAAGGTTGGTCTCCAGCTGGCAGCACTATTGAGAGATGATTGGGTAATGAGGTCACATAGCCTAATTACTATTAGCAGATGGTCCTATTTACAGGAATTATGTCCTGGGGCATGCCTTTGAAAGGTATAACTTATCCCCTAGCTCCCATCTCTCCCCCTCCTCCCCCCTCCTCCTCTCTCTTTCTCTCTCCCTCTCTCTTTCTCTCTCTCTCATTCTTGCTACTATGAAGTGAGCATCATAAGTGATCCATTATATGCTCCCAGCTCTCATGTTTGGCCTCACCAGACCCAAGTGACCATGTACTGAAACCTCTGAAACCATGAGCCAGTGTAAATCTTTCTTCCTACTATCACACTAAAATAAAAGCTAACTAACCGAAAATTGATAAAGTGGGCTTGTGTTGTGACTATACCTGACAATGTGGTTCAGAAGCATTTGAAACTTGTTTGTGGGTGACTTTGGAAACATTTAGAGAAACAGGCTAGAAAAAACCATTCTGTTACATTCTGGCAAAGAACTTATCTACATTTTGTCCATGACCAGAGACTGTTGGAGGCTGAATTTAAAGGTGACAGACTAGTTTACCTGGTAAAGAAAATTTCAAGACAGCACAGCATTTGTGTGGTGGCATGTAAATCAACCAGATTTACAGTAAGAATCTAGAGCAAAAAGCAGAGTAAAAAGAAATGTTCACTATCTTTAGCCATAAAGGAATTGCAAATTAAGTGGCTAGCCTCAGAAAACAAACAACAAATGCTGGTGGGGGGGCAGGGGGAAAAGGATCCTTATATACTATTGGTGGGAATGTAAATTAGTACAACTACTACAGAAATCAGTATGGAGATTCCTTTAAGAACTAAAGATAGGATACCATATGATATGGATATACCACTCCTGGGCATGTAACTGAATAAATGTAAATCAACATATCTGCATACCCATGTTCATAGCATCACTATTCACAAAAGCCAAAATTTGGAATCAAAGTACCCATCAACTAATTAAAGAATAAAGAATATGGCATATAAACACAATGAAATATTATTCAGTCATAAGGAAGAATGAGATGTCATTTTCACATCATCATTTTAAGTGAAATAAGCCAGACTGAGAACCACATTCTCTCTCACATGTTGAATCTAGTCCTTAAAAAGAAATGATAGAAATGCAAAACAGATTCTGTTTGGAGTGTGTACCAGAAGGAGGGGAAAGGGAAAAAAGAGAGTGACATGGGGTGAACATGGTGAAGTACTTCATATAGATGTATGAAAATAGAACAATGAACAGACTGAAGTTGTTTTAAGGAAGTTGAGGAGGGAACAAAGGAAGGGATAAAGGAGGTGAATTTGATCATAGTACACTGTGTGTACTATGTAAATATCACAACAAAACCCCTTTTTACAATTAATACATGCTTAGAAAATGTAAAAATAAGTAAATAAAATAGTCTCTCCTCTCTCTTTCACACACACACACACACACACACACACACACATACACACACACATACACAACTTGTAGTTTTGCTGGAAAAGAAATAGGTGCAAAAAGTTGGGGCTAAATAAGCCCCAAAATTATTCACCACGACCAGGTAGGCTTCATCCCAGGGATGCAGGGGTGGTTCAACATACAAAAATCAATAAACGTAATAAACCACATTAACAGAAGCAAAGACAAAAACCACTTGATCATCTCAATAGATGCAGAAAAAGCCTTTGATAAGATCCAACATCATTTCATGATAAAAGCTCTAAGAAAACTAGGAATAGAAGGAAAGTTCCTCAACATTATAAAAGCTATATATGACAAACCTATAGCCAGCATTATACTTAACGGAGAAAAATTAAAACCATTCCCTCTAAAATCAGGAGCCAGACAAGGATGCCCACTATCTCCACTCCTATTCAACATAGTACTGGAATTCCTAGCCAGAGCAATTAGGCAAGAAGAAGGAATAAAAGGAATACAAATAGGTAAAGAAACTGTCAAAATATCCCTATTTGCAGACGACATGATCCTATACATTAAAGACCCAAAAAACTCTACTCAGAAGCTTATAGACATCATCAATAGCTATAGCAAGGTAGCAGGATACAAAATCAACATAGAAAAATCATTAGCATTTCTATACACTAACAATGAGCAAACGGAAAAAGAATGTATGAAAACAATTCCATTTACAATAGCCTCAAACAAAATCAAATACCTAGGTGTAAACCTAACAAAAGATGTGAAAGACCTCTACAAGGAAAACTATACACTTCTGAAGAAAGAGATTGAGGGAGACTATAGAAAGTGGAGAGATCTCCCATGCTCATGGATTGGTAGAATCAACATAGTAAAAATATTGATACTCCCCAAAGTAATCTACATGTTTAATGCAATTCCCATCAAAATTCCAATGACATTCATTAAAGAGATTGAAAAATCTACTGTGAAATTTATATGGAAACACAAGAGGCCACGAATAGCCAAGTCAATACTCAGTCAAAAGAACAATGCAGGAGGTATCACAATACCTGACTTCAAACTATATTACAAAGCAATAACAATAAAAACAGCATGGTACTGGCACAAAAACAGACATGAAGACCAGTGGAACAGAATAGAGGATCCAGATATGAAGCCACACAACTATGAGCAACTTATCTTTGACAAAGGAGCTAAAAATATACGATGGAGAAATAGCAGCCTCTTCAACAAAAACTGCTGGGAAAACTGGTTAGCAGTCTGCAAAAAACTGAAACTAGATCCATGTATATCACTCTATACCAAGATTAACTCAAAATGGATCAAGGATCTTAATATCAGACCCCAAACTCTTAAGTTGATACAAGAAAGAGTAGGAAATACTCTGGAGTTAGTAGGTATAGGTAAGAACTTTCTCAATGAAACCCCAGCAGCACAGCAACTAAGAGATAGCATAGATAAATGGGACCTCATAAAACTAAAAAGCTTCTGTTCATCAAAAGAAATGGTCTCTAAACTGAAGAGAACACCCACAGAGTGGGAGAAAATATTTGCCAACTATACATCAGACAAAGGACTGATAACCAGAATATATGGGGAACTTAAAAAACTAAATTCTCCCAAAACTAATGAACCAATAAAGAAATGGGCAAGTGAACTAAACAGAACTTTCTCAAAAGAAGAAATTCAAATGGCCAGAAAACACATGAAAAAATGCTCACCATCTCTAGCAATAAAGGAAACGCAAATTAAAACCACACTAAGATTCCACCTCACCCCTGTTAGAATAGCCATCATCAGCAACACCACCAACAACAGGTGTTGGCGAGGATGTGGGGAAAAAGGAACCCTCTTACACTGTTGGTGGGAATGTAGACTAGTACAACCACTCTGGAAAAATATTTGGAGGCTACTTAAAAAGCTGCACATCGATCTACCATTTGATCCAGCAATACCACTCTTGGGGATATACCCAAAAGACTGTTACTCCAGAGGCACCTGCACACCCATGTTTATTGCGGCACTATTCACAATAGCCAAGTTATGGAAACAGCCAAGATGCCCCACCACTGACGAATGGATTAAGAAAATGTGGTATCTATACACAAGGCAATTTTATGCAGCCATGAAGAAGAACGAAATGTTATCATTCGCTGGTAAATGGATGGAATTGGAGAACATCATTCTGAGTGAGGTTAGCCTGGCCCAAAGACCAAAAATCGTATGTTCTCCCTCATATGTGGACATTAGATCAAGGGCAAACACAACAAGGGGATTGGACTTTGAGCACATGATAAAAGCGAGAGCACACAAGGGAGGGGTGAGGATAGGTAAGACACCTAAAAAACTAGCTAGCATTTGTTGCCCTTAATGCAGAGAAACTAAAGCAGATACCTTAAAAGCAACTGAGGCCAGTAGGAAAAGGGGACCAGGAACTAGAGAAAAGGTTAGATCAAAAAGAATTAACCTAGAAGGTAACACACACGCACAGGAAATCAATGTGAGTCAATGCCCTGTATAGCTATCCTTCTCTCAACCAGCAAAACCCCTTGTTCCTTCCTATTATTGCTTATACTCTCTCTACAACAAAACTAGAGATAAGGGCAAAATAGTTTCTGCTGGGTATTGAGGGGGGGAGCAGGAGGGGGTGGAGTGGGTGGTAAGGGAGGGGGTGGGGGCAGGGGGGAGAAATGAACCAAGCCTTGTATGCACATATGAATAATAAAAGAAAAATGAAAAAAAAAATAAGGTGTGGTTGTTGGACACATCACTGCCATTAAAAGAAGCACATACTTTGTTCCAGGATAGTAAAAAAGATGCCTGCAAGCATCTCAAGAATCATAAAGATCCCAGTTACCACAGGCTCAAGGGTATAAAGTGTAAACTCTATTTAAGTACTTTCCTTTAAGAAAATAGCACTAGGGCAAACTGCTTGTACAGGCCTGCCTAGGATGTTATTTCCCCAGCCTTCATTTTACCATGTTCAGCCACTCAGGCACACAGAGGCTAATGCAGCCATTGTCCAAGGTGTCCTGATTACTGCTCAAGCTGGAGCCAGACCTTGTCACCATCCCTATGATGCTGATTTTGAAGGCATGCAGAATGCAAGTGTTATGACTTCATGGAAGCTTCTACCCAGATTTCAAAGGAAGGCCTGCAAGACCAGGCAATATGAGGCAGGATCCAAGTTCCTATAAGCAAATGCCTGAGAGAGCAATGTATACATCTGTGACAGTGAAGTCAAAGATGCAATGGAGATTCCAAGAATGCCAGGATCATGGAACATCTGCTTGAGAAAGCTGCAGACAATGAACAGAGCCAGCCCAATAAGATGCCATATGGGTTGCAGCCAGCAAGGCCACAGGGGCAGGGATGCCCAAACCCTTTGGAGCTCACACCATGCCACTGTGTGTCCTGGATGCCAGACATGAAGCTAAAGGATTCAATGTTTGTCATGCTGTGTCTTGCATTGGTCCCGTCTCTCCTTTCTATGCCCCAATCCCTCCCTTTCAGTATGGTAGGGTTTACCCTGAGCCATTTTATATTGGACATTTGTCATTTTTTTGGATTTTACAAGGGCTAAGAGTTTGTCTCAGAGGAAACATCTAACTTGGACTTTAAAATAAGTTAACTGTTGTGATTTTGGTGACTCTTAAGATGTAGTGAATGCATTTTGCATTATGAGATGGGCATGAGCCTTTGGGGACCAAAGATGGAATGTTATGATTTGGATATAAAATGTTCCCAAAGCCTTCTCTGTTGAAGGCTTTGTCCCCAACTGCTAGCAATATGGAAAGGTGCTACCTCATCAATGGATTAATCCATTGGATTTCTGCTCCACCACATGCTCCCCACAATGATGAATCTGCCTCAGTTTGCCCCAGAAACAATGGAGCCAAGTGACCATGGACTGAAACCTCTGATACCATGATCCAAAACAAATCTTTGCTCTTTTAAGTTGATTTCTCAGGCATTTTGTCACAATGATGTAAAACTGACTAACACATTACCCACTAGAAGTGTATAATCATTATCTGTCAATTTAAAAATACATAAAAAAAGAAGTGAGCTATCAATTCATGGAAAAATATTACAAGAGTAGCATATTTCTACACACTATGATTCCAATTATATGATCTTCTTAAAAAGGCAAAACCAGACTGCCACAGGTTTGAAGGAAATGAGAAAAGGATAAACAGAGAACAGGGAACGTTTAAAAAAGTGAAATTATTATGTATGAGTTTGCAATGGTGGGTACATGACATTAACCATCAGGAAAAACTCATAGAGGAGTGTGTCCTAATATAAATTTAAATATTGGTTCATCAGTTGTAACAAATGTACCACATCAAAACAATATGTAAGTAATAAGGGAAATTATGATAAGGTAGACAGAGTGGAGTATAGAGAAATTCTGCATTTTCTATAGAAGGGTTCTGTAGTCTAAATAAAACCTATTAGCTTTTTAATGCTAGAAGTGTTATCAAACTCAACTCAGAATCAAAAGGTTTTTAAGCAAAACTAAAACAAGAAAACTTCCTTCCAATTATCGCAGGAAAATTTGTTTCCCATATACTGGCCATTACAACTGCAATGCAAACAGCTGGAATTAGTGTCTTCTGGTAATTTGAGGATGAAAAGGGAGAAAAGAGATACAAACTTTAAGAGAAACACAAAGTTAGGAATTTGAGATACAAAGGCTTCTTTACTTGATGAACAAAACCCTTTTCTAAGTCATCCTTGTAAAAAGTCCTATACCTACAATGAACTTTTGAGAGTATATAACTGAATCTGATATTTTATCTTCTATTACAATCAAGATGATAAATTTAAGCTGGGCACCAGTGGCTCCTACCTGTAATCCTAGCTACTCAGAAATCAAGAGGATGGTGGTTCATAGCCAGCCCCAGGCAAAGAACTTGAGAGACCCTATCTCAAGATACCTAATACAGAAAAGGGTGACAGAGTGGCTCAAGTGGTAGAGTGCCTGCTTAGCAAGGGAAAGGCCCTGAATTCAAGACCCACTACCACAAAAGAAAAAGATTTTTATCTTCAAGATTTCTTGAAGAATCATCTAACTGTTCATTCTATCATTTGAAACTCTTATTTCATATGATGGTGAGCCAAGATGACAGCAATTTATTATCAGGTTTGGCACTCCCAAAGTTGAGTAGAGTGCATATGATTACCCTGTATAATATTATTGTGGTATGAATGTGTCCTCCAAAAGTTCATGCATTGGAAACTTGATCTCTGAGCTCATATGTTAATAGTATTTAGAGGTGAAGTCTTTAGAGACAATTGGAATTAAATGAGGTCATGAAAGTGTGTTCCCCACTGATGGCATTAGTGACTCTATAAGCACAAGAAGAGACTTAAGTAAGCATGCTTGCTCTCTCTTGCTATGTGAAACCCCCAATTGTTATGATATAGTGAAAAGGTCCTTTTCAGACACTGAACAGATGCCAATATTGTTGTCTTGGAATTCCCAGCTTCAGTACTGTGAACTAAATAAACTTTTATTCTTTATAAGTTGCCCAGTCTTAGATATGTTGTTATAGCAACAGAAAATGTACTAAGACAAATATGCTAGAATTGTGTTTCATCTCTTGCTTAGCTTTAGAATGTAAACAACCTGAAAATTTACTTGGAGGGAAAGAAATCCTTGAAAGTGTTTATTTTTTTAAATATGGATTTTTAAATGCAAATAAATATTCTAGTTTTTTTTAAAGAGCTGCTAAGAATGTGAGAATCAACTAAAGTCAGTTCTTTTCTGTCAAGGAGTCAATATATAGCTATCATTGTGTAGATGACAGCTAACCTCCCCAAATTGCTGCATAGGTGCTTGGTGAAATGTTGCTTGCCCTTGCAAGATTCTTGTGCTCAAACAAAGAGCTGTTTATCACCAAGTGTCCTAATTTCAAACTGCTTGCTTAAAAATAAATATTGCCCAAAAGAATGATCACACAAGGAAGATATGAGGCTAGGTAAGAAACCCAAAAGACATGATAGTATTTGATGTCCTCAATGCAAAGGAACTAATGCAGAAACTTTAAAGCAACAGAGGCCAATAAGACAAGAGGATCAGGAACTACAGAAAAGGTCAGTTTGGGAGAATCAACTTAGAATGTAACACATTTGTACCTGGAAGCAATGCTAGGAATCTCTCTGTATAGCTATCCTTATCTCAACTAGCAAAAATGCTTTGTCCTTCTTATTATTGTTTATACTCTCTCTTCAACAAAATTAGAGATAAGGGCAGAACAGTTTCTGCCTGGAAGTGAGGGGGTAAGGGGGAGAGGGAGAGGGTAGGGAGGGAGAGAGAGGGAGCAGAGGGTAGGGAGGAGAAATGACCCAAACATTGTATGCACATATGAATAAATGAAAAAAAATAATTTTCTTGTCCTCCCTGCTTCAAGGTCTTCCTTACCCCACGTGCCTCTTTTTCTAAGTAGCCAATTGTGAAGATTGAAAACCCAAACCCATCCATTAGGGTGAGGGGCAGACTTGCATGAGAAATAAAATCTGAGTGGACTTCCTGCTCAGTGTGCTCACCTGCCTTACTCTGGTAGGAGGCACACCCTTCTGTAGAAGTAAATTTTGCCTTGCCCATCAGCTTTTGAGCATGGTCTCATTTGTGATTGTGGCAATATTTCTAACAGGAATTTTTAAAATCTAATAGAAATGAACAATGTCTTTGATGGGCTCTTCAGCAAACTGGACACAGCTAAAGAATCAGTGAACTTTTCTGATAGAAACTTCCAAAACTGAAAAGCAAAGAGAAAAAAGAAGAATGGAAAAACACAGAACATATTATCCAAAAAACTGTGAGAAAATTACAAAATGTGTAATTTGCACAAAATGGGAATAACAGAAGGAGAAGAGATATGGGAATAAAGAAATATTTGAAGTAGGGGTTAGAGGAGTAGCTCAGTGGTGAGTATTTGCCTGACATGTGTGAGAACCTGGATTTGATTCCCAATAATGAGAAAAAATTTTAAATAACAATGGCTGAGAATTTTCCAAGATTAATGGAACACACTAAGCCACAAATCCACAAAGCTCAGATAACACCAAGCAAAATAAATACCTCCAAAATTGACACCCTTATATATCTAAAGTTCAGAAAATTAACAATTAAAAGACAATCTTGAAATAAGCTAGGGCGAGGGGGAACCCTAACTATAGAAGAGCTACATGTAAGAATTACTTCTGACATTTCTTCAGAAAACATCTGTAGAAGTTATGGTTTTTCTCAGAAACAGAATTAATAGGAATTGTGTGTGCTCACATGATTATGAAGGTCAATAAGTTCAACATCTGCAGAGTAATCTTATGAACTAGAAATCAGAGAATGGCCAATTTTGCAGTTCAAGTCCAAAGGATGTCTGCTAGAAGAATTTCCTCTTTTGGGGGGTAGTCAGTCTTTCTTTCTACTTAAGCTTTCAACTCACTGGAAGAGACCCACCCATATTGTGGACAGTCAAAGCTTAACTCAAAGTCTACCAATTTAAATGTTAATTTCATCCAAAATTATCTTCCTGGAAACACCCCAAATAATGTTTGACTATCTTGCCACTGTGGTCCAGCCAAATTGACATAAAACTAGCACATCACATCATGCAAGCAATAACATGAGAAGCATGAATATATCCAGTCTGATGAAGCCAGGACTCTTTGAAAGATAAGTGGTAGCATATCAAAGAAAGGACTATATTCTGAGGAGAGAGAGAAAGAGCATTGGAAATTACAAAAGCGATGACAGATGAAAAACATAGAGAAACAAAAAGGCTATGCAGACAAAAGCAGGAAACAGCCTATAACTTCAACTTTGGCTCCCCAAAGGGGAGGGGCAGCCATGAGGCTGCTAAAGTGACAGCCATGAGGTAAGCTAGGCAGGTCTGGTGACAAAAGACTGACCATCCAAACCACAAGATAAATCCACGGTTCCTATAAGCCTTAAATCCAGTGCTGGGTTTTGTCGTGACAGTGACAACTCCTGCATGGTAGGCCAGTATTTGAGAAGAACTAATTTTGTTGCTTCCCATACCTTGGAGAGATATATCCAATTACCATCCTGTACCTCAAATATCAATACCTCAAATATTGCTGAAGATGGGCTGAGTAGTTGCTCTGCTTCCTTCCACTGAATGTGCCAGGCTGTGTAATAAACCACCTATCCCTGACCTTAAAAAAAAAATCCCTGAATACAGCACAGAAGAGATATCTATCCCAACACATAAACAAACTGCATCTAAGAAACACAAGAAATATGAAAAAGAAAGGCAATGTGATTCCTACAAAAATTCAGAACTCTTCAATAACTGAATTCAAAGATACTGAAATGGTGAAATCCCAAAGAATTTGAAAGCCTAGTTTTAAAAATGACCAATGACCACAAAGAGGACCCAAGGATTCAAATAAACACATGAGTGAAGAAATCAATTTAAGACCTGCATGAGAAAGTGAATAATTTGCAAAAGAAATGCAACATGATGGATGAGGAATTCATCAAAGTTAGAGAGTCCGAAAAAAATTGAAATCTTGAAACTTAAAAGCTTGATAAATCAAATTTTAAAATCCAATAAAGGGGGAACAAGATGTCAGGATAGAAGTTTCCACTATTTTGACTCCATAACTGAGAAGAGTTGGGTAACACGGGAGAGACAGCATTCTGAAGAGAAAAAAAGAGGAAGAGAATCAGGAACTATGGAATAAGTAGGCAGATAGTAGAAAAGCACATCAATACAGAGCCAACAGAGAAAAGCAGCAAATAGTTCCAAGCCCCATACATGCCTCCCCTAGAGGGTAAGGGGAAGCTAAAGGAGTGGTTACAAGGTAAGTTAGATGGCCCTAATGACAAGCTGGCAATTCTAGTTGCAGGGTAATCCCGCATCTCCCACAAGCCTTAAATCCAGTGTGAAGATTTGATGAGAAAGTGACTGCTCTGGTATGGAATGCTAGCATCAGTGAAAAAAGACATTCTGTCACTCTCCTCATCTCTGAGAACTATAGCGATATACCATCTTGAAAGAGGACCTACTATTTGAACTGAACTACTCTGGAGGCTTAAAAACAAGGAATAATCGTGGTTCATGGAGACTTGGGATATCCTGCCACAGTGACTAGGTGGGAGATGGCCACAAAAAGTAATTATGGAGAAGGAGAAGGTCTAATATGGCTCTGCAAAGAAGTTTAAACAGCTGGGAGCTCCAGCAGTGAATATATGGTGATCAGGGTCCTCTCTCTCTAATGAGGAGTAAGTCCCATTGCCTGAGAGTTTGGGTAAAAACAAAGCACTGAGCCTATAGCTGGCATAGTATTTGGCCTCCAGGGCCTGCCTCCTGGCTATCTGTGTTGGGTGCTAGATGGGTCTGAGGGCCCTGAGCCAAGACCCTCCAGATTATGTGATATCCACAGCTTCCTCCATCCCCCTCCTCCGCCAATAAGGAGGCAAACTGCTGGGCAGGGTCTGAAAGCACTGAGACCCTTCTCCAGGAACTGCATCCTGATGTGTATTTACTGCCAGGTAAGACTGAGGATCCTGAGCTCATGCCCTCAGAATCATGTGATTTCCACAGCCTTCTCCCCCACCAGAGAGGTAAACTGCTGGGCAGAGTCTGAAAGCACT
This sequence comes from Castor canadensis, assembly GCF_047511655.1. Taxonomy (NCBI): domain Eukaryota; kingdom Metazoa; phylum Chordata; class Mammalia; order Rodentia; family Castoridae; genus Castor; species Castor canadensis. The sequence goes on from NC_133391.1 coordinate 78,552,874, forward strand.
GAGGTCCACTTCCAGGAATTGTGTGTGTATTTATGTGTGTGTCTGCTGCCAAGTGGGACCAAGGGCCCCAAGTCCAAGCTCTGAATCATGAGATTTTCACAGCCTCCTCTTCCTCCTCCCTTTTCTTATTGGGAAATGAACAGCTGGACAGGGTCTGTAACATTAAGATCAGTAGACAGAGGTCCCTCAGTTCTCCCCTAGTCAATGCAAAACTCTGTTTGCTCCCCCATTTACTGATACATTCAGGGACCAACCCTTCCCTTTCTAATTTATGGAATAGTTTGAGAATCACTGGGTTACTTCTCTTTCAATGGTCCATCAGAATCGAGCAGTGAATCAACTTGGTTCTGGTGGTGTTTTTGTTGTTGTTGTTGTTGTTGTTGTTGGGACACTATTACTGCTCCAATTTCATTGCTCATTATAAATCTGTTTGGGTTGTTTATATCTTCTTGATTTAATTTTGGTAAGTCATATATGTCTACAAATTTATCTATTTCTTCTACATATTCCAACTTATTGGAATATAAGTTTTCAAAATATTCCCTAATCGTTCTCTGGAGTTCAGTGATATCTCTCTTTTTACCTTTAATTTTATTAACTTGGGTCTTCTCTCTTTCTTTTAGTTAATTGGGTTAAGGGTTTTTCAATCTTGCTTATCTTTTCCATGAACCAATTCTTTGTTTTATTTATCCTTTCTACAGAGCCATAGTAATAAAAGCAGCCTGGTACTGGAACAAAAACAGGCATATAGCAGTACCAGTGACTCACTCCTATAATCCTAGCTACTCAAGAGGTAGAGATCAAGAGGATCACAGTTTGAAGTAAGACCCAAGAAAATAGTTTGTGAGAAAAAAAATCACCAAAAAGGGGCTGGTAAAGTGGCTTAAGTGGTAAGAACACCTGCCTTGCAAGAGTGATACCCTGAGTTCAAACCCCAGTGCTGCCATAAAAAAAAATCAGATGTATATGAGTGGAATAGAATAGAATATCCAGAAATTGATCCATGTGGATACATTCACCTGGTTTTCAACAAAAGTGCCAAACATATATATTAGAGAAAACACAGTCTCTTCAATAATAAGTGTTGGGAAAACTGGAGGAATAAAACTAGCTCTCTATCTCTCACAACAAATTTGGCAAGGATACAGGGGAAAAGGAACCCTTATACATTGTTGGTAGAAAAGTACATTAGTCCAGCCACTATGGAAATCAGAATGGAGGCTCCTCAAAAAAAAAAAACCTGAAAATCAATTTAAATGGAAAAGTGACCTTAATGTTAGACCTGAAACTTTGAAACTACTAGAGGAAAACATGGGGGAAAACACCTCAAGATATATGCATAGGCAATGACACTCTGAATAGGACTCCAATAGCTTAGGAAATATTAGAGAGTAGACAAGTAAGTTACATCAAATTGAAAAGCTTCTGCACAGCAAAGGAAACAATTACCAGGATGAAAAGAGCCCACAGAATGGGAGAGAATTTACCAGCTATTTATCTGTCAAAGGATTAATATTCAAAATACAAGCCAGATGCCAGTAGCTTACACCTGTAATCCTAGATACCTGGGAGGCACAGTGGCTTGTGCCTGTCATTCCAACATACAATTGAAGATTAAAATTGGGAGGATTTCTGTTCCAGGCCAGCCTGGGAAGATAAATAAGCAAGACCCCCCATCTCAATGGAAAAAAGCTAAGCATGGTGAATCTTGCCTATCCTTCAAGCTACAGCAAAACATGAGACTCAATCTCCTAAATAATCAGAGTAAAAAGAGCTGGAGGCCTGGCTCAAGTGGTACAGCACCTGCTGCTAGGAGAGAAACCCTGAGTTCAAGCCATAGTTCCACCAAAAAAAGAAAAAGAAGCAAGGCACTGGTGGCTCCTTCCTGTAATCCTAGCTACTTGGAAGGCTGAGATCAGAGGACCACAGTTCAAGGCCAGCCCTGACAAATAGTTCATAAGACCCCCATCTCAAAAAAATAAAATAATTAGAGCAAAATGGACTAGAGGTGTGAATCAAGCTGTAGAGTATTTGGTTTGTAAGTGTGAAGTCCTGGGTTCAAATGCCAGTAACACCAAAAAAAAGGCCAGGCATGGTGGTGCATGCCTGTAAACTCAGCACTCAGGAGGCTGAGGCAGAAGACTTGTGAGGTCAGCCTGGGCTACATGGTGGGTTCCAGACCAGCCTAGGCTACTGAATGAGACCCCCAACTCAAAAAAAAAAGAAAATATGAGGAATATAAAAATTAAGCATCCAAAGTAAAAAAATTAAACAACCAAAGAACAAATAATCCAATCGACAAATGGAACTGAACAGTTTTCAAATGAAAAAGTACAAATGGTCAATAAATACATAAAAATGTTCAACATCTTTAGCCATCAGTGAAATGCAAATCAAAACTACATTGAAATTCTATCTTACATTAGTCAGAATGGATATCATCAAGAAAATGAAAACCAGCAAATTTTGGCAATGATTCAGGGAAATGTAAATTAGTCCAGCTGCTGTGAAAATAAGTGTGAAGGTTCCTCAAAAAATCTAAAAGTATGCACAGTGACTATTACCTGTAATCTCAGCTACCTGGGAGGTGGGGATAGGCGGATCAGAATGTAGGCCAGCCCAGACAAAAAAATTAGTAAGAACTTGTCTCAAACAATAAGTGTGATGGTGTGTTCCTGTCTGTAATCCAGAATATGGGAGGCAGAAGTAGGAGGATCATGGCCTCAGGTTGGCCCCAGGTAAAAGCATGAGACTTTATCTGAAAAATAACTAACGCAAAAATGGTTGGAGTAGGTACCAGTGGCTCACACCTATGATTCTAGCTACTCGGGAGGCAAAGATCAGGAGGATCGTGGTTTGAGGCCAGCCACAGGCAAACAGTTCACAAGACCCTATCCAGAAAATACCCAATACAAAAAAGGGCTGGTGGTGTGGCTCAAGTGGTAACAGTGCCTGTCTAGCAAGCATGAGGCCCTGAATTCAAACCCCAGTACTGCCAAAAATGGTTGGGGATGTGGTTCAAGTGGTAGACTGTTTGCCTAGCAAGCAAGAAGCCCTGACTTCAAACCTCAATACCATAAAAAAGACAACTAAAAGTTGAATTACTGTATGATCTAACCACATCACCTCTGAGTGATACCACAAATAATCAGTCAGCTTGCTATAGAGACATAAATCATGGCACTATTCACAATAGCCAAGTTAATAAATCTGCCTAGTTGCCCAACAACAAATGAAAGGATAACAAAAATATGATATATAAACAATATGCTTTTATTCATCTATTTAAAAAGACTGAAAGTACATTATTTATAGGAAAATAGAAGTGTGTTGGAGCCAGCAGTGGGACTATGCATGTGGGAGTTGACATCTGGCCTTGTGAGAAAGCTCCAAGGAACTGAGGCAAAAGTCTCAGACCAGACCTTGCCTGTGTGAGTTGGTATCTGGCCTTGTAAGAAATCTCCAAGGAACTGAGGCAAAAGTCTCAGGATCAGACTGTGCCTGTGTGATCTGGTACCTGGTCTTGTGAGAAAGCCAGAGATCCAGAAGAACAGTATTCAAGGTTCCCAGATGGCTTCATGTCCTTCAGAAGTAAATAAGAAAGTTATGCTGACTGTGTGCATCTCCTGCTTCTCTGTTTCCATTTTAAAGAAGACATAACAAAGAGTTAATTTTAACTGTGCTTCTTTGTACTAATGTAACCTTGACACATAATACTTGGCATGCTTTTTCTGACCAAATGCTCTCTGTGTAAAAGGAGTTTATAAAAGCAGTAGTATGCTTCATTAGAGTGGCTATTGAGCAGGACTCAGTAGTCCTCCCATTCTTTTACAGCTTTGGTCACCCAGGTTCCACCAGTAAATGGCTTACAGAAGTGGAGATTGTCTTAAGCAAAATAAGCCAAGTTCCACAAAAACAAGGATGACATGTTTCCTTTCATATGTAGAAATTATGGAGGGCACAATGTGTAAGTAAAAGGGGAATCACTAGGGATTCAAAATTCAAAAAGGACAAGAGGGGTGGATGTGACCAATGTACATTATATTCATTATAGAAATATTGTAATGAAGTCCATTACTTTATACGATTGATATGTATTGATAAAAATTGCAATCTCAAAACAAAAACTGAGATTATACCTATTACAATAACTAAAATTCAAAACACTGACCACATCAAGGATGTGATCCACAAGGATGTGGATCAATAGGATTTCTCAGTCATTGCTTGTGATAATGCAAAATGATATTGCTACTTTGTCACACAATGTGACATATTCTTACCAAATTAAACACTGACTTAGTAAATAATCCAGCAACCATGATTTAGGTATTTACCATAATGAGTTGAAAACTATATCCACATAAAAACATCCATACAAGTATTTATAGCCACTTTATTTATAATTGTCAAAAATTGGAAACATTCAAGATTTTTTTGAATAGGTTAATGAATACTCAAAATGTGGCACATTGGTAAAATGAAATATTACTGAATAATTTTAAATGAGCTATCATGACTGCGAATGTTATGTAGTAGTAGAGTTCTTGCCTGTGCACAGGCCCCATATAGATCTCCAACATTGCAAAAAGCAAAAAGAGATATCAAGAGAAACTGACATAAGCAAGATTGTGGATGTAATGATTTGAATATGATATGTCCTCCACAAACTCACATGTTAAACACTTGGTCCCCAGATGGTGGAATTATTTTGGGAGGTTCTGGAAACTTTAGGAGGAGGGGCCTAGCTGCAGGAAATAGGTCACTGGGGGTGGATCCTTGGGAGTATCTTGTCATTGGCCCCTTCCTGTCCTGCTCTCTGATCCTATCTGCCATGAGGTGAACAACTCTCCACCACATGTTCTCATTGTTATGATGTTCTGCCCAAAACACATGAAGCCAAACCATGAACTAAATGCTGTTAAACCATGAGCCAAAATAAAATCTTTCCTCCAAGTTGTTCTCTCAAGTATTTTGGTCCCAGTGATGCAAAAATAACTAACACAGTGGAGTAGTAGTTTTCAGGGTTTGCCTCTTCAATAAGCACCAATTTGAACAGCCTTTTACACATGAAGCATGAGGTGAGGATTATAGTACCTAGGTAGAGCCACAAGATGGCTCCCATAACCCCAGGTTATAGGTCATGTCACACAGATCCATACACAGGCCTATCCACAATGACCTAAGCTCTAGGATCACTTTATTGGACCCCAGTATCAGGAAGCCATTACAGATTCAGTAGTAGGTATCAATCTAGTCCTGATAAAGACATAAATCTTGCCTCAGAACCGGGCTATACCCCACAGACTAAGGTGTAAGGTCCCTCTTAGCATCCCATGGAGCCAGACTATTTCCTACTGACCCAAGTCCTAGGCATGTCTGCCAACTGCCTATACACCAGGACAGCCTGCCTAAGGAATCCACCAGTTGACTACCTAGAATCTCTGAACAGAATATCAGCAGATACAAAATTAACATACAGAAATCAGTAGCCTTCCTATATATCAACAATAAACAGACTAAGAAATAAATCAGGGAGACAGTCCCATTCACAATAGCCCCAAAAACAATAAACTGCCCTAGAATAAATTTAGTTTCCTTAGAAGGAAACTAAAGACCTTTTTAATGAAAACTATAAACCACTGAAGAGAGAAATTCAAGAAGACATCAGAAGATGGAAAGATTTCCCATGCTCATGGATCAGTAGACTTCACCTACAATAAGTGCTAAAAGAGAGTTCTTCAACTTGAAATGAAAGGATATGAATTAGCAACATGAAAGTATAAAACTCATTGTAAATGTAAGAATATAATCCAAATCAGAATACATGAATATTGAAATGTTATTGTATAATCACTTTTAAAAGTCAAAAATAGGTTTTGGAGAGAAGATGGTGGATTGCTGACACACACCACTTTCCTGTGTGTCCACAAACCAGAAATAAAACTTCAAGTGCATGGTATCAAGATTGGCAAGTTAGTAAGTCAAGGGATGGCACTAGTGAAAGATGAGGTGGATAGTAACTAGAGAAAATTTTAAAAACCAAACTTTAAGTCTCTAAAAATAACAAAGTAGTGACCTGGCAGATAGTCAACAATCATTGATCAGGTAATGTAGTCTGTTGAGTCAAGTCAGCAGTTTGTAAAGGATTCAGTTCAGATGGTTAAAAGATGCACCAAACCTGACAGAAAAGAATTCCAGAAGATTGCCATGCAACAGCAATAGGATTTGCCATAATGGAATTCACTGGCTTTGTAAAATTGATCCATATCCCTATTAATAACATCATTGTGGATGGCTGAACACGTTTTGAAGAGATTTCCATCTTCAGAATTAGTGAACAGCTGGGGGTTTGAGAAGCTCATGAGTAAAAATTTGTGTAAAAATAAAAGGGAATAGGACATGGAATGAGGTATTTCAACTGCTGACAGAAAATAAATTTAAATCTACATTACTCTATTCAGCAAAGCTATCATTCAAAATGGAATGAGAAACACAAACCTTTCATAATAAACAGAAACTAAAACAATTTATTGCCATTAAACCAGCATTCCAGAAGATACTGAAAGGAATCCTACACAGAGTAGATAAAGACAAACATAGCCATGAAAGTATGGGAACAAATAAATCCCATGAGATAAATAGATATATAAATGAAGAGTAGAAAGAATCAAACACTAAAAACAAAACAAAAAAATGAAACAAAATGGCAGGAATTACCACATGCATTTCAATATTATCACCAAATGTTAATGGTCTCAACTCCCCAATCAAAAGACATATATTGGTGACCTGAATTAAAAAGCAAGACCCAAGGATTTGTTGCCTACAAGAAACTCATCTCACTGACCAAAAAAAAAAAAAAGTTGGCATAGGATGAAAGAAGTGTGGGAGAGAGATTTTTCCAAGCAAATGGACCCAAAAACAAGCAGGAGTAGCAAAATTTATTTCTGATAGACTCTAAACCCAGATTAGTCAGAGGAGACAAAGAAGGTCAAAATACAATAAAAAGAACAACACATCAAGAGGAAGTAACAATTGTTAACTTATGCATGCCCAATGTCACTCTACTCAACTTCATTAAACACAATGATAGTGTGAGACTTCAGTATCCCACCATCACAAATAGATAGGGCATCCAGAAAAAAATCAACAAAGAAACCTCAGAATTAAATGACACCATAGATCAAGTGGACTTATCAGACATCTACAGAGTATTTCATTCACAGTAGATATTTTCTTCAACAGTCCATGGAGCTTTTCCCAAAATAGATCATATTTAGCATCCAATGCATATTTTAGAACACAAATATAAGAAAGGTGAAATAACTCCCTATATACTATTATATCACAATGGACTAAAACTAGAACTCAACAACAAGTGAAACTATGGAAAACATTCAAATACATGGAGACTGAGCAATACCTTGTTAAATGACAAGTGGGTCATTGAAGAAATAAGAGAGGAGATCAAATGTTCTTGGATTCTAATAAAAATGAAAACATAACCTAGTCAAACCTATGGGATACAGCAAAGGCAATTCTAAGGGGAAGTTTATAGCTATGAGTACGTACATTGAAAACACAGAGATAAACCTAGGTGACAGTGGCTAATTCCTGTAATCCTTGTTACTTAGGAGGCTGAGATTGAAAAGATCACAGTTCAAGGCCAGCCCAGGCAAATACTTCATGAGACCCCATCTCCAAGAATAACCAGAGCAAAATGGACTTAGAGGTGTGACTCAAGCAATAGAGAAGCTGCTTTGCAAGCATGAAGCCCTGCGTTCAAATCTCAGTTTCCAAAAAGAGAGATCTCAAATAACCTACCATTCCAACTCAAGCTCCTAGAAAAACAAGAACAAGCTAAACCCAAAATTAGCATAAAGAGATAAATATTAAAAATATAGAAATCAATGAAATAGAGATCAAAAAGCTATGACCAGAATCAAAGAAATCAAAAGTTGAGTCTTTGAAAAGATAAATAAATAAGATTGATTAAAACTTAGCCAATCTAACTAGAAGGAGGGGGGGAAAGACCCAAATTAATAAAATTAGAGATTAAAAGGGAATATGACAACAAATACCAATGAAATCTGGAGGTTCATCAGGGAATTCTTTGAAAGGCTATATTCAAATAAACTGGAAAATCTAGAAGAAATGGATAAATTTCTACATGCATTCAAACAACCAAAATTGAATCAAGAGGATATAAGTCACCTAAATAGGTCTGTAACAAGCAATGAGAATGAAGCAGTAATAGAGTCTCCCAACAAAGATTCACAGTCAAATTCTACCAGACCATTAAAGAACTAATACCAATACTCCTTAAACTTTTCCATGAAATAGAAAAAAAAGGAACACTACCAAACTCATTCCATGAAGCCAGTACTATAATGATTCCAAAACCAGACAAGGATATAACAAAAAACAGAATTATAGGCCAATCACTTTAATGAACATAGATGCAAAATTTGTCAATTAAATGTTGGCAAACTGGATTCAACAACACATCAAAAAGATCATACACCATGATCAAGTAAATTTCATTCCAGGGATGCAGGAATGGTTCAACATATGCAAATCAATAAATACAATACAACATATAAACAGAATCAAGGACAAAAAAAATCATGTGACCATCTCAACAGAGGCAGAAAAGACCTTTGACAAAAAACAACATCCTTTCATGATAAAAAGTTTGGGGAGATTCCAAGATGGCAGCTAGAGGGAGGAAGCAGAAAGCATGCCTCCTATAGTGAAATCTTGGAGAGATGCTGGAGACACACCTTGCAGGCAAAACCACTGAGAAGAGGCAAAACTTTGACCATGCCACACCTACAGCCGGCGCAGAGCATCTCCACTTCACATTAAATGGAAAAACCAGGAGGGCCCCCGGGCCGCCAGTTGCCCGTACCCAGATGGCTTGGGAAGACACGGACAAGGTGAGCTTAGCGGTACTGTGGTACTCCCACAGACAACCCTGGGCCAGAGCAGCATAGCCCCCTGGACAAACCGGCCCCCACCTGGGGAAATAAGAGAAACTGAGTAATAAGCAATAAGAACAATAAAGACACGTGGGAAAGAGGGTGGGGCACACTGAGTGCCAAAGATTGGGGGAAGGGAATCCTTCCTGGAACTGTAAATAAACAAGCCAGACCAGGCTGGAGAGGCTCTGGGGGGAGCAGTGGCATGTGCCCAGCAACCAGGAGCGGGAAAGCTTGTGAGAGTGGTGGAGGGAGGAAAACTCCACAGGAGGGGAGGAAGACCCACCTCCCATGTGAGCAGTAAACAAACACGCAGGCCTGAGAAAGCAGATGCAGTGTCACCTCCCCCAGTGTGCTTGGAAAGGGGAAAGCTTGTAGCAGAGGCTCACACACAGAACTCTGAGTAAACAAAGCCTGCAGGGCCAGGTGAGTGTTTAGCTCACCCCTGAGATCTGCATAAATAATGCCTCCAGCAACAGCAGGCTGATAGTAGTGGGCAGGCAAGCCACAACCACAGATACCATTCACAGAACTATCTCCAGACTCTTTTTTTTTTCTCTCTCTCCCTACCTTTGATGAGAGAACAACTAAACTACACCTGCATGCTGAAAAACTTACTGAAACTGTATTGCATTTGAACTTGGGACACTTTGTGGGGTTTTTGTGTGTGTGTGTGCAGTTTTGTTCTACTTTATGATCCCCTTTGATGAGACAATTACAGAACAACATCTGAGGCACCATCTACAGGACTGGAGATTGAGACGGACACCAAAATTATTAAGACTGAAACTTCATTGCATTTGAACTTGCAGGGGGGTTTTAAATTTTATTTTATTTTCTATTTTTCATTTTGTTTTATTTTATTTATATATATATATTTCTTTCATTTACTTATTTTTTATTTTTACTCTTATTTTTATTTTTTATTTTCAGTCCTCTCTCTGTCTCTCTAATGCGTGTTCAGTTTACTGTCGATTAGTACACTAACACTCCCTGTTTATACCTTTGAAACTTTTTTCTTTGATTCCTTGTTTTGTTTTTTCCTACTTGTCTGTTTATTTGTTTTTCCCTTTTCTTTAACTTCTTGCTTACCATCTCCTCTCACACTGCCATTCTAAATATTACCATTATTATTATTATAAGCTAGAAAATACTTAATTGCACATAGTACAGGGACGGTAACAACACCAAGGACAATGACAGGAAGACAGAAAAAACAGGGAAACAGTTTCCCCACAGCAAAAAATTAGTACAGGAGCCAGAGGGGAATGAAGAAAACATATACTCAGATCCAGACTCCAACAAAATGAAGATAAACTATGCCAAAGAACCCAATGAAGCCCACAAGAATAATTTAAAAGAAGACATACTACAGGTACTCAATGAGAATTTTATAGAGATGATACTGGATATGGTCAATGAAAATGTACAGGAGACACACAAGAAATTCCAAGACAACAAAAATAGAGAATTTGAAACAGCAAAAGAAGAAATAAAGGAAACCATAGAAGCACTGTATAAACACCAAAGTGAAACAGAGAACATGATTAATAAACAGATAAATGAACTCAGGACAAAAATAGACAACATTAAAGAGGAAACCACCCAGGATGTTGAAAACATCAGAAAAAAGAATGAAACAGAACTGCAAAACAAAACAGAAGGCCAATCCAGCAGAATAGAACAAACAGAAGACAGAATCTCAGAACTTGAAGACGAAATGGTAATGAAAGGAAAAACCAAAGAACTATTAATTAAACAACTCAAGACCTGTGAAAAGAAAATCCAAGAACTCACCAACTCCATCAAAAGACCAAACTTGAGAATCATGGGCATCGAAGAAGGAGAAGAGGTGCAATCGGAGGGAATGCATAATCTATTCAACAAAATAATAATGGAAAATTTCCCAAATCTAGAGAAAGATATTCCCATACAGATGCAAGAGGCCTCCAGGACACCAAACAGACCAGATCAAAATAGAACTACTCCATGACATATCATCATTAAAACAACAAGTTCAGAAACTAGGGAAAGAATATTGAAGGCTGTAAGAGAGAAAAAACAAATAACATACAAAAGTAAATCCATCAAAATCAAGCACACTTCTCAACAGAAACATTAAAAGCAAGAAGAGCGTACTGTGAGATCTTCCGGGCACTGAATGAAAATAACTTCAACCCCAGAATACTCTACCCAGCAAAACTATCATTCAAAATAGATGGAGCAATAAAAGTCTTCCATGATAAGCAGAAACTAAAACAATATGTGACCACAAAGCCACCATTACAAAGATTCTTCAAGGGATTCTGCACACAGAAAGTGAAACCTAACATAACCATGAAAGGGCAGGCAGCACCAAACCACAGGAAAAGAAAAAGCAAGAAAGTAGAGAGTAACCTCAACTTAGGTACACACAATCAAACCTTCAAACAACTAAGACAACTAAATGACAGGAATCACCACATACCTATCAGTACTAACGCTTAAAGTTAATGGACTTAATTCACCCATCAAAAGGCACTGCTTGATAAAATGGATTAAAAAGGAAGATCCAAGAATTTGTTGCTTGCAGGAGACCCATCTCACCAACAGACATAAGCATAGGCTAAGGATGAAAGGCTGGAAGAAGATTTACCAAGCCAATGGCCCCCACAAACAAGCAGGAGTAGCAATACTTATCTCTGACAAAGTAGACTTCAAACCTACATTGATCAAATGTGATAAAGAAGGACAGTCCATACTAATAAAAGGGGAAATAGACCAAAAGGAAATAATAATCATCAACCTGTATGCACCCAATGTCAACACACGCAATTTCATCAAACATACCCTGAAAGACCTAAAAGCACATATTAACTACAACACAGTGGTTGTGGGAGACTTTAACACCCCATTATCATCAATAGATGGTCATCCAAACAAAAACTCAATAAAGAAATCCAAGATCTAAAATATACAGTAGATCAAATGGACCTAGTTGATGTCTAGAGAACATTTCATCCAACTTCTACACAATATACATTCTTCTCAGCAGCCCATGGAACCTTCTTCAAAATACATCATATCCTAGGGCACAAAGCAAGCCTCAGCAAATATAAGAAAACAGAAATTATACCGTGCATACTATCTGATCACAATGCAGTAAAAGTAGAACTCAACAACAAAAGTAAAGACAAAGAACATGCAAACAGCTGGAAACTAAATAACTCATTACTTATTGAACAATGGATCATCGATGAAATAAAAGAGGAAATTAAAAAGTTCCTGGAAATCAATGAAAATGAAAACACAACCTACCGGAACCTATGGGACATAGCAAAGGCAGTCCTGAGAGGAAAGTTTATAGCCATGAGTGCATATATTAAAAAGACTGAAAGATCCCAAATCAATGACCTAATGATACATCTCAAACTCCTAGAAAAACAAGAACAAGCAAATCCCAAAACAAATAGAAGGAGACAAATAATAAAAATAAGAGCTGAAATCAACTAAATAAAACCAAAAAAAACCATACAAAGAATTAATGAAACAAAAAGTTGGTTCTTTGAAAAAATAAACAAGATCGATAGATCCCTGGCAAGCCTGACTAAAATGAGGAGAGAAAAAACCCAAATTAGTAGAATCAGGAATGCAAAAGGGGAGATAACAACAAACACCATGGAAGTCCAGGAAATCATCAGAGACTACTTTGAGAAACTATATTCAAATAAATTTGAAAATCTTAAAGAAATGGACAGATTTCTAGATGCATATGATCATGCAAAACTGAACCAAGTGGAAATTAATCACCTGAATAGACCTATAACACAAAATGAAATTGAAGCAGCAATCAAGAGTCTCTCCAAAAAGAAAAGTCTACCGTGAAATTTATAGCCAAGGCAATACTCAATCAAAAGAACAATGCTGGAGGTACCACAATACCTGACTTCAAACTATATTACAAAGCAATAACAATAAAAACAGCATGGTACTGGCACAAAAACAGATGTGAAGACCAGTGGAACAGAATAGAGGACCCAGATATGAAGCCACATAACTATAACCAACTTGTCTTTGACAAAGGAGCTAAAAATATACGATGGAGAAATAGCAGCCTCTTCAACAAAAGCTGCTGGGAAAACTGGTTAGCAGTCTGCAAAAAGCTGAAACTAGATCCATGTATATCACCCCATACCAAGATTAACTCAAAATGGATCAAGGATCTTAATATCAGACCACAAACTCTAAAGTTGATACAGGAAAGAGTAGGAACTACTCTGGAGTTAGTAGGTATAGGTAAGAACTTTCTCAATGGAACCCCAGCAGCACAGCAACTAAGAGATAGCATAGATAAATGGGACCTCATAAAGCTAAAAAGCTTCTGTTCATCAAAAGAAATGGTCTCTAAACTGAAGAGAACACCCACAGAGTGGGAGAAAATATTTGCCAGCTACACATCAGACAAAGGACTGATAACCAGAATATATAGGGAACTTAAAAAACTAAATTCTCCCAAAACTAATGAAGCAATAAAGAAATGGGCAAGTGAACTAAACAGAACTTTCTCAAAAGAAGAAATTCAAATGGCCAAAAAACACATGAAAAAATGCTCACCATCTCTAGCAATAAAGGAAATGCAAATTAAAACCACACTAAGATTCCACCTCACCCCTGTTAGAATAGCCATCATTAGCAACACCACCAACAACAGGTGTTGGCGAGGATGCAGGGAAAAAGGAACCCTCTTACACTGTTGGTGGGAATGTAAACTAGTACAACCACTCTGGAAAAAAATTTGGAGGCTACTTAAAAAGCTAGACATTGATCTACCATTTGATCCAGCAATACCACTCTTGGGGATATACCCAAAAGACTGTGATACAGGTTACTCCAGAGGCACCTGCACACCCATGTTTATTGTGGCACTATTCACAATAGCCAAGTTATGGAAACAGCCAAGATGCCCACCACTGATGAATGGATTAAGAAAGTGTGGTTCTATACACATGGAATTTTATGCAGCCATGAAGAAGAATGAAATATTATCATTCGCTGGTAAATGGATGGAACTGGAGAACATCATTCTGAGTGAGGTTAGGCTGGCCCAAAAGACCAAAAATCATATGTTCTCCCTCATATGTGGACATTAGATCAAGGGCAATCACAACAAGGGGACTGGACTTTGAGCACATGATAAAAGCGAGAACACACAAGGGAGGGGTGAGGATAGGTAAGACACCTAAAAAATTAGATAGCATTTGTTGCCCTTAATGCAGAGAAACTAAAGCAGATACCTTAAAAGCAACTGAGGCCAATAGGAAAAGGGGACCAGGAACTAGAGAAAAGGTTAGATCAAAAAGAATTAACCTAGAAGGTAACACACAGACACAGGAAATTAACGTGAGTCAACTCCCTGTATAGCTATCCTTATCTCAACTAGCAAAAACCCTTGTTCCTTCCTATTATGGCTTATACTCTCTCTACAACAAAATTAGAAATAAGGCCAAAATAGTTTCTGCTGGGTATTGAGGGGGTAGGGGGGAGAGGGAGGAGGTGGAGTGGGTGGTAAGGGAGGGGGTGGGGACAGGGGGGAGAAATGACCCAAGCCTTGTATGCACATATGAATAATAAAACAATAAAAAAAAAGTTTGGGTCATTTCTCCCCCCTGCCCCACTTCCCCACCCTCTCTCCCCTTCCCCTCTCACTCCAGGCAGAACCTGTTCTGCTCTTATCTCTAATTTTGTTGAAGAGAATACATAAGCATAATAAGGAAGACAAAGTGTTTTTGCTAGTTGAGTTAAGGAGAGCTATACAGAAAGACTCCTAGCATTGTTTTCATGTACAAATGTGTTACAACCCAAGTTGATTCATATCTAACTGATCTTTACACTGGTTCCTGATCCCCTTCTCATGTTAACCTCTGTCACTTTAAGGTTTCTATATTAGTTCCTCTGGAGTGGAGATATCAAATGCTTTCATGTTTTGGGTTTTCTACCTATTCCCATATCTTGCATATGTGGTCTCCCCTTGTCATGTGATCCAAGTCCAACCACATTGCTGCATTTGCTCTAGATCTAAAGTCCGCATACGAGGTAGAACATACAATTTTTGGTCTTCTGAGCCTGGCTAACCTTGCTCAGATGATGTTCTCCAGTTCCATCCATTTACCTGCAAATGATAAGATTTCATTCTTCTTCATGGCTGAGTAAAATTCCATTGTGTATAAATACCACATTTTCTTGATCCATTCATCAGTAGTGGGGCATCTTGGTTGTTTCCATAACTTGGCTATTTGTGACTAGCGCTGCAGTAAACATGGGTGTGCAGGTGCCTCTGGAGTAACCTGTGTTGCATTCCTTTGGGTATATCCCCAGGAATGGGATTGCTGGATCATATGGCACGTTTATGTTTAGATTTTTAAGAAGCCTCCAAAATTTTTCCAGAGTTGCACCAGCTTGCATTCCCACCAGCAGTGTCCTTTTTCCCCACAATGCACATGTAAATAAATGAATGATAAAAAAAAATTTTAAAGCTCTGAAGGAATCTCTGAATAATGGTGATATATGACAAACCTATGCTGACATCATACTAAATGGGGAAAAACTAAAATCACTTCAGGAACAAGAAAAGGTGTTGATGCTCCTTGTTTTTACTCAATATCATGCTGTAATTCCTAGCCAGTGCGGTAACATAGGAAGAAAAAATAAAAGGAATTCAAAAAGGGAAGGAAGAAGTTAAATTATCCTTATTTGCAGATAGTATTATCTTATCATATCTTAAAAGACCCTAAAACTCAACCAAAAAGAAATAAATATCATAAACACTTTTATCAAAGTAGCAGAATACTAAATCAATATATAAACATTAGTTGATTCTTTTAATACCAACAATTAACAGACTGAGAGAGAAATCAGGAAAACAATAACATCTGCAATAGCTTCAAAAAATAAAATACCTAGGAAGAAATGTAACAAAGGAAATGAAAGACCTCTACAATGAAAACTATAAATCACTAAAGAATGAAATTGAAGACAGCAGAAAATGGAAAGATCTCCCATGCTCATGGATTGGTAGAATTAATATTTTGAAAATAGCTATACTACAAAAAGCAATCTATATGTTCAAAGCAATCTCCATCAAAATTCCAATGACATTCTTTATAGAGATAGAAAAATCAATTATAAAGTCTATATGAAAGCATAAAAGACCTGTAATAGTCAAAGCAATACTGAGCAAAAAGAGCAATGCTGGAGGTATCACAATACCTGACTTCAGTCTATACTACAGAGTCATAACAGTAAAATACAGCATTGCACTGGCACAAAAAAGACTTGAAGATAAATGGAACCGACGAACAGACCCAGACTTAAATCCACACAGCTACAGTCATCTGATTTTTGACAAAGGACCCAAAAACATTGGATAAAAGACAGCCTCCTTAACAAATGTTACTGGGAAAACTGTATGTCTGCATGTAGAAAACTGAAACTAGATCCCTTTGTGTGTGTGTGTGTGTGTGTGTGTGTGTGTGTGTGTGTGTGTATGTACTTGCAATAGTAGGACTGTTTAAGAGGATTGGGGGAGGAGAGAGAAAGGAAAAGAAAATGATATTGAGTGAATAATATTGAAATATATTGCATCTGTATAGGAAGAAAATCACAATGAAATGACCAAAAGTTGTTGAATAATACATGGTTGGGGGAAGGGTAAGGAAGAGTAATAGAAAGGGTTAATCTGATTAAAGTACAATATATTCACAGGTGATATATCAAGGAGAAACCCCACTGAGCAATAATGAATATACACTTAATTAATGAAGGACAGGAATGTGAAATAGGTCCTGCTAAGGGGTGAGGAGTCCTGGGAGGGGGAGGGTGAATGGAGGGTTGAAAAGAGGGTGAATATGATCCATGTATTTTGTATGCTTGTATGAAGATACAACAATAAAATCTGTTGATTTTAAGTCGAAGGGAGGGAATGAACAAGAAGGATCATGGGGTTGAACCTAACCAAAAACAAAACCATGGCTTACAATATAAAACAAGCTCTGGGTAAATATTAAGCAATGTACAAGTCCTAAACTGATGTGTGGAAGGAGAAAAGGGAGCAATAGTTCTCTCTAAACAAAGCCAGTATCTGATTGGAAAGGCAAAGGCAGCATATTGATAAGGTTCTCTGGAAAACAACAGATCTAGCAATGATGTCCTGAGTTAGACTTTTCTTATGTTGGGTCTATTTTGGGCATAGCCATACTTCTAGGGCATCCATGACACTATTGTTTTGAATCATGACACCCTAATATCTACATGGCACATAACACATACTCTTCTAAAATTCTTCCCAGAATGGCTTCTGAAGCATACCACCAGCATGAAATCCCCACTTGCTTTATTGATGGAAATTCAACTGAATCATCCAAAATTTTGATATAAATCAATGATACAAGATCTATTGATCAGATGTTTAATGATGGATTTTCTTTTCTTTCTATTTTTGGGGTTTTTTGAGGCAGGGTCTTGATATTTAGTTCAGACTGGCCTGAAATTTACTCTGTAACCCAGGCTGACCTCAAACTCACAATTCTCCTACCTCAGCCTGGGAGGCTTGGGAGGCTGAGGTGTGCCACCAGAGATAATAAATATAAGATGTTTTAAATATAAAAATATCCAAAATAAGTATAGCTACAGTAATTTGTTACTGTATACACAATATTAAAACATGTAAATTGTGACATTAATAAAGGACTGAAGATGAACCACAGTGGTAGAGCATTTGCCTAGCATGTGCAAGGCCTTCAATTCAATCCCTAGCACTGAAAAAAAATTTTAATAATATGTGGGGAGACAAGAAGTTAAGAGTGTAAAATTATGGAGGCTGTCAAAGTTAATAATGTAACATAAGTTATCATAATTATAAGATGTTTTATATAAGTTTCATGGGTAAGTACAAAGAAAAGCCCTGTAGTGGATATGAAAATGAGAAAGTTCTAAAAGAATATCGCTATAAAAATCATCAAATTCCAAATGAAGGCAGTAAGAGAGGAGGACAGAAACAAAGGAACTATAAAACAGTCAGAAAACAAAATGGCAACATAAATCTTTACCCATTTACATTTAACTATTTTAAATGTAAATGGATTAAACTCTTCAATAAAACACATAGAGGAGTTGAATGGATTTTTAAAAAATAAGATCAAAACTATATGCTGCCTACAAGAGATTCATTTTAGCTTTAAGGACACATATGGGTTGAACATATTTCAGGCAAATTTTAACCAAGAGAGCAAAGGTAACTACATTGTCACCAGAAATACAAATGATCATTATACAATGAAAAGGTCAATTCATCAAGAAAACACAATCATTGTAAATATATATGCACCCAACATGACAAGCTAAATATGTAAAGCAAATATTAACAGAACTGAATGGAGAAATAGCAATACAATAATAGAAAGAACTTCAAAAGTCCACTTTCAAAAATGCACAGATCATCCAGATAGAAAATCAATAAGGAAATAGCAAGTTTGAACACAATAAACTAATGTACCTAACAAACATGTGCAAAACATTCCATCTGTCAGCAGAAGAACATATACTTTTCAAGCACATATGGGAAAATTCTCTAGGATAGATATAGTGATCAGTGGCTAATGCTTGGTATTTTGTGTTTGTTCATAAAATTAATCCTGACAAAATAAAGAAAACTTAAATAATATCAAGTATCTTTTCTTACCACAAGTAGATATCAAAACGGAGAAAAGTTGAGAAACTTACATATATATGAGAATCTTAAAACATAACCTTGAATAAGTCAAAAAGAAATTAAAATGGAATTCAAAAAATATATTGAGTAAATGAAAGTGAAAACATTCATAACAAAATGTGTAGGATGCAGCAAAAGCACATCTAAGAAGAAAATTCATAACAGAAAATGCCTACATGAAGAAAAAAATTCTCAAATAAACCTAATTTTACCTCTTTAAAAAACTGTGAAGAGAAAAACAAAGTAAGCCCAAAGTTAACAAAAGAAAGGAAATAACAGCAATCAGAACAGAAATATATTAAACCTAGGCTAAAAAAAGCAATAGAAAAGATGAATGGAATTAAGATAAAAGATATAACTGGCACTCCTTGCTGCAGTCCAGCTGCAGCGGGGGCTCCAACTCTGGTCTTGGGTGCTCAAGCAGCAAATAACAACACAAACTCAAGGTTGTGCTGGGCAGCAATGGTGTAGTGTATTTTCTGAAGAGAGTATTTAAGCAGTGCAGAAAGGCAGGAAGGAGTATGTGGCAGTCCCCAGGTTTCCCTTGACCTCTGTGCTGGGATTGGCTGTCATGTTGCTAAGGCTACCAGCCCAAGTGAGTTTTCCCAGTCCCATGCAGAGAGAGAACAGGGTTGTTCAGCAACTGTCCTTTTGGACTGTTACAATCTCTCTTAGGGCTGTTGCACAAAAGCTACAGTGACTCTGCTCCTTTCTAAGAGGCTTTGGGGGTCCTGAGGGTTTCCCACAAATCCTAGCTAAAATAACTAAACGGGAAGATTTAAAATAAATACAATTACAAATGAAAGACAAAACATTACACCTATATCATAGGTATAAATGGTCATAAAAGACTACTGTGAACAGTTACATACAAGCAAACTGGACAACAAGAGAGATATATAAACTCCTAGAAACCTATAACCTGCCAATATAATCATAAAAAATAGAAAATATGAACTGACTACTAATAACTAAGAAGATTAAATCATAATTAAACATTTCCCCAAAAATAGATGCCTAAGACTACCAGGTGCCTAGCTGCTCAGGAGGTGGAGTTGGGAGGGCTGCATTTTGCGGCCAGCCCAGCCATATGTCTGCAAGACCTCATTTCAATCAATAAAATCTGGTATGATGTGGTGGGTGCCTGTTAGCCCAGCTACATGGAAAGTGTAAAGAGAAGGATCACCAGCCAGGCCCAGGCATAAAAGTCAGACCCTATTAGAAAAATAATGAAAGCAAAATAACTAGGGCTTCATGTTTAGTAGGCAGGCACTCTACCACTAGAGCCATGCCTCCAGCCCAGAAATCTTTAACAAAATGCTAGCAAACCTAATTCACCAATATATTTAAAAAGTGTATACCAACTTTGATTTATGCCTAGAATGCAAGCAAAAGTCCAACATACACAAGGCAATAAGTGATATACACCACATTAACAGACTGGAAAATAAAAATCATACAATCTCAATTGATGCAGAAAAATCATTTGACAAATTCATCTCTTTTATTATTGAAAAATCTCAACAAATTGGGTATAGAAGGAATGGACCTTAACATAGTAAGTGCTAAATATATGACAAGCCCACAGTTAACAATATACTCAAGAGTGAAAAGGTGAAAGCTTTTTCTCTAAGAACAGAAAACAGATTAGGATGCCCATTCTTGCTACTTTTAGTAACTACAGTTGAAGAAATCTTAGCTAGGTCAATTAGGAAAGAAAAACAAAATAAAAGGGATTCAAATTGGAAAGGAAGAAGTAAAGCTATCTCTTTTGCAGACACTAAAACAACAAACTACCTAGGGGAAGGAAGAAATTAAAAAGACAATCCTATTCATAATAGTGTAAAAATTAAGTTTTTAACAATAATAGATTTAACAAAGGAAGTGAAAGGCTTATGCTGATCCATGCAACATTGATTAAAGAAATTAAAGGTCTAAATAATTGGAAAGACATGTCATGTTTATGAATTTAAAAGATTAATATTGTTCAAATGTCCACCCTACTAAAGTGATCCACAGATTCAATGGAATTTCTATCAAAATTCCAATGGCAGAGATTTGGAAAGATGATGGATTAGAGACATCAGGCACTTTTCTTAATTTCCATCAGATTGAAACAAAACAACAAGTGCATATATGCAGGGAGAGGAGAGGTTCATGGCAAGGCACTGGAGTGCTGTAGTAGACAGTGACCAGGTGAAATTCAGAAATATTGAATTTTTGAATTGCAAGAGAAACAGAGGAACTTAACATTGAGTATGCAGCACCTGGTAGGGAAAAAGGAAGAGCTCCCTCAGTGGGGCTATAAGCAAAATAAAGCAGGAAGGTCTCTGGGAGCTCCACATGTACAGGATCTGGAACAATACAAGTGATCCATGCAGCAATCTGGCACTAGAGAAGGGGTCTCCTGCCTCTCCAGCTTAACCATAGGTGCCCCAACTGGGAGCCATCTTAAGAGGTGCTCTCTGATCTTTTTGTTGGGTAAATCAGAAGTCCCTGCATTTTTTTATACTTCCAAATCCAGACAGCCTCTCAGCTTCACTGGCTCAGCAGACAACCACTCTGAGAGTCAATGTGGACCCAAGAAACTATGACTTGAACACAAGTTCATAGACACAAATTTACATGGTAAGAAACACAGTCTGCATTACAGAAGGAAGTAAGGTCTGCATTACAGAGGGAAGCAGAAGGCATTTCCATTCAAAAGTGGGTGATCTGACCCCTGTTATGAAGAGTGAGCCCAGTTGTGTGTGGATTCTTGTGGGGATTGTGACAAAGACAGGCCTGGCCAGGGATGGCAGGATTACTCAGTCCTGGTGACTTATCTCCCCAGCACAGATTAATTGAATTGGATCATCTTCTCAACATACAGAAATTCAGAGACATTTAGATGACAGGCCACTGCTATGTCAGCATTTCCCATGCCCACAGGCACATTGATAAAGCACCACAGATGTGAGGAGATAACCACCCAAGTAGTCCACATGCTCAGCATGAGAGAATGGCTCACGATGGCTCCTACAGTCGTGGCATCTGAGTCCACACACAGAGCTCACTGACCTGAATATACTCCTGCATAGGTCATTGTCTTAGCTTGCTCCAGGAAATAAGACAGAATTGGAATCAGTTACCATACTACCTCATCTGGTTTGACCTGCTTGATTGCAAATGAGAAAGACAACACACACACACACACACACACACACACACACCTGGAAAACTCTGAAACCAGCAGCAAGACACATTGATGGTTTTCTGTTGAATTTGTTTTATTTTGTTTTACCTCACTATTTTTCCTCATAATCATACCTCCTATTCTTTCCCTTTCTTTCCTGTCTTGCTTCTTTCTTTTCCCCTTTCCCCACATCTCCATTGTATTAATTTATCATTTTTACTTTCATCTCTATTAATTTTTAACTTCTTAGTTTATCTTACATTATTTTCTCCATTTATTTTCTATTATTATTGGGGATACAGTTGATGTTATTACTCTGCCCCAAATTTGTATATGTGGTTTGTTTTGGTGGTGTTGTTACTGCTTCATTTTGCCCACTCCTAAGTTGTATTGGGGATTGAGCTCTCAAAAGAAGGCTGCTCACTAAGAAGACCCTCACTTAAAATTGAAATAAATATTCATCACAACAGAGAAACATAATAAATATGAAAAATCAAGACAACATGATTCCTCCAAAAGTTCATAACTTCATTTCTGAATCCAAAGATATCAAAGTGGATGAAATGCCAGACAATGGATTCAAGTCTAATTTTTAAAATGGTCAATGATTCAAAGAAAATACAAAGAAACACTTGAATAAAGTAATGGAGAAAACATAGGATATGAAAGAGAAATTCAGCAAAATGATAGGAATTGCTGGAAAAAAGGAAATCTAGGAAATGAAAAACTGAAATCAAAAATCTCAGTGGAAATCATCACCTATGGACTATATTAAGTGGAAGAATGTCAGGGTTGAAACCTTGAAAATAAGGTTGATGAACTATGACATTCAGATCATAATAAATAAAATAAGAAATTATGATTACATTTGAAACCTCTGGGACATAATTAAAAGATCAAACCTGTGAATTTTTTTATATGAGAGGATGCTGAAATTCAGACTAAAGGGATAGAAAAGTTATTCAGTTAAACAGCAGTAAAATTTCTCCAAATCTAAGAAAAGATGGAAACATCCATGTAGAGAGGCATTTATTAACCTGAATACACATGACTGGAAAAATAACCTCTCATTGCCATATTATAGTTTAAAATGCCAAGGGTAAAGAATATTGACAGCTGCAAGAAAAATGTGCCATTTCACTTACTAGAGCAAATCCATCAGAATAGCATAAGACTTCTCAGCAGAAACCCTAAAGGTCAAGAGAGCATAAAATGTATTTCAAAGCCTGAAAAAAAGTAAATGTTAATCAAAATTACTTTATCCAGCAAGGTTATCTTTATCCTTTAAAATCAATGACAAAATAAAGAACTTCATAGAGAAGAACAAGCTAATGTAATTCATGACAATTAAGACAGCATTGCCAAAGACACTCAAAGGAATACTACACAGAATAGGGAAGAAAAACATACACAATTATGAGAGCTCAGAAAAAAGTAAGTCTCACTAGAATAATGGATTAAAAAATGAGAATTAGGAAAAAATAAAACCAGCAAACTCTAAGGGAGAAAGAAAAGAACACAGAGTATTCAAACCAACCAGGAAAAAAAAGCAACAAAATGAGAGGAAATGCCACATACCTTTCAATAATAACCCTAAATGTAAACAGTCTTAACTCTAATTAAATTATGCAGACTGGTTGATTGAATTTTTTAAAAAAGAAAAGATGCAATTCTTTGTTTCTGCAAGAGACTCACCACACTGGCAAAGATAAAGACAGACTGAAATAGGAAAATGGAAAATGATATTCCAGGGGCTTCCAGAGTGGATCAAGTGGTAGAGTGCCTGCTTACCAAGCATAAGGCACTGAGTTCAAACCCCAGTATTGAAAAAAAAAAGAAAGAAAATTATATTCCAAGCAAGTATAATTTTGGAAATTATATTCCAAAAGCAAACAGGAGTACCCGGAGTACCTATTCTCATATCTGAAAGACAAACTACAACTCAAAATTAGTCAGATGTTGATAAAGGTAGCAAACCATCCAGGACATATAGGAATTGTAAATATGTATGTACTAAACAGATGTGCACCCAATTTCATAAAACAAACACTAGTGAACATAAAGGGATAGATAGGTCCAGACACAATAGTAGTGTGTGACTTCAATACCCCTCTAGCTAATAGATAGATCATCCAGGCAAAATAATAACAAAGAGACTTCAGAATTAAAATGGCCCTAGCAGACATTTACAGAATATTCCATCCCAACGCTGAAGAATACAAATTCTTCATGGCTTCCCATGGAAATTTCTTCAAAACAGACCACATTTAAGGTCATAGTGCAAGTCAAAACAAATGCAAAGAAACTGAAATAAATCCTTGTATCTTATCTTGTTGTAATAGAATAAGACTACAAATAAACAACAAGAGAAATTACAGAAATACACAAGCATATAAAGATTGAACAATTCACTTATGAACAATCACATAGTTATTGAATAGACAATGGGGGAAATCCAAACGTTTCTGAATCAAATGAAAATAAAAATACAACTTACCAGAATCTAAGATAAATAGCAAAGATACTTCTTTTTTTCACTTTACTTCACTTTTTTATTAGGAAAATATCCCAACATACATAATGGTAGAGAGAACAGTGCAATGAACATATCATCCAACTTCAACATTTTCCCAATCTTGCTCCATCTCTCCTAACCCCTCCAGCAAAGATAGTTCTAAGAGGGAAGTTTATAGCTATGAGTGCTTACATTAAAAAAAAATCAGAGATCTCTCAAATAAATGAACTAATGATGCACCTCAAGATCTTAGAAAAACAAGAAAAAGTCAAACCCAAATTAGTGAAAGGAAAGAAGTAATAAAGATCAAGATAGAAAATAGTGAAATGGAAAGTAAAAGAACAATACAAAGAATCAATTGAACAAAGAATTGATTCTTAGAAAAGATAGCCAAATTGATACATCCTTTGTATCAAACTACAAAAAAGACAGAAAAAAATCCAAATTAACGAAATTAGAGATAAAAAGGAAGATATCAAAATAAAGACCAATGAAATTCAGAGGATTATTAAGGAATATATTGAAAGCTGATATTCCAAAATTGAAAAATCTAGAAGAAATGGATAAATTTCTAGGTGCATGAGTTACCAAAAATGAACCAAGAGGATATTAAAAAAACCAAAATAAGTCAACAATAAACAATGAGACTAAAGAAATAATAAAGTCCCTTAACCAAAATAAAACCCAGACTTGATAGACTCTACCACACCTTTTTTGTAGTACTGAAGTTTGAACTCAAGGCCTCATGCTTGCTAGGCAGGCATTCTACCACTTGAGCCACTCCACCACTCCTTTTTTGTGTTGGGTATTTTCAATATAGGATCTCATTAACTATTTGCCCAGGCTGTCCTTGAGGCATCATCCTCCTGATCTCTGCCTCTGAATAGCTAGAATTATGGGCATGAGCCACCAGTACTTGGCCTACCATACCTTTAAGGAAGAGCTAGCATCAATACTTCTCAAAATTATTCCATAAAATAGAAAGGAATGAAACACTTCCAAACACATTCTATGAGTCAGTATTATCCTGAGACCAAAAACAAATAAGGACACAAAAACAAAAAACTTCTGGATAGGAGTGGCATATGTCTCTAATCCCAACAGACAGGAGGCTAACACAGGAAGCTCTCAAGTTTGAGGCCAGCCTGGGCTATGAAACTATCCTGAGTCTCAAAATAAAACAAAACAAAGAAAGCTATATATAGATTGATTTCCTTTATAAACATAGAAACAAAAAAATTTTGATAAAATGTTTATAAACCCACATATTAAAAATCTGGTTAATCAAGTTGGTGTCATTCGAAGAATGCAATATGGTTCAATGTATGCAAATAAATAAGTATAATAAAACACATAAATATAATCAAAGACAAAAACCACATGAGCATAACAGTAGATGCACAAAAACCCTTGACAAAATACAGCATCCCTTTATGATAAAAATCCTTGAAGAAACTGGGGATAGAAGATCATACCTCAACATAGTAATGGCTACATCTGACAAACCAATAGCCGACATTATACTGAATGGAAAAAAACTGAAAGAATTTCTCTAAAATCAGAAATGAGATAAGGGTATCCTTTCTCTCTATTCAATATAGCACTTGAAATCTTAGTCATAGCAATAAGGCAAGAGAAAGAAATAAAAGAGATACAAATAGGAAAGGAGGAAGTCCAATTTTTCCTGTTTGCAGATGATATGATCTTAAATTTAAAAGGCTCTAAAGAAGCTGGGCACTGGTGGCTCATGTCTGCAATCCTATCTACTCAGAAGACAAAGATCAGGAGGGTCACAGTTCAAAGCCAGCCTCAGGCAAATAGTTTGTGAGACCCTATCTCTAAAAAACCCATCACAAAAAAAAGGCTGACTGAATGGCTCAAGTGACAAGAGTGCTTCCCTAGTAAGCATGAGGCCTTGGGTTCACACCCCAGTCCTGCCCAAAAAAAAAGACTCTAAATAGTCACAAGAAAATTCTTAAAGATCTTCAGCAAAGTGACAACACACTGAGAAAGAAATTAGAAAAACTATGTTATTAAAAATAGCCTTTAAAAATCTAATACTAGGAATGAACCTAACCAAAGTGGAGAAAGACCTCTACAATGAAAAGCATAAAACAATGGGGAAAGAAATTGAAGATGACACTAAAAGATGGTAAAACTGGCTCATGGATTGGCAGAATTAATTTTGCTTAAATGATCATATTGCTGAAAATAATTATAGATTCAATGCAAGCCCAATCAAAATTCCAATGACATTCTTCCCAGAAAAGAAAAAACAAACCTGAAATACATTTGGAAGCACAAAAGACGTCCAAATAGCCAAAGAAATCCTGAGTAAAATGAACAATGCTGTATGTGTCTCACAATAGCCAACTTCAAACAATACTACTCAGTCATGGTAACAAAAACAGTATGACACTGGCACAAAAACAGACAAGTAAACCAATGAGACAGAATAAAAAAACCCAGAAATAAACCCACACAGCTGCAGCCAGCTGATTCTCAGCAATGATGCCAAAATATAATTTGGGGAGTAGACAGCCACTTTAACAAATGGTGCTTGAAAAACTTGTATGTCCACATGTAAAACAACTAGCTGAAACTTCATCCCTATTTCTCATCCTATAGAAAATGGCTAAAATACCTTAATGCAAGACTGAAACTAACACAAATAGAGGAAAACATAGGGGAAGCACTTAAATAACTAGGCCTAGGCAATTACTTTCTTAATAGGATCTAATACCTCAGGAAATAAGAGCAAGAAATAAAAAATGGAATTACATTGAATTAAAAACTTTCTGCCTACAAAGGAAACAATTAACAGCCCACAGAATGGAGAAAATATTTGTCAGCTATTTATCTAACAGGGTATTAACATCCAGAATATACTAAAAGCTCAAAAAACTAAACACCAAGGGGGCAATTGGATGATTGTATTCTTCCTCTGTTTGATGCCATGAATGAGAAGAGTTAGGGTGACAAACAAGATACTATATTTTGAAGAGAAAAAGACAGGAAGAGCAGTAGAAATCATGAGAGAGGTGAAAGCACAGCTGAAAATCATGGAGAAAGAAAGATGTGGCACAGAAGTGGAAAACAGTCCAAGCTCCAACCATGGCTTGCCAAGGGATAGGGGAAACTGAAGGCACAAATGCAAGGTAAGCTAGGAGGCCCTGGCAACAGACTGACAACTACAACCCTAAGACAAGCCCATACTTCCCATAACCCTTAAATTCACAGTGGGAATTTTGTTTGACAGTGAATACTCCTCTGTGACAGGCTAACTTTCAAGAAGAAAGGCATTTTGTCACTCCACATAACTCTGAGAGCTGTAGCAAAGTGCCATCTTGAGAGGGGGCTTATTGTTTGAAGTGAGACCTTGAAAATAAAGAGTAATTGTGGCTCAGGAAGACTTGGAACATGCTGCCACAGTGTCTGGGTGGGAGATGGCCATGAGAGGTGGTTGTGAGGATGGATAGAGTCTGCATGTACTCACTAAGTTTAAGAAGCAGGGAACTGGGTCAACGAAGGGCACAGTGGTTGGAAGCCTCAATCTCCTTGGCAAGGAGCCTATTATCTGAGGATAACTATAGTAACAGAGCAATGAGACTGTGGCTGGTGGAGTGCTCAGATTCCAGAAGCTATTTGTGTTTGGTTCCAGGAAGAAGAGAAAGTTCTGAGCCCAGAATAAATTAATAGATATTCCCAGCCTCCAGCTTCCTACAGAGTAGTAAACTGCTGATCAGAGTCTGAGAACACATAAACTGGCTTCCTGGAGCTGCCTCCTAACTGTGTGTGTGTTCCAAAGGCAAGACTGAGAGCTCTGAGTCCAGGTCCTGCAGATCAAATGATTTCTCCAGCTCCTACTTAGTCAGTGTGTGAAAGCAATGAGATCATCCTCCCAGAGCTGCCTTCTGACTGCGTGTGTTTGCTATTAGGCAAGGCTAAGAGTTCTGAGCCAAGGACCCATGGACCACACAATTTCCCCCAACCTCCTCCCACTCACAGCGTGAAGAACTGCTGGGCAGGGTCTAAAAGCACTGAGACTATCAGGGAGAAAGCTTGAGTCCCTCGATTCTCCCCCAGCAGTGCTGAACTCAGTGCTCTGTTTGCTTGCCCAACTCTTTGATGCATTCAGGGGAACAACCCTAGGCTAGAAGTCTTGCTGCCCATGGGGTCATAAACTAGGGAATTATGGGAACCTGCCCATCCTACAGACTTCAAAGCTCTTGGAGTCAGCAGCACCTTCCAGTGTACAAATAAGAGAAGCTTCTAAACTGAAAGCAGCTCAGCAACATACAACTGATCCTTGACTGGACCCACCCTCAGCCCATATATAGCACCAACCTGTACAGTATTAACTACAAAAAACTCCACCTCATCCTTGGGCACCTCCTGATATCACAGGGCAGTTGGGATCCAGGGAGCTACCCAGGAAGAGATCAAGCAGGGTAAAAGTGCATCACAGTTGTGGATTACAGCTTGGAGTCATGTCTAAGAGCAACTTTATTGTATGTGCATGTGTGCTAGTTTTCCTTCAGAAAAAGCATCCTGAGGAGGAAGAAGTATACCACATCTTAAATCCAAGTCTGCCTGAATTAAGTACATATGTCTCTGTAAGAAAAAAAAGGAAACAGCAGAAGATTATGGAATAACATCAGCCACCATTATTTCTCACAGTTATACCGCCCCCCCCAAAATACAATACTCTCACCTAACTCCCTGCAGAACTACAAATATAGTCAGCACTGTCAGCAAAGTAGTTTTGGATCCACCAACAGCCCATGAGTGCACCAATGACTGCAGGAAAAGCAGTGCAATGGGACCAGGACTGTGGGCATATCTGGTGGGCATATCTGTGCCCACAGACAGGCACAAAAGCCTTGAAACATCTGATGTCTGACAATTTTGAGGGGGTCAGTACTGAGGTTGGAACTCAGGGCCTCACACTTGCTAGACAGGTACTCTACCATTTGAGCCACACTGCCAGCCTGTGATATAATTCTTAATTTGTGGAGAATCCAGCCAGAAAAATAGCAGGAAAGGGACACACTTACATAGAATCCCATGCCAAGACAAAAGACAGATCCCTTTGGTTTGGATAAGACACAGCTACTAGCAAAAGCTAAGAAACTGCAATAGTATGCACAGAAGCATAGTTCAGCAACTTCCAAAATGGGGAAAAATTGCCAATTGAGCATACAATTGATGGTGAGTTCTTGGAGACTTAGGAGAAGAAAACACAAGCTTTGTGGAAAGTGGGACTGGCAAGCTGAAGGCTTGGGCCTCAAAAGCCTTCACTGGAAATTATATTAGATCTCCAAATCCCCCTATTGTACATGAAGTAATCTGGGGATCCATTCCAGAGTCAAGTCTTGAGCTAGATTGTTATCTATTGAGTTGAAAGACACAGACTTTGAAGGAAAACTATAGATGATAGATAGATAGATAGATAGATAGATAGATAGATAGAGTTACTCAGTGAAGCAATTGAAAAAGACAATGCAAGATATGAAAGAGGAATTCAGAAAAGGTATAGAAATAGGAAAAATATCAAATTGAAATTTTGAAAATGAAAAGCTCTATATCTCAAAAAAATCTCAATCAAAAGTCTTGCTAACTGAGTGGATCAGGTTGAAAATAAAGCAATGGGGACCGAAGACAAACTAGAGGAGTTAGACTAATCAATCAAAGACAATGAAAAATACTAAGAAACATAAATGGACATGTAAGACCCCTGGGACACCATCAAAAGACCAAACCTATGAATCATAGGTGTAGAAGTAGAGATGCAAACTAAGGCATAGGTAATTTATTCAATAAATAATAGCAGAAAACTTTCCAAATTTTGAGAAAGGGGGGACATCTAGGTATAGGAGTTTATCAGAACATCAAAAAGGATCAGAAAAAAATACCCCCAAAACATTTTATAATTAAATTCATAAATATACAGAATGAATAAAGAATACTGAAAGCTGCAAAAGAGAAGTGAAAAGTCACATATAAAGTTAAACCCATCAGAACAACAGCAGATTTCTCAACACAGTCCCTAAATACAAGGAATGATATAGTCCTTGCAGAACATGGAATGACATTTCAAACCCAGGAAGAAAACAACTCTCAATCTAGACTGATCTACCCATAATAGACTACCCTTCCTAATCAAAAGAGAAATAAAAACCTTTCACAATAAGTGAAAACTAAGCAAACTCATGGCCACCAAACAATGAGAAAATACTTAAAGGAAATACTTAAAGGAATCCTAAAAACAAATGAAGAAGATAGACGCAAGAAGGAAAGTGCAAGAAAGAATAAACTTCACTAACAAAATTAATTAACAAACAGAAAACAGGGAAAAGTAAACATCAGAAAAACAATAAAATGACAGGAATAGTAACACTGAATGTTAATGGTCTCAATTCCCTAATCAAAAGATATAGAATGATGAGTTGTATTAAGAAACAAAAGCCAATCATTTGTTGCTTACAAGAAGTGTGTCTCATTGATGAAGACAGACATTGGTTTAGGGTGAAAGAGTGGAAAAAGATCTTTCAAGCAGGAGCAGCTACTCTTATTTGATAAAGCAGACTTCAGACCGGAATTAGTCAAAAGACACAATGAACATCACTTCATATTAATAAATGGAACAATTCATCAAGAGGGAATAACAATTCTTAATATATATGCTTCAAACTATGGTGCACCCAACTACATTTTAAAAACACTACTGGACTTAAAAACACAATTCCAACATAATAATAGTGGGAGACTTCAATACTCCACTCTCATCAATAGATAAATCATCTAGACCAAAAAAAATTAACAAAGAAACCACAGAATTAACTGGCATGATAGAACAAATGGACAAAACAGACATATACAACATATTTCATCCAGCTGTTGCATAATACACATTCTTTTCAGCATCCCATTGAACTTTCTCACAAATAGATTATATTTTAAGATACATAGCAAGTCTTAGCAAATGTAAAAAAGTAGAAATATAACTCCCTGTGTTCTAGCAGACCATAATGGAATAACACCAGAACTCAACAGCAAAAGAAATAACAGAAAATATTCAAACATACAGAAACTGAAAACACAGTTGAATGGCTAGTAGGTCATTGAAGAAATAAAGAGGAAAATCAAAAAGTTCCCAGAATCCAATGAAAATGAAAACACAATCAACCAGAACCTTTGGGATACAGCAAAAGCAGTGCTGAGAGGAAAGTGTATACCTTTGAGTACCTTTACCAAAAAGCAGAGAGATCACAAATAACCTGATGATGCACTTTAAGCTCTTAGATAAACAAGAACAAGCCAAACACAAAACTAGAAGATGGAAAGAAATAATAAAAATTAGGGCAGAAATTAATGAAATAGAAATCAAAGGCTATACAAAGCATCAAAAAAAAAACAAAAGGTTGGATCTTCAAAAGGATACATAAGATTAATAAACCTTTAGACAATCTGAGAGATGGGAAAAGTCTCAAATTGGTAAATTTAGAGATACAAAGGGAATATCACAAAAAATAACAATGAAATACAGAGGTTCATGAGGTAATGCTCTGAAAACCTATATTCAAGTAAACTGAATAATTTACAAAAAGTGGATAAATTTCTACATGCATTTGACTTACCAACATTGAACCATGAGGCTATAAACCACCTAAACAGATTTACAACAAACAATGAAATTGAAGCAGTGATAGTCTCCCAATAGAAGAAAAGCCCAGGATCTGGTAATTCAATACCAAGTTCTACCAGGCCTTTACACAAGAACTAGCACCAATACTCCTCAAACTTTTACATGAAATAGAAATACAAGGAACACTACCAAATTCATTCTATGAAGATAGAATGAATTAATACTCATTCCAAAACCAGAGAAGGATACAATAAAAAAGAGAAATTTACACTCATTTCTTTAAAGAATGCAAAAACAAAAATTCTCAATAAAATATTTGCAAGCAAAATTCAACACATAAAAAGATCTAACAGGAGGGATCCAAGATGGCAACTAGAGTGCAGAAGCAGACAGCATGAGCTCTGTAAATCAAAAATCTTGCTAAAATGCTGGAGCTACACTTGGCAGAAAAAAAGCACCAAAAAGAATCAAAACTTCAACACCCTGAACCTCCAGCCTGTACAAAGCTTCTCCACATCACATTACATTGAGAAAACAGGAGGGCTCCAACACCACCAGATGCTGGATCCATACCTGCTTTGGAGACATCTGACAGGCCAACAGGTAAGCACCAAGTGTCATGCAGTATTCCCACAGCCACCCCTGGGATAAACCAGCATAGCCTCCTGGGCAGACTGACCCCCCTACCCCATAAAAAAAACTGAACAGTAAATAAGGAACTGAAAATGAACATACAGCAGAGGGTGTGGGGTGTGTAAGTGCACCGGAGTAGGGGGGAAGGCAAGGAGCTGATCTCCTCACAAACTTTCAGTAAACAAAGCCTGGAAAGGAAGAAGTGCTGACAGTGGGTGGGTGATAAGCCACTGCCTGAAATAGGGCAGTAGCAGTCCTAAAAGCTCATCTCCTGAGCCAGTGAGCAACATCCAAAGTCAAACAACACTCCAAAATTGAAAAACAATCAGCAAACCATTACAACAGACTGACAGCAGGGGACCAGCTGACAGATTACTGACCTTGCACCAGAGAAAGAGTGGGAGGCAAAGAAACAAGCTCCCAGTAAACCAACATAGTGAAAACCCAACTCCAAAGCAAGATGGCTGATGAGCTACAGAGCTGATCTCCAGAACCTGAGGACCAGCCACATATCACTGAAGGAGGAGCTAACTAAGCAGCTGCTGTTGAAAGACAGAGAAAAAAAAAACTGGTGAGACTACCCAACCACCTGGAAAGACTAAGATAGAGCCTCTGCTTAAATACCAACACCAAGACTGAATGGGGAAGGAGTAACACCAGAACTACTAAGACTGAAATTCTGGAATTTTTTTTTGTTAGTTTGTTTTGTTTCTTGTTTGTATGTTTGTGTGTGTTTGCCCATCTCTCCCTGTTGACTTCTTTAGGTTTTTTCTTTCCTTTGTTTTTTGGGGGGGTTTTTTTGGTTTCATTTGCTTTGGTTAGTTTTACTACTGTGAGTTAGCTAATACTAAATTACACACAGACCAGGGACAGCAGTGGCACACAAACACTAACCTAAAAACCCAACACACCCACAAAACAAAATTAGGGAAAGAAAACAGGTGACTGAAACCACCAATAGCTTATCAAGAACATAGTTGCACAGTACCAAGTGGAGTGATGGGAAGATGAAAAAGGGATGGAAAACATTCTCCCCCAAAAAATAATACAGGATTCAGAGGGAAATAAAGAAAACGGACACCCAGTTCCAGACTCCAACAAAACAAAGATAAATGACACCAAGGAATCCAATGAAGCCCAAAACGACACTCTGAAAGAAGAAATCCTGCAAGTAATCACTGAGAATTTCACGGAGATATTACTAGACATGGTCAACCAAAATGTACAAGAGGCACTCAAGAAATTCCAAGACACCAAAAATAAAGAATATGAGAAGACACAGAAACAAATAAATGAATTCACAGGAGCCCTAAATAAACACCAAATTGAAACAGAGAACACTATAAATAGAGATGTAAATGAATTAAAGATGAAAATTGACAATATTAAAGAGGAAATGACCCATGTTATGGAAAACCTCAGAAAAAAGAATGAAACAAATACAAAACACAATGGAAGGCCACTACAGCAGACTAGAACAAGCAGAAGACAGAATCTCAGAACTTGAATGTGAAATGGAAATTAAAGGAAAAACTGAAGAGCTATTAGTGAAAAAATTAAGACCTGTGAAAGGAATATGCAAGAACTCACTGACTCCATCAAAAGACCAAACCTGAGAATCATGAGCATTGAAGAAGGAGAAGAAGTGCAAGCAAAAGGGATTCATAATATAGTCAATAAAATAATAACAGAAAATTTCCCAAACCTAGAGAAAGCTATGCCCATTCAGGTACAGGAAGCCTCCAGGACACCAAACACGCTTGACCAAAATAGAACTACTCCATGACATATTATCATTAAAACAACATCACAGAGAATAGAGAAAGAATATTGAAGGCTGTAAGAAAGAAAAAACAAATAACATACACAGGTAAACCCATTAAAATCATAGCAGGTTGACAGAGATTCCAAGATGGCGGCTAGAGGGAGGAAGCAGAAAGCATGCCTCCTAAAGTAAAATCTTGGAGAGACACTGGAGATACACTTTACAGGATAAACCACCGAGAAGAGGCAAAACCTTAACTCCTCCACACCTCCAGCCTGCACATAGCATCTCCACTTCATGTTAAATGGAGAAACCAGGATGGCTCCCACACCACAGCCAGATGGCAGCCCCCAAACGGCTTGGGAAGACGCAGACCACAAGGTGAGCTAAGAGGCATGTGGTACACCCACAGACAAACCTAGGCCAGATCAGCATAGCCCCCTGGACAGACCAATCCCCACCCAGGGAAAAAAAGAAAAAAACCTGAATAATAAGAAATAACAACAAAAAAGACATGTGGCAAAGAGGGCGGGGTGCCCTGAGTGCCACAGGAGGGGAGGGGAAATCCCTCACAACAAGCTGGCTGGAGAGGGCAGGAGCGGTGGCATATGCCCAGCACCCAGGAGTGGGAAAGCTTGTAAAAGTGGCAGTGGGAGGAAAACTCCACAGGAGAGGGGGGAAGGCCCACTTCCCATGTGAACTGTAAATAAACATGCAGGCTTGAGAAAGCAGGTGCAGTGACACCTCCCCCAGTGTGCTTGGAAAGGGGAAAGATTGTAGCAGTGACAGTCACACCCAGGAGAACTATAAGTAAACAAAGCTTGAGGGGCCAGATGAGTGTTATGCTCACTCCTGAGATCTGCATAAATAAAGCCTCCAGCAACAGCAGGCTGACAGCAGTGGGCAGGTGAGCCACAGCCTCACAGAACTGTCTCCAGACTCTTTTTTTTTATTTCTTCCTTTGATGAGACAACAACCGAACTACACCTGCATGCTGAAAAACTTACTGAAACTGTATTGCATTTGAACTTGGGACACTTTGTGATGTTTTTTTTGTTTTGTTTTGTGTTGTTTTGTTTTGGTTTTTTTGGTTTTTTCCCCTTTGACGAAACAATGACAGAACTACTTCTGAGACACCATCTCCAGGAATGGAGGCTGAGGGACTAACACCAAAATTATTAAGACTGAAATTTAATTGCATTTGAACTTGGAGACTTTTTTAATTATTTTTTTTCTTCTTTTTTTTATTTAGTTATTTTTTTTCAATCCTCTCTCTGTCTCTCTAATGCCTGTTCAGCTTACTGTTCATTAGTACACTATCTCTTCCTGTTTAACTCTTTGAAACTTTTTTTGTTTCTTTGTTTTGTTTTCTCTACTTGTTTGTTTGTTTTTCCCTTTTTCATTAACTTCTTTGCTTTCCATCTTGTCTCACCCTTCCATTCTAAATATTACCATTGTTATTAAACAAGCTAGAAAATACTTAATTGCACACAGTACAGGGACAGTAACAACACCAAGGGCAATGACAGGAAAACAGAAAAAACAAGGAAACCAGTTTCCCCACAGCAAAAAATTAGTATAGGAGCCAGAGGGAAATGAAGAAAACAGATACTCAGATCCAGACTCCAAAAAAATGAAGATAAACTATGCCAAAGAACCAATGAAGCCCACAAGAATATTTAAAACAAGAAATACTACAGGTAATCAATGAGAATTTTATACAGATGATACTGAATATGGTCAACCAAAATGTACAGGAGACACTCAAGAAATTCCCAGACAACAAAATAAAAGAAACCATAGAAAAACTGTATAAACACCAAAGTGAAACAAAGAACATGATTAATAAAGAGATAAATGAACTCAGGACAAAAATAGACAACATTAAAGAAGAAATGACTCAGGATATGGAAAACCTCAGACAAAGGAACAAAACAGAATTGCAACACAAAACGGAAGGCCAATCCAGCAGAATAGAACAAACAGAAGACGTTGATCTACCATTTGATCCAGCAATACCACTCTTGGGGATATACCCAAAAGACTGTGACACAGGTTACTCCAGAGGCACCTGCACACCCATGTTTATTGCAGCACTATTCACAATAGTCAAGTTATGGAAACAGCCAAGATGCCCCACTACTGACAAATGGATCAAGAAAATGTGGTATCTATACACAATGGAATTTTATGCAGCCATGAAGAAGAACAAAATGTTATCATTCGCTGGTAAATGGATGGAATTGGAGAACATCATTCTGAGTGAGGTTAGCCTGGCCCAAAAGACCAAAAATCGTATGTTCTCCCTCATATGTGGACATTAGATCAAGGGCAAACACAACAAGGGGATTGGACTTTGATCACATGATAAAGCAAGAGCACACAAGGGAGGTATGAGGATAGGCAAGACACCTAAAAAGCTAGATAGCATTCGTTGCCCTCAATGCAGAGAAACTAAAGCAGATACTTTAAAGCAACTGAGGCCAATAGGAGAAGGGGACCAGGAACTACAGAAAAGGTTAGATCAAGAATAATTAACCTAGAAGGTAACACACATGCACAGGAAATCAATGTGAGTCAATTCACTGTATAGCTATCCTTATCTCAACCAGCAAAAACACTTGGTCCTTCCTATTGTTGCTTATACTCTCTCTTCAATAAAATTGGAGATAAGGGCAAAATAGTTTCTGCTGGGTAGTGAGGTGGTGAGGGGGAAAGGGAGGGGGAGGGGGTTAAGGGAGGGGGAAGAAATGACCCAAACATTGTATGCAAATATGAATAAAAAAAATCATAGCAGATTTCTCAATGGAAACCTTAAAAGCAAGAAGAGCATGGAATAAGTATTATGTTCACTGAATGAAAATAACTTCAACCCTAGGATATTCTACCCAGCAAAACTATCATTCAAAATAGATGGAGCAACACAGGTCTTCCATGATCAACAGAAATTAAAACAATATATGACAACCAAGCCACCATCACAAAAGATTCTTCAAGGAATTCTGCACACAGAAAATGAAAGCAAACAAAACCATGAGAGGACAGGCAACACCAAACCACAAGAGAAGAAAAGACAAGGAATCAGAGTAACATTAATTCAGCTGCACACAATCAAACCCTTAAACAACAAAAACAACTAAATGACAGGAATCACCACATACCTATCAATACTAACACTGAATGTTAATGGACTTAACTCTCCCATCAAAAGACCCATTTGGCAAACTGGATTAAAAAGAAAGATCCAACAATCTGTTGTTTACAGGAGACCCATCTCATCGACAGAAACAAGAACTGGCTTAGGGTGAAAGACTGGAAGAAGATTTACCAAGCCAATGGTCCCCCAAAACAGGCAGGAGTAGCAATACTTGTCTCAACAAAGTAAATTTCAAACTTATATTGATCAAACGAGATAAAGGACACTCCACACTAATAAAAGGGGAAATACAGCAAAAGGAAATAACAATTATCAACCTATATGCACCCAATGTCAGTGCACCCAATTTCATCAAACATACTCTAAAGGACCTAAAAGCATATACAGACTCCAACACGGTGGTAGTGGGAGACTTTAATACCACCCTATCACCAATAGATAGGTCATCTAACAAAAAATCAATAAAGAAATTCTAGAACTAAATCACACCATACATCAAATAGACCTAGCTGATGTCTACAGAATATTTCATCCAACTCTGCACAATATACATTCTTCTCAGCAGCCCATGGAACCTTCTCCAAAATAGATCATATCTTTGGGCTCACAGCAAGGCTCAGCAAATAGAAAATAGAAATAATACCATGCATTCTATCCGATCACAATGCATTAAAACTAGAACTCAACAACAAAAACAACAGTAGAAAACATGCAAACAATTGGAAGCTGAACAACACATTGCTCAATGATCAATAGGTCATTGATGAAATAAAAGAGGAAATTAAAAGTTTCCTGGAAGTTAATGAAAATGAAAACACAACCTACCAGAACCTATGGGATACAGCAAAGGCAGTCCTAAGAGGAAAGTTTATAGCCATGAGTGCATGTATTAAAAGGACAGAAAAATCTCAAATCAATGACCTAATGATACATCTCAAACTCCTAGAAAAATAAGAACAAGCAAACCCCAAAACAAGCAGAAGGAGAGAAATAATAAAAATAAGGGCCAAAATTAATGAAATAGAAACAAAAAAAATACAAAGAATCAATGGAACAAAAAGCTGGTTCTTTGAAAAAATAAACAAGATTGACAGACCCTTGGCAAACCTGACTAAAATGAGGAGAGAAAAAACCCAAATCAGTAAAATCAGAAATGCAAAAGGGGAGAGAACAACAAACATCATGGAAATCCAGGAAATCATCAGAGACTACTTTGAGAACCTATATTCTAATAAATTTTAAAATCTTGAAGAAATGGACAAACTTCTAGATATTTATGACCATCAAAATTGAACCAAGAGGTTATTAATCATCTGAATAGACCTATAACACAAAATGAAATTGAAGCAGAAATCAAAAGTCTCCCAAAAAAGAAAAGTCCAAGACCTGATGGATTCTCTGCTGAATTCTATCAGCCCTTTAAAGAAGAACTAATACCAACTC
The DNA here is from genome assembly GCF_047511655.1 of Castor canadensis. NCBI lineage: Eukaryota > Metazoa > Chordata > Mammalia > Rodentia > Castoridae > Castor > Castor canadensis. The sequence goes on from NC_133391.1 coordinate 78,591,939, forward strand.
TCCTTAAAGTTTTCCACTAAAGAGAAAGGGAAGGAACACTGCCTAACTCATTTTATGAAGCCAGTATTACTCATCCCAAAACCAGACAAAGACACCTCCAAAAAGGAGAACTATAGGCCAATCTCCTTAATGAATATCGATGCAAAAATCCTCAATAAAATAATGGCAAACTGAATCCAACAACAAATCAGAAAGATCATTCACCACGACCAAGTCAGCTTCATCACAGGGATACAGGGGTGGTTCAACATATGCAAATCTTAAATGTAATACAGCACATTAATAGAAGCAAAGACAAAAACCACTTGATCATCTCAAAAGATGCATAAAAAGCCTTCAATAAGATCCAACACCACTTCATGATAAAAGCTCTAAGAAAACTAGGAATAGAAGGAATGTACCTCAACATTGTAAAGACTAAATATGACAAACCTATAGCCGACATCATACTTAATGGAGAAAAACTAAAACCATTTCCTCTAAAATCAGGAAATGAGATCATGGTGCCCACTATTCCCACTCCTATTCAACACAGTCCTGGTATTCCTAGCCAGAACAATTAGGCAAGAAGAAGAAATTAAAGGAATACAAATAGGTAAGGAAACTGTCAAAATATCCCTATTTGCAGACGATATGATCCTATACCTTAAAGACCCAAAAAACTCTACCCAAAAACTCCTAGACACCATAAACAGCTACAGCAAGGTGGCAGGATACAAAATCAACTTACAAAAATTGTTAGCTTTTCTATACACCAACAACGAACAAATTGAGAAAGAATATATGCAAACAATTCCATTTACAATAGCCTCAAAAATAATCAAATACCTAGGAGTAAACTTAACAAAGGATGTGAATGACCTCTACAAGGAGAACTACAAATCCCTGAAGAAAGAGATTAAGGAAGACTATAGAAGATGGAAAGATCTCCCATGCTCATGGATTGGTAGAATGAACATAGTAAAAATGGTTATACTACCTACCAAAAGCAATATACATGTTTAATGCAATTCCCATCAAAATCCCAACGACATTCATCACAGAAATTGAAAAATCTACCCTAAAGTTCATTTGGAAACACAAGAACTGCAAATAGCCAAGGCAATACTAAGCAAAAAGAGCAATGCTGGAGGTATCACAATACCCAATTTCAAACTATATTACAAAGCAATAGCAATAAAAACAGCATGGTACTGGCATAAAAACAGACATGAAGACCAGTGGAACAGAATAGAGGACCCAGAGATGAATCCACACAGCTATACCCACCTTATTTTTGAAAAAGGCACCAAAAACATACAATGGAGAAAAGACAACCTCTTCAAAAATGTTGCTGGGAAAAGTGGTTATCTGTCTGCAAAAAACTGAAACGAAATCCATGTTTATCACCCTATGCTAGTATCAACTCATAATGGATCAAGGACCTTAATATCAGACCTGAAACTCTGAAGTTAGTATAGGAAAGAACAGGGAATATCCTGCAAGTTATAGATATAGGCAAGGACTTCCTCAATAGAACCCCAGCAGCTCAGCAACCAAGAGAAAGGAAGGACAAATGGGACTACATAAAATTAAAAAGCTCCTGCACAACAAAAGAAATGTTCTCTAAACTGAAGAGACCACCCACAGAGTGGGAGAAAATATTTGCCAGCTATACATCAGAAAAAGGACTGATAACCGTATACAGGGAACTTAAAACTAAACTCTCCCAAAATCAATGAACCATTAAAGAAATGGGCAACTGAACTAAACAGAACTTTCTCAAAAGAAGAAATTCAAATGGCCAAAAAACACATGAAAAAATGCTCACCATCTCTACCAATAAAGGAAATGCAAATTAAAACCACACTAAGATTCCACCTCACCCCAACAGGTGTTGGTGAGGATGTGGGGAAAAGTGAACCCTCATACACTGCTAGTGGGAATGTAAGCTAGTGCAAATGCTCTGGAAAAAAATATGGAGGCTTCTTAAAAATCTAAACATAGATCTACAATATGATCTAGCAATCCCACTCCTAAGGATTGCAACTGAAGTTACTCCAGAGGCACCTGCACACCCATGTTTATTGCAGTGCTATTCACAATAGCTAAGTTATGGAAATAACCAAGATCCTCCACTACTGACAAATGGATTAAGAAAATGTGGTACTTATACACAATGGAGTTTTACTCAGCCATGAAGAAGAATGAAATCTTATTCTCAAGTAAATGGATGGAACTGGAGAATATCATTCTAAGCAAGGTTAGCCAGGCTCAGAAGACCAAAAATTGAATGTTCTCCCTGATATGCAGACTTTAGATCTAGGGCAAATGCAGCAGTGTTGTTGGACTTGGGTCATACACTAAGGGAAGAGCACATACGGGAGATATGGGGATAGGTAGGAAACCCAAAACTTGAAAGTGTTTGATGTCCCCACTGCAGAGGAGCTAATACAGTAACCTTAATGTGACAGAGATCAATATGGAAAGGTGACTGGGAACTAGTGAAGAGGTCAGGTAGAGATGATTCAACTCAGGTTGTAATACACTTGTTCATGGAAGCAATGCTAGGAATCTCTCTGTATAGCTATCATATCTCAACTAGCAAAAACAGTTTGTCTTTCTTATTATTGCTTATGTCTTCTCTTCAACAAAATTGTAGAAAAGGGTATAACAGGTTCTACCTGGAAGTGAGGGGGTGGGGGGGGAGAAGCAGGGGGGCAGGGGATAGTAGGGAGAAATGGCCCAAACAGTGTATGCACATATTAATTTTTAAAAAGATCTAACACCATGAGCAAGTTGGTTTCATGCCTGGGATGCAAGGATGGTTTGACATATACAAATCAATAAATATAATACAAATACAATAAATGTAGAAAGCAGAATTAGATAGAAAAGCACATGATAATCTCAATTGGTACAGCAAAATCCTTTGATGAAATTCAGCATCCTTTTATGATAAGGAAACTAAGAAGAGAAAGAATGCAACATAATAAAGGCTATATGTGACAAACCTATAGCCAACATCATACTAAATGGGAAAAAAACTGAAACCATTTCTTCTTGCCTAATTTTTGAGGGCGTTTGAACTCAGGGCCTTATGCTTGCTAGGCAGGCATTCTACCACTTGAGCCAATCTGCCAGCCCTGTAAATATTTCCTCTAAATACAAAAATGAGACAAGGGTTCCACTCTCTCCACTTTTACTCAATAGAGTACTGGAATTCCTCACCAAGCAATAAGGCAGGAGAAAGAAATGGAAGGATTAAAATAGGGAAGGAAGAAGTTAAATTATCCCTCAAAGACTCTAAAATCTCCACTAAAAAACTCTTAGATCTCATAAACACTTTCGGTTAAGTAGCCGAATACAAAAATCAACATACAAAAATCAGTAGTTTTTCAACAATGAATAAGCTGAGAAAGAAATCAGTAAAACAATCCCATTCACAATAGCCTCAAAACTGAAATACCCAGGAATTAATTTAATAGAGGAAGTGAAGGACCTCTCCAATGAAAACCATAAATCATTTTTAAAAGGAAGCAAAGATGACAGCAGAAGATGGAAAGACCTCCTGTGCTAATGGATAAGCAGAATCAATATTGTGAAAATGGTTATACTACCAAAGCAATCTATATGCTCAATGCAATCCCCATTAAAATTCCCATCTCATTCATCAGAGAGAAAACTCAATACTAGATTTCATATGGAAGCTAAAAGACCTTGAATAAACACAGCAATCCTGAGCAAAAAGAACAATGCTGGAGGTATCAAAATGCCTGACTTCAAACTATAGTACAGAGCCATAGTGATTAAAACAGGATTTACTGGCACAAAAACAAACACAAAGGACAATGGAACAGAATATAAGGTCCAGAGATAATCCACATAGCTACATCCATTGATTTTTTATAGAGATGTCAAAACATATGTTGGACAACTGAGTGACAATAGCACATGCCTGTAACCCTAGCTACTTAGGAGGCAGAGATCAAGAGGATCACAGTTCAAAGTCAGCCCTGAGCAAACAGTTCTCAAGACCTTATCTCAAGAAAGACCCATCACAAAATATGGGCTGGTGGTGTGGCTCAAGCTGTAAGAGAACTTACCTAGCAAGTGTGAGGCACTGAGTTCAAATTCCAATGTCAATCAAAAATACAAGTGTGTGTGTGTGTGTGTGTGTGTGTGTGTGTGTGTGTGTGTTAAGAAAACAGACCCTCTTCAACAAATGGTGCTGCAAATAAAGTGGATATCTGACAGAGTCAGCAGTGGGACCTTGCCTGTGTGAGTTGGTATTTGGCCTTGAGAGAAAGCTCCAAGGAACTGAGGCAAAAGTCTCAGGACCAGACAGTGCCTGTGTGATCTGGTATCTGGCCTTGTAAGAAAACCAGACATCCAGAAAAACAGTATTCAAGGTTCCCAGATGGCTTCGTGTCCTTTAGATGTAAATAAGAAAGTTATGCTGACCATGTGCTTCTTCTGCTTCTCTGTTCCCATTTTAAAAGAGACATAACAAAGAGTTAATTTTAACTGTGCTTCCTTGTACTAATGTAACCTTGACACGTAATACTTGGCATGCTTTTTCTGACCAAATGCTCTCTGTGTAAAAGGAGTTTATAAAAGCAGTAGTATGCTTCATTAAAGTGGCTATTGAGCATCTTTTTCAGCTCTGGTCACCCAGATCCCACCAGTGAATGGCATACAGATATCCACATGTAGAAGACTGAAACTAGATCCCTGTTTCTCATACTGTACTAATATCAATTCAAAGTGAGTCAAAGATCTTTATTCAAAACCTAAAACCTAAACTTTGAAAGTCCTATAGGAAAGAATAGGGAAAACATTGGAACATATAGGTATAGGCAATAACTTCTTGAACAGAACTCCAACAGCTCAGCAAATAAGAGAAGGGATTGACAAATGAGACTGCATCGAACTAAAACACTTCTACACAGCAAAGGAAGTGGTCACTACACTGAAGAGACAGCCTACAGAATGGGAGAAAATGTTTGCCAGCTATACATCTGACAAAGGATTAATAACAAGAATGTATAGGGAACTCTAAAAACTAAATTCCCAAATATTCAACAATCAAAGTAATATATGGACAAATGAAGTGAAGAGGCAATTCCTTAAAAAATTACAAATGTCTAATAAATACATGAAGAAATGTTCAACATTCTTGGTCATAAAGGAAATGCAAATCAAAAGAACATTGAGATTTCACCTCACACCAGTCAGAATGACTATAATCAAGAATATAAATGATGACAAATGCTGGCAAGGATGCAGGTAGAAAAGGAATCCTTATACACTATTGCTGGAAATGTAACTTAGTGTAACCACTAGGGAAAACAATACAAAGGCTCTGCAAAAAACTAAAAATGGAACTACCATACAACCTTGTGATTTCCCTCCTGGCATGTATCTGAAGGAATGTAAGTCAGGATACAATAGAGACACTTGCACACCCATGTTTATTGCAGCACTATGAGCAATAGCCAAGATTTGGAAATGGCCCAAATGCCCTACAACTGATGAATGGATTGGATTAAGAAAATGTGTATAATAGCTGGATGCCAGTGGCTCACATCTGTAATCCTAACTATTCAGGAAGCAGAGATCAGGAGAGTTGTGGTTCATAGCCAGCTCCAGGCAAATAGTTTGAAAGACCCTATCTCAAAAATACCTAACACAAAACTGGTCTGGAAGAGTGACTCAAGTAGTAGAGCAACCTGCCTAGCAAGCACAAGGCCCTGAGTTCAAGCCCCAGTACCACAAAAAAATGTGATATATATATATATATATATGTGTGTGTGTGTGTATATATATATATATATATATATATATATATATATATACAATGGAGTATTATTCAGCCATAAAGAAGAATGGAATTATGTCACTTGCAGGTAAATGGGTAGAACTGCATATCATGTTTAGCAAAGTAAGCCAGGTTCAGAAATACAAAGGTCACATGTCTTCTCTCATATATGGATGTTAGACCTAAAAGATAAACATGAATACATGCATGAATATACATGTGGGACTGTTTGAGGGGACAAGATGAAGGTAGGAGAGGAAAAGAGAATGATAGAGAATGAATAATAAAATAATATAGAAATAAATTGCACTTATGGACTGAAATGGGGAGAGGAAAAGAGAGTAATAGTAGGGAATTATTTGATTAAAGTACAGTATCTTCATGTGTGAAATAACATGGCAAAAACCCCTTGAAGAAAAAATATATGCTTAAAAACACAAAGAACAGGAATGTAAAACAGGTCTTGTTTGGGGGGGTCTAGTGGGAGAGGAGAGGGTGAGTGGAGAGGGTGAAGGAGGATGAATATGATTGAAGTACTTTGCATACCTGTATGAAAATAGAACAATGTAACTCATTAAAATTGTTTTAGTAAGGAGGTAGGGGGATGAGGGAGAATGATGGAGGGGATGAAGCCAACCAAAGTACATTGCAAGCATATATGGAAATGTCATAATAAAAAAACCTGTATTAAATAATATATGCTAATTTAAAAAATAATGAAAAAGAGAGAGTCCAGTTACTATTCCTCTCTCTCTCTCTGAGTGGTTCTGGGAACTAAACTTAGGGCCCTAGGTGAATATTTGGCTACTGAGCCATACCTCTAGTCCAATAGTGAGGAACTGCACCTCAGCCCTGCCACTACAAAGTCTTGCACAAACATTGAGAATACTTCAACTGAAAGTGTATAAGTGATTAAAATTTCCAATCAAGGGAGTGGCCTCAGATGTGCAAATCCCAATGCAGAAATACAAAAAATATGAAAAAACAGGCAACATGACTTCTCTAGAAGTCAACAACTCTACAATAATCAACACTAATGATAGTGGAAAGGATGAAATCCCAGAAAAGGATTCAAAAGAATTATCAATGAAATTACAAAGAACGTGTATAAACACCTGACAGAATTCAAAGGAAATACAAATAAATAGCTGAGTAAAATAAGGAAGACTATGCAAGACATTAAAGAGGAATTCAATAAAGGTATAGATATCCTGAGAAAAACGAATGAAACTCTGGAAATAAAACTTTCAATATTAAACAAAAAACTCAGTTGATAGCCTCACCAATATATTGGATCAAGGTGAAGACAAAATGTCAGGGCTTGAAAATAAGGTAAATGAACTCACATACAAACAGAATGTGCAAACCCTATGGGACACCAATGAATGACTAAACCTATAAATCATGGTCATAGAAAAATGAGTAGAGTTGCAAGCTAAGGCTATGGAAAAATATTCAATGAAATAATAATATGAAATTTCACAAATTTGAGAAAGATATTGACATCTAAGTATAAGCTTTTTTTACTACAAACAGACAAGACCAGAAAAAAACCTCTTCACATCATATTATAATTAAAATATTAAGTATACAGAACAAGAAAAGAACATTGAAAGTTATAAGACAGAAGCATCAAGAAGAGGAAGATAAAGGCAACCATAAAAATACTAAAAAAGAATGAATCTCCCTAGATGAGTAGATAAGCAAATGAGAATTAGGAAAGAATCAAACACTACAAAAAGAACAAAATGACAGGAATTAGTACATACCTTTAAATTAACTTTGGATGTTAATAGTCTCAATTCTTCAATCAAAAGACACAGACTGGCAGATTGTATTTTTTAAAAAAGAACCAACCATGTGCTGCTTAGAAGAAATGCATCTAACTGGCAACAAAAGACAAAGTGTTAAAGTGAAAACATGGAAAAAGATTTTCCAAGTGAATGAATCTAGAAAAAAAAACAGAAGTAGCTATACTCATATCTGACAAAGCAAATCTCAAACCAAAATTACTCACAAGAAACAAAGAAGGTAACTTCATATTGATGTATGGAATAACCCATCAAGAGCATAAAACAGCCAGACACCAGTGGCTCATGCCTGCAATCCTAGCTATTCAAGAGGCAGAAATCAGGAGGATTGTGGTTTGAAGCCAGCCTGGGCAAATAGCTCCCAAGACCCTATCTCAAGAAATCTCATCACTAAAAAGGGCTGGTGGAGTGACTCAAGGTGTAGGCCCTGAGTTCAAACTCCAGTACCACAAAAAAGAGCATAAAACAATTATAAACATATATGTACCAAATGTCAGCCCAATTCATAAAACAAACACTAATAGACTTAAAAGCACACAAGAGTGAATGACTTTAATGCCACACTCTCAATAGATATATCATCCCAATAAAAAAATCAACAAGGGAACTTCAGAATTAAATGACACTATAGATCAAATAGATTTAAGACATTTATAGAATATTCCACCCAGCAGTTTTAGAATATACTTCTCAGTAACACACAGAATTTTCTCCAAATTAGAGCATGTGATAGGACACAAAGCAAGTATTAACAAATACTTTGTTAACTTATTTAATAAAAAATTAAAATAACTTCCTGTATTTTATTAGACCACAATGGAATAAAATTAAAATTCAATAGCAAGATAAACTACAGAAAATATTCAAACAGATGGAGACTGAAGAATTAACTTTTAGATGATCAGTAAGTCATTAAAGAATAAGTAGAGAAGTGAAAAACGTTACTAGAATCAAAGGAAAATGAAAAGGCAACTTACCAGAACCTCAGGGAGACAGCAAAGGTAGTGCTAAGAGGAAAGTTTACAGATATGAATGCCTATATTAAAAGATCAGAGAGATGTAAATAAATAACCTAATGATGTACCTCAAGCTCTTTGAAAAACAAGAACAAGTCAAACCCCAAATCAGTAGATTAAAAAGAAATAAAGATCAAGGCAGAAATTAATGAAGTGGAGGCTAAAAGAATACAAAGGACCAATAAAACAAAGAGCTTGTTCTTTAAAAAGATAAACAACAGTTGATAAACCCTTAGCCAAACTAACCAAAACAAAGAGGGAAAAGAACCATATTAATAAAATTAGATATGAAAAGGGGCTATCACAAAAAAAAATTAATGAAAATCAGAGGATTTTTAGGGAATACTTCAAAACTTATATTTGAATAAATTGGAAAATATGGAAGAAAGGGATAAAAGTCTAGATACATATGATCCATCAAAAGAATATAAACCAATTAACACATCTATAATGAGCAATAACCTAGAAGGATTAATAGAGTCTCACAAGAAAGAAGAGCCTGGGGCCAAAGGGATGCACTACTGAATTCCAGCAGACATTTTAAAAAACTAACACAAAAGGCTCCTCAAACTATTCCTTAAAAAAGGAAGCGAAGGAACTCTATCAAACTCATTCTATGAAGCCAGTAATACCCTAATATGAAAACCAGATATGGACACACACACAAAAGAAAATTGTAGAGGGGATTCCAAGATGGTGGCTAGAGGGAGGAAGCAGAAAGCGAGCCTCCTATAGTGAAATCTTGGAGAGACGCTGGAGACACACTTTGCAGGCATAATCACTGAGAAGAGGCATAACTTTGACCCCTCCACACCTCCAGCCAGCGCAGAGAATCTCCACTTCATGTTAAACGGAGAAACCAGGAGGGCCCCCGGGCTGCCAGTCACCCGCGCCCAGACAGCTTGGGAAGATGGGGACCGTGAGCTTCACAGTACCGCGGTACTCCCACAGACAAGCCTAGGCCAGAGCAGCATAGCCCCCTGGACAGACTGACCTCCACCCGGGGAAAAAAGAGAAACTGACTAATAAGCAATAAGAACAATAAAGACATGCAGGAAAGAGGGTGGGGTGCCCTAAGCGCCAAAGATTGGGGGAAGGGAATCCTTCCCAGGACTGTAAATAAATAAGCCAGGTGGGCCAGAGAGGCTCTGGCAGGAGCTGGGGTGCGTGCCCAGCAACCAGGAGCAGGAAAGCTTGTGAGAGTGGCAGAGGGAGGAAAACTCCACAGGAGAGGAGGGAAGACCCATTTCCCACATGAACTGTAAACAAACATGGCGGCTGGCAGGAGCAGCAGCACCACGCAGTAATCAGGAGCAGGAAAGCTTGTGAAAGTGGCAGTGGGAGGAAAACTCCACAGGAGAGGGGGGAAGACCCACCTCCCACATGAACTGTAAATAAACACGCAGGCCTGACAACGCAGGTGCAGTGTCACCTTTCCCAGTGTGCTTGGAAAGGGGAAAGCTGTAGCAGAGGCTCCCACACAAGAGAACTCTGAGCAAACAAAGCCATCGGGGCCAGGTGAGTGCTAAGCTCACCCCAGAGATCTGCATAAATAACGCCACCAGCAACAGCAGGCTGACAGCAGTGGGCAGGCAAGCCACAGCTGGAGATACCATTCTCAGAACTGTCTCCAGACTTGTTTTTTTCTTTTTCACCCTACTTTTGATGAGAGAACAACTGAATTACACCTGCATGCTGAAAAACTTACTGAAACTGTATTGCATTTGAACCTGGGACACTTGGTGGGGTTGTGTGTGTGTGTGTGTGTGTGTGTGTGTGTGTGTGTGTGTGTGTAGTTGTCTTCTACTTTATGCATCCCATTTGATGAGACAACTACAGAACAACATCTGAGGCACCATCTCCAGGATTGGAGACTGAGACAGACACCGAAATTATTAAGACTGAAACTTCATTGCATTTGAACTTGGAGGTTTTTTGGTTTTTGGGGTTTTTTTTAATTTTCTATTTTTCATTTTATTTTAATTCGTTTTTATATATAGATATTTCTTTCATTTACTTATTTTTTATTTTTATTCTTATCTTTATTTTTTTTATTTTTGATTTTCAATCCTCTCTCTGTCTCTCTAATGTCTGTTCAGCTTACTGTCGATTAGTACACTAACGCTCGCTGTTTATACCTTTGAAACTTTCTTGTCTGATACCTTCTTCTATTTTCTCCTTCTTCTCTGTGTATTTGCTTTTCCCTTTTCTTTAACTTCTTGCTTTCCATCTCAGCTCACACTTCCATTCCAAATATTACCATTGTATTATTACAAGCTAGAAAATACTTAATTGCACACAGTACAGGGACAGTAACAACACCAAATACAATGACAGGAAGACAGAAAAAACAGGGAAACCAGTTTCCCCACAGCAAAAAATTAGTACAGGAACCAGAGGGGAATGAAGAAAACATATACTCAGATCCAGACTCCAACAAAATGAAGATAAACTATGCCAAAGGACCCAATGAAGCCCACAAGAATAATTTAAAAGAAGACATACTACAGGTACTCAATGAGAATTTTATAGAGATGATACTGGATAGGGTCAACCAAAATGTATAGGAGACACTCAAGAAATTCCAAGACAACAAAAATAGAGAATTTGAAAAAGCAAAAGAAGAAATAAAGGAAACCATAGAAACACTGTATAAACACCAAAGTGAAACAGAGAACACGATAAATAAACGGATAAATGAACTCAGTACAAAAATAGACAACATTAAAGAGGAAACCACCCAGGATATGGAAAACCTCAGAAAAAAGAATGAAACAGAATTGCAAAACAAAACGGAAGGCCAATCCAGCAGAATAGAACAAACAGAAGACAGAATCTCAGAACTTGAAGATGAAATGGTAATGAAAGGAAAAACCAAAGAACTATTAATTAAACAACTCAAGACCTGTGAAAAGAAAATGCAAGAACTCACCGACTCCACCAAAAGACCAAACTTGAGAATCATGGGCATCGAAGGAGAAGAGGTGCAATCGGAGGGAATGCATAATCTATTCAACAAAATAATAATGGAAAATTTCCCAAATCTAAAGAAAGATATTCCCATACAGATGCAAGAGGCCTCCAGGACACCAAACAGACCAGATCAAAATAGAACTACTCCACGACATATCATCATTAAAACAAGTTCAGAAACTAAGGAAAGAATATTGAAGGCTGTAAGAGAGAAAAAACAAGTAACATACAAAGGTAAACCCATCAAAATCACAGCACACTTCTCAACAGAAACATTAAAAGCAAGAAGAGCGTGTGGTGAGATCTTCTGGGCACTGAATGAAAATAACTTCAACCCCAGGATACTCTACCCAGCAAAGTTATCATGCAAAATAGATGGAGCAATAAAAGTCTTCCATGATAAGCAGAAACTAAAACAATACGTGACCACAAAGCCACCACTACAGAAGATTCTGCAAAGGATTCTGCACACAGAAAGTGAAACCAAACTTAACCATGAAAAGACAGGCAGCACCAAATCACAGGAAAAGAAAAGCAAGACAGTAGAGAGTAACCTCAACTTAGGTACACACAATCAAACCTTCAAACAATTAAGACAACTAAATGACAGGAATCACCACATACCTATCAGTACTAACACTTAAAGTTAATGGACTTAATTCGCCCATCAAAAGGCACTGCTTGATGAAATGGATTAAAAAGGAAGATCCAACAATTTGTTCCTTACAGGACACCCATCTCACCAACAGAAATAAGCATAGGCTTAGGATGAAAGGCTGGAAGAAGATTTACCAAGCCAATGGCCCCCAAAACAGGCAGGAGTAGCAACTTATCTCTGACAAAGTAGACTTCAAACCTACATTGATCAAACGAGATAAAGAAGGACATTCCATACTAATAAAAGGGGAAATAGACCAAAAGGAAATAATAATCATCAACCTGTATGCACCCAATGTCAATACACCCAATTTCATCAAACATACCCTGAAAGACCTAAAAGCATATATAAACGCCAACACAGTGGTTGTGGGAGACATTAACACCCCATTATCATCAATAGATAGGTCATACAAACAAAAAATGAATAAAGAAATCCTAGATCTAAAATATGCAATAGATCAAATGGATCTAGTTGATGTCTACAGAACATTTCATCCAACCTCTACACAATATACATTCTTCTCAGCAGCCCATGGAACCTTCTCCAAAATACATCATATCCTAGGGCACAAAGCAAGCCTCAGCAAATATAAGAAAATAGAAATTATACCGTGCATACTATCTGATCACAATGCAGTAAAAGTAGAACTCAACAACAAAAGTAAAGACAAAAAACATGCAAACAGCTGGAAACTAAATAACTCATTACTTAATGAACAATGGATCATCGATGAAATAAAAGAGGAAATTAAAAAGTTCCTGGAAGTCAATGAAAATGAGAACACAACCTACCGGAACCTATGGGACACAGCTAAGGCAGTCCTGAGAGGAAAGTTTATAGCCATGAGTGCATATATTAAAAAGACTGAAAGATCCCAAATCAATGACCTAACGATACATCTCAAACTCCTAGAAAAACAAGAACAAGCAAATCCCAAAACAAATAGAAGGAGACAAATAATAAAAATAAGAGCTGAAATCAATGAAATACAAACCAAAAAAACCATACAAAGAATTAATGAAACAAAAAGTTGGTTCTTTGAAAAAAATAAACAAGATCGATAGACCCCTGGCAAACCTGACTAAAATGAGGAGAGAAAAAACCCAAATTAGTAGAATCAGGAATGCAAAAGGAGAGATAACAACAAACACTATGGAAGTCCAGGAAATCATCAGAGACTACTTTGAGAACCTATATTCAAATAAATTTGAAAATCTTAAAGAAATGGACAGATTTCTAGATGCATATGATCATCCAAAACTGAACCAAGAGGAAATTAATCACCTGAATAGACCTATAACACAAAATGAAATTGAAGCAGCAATCAAGAGTCTCCCCAAAAAGAAAAGTCTAGGACCTGATGGATTCTCTGCTGAATTCTATCAGACCTTTAAAGAAGAACTGATACCAACCCTCCTTAAAATGTTCCATGAAATAGAAAGGGAAGAAAACAGCCAAACACATTTTATTAAGCCAGTATTACACTTACCCAAAACCAGGCAAAGACACCTCCAAAAAGGAAAACCATAGGCCATTCTCCTTAATGAACATTGAGACAAAAATCCTCAACAAAATAATGGCAAAACGAATTCAACAACACATCAAAAAGATTATTCACCACGACCAAGTAGGCTTCATCCCAGGGATGCAGGGGTGGTTCAACATACGAAAAATCAATAAATGTAATAAACCACATTAACAGAAGCAAAGACAAAAACCACTTGATCATTTCAATAGATACAGAAAAAGCCTTTGATAATATCCAACACCATTTCATGGTAAAAGCTCTAAGAAAACTAGGAATAGAAGGAAAGTACCTCAACATTATAAAAGCTATATATGACAAACCTACAGCCAGCATTATACTTAACGGAGAAAAACTGAAACCATTCCCTCTAAAATCAGGAACCAGACAAGAATGCCCACTATCTCCACTCCTATTCAACATAGTACTGGAATTCCTAGCCAGAGCAATTAGGCAAGAAGAAGGAATAAAAGGAATACAAATAGGTAAAGAAACTGTCAAAATATCCCTATTTGCAGACAACATGATCCTATACTTTAAAGACCCAAAAAACACTACTCAGAAGCTTCTAGACATCATCAATAGCTATAGCAAGGTAGCAGGATATAAAATCAACATAGAAAAATCATTAGCATTTCTATACACTAACATTGAGCAAACGGAAAAAGAATGTATGAAAACAATTCCATTTACAATAGCCTCAAAAAAAATCAAATACCTAGGTGTAAACCTAACAAAAGATGTGAAAGACCTCTACATGGAAAACTATACACTTCTGAAGAAGGAGATTGAGGAAGACTATAGAAAGTGGAGAGATCTCCCATGCTCATGGATTGGTGGAATCAACATAGTAAAAATGTCAATACTCCCAAAAGTAATCTACATGTTTAAAGCAATTCCCATCAAAATTCCAATGACATTCATTAAAGAGATCGAAAAATCTATGGTGAAATTTATATGGAAACACAAGAAGCCATGAATAGCCAAGGCAATACTCAGTCAAAAGAACAATGCAGGAGGTGTCACAATACCTGACTTCAAACTATATTAGAAAGCAATAACAATTAAAACAGCATGGTACTGGCACAAAAACAGACATGAAGACCAGTGGAACAGAATAGAGGACCCAGATATGAAGCCACACAACTATAACCAACTTGTCTTTGACAAAGGAGCTAAAAATATACGATGGAGAAATAGCAGCCTCTTCAACAAAAACTGCTGGGAAAACTGGTTAGCAGTCTGCAAAAAACTGAAACTAGATCCATGTATATCACCCCATACCAAGATTAACTCAAAATGGATCAAGGATCTTAATATCAGACCCCAACTCTAAAGTTGATACAGGAAAGAGTAGGAACTACTCTGGAGTTAGTAGGTATAGGTAAGAACTTTCTCAACGAAACCCCAGCAGCACAGCAACTAAGAGATAGCATAGATAAATGGGACCTCATAAAGCTAAAAAGCTTCTGTTCATCAAAAGAAATGGTCTCTAAACTGAAGAGAACACCCACAGAGTGGGAGAAAATATTTGCCAACTATACATCAGACAAAGGACTGATAACCAGAATATATGGGGAACTTAAAAAACTAAATTCTCCCAAAACTAGTGAACCAATAAAGAAATGGGCAAGTGAACTAAACAGAACTTTCTCAAAAGAAGAAATTCAAATGGCCAAAAAACACATGAAAAAATGCTCACCATCTCTAGCAATAAAGGAAATGCAAATTAAAACCACACTAAGATTCCACCTCACCCCTGTTAGAATAGTCATCATTAGCAACACCACCAACAACAGGTGTTGGCGAGGATGCAGGGAAAAAGGAACCCTCTTACACTGTTGGTGGGAATGTAAACTAGTACAACCACTCTGGAAAAAAATTTGGAGGCTACTTAAAAAGCTAAACATTGATCTACCATTTGATCCAGCAATACCACTCTTGGGGATATACCCAAAAGACTGTGACACAGGTTACTCCAGAGGCACCTGCACACCCATGTTTATTGCGGCATTATTCACAATAGCCAAGTTATGGAAACAGCCAAGATGCCCCACTACCAATGAATGGATTAAGAAAATGTGGTATCTATACACAATGTAATTTTATGCAGCCATGAAGAAGAATGAAATGTTATCATTCGCTGGTAAATGGATGGAATTGGAGAACATCATTCTGAGCGAGGTTAGCCTGGCCCAAAAGACCAAAAATCGTATGTTCTCCCTCATATGTGGACATTAGATCAAGGGCAAACACAACAAGGGGATTGGACTTTGAGCACATGATAAAAGCGAGAGCACACAAGGGAGTGGTGAGGATAGGTAAGACACCTAAAAAATTAGTTAGCATTTGTTGCCCTCAATGCAGAGAAACTAAAGCAGATACCTTAAAAGCAACTGAGGCCAATAGGAAAAGGGGACCAGGAACTAGAGAAAAGGTTAGATCAAAAAGAATTAACCTAGAAGGTAACACACAGACACAGGAAATTAATGTGAGTCAACTCCCTGTATAGCTATCCTTATTTCAACCAGCAAAAACCCTTGTTCCTTCCTATTATGGCTTATACTCTCTCTACAACAAAATTAGAAATAAGGGCAAAATAGTTTCTGCTGGGTATTGAGGGCGTGGTGGGGAGAGGGAGGGGGTGGAGTGGGTGGTAAGGGAGGGGGTGGGGACAGGGGGGAGAAATGACCCAAGCCTTGTATGCACATATAAATAATAAAATTTAAAAAAAAGAAAATTTTATACCAATGCCCTTGATGAGCATAAATGCAAAAATTCTCAAAAATTGAAAACAGAATTCAAAGGACACATTAAAAAGATCATACACTTTGTGTATGTGTGTGTTGTTCTTGTCAGCTTGGTGGTGGTGGTGGTGACTTCCTTCTCTCCTCTGTCCTTACCCCCTTCCTACCACTGCACCAGTGGCCTATCACTAGGCATAGGAAATGAACAATAATTGAGGTAGAGAGCAACAAAGCGCAACTGTGGCTGACAAATGAGCTCATCATAATGCACTGGAAAATTTAGGGACCACACCAAAGACAGCTTTCACTGTTATGGGACTCGGTCCCATCACTCCAAGGAGAGCAGGATCCCAGGCCCAAATCCTAGACAAAACTATTGAGCATATTCAGTAGATATGCAGGAAAAAACATATATTTCAGAAAGATATTGATAACCTTAAGTGGGAGAACACTCTTCTACAACAGCAAGTCTGGAGACAGTGAGGTCAAGGGCCCAACTGAGGACGATACTACCTCTCCTTACACAATAGTCCCTACACCAATGCCTAGGGAAGCACCATTTCTGCCTTAATGAGAGGTTGTACTCTAGTTCAGAGTCAAAGCCTGAAGAGCCCCAAAGCAGGAAGAAACTGGATGGAGGGCAGCTAAGCCGTGTGAGGCAGGTCAGCAATTAAAAAAGCATCTGTCTTCTCTGTAATCTCATCCACCTCTCAGTTCATTGATAGAACCCTCAGAACCATTTAAGAGACTCTATTCTTTTTCTATTTTTTAATCTTTTATTTTTACATAGAAGTTCACAGACAAAAGCTCTCATTCACCTTCTCTGTTTTCACTGTTTTTCAAATGTAGTCCTTTCAGGGATTCCCTGTCCCCTCCAGCAGTTTTTAAAACAAAGTATCCAAACTTGGCAGCTTTTTCTTGAAGGACAGAAGGCTGGCCAGACTTCTGAGCACATGGTATCCTCCTCTAGCTACACCAGCTACATGCTTGAAGGATGCCTGCACTGCCAGGCCTCTTTTTCCAGTTTCCCTTCACCTCCAGTTGATAGGCTTGTGAATCTGTAACTGCTGTGCTTTGAGAAGATGACTGGGTTGGAGTAATCAGAATTATCCCCCACTTAAGGAAGTTTTTTTTTTTTCTGGAAAGACCAGATCCTTGAAGAAGTGTGGGTGTAAAAGGAAAGTGGGAACATATTTTCAGAGTCCTTGACAATGTTTCATTCCCTCTCTCCTCAGTCGTCTTTTTAAATCTGCCATGCTTGCCTTATGGAGGGCCACATGACACCTGTGGTGTGTATAGGAGACAGCAGCAGTGAAACAGCAGTCACCAGAGTGGTAGGGGGTGATTATTTGGGGGTGGGACAGAGTAGAACTGGGTGGTATAGAGATTTTATGTTGAGGGCAGGGGATATTTTGATCACTGCTACTGAAATGGGAATCTGACTGAATTATCCCTATTTCTGATGATGTCAATATTGCAAAGCAACAGATTCATAAAGTAATGAACAAATCTTCTTTCTTTTCATATGTGTCTGTGAAAAATAGAGTCAACTGATCTTGTATGTAAATGTCAAGATTAATTTATCTGTTACTAAACCCTCACCCAAGCATGGCCCCTTTCCCACCCTTGCTGCATGTCATTTCCCCTATCCTAGAACCTATCTCCACTGTATGATCAAGCCCTAATTCCAGCTGTGGTCCACAGACTCCAATGAAAGGCTTTACCTCCTTAGGGCTCATTTGTCTTTTTCTTACTCTGTTCCCAGAATTTGCTGATCTCTAGTATATACTCAGTAGTCTCAGTCCATTTTTTATTCCATTCCACGGAAGTAAAAATATGAAGTACATACGGGCCAAAGATGTCTTGCAAGTTAAGTCTTTTCCCGTTTTTATAAAACTATAAATAAAAACTTATTTTACACTTTTTAAAAACATCATACATCATAATCAAGTTGGTTTCATTCCAGGGATACAAGAATCATTCCAGGGATGCAAATCAATAAACATAATACAACGCATAAATAGAATCAAGGATAAGGATCACATGACCTTCTCAATATATGCAAAAAAATCCGTAACAAAATTCAACAAACCTTCCTGGTAAAAGCACTGAAAAAACTAAGAAAAGAAGGAACATACCTCAACATAATAAAGGCTATACACAAAAACATAACTAACACTGTACTAAATGGGGGGAAATTAAAAATATTTCCTCTAAAATCAGGGACAAGACAAAGGTATCAAATGTCTCCATTCTTATGAAACATAGTGCTTGAATTCTTAGGCAGAGCAATGAGGCAAGAGAAATAAAAAGGATGAAAATAGGGAAGGAAGAAGTCAAATTATCCCTATTTGAAGATGATATGATCCTATATTTAAAAGATCCTAAAGACTCCACCAAAAACCTCTTAGATCTGATAAACATGTTCAGCAAAGCATCAGGATTCAAAGTCAACATGCAACAATCAGTAGCCTTTCTGTATACCAATAATGAGCAGACTAAGAAAGAAATAAGAAAAATAATTCCACTCACAATAGTCTCAAAAAAGTAAAATACTGGGAATAAACTTAACTAATAGATAAAAGACCTCCACAATGAAAACTATAAAACACTGAAGAAAGAAATTGAAGAAGACACGAGAAGATGAAAAAGACCTCTCATGTGTATGAATCAGCAGATTTAATATTGAGAAAATGACTATGCTGCCAAAAGTAACCTCATTTCAATGCAACCCCATCATAATTCCAATGTCATTATTCATGTAAATGGAAAAATCGATCCTAAAATTCACATGGAAGCAAAAAATACTTCAAATCCCCAAAGCAATCCTCAGCAATAAAAGCAATGCTAGAACCACAATGCCTGACTTCAACTATATCACAGAGCTCTAGTAACAAAATGAGCATGGTACTGGGACACAACAAACACATTGACAAATGGAATAGATAGAAGACCTAGAAATAAGACCAAACAGATGTTTCCATTCGATTTTTGACAAAGATGTCTAAACATACATTGGAGAAAAGATAACTTCTTCAACAAATAGTATCCACATGTAGAAGACCAAAACTAGATCATTATCTTTCATGCTATCCAATACTCAATATGAAATAGATGAAAGATCTTAATGAAAGACCTGAAACTTTGAAACTGTTACAGGAAAACACTTGAAGATATAGGTATAGGCCATGGCTTTCTAAACAGGATTTCATTTGCTTAAAAAAGAAGAGCAAGAATTGAGGTTTGGAACAGTGCCTCACTCCTGTAATCCTAGCTACTTGGGAGGTGGAGAGAGGGAGGATCACAGTTCAAGGCCTGCCTGGGCAAAAGTTTGTGACACCCCCATCAACCAACAAAAGCTGGGCATTGTGGCACACTCCTGTCATCACAGATACACAGGAAGTGTAAATAAGAGGATCACAGTCAAGGCCAGCCTAGGCATAAATGCAAGACCTTATTCAAAAATACCTAAAGCAAAAAAAGTTAAGAGAATGGCTCAAATAGTAGAGTGCTTGCCTAGTCATCATAAGGCCCTAAATTCAAACCCCAAAGTAAAAAAGAAAGAAAAAGAAAAAAGCACGAACTGATAAATGGGATTTTATCAAATTAAAAAGCTTCTGCACAATAAAGGAAACAAATACCCAATGAAGAAACAACCTACAGAATAGAAGAAAATCTTTCTCATCTATTAATCACGGAATGAATATTCAGAATGTTTAAAAAACTCAAAAAACCCCAAAAGAACAAATAATCCAATTAATAAATACAAAATAATACATGTCTGTAATTCTAACTACTTGGGAGGCTGAGGTTGAGAGGATCACAGTTCAAAGTTAGCCAGAGCAAAAACATTCACAAGACCGCATCTCAGCCAATGACTGGGTGTAGTGGCACGCGCCTGTCATCCCAGCTACTGCAGGGGAGCACAGAATCATGGTTGAGAATGGCCCAAGCATAAAGTGAGATTCTATTTAACCAAAGCAAAAAAGGGCTGGTAGAGTGGCTCAAGTTCTGGAGTACCTGCCTAGCAGGCATGGCAATGAGTTCAACCTCCAGTATCGCAAAACAAAATTTACATGAATGTAAAATGGGGACTATTTGATGGAGGAACCAGAGAGAGTGACGCGGTAGCAGAGGAGGTTGATGGGGAGGATGAATACGATCAAAGTTCTTTATATGCTTGTATGAAAATAGAATAATGAAACTCATTAAAACTTGTATACAAAAGTAGGGTAGCTCCCCATGACTCAAGTGGTAGGTCACTTGCCTAGCAAGTGCAAGACCCTGAGTTCAAACCCCCAGTACCACCAAAAAGGAGAGGAAAATAAGAAAGGGTAATTGAGTGAATTTAATCAAAGTACATTATATGCATGTATGGAAATAACATAATGAATTACTCTTTCTTATCACACCTCCCCACAACCTTCCTTTTTTAACTTTCTTTCAAATTTTATATGGGTTTCATTATGACTTTTTCACACGTATGCATAAAGTACTTCGCTCATGCTCTCCCCTCATCCTCTTTTTTCTACTTTCCACTTCCCACTAGTCCCCCCGACAAAATAGTTATCCATTTATGTTTATGGTGCTCTTTTTTTAAATCTAGCTCCACATAAGAGAAAACACGTGGTATTTGTCTCTATGAGTTTGACTTATTTCACTTAACATGGTGTCTCTAGTTCCATTCATTTTCCTGCAAACACCACCATTTCATTTTTTGTCTTAATAATAACCTACTGTGTATATATACCACGTTTTCTTTTTCATTCATCTAGATCAGCACCTAGACTGAGTCCATAACTTAGTTATCATGAATAATGCTGCAATAAGCACGCATGTGCAGGTATCAGCATTGTATGCTGTCTTAATTTTCCTTCGGGTATATGCCCAAGAGTGATATAGAAGGATCCTATGGCAGTTCTATTTTTAATTTTTTGAGGGGTATCCCTACTGATTTCCATAGCAGCTGCACTAATTTATATTTGCACCAATAGTATAAGTGTTCTCCCCCTCATCCTCACCAGAATTTATTTTCTTGATGATAGCCATTCTGAATAGAGTGAAATGGAATCAAGATGTTATTTTCATTTTTATTTCCTTTATGTGTTTTCCTTTTTGCATTTTCTTCATGTGTTTGTTGGCCATTTGTAATTTTTCCTTCAAAAGTTACCTATTCAATTCACTTGTCCATTAATTGGATTACTTATTCTTGTGGTGTTTAATTTTGGGGTCTTCATATATTCTGGATATTAATCCTTTCTTAGATGAGTAACTGGCAAAAATGTTCTCCCATTCTATACTGTCTCTTACTCTGGTAAGTGTTTCCTTTGATGTGCAGAAGCTTTTTAATTTGATTCAATCCTACTTGCCAATTCTTGCAAAACTACTGGAGTCCTATTCAGAAAGTCTTTGCCTATGCCTATATCTTCCAGAGTTTTTCCTGTTTTCTGCTAGTAGGTTCAACATTTCAGGTCTTACATTGAGGTCTTTGATCCATTTTGAATTGGTTATTGTACTGGGTTAGAGATAGAGATCTAGTTTCAGTCTAGTACATCTGAATATCCAGTTTACCCAACACCATTTGTCAAAGACGCTATCTTTTCTCCAAGGTATGTTTTTGGTACATTTGTCAAGAATCAGATGACTGTGTTTATATGGACTTATTTCTGAGTCCTCTATTCTACTCTACTTGTGTACATGTCTGTTTTGGTATCAGTACCTGCTGTTTTGTTACTATGGCTCTGCAGTATAATTTGAAGTCAGATTTTGAAGCATCTCCAGCATTGCTCTTTTTTATCAGGACTGCCTTATCTATTTGGGGTTTGTTGAGATTACCTGTGGATTTTTGTATTGATTTTACTATTTCTGTGAAGAATGTTATTGGGATTTTTGTGGAAATTCCATTAAATCTGTAGACCACTTTCAGTCATATAACCATTTTTTTTCAATATTATAATTCTACCTATCCATGAACATGTGGCATCTTTCCATCTTCTAGTGTCTTCTTCAGTTTCTTCCTTCAATGTTTCATAGTTTCCATTGTAGCGGTCTTTTATCTCCTTAAGTTTAGTCCTAGGTATTTTATGAGGTTATTGTGAATGGAATTATTTTCCTGACTTTCTTTCTCTGCCTGTTCATTACTGGTACACAGAAAAGATACTGATTTTTGCATGTTGATTTTGGGCCCTGATACTTTATTGAATGTGCTTATCAGATCTAAAGTTTTCTCTTGGATCTTAGGTCTTAAGTATAGGATTATATCAACTGCAAATAGGGATAATTTGACTTCTCCCTTTCCTTATCTTATTGCTGTGGCTAAGAATTCAAGCTCTGTGCTGAATAAGAATAGATAGAGTGGACACCCTTGTCTTGTTCTTGGTTTTAGAGGAAATGGTTTGTTTCTACTCATTTACTACAATATTGGCTATAGGTTTGAAATGTACAGCCTTTATTATGTTGAAGTATGATCCTTCTACTCCTAGTTTCTTCAGTACTTTTGTCATGAAGATCTGTTGAATTTTGTCAAAGGCTTTTTCTGCATCTATTGAAATAATCATGTGATTCCTGTCCTTGATTCTATTTATGTGTTATAGTAAGTTTATTCATTTGCCTATGTTGAACTATTCTTGTATACCTATAATAAACCAACTTGATCATGGTATATGATCTTTTTAATGTGTGATCTACTTAATGTGCAATTATTTTGTTGGGAATTTTTGTATCTATGTTCATTAAGGAAATTGGTCTGTAGTTTTTGTTGTTGTTGGGTCCATATCTGGTTTTGGTATTGAGTAACACAGAGAAATACAATAGGGACAGAAAAAGTAAAAATAAGAACCAAAAAATGAAAAATAAAAAAGCAGCATTTCTTCTTTGCTGAGGAGGAGAGGGTATAGCATCTGGTCTTTGTCAGGGCAGCAGATATTTTCCTCCTACCTCTGACTCTCAGAGTTCTGTCTGTGGCTCTCCCAGTGTGTTCACTTCCAGTTCCGTGTAGTCACAGGGTAGTCCATGATTCCACCTGGGTGCAGCCTGAATAGGGTGGTCAGCTAAGGCTCTGGGTCTGTGGCTCTGGAGGGGATAGAGGTGGAGTGATTTTTAGGCATACAGCAGTAGCTGGGGGAGCAGGGTAAGGAACATCTCCTTGTGTAGCAGCAAGCACTGGAAGCAGGGCAGGTCTGGTATCTTGGCAGCAGCTCCAGGGGCAGGGCAGTTGGGTGACTGAAGCAGTGGATCCAGGGGGGCAGAGCAGCTCCAAGCACACAGTAGCAGCTGGGGGGTGGGGCGGTGTAAGAGCAGCTTTAACATACTGTTAGCACTCTCTACCAAAGTACACAGGGCAGTGACTTCAGGTAAAGTGGATCAGGGCTCTCCCTCTGAAGTTTTCACACTCCACTGGCTTGCTCAGGAGACTCAGGACATTAGGGCAGCTCCAACTCATCCCAAATAAGGTTTATAGTCTCCACTCAAGACCTCTGAGCTGGCACCAGCTCCCCACCCAAGTATATGGGGCAGTAGATCCAGGCAAAGAGTGAGTCAGGGTGTGTACCCTGTGCAATTTGCATTCTCCACTGGATTATGCAGGGGATATGCTCAGGGAACAGGGAAGCTCTAGACTTAGAGCAAGGTTTTTTTCTTTGTTAATTTGTAGATCTAAAGTTTAATATTTCTAGTTTCCCTAGTCTCTGTCTACTGTTTACTGGTTTCCTTCCCTACCTTTCTAAGCCACCCTCCTTTCCTTACAACCACATACCCAAGGTACTATTTGATTCATGAAGATGCAAGAATGTGGTTGATATCTCTAGTCTTCCATCTCACTCATAGAAAAGGTTGATAGGACTGTAAATTAGTGCAGCCATTATGGAAATCAGTATGGATATTCTTCAAAAAAGTAAAAATAGAACTACTATACAATCCAATTATACATTCCTGAATATGCTTCACCATTTAAAAATCAAATTGAGCAGGGATGGAGGTGTAGCTCAGTGGTAGAGCACTTACCTAGCATGTTTGGTTCAATCTCCTTGTTATTCTCAAGTATGAAATGTCCTCCAAAGGCTCATGTGTTAAAGACTTGGTTGCCAACAATAGGTTTTTGGTAGGTGACCAGATCGTGAGGGCTCTGACCTAATTAATGGCTTCCCCACTGATGGATTCATAATTTGATAACATTTGTTGGGAAATGGTAGGAACCATGAGGCAGGGTCTTGTTGGGGGAATTAGCTCATTGGGGGCATGTCATTTGAAAGATATATTTGTAGAAACTGTAAAGATTTCACACACAAAAAAGTCTAATATTACCAATTCAGTGAAGTTTCAGGATATCAACACACAAAAATCAGTTGCATTTCTATATAATCTGAAAAGGAAATTAAGAAAACACTCCTATTAACAAGATAATAAAAAAAATAAAATAGTTACTTAACAAATGAGAAAAAAGACTTGCATACTGAAAACTACAATATAGTACTAAAATAAGCTACAGAAGGTACAAATAAATGAAGCGATATTCCATGTTCATGAATGGGAAGAATTAATATTGTTAACATGTCAATATTGCCCAAAGTAATCTGCAGAGTCAATCTCTAACAAAATCCAATGGCATTATTTGCAGAAACAGAAAAACCCATATCCTAAAATTCATATGGAATTTCAAGGGACACAGCATAGGCAGAACAATCTTGAAAAAGAAGAATAAAGGTGGAAATCTCACACTTCCTGATTTCAAAACATATTACAAAGCTTAGTAATCATAATAATATGGTACTGGCATGAAAACACGCCTATAACCCTATAGAACAGAATAGAATGGAACAAAACAGAACAGAATAGAATAAGAGAGCCCAGAAATAAATACTTATGTTGTATACACCCAAATGATCTTTGACAAGTATTCTGTGACTACTCAATGAGAAAAGGTTAATCTCTTCAACGAATGATGTTGGCAAACTTGATATTCACATGTAAAAGAATCAAGTTGGGTTCTTATATAGCACCATATACAAGACTTAATTCAAAATGACTTTAGTCAGAACTAAGTATATAAAACTCCTAGAAGAAAATAAAGTAAATACCTTCATGATATTGGATTTGGTAATGACTTCTTGGATGTGACATCAAAAGCAAAGCACATAAAAGCAAAATTAGACAAATGGGATTACATCAAACTAAAAAATGTCTGTGCATTGAAGAACAAAATTGCCACGCATGGTGGGGAATGCCTGTAATCTCAGCCCTCTAAAGGCAGGAGGATTGTGATTTTGAGGCTTATCTGGGATCCATAGCAAGACTTTGTCTAAAAAAAATAATAAAAATAAATAAATGAAAGTGACACTTGCCTGTAATCCAAGCTACTTGAGAGGCAGAGATAGGAGGATTGAAGTTCAAGGCTAAGCCCAGGCAAAAGTGAGAACCTATCTGAAAAATAACTAAAGCAAAAAAGGGCTGAGTGTGTGGCTCTAGCAAGTGTGAGTCTCTGAGTTCAAACCCCAGTACCACAAAAAAAAAAACATAATCCAGAGTGGAAAAACAGCATATGAAGTGTGAGAAAATGTTTGCAAATCATGTATCTGATATATGAGGTGTTACTATCCAGAATATATAAAGAATTCCTACAATTGAACAACAGAAAAATAATCCAACTACAATTAGGCAAGAGCTGAAATAGACATTTCTCCAAAAATGATGTTGGATCTGGGAACCTAAGGGACAGATGAGTGAGTCAGTATCCCATCCCCCATGGAGAACACTGTGAGCCCTGTACCCTTAGGAGAAGATACATGGTCTCATAAATCTGCCATGGGACTGATAGATAGGATGCTCTCAAGGTTGTTTCCCCCCATAAGGGGCAAACAGACCAGCTCATCGAGGAGAGCCCATGGCCAATGAGAAGAGCCCATCTAACCCTTACCCTGACCCAGAGTTAAAGCATCCATAAAAAGCCCCAGCCTTCACCTCAGTGGGAGCCACCGGTTTCCTGGCTCCACTGCACTGCTCTAGCTGTAGCCTTTTCTTTCTCTAATAAATCCTACTTTGTATGCCAACCTTATTGTCTCACAAGTCAATCAGCTGCCACATGATCCAATTCTTTGGCCTGTGAAGGCAAGAACTCTCAACACCGAGCTGCAACAATGATACACAGTGATTAGCAAAAATATGAAATATGCTCAATATCATTAGTCATTAGATGAATGCAAATCAAAACAACAATAAATATCATCTCCCACCCATTAAGCTAGGAAGGAAAGAAAGAAGGGAGGGAGGGAAATAGCAAATGTTGGCAAGATTGTGGAGAAACTAAACCCTTTGTGCACTGTTGGTGGTATAACCACTATGGAAAACAATATGGAAGTTTCTGAGATTAAAAATATGTATAGATTTTTGGACAGCATAGAAGCCACTTCTTAGTCTTAAACACATGGAAATAAAATATAGCCAAAAACAAATATGTCATTGCAGGAACAGGATAAAAGCTAGAGAAATGCTACACATAGGAATTGGAAAAGGAAAAGACAGAAATCTTGTATCATTCATCTAAGACTAAGACTAAGAATTTAGAGGTCATCTAATGTAGCCCTCTCACTTTAGGAACAAGAAATCTGGGTCCAGACAGGTTACTTGCCTAATTATCAAAGTAATATGAACTTCATAAGAAATTACTTGATACATGTGTATATATGGTAGATAACTGAAAGGACGAAAAAATAAATTGATTGGGAAACGTAGAGGTTGGACAGAAAGTCCCAGGTTAATTTTTTTTCTTTTTTTCTTTGTTTGTTCATTTAGTCATTTGGAGGCATTTTAGTGCAAGGCATGTACAGTTACAGAACAAAATCATAAATACCATGATTTCTGTAAACCTAATCACAGAAGCATGCTTTGTTCCTTAACTCTTCCATGTAGGCAGACCCAGAGAGACCTGAGCAATGCTGTCAATGAAGTCACTCTCCTATTCCTATTTTGCCTTTCAAAACGGCATTCCAAAACTATCCAAAGTTGTTTACTTTAAAAGCCTTATTAGATATTTATTTCTTTACCATTCTAGCTACAGTATCCAAAATGAATTAAATCCTAACCTGAAGACTTATGTTCCTTTGTAGTTATATCAAATAGTGTGCAAGCATCCCAGGTATAATGTATGTTTGGTTATATTTCAACTCCAAGTGATACCACATTGAGATCTCTTTAACAGTCAAGTAAATGTGACCTGAGTCATAACCTGGATCCAAAAATGTCATCTAATACTGTGTTATGCAGGTGATGATAAAAGAAAAACAGTCCAACTTAGAACTTCAGCCTAAAGGGATGCCTGGCTAGAGTTTCACACTAGGTGTTTCCTAGCTTCAACTGCGGTTTCTGTCCAATGGACCAGAAGTACCTTCCTCATTGTCTTCAGCAGCTCCCCAGGACACCTGAAGAGGTGGCCATCCTCTCTCTGTCCAGGAAGTAGACCTCCTCTCTGTATGGGTGGCTTTATGCCTTGCAACATTCAGTGACTTGCAATCTTGGAGATCTTGCAATAAGTTCATTCTGGTATTCATGACCTTGCAATCCATAACTTTCCCTAGGATTCCTGTAGACAGTTGTATCCTAGAATGGAGACGTGGTGTGATTTCTAAGACCTCCCAGGGGTCTCAAAGTTCTGAAAGATCAGGAGGCATAATTTTACCGTCATGTGGGCACCTGAACTCAAAACTCAGCTCCTTGAAAACCTCAACCAGCCTCTCCCCAACAATCCTGAGTGGATCCTGTCATTGGAATATTTTTTTTTATTTTATTACTCATATGTGCATACAAGGCTTGGGTCATTTCTCCCCCTTACCCCCACCCCCTCCCTTACCACCCACTCCGCCCCCTCTCTCTCCCCCCCACCTCCTCAATACCCAGCAGAAACTATTTTGCCCTTATTTCTAATTTTGTTGTAGAGAGAGTATAAGCAATAATAGGAAGGAACAAGGGTTTTTGCTGGTTGAGATAAGGATAGCTATACAGGGAGTTGACTCACATTAATTTCCTGTGCGTGTGTGTTACCTTCTAGGTTAATTCTTTTTGATCTAACCTTTTCTCTAGTTCTGGTTCCCTTTTCCTATTGGCCTCAGTTGCTTTTAAGGTATCTGCTTTAGTTTCTCTGCATTAAGGGCAACAAATGCTATCTAATTTTTTAGGTGTCTTACCTATCCTCACCCCTTCCTTGTGTGCTCTCGCTTTTATCATGTGCTCAAAGTCCAATCCCCTTGTTGTGTTTGCCCTTGATCTAATGTCCACATATGAGGGAGAACATACGATTTTTGGTCTTTTGGGCCAGGCTAACCTTACTCAAAATGATGTTCTCCAATTCCATCCATTTACCAGCGAATGATAACATTTCGTTCTTCTTCATGGCTGCATAAAATTACATTGTGTATAGAGACCACATTTTCTTAATCCATTCGTCAGTGGTGGGGCTTCTTGGCTGTTTCCATAACTTGGCTATTGTGAATAGTGCCGCAATAAACATGGGTGTGCAGGTGCCTCTGGAGTAACCTGTGTCACAGTCTTTTGGGTATATCCCCAAGAGTGGTATTGCTGGATCAAATGGTAGATCAATGTTTAGCTTTTTAAGTAGCCTCCAAATTTTTTTCCAGAGTGGTTGTACTAGTTTACATTCCCACCAACAGTGTAAGAGGGTTCCTTTTTCCCTGCATCCTCGCCAACACCTGTTGTTGGTGGTGTTGCTAATGATGGCTATTCTAACAGGGGTGAGGTGAAATCTTAGCGTGGTTTTAATTTGCATTTCCTTTATTGCTAGAGATGGTGAGCATTTTTTCATGTGTTTTTTGGCCATTTGAATTTCTTCTTTTGAGAAAGTTCTGTTTAATTCACTTGCCCATTTCTTTATTGGTTCATTAGTTTTGGGAGAATTTAGTTTTTTAAGTTCCCCATATATTCTGGTTATCAGTCCTTTGTCTGATGTATAGTTGGCAAATATTTTCTCCCACTCTGTGGGTGTTCTCTTCAGTTTAGAGACCATTTCTTTTGATGAACAGAAGCTTTTTAGCTTTATGAGGTCCCATTTATCTATGCTATCTCTTAGTTGCTGTGCTGCTGGGGTTTCGTTGAGAAAGTTCTTACCTATACCTACTAACTCCAGAGTAGTTCCTACTCTTTCCTGTATCAACTTTAGAGTTGGGGTCTGATATTAAGATCCTTGATCCATTTTGAGTTAATCTTGGTATGGGGTGATATACATGGATCTAGTTTCAGTTTTTTGCAGACTGCTAACCAGTTTTCCCAGCAGTTTTTGTTGAAGAGGCTGCTATTTCTCCATCGTATATTTTTAGCTCCTTTGTCAAAGACAAGTTGGTTATAGTTGTGTGGCTTCATATCTGGGTCCTCTATTCTGTTCCACTGGTCTTCATGTCTGTTTTTGTGCCAGTACCATGCTGTTTTAATTGTTATTGCTTTCTAATATAGTTTGAAGTCAGGTATTGTGACACCTCCTGCATTGTTCTTTTGACTGAGTATTGCCTTGGCTATTCATGGCTTCTTGTGTTTCCATATAAATTTCACCATAGATTTTTCGATCTCTTTAATGAATGTCATTGGAATTTTGATGGGAATTGCGTTAAACATGTAGATTACTTTTGGGAGTATAGACATTTTTACTATGTTGATTCTACCAATCCATGAGCATGGGAGATCTCTCCACTTTCTATAGTCTTCCTCAATCTCTTTCTTCAGAAGTGTATAGTTTTCCATGTAGAGGTCTTTCACATCTTTTGTTAGGTTTACACCTAGGTATTTGATTTTTTTTGAGGCTATTGTAAATGGAATTGTTTTCATACATTCTTTTTCAGTTTGCTCAATGTTAGTGTATAGAAATGCTAATGATTTTTCTATGTTGATTTTATATCCTGCTACCTTGCTATAGCTATTGATGATGTCTAGAAGCTTCTGAGTAGTGTTTTTTTTGGGTCTTTAAGGTATAGGATCATGTTGTCTGCAAATAGGGATATTTTGACAGTTTCTTTACCTATTTGTATTCCTTTTATTCCTTCTTCTTGCCTAATTGCTCTGGCTAGGAATTCCAGTACTATGTTGAATAGGAGTGGAGATAGTGGGCATTCTTGTCTGGTTCCTGATTTTAGAGGGAATGGTTTCAGTTTTTCTCCATTAAGTATAATGCTGGCTGTAGGTTTGTCATATATACCTTTTATAATGTTGAGGTACTTTCCTTCTATTCCTAGTTTTCTTAGAGCTTTTATCATGAATTGATATTGGATCTTATCAAAGGCTTTTTCTGTATCTATTGAGGTGATCAAGTGGTTTTTGTCTTTGCTTCTGTTAATGTGGTTTATTACTTTATTGATTTTCATATGTTGAACCACCCCTGCATCCCTGGGATGAAGCCTACTTGGTCGTGGTGAATAATCTTTTTGATGTGTTATTGAATTCGGTTTGCCATTATTTTGTGGAGGATGTTTGCATCAATGTTCATAAAGGAGATTGGCCTATAGTTCTTCTTTTTGGAGGTATCTTTGCCTGGTTTCACGATAAGTGTAATATTGGCTTAATAAAATGTGTTTGGCAGTTTTCCTTCCTTTTCTATTTCGTGGAACAGTTTAAGGAGGGTTGGTATCAGCTCTTCTTTAAAGGTCTGATAGAATTCAGCAGAGAATCCATCAGGTCCTGGACTTTTCTTTTTGGGGAGACTCTTGATTGCTGCTTCAATTTCATTTTGTGTTATAGGTCTATTCAGGTGATTAATTTCCTCTTGGTTCAGTTTTGGATGATCATATGTATCTAGAAATCTGTCTATTTCTTTAAGATTTTCAAATTTATTTGAATATAGGTTCTCAAAGTAGTCTCTGATGATTTCCTGGACTTCCATAGTGTTTGTTGTTATCTCCCCTTTTGCATTCCTGATTCTACTAATTTGGGTTTTTTCTCTCCTCATTTTAGTCAGGTTTGCCAGGGGTCTATCGATCTTGTTTATTTTTTTCAAAGAACCAACTTTTTGTTTCATTAATTCTTTGTATGGTTTTTTTGGTTTGTATTTCATTGATTTCAGCTCTTATTTTTATTATTTGTCTCCTTCTATTTGTTTTGGGATTTGCTTGTTCTTGTTTTTCTAGGAGTTTGAGATGTATCATTAGGTCATTGATTTGGGATCTTTCAGTCTTTTTAATATATGCACTCATGGCTATAAACTTTCCTCTCAGGACTGCCTTAGCTGTGTCCCATAGGTTCCGGTAGGTTGTGTTCTCATTTTCATTGACTTCCAGGAACTTTTTAATTTCCTCTTTTATTTCATCGATGATCCATTGTTCATTAAGTAATGAGTTATTTAGTTTCCAGCTGTTTGCATGTTTTTTGTCTTTACTTTTGTTGTTGAGTTCTACTTTTACTGCATTGTGATCAGATAGTATGCACGGTAATTTCTATTTTCTTATATTTGCTGAGACTTGCTTTGTGCCCTAGGATATGATGTATTTTGGAGAAGGTTCCATGGGCTGCTGAGAAGAATGTATATTGTGTAGAAGTTGGATGAAATGTTCTGTAGACATCAACTAGGTCCATTTGATCTATTGCATATTTTAGAACTTGGATTTCTTTATTGAGTTTTTGTTTGTATGACCTATCTATTGATGATAATGGGGTGTTAATGTCTCCCACAACCACTGTGTTGGCATTTATATATGCTTTTAGGTCTTTCAGGGTGTTTGATGAAATTGGGTGCGTTGACGTTGGGTGCATACAGATTATTATATCCTTTTGGTCTATTTCCCCTTTTATTAGTATGGAATGTCCTTCTTTATCTCGTTTAATCAATGTAGGTTTGAAGTCTATTTGTCAGAGATAAGTATTGCTACTCCTGCCTGTTTTCAGGGGCCATTGGCTTGGTAAATCTTCTTCCAGCCTTTCATCCTAAGCCTACACTTATTTGTGTCAGTGAGATGGGTCTCCTGTAAGCAACAAATTGTTGGATCTTCCTTTTTAATCCATTTTGTCAAGCAGTGCCTTTTGATGGGTGAATTAAGTCCGTTAACATTAAGCGTTAGTACTGATAGGTATGTGGTGATTCCTGTCATTTAGTTGTCTTAATTGTTTGAAGGTTTGATTGTGTGTACCTAAGTTGAGGTTGCTCTCTACTGTCTTGCTTTTTCTTTTTCTGTGGTTTGGTGCTGCCTGTCTTTTCATGGTTAAGTTTGGTTTCACTTTCTGTGTGCAGAATCCCTTGCAGAATCTTTTGTAGTGGTGGTTTTGTGGTCACATATTGTTTTAGTTTCTGCTTATCATGGAAGACTTTTATTGCTCCATCTATTTTGCATGATAACTTTGCTGGGTAGAGTATCCTGGGGTTGAAGTTATTTTCATTCAGTGCCCGGAAGATCTCACCCCACGCTCTTCTTGCTTTTAATGTTTCTGTTGAGAAGTGTGCTGTGATTTTGATGGGTTTACCTTTGTATGTTACTTGTTTTTTCTCTCTTACAGCCTTCAATATTCTTTCCCTAGTTTCTGAACTTGTTGTTTTAATGATGATATGTCATGGAGTAGTTCTATTTTGATCTGGTCTGTTTGGTGTCCTGGAGGCCTCTTGCATCTGTATGGGAATATCTTTCTCTAGATTTGGGAAATTTTCCAGTATTATTTTGTTGAATAGATTATGCATTCCCTCCGATTGCACCTCTTCTCCTTCTTCGATGCCCATGATTCTCAAGTTTGGTCTTTTGGTGGAGTCGGTGAGTTCTTGCATTTTCTTTTCACAGGTCTTGAGTTGTTTAATTAATAGTTCTTTGGTTTTTCCTTTCATTACCATTTCATCTTCAAGTTCTGAGATTCTGTCTTCTGTTTGTTCTACTCTGCTGGATTGGCCTTCCGTTTTGTTTTGCAGTTCTGTTTCGTTCTTTTTTCTGAGGTCTTCCATATCCTGGGTGGTTTCCTCTTTAATGTTGTCTATTTTTGTCCTGAGCTCATTTATCCATTTATTCATCGTGTTCTCTGTTTCACTTTGGTGTTTATACAGTGCTTCTATGGTTTCCTTTATTTCTTCTTTTGCTTTTTCAAATTCTCTATTTTTGTTGTCTTGGAATTTCTTGGGTGTCTCCTGTACATTTTGGTTGACCCTATCCAGTATCATCTCTATAAAATTCTCATTGAGTACCTGTAGTATATCTTCTATTAAATTATTCTTGTGGGTTAAGCCCCATTTTAAATGCTCCCTCTTCAATGAAACCTCTCATGAACCTCTTGTTTAGGAATGATCCCTCTTAGGTTAATTCGAGGGCAATGTAATTGAGTAAAACATGACAGATTAACTTTAGCCCATAGTGGTGAAGTAAGTGCACCACAAAAAGATCAACTGAGTAAATCAGAAAGAAAAAGTAGGTATTTAACTAGAGAAAATCCAGTTATAACAGTGGTTCTCAACCTAAAACATATTGTGTGTTGGGATGACCTGATAGAAAAGACATACCCATGACAATAAATGAACAGCTACTCTCCCAGGCCAAAGAGCATTGGCTCTTGTTTCAGAAACATCTCAGATGATTCTAAGACCCAGAGACAAGAACATTTGAGTTAGATTATAAACATGTATTGGGAAATTGTGGGAGTTTAAAACAGCAAGGAAAGCCAGGTGTGGTGATACATGCTTCTGAGCTCAGCACTCAAGAGGCTAAGGCAGGAGGATTGAGAGTTCAAGGCCAGCCTGGGCTACATGCCAAGATCCTGTCTCAAAAGATTTTTTAAATAAAAGAAATAAGAATACAAATTTAAAAGAAAGCCAAATGCATTAAGTTTCTATACTCATTATAGATTAAGGAAGTATTGCAGGTAGATGCTCTGTAGGACATTGTGGTTAGTTATATGTGGGTTTAAGATGAAGGAAATATCAGTGGATAAAAAAAATGGTAGAAGTTTCACTTCGGGGACTGTGGAATAGAAAAAGCTATGAGCTCTATTGGGACAAATACCTAAGGTACCGGAAGGATTGCCAACAAATTGTTCTTAAGGAGGTCTAGGTGATGGCCTATCATCTACATGAAGCAACAGAAGATCCAAATTTTAGAACTCTAATGGGAAAGAATGGATTTAAAGTCAAATTTGGGACACATTTTGAAAAATTATCTGGGAAAAACATATGACCAATATATAAGTCATGTGATCTAAGAAACAGAGTAGAAAAATGGTAGATTTTAGAAACTTAAGAAAGGAAATTTCAATATGAAAATTAGCGATAAAGTGTCAAAGGCTATGGACATTCCTTACTGAATTTGGTCAATGGTATTGGAATAAAAAATCAGGTGGAATGGGACAAGCAAAACTTACAGATGGTGAAACATGCAGAAACAGCAAGGGATATTTCTTTTAGAAAAACAGAGGCTTAAGCCTTTTGAAGGAAGATGACAAGAACAATCAAGAGAGACGTAGAGATTGTATGGTGTGAGGTGCGTGTTCAGACTCTCACCGTCCCCGCACCCGCACCGCGGCTACTGCCTTTCGGTCCGCCATTACACAGCCAGCCTTGGGACCCGTCAGCCATGGACGTGCCGCGTCTACAAAGCACGCCTGAGCTACAACGTCCGGGAAAAGGACATCCAGCAACTTTTTAGCGGCTATGGCTGCCTCCTCGAAGTAGACCTCAAAAATGGGTACGGCTTCGTGGAGTTCGAGGACTCCCGCGTCGCCCTTTACGAGCTGAACGGCAAGGAGCTCTGCGGCCAGCGCGTGATCGTGGAGCACGCCCGGGCCGCGCGGGATGGCGACCGCTACAGCTACAGAGGCCGCAGTGGTGGAGGTGGCTGCAGCAGTCGGAGAACCTCTGGCAGAGACAAATATGGACCACCTGTTCCTACAGAATACAGACTTAGCGTAGAAAATCTTTCTAGTCATTGAAGTTGGCAAGATTTAAAGGATTTCACGCAGCAAGCAGGTGAAGTAACATATACAGATGCTCACAAAGAACACACAAATGAGGGGGTAATTGAATTTCGTTCCTACTCTGACATGAAGCGTGCTTTGGATAAGCTGGATGGTACAGAAATAAATGGCAGAAATACCAGGCTTATTGAAGATAAGTCACGAACAAGCCATAGGTGATCTTATTCTGGGAGCAGATAGATCCAAGTCACGCTCTAGAAGGAGGTTACGAAGTAGGAGGTGTAGCCGCAGTAGATCTCGAAGTGTCTCCAAAAGATGCTCCCGGCCCAGGTCGAGGAGCAAAGGTCGATCACTGCCCAGGTCGAGGAGCAAAGGTCGATCACCGTCTCGATCAAAAGGCAGGAAATCTAGATCAAAGAGCAAATCTAAGCCCAAGTCTGATCGAGGCTCTCACTCACACTCTCGAAGCAGATCTAAGGATGAGTACGAGAAATCTCGAAGCAGGTCTCGGTCTCAATCTCGGTCCCCCAAAGAAAATGGAAAGGGTGATATAAAGTCAAAGCCCAGATCAAGGAGCCAGTCCCGCTCCCGTTCACCCCTACCTGTTCCACCCTCAAAGGCTCGTTCTGTGTCCCCTCCGCCAAAAAGAGCTACTTCCAGATCCCGTTCTAGATCTCACTCAAGGTCAAGGTCCAGATCAAGTTCCAGAGATCAACCCAGAACCCTGTGTTCTTTGCACACTGTTATGGAACACTTTCCTACTTGCTTAGGCAGTTACTCTTACATGTTTGTACTTGGCCTCTTCTGTGATAGGAGCTCCTGAAAACAGGAGCACACAAATTTGATTTGTGGGCAAATTTGATGAAAAAGATGAGGTTCTAAAATGATGGCATGAAGTCAAAGACCCTCTCTCTCTCCCTTCTTTGTAGAATCAAGATAACTTTGATTTTATAGCTTTTGAGATAAAATAACTTTTGTAAAGATTAAGCTCCTTTAGATTTTTTTTTTTTAAGTATTTCAGCAGGATCTGCTGCAGGGGGTTTTGTTGTTTTATTCACTTATTTTTAAATTAACTGTTTCAAGTTTTGGGTACTTTCAGGCTTTAGAGGGAGAACCCAATTTTCAATTATGTTGGCTTCTTATAAAGCTTGAGTTATGTAAGATTTAAATAAAAGTTTGCTACCAAGAAGAAAAAAGAGAGAGAGAGAAGTAGATCAGGGCAAAGAACTAAAGAAATACCATCTTGAAAGAGGAAAGTAGGGGGAAAGGCTATTTTTTCCTGGAGGCCCCTATGAGCCTCCAGGATGGTCAAGGCTCTTCCAGCACAAACTTCAGCTCAAAAGAAAGATTTTATTGCTCTAGTTAAAGTCTCACAGCTGGAATGCGATACGAGGTTAGAATTTTTACTATTGGGTATGTTAATAGATTAGTTTCTGGGACAAACAGCTCCCCAGTACTCAGAGAAGTATTAATTATATTGCTAAGGGATATAATAAAAATCTCCTCAGGATTGTGGACAGATAAAGGGGATCAGATTCTCCCCCCTGAGGCTAGCGAGTGGAAGGTCATCTAGGAGCCTCATATGGCAACACATGGGCAGGACTCTCTATAATGCCTACTCCATAACTCATTTATAATGAATAGGCTTAGGAAGATAATTAAGCATGTGGCTGAAGCTTGTGACCTTCCTGTACCTTAAGTCACACTCCATTCTTCCCACACTGGCTCACTCAGTTCCATGTATTCCCACTAATTTATTCAGTTTATGGGCCACCTATAACTCCAGCAGGACTGTCACTCACTCTTGGGAGGGAAATTGTCAGATCTACTTTTCCGTACTTTTTTATTGAAAGGTCAATAGCGTGGCTGGTTGGGAAGGAGCATCTGGCAGATAGTGCAAGTCTTCTTCCTCAGTGGTACATGTACACATCACTGTTCACGAATAGTGCTAACACTCCCATCATGTGCACCCAGGACTAACCACCTTCTTAGAGTTCATGGACTTTTTCATAGGAGATTGAGACTTCTTTTCCAATTTCTCTTTTCTTTGTCAATAGTAAAATTAAGAAGGATGAAGACTGAAGAGGGAATGAAACAGATCAAAGCCCAATCCTCCCTAAGGGCAAGAAGTTAGGGCTTAAGCATGGTTAAATACTTCGAAGAACTTTAATTTCCTAGGTATAAGCACCTTTTAATGTTTTTTTTTTCTTGGTGAATAAGCAAAACTGCCAGGAGCTGCCACTCACTCCATGAATAACAACGGACAGACCCTCGCCTTATGCACAGCTTTCTTGAGCAGAGAGCTATCAGCCAAGCAGCCCCTGCTTTGGCAACCAGTCAGTTGCCACCACGGCAGTCTGGCTGTTTCACATACTCCAGGATCACTCTGAGGAAATTCCACTCCATCTGCAAAAAACCACTGCAACCACAACTAGACTAAAGTCATGACTCCTGCTTCAAAAGGCCCTGCTCCCATCATGCCACCCTAGACAACTGGATGACTCCACTCAAGGCAAAACAAGCCTCGGGGAACTTTATTTCTTTTCCACATTGAAAGTGTTTATTAACATAGTCAAGTCACACAGAGCAGGTTGGCAAGCCCATGGCAAAATCTGCTATATGAAGAGCACACACCTGCCAGAACCAGAACAAGAACTTCAAATAACTGCTACACTTACTAATTCCTAAAACTTCTGAGACTCTGTACATCAGATATCCTGCTCTCAAGTCTCAGAACTACCAGCTTATGCAAGAAGAATGTGGCCTGCCCTCTAGTCCAGAAGCAATGTGGGCATTTCCCTTTCCAGCCCGATGGCTGGCAGCTTTGTGAGGCCCTGTGAAGCATGCACCTGTTGCTCAGAACCTCCTTCTACACTTCTCATAGTTTACTTCTTTTTATTTTTATTAGTGTATATTAATTTTACAGAGGGATTTCATTGTGATATTTCCATACATGTATATAATGTATTTTGATCAAATGCACCCGCTCTTTATTCTTTCTTATCCCCCTTCCTCCTCCCTTCTCATAGTTTATTTATGAAGTAACTTTAGTTCTTCATACCCTTCTACATCATCTTTTGTTACATATGAGACACTGAAAAAATGTTTTCTTTTTTAGATGGCTAATGTTTAACTAGTCACAGAGGACTGTGACTTTCACTCTCAGGAGGCCCCTTTCTGGCCATGCTGAGAATATGGTTTATAGTCTGATTCTAAACTGAAGATGTACTATTAAAATGCACAAAGGCAACCCAGCACAGGCATGTACAATAATCCCAGCACTCTGGAGGCAGAGGCAAGACTGTAGAGAGTTCAAGGCCAGTCTGAGCTACATGGTGAGATTGTCTCAAAAAAACAAGGGCTGTGGATATAGTTCAGTGGTAAAGCACTTGCTAGCATGTTGTTTGGCCTTGGGTTTGATCTCCAGCCTAAAGGGATAAATGAGAGAGTACCTAAGAAAATGAATGTGGCTACAGACTTTGGCCTCAAGCCTCTAGGCACAATTTGCCTCAAGAAGTTATACTTTATAGAAGTTAAACTTTAGCTTATTAAGAACATATTAATGGGCTAGCCATGTGGCTCAAGTGGTAGAGCATTTGTCTAGTAAGTGCAAGGTCCTGAGTTCAAGCTCCAATACCACCAAGAAAAAGAAATCCTTACAAACAGAACTCAACAACTTGTTAAAAAGATCATATGCCAAGATCAAGTTGGTTTCATATCAGAAATATAAGGATACTTCAAAATATGCAATGCAAAAGGCATTAATATAGCACATAAATAGAATCAAAGACAAAAATCATAGAATTATTTCAATAGATGCAGAAAAAGTCTTCAACAATTTTCAACAACTCTTCATAATAAAAGCCATGAAGAAACTAGTAACAGAAGGATCCTCTCTAAACATAATAAAGGCTATATATGACAAACCAACTGCCAACATAATACTGAGTAGTGAAAACTAAAAGCGGACTGGAGGTATGGCTCCAGCAGTAGAGCACCTGCCTTGCAAGCATAAAGCCCAAGTTCAAACCCTAGTACTGAAAAAAAAAAAAGAAGAAAAGCTGAAAGAAATTCCTTTAAAATAAGGAATGAGACAAGGGTGTCCACTCTCATTATTCTTGTTCAATATAGTGTTTGAAGTCTTAGCTAGAGAAATATGGCAAGAAAAAACAATAAAACTGATACAAACAGGAATAAAAGAAGGTGGCCCATGCCTACAATCCTAGCTACTTAGGAGGCACAGATCAGGAGGAGCATGGTTCAAAGCCAGTCTGAGCAAATATTTCAAGAGACCCTATCTCAAAAAAGCCCATCACAAAAAAGCACTAGCAGAGTGGCTCGAGGTGTAGGCCCTGACTTCAAACTCCAGTACCACAAAACAAAGAAGTCAAATTATCCCTGTTTGCAGAAACTGTACTTCAGACTTGACTAGAACACTCTATCAGAAGACCCTTAGATCTGATAAACACTTTTGGCAAAGTAGCAGGATACAAAATCCACAAACAGTAGCTTGGCATGGTGGTTCGTTCCTGTGATCCCACCTACTTAGTTGGTGGAGACAGGAGAATTGCAGTTTGAGGCCAACCCAGGCAGAAGTTAGCATGAGACCCTATTTGAAAAACAAAAAACTAAGAGCAAAGGGGCTGCAGGCGTGGCTTAAGTGGTGGAGGGTCATGGAATTTTGTAAAAGGTTTTTTTTTTTCTACATCTATTAAAATGACTGTATGATTTTTGTCCTTGATTCTATTCATGTGCTGAATTATGTTTTTTGATTTCCATATTTTGAAGTATACTTGCATTCCTGATATGAAAACAACCCGATCATGGTGTATGATCTTTTTAACATATTGTTGAATACTGTTTGCAAGAATTTTACTGATTTTTTACATCTATATTCTCCAGAAAATTGGTCTATAGTATTGTGTGTATGTGTGGTTGTCCTTATCCGGTTTTAGTATCAGGGTAATTCTGGTTTGGTAGAATGAGTTTGGAAGTGTTCCTTTCCTTTCTGTTTTTGTTTGATTGGTTTTTTTGTTTTCATTTTGTGGTACCGGGGTTTGAACTCAGGGCCCTGCACTTGCCAGGCAGGTTCTCTACTACTGAGCCATAGCCTCTAACCCTCTACTTTACTATTTTTCAAATAGGGTCTGGCTTTTATGCCTGAGACAGCCTAAATTGCAATTCTCTTATTTATGCTTCCTGCATAGCTAGGATGACAGATGTGTGCCACCACATCCAGCTTTTTATTGGGTGGGGGGGTGCTAGTGATTGAAGCCAAGGTCTTTAGCATGCTAGGCAAGCACCCTTCCACTGAACTACATTCCTAACCTTGCACCTCTAATTTTGTTAATTTAGAACTTCCCTCTTTTTGTTAGTTTGGGTAAGGGTGTATCAGTCTTATCTTTTCATAGAGCCAACTCCATTTCATTGATCCTCTGCATTGTTCTTTTGGTTTTCATTTCATTAATTTCAGCTCTGTTCTTCATTGTTTTTTTCCTGTAGGAAGGTTTGTCTTAGTCTTGTTTCTCTAAGACCTTGAGATATATCTCTAAGTTATTTTTTTAATTTCTCTGATTTTTTTAATGTAGGCACTCATAACTATAAAATTTCCTCTTAGAAATGTTTTCCTCTAGCCTAAAGATTTTGGTAAGTTGTGTTTTCATTTTCATTTTAATCTAAGAATTTTTAAATTTCCCCTCTGATTTCTCTAATGAATCCCTGGTCAATCAAAAGGATAGTGTACAATCTCTATGCTTTTGTGTGTTTATGATAGTTTCTCAAGCTGTTGACTTCTAGTTTTCTTTATGATCTAATAAGATGCAAGAAATTATTTAAATTTTTTGTATTTGTTAATTGGAGAGTGAAGATCATTCACATTTAAGTTTATTATTGAGAGATATGTGTTGGTTCCTGTAATTTTGTTGGGTTACTTTCCTGACTGATTCAAGTATACTTCATTATTCTTGCTCCCTTATTCATCTTAGATGTTTAATGATTTCTGAGTTGAACATGCATTATTCATTCCTACTTCTCAATTTTTCACCTGTTCCTCTTATGAAATTTTTTTTCTTCTAAAGCTCTGGTATTGTCACTGTCTTTCTTTCTCATCTGTATATACAATGCCTTTAAGTATGTTGTGTAATATTGGCTTATTGCTCATGAACTGCTTTAATTTGTACTTATCTTAGAAAGCCTCTTTTATCCATTGATTTTTAAGGATAAATTTGCTGGATATAATAATCTTAGTTAACAGCTGCCTTAATGAAATATGTTACTCCATGCTTTCCTGGCTTTTAGGGTTTCTGCGAGAGGTCTGGTGTAATTCTGATGAGTTTGCCTTTGCAATAAGTTGGCACGTCTCTCTTAAAGCTTTCAATATTCTTTGCTCTGCATGCTTGGCATTTTAACTACAATGTGACATGGATAGGTTGTCTTCTAGTCATGCCTATTTGGAATTCTAAATGCCTCCTGTATTTGGATGTCCATATCTTTCCCTAGATTTGGGAAATTTTCTACTAAAATTTAATTGAACAGTTTTGTATGCCTTTAGTTTGCATGTCAGCTCCTTCTATCCATGAATTCTTAGGTTTTGTCCCTTGATCATGTCCCAGAGTTCTTGAAAGTTGTAGTCATGATTGCTTTTTTTGCTATTGTTGCTATAATTCCTCAGCCTTGTC
Source organism: Castor canadensis (assembly GCF_047511655.1). Taxonomy (NCBI): domain Eukaryota; kingdom Metazoa; phylum Chordata; class Mammalia; order Rodentia; family Castoridae; genus Castor; species Castor canadensis. Next base: position 78,634,010 of record NC_133391.1, read on the forward strand.
TTCAAGACTTGGTATTCTTTCTGCTGATTTATCTTGTCTACTGATGATATTTTCCACTGAGTTTTTCATTTGATATATTAATTTCCAAGATTTCTGGGGGTTTTTATCTCAATTTCCTTGCTGAATTTTTCATCCAGCTTTTTTTTTTTTTTTTTTGGACAGCACTGGGGTTTGAACTCAGGGTCTTACACTTTGCTAGGCAGGTGCTCTTATCACTTGATCCACTCCACTTTTTTGTGATGAGATTTTTCCAGAAAGGGTGTCAGAAACCATTTGCTTGAGTTGGCTTCAAGTCACAATCCTCCTGTTCCCTGACTCCTAAGTAGTTAAGATTACAAGTGTGAGCCAACGGTGCCAGGCCCTCTTCCAGCTCTTGAATTGATTTCCTTACTTCATCTGTTTGTTTGAATCTTCTTTGAGGTCAGTGATCAATTTTTAAAATATACTTTTGAATTCCTTGCCCAGCATCTTAATCATTTCAGCATCTTCATATTTAGTGATTGAAGCATTATTAACTTTTGGAGATGTCATGTTCCCTTGCTTTTTCATATTTCCTGTGTTTCTGTGTTGTAATTTGCACATCTGTTTGATGTGTCTTTCAGTTTTTTTTTTTATGAGGATCTTCTTAATGGGAAGTCTTCTCTTGGGGCCTCAATTCTCACTACCCTCAAAGATCAGACAGTAGAAAGCCATAATAAAAACAATTTGATAAACAACCAGATATTTAAATGCAGAAATTTTTTTTGAAACACCAACTCTATTCCCAATAAAGTCAGAAAAGAAACTGACTAAAGTACTTATAGGATAAACTACGAATTTAAAAATCATTAAAGCTAAAAGTATTAAATAGCAATAAAAAGGGTAATGGAGTAAGAAAAAAAAAAGAGAAGAAGCAAGGTAGAAAAGAAAGCTTTTGGAATGAAAGTATAAAAAATAAAGTGAGGAGCTGAGCACCCGTGACACACCTGTAATACTAGCTACTTGGCAGGCTGAGATCGGGAGAATTGTAGTTCAAGGACAGCACAGGCAAGTAGTTTAGGAGACCCCATCTCCAAAAATAACCAGAATAAACATGGACTGCAGGTATGACTCAAGCAGTAAAGCACCTACTTTGCAAGCATAAAGCCCTGAGTTCAAACCCCAGTGCTACCAAAAACAACAAAGAAAACAAATACAGCAAGACAAAAACAAAACAGATATTTAGAATGGAGATGCTTAACAAAAATACAGAAACAAAAACAGAATGGAGATGCTTCATTATTCCCCCAGGCTTGTCATTTTGCAGTTTACTTGATGTGGCAAGTGGGGGTTGATAGAGTAATAATGTCGCCATTTTGTGAATCAGCCAAAATGGCAACCTCGCCCCTTACCAGAAATTCCCATGCTCTAAGACAACCCCACCCCTACCAGAGTCTACCACGCATGTGCTAACTTCCTTAACCTCCCTCTTCTATAAAAGCCACACCTGGCCCAGAGTCTGTGCTGCGCCATCTTTCCCCAGCCAGCCTGGCAGTTCGAGCCTGCCATTAAACCTTGCTCTTGGACGTGAGACTTTTCTCATGACCTTTCTTTGTGAGTGGAGTTTTTCCTAACATTTTGGTGCTGTGACTCGGATCAGGTGTGCTCCCAGCACTGACCTTGCTCTCCCGGCTTCCCCCACCCCATCCTGCACTCTCTCTCACTCTCTCTCTCTCTCTCTTTCTCTCTCTTTCTCTCAACTCCCATTCCCTTCCTCCAGGATCTGAGCTGCTTTGCCGGAACCCCCATCCTAGAATGCACCACTCCCTCACTTGCTCACAGGGAATTTCCTCTGCCCCAGTGCACCTCCAATTGCCATCCATCACCAGCCAATCTTCCCTCAAGGTCCTCTCTTTCAGTGAGTCCTCCTCGCATGCAGAGCTGTGATCTCTTTCTCATTTCCTTGAAATCCTAGCACTAGGTCTTGGCTCACCCTCATCCCTGGGAACCAGGTTCCCTAGGACTGTGAACCCCAATTGTGAAGACATTCCCTCTGGGTACTCCATATCTCTCTCTCTCTCTCCTGAAGAACTGACATTTCAGGGATGCCCGCCATATCTCTCCTCAGGTCAGACCTCACTATGGGAGTTGGACCACCCAAAATTCCTTCAGACTCCCCATCGGGATGTCTTCTGGCCAATCTTGGGCCCCTACGCTTCATGCCTGATCTTAAGCCCCGAAAGCTCATTTTTCTCTGTAATCAGGCATGGTCCCAATATCCATTAGATAATGCCTCCAAATGGCCACTTAATGGCACTTTTGATCCCAATATTTTAAGGGATTTATACAATTTCTGTGAGCATGCTGGTAAATGGAAGGAAATACCCTATGCCCAATCCTTTTCCTATCTGCACACCAAACCCTCCCTCTGTACTTCCTGTTCTCCTGCACAGGTTCTGTTAGCCTCTAAACCAGCTTCTAAATGAACCAAATCCTCTCCCAAACCTCCTCCTTCCCCATGTAAGTAGACTTCTTGCACTACTCAGGCTGCCTGTCTCTTCCTATCTTCCTGAGGGACTTTCCCATCATGGTGTCAAGCCACTCCTTGCCAATTCTGGCCTCAAGGTGATTCCAGCTCTGGGAGAGCTCATGCTCCCTCCCTGTGGGCTGAGACCAAGCCCAGGGTTTATTCAGTGACCAGAGAGCGGAGGTTTCATGTTGCTGTAAGTGTTCCAGTACCAGTCAATGAGAGAGACCTAGAGGCACAGGTGATGGCTAATCCCTCAGGTGTGTGTCATGCCTCCAGGCGCTGCCTTCCCTTCCCTTACCTAAGATGTCAGAACACCTTTTCTGCTTCCTACATGGTCTCACCATGTGTCCTTTGTCTCTGTCTGCCTTTCCCTCCCTGGGCTTACTGGGACCCTGCTTACCATGAAAAACTTGCAGCATGGTACATTATGACTTAAGTTATGCCAACTAGTTTTCCAGGCCTCTCAGTCTAAAGTAACATTAAATCAGCTGCTAGGCACCCGGTGAGGCAAAAGCGCTTACAAAAAAACTGCAGCTGCCATGCTAATGCCATAACTCCACCCCTACAAGGGGAGGAGGGAAAGCAAACAGGCACACTTGTGCACAGTGGGAATGCCTGCCATAGCTAAGAGAATCCATAGGCCAACCCAACACACATCCTAAGCCGCCAGCCACACATGGCAGTGGCTGCGGCCCACCGCAGGAAGGGGAAAGGGGCAACAAACCATAGGATCAGGCCTAGGCAGTCAGGCTCACTTGTCCCAGGTGTGTGTGGAGGGCATTGGTGCCTTGCACACTCCCTGCTCCTAGCCCCACCTCACATCCTGGGGCACTGGACCCAGGCCTTGTAAGCCAATTGTTAGCTCAAAGTTATAGTCCCAGAAACTGCAAAATGGACAGTATGGTACTGTTATTGGCCTGGGATGCCCTCTGAATGCCCTTCTGTAACTTTACAGATGATTTATTCCTTTGTTTAAAAAAAAAGTAGCCTTTATTAAGGAGGCTGCATGCTGTTAGCTAAAAGACAGGATCCTAACATTTTGTTCCCTCTAGATGGGATCTGTACCTTCCAGTCTTCTGGCTTGTAGATGTTGGAAGCTTTGTACTGAGGCCTGGACTCAGAATGCCTTGGGTGACCAAGAGAAGTGGCCTTCACAGGGTTCCTTAAATTACAGTACCATACACCAATTAGACCTTTCCTATAAAAGGGAAAAAAGTAAACTGAGGTCCCCTATACAAATTTTCTTTCATCTCAGATTGGCTCCACAATTACTATTTAGATACTCAAATGCTGACCATTCTTTGTAAGCCACAGGATAAACATGGAAAGGAGGCCCAGAAAAGCACCTTATCAATGACAAAGCCCACCCCTACTGCTCCACCCTCTGCCCTACCTTCTAAGCCACCCCAATATTCAAAACATCCTAATGGGTGCTTCCCCCTTCAACAGGTAATGGAAGGAAGAGGATGAGTCTATGTCCCCTTCCAGCTATCAGATCTAAAGGAAATTTAAAAACATCTGGACAGCTATACTGATGCCCAAATACATTTCAGCCTTTATCTCTGTGATCCAAACCTTTCAATTGACATGAAAGGATATTATGCTTGTACCAGACCAGACTCTTTTCTCATTAGAAAAGCAATGGGTTCTGACCCAGGCCACTCAGGTTGGAAATGATTACCATTTACAATGAGCTTGAACCCAGGTCTATATATTTGGGGATAAGGACATAGCTCAGTGGGAGAGTGTCTGCCCAGCATGTGCAAGGCCCTGGGTTCAATTCCCCAGCATTGCTAAATCAAAAAAAATAAAAAAGGTAAGGAATATAAGTGTTGTTAATGTCACTTCAGCCATCTCATAGTGGAAGAAAGTAGTTTAACCTAGACCAGATCCCTCATTCTTCAAGTGAGGAAACTGAGGCCCAGAACAGTTCAGAGACCTCAGAAAGCATACCATGGTGGACCCAGAGTCACTGGTGAGAGAAGTTCTCCTCAAAGATAAATTTCTAACACAGTCAGCCCCAGATATTCATAAAAAACTCAAAGTCTGTGGCTGAAGGAGAAAAGTCATTGAACCAAATAATACAGCTAGCCATGTCTGTATTTATAGCTATGTCTGTATGTGCAGGACCTTACTAACAGGAAAGAAAAAGATAAGAGACACCATAGCCTCACTGCTGCACTCAGAGAGGGCCCCACCCAACTGGGGCCTGTATCCTGAACTTGCTACCATGGTGGACAGGAGGGGCACTTCTGCAGAGAATGCTTAAGGGGGGACAGCCCGGGAGACAGCCCTGCCCCCAACTGGGACCCTGTCCTCTCTGCAAAGGTAACCACTGGAGGTCTAAGTGCCCCCGCCTCCAGATGGAAGGCAGGGTGCCACCCCCTATGGATTGATGAGTCCTGGCCCCCTGTCCACGCTCCACTTCTTGGCATCGATGTTGAGGAGCCTCATGGTAGCCATTATGGCAGAAAAAAACAAAAGATCATTTTCCGGCTAGACAGTGGAGCTCATTTCTCTGTTTTACCTTTCTCTCCATGTCCCCGGTCCAATGACAAAAGTTATCATTCGGGGCAAATCTGGCCAGGCCCTAGAACGCTAGTTTACCTGGCCTCTGGCCTCTCTTGGGGAGACCTCCTCTTCAGTCACACTTCGTCATAGTTCCTGAAACTCCAGTGACTGCTGGGATGGGATTTACTATCTCAACCAAAAGCTCAATTCTCCTCCCCCCAGCCAGCTATCTCTGCTGCTCCCTCCTTCAGGAACAAAGAAGATTCCACAGAGTGGACTGATGAGTATAGGGCAAGCCTGGATGGCTCTCCCTATTCAAATAAAACTCAAAAATCCCTCACAATTTCCACACCCAAAACAATATCCCCTCAAGCCTGAGGGATGATGAGGCCTTAAGCCTATCATAAATTCCTTAAAACAACAAGGTCAACTAGTTAGTTGCTTCAGCCCCTATAATAAATTCAAAATTCTTCTACAAGTCAATTTTAAAATACAAGTTACAAAGTAAACAGCTGGAAAGAATATAGATAGGTAGTGAATGTATTTTTTGAGAAGTTAAAGGAAAAAGGAATGTTTTTTGGATGAGAAAGGATTTTATAGAGAAGAGTTTGTCCTAAAGATTGTTTCAAGTAGGATGGATAAGGACAAGCCATCAAAGGGTTTACTATGTTATATAAAGGTCTGGGTAAGTTTTAAAAGTGTATAATAAAAAGCTTTGGTGTGTGATAAAGTTAAAGTTGAATATAATCTAAGAGTTGCCTAAAAGATTTTTAGGGTCATGTCAAACTAAAATCAAATTCTCTATGTCTATAAAATAACAAGGTTCTCTTAATATTGTTCTGCTCTGAGTAACATCTACAAAAAACCATTACAGAGAAAGATTTTATCAAAGAAATTATTTGTGTTTTCTGCTGATCTTGTCAAGCTGCAAGTACTACTAAATCAGAGTTCATTTACATATTTGCTTATGTTCTTAAATGACCACCTTGTAACAGTGTTGTGTCTATACTTTATCTAAATATGGTACAAACATTTACAAAGTTATATAAAAAATGAGCTGGAGCTCTCTTTTATCCAAGAGTGTTACATTTAAATTCTGACAGCCCCTGCCTCCCACAGGTCACCTACCTAGGTGTGGCCTTAAAGGGACAGACTCACTCCCTGAGTCATAAATGCATCAACCCAATCTTCCATTTCCCTCCCTCCCCCCTGCCCCATCCATACCATAAGGCAGCTTACAGCTGTCTTGGGAGTTACAGGATTTTGCAGAATCTGTATCCCTAGATATGCAGTCCTTTAGCAGACACTTGTATGCTCCTTCTAAAAAACCTGCCTCCAACAGACCCTGCTCCTCTGGCTGACTATCTACCTTATCTTAACCTTCTCAGGGAACTTCTCAGATAGCATACAGACCAGATCCTGCCCCACCCTATAACAATTTCTGTTAAACCAGGGGATCTTGTTCTCCTAAAAGATCTTCTACCCTCTCCATTGGGACTTCAGTGGACCAGCCCTCATCTAGTCATTCTCACAACACCCACTGCTGTCAAGCTCAATGGGATCCCCCAGTGGTGACACCTCTCAAGAAACAGTTAGAAAAATGGAGAAGGGAGATGGAGGACTCTTGGAATCCTTTGGGAACATTTCACAGTGGTTCTCCTGGCCAATGCCCATCCTAATGCCTATGTTCTTGCTCTGCTATTCTTAAGCTTCCTCCCTTGTATCATACCACATGTCTGCCATCACTAATCAAAAGTTTAACCAGTTGTACCTCCAGGGATACCAACCTCTCCAAAACTGTCCAGAGGACTGCTATGAGGGCTCCTACCAGGACGCCACAGGAGTCTGAGGATCTCACCCCATCCAGTGCCCCCTACCAGCAGGAAGCAGCTAAGAGACTGACACTTCGCCCCAATTCCCAATTCTCAGTCCCTACCCCCACCACTATTAAAGAAAAAATGGGGGAATGATAGAGTAATAATGTTGTCAATTTGTGAATCGGCCAAAATGGCAGCCCCGCCCTTTAACAGAAATTCCCATGCTCTTAGACAGCCCCACCCCTACCAGAGACTACTGCACATGCACTAACTTCCTTAACCTCCCCCTTCTATAAAAGCCATGCCCGGCCCAGAGTCTGTGCTGTGCCATCTTTTCCCCGGCCAGCCTGGCAGTTCGAGCCTGCCATTAAACCTTGCTCTTGGATGTGAGACTTTTCTCATGAGCTTTCTTTGTGAGTGGCATTTTTCCTAACAGGGGTGGTGAGTATTGAGTCATTTTCTCTCTGAACTCCAAATAGGTTAGACCCAAAAATGTGTTTTTTCAGGCTTAGCCCCATTGCCTGCCAGGAAACAAGCTGGACCAGTGGCTCATGCTTGTAATCCTAGCTATTTGGGAGGCTGCAATCAGGAGGATTAGGGTTTGAGGCCAGCCCAGGCAAAGAGTTAGTGAGACCCCATCTCAACCAACAGCTGAGTGTGGTGGTTCCCGCCTGTTGCCCCAAGCTATGCAGAAGGCTAAGACTGGATCATGGGTTCAGGCCAGCCCAGGCAAAAAATGTTCATGAGACCCCACCTCAATGGGAAAAAAGCTGGGCATGGTAGCATATACCCATCATCCCAGCAAGTCAGGGGAGTCTGTAGGATCCAGTCTGTGGCTGGACCCACCCTCGGAAAAAACACATGCATGACCCTACCAGAAAAACAAAGCAAAACGGGGGGCTGAGGGTGTGGCTGAGGTGGTAATCCCTGAGTACAACCCCCAGCACAGCAAACGGAAGGAAGGAAGGAAATAACAAGTAAGGATGTGGAAAAATTAGAATATTTCTGCAGTCAGTGGGAATGTAAATTATGAAGCCACTATGGAAAGCAGTTCCTTAAACAATTAAAAATAGAACATGACCCAACAATTCCTCTTCTAGGCAAATATGGAAAATGACTGAGATGGGTATTTGTTATTTAATGTGCAAATAACTGAGAAAATAACTGAAATTGGGATTTGTTATTTAATATGCATAGGTTCAGTTTCACCAAATGAAAAGAAATCTGGAGATGGACAGTGGTAATCATTGCACAGCAATGTGAATGTACTCACCACCACTGAATTGAACATTTGAAATGGTTAAGATGGTAAATTTTACGTTCTGTGTATTTTACTGTAAGCAAAAAAATTTTAAGTAAAACAAAAACAAATGAATTGGCTTCCAGATTTCCATAGAATAATATCAGTCTCCTGAATTTGAATCTTTCGAATTTCAGCCACATCCTAAAAACAAAGCTAAGGAGAGCAGATAAAACCACCAACGTCTACAGCATCACTTGAGACAGAGACACTTATGAGTCTTGTTTTACACAAATGCAGGTAAATATTCCTCCCAAACCAGCAAACCCAGTCACAGAGCCATGCGAAAGAACAGAAGCCAAGAAGGCACAGAAAAGGTTAGAAAGTAATAGTGGGCTAGCAATGATGTAAGACAGGTAAAACCATCACCGGAAAAAGCCCATCTTAAATGGAGAAATACGGACAGATTTAAGAAATGACTGATGAACTGAGAAATCAGAACTTGAAAGTTTGAGACTAGAAACGGCAATCTTGGGAAAGCCTGTCTTCCTAAGGAAAGAGGTGATGTGAAGGGGCTGGAGACTTTCGAAGCTTAATTATGAAGAGAAAGAAGGTAGCACGCAGTGAAAATTAAGAATCCCACGGAAATAAAAGAGAATCACAAAAATCGAAGACCTCAATCCGGGTTCCGTCGCCTGGCACCCAACCCCCACACCTACGAAAAAAGGGCCTTCTATCTGGGGTGCATTTTGCTCTTCTAACACAAGAGGGCGCTCTTAAACTAAGAAACCTGGTAAACTGCCTCATTTGCAATTGTGGAAACGAAAATAAAACATTTCAAAATCCACAGAAAATAACAGACATAATATTATATGAAGGAAATTAAAAATGAAAATCAATATTTAAAAAACTAACCCTGGAACATGAAATTTAAAAACACCCCAACCTAAATTAAATAACCTTAAACATTCATTCAGTGACATGAAAAAATACTGTGAACCACAAAAATAATTCAGAAAAGGGACAAAAAATAAAAAGAGTTGGTCAAAATTAGGAGCTTCTAAAAAACAAAAACAAATTTCAGGAAAAAAATAAAAGGAAATTTATAAGAAAGATGTCCAAAAGGGGGCTATGGCTCAAGTGGTGGAACACTTGCCCAACAAGAGCAGGGAGACCCTGGATTTGAACTCTCAGACAGACAGACAGACACACACGCACACGCACACACACACAACACAAATCCAAAGAGAAATTTTTTATATAATAATAACTGGTATTGAGGAAAGGAAGTTAAATAGCTAAGAAAATAAAAATAAAATCAAGAAATTAGCAAGGATCAGTCCCTGAAGAAGAAAGTAACGGAACAGATGTAATATTCAAAACTGTCATACAAGAAAACTTTCTAGAAACAAAACTTGAATCTTTATATCGAAAGTGTCTTCCAAGAGCCTGGGAAAATTCATCTAGAATGACCAACTCTACGTATGTCTTATAAAATTAGTTAGATCTGAAACAAAAATCCTCTGGGTCTCAGGCAAAAAAGGATATTAGAAAAAGATATAAAATTACCTACTGAAACAGAAACAGAAACATTACTAAACATCTAAAGTAATTTAAAAGTTACTTGCTTTTGTTTTTAAGCACTCCCTTATTTTCTGGTACTTTACAAGATGCTCCTGGTTTATGTCTACAAGTCTTGCTTGTGGTTTCTCCAAGACGCCTGATTCCTTTTATCATGGAAAGGGGGCTGAACTGCCGAGGGAAACGGGTCTTTCCCGACTAAGAAGGGATCTCAAAAGTGTTCTTCCAAGGCGGCGCTGGCTGCCTGGAAAAATGAAGGCAGCTCGGGCGGCAGCAATAGGACTGGAAAGCGCCCGCGGGTCTCGAACCACCCACGAGTGGGTAAGTGGTTGGTGAAGTTTGTACGAAGGAACCGCTGAGCTAGAGCCAGTCCGGGAGCAGGTTCCTGGTTGTGTTGTCTTGACTGGAAGTGAAGCGTGCGTCACAAAGGGCGAGTCCACTTAGGAGTGTCCAGGCCGGCTCCAGGTCCACCGTCCAACCGCCTGCGGAGTGCGCGGGGCGGCGGGGACTCAGCCCTGCGGATAGCTATTCCGCGGTAGTGTCCAGCCTACCCTCAAATCCTCCATCCTCGGCCTCCTGCAGCGGTCACCTGGTTCACAACAAATCTGTAGAAGCCCCGACCCCACCTCCACCACCTCCACCACCTCCACCACCTCCACCACCCAGTCTCCGCGCTCCCCCAGCAGCCACGCGAAGTCACTATGCAAATCAACTTTTACAGCCAGTGCCTGACTCCACTCGAGGAACTGGAAGCGTTACACCGCGCAAAGTGTATTTCGGACTTTTCTTGGAACTTTGCTACTTAGACCAGGTAAGCCCCGAAGTCCCTCTCCCATGTGTTATATATTTCTCGTATTATTTCCTCTTACTATTTTTAAACTTTCAAACGCCACACAGTTGGCCTATACCTTTTATGTGTAAACAGCTTAACTTTCCTCAAAAGTCCTACTTTTCTATTATTGCTTATACTCTCTCTACAACAAAATTAGAAATAAGGGCAAAATAGTTTCTGCTGGGTATTGAGGGCGTGGGGGGGGAGAGAGAGGAGGTAGAAGGGGTGGTAAGGGAGGGGGTGGGGGCAGGGAGGAGAAATGACCCAAGCTTTGTATGCACATATGAATAATAAAAGAAAAAAAAAAGTTCTACTTTTCTTCTGCCAGCCACTATTAATACTTCAGTGTGGATCCTTTCTATCCTTTTCCTAAATCTGTATATGCAACTATATACAACATATAGGTTTGTGGTTTTGTTTTGTTTTGTTCCTGGTTGACGGAAATGATTGCTGAGGGTCTTTTTTTTTTTTAATGTTTTTTGCTTGCTTAACAGTCTTGGAGAGCTTTTCTGCCCTGACATATAGACCCAGTTCATCTATATTGTAATGGCTGTCTTTTATTCAAGTAGAAATGCAGTGGGGTTGAGATGTTTCACCACTGTAAAACTGAGGTAAATATCCTTGTACATCTGCATACACATGAAAGTATGCAAGTGTACATGTACATGTAACAAACGATAGAAGCATGTACAAGAATGTTGTTTTGTTTTGGAGGCAGGGTCTCAATATGTATCCCAGGCTGGCCTTAAACTTTTGATCCTCCTGTCTCAGCCACCCAAGCACTTGGGATTATAGACATGCACTAACACACTGGGTGCTTTTTTGTTTGTTGTGCTGGAGATCAAATCCAGGGCATCATACACACTAAGCACATCACATGCATGTTGGTGCTTAGAAATGCTGGGCAAATCTGCACATTTAACTTTTTTTGGAGTTATGGTGGGAAAAATGCAAGCCCCAAGAATGCCTGCAGTCAGAGGGTCACCTAAAATCACAAGGATCTTTTGTTCTGTTTTAAACAGCAATTCCACCAGAATGTGAATCCCATGACCTTTGATGCCTTACCCCAGAAGATGCTATCAGTAACTATAGCTTGCACACCTCTTTAGCACTGGCTGAATGAACACATGTAGGTCAGTCACAGGTATACTCAACTAGAATGCAATATTCACGTGGATTAAACAAATAAGTTTAATCACATCAAATAAGTTTCTCTTCCCGATTTCTGAGTTATCTGGGATTGTTCTGGGTTAATTTTCATGCCGTCTCCTGCCTCCCATTTTCCAAGCACTACCTTAAGTCCCTCCAAACACTGGAGACCTAGACAGATCCCTTTAAAAACACATCACTTACTTGCTTGTCCCATGAGAATTTAGGCAGCCTGGGATTCACTACTTTTTGGTAGAGATGATCAGAGGGAAAGTCTCATTGTACTAAAGAAAATAATCATTTGAAACTGAGTTGAATCAGGTTTCCTGAAGAATGAATACCGAACCACAGGAGGAACTCCCCTCACTGAAACCTTCTCCAGCCTGCCTTGAAAGGGGTAACAAAAAGACCCAGTTTAACAAGGCACTTTTACCCAAGGACTTGGAGTGTGCACAATCCTGTCAAGGAAAGCACCCATAATCTACTCCCAGTTGGCCAGCAAATACTGTACCTAAAATTTTTGAGCCGGGCCTTCAGCTTATAGGCAGACATTTTCAGTGTTCCCAGTGGCCAGATTCAGTGTCAAAATTCACTAGACAAAAAGCATGCCTCACAGCAGGGGAATTTTACAAGTCCAAAGGGAAGAGTATGGTGCTTTGTGGGACCAAAAGAGGTTCAGACACTACAGAAAAATGTGTGAGGAGCAACATGGGCAAAAAAAGAAAGAAAAAAAAAGCCATACAGTGGCCATCTTTGTAACCCAAAAGGATCCCTTTATTCAGGGTATAGAACCAGCAAAAAGGCATCTGAAGTCTACGTGTCTGTTGTTCTTTTTGGTGTACAACTTTTTTTCCTTTGCATTCCCTGGACCTGGCACAGTACCTGATCCAGGAACTATCAGTTTTTTGTTTTGTTTTGTTTTGTGGGGGAATGTTTTGTTTCTAACTAGTCAGTCTATGTCATCTAATTCTGAAGTTAGACAACAGTAGAGATGACAGCTTCTCTTCAGTGATTCTCAGTGAGCAGAAGGGAGAGGGAATGTGCCTCCTCCCAGGGAATGCAGACATTTTTAGCTGTCACAAATTGGAGGGTGCTACCAGCATCTAGTGAGGCTGAGGATGCTGCTAAGTATCCTGCAATGCACAGAATAAAATACTTATCTGGCCCAAAACATCAATAATGCCAAGACTGAGTAACCCAGTGCCTAGTCCAATTGCACACAGTAAGAAAACCCAAAGTTTAACCCTTAGCTCTGCTGTTCAAGATCAAATAGGCTGGCCAGATGCCAGTGGCTCACACCTATAATCCAAGCTAGTCAGAAGGCAGAGATCAGGAGGATCATGGTTCAAAATCAGCGTGGGCAAATAGTTCTTGAGACCCTATCTTGAAAATAAAGCAGGACTGGTAAGTGGCTCAAGTGGTAGAGAGCCTACTGAGTACATGGGGAGGCCCTAAGTTCAAACCACACTACTGCCAAAAAGGAGGCTGAAATTACAGGTGGCTGAATAGTTCTGTGAACACAAATCTTGGTATCGGAGAAGAAAAGGCTCTATATGGAAATCTCAGTGTGGTAAGGAAAAATGTAACACACACACAGGGCAGAATATAGAATGTTCCCACCAAATGTGAAACGGGCCCAGACAAGGTCATTTATTACATGTGTTGAATACCCTGTGAGACCCAAGGTCTCTCATAGCAACCACAGCAAGTTTATTTGTTTGGTTTTTTGTTTTTGTTTTTTGCATCAAACAGGTTCCTCCAAGAGCCTGCTCATAAGGAAGACAAAAACAGAGAAGTGTTCAGTAAAATGAAACAAACAGGAGAAGCTGAAACAGTCTACATCTGAAGAACAATGTAAAAAACTCACCAGACACAAACCACACCAAACACTCATCCCATTTAATTGCCTGTTACATGCGCTGAGGAAACCAAGAACATCAGGCCTCAGGGCAGCAATGCTCTGAGATTCTAGCTCAGGCCCCCTCTTGTGACAGATTCATGCACACATATCCACACATACCATTGACCCAGGCAGAAGTACACATGCATGCACAGATGGCTAGAGAACCACAGAGTGGGGTGGGAAAAGGAGGACTGGTCAAGAATATGGTATCAACTGGAAACTAGGGACCCAGAAAACCTTTCCATTACAGGCTAACAAGAGTCAAAGTTTAAACAAAGGAAAAAGGTAAGATGCTGGTAAGATGCAAGAGGTTGGATAGATGAAGAGGGAAAGATGCAGGGGGAGTTTTGGGAAAGCATCCACAGAGGGGGAGGTCTTTCTTTATTGGGAACTCAGATGAACAGAGGTCTTGTGACTCCAGTGATAAACGAGGCTGAAGGAATGCACCACATCACTACCTCTGCATCCTTTGACTACCCCCAAGGCAGAGGGAAACACCCACCCTCTATCCCTGCCTGTTACCACTCTAAAGGACTTTCCCCAGTACCCAAAAAGAAATTACCCCCCACCCCAACAGACACACAAAGTTTAGGTCCAGCATAGGCCAAACTTAGGCCCTACACAGAAAGCCTCAGTAACTCTTCTTGGTGGAACCAAATCCAGAAAAACCCATCACAGCTGCCATCTCGTCATCTTCCTCAAATGTCAAGTCCTCCTCCGCCCTCCTTTTCTTCTCCTTCTGTTTCTCTTTCTTGTAAGCTTTAGCCTTCTCCTCCTAGAGGTGGGGGTGGGAGGAAGGAAATCACTCAGAATCAGTTCAGGCTCCTGAGCTAATGTTGTTCAAAGAAATGTGAGCTCTGAGATTCCTTTCTGTCTTTAGGAGAAAATAAAATCTCAAAGGCAGAATAAAAGCCACAGTAAAGATTATAGGTCAGTGATAGAGCACTTGCCCTAGTACATACCAGGCCTGGGTACGCATGGCAAAAAAAAAAAAAACAAAAAGGACAACAAAGAGAAGTTTTAGTCACTGGAGAGTTGAGTTGTTCTCAATCCTACACCCAGGCTCATCTCTAGTTCTTAACAGGGTGTGGAAGTAAAACCACATAACATTCTGAAGCAGCAGTACATGCCAAGAACTGTTCCGAGTACTTTATGTATATTATACTAAAATCTCATGTGGAGAAACTGAAGCACAGAACAGTTATATAACTTGCCCAAGATTCATAGCCAGCAAGTAGAAGAAACAGAATTCTGACCCTGTCAGTCTGGATTCACAGGCCACTTGGGGACTAGGTACATTTAGTTAATTCCTCTTTAGTTAAAACAAAACAAAAGTTTGAGAGCAGGTACGCATGTGTGGGAGATAGGATATAAATGGGAAGTCTCGATTTTGCCATGAACCTAAAACTGCTCTTAAAAAAAAAAAGTCTTTAGGCCAGGTACAATGGTTCACACTTATAATCCTAGCTATTCGGGAAGATTGTGGTTCAAAGCCAGCACAGCAAAAAAGTTCATGAGACCCAATCTCAACCAATAAAAGCTGAGCATGGTGTATTCACAATAGCCAAGTTATGGAAACAGCCAAGATGTCCCACCACTGACGAATGGATTAAGAAAATGTGGTATCTATACACAATGGAATTTTATGCAGCCATGAAGAAGAACAAAATGTTATCATTCGCTGGTAAATGGATGGAATTGGAGAACATCATTCTGAGTGAGGTTAGCCTGGCTCAAAAAACCAAAAATCGTATGTTCTCCCTCATATGTGGACATTAGATCAAGGGCAAACACAACAAGGGGATTGGACTATAAGCACATGATAAAAGTGAGAGCACACAAGGGAGGGATGAGGATAGGTAAGACACCTAAAAAACTAGCTAGCATTTGTTGCCCTTAACGCAGAGAAACTAAAGCAGATACCTTAAAGCAACTGAGGCCAATAGGAAAAGGGGAACAAGTACTAGAGAAAAGGTGAGATCAAAAAGAATTAACCTAGAAGGTAACACCCACGCACAGGAAATCAATGTGAGTCAATGCCCTGTATAGCTATCCTTATCTCAACCAGCAAATACCCTTGTTCCTTCCTATTATTGCTTATACTCTCTCTACAACAAAATTAGAAATAAGGGCAAAATAGTTTCTGCTGGGTATTGAGGGGGGGTGAGAGGGAGGGGGCGGAGTGGGTGGTAAGGGAGGGGGTGGGGGCAGTGGGGAGAAATGAACCAATCCTTGTATGCACATATGAATAATAAAAGAAAAATGAAAAAAAAAAAAAAAGCTGAGCATGGTGGCCCACATCTGTCATCCCAATTATATGGGAAGCATAAATAGGAAGATCATGGTCCAGGCCAGTCTGGGCATAAAATTAGACCCCCATCTCAAAAACAAACAAAGCAACAAGGGGTGGGAGGGCAGGGGAGGAGGGCAGAGATGATTTAGATGGTAAAGCAACTGCCCAGCAAGCACAAGGCCCTGAGTTCAAATCCCATTACTACCCAAAAAAAAGTTTTTAAAAAAATTAAAGAATAATTGCCCAAAACAAGTATGGCCCAAAGAGCCCAGGAGAAAAGGAGGTTTGGAGCCATTAGCATCTCAAGTGGGAAAAAAGGTTTCTCCTATCCCAAGATACTGAAATTCAGAGACAACACTGGGAGTGAAAGGAATGGGATGAGAAAGAGAGCCACTCATAATTAACAAAATAAATAAAAGGGCCTCACCTCTTCTCTGAGCTCCTTCATCCTTTCCTCGAAATCATAATCCTTCTGCTTCTCTTCCATTTTTTTCTTATTGACCTCAAAACGTTTTTTCACCTGATCCAGAGTGGAACGTTCCACACGCATAGACATGCCCAGGTTTCGCTGATCTAGGTGGCATCAACAGCAAAGAAGGCAAGGTCATTACATCTTCAGCCCCTCAAAAAGTTTGGTCCTAGCTTTTTTCAAAAAAATATTTTTTTATAAAATACACAGCAAACATAATTATGTCTAAAAAGGTCTCGGCCTCACCTCTTCCCAGAAGCAGCAGCTGTAGATACCAAGATACAGGTGGTTTTCAACTGCTTACTGAGCAGGTGAACAACAGTGAGACCACCTAGACCCAGGTGAAGACTATGGTTTGGGTTTGCTGAGAACCTAGAACAGTATCTCACCTCATATGGTTTCCAAAAATATTACATAATGAAGTAAAGGATGGCCTGATGAAGCAACTGGAGCACTCCGTGGGCATCAAAAAGGGCTCATAAGAAATCACCCTTCCCCTCTCCCCCATCTCCATAAGCCAATCCCAATCCCAGCCACAAACTACCTCCAAGCCTTACGTTTCTTTCCATTAATGTGATCCAGGAAGTTGATGGAGTCCTTTACCACACAGTCACACACATTGCAGTAATATCTGACAGATGGGAAGAAACAGCACATGGGTCAAATCTGGTTTTAAGGATGTTACTGTTTTCAACTAAGAAACTCAAATTTTTAACCTTTTTTAGATATTTTATAAGGTCCCATTTCCAAAAAGCCTTAGCTCTTGGAAGAGGGTATCAGCAATCCTCCAAAGTAATCCCACCCTGGGTATCCTCTCATTCTGTACCAGGGTGGTCTGTGTGACCAACAGAGAATGTCAAAAGTGATGGCATGTCACTTCCAAGATTAGGTTATAAAAGCCATGGCTTCTGTCTTTGGATCACTTGCTCCGGAAAAGCTATATGCTTTATTGTGAGCAAACCTATGGAGAGGCCCACAAGGTAAAGAACTTTAGCCTCCAAACCATAAGCATGCGAGAGAGCTTAAAGCAGATCCTCCAACCTCATTCAAGCCTCAGCTAAATGCAGACCAAGCCAACTCCATAACTGCAGTTTCCTGAGAGACCCTCATCCAGAACCACCTACATAAACTAAGATTCCTTTTCCACAGAAACTACGAGCTGTGTTATTTTATGATGCTAAACTTTTAGTTAATTTACATAGCAAAGGATAACACAAAAAGAGGAATGAAAATGGGCTTACTAAACAGCTCAGAGAAGTGTCACTAATTGCTATGTGTGTTCCTCCTGCTGGAAATTCTAGCTGGACAGAGAAAGAGTGGTAGGAAAAGGTTAACAAGCTCTTGTGGTACCCTTCTTCCTACAAGTCTTGGTCTGGTAAGAATGTACACAACTAGGAACCTTCCATGACAACTACACCCTCTGCAATTAGTCTGGAACCTCAAACCTCTTTTTTCCCCCAATAACAGCTCCTGGCCTCCATTCCAGCTCCACCTCTTTTCTCCCCTAGAAATCGCTCAGTAGTCCTTTCATTTCTTCTGACAGAACAAATAATTCCTTTTCAGATATTGAAAGGAAGTCATAGTGCTAATATGATGAAGCCCACAGACTGACCCGCCTAGAGATACTACAGAATTAACTTGAGACTTTGAGGGACAAAGCCAAATCTAAGGATGGAATTAAGGGCACCAAGGTAATTATCCTGGGGCCAAGGACTCTCAACACTTCTTTTTTTTTTTTTTAGGTTGACTTTATTTATTTTTTTTTTCATTTTTCTTTTATTATTCATATGTGCATACAAGGCTTGTCAACACTTCTTAAAACCAACATATGTAATTTGTTAGGCCCAGTCTTGGCTTCAGAGAAAGACAAAAAGTTACTCACCCTCCCATCTCAGACTGTGGAGTGGTCTTGGTAATAACAATTGTCTTCCCAAGCTTGGATTCCAAGTCCACTTTGTAGTCCCTGTGCCGCAGAAGCTCCCTCTTGACTGGCTGTACTGGTTTCCCTGAAACATAGTGGGGATGAAAATCTCTCCAATACTAGTTTCTCAACCAGAAAGGAAAAAAATATATGAAACCCAAAATTCAGAGGACTACTCTCATTCCTTTTTTAATTCCTTAAAAATGGGACACAGCAGATACTTCAAGCAGCAGTTAGCAGCAGCTAGGGAGAATGTGAAAACAAGAAAAAATGATAAACAATCACCAGCTCATCACAACTTTTCTCCAAAGCCAGCACATTTAAAAGCAGTATGTCTTCTACTCTGAACTGAGGGTGGAGAAGTTCTGAATTTTCACTAGAATCAACTGTTTCAAAAGAGCAAGGGCCAGGCTCTGGTGGCTTATGCCTGTAATCCTAGCTACTTAGGAGGCAGAGATCAGGAGGATCACTGTTCAAAGCCAGCCCAGGCAAATAGTTCAAGAAGACTTTATCTCGAAAATACCCAATACAAAAAAGGGCTGGCAGAGTGGCACAAATGGTAAAACGCCTGCCCAACAAGAGTCCCAGTACTACAAAAAAAAAAAAAAAAACAGTAATATGTTCAGGAGATACACTAAGCACAGCAAAAAAGGAACTTGCTGGGGGCTGGGTCTAATTTTAAAAGGGGACCAACGTTTAACACAACAGACATGCAAAGCGCTATTTATAATACATGTTACATAAAACTAAAAGGATGCATACAAGATGATGTGGGAGTAAAGTAGAAAAATGTACGTTTAAAAACATGAAAACAAATATTTCTTTTTGTAAAATGAGATCTATCTAGGAGAGGAGCACCAACTTCCTGACACTGTGCAAGGCACAGAGAAACTGCAACACTAAGCACTAGATGAAACAATTTCTGGTGAGTTTTTCTCAGGCTAGTGGGAGGGTCTTGATTGGACCAGAAATGTTTTCCTCCCCCCATAAAGTTTCAAAGAATAAAGAGTGTCCTCAATAGCAGCAATGTCCTGCAGCAAAATACTCTTCTCTGTCGCTACTAAGTATTCCAGTCTCTTCTCTGTAAGAACTAAATAAGCCAAGTAAAAGGAAGGCAAGGAAACAGAGAATAACAGAGCTGAACAGCACCTCAAAACCCCTTCAGGTCGCCTCCTGACTCTCATTTTTTACAAGTAGAAAAACCGAGGGCTGGGGAAGTAACACTGCCAGAGATAGCACTGAGTAGGAGCGCAGCGCATTTCAATTCCCCACCGGCTCTCGAGCCACTGCATCGCCTCTACGATCCCCTTAGCCCTTGATGAAGTGAGCACCCACCATCCTTCTTTTCTCTTTCTTCCGTGAGCCTCTTCTCGGCGAGTTTCTCATATTCATCTTTATCCCACTTTCGGCGAAAGTCCAAGTTTTTTGTCTGTAGGGGGAAAAAGCGCTCAAGATCCGTCGCTCTAACTATGTCCGGACCCCTAGAGAAACTAAGACAGCTGCCTCCTCGTCACCAAGACGACCCCAAGACCTTTCGAAAGTGAAGCCTCTCTGGACCTCATCAGGAGGTTCAGGTGGACTCAAGACCCCAACCCAAGAGACCTCCGTGATTCCACCTTCTCTGCGCCAGGGCCTTCCGGAGGTTCTCGAACCCGGACCCTAAGATCGCGAAGAGGTATCAAGAAGTCGGTCAGGTGCCCGAGTTGGTCTCTATTCAGCGATGAGAAAGTACCCCCACCCGACCCCACAATCATCCTCCTGGCACACAACACCTACCCCGCTGCCCGACGCCATCTTCACAGCGAAGTGAATGGGAGGCCGGAAAATGCCGTAAAAAAAGGCCTGGAGCCGTAAGGCAAGATCGCCCTCCAATAAAGTTAGAGGCTCGTGTTCTTAACGCGCTAAGGACTGGAGGGATTCTAAAACAGGCTTGTTGGCCCCGCCTCTATTCCAAGGAGATGGCGCAAGCGCAAAGAAAACGTGAAGCAACACGGAAGTAAGGGCGCCTGCAAACGTCTTTGGTTTTTTCTTTGCCCTGGCTTTCAAAACAAGCATGGAAGGATTAGTCAATTTATTTTACAAAAGTTAGGAAGCAGTGCCCTCTCATCTAATCTAATCAACTTTATCATTGTCAAGAGTTTCTACACCTTCGCTTAAAGGCTGAAGAACTCTTAGGTATTCTAAATGTCCCATTTACCAGTATGCACTCGAGGAATATGGTCTTAACTGTACCAGTGTTTGCAATGGCACCTTTCCCAAGGCACGGAAGAAAATCACCTTTTGCACTTGGGAACTTTTTGGTTAAACTCATTTTTCTTTAAACTGGGGAACGTAACAGTCATTCCATGCGTAGGGCACAATTTAATCAACATGATTGTACTTGAGAAGGCAGGTCATCAGCAACACCCTAAAGCACTCTGGCAAATGGCAGATAGCAAATGATTTTTAACAACATAAGTATGTCTACAAGTTAGGGGGAGAGAGAGAAGGGAAACTGATTGTTCCTTTCAGTGAATACAGAAGCATTTCCCCAGGGAGCTTACTCCTGGCTTAGAATTCTCCAGTGTACATTCAAGCATTTTTTTCTATGACCTATGCAAATGAATCCCTTGGTAACAAATTGCCCAAACTACTACCCTTAACATTTTATTTAACATATTATCTAACCACTTCTATAACAGCCTTCATGGCAGGATAATAATCACAGCCGTGATTTTGGCACAGAAAATGGGTTCCAAAATCTCAAAAGATCAGATCTTCATCTTGTCATCTATGAAGTTCAGTTTTCAAGATTATTATACAGCCCCACCCTGCTAGTATTAGCAGTGGATACAATCAGTATGGATACTGCCATGCCCCTAGGATAGCATCTCTGTCCTCAAACAAAGCAGAAAACAGCCATTATTCATCCTTGCTCTTTCCAAAACTCCTGGCCAGGTCAAGGGCTGGATGTAGACAAATTCTCCAGAAGCTGGTTCCAAAGCTACAGTGAAATGCTAAGTATCTGATTGCTGGTCTCAACGGTATAGAATCCTTGGCACAAGGCAATTCTTCCAGGGTCTTGCCCACAGCAACCATCTCAGCTCCTCTTGACAGCATTCAGAGGCATTTTAAATTTGCTTCTGCAGCTAGTGTGTCTTTTCTCATACAAGCCACCTGTACCCATGCACAGTTGCTGCTTACACAAGCCTGTAAGTTCTTAGAGCCTTCTGTAGTTCCTTATCCATGAACGGGAAGAGGAGGCAGAAGGCACTTGTCACCCATGTTGGCTAACTTGTGAAGTCAACCAGGAACTCAGTCCTAGATGAAAACTTTTCTACAAAGAGCAGCAGATGGCAATCAGGCAAGGATCAAGACTCAGACAGTCGCTTCTGAATTTCAGCCACAAGATTTTCCCGTTTGATGGCCACCTGAAACATAAGAGAACCCTTACATGGCAAACTAAAGTGATACTAGCTCCTTAGCCACTGTTTTTCCGGATTCATTTTACTCTGCATCTGTTTCTGCTATTTATTCAACCAGCAGGGAGTAGTGTGGGCATCAAGCTGACCTGGATAATGTATACCCTTGAGACTATAGGCATCCAACCAAGTACCAGTGACTCACACCTATAATCCTAACTACTTGGGAGGCTGAGATCTGGAGGATTGCAGTTCGAGGCCAGCCCAGGCAAACAGTTTGCAAGACCCCCATCTCCAAAATAACCAGAGCGAAATGGACTAGAGGTATGGCTCAAACTGTACAGCATCTACAAATTTGCAAGCACAAAGCCAAGTTCAAACCCCAGTCCCATAAAAAAGGAAAAAAAAAAAGACTATAGGGATCTAAAATAAAGATCTATGTCTATTTCGTCCATTAGTCTCAAAACACCATGTTGAATTTCATTTGTTCTTCTGCCCACACAGTCAATACTAACAGCAACGGTTGCTTGAGATGGGTCTTCATCCATCTCTATCACTCTTAAACCTGAAGACATTTCCTCAGTCAAAAGAACACATTTCTTAAAGAATGTGGGAAATGGGTGTGGTGGCAAACACCTGTACTCCCAGTACTTAAGTGGCTAAGGCAGGAAGATTTCAAGTGTGAAGCCAGCCTGGGCTAAATAGTTCTAGGCCAGCCTGAGCTACATAGAAGACCCTGTCTCAAAAAAAAAAAAAAAATTGGGGGAAAGATAGAAATATTTGGTCTCTTCTATTTCTGCCAGCTCCCACTTACCTCTTCTCTACTGGGCACTGAACGGAGTTTGATGACACCTTCTTTCTGTTCTTGCTCACCAATAATGACCACCAGCGGAATGCCCATGTTCTCACAATAGTGCAGTTGGGTTAATAGTTTAGGGTTGTTCTTGTACAGCATCTCTGCCTGAAAAGGGTAAAGACAGAGTAGGGGAATTAGAGTGACCACAATACATAAGCCCCAAGAACATACACTGCCAAAGAAGCCAGAAGTAAGTGGCTAGCCCTCTAGTGGTAGGCTAAAAAGGTTGAGTTCCACCCTAGGCATAAGGTAGAAATGAGGCTTGCTCATGAATTCCACATATACCTAGATGGCTCAGATATCAGCTCCACCATACCTTGATGCCAGAATCCCAAAGCTCTGCAATTAGCTTCAACCGTTCTTGAAGAAAGTTCTTCTGGGGTGTGGCCACAAACACTTGGGTTTCTGTGGTTCGTACCTTCTCACCAGAAGCCTGATTAAAAAAAGAAGAAAACAAAACTAATTTTAAAAAAAATTCCTCTGCACTAGTAATTTCAAAGAAGAAAAGAATCATCAGAAAAATAGTCCAATTGTACCTTCAGAAACAGGTAATCAGACCTCCAGACCTACCTCACCCCTATCTAGGACCTACCTTCATCTTCTGTTCCATAATGTAGAAAATTCGCTCTACTCCAATGCTCAACCCCACACACGGCACCTTGTGGCCCTTGGGGTCAAACATGGCCACCAGCTCATCATAGCGTCCACCAGCAGCCACACTGCCCACATTCAGAGATTCCTCCCCGGCCTTAGCTGCAGTCTGTAACAGCACTGCTTCATAGATCACTCCTGTGTAGTAATCCAGTCCCCGAGCCAGGCTTAGGTCAAAGGAGATCTGTACAGACAAGACTGCAATCAGTCCCAGACCAGATTCTGAGAGCCCTAGAGATCAGCAGGTCCGTTAACAACTCAACTTAACCTTCTCAGAGATTCCAAATAAAGTCAGGTATTCAAAGAGCAGTTTCAGGTCAGTCAGGCCCTCCAAGGCCTGCTTGTTCTGGGATAATCTGGGATCCTGGAACATTTGTTCTACCAGGGATATTCCACCTGGGGAGAAAAGTGGGGAGAAATAAGATGTATACTATTTACCCAGATGCATTTCATCCAAATTTATTTGTAAATATGCTCTATCTATTCCTCCTCATTTTCATTTTTCTTTTTTTTTTTTTTTTTTTTTGGTGATAACTGGGGTTTGATCTCAGGGCTTCACACTTGCTACTTTTTAAAGTTATTCCACCTGCTCAATTTCTTTAAAAAGAAAAAGATTCTGGTCTCCTATGACCAGACCCTCCTCTTCCACCTCTACCTTTTTATCTGAGACACAAAATAGTTATAAAGAAAAGGGAAATTAAATTCAGGAACTTAAAACCTCTATGGAAAGGAACCAATTCAGAGGTAGAAGTTGAATACATATCACTTTCATCCTGCATCTATCACAATTCTGAAAACCCTGGTTCTTACCGTGACATTTGACATAGTCCCCAATTTGATCAGCCACCTCCGGAGCCAGACCTTTCTTTGCCACCATCTCATGTCTCACATCTTTCCAAGACATCTGCATAAATACCCAAATGTAAGCTCACCCCCAAGTCGTCCTTTCTCTAACTGGAAAAGTACATCTCACTTTCATTCAGTATGTATGTCATGAGTAGCTAATGGTATACTCAACAAAATGAGAGGCAACTTAAGAAATCCACTCACAATCTCTATTGTGAATAGATTCAACACACTGCTTTGGAATATCTCCTAACTTTCCCCCAAAAAACAGCTCACTTCCAGCCACTGTCTCCTTATTTTTCCCTAATGGTATAAATTTGAGGGGAGGACAAAACCCAGACAAGGTCTACTGAAGCATGTTTTCTTTCATTACCTTGTCTAGTTTGTCCATCGAGGCACAGATGGCACGGAATTTGCTTTCAGGAACACCGCAGACAGCAAAAATCCCATCTATAATCCGCCGGTCATTAACCTGTGAACTCAGTGTAACTGAAGTACCCTGTCAATGCTCTTTCCCCCAAAATAATAGCTGTCCCCAGTCTTTTGACTCTAAATTGGATAGAAAGGAAATTTCATAGGAAAAATATGTGCGTATTTAAACATATATTCAATATATTATATACATTTGAGTATATATTCGAATACATATGCGCACATATATATGTCTGTATACATGTATGACACATGTGTATGTATATCTATATACATATATACATATAGGTATGTACATATATAGAGACGTGTACACATACACACACACACATACACACATATATACACACACATGTATTACACACACACACATCAAGCCAAATCCAGACGTCTCCCCAAGTCCCCAGCCCGGGCCTCACCTTAATGAGAAAATCCCCCAGCTGCAATCCACTTAAGATCTCACATATGATCTTCAAACACTCTGCATCCGGGATCATAGGATCAAACTGACCAGCAATGTCGAAATCCTGTAGCAAAGAAAAAGACAAGAAAAAACCTCCACTGATCAACCAATTCCCAGGTTTACTACCAAGTTATGCTGTCCCTGTCAGGTCACTTACACACTGGCAGAATTCCCTGTAGCGGCCTTGGGCTATGGTAGGGCTCTCCCGCCGCCACACCTTTCCAACTTGGTAACGTTTCATCTTCTTCAATTTATTCATGGCCAAATAACGAGCAAAAGGGACCTCACATAAATAGATTAAGGAATAAAGATATTGTATCCAAAGTTTTAGGCCTAGCCTACAGGCATTAAGGAGGACTGGGCCTCTAGATGAAAAGGCTCTTCTCTGTTTTGTTTCTCACTATCCCTGAAACATAGCAGTACTTCCCATTCAATATATATATATTGACTAGTGTCACATGAAGGAATCTTATCTAGCAAAACTGAAACTTGAGCAGAAAAGAGGGAAGGCAGAGATAAAAAATGACCAAAGAAATTCACGTTTCAGCCATTTCATCCCATTCAGATCAATACCCAATGAAGTCAAGCTTCAGAATCTGAATTTACCTGTAACTTCAGACCCTTGTTTCTAAAAGTGCAGGTCAAGGACTACATGCATTTTAGTTACTCAGAATGTCTGTTTAAAATGCAAATTTTTGAACCCCACTTCAGTTACAGAATTAAGACTCCTTGGGGCCAGGCAGTAGTGGTTCATGCCTATAATCCTAGCAACTAAAGAAGCAGCGATCAGAAGGATCACAATTCAAAGTCAGCCTGGGCAAATAGTTCCAGAGAGTCTATCTTGAAAAAACCCATCACAAAAAAGGGCTGGTGGAGTGGCTCAAGTGGTAGAGCACCTGCCTAGCAACATGAGGCCCTGAGTTCAAACCCCAGTACCAAAAAAAAAAAAAAAAAAAAAATCTAGGGGTTGGACCAGGAATCTGTGTTTCTGCAAAATTCCCCAAGGGATTCTCATACACACTGAAATTAAATGACGGGGAAGAAAGAGTAATAGAGGGATGAATTTAACCAAAGCACATTATATACATGAATGGAAATATCACAATAAATTGCTTGTACAATTAATACATACTAATAAAAAAAGTTGGCGGGGGGGGGGGGGGGGTGATTAAATGACAGGGCTCCAAGCCAGGCTCTGATGGTAGAACTGCCTTCTGGGAGAAACTGAAAGTAAAGGCTACTGCCAATCGAGTTATACCTCCACAGAGTTACTGTGTTTCCTTTTGTCAGAGAAAGCATTCTGGATTTGGAAAGAGATAGGTCAGGCTCCAGCACTCAGAAGGATACAGTAAGGTCATAGCGAAGGGACAACAGCTCTCCACCTTGATCCTTCAGGTCATAGATGAGCCCAAAGTTCTCTCCACACTTCTCAGTGAGCATTTCCTGCAGGAGTCAAACAAAAAGAGCCACAGTTCAAAGGATGACTACAGAACACAGATGAGTTCTTTGGAACACTGAAGGCGGGTTAAAAAAAAAGGGGGGGGCGGTATTCCAGGCAGGGGAGACCCTTACCTTCAGTTCAAATGCTGGAGTGTCCAACCCTTTTGCTCCATGACGTTTAAAGCAGCTAACAACCATATCAAGAATTTTTTCTCTCACGACTATCTGCTGAGGACTATGATCCCTGGTACCCTGGAAAACAAAAGCAGCCCTAGTACAAAGACAAAAAAAAGCCCATTTAAGACAAAAAATTAAACTACACTTAAAATCTAAGGTTTAAAACTGAAAGTTCTGAGATCAGATAACCCTGATTTCCATCTAGGATTGCAATACTGGTAAATGAAGTTAGGGCCTCATGCATACTAGGCAAGCACTCTACCACTTGAGCCCCAGTCCCAGCTCTTCTTTTTGTTTAATTGAGTTTAAAAGGCTATTAAATGGGGTCAGAGAAATAAGCAAAGCAGAGGTCAATCCTCCATGACACTCAAATGAGACAGAGTAGGCAAAGGGCATTTACCTTTGGGATCTTGACAATAAAATTTGGTTTCTCTTGATCTGATTTCAGTTGGGCTGTTAACACTGCCTCTGCTACCTAGAAGAAAAAGGAATATGAGATGTGGCTCCCCTGGACACTGGTCAGATCTGTGACATCTCTGACCTATGGATCACCAACCAGCAAAGACCCTTGACAATGAGAAACAGGAGACTGAGCACCATTTTATCTATCCTGACCTCAGCATCCCACCTTCAAGCACCCACAATGTATATACAATTATGCATGCAACATATACAAGGTCAGGTCTCCACTTAAATACAGTGAAACAATATTCAATGTATTTGGAGTTTTTAAAATGCCAGAAAAGGCTCAAGCTCTGAGAACAGTGAGGGCACTGAACAACACTACTACCAACCACCGTGTAGGAGTGGAATTTATATGATCTTTTCTTGTTCTCAGTTCCTACTTAAACAGCAAAACTAAGAATTCTCAACAAGGTAGCATTACTTATCAGGCTTAGAGATAGGGGAAATGTAACTTGAAGAGGTCCAGTCCAAGAACAAAAAACAAATGTGTGGAAGGAAAAGGAATGGATTTCCTGATTGAACTCAACTCAAACTAATAGATGCTGTGACTGAACATAAACAAAAGATCTGAATTCTGTTGTTCATGATAGCATAAAGTAGCTACTTGGGGCTTTAGGGACTTTCCCAAGTAAGGCACAAAAAAATCACTGGCTTTATTACAACCAAGTTGCATGCCCTTCCAGAAAGAGAGGGTGTGGTAATTTCACACACTCTACTGGTGATTCTCTCCCCAAAGATAAGTACAATTCAAGTCCACAATCCCTCCTCCATAATTCCAAAATCCAAAAATCTCATAAAACTGAAAATGTATTCCTGAAATTCATCTCAGTTTCAATTCTTTTGTGAATTTAGTCTACTTAGGATCTTTAACCATCTCATTAATGGAACTATCCATAGGTTTTGAATAAGAAATACGTCAACAATTTTAGATTTAGTGTGTATCTGTATTAAAATACTTCCTTTCCATATATCAGTAGATAAATCACTTTTCAGTCTCCGTTTCGTCAAACTATAAAATGAAAACAAAAGCCCCAACCTCTCAAGATTGCTCTAAATATTAAATGCTTAGCTCAATGCCGGTACAAAATGGGCGCTCAGTAAAAACCAATTGTAATAATACAATACAGGCCACGCGTGTCCATGCTTTCAGACCTCGTCTCCCGGCCCCCGGCAGCCCCGAGACACCTCAGTCTGGCTCACCTGGCCATGACAACCTGCCTCCCGGATGCACACAGCGCGGGGAGGTCGCAGGAGCTGGCTGAGCAGTGTAGCCCAGGCCCTCCTGGGCAGGAGTCCGAGCTGGGGCATCGTGCAGCAGGCTTTCCGGGACAGGAGCCAAATGCCCGAGAAGCAGACAGGCAAGAACCCCACAAAGATGTAGAGCGCTGGAGAAGAGAACGTGGAACATGAAAGACCTGCGCACTGACTTAACCCCGCAGGCTGACCGCCGGTTGGCCCAAGCTCCCTGACCCGGAAGTAGTTTTTGCACTCGGTGGAGACTCTCTAGGCATGCGGGCGGGGGACTCGATAGCCGGAAGTCATCCCGGCTCAGGCTGCGTTCATCCCTGCGGGTGTAGACAGCAGTCAGCTTAAGGTGGCAATCGGAATGGCAGATCGAGCTGCGCTGGAGGAGCTGGTGCGACTTCAGGGAGAGCACGTACGGGGCCTCAAGCACCAGAAGGCCAGCGCTGAGCAGGTGCGACATAGGCGGCAGGAGAGTGGCCAGGCACAGTCAGGGACTTAAAACGGGGGTGGGCTGGCCAGAGGACAGGGATGTGGACGAAGGTACTGGGCTGGGGTGGGGAGGTTAGCCAGGGTGGGTCCCGACAGAAGCAAGGCTGGGCCCAGGCAGAGAGGTCTGCCCCAGTTCCTGATGTGGGAGGAATATCGAATGAATGGCGAGGGAAGAAGGGGCGACATATGGATCGCCCAGAGGCTTCTTTCCCCCACAGATCGAGGAGGAGGTGGCAAAACTCCTGAAACTGAAGGCACAGCTGGGCCCTGATGAAAGCAGACAGAAGTTTGTGCTCAAAACCCCCAAGGTAATAAGGGGCCTCTGAGAGAGTCCCTAATCCACTCCCAAGGGTGGGTAGATCTGCTTCCCTGAACCGGGTCATTGAAGAGGATCTGAAATAATGCAGAGAAAACCATAGTTGCTCTGGGTACTGGGCTGGATTAAACTCCACCTGAGTCATTCTGAGATGGCAAAGTGATAACAGAAATGACTCTGGGTGTTCAAGGGAGTCACCCTGCTGCTCCTACTCCTTTCATTCAGTAAATACTCTTTCAGGGCTTACATTACCCCTAGCACTGAATACACCATGGTAGACAATACAGCCTGCCCTTACGGAACTTACATTCTACTGAAAGAGACAGATTTAGGACAGATAATCCCACACATGGATATATAATTACAAATTGTGATCAGTGATAAAAAGAAATTGACAAGGATTCTCAGAGGAAGGCTTACTGAGGAAGAGATGCACTAATGGACTAAACAGATGGGTAGGAGATAGCCAGGAGAACAGTGTAAGAAAGATACGGCCACAGACTATGGAAGCTCTGAATCAAGAAAGACTGATACTTTCCAGGACTAGAACCCAATACAGAGGGACAGTAGGGTGAGGTGACATTGGAGATTCCTACCTCATCCTCTGGGATTTCAGTTAAGATGCCATTCTCTGTAAGTTCTATGGGTAAAAGTATTTACCTCTTTATTTGGGTTCACTTGGCATTTCATATTACTGTGCTGACTTTTAGTAGTTATTCCTGTGGTTTATTTACCTAATGCTGGGATTAGGTGCCTGTAAATAAATAGGAATGTATTGAATGTATTTGAAATTCAATTTCAAAGAAGAAGATGATCTATTTTCATGTGTTAAGGTTAATTCTTTGAGCTACTAAATTCATTGAGCTGTTCCTTTCCACACACAACTCTTGTTCAGAGGTTAAAGAGATAGTGTAAAATCTCAAAGTAATAATGATCAATAATTATTCCAATTATTGAGTAAGGTAAAAAACTTAATGAAGAATTTATGATAGATCAGTCTATCTAAACCCAATGATCAGTACCCCACCACCATCTTTTTTTCTTCTGATCAGTCTTAACATCACTTAAAAGCAGGAGAACCAGATATGTTCCTGCTGATATGATGCAATCAATAAGAAGTACATAGCACCACATATGAAGAATTCTTGCCAGGAGAATTTGAACTTGAATCTAATTAGGCCTTCAGACTAGCTACCAGTTTATAGGAAATACAAGATGGAGGAACATGTTAAAAAATCTAACTGTGGAAAACTTTTCAGTACAAGATTCCCTCAACAAATAAATGACATGACAAGAAAAAAAAAAAAAAGGAAGATGGGGTGTAACTCAGTGGTAGAGCACATGGTTAGCATGCTTGAAGCCCTGGGTTCCATCCTCAGGACCACAAAAAAAGGTGACTGTTGTAGATTAAATAGCTATATCAGCCAAATACAATGTATAGACTTTATTTAGAATCTGATTAAAATAAGCCAATGATAAAAGGATATTATTAAGGCAGCCAGGGGAAATTAAACATGGCTTTAAAATACTTAAGGAGAAAATGTCAGGGATTAAGTAAGAATAAATGTTACTGGTTGTTGAAGTTGGGTAATGAGTATATGGTGATCTATAATACTATTCTCTATAATGTACCTGAAATTTTCCATAATGTTAAGAAAAAATGAGGTTATGCTGAAAAGTTAATATTCGCTTTAGTTTACTGAAACATTTCTTTTTCTTTACTAGCATATATTATTTGTACAAAAGGATTTCGTTACAATACTTGTAGATGTGCATATGGTGTATCTTGTTCAAATTTATAACCTCTGTCCCTCCTCCTTTTCTCCCCTCCCACCTCCTTAAAACAATTTCAGTAATCTTCATAATTCTAAAGTACTTCAAACATATTTCCCCACACACACCCTCTCCTTTTGCCCTCCCCGCTCCTACTGATAACCACCTCCAAACAGAATCTGTAAACCTTATTTCTTTTTTTTTTTAATTTTTATTTTATTCATATGTGCATACAATGTTTGGATCATTTCTCCCCCCTTCCCTCCACCCCCTCCCTTAACCCCCCCTCACTACCCGGCAGAAACTATTCTGCCCTTATCTCTAATTTTGTGGAAGACAGAGTATAAGCAATAATAGGAATATAAAACTCATTTCTTAATGTGTGGTTCATATTTACAATAGTAATATGGAGACAAGACTTTCAAGGAGTCTTTGTGGTCAAACTATTTTGATGTTATTTTCTTTTTTTACTATGTTAACGTTTGCACTGAAAGTACAAAAGCACTCATGAATAGAACTCCTGGTATCTTAGCAGGAAGGAAAGAGGGGAAATTTACTGGACTTTGGTGTAGTATGAAAAAAGAATATCCACAGTTCTTTGAAAAGTTCATTAAAATACCCCTCCTTTTGTAACTACATATCTGTATAAGGTTAGATTTTGTACATATACTTCAACCAAAACGATACACAACAGAAGTGAGATATAAGAAGCACATATGAGAATCAGCTGTCTTATTAAAGCAGACATTAAAAATTTGTAAAGACGTAATCAGTGCCATTTTTCTCACTTGATTTTTTGTTTTGGAAAATAGTTACACTTTCCTAAAATATTATTTGTGTTAGTTTGTCATGAATGTTAATAAATATTTTAATTTCTAACCCAGTAAATATTGTAAGTATAATCCACTTTGGATTTATAGTGAAAGTGTTAAGAGATCCTGAGACCAAAGACTTTGGAGTAGATTGTAAAAGCCCAGACTAAAAGTTCTGACCTGGAAGGAGAACAGAGTTCTGCCACAAACTGGCTACATGGCATAAGCTAATGACTTAAGCTCTCAACATCATTGATTTACTAGTAAAATGTATCTGCCATGCCTGTGTCTTATAGCTGTTATTGAAACAGGTAACAAATAGTAATATTAATGAGAATTTAAAAGACAATTATGGGGAGAGAAGTAGAGGTTGAGAATAAGAAAGGGGGTGAATTTGATCTAAGTACAATATATGCATGTGTGTAAATATCATGAAACCCCTTTGTACAATGTATAATTTATGCTAATTTTTTTTAATTATGTTGACTCAACTCATTGAGCTAGTTTGAGTTGGTTATGTGCTTGTCATCAAGTAGGTTTGTAGGTGTTTTTTGTTGGTTTTTTTGTTTTTGTTTTTGTTTTTGGCAGTACTAGGGTTTAAACTCAGGGGCTCAGGATTCCTAGATAGGTGCTCTACTACTTAAGCCGCTGTGCCAGTTCTGCTCTGATTATTTTGGAGATGGGGTCCTATGAACTATTTGACTTGGACTGGCCTCAAACCTCAATCCTCCCCATCTTAGCCTCCCAAGTAGCTCAGATTACAGGCATGAGCCACTAGCACCCAGCTAAGTATGCAGGGAAATTTTATTTATTTGTGGTACTAAGGTTTGAACTCAGGAACTTGTGCTTGCTAGGCAGGCACTCTACCACTTGGGACACACCCCCAGCCTAGGGAAATAGTCTCCTATTCCCAGAAAATGTTTTTAGAGCACTGCTTAGAGAAAAGTATTTTAAGAGTTCTAGAAAATAGGGCTGGCAGAGTGGCTCAAGTGCCTAGCAAGCAAGAGGCCCTGAGTTCAAATAAAAAGAATTCTAGAAAACAGAATCAAACTTAAAAGGAAATAGAATGGGATGTAGAAGGCTGTCAGCAAATGAATGTAGGAATTAATAGGTAATTATTTGTTTTGTGTTACTACACAGTGGCCTGTAGGAAAATCTAAGTTTTGGTCAGGATTTGCTTTCTTCATTGTTTAGATCAACCTTACATATTTTCAGAAATTATTACTCTTTTTGTTTTAAGTCTCATCCTTGGTTCTTTGACTGATTTTGACTCTAAGGGCACAAGAGACTACAGTCCTCGGCAGATGGCAGTTCGGGAAAAGGTGTTTGATGTAATCATCCGGTGCTTCAAACGTCATGGTGCAGAAGTGATTGATACACCTGTGTTTGAACTAAAGGTGAGAAATGGGGGATGAGAAGCTGCAAAGTAGAAGAGTGAGTATATGAAAACCAAAGAGAATAACAAAGACAGTCTGTGGTTACTAGAGGTTAGAACTTAACATATGAATAAGAGGGACACACAGTTCAACCCATGACAACAATCCATGTACATATGTTTGAGTCTACACACTGGCAGTTTTCAGGCTTTTTAACTCTTTGCCAGTCTGGTAAGTAAAATATGTTATGCCCTATTGAAGACCTCACTGGGCATGGACTGCTACAGTAATGCCCTTAAGACATTCAGTCTTAGCTTTTAACATTGTTCAGATATCAGATGGTATAAAAACACCTCATGTTTGCTGGTCTGATAATTCATTCCTAGAAGCTTGTCCTCAAGAAAAATAATTTTTTTTTTTTTTGGCAGTGCTGGGGTTTGAACTCAGGGCCTCGTGCTTGCTAGGCAGGCACTCTACCACTTGAGCCACTCCATTAGCCCTTTTTTTGTGTGGGCTGTTTGCTCTGGGGCTGGCTTCAAACCTCGATCCTCCTGATCTCTGTCCTGAGTAGCTTTATACCCAAATATGTTTATTGAAATGTTAAGAAAATTTTGTTTTAAATTGCAATAACCTGAATATCTAACAGTAACATTAGCAAGAAAATAAGTACATAGCTTTTCCTCACTGGAATAATATACATCTTTTAAAAACAATACTTTAGTTCTATCATTAAATAGAAGAAAATCAACTCAAAATGGGTGTTTTCTTTTAATTGTAACTACATCAAACATGTAAGCACTGGAATAAAAAGAGGGAATATAGACACATGGAAACTAGCCAATTATTCATGTTAAAGTAGTAGGTTTTATTCATAATGTTCTTTTAGGGCCTGAGTATGTACCTCAGTGGTAGGACGCTTTCCTACCAAGGCCTGAGTTCTACCCCTAGCACAGCAAAAAATAAAAATAAAAAGTTCTTTTAAATTGTTATATTTATTAGTGTGGTCACATTTCTTTATGGTTTCTCTAGGAAACACTGACTGGAAAGTATGGAGAAGACTCAAAGCTTATTTATGACCTGAAGGACCAGGGTGGGGAGCTGCTGTCACTTCGTTATGACCTCACTGTATCTTTCTAAACTTGGGCTCTTTGGTGTGTGGGGTGGGGGAGGGAACCTGGGTTTGAACTCATTGCTTTGTACTTGCAAAGCAGGCACTCTGCCACTTAAACCACACCTCCACTCCATTTTACTTTGGTTATTTTAGAGATGGGGGTCTCGCAAATTATTTGCCTGGGCTAGCCTCAAACTGCAGTCCTCCCAATCTCAGTCTCCCAAGTACCTAAGATTACAGGCATGAGCCCCAGGCACCCAGCTAAACTTGGGCTCTTGAGACTTTGGATGGATTGGCCCTCACTGGGCTGGGGCTATTTCTAGCCTCACATTTAGGGACAGGCAGACATAGATAAGATTAAATATGAAGCCTCTGGCAATTAGGGGAATTGTTTCTCAAACCAGGATGAGACTTTGGCTAAATAGAACATAGCCTTAGAAATCTTCTGAATCCTGAATGAGACCTCAGCTTTCTGTCAGGGCCCAGTTCCCAGTTCTATAATCCCCTGGCTCTTGAATACCTCTCCCCTACCCTGTCCAGTGGACAAAGTTTTCTCTAATTGACCAGTAGCACATTTTCTTTATTCACAAACTACACAGAGAATCAACTGCTTAGGAATTCTACAAGGGGCCCATTTTCTGCTGTGTCAGTCTGCCCAGACCTTTGCTGTGCTCAGCATAGTCCAGGGAGACACTACCAAAGAGGAAGAAGCCTTAATCTTTTTGAGACTTTAGCTGCCCCTGTGGTAGCACAGTTGATTCTTTCTCATGTTCAGAAATGTTAATCTTATGGGTGGTGGTTTTACCCAGAAAGAAGGGTGGGGAGTGGGGGGTTAGATCCAGCTTCTGTGAGTAATGATAACTTTGAAACAGCAATAGGAGAGTCTTTCTCCTTAACTCTGTCATCAGGTTCCTTTTGCTCGATATTTGGCAATGAATAAACTGACCAACATTAAACGCTACCACATAGCAAAAGTGTATCGGCGGGATAACCCAGCCATGACCCGAGGCAGATACCGGGAATTCTACCAATGTGTGAGTGTTGGGAAACTGTGGGATACAATGGGTAGGTAATTCAAGCTCTTCCTCAAGTCAGTAGAATGAACAAACCAAATGCCCCAGATAATGCTGTTAGGTATTTTCTGCAGTGTTTTATGTAGATTTCACAATGACTTTGTAGAGAGTGGAAGAGAGGGATTTTCTCCATCTTACTTGCATATGAGTAAACTCAATACTCAACAGATGAAGAGATCTTAGGGGTAAAACAAGCAATCCTGGCCCATTGTTCTTTATATTAAACCACAGCATGAGATGAGGAAATTTGAAGTATCTAGATTGATAGCAGGCCTTCTGGTAGATAAAAAAAGTAGTGAAAGACTCAGGCTGAATAATTATGCCACAGCAGAAAGAGGAATTAGGGAAGAAGATGATGAAGAAATAGATGATGAAGGAAAATGGTCCCACAGATGAAATGGACACTGAGACTCTTGAGAACCCAAGAATGCTGGGATTTTCCTCTGAGGTTATGATTAGACATAGAGAAAGAAGGGAGCATGGGAAGGCCTGTGCCTGAGTGCGAAGAAAGCAGAACTCCCAGGATTCCTCCATTAAGATGACTAAATCCCTGAGGACCTCTATAGCCACCCCTTTCCCTACAGGATTTTGACATTGCTGGACAATTTGACCCCATGATCCCTGATGCAGAGTGCCTGAAGATCATGTGTGAGATCCTGAGTTCACTTCAGATAGGTGACTTCCTGGTCAAGGTCAGAGCTGAAGGGGCTGGGAGGGGAAGATAGGGCCTGGCCTCTCAGGAGAAAATCCTATGCAGAGGGACCAGTAGCCCAAGTGACCAAGCCTATTGAGGGTCACAGAAAGAGATTCCCTCCTCACTATGCCTTGGGTCCCCACAGGTAAATGATCGGCGCATTCTGGATGGGATGTTTGCCATCTGTGGTGTTCCTGATAGCAAGTTCCGTACCATCTGCTCCTCAGTGGACAAGCTGGACAAGGTAACTACCCAAACACCTAACTTCTTTTCCCAGATCCCACCCTACTTTAAGCAGTGGAAAACAAGATTAGGAGATGTGACTGCCTCTATGCATTGGAGGAGGATTTGTCCCAGCATGTAGGTTGAAGGGCAGTTTCTACTAGAAAACTACTCTCCCAAGAAGGGTCCACATTTGTTTTGTGGTTGGGATGTTGCCCAGTGGTCTCTGACTAGTGTTGTCTGACCCAGGTATCATGGGAAGAAGTGAAGAATGAGATGGTGGGAGAGAAGGGCCTTGCGCCAGAGGTGGCTGACCATATTGGGGACTACGTCCAACAGCATGGTAAGGAGCAGAACCCAGCTTCCGCACAGCCATGCCTCTGTCCTCAGTTGTACAGTTGAAGAGTGTGTGTGTGTGTGTGTGTGTGTGTGTGTGTGTGTGTTAAGGGAGAGAGAGGTGTGTTCATGTGCACAGTACTTGCAATCCAGGCAAAAGATAGACCCACTGCTTTTTTCTTCTTGTCAGTCTGGCCCACAAATTTGTCTCCCCAGGCGGAGTGTCCCTGGTGGAGCAGCTGCTACAGGATCCTAAACTATCTCAAAACAAGCAGGCCTTAGAGGGCCTGGGAGACCTGAAACTGCTATTTGAATACCTGACCCTGTTTGGCATTGATAACAAGGTGAGTCAAGTTGGGATGGGAGACTGGCTGACCTCTGGCTGATCAGGTCCTTGATATTAATCTGGTACTGGCCATATCCTTATCTCCACAGATCTCCTTTGACCTGAGCCTTGCTCGAGGGCTGGACTATTATACAGGGGTGATCTATGAGGCAGTGCTGCTACAGACCCCAACTCAGGCAGGGGAAGAACCCCTGGGTGTAGGCAGCGTGGCTGCTGGAGGGCGCTATGATGGGCTGGTGGGCATGTTTGACCCCAAAGGGCGCAAGGTACCATGTGTAGGACTCAGCATTGGGGTGGAGCGGATCTTCTCCATTGTAGAGCAGAGACTGGAGGTAAGTCCTAGAGGTGAGTAAAAGACAATCTGGGCAGTTGGTGGCTCCCAAGCTACCTTTGATATTTAAGGGAGTAAATGGTGCTGCTTTTGACAAAGGAGCATCTCTCAGAAATGCAGAAAAGATGATCACTGGTCTTCACAGAGTCTCACTTCATTATAGGCCAGTTTTATGGATTTTTTTTCATTTTTATTAGCACTTATTCATTGTATGGGGGGTTCATTGTGCCAATTCCCAATAGCCTTACATTGTACATTGGTTAGATTGCCCCCACCATCTCCACCACCCCTCTACAACCTCTCCTCTCCCCACTTAAAGCAATTGAAAGAGGTTTCATCATTCTATTTCATGTATGTATATGAAACCCATCAACCATATTCCTTCGCTTTCATCTCCTTCATTCACCCCAAACACACACAAGTACCACCCCAGTTTTAAGGATCTCTAATCTTTCTCCACTAGATCATCTGTGCTGGGCACCTTCCCTTGGAACTGTCTGGAATCTAGGCTGCTGTATTCAAGACTTAGATCTTCCTCATGACATAATACTTAACATTTTTACTGCCATGTACCAGGCACAAGGCTTGCTTCTTTTCATTCATTAGCTAACATAATTCTAACAACAGCCCTCTGAGAGTAGCTACTTCTATTTGCATTTTTTTCAGATGAGGATACTGAAGTGCTAAAAATTACACACTTTGTCAAGTTTATAAAACTTGTGTCAGAGTCAGAATGTGAATCCAAGCAATCAAAACTCCAAAGTCTTGCCTATAACTACTCTGTAATACTCACTCTGTCTCAGTGGGAAGCATGTGTCTGAGGTCCTGGAATTCCTCAGGCTGCTTCCATTCTCTAGCATCTACAGTAACACCAATGAAGCCCCTCATGACCTCAAGCCCTTATTTGTGGTGCTACTCTTAAACGGCTGGTTGTGTTTGATCCTAGGGAATGTATGGCAACCATCCCAATAACTCCTAATCCTTTTCTGTAGGGCAGACACCACCCATCTTTCCCAGTAAAGGTTCTAGTAGGCACCTTACATTGTAAGAACTTTAAAAACTGTTTTCCAGAAAATGTCAAGGGGTATCAACATTCTCCCTTTCTTCCCCTCCCCAATCCATCCACAAATACCTTGGGTTCTGCCCTGTAAGTGGAGTATGCGGGGCATAGTCTCACGAATAGGCAGGTAGAAAGTGGGAACTAAAACTCCAGGGGTGATTTGATTGCCTGGGGTGGGCTCATAGTAATACTTTTTTGTGAATGTTCTTATGAACTCTTAACCAGACAGGTGGAGAAAAGCTTGAAATTACTATAAGTAAGTTTCCTTTGCCCTTGCCCTAAATTATTTATTCTCATAAGTCATATGTACAAGTCAATTCATTTATCTTTCTAAGAGCTACCATATGTCATGTGGCTAGATGAGAAGACTGGTGGAATTCACTGAGTTGGACCTGGTCTCAGAATCCTAACTAGAGCTTGAAGAGCTTTGCCCTTTTTTCTCCTTGGTGGTGTTAGTCTTGCTTTCCTTCTTTTTTTTTTTGCGGTGCTAGGGCTTGAACTCAGGCCACTCCACCAGCCCTATTTTTGTGAAGGCATTTTTTCGAGATAGGGTCTTGAGGAACTATTTGCCAGGGCTGGGTTTGAACCACGATCCTTCTGATCTCTGCCTCCTGAGTAGCTGGGATTACAGGCGTGAGCCACCAGCATCTGGCAGTCTACCTCTCTCTTATCTGCCCCTTCCCCAGGCTTTGGAAGAGAAAGTACGGACCACAGAGACACAGGTGCTTGTGGCATCTGCACAGAAGAAGCTGCTGAAAGAGAGACTGAAGCTTGTATCAGAGCTATGGGATGCTGGGATCAAGGTACAGGAGGCAAGCCACAGGGTGGCAGCAAACTTGGGGTACTAGGCACAAACTACATACAAGTTCACCCTTAGTGCTTTCTGCCATTACTTCTTGGAGTGGATCTAAGAGCAAGGTGCCAACTTGGGCCCCAGGAGGTTGTCCCTGAGGACAGCAGAGGCCAGCCTTCATCTTCTGCCCTGGTCCCATGCAGGCCGAGCTGCTCTACAAGAAGAACCCAAAGTTACTGAACCAGTTGCAATACTGCGAGGAATCAGGCATACCACTGGTGGCCATCATCGGCGAGCAGGAGCTCAAGGACGGGGTCATTAAACTACGTTCAGTTGCTAGCAGAGAAGAGGTGAGGGCGCAGGCAGGAAAGCTAAGGAACAAGGAGTGTTTTCCATGTTGGCAGACCCATGCCCATTTGAGACCCGAGCAAAGCCTGACATAGTACCAATCTGTAAAGAACTTAAAGGCTTAACCTGTTACTGTGATCGTGATAGTTAAGCTCTCCAATCCCCCATACACAGTGTCTTTCTAGCCCCCTAAGAGATACTGTCTACCAGGGGTGCCTGAGTTCCTGTTCTCAGCTGAGCCAAACTTGCTGCCTAGAAGTAGGCACTCAGGGAGCAGTGGAACGGAAGATGCTTATACCACCTTCTTCCCCTATCCTGGCCAGGTGGATGTCCGAAGAGAAGACCTTGTGGAGGAGATCAGAAGGAGAACAAGCCAGCCCCTCTGCATCTGCTGAACTGAGCAAACTACTGGAGGAAGCGGGCCTGGCACTATATGAGGCTAAACCAAAACTGCATATGTACTTCAACAGCTTTGCATACTTCATGTTCCAGCAGAACACCTGAAGAGTGGTCAGAACAGAGACTTTTGTTTTTATTATGATTATCTTATTTATAATCACTGGCAAAAAAAAAAAAAAAATGGCCAGTTACTGTCCCTTGGGGATTAGTCCAGTTTCTGCCTCCTAAGCTCCTGGGATGGACCTGAGATGACCTCGTCTGCAGGGCCCCACATCAGATGGAGCAGCCTCCCCACAACCTGTGGCCAAAGGTCTAATAAAATGCCTCAACCATTGGTGCCTGTCTGTCACTGATGCCTCGCTCTTCCTTCCGCATCAGCTTGACCTACACATTCAGACCACTTTAGCGGTGCAAAAGGAAAGAAGAGAATGAGCCCACCAGTCCTTCCCTTCCCCAGGGTGCAGAGCTGCAGTCAGCGGACAGCCCCACCGCCTGAGGAGTGGCTCCCTAACGATGGGACCTGCAGGATTTCTACCTTTCCACCTGAGGGTCCGAGGGTCTACGGCGCACGTGCAGTAGATGCCACCGCCCCCCGAGAGGCGGGGTCGCGCTCAGAGCCAATGAGAGCTTGGGAGGGGTGGAGGGTAGGGAAGCTTCCAGAGGCCGGATGGGGGAGAGGAAGTTTTAAAGAGGGCACAGGCGGGTTTGGATTCCAGCCATGCAGTCCAAACGGGAGTGTGAGGTAAGTTGCTGGCGCTCGCGGTGGGGGTCTTAAAGCCCCGCCTGAACAGGGGGTTGGTCACCCACCATCACAGGCAAGATGGGGGGCGTGCTCGGTTATCTCCCATTCCAACCTGGTTTTTTCCTCTTAGCAATGGTGTGAGAGGGTGAATCCAGAGAACAAGGCGGCCCTGGAGGCGTGGGTCAGGGAAACGGGCATCCGCCTGGTGCAGGTGAACGGGCAGAGGAAATATGGCGGGCCACCCCCAGGTACGGTAGCTGCAGCTCCTACACCTGTTGTGCTACACCAGCCTCGACGGCTACGCCCGCACCTTTTGGGGGAGGGGTTACATTCGGAAACCCCGAATTACCCGACCTTGGGCCCCTAAGTTGATGAGGACACTTGTCTACGACTCCCCATCTACCCTCCCGTGTAGGAGGGCAGTCGGTCTTGATGCACCTATTCTGTGGCAGCCCTGGTGTTAGCTTGGATACCTAATTATTCCTACTGCCCAGACGCCGTAGGGTTGTCCCATTTTATATACGCGTT
Source organism: Castor canadensis (assembly GCF_047511655.1). Taxonomy (NCBI): domain Eukaryota; kingdom Metazoa; phylum Chordata; class Mammalia; order Rodentia; family Castoridae; genus Castor; species Castor canadensis. The sequence goes on from NC_133391.1 coordinate 78,674,939, forward strand.
TGCGTATACCATCCGCTCCTTTGCTGGGTCCTTGGGCCCAGAATCATCGGTCGATGACAGTAGCCCTCCTCCACACCCTCTTCCCCCAGGCTGGGTAGGCAGCCCGCCGCCGGCTGGGTCAGAGGTGTTTATCGGACGGCTGCCTCAGGACGTGTATGAGCACCAGCTGATCCCACTATTCCAGCGCGTGGGCCGCCTCTACGAGTTCCGCCTGATGATGACCTTCAGCGGCCTGAATCGCGGCTTCGCCTATGCGCGCTACAGCTCGCGGCGTGGCGCGCAGGCCGCCATCGCCACGCTGCACAACCATCCGCTGCGGCCCTCCTGCCCACTGCTGGTGTGCCGCAGCACCGAGAAGTGCGAGCTGAGCGTGGACGGGCTGCCGCAGGGTGTGACCCGCCGCGCACTACTGCTCGCGCTGCAGCCGCTGGGTCCCGGCCTGCAGGAGGCCCTGCTACTGCCCAGTCCCGGGCCGGCATCCGCGCAGATTGCGCTGCTCAAGTTCAGCTCCCACCGCGCCGCCGCTATGGCCAAAAAGGCCCTGGTGGAAGGTAGGGGTGGAGGCTGAGGGAGGGCGGCTGGTTGGGAACAAACGCTTTACACATCTGAGGTTAGAAGTCCGAAAATCCTAAATCAAGCATGTGTGAGCTCGTAGTCTGACACTGTTTTATTTATACTAGTGCTCTACAACTACCACTATCTAAACTTAAAACTTTCAATGCATTATCTCCTGATTTTAATCTTTAGTATTCCAATGGAAAAATTGACTTGCCCAAGGGAATTCAGCTGGGTCTACCTTTTATCTACTGTAGAACCTGTTTTCTCAGACAGTTGTGAGAATTAACAATGGGTACTTAACACATTTCCTGATTCATAGCAACTGTTGACATGAAAGGTTAGCTGTTCTAATAGTTAGCAGACCAAGTCCTCCTCCCAAGAAACTCAAGGTAGCAGTTATTACATCCCTTTTATAGATAAAGGTAATGAAACCTAGAAAAATTGTTTAACAGAATTACACCATCAGGTAATGGTGAAGCTATATATTAAAAACAGGCCTGTGTTACACCCCTAAAGGGCTTGCAAACCCTGAAGGCTTGGGCCCAGGGCTTAGACCTGTCCTGTCTCTCCCCTTTTTTCCTGCAGGGCAGTCACGCCTCTGTGGAGAACAGGTGACTGTGGAGTGGCTCAAGCCAGACCTGAAGCAACGACTCCGCCAGCAGCTCATGAGTCCCTCCCTGCAGCGCCTACAGCCAGATAACAGCCAACTGGCCCTGACCAGGAGCAAGCTAGGGTCCCAAGGGGCTCGGGCTGCCCTGCAGCTGCTGTGCCAACGAATGAAGCTGGGCAGCCCAGTGTTCCTCACCAAGTGTTTGGACACAGGGCCTGCTGGCTGGCATCGCTTCTGGTACCAGGTGGTGATCCCTGGGCATCCAGTGCCTTTCAGTGGCCTTATATGGGTTGTGCTGACCCCAGATGGGCAGGATGGGCATGAAGTGGCTAAGGATGCTGTGTCTGCACAGTTGCTGGAGGCACTGAGTGAGTCTGGGGCCAGCCTCTTGTGGTCTGCAGGGACTGAGACTGGTACTCTGGTGAAGCAGTGACATCACTTCCTCACCCTCACAGGCAGCCTTAACAGGTAGACAGAGCCTATGTCAACCCCCAGCCCAGCAGGCCTGGGCAGCCACTATCTGATCCCAAAGTGGGGAGGGACATGGGCCTTCCAACAGCCTCTCTGCTGGGGCAGGGCCCCACTGCACCTGGGGGCTGCTCAGGTCTTAAGTTGTGGCACGGAAGCTTGCTCTCTCCCTCTGAACCTAGGGTCTGACTTGACCTTGTGAGACACACAGAAGTTTAGCATGAATCTTTATTTCTTTGTTTTTATAATTGAGGACTGGCTGAGCCAAAAGGTGAAATTCTGTCCTTCATTTCCACCACTTGTCATGGTTTTGGTTTATTTGGTTTTTTCTATGCTGGTTGTATTTATATTAAACCCCTGGTTAGTATACATATGTGTCTGTGCTGTCTTGCCACAGCTGAAGGTTTTACATCGATAGTAAGCAGCTACTACCAAACATACCTCCCCACTTCAGTGCCCTGAGTGTGTATAACTCTTTATAATGCTCTCCTGTGGCATGTAAATTTATCTTAGGGCTGGAGGTGTAGTTCAACAGTAAGATTTAAGGGCTTAGCTTAGCATACGCAAGTCCTCTTTGGGGATCCATCCCAGGAAACAAAACTGTTGCTCCATGAAGACCTGTCCTGAAGATTCTGCTCATCCGTCTCTTCAGTCACTGTCATCCTCACTCTCTTCCTGTGGTTCTTTAGAATCCTCTCCATCTTCCCTCAGCCCTGCGAAGAAGTCATCAGTGCTCCAGGCCTTGCTGTTCAGAGCACGCAGAGACCCTCCCTTTTTCTTGCGTCGACGGTAGTCATTCACCACCACAGTTCGCAGCTGAGCCATATCCCAAAACTTAAGGTGCTGGTCATGGCCACTGCTGGCCAGGAAGCGACCGCAGTGGGAGAGAGCCAGCTCCTCCACAGGCTCCCCAGCATGCTGGCCCACAGTGCCTACCACTCGATTTGGCAGGATGTTCACAGCCCTAGGCAGGGAAAACAGTGTTGGGTTCTGGCTAGCTGGACTTTGCCCTTCCTGTGACCTGAGGGCTGTCCTGCTTTCCTCACCTGATGATTCCATCGGTGGAGCCAGTGCACAATAGACTCTCAGTGACTGGTATCATGCAGTCAATGGACTCAGCTCTCAGGGCAAAACGGTCACTTGTGGCCCCAAAACCATTCCAGTTAAACAGGTAGATGGTACCTTCACTAGAGCCACAGGCCACCTTCTTTCCACACTGCAGGGAATAAGGCAAAACCATGTCTGTAGAGCTACCTCAAACCAAGCGCCTAGGCTGAAATCCCATCCCATCATACCCAGCTGTACTTTCATGAGGGTGATAGAGGTCAGGTCTCCTGGCTGAGGCTCTGAAAGTAGCTCGAACCTGCATCTCTTGATGTTGAAGACACCAAGGCAACCATCCCCACTGTAGAGACCAGAGCAGCAGGCTTAATGGAAGCTCCCTTTGAGGAGGGGAGGAAGACAGAGGCAGATACAAGGTTTTACCTGGCTGTCAGCAGCAGCTTTTTGTCTGGGTCCAGAGCCATGTCAGCAATGTACTCTTCATGCTGCCTCATATCCATTAAAGGGCCCTCCTTCCGCTGGTCCCAGAGCCGGAGACCACCTGTGTCATCCCCAGTGGCCAGAACATTCTCATCTACCAGCAGCAGACTGTTGATGGGAGCACTGGAGACAGATGCAGAACCTTAGAGCATCTCTGTTCTAATAAGAACCTCCTGGTTCTTACCCCTCACCTCCATACGTATACACACACTTTGCTCCTCTTACCCATGAGCCTTGGAAATTCGTCTTTCCAATTGGCCTTGCTCCACATTTAGAAAATGGATTGCTTTGTCCTTGGAGACAGTAACAAGTTCTAGAGGAAAAGGTGCGCAGGTCACAATATTGCTCGTTGCCCCATCCACACATTGCTGTCTGCCTTCCCAAGTACTTACTCAGCCCATCTTCAGAGAAGACCACGGCTCGGCAGGACTTGAGGTGGTGACCTGAGGACCAGACCTCCTTGGTTTCTCCTTCTTGACACGAGTAGGAAAAGCTGAAGAGAGGGGGAAGAAGATGAAGGACCCCAGATCCTACCTGGAATGCAGAGAGTAGAGACCAACTAGGTAGACCAACCTGTGCACCTACCTAAGAGTTCTTGCTTACACACCTCCAAATGCAGTGAGCTTACCACTCTGTTTATCTATTTCCAGTAAGCTTCAAGTGTTAGGTCTTGTTTCAGTACACATTAATTCAAGGTATATTTACACAGAAATTTTTTGTGACCTCACCCCACCCTGTCCCTCTTCCAAAGCCCCGAAAGTCTGGGTTTCTATCACTATAGAGAGCAGAGAAACTCATTAAACCAATGACAAACTGGGCATAGTGGTGTACACCTGTATTCTAGACACTCCAGAGGCTAAGGCTAGAGGAGTGTTTGAGCCCAGGATTTTGAGAACAGCTCAGGCAACATAGAACAAGTCTCAAAAAAAAAAAAAAAAAAAAGTGCCAAAAGTAGAAAGGGTAAAAATGAGACAAGGTATTTGCACTCCAGGGCCACAGAAGCTAGAGAAAGCCAGTTAATTACAGCACATTGTGAGGAAAGATGGAAATGAAGGTGGAGGCATGCACAGGGCCCTGGTTTCAATCCCCAGCAGGGGGTGGAGGGAGGAAAGGAGGTGGAGCAGAGAGGTACCAGTCTTTAAACTCAGCTTTGAAGCAAGTACCTGGCCCAGGAATATTCCCAGAACCTGCCTCAGAGCAGATCCTCAACAAGGGCTAAGTGTGTAAGTGCTTAATTGCTAATTAGTTCCAGACAGAACTGGCTTTGCTCATTATTCTCTGTCCCACTGCCTAGCATGAAAAAGTTGCTTAATAAACAGATTGAATACTTGAGAAAAAAAAGCCCTGACAGGCTGTGAATGCTCAGTTTGCTTGAGGTTGAGGTTGGATCCCCAGAATCACAACCAAAAAAAAGCCCTAGAAAGCTAAGGTGATAACATGTCAGTGGATCAAGAGATCACTTGACGGAGAAGGGGCAGCAAAATGGAGGCAGGTATCAATATCACTTCTAAGACAAAGATAAGCAATGAGGAGGGCTCAAGAGGCAGGTAAGTGGTATGGTTGAATATGGAAAGATGGACCGGGCTTGAGATCATATAGGGCAAGCAGAAGTCTGAATTTAATCCTACGGGGAAAGGAACATCTTCAGAATCGTCATGGGTAGCAGAGTTGGAGGCCCACCAAAAGGTAGTGTCTGAGGGTGAAGAATTAGTGAGGACAGCCAAAGGATGTTCTCCAGCTTTTCTGAGACAGAAATTGACAAGAAACGGAAATGGGGAACATAAAGAAAGGTGGAGGTCTAGGGTAATTCTCAAAGCACTATAAATATGGATAGTAGTAGAAGAAAACCTACATTTATTAAATAACTCAGGGGCTGTACTGAACTCCTGTCCCCTCTGCAGGCTAGGTGTTTTTATTTTCAGAGATGAAAATACAGAATGGCAAAGGCCATTACAACTATTGAAGGGTTGAGTTTAAATTCACTAAATATCATAACTCTCCCAATTGTAAACCTTCGATGACTTTCCACCATTTACAGCCTATATATAGAAAGTATGAGCACTTAGCACTTATCTTGAACTGGAGGTAGATAAAATGAACAACAAAATGGACTAGAGATTACACTCCAGAAATGTTTTTCAAATTCTTGTCATAACCCACTAGTGAGCTGCTATCGGCATTTTGTTTGTATGCAATAATGAAAGAGTAAAATGAACCAGAAATTGTCAGAATGCATCATTCATTAATGTAAATGATATTTTAACTGCAGGGCAAGGTCAGAAAAGTTTGAAAAGCATTTCCTTAATGGAGGAGACAAGGATTTAAATAATTACAAAGCAAATGTATGGGTACAAATCATTCTAAAGTTTATGAGGGAAAAGTACTTTGGTGTTTGGTGCCATGGGCAACATCTAACGTATCAAATTTAATCCTGGGCATGAAAGAAGAGGAAAGAGATGCTGAGAACCCAGGGACAGAAGGTAAAAGTGAGGGGGAAGGGAATTTTCCAAGCAGAAGGAATAGTGTACACAGAAGCTGAGGCTCCAAGATACTAAGAAAGGTAAGGCACAGAGAGTAAAAGGAAGAGCAAGGGAAAGACCAGGTGGAAGGCGCCTTGAAAGTCGGATTAAGGAGTTTGTTCCAAATCCTAAAAGCAAAATATCGAGCGGTTTTACAAGGGAAAGATCAGTTAAGGGGCAAAAGCAAAAGTTGAGCCTCTCTTAGGGAAATAACAGGGCCTCAGACGACTTTTTGTCCTGCTATGGTATCGGCTACTTTATCGTTTCAACTCTTTCGACATCGTCGTTACCTTTTTTTATTTTTATTTTTTCCAGGTGGGGACTGGAGTTCTTTCGACAGCTTTGTATGACAACTTATTTATAAATGAACGTTACTGAACGAATCAGACCGGATGAGACTTGCACAATTTGTCTCTGCATCAATCTCTCCTCCCTCCTGGCCCCAGCTCCATCCCTGAGGAGCTTCAAGACCTGGCGCCCCGCGGCCCAGCACCTCACTCACACGAACACGTCCCCGTCTACGTCCCCTGCCGCCAGCAGGTCTCGGATCGGATGGAACGCCAGGCCACTGGCCGGCGCTTCCAGCACGATGTCTTCCGGCGTGTCCCGGATCCGAGCTGGAGCTTCAGTGGAGTCGGAGTCCTCGTCGCTTCCATCGTCTGCAGACCTCTCCTCACACGTGAGATCCATGCTAAGTAAACTCCCAAGCCGCCAGCCCAAGAACCGCTGGAGGTGTGGCCCACGACACGCTTTCGCGCCGGGGACGCTGCGGAACCGGAAGTGCATCCGAGCGTACGTCAGAAGAGGCGGGCCAGCCGTCCCTGAAATGGGTGGGGCGGACCAAGAGGCCACGCCCCCAAGGTCTTGCCCCTTACTTGTCGGGTGAGACCTGCGTTTGGGTTAGCTAGAACATGCGACTCTCTCGGTATTCTCCCTCCCTATTCACTTTGTTTGTGACAGAGGTAAAAGTGAAGAGGAAAGGAGTTTTTCCCAGCATGTGAAAAGGAGCTGAGGCTTCACATAAAGTTGAGAACTACATATAAGTTCCTTCTCATCCTTCCCCATGCTGACAGATGCTTCCTCCAGCAACCAGGAGAACACACTCAGGACAGGAAAGACAGATACCAATCATTCTAGATTGCTGAAACCCACGACTATGGCAAGCAGCAGGCAGGGACCTCAAAAAGCAACCAGGTCCATACAGCCAGAAGATGACATACAGGGGTGGTGAACAGGAGGCAGCCCGCCAACACACTCAAGCCCAAAATATTGGGGCAAAAGAACAATGTCCTGCTACCGTTCCCACAGTTTGGCTTCTATTGTCAGCAGGCCAGACCCATAGTGCTCAGGCTACCAAGGAATTGTTAAAGAGAAAATGTCCAGCTGATGTTCTGGACATTCCCATTACCAAAGGCTCCAATGAGAGTGCTCTGCATAGGGGGCAAAGAGCAATGGGGCTGAAGAGAAACTGCTCACATCTCTGGGGAACTAAGGCTTCTAAGACATTGTATATGCTCATGCCTAACACTCCTAAGAGAGGTGAAAGTGAGGTTAAGGACTTCAGAGAGGCAGTTATGTCCCATTTTCTGAGTGACTGGAAAAGAGGCTGTGGGATACTGAGAGCCCTTATTACCCACCATGTGACCAACCAGGAAGCCTCAATCACTTCCATGAGGCTCAGTGGTGCTTGCAGAAACCAAATTTTGAACTGGCAGTCAACCCCCCCAGGTCTTGTGCTTACTAGGTATCCTTATGAGCCATGTCTTTATGATCTTTTTTCCTCATTGCTACTGTGTTCTACAACTATGGGACCATTACATCATTTATCTGAAATTAGCCATTTCAGGTGCTGTCACAGACAGGGCCCAATTTCAGCCTCTTAAGCACTGTTGATAAAGCTGGCTTTCTCAAAAAGCCCTTTTATTAGGCCTGGGGAGATAAGCTTAGTGGTACAGCACTTGCAAAGAATGTACAAAGCCCTGATATCCAACACTACAAAAACAAAAAACACCTATGAAGGTGAAAATGATCAAAGACAAAACAATGGCTAAGCTTAATGACTTTGTAGCTTCCTTTGGATCCGGTGAACTCACAGGTCTTGGGCTCACAGTAGGTACTGACAGCTTGGCATCCAACCATGAAGTGGCAAACCCTGCTAATGCACACCAGACTAAAGTGTTGGCAATGAACAAAAAGGAAAAAATGGGAAAGGGACACAGTGATAGGAAGGCTAGTAGGCCCACCCTGGGCATTGGCAACTTTTCAGGGTGATGAAGGGCACCAAAACCATTTGGCACAGGAGGGGGATTCTTGTAGCTACAAGACCTGGGTACACGTTTTAGCCCCAGGTTAATCCTTAAACCATGGGGAGGCAGTGATTTGCACTCAGCATTAACGAAGCTCCCAGGAGGGCATAAATTAAGACATTTTTGTTCCATAGGTAATTTTTTTCTGATGCCTTCACCAAAAGCTCAGTCCTATACAGGCTTAACATCAGTCTGGCAACCCACTTAGGATGATCTAAATCCCCAGGGAATCTCTGCTTTGGGACTAGGCCCTAGAGACTAGAAAATGAGTGAGTCTGACACTTGAGACCAATCATCCTTACATCCCTATCTACTTCTTGTCCATCAGTGAATCCTTCTTCCCTTCTCCACTGGTCATACTGGATAGTAATCATCATTACTGCCTAGGATTCCAGAAACACAGCTGAGAAAGAACTGATAGGACTTTCTGCTTGTATAAAATAATAGAACTAGCCATGTTGCTGCTATAGAGGCCTTAGAGGGAAGGGGGAAATGCTCAACACACAGACGACAAGGCAGGAGGTTAACCAATTTTAATGGAACCAAATGCTTATACAATAAAATTTTATACACATTCACAAACAAACAACACCTTGCAACATTCTAGGAATTGTAGAAAGAAAGTAGAAAGGAGTACATCCATGTGGAGATTCTCCAGTTGGAGCTGTAGATTAGTATTTTGGTCTTTTCACTTCAACTCTGCAATGGAAGGAAAAATGAGTCAGTATATGATCAATACACTGAGCAATTTCCACCAGTCCCACAGAGGAAGAATGCTGCTACTCACCCATCAGCTTCCATCTTCTTCCTCTTCTCAATGATCTGCCAAAAGAACAGTGTTAATGTAGTCATACTATGATCTAAGCCCACCTGAGACCCAATCTCATTTCCATGCCTCTCCAACCCCCTGCTTGTTCCTGATGTATAGGCGAGTGTCTCTTCCCAACTGAAACCTTCAATCTGAGTCTCACTTACTGCACTGATCTTCTTCCACTGGCGATCAAGCTCTGCCTTATCATTGGTTTCTTTGAAACGCCTGGTTTTCCGTCCTTCAGACATCTTGATACCATACTGGAATGCAGCCCTGAAAATGTCCATTGGGTGAAGGAAGAAGGCATTAGAGGTTGCATAGCAGTAGTAAGGTTTTCCCAGAGGATTCTGTGGGCAGAGGACCTATCTGAGAATATCTCAGCAAGATCACACCCTTTAAACCTGGTATGGCCTAGTCCACCAAAACACCACACCCCCTTCTCCCTCTCTGTCCATACTTAGTACCAACTCACTTAGGCAAAGCCTCCTTATTATTCATATACTCGCTGTATTCCTCCTGCGTATCAAAGTCCCAGCGGCCTAGAGGACCCTTCTTGTTACCCTATGGCAGAGCAGAATAAGGGAATGAGAAAGAGATGTCAATGGAAAACAAATTGTAGCCCTGAATAAAGCCAGACTCTCACATAATCCCAGGTTGCACCATTTATAAATCCTACCCTAATAAATAATAAATACTTCCTACATACTTACTACATGCCAGACAAAATTCTGAACATTAAGCATGTATCTTAACTATATCTCACAAAGAGCCTATTAAGAGGAAATTATGTTTCTATTTTCCTGATGAAGAAACTAGCATTTTTAAGCAGTGAAAAGACTTGTCAAGGTCACAAAACTACTAATAATTAGCAGAGGCAGAACTAAACAAGGCTCCAAAATTAAACCATGCTTTTAATTACTGCAGTACACTGAGAATAAGGTAAAAGCAGATGAGATTTCTTCAGAACTAATATTATTACTTGTGTTGGGGTATTTTGGGTTTGTTACTACTACTTATATTGTTTAAAATAGAGGAAAACTTCAATCCTGGCTAGAATAAAATTCAGTTACTTTCTAAATACTGCAATTCCTTCCTTTTTTTCCACTTACATGTTAAAGCTTGCTTACTGCCTAGGATGGGAATCAAAGCTTGATACTCTGTTAAAGGATATAAATTTTTGGTCCTATCTCATTTGACTTGTGCAGACCCTCTAAACAGTTAAGTTGCTCATGACCTGCAATGCTGCTGCTTCTATGGCAGCCATTAAAGGTGAGTGGGGCCCAGAAAATAAGTCAGAGTGGGGAAAGGGAGATGTGCTAACGTATAACTGCCCAAAGGCCCCAACCATTCTCTTACCTGGTCCATTTTGCTATAATCCACCTCCTCATCACTATCCACAGCCATGTCATCCATCCTAAAAACAAAGACATACACAGATGCTGTTGACCCAGACTGATGTATTTCATCCAAATCCCACCCAACTAAGAGGCCATTTGTCTAGGTAAAACCACACCGCTAGATCTCCCACTGAAGAGCCTAACAAAACAGTTCATCCAAGTAGAAATACCCTTGGGTCCCAACAAGTCAATTTTTCATTTCACTCCACCTTGTTTCCAGTCATCCCAGCCTCCCTTTACAGGATGTCATACGTACGTGGCTGGGTAGCACTCTGCATAACTGTTGGACATGCCAAAGAAATCTCCCAGTTGCTTTTTATCTTCTGGCTTCTTCAACATATGCTATGATAAAGAAAATTACACTTCTCACAGAAAAGCTCAGACAAGAGGGATCAGGGGCTATGTGCCTCAACATAATTCTCAGAAGCCAACTGTCAGCCTAGATGGGTCCTCTGGGGAAGGAGCAAACCATGCTATCATTCCTGCCAAAATTCAGCACAAAAGGAAAGGAGCACATACGAGTACAAGGGAGCAGGGAAGCAAGTAGCTGGAATGAAAAGAGATAGCTCCTTAAATCCCAAGAACAGGGCTGGGGGCATGGCTCTGGTAGTAGAACCCTACCTAGCAAGCACAGGCCCTGAGTTCAAATACCAATACCACCACCACCGCCCAAAAAATTAAAAAACAAAACTCAGGAGTGTATTTAAATAAAGGATATGATTCAGTGCCTTCCCAACCAGCAGACCCAGCAAACTTCTCATTGATAGATTTGATCAACTCCTTGGCAGATCCAGGCCCTGGGGGAAGAGAACTGTGCTTAGACTTTGGACTGATGTTCTCTCAACCTCCTCCCCACAACACACTTCCAACTTCATTAAAACTTTTTTTTTTTGAGCCCAAGATGGATTCAAGATTGTGATCCTCCCACCTCAACCTCTAGAGTGCTGGGATTATAGGGATGCAAGTAATAATGAACTACTCTGGTAGAACTGACAGTGGGGTACCCAAAACACTGTACATTCGACCTAGGCCTCACTTCCTCAGAACTATAGGACTGGAGGAATTATATCTAAAAGCAAATACTCCCTGCCATTGTCTGAGAACATAGGAGAACTTCAAATTTACTCTGACTATTCCACAAAGCACAACATGGTTCTTATGAGAACCTAGAACCAGGAACTCTCCCCATCCCAACTTCACCAGATCAGGTCAGATTATCAGTCCAGGGGAAAGTAGGACTGTAGAGACAATGCAAGATGTGTATTTAACCCACCTTTGTCGACATCCATAGGCTAAAAAGAAAACAAAAAACAAAGTGAATATCACTATGAGGGATTCCTACTCATCCCTCCCACAAGTCTGAACTGATTCTCTTGACCACCTTGCCCCCATTTCCAGGATCATTCCTACCCTTGGTTTGTTGACTCAGTTGTTGCTGTGGAACCACAAGGCACCTACAGAGTATAGCACCGGACTACACAGGCAAAGAAGGGCAGCTCCACCACCTGGTATCCAAGGGCCACATCTCACCTCATCATCCACTTTTGGCTTCTCAAAATAGCTGTGCCTCTTCTTTTCCTCTTCTCTCTCCCGGTCCCGCTCTCGCTCCCGCTCCCGATCTCGTTCTCGTTCCCGTTCTCGATCCCGGTCTCTATCTCGATCCCGATCACGCTCTCGTTCCCGGTATCTCTCCCGCTCCTTGTCCCGAGGTGTCTTCGTTGTAGAAGGAACATAGTCCCCAATGTCTTCAAAAATACTGGGAAAAAGAGATCAATAACTGTCAAAGTTGCATATACTTTCTACTTATCCTAGTCATTTCTCCAGATTCTCACACCAAGGCCTCCCCAAAATGCCAACAACAAGAAGCCCCTCACTCAGATCAGGTGCATAGAGTTAAGATACATACTTCATGTCCGCCTCAGGAGGTTTCTTCTCTTCCATCTTTCCTACAATGTAAAGAGAGGAGTCAGTAACACTGTCCTGAATTAATTCCTATTCAGCCTCACCATTATCTCCAGCTCTCAATGTCCTTTAAAATATCTTCTATTTAGAATGCAGAACAAAAACTTACCCACTTCTCCCTCTTGGTTTAAACCTGACCACTGTTTTTTTGGGTAAGTCAATGCTCCACTGCTGCCATTTTTCTCTGCTCCCTGGGAGCCTCCCACTGTCCTGGAGACAGAGGCTCCAGAAGATTGGTTCCATTCCCAAATGCCCTTCTAGGAATAATGTTTCTCTCCCAACCCTCCAGATACCTTTATCCTTCTTCTTGAGTTTCTTGTTGCGGGTACCCTGCCTCAGGTATGAAAGGATCTGGGTGAGCTTGCTGATGACAATGTCATTTGTGGTCAGTGTAGTCTGAGCCTAAAAAATTCCAAGCAAAAAAATCATCCCACTGAGCAGGAATTTCCATTTGTTCACTTAACAAATTCAAGGGTGAGTTATAGTTAACAGGTGGAAGATAGGGAAAGGAGGGATAGTGGGACATTCCAGACAGATGAAAAAGCTTGCAAAAAGACCCTAGATTAAAAGTAAATCTAGAACATTCAAGAAAGCCAGGATGACTGGAGAGCAAACAGAAGGGAGGCACAGTACATAGAGGCTAAAAAGACCAGATTTTACAGAAGTTCATAAGAGATTTTGCTCTTTACCCTAAGAACCACAAACCACAGAAAGCTTCTAAACTGTGATGAGACAAAAATTTGCATTTAAAAAAGATAACCTCCACCATATGGAGAAACCATAATGGAAGCGGAAATGGACAGACTAGAGTGATGGATAGCTAAAGAGTACAGGGTTTCTTTTTTGCAGTGAGGACAGTATTCTAAAATTTATTGTAATAGTGGTTACAATCACAGTGGATATACTAAACAATCACTGAAATATACACTTTGAAAGAGTAAATTAGCTGGGCACCAGTGGCTCACACCTATAATCCTAGCTACTCAGGAGAGAGATCAGGAGGATTGAGATTTGAAGCCAGTCAGGGCAAGTAGTTCACAAGACCCTATATGGAAAAAAAACCATCACAAAAAAGGGTTGGTGGAGTGGCTTATAGTGTACACCCTGAGTTCAAACCCCACACCACCAAAAAACCAAAAAAAACAAAAAACCAAATTATATGGCATGTGAATTCTAGCTTAAAAAGAAGTCAACAATATATTGTAATGGAAATCAGAGTAAAAGTGGGAGTAGGAAAAAAAAAATCAGGATCCTTTTTTAATAGCTCAGCAAGACACTGTGGTTTAGACTGGAATGTTACTGGTGGAGATAAAAAGTAAATTGATTTGATTGAGACTGAAGAGGTAAAAAATGAACAGAACTAGTGATATGATGGATGAGGGACAGGGCAGAGGCCAGGCAGATTGCCAGGTTCTCAGAACTCAGTTTCTCACCTCCATGGTGGGGCAATCAGCCTTGCTTCGGATAAGAGTGGTGGGAATATCTGTGTCAGCATATTCATCATCCAGGTCTACCACATAGGCCATGCGGCCTGGCAGAAACAGTTCATTCCGCTCATATGATTTGCTCTTGAAAAGCATACGGTAAACATTGCGACCTACGTAACAGGGAAGAGTAGCAAGTAACCAATAAGAAATTCCTATAACACAAGAAAGGAGGGAGGGAGAGAGGCGCTGAGGGAAGGAGGGAGGGACGGGGGAGGAACTTCTATAACACTCAATTATTAAGTGTTCCCTCTATGCCAGGCACCAGACCAAGAGCTACACATGCTCTTTATTTGCTCTTCAAAACAACCCTGTGAAATAGGTATCATTACTTTTTTACTGAGAAGAACACTAAAGCTGAGAATTAAGTGATTTACCTAAAGTCATACAGCTACCAAGTAACAGAGAAAAGAAAGGGATCTGGGCAGTATAACTTCAAAGCCTGGACTCCCTCCCTATTCACTCTTCTATACTGCCTTCTCAAGGGCACTCTATGCCTGCATTATAGTAGGCCCTGGGAAGAAGGACGAGATTTAAAGTAATATTTATGATGATGGAAAAGACAGCTACACTATAGACATGTCCTATATCTTGTTTCTCTTCATCTCTAAAATAATTTTATGAGGTACACATTAAGGCAGTTTTTACATATGAACAAAATCACACACCTAATGAAGTTTCATCATGAGGACTCAAACTCAAGTCTCTGACTCCATATTCTGAGCTTTGAATCACTAATCATGCTCTTCATTTTTGTTTGTTTACTTATTCTGAATGCTTTTGAGACACCTTCTTTAATGCACAAGCCTGACCTTGAAAGAGCTACCTGTCTAACTGAGGAAACATAAATAACATGTGAAATAAGTAAATCCACGTCTGAGTTCCATTAAGGGAACTTTAGGAGACCTAGCTGATTTGGAGGCAAAAAGAAGAAAGGAAGCTGAGAAAGAGAGGAAGAATAATCCGCTGAGACCATTAAATTCCCTACAATTTACCTAGAATGCAGTCACTGGCGTAGAAACTCTGTACTCACCAAGACGTGTTTTAAATTCAATTTTGTTTTCAGGATCCTCATCTTTCCTGAACAGACAAAAAAGAATTTTTGTTTTGTTTTGGCTAAATGTGTTCCTACTTTATACCTCAGTTTTCTAAACTCCCAAGCCTTCCCTGGGATTTACTTACTTGGTTTCCTTCTGAGGCTTTTCCATCAGTTCCTCTTCCTCTTTCTCTTTGCTGGCAATCTCAGCTCGTACCTAACAGGAAAACAGTAGAGTTTGGGCATGCATTCATTTTACTTACATTTACTGAACATCTACTATACCACACTGTATCAGGAACTAAGAACACAATCTTAAACAAGACAAGACCTTTCCTTACTCTAATGGAGCTTATAGCAGGAAAGACAGAGAAGTTAAACAATTTCAACAAAATGCAGTAACTGTTTTGATAAGTGAAATAGAAAAGCTATGCAAGGGTGCAGAAGTGAGGAATAAAGGGACTTAATCATACCTGAATGATCAGAAAAGGATCCCCCAAGAAAATAAAATTTATGCTGATACTTGAAAGATGAAAATCCTACAGAGGGGCTACACTTTAGTCCTTCTACACTAGATGGTTTGGACTACCTAGTGTCTCCCTCTTCACTTCACAAAGATGCAAACAAGAGCACTCAGTACTCTATTGTTACTCCCCACCTGATCACCAGGACTCACCTTTTGAAGTAGAGCAAAATCCAAACCTTTCACCAAATGGGTGTGTTCCATGTCACCACCCAAGAATTTGGACTCCTGGATCAACTGTCTTCTCTTCTCTGCAGCTGATTTGTCCCTGTATAATGAAAAGGACACATTAGAACAATCTTTTGTGAGTGGCAAGTACCTCATGAAATGGCTTAAAGTAGGCTCCAGAGAAGGGTAAATAAGTGGAAGGTGCATATTGTGATTATGACTCTGATATGCTAAAAGAACTATGCCCCAATCCCTTTAGTACTCACGCTTCAGCAGTAGGGCCCACAGCCCTATAGTTAGCTGTGGTGCTAATCAGCTCAGTTTCCTCATAATCTTTGTTCACACCATCTCTCCGTTCCTTAGCTCGGTCCCGGTACTTTTCTGCTAGTTCTCTCTCTCTCTCAATTTCTTGTTGGCGTAGCTTAGCATAGTAACTGTGAGCAGAGAAAGCAAGTATGTGAGACTCACCAGCTGCTATCTCAGGATAAACAGAACTATACCTGCCTATTTCCCTATATCTTTATCCAGCTATAAATGTTCTAACAGAAGTTCAGGCTACCTCTTGATAGACTTTAAAACTAGAACTACAGTTTCTTTCAGGTCACAGATCATACTTTTCTAATGCCATCATAGGAAACCCCATCTGTCACTATAGAACTCCTTAATGGCTGAGTGCTAGTGGCTCACACTAATTATCCTACCTACTTGGGAGACTGAGATCAGGAGGACTGCAATTTAAGGCCAGTCCAGGCAAGTAGTTTGTGAAACCCCATTTCCAAAATAACCAGAGCAAATGGGTCAGGGGTGTGGCTCAAGTGGTAAAGCACGTGCTTTGCAAGCATGAAGCCCTGAGTTCAAAACACAGTCCCACCCAAAAAAAATAAAAAAGAACTCTTTAATGCCACTTAATTCTACTGATTCTCTACAGGTATGAGACTTTGCCACAAAACAACCAGAAAAATCTCTGAACTTTTATTACCTTTTATATTTCAGCTGAAAATAACTCATTCCTTTCTAGTCTGTCCCAAGACAGGAAAAGCAAAGTAGTAGGTTCAGAAAGTTCAGTACTATGTAGATAAGGATGATGAAAACAGTAATGATGGTAGCAACCAAGTTTTAGTGGATGGTTACTATATGCCCTGGCACTAATGCTTACATGAAGTATCATAGTTGAAACTTGTAGCAGCCTAATAACCATTATCTATATCCTACCCATGGATTAGAAAAGTTAAACAAAATACCCAAGGTTATCCAGTTAGAAACTAGTAAGATCAGATTAAAATATAGGGAGGCTGACTCCAAAGCCCTATCCTTCCACTGTTGAATACCACTCCTCTCCATTAAGAAACAGAGAACCTCAAACAACAAAAGAAAACCTCAGACTCTACTCCTTTCACCCCAAACAGTCTCCACCTTAAAAAGTAACACCTCTTCACCATTCCTTCACCTTTTCTTTTTCCTTCTTCGTGCAGCTGGGTCTTCATCCTCATTGTACTCTCTTGGCATCCTTGAAGAGACAAGAAATTCACTAATAGTAAAATACTGCTCCAGCACTAGAAACCCCAAGAGGCCTTGAGGATTTAAGAAAGAAGACTGTCCAAAACAACAGTTTTAATCAGGCAGAGATCTAAGTCAGTATTTGTAGGTAAGTAGTTCTCAAACTCTAAAAACCATCATAAACATGTAAGGGACTATTAACATTATATATTCCTCAAGTATCTGTCCCAGAAAGTCTGAATCTGTGGGACTGCAAAAGGCCCAGGAATCTGTCCATTTGCACCAACAGTAACTAGTACAAGTGGTCCATGCAACATATTCTGAGAAACCATGAGAACCCAGAACATCCTGGTCATCACTGGCGCATCAGTCTTCACAGGGAGAAAATCAGAACCACTGGGTTCAAAAAAGGACTAGCCTTGCAGCACCTAAGAAATTCTGGTTTGATACAAAGGGTGGGAGACAGATGTGATGACCTAAAGACTTACTCATGGTGACGTGACTTAGAAGGTGGTGCAGAGGTAGGTGCAGCCCTTGGGGTCATGAGAAGTTTCCTGAAGTCTTCATTGGTAAGTTTTGATCTAGAAGAAATGGCAAGGATTTTAAAAATTAGCACCCAATAGAAAATGGAGAAGAAACTTGTAAAAGACATGGTTAACTTTACTAGGAAACAGGGAAATACAAATTAAGGAGATACCACTTTTAGCACATGAGTATTAACTACAAAAAAGTTTAATAAAAAATGAATGTGAATTTAAGAAGTGGATATTCTTGTATACTGCTAAAAGGAATATAAATTAATATAACCAATTTGGAAGGCAATTTGGCAGCATTTGCTAAAATTGAAGTATATATATTATATGAATGAGCAATTCCATTTAGCTATATTTAACCTAAACAATTACTGTCATATGTATGTAAGAAAGCTACAAAGGAGGTTCAAATGTAGTCTGGAAAAATAATGTTGCAAACAATCTAAATGTTCATTAACTAGAGAATAACTAAACAGTGATAATTTTTCTCAACTGTGGCATAGCACTAAGGTAAAGCACAGATATAATTTTAATTAGTCCACTGACAAGGACTTTTTTTTTCTCCTTTTGTTGTTTTTTTTTGGGTTTTTTTTTGGTGGTACTGGAATTTGAATTCAAGGAGTACACCTCTAGGCTGATAGGACTCCTTTGACCAAGCTAGAGTCACATTTCTTTGAGAACCTCTCCTGACAAGGGCTCTCCTTTGGCCTGATGACCCGTTTCAAAAAGCTTATCCTGAGCTAGATGGGTGGCTCACACCGATAATCCTGGCTACTTTGGAGGCTGAGATTGGGAGGATTGTAGCTCGAGGCCACCTAGACAGTTCACGAGACTCCATCTCCAAAATAATCAGACCAAAATGGAATGGAGCTGTGGCTCAAGTGGTAGAGTGCCCGCTTTGCAAGTGCGAAGCCCTGTGTTCAAACCCCAGTTCCATAAATAAGTAAATAAATAAAAAGGAATCTTGTTAGGCCAATTTATTGAGAATCTCATCCTTGATATCTAATCAAGTTCTTCTTCCCTCAAAGGAACTTTATTGCAGTCACGAATACTATAATAAGGGGAGAGAAAGAACTTAACTTCAATACAAAAGAAACAAGTGAGAATTTATAGAAAATTGCTAAGAGAAACTTGGTTAGGTTGGAAGTGTTTAATTCCTTGCTAAAACTGGGTTCAGCAAGCCAAGGACAAAACCTAGTAAAAAAATAGGCCTCTTTGGTTGGGTGTGGTGTCACATGCCTACATTCTCAGCAATAGGGAGGCTGAGGCAGGTTTGTGAATTTGAGGCCAGCCAGGAGTGTAGAGCAAGACCTGTATCAAAATACCAAAGTAAAGGTATGGCTCAAGTGGGAGAGTGCTTGCCTATGCCTATCAAGTGCAAAACCCTGAGTTCAAACTCTAGCAGTATGGGTTGGGGGGTGGGAGTAGGGGAGATGGGGAAGGGTAAGAGGGGGGGAAGCCCATGAAAGTAAATAAAGCTAGCCTGGCACAGATGGCTCACCCTTGTAATCCTAGCTACTCAAGAGGCAGAGATCAGGAGAATGGCGGTTAAAAGCCAGCCCAGGCAAATAGTTCAAGAGACCCTATCTTGAAAAAACCCTTCACAAAAAAGGGCTGGTGGAATGGCTAAAGATGTAGGCCCTGAGTTCAAACCCCAGCACCACAACACAGAAAAAAGAAAACAAATCTTAAAAAGGGCCTAGAATTGTGGCGATTATCAAAGAGCCTTATTTCCGATGCTTTAATTTTGTACAAGAATAACTCCTATATTGTAAATTTAACTATGATATGTTGTAAGAACTTCTGTAAATTTCAATGTACCTCCAGTACAATATAGAAAAATTTTTTAAAGAATTCCTATATAATGTATAATTAACTGACACATTTAAAAAACTAGAATCTTCCCTAGTTTTTCTTCTTTAATAATCTTAAGTAATGCACCTGATCCGCCTAATGTTCACAGAGATATAAAAGTACCAAATGGTACAGTCTTTTCACTGCTTTTGCTGACAAGATAGTAAGAACTCTCACCGTTACCACTACTACTCCTAATTATTATTCAGCTCATTTCATGGTCTTAGGACAAAATACTCACTGGTGGAAAGAGTGAGGATCATCCACATCGTGGCCATCTGGGGCCAAAGGGTTGGAGAACGGCTCACCTAACGAAAAAAATTGACGTTAATTTAATCAGGCTCTTATATGCCAGGTCCAGTGCAAAAACTGGGGATTACAGTAGTGAAGACAGGAGAAAGGCAATAAGAGCGGCGATACAATTGTGATAGTACAATGTAGTATGTGCTGAAATTGGACGATGCAAAGACCTAAGAAAGCACAAAGGAAGGGCCACTTAACCTGAGGAGCAAAGCCTTTCCTAAACATGACATCGAAGAGGACACTCCTGTAATCCCAGCTACTCGGGAGGCGGAGACAGGAGGGGTAGAATTGGAGACTAGCCGGGCCAGCGAGAGCCTCTCAGAAACAATACACAAAAAGGGGGGGGAGTGGAGGCTGAGAGCGTGACTCAAGAGAGAGACCTGTGTTCAATCCCCACTAACGAAAATTCAACAATAAAAACTACGGAGGTTTGTGACGGAGTCTGGAGCTGCCTGCCCTCTTTTGAGGCCCAACGGCTTATCTGGGTTCCAAGTGTCACTCAACACCCTACTTAAATTCTGCCAAATTAACGCGCAAAATGTCCCTAATCCTGCAGGGAAGAAAAGACAGTTGACCGAGTCTTACTATCTCGCTCCGGCATTTTGTCCGCGGTCTTTCAACGCCACCAGGAACCGAACATCGAACAACAAAACGGCGGCGGCAGGCTTTTTCCCACAGTGCTTTGTGCTCGGGCCCTTCCGGCTTCCTCTCTAGCACGTCGGTCCCACTGCACCGAGAGAAATTGGAAAACCTCACTGAGGCCCTGAAATGCTTTCATGTCATTGGTTAAGATTTGTCCCGCCCCTCCCCCTGCGCCAACCAATCTGTGGCTAGACCGAAGGCTCCTCTATTGGTTTGACTGGAGTTGGCTGGAAAGCTTGGGATTGGATGCATCAGTGCTAGCGAAGATGGCGGCGGCCGCGGCGAGTCGAGGGATCGGGACAAAGTTGGCCCTGCGGGAAATTCGCATCCACTTATGCCAGCGCTCGCCTGGCAGCCAGGGTGTCAGGTGAGGCGCGGCGTGGTCAGGCGGACGGGCTTCGGGATACCGGGGTTACGGCCTCGACTTCCCGGGTGTATGGGAGGTCGCATCCACAGAACGGCGGCGCTCTCTCCGACCCCCGCAGGGATTTCATCGAGAAACGCTATGTGGAGCTGAAGAAGGCGCACCCCGGCCTGCCCATTCTAATTCGTGAGTGCTCGGATGTGCAGCCCAAGCTCTGGGCCCGCTACGGTGAGTGCTGGTCACCGGAGGTCTGAGACCCGGTGGGGAACAGGACTCGGGAAAAGAATGGGCTTCCCAAGGTCACGCAAAGACTGGAGACTAGAACTCGAGCTTCAGCCTTGCTATTGCTGATGAAATTCCCATTCCAGGGTTATATTAGGCAGCATATATGTAGAGCCTGGGAGGTCTTGGCGTAAACGCCAGGGATTTTTGCTGTTCGGAATGGGCTTCAGGTAGACGGTTCTTCCAAATTATGTGTGGCCGATGCTGGTTCCGGATACTGCGTGAGAATTTCAGTAATGTTGAGTAATATCCTAGGCCCTGTGCTGAGTGCTTTCCTGCCTACATCTCAATCTTCGTTCTTCATTAATCATATAAGCGGGTGGGTTCCTCCACCCCGTAAAGATTAGAAAACTGAATCAAAACTTCGTGGAACCCACTGCTCCATTATTTCCATCAGTGGAAGGTAACTTTGGGTACAGTGCTCTTTTGTAAGATAAGTGCATCGTACATTCGAAGTAAAATTGTGGATGCAGTGAGCTATCTGCGTAAATGATAAATGACGTTTAAAGGGTATAGCTTGGAACAAGTGAATTTAAAGTCTACCAAAAGAAAAAAAAAAAAAAACTTTGTAGAAGGTATCTAAAATTATGCAGCTAGTGTGTAACACAATTGCTCCTAAACCTGGCCCTCTCTCAGACCTCAGTGGCTTGTGCCCTATTATTATTCTGCCTGGTCACAGATATTACCACTTCAAGGCCTCCTCTGGACTGGGGATGTGGCTCAAGTGGTAGAGTGCCTGCCTGGCAAGCATAAAGCTGAGTTCAAACCCTAGTACTGCAAAAAAATAAATAAATAAGAAGCATCCCTTGATCAATTATTTTAACATTGCCCCAGCCCCTTTTTATCATATTACTATATTCCAGTTTGTCACAATCTAGAAACTTAAAATGTTGCCTAACAGACAGTAGGTATGTAATATATTGGCGGGCACCAGTGGCTCATACCGGTAACTTTAGCAACTCAGGAGGCAGAGATGAGGAAGAGTGCAGTTCAAAGCCAATCGAGCAAATAGTTGGAGAGACCCTATCAAAAATACCCAACACAAAACAGAGCTGGCAGAGTGACTCAAGTGGTAGAGCTCCTGAGGCCCTTAATTCAAACTTTAGTACCACCAAAAGAAAAAAGGAACTATATATATGTACCCAATGGTGGAATTTTAATCATGGCTTTTAATTACATCCTGCCCTAGGAATGTCTTAAGGGTAGGGAAGAAACACACCTAGGCAGATTGATTCTAACAGTGGACACCTTTAGTATGTCATACACTAATTGAGGAAGGAAAAAAACGTTCTTCCTAAAGCCAGTAGACTAGAAGGGGAGATAGACACAAGTAACTTCAGTGTTGTGCTTTGTATTATGCTAGATGGAATATGGGAGCCCAAAGAATGTGCACCCAACCAAGGATAAGCCTGTGTAATGCACTGCTCACTGCAGTTAATAAAAAATGCCTATGGTGACCCTTTACACATCCTTGAAACACCTTCTAATTGAGGCCACCCAGAATCAGCCAAAATTAGTTGGACCTGAGCTTCTAGATATGTTTGACTCACTGGGTTAATTCTAGGCATAGCAAATCCATCTTGGTCATGTCTCTTTACTATCTTTGCCATCCTAACAAGACTTTGAGATAGAGACAATTATAAAGGTATAATTTCATAGCTCCACTGTGCAGGGTACATACTTAGTCATTTCTCTCTCCTTAGCATTTGGGCAAGAGAAGAATGTCTCTTTGAACAACTTCAGTGCTGATCAGGTAACCAGAGCCCTGGAGAATGTACTAAGTGGCAAAGCCTGAAGTCTCTCCAGTATGGATGATGAGGAAGAGCCCCAGAACCCTGGGTTCTGCTGGACTGCAATGTGGAAAAATGTGTTCTCTTATTCCTTATAAAGCTTATGCTGAAAAACACTGCCTCTGGATATTCTTGTCCATGTTTTACCCTGTACATCTTATTGTACAACTACTGAAGCAAAGCAATTTAATATAAAAATAAAACTTTATTCTTATTTAAAGCCACCAGTTGTGGCTGTAGTGACACATGTTGATAAACAAGCTGAAGAGAATGAGAGAAGAGGATCAAGAGTTCACGGCCAATCTTGGCTACACAAAAAGAAAAGCCACCAGCTGATAAATCAAAAACAAAGGTGGGGGGTGGGGGAGGAATGAGAGCCAAGGCCTCAGAAAAATTAGGTCACACAGATCTGCCTCTGGTCCTCATACCTAGACAGTGCTGGGTAAAAGAAGAGAGGTTGGGGAATAAAGATCTTGGCTTAGGTATGAGAGCAGAGGGCATGAAACATTGCAGTTATCCTAATCCCCCCGCCTCCTTTTACGAGGCTCCACTGTTTCTTCAAAGAAAGTGGGCCAAAAAGTCAGAGATAAGGATTACAGCATCAAGAAGCCAGGTCATATCAGGCATGGGTGGCTCACTTCTGTAATCCTAACTACTCAGGAGGCAGAGATCAGGAGGATGGCGGTTCAAAGCCAGTCCCCAGGAAAAAAGCTATCACATAAAGGGGCTGGCAGCAAGTGGCTCAAGTGGTAAAGAGTGCCTGCCTAGCAGGTGTGAGGCCCTGAGTTCAAACTCCAGTGCTGCCAAAAAAAAAAAAAAAAAAGTCCAGGTCACCCATGAAGAGCTGTCTGCCAGAGAGCATGCACCCGATCTTGAAGCTGGGCCTCCTCCTGATGCCTTTCCAAGGCCTGTAGCCCTGACTGCTGCAGGAAGTCCTGGGCAGCCTGAGGTCAAAGAAGAAAAGGATTCAACACGTGGGTCCCTATGCCCTAAGACTCAATTCCCACAGTGACCTGGGTTAGCCTACTTCTCGGAGTGGGTACATTCCCAACAGGATGGTGAAAGTTCTGAGCAGCCACCACAGGCTAGCCCAGCCCAGAAAGCAAATACAGTTCAGACTGGAAAGGAGCCATGGTGAGACCAGAGGCTTCTGAGCAGGAGAGATTGGGGACCAGGTCCGGAAACCTACCTCTGGCTGATAGAGGAACAGCAACTGCAGCAGCTCCAAACTCTGACCTACTACTTCAGTGTCAGAAAGAGCCAATGTGTTCAGCAAGCAGGGAAGCAGGGGCCCTGGCCACAGGTGCTGGCAGTAAGCTGGACCCTTTTCTGCAACGTTGCACAGAACTGTAAGAACCTAAAGAGATACATATACAGTCCCCAAAAGGATGAAAACCGAAGATCATAATTATAGCTAGAATGTATGTAGTGCTGACCACATGGCTCAGGCACTGTGCCAAAATAGACTGAAGCTTCAGGTGGTCAGTTGATTACCGTGAGGAAATTAAGTAGTAACCCATTTTACAGACATAAACCTAGACTGCTCTACCTCTAAAGCCATATCACACCACCTGACCACTCTAAGAGTACTTCTGAGAGACTTCTTGTTTACACTGACCAGGAAGTCTTGGATTCAAGTGATCCCAGTACATACCAGTACGCTCACCACATTAGATAGTGGCACCAGCTGCAAGAGGGGCTCAATCAGATCCAGAGAGAGCAAGGAAGTACAAAAAGTAGGACTGTTTGCTGGAAGGGAAAATGTCAGTGTGAAATACTTTAAACTGGGGCCTGAAGTGCTATCCCCTCCCAGTCCTACCCCTACAGCCTAGGCACTAAGAAAGTACCCCTATGTCTAAAGATCCCAGCACTGCTCAGTTTGGAGCAAGAACTGCTGCTGCCCAGATGGGTGGCCTGCAGTCCCCTGTGGACAAAGAATGCTTGTTCTTGCAGATGGCTACCAACTCATTCCTGGAGCATGTACAGAAGAACTTTGGCCTTCTCCCTGAGTCCACTCCCCACTTTGATTACCACTTTAGCCTCCCAGAGGACAAGGGTATCAGAGATCTCTTTAACTACAACTTTAGGGACCTGACACCCCTGGGCTTCTGATGGAGCTTGGAGGGGTCAGGGTCTCCCAAGAAGCACATCCTGTCTCCGTAGCCTTGGAGACTTCTGCCCCTGGCTGTCCTCCCAACCCTACCTCCAGTAGCTTCTATCTCTGGGGTCTGGTCCCCAGCAGACTGAACAAGTCAGTAAAGGAAGGATTCCATGCCTGTGACATGGTATTTGTATGCACCCAAAACCCTACACGTGCACCTGGGGTGAGTATGTGTGAGCATGTATGTGTGTGCAAATTCTAGGGAATTAAGGTGAACACACCTGTGTACTATGCACATGCCTGGATGTGCATGAATCCATGCATGCACTAGGGGGAGCTCTAACTGCATTTTCACTCTCCTTGTTCCGGAAGTCTAGTGAGGCCCTGGGCTACCTGTCCCAGAATCCTGTGCCAGGACTAGGTCAGGTGGGTAAGGCCTGGCTGGCTGGGTTTTCAGGACAGCAAGAGCACTTCCATTTTAAAAGGTTTTTCTCATCAAAGCTTTAATGGAGTATTATTTATTTATGAAGGCCTCTTTGGCTAGCCTGGCTAACAAGCAAAGTGTAGAAGGGGGGTATAGGGCTAATACCTCACCTCCCTATACTCTTGAGGAAGGATAAGGGGCCCTGAAATGTACTTTCACCCCATTCTGAAAGACCCAAGGCGATTTATTTATTGAGGAACTTGGGCAAGCAAGAGTGCTGACAGTGATGGAGAAGTGGTCCCTCTCTGGGGGCATCACTCGGGGCCCCATCTGCCACCTCTCAGGTTAGATATGAGCTGGGAGAGTTAAAGACCATTACAGACAGGGTGGGCAGAAGGGGTGGGAGAAGGGCCTCCCCAACTGAGAACGCAAGGGCCCAACCTGTAGTGTGTGAAGTGCCTTCTCCCCACTGGGCTCTTCCCCATCCTCCAGTCTACACTTTGTTTCATAACAGCTATGTCCCTCCTGCTTTTGTTTTAATAAATATTTTGATAAAGTTAAAATTTTAAAAAGGTCCTGGGCAGACTGTGGTGCATACCAGTGAGGTTGTTGAGGAGCCACAGGCCCTCAGGAAGCAAGCTGGGCTGTTTCTGAAGAAAGAACTGAAGAAGGATAAATAAGGCTGCCATAACACGCTCATCTATGAGCTCCATTTGCCCTCCCACAGCCTCCACTGGCACGTCTGTTAGCAGGTTACTTAGACACCGAATCACAGGGCATATGAGCTGCAAACATAAATTGAGGGTCAGGTATAAGGAGGAAGGGGAAGGCAGACACCAGACAGGAAGAACATAAAGAAACATGTCCCAAACCCTGACCTGTCCTTTTCACCTACCAGCTCCAGTCCTGCATCCTCCGTTCTCTGGACAGCCCCAGCCAGGTCCAACAGCAGCAGCCCCAGAGTAGACAGAGCACCATGAGTGATAAGCAGGGCATTATTGACCTGGCTGGGCAACAGGAAGCAAGCAGTCACTATCCAGTCGATCCCACCTTTAAGCTAAAACACAGCCTAGGTCTGTGGGTCTCCTAGGCAAAAGAGAGGACCACAGAGGGATGAAAACTCACTACAGCAATTCCAGAGACTGAATTCAGTTCAAAGACCTAAGTGACATGGAAGGGAAAGATCTCTGGATTTTCCCAATTGTCTGTGTACCTGCAGATGATGTAGTGAAGGCACCAAGCAAACTCCACAGCCACCCCAGGGCTCAGCTTTGGGCCAGGTAGCATCAATCGCAGCATGTGCTTCGGGAGAGTGGAGTCCAGGATAGAGCTGCCAGCAGAAGTAGAGCTGTAAGCAATAACCATGAAGATGCCAGAGGCTCTTCCTAAACCCTTATAGCAGGAGGAAAAGTGTCCAAACCCAAAGCTCTTCCTAACCAGATGCATGCAGTTAAAATGTGCAACATCTTTGGAAATCAGATCTGATCAGACACCCCTGGGCTATACTACCAAAAGGGTCAACCCTGGATGCACATCTGAAGAAGTAATTTTACTTACATAATGATCTTCTCTGGAGCTTCCTTAGCCTGCAGAAGCTGAGATAAGGCATACCCAAGAGCTTCTAGCACTGCTGCATGGGGGGACTAAAAGTAGACAGGGTAAGGATCTGACTCTGGAAACTGGGTCATAAGATCTCTGAAGACTTTCAGCCCCTTGACACAGCAGAGGTTGGAGATACCTAGCAAAGCCAGTGGGGCATGTAGAGAAGGCTTGAAGGGAGCCTTGCCAGGGAAGGAAAAAGGAGGCACTCACCTGGATGCAGGCAGCCAAGGCTGGAATGATACCCTGTGGCAGGAGTTGCCTTCTCACAGCCTCACTCTCCACGATGAGGTTCCCCAGTGTATACAGACACAGCTCCTGAAAGCAGGCAACAAAAGCACTGGGCTGGGCTTATCCCATGCCAAGCCAGGGATGTGAAGAGGAGCATGGAGCAGCCCTGTCCTTGAAGCTCACAACAAAAGGGTGGGGAGATGACGGGTGTATGCACTGCTATGGACAAGAGAGAAAAACTTTTTTCCTTCCCTCTACCTCCCAGCTCAAACTGGATCCAAAAGCACAATTTTAATTCAAAGCCCAGGGGCTCAGGGTGTGGCTCAATTGGTAGAGAACCTGCCTGGCAAGCACAGGCCCTGAATTCAAGACTCTGAGTTCAAACTCCAGTACCACAAAACAGAAACATAATTAAAACCCCAGAACAAGGTAGGGAGGGACAGAGCTTACTATAAAGTCTGAGCTGTGACCGGAGAGGTAGGTGAGGAGGTAGGAAGTAGCTGGCAGGCAGGCTTCAGCCACCGTAGACTGCTCAGAATGAGAGAGCTCATGCAGGCACCGAGCGGCCTCAAGCTGCAACAGAGCCCGGTTGCTGGTCAGGAGCCCAACAAGGGTCCGCATGCTGCTCTCCAGCCTACATGAGTGAATACCAGAATCCTGCTAAGCTATAGTCTCTTCCTTTCACACTCTACCCTTGGAGCCCCAGCCAACCACTCACACCACCCACACTGACCGGATGAAGGTTTGCTGTGTCTCAGGGTGCTGCAAGCCATGACGGAGGCTGACCAGAGCCTTTTCTCTCTCCTTTTCATCTGTCCCCCACTGGGCTAACCTCAGGAGCTGCTGGACCTAGACACAATCAGCAGAAGCAAGTGGCCACTTAACTAGTGAGACCTCCAATATCACACCATACCCAGAACTTGTCATTAATACTAATATGGCTAATAAGTAGCAATCTTTGCACAGCAGTAGACAGGTAGGGTTATCAGAACTGGGTCCTAATCCCAGCCCTGCCACTTACAAGGGACCTGAACCTGTTTCCTCATCTGTAAAGTAAGAATGACATTATCTGCTCTGCCTTCTTACAGGGTACTTCAAGGATAGCATTTAAACCTCTTAGCCTGGCAAAACCTACCCCTCCAGCCATTCTCCCTACATTCCAACAACACCTAGAACAACATATGTTTTAACATTTCCAAGCTTTTGCATGTCTATTCTCTCTGCTTGGGATACCCTCTTCAGATTGCAGCTCTGTTCAGATTTCTACTAATCCTGGCCTAGGGAAGTTAGCTCTTTCTGGCTTATTTAAACAGATTTAGTAGTTTTTCTTATGCCTCATGCTTCCTTCATTGTAAGTGGTAGGACATCTCTCTCCTACACTGGTTTGTAAAGCCCTTCAAAGCAAAGAACGCTATCTTGTCTTTGTGTACCTCAGTGCCCAGCACACTGTCCTGACAGAAAGTAAACACACAATGAATAAGTAGTATAGCCTAGGAGTAAGTGTGTTGTAAACTAGATGTGTAAACATGAGCATAACCAATGCTTGCTGAACATAACGTTCATTTACTTTTCAATTTCATTTACTCATTCAAAAAATACAGGATATATTCCAGATATTGTGCAGACTTCTGGATTTTCAATGACAGCAAATGAGATAGGGTCTAGATTCTTCTGCATTTAACGTCTAGTAGGAGAGATAATAAACAACCAATTAGATAATTGAATACTTGGCAAGAAACAGAACCAGGCATGGTGGTACACTCTTGTAATCCAGCACTAGCGAAGTCGAGGCAGAACTGTGAGTTCAAGACCAACCTGGACTACAGTGAATTCCTGGCCAGCTACCAAGGCAGAATACCAAAAGGGACCCACTTTAGACGTAGCAGATGCAAAGGCCTTGAGACAGTAAAGAGGCTGGTACACTGTTCCAGGAACTGAAAATGGGACAGTGGTTGGGATGAGTAAACTGAGGTCGGAGGTATGCTGAGGTTAGTTAGATCATGCAGGACTTTACAGGTCACAGGAAGGATTCTGGTCTGTTTTCTTTTTTCAAACGAACTGTGAGGAGCAAGTGTACTATCCAGAGATGGTGTCAGCTGACTCCAAAGATCTTTAAAAGGTAAGTAAGGCTAGGATGTGTTGAAGGGGGACAAAACAATGAATTGCAGAGGATGATTTCCGTTTCTGGCTTGCCCCCATTGGACGCGTGGAGTACGTGTAGCGTGGATCAGCTTTGGGACAGAGTGCGCGAACTCGCGGAAATTTGGCAGCGCACACCCGCCCTGCCCCCTCACCTCCGCTTCCCCAAGAGTCGTGGCCGCAGCCTCGCCTCCGATTTCCTCCTGGGCGTCTTCTCTCAGCAGCCTCTTGCTGACCAGCTGCTGCTCTCTCCGCGCCTTCCGCAGTGCTGGGGGCACAGGACTGGGTTCAATTTGGGAGCGCAGCGCCAAGGACCAGAAGCCTCCTCCCCTATCTCCAACCGCCACACCCATCGCTTCCCCAGTTCCCTTGCCGGCCCGCACCAGCTTCCCGCTCCCGCCGGCGGCGCCGCAGCTCCTCCATCCCGCAGGCCAGCGGCTTGAGTCGGCGTTGCCGTGGGTTCCACATTGCGGAGATGGATGAAATTCACCCTTAGCTCTGCGGCCTGGACGCGGCCTGGAAGCGTAGAAAACGCCTCCCAACAGCGCAGGCGCAAAGCAGAGCCTCGGCCGCGCGTTGTGAGGGCGGGGCGGACCCGGGCGAGGGGCAGGGAGGGGCGGGGCGAAAGTAGAGGGGGCGGGACAAGCCGGAATTCCAAGAGAAGGCGGGGCAGCTGTCACTCGATCTCTGCTTGGTTTCTCTCTACCAATTCTTTTTTTGAGGGGGCGGTACTGGGGTTTGAAATCAGGGTTTAACACTTGCTAGGCAGACGCTCTACCACTTGAGCCACACCGCCTACCCCCTTACCAATTCCTTTTTTTTTTTTTTTGCCTTACTGCAGTTTGAACTCAGGACCCTTACTATTTGAACCACGCCTCCAGCCCTTTTTTGCTTTAGTTACTTTTTTCGGATAAGGTCTCGCATTTTTGCCAGGGGCAGAGACTGGGATCCTCCTACCTGGCCTCCACATCTGGGAATCACAGTCAGAGGCCACACCCCTTACCGCACCCACCCTTCACTACATCCCCATCCAGTTTATTGGTTGGGATGTGGGGGGGGGGGTTCTATACCTTTTTGGCCCTACAGGTCTCCATCCTAGATCCTCCATGTCTGTACCTCTCTACCAGCTGAAATTACAGGCGTGAGCCAAGGCACCTGGCTCTCCTTACCAATTCTAAGGAAAGAAACTCATCCTGAATCTCAGCTTCCTCAGTGAGGATGTCACTATCCACTCAGCAAACACAGCTTCCCCATTCCCACCACACTCTAAACGAATTTTTAAATAGCCCTGAATTAGAGGAAGAACGGCAACGCCATTTCACGAATAACTAAGCTTCCACTGATGAGCTCTGCCTAAAAGCTTCAAAAAGCTTGAAGAAAACCTTTTTTTTTTTTTTTTTTGCAGTACTGGGGCTTGAACTCAAGGCCTTCACCTTGAGCCACTCCACTATCCCTATTTTTGTGAAGGGTTTTTTGAGATAGGGTCTTTCGAACAGTTTCCCCAAGCTGGCTTCTAAACACGGTCCTCCTGATCTCTGCTTCCT
Organism: Castor canadensis; assembly: GCF_047511655.1. NCBI lineage: Eukaryota > Metazoa > Chordata > Mammalia > Rodentia > Castoridae > Castor > Castor canadensis. Next base: position 78,705,626 of record NC_133391.1, read on the forward strand.
GAGTAGCTAGGATTAGAGGCATGAGACACTGGTGCCCAGCTTATTATCCCCTTCTTACTGGTGAGGAAAATGTAATTTCATTGCCCTGTGCAAAAGGAATTCCCATTTTTTGTAGTAAAAGTAAGGGCAAAGTACTATTAAGAAAGGAAATTAGTATCCACAGGATAGACACGGGGAAAGGGGGAGAAACATTACCTGCTCCTCATGCAGAAAATGGGAGTAAAATATCCACTTTTGGGGGTCTGGGTTGGGACTGGGGTTTGAACTCAGGGCTTCACACTTGCAAAGCAGGTGCTCCACCTCTTGAGCCACACCTCCAGTCCATTTTGCTCTGGTTATTTTGGAGATGGGGTCTCACAAACTATTCACCCAGGCTGGACTTGAACCTCGATCCTACTGATGTCAGCCTCCCAAATAGCCAGGATTACAGGCGTGATTTTTTAAGATAAAATAATTCACCAGAGTGCTCGCTTCAGCAGCACATACACTAAAATTGGAACGATACAGAGAACATTAGCATGCCCTCGGCACAAGGATGACACACAAATTCATGAAGCGTTCCATATTTTAAAAAAAATTCACCAGAGTTTGAGCACCACTACTCTACCCAGCACTGGGGAAACACTGGTGTTGGGGGGGGTGAAGGGTTCCCACACCCTCAAAATCCAAATTGTGGCCAACTAGGCCCTGCTCTCTTCTCCAGTCTGAATTTTCTTCTGCAGTCTGAATTATAAGGGCATTTCACCTTACCCCATTTCAAAGATTTCTTTATTCCTTAAATAACCCCTGCCCTCTCCATCCCCTGAACTTTTGCACAGGCCATTCCCTCTGCTTTGAACCCTAGCTCTGCCCTTACCAGCACTCTTCCATTAATATCATCCTCAACATCTAAACTGCAATGTCACTACTCAGAACCACCAGACCCATGCACCTGTTATGTGTTCTTCATAACCCTTTCACGGCTGTCACTAAGTTATACTGTAATTGTTTCATTTTGTCTTCTTTCACATCCCCTTCATAGCTTTAAGTGAGTAGGGTCCTGGTGGCACTGAAGAATTTTTATTGGAGGCCTCTAATTTTTATTAAACTATTACTTAGGCAAAGGTACAAGAGAAAAAAGGAAGGAAGAAAGAAAGAAAGGAAGGAAGGAAAAGAAAAATTGTTCTTTGAATCACCTTCCTTCAATTCTATCCACTTGGAGTCATCAATGAAGTCTGCAATCTTCTCCACAAAACAGCCAATTAAATACCAACAGACTGTCATCCTGTCCTCCATATCTTCTCTCCAGACCTAATATATCCATATATCCACCCAACCCTGGGTAGCATTTTTTCTTTTTTCCGGTACTGGGGATTGAACTCAAGGCCTGGTGCTTGCCAGGCAGGCTCTCTACCATTTGAGCCATTCTACCAATTCTTTTTGTGTTGATTATTTTTAAGATACTGTCTCACTTCATGTCCAGGTTGGCCTGGACCTGACTTCAGTGGCCTGAGTCTTCTGAATGCAGAGGTTCAGAGAGAGAAGAACAGCAGTTAAGGCTACCCACAACAGACATGGCTCTGTACCAAATACTTTACTCACAGAAAGGTACTACTGTTATCTCCAACTTTAAAAAGCAGGGCCCCAGAAATCCAAGGCACAGAAACTTACCCAAGTCTTATAACCTCAGCAGTAAAGCTGGGATTCCAAGCCTGGCTGCTGACTCCAGAGTTAGTATATTTAACACTGAGCTATAGTCACATCTTGGCCCTCAGGGATGTCACAGTGACCTGGCATGGCTCAGGGTATCAGGGCACATTCAACAGAGACACAGAGAAGCAGTGCATTCTGAGAATTCCCTGTTTGGGTTGGGAGCAAATGTGTAGCTACTCCTTAATTAAAGAATAAGTAGGGGACACAGAGTAGCTCAGTGGTAGTGTGCTTGCCTAGCATGCATAAGGTTCTGAGTTCCATCCCCAGTACCACAAAATAAATAAATAACAGAGGATGTATGAATTTAAAAGATTTTCAAGTAGCACTTTTCCCAAAAGTCTAGGAGTATGGACCTGTGAGGGCTGTTGTAAATGTGTAATCCCTATCCCCACCCTCTGCAACATTTGCTTCTGGCCCAAGGCCATGGAGGGGATCATCCCTTTCCTGTACCTACTGCACAGGCCTGAGGTGCATGAATCATCTGGAACCGCCTGGCCCCAAATGCCCTAAGTGCCCAGAAGAATTCTTGTTTTGGTCCTTCTCCTTGCAACTATTTCATTGCAATATTTCCTAGAAGGGAAGTGAGTAGTGCTGTGAGGAGGAAGAAAAGTGGGGCCGTCACCAGAGTTTACGGAGGCGGGAACAGCGTGACATCCCAGGATTACACAAACTCTTAGGGGCTGCCAAAAGAGCTAGGACAGATAAACGCGTGGAACCTAGAAGCCGGAAGGTGCTGCTGGACAGGAAAGAAGCCAAAGCCGTTCCCAGAGCCAGCCTGGGCCATAGAGGCTTTCAGGACTTATCGACTATGGTAAGTTATACGGTCTTGGGGGTCAAAGCACAGTCACTTGAGGAACCCCAGGAACTCACTGGGGCTTCCCTGACCTCTGCTTTTTCTCCCAGGAGCGCGTTCCCTGCCTGTTGCTGCTGCTTCTACCGCTACTGTGTATTTCTGGGGCCACACCAGAGCCCTGCGAGCTGGACGACGATGACATCCACTGCTCCTGCAACTTCTCGGATCCGCAGCCCGACTGGTCCAGCGCCTTCCAGTGTATGGCTGCCGTGGACGTGAAGATCCATGGCGGCGGCCGCAGCTTGGAACAGTTTCTAAAGCGTGTGGACCCAGACACCGACCCTCGGCAATATATGGACATGGTCAAGGCTCTGCGCTTGCGGCGGCTCACCGTGGGGGGTGCACAGGTTCCTGCTCTGCTACTGTTCGGCGTCCTGCGTGTGCTGGGATATTCCCGTGTCAAAGAACTAACGCTGGAGGACCTAGAGGTAACCGGCACCACCCCGCCGCCGCCTCTAGAAGCCACAGGGCCTGCGCTCACCACCTTGCGCCTCCACAACGTGTCGTGGGCGACAGGGGGTGCCTGGCTCTCCCAACTGCAGCACTGGCTCAAGCCTGGCCTCAAGGTACTGAGCATTGCCCAAGCACACTCGCTCGCCTTTTCCTGCGAGCAGGTCCGCATCTTCCGGGACCTCACCACCCTGGACCTGTCTGACAATCCTGGGCTGGGTGAGCGCGGACTGATTGCGGCACTCTGTCCGCACAAATTCCCTAATCTCCAGGTTTTAGCGCTGCGCAATACGGGGATGGAGACGCCCAATGGCGTGTGCGCAGCGCTGGCGATCGGCGCCGTGCAGCCCCACCAACTAGACCTCAGCCACAACTCGCTGCGCGCTTCTGGCGCTCCCTCGTGCGTCTGGCCCAGCGTTCTAAAGTCCCTGAATCTGTCATTTGCTGGGCTGGAGCAGGTGCCTAAGGGGCTGCCGGCTAAGCTCAGCGTGCTTGATCTCAGTTGCAACAAGCTGAGTAGGGAGCCTCGGCCAAATGAGCTGCCCCAGGTGGGTAACCTGTCACTAAATGGAAATCCCTTCCTGACCCTGGAAGCTTCCAGCCCATCAGAGAGCACCATGAACTCTGGTGTAGTCCCATACTGTGCGGGTTCACCGCTGGCTGTGGGGATGTCAGGAACACTAGCTCTGCTCCAAGGGGCCCGGGGATTTGTCTAAGGGGCAAGAGAGGAGAATGAATGGGTTTAGATTGTCTTGACTTCCAGGAGTCCTATCAAAATCTTGACCAACCATGTGGCTGCTTACTTTTATTAGGATTTTAAACCACGGGCCATATCACTCACTCAACAGATCCTTACTGGGTGTCTGCTATGTGTTGGCCTCTGTGCTGGATGGGGAATCCATCCTACTTAGACTTTCTTCACACTAACTCTCTAGAAACCTACCTGGTCCTTCTCAAGAAACTGCAAGAGCAAAATGGCAGAGAAATGTTGCCTGACTAAAGCTGCGTGGGAGAAATAATTTTCGTGTAATCAGGGCTTTCTGGGAAGCTTACTGGCACTTGGGTTAAAGGATGTTTGAATGGTAAACATACCTTGGAAAACAGAAGGTTTCCCTTCCCCCACTCACTTTCCAAGAGTCAAAGGTAATAAAACCAGAGCCGTTTGCTTAAACTCCTCTTTTTCCCCCATTCCCCAAGGGGAAGGGGCAGACATGCCTCCTGTCCAACATAAACTCTGAGCTGCATAATTTCAGGAGTCCTCTCTGCTGATGTAAAACTCCTCTGCCCAAGTATGATGGCTTTCACCGTGTCATTACCCCACACAATGAGAGATTCCAGCATACGCCAAGGATGTGAGATACAGCGTATTTCCAAGGCAGAGATCTGTGCTGTTCATACATATGAGGGTAATAAAAATAACTTTTAAAAAAACATACATATGAGGATAACCTTTTCAGGCTGGTTTTTTAAAAATTTTTATTTGCATATAATAGTTGTACAGAGGGGATATATTGTGACATTTACATATGTGCTTATGATACATCTTAATTAGATTCATCCCCCTCCATTATTCTCTTCATCCCCCTCCTCCTTAGAACAATTTCAACAAATGTCATTGTTCTATTTTCATAGTGATTACAAAATGCATCCACCATATTCATCCTCCTTCACCCTCTCTGTTTACCCTCCCCTCTCACTGGTACCCTCCCCTGGACAGGACCTGTTTTACCTTCCTGTCCTTCATTTTTTAAAGTGTATATTGATTATTCAAGGCAGTTTTGCCTTGGTATCTCAGACATGTATATATCACACTTTAATCAATTAACTCCTTCTGTTACTTTCTCTTTCTCTATTGCCCTGCTCCGCCATTATTCAACAGTTTACAGATACATCTTCATATACAGATAAATGCATTGTGTTTCAATATTATTCACTCTCTATCATTTTCTTTTCCTCTACCACCTCCCCATAGTTCCCTCAAACGGACCCACTAATACATTCTCTCCTTTCTCTCCATATATATATATATATATATATATATATATATATATGATTATATATGTGATAATATATGTATTTATGTGTACATTTATCTTAGCTTCCACATATGAGGGAAAGCATGCAACCTTTGTCCTTCTGAGACTGGCTTACTTCACTTGACATGGTGATCTCCATCAGGATGACTCCTTGAATAAGATAACATCTCAGCACCTTCACAACTGCAGAATGAACATAATGTGCCCTGTAATCCACATTAACTCAGAGACTCAGAGCTATCACCTATCAAGAAGTGTGTTGCTTCTGAATCCCTTTCTCATTACAATGAGGAATCAGCTACATCCATCACAGAGCTAGGCACCTACCTCTCAGAGCATATGGGACAGGGGTTAGAAGAAGCATAGAGTCTGGTGCTCCTGCCTGCCTCTGGCCTGTGTCCAGAGCCACACCTTGATGGGAGAATCAAGAGGTCACCAAAACCAGATTCAAAGGATGGCAAAACACAACTATATTAGCCAGACATACACTGGTGTGTTTCCAAGGGACCATCTACCAGAATGTTGTGAAATTTTTTAAAGTTTCAGAGAATCATCACCTCAAGGCAGTTACTTACATTTGAGTAGATATAAACACACTTCATCAAATTGTTACAGAGACCTGTTCTACTTCAGACTCTGTGCTTAAAGCCTGGTAGATAAAGATGAATCAGAAACATATATGCCCTCACAGAATTCTCTATCCAGTAAGGGAGGCAGACACATGAAAGTTAGTTGTAATTCAAGAAGAGGAAGGAATCAACTTTATAAGGGGAAGTGGCCCTAGGAAGGATTTGCAGAAAACAGACTTGCAAAATCTGAGTCTTGCAGCATGAATATCATTTCTTCAGGAAGGTTATCCCAGGCAAAAATGGGCAGCATGTTCAAGGCTCAGAAAATAAATGAGCTGAATTGAGAAATTGTATCTGGTTAGATAGGGTGTTGTGATGGAAACTGAGACATTCAATTCATTCAAGTGCTCATTCCATGTTAGGTACTATACTGAACCCTGAAAATATAGCAGGAAAAAAGCAGAAGTTCCTTCTCATACAGTGTACAGATTCTAGTTGAATGCTGGGTGTTATGGACTGAATGTTTGTATCCCCTCCAAGTTCACATGTTGAAGCCAGGCATGGTAGCACATGCCTGTAATCCCAGCACTCATGAGACTGAGAAAGGAAGATCATAACTTCCAGGCCAACCTGGGCTTCACAGCAAGACCCTGTCTCAAAAAAAAAAAAAGACAAAAAATATTCTTGTGTTGAAGACCCAGAGTGGCAGTAATTGGAGATGGGGCCTCCAAGGAAGTAATTAGGTTAGTAATAAGAGTGGGGCCCTAATCCGATAGAAATAGTGTGCTAATAAGAGACACAGAGAGCCCACACATGCTCTTTCTGCCTCCCTATAAACTCACCGAGGAACAATCATATAAGGACACAGTGAGAAGGTGGCCTCTATAAGCCAGAAAGTGAGCCCTCACCACAACCCAACCAGGCTGGCCCTTGATCTTGGACTCCCTACCCCCAGAACTGTGAGAAAATAAATACATTTATGTTGTTTAAGCTACCCAGTCTATGAACTGTCTGAGACAGTGGTGGTGATACAAAATATCTAATTGTGATAGTGCTGTGAAGACAAATGAAACAGAGAAAGGAGACAGATAATGGTGATATGAATGACATGTTATTTAAGATTGTCGGGGAAGGCCTCTCCAATAAGGAATATTTGAAAAAAGATCTGGGTTAATTGGGAGAGAAAACTTGAGCATTTATGAGGGAATATCACTTCAGTCAGAAAGAACAGCAAATACAAAGACCCTGAGGTCTTTGGGATATTAAAGGTAGCAGTGGAGAGGCCAGTGTGGTTGCAGCAGAATGATCAAGATAGGGGAGGTGTAGAGATAAGGTCAGAGAGAGGCCATATCACATAGGATCTTGTAAAACACAGTATAGTCCAAGGCAAGAACCAGTCGGCAAATTATTATTGTGCCATGAGGAAATAAGTGCAAAAGTTAAGACTGTTTATTCTGAAATAGTACATGATCAAAACTATGCCTCAGTCTACTTACTTATCATTTTAAAATAAAATTGAACTTTCAACCACTAAAAGAAAAAAAAGAATAAGTATTGAGACAATTTATTTTTGTGGGGCTAAGAATCAAACCCAAGGTCTAGCACATGTTAGGAAAGGCACTACCACTGAGCTACACCCTATCCCCCCTTTTGTTTCAGTGCTGGGGATCAAACCCAATGCCTATCTGGAAAATAAACCCTATATGAGCAAACGATTTTCGACAAGGCTGCCAAGACCATTCAGTGAAGAAGAACACAGTCTTTTCAATAAACAATGTAGAGGAAACTGGATATCCGCATGCAAAAGAATGAAGCTTGAGCCTTACCTAACACCATAAACAGAGTCTAACTTAAAATGGATCAAAGGCCTAAATGTAAGAGCTAAAATAACAAACTCTTAGAGGAAAATACAGTGCAAAAACTTGACAATGTTAGGTTTGACAAAGACTAACTTAAAATAGATCAAAGAGTTAAACGTAAGAGCTAAAATAACAAACTCTTAGAAGAAAATACCGTGCAAAAACTTTACAATGTTAGGTTTGATGATGATTTATTGCACATGACACCAAAGGCAGGTAACAAAAGAAAAATAGGTAAACTGGACTTCATGAAAAATTTTAAATTTGTGCATCAAAAGACACTATCAGCTGGGAATATGTCTCAAGTGGTAAAGCACTTGCCTGGAAAGTGCAAGGTCCCTGAGTTCAAACACCGGTATCACCACCACCAAAAAAAAAAAAAAGAAGACACTATTTACAGGGTAAAAAGGTAACCCAACACATAGAATGAGAGAAAATATTTGTAAATCATATATCAATAAGAGATTAATATCCAGAGTATATTTTAAAAACTCCTAAAACTCAACAAGAGAGAAACAAAAAACCCAAAGAAGTGTTGAATAAACACTTCTCCATAGAAGATATATAAATGGCCAATAGGCACATAAAAATGTGCTCAACACCACTGATCATAGGGAAATACAAGTCAACACCACACGGAGGCTGAGTAGAAGGAGATTCAAGCCCAGGAGTTTGGGACTGTGGTGCTGTGCCAATTAGGTCTTTGTGCTAGGAATGAGTATCAGTATCGCAAGGTTGAAAAGCCTCTGCACTCCAGCCTGGGCAACAGAGACCCTCCTCTGTCTATAAAAACAAAAACAAAAAATGTTCAAGGAGATAAACTTACAGTTATTAGGAAGTAACCAGAAAACAATAAGCATTGTAAACATGTATCGCACTTGTTCACTGGTGGTGGGATGTAAAAATGGAACAACTTCTGTGGAAAACAGGGGACTACCACTCTTGTTCAACTCTGAATATCCAGTCCCCAAAATGGTGCCTTTATAAATCATGCCAAGTGTTCTGTCGGTCTTTACTGAATGATTGAATGAGAAGAGTAGGCTTAGGGCAGGGTATTGCTGCCATGTGGAGAGAGAAAAAACACAGAAAAGCCTTTTATTATAAGGTAAACAAAAGATTTTTCCCATGTGATACATCTTTTTTTCTGACAGTGACCAACAACCCAGAGACAGGATTCACTCATCCAAAGTTTGGGTGGAGGGATAGGGTATCTCCAATGAAGCCCAAAGATTGAGAAATTGAACTGATATAGCAAGACTGAATGATGAACCCCAGAGAAGGAAGGAAGTGAAGTAAGTACAGGAACATGGAGTAAGAAGAACAAGGTTCCATTTCCACTTGTCACTCTGTGGTCAGATATCTGGTGTGGTATGATGAATTTTCTGCTGAAAGAATATGACTATGCTGGATGCCCGTGGCTCAGGTTTGTAATCCTAGCTACGCAGGAGGCAGAGATCAGGAGGGTTGTAGTTGAACCTATGGCCAGCCAGGGCAAATAGTTCATCCTATCTCAAAAATACCCAACACAAAGAAGGGCTAGAGATATGGCTCAAGTGGTAGAGTACCTGCCCAGCTAGTTGAGGCCCTGAATTCAAGCCCCAGTATTGCCAAAAAACAAACAAACAAAAAAGGATATGACCATAGGACTTCTTTTTTTGAGACAAAATCTGTTCCCTTGTAGCTTCCTCTTTTGTTTTTGTTCTATCATCTGGAACTAAACATACACAAGTTTTTTCCTTTACTACTGAAACGAGAGTTGTTGCTCTTAAAAAATTATTTTTTGCTCTCTTCTAGTCTTCTCTTTTCTAATACAAACCCTCCAGCCACATTTTCTAATACTTCCTTATTCATTCTCCACCTCATTTTCTCCATCTTTTTTTTCTTTCTTTCTTTCTTTTTTCTTTTTTTCCAGAGCTGCGGTTTGAACACAGGTTCAGGCTCTATACTCCTCCAGCTTTTTTTTTGTGAAGGGTTTTTTTTGAGATAGGGTCTGAGCAGCAAACTATTTGCCTGGGCTGGCTTTGAACCTCGATCCTCCTGATCTCTGTCTCCTAAATAGCTAGGATTACAGGTGTGAGACACCGGCAGCCAGCTGAAATTTTTTAAAAGACACTTAAAATCATATGCAGTGGAGAATATTTGAACACTAAGCAGAATCTTTGTGGATATTTTGTTTTGTTTGGCTTTGTTTTTGGTGACAAGGTCTCTTGCTACATAGCACAAACTCAGGATCCTCCTGCCTCACCCTCTAAATGGTGTCCCATCACACCTGGCAGGATATTTTTTAAATTGCTAGTTTTTAAAGACATGGTATTATAGATTAAGTACTGCAGCAGGGAGGAGGGGATGGATAGCAGGTAGATAAAACTTAAAGAATCTGAACGTGAGGAAGGTCACATAGCACTGAAGGTGAAGTAGCCAACAGAAATGCATGCAACCATATATTGGTTAAACTTTGCTTCTTGCTTCTGTAGTCTGCTTGCAAGGGTATATAAGGCAAGGCCCCTTTGTTGTCAAGGCTCAGCCTTTGGATGGGAATCTGCTGAGCCACTGCCGGCATGCTAATAAATATTGTTTCCAGAAAAGCAACCGTACAACATTGGATCATATCACAAGGAAAGACAACTACAGGGCAATATCCTTTATGAATATGGGCACGAGAATCCTCAACAAAATGCTAGCAAATCAAATCCAGCGACATATAAAAAGAATTACATGCTGTGATTAATTGAAAGGTATCCCAGGAATGGAAAGTTGGCCTAACATCTGAAAAATCAATGTAACCTACCATATCAATAGCATAAGAATGAAAACTACATGATTATCTAAATAGATGTAGTAAAAGCATTTTTAAAAATCCAACACCTTTCTTTTCAACAAAAAGAAAAGTAGAGGGTCACCCTCTCTTGGGACCTTCCCCCCAACTCTAGAGGCTCTACTCTCCTACTCTACACTTTTCTATCTCAATAAGCACTCTTGCTTTACTCACAAAAACAGAGAATTTAAAGAAAAGAAGGGAACTTCCTTACATGACATTGGACATCTACCAAAAAACATCAGCTGAGATCATATTTGATGATGAGGCTGGATGTTTTTGTTCTAAGATCAGCAAAAACATAAAGAAGCATGTTCTCACCACCTCTATTCAACATTGTTTTAAATGTTCTGGCCACAACAATTGATTATGAAAAAGAAATAAATGGCATGGAGATTAGAAAACTAGAAGCAAAATTATCTCAATTCATAGATGATATAATTATTATACAAATACTATGGGTTCACTAAAATATATGAGAACTAGTCTACAAGATCAGCAAGGTTTGCAAGATACAAGTTCAATATATGAAATATATTATGTGTCAGTACACTTGCAGTGAACATTCTGAAAATTAAGAAAACAATTCCATTTACAATAGCAACCAAAGAATAAAATATTTAGGAATAAGTATGACAAAAGAAGAGCAATACTTATACTTGTAGAACTATAAAACATTACTGAAAGAATTAAAGAAGATCTAAGTTAATTACATTCCATGCTCATGGATCTTACTATTGCTAAGATGTAAATTCTCTACTAATTTACCTACAGACTTAATGAAATTTGTATAAAAATATAAGCAGCTGATTTTTTATATAAATTGAGAAGCTGATTTTAAAGTTCCTGTGGAATTTCAATGGTCACAGACTAGACAAAATAATCAGGTAAAATAAGAACAAAGTTGGAGGACTAAGACTTTCTGTTTGTGAAGTAACAGTGATCAAGAAAATGTGGCACTAAAATAAGGATAAACATAAAGATCAATGTAATAGATGTGAGACTTCAGAAATAAATCCATGTAGGACTGGCAGCATTGCTCAAGTGGTAGAGTGCCTCCCTACCAAGCACAAGGCCCTAAGTTCAAGTCTCAGGAAAGAAGGAAGGAAGGAAAGAGGAAACAAGGAAAGAGAGAGAGAGAGAGAGAGAGAGAGAGAGAGAGAGAGAGAGAGAGAGAGAGAGAGAAAGGAAGAAAGAAAAGAAGGAAGAAAGAAAAGAAGGAAGAAAGGAAGGAAGGAAGAGAAAGAAAGAAAAGAGAAAGGAGGGATGGAGGAGAAGAAAGAAGGAAGGAAAGAAGGAAGCCATGTGTCCATTCACAACTGATTTCGAAAAGGGTATCAAGAATATTAAATAAGGAAAAGCTGGGCAGGTGACTCACACCTTAATCCTAGCTACTCGTGAGGCAGAGATCAGGAGGATTATGGTTCAAGGTCAATCTGGACAAAAAGTGAGCCAGACCCCATATCAACCAATTAGCTGGGTGTGGTGGTGTGTACCTGCCATCACAGTGTTTGTCATCTCAACTACTGTGGGAAGCATAAAGAGGATGATCCCAGTCCAGGCCTATTGCAGGCATAAATATAAGGCCTTATATGAAAACTACCTATAGCAAAAAGGTCTGGGGATGTGTGGCTCAAGTGGTAGAGCACAAGACCCTGAGTTCAGACCGCTGTACTGCTGTGTGTGTGTGTGTGTGTGTGTGTGTGTGTGTGTGTGCGTGTATGTGTGTGTGTGTGTGTGTAAACATTAGTCTTTTGAGGAAAGATTAGGAATGAGGAATGAGGAAACATTTAATCTTTTCAACTAATGGCACAGCGTCACCTGGACATCCATATGCAGACACATGAAATAGGGTTCTTACTTCAGATCACATATAAATTAACTCAAAATGGATTGATGACATAAGTGTAAGCCAAAACTAGAAGGTACTTATAATAAAACATAGGAACTAATCTACATAGTGGTTCATTAAAAATCTAAACATGTAATTAATTTCCACATGACCCAACAACACTGCTCTTACTTATATACCCGAAAGAACTGAAAAGGGGTAAAAAATTTTGTACCAAGATGTTCATGCTAGCACTATTCACAACAGCCCAAACTTGGAAACAATTCACATGTCCATCAAGGGACAAATGAATATGCAAAATGTGGTTTGCACAAACAATGGATTGTGATTCAGCCATTGGAAGCAATGAAGAAGCCAGCATGTTGACCCGTGCCACATACTGGAACTTTATCAGATCTATATATAATTTTCATAATTTTCTCTTATTTTACAGTTTTTTAAAATTTTCTTGATAGTGTGTATTTTAATGCACCAAGGATTTTAGTTTTTATGAACTCTAATCAATTTTTGTTGTTGCTCATGCTTTTGGTGTCATATGTAACAATCCATTGCCAAATAACAGATTATAAGGATTAATCCATGTTTGTCTAATGTTTTTATAGCTTCATCCCTGACATTTAGGTTGTTGATACTAATCAAGTTAACATTTGGATATGGGACAGAGGTGGAGATCCAACATCACTCTTTCGAATTGGCTATCCTCTTATCCCAGCAGTATTTGCTGAATATTTCTTTTTCCATCGAATGATCTTGACACCCTTGTCAAAAATCAATTCATTGTATTTTTAGCTAGTTCTGAACTCTAATTTTACTTACTTGTTCTGTATATTTATTTCCATGTCTGTACCACAATTGCTTTTTTGTTGTCATTTTGTTTTACTGGGATTTTTTTTTGGAGGGGGGTAGGACTGGGGATTGAACTCAGAGCTTTCACACTTACAAAGCAGACTCTCTACCACTTGAGCTATGGCTCCAGTCCATTTTGCTCTGGTTATTTTGGAGATGGAGTCTTGCCAAGTATTGCCTGGGCTGGCCTTGAACAGATCCTCCTGGCCTCCTAATTTCAGCCTCCAAGTAGCTAGAATCAATTACAGGTGTGAGTCACTGGCACATGGCTGCAATTTTCTTTTGTCAATCTTTGGCGTCCAAGCAATACTGCTCTTTAGAACATGTTAGGAAGTTATTCCTCTTCTATTTTTTGAGTGAATTAAGTAGGACTACTGTTAATTCTTTTTTTTTTTTTTTTTGAGCTTCTGAGGTTTGAACTCACGGCCTTGTGTTTGCATTCTGCCACTTGAACCATGTCCCTGTCCAATTCTTTTTAATATTAGTAGAATTCACTAGTGAAGCCATCTGGTCCTGAAGTTTTCTTTGTTGTGAGATTTTCGGTTACTGACTTAATCTCTTTATTTGCTATAGATACGTTGAGATTTTCTGTTCTTCTTGAGGCCGTTTTGATGATACATGTGTTCTAGGAATTTATTTGTTTTTTTTCTACATTATCTAATCATACAATATTCAAAGTATTTTTCTTTCAACGCTTTTAATTTCTGTAAGATTAGTAGTAATATCCCACTTTCATTTTGGGTTTCAGTTGTTTGCATTTTTCTTTCTTTTTTTCTTAATTTATCTAAAGGCTTGCCAATTTTGTTGATCTTTTTCAAAGAAGCAGCATCTGGTTTATTTCTATTCCTTATTTAATTTATATCTGCTCTAATTTTATTATCTTCTAATTTCTTGTGGCTTTTGGTTTAATTTGCTCTTCTTTTTCTAATTCCTTAAGGTGTAAAGTTAGGTTATTGATTTGTGATAGATGCTCAAAATCATTGGTCATTAAGGAAATGCAAATCAAAAACACAATGACATATCACTTCATACTGACCATGATGGTTGACATGTTTTTGGTTCTTTGAGGCAGGGAAGGTCTCACTAAGTAGCCCCGGCTACCCTAGAACTTGCTATGTAGCCCAGCCTGGCCTCAAACTTGCAATCCCTACTGCCTCTGCCACCTGAGTTCTGGGATTACAGGTGTGTACCATCACACCAGGCTTTAAGACCTGAAGTAGGAAATATGCTGATGTCACCTAGTATTTAATTCCAGCTCAATCACTAAGGGCAGTAAGAACTGTGATCAGTTTTTATTCCACAAAGCAATTTTTCATGAATGCTTAAGGTCAGTATAGAGTCAGCGCAGCTTCCAGTATCAATTTGAGTACTTCATCGTGGATATTTATGTGAGAATGATAATGATAAGGTATTGTAAGTGCTACATTACCAAAATTTAAACTGTATTTTACTATATATATTGTGGTACTAGGGCTTGAACTCAGGGCCTCAGGTGCTCTACCACTTGAGCCTTAGCCCTTTTCCTTTACTTTTCCTCTTTTTTTTTCACTTTCTGTGGGTTTATGTGCAAATAAAACGTGCATGTGAGCCATCTATTCATTTTCTTCACTACTCAACCTGGCATTTGTTCTTTTTTTTTTTTTTATGACACTGGAGTTTGAACTCAGTACCTCATGTTTGTAGGCAGGCACTCCACCACCTGAGCCACTCTGCTAGCTCAGCCTGGCATTGGGATTGGTGACTGGTGGCCAGCTGAGCCGATCTTTCCAGGATGATTTTGTGTTCTTGGAGGAAGCATGGTGAATAACCTTCCAGCTCCTTAATGTGGACCAGGAACATCTGGAAGCCTCTGGGCAGCATGTGTTTTGTTTCCTCGTTGTTCCCATAACCAATGGTGGGCATCAAAATCTCGCCCTTTAATCTTCTCTGCACCCTGTTGTCAAAACCCTTGGGTTTCCACTAGTTACACTTTATTTTGACATTGGTCTGACTGTTGACTGGTGTTGGATGAGTTTCTTGGTCCTGTTTTTGAGGCTCTTGGGCTTCACCAGAAGTCTGAGGGCAGCCATGATGCCGAGTAGGAGATGGCAGCCACAGCTGAGAAAACAGTTTAGTTACTTTTCGAATAGGGTCTTGCCATTTATGTCCAGGCTGGACTGGACTGTGATCCTCCATTTTTTTGGTGGCACTGAGGTTTGAACTCAGGGCCACAAGCTTGCTATGCTTGCTAGGCTCTACCCCTTGAGCCATTCCACCAGCTACTTTGATACTCCTACTTAAGCTTCCCACACAGCTGGGCTGATAGGCAGGCACCACCATGCCCAGTTTTTCATGATTGAAAGGTAATCTCAAGAAGTTTTTTCGTAGGCTGGCTTCAAACTGTGATCCTCCCAATTTCTGTCTCCCAACTAACTAGGATTACAGGTATGAGCCTCCACACCCAGCTCTACATATTGCAATTTTTAGGACATCAAAGTATACTAATACTCTACAATAAATAAAGGATTTTTAAAATGTGTTGCTTTGCCCTTGTGGAACCAAATTCATTTACTAGCTTATACTTAAGGTGCTCTAGTTAACAAAGGTTTGCTTTTGCTTCAAAAGCTCTGACTTTTCCAAAGATAAAAAATTGGTTCTTAGCTGGGCACTGCTGGTTCACACCTGTAATCTTAGCTACTTCAGAGGCAGAGATCAGGAGGACTGCAGTTTGAGGCCAGCATGGGCAAATAGTTTATGAGACCCTATCTCAAAAATACCCAACACAAAAGGATTGGTGGAGTGACTCAAATGGTAGAGCACCTGCCTAGCAAGCATGAGGCCCTGAGTTCAAATCTAGTACTTCAAAAAAAAAGTTCTTATCTGTTACAATAAAAACTAAGCTTTAAAGCACCTTCACACTTATCCTTAAAAACATAAGCATTTAATCTGGGAGCCAGTGGCTCACACCTGTAATCCTACCTACTCAGGAGGCAGAGATCAGGAGGATTGTGGTTCGAAGCCAGCCCGGGCAAATAGTTCGAGAGACCCTATCTCGAAAAACCCTTCATAAAAATAGGGCTGGTGGAGTGGCTCAAGGTGAAGGCCTTTCACATCTTAATTTAATTTGTAGCATCTCCCTGGTTTCTTTCCAATAAACTATTTCTTTGAAAAAAGAAAAAGTTGAACACAAACTTACCATAATGTAAGGGGGGCAATGACAGAGGTGATTCCATTTTGGATAAGGGAGGCACTTTAAAAGCAGACATCTAAAGAGATGTGGGAAACAACTATTTTCTTACAAAAATAACAAGCTTCTGACCAAGATAACAAAATGCAGCTGCAAGATGTGGGCCAGGACAAGCTGGCCAGACCTTCTTGGAATGCTCAGTTCAATAAAGAGAGGGACAAGCAGGTATCCAAGTTCAGCAAAAAGTTGACCCAGCATCAACCAATTCCAAATATAGTTTCAAGGTAGAATAGTTGGACCTAAGCCAGTTAGTGCCCTATGCCATGTCCTAGACATCAGCCATTGTTTGGCTTAGCTCTTTCACTAAGTTCCACTCATCAGGGTGCTTTGCTATTCTTTCAATTAACTTTGTGCTTGCTTTACTCTTAACTCCTGGTCCAATGCCTTCAATCATCGACTACGCCAGGACACAACACAAACTCAGGATCAACAATCCAGTATCAATACATAGAATCCAGTAATTCTACACCTAAGTCTAAGAGAAATGAAACAACGTCCACACAAAAACTTGCACCCAAAGCTTATAGCAGCATTATTCATAATAGCCAAAAGGCAGTGTCAACCCAAATGTCCATCAGGTGAAGAACAGATAAACAGAATGTACAACTAGACATGTGAAATAAAGAATTTGAACAAGTTGGATGCCGGTGTTTCATGCCTTTAATCCTGGCTACTCACAAGGCAGAGGTCAGGAGAATCGAAGTTCAAAGCCAGCCCGTGGAAATAGTTTGTGAGCCCCTATCTCGAAAAATAGGGCTTCACAAAAATAGGGCTGGTGGAGTGGTTCAAGGTGTAGGCTCTGAATTCAAACCCCAGCACCACACACACACACACACACACACACACACACACACAAAGAATTTGAACAAGCTGGACATAATGGGGTGTACCTGTAAACTCTGCACGTAAGAAACTGAGGCAGAAGGATCACAGTTTCAGGCTAGCCTGGACTGGAAAAAAGAAAGAATTTGACCAGTTCTGCCTTTCCCTAGTCACCAAGAGGTTGTATTTCTTCCCTTTGACTTATTTAAATTTGTAAATACAGCACATTCCTGAGTTGTGCTAGTGACTTGCTAGAGTACTGAAAACTTCCAAGTTTCTACCCTTTAGTTAGAAGTAAGGGTGCTCTGGGAACTGCCAAGTTTTTGGCTGATGTCTGAAGTGAAGGTGGTCTTGTGTGGGCGGCGCCCTTATCCTGTGAAATTTGGTCCAACTCGGGATAGTTAGCACCAGAAGAAGTGGAATTTGTGATGACAACCTGACCCACTGAAATATTGCAGTCCCCTTTTACCTTCAGAGTATGTGTTCCAAGACCTCCAAAAGCTGCCTGTAACCGAAGATAGTATTGAACTCTACTTACACTGTGTTTTTTCCTGTACATACCTATGATAAAATTTAACTTATAAATTAGACATAGTAAGAGATTAACAATAATAACTAGTAATAAAATAGAATAACAAAAACTGTATACAGAGCTTACACAGAACCACTGTGATACCATTATAGCAGATCTGATGATCAAGACAGCTAAGTGACTCACAGACAGAAGTACATACAACATCAATCCTTCACGAAGGCATGATTCACATCCTGGACAGGACAGAATGGGGTGGCACTAGGTTTTACCACACAACCCAGAACAGTGTGCAATTTAAAACGTATGAATTTTCCATGTGCTGTTTTTTGACTATACTTGACCTCTAGTAACAAAGTAAGGACGGTGAAACTGAACTGTCTGTGATTTGTGAAGAGAGAGACTGAAAGGAAGGAGAATGAGGAACTTTGATTTCTGGGTGGATTGTCACAGTGTTAACCACAGAATGGAAGAGCAGCTGTGCGGTGATCAGTTAGTTATGGAGGTATAAGTTATTAGTGGAATCTAGAATTTACTAATGGAACTCATGAGGAGTAGGATCAGTGGATGAGTAAGAAAATGTAAACTAACAAGGATTTTGGTACAATCCTTTTTGGTTACTGTTATTTGTAATAGCTAAAATAACAGTCAAAGATGAGCCAAAGTGACATTCTGGCCAGTGTGAGCTACAGCCTATAGTCTCAGGGGTCTATTAAAGGACTGAGTTGGAGGAAGCTTCTAATTCTCAGCTGTTAGGAATCTGTCTGACCTGAGGTATGGCCTCATTTCCAAAGGAAAAAGTTATGCTGAAACAGCATGTAAGAAAGAACACTAGACTGACTTTCAAGAGAATTGGGTAAGAATTGAGAGGAGGAGTAGTGAACGGATTCATCCTAGCAGGGAAGTTGTTTTGTTTTGTTCTTTGTGTTTATTTTTTGCTGTACAGGGGTTTAAACTCAGGGTTTTGAACTTGCTAGGCAGCACTCTACTGCTTGAGCCATGCCTCAGTAATTTTTGCTCTGCTTATTTTGGAGATGGGGGTCTTGCTTTTTGCCCAGACTGTTCTGGACTTTGATCTTCCTATTTTATGCTTCCTGACAGCTGGGATGACAGGTGCATACCAACATGCCCGCTTTTATCCTATTGATATGGGATCTTGAAAACTTTTCCTTGGGCTGGCCTCAAACTTGATCCTCCTGGTTTTAGCCTTCCAGGGAGCTAGGATTACAAGGGTGAGCCACTGGTGCCCAACCTTTGAACAGTTATTTAAGAAAATGGGACTAGAGGTGCAACTCAAGTGGTAGAGCGCCTATCTAGCACACACAAGACCCTGAATTCAAATCCCATACTGCCAAAAAAGAAGTATTGATAACAATTTTACTTCCTAAGTGGCTTTAAGAACAGTTTTGCTGGGAGTGTGGTTCAAGTGGCAGAGTGCCTGCCCAGCATTATGATGCCCTGAGTTCAATTCTCAGTATCACTTTAAAAAAAAGGATGATCCAGGTGCTGGTGGCTCACATCTGTAATCCTAGCTACTCTGTGATCCTAGAGATCAGGAAGCTCACAGTTTGAAGCCAGCCCAGGCAAATAGTTCACGAGACCCTTCACAAAAAGGGCTGGTGGAGTGACTCATGGTGTAGGTCCTGAGTTCATGCCCATAAAAAAAAAAAAAGATGACTAAAACCATTGTAATATGGTACAGCATGGCTGAGAAGTTAGGTGGATCAATGGCAGCCTCTGCTGATCCCCAAACATAATTTATTCACCCTTGTTTGGATGTTTCAAGAAACCTGACCTTGAATCACTTGGGGCAATAGTCCTACAACCAAATCAATATAAGGATTGATGACCAAAAGACCAGATTCTCTCAGTTCAAATTTTCCTCTACTCACCTCTGCAGACTCATGGCCTTATGCACACGAGTGAGTAAAACTGTCATCAGGGAGTGATGCAGTGATGAACTTGCTTGCAAGTTCAAGGCCAGTCTAGACTATGTAGCAAGATACTGTCTCAAAAAAAAAAAAAAAAGAAACCTTTTCTGATAGCCCTTGGGGTCTACAAATGGGTGGTGACAGGACTAGACACTTATTCTGGCTTGGCTTGGCATGTTCAGTGGTAGATGCAAAATACTCAAAATATTATTAAATTATTGAAACCAAAGGTGCTGTACTAATTTGCTCCACCAACTTAAATTTTCTCAGCCTGAGAATTAAACATTATAATACATAGTGTCAAGCAATGGGCTAGGGTCGTGGCTCAAGTGGTAGGGCACCTGCCTTGCAAGTACAAGGCCCTGAGTTCAAATTCCAGTACTGAGCAAAAAACATATTAAGATATACCATATCAAATGGACATATTATGGTGCATCTTATCTTTAGAGTCATGATTTAATAGAGAATTGGAAGAAGGAATGTTTGTTGTCTAAAATCAGGGGAGGGAGATAAAGTCATTAAGTACTTTTTTTTTTTCATTTTTCTTTTATTATTCATATGTGCATACAAGGCTTAGTTCATTTCTTCCCCCTGCCCCCACCCCCTCCCTTACCACCCACTCCACCCCCTCCCGCTCCCCCCCCAATACCCAGCAGAAACTATTTTGCCCTTATCTCTAATTTTGTTGTAGAGAGAGTATAAGCAATAATAGGAAGGAACAAGGGGTTTTGCTGGTTGAGATAAGGATAGCTATACAGGGCATTGACTCACATTGATTTCCTGTGCGTGGGTGTTACCTTCTAGGTTAATTCTTTTTGATCTAACCTTTTCTCTAGTTCCTGGTCCCCTTTTCCTATTGGCCTCAGTTGCTTTAAGGTATCTGCTTTAGTTTTTCTGCATTAAGGGCAACAAATGCTAGCTAGTTTTTTAGGTGTCTTACCTATCCTCACCCCTCCCTTGTGTGCTCTCGCTTTTATCATGGGCTCATAGTCCAATCCCCTTGTTGTGTTTGCCCTTGATCTAATGTCCACATATGAGGGAGAACATACGATTTTTGGTCTTTTGGGCCAGGCTAACCTCACTCAGAATGATGTTCTCCAATTCCATCCATTTACCAGCGAATGATAACATTTCGTTCTTCTTCATGGCTGCATAAAATTCCATTGTGTATAGATACCACATTTTCTTAATCCATTTGTCAGTGCTGGGGCATCTTGGCTGTTTCCATAACTTGGCTATTGTGAATAGTGCCACAATAAACATGGATGTGCAGGTGCCTCTGGAGTAACAGTCTTTTGGGTATATCCCCAAGAGTGGTATTGCTGGATCAAATGGTAGATCGATGTCCAGCTTTTTAAGTAGCCTCCAGATTTTTTTCCAGAGTGGTTGTACTAGTCTACATTCCCACCAACAGTGTAAGAGGGTTCCTTTTTCCCCGCATCCTCGCCAACACCTGTTGTTGGTGGTGTTGTTGATGATGGCTATTCTAACAGGGGTGAGGTGGAATCTTAGTGTGGTTTTAATTTGCATTTCCTTTATTGCTAGAGATGGTGAGCATTTTTTCATGTGTTTTCTGGCCATTTGAATTTCTTCTTTTGAGAAAGTTCTGTTTAGTTCACATGCCCATTTCTTTATTGGTTCATTAGTTTTGGGAGAATTTAGTTTTTTAAGTTCCCTGTATATTCCGGTTATCAGTCCTTTGTCTGATGTATAATTGGCAAATATTTTCTCCCACTCTGTGGGTGTTCTCTTCAGTTTAGAGACCATTTCTTTTGATGAACAGAAGCTTTTTAGTTTTATGAGGTCCCATTTATCTATGCTATCTCTTAGTTGCTGTGCTGCTGGGGTTTCATTGAGAAAGTTCTTACCTATACCTACTAACTCCAGAGTATTTCCTACTCTTTCTTGTATCAACTTAAGAGTTTGGGGTCTGATATTAAGATCCTTGATCCATTTTGAGTTAATCTTGGTATAGGGTGATATACATGGATCTAGTTTCAGTTTTTTGCAGACTGCTAACCAGTTTTCCCAGAAGTTTTTGTCGAAGAGGCTGCTATTTCTCCATCGTATATTTTTAGCTCCTTTGTCAAAGATAAGTTGCTCATAGTTGTGTGGCTTCATATCTGGATCCTCTATTCTGTTCCACTGGTCTTCATGTCTGTTTTTGTGCCAGTACCATGCTGTTTTTATTGTTATTGCTTTGTAATATAGTTTGAAGTCAGGTATTGTGATACCTCCTGCATTGTTCTTTTGACTGAGTATTGCCTTGGCTATTCGTGGCCTCTTGTGTTTCCATATAAATTTAACAGTAGATTTTTCAATCTCTTTAATGAATGTCATTGGAATTTTGATGGGAATTGCATTAAACATGTAGATTACTTTGGGGAGTATCGACATTTTTACTATGTTGATTCTACCAATCCATGAGCATGGGAGATCTCTCCACTTTCTATAGTCTTCCTCAATCTCTTTCTTCAGAAGTGTATAGTTTTCCTTGTAGAGGTCTTTCACATCTTTTGTTAGGTTTACACCTAGGTATTTGATTTTTTTTGAGGCTATTGTAAATGGAATTGTTTTCATACATTCTTTTTCCGTTTGCTCATTGTTAGTGTATAGAAATGCTAATGATTTTTCTATGTTGATTTTATATCCTGCTACCTTGCTATAGCTATTGATGATGTCTAGAAGCTTCTGAGTAGAGTTTTTTGGGTCTTTAAGGTATAGAATCATGTTGTCTGCAAATAGGGATATTTTGACAGTTTCTTTACCTATTTGTATTCCTTTTATTCCTTCTTCTTGCCTAATTGCTCTGGCTAGGAATTCCAGTACTATGTTGAATAGGAGTGGAGATAGTGGGCATCCTTGTCTCATTCCTGATTTTAGAGGGAATGGTTTTAATTTTTCTCCATTAAGTATAATGCTGGCTGTAGGTTTGTCATATATAGCTTTTATAATGTTGAGGAACTTTCCTTCTATTCCTAGTTTTCTTAGAGCTTTTATCATGAAATGATGTTGGATCTTATCAAAGGCTTTTTCTGCATCTATTGAGATGATCAAGTGGTTTTTGTCTTTGATTCTGTTAATGTGGTTTACTACGTTTATTGATTTTCGTATGTTGAACCACCCCTGCATCCCTGGGATGAAGCCTACTTGGTCGTGGTGAATAATCTTTTTGATGTGTTATTGAATTCGGTTTGCCATTATTTTGTTGAGGATTTTTGCATCAATGTTCATTAAGGAGATTGGCCTATAGTTCTCCTTTTTGGAGGTATCTTGATTACATGCTTTCATGAGGGTATCCACACTCAACATGGGGGCGGGGTGGCCAAGGGAGAGTTCACACTGGATAGATTCTTCCACTTTTCTGATGGGGTGAAAGAGAATGTTGGATGATGATATGATTTTACCCTATATCACCCCAACTTTCCTTTTTTCCCACCTGATGAAGAGGATCCAGGACCAGAGATGAATCTGAAGTTGTGAGAAGCAGGGATAATTCCTAAACAAGAAACTGTAAGTCTATCTTTAAACTTTTGTATCAGAATTCCTTAGGGTGTGATAGGGTAGATTGTGCCTTCAGCCCATTTGAGTTGGCAGTGTGTGCTTTCAGTCTGCATAGAGGTTAAGACTACCACCAGTTCCCAACACCCTGGAGGCCGAGGAACGATCATGAGTTTGAAGCTGGCCTGGGGTACACATCAAGAGCCTATCTCAAAAAAAAAAAAGGTAGTTCAAGTGCAGTGGATCACAGCTGTTATCCTAGCTACTCCAGCAGCAGTGATCAGGAGGATCACAGCTCAAGCCAGCTGGGCGTGTTGGCAGATGCCTGTCATCCTAGCTACACGGAAAGTGTAAATAGAATGATCATAGTCCAGGTCTGCCTGGCAAAAACATGAAACCCTATCTTATAAATAATAAAAGTTAAAAGGACTTAAGTGGTAGAGCACCAGCCTAGCAAGCACATATTAGGCTTGACCTTAAGGTACAAAAAAAAAAAAGGGCAAATTGGATGGTATATGAATTATATCTCAAAAAGCTGTTATTAAAATAAGTAATGGTTACTTTTTACAAACACATACTGAAATAGTTTTGAAACTATATGAGGTTTATGAGGTTTGGGAATTGCTTCAAAATAATAGGGGAACAGAAGATTTAAGACTACCCAGAAGTTGGTAACTACAGAAGATAGGCACCTGGAGATTCATTATACTATTTTCTCTGTTGTTATACACATTTGAAAGTTTTCATAAAAGAAAAACTAAAGAAAGGAAACTCGAACACTGGGCACTGGTGGCTCAAGCCTGTAATCCTAGCTACTTTGGAGGCTGAGATCAGTACGATCACGGTTTGAGGACAGCCTGGGCTAATAGTTCATGAGATCCCATGTCCAAAATAACCAGAGCAAAATGGACTGGAGGTGTGGGTCAAGCAGTACAGCACCTGCTTTGGCAAGTGTGAAGCCCTGTTTCAAACTCCAGTCCTACAACCACACACACACACACACACACACACACACACACACACACACACACAAACTAAACTAAAAAAAAAAAAAAAACTCAGGAAATGTTTTCTCAGAAGGGGAGTGTCACTTCCTTTGATGACTACCTGTCCAGCATCACCTGAACCTTACCCCTATGCTCTCAGATGAAGGACATGAATTATTGAGAGGAATCTGAGAGGCTTAGAATCCACAGAGTCTAGAGAGGCTGGTGCAGGCCAGGCAGCTCTGTCTCCCCGAGATCTCTTCACACACTGTATCTCTCAACCCACTTGCCATGCTGACCGTGGTGGTAGAAGTGCAGCAGAGGAGGGGATCAGGTAAGAAGCCCCAAGGGAGGGTGGCCAGGATTGCCTTGCGGGAGAGGTAAGGCTAAACCACTTCAGGTTGAGAAACTGAGGCACAGGCTTAGGACAGGACTTAGGAATCCTGGAGCTCAGTTTCCCTCATGAGAGTTGACATGAAGTCTACCTTTCTCAGGCTCCCAGGAGACCCAGAGCCCTACACTTCTTGTAGAAGGACCCAAGAGCCTTCGTCTGCTTCCGCCGGGGACTCAGGAGACTCTGGAGACTCAGGTAGATGGAGTAGGGTAGGCAGGAACGGAGAAGGTGGGAATGACAATACTGACCCCAGCCCTACCCACAGGAACAACGTTTCACCTTTGACAGAGTCCTGGGCCCAGACACTGCTCAGGTAGGGGTGTCTGAGAAGGTGACGGGAGGAGGATGGGAGCCCTTGGGCTCCTAGATCCCAGGGTCCTTGTCCCTAACCCTTTTGCTCAGGGAAGGCCTTAATAGGTCACCTGAAACAGAGAAATGTGCCTGTGTCTCCCTGTAGGAGGCCGAGCAGGAGCTTTTGGCTAGAGTCCAGTCCACACTGGCCTCTGTGGGCTGAGGGTACAGTGTAGCCCTGTTGCTCCAGGGTCGGGAAACAGAGGCACCTCGGCTGTGTCTCAGGTAAGGAGCCACCAGGGTACAGGCCTCATGAGGCTAGGGCATCACTTCCTCCAGGATACTTTGGGGAATCTCTGCCCACCCCAGCTAGACTAGGTGTCCTTCCATTCAAGACACTTCTAGGGTCAGTTCATGCAGCTGTTGAGAGGTCAGGAGAGGATGGAGGCTGGGCTGATGGGATGAGTCTGGAAGGGGTGGCATGCAAAGATCAATTATCCAGGAGGTCTAGTTTTCACACTTCTTGGTGATACTAATAATGATACTTAACTTGAAGGCTTTGCTGTAGGGGCTTCATCAATACCCCCAAAATCAAAATAGGTGCCTCAGAACCTTGCCATGCAAGTGAACTAAACAGAACTTTCTCAAAAGAAGAAATTCAAATGGCCAGAAAACACATGAAAAAATGCTCACCATCTCTAGCAATAAAGGAAATGCAAATTAAAACCACACTAAGATTCCACCTCACCCGTTAGAATAGCCATCATCAGCAACACCACCAACAACAGGTGTTGGCGAGGATGTGGGGAAAAAGGAACCCTCTTACACTGTTAGTGGGAATGTAGACTAGTACAACCACTCTGGAAAAAAATTTGGAGGCTACTTAAAAAGCTAGACATCAATCTACCATTTGATCCAGTAATATCACTCTTGGGGATATACCCAAAAGACTGTTACTCCAGAGGCACCTGCACACCCATGTTTATTGTGGCACTATTCACAATAGCCAAGTTATGGAAACAGCCAAGATGCCCCACCACTGACAAATGGATTAAGAAAATGTGGTATCTATACACAATGGAATTCTATGCAGCCATGAAGAAGAACGAAATGTTATCATTCGCTGGTAAATGGATGGAATTGGAGAACATCATTCTGAGTGAGGTTAGCCTGGCCCAAAAGACCAAAAATCATATGTTCTCCCTCATATGTGGACATTAGATCAAGGGTAAACACAACAAGGGAATTGGACTATGAGCACATGATAAAAGTGAGAGCACACAAGGGAGGGGTGAGGATAGGTAAGACACCTAAAAAATTAGCTAGCATTTGTTGCCCTCAACGCAGAGAAACTAAAGCAGATACCTTAAAAGCAACTGAGGCCAATAGGAAAAGGGGAACAGGTACTAGAGAAAAGGTTAGATCAAAAAGAATTAACCTAGAAGGTAACACCCACGCATAGGAAATCAATGTGAGTCAATGCCCTGTATAGCTATCCTTATCTCAACCAGCAAAACCCCTTGTTCCTTCCTATTATTGCTTATACTCTCTCTACAACAAAATTAGAGATAAGGGCAAAATAGTTTCTGCTGGGTATTGGGGGGGGGGGAGGGAGGGGGCGGAGTGGGTGGTAAGGGAGGGGGTGGGGGCAGGGGGGAGAAATGAACCAAGCCTTGTATGCACATATGAATAATAAAAGAAACAGGAAAAAAAAAAAAAAAGAACCTTGTCATGGCTGCTGCCCAGCCAACAGCAGGTCCCACTGAAAATGTCTGCTTGTTTTTCTGGTTTGTTGTGAACATGAGAGCTGGCACTACTGTTCTGAACACCATGTCCCCAGCACCCAGCACAGGATCTGGCCCAGACTTGGCCCTCAGGAAATGCTGAAGGGCAGACTGATAGTTTCTCAGTTCCCACTGAACTCCTTTGTCTACATAGCTGCTGCAGATGCTGTTCGAGAAAGCTCTGCCCCTCTGCCACTCTGAGCATGTACTTAGTACTCTTAGCTTGGTGCAGGTAAGACTCTTGGAGGTGGGACACCTGGGGATTCAGGGCCAACTGACACTGCAGAAAGAGCCTCAGGCTTGTGGGGGAGCTGGAAGAGCTTGGGCTTGCTTCTCTGAGGTCTCCTTTACCCTGACTGTGAATGGCTAAATTCCTGCACGCTACTTAGTCCACAGGCCCCACAGGAGGGGAAGGTCAGCTTGTAACAAATGTGCTTCTGTAATCCCAGGTCAAGCCTACTGGGAAGAGCCAGGACCTGCTCTCCCCAGAACTGGAGGATCTGTCAGTACTGGATGTAGCCCCTCTGGGCTTGTGAGTGTTCAGGGCCCAATGGGGTATGAGAATGCTTGCCTTAAGGCAGGGCTGACATCTTCAAGCCAACTCCTTGGAGACTTCTAATCACTGCCACTCCAGGAGGAGGAAGCTCTGAGCTTGAAATCATGCTTTCAGGGCTGGATCTTCTTCCCGGATCCTTCCCATCCACCTCCCTTCATCCCATATCCCATACCTCTTTCTTCCTTTACCCCAATTATTCCTTTTCAATTCTATTCCCACCTTTAGGTCCCAATTTAGTCCAGTATCACATTGACTAAGCAGGACTTTAGTTTGCCCATCTGTGAAATGGAGGCTATTCTGACTATCCTGTTTCTCTGGCTGGGCAGACCTCAGGAGGAAAAATGAGATCATGGAGATGAGAATTGTTTAGGGAGGTGTACTGAGCCTGGAGCCTATAGATGTTTTTATAGGCTTTCTACGCAGAAGTGCTGGGGGTCTGTGTAGACAGCCCTGGTGCTTAGGAGCTGAGCTCAACTTCCTCTTCCTCTAGGGTGGTGGGAGGTGCCAGTGCAGTTGAGGTGTCTGACTCAAGAGCTGCCTCAGAGCTGTACTTGCAGGCTGCAGGGGGTGAAGGCAGGTGAGGACAGGAGGGCACCGATCTCCCTTCACCCTCTACACTTTTGGCCTGAGTCTTTCCTCTCCTCTGCAGGGCCTGCTCTCTGCTTACTCTCACAGTGACCTGGCCTGGGCCTGACCCTCCTGAGAGGCCTGGGACCCAGCACATGTGGCGAGGTACCCTGAGGATCTTGCAGCTCCCAGGAGACCAGTAAGTCTTTAGGGGCATTCTGATTGCATTGGAAGGTAATGCAGGGACCAAAATATGGATGTGAGGCCTAGGAAGGTATCAAAGTCTCTCCTCCTTCCCTCAGCTCTGACAGTAAGAGAACCCAGGCTCTTTGTTAGCAAATAATGGGGACAAAGGCAAATGGGTAGAGAATCTGTGGAATCTTTAAATAAATGTAGATCTTTCCAGCCACTGTTTATTCATGTGTTCATAAGGGTACCAGAAGAAAGTTTTGCAAACAGTGTCTTCAAGCATTTTTGGTCTGATTTTTCAGAATTTTTATTTTTCTACTACTATTTTTCACATTTCTAACCCATTTTCAGCCATGTATATTTCTTTTGATCTACGAGACTGTAAACTTGGAAAGCACCTAAATGTCCAAAAGGAAGACTGGAAAATTCTCAAATAATCATGTCTTCATGCTCTATCTTATACTTTTCCCTTACTGCTCAAAGATAATGAAAACATCAAGTGGTAATAGGGAAATAATCATTTCAAGTGACATGGCAAAATTTTGAATGTTATAGAAACATTCATGAAATGCCTAAAAAAAAATAGAAGGGGAAAAGTACACTAAATTCCAGACTATTCTAAAGTCTTCCTTTTATTGTGTAAGACTCTTTTCTTATAGTCACAATTTTAGTATAGATGTTCCAAAATGAGCATGTGTATGAGGTTCTTTGTATTTATTTATTTATTTTGGTAGCACTGGGGTTTGAACTCAGGGCCTCACACTTGCTAAGCAGGTGCTCTTACAGCTTGAGCCACTCTGTGTAAGTCTCTTAAAAAAAAAAAAAGCCTTCAAACCCAAGTACCACTCCCTAAAAAAACCCCAACAAAATAAAAAAATCTCACTCTCTTAAAATGTATAATTCAGTGGCTTTTAGTATATTTACAAAGTTGAGCATTGGTCACCACATCTAATGTTAAATAAAAACTTAGAGATCAAGAGATCTCTGAACCTAAAAGGGTTTGTGGGGCTGTCAGAGATGCTAGCTAAAAATAGAAGGACCAGTCCTAGGACAAATTCCCTAAGCCACCAACAGCATGGGGCGATAGCAGATGGAAAAATGTTCACTTTGGGAAGAAGAAAGAATAAATCACTTAATTGAATCTACATTGGCTATAGATAAGGATGGCAATGACAAGCAGGCAGTCTTGGGATAGGAGGACAGTCTGTAAGAAGTGCTTGTTGCTTCTTTACGGATCGATTTTGCAAGCTACTCAGGAGGCTGAGGCAAGAGGATCACTTGACCTTAAAGTTGAACACAGCGTGGACAATGTAATGAAATCCTATTCAAAAACCACAACCAACCAACCAAAACAACTGGGCTTGTTCCACCACGCCCAGCCAAAAAGTCTGTATTCTTTGTGACCACTGAAGACTCTATTCTGTTACCTTATTGGTTAGCCTGTAACCTGACACAGAATTCCTTAAATACTGGGGACAAAAACATTAAAAAAAAAAAAAAAAAAAAGCAGTAAGAAGAAAACAACAGCAACAACAATAATAGTATGAAAGGAAGAAGAAAAAGAAAAAATTAATTCTCTGTGTCTCTGAAAATTTGCTGTGTATTAAGACACCCCCTTTATGCTTAGCCAGGCCATTTACAGTTCTTCCTATCTTTCACTTCCTGTTTGTGCTGATCCTAAAACTCAATCATTTGTGAAAGCTTATGGTCTTCCTGGGGCTTTTCTGAAACGTGTACTGCCCTGAGTGTGTTTTCTTGGTTATTCAGTGAACATAGTAACTTTGCAAAGACTTTATTCCCCCAAAACCTCACTCCTCACCTTTTCCTTCTAGTCTTTCTGTGTGTTCATTATTTGCCTCAACTGTTATTTTTGTTCCAGGCAGCTGTGTCTTGTGCTTTTGTCTTTCAGGGAACATCCTATCGGTAGCCAGTCTGCTCTGAGACAGTTTTGAGATAGGTGAAGCAAAAGAAGCACCTTTAATCATTCATTGGGGGAACCTTAGACAATCAAAAAAGATGAACATAATTCCTTGATAACAAAATCTACTTTGCTCTCTCCAGAATCTGGAACCCCCATCAGAAATGTGGGTTGCCATCTCCAATACTACCTCTGTGTTAGGGAGGAGTAAGTTCTCTTACCAAATTCAAGTTGCTTTTCTCTTGGTTAAGCATTCACTTTTTTGCTGTAAACCTTTGACTAGTCTCAGGATTCCAGTAAAGTTGACTCTTACAGTTTTTTGCCAGGTGTCTCTGGAGTTGGGTGGACACAGAGTTCTCTACTCTATCATTTTCACTGATGTCATCTTGTTAACGGCGCCGGTTCAGTCCACGACTAGACTAGCAAATTCTTTGTGTCCCTTGGGAAGAATCTGTGGCAGGACACATGGGTGTAAACGGAGTTTATTAAAAGTTAGGAAAGGAAAATACAAAGGAGAGCATAGTGGGGCACCAGTGGAATCTGGAGGCCAAGAGAGCAAGCTTCTCTTTCTTAGGTACTTTTAAAAGTTACACTAATCTATGGGAAGGGAGAAACCAGGTGATTCCCATCAATAATCATTGCGTGGGGAGGGGCATGGGTGGTTCCCAGCCAGGTGACAGTGGTCTGAGCCTTCCGTGAGCCAGACGTGGGTAGCCCACATATGCATGAGTCCCAAACTTTTCCTTCTTCTAGCCAGCCTTAACATTTCTCTGCCTATTTTTAAATTAAATCATTTGTCTTTTTATTGTTGACTTGTAAGAGTTGCAAGTCCACTGTGAGGTATATAGTTTTGTATCATAGAATGTCTTCTGTAATTAAAAATAAAATAAAGATCTATAAAAAAATTGCAAATCTGGGACTGGGGATGTAGCTCAGTGGTAAAGTGTTCATGTGTTTGCCCAGCATGTGCAAGGCTCTTTGGATTGCCAGTACCAAAAGGGAAAGACAAAAAAACCAAAACCAAAACAAAACAAAAAAACAGCTAGAGGTGTGGCTCAAGAGGTAGAACAGCTGCATAGCAAGCACAAAGCATGAGTTCAAACTCCAGTACTGCCAAAACAAAAACAAAAATGAAAAAAGAGTGCCAATCTGTCTGGTGGTACATGAAAGTTGCTAGAAATAGTTAAATTTTTCATCAGAATGTGATTCTGTCTGGTTTCTTTGCCCATCCACCAGTGGATAACTTCTTTCTCTTCCCTCCCTCTTGCAGGGACTGCCCCCTGCTGCGGGCATTGGCTGGTGAGGTTGCTGGTAAGGAGCTGGAGGGCTCACTACACTGGATTGTCTCCTGGCTCTTGGATGGAAACAACTACAGTAGACTACTTCTTCGCCTGAATCCCCAAGGTAACTGGGGGTGGGTGTGAAGTTCTTTGGAAAGTTCTGGGATCTGGTTTAGGCTTGCCCTATCCTGTCACCCAACCAGCCCATCCCCAACCCTAGGAGAGAGAGAGAGAGAGAGAGAGAGAGAGAGAGAAAAGGCTAGCATTCAGCACAGCAAAATTCCTTTGTGCTTATGATGTCAGTCTGGAGGGGTAAGGGCAAAGTCAATAGTAAAAGCAACCCCAATGCCTTACTCTTCAAGGTCTTCAACAAGTTTACTAAGACTTTTTCTTCTTCTTCTTCTTCTTCTTCTTTTTTTTTTTTTTCCTTTTTTAAAGATAGGGTCTCACTATGTAGTCCAGGTTGCCCTTGAACTCATGATCCTCCTCCTTTAGCCTCCACATGGGTGAGATTACAGGCATGTACCACCACACTCAGCTTCTTACAAAGCATTTTCATACCTTCAATTCTTATCTTTTGCCTGTTAATATGAGGCAGACCTAATTTACAAATGAGGAAAGAGAGGCAGGCATAATTCATAAATAAGGAAAGAGGATTGGAGAGGAAAAAGGACTTAGCAATTTTCACATACTTACTAAAAATCTGGCCTCTGAAATGACATGATGTCAGGTTTTTGGGGGAAGGTCAGAGTGGGGTTTACAGACCTAAGAAGAATGGCTATGAAGCCAGGTGTGATGGCACATACCTGTAATTCCTGCACTGGGGAGGCTGAAGCAGGAGGATTGCATGTTTTAGGTCAGGCTGGAGTATAGAACAAGACCATGGTCTCCAAAAAATCAAGGGATGTGGGCCAGGGGACTCAGAAAAAACAAGGACTTGTCTGTAGTTCAGTGGCAGAGCACTTGCTTAGCATGTACAAGGCCACTGGTTTGATCCCCAGCACCTAAAACAAACAACAACAACAAAACAAATAAGGAAAAAAAAACCAGCCATGAGTTGACAGAGTTGAAGCTGGGTATTAAGTAAATGGACTTCCTCTACTTCATATATGTTTGAAATTTTCCTTAAAAAGGATTTTTAGCTTGGCACTGATGACTCATACCTGTAATCCAGCTACTTTGGAGACTGAGGTCAGGAGGACTGTAATTCAAGGCCAGACCATGCCAATAGTTCTGGAGAACCATCTCCAAAATAAACAGAACAAAATGGACTGGAGGTATGGATCAAGTGGTAGAGTGCCTGCTTTGCAAGTGTGAAGCCCAGAGTTCAAATCCCAGTCCCACCAAAAAAAAAAAAAAGTTAAAAAAACAGTTTGGCTCTCTGATTATCTCCAAAATCTACAGACACATTCATTTGGCTAATAGGATTTCATACCTCCTTGTGTGGCAGGCTCTGTGGGATTAGGAAGAGAAATTGAAGGTAGTTCATACCATCAAGGATAAAGCAGTGAAGGGTAGATGTGTTTATCTATGGACCAGTTTGGTATCATGATTAAGTGTCAGACAGAGCTGGGTTTGAGTTTCAGCTCTGCCACTCATCAGGAAGTTGCTTGACTTCTCTGTGCTTCAGTTGCCTCATCTGGGAAATGTGGGGAGGCAGGACCCAGTAGAGTTGCTGTGGATAAAAAGAGGTAACCCAGGAATAGTCTTAGCATAGTGCCATCAAGCACATGTGAAAGTCTAATGGGGGTTAGATCTTTTTGGTAAGTAGTACTATTGATAGAAATTTAAAGTATTACAGGTGCTGTGGGGGCTGGGTACCAGTGGCTCATGTCTGGAGTCATAGCCACTCAGGAGGCAGAGATTAGGACGATCGCAGCTCAAAGCCAGTCCAGGCAAATAGTTTGTGAGACTCTATCTTGAAAATACCCATTACAAAAAGGGGCTGGTGGAGTGGCTCAAGTGGTAGAATGCCTGCCTAGCAAGCATGAGGCCCTGAGTTCAATACACACACACACACACACACACACACACACACACACACACACTACAAGTACTGTGATCTGGAGTTCTCAGGAAGGAATAATTACTCTGAGTCTCCCCTTACCAGGTAGCTCCCTGAGTTTGCTCCAGGCTGCTCTGATGGGGGCCTCAGGAAGGAGAATGCAGGTGAAACAAGTGAGGCCTACCCTCTGGGATGCAATAGAAGAGGCTCAAGCTCGGAGGGCTAGCCTGAAGATCCTGCATTTAGGCCTCCTTGGAGACACCTTGACAGATAGTGGGCTTAACCAACTAGGCAGGGCACTTCGGGAGCTACAGGTGAGCAAGGTGAGGCCTGGGAGCCTGGGCAAGCAATGTCCAGTACCCACTCTGAACCTTTTCTCCCTAGGTGATAAAAGTCTGGAAACAGTGCCCAAGAAGCCAGATACCCAAAGGGACTAAAGCTGAGACCATGGGGCTCCCAAAACCACAGGTATTGTCTTATTTCTGCCTTCCTCTTGTTTACAGAGCACTCTATTGATTTATTGACCCCCAAGCATTTATTTACCATTTACTATGTGTTGGGCACAGCCATGTCAGCCCTGGGAATTCTCCATGTTTGAGTTTATGATCTACTGGGAAGAACTACACCATGATCCGTGCTCTGAAAGGCTTATAAATTTGCAGTGCTATGGGGCATCCAAGTTAGTTTGGCAAGAGAGGGAATGAAGACTTCATGGAAGAGACTCAGAGATAAGCAAGTGCTTGATGTCTCTGAGGAACTGCAAGCAGCCCAGCCTGCTGAACAGAGGCTGAGGAAGAGAGTCAGAAGAAGACTAGAGAGGGAAGCAGGGGCCAAATCACACAGAGCCTTATACATCTATTGAAATGCTTGGACTCTCTTGAAGGTCAAACTTTGCAACCCACAGAAGTATTGTAAGCAAGGAAGACAACATGGCTCCCAATTGTCAGGTGAGAAAACTAAGACTCAGAGAAGAGATGTGAGTAGCCCAGAGTTGCCAGCACAATCAGAGGTCACAGAGGTGCAATCACACTCAAATCCTTGCACTCCTAATCTGAAGTGTAATGCTCTTTCATCTCCTTATGCATGGCCCTTTCTTGTGCAGAAGGGGGCGCTGTCTTCCATGACTTGCTGCAGGGTGTTTCCTGGTCCTTCGGTTCCCTCTTCATAATTGCATACATAGGACCTGTATTTACAGCCATGGGCCTGGGGAGCTAGTCATATTAGTTCTGAGTTACTGAGCAACTACCTGAATGCCAAGTGCTTCAGGTGCACTATGTCATTCATTCTCTCTCCAACTTTTATCAGCTCTATTTTATGAAGAATGTGGAGCCTCAAAAAGCTCGTCACTCATACACCTAAGAGAGACTGGGCCCCTGACCAGTTTGATTTCAAAGTTCTGAACTAAACTTACACTGTCCTGGCAGGAATGGTGGATGTGAATTGTCACTCCTAATATTTTCTCAGCAGGTGATAGATTCAGCAGTAAGCCACAGCCCAAGCCTCAAAGGGGAGTCCCAAGGTGCATCTGGGACTTGAGGGTTAGCTAGGGGGTGTGTGTGTGTGTGCATGCGTGTGTCCCCACTTTTGGTGTGATTAATCACATTTTCCTCTAGTAACAGGAAGAGCAGCATCTCTAGGGCCTGGGCTCCACCAAAAGCATTGTCTCAGAGACTCTAAGGACAGGTAATACCTCATGCACCTCAGGAACTACCAGAAACTGTGGGAGAAGTGAGTGGTCCCAGAGTGTAGATAATCTGCCTCCTGCTTACCCTGCTCTGTCAGGAGGTCAGATTATGTAGTTTATGACCTGAAGGGTTACTGGATTCCTTAGGGGAGGAGCATAGGGAGGTGCTGTTTTCCTATTGGCTTGGATGGGAGTGTGGGTTCCTTAGGGCTACTATGGAACCTATTGGCAGAGCCAGAGCTTTCTTCCTCCACCCACAGCCTCCTGAGTCTTTGCCCAGGATACAGGCTCTTCTAGGCCACTTAGGTCCTGAGAGCAGACTGGAAATAAAGTTTTGTTGGAGAGGTTGGGCACTGTACTCCAAAACTGTGTGCACACATGGCTAAGCCTCCATTGACATCATCTAGGCCCAGCAGGTCCCAGATGTGGCCCTGCAGTTCTTTCTGGCCCATGCCCAGAGGCAGAGACTGCAAGACCAGCACCAAATTTGGATTCAAGAGGAGCTGAAGCGTTTGGAACAGGAGGTGGGAGGTGAACAGGTCAATGGCCTGATGGCTGAAGAGAAGGTGAGGAGGGTCAAGTAGGGGTGCTTGAGGCTCCTTGTAATTGGGCCAGGCATTGTGCTGAGGGCCAGGGTCCAACACCAATCATAACTGACTGGTTCTTACTCTTGCATGGCCCTCTTAACCCTGTGGGGATAAAGAAGGCAATACATGGAGCTGAGTGCTGTGATGGGGGAGGTAGGGGCTGGTGGACCAAAGAGGTACACTTCACCCAGGATGGAGTGGGTAAAAGGAAATGGCATCTAAGCTGAGGCTCAGAGGACAAACAGAAATCAGCCAGGGGAATTCACTAGACTCGGCTCCACTAGGACAGCCGTGCTCATCACTGGGGCACTCAGAAAACCTAATTGTATAAGTGTAAAAATTTGTATATGGGTGGCGGGGGTAGGCGGAGGAGATGGGTTGAGGGCAAGTTCTCAGAGAAGTGTGTGAGCAAAGTTCTAAGGAAAGGAATGGCAAAATGGGCTTTCAGAACCACAAATTGTCCTTTTTGCCTGGAGCTTGGCAAGTATGTAATGAGAAGCAAGGCTAAAGAGACAGTGTGCCACATCTCAGGGTTTGGATTCACTTCAAGGATAAGGAACTGTTGAAAAGCACTGCAGCTTGTCTCTGACTCTCCCTAGCCATGGGAATTGGGGCAAGTTAGATCATTCACTGATCCTAGTTTTCAAAACTGTAAAATGGTGACTTTCCTGTAAATTTGTTACTGAATAAAACGAGATTAATATACTTAGTGTTTAGCACAGAGCCTGGTATGCAGCAGCACTCACCAAAGGGCACTAATTTTCTCTAAAGGCCTCTGAGAACAAGAGATGGCACTGGGAGCAAACAGTGCTGAGACTCCAGGTGGAGGCCCTGCAGGCAGAGTGGGACATTGCAGAACAGGACCTAGCAGCCCTCTATGACCTGCATGTGCAGGCCACCCAAGCTCGGACATGCCATATACTGCAGGTCAGTGGGGACAGAGGGCAGGCCTTGGGCTGCAGCCAAGGCTGTATAACCAAAAGCCATCTCTGAATCTGGGCACAGGTATTCCGAGCTTGGCAGGGATTATGGGAGGAGCAGGCCATGACCACAGAGCACTGTCATCGCAGCTTGCTGGCAGCTGTCCTGCAAGATACTATTGATCTGGCTTTGAAGAACCAGGAGCTCCAAGCCCAGACTCAGCAGCTTCAGCAGGATGCACATGAGGCTGAGGCAGTCAAGTTGCATTCCCATCCTGGGGAGAACCCTGATCAGGAACCTTACGGGGTGGTTTCCTTCTTCCTCACTCTTGAAGGCCCTTGAAGGGAGAGGAAGATGCAGACCCTCATTCTAGATAATTACCACCACCACTAACCAAATAATCATGTCTCATTGTGCCAGTCCCTGATAAATGCCTAACAGCTTTCATTTCATGTTGCATTTTCAGCTGCTCTATACTGTAGGTACCATCTGATCCTCATTTCAGAGATAAGGCAACTGAAGGCAGGAGAGGTTAAGTAAGTGTCCAAAGACAGCTAAGTAGCAGAGGCAGAATTCAAATTTGACCCTGGCCACAGGTAATACCACACAAAGAAGTGGGTCACAAACTTTAGTGTGCATCAAAATTACTTAGGGAGCTTTTTTTTTTTTTAAATGTTTAATAGTCTTCATTGATGGCTCAGTTACATCTTACTCTAACCCAGATCCTTACATATAAAATGCTGGGAAATAAGTCCCTGCTCTGCCCAAGTTCACCCTGCTGGAAAGAGACATACTAAAACATCCGAGAACTTCCCCACTCAAGAGCACTTCATGTGTCCCCTCAATATGAGGTGTTTGTGCCCATGTGCAGTGTTGATGTGAGGACCAGAGCTCAAGGTCCTTCCTAGGATCCTCCCATCAGGGTCTTTTTGGCCAAGGAGGTAAAGCCTCTCCGCAGGGCCTCCAACTCCCGTGCACAGAGATTCTTGCTTAGGTGGCCGCAGTGGAGACCTTCGCGCACCTGCTGAACGCCATTGCCTCGGCCCTGCAAGCTGCCAGGCGGTCAGGGCAGGCGTAGACAACTTCTCACATGTTCTAGTCGACATGGGCAGCTCTTCCCTAGGGATTTTAAAAACCCCACTAAGATTCTGCTTCAATAGGTTTAAAAGGACAGATGACCACAGGAATTATCAGTGAGGGAACCAGAGGAAATGAGAAATCAAAACCACATTAGTGGTCTTAAGCATTTTCTAGCCTAGTCTAGTTTGCAAAGTACCTTCTAGTCCCAAGACTTTCTGGCTTCCCCAGGGTTCAAGTTTTATGCTTCAGAAAAATTTCAAAAGCTGACAGTAAAGTCTCGGCTCCATGGAGCTCCCAAAGGAAGTAATGTCATTTCCAGCAGCTGGGAGGAAACAACTCTTTCTCTTGGTCTAGAAGTTACTCTGGAATGAGATACTCAGGAAACTAGGAAATAAAACTTACAGGTGAGCTGTGCAACACATAAGACACAGGACAATTGTGACTGGTTGTAGGAAGCACCCTACACCTAAACACTTTATTAAGACCTTATTGCTTCCACAGTTAAAGACACTGATTAAACTATAGACATTTTCTGTACCTGGTTCTAGGTCACTCTGTGCAGAGCTTCCCCAGGCTGTTGGGAGTTAGGACACTACTGGTCAGGCAGGACCCAGAATGAGAAGGATGGTACCGCCTAAGAGCCTTAGGTGGCATCAGACTTCAAGAGGGCCCTTGGGTAAGCAGAGGGATCAGGAGCATAGACTTAAGCCAGGGCCCAGGGGCAACAATCCCTGAGATAAGTCAACCCCCAGTCCTCTCTGGGGTTTCCAGAACAAGGGCTGGGAATGGGAAGCAGTGCTGTGGAGGGGGCGGGGGACATGTTTCCAGGCACTGCTAAAGCTGGGGGAGCTTGGCAGACATTTGGGTAGTTATATGATTTGTGGTAATTGGGCCTTCCTGCATGACTTAGGAAAGTCATGCATGGAGGCTGGGCTGGAGCAGCCAGCACCAGGCCTGGGGGCAGTAGGTTGGGTGGGTGGGGACCACAGCAGAGAAGTAAAGCCACCTGTCACCCACACCCCACTTGAAACAACTATATTTATGTAGGATGAGGCAGGGAGCTGTCCCCATCAGGGATGGGTATTGATGCTCCCAGTTCCTTAGTGTGGAAGAACACAAGGGTCGGGTAGGTGGTGGTGTTTCCTTAACCATACCCACTTTTCATGTCTCCTAGAGTTACTCCTTCATCTATCCACTTCCAGAGTCCAACCTGACTGTTCTCACTTCCCCAGCTTTTCTCACAAGGCACTTGTTAAAGGGCTGCTGGGCCAAAGGGGAAAAAGGTCTAGGAGGTGGCTCTGGTGGCGGCACCTAATCTACAGGGTCAGGAGCGGGAGTGGAGGTGGTCAGGGGCTAATGGCTGCCATAGTATAGGCGCACAGCTAGACCAATGAGCAGTGTGGCCAGGAAGAAGGTGGCTGTGAGCTGCAGCCGTAGTAGGGCTGCTGAAAGCACAGCATTGACCACCAATGAACAGGACACAACGAAAAGACGTGTGATGCTACTGCCATGCTTCATGACAGCTGACATAAGCAGTCCATTTAGTGCCTGGCTCAGTACCACAAGTGCTGCCCATCCTGAGAAACCCTCTAGGAAGCCTGGGCCTGGGCCACTGCCTGCATGCAAACCAAGGTTCAGGAGGACACCAAAAGTGTAGAGGAAGAGGTTCTGAATTGCCAGGGGCAGCCGCTGTCGCTTCATAAGCAGCTCTGTGTACACAGATGACAAGCCTGAGATGAGGCAGTATAGGATGAGGAGCAGCAGTCCCAGTGGAGTGATATGCAGGGGCATGGGGCTGGCAGCAGCTGCTGGATGGGTCCCAGAAAGGGTGTTTCCAGGGTCCTGAAGGCCACCAGCTGCATAGCAGGCCCCGGCAACCATCAGCAGCAGTAATGCCAACCCCTGACGTGCAGAGAGGTGGTGCCGGAGGAAGAGGCAGTAGAACAGGGCTGTGCTTCCAATCTTGAGATTGCTCAGCACCTGGTAGGTGCTAGGGTCCATGTAACGTTGTAGATAGATCACCAGGTTGTTGTTGGCTCCATAGAGCAGAGCTGATAATGCAAAAGGAGCAGCCTGGCGCCAAGGTGGGGACCCCTGGGGCCATGCTTGCCACCCTACCAGGAGGGAGAAGGCGCACAACAGTAGCTTGGTCAGCTCAGTGAGCAATACAGCTGAGGAGGGACGGAAGGGCACTCGGCCGTCCACATGACACAGTGCCAGCAATGGAGCATGGGCACCATACATGGCAGTGGACAGGAGTAGCATCAGTGTCCAACGGGCCTGCCTAGAACGGCCCAGGCCTGGCATACCCCCATCCTCAACACTCAT
The DNA here is from genome assembly GCF_047511655.1 of Castor canadensis. Lineage (NCBI taxonomy): Eukaryota > Metazoa > Chordata > Mammalia > Rodentia > Castoridae > Castor > Castor canadensis. Next base: position 78,745,180 of record NC_133391.1, read on the forward strand.
GGCCCACCCCAGAACCTGGGTGGCCTGTGTAGTTAGCAAGGGGCAGAGGGATTGGGACACATTTGAGGGAAATCAAGTTATAGAGCCAGCTCCCAGAAGGGAGGAGCTGTGGTGCATCACCAGAGAGAATATTGAGAATCAGAGTTAGCTGCACACTCCAGTTAAGGTTGGAAGAAGGAGCTGGTAACCCACAGTCTTGGGGCCAGTCCCATGGAGCAAAGAATGGAAAGGAGTCCACAATGCAAGCTGAGGCACTACTGTCCACCCTCTGCAGGAAGAAAAGCAAAGATGAAGGTGGCAGAACAGGTGGAGACAGCAAATGGATGACAGCAGGGGGAACCAGGTAGAATGTGATTGAAAGGCCTCCACTTGCAGGCCCCTGCTGTTCATCGTGCTTCCCTCATGGGATCCAGAGCTAGTCAGGCCCCTTTCGTAGTGACCGAAAGTAGTCTCTCAGTGTCTTCTCCACATTGGGCACAGCATATGCCTGAGCTGCATAGATGCCGGTGCAGGTGCCCACTGCAAAACCCAGTACTGCTGATGCCCTCAGTTTGGCTACCACATAGCCTGCCAGGAATCCCTTGAGGAATGGGGAGGACAAGAGTGAGCCATCCTGCAAAGAAAAATGCAGAAGGAAACTCAGGTAGGCTCTCCTTCTCTGCCCAGGAACTACTCAAGCTGGTCTTGGAGCCTCTACCACCACTTCCTCACTGTGGACAACTGTGGTATTTTCTCCAAAGATTTTCTCAAGGGTCTGGAGCTAGTGAAAGCTTAGGAGTTCTGATCATACAATATTAGAATCCTGAGTTCAGAAGGCTCCAACCACAGAATCCTACTATCAGAGGCCTGAGAGGCCCTGAGGAACCTGAGCCCTGCCTTCTTCTCCAATCTCATTTTCTAGCTGCAGACAAATTGACTTCCTCTCTCCCCTCAATTTCCTAACACTATTTCTCATCACAAAGGCTTTGTGCATGCTGTTCCATCTGCCTGGAATGTTCACTCCTCCCCACTTCACCTAGTTAACACCTACTTAAAATCTCAGTTCAAGTGCTATTTTCTCAGGGAAACTTCCCTTGGAGTGACTAAGAACAGGCCCTCAATGTCCATTTGCTAAATAAATCTCTACCACCTAGCCAACATTCTCAAGGACAAGTTGGCAGTGAAACCTAAGGCAAAGGGTAGGAGGGCAGTCCCTACCTGGCTCACACCACTGTTGACTTCGTCTTCCACGCGCTGCTGTAGACGCTCCAACTGGTTCTTGAGAAATGCCAAGTCCTTAAGCTTGGGCAGAGAATCCTAGGACAAGGGAGAGGCTGGCTCCAGCAGACTTGACCTAGTCCCATCCCCTACTCAATTCTATCAGAGGCTTGGAGTTGGGGGGAATGGAGTGAGCCAGAGGAATCTCTTCCTAGAAAACCTTCCTGAGATGGCAGTAGTAAAGTAAGAAACACATTGAAAAGCACAGAATTCATATGGGGGCCAGGGAGGAGGAGACAGATGTAAACTGCATCAATTACTTTTAACAACCGCTATAGCAATCTTATATGGCAAGCAGCGTGTAGGGGAGAAACCTTCAATTAGTTCTATGCGGGAAGAACTATGCGCTCCATGAAAATAATCATCAGTCTGTCTTGACGCTTGTGTCCCCGTGCCAGGGACCAGGAGGTACTTGGTAAATGTTGCGGGTTGATGCTGGGCTTCCAGACTAACAGTAATGGATTGAGGCGGCTCCTTGGACAATTTGAGGGTGAACCTGACTTCTGCCTGGGCTGGCTTGTCCCCTTTATGCCCGAGGCCATCCCAAACCGAATGGGAATGCCTAGATGTATGAGGGAATGACTGTAGGCAAGAGTGCGAAAAAGTGACTGATTCTGAACGCAGTAAGTATGAAATTCAGTACGGGAGAGCAAGGAAGTGTTTGAATGAGGGTAATGTTGGTATGCGGGTGAATTGGAAACGCTGTCTTTGAAAGGGAAATTTCGGGGGTTAGGGAAAGGACCAGAATGACGAGAATTTCAGAGTGGATGTATTTGAATGTGTGCTAGGAACTGGACGTCGTGATGGTTGATCCCCGAGAGGGTACATCTGGAGAATCCCTGGCTCCACCCGCCTCGCCTAAAGCTCCCCTCATGCCATCTCTCACTGTTGAGGTAATCCACAGGGGTCCCAGCGGAAACAAGGGGCATTCCCAACCCCTGAGATATTCCAGTGTAGCTTCCCCCAGAACCAGAAAGGCCAAGGAGTGTGAAGACCATCCCGACTAAGAATCACCATCACATTCACTCACCTTGTCATCCGCCATCTTCCCCGCTGAACCTGTTGCGCAGGCGCAGCTCCGCGCGCCTCATGCCAAGTGCTGCAGCCATCTTTATTGAGGGCAGAGGCACTTCCGGGGCATTTCGGGAAAAGGTGGGGCGTTTTCCTGTTCGCCTAGTCCTAGCCCAATTAGTATAGATACTGCCACGTGACCTCTCCGGTCAGGTCCCAGGCTGCATGTGTGCGCGATTATGACCCGGTCGCGATGAGCTAATCTGCGTGCGCGTGCGCGCGGCTGCTGTTCGTCTAGCCGGTCTTCCGCGGTGTGATGAACTCATAGTTGTGGGGTTGGGTTTGTGAGTCTGCTGGTATTGTTGCGACTCCCTGGAACCCACGCACGGAAATACGCACCAACTCTGGGATCGACACCTCCCCCTCCCCCAGCGGGCGGTGCTGCTCAGGCCCACCTCTTCCCGCCCCCGTGCCGGCCCCTGTCCCGCCCTGTGTGCGGCGCCAGTTGGCCTGGCGTTCTAGGGCGCAGAAGCTGGGCTTGTAGGTGCTGTAGCTCCAGAGGTCGCGCTGGGCTGAGAGTGCTGGCCGACAGAGGCCGGCAGGGACGCAGCCGGGCTATGCTGGGCAAGGATTACATGCTGGCCATCATACTGGTCAACTGCGACGGTGTGCACAGAGGTTCCCGGTGGGAGGACCACAAGCTTGAAGGGAAACAAGGGAGTGAGGGAAGGCTACCCCGAGGCTCAAAGACAGGGTGGGAGTACGTCTCGGTATGAAGATCAGGGGACAGGGTGCTATTCTGAACTCACGAATAGTATGCTCCCCCTCTTCAATCTCTTGTTCCTATAGATGACTTGTGGGGGGACCAAAGTCTGGAGGGGGAGCCAGGCCTACCCCCTGGCTGGAGGAAGATCCGCGATGCTGCAGGTACATACTATTGGCATGTACCCAGCGGTAGCACCCAGTGGCAGCGCCCAACCTGGGAACTAGGAGATGCAGAAGATACAGGCACGGTAGGTGGAATGTGAGGAGGGGGCCCAATTCAGGTGTGGACCTAGACCTACTGCTACAATGACCAACACCTCCTTCCCTCCTCACACACAGGGGATGGAGGGGATTTGGGAACTGCGGCCCCCAAAGGGAAGATCCTTTTCCAGCCTGGAGAGCTCACTGGACCGGAGGTAACAGGGATGGCCCTTTAAAGCAAAGTGAAAGATTTGGGATTTCCCTGGCAGTCAAAAAATGTACTGGACCCACAATCTGTTTTCCAACTCAGGTTCTGGACTCTTGTCCTTTTTTTTGGGCTCTGTTCTGTGTGCTTGGCTCTTTCTCTTGTTCTTGACTTTTAGTGTTTTGAATTTTGTCCCTTGTTCTAAGCTCTTGTCATTAGCTACGTGTTCTCCACATTCTCTGTTCTGACCTATCATGTAGATTTTGTGCATTGCCTTAGGTTCTATGGAAGCTTCCGTGCTGTGTTCTAGGGTCTCTTGTTCCAGTTTGGGGCTTTGCTCCACATTTTGGACGCTGCTCCATATTTATGACTTTTATTCTGTGCTGTGTTCATCTTGTGTTCTGAATTTCCCTTCAAATTTTAAACCACATTGTATGTTAATGTATCCTGGGTCCTCCGTTCTGGTTTTATATTTGTGTTGCTGTATTCTGGGTCTTGTGTTACACCATGAGCTAATCAACTGGCCTTGATCACTGCTGCAACTAATATAGGGAGTATAGTCTTTTTTTTTTTTTTTTAATTATTTTATCGTTTTACATGTGTATGCATTGTTTGGTCACCTCCCTCCTCCGCCCTCCCCCAACTGGTCTTTATCATCTCTGCTCTGTTCTAGTAACTCTCTGACCTGGTATGGTGAGGAATCCTACATCCAGAATTTGGAGCCAGGGGCTAAGGTATTACTTGAACCTGAGGGCCAGCCTAGGGCATTGGGAGATCCCAAGGGATCAGGGTGGAACTGGACTTAGTAGCGGTGACCAAGGATGAAGGGTATGACTACCAGAGGGTTTATATGTGGGGAGCCTGTGACCCCTTGCCACTGTATTCCACGCTTACTCATTCCCTTCCCTTCCCCCAACTTTTCAGTGCTTTGCAGTCCACTCTCTGGGCTGGGTAGAGGTGCCTGAAGAGGACCTGGCACCAGGGAAAAGCAGTATCGCAGTCAATAACTGTATCCAGCAGCTGGCTCGGACCCACAACCGGAACCAGCCTCCAGACAGTGCTTGGGGTGAGGTGAGCTGACTGGCTTCCCAAGGAGTTTAGCCTATGGCTCAGCAGAAGTAGTTCTCCCTGAATGCCTATTTGCCATGGCAACCACCTTTATCTGATGTCTAGGCTAACTTCTATCCTTGGCAGGGCCAGAACATGCTGATGATCCTGAAGAAGGATGCGATGAGCCTGGTGAATCCCTTGGACCACAGTCTGATCCACTGTCAACCTCTGGTGCACATTCGTGTATGGGGCGTGGGCAGCTCCAAGGGCCGGTGAGGACTTCTGCATCCCCCCAAGCGAGAGCTGCTTCTCCTTCCCCCCGCAGGCTATGATCCCCACTGATGCTGATCCCTGGTACTTGAACCCTTGGACACAGATCCTCTGACATGGACCCAGCACTGCCTCCCCTGCCTGGTTGAGCCCTGGTTGAGCCCTGGTTGGGGAGGGTGGGTCCAGCTCAGCAGGGACAGATAGGGGAGAGTCTGAGAGGCTGGGCTGATTCTCTCCTGTGCTTCTACATGCTTCTGGAACAGTGACAGGTACGTGACAATTATGTGCCCTGAGCCTTGGCTTTGACCTCCCCACTCCATCTCTGCCATACCCCTAACCTGATTTTTAAAAGCCTCTTGCAAGCACTATAGGCCCCTGCCCCTGCCTATATCCTAGCTCCTTCTCTGCCTCTGCCAGGGACTTTGCTTTTGTGGCGGGTGACAAAGACAGCTGTATGCTCAAGTGCCATGTGTTTCGCTGTGATGTTCCTGCCAAGGCAATTGCAAGTGCCCTACATGAGCTTTGTGCCCAGGTAAGGGCCAGGGGTTGGGCAGGGAAATGTGGGTATGGAGCTGGAGCTGAAGCTTACAAGGTAGCTGGAGTAGGTTGGTATTGGCCCCTTACCCTAATACCTTTCTTTCTCTGTGGCTTATTCTGGCTGCGTTGTATTTTAGATCTTGTCAGAGCGAGTAGGGGTCAGTGCTGATGCCACTTGCTGCTCCCCAGACCCTATTTCTCCTGAAGACCTTCCTAGGCAAGGTATGGGGAGGGGCTTGCTGCATTGCAGCATTAGGCTGCTTTGATGAAAGATGGGAGCATGGAGGGGGTGGAGTTCCTGGGTATTTAGCACTTCTCTGGAGATGTGAGATTTCTGAGGTGTCTGATCCTAGGGACCACAAGCCCTGAACTGAAGAGCATCCATGGATTTTCTTCTATTAGCAACAGCTCTGCCCTGGGTTCTATCTCATTCAGAAGGGTGGGAAAAGGGGTTTTTGAGAGAGTTCCCTTGCCAGCTTGGTGTGTATATTTCAGTGGAGTTGCTGGATGCAGTGAGCCAGGCTGCTCAGAAGTATGAGGCGCTGTACATGGGGACCCTGCCAGTCACCAAAGCTATGGGTGAGGACTGAAGGGGGCTGGATGGGCTAGGCTGCATAAAGCAAGGGGAAGGTAGGCAGGGCAGGATCTACCACCATGTCTCAGAGTCCTCTCTTTGCCTTGCATAGCCTGAGACTTACCAGATTTCCCAACTCAGAATTTTAAGCCCAGTCCCAGCTATCCTCTTCACATCTCTCTGTATCCCAACTCAGTGAAAGGGGCCTAGATACTCCCTGCAGACCCTTTCTTTCCAAGTTAGACACCACAGTGGGCATGTCCCCCCAGGCATGGATGTGCTGAATGAGGCCATTGGTACACTCACCACCCGGGAGGACCAGAACACCTGGGTCCCCACCATGCTCAGCGTGTCTGACTCTCTCATGACTGCACATCCCATTCAGGTACTGGAAAAGGGTGAAACTGGGGGCTGTGGAATGTGAGGAGGGATTTTGGGGAGGGGATCCATGCTTGCTGCTGGAAGAGTTTAGAGGGTTTGGCTAGTACTTGGCTTTTTAGTGATTAGGCCTGGTGTGGTCAGGCAGAGGCTGGTGCAGAGGAGGAACCATTGTGGCAATGCCCTGTGCGCCTTGTGACCTTTATTGGTGTTGGCCATGACCCACACACCTTCGGCCTCATCGTCGATCTTGGCCGTCAGAGCTTCCAGTGTGCGGCCTTCTGGTGCCAGCCCCATGCTGGGGGACTCTCTGAAGCTGTGCAAGCTGCCTGTATGGTGAGTTAGGGGTGGAAATGAGGGTGGGGTGTTGCCCTGTAAGCTGCTATGCACTGTGGGTTAGGCCCAAGATTAGCACCTCTCCACACATCACAATCCAGTCATCCCAGAGCCAACTCTGGTTCACAAGTACTTTGGCTCTTAAACTGTTTTGGGCAAGTGTTGGTTAGTTGCCAGTATTTAAAAGCAAGGCATTTTACATAATAATTGCTATTCCTGCTTTTCTTTAAAGTATAAGGAGCTGTGACCCAGGGTTCACACATAAATTTCAGCATGCAGCTAGACTTGGGTAGGGTCTGTGCTCTATAGAGTGGGCATTGTTTTTCCTGTTTATCTTATTCAGGTTATTTCCTGTCATATGTGGGCGTTCAAAAGTGGGATGCTTAAGCTACATTAGTTCAGTTCACTTACTCATTCAACAAGTATGAGTGCCTACAGGGGTCGGATACCATACTTAATCCTAGGAATTCAGCATTGTAGAAGGCACAGATTTTGCCTTCATAAACTATTTAGGACCAGGCGTTGGTGACTCACAACTATAATCCTACCTACTCAGGAGGCAGAGATCAGGAGAATCACAGTTCAAAGCCAGCCTGGGCAAATAGCTTGTGAGACCCTATCTCAAAAAACCCACCACAAAAAAATGGCTGGTGGAGAGGCTCAACGTGTAGGCTCTGAGTTCAAGTCCCATTACTCCCCCCTCCCCAAAACAAAACATTTAGGATAGAGTAGAAACAAACCAAGAAGAAGTTATACATCACAGGACGATGGAAGAGATGCTCCTTCATATGTCAGGAAGGTCATCTATAAGAGGTGATAGAAAATAGGCTGAAAGAGGAAATGATCCAGATTAGGTGATGGGTATGTCAAACACAAAGAACCTCAGCTGTGAAAATGAGAGGTTAGTGGTTTAAAGCATCTGAAAGAATATGGTGTATGTGGCATGCAAGGGAGGATGCAGTGATAGATGAGGGGAGAAGGAATGACAGAAACAGGTCATGGAAGACCTTATAGGATAGAGTTTATTTTATCCCAAGGCACTAGGAACCACAGAAGAGTTTTGAGCAGGGGAGTGAAGTCAGATGTGTGCATTAGGATGACCACTTAAACTACAGTATAAGTTTAAGAGAGAGAGATCGGAAGGATTGTGGTTTGAGGCCAAGCCATGCAAAAATGTTAGCTGGGCACAGTGTTAGATGCCTGTCATTCCAAACTAAGTGGGAGACTTAGATGGGAGGATTGTAATTCCAAGCCAGCCTGGGCAAAAAAGTTTGCAAGACCCCACCTCAACAGAAAGGGCTGGGTATGGTGGTCATCCCAGTGATGGCAGGAAGTGTAAAATAGGTGGGTCGAGGTCCAAAAGCGAGACCATATTTCCAAAATAACTGGAGCAAAAGAAGGGCTGGAGGCATGGCTCAAGTGTTAGAGTTCCCGCCTAGTTCAAACTCCAGTACCACCAAGAAAAAGATTGGAAGAGAGAGGAGTTTGGAAGGAATTAGGACCCTCTTTGAGTAGTTCAAATGAGAAATGAGTGGGGCAATTGTATTAGAAAAAGGTGAGTTGTAGAACTTCCTCTTGACTTGAGAATCTGCTTTGCCAGAGGCTGGCCCAGAAGAGTGAGATGGAGGAGAGGCAGTAGTGGTAGGTGCAGTTAAGAATACAGGCCTTGCAGTTAGAACTAGGTTTGAGTGTCATTTACACCATTTTCTGTCTGTGTAACCTTGGATAAGTCATTTACTTTCTGAATCTCATTATCCTCATTTGCAAAATGGGGTCAGTATCTCATAAACAACTGGATTAAATTAGGTTATTATACAAAGCATTTAGCACAGTGTTCAGGTCTCCTTAAGTGCTCAGTAAATGTCAGTTTTATGATTTTGTTATTGAGCTACCTGGGAACGCTATAGAGACTGCAGATAATAGCTACTAGCCTCCTATTAGAAGACCTAGCCATTTCCCTGACTTGTAGAAGGTTTAAGTAAGTGCAGGGGCAGGAAGTAGCTGGATCTTCACATTCCCCTTCTCCCTAGGTTCAGTACCAGAAGTGTCTTGTGGCCTCTGCAGCTCGAGGCAAGGCCTGGGGTGCCCAGGCCCGTGCCCGCCTGCGCCTCAAGCGGACCAGCTCCATGGACTCCCCAGGAGGTCCCCTGCCTCTTCCCCTACTCAAAGGAGGGATTGGGGGTGCAGGAGCCACCCCTAGAAAGCGGGGTGTCTTCTCTTTTCTTGATGCCTTCCGGCTGAAACCCTCTCTGCTCCATATGCCCTAAAATGATCTTAAGAGGGCTGGGAAAGGAAGCCCTGGATCTATGCCCAACTCTTTCCCAGGGGCTTGGAGCCTCTCCCTCTTATTTGCCTGCCCCAATCCTTGCCTACACTCTATTTATTACCCAACTTATTGTTTATATGGATAACTAAGAGGCCTTGCACTACAACTTAGGCCCCTGGCTCCCCTTTCCTTGGGTACTTCTGTTCCTTGCCCTGTCCAGCCCTGGACAATTGGCTCTACCTCAGTAACACTTTATAGCAAAATCAGTGCAAATAAAAATCCCTCAGTGACCTCACTAGGTGTGAGTATATTGGACCTGGGATAGGGTTGGGGGCCAACACAACATGAGGTGTGTCTGTGCTAGGTGTTGGTGACTACTTGTAATCCTGAGGGCATGGATGTGATGGAAATATGACTCCATTCATTTAACAAACATTTTTGAAGGTCTTCTCTGTACCAGGCACTAAACTAGGCACTGCGGATGGACTAGTCAGGGTCCTACATTCTGACACTCAGAAGGGAAATGAACAAGAGTCAAACAAGATAGAAGATACTGCCTGATACAACCGGGAAATCTCAGAATTGTAGAAGCTCAGGTGAGACACTTAACCTGGTCTAAGGCATTTCAGAAGACATCCTGAGGAGCTGACATCTAAGTTGAGTACTGAAAGAAGGTAAGTTACTGTTTAGGGAGCCTAGAGAAAATTAATGTAGAGATTGTACAGGGAAGCCCACTGACACAGGTGAGGCTCCAGAGATCAACCTGGCTAGATCACAGAGGGGCTCGAGCTTCTAATGTTTGAACTTGTACCTGAGAGCAATTGAAGACACTGGACCAAGTGTCTCTGTACCCAGAGAGAACGAGGGCTCCTGGAGCGCCGCCTGCTTCTTATAAAACCAGACCCATCGGATGCCTTATGACCAGGACCCCTACAGATGATTAGCTGGTGATTTTGAGCCCTTTAAGGGAGTTGGCGCGGGGTCCCCACGACGGCTCCCGGTGGTTGTGAGGCGCGGTGGACCACCAGCTCCAAGGCAGCAAGCCTGGGTCGGGGCGGACCCGAGTCCGCGTGTGTAAGCTGCCGGAAATGACGCACTGCCCTGCTGGCGGTGCGGAAGTGGTGATGGCGGAGCTATACGTGAAGCCGGGTGAGCGCGGCCGGCGGGCTGGGGGCGCTGGGTACGGAGTGTCTTCCCCCAGCCTCAGTATAGTCCTCCGGTGAAGTCTCAGTGTAGCTTCACACATCCCCTCGCCTCCGCAGGCAACAAGGAGCGCGGCTGGAACGACCCGCCGCAGTTCTCATACGGGCTGCAGACCCAGACTGGTGGACCGAAGCGCACGCCGCTAACCAAGAGGGTCGCCGCGCCCCAGGATGGATTCCCCAGAGGTGCGTGAGGGCGCGACGTGTGGAGATCCGCAGAGTGGGCGGTGCCGGGGAAGCCTGTTTTCCCTCTAGAAGGTCTTCTTAGGAGAGTTGGGACAGAAGGGCTCAAAGCAGGCGCTTTTCCGACCCCCCAACTCCCTTTTGGAGTTCAGGGCAATAAACGGTGTGTTGTGTTAAAAAGGACTTTCACCCTGGGTGGTCTCATGCAGATTATTCTCAAATTTTGTTTCCAACCTAGACCTCTTCCCAGAACCACAGAGTGGTATAACCATTTGTCTGTTCTGCGTCTTCACTTGAGTCTATAATAAACACGTTAAATCTGAGGTATGTGTATGCTTTCACGGAGTCCAAGTCCACACTAGCGTTAGAGATAGACCGAAAGATGAGATAGTGGGAGAGGCTGCGAGTAATGTGATAGTTAACTGGGCAAATAAGTTATGTGTCTGAGGGGCTGACATTTAAGTTGAAATGTGATTAAGAGCCAGCTGCATAAAGATCAGGCACAAAAGCATCTCGAGTGTTAAGTTTGGCTAGTTCAGAGACTGAAGGAATGGAGTGGCTAAAACAGTGTTTTAACAAGATAAAGAGTTTGTATTTCAATCTATTTAAAGTTGGAAGCAGGCTGGGATGTGGCAAGCTCAGTGGTAGAGTGCTTGCCTAGCATGTGTGAAGTCCTGGTTCAACCTTCAAACGTGGAAGCCATTGAAAACTTTAAAGTCAAGGATAACTACCTTTTCTCAGAATTTCTCAGGTCAGTAAGTTGACTGAAGCATCTCACACGGAGCTGAGGTTCAGTTCTTTCATCATCCCTTCATCCACAATATCCTTTTCATTGCCAAGGAATGATATAAGGCAGAGTTTCTTAACCTGGGCACTACTGATAATCGGAGTCAGATTATTCTTTGTTAGAGTGACTGTCTTGTATAAGTTCTTTTGGTGGAACTAGGGTTTGAATGCAGGGCTTCCTGCTTGCAAACCAGGTGCTCTACTGCTTGAGCTACACTTCTAGTCCATTTTGCTTTGGTTATTTTGGAGATGGGATCTCATGAACTATTTGCCAAGGCAGGCCTCAAACTTCAATCCTCCCAATCAGCTAGGATTATAGGAATGAGTTGCTATTGCCTGGCTGTATCATAGATTCTTTAGCGACATCCCTGATATCTACTTAGTAGACGCTAGTAGCACCACTTAGTTATGGGCTGACATTTGCCCTGGGGGCAAAGTCTTTCCAGCTCTCCTCAGCTTGAGAAACACTGACTTTACATTTTGGAAAGATCACTGGGTCTTGTGTGGAAAACAAAATTTTAGGGAAGAAATAAAGAACGAGGCTATTACAATAATACAATCAAGATCTAATGGATCTGGACAAGAATGGGAGTAGTGGAGGGATGGTAAAAATTGAATACGGAATACATTGTGTACAAAGTAGGAATAAGTAGGGGAGAAATCAATAAAACTTAAAAATTATTATGGAAATATTGGAAGATAGGGGTTTTGTGGTGAGGGGAAGAACAAGCTTTCCTTTGGGCCATATTTAGTTTAGGCTGCTCTCTTTGGGAGAGGTCTAGGCCAGAATTATAGAAATAGTCACTATTATATGGCTGATTTTTTTATATATGGCTGGTATTTTGATGTCATGTGCTTAATTAATGTCACATAGGGAGAGAGTGGGGATAGAGGACTAAGGAAGACTCAAAACATGGCCTAGGATGCTTCAGCATTTCAAGGTTGCATATGGAGGGGATCATCAAAGGAGGAGATTGAGAAATGGCCAAAGAAGAAGAATAAGCGAGTAAAATCATGAATAGACAGTGAAAAATGCTGATAGGTCAAATAAGTTAGAGAGGGGATCACTAGACTTGACAAACATTGCAATCACTGGTGACTTTAACAAGAGCCATCTCTGGAGTGATGAAAATAGAAACTCAGCTGAAAAGACTAAAGATGAGACAATATGAAAAACAGAGTAACTGTAGACAGTGTATTCAAGAAATTCTTTGAAGCAGAGAAACAGGGCAACATCTGAAAATGGAATAATGTGAAACATTTTATTTTTTTGTGGTAGTGGGGTTTGAACTCAGGGCCTACACTTTAACTCCACAAGCCCTTTTTTTGTGTTGGGTTTTTTCAAGATAGGGTCTCTTGAACTATGTGCCTGGGTTGGCTTTGAACCTTGATTCTCCTGATCTCTGCATCCTGAGTAGCTAGGATTATAGGCATGAGCCACTGGTGCCTAGCCTAAGTATTTGATAGTAAACAGTACAGTACATTTGTACGCTGATGGAATGATTCAGTAGAAAGCAAGAACTGATGATGGAAGAGAAAGGGGATAATTATAGGAAGGTGGCCTAAAGAAGAGATGCTGAGATGGGGAGGACAGCTACAGAGATGGCTTTTTATAGGAGCAGGAACCTTTCATCTGTTATAGGAGGAAAGGACAGTGGCCACTGATAAATATGGGTTAGTAGGAGTCCCCGTTTAATGACCTATATTTTCTCAGTGAATATGAGGCAGGGTCAGAAGTAGTAAAACAGTAGGGAAAGGAAGAAAAGTTTAGAAGAAATAAGATGTAAAAATAGTTGATCTGAAGTGTGGAAAATGTGGCAAAGCATCCAGCATTTGGTACCTTTTAGAATCTGTGACAATGGAAAGTATTAAATTAGGAAGGGGGGAGCGGATGTGGCTCAAGTGGCAGCATCAGGGCAAGCGTGAGGCCCTAGGCTCAAAACCCAGAACCATATTAAAATAAGTTTAAAAATTGTTAAATTATAAAGTGTAACTTGAAAAAAAAAAAGTGTAACTTGTCAACATAGTTCTTTCCTCCCAAGTGCAGGCATTTTGGTTCAACCAGGTAAGTAGGATAGGAGGAAAAAATAGAGGAGGTAAGAATGTTTATGAGTTGACCTGGAAAAGGAAGGAGGAATAAGAGGGTGGAACAAAATGCTCATTGGAGTTGCTAAGGTCAAATAATTGACAGGCCAGATTATTAGATACATAAATCCTTGTGGGTGTTGAGGCCTAAAAGTAAGTTAACTTTCCTCCTACATCTCTTCTCAGTCACTGACATCAGTCGGTCATCTTGAGTCTTCTTTCTTACCTCCAACCATCAAATCCTGTTGTTACTTTCTCCCAAATAAATCTTATACCACTATTTTCCCTCATCTAATCTTTCACCCTAGTCCATGCCAGTATTCTGTTTCTTGGATTACACTATTAACCAGCTGCCTGCCTCCATTCTTGATCTGGTCTATCAGTTTTTCACAGAGTATATTTTAAAAAATAAGTTTGTTCATACCATCCCTTGCTTTTATATACCTGAATTGGCTTCACAGGATTATTTGGCTTAAGACCAAATTCCTCCAAGACCCTGCAGGATCTGGACCCCTTAAACTCAACAGTGATGGCTCATACTTTCTTCAGTACTAGTCATTTCTGTCCTCACAGGCCTTGTTTCTGTCCCTTCAGCACTGTGTTTACCTTCACCTAATACTTGTTCCTTCAACTCTTCATAGCTACATTTGTCACATGCATTAGTTCTTAATTTATTAAAATTGCTAACATTGTGAATACTTTTTTCTACATACTAATCTAGCAGCTGTACCTATATTCATAATCCTCAACTGTGTGAGTAAGTGTTACTATAATACCCCAATTTTATATAAGAGGAACTCAAGCCCAGAGGTTATAAGTAACTTGTGGAAGGTCACATATCAGATGAGCTGGGATAAACTCAGAGTATCTTCTTTGAATACTTTAGATAGGTCCCCTTATTGCTCTGTATCACATAATCCATTTGTTTCTTTGTAGCACATAACATAATTTGGTAATCTTCTTGTGCTTTTCTTTCTTTCCTCTAGAATTTAAACTCTCGGGAGTTTAGGAACCTAGTCTGTCTGGTTTACTTTTCTCTTTGGTGCCTGGCATACTGCCTGAATATAATAGGGATTTCACACACATTTTTGAATGAATGAGTTGTCCAGAGTATCCCTGCTTAGAAAGGGTTAATTTAGAGTTAAGCTTCTTACCTATTTAAACTATATTGCTTGATTCTCCTTTTCCTTTTCAGTCCCTTCTTCAGAGACTTCTTCTGGGCTTTCTCCAATGGGGCCTCCACCTCCTTCAAGTAAGGTTTCCAGGCCTCCACTTGTGGGGAGTTGTCCTGCCTCCGATGTGGAGCCCACAAGTGTCCCAATCATAGAGTCTGAGGCTGTGATGGAGGATGTGCTGAGACCTCTGGAACAGGCATTGGAGGACTGCCGGGGCCATACAAGGGTAAGCGATGGCACTCCATGTGGGTGGAGAGGACTTCTATCCACAGCCAAATGCAGGTATGGCTCCCAAAGGCAGACTCTGACCCTTTGGGCAATGGTTCTTAATCCTTTTAGAGCTATGGTTCTAACACCATAGAAATTTGCTGAAGCCTTCCCAGGAAAATGAACATATGACTTTAGGAGGGGGGAGTAAGAGTTGAATTCAACTCAGCAGTGAAAAATAGCAGCTTGACTTTCTGTACCTCCAGGCCATGCAAAGCATGTCCTGCTGATTTTGTGCTAAGGGAATTTTGTTGTTGTTGTTCGACTGGGACTTGGTGTTTGCAAAGCAGGGGCTCTACCACTTGAGCCACACCTCCAGTCCATTTTGCTCTGGTTATTTTGTAGGTGGGAGTTTTGTGAACTATGTGCCTGGGCTGGCCTTGCAGTCCTTCTGATCTCAGCCACCCAAATAGCTAGGATTACACTGGTGCTCTGTGTGCTCAGTGAATTTATGTTGTACTCAGTGGGAGAGAGAGAAATCCCCTTCTATTGATAGTATTTTCTAAATTCTCTGGAGGCAAGGGATCAAGGAAAAGGGAAGCAGCATGGTAATTTTACCTTTGGCTCTTAGTTTCCTTATTTGCAAAGTAACAAGTGAGCTTCTTAGGTATGAGCAGGCCCTGAAATTTAAAAATTGTAGCCATACAAGTACTTTTTCTTGGGAAGTATCCATAGGCTTCTTCAGGTTTTCAGTGGGGGGTGGGGGGGACTCTAACCTTTGGAAAAGAAACAGAACTCTAAGTACTAAGTGTAAAGGTGCTGGGCCAGAGAAAGCAAGTGCTTCCTATGAGGTGCTGCCTTCCTCTCTGCTGGGCTGGCAGCACTGAGTTGGAAGGGGGTTTTGTCTCGTAGAAGCAGGTATGTGATGACATCAGCCGGCGCCTGGCACTGCTTCAGGAACAGTGGGCTGGAGGGAAGTTGTCAATGCCTGTAAAGAAGAGGATGGCACTACTGGTTCAAGGTATGGGTGGGTTCCTTGGTACAGTTTAAATCCTTTTTCCTACCATGGTTGGCTAAGCTGGAACAGGTTCTGAGACTTTGACTGACTGGGAGGGGAATCATGGAAGCTGTCCTTTTTACACCTGTATGCTTGCTCAAGCTCTTTCTCTTTTTAGAACTTTCAAGCCACCAGTGGGATGCAGCAGATGACATCCACCGCTCACTCATGGTTGACCATGTGACTGAGGTCAGTCAGTGGATGGTAGGAGTTAAAAGATTAATTGCAGAAAAGAGAAGTCTGTCTTCTGAGGAAGAGACCAAGGAAGAGAAATCTGCAGCTACAACTAAGGAGGACCAGGCTATACCAGGCTTCCAACAGGCTCCATAATCCTTGGGGCTCTCTAGACTCACCTCACACCATCTCTGTGTCTTGGTGTGGGAGGGCTTTCTCTTACTTGACTCCCTTTTATCACCAGGGAGATTTTGTCCTGTTGGGCCTGACCCAAGATCCTACCTGGGCTACAGGGAGGTTACTTATAAGCATTTCAATAAAAACATATCAGTGGTAGGCACTGCGTAGGAGAGATGAGCCCTTCCTGTGCCAAACTCATCCCTTCTGGTGTTGACTGTCCCAATACCCTGCAAACCTCTGCTGTCCTTTATCATGAAAGGCCAGATTGCTGCCTGCCACTTTTCTCAAAATTAGACTGAAAAGCACTATCACCTGCTATGTGGAGAACAGATTCAAATAGCATGGGGACATTTTTCCCTCAAGAAAAGGAAAGACTCTTCTTTTTGCACTATATCAGCTTTGAGATATACATATGTGTGTGTGTACACACACACACACACACACTTACTTTACAGAAATTAGAACCAGGGAGTTTCTCCTGTGTAAGTTGAAGAAAAAAAAAGACCATATTACTAAGATTTATGATCATGACTCACCAAGCAAGTTGGTGCCACATTTTTTGATTTCACTGTGAAACCTAAAGTCTCTTTTAACCCTCAATAAACAGAGTTGGTAGGATAGTAGGTTTGAGTATTGGAATGGGGATTGATATTCACAGGTAGGAAAAAAGGCAAGGGGAGACTAGAGATGGCTATAAGCTGGGATAGTAACTCTCTTTTGGGAGTTCTTCTTAGGAATGGACAGAGGCACTGCTAGGGAGGCCTAGTTCCAAGAAAATGCTTCCTGGAAAGAAAGGAACAGCCCTTGGCAAGGACCAGGCTATTGCGGATTATGGTTTGGCAACTCCTATAGCTTGCCTTAAGCTCTAATTGCTGTTGGAAGCAGGCCCAGTGGGAGCCATAAAAAGACCTGGGGTCTTTTAACCAGGCCAGCTGTGTGGCTGAGGTGAGAAGATAAGCATTGAGAACAACTAGAGCCAAGACATTTCTTTGAATGTTTACTAAGCAGCCAAAAGTTGACATGCTGCATCCCCCAGTGCCAGCCCTAAGCAGAGGGCTGGAGGTTAGAAGGAGTACCTACAGACCAAGGAGAAAATAGAGTTAAGGGCTTGACAAGTTGCCCACTCCTATCTTTGGTCTAGTGGCCTCAGAACTAAAGGAAACCCAGAACCATCAAGTCACTCTTCCAGATTAAATGAGGCCAATTGGCCTTGGGATACCCCAAAAAGAGGTGGTGTCAGCAGCGGCAGCATGAGGGATCCCTCTATAACTCCAGATGTGGGGTCATCTGCACTGGATTAGATGTCCATTTCAAACTGTGCATCATCTGGAAAGAGAAGGCAAGAGAGGACTGGTTGCTGGTCTGGGTGTCTGTAGGTCCCATGTCAGAGTAGAAAATCCCTCTCCACAGAGGCATTTGAACTCAAAGGCTGCGGTATTTAATTTTAGGTTTTACTTACCAGGTATCTCTTCCTCTGTCTCCTTCTCCTTCAGCAACTCCAGCTTGGGGGTTGGGGCTGTTAGAGGAGTTGTGACCCCGGGAATCTGAGGGAGGCAGCAGGGGGGTGTCCGGGCAATGGGTGAGTTCTTGCATTCCAGCAGGAACTTTCGGTCGTAGATGATCCTGGTGCCTGTTAAGGGGTAGGGGCTGAGTTAAGAGTTGGGAAATCGGGTACACAGATAACTTGGGCTCCAGATATGGGCCTCTTGGGGGAAGGGAAGGGTCACATTTTCCTGTTTCAGAGACATCTGCTCTGCAGACCAACTAGGATTGTATCTGGCAAGCCTTTATATCACCGAAAGATTTATAGGCCTAACTAATATGTATCTAAACAGCATACAGTGAGTGGGGCATTCTAGCTGGTCCAAGCAGGGGCTTTAGGTCCGGGGGAGCTTCAGGTCTTGGCTCTACGAGAAGCATCAACCGGTGAACTTGGATATTTCATGTTGCTCCTCTACTGCTTAGAAACTTCCTTGCTTTGGTTCACAGGTGGGACCTAGTAGTCCAACAGATCAAAAGGCTGAGTAGTAGTGAAGGGTTTCACTCAGTACTGCCACCTGGCTTTTATTTCCAGTAGAGAGCTGTGTTCCTTGGGCAACTGCTTTTCCTGTGAAGCATAGGAACATACTGTTCTTAACCTGGCCCCTCCCAAGTCCTTTATAGCTCAGCCTAGCCCAGAGGAACTAGGCCAACATAGTATCCTCTTCACGTGGCAGGAAGCCTTGGGTCGCCAGCCCAGCAGTTCATGAACCCAACCAAGCTGCTTGCCCAGCCAAACAGCTACCAGCCAGGCGCACAACTGCTCTAAATTGCTTCTCAAGACCTGTGGCTTCCTGCTGAGGCCACGTTCTGTTGGAACCTAAACTGCTCGCAGGCAGCTAAATCTCTAGGGGCAGTAGCATAAGTATGACGCCCAGAACTCAGGCCACTGTTAAGAATTACAGCCCAGGGCAAATTGGAAGCTGGGCTCAAGGCATTGTTGCATCATCTTAAGGCATTTGGGAACTGAGTTTGTGTTCCAAACATTCTCCCCCAAAGTTACAACCTGCAGAAGAGGCTACAAACTAGTACAAAGCCCATACCTCCCCACCCCTGCCGTACAACAGCACACACGCGCTGGTTTGCTCGCACTGTGCAGACCCCGGCCCGGCCCGCTGACCTCCCGGGGTAGTGGCGTATGGAGTGCCCCCAGGCGTAGTGCTGTAGCAGTGGGGCAGCCGGTCCCGGCCCCTGGGAATCGGGCAACTCGTGGACGTAGACATAGCGAGCAGGAGCAGCAGGAAGGCAACCGCCTGGTGCTGTGGACGCGGAGCTCAGCTCTGAGTAAGAGGTGGACTTAGTTGACCACGTGCGGCCACAGGCAACAACACTAAGACTACGTCACGCCCGGGGCGGGCCACTTGCCATTACTCAATCCGACGTTCCCGCCTACCCGCTAGGGAGCAAATCCAGGAAGCTACAGCTGGAAAAGGGTTCCAGGCTCTGCAATGACCTGCAGATTTTCCTGAGTTAACACTGGCTAGCTTGCCTCTAACTACAGCAGCTCAGCTATTTACTGCGAGCAGGTGAGGTACAGCAGGACTTACTGCCCTGTATTCTCTCACCTATTCCTTTCAAGTTTTGGACAATGACATACAAAGTACCCACACTTTACAAAGATGATGATACAAATAAGCCAAGAGGAGAATCTCTGACCATAGAGCCTCAGCCCTTCAGAAAATCTGGCTACTGCCTTCCATAAACAACCAACTGCAGGCTGAAAGAGTAAAAGCTGGGGGACAGGAAGTTTGATGGTCCACCCTTTGATATGCCATAGGTAACTAAGGAAGGGCTTGGCCTGTTAGCTCTCTGGAAAGGAAAGTTGGAGTCTCACCTTGAAGTTTTGGGGCAGTACTGGGGGCTAAGCAAGCATCACTTGAGCTACACACCCAGCCTCAGTTGTTTTTTTTTAAATGTAGACCCAAGTAAGGTGGTTTACCTCTGTAATCCCAGCTACTGGGGAGGTGTAGGTGAGGAGGAGATCAGTTCGAAGCCACTTAGGGTAAAAAGCAAGACCCATATTAAAGGAAAAGCTGGACACAGAACACACCTGTCATCCACACCTATCCTAGCTAGGCAGGAAGCTTAACTAGGAGGATCGTGGCTCAGGTCATACCCGAAAAATCACTAAAGCAAAAAAAAGGCTTGAAAGTGTGGGTCAAGTAATAGAGCACATGCCTAGCAAGTGCGAAGCTCTGGGTTTAAACTTTAGTACTACCAAAAAAATTTATTTTTTATGTAGGCACAGTGATAACTATAGGTCAGAGAGGTGAGGGGTACTAAGTCTAATAACTATAAATCTTGACTAAAAATCTTGACTTCATCCAGTTTTCCTGTTTGGCTTCTTTTAAATCAGCACTATCCTCATGCCAACTCCTCAAATTAAGTATAGGCCACTGATTGCATGCATTGAGCAATATTACTTCAATTTTGGCATTAGATTTAATCTTAGCTCTGATTTTTTCACTTATTATCATTATTATATATTCTATGCATCTCAAACTTCAGTGTGTGCATATATATATATATCACCTGAAGATTTTGTTAAAATGAGAATTATGATATAGTAATTCTGTACTGAGAGTATGAATTTTTAATACAATTGTAGGTAATACAAATGCTGCAGGTCCTAAGAATCCTATTTCAGGTAGCAAGGGTATACATATTGATTGTTCCAAAAAAGTTTTTTGAGCCTCTTACAAAATGGTACATGCCTAAAAATGAAATATCCTAACAGTTCTGGAGGATAAGGCTTGGGAGCAGACTGTGGGGAGTCATTTGACAGCCTCTCAGGAGGGAGAAGTTAAGGGGTAGAGGATGGTGAGATTGAAGGTCAGGAGTCCATTATAGTGAAAGTGGGTGGGTAAAAGGGCTGTTGGCTACCAGGAAAAGAGAAAAGTGGATTGAGATTTAGATAAACAGAGGAGGAAGGACAAGGTGACTGATTAAAGGTAGGGTGAGGGAAATGAGATAAGCTAGGACAATTTCCAATCTTCTATCTTGAGTCTTGGTACCAAGAACACTAATAACAGTGAGAATAAGAAGAGGGAGATATTTTATATTGGGGAATGAATAGTGTATGTGATGCCCAGAAAGAGTACAGTAAGGAGCTCAATATAACTGCTCTGAAGTTCAAGGATAGAACCCAGGGCTAGTGTTCCAGATTTGAGTGGAATGAAATCCAAGAGTATGGGATGAGATCACCTGGGAAGAAGACAGAGTGTTAGAGGCCTAGGCACATCAAGTTTTATTTAAGGAAGAAGATTCACCAAAACAGACCCAGAAAAAGTAGTCAGACATAAAACTAGAAGAGAAGGCTTTCAAGAAGGGTCAAGTGAGGTCTTCCTTCTATGAATCTTTACTACAAAAGCAGCTATTACTACTACAGTGACTATTACTTGTAGCTAACTTCTCTGGAGACACTGTATGCTAAGGGCTGGGGAAATAGAAGATAGATAGTTGGCTTTAGAGAGAAAACCAGGTTCAACATCCATGCAACTTGGATGAAGGAACAGGAATTTAAATTAGGGGGTTAACAGTAATTATCCATTAGAAATGGAAGGTTTTAAAAGAAACAAAAGACACCTATGCCCAGGCCCACCTCTAGAGATCCAATTAAACCTATAAGGAAACACCAGGTCTTTGCCATCAGGCAAAATGCTTTGGATTCACACCAATGCCATTAAGATAAAATAAGCAGTGAAAAGTTAATCACAGGATAAGTTTTAAATCAGGTAATTTGATTCATGATCTTGTTTTCTAAATTATGTCTTGAAGCCCAAGCTCATGCCTTATTATTATTGTTTTGAGACTAGGGTCTCAGTATATATGTTGCCCAGGCTGGTCTCAACCCCTGGGGTAGGGCTGGTGGAGCATCAGCCTTCTGAGGCCATGAGTTCAAATCCTAGTACTGCAAAAAACAAAACAAAACAAAACACTCTTGGGCTAACGTGATCCTTTTGCCTCAGAAGGTAATAGCATGAATCTGGCTTCATGTCCTTTATTGGAGGTGGTCTTAACATACTCAAGATTTGTATACTTAAAACCACGTTTTCTCACTCATTTCCTAAAGGACACAGAGAAGAAGGAACCTGCCTGTTGTCAATCCAGCAAATAACTTAAAGTAAATAGAAAATGCAGTGTTATCACAGCTCCTCATACTAGGACAGGGTCAACTGAGAAGACGTCATGACCAGCCACACTTCTTGGTAGAAGTGTTTCTTGCTAGTCAGAGAACAAAGTGTTCATAAGCTGTTTTCTACAGGCTTGTTTGCCATTTCCTGGGTTTACAATGTGGTCCAAAGGTCTTCAACAGTGGAACAAAAAAACCTGTATACCAAGTCCTCCTCTCTGTTTGGCTTGAAACTATCATATGAGTAGCTTTTCCACTTCTACAAGCTAACTCAAACTGATGATAGTCTTCTTACTAGTTTTGAGGTGGGGAGGGGAATTTGGCCAGAATCTACACAAACAGATGGAAACCAAAATTCCAAGTCCTGAGATTTCTTACCTCTGGTTAGGAGAGGCCACCACTGGCTGTCCAACTCTCTTCTTTGGTCTGGTTAGCTGAGGTGATAGGATTTCCCCTTTGAGAGCAGGGACTGAAGAAAGCAGAGTGGCCTATAAAAGGGTAAGTCACCACACTGTAGCCATAATAAGTTTAAAGGGTTCTTAAAACATTAATAAATTTATTGTTGGTAGAATTTTATTATATTGAATACTGCTTGAAATAAGTGGGTCAGGAAACCTTGATGATACAGTTTTATTTCTTGAGAGAGCTATTATTCTCATGGGATTTGACCCATGCCTTAGCAGGATGTTTCTTAATGACTTGAGTGCTCACCATGGATGTGGAAGATTTTCTTCTGCCTCTAACTAAAATCTCAAAATCAATACTGGTCCCCAGAATAGCCTTTTGATTCCGTATTAGAACCAAACCAAACCAGAGTAATGGTTTCCAGTATTCCCATACCAAATATTTTCATTCACAAATGAAAGAGAAGAAAATCTGCATTAGAACTAGAAGACTCCTTTGAGGTCATGTAAGTTCAACTTCATTTTAAATAAGGAAAGTGAAGCCCAGAAGTGTGAAATAACTTGCCTAAAGTCATACAGCTTCAAGTGGTAGAAATGACAACAGAATTTAGGCTTCTGACTCTTTGTACCCAGATTGCCTCCCTCCATCCCTTGTATATTTTAAAGTAATCCATTCTTACCTGAGCTAGAATTTATCCAATGTTCAAGTTGGTAAAATAGCAGTAAAGAAAGCCAGGAAGCGGCAGGCAGAGAAGAGGATCCAAATAGAAAGAAAGGAAGGCAGTGCTGATAAGAGGGAAGGGAGGAGGATATCCTAAAGAACTACTTCCAGAATTATTTCTGCACAGCTCCTATTTCTTCCTTTTCTCCTAGAAGTTTCTCCTGCCTTTTTCTTTATGGGTTCTAATTCTTGATCTGAGATAAAACTTCTTGTCTTCAAGGTGTAGAACAGAGATTTAAGGGTTTCTTCAGATAATTCAAATATATCAGATAGTTAAGACAGAACAACAAAACTCATCTCTTTTTTTGGTCCCACTGAATAATTAATTTAATACTACCTCTCTCTAGTGTATATTTCAGTACTTTCATTCATCTAATTAATTTTAGGTAATTGCTAGTGGTAAGTCGAAACAGTAAGATATGTAGGGGTCTTTTATCTTCCCCAGTGTAAGGAGCTTAAAGTGATTATCAACCAATAGAAAGGCAGTAACTGAAGCTGGGCATGGTGATGCATACCTATAATCTGAGCACTCAGGAGGCTGAGGTAGGAGGATCATGAGTTTGAGGTCAGTCTTAGTTACGAAGTAAGTTCAAGGCCAGCCCAAACTGGACTAGACAGACCCTTGCTAAAAAAGGGCAGTAACTTCACACCAGTGGTAATTTTCAAATCCATTAAAAATGGAAAATAAAAAATGAACTTAAGGAAGTTTTCTCATATGTAAGATAGTAGAAGACCAAAGAAACAGGTTATGTCTAATATGTAACAAACATTGTATGTCTGATCTGATGCCAGCTCTAGGACCTGGGCAGAGAAAATTAAGAATTCTTACTGTTAGCTGGGTGGCTGTGACTCACACCTATAATCCTAGCTACTCAGGAGGCAGAAATCAGGAGGATTGTGGTTTGAAGCCAGCCTGGGCAAATAGTTCTTGAGACCCTACCTTGAAAATACACAACACAAAAAAGGGCTGGTGAAGTGGCTCAAGGTGTAGGCCCTGAACTCAAACCCCAGTACTGCAAAAAAAAAAAAAAAAATCCTACTGTTAATGAATTGAAAAGTGCTACATGGTTCTGCCCCTAGTTACTCCTTTTATTCTGTGCATCCTCCTCCTTTGCCTTTTCTATTATCCCCAAAACATTTTCTTTTTTTATATTGCCTACACATAAGACCAGGAGATTAAAATACAAACAAGTCAATGAATATACTTTTAATAGGATAATTTTTCCTTTTCTATGCATCAGATGCTTGGCATAGTGTATGGTTTGGCTGACCCATTCCAGTGTTCTGGTATTTTAGCTTGTTACACATATTGGCTCTTCATATTGGAGCCATGGAACTAAGCACAGAATTAGTCACATTTTTAAAAACATTACTCAGTTGGTTCAACAATACAATGGAATAACAAGCATCTCCCTTCTCTTATGTTCCAACTCTAATAAAGGTCAGGAAGCACAAAAGGAAACTGAAGTTGGTAATTCAGGTGTCCCTAAATTTGTTCAGTATCAACTGATTTAAATCCAAAAGTTCCCATTACCATTCTCATGATCCATAAAGAGCAAAGCCAAACAGTGGTCTATCTGCTAAAGTCAGATAAGAACACACTGCCAGGGCCTGAACTTTTTCATATGTAAAATGATATGGAAGACAACAGGGAACAAAGAATATTTAATGCAGAATAAATAGTAAGTCTTAACAGTCCTTTTCAAGGTAGTCTAAGAGTGGACCCTAAAGGGCAAATGTGAGAAGCATGTCACAAATACAGTGTTAACAATCTGGTTCAATATGATTGTGGATTGGGTGGTACCTGCATAAACACTGAAAGGATCACACCCCACATCTAAACACTGTTCATCTTTTTATTGAATATTCTGGTAAATATTTCACATTAATACAGGCTACATTAAGTAGAGCCGCTATTTGACAAGAAATTTATTCAACTTTTTCCTTTTCAGTATGTAAACAATTATACATGTATTTACCACCCTAAAAGGTTGAAACATGTAATCATCTAATTCTCTTCTGCATACAAGTAGCATTCAGTATGTTTAGCCAAAAGCACTAAGTTCATCTGATCTTTGCTGAAAATGGCTAAACTAACCAGAGAACATAATCAGGTGGTTAGGAAATCAATTTGTTCTTATACAATGGGCAATCAAATTTCCATTGCTAAAGCCTTAGAGAAAATTTCTTAGGCACATTTTTTTTTTTTTTAAATCCCCAGAGTTCTTCCAAGGTCATAGGTTCTCAAACAAGGCTAAAGAGTAAAGACCTTCTAACTTAGTTGACATATTTGAGATGCATGTTTCCAATATGAGGTGCCCACGTGCCCGGCCAAATCTGAAAAGGGGGAGGAAAAATTGGAATTTCTAATTAGGAATCTTTAGACATTTACAAAATGAATATATAAGTGCAATGGCAATTCACTGTTTCTGCCTAGGAAGAATACACATACATGAAATAAAATGTTTAGTAGCATCATTTTGATATTGAAAAACTTAATTTAGATCAAGGTGGTCAGTCATGACTCAGAACTTGCACTAACCACAGATTAAAGAGTAAAATGACAAATCTGAAAAATGAAAGAGCAGTAAGCCCATTTTACCTGCTGGGCCTCAGTGCATTCAGCTGAATTTTGGATAACTTTTATCATAGGATTCCAAGCAGGATCTGGGTTATGAAGTCCATTAAACAGTGGGCCTCCTGGAACATCAGCAAGCTGAGGATGAGAGGGTATTATGGTGCCTCCATACATGGAAATTGGCAAACCCTAAAACATCAAAAAAAAAAAAGAGACTTAATCATGAAATGATTATAATTAGAGAACTTAGACCTTCTCTAATTTCCTTCATTCAAGTAAGAGGATCCTGTACGTACAGAATGGTACAGTATTGAGAAATCAGAAGTGTTTGATATACAATTGCAACATCTTTCTTTTTTAAAAAATTTATCTTTTAAAATATTTATCATTAACAGTACAAGGGAGTTGCACTGTGAAAATTTCATATATGCATACAGTATATTTTGAACAAGCTCACCTCTCTATTATCTTCCTTTAGCCTTTCTCCCTCCTCCCTGTTCCCCAGCTGCAACAATTTTCAACAAGAGAAGTAAAAACTAAATCTAATATGAAATCATAAGGAAATTTGTATTTGGTAAAAACATAGTATCTTCAACTTTCTAATATCTTTGATTTCACCTTTAATAAGGTTGTAGTAAGAAAAAAAGGGAAACTACTTTATCTGAATGCTTACAGTTATAATCTGTTTTATGGCAGCAGGAAGCTGTCAGAGGAGACAAGATGGCACTGGAGAGGTCAAAGCTAGCTTTTTAGAGGGGCAGAGGCCTCACTCAAAGCTGTGACAGCAGAACATAAACCAACAAAATTCAAATCCCTCAGGTGTTTTAAGAGGATGGGGACGGTCTGAGGGCAAACTACCACAGACAACACTACCCACTCTTGAAATTGAGCAAAAGATCTGGTGGTCATGGAAACAAAAGGAAGAATTATTTCAATACAAACTATTCCTTCACATGTGACTATACTGGCTGGCAAAGTGTCAAACAAGTTACAATGATGTTTGTCAACTCACTTTAGAAAAATCCACAAAACCGCTTGCCATAGGCTGGTGAAAAATGTTAGAAGGGGCTATCATTCCAGAATCATCTCTCTCCATTGGTTGATGCTGGGAGAATGTGCTTGGGTCTGATAATTGTTGATGCAATGGATGATTCCCTATCACAGACTGTGACCAACCTGATAAGCCTTCTGGAAAGAAGAACAGAAAACAGGGTTTGGTATTTATTTGGACAAAAGAATAAAACTATCACTTTATTCTTATCAACTTTTATCAAAAATAATTTCT
The DNA here is from genome assembly GCF_047511655.1 of Castor canadensis. Taxonomy (NCBI): domain Eukaryota; kingdom Metazoa; phylum Chordata; class Mammalia; order Rodentia; family Castoridae; genus Castor; species Castor canadensis. The sequence continues at coordinate 78,771,738 of NC_133391.1, forward strand.
CAAGAGCTCTGGGAACATTGATCATAGTCTGGCAAGCAAAAAAAAAAAAAAGAAGAAGTGAAACAAACAACAACAAAAAAAAACAAGGTCTTATAAAATTCTATGAAGTTCTCTAAATACTACCAAATAACTTATTTTTCTGAAAGAACTCAAATGACTGTCCTATTCTACACTGAAAACCTTAAGAGGGAAAGGAATCATGCTTTGAAAAGTTTACTTCTGATCAGCTCTACATATCACCCCAACTAACATTCTAGACTGAGACTGGACTGAATTCCTCAAAGGTTTAACACTGGTCCCTGATTGTTAAGCATAGGAATTAAGTTCTTTTGTTTGATTTTTAAGGAGCTAAGTATTGCTGTAAGGCTGGGAATCAAATCCAGGGCCTTGCACATGTACCACTGAGCTACATTCCTAGTCCTTGGTTTTTCGAGATAGGAGGATATCACTATGTAGTTCATACTGGCCTTGAACGGAACACTATTATGTAACCCAGACTGGCCATGAACTCATGCCTCAGCCTCCTGAGTGCTGAAATTACAGGTGTGCTCCACCATACCTGGCTTAAGAAACTAAGTTTTAGTTGCAAACTCCAACAACTTTTTTTTTTGTGTGTGGGACTGGGGTTGAACTCAGGGCTTTGAGCTTGCAAAGCAGGTACTCTACCACTTAAGCCACACTGTCAGTCCATTCATTTTGTTCTGGTTATTTTGGAAATGAGGTCTCATGGACTATTTTCCTGGGCTGGCCTAGAACTGCATCCTCCCAATCTCTCCCAAGTAGCTAGGATTACGGGTGGGATCCCAGCACAGCTTCCACAACTTTCTTAAAATATTGCTGCAGAGAGGGCAGGTAACTCTACCTGACACGGCATTGACACCAAATGACCAGATTCCACTGTGTCCAACAGGAGCGACAAAACTGGTCCCAACAGGTGCTTGTGCAACAGATCCTCCTTGCCGAATCCGGGCCAGTCTCTCAGTTCCAATGGGGGGAGGTATCTTTCGATCCTGACTGGCACTGCCTCCTTTTGGTTGGCCCAATGTTGGTGGGGCAGAAGTGGCTGAAAGAGGTGAAGATGATCCCGAAGAAACAGATGGAATAGGAGAGTCACCTGGTGGCAAAATATTTCTCTATTGTTTTATTACATATAAAAATTATAGGAACATGAGAAACCTTGTCATAAAGATCTAGTCCACAACAGAGATTGTGTAAAGAAAAATTTCATTTTAAAAGATCATTCAAATGAAAAAAATGCTTATAAAAATTAACCTAGACTAATTCTGCCTACAGTATGTATAAACAAATAGTTTAAAAATTCTTCCCCCATTAACTGAACAAGGCTAGAAAAGAGGGCCCCATTTACTCTTATTTTAGTTCTAAATAATCTTCTGAAAACAGTTATTTAACATGTGAAATATGAAAATATTTTTTCTGAACCTAGCTTATTATTTGGAAAAACACCTCTGTATTTGGTAATTCTTTCCCTTTCTAAAGCCCTTTTCGTCTATAAGGAAGAAAGGTTAAATTTAGCAAAGCATTGTAGGATTCAAATGAAAGCTTTGTTTCTCAATTGTATTCAGGCAGTTTTCTTTCACAATGCTCATTAAAGAAGAAAAATCAAATACTATTAAATTCCAAATCTTTATCTGTTCTAAATATTGAAATAAGTAGGACAGAGCAAAGGAACATTTATAAAAGGGCAATAATACCTTCATAAATGTAAAAATAAATGAAAAAACACACTATACTAACCATATAAATAAATCAGCTTCGGTTTGAGATATTATTTCACAATATTGCCCCCAGAGGGTCCTTTTGTAAAACTACTACTTGTATTGCCTCTTTTTTTGTACATGAAAAGAAAATATGGAACACTTTACAAATTTGTGTATCATTGTGCAGGGCTCACGCTAATCTCTGTATTGTTCCAATTTTAGTATATGTGCTGCAGAAGTGAGTATTATACTACCTCTTCCGAATGTAAGTCCCAATGGAAACATTTCTGGCTTGGAAGAATAGCTTGACCCTTCTCAAGCTGTCAGTCCTATAAATTCCCAGTACTTTTTTGACATAACTATAAGATAAATCTTGGATATCTGCATACTGTTTTTCTTGTATACTGTTTATTTACTAAAATCACAATATAGTGTCCCCTGAAACAAATGCCTGAATAACTTTCAAAACTTTTTGGAAAGAGTTCCTCTAGGATTCCTACATGAGTTTGAGGCGCTTGTCCAAGGATGGGGAGAGAAATGTTGTCTGTTGAAACTAGGAGTTCCAACAGGAGCTGGCCCTTGCAGGAAAACTCTTGTTCCTGGTATGCCGGAAAAACTTGTCAAAGTAGCAGAAGAAGAAGATGGGGAGTTGCCTGATGGGTCAATGGATGGTAACCCTGAAATAAAATAGGTCCAAGACATCCAATTAGCCAAGGCTTTAAAATGGAAACTCCAAGGTTTACTTAAAAATAATTTTTTTAAATAATCAAGCACTGGTTTATTTTTGGAGATCATAGCAAAAATCAACTAATTTATATGGTATTTCCCAAACCATTCTTTTCTTACAATAAGAATATAGTAGAGACTGGGCACCGACTGGTGGCTCACACCTATAATCCTGTCTAGTCTGGAGGCAGAGATCAGGAGATCAGCCAACCTTGGGCAAATAGTTCGAGATCCTATCTTGAAAAAACCCATCACAAAAAAGGGCTGGTAAAGTGGCTCAAGGTGTAGGCCCTGAGTTCAAACCCCAGCACTGCAAATAAATAAATAAATGAACGAATGAATGAATGAATGAATGAATGAATATAGGAAAGTGACCCCAATGTTAAGAACAGAAGTTACCTGAAGTAATATTTTAGATAAATCTCCAAGAATTTAACATAAGGGGACATAAAATGAGAACATATTGTAACTAAGTGGGACCCATCAAAAATATCTGCAATTCATTTTTTAGAAAATTTCAAAAGCATAGCATTTTACCTACAGAACTATAGTCATTAACTATGTCTCATCACCATGGTGGTCAGCCACTTTTCCTCCCTCCTTTCCTTCCTCTCTTTTCTTCTTTCTCTCATTTCTCCCTCCCCAATTTTCTTTTACAGAGGTATAGTCTTGCTATGTAGCCTGAGCTGGCCCTGAACTCAAAATCTCTTGCCTCAGTCTTTCTTCCAAATGCTAAAATTACAGGTGTGCACCACCATGCCAGGCTGGTCAGCTACAATTCCAATTTGTTTTTCAGAATAGAACAGATTGAACTAAACCTTGTTTCTTAAAATCTGCAAAATAGATTTTTGTTTTCCAAATATCTATAAGTCAACATCGCCTTCAAATCTGTATCTTTCTTATAATGCCTCATCAGCAAGAGTCTAATTTCAAGAGATTGATAGCTGAATCCAGTTTTTTTTAAATTAGAGCTCATAAAAAACTTGATCTCTTCAAATAGCTGCACCTAATATAAATAATAGAGTATAATTAAATAATGTAAAATTTGGACTAGTACCTAAACAACTTGTGCAATTATAATTTTTAAAATCTGAAATGCAAACAATTACTATGATTTTTAAAAACTCAATAAATTTGGAATCCTTAAAGTATCCCAAGTTTTTTTTACTAATAGAATCTGACACCAATTCCAAGAAACTAGACAAATTCAAGTTATTATCTCCTTACTACGAGTGACAGAAAGATAACAGAGAAAACAGAAAGCAGCTTTTTGTATTTGAGTGATTACCTAGAGCTACTTTTCTGTCCATTTAAACAATCACTAAAGGATCTTTATTTAGTTATTTTTTTTGGCAGTGCTGGGGTAACTCAGCTTGAGCTTGACAGGCAAACCTTATACCACTTGAGCAGTACCCTGAGCACTTTTGTTTTCAGTTTGCTTTTCAGGTAGTCTTGTGGTTTTGCCCAGGCTGGCCTCAGACTGTGATCCTCCTATCTTCATCTCCACATAGCTGAGATTATAGATATGACTCACAATGCCCAGCTTAAATGTTCTTTACTATTTATAATGCACTCTCATTTCTTTAAGGTTATGCAATACTAGGTACAAAATAAATGTTTTATTGTCATATTAGAAGATGAAGTTAGGCTGTGATAGCCCCAAACTGAGTTACAGTAATACTTAATAACTTACCCACTGGACTTGTAGAAACTCTCTGGGAAGGTGGTCTGAAGCCAGGTGCCTTGGAGTTGTCAGAGTGCACATTTTCCAAGTGTCCCAGTACAGAGTTACCCAGGAATGCTGACTGAACAGTGAAAGAGGCATCTGCAGCAACTCGTGAGGACAGGGGACCATCTCCCCACCCCTGATTGGCTGGTACCTGACTGCTATCAAAAAGACTACTGAAGTGATTGAAGAGTGTAGCTGGACCAAATGTAGGTTGTAAAGATTTATTTGCTGGGTTCATGTGCATCTGAGAACCATTCATAATGTTCACAGCTGAAGAAAGCTGCACTGCAGCTGGTGGGCCTTGAGCTGGTGTTAAAGGAACAGGATTTGTAACAAAAATAGACTGGGGATCTTGGTGTATAGTTGCATTTGGCACCACTGAGTAAAAGGAACCTCTGGGCTGCATTCGATGAGAAACTCGAGGTGCTGGTACAGCTAACTGAGGTAAATTACTGGTGTCCTGATTATCAGCAGTAACCAATCTGGGTGATGACAAAGTCAATGGAGCAGGTTCTGAGTTGGAGGCAAAAGGCATTGACATAGGACTTAAATCAGACACATTAGATGGCTGTCCCTCCTCCTGTGTGTTATTGGAGGGAGGAGTGGGACTACTGGTTGGATGAGTTTCTGGAGCTCCTGGGGTGTTGCTGGTAGAGCTACTACAACTATTTGCTGTTGGAGATGGTGTACATAGGTTTGCCATGGGTTGGTCTTGTGTGGACACTTTCTCTTTGGGAGGTGGCATGACAGAGAAAGACTCCATCTTTTGTGAAGAAAGTTGTGTATGAGGAGCAGTTGGAGGTTGAAATGTGGTGGGGACTTGCCCACTAGTGGTAGGTGCAGAGGAGACAGAAGGTAAGGAACTACAAGTGCTTGACACAGAAGAAATCACCGTTGCTGGAGGACTTGTCTTAGGCACACAGGCAAACAACTGCTTTCTGACTGATGAAGAAGTCCGGGTATTAGTCACACACAGTTGCTGACTGGCAGCAACTACGGAAGAGACAGTGATAGGACAACTGGCAGTAGCTAGTCCAGAAGATTCTGATTGTATAACAGTTCCATTCTGGCTAGGTAGACGGGTTGTATTATTATGCTTTGGAGAGCTATTTGTATTGCCAGGATTCACAGGTCTCACTGGGAATGGTCCCCAAGTGTTAGGAGAAGGTGAGAAGGTTCCTCCAAACTGGGCCATGGGTAAGCGAGGATGCCGAATCTGTTGCATAGTTTGAGCAGCCAGCAGGGCAAAATGAGGGTGGGGATAAGCTAAGGGAAGAGAAACTGGGAAAGAAGAACGTACATTTGTTGGCACGTTCTTATTAAGTTTATTAGTGGGCTGGAAGGTAGATAACGTTGTTGCCTGTGAAGTTACAAGACTTTGAGCACCCAAAGGAAATGCATTTTTGCTAGAAGCTGCTGTGGTGCCTACTCCAGATGAGAAGTTTGCATGAATGGATTTGGTGCTGGCAGGTGTTCTGATATGATTTTTAGGAATCAAGTCTTCCAATTCCTTAGCAGGATCTTGAATAAGCGCATTGATAAGTTGAACTGCATACCTTGTTGATTCTGTACCACCCCTGGGGAACAAATAAATAAAAACAAGACAAGAAACATAAAAAACAGGTAATATTAACCATTAAATAAAATTATTTCTTTAAAAAACTGAACTCAGGATTTTACACTTGCTAGGCAATCACTTGAGCCACAACCCAGTCCTAAAATTCTAAATTGTACCATAATAAAAACATGTTTCTTATAAGATTTCAATTCTGAACTAATTATATAAATTTTTAAACAATTACCTGATTGTGATCATTCTCTCGCCATTCTTATCCTTTTGTTTATCCACATCAATATGGGCACCAGTAACATCTTGTATTGCAGTGATGTTGCATCCTCCTCTTCCCATTATTCTGGACACCACTGAAGCTGGGACAGATAATTTCTTTGACCTATAAAATGAAGGCTACATGTGAGCTTATGAAATCAAATGTCTGTGAATAGAAAATATCTTTATTTAAAAAGATGTCTCAGTTAAGTATGTTGATGGACATTTGTAATATCCTCAAACCTTAAAGAAGAAATTACCAACTATTTTCCCCAGTAGTGGGGGCACAGTGCTTACGAGGTAGGCACTGTATCACTTGAGTCATTCCACCATCCCATATTATTAAACTTTTATTTTAGAAACTGATCTCTTTTAACATAGTGAACTTAATTGAGGAAAGTTAAAAATTATATTGCTGTTTAAAACAAAAATTACATTTAACTTACTCATAATTTAAGCATTCAAATCTGCCCAAAACATTGTAAGTCAATTACCCTATTAGCACCACGTATTGTCACTTTCTAAATTAAAAAGATGCATACAATAGGTTAAACTCCATATTAAATAATATATTCTATCTTATTTTAAACAACATCAACAAAGTAACAAACAGTCTCAAATATTTTGTGATCTATATAAAAGGCAACTGATAGGTTATCTAAAAGAGCCAACATTTGTTATATCAATTAAATATGCATGCAAATATATTGCTTCCAATTTTGTGTTAGCATATTCTGGATTTAATGTGGCACTGCAGTTTACAATAATGGTCACATTGAAAATTATTCAATATGTGCAGGTAACCATCTTGCAAGATATGGAGAACCTTTATGATTTATGAAAGTTAAAAACATGGAACTAATTCTACTTACCTTCGGACAACTTCTTTCCACCCTTCTTCTCTTTTTTGACCCCTTTTAGGGCTAGTAAGATTCAGCTTTATGTTTGGAGAGCTTAATGGCAAGGACACTGACTTATAGCTTGCTGACAAAGAATTAGGATTCACTTCACCTTCAAGTCTGAGAAGAGAAAATATCAAGTCCAACAAGAGACACTTTTTAAGGTCGAAATTCAAGAGACAAAATAGACAAAGTGATATTGAAATATTTCAATTAAAGTTTGGCACATCAAATAAGACAGGAAAAAAGAAATAGAACAATGAGTCCATCACCTGTTTTAGTATTAAAATGGATTAAGAAGCCTAAAGTTAGACCACAGTCAATAAAAATGACAGTTCAATAAAATCAAGGCATGCTAATATTTTCAACTTTAAACTATGAATCTTATAATCTTATCTATTACATGAAACAGGACACAGGTGAATTTCAGTTTTGAAAATTTGAAGACTTAAAATTGTTTAAAACAACTTGTGATTAGAAAATATACTTTAAATTTTGTACCAAACATGAAAAATGAAAGCTGAATGTGGAGTTAACAAGTCAAAAAAAAAAATTACCGTGTTTGAGTTTTGGAAGCGGCATTCATTATCTTTTCTTCTTGGGAATTGAGGAGTAGTGTGGGGCACCTCCTATCACTAGTGGAATTCACATCCATAGTGAAATTTAACTCTTGGCTTTTACCACCACTACTACTCTCACTGTTACAGTCAGTGCTATCCAAGTTATCCGAATCACTATTTCCACTGGCACCACCACCTCTAGGTTCGCCATTTACTTTATTTTTATCTGCCTTTTGTTGTGCTAAAGATATATGTTGTTCTGGTAAAATTAAATGTGCTGTGGGAGGGGTCTCTTTTGTTTTATTCTTTTTATTTTTCCGATTGGTGCTGGGGGTTGTTACCACATTGGCCCTTTTTTTTCCAAACACATTTGTGAATGTGGCAGATGTTGCAGAGATTCCAATTGTGGTGGTGGTTGTTGCACTAGGAGGTTCTATGGGAACTTCTTGCTCCACTGAAATTATAAAAAACAAGGATAAAAATCACATTGAGAGCCACAGATCTCTAAACAATTTTTAACAAAATATACCTAATGATTCATAATTCAATCTTTTAGGTTACACTTTACTTTCATTAATAAACAACAACAAAAAAACCCTTTACTGTTCTTAGAACATCTGATGTCTAAGATAGTGTAGAATATAGACACCATTAACATTCTTAAGAATGGAAATGCAAATTTCATGAATTAATCAAAAACTACAATACAGTTTGAATTTAGGGAGTTTTTCAAATAGTATTTTAGAACTAGAATTCAAGTAAAGCAAAATTATTTGCCTTCTACAAGAACTGACAGTCAACAACTCTGAGAGTAATGAACTCTCAGACTCTCTATGACTTCAAGGCTGAACCTTAGCTAAGAATTTATTGAGGAACTGTACTTCTTCCTATTTCCTAATCAGGGGAATGAGAGATAGAAAAGAACTTGAAGAAAAGCTGACAAGTCTCTAGTTGTACTGCTCCAAGTACAACTGCCTCCCAAGTAATGAGGATTATAGGTATGAGCTACTGGCACCCAGCTTTATTTACTAGTAAAGTAGACTATGGGGTCAGAGATGTGGCTCAAGCAGTAGAGTACCTACCTAGCAAGCACAAAGCCCTTAGTTAAAACTCCAGTACTGCCAAGCAACAATAAAAGTAGGCTATCAATTTCAGATTACATTAATCAAATATTTAGCCTTAGTTAATGAGAGCAAAAAACACTCATAATCAGGTTAATAAACACAGGAGAATTTTATCTCTAATTCAGGTGTGTCATTTCTTACCATCTTCATCATTCTCCTCTTCATCCTCATCCTCTGGGAGTTCTGAATTCTCTTTAGGTTTGTTTTCCTCATCTTCTTCCTGTTTTCTTTTCTGCTCCTCTTTTTTCTTTTTTCTCTTTTCTTTTCTTTTTTCTCTTTTAGCTGCAAGAGCCTGTTTTCTGCTCTCTTCTCTTAACTGTAAATAAAGTATATAATTTTACCAATAATGCAATAATTTAAAATTAAGAATGAAGTAACATTTTTATACATGACTTCCCATGGATTACAGTCCCAAAATACATTTATAAAACCAAAGGAAAACTAAACTGGACATTATCAAAATGAAAGACTTACTTCAAGTGCTGGACATGTTGATGCATGCCTGTGATCTGAGCACTCAGGAGGCTGAGGCAGGAGGATCGTGAATTTAGGCCAGCCTGGGCTACATAACAAAATCTTGTCTTAAAAACAAATGAACAAAATAATTTTTCTACTTCAAAGGAACCATCAAGAAAGTAAAAGGATGGGCTGAAGGCATGGTTCAAGTGGTAGACCACTTACCTAGCAAGTGCAAAGCCCTGAGTTCAAACCCCAATCCCACAAATTACAAATTAATAATCAACTAAAAGCCAGGTAATAAAAATGTCAAGTCATACACCTTAAATATATGTAAGTTTTCCTTAACAAAACTGTTTTTAAAAAAAATGAGAAAAGGATCCTAATAGACATTTCTCTGAGGAAAATACATAAATGGCCAATAAGCACATGTAAAGATACATGTTCATTATCATTAGCCATCAGAGAAAAGCAAATTAAACTCACAATGAGGTAACAGTTCACATACACTAGGATGGCTATAATAAAAAAGACAGATAATAACCAGTATAGTGAAGATGTGAAGAAACTGAAACCTTCATACACTGTGGTGAAGAATGTAAAATGGTACACCCACTTTGGAAAACAATATGGCAATTCCTTAAATGGTTAAACATAGAATTACCATGACACTGCATTCTATTCCTAGGTATACAATCAAAAGAAACGAAAACATGTTAAAACACTTGAATACTTAATAGTCACAGCAGCATTATTCACAATAGACAAAAAGTGGAAACAGTACTCGCTTTGTCAGCACATATGCTAAAATTGGAATGATACCAAACAGATCAGCACAGCTCCTACACAAGGATGACACACAATTTGTTATCCATATTTCTGGTACTCATGATCCTCCTGCCTCAGCTTCCCTAGTGCTAGAATCCCAAGTGTACACTACCATGCCTGGCTAGAATTTTTTAAAAATTTGACAATAAGAACAAGTGAGGAACATATTCATGCTATAACATGGATAACTTTTGAAAACATTTTGCTAAGTGAAAGAACCCAGTCACAAAAGATCATATATTGTATGATTCCAATTATATGCAATGTCCAGAAAAAGTAAATCTACACAGACACAAAATAGGTTAGTAGTTACCTACATAGAAGGATCATAAGGCTAGGGAGGGTACTGCTAGCTAAGGGTGCAGGATTTCTTTTTAGAATAATGAAAATGTTTTGAACTGAGAGTACTGTTTAGTGGTAGAGGCCTGCCTAGCATGTACAATGCACCTCAAGAGAAAAAGAAAAGGAAAATTAAAGAAAAGTAAATGTTCTAAAATAGTGATTGTGGTGATGAATGCACAATTCTGTGACTACACTAAAAGCCACCGAATTGTAAAATGTTAAATGGGTGAGAATAGTATGGTATGTGAATAAAATTTCTGTAAAATTGAATAAAATTATTTGGCAAATAGCCTAAAATGCAGACAAAAGAATCTTTATAAAAGACTAACAAATTTCACTACAAAAATGTTGACAAGTAAAGCCACATCCAGAAATCTCACAACCTTCAAGTTTTGCTAACATCTATGTTGGTTAGCATGAGAAAAAAATTTTCCTCAGAAAAGAGCACACAAAAATGGTTACCTAACACCATAAAGAAAAGTCTGAAACAAGCAGAAAACACACCAAATTACTCTTATTTCTACAAAATTATGCAAAAAGGCTCACCAGAAGAACTTGTCCATGGAGCTCAGTTCTTCTCCTGGTAATTAAGAAAAGTATTTCCCTCAAAGTTGTAATTTATCGCTTTGAGGCACAAATTGATTATTCTTTGAAATTTTTCTTTGTCTAAATCATAGTGGGCAAACTATGATCTTATTGCCAAATCCAGTCTTCTGCCTGGTGTTTTTTTTTTTTTTTTTTTTTTTTTTTTTGTGGTACTGGGGCTTGAACTCAGGGCTTCATGCTTGCTAGGCTTGCTAGGCAAGCATTCTACCATTTGAGCCATTCAACCAGCCCTTCTGTCTATTTTATTTTGTATGCCTTTAAAAGCTGAAAGTGCTTTTCACATTTTAAATGTATGAAAAAAATAAAGACTATTTCATGAAACAAAATCTAATGTGAAAATTATATGAAATTCACATTTCAGTGTTCATAGCTAATGTTCTATTTGAACAGTCACATTTATATACCCATTGTTTATGGTTGACTTCATGTCATAGTTATCTATGACAGAGACCATATGACATGCATACCCTAAAACATTTACTTTTTAGAAAAAGTTTACTAACCTCAAATGTAAGTAAGATCCTGAAGACAGAATGAAGAGATTACAAAAATAAAAATTATAGACAAGAATGGGCCCTTAGTAGTCATCTAATTTAAAACTCCATTTTTCTTTCTTTCCTTCCTTTCTCTCTCTCTCTCCTCTCTCTCTCTCTCTCTCTCTCTCTCTCTCTCTCTCTCTCTGTCCTTTCTTTCTCTTCTCTCTCTCTCTCCTCTCTTTTTTATGGTACACAGGACCTTATGCTTGCTAGGCATGTGCTCTATACTTGAGCTACTCTACCAGCTCTGTTCTGTGTTGGGTATTTTCAAGATAGTGACTCGTGAACTATTTGCCTGGGCTGGCTTTGAAACAAAATTCTCCTGATCTCTGTCTCCCAAGTAGCTGGGATTACAGATGTGAGGCACTAGAGCCTGGCTTCTACTTCATTGTAAAGTGAATATGTGAGTTGGGGATAGAGTGCTTGCCTGGCATGTATAAGGCCCTTGGAGAGATCCCAAGTACCATAAAAACAAAACAAAACAAAATGAATATAGCAGTTTTTAAACTGAAATCAAGTTTATCATGGAAATACTAAAGTTAATTTCCTAATAATAAGACTTAAAGGTTTATACTTTCCCCCAATGTAAGTAACATGATAATGAATTGAATGCCTTCATATACTGAAGTCTTTTGAGAATTTGCCTATTTACCTTATTTCTAAAAATGGAATAGCTAGAAAAAGAGTATATAAGCTTTTTTGTTAACTGATCTGTCAAAGCACCATCATTAACAGTTATAACTTATACATCAAAAATCATAAAAAGTACTAATTTCTCTATATCCTTGCCATCAAATCAATAGATATTACAAACTTTTGGATTTTTTTTGTTTGTTTGGTTGGTACTGGGATTTAACCTTCATGCTTGCTAGGCAGGCGCTATACCTCGAGTCACCCTGCCAGCCCAAAACTTTCGGATTTTAAGCTTTACCAATCTGGTGAAAATATTTAAGCCTTTCTTTTACTTTGTTTATTAGTGAAGGTGAGCATTATTCACCGATTTACTGGACATTTGTACTTTGGTGAATTGCCTATCCATGTGATCTCTTTTCTTTTGTGTCTGTTTGAGATGGGGGGGTCTTGCTATGTTAGTCAGTCTGGTCTTGAACTCCTAAGCTTATTCAGTCTTCCCAATTTAGTCTCCAAAATGCTAGGATCACTGGATCATTTTTTATTCTAGGTCATTATTTTAATCTCATTGATATGTAAGCAACCTTTTCCTTTTTTTTTTTTTTAAAAAGAATTGTTATCAAAACTTTAGCCACTTTCAAAATGATCATACTTTGTTCTTCCTTTATTTTTGATTTATCTTATGTTTAGCTAACTCTTACATTTACAGAATAACTATACACATCTAAATCATCGTCTTTGTTCTCTTAACATAATTTCTGTATTCACTATAATACTTATATAACATCCTCATTTTCCAGAAAACGGTCTCAGAAAAGCAATCTCATTTTTTGTTTTGTTTTTTGATTTTTTTTTTTTTTTTTTTTGGTGGTACTTGAGAATTGAACACTCAGGCCTAGAAAATCTTAGTCAAGTGCTCTACCACTGAATCACACACCAGTCTCTAGACACACTTTTTATTTATTTATTTGGCAGTACTGGAGTTTGAACTCAGGGCTTTGCACTTGATAGGCAGGTTCTCTACCACCTGAGCCATACCTCCAACCCCCTAAACACGCTTTAATAGGAAATCTAATAAACCATTTTTAGACCACATCTTATAAAAAACAAATTTCTAATGCTTTACTAAATTTCTTTTCTTTTTTTCCTGCAGTACTGGGGCTTGAACTCGGGGCCTTCACCTTGAGCCACTCCACCAGCCCTATTTTTGTGAAGAGTTTTTTGCGATAGGGTCTCGCAGAACTATTTGCCCAGGCTGGCTTCAAACCATGATCCTCCTGACCTCTGCCTCCTGAGTAGCTAGGATTACAGATGTGAGCTACCAGTGCCCAGCACTAAATTTCTTCTTACACTAATGTTAAGTCTATTTGGGATCTTACTCAATACCTAGTCCCTCACTTAATGTGGTCTCAAAATATTTTATTTAGAACGATAGTTATGAATCAGTAGAATTCGTGGTGATTTAAGAATCTATAGCCATAGCTTTTGAATAATATTTCATTAAGATTATTGGGCTGGGGTGTGGCTCAAATGGTACAATGCCTGCCTACAAACACAAGACCCTGAGTTCCAAAAAAATAGTAATATAGGTGACAAGTTATTCTGACAATTTCTTTCTTTTGTGTAATTTTAAAATTGTGTAATTTTTTAAAATTGGTAATTTTATTACCAATTTTACTGATATAAACAATGTATAACTCAAAATTACAATATCAGATAACTCACAGATTTAAGAATAAATAAAAATACCAACTAATTACCATTTATAACTGAAGTACACTGTAGGTTAATTGTGGATGTAAGAGTTAGGCAAAAATCAATTATATTCTGATAATTTCTAATAAAGAAAATTATCCTTGCCTCTCACCTTTTCCAGGTCAAGTTCCTTTAGGAGAATACTTGCATTCTTATTTGCTTCTGCAGCCTGCTGGTCTTTAGCCTTCACAATCGTCTCAACACATTGGTGACACTTTTTCAAGAGTTCCTATAGTGGAAAATGGAATAATATCAATAGAAACAATAGAAACATGTTAACATATAGAATCCAAATAAAACTGGAGCCAATGAGTACACCAAAGTCCAGGAGTTAAAGCTTAAACAACTGAAAATTCACTTAATCAAATTCAGCTATCCTTTAACTCCAGGCTTTCATCAATTTTTCATAAGAATAAAGCATCTTTCTTTAAAAATGTGTGTATTAAGAAAAATCTTCTAATCAGACTAAGCTTTAATAATAAACCTTAGCTGTAGTCACTGCCACACCACTATGATCCTTAGGAGGAAGGAAATCTCAAAATACCAAATATTATAACCATCTACTTTGCAAATGGAGAAGCTAAACAATATGTGCTTTTGGACCTTTAGAGAACAAAAAAGAACAAATTCTTTTTCCGTTGTTTTTGTACTGGCGTTTGAACTTAGAGCCTTGCACTTGCTAGGCAGGTACTCTACAACTTGAGATATACCACCAGTCCAAGAACAAATTCTTAATTGCACATCTTGGCATATAACTCCTCAAGAAGAAAAATGCACTTCAAAAACATAGTAAACTGCTGGTCCAAAGGCAGTGAGCTATCTTAACTGATTGTTCACAGTCAGTTATAAATTGAACTCCTTGTTCTACAATTTCCCCACTTCTTACTACTTGAAGTCTTAAGAAAAAAAACAGTAAACTTACCTTATCTGTAATTGTTGCTATGTATCTCATGCATTCTATATCTGAAGGGAACTGATTGACTTCCTTCACCAAATACTGAACAACTTTTACATGACCCTATATAAGCACAACAGAAAACATACAAAAGAATTCCTTAAAATTTTGCCCATGTATTTAACAATATAAAGTTTTAAAAAAGAGCTTCTAGTTTGCTGAATTTATTACTAAAATTATGGAAACAAGGATAACTATCATGTACTAATAAAACCATTTCAAAAATTAAAAAAAGGAAAAGGGCAGTTCTCAGTTTATAAAGAGAAAAAAGGCAGATTTAATTAGCTTACTTCCCATAAAAAGCAAAAAAAAAATATTGTTGTTGAAAACAGTATCTCCTGAAGAAATCCATTAATAAATTAAAATGGGCAATGTGAAATGAACATTAGTATAAAAGGGAAATTAATCCTAAAACAAAGTTGATTTTCTACATTTCAAAGTATTATTTGGGCTCCACATTACTAAATTGAACAAGGTAGACAGCCACATTTTTTCTGAGTCCCATGACTTGAATTTAGACAAAACGCTTTCTAAATACCATCATCAGGAACTGAATGCAATAAATTCTAAGCACATCTGTTTTAATATTAATTTCTGCTCCAACTATCATTCTAAAACATCTTCAAGAGGAGTGTGATTAAAGTGATAGAGTGTCTGCCTCCTTCAAACCCGAGTACCAGAAAAAAAAATTAAAACATCTTCAAAAAGTCTACTGGAGACAAAAAGAAAAGGAAAGAAAAGAAAGTAGCTGTTGGCTGTATGATAGGGATTTGATTTAGTACAGGAATGAGGAAGTATTATATGGTTATAGAATTATTTTGTATCTTTATGAGGTTCATACATTTATTAAAATGCACTAAACTATCTGCCTTAAAATTCATACATTTTGCCCGGGTGCCAGGGCTCACACCTATAATCCTAGCTACTGGAAAGGTAGAGATCAGGAGGATCTTGGTTCAAGGCCAGCCCAAGCAAATAGTTTAGCAACCCTATCTTGAGAATACCCAACACAAAAAAAGGACTGGCAGAGTGGCTCAAGTGGGAGAGCTGCTGCTAGTAAGTATGACACCCTGATTTCAAACCTTACTACTGCCAAAAATAAAAATAAAATAAAATCATGCATTATAGTATATGTAAATTATACTTGTTAAAAGACAAAAAGTTTAAGAAAGAATTAAGTCTAAAAAATATTCTAAGATTTTCTTTTCTTTCTTTTTGGGGGCAAATATAGCAAGTTAGATGATGGGAACTCTTGCCAGAAGGAGGAGAAGACAAGGGGAGGAAGAGGAGAAATAGAGGAAGAGGGGAACAACAAGGAGGGAGAAGGGAAATGTTTTGGACAGTTTTGAAATAGGGTCTTGTTTTTTTGCCTGGGGCTAGCCTCGAATTGTGAGCCTCCTAATCTCTGCATCCTGAATAGAATTTCAGGCATAAGCCACCAGTGCCCAACTACTTAAGTTTGTCAGGTACTACAGTGAACTAGGGTGAAAAAGACAGAGCTCTCAGCACTCATGGACCTTCCATTTAGCAAAACAGGCATTAAAAGGGAAAATGTTATGTTACAATATACAATTACAAATTGGGATAAAGAAAATAAAAAACTCAACTATAAATCAGAACCAGAGGAACCTTTCTCAAATTGAGTTTTAGGGAAAGTCTCTGAATTTAAAATGTGAGTTAAAGAATGAAGAAGTAAACAGCAAAGGAGAACATTCCGGGAAAAGAAAATCAATAAGAAAAGCCTGAAAGGCAGTTAAAAATTTAGTGCACTCTATATCAAAGGAAATAATTACCAAAATAAAGAGATAGCCTACACAATGGAAGAAAATCTTTGCCTAAAAGGGATTAATAACTAGAAAGTATAAAAAGCTCAAAAACTAAAACACTAAAATAACTAATAATCCAATTAATAAATGGAAAAATGAATTGAACAGACAATTCTTAAAAGAAGTACAAAGAGGCAATAAATACATGAATAAATGTTCAACATTTCTAGCCAAAAGGAAATACAAATTACAGCTACACTTCAGGCTGGAGGTGTGGTGCAGGTGGAAGAATACCGTGAGTTCAAATCCCAGTACTGGCAAACAACTAAATTAAGATTCCATCTCTCAAGTCAGAATGGTTATCATCAAAACAGTAGAGGCTGTAGGAGTGGTTCATATGGCAGAGTACTTACTTAGCAAGCATGAAGCCCTGAGTTCAAACCCCAGTACTTCAAAAAAAGAAAAGAGAGAAAAAAAAAAAAAGCAACATCAAATGCTGGTGAGGATGCAGAGGAAGAAGGAACATTTATATACTATAGGTGGCAAGGTAAATTACCGCAGCCTCTATGGAAATTCCTCAAAAAACTAAAACTAGAGCTACCGTATAATCCTGCTATACCACTCTTGAGCATATGTCTGAAAGGGTATAAATCAGGATACATTGGAGATCCCTGTACCCTTAATGTTAATTGCACCACTATTCTCAACAGTCAAGTTGTGGAATCAGTATAGGTGCCCATCAACAAATGAACAAATACAGAAAATGTGATGCATATAGACAATGAAGAATTATTCAGTCATTAAAAAAAAAAGACTAAAATAATGTCATTTTCAGGAAAATACATGGAACTGGAGATCATGTTAGGGGAAATAAACTAGGTTCAGAAAGACAACTATTGCATTTTTTTCTCTAGACCATATTTATAGGCTCCAGAAGGACAGAGGGAGTACATTATATCAATGTATGAAAATAGCATAATGAAACACAATGAAAATTGTAATATGAAAAAAAGGGGTGAAGAGGAAGGGGATTAAGAGAGACTAATACAGGGAGTGAGTCTGATCAAAGTTCAGTATATGCATGTATGAAAATATCACAATAAAAATGCCTTGTACAATTAATATATGCTAATAAAAAATTAGTACATTCTAGGCTAGTGACCATATAGTACAGTGAAGAAAAGTGGGAGGGTAACATGAATGATTAGGCTGGAGAGGTTTAGCATTCAAATTATGTGGGACTTTGTAGACCATGTTAAGTATCTTATGGTTTCTCATTAATTACCATGGGCAGGCTTTTAAAACTGTAGCAGAAAAATGAGCCTTAGTATATGTAAGAGGCGGGCTGCAGTAATAGCTCAAGTGGTACAGCATTTGCCTTCCATGTGCAAGGCCCTGTATTCAATCCCCATTACTGTAAAAACCAAACCAAACCAAACCAAAAACAAAACAAAACAAAACAAAACAAAAAACCCACATATCTATATATTTATCTACACATAAAATTGTATCTCTATCTATGTGTCTGTCTATCTATCTATAGGATAAATTTTTATGGAGGTTCACTCTTTTTTTATTCCTATTCAGGTAGAGAAAACATCCATCTACATATACTAGTTCTTTAAATCTCATGTTTTCTATACAACAACATAATAAAAATTGTCAAGATACCAAGTGAATTAAAAACAAAGTTGCATATAGTGAACTACCACATAGCTCTCAGGTTTGGCCACAGAAGAGTGGAAAGACAGCAGAATTCTCCAAGATCAGTAAATTTTTCTCACATTGTTTCAACTTATAAATGGCTTAAAATCATTAAATTTTATCCTTTTCTTCTTACATAAATTACCTTGCGAAATGCTGACATAAGAGGTGTGATTTTCCGGTTATCTGCTGCATCCACATCAGCACCTGCTTGCACTAGCAGTTGTACTACATCAAAATGACCGCCATTAGATGCCAGCCAAAGTGGTGTGTTTCCCTTCTTGTTACGAACATCAATATGAGCTCCCCTATAAACAGAGAATGTTAACAGTTTGTTACCTATAAGAAGCTGGCATTTTTTTCATTTTCTCTAGCATCTTTGTTATCTTCTAAAAAAAACATGTAATAATCTATATTTTAAAATGTCAATAAAGTAAAACAACTTTAAAGTCTCTGAAAAGTGAAAGGGTCCACAATTTTATATATGAGAAAATTGGAGTTAAGAAAGAATAAGATAGATGGTGTGAATTTGATCAAAGCACATATATGCATATAAATAAATATCACAATTAATTGTATAATTAATTTATGCTAATAAAAATAGTTTTAAAAAGAAAAAGTTACCTGTTAATCAGGAGCTCACAAAATTTGTAGTGACCTTTGTCTGCTGCTATTGTTAATGCAGTATCTCTTGAGGAAGGCACAGGGGGTGCATTGACATCTGCTCCTTTATCAAGGAGAACTCTTCCAACCTCTGCATATCCTCCAGAAGCAGCTTCCATCAGGGGGGTAAGACCAGTCTGTTTAAACCAACCAATTATGCAATGAAATGACATAATTTCTTAAAAAGGCTATAGTAATTGATTTTGTTTAAAATGATTGTTGTACTAGCAATTAACTTTTAACTAGATTCTATTTCTGATTTCCTCTCATAAAGAAATTTAGCAATATTCTGTCTTAAATTTTACTAAATAACAACTGAAAATTGTTAGATTCAGTAGACATGCCAGAATGAATTCACTGGAAACCTATTATGTTATGCAGCAAAAAAAAACCAAAACTGGGTGTGGTGGGGTGCACCTTTAATTCCAGCACTCAGGTTTCTCAGGCAGAAGGATTTCCAGTTTGAGACCAGTCCAGTCTACATAGTAAGACCCTGCCTCAAACAAAATGTAAGAGAAATATTTCATAATTTCTATACTGTTATAAATTTACTCATTACGTAACTTCTTTTCAAAATGAAGAGATACTAACAATTAAAATATCACTTCATAATTTTTATATATGTACCTTTTGAACATTAATCTCTCTTTTTTTTTTTGAGACAGGATCTCATTATGTAGCTCAGGCTCATCTTGAACTCTCCATCCCCTTCCCCCAGTCTCTGGAGTGTTGGAATTATAGGCACACATAATCACATCGAAGTTGACATTATTGTCAAAAGACAGTTCCTACTGATACCATTCCCAAAGCAATATGGAGTTCTCTAGGACTTTTAACAGATTAAGTGAGCCACAGCAAATACTTATAATAGAAAAAGACAAACTAGATGGCAAGAAAGGCTCATTTCTCTTTGTATAATAAAAAGGCTAAGAGAAAAATGCATCTTCTCATTTCTTAGATTAGAAGAATGTAAATGTGGCATTAAATTTTTGGAAATATAAATAAAGAAGTCTAGGAAAATAAGATGAACTTTCCATTCAAACCTCTCCAATTTGAAATGACTTATCAGATTGGCTGTCATCTAAGTACAAACAATTCCACTTAAGCTACATTATTCTAGAGTTCTAGGTACCTAACAAGTTTGAAGCAAAGGAATTCAAAACACTGACATACTAACACCTATTCTATAAATGCTGTAGTCATGATCCCAATGACATTCATCAAAGAGACAGAAAAATCTACCGTTAAATTTATTTGGAAACACAAGAGACCATGAACAGCCAAGGTAATACTCAGGAAAAAGAACAATGCTGGAGGTATCACAATACCTGACTTCAAACTATATTACAATATACACACACACACACACACACACACACACACACACACACATATATATAATATTATATTACATATAATACATATTATATTGCTATATATATTATATTATATTATATATATATTATATTTTGTGGTACTGGCACAAAAACAGACATGAAGACCAGTGGAACAGAATAGAGGACCTGGATATCAAGCCACACAACTATAACCAACTTATCTTTGACAAAGGTGCAAAAAAATATACGATGGAGAACAGACAGCCTCTTCAACAAAAACTGCTGGGAAAACTGATTAGCAGTCTGCAAAAAACTGAAACTAGATCCATGTTTATCACCCTATACCAGTATTAACTCAAAATGGATCAAGGACCTTAATATCAGACACCAAATTGTAAAGGTGGTAGAGGAAAGAGTAGGAAATACTTTGGAACTAAAAGGTATAGGCAAGGACTTTCTCAATGGAACCCTAGCAGCTCAGCAACTAAGAGACAGCATAGATAAATGGGACTTCATAAAACTAAAAAGCTTCTGCTCAACAAAAGAAATGGTCTCTAAACTGAAGAGACCCCCAACAGAGTGGGAGAAAATATTTGCTAGCTACACATCAGACAAAGGACTGATAATCAGAATATATAGGAAACTCAAAAAACTAAAGTCTCCCAAAATTAATGAACCAATAAAGAAAGAAATGGGCAAGTGAACTAAACAGAACTTTCTCAAAAGAAGAAATTCAAATGGCCAAAACACACAAGAAAAAATGTTCACCATCTCTAGCCATTAAGGAAATGCAAATCAAAACCACACTAAAATTCCACCTCACCCCTATTAGAATAGCCGTCATTAGAAATACCACCACCAACAGGTGTTGGCGAGGATGTGGGGAAAAAGGAACCCTTATACACTGCTGGTGGGAATGCAAACTAGTACAACCACTCTGGAAAATAATTTGGAGGCTTCTTAAAAATCTAAACATAGATCTGCCATATGATCCAGCAATACCACTCTTGGGGATATACCCAAAGGAATGTGACAAAGGTTACTCCAAACACACCTGCACACCCATGTTTATAGAAGCACTATTAACAATAGCCAAGTTATGGAAACAGCCAAGATGCCCCACTATCGATGAACAGATTAAGAAAATGTGGTATTAATACACAATTGAATACTACTTAGCCATGAAGAAGAATGAAATCTTATCATTTGCAGGTAAATGGATGGAACTGGAGAACATCATCCTGAGCAAGGTTAGCCAGGCCCAGAAGACCAAAAATCATACGTTGTCCCTCATATGTGGACTTTAGATCAAGGGCAAACACAACAAGGGGATTGGACTCTGATCACATAATGAAGTGAGAGCACACAAGGGAGGTATGAGGATAGGCAAGAACCCCCCCCCAAAAAAAAAAAAAAACCAAGATAGCATCTGATGTCCTCAATGCAAAGGAACTAATGCAGAAACTCTAAAGTGACAGAGGCCAATACGAGAAGGGGACAAGGAACTAGAGAAAAGGTTAGTTCGAGAAGAATTAATTTAGAATGTAACATATGTACAGGAAAGCAATGCATGTAAACTCCCTGTACAGCTATCCTTATCTCAACAAGCAAAAACCCTTGGTCCTTCCTATTATTGCTTATACTCTCTTCAACAAAATGAGAGATAAGGGCAAAATAGTTTCTGCCTGGTAGCGAGGAGGTACAGGGGAGAGGGAGGCAGTGGGGGAAAAGAAGGGTGCGGGGGGAAAGGAGGGGAGAAATGACCCAAACACTGTATGCACATATGAATAAAAGAAAAATAAAACCAAGAAAAAAATGCTATAGTCCTGAAACCGTCAGAATCTGTCATGATTAAACTAGATTTTAGCTGTCCTAATTTCAAAATCTATGAGCTAAATTTTTGTTTGGAGTTTTTACACATGGTAAGCTCATGCTTCATTAAAAGGAATTCTTCAAATGATGATAGTGTGTGTCACTGACTAGTGTATAATATAATTTTCCAATCCTGCATTGGGAAGGAGTTAAATGCCAAGGTCTTTCTGCATATGTGAAATAGTTTACAAATTATAAAGTACTTACTTTTGCCCTGTGTTCCACATTGGCTTTGCGATCCAGAAGCAAACTCACTACTTCTGCTCGGCCCTGGAAACAGGCCAGGGTGAGAGCTGTGTTCCGATTGGTCTCTATCTGAGCATTAATATCTGAACCCATGTCAAGCAGCAGTTTCACTGCAGGAACGTGTCCATTCATTGCAGCCAACATCAGGGGAGAAATACCTAATTTACTCCCAGTCCTATGGGGGAAAATGTGCTCAGAAAATTAAAATAATATATTGCTTGTGTTTTTAAAAAGCATTAAGGATGAAAATATTTCAGTAAAAAATATTTCTAACACTGATGAATACATTTTGTTTGTTTAGAACAATAATAAAGACTAGGAAAATTCTCACAATTTAAAACAATTCCTACTTAAGGGTTATAAATTTTCAACTATACATAGCAAAGTACTTTTTGAAGTAAGACCTCTTTAAAAGAAACCACATTACTGAAGTAAGATGGGATTACTTATGCATTACAGGAATAATTTTTGACTTTGCAACTTAAGTACTATCTTAATTTAAAATTCTATCCATTCAAGGGCTGAGGATATGGCTCAAGTTGTAGAACCTGCTAGGCAAGAGGAAGTCCTGAATTCAAACCTCACTACCACCAGGAAAAAAAAATAAAAAGGTGAAAAATGCTATCTGTCCAAATATTTAGGATAAGACACTTAACTCATGAGTAATAATAATAATAATAAAATGAACAGTGATACCTTGAATTAATTTCTGCCCCAGCATTAAGCAGAATCTTAATGATATTAACATATCCTCCAGATGCAGCTAGACTTAATGGTGTATAATCAGACACATTCCTGTGTTCTTTATTTGCACCTCGAGCCAGGAGCAAATCTACCACCTACAAAGTAAAATATGGATAGTGAAACTCAGTTTACATTTATAATGAAGGAAGCATAAACAAAGAGGACCTATAATTTCCGATATTTTAATTATTGTTTATTAGATCCTAAATATTAAAATATCAGCACTAGACAAATATTCAATTTCATACTCAGGAATTTAGACCTTTGAAATCTCAATTATATTGAAACAATAAGATATTTCAATTTTCCAATTACTGAGCAATGAATTTGCAATTTTATGTCTTAGAACTGCAGTTGGTTCAACCTCAACAATAGTTTTTATTTACCCTTAATTTTTATTTGTAATTTACTAGTCCCATTACTTACTTAGTTCAGGAAGTACATGGAACATGTCAAAACATACATACATTTCATTCACGCAGCTAAAATAATAGTTATGTACCGTTCAAAACAAGCAAAATATTTACAAAGTGAAAATTAACATACCTCCTGACGTCCACCAGAACATGCCAGTGAAAGTGGAGTATCCTTAGTTCGTTCAGATTGTGCTTCTATATCTCCACCTTTATCTAAAAGGATTTCAACAACTCCAACATGCCCTGCAGTTGCAGCCAGAATCAGTGGGGTAAAACCTAAATCAGAAAATAAAAATCTCTAACTAAATTTGTTATTATTATTATTACTATTATTAGGTGGGACTGGAGTTTGAACTCAGGACTTGGTACTTGCAAAGCAGGTACTCTACTACTTGAGCCACACCTCCAATCCATTTTGCTGTTTATTTTGGAGATTGGGGGTGGGGCGGGGAATAACGTGTCATGAGCTATCTGCCCAGGCTGGCCTCAAACAGAGAAAGTGAAAAAGGGTGAATATGGTCAATGTTCTTTGTATACACGCATGACAACAGAACAATGAAATCTGCTGAAATTGTTCTAAGAAGGTGGGAAAGGAGGGGGTCATCCTAATTAAGATATATTGTAAACACATATGTAAATGTCACAATGAACCCCCAGCAACTAATGTAAACTAGTAAAAAAGTGTAAAAAAACAAAAAAAAGCAAATGGTACCCAAAAGGCAAGGTATGGTTAATAAAAGTTACAATAATTCTCCGAAGCCAAAAAAGGCACAGAATGTGCTTAATTTAGGAAAAGTGAAAATTTCAGGTTTCATGAAAGGCAGTTTGTCTTTAGCAGAAGTTTGGTGGTATTATAGGAAAAATGAATCAAGCATCTATAGTACAGTACTGAACTCTATGCATCACAAGCATTTGAGGTTCATGTGGGTATATGGTTCCAGTGGTTTTTTGGAACCATATACCCACAGATACCAAAGTCTACTGTATCTTACTTTTAAAGGTACAACTGTTTTCTGATATAAATAAACAAATTTTACTGGTGACTGACATTTCCTACCTTTTTTGTCTCTGTGCTCAATTTTAGCATCTCGTGCAATGAGTACAGATACAAGTTCTTCATGACCACCTGCACAAGCTAGTGTTAATGCTGTGTCATGATTGCTCTCAGTCTAGAGGAGAAAAAAGATAAGTTACTTTGCTTTTATAAAATGGTTCTCAATTCAAATTACTTATTACCACAAACATATAATGGTAATTTTCTTTTCCAAAGTAAATCAGAATTTGCAAAGTTTACATTAAATAAAGCAATCTACTCACATGCGCATCAATGTCAACTGAAGGATAAACAGGGGGCAAAGGTTGGGAAACAATATTGCTCGGAGTCTGTGAACAGGATTCAGGTGTAAGACATTCTGTAGTCTGGGAGGAACTGTTTGAACCACTGGGCACTCTGCTACTCACAGCTGAAAAAAAAAAAAACAAAACTCATATTGCTAAATTCCATTTAAAAGAGTAAGGTTATTTGTACATAGAAAAACAAACACAAAACCCCCAGAATTTCTATAGTATTAATATAGTGTAGTAGTTTTAAAAAAAACTTTGAAATTGAAGGACCTATATTTGAATCCCAGTTGTTGCACTGTCTTTGTGAACCTGAGCAAGTAATTTAACTTGCCTTGGCCTCAATTTTCCTTGTCTGTAGAATGAGGATAACAGTACCTGCCTAAAAGGTTGTTGGAAAGACCATTTGAGATAATGCATGTAACATACTTAACAGAGTGTCCAGTAATTTAGTGCACATACAACAAATGACAGCTTTTTACATTGTCAATAGGGAGAAAACAGTTTCCAATATTTAAAAAAAGGAGTTTCATATCTTAAGTTTGTAAAGGCAATTCGACAAAACAAATCCTGTGAACAATGTAAAACAAATGGGAGTAAGAAAAGGAAAAGTGGAACAAGTAAGATTATTTTTCACATAACTAGCAGAGAATATGTATTTTAAAAATTCAATTACTAATGCTAAAAATTTGCTAAAATAAATCAATTTCTGAAAGTGAACCCATCTTAAAAATGAACACTAGATTTTATATTTCAGAATTCAAAATCTGGTGCTTGAAAACTGAGTTAAGAGTCACGTATGGCCAGGCACTGGTAGTTCATGCTTATAATCCTAGTTACTCAGGAGGCAGAGATCAGGAGGATCATGGATGAGGCCAGCCTGGGTAAATAGTTCAGAAGACCCTATCTCAAAAATACCCAACACAAAACAGGGTTGGTGGAGTGGCTCAAGTAGTAGAATGCCTACCTACCAAGTACAAGTTCAAACTCTAGTACCATTAAAAAAAACCCGGATCAGGTATAGTGGCACTGACCTGTAATCCCAGCACTTGGGAGGGTGAGGCAGGAGGGACAGTTCAAGGCTAGCCTGTGAGTCTCAGGCCAGTCTTGGCTACACAATGAGATTGTTTCAAAAAAAAAAAAAAAATTTTTTTTTCTTTTTAATTTTTAAAAAGAAAACTGGGCTGGAGGTGTAGCTCAACCAGTACAGCACTTTCTTTGCAAGCACAAACCCCCCACCCCTCAAAAAAAATCTAAAAAATAGAAAACTGAGTTAATTGACAGGTGTGGTGGTGCATGCCTGTAATTCCAATATTTGGGAGATGGAGGTAGGAGGTTTGCAAGTTCACAGCCAGCCTGGGCTATATAGTGAGATCCTGTCTCAAAAAACCAAAGCAAAACCAAACCATACCAAACCCAAAATTGAGTTAATTGAACAATTATATCATATTTGTCTCCGATTTTTTTTTTTGTGGTACTGAGCCTTATGCTTGCTAGAAAGGCTCTCTACCACTTGAGCCACTTTGTCAATTCTTTTTCTTTTAGGTAGGGCTGGGGTTTGAACTCAGGGCTTCCTGCTTACAAAGCAGGCACTTTACCACTTGAACCACACCTCCAGTCCATTTTTCTTTGGTTATTTTGGATATGGGGTGTTGAAAAGTATTTGCCCTGGCTGGCCTCGAACTGCAATCTTCCTATCTCAGCCTCCCAAGTAGTTAGGATTATAAGTGTGAACTACTGGTGCTTGGCTTATCTCTGAATATTTCTTATGCTTTCTAGGGAATGGAGTTTACACACAGAGAGAGAAACGGACTTATCTCAAAAGGATGTTATGAGTAATCAGTGAGATAATGTATAGTTAAAACATTTAACACAGTGGCACACAGTGAGTGCTCAATAAATGTAATTACTAGACATTTTACAAGACTTTCAATACTATTTTCATTGGATTAAAAAATAAAATATTATTATTTACTCAAAAGAATCCTTGGAAAAACATATAATTATTAATAATACAGAAAAACAAAGCTCCTGTGATGGCAATAAACTTTACATTTGCACTCAGACTAAAAGTCAAATCAAAAACACATAGGTTTATTAAAGGACAATAAACACAAAAATGTAAGAATTCCAACTCTTAGAAAATAATCTCTCTAGAGTTTTGATATGACTGGATTTTAATCAAGGACACTGTTCACAACAAATCTGAATGACTCAGTTTGGTCAGTTACTAGTTTAAATAACTCAGCAAAGTTTAAGATACCTGGATATGTTTCTACATGAGCCGTCTTCCTCTCTTCCCCATTAATATATAAAACCAATCTCGGCAATACAAATTTTGGCAACTTCAGCCACAATCTAAATAACATAATCCAACTCTCTAGTTACAAATAGGAATGATTATTATATGTTTCAACTATAACCAACTCTTTAAAAATTTTTATTACTCAAGGAAGTAAAAGCAGATAGTATTCTCTTACACCTCAAAATATCTGTTATGTTTGGAAAATGGCTCAAAAAACCCAACATACTAGATTAATGTATACCACCTTATTAATAGACTTTAACAGTGGATGATTTTATAATTAACGTACCTTAGTAAAGAACTACTTTTCTATCATTATTTTGCTTATTCGTGCTATTTCTTTTTTATTATGAAAAGCAGATATTAAAAAATTAAATTAGTTGATTAGGGCACTAAGCAAGAATGTGATGCTACAAAAAACTTCTTTACAGAGCTGACTTAAAAAAAATACTTTTCTGTATTTAACAGATCTGTTAACAAAAATGTGTTGTTACAATTATTGTACATTTTTTCACTACATTATCTTAGAAGCATTTTTTTCTCTTTCCGTAGACAATCAGAACCACTCCACAGAAAATGAGTTTAATAGAATTAGTTACAAATGAAATGTTACAAAAATAAGAAAGTAGCAAGAAATTTAAAAGGTACATAAGGAATAAAGGGTGCATCATGAAAACATAAAAGGGCTATGACATTTTCATAAATTCTAAGACATTCTCTACCTCTCAATAAAATATCACTAAAAATGACAAAAGCAGACTATTATCACAAAGATTATATAATTCAAATTAAGTTTATACACTATTCTAAAATGGAGTGTAGAAGAACTAGGTGTAACATTTTAACCTCTTTATGTTAAAGAAAGATAGTTTTATAGGTGGTAGTGAAGATAATAATAGATCTTACAATAAAAACATCTCATGGAAGGCTGGAGATGTGGCTCAAGTGGCAGAGTGCTTGCCTAGCAAGTGCAAGGCCCTGAGTTCAAACCCTAGTACAGCTCAAAAGACAAAACAAAAAGACAACAAAAAAAACCCCTCATGGATACTAGATAAACATAAAATGTATTTAAAATATACTGGGAGTTTTTAAGAAATATAATTGCTATACTGTTACATGTAATAGTAATTATTAAACACTTCCATTAAATAAAACCCCCAAAATAAAATGCTAACATCCATTAGAGGAAATTAGAGGAAATAAATAATTTTATTATAAATTCCCTCAAAATAAGAGGATTTCCTATTTTTTTTTTTTAATTCTTAAACTTCATTGACTTCTGCAGGGTTACTTAAAGCAAAATTCATTGAAACTGCAGTTTAAGAGAGAACAAAAATATATTAAAACTTACATGTACATGGAATCTTATATAAAAATAAAGGAAATTATTATTCAATAGAATATAGAAGCCTAAGGAATAAAAGTTAAGATAAATTGAGAACATTAAGTTAAATCAGATGCATGCATGTTAGAGCTAATATTCTTAAACTTGGGTGAACTCAGTTTGAACATTTACACTTACTAGCAACTTAATTCCCTAAGCTTCAGGTTTTTATCAGAGGTAGGAGAAGAACCCACTTTATGGAGTATTTATAACAGCCTCCTGAGATAATACAATATAAAACAATCAGCTTGATGCATAAGTGCTCAATAAATTGGCAGGATTTCTGACCAATCTTCTTTATATATTTTATATATAAATTTATATATCATTCATTTTTACTGAATGATTTCTAGAACTGTTCAATGTCAAAGCTATTTTGAATTTCTTTAAATTGCTTTAAATTTCTAGACATTTGAGCTTTGGACAATCACCTGCTATTGTGGTGCTAAAAGATCAACACTTTTAGAATTGGACTTGAGGAATCATGTTCCCAATCATGAGTTTAAATACTCTGCGTAGGGCTGTATCAAGTATGTCATATGTAAGACTACATGTTAAAAGGCTAGGTGAGTCAGCTAATCAAGTCATGACATTAATAAGTTATGTATATAACCAATACATATACATATAACCCTATTCTCTAAAGTAAAACTTTGAAAAATGAGAACTAAATTGAATTTAACCAAAGTTGTATCTGCAGCCTGCTCTATAATCCTACTAATACATTAATTTATTTTACAACTGTAGAATTAACCTTGTCTAATTTCTTTCACCTTCAATTAAGAAAATTAAGAGAAACTTACAAGTTGGAAAAAATAATTTAAAATTTTAAGTGAGACAGGTCATCACATTGGACAAACAAAATATAATTATTGCCATGTATTTCAAAACAAGCAGCCTTCATAGAGTGGAAATTTTTAGATGAAGATAATTTTTTAACTTACTAGCCAATTTAAAGTTGAAACTTATTAATAAAGGAGTATCATAAAATGTGGTATTAATGTGTAACATAAATTTTATTAGTTCACATTAACATATATAATTAAAAGGTTTTCTAAGTTTATTTTTTTAATTTATGAGTTTTGTAAAAAACCATTTCAAGTTAACAAATACTTTAGTGAAATAAACTTTTTTTTAAAGAACCATTTGCAATAACTTCTATAAAGTTAACACCTAAAAGTTCCCCTTAGAGCTATTTCTACATTCTTTATTTAAAAAGGGGTGTGTATGTGCTCTAATTATACTGATCAATAGTATGGGTTTCATACCTACCAACTGAGTACTTGATTAGGAACATTATAATGCTAGTTATAGAACCCTGAATCTTAAAAAAATCATTCCCAGGTCACCACTTTTATCATTATTATAACTATTATACTCTAATAGTTATTTTCATCCAAATTATAAATTAGAACTATAAATAAACTATAAGAGTTTACTCACAATTTGTAACAACTTTCAACGTTAATGATGGAAAATTAATCTGACTTAAGTGGCTACAAAGCAAAAAAATGTAAAAGCTCAAAAGAACAAAGAGCCTAATTACTTAAAATCTTTTCCCAGCATGTTAATCTTAAGAAAATTAAGACATTCCTCCTCTGCACAATGATATCTATTATATGTCAGAGGAGCCTCAAAGGAAATAGCACACTCATAAGCAATGGAAGTCATACACATGCCCAATAAATTCCTGATTTAAGTAATCGTACTCCACATTTTTAAAGATTCAGTAAAGATTAGAAAGACTAAAAGATCACAAAAGAAGAAAGAAAACTAGGATAGCATAATTGGGGAAGGGGGAGAGAATATGACAATAGGAAACAGACAACAGTAAGGAAAAAATGTTGCAATCAAGAGACAGAGGACTGGCCTGCCTTTGATATCACTCCAGCTACATCTTAGTTCTTGGTCTTCATCCACTGTCAACAGCCATTCTGGCTGCATTTCTGAACTGGACTCTCATGGAGGTGATACATTTCACCAGCCATCTTTAGGAAGGTAAATGATTAATTGCACTGTTTTCCCACTGCTGCAAGGACAACGAAAGGGACAGTAAACTTGTGCACCTCATTTCATATCTAGTTGTAATTTTCCACACAAATATAAACAGAAACATAAACTTTAAGATTTTTTTATCAGGCCTTTCATTTTTTCCTACGTACGTGCGTGCGTGTGCGTATGTGTGTATGGTGTGCCTATAAGCTTTCATCAAGAGTTAACGCAAACATTCGTTATTTCCAAACCACCAAGTGTCAATAATGTAAGTGTACTTTAATCTTCTAGCCACAAATACTTTAACATGGAATGCTTACTTTCTCTGAACATCCTATTTAATTGAAACAATTAAATTGATCTCATAAAGAAAGCAGAATGATGTAAAATTATGATTTCCAAACATGAAAATCATCAGTACAAAATTTAGTGTATAATCTTATGTGAATACCTCTAAAGCCTACAATACTCTGAGAGGTCCTACCCAAGACATAACACAGGGTGACTTTAATATCAAACATCTAAAATAGAGGATTTTGGCAACTTTATTTTTTTTGCCTTTGAAATGTGACCCAAAAAGGTGGTATTGTTGAACTTAAATTCACTTCCAAAATGCCTCAAGAGATGAGTAATTTTACAAAGATAGTTCTAAACTGGAAAAGTATATCTGTGTTTTTGGAGGGGCATTTAAAGAAGTTGAGCACATGGATTAAGGAGAAATTATTTCAGATATATTTCTCAACCCACCTGCTATCAGGTCATCAAGAGTGTCGGTAAGCGTCTGGGCTGGAGTTGCAACCATTAGTCCATCTGGTTCTTGAACTAATAGCCCCTGATCATGTCCAGTAATAGCAATCTGAGGCTGTCCTACAATCTGCTGATTACCTGATACTTTCTGAAGTTCAAGAGAATTTGTCCCATTAGAACCTAAGTCACTGGAAAAGTTACACTGTGGAGGTGGTGAAGGCTGGACTGAGACAAAATCAATTTGTTCTGCCGATGTTGGAGACGGCTGATCTTCATTAACATCATTACCTTTAAATAAGATTGTGTCAACCTGAGGTAATTCTGAAAAGTGATCATCTGGGAGACTACCATCTCCTTCCCCTTCTGGGGAGACTCCTCTATGAGAACACTGCTGGTGTAGAGACAATGTGTCTTTCTGACCTTTGGTTTCCAAGTACTCTTTGGTAAATTGCTGCTGTGTTTTCATCTGTAACTGCCTTTCTACTTTCTGTAGTTCTTTCAGGATTTTCTTCTTCTTCTGGACTTGCTCTTCTCTGTTCTTTTTAAGTTCTTCTATCTTATCTTTGTTCAGAGGTTCACCTTGAATTAACTCCAACGACTTAAGCTGTGCTTTTTCAATAGCACTAATTCTTTGTCCCAGTTCATTCAGCTTGCCTTCAGTCTCCTCTACTATGCACTCCAAAGGCTGGTATGGGTGAAAAGGTGGCAGTAGGTCCTGATCTGCTACCTGGAGGGAACTGGACTTCTGCTTGGATGTACCTAAGCACACGAAAAATGTTTGAAAAAGTGCCATGCTAAAAAATACAAAAAACAAAACCAAAAGACCCAACACACACACACACACACACACACACACACACACACACACACACACAAACCCATCTCCCTTCCTCCCACACACGAACTTCCCTCCCCAAACCATTATACTACAAATGCTATAAAATGAATGTTCAAAGAGTCACACTAGTGTTATGTAGACTAAAGCCTATACTATTTCATCCATTTCACACACCATAAACTCAGAAGTTGCCAATTCAAAAACTGGATTTTTTTTTTTTTTGCAGTCAGTACTGGGTTTGAACTCAGGGCCTCATGCTTGCTAGGCAGGGGCTCTACTGCTTGAGCCACTCTGCCAGCCCAAAACCAGAATTTTTTAAAAAACTGAAAATTTTCTACTCTTTAGGATAGGAAGATTTTGGGAGTTAAGATGGGGCAAGGAGAATAAAGAAAAAGGAAAGAATCTCAAATTTTTGCAAATTAGGATGGACTTTTAAAAAAATGTCAAAACTAAAGCAGAATCAAAATATGTTGAGGATAACATTAATGCTGATATTACCTTAATTACTCTTTAGAACAACTGTTCTTTTAACAATAACTATGCAAGTAAAGGTTAAAAGAGACCAAAATTTAGAGAAAGTAGAGAAACGTATTTTTCAAGTTGTCAAAATATTTTTCTTAAATTAAAAATATAATGTGAAATCAGTTTTCCGAAGACACTCTTTTCTAAAATTCTCTATTAAGTCTTCAACACTCTGTACCTAAACACTATGTTAAACTTATATCAAAAAGGATAATTATCCTGAGTTTAAACAAATTATTCAAGTAAAGATCATCTATGAGAAAAACAATGAATGCTACTAAAAATCAGACTTCTCATATAGGATTACTCATACTGACAGTGTATTTTAAAAACAAAGGAAATATATACATTATTTTAAGGTATTAAGTTAACTCATTCGATTAACAAGTCAGAAGAATGATTATCAATATTAATAATTCTAATATATGGACATGTTTTGAGAGAAATATGGGGGAGTTTTGTTTGTTTTGTAGTATTGGAGCCACATCTCCAGTCCTTTTTGCTTTTTTAGTTATTTTGGGGATAGGGTCTTGTGTTTTGCCCAGGCCAGCCAGGACTGAGATCTTCCTATTTAGGCACATGTCACAATGCTAGGCTATGGTTGAAATGGGATCTTGAATCTTGCAAACTTTTTGCATGGGCTGGAGAGAAATATACTTTTTGGTTCATTATTCTGAATTAAATTTAGGACTTAATTTTACATTATAGCCACCAGGATTATTCAGCAACAAAAAGGAAGAAACTATTGTATAAACTTCAAAAACATCACACTAAGTGAAAGAAGACAAGTACAAAAGACTACACATTGTACAATTTCATTTATATCAAATTTATACAGAAAAAGCAAATATACAATGAGAAGAGTAGTTGCCTGGGGATATTGCAATGAGAATGAGGTTTGATATCAACAAACATGAGACCTGGCAGAGTGGCACAAGTGGCTGAGCACCTGCCTAGCAAGCGTGAGGGCCAGAGTTTAAAACCCAATACTGCCAAAAAAAAATTTCCATACAGGCATGAGAGATCTTTATGGGGCGTGGAACTTTTCTAAAATTAGACAGTAGTGATGGTCGCAGAACTTGGTAAATTTATAAAACTCAATGTATTGAACATTTAAAATGAATGAATTTTATGGAATATAAATTAAAAAACAATAAAGCTGTTTTAAAAAGGACTGGGAAAATGTTTGACTATTCTTTTGAATTATAGTTAACATATATGAATGCCAGAGATAATTTAAAATTTTGTTTTGCTTTTTGAGACAGGGTCTGTATAGCCCAGGCTGGCCTTGAACACTCAATCCTATTTCAGCCTCCAAATTACTGGGATTACAAGCATGTGCCACCATATCCCAATAAAAAATTAAAAATTTTAATCATTTAATGTATTAAAATGATTCAAGACCAAAGGGAGTAAAGTTACCCATTAGATGTTAAAATGTTCTAAGTTGCAAGAGGATAACAAAAGTAGTAAAGAAAAAAAAGATCAGATCTCTTTCAGAAAGCAAGCTGGGTGTAGCTGCATGTATTGGTAATCCCAGCAATTTAGGAAGCTGAGACAGGAGGATCACAAATTCAAAGCCAGCATAAGCAACATGGTGAGACCACAACTCAAAAGAGGCAAAATTAAAATAACGACAGGTAGTGCAAATATATGAAACATGTTATAACTCACTAAAACAAACTGTGGTTTCCCATAACTATGGTAAGGAGACCACAATCTTAATATCACTGCAATCACTTTCAGAGGCTTATTTTATTCCTTTAGCAAACTGTATTGTGTATATTTAATTTTATATTCCTATCTGAGCAAAGTGTTGAGGACAATTTTTTTTAGAGCAAAACCAATAATTTGTGAGATAATTTTATTACTACTTCCATAAGACCTTACAAGAGCTCAAGTCTTGATTTACTTGTTTTAAGTGCTAAATAACAATTAACAAGTAAGAAAAGGAAAGTAAAAATGTCACAAATAACAATGTATAAATCCATTAGCACAGCAAGAACAATTTCACTTTCATAATAAACTAATAAATGCAATGACATCAGCAGAGTAGACTCAGAAGTTCTGCAAAGACTGAATTCCCCTTAAATGTTCTTAAATTTCAGAGTACCCTTGGTTTTTTTCTTTCTTTGTTTTTTGAAGACAGGGCCTCACTATGTAGCCCAGGCTGGCTTCCAACTTTTGATCCTCCTGTCTTAGCCTTCCAAGTACTGGAATTACAAATGTGTACCACCACGCCCGGCTTAAATTTCAGTGTACTCTTGAATAGGTGCTATACAATTTTTGCACCTAAAATCACTACTAATCAGACTGGTAATTATGATCACACTGGACATGCACATGTTTAAAAATCTTTATATAGAGTAAGATGACCCAAAACAAAACTAGAATTTTGAGGACAGATACAGATAGGAATAGCATTGTCTACCTTGTTAACAAATAGATGCAAGAAGCTTGAGGCACAAAATTACTAAGAATAAATTATTTACTGAAACAGGCTATAAACCCAGATAATATGTAGCATTAAAAAAATGTAAGATGGTAAAATTAATGCATAATAAGCAGTTCTTTCCCAGTCAATGAGTGTCCATAAGGAAGGAGTTAGAATTGTCTAAATACATATCAAAGCACTAATACAAGTTATAGCAACATCTCAAGAAAAAACTAGGTTTGTGCAATCAGACAGTATCACCTAATAATGCCTAAAACCAAATTTTTCAATAGGTAGGAGGTAGTATTATACCAGAAGAGTTCCATCTCCTTCAAACATCTCCCACTGTCAGACCTAAGTATATTTTCATTAACATCATAGAGTGACACCAAAAACTACAATTTAGAAATAGAAGTAAAGTCACAATTTCATCTCTTTTGGCTTGGTTTATATCCTACTTTCTTTTGATTCTTTTTTTACCCTAATAATAAAACTAGAAAAAGTATGCAGTAGGAACCATTATACAGAAACAGCTTAAACATGACTTTCATTTTTATTTATTTTTTGTTATGAGCAAGTAAGGAAATGAAGTAGACATGTATTTGCTAAATATTTAGTTTACTACTAAAATGAGATTAATATTATCATTTTGAGTCTAAAACAATTAGTATACTGTGCAATAGAAAAATAATGACCAAACAAAAATACCGTATCTACAGAGATCTAGATCTGCCTTTGTATTTCCTTACTTGGTTTTTATCTAATTAAATTTAAAAGTTATTCTGTAATTCCCTTGCTTTCTTTTATCATCACACACACCCAACTAGGATGACTTTTAAGTACCATCCTATTTCTTAAATAGAAAATAAGGTTGATGAAGTAGAGTCGAAAATAACATAAATGCATTAAATGCAGTAGAGTATATATTTCCTAATAGAATTTGGTTTTTGATAAATAGATGTATGCTGTGTCCTGTATTTCAATGTGAAATATTTCTTATTTTGGTCACAGTCAAAATTTTTAAAGCCACCAGCCTGGAACTATTTAATGTATAAATACTGTCTCAAAATTTCCCAACATAATAGGGTATAATACATCTTTTAACATAGAAATCTCTTAACCAAGGGTGTGCAAAAATAGACCATCTGTGTTATATTATAACAGATTAATTCCTTCTTTCTCCTTTTATTAAAAAGTAGTTACATATGAAAATACATTGTTAAATTTTGGCTATGGAAAGTCATATAAGAATAATTACGTAAGAAAAAAATAACTAAATCAGAGATTAGCAATAAATTTACAGGGAACACTCAATTTCATTGCCTGTATATAGTTTTTCTAAATAATTTCAATGATTTGCTATAAAAACATAAGAACTGCCTGTTACCTATTACAGTAAATAACTCTGGGATAAATTAACTCTTAATTTATATTTATACTTCTATTTTAAATCTCTTTCTTAGGTTCTGTAATACTATTTCTTATTTTTAATGATCCTCTTTAATCACCATGTGTCTTTTTCTTAAAAAAGAAATCTTAATTTTTTTCTGCCTTCAGAATGACCTATATTCTTATCCTGGCACTCATCAAATACATGAATAACTACAAGCAAGACATGGTGGACAATAAAAAGATGAACAACATAAACCCAGCCTTTGAGGAGCTTACAGTCTAAAAGGCGGAATAATATCCTAAAGAAATTCTCGCACAGACTCATAAGGAAACAGTACAGATTTTCATCATAGCATTGTCTGTGGTGGTGAGGAATTATAGGTAGTCTGGTATCTATCACTGGGAAAAAAGAACAGATAAAACAGGGAAGATAAACATGATGATGCAAGTATAAACAATCTAGAGGAAGACATGAATAGAACTTAAAAAGTGTTGACTGAAAAAAGTAAAAAAAACAAAATAAACACAAAATGGGAGCTACAGCACAATATGATAATATAAATTAAAAATACACACAAGATAAAAAGTATTTTCTTAAGAATTTATAATAAAGAATATGCACATCATACACATCAGAATCTTTCCCTCTGGGAAAGTAGGAGAACAGGAAGAAAGAGAATAAATAAAACGAGAGAGAAGCCATGATGAGAAAGCACTAGAAATTAATGTGATTAACTCAACCCTCTATATTGGAGATCTAAGGCACAGAGGGGTGGAGCAGAAGTGGTAAGAGTCAAAAGGAAGATCTGAAATACTGTTGAAGATCAAAAGGCTTGAAGTGCACACAAAAAGTAATTTCACTTATTCTAGCATAATTTTATTTTATTTTACTTTATTTTTTAAAATATGGAACACTTCACAAATTTGTATGTCAAGCTTTGTGCACGAACCATGTTAATCTTCTCTGCATTGTTCCAATTTTAGTGTATGTGCTGCTGAAGCAAGTACATTTTACTTTATTTGTGGTGCTGGGGATTGAACCCAGGGCCTCTTGCATACTAAGTACTCTATTAATGAGCTACAAACTGGGCTGGTGGAGTGGCTCATGAGGTAGAGTGCCTGCCTCCCAAGCATGAGGCCGAGAGAGAGAAAGAGCTACATCCCCAACCCTTTGACATCATTTTAAGTGCTTTGTAACAGGTTAGCTTGGTGATACAACTTTTAGAAGATGAGTCTTCTCTTTTATAATGTCTGAGGAACCAATTACAACAAATAAGTTAGATGCAAAACGTAGTCTGCAACAGAATTTATTTAGAAAGCTGATTTTGAATAAGCAAAGGGTCTACATTAGTTATATATCATTTTCCATTTG
Source organism: Castor canadensis (assembly GCF_047511655.1). Classification (NCBI taxonomy): domain Eukaryota; kingdom Metazoa; phylum Chordata; class Mammalia; order Rodentia; family Castoridae; genus Castor; species Castor canadensis. Next base: position 78,809,505 of record NC_133391.1, read on the forward strand.
AATATTTATAACTATAGTTAATAAAGTTAAATAATGCTAGAAAAGTGAAAATACTACTCTCACTTAGTCTACCTTTTGTTGAAAGAGATGAGTCTGACGACTTTGTCAGATGCTATCTAGAATCACTGAAAACCAACAATAGACCAGTGGGATTAGTTACCCAAATCAGGAGGATATGAATTAAAGTTCATGAAACTTGGACAAATGGTACACATGGGACATGAAAGAAAAGAATATTTGAATAGGATATATATCAAACAGCCATGGATATATTTTAAAAGGATGGGAATATGAATGAAAAGATTTATTAAACAGACAGGAATAAAATGTTATAAGAACTTGAAAAGATGATTACTAGAAGACAGTGCTAGAGAATTAAGAACCCTTCATCTATCCCTAATCACATATGCTACACAGAACTAATATATAGCCCTATAAGAAACAAAAGGATTAAAAAACAGCAATTTCATCACTCAAAGGAACTTTTCTAAAGACATAAAGAGACTTAAAGGAGAAAAAATAGTTCCTTTAATTATTTAAGATAGGCTTTTATATCTATTCTGATAATCCAGTATGTATGTGCTTTTACATCATTAACTGATTTTTAAAATAATTCATAGCACCAAATATTCTATATGCATGATTTTATTGACACAACATCTCAACACAATGCATTATTACAGTTTGATTCTGTATAAATGTTAGGCAGTTAACAGGAAGTGCTCAAGTTTCTAGATACGAACATTGATTGATTTCTTCCCCCTTCTTTAATTCAGTAAAATGAAAAATGCCTCAAAAAGTCCAGTTTTGTACTAGTCTGAAAATAATAAAACATCAAAATGATGAAAAGAAGTAGATATATAGTATAAGATAGTACATAAGCAAAAATATGATTATTCACTTGAGTATCAACTTAAAAATCACTACCCAAACACTTCTGTTATTTACATATTAAACTAAGTTTAAAATGTTTTATTTCTTCTCTACACATATTCTGTCTAGCTTATTTTATGGTTCTGTGTAATTTTTTAAAAAATGATTTCTTATTAAGTTCTGAATTTCCCACACCCAAGGTCCTACAGTTCTCCATAAGGTTTAAGCAAAAAAAAGACAAAAGCGACAAAAAAGAAGAATTTAGCTTAAATATTTTACCAAAGGTTGTTAGGATTAAAAATAGCAGGAAAAAGTCAGGTATGGGGGTACACATCTGTGGTCCAAGCATTCAGGATGCTGAGGGAAGAATATGGCTTTACCCCAGGCTACACAACACAGCAAGACCTTTTCTCAAAACAAATAAAGGACAACAAACAAAACAAAAACACACAACAAAAACCACACACACACACACACACACACACACAAAGCAGGGAAATGTGAATAGCTAGTGTCAGAAGAAAACTGCTTGAAATAGGTCAGAGAGACCACACATATTTCATCTCTGAAATTAATAGTTTGGAAATTAAGTAGATCCTTAACACTTTAGAAAGTACTTCTTAATTTAGAAATTAAGAATGCCCTTAAAACTTTAAATAATTTAAACTGTAATAATTTCAAAACACAAACCCAAAAACTTCTGTTTGCTCTATAATAATTGCTCCTAACCAAGTTTTTTAAAATCATAGTATTAAAGATATTAACATATACTTACACATCTTGTTGTTATTTCAACAGTCTAGAATTTGATTATCATACAGCAAAGGAACTAGGGTTATAAATTCTCTAATGTTAGGTTTTTTTGGGGGGTGGTACTTGAGATTGGCCCAAGGGCTTCAAGAATGCTAGCCAAGCACTTCACCACTGAGTTATATTGCAAACCCTTATGTAGTTTTTAAAATTCTACAAATTACCTATTTTCTTTATTCCAAAGAACTCAGATATTGCAAAACATAATTATCAAGGGAAAGTAATTTATATATACAAGTGAAAAGACAAGAGAAAAATAAGAGAGCTCATAAACTTGCAGACTTTAAATAGCATACAGTCTCTCTTAATACTCATTTGGAGAGTATTTATACACATTTTGATAGTTAATCATCATCCAGGTTCACCTCCATAGGGAGTATAATTCCAGCAATCCATAAATGAAACTAAATGTAATTCTTAAACCTCTCTCATGCATTCAATTAATACTACAAAGATTTAACTAGATAGCAAACATTTTCATTCTTATTATACTAGTGTTTAAAGAACTATCAAATAGAAAATGAATATTGAATACATTTTTCTACTTTAATACAATAAACTTAGTTTGCTTCTTCAGTACTTTCATTTATGTCAGTTGAAAACTGTAACTAGCGTATGTTATTAGGAAAACAGTTAAGTCATTTTTTTCCAATACTTATGTCTTTTCTATTTTAAACAGCCTGTAATAGTATTAGCATTTGTCAGAATTATACACCAAGTTAATCACATGTACATTATAATTGTGTACCATTAAACTTTTTTTGTACCATTAAGTTTAAGGTGCATTTTTAAATTAATTAGGCAAAAAACACTGATTTTAAGAAAAACAATTCAACAACTAACCTTTTTGCACTCCTAAAAGGGCAGAAGTGGTCTCTTGCAAAGTTCTATCAGGTTCCTGGGGAGGTACAACCATGGGAAGTGTATGCATTGGTACACGTGGAACCTAAAAAGTCAACTCAGAAAAACATCATCTCAGATCAAAGAATAAAACAAAAGGCCCATAAATAAATGATGCTGTTTTAAAGTTTTCTTCAGATACCATCAAATTTACTTTATTTCCTAAAGCTTAAAAAAAATCAACAAAGCCTTCACCAAAGGATAATTTTTGAAAATACTGACTAGGAAAACTAAGATAATCTGTAAGTAGTTAATGACTCAAGCTGAATGAAATTAATTATTCTCGTTTAGAATAAGGCTTCCTAGTTCCAACTACAGTTAGGAATACAAGTCACATACTCACTTTTCATTAGCCAATTTACCCTTGTCAATATAATGTATTTACTGATTGTGGTATGCTGGCAGTTTCCAGGGTCATTTTGTAGAAAAGAATTAAGGATTTCACAAACTTGTAGCTTCAATTTTAATGGGCTTTCATATCTATCCAGTATGTGCTTTTATATCACCTGATTTTTTAAGCTGTAATCAGTACCATATTCTCTAATGATGTGTGTATGCTTAGTATATGTTAATTTTAGGCAGGTTTAAAAGGTCCTTTAATGAATTTCTGGTGCACATATTCTGGTTAACTATACTTCCTTGATTTAAAAAAAAAAAAAAGCTATCCCTATGATAATTAATGCTGTCTTGGGAGGTATTAAGAGAAAAGTTTCATCATGATTCAAGTTCAGGCTCAATGTACTCATTAAAAAGCAAAGCTGGGTGCTAGTGACGCACACCTGTCATCCCAGCTATGCAGGAGGCTGAGATAAGGAAGATCACAGTTCCAAGTTTAGCCTGGGCAAAAAAAGTTCATGAGATTGCCAACTCAACAGAAAAAAACTGGGCACAGCTGTGCACACCTGCCATCCTAGCTATGGCAGGAACCATAAAATAGAAGAGTTGAGGTCCAGGCCAGCCTGAGCAAAAAGCAAGACCCTATCTCCAAAATAACCAGAGAAAAAAATGGCTGGAGACATGGTTCAAGTGGTAGAGATTAGCAAGTACAAAGCCCTGAGTTCTAATGCCAGTACCTTCAAAAACAAAAAGAAAATCTTTCTTTTGTCCCAGCTACTCAAGAGGCAGACAGGATTTTGATTTGAGGCCAACCCAGGCTATATTACAGAGATCCTATTTCAGAAACAAAATATAAAAAATAAAAGGGTAGGGGACAAGGACTAGAGTTCAAGAGTGTTAGCCTAGGATGCATGAGGCCCTGGGTTCAATCCTAAGTATGGGGTGTGGGGTGCAGCGAGGGAACTTCTAAAAACTTAATTGTGGTAACTTAACATGGAATACTTGTGTTTCATACTAACTAATTTTTTAGAATCATTATTTTCATTAAATAAGACAATAAAAACATGTCTATGCACCTTTGGCGAAAGTTTACAAGTACCTAAGATTCATTTAAGAAAACAGATCTTAAAAAATTTAAGATCACGATTATCTCAATAAGTAATAAAAAACAGAAACAATCCCATTTTGCTTAAAACTGATTTTCAATAAAAATTTTCAATCACTTTGAAGAATATTTATATTAACAAATGAAATCCATTATACTTTACCTGAGATTGATCTTGAGAAGGAGGGGTAAGCTGAGACATATCTGTAGTAGGAACTGACAGAACATTATTTGGATAATCCAACAGATAAGAAACAACATTAGTATGGCCACCCTTTGCAGCTTCAATAAGCATTGTTGAGCCATCCTGAGAAAGAATTGAGACCATAATTAATTTTTTAAAAGTTTCTTCTTATACTGTGCTTGATATATACAGTAAGTTTCTTAGTAGGTCATATAAAATCAAATCCCACTTAAACAGTAATATTAAGCACCAAGCATTCAACACGTATTTTTACAATTTTTATTCTATTTTAGAATTATTATGCACTAGTAACAAAAAGGGATTTCACTGTAATAATTCCATACCTGAGTACAGTGTAATATATATTATTCATCTTTTTATTTTAAAGTAGAATACCTTGAGTCGATGAGTAGGGTCAGCCCCATGAGCCAAAAGTAGCTCAACAACTGCCAGATGGCCTCCTGCACATGCCAGTGACACTACTGTATGGTCATTATTGGCTGTAGCCCTGTTCACATTGGCACCTTCAAATAAAAACAGCAATCTTAGCAAAAGGTGAAATCAGCCAGTTCACAGGCAGTTATCATTTTAAAGATTTTTTTTTTGAAGTTTAATATAGATGTAGAAGTGAAGCTCAAAAAATACTCATGAAGTGAACACACAGTGGTGTAACCAGCACTTGATCGAAACATTATCCACATACCAGAAAGCCCCATCTCGGGTTCCCTTTCAGTCACTACCCATTTCCTCCCAACAGAAACTATTACCCTGTCTTCCAAACTGGTTTTAGTCTTTGAATTTTATACAAATGGAATCATACAGTGTACTCTTTTGTGTCTGGCTTCTTTCACTCAGTTATTATATTGGTCAGATTCATCCATATTTTAGTGTGTAGCTGTGTTCATTAATTAAATATCACTTTTAAAATGCAAAATCTTAGAAGACTAAGATTTATAAATATATGCAGATTAAGCATCAAATAATACCATTGTATGCAACTCTCAAAATGTTTCAAAGATAGTTTTGATCTCTTTAATTGACAATAAGGCTTCAAAGTAGAGAAAATAGGTATCAAAGCAATATTTAAGAGAAGCATTTTAAAAGTCAGAGGGACCTAAATATGAAGAGAAAACATAAGATTATCTAAATATGTTATCTGAAAGACTATTTAGTAAGCTGTTCAATACCTCTGTATAATATGACCTGAAGAAAGTTTAAATGAAATCGCCCTTGCTTGTGGAGTGGCTCAAGTAGTAGAGCGCCTGCCTAGCAAGTGTAAGACCCCAAGTTCAAACCCCAGTACCACCAAAAAAAAAAAAAAAAAAAAAAAAAAAATTAAATGAAATCGCCCTGGCTGACTTCAAACTCACAATCCTCCTGCCTCAGCCTCTAGAGTGCTAGGATTATAGCTATGCACCACCACACCTGGTTTCCTTGTAAATTTTTTTTTTTCAGATGTTACTGGAGTTTGAACTCAGGACTTCACTCTTCCTAGGCAGGCACTCTATATCACTTGAGCCACACCTCCAGCCCTCTTAGCCTCTCTTTTTTGATAATATTTGGTTTTTTTGTTTATCTGTTTGTTTGGGATGTGGTACTGGGGTTTGAGCTCAGGGCTTCCTGCTTGCCAAGCAAACACTCTACCACTTGAGCCATGCCTGCCCCCCGCCCATATGATAAATTTGACCTGGAAAAAGGAACTAGTTTTCAGTTCACCTATTTTTATCATTCCAAAAGGTGTCAAGACTATACAAATATTTTTTTTTTAGTTATGAATGATGTAAATTGCTAACCAAGCAATTTACATCATTTGTTGTAATGCTTCTTGTTGGCAGTTGCCACCTGTCCAGAGATTCTGTGTAGATTTCTCTGTTCCTGTTCTTTTTGTTGGAGGAACTGGGACTTGACCTCAGCTTTGCGCTTCCAAAGCAAGTGTTCTACCACTTTAGCCATGCCTCCAGTTCATTTTGCTCTGGTTATTTTGGAGATGGGGTCTTGCAAACAATTTGTTGGCTGGCCACAAGCTGTGATCCTCCCAATCTCAGCCTCCCAAGTAGCTAGAATTATAGATATGAGCCACCTGTGCCCAGCTGCTTTTCTTCTTTAATTCCACATTTATGTAAGAGAAAAATAAAACTACTTTTAATTTATTTAATTTTGAGAAAATATCTAACTGAACATAATCTCTAATTGTATAAAAGTAATTTTCTGGGAAAGATAAGGTAAGAATGAATACCCTTACGTTAGCAACATAAAATTAATTTTACAATTGTTAATAATAAATTTAGCTGCTGGGATTATCCAACAGTTCCTATACAAATATAAATCAATAGACCCTAGAAAGAATATAAATCAATGTGTTCCTATTCTAAGAAAGCATGCTTATGTTCTTAGGATTGTTGTATGACTAGGTATTCTCTTTAGAAAAGCATAAGAGAACTCCAAATTTTATCCACCTATTTATTCTGTGTGGCAGAGATAATTTTTACAGACTATGCTATTGAACATTCTGTAAAGATATGCCTTATTTAGCAGTAAAAATGTGGTATGAAGAAAGTAAACCAGTTTCACAGGCCAGAGGTGCAGCTCAAGCAGTAGAGCATCTCTCTCACAAGCACAAAGCCCTGAGTTCAAACCCCAGCTCTGCCAAAAATAAACAAACAAACTAGATTTATCCAATTAAAGAAGCAAAAAATGTTTCAATGTCACAAAATCCTAGAGTTCTATTGAAATTTAGATATAATTGTTTTATTTTCATGACACCACCTGAGTGGATCTTCTTTGCATTTTAGTATTGTACCCTAGGACCTTACATGAAATGCCAGAATACCTCTGACACATTCAAAGAGTTAAGATAAAACAAAGGAAATTGCTGACATCAGTGCTTTAATCTATAAATTATAATACAGTATGGCTCAATCTAACATGGGTTCATCAGCATTTCACTTTTCTACCGAAAACAGTCGTCAACTAATTCTTCCGTCCATCAGCTGAATTTCTTTGCCTAAATATAGTCTTCTAACAATAGAATGTTCAGGAGTATTGAAAAAAAAAGACCCTTTTATTCACTGTTAATTCAACTGTACCACAAAAAAATACAACAGATCCTCTCTATCCTCTACTCATCACCAGTAGAACTGCCTCATCCTTAAGTGTTGAACATTTACCTAAGTGTAGCTGGGCAATTACATTTGACTTTTCCAATTCTGGGGCACAACCATAAGCTGTTCGGTTGATAAAAACTTAAAATTCAGAACTAATGAAATTCTAAGCACTTCAAAAATCTATGGTTACTAAATAAAATATACCAGAAAACCCACAGAAACTAGAATACTTATAACTTTAAGTAGCCTTAACATAAATTGCAAGGATTCAGGAATTTTTTGTCAGATTGTACACTTTTGGAAATGATCACTTGCCCTTTCTTTACCTTTACTAATAAGAAACTGCACAGTGCACAAATGACCAGCTCTTGCAGCTTTCATCAAAGGAGTTCTTCCACCTTCGGATTCATGTTCCTATTAATAAAAAATAATGCATAAGTACCAATAGACTACAAAACTATTTTAGGCATTTAGTACTAATACTGTGAGAAACAATGAGGATTTAAAAATCAATATAGCCACTTATACTACCTACTTCAATTCTTCCAAAATAGAGGATTGATTTCAGTCTATGCTAGATGTTGTAACGTTTTATGGGCAAGTTCAATTTTGCATACCAAACAATAATCATTAAAGATAACACTAATGTTTAGTTTGGCCCCCCCCATAAGAATTAACAGTATTTTTCTGATTCTAAGATTAAGAAGATAAATTTTCCCAACTATTCATCTGAACTGTAAAAAAAGAACCTTAGTCCTGTAAGGTGATTAGAAGGATCCTGATGTTTTATCAGAAGCCAATAAGAAAAGATGACAACAAACTCCTAAAAGAAAAACATTATGGTATTTTAGGAGTAAAGGAAAACAGAAAAAGAAAAATATACCAACGAGCAGAAATTAAATACATAAAAAACAGTCAAAGGCAAAAGATAAAGTCTTATAATAGCAGAAAGATGATTACTCTTTCTAGGAAGTTTGCAAACAAGAAGAATAAATGATAAAACAGCTTCTAACCAGGTTTTGTATCAAATGGTATTAAAACCACCTTGAGTATATGGTGGGTATTCTCTACTGAGAGAATTGTAAACATTTTTTTTTTTTTAATTGGGAGAAACTGGGCTTTGAACTCAGGACTTCATGCTTGCTAGGCAGGCACACTACAGCTTGAACCACACCTCTGGCCCATGAACCCTATTATATTCACCTAAGTATTAAAATATAGCTGATACTTTGTTTCTATGAAAAGTTTTCTCATCTATCCCCTATTTCACTATGTGTATAAACATGAATATCTGTTGTTCTGGTTTATTACTAAGAAAAACTTGATAAAGTGATTTCATAAATTAACTCAGAAAATCACTTAGCTACCACACAACTTAAAAAGGTGCTATGCCAATATAGTATAATTTAATATATTAATAAAACATTATAACTCAGGCAAAATAACAGTAAGAAATAAAGGTAGATAATCAACTCAATGGAAACTTTAAACTGGATTGCTAGAGTGGAGCCACAGGAATTCCACTCTATAAGGAGTTCTTTGTTTTTTTGGTTCTATGTAGTTCAGGGTGGCCTCGTACTGGAGATCCCCCTGCCTCAGCCTCTGGAATGCTAGTATACAGACATATACCACCATACTGGGCTGAAGAGGTGGTTTTTAAAAAAAACCTGGAAAGTGTTACTCAACTTCCTATAAAAATTGGTTTATGCTTTCACTTTTTGGTTATTAAACAAGTTGATTAGAAAATAATCTTTAGGGCTGGCAGAGTGGCTCAAGTGGTAGAGTGCCTGAGTTCAAACACTAGTGCTGCCAAAAAAAATAAAGAGAAAACAATCTTCATTAATGATACAATATAAGAGAATGAGTAACACTATGGATAATGTCAAAATAATTTGGCTTTAGAATGGATTTTGAATGTACATTCGTAAATCTAACATCCTGGCAATTTATTTCAAACAAAAAGGAATATACACCATGAAGACCTTACACAAAAAGTACCAAAAGAGTTGTTTATCCATTTTTTTTCTATTCAACTTATTTCTGAACTGTCACTACAATCAACCACAACCTAGAAACATACTGCTCTTTTACCAAGTTATTTACCCTTCCTGCCTCAGAGCGTTTATGCACATGCTTGCTGGTCTTTTCTTTAAAACACTTAACCACTAACTCCTTTTCATCCCACACCAAACCATGAGTTATTTTGTCAAGGAAGACCTCTCTAACCTTCTTGACTAGATAACTCTTCCTAGTGTTGACTTGCAACTTTATGAACCTTTCATTTATAAATTGTAATCACATACTAGTTAGCTAATGTCTCCTCCACTAAATTATAAACTATGATAGTAACAATCATGCCCATTTTTTGCTCACCATTGTACATCTAATGCCTAAAACATTAGTGAATGAAAATGTTCACAAAGCAGGAATTGCATAACTCACATTTCAAATTTTCCTTCTCATAGTACAGAGGTCTGAGGGTTTTACTTTCTACTAGATAAGTAAGAGGGTAGAAAGTTTAAAAACTCATGTATTAAACTTGAATGTAAGACATTGGTTATCTGCATTTGAAAATGCATTATTACTAGAACATGGTGAGGAAATATTAAAGTCACTTTTCTTTTCCAATTTTTCTCCTTTTTGTCTTTTAAGTCTGGCAGTAAAACTCTTCAGCATAACTAGGTCCCATAAGTAATGGCAAAAACTAAACAAAGTTTTAAAAGTAACTGTTAATTTTATATATTTACAAAATTGTCATATATGTCAAAATATTTAAAATCATCGCCTGGCAAGCATAAGGCCCTGTGCTCAATCCCCAGTATGGCCAAAAAAAAAAAAAAAAAAAAAAAGGAAAAGAAAAATATCAGAAAGTATAGTCAACTCATCCCAAGTCATGTTTTAAAATTTAAGATACTAATAAAATTCTGGAAGTAAAAGGTCATGAAAAGCTATTTCATTTTCCTCCCTATAAATATGCATTCATTCCTTTGGTTTTCAAGAATACAATCATGGTTGATAAAATAATCTCACAACTTTATAATGTAATTATAGTATTTTATATTCCAAAATTAATAATGCAGTGGGGGGGTACAGCACATGCTTAGCATATGCAAAGCCCTATACTCAATATCACGCACCAAAAAAGAAAAAAAAAGAAAAATCACTGTTCAAGTTTATTGACTGTTCATGACTGTCTTATGAATTTTTAAGATTTCTATCATATCAAATAGTTAAAACTCACTTTAGGTTTCTACTGTTCATCTGTGCCTTTCCTCTTTTAAAAAAAAAAAAAAAACAATTAGTCTGGCTTGCTTTGTAATTTTGGTAGTCTTATTTTTTGTTTTGTTGTTTGCATTTTCAGACAGGGTCTTGCTATGTAGTCCAGTCTGTTCTTGAGTTTGTGATCCTTTTGCCTCCACCTCCCAAATGCTGGGATAGTAAGCCTGTGCCACCATGTCCCAGCTTTTAAGATTTTATGCACTAAAACATGTATAATTTTTATAAATGTTCCATGTATTAGAGAAAAGAATATATAGCACATTTGCTGGAAACAATGTTAGCTCTCTATAACAAACCTAATTTTTATATTTTCAACATTTGTTTTCACTTGTTTAATTTACCTTATTAGTTTCATAGAGAAGTATGTGAAAATAATTCTACCACTGCAGATGTAATTTCCCTTGTAATTTTGCAGTTTTAAAACATTTTTACTATTTTTATTAGCATACAGTTTTCTATTTTAATTGGAGGTAGACTGTTAGTTACTGATTAGTAACTGATTATTATTATATCAGTAGGGTTTTTACCCCCAGAATGCTTTTAATTTAAAATTCCATTTTCTCTAATCTTAATATTACCTAACCTTTTGCATCACTTTCTCAATGTTTCCCTTATTTTGCTTAAGGTTTTTTTTCTCTGCAAACAGCATTTAGATTTTGAATCTGAATCTAATTCAAGTTTCTGACCTTTACCAGTGGAGTTCAATAGCTTTATATTTGTTGTGATTACTTACATGCTTTTCTAAAAATTATTACTTTATCCTTATCTTAAACATAAAGACTCTAACATAACTTTCAAATACACTTTTTTTTTTTAGTGCTGGGGTTTGAACGCAGGACCTACACCTTGAGCCACTTCACCAGCCCCTTTTTTGTGGTGGGTTTTTTGGGCTAGGGTCTCGCCCAGGTGGCTTCAAACCATGATTCTCCTGATCTCTGCCTCCTGAGTAGTTAGGATTACAGGTGGGAGCCACTGGCACCCAGCTTAATATGTTCTTCTAAATTATGTATTATTGTTACCTAGAATTTTAACACTGTCTTTAGGAAGGGGGGGGCATTCTGGGGGCTGGGGGGTTACATTGGCGAGGCAAGCACTCTACCACTTGAGCCATTCCATCAGGTCTTTGGATCTCACTTTATGACCAAGTCGGTTTAGCCTATGATCCCATATGTGCTTCCAGATAACTAGGATGACAGGAAAGTGCCAGTGGGCCCAGCAGTGGGTTGAGATGAGGTCTGCTTGGGCTGGCCTAGAACAGAAATTCTCTTAATCTTTGACTCCCAAGTAGATAGAATTACAGACTTGAGTGACTGCACCTGGCTTAGTTTGCTTATTTTTCCTTTTGTGGAATAGCAATTAAGTATAGAATTCTATAATATATTATTTTGTCTTGGTATACTGAGAATATTAAATTGTCTTATGTGATTTGATGGTTATTCCTTTGTAGATAATATACCCTCCCCATTAGTTTTTAAGATTCCTTCCTTCTTCCCTCTTCTTTAGTTTCAGACAGGGTCCCAATGTATAGTCCAACCTGGCCTCCAAAGTGCAGATATTACAGGCATGTACCATCACATCAGGCTAGATAGTTTTCTTTATCATTAAAATTCTACAGGCTCATTTGTTCTCTTTAGCAATTGATACTTTTTAATCAAGGATTCATGTGTGCCTTCAATTTTGGAAAATTTTCCTTCATTCGCTCTTCAAAGAGAGAATGCCTCTTTCTCCCATTTCTATCTTCTCCTTTAGGAACTGCTATTAAATGCATGTAGCGCTTCAATTCCATCCTCTTTCCCTCTTGTTCGTTTACATATTTCATAATTTTCCTTTTCATATGTTCCATCACTTTGTGCCATACTGTGTTATTTCTAGTTTTATCATCTGATTCACTAAGTAATTCACTAATTTGTTAAACTGTATTTAATATACTTTATCATATATACTTATTCCTATCACTATTTTACTGCATATACACCTGTTCTTAAGTCCTTACTGGCTTTTTATTATCTTGCATGATTTTATGGCTATTGGTCACAGTTTAAAATAGCATGTTTAAAATTCTCAAGTCTCAAGTTTTATTTATTTATTTATTTAGAGACAGGGGCTCAACATGTAGCCCAGGCTGGCTTGGAACTCACGATCCTCCTCAGCCTCAGCCTCCCAATTATTGGGAATACAGGCATGTGTCACCATACCCAGCAAGATTAAAGTCAGATTGTAGTTCCTTCGGGTGTGTATTGTTTTGCTTTTTGTCTATATGCTTGTATTTTGACTATTTCTCTTGACATAGATTTGTTCTTAACCATTATAGTATTTTTAATTTGAGAAAGTTCATTTTATAAAGGAGGTACTTTGTTTTATTTTGTTTTGATCCACGAACATCCTTAGTCATCAGATAGTTCTGAAGTTGTATCAGCCAGCTCTTAGAGTTTGTTCAGAAGTAGATTTTTTTGTTGGCATCTTGAGGTTCTTGTTCCCTGGAGGTTATTTTCAGTTCTACTTCCTAATCAAAAAAATGGTGTCTTCCAAGGTTTTGGTTACACTACTGTCTTGGCTCTTCCCTCTATTAACAAAAATTAGGTAATTTCTTGGGCTGGCGGAATGGTAGAGTGCCTGCCTAGCAAGCGTGAGGCCCAGAGTTCAAACCCCAATACCACAAAAAAAAAAAGACAACCCAGTAAATTTGGCCAGGTGCCAGCAACTCATGCCTGTAATCCTAGCTTCTCAGGAGGCAGAGATCAGGAGGATCACAGTTCAAAGCCAGCCCAGGCAAACAGTTCCGTGAGACCCCATCTTGACAAACTCTTCACAAAAATAGGGCTAGTGGAATGGCTCAAAGTGAAGGCTCTGAGTTCAAGTCCCAGTATCAGGAAAACAAATTAGGTAATTTCTAACTGCACCCTTGTACAGGTGCTTGGAATTTTTGTTTTTGTTTTTTTTCTTTAATATTGGTTTACTGGTAGAGCAAAAAGATCCCAGTTTCTTGATTCATTCAAGTAGACTAGATCTATTGGTCTCCTACATGTGAGATGCATTCAGTGGTTCCTATTTCCCTGTGAAAGTTGAAATCCTAGCCCCACTGCCCATTTTTAAAACCTTAATTCTCCTTGGGACTATAGCTTCAGATGTGGATCTATGCTTCATTTCTAGTACACAGAAATCTTTTATCTTTTTTCTGGGAATAGCTATATATTTTTAGATCCATTTTTCTCCCATATTTTATTTTTAACTTCCACGTACCTGAAAGGTTTCTATGTACAGAGAGCAGACAGATTTCTAAATATACTAACACTAACTTACCTTCTTGAGTGGAAGTCATTTTTACTTATATTTAAACAAATTTGAGATAGCTGAAAAGAATTCATTCAATATAAAATAATTACAGAGAACCTAGCCTTTAAAAAAAAAAGGTGTGGAGGTTTTTAAATTTATTTTTTCATTTTACAGATAGTTTAGATGAAGAAAAAATAGTTTTCTGCACCTTTGAATTGTAAAATTTAAAAATAATTATATAGTAATCTCTCCCACTCCCATCACCTTTTTTTCTAATTTTATTTTTGAGCCAAGGTCTTGCTATGTATAAGGTTGGCTTTAAACTCACAATCCTGGGGGCAGGGGAGTAAGAGAGGGGGGTGGGGGGAAAGGGGGAGAAATGACCCAAACATTGTATGCACATATAAACAAAAGAAAAAAAAATTCACAATCCTTCTGCATCAGCCTCCCCAATAAGCTATATTACTCCTTAATAAAAAGTTAACATTTAAAAAGTGAGAGGTCGTATTTAAAGTTAATTAAGGTAAGCTAATCACTAATGGCTGAAATATAATGACAAGTGTATAACTGGTGTTAAGTTCCCTGAAAGCATATTCATGAAAAATACAAAGTTCTGGTTCTGATGAATGAGCATTATGAAAAAGATAGAATTTCTTACTACTTTGCTTCAAACAACAAAATTTAATTTTAAACTTTATTTTCTTTAAAATAAGTTGATTCCCTTAAAATTACAGCCACAGAACACCCAAGATACATATTTAAGGACTGTAGCTATAACACAGAGGCAGTTTGTTTTAGAGTTGGAGAGAGGCCATTGGCTAGGGAGAACAACCAGAATCAAGGAGAAGGGAGAGATTGTTTTATGCTATGTATGTACTAGAAGGTTCTGATACGTTCTCATGGGGTTATATTCTTCCAACCCACTACTGTATATCAATCACTATCTTTGTGATCTACTCTTCCTGATTATATTCACATTCCTCAGGAGAACTGAGATGGCAAAAAAGATTAAGAGGCACTCTCCGTAAAGCACTGTATATAAGTAGCAGTTTCTCTAAAAAATCAAAACAAAAGGAAAATCCAAGTTCAGTTCAGGTTTTTTTTTTTTCCCTTTTTTTTTTTGGTGGCAATGGGGTTTGAAATCAGGGCCTCACACATGGTAGGCACGCGCTCTACCACTTAAGCCACTCCACCAGCCCAGTTTTGGGTTAGGTACTTTCAAGTCAGAGTCTTAGGAACTATTTGCCAGAGCCTCCTGATCTCTATCTCCTGAGTAGCTAGGATAATGGGTGTGAGTCACCAGCATCCAGTTTATTGCAGTTTTGACTTAAAGAATGATTGGTTATATGAAAAAGGAACAGAACTCAACAACGATGCAGTAAAAATCTTTACAGGCTGCAATAATGTCTCAAAGTGTGGAATACAGGGAACTTGTCATTATAATCTCCTGAACTACCAATTCAAATGCAGACTGCCTATTTCAGATCTACTAAATCTGAACCTCTAAAAGTGAGGCCACAAACCTCATTGTTTAAAAAGAGCATATCAAATTTCGAAAGTTGCAGCTACAAAGAGATTTATAATCATATTTCCTTTAACAAATTCAGGAAGGAAGAACGTTATCTGAAATAACACTCAGCTTTACACTTCCTCCCCAATCCTCCCTTGGTGCTAGAACCCAGGGGTTCAATTAATGCTAGGCAAGTACTCTACCACTAAGCTACATCCCCCAGCCCCAACTTATACATTCTTGATAGGAGTCTGCAATATTAGTTAAACTGAGTGAAAATTCACACTTATTTTATGAAATAAATTTATTTACTCAGTTCAAAATAGAATGAATATAGCACTTATTCAACAAGCCAATAATGGTGATATTAATAGGCATTGTGATTAAGTGTGGATTGGTACTAAAAAATTTATTTTACTTTGGCCTAAATTAATTGTGATCCAATCACATTTTACCCTTAATTGCAAAAACTAAGAACTGTTCCTGAATTTAAACAAGTGTTTCTGGATTACAATGGATATTAAATGTTTCACTTTTAGAACTATCAAGTATAAATTTCATACATTTTTAAGAGAAAAGTAATATTTTTCATGAGTAAGTATATTAATTTCTCAAAAGTCAACTTCAAAATGAGATAATAGAACACATTGCTTTTTTTGAGACAGGGTCTTTCTATGTATCCTAGGCTGTCCTTGAACTCATGATCCTCCTGCCTCAGCCACCAAGCCTGACTGAAACAATTGGAAGAGAAAAATTTTAAATGTTAGTTTACAGAAATTAGGGCATGAACAATATAGCAAATTTCACTAAACTAATTAATTAGGCTTTTTGTATATTTGCTTGAGGATTATATAAAAATAACCCAATAGATCATCCTCAAGCTCAATAACAAAAATTTCAGATGTTGATGAATGAAGCACAATTTATAACTGAGACTTTCTTTTGGGGTATCTTAACTGTTCTAGTAAAGGAGCATGCAAAAGAACTATCTGAATAGGAAGACCTATTTTTGCCTAAGAAATTTTTTAAGGAATACCACATACAAACAATACCAAGAAAATGAACTTCTACTAAGTTAAATCACTTTTTATTGGGCTTCATAATCTTTATAATTGAAGAGGGTTTCCTTTGTCACCCAATAAGTTCTAGAACTTCTTGGCTGGAATTCAGATATCCAAAATTCTGGTTACCTATAACTTCTATTCTATATAGAAGCTTACAAGCATCAAAGGCTACCCTCACCTGATGCTTGGCCGGATCTATGCCCTCCAAAATAGTCTTCATGTCCTCCTGCTTGTCCTGTGAAAGGAAAAAGAAGAACTCACGGAACTTATTCCAAAAACGAAAACCACATTTGGCCATGAAGACCTTGTGAATGGTACTTCAGGTGCTGGGTTTTGTTAATTCAGGATCTTCAACTAAAAAGATCCTCATCTGTAGATACTATTATCTCAGGAGCAGAGTATAATTTTTTTCTTAAGGAGTAATGATAATGTGGTTTTCTTCTAATAAAACTTCAATATAGGACTTCTTATATAAAGAAGTGATTCTGCTGAATTATTTGCACTCATGCTTTGGTCTCAAAATACAACTAATGCCACAAAAGCAAGGGCAACATTTTAAACTATTTAACCAAGAATAATAAAGAGATTTGGGAATGTCAAAAGTTGGGAGAAAATATAGTAAGATAACTAAACAGTTATGCAGCTTTTTCCTCCACTATAAATAAAATTAGTGTTCTTCAGTCATCAACTAGAGTCAATGAAGTCTCCAAATAAAAGAAATGTGGACTAGAAAAGGCTTTACTTAGAATAACTCCAATCTCCTACCTGTGTGATGTGTTTACACTAAGGGTACGCATGCTCCTATGATACAGATTTAGTAAGAAAGTATTATGAGGCAGTTATGTGACTTGAAGAAGCTATCAAGGCTCACTTCCTCTCAACTAAAGCAAACCCCATTCAAATATAAATAATAAACACAAAGTATCCAACATGAAACCTATCAAAAATTCCCTACAAAAACAGAAATAGAATAAAATTTTAAAATTCCACATTCTTCCAAATAAGTTAAAGAGAAACGGACTCTTTAAATAAAGAGCTGAAATAAGTAGCTGAATAAAGTGATACAACAAGAGAAGATTTAAAAGTAAGTTAAAAAAGGAAAAGAGTATTTTTTAAACTAAATAAATGGCAAAAGTGGCTGGACAGATTATATTTCTAATTAAAGACTGATGTCAAGGAAAAATCTCGATTCACTGAGTCTACATAAAGAAGTTAAAATATTAAGAGAAAAAAGACTTAGAAAAATAGTGATTAGCTTTTTCTTTTGTTTGCGTGGCAGGGAAAGAGGGATGCTAGGGATTGAATGCAGGGCTTCATGCATGCTAGGCAAGTACTCTACTACTGAGCTACATCCCCAGCCCACGATTTAGCATTATAATGTCAGATTACTCTTCACTGGAATAGATTTAGTAAATTAATTATGTTTTAGGGATTAATAACTTTTATCCATTAGAATAATCCATAAAATATTTTAGAATAATCTAAATATCCTAACTCTTCATTACAAATGACTCACAAAACAATGTATTTAGGGTAATTTATAATACACCTAGTACACATAAATACTTTCTTTTTTGGGGTGGGACTGGGGCTTGAACTCAGGTCCTCACCTCTGCAAAGCAGGAGCTCTAACACTTGAGCCACACCTCCAACCCATTTTGCTCTGGTTATTTTGGAGGTGGGGTCTTGCAAACTATTTGCCCGGACTGGCTTTGAACTGCGATTCCCCACACACCTCACCCCTCATTTTCAACCTCCCAACTAGCTAGGATTACAGGCGTGAACCACAGGAGTCCAGTTAGTATATATAAATATTTTAAGAAAATAATTTATGTAATACCTATTACTTATCACCACGATTAGTAATGATCTACACATTCAAATTTCATTTTCTTCAAAAATTTCAATGGCACTTTATGTATCCATGGGCTAAGGAAGTACTCAAGGTCACCTAATCCGTATATTCTTCTAGACAGATAGATTAACATGTCATTTAGAAATCATAAAATTAGATTTCTTCAGCCAGGTCACTAAAGATCATCTATCTGGTCTAAGCTCCTTATAAAAAAGAAAAAGGGAGTTCAGGTGTGCTGGTACACCCCTGCAATTCCAGCATTCAGGAGGCTAAGACATGAGGATCAGGAGTTCAAGGCTAACCTGGGCTACATAGCAAGACTCAGATTAAAAAAATAAAAAATAAAAAGAATACGAGAAAGAAGAAGAAAAGAAGCCTCAAGAATTTAAGTGATTTGCCCAAGGGCACTTGGAAGAATCAAATAAAGAAACCATTTTTGTATCTCCTAAGGTAAGATATTAAGATATTAACATTAAGATATTAATATACCCATGATCCAATAATAATGTAATAATATGTTATATATAGTTAATATATAAAATTATATATTATAATATATATTATATAACAATGTAATAATGAGATATTAATACCACCTAGATATTAAGTGACTAGCCATTAGAGCCTTTAGAAACCCTGACTTGATACAATCATCTTTTATTAAAAAGAATTAACAATGAAATGGTTCGGCACAGAAACCTGGAAAAATTGACATTGAAGTAGGCCAAAATTAAAGCAAGCAAGACGAAGAGAAGCAGACAGTAGTGCTTTAAAGCCCAAATTATACTGTTAGACAGTTAA
Organism: Castor canadensis; assembly: GCF_047511655.1. Taxonomy (NCBI): domain Eukaryota; kingdom Metazoa; phylum Chordata; class Mammalia; order Rodentia; family Castoridae; genus Castor; species Castor canadensis. Next base: position 78,828,599 of record NC_133391.1, read on the forward strand.
CTATGTTAGTTCTTCACCTTGAACTTGAGAATTAATACTGAAGGATAGCTAGAGGTCTATGGTAAAAGAAGTTAAGTCATATGTGCTTTGGATGAAGAAAGCTATAAAGATGAGAATAACATGAAATATTAAAATTCTATTTTCTACTCTAAAGATCAGTAATTGTAGAAAATTGTCTGAAGTAACACAGGACACCAGAGCAGTGGCTTGAAGACTATGGGAATTAGCCAACTTTAGTTTTGAAAGGGTGTTTGTTGGTAAATAGCCAAGTAATTCAGTAAGTTTTGTAAGGACAAAGGTAATATGAAAAATCCTTTACAGAGAAACAAGATTAAGTGATTTCCAAAGGCTTTTCAAAAATATATTTTTACAATTCAGGATACTAATGTGTTTTAATAAAACTTTTCTTATAATGGGGTTTACGCTATATGATAACTGTAATCACAACAAATACTAAAAATAAACCTGAGCCGAATAAACAAAGAATCCATGCAGAAAAAAAAAAAAACATAAAGGAATAATTTTCATTTTAATATAAAATAATTCTATTTCCACTAATAAAAGATAAACTTAGAAGGAAGATAGGGATTTTGTCATTTATTCAGGGATCTCTACTTACAAGGTAAATTCTATGCTTACAGAGTAGTAAAAATGATTCTGCATGATAAAGGGAGAGACTTAAAAAATTCTAAAATTAATACAGCTTTTTATTTCATTTAATATTTTTAATTTCAAAAAGGATATTCAAAGTAGCCTATATAAGTATAGTAAACTAGTCCAAAAGTTTTAAATAATGGGCTATTATTGAAATTTCTGCAACTATTAATAGGACAAGATTAAATTATCAATGAGCCAAAATATAATCTATATTCCTAAATATAATAGATATTTAATGTGCTTCCAACTAGAAATATGTATTAAAATTTTAATTTAAAACATTATAGGTCTAGAGAAAAATGAAGTTTCAAATAACAATCTTAAAATACAATTAGAACATGCACATATTGTGAAGATCTACCTGAAAATGTTCAAGTATGTCATCAGTTCTGACTATGAATTTTTAATAAGTATTAAGAAAATTTCAGGACTTCTTTTAAAACTAAGTTCTACATTATGCCTACTACATGTTTATAATGAAAAGTCCAGAATCTTCTGTTTCATCTCAGGAAACAATACAAAAAGCCAAATTGTTGCATTAAAATATTTTCTTTCTTTTTTTCTTTTTTTTGAGGCAAGACTGGAGTTTGAACTTAGGGCCTCGGACTTGCTAAGTAGAGAGCCTACCACTTAAGCCATGCCACAAATTCACATTAAAATATTTTCAAACCTTGATTAATATCTTAACTCATTCTGATACAGAATATTTTAAAGAATAGGCCAACAGGTCAATTTTATTTCTACAGTGCTCGGAATCGAACCCAGGGCCTTGAGCATACTAGACAAGTACTCTACTCCTGAGCTAAACACTTCCTGTTTTTGACAATGCAGAGAAAAAAAAAAAACACAAAGAAATTTTCTTTTCTTTGGTCCATAATAAAGCCCGAAAGATTCATTTCCAGGTCTTAAATATCAAAACTATCGTACTTTTTCATACTGAAGAACCATTATTGCTTTTCCTTACCAGAGAAAGTTCAATATTAAAAACTGAGATATCTCCCCACAGATAGCAAAATCATGAAACAGGCAATATCAATGTTTTTTAAAGTTAAAATCAATTATGAAATAATGCAAAAGAAAAAAATTACTATGCACATGACATTATTAAATCGAACAGTATTTTCAAAAGCAAGTCAAAAACTGAATAAGTGAATGATTATGGCTCACCAATTTGATGGAAGTATTTTGGAAGGGTAATGATATCAAGACTATCAATATAGAAACATTATTATAGAATATGTTTATAAAAAATAGAAAACAACTATATTGCACTATGACTATAATTACATACAACTATGAATGTGAAAACAGATTGAATTCAAACCACAGTCCTACCAAAAAGAAAAAATAAAAATATTTCATAATAAATTTTTAACTCAGTCAAAATGAGAGTAAGGTTTTACTGTACAGTAGAGCACATTTACCCAATAGTTTCCCTCTTTCCATATAAGATTTTCAAAAGAACTCTGAACAAACAGGTTAAGAGAATGACTTTGTTACAAAAAGGTGGAAGAAGGAGAGACAATCTACCTTTGGCTATAGTATCTAAGGTTTTATAATCAATCCTATTTATTTCAAGTGATGAAATACTTCAATTCCTAATTCTTATAGATGATCCAAAGCAACTCTTAAAAAAGGGGAAAAGACATAAAAGAATGCAGAAGACTGAGATCTACTTATCTGGGATAATTCTCACTAAAAAAAAAAAAGTACCTCTCAGAAATTTTAAACGATAGAACAGATCCTGATTAATAAGAATGAATGCTAGTGAGCATTATAATTCTAAGTATACAGTAGAAAAGTTAATAGCATAATCATATTAAATAACTTTAGGCAATTACTTCCCAACAATGTTCTCAAGTATCTATTTGGGAATGTCTGTTATTGGAAATAATTTAAAAGGCAATATTTGCAGCTTATTCAAAGTAACTGAAACCAGTAAGGTCAATTCTCTACATACATAGCTATGTATGTCTCACACAGATTTTAAGAAATAGATAAGAAAATTCTGCCACTTGCAAAGCAGGCACTCTATGGCTTGAGCTACACTTTCAATCCATTTTGCTCTGGTTATTTTGTTAATATTACTACTTCTTTTTTTTTTTCCTTTTGGTGGTGCTGGGGTTTAAACTCGAGGCCTCATATTTGCTAGGCAGGCACCGTACTACTTGAGCCACTGCACCAGCCCTTGCTCTGGTTATTTTGGAGATGGGGCTTCACAAACTATTTGCCCAGGCTGGCCTCAAACCATGATCCTCCTGATCTCAGTCTTCCAAGTAGCTAGGTTTATAGGTATGAGCCACTGGTGCCTGGCTTGTGTTGCTTATTTTAGAGGTATGATCTCTATTTATACCTTTGCCAGCCTGGACAGCAATCCTCCTCCTATTTTTGTTACCTTGCATAGCTAGGGAAGACAGGTGCATGCCACTGTACCCAGCCATTGAAATGGGGTCTCATGAGCTTTGTGCCATGTTGGCCTTCAATCATAATCCTCTCCTCAATCTCTACCTCCCAAGTAGCCAGGATTACAGGCTTAAGCCACTGAGCCTAGCCAAGAAACTCATAAGGCAGTTTAAGCAGCCTCAAAAAATAAAAGAAGCATGAACCTTTTAATAGTTATAGTGTCAGTTGTATTATTTGAAATATTCCATAGTTATAAAGATGATAATATGAACCTGTCATCTAATTTGAAATTCTGAAAAGCCCAAACAGAAAATACAAAACAGAAAAAGAACATTATAATGTTATTAGGAGGATGTTTAACAAAAGCAGCTTTTTAAAAAAATTACTAATTAGAAAACCAAAAAAAATTACTCAAAGTAATTTGACATATTCTGTTGTGTGAACACATCACTGAATTCATAGTATGTCTAATGAATGGCAGTTTAAAAAGTAAAGGAACATCAAATAGGGGTGGGGTGAGAAAAAAAACTAACAGTTTTATAGGAAATCAGTATGCCCTATTAAACATTGTTTTCAAGTACACTTAATACATGCATCAACTGCAAGTGGCCAAGCTTTTTCAAGTCATTTTATATAAAGCATGTAAACTACTGATCTTTATCAGTATTTTCTAAATGTTAAATATGAATGAGTAAATATTAACATTCATGCAAAAATATTTGAAATTAAAAATATCTTACTAAATCAGCCCCTGCTTGAAGCAATACATCGGCAACGTCCGTATGTCCATTTTCACAAGCATAGGTTAGGGCTGTGTCTCCTGTTGCTGTTGTAGCATGTACATTAGCTCCTAGCAAACAAACAAACAAAAATATCACAAGTTTACTTTGTGAACTGTAGAATTATATTAGATGGTCCAAATTTGCAATCTGGTAAAACTGAAGAATTCAAAATGTGAAAGCATCATCAGAATTCATTTTTTGGGGGGTGGAGGAGCACTGGGACTTGAACTCAGGGTCTCACACTGTCTAGGCAGGCATTCTTACCAATTTCTTCTATGGGTTTTTTTGAGATTGGGTCTCATGAACTATTTGCCTGGGTTGGCTGTAAACAGTGATCCTCCAGATCTGTGCCTGCTGAGTAGCCAGGATTATAGGAATGAGCCACCGGTGCCCAGCCAGAATATGTTTTAGGCTTCCTTATCTTCCTTTAAATACACTCCATAAAAATACTTTTAGTCTCACAAAAAAAGTAGTAAGCCAAGTGACCTTAAAACACAGAAATTTGCCAGTATACCCTAATAAAAATACCCTAAGAATAGAAGAGCTACAAAAACAAACCAAAGAAATAAAAATGTTTTAAACAATTAATGGTTTTGGAAATCATACTGATGCTATTGTTATTGGTTTGTATTCTGAGATAGCTCTAAGGTATTTATTTTACAAATCAAATATGAGTAAATATTCAGTAAGAACCAAAATTTTTGGCGTGGTTAAGAGAAAACACAAGATTAATGAGGTTAAATAAAAATCCTACGGTTCTGAGTTGGAAGTATTCACATAAATTCATAATGTATTTTTTAATCTGTAAGAAAAATACATATTTCCTAACCAACTGAAAAGGCCTAGAGACAATGACAGACCAAGCAGAAAATGCATTTGTAGGTTGTCACTGTAGTCTCTAAATACCAATTTCTACTAAATAGGATTAGAGCTTCTTAGAGAAATGACTGATTCTAAGACTAAGCAGGAAATGCGTAAAAGGAGTCTAGAAAACTTTACCACATCAGAAGGCAAGGAAACTGTAATAGACTATAATGAAATCATATCAAAGAACTTGAGCTAATCTTATCGACAAACGATTCACATTGTCCCACTTTTTATACATTTATTTATTTATTTATTTGAGTAGCTAAGATTACAGGCATGAGCCTAAGAAGCCCAGGACTTCATATATACTAGGCAAGCACTCTACCTCTGAGGTACATCACCAGCCCAATTTTATGTCTAATTGACAAATAATACTTAAAAATGTGTACACTATAATTAAATCAAGCAATTAACATGTCTATCACTTCACATACTTATTTGCTTATGGTGAGAACATCTAGATCTACTCTTTCTGAAATTTTGAAATATATACTACATGATTTTTAACTATAGCTACCATGCTGTGCCAATAGATCTCTCCCCTTTCCCTGTGTACTCTTCACCCCTCCCTCTACCCCAAGACTCCAGTAAATACCATTCTACTCTCTATTTGTGTAAGTTCAGTTTTTTTTAGATTCCACATATAAGTGAAGCATTATTGTATTTTTCTTTCTGTGCTACAGGCATTTTATTTTTAAAGCTACATACCAGCAGCCAGCAAATATTTAACCAACTCCAGATGTCCCTCCTGAGAAGCCTCCATCAGAGGTGTGGAGCAGCCAAGTTCTATATCAGCCCCTGCCTTAATCAGGAAGTCTGCAACTTCAGAAAATCCTCCACAGCAAGCCAAAGTAAGAGCAGTTTCTTGGGTTTCTTCTGTCTGGGCATTTATATTTGCTCCTAAAAAAACATAAAATGAGAAAATTAGTTGTAAGAGAATTATAATAAAGATAATATGATTTGTGATTATCATTTCTGTCTTCTCCTGGTCTTCCTTCCCCGGTGTTAAGAATTTATTTTTGTTATCAGTGCAAAAAACCCCAGTATTCTAGTGTAGTAAACTTGACTGATAATGACCTAAAACACTCAATGAAAACTAATTTTCTTTTAAGAGAGGTACAACTGTTTTACCTTGTGCTAATAGCAGTGCCACCATCTCTTCATGTCCTTCTCGAGCAGCTTCCATCAAGGGAGTGTATCCTTCATCATTAACTTCTTCAAGATTCGCTCCCCTTTCAATTAGCAGAGCTGCCAACTCAACGTGTCCTCCACAGGCAGCTAGTGTCAAGGGAGACTCAAATGAATCTGCAGGCATGTTCACTTGAGCACCACTATCCAAAAGCAAACGTGCCACTTCTACATGTCCATCCTGGAGATTTTCGGAGGTAAAGCAAAGAGAGAATGTTTTTTGTTTTGAGATTTTTGTTTAAGCAAGAGAAGATAAGCAAAAGATTAAAGACATAAAGGAATATTAGAGGACTTAGCTTAGATGCCCATCTGAGCCTTTTCAAAACTTCACTGGTATTATTTTTAAAATAATGTTTAAAATAATTTTACCTTAATTTTGACCAAGCCTAAAGTGTTCTAACACAATTAGACTTGGTGACTTACAGTTACAATTCTAAACAATTTTAAATTTCCATATACTTTGAAGTTTTAAAAACTATTAAACCCATTGTTAACAGTACCTACTATTTATACAACTGCCAGGTGAAATACAGCCATACCTTCACAGTGAGAGGGTGTTAAGTTCAAGTGTAGAAACTGTATTAGAACTATTTTATAAACAAAGGCTTGGCAACAACAACAAACAAACAAAAAGCACAATAAACTGTGAAGTCATTATCACTTGAGGAATATGTCCCCAGAATAAACCTCTGTGGATTGAGCCTGCCCTATATATTCCTCATCACAGTAGCTTGCTGTATCAAGACAAAGAATTTTACAAAGATATTTTTAACCAAATTACTAAATCATCTGATATACTGAGTTATTGGTATTTGAAATACATTTTGAATTGAAAAGAAAATTAGGATTTATAAATGTCTTCAGATCAAGAAATTGCTATTGTAACCTACAGATAGATACAATTGGCTAGGTACCTAGGCCCTAGGCGTCACTTGAATTATTTGATTTGAATTTATTTAGATTTTTCAAACTCTATAGATTCTGCTAACCTATTGAGTTCATGAATTAGAAGAGTAACTGTACTAGGCACTTTCTGATATTAAGAAACAATATTATTTCTGCCAAAGGAAAAAAAATTAAAAATTAAGAACTAAAAAAAATTAGAATCTTAAAGGTCTAATATCAGCATTATAATTTTACTTTTTAAAAAACTAAGACTTTGGTCTTAGTAGCCGTAATTGGGATTACTCTCCTACCACAAACAACTTTAAAAGCTGGGGAAAAAAGTGTGTGTGTGTGTTTCTAGTAAGTGAAGAAATGGGACAGAAAAGTTGGGCAACAATCACCAAAAGAAAGGAACACATGAGATATCCTCCATTCATTCCAGCTTTCTCCCTGTGTTCCTTCCAAACTGGCCAAGGGAAACAGACCCTAAATAGAGAATGACTATTTTGCTGGAAAATGAAACAAACATCAGAATACAAGGCAGCTAAGATAGTTAGAAATTAAAGAATGGATTTTAAGGCTCCAGAGAAAAGGAAAACACAGAGAAGGATCCCAAAACTCTCTATAAAAGTCTCTTCAGATACTTGGGCAACTCCTGAGCTGAAAACACCAAGGCTGAAACTCCAGGATGCCCAGCAGAGAATAGATGCTAAAAGGCTGGAGATGTTGAGAGCTCAGGATTAGCCCAAATGGATAGACAATGGTGAATACCACAGGCTTTCAGTTTAGATGATAGGTCATCCTCATGGACAAAGCACAAGGACTAAGTAGAAGTAAGGCAAAATTGAGTCTCAATAGGATCAAAGTGATCCACTTATACAGGCGCACCAGAACAAAACTTAATGGTCTTAATGAAGGACAGAATAATCAAGAGCTTCTAAAGGTATCATCCATAAGGTATGACTTACTGAAAAATTAACTAGACAAATTAAGAGACAGAAAACACGTGACTTATAATCCAAATATGAAATAATCAATGAAAGCAATCTCACTAATGTGTTAAAGAAAATAAACAAAAAAATGGATGAACAAATTGACAGAATCAGAACATAACATACCAATAATTATATAAAATGTAAAAGAGCTAAATAAACCAATTAAAAAATAGAATGACAGTGAGTTACAAAGTATGATCCAAATATAATATTATCTGTAATTCAGACTGCAGTGTTATGAATTACAGGTTAAAAGAAAAGAATATAGTTTGCAAGAACCACTTCTAAAAGAACCAGTGCAAAAGGACTACAGACATGGCTCAAGTGGCAGAATATCTGTTTTGCGAACATGAAGCACTAAGTTCAAACCCCTGTCCCACCAAAAAACACATAAAGCAAACATTAATTAGAAGAAAGAAGGAATAGCTATAATAGCAAATAAAGGAAACCTCAGGGGGGGGAAAAAAAAATCACCAGAGACAAAGACTTCATATAATAATAAAAAAGGTCAAACCAATCTCAAAACTATGCATATGCCAAACAAGAGTTCAAAAAATGTGATTTGAGCCACTCCACTAGCCCTTTTTTGCACAGGCCCTGAGTTTAAAGAAAAAAAAAAACTACATATGTATATATAATTCTAGATTGGCATGTTTATAAGAAACAACTAAACACTAATAGGTTATTAAGAGGATATGCTCTCAAAATATCTAAGGCATATTTTAAGGTCAGTTTTCTTGATAAGATTTTACTATGAAGCTATAAAAATATAAGAAATATACCTACTATCTACAAAATTAAGGTTCTGTTAATATCTTTAAAGCCAAACACATTACTTTAAGATTACATGTTGTGGGCTGGTGGAGTGGCTCAAGGAGTAGAATGCCTGCCTAGCAAATGTGAGGCCCTAAGATCAAACCCCAGTACCATACAAAAACCAAGATTACAAGCTACTATCCTCTTCCAAAAGCACATATTTTAAAGCATTGACTGTGTTTAATTTAGAATTATCTTAAGAAATTATATGAACCAAATACAAATTAATAATTCTCAGCAGATTAAAGTGAGTGCAATTAAACTTACCATGCAAGCCTCCATTAAGGCAGTGTGCATCTCATCTGTTTTGTGCTCTTGATCTGCACCAGCTTCAAGTAGGAATCGAACCATATCCAAATGACCTTAAAAAAAAATAGTTTTAAAAGTGACTATCAATTAAATATGCAAGTGTTAAAATGGAAAATCTTTTTCTCTCAGGTACCTATATACAATTTTTTAGTACTTATTTTGAATTCAATGACAATTCTACAAAGCCAACCCAAAACAATAGCCAGCTCTCATCAAGGTATTATTATCTACATTTTAAAAATTGAATTGATCCAACAGAACATAATTCTTTACTTAAGTAAAGCAATAATGCATATTCTTTCATTTAATCTATATAAACTACTTATCAAATCAAAACACTGAAATCAAATAGAAAGCCAAGTAAAGTATCTTTAGATATTTTCTAGAAAAACACTTAAAAATAACCATAAACTCACTGTGGCAATGAGTAGGCATAGAAAACTCCGTTTAAAATAATCCCAAGCCTCTTAACAGACACATTTAATATATAAAAGGCCTTAACAGTCAATAAGGAAAAAAATAAACACTCTAGTAGAAAAATGGGTGAAGGATATGAAATGGTAATTCAAAAAAGAAATACAAATGAATATTAAACTGATGAAAAGATATAAAATCTTCCTATTAAAGAAATACAAATTAAAACGAAACACCATTTCTTAACTATCAAAATGGCAAATATTAAAAAGAATGATAATACCCAGTGTTGGTGAGGGTGTAAGGTGGGATAAAGGACACTCTCAAACACTGCAGGTGGGAGTGTAAATTGGCTCAACCTTTCTAGAAGGCAATTTGGCAATATGTATCAAAAGCCTTAAAAATGTCCATACCCTTTGACCAAGCAATTCCACTTCCAGGAATTTATCCTAAGGAAATAATCAGAGATTAGGCAAAAATGTCTGCACAAGGATGTTATCACAGTGTTTTCAATAATAGTGAAAAACTGGGAACAATTCAAGTGTCCAACCAAAGGCAATTATGGTGTATCCATTTGATCTCTTTGGCAGAGACAGCTAGCTCCCTATAAAATACCCATGCCTATTCTAACCAAATTCCAATTTTATCTGGGTGGCAACATACCTGACTAAAATAACTACACTTCCAAATTTAAGTGGGAGCTACAAGGCAAAACTTCTAGGAGGACTCTTTGAAGGGCACTCCCTATTTTGCTCTTATCGTCTTCCTCCTTCCTAGAATATGAACTGCTGGAGCTCTAGCTACCCTCTTGGCTTATAGGTAACCTTGTAGAAAGAAATCACATACTTGAATGGTAGAAAAGAAAAACAGAATTCTGAGATCTTAATGACAATTGAACTACATTCTAGCCCCAGACTGCTACTCTTGGTCTTCTTTTTTCAAATCATTATTGATTTGGGCTTTATGATATATGCACCCAAATATAAGCTAAACTGAAATACTATGTGATCGAGAACATTTACTGAGATGGGAAAATGTTCGTGATATACTGCTAAAAAAATAAGCAGACTATTAAAAAAGTGTTGAGTATGATTTCATATATATGTATTTGTTTAGAAACACTTAAAAATACAGTGAAAGTACATACACTATAATATTTATACAGCAGGATTACATGTCATTTCAAACTTTCTTTGTACTATCCCATATTTTTCAGGTTTTCTATATTGTGTGTATTAGTATTTTTATGTGTGTATTATTATTTTTAAATAAAGGCTGGAAAGAATCATGTAAAATAAAATAATGGAAACTCCATCTGTACTACATGGTTGGGTTGACTTCATGGCTAATTGAATAAATTTGAAAATAATAAAGAAACATACACTGGGAATCTATACTATTGAAAATACAAACGAAAATGGGCTTTCTATATAATCTCTTAATTTTATATAACAGGGAAAACAACATAAAGTTAACTCAAATACTTAATACTCAAATATTCAAAGTTTTTATGAAAAATTATAAATATTAATACACATATAGAGTACCTTTGTAGCATGCAAGTGTAAGAGCACTTTCTTTGAATTCATTAGAATGAGTATTGATGCCTGCACCATGCTCTAGCAGAACTCGTGCAACTTCCACATGACCTGCACTGGCTGCTTCCATTAAGGGGGTATGCCCATTTTCATTATGATCTTCTATATTTGCACCTTCATTAAGTAGCACTTTCACAATGTCAACAAATCCTCCAGCACAGGCATAAGTTAGTGCAGTGTTTCCTAACAAAAAATAAAAGGAAACACAAAATTATGACACAAGAGATACAAGTACAATTATGCTACTGCTCTAGTTATACCTCTTCAATTACTTTACATAAACTACTACAACTACAATCTCAATTTTTTTTGTCATTAGCTAGAAGCATGATCTTAATTTTCTCACTGACTAAATGATTTCCTTAAAAACTCAATACATAGTCCAATCCCCTTGTTGTGTTTGCCCTTGATCTAATGTCCACATATGAGGGAGAACATACGATTTTTGGTTTTTTTTGAGCCAGGCTAACCTCACTCAGAATGAGCACATGATAAAAGCAAGAGCACACAGGGAGGGGTGAGGATAGGTAAGACACCTAAAAAACTAGCTAGCATTTGTTGCCCTTAACGCAGAGAAACTAAAGCAGATACCTCAAAGCAACTGAGGCCAATAGGAAAAGGGGAACAGGTACTAGAGAAAAGGTTAGATCAAAAAGAATTAACCTAGAAGGTAACACCCACGCACAGGAAATCAATGTGAGTCAATGCCCTGTATAGCTATCCTTATCTCAACCAGCAAAAACTCTTGTTCCTTCCTATTATTGCTTATACTCTCTCTACAACAAGATTAGAAATAAGGGCAAAATAGTTTCTGCTGGGTATTGGGGGGGGGAGGGAGGGGGCGGAGTGGGTGGTAAGGGAGGGGGTGGGGGCAGTGGGGAGAAATGAACCAATCCTTGTATGCACATATGAATAATAAAAGAAAAATGAAAAAAAAAAACTCAATACAGAAGATGACATATTATAAATGTCTAAAAATATAGTATGTCTGGGAAAGGCAAATCTATAGAGACAGAAAATCGACCAGTGCTTGTCTGAAACTGAAAAGACTACAAATAGACAGTGATCTTTTTGTGGTGATGGAAATGTTTTAGAATTAGATTGTAGTGATGACTGCACAACTTTAGAAATCTACTAGAAAATTACTGTACACTTAAAACACGAAAAATATATCTTGATAAAGTATGTGTGGTGGGAGGGTTGTTAGTTTTTTCTTCTTTTTTTTAAAAAAGGAAGCAGCCTGGCACTAGTGGCTCACACCTATAATCCTAGCTACTTGGGAGGTTGGCATCGGGAGAATCATGGTTCAAAGTCAGTCCAGGCAAGTATTTATGAGACCTCCCCCAATTCCAAAAGAACCAAAGCAAAATGGACTGGAGGTATGGCTCAAATGGTAGAGCATGTGCTTTGCAAACACAAAGCCCTGAGTTCAAACCCCAGTCTCAGAAAAAAAAAAAAAATTAAAAAAAAAGGAACCAGCTACATTTAGGTGTTTGTTGTTTGTTTTTGGTAGTATTGGGGTTTGAACTCAGGAGTCTCATGCTTGGTTGGCAGGTACTACCACTTGAGATACTCCACCAGCCCAGCAGCTACATTTGGATTAGACCACAAAAGGTGAGTAGGGAACTAGGGATATGGTTCAATGGTAAGAGCACTTGTCTGTGGCATGTACAAGGCCCTGGGTTCAATCCCCAGTAATACACATAATCTTCATCATTAAATGTTATCCTGCACTTAAATGAACTTGACTAGGAATATCTGGTGAGAAGATGAAGTAATTTCCTTCTCAAAATTTTCCCAATGACGTATGAGTTAAAGCCATTAGTGTAATGTATACACAAGTAAATGTAAAAACAATAAAAATTTAAAAACAAACAAAAAAAGCCATCAGTGGAGAAGTTCCAAACTGTTTGGAAGTGGAGAAGTTTCAAACTGTTCCAAAAACCTCAAAATCCCCCACTCCATTCCCCTTACTATAGATTCCTAAAAACCTACAGAATGAGATAGGTAACCTAGGGACCAGGGCCTCACCATTACTAGGCAGCCGTTATACCTCTTGAGCTGCTCTATTAGCCCTGAAAATTACTTTAAAGCCCAATGAATTCAATAATCTCCAATCTCCAAGAATCCTCAAGGAGAAATTTAAAAATTTCTTTGATGGAAGTACTCATCCAAAGAGTATATACACTGCATGATGCTGTTAACTAGACCAAGTTAATTTTTTGGAAGACTTATGCTTTTTTTCCCCCAGTACTAGGATTTGAACTTTTTTTTTTTTATTCATATGTGTATACAAGGCTTGGGTCATTTCTCCCCCCTGCCCCCACCCCCTCCCTTACCACCCACTCTGTCCCCTCTCTCTCCTCCCCACCCCCTCAATACCCAGCAGAAACTATTTTGCCCTTATTTCTAATTTTGTTGTAGAGAGAGTAAGCAATAATAGGAAGGAACAAGGGTTTTTGCTGGTTAAGATAAGGATAGCTATACAGGGAGTGGTTGTACTAGTTTACATTCCCACCAACAGTGTAAGAGGGTTCCTTTATCCCCCACATCCTCGCCAACACCTGTTGGTGGTGGTGTTGCTAATGAGGGCTATTCTAACAGGGGTGAGGTGGAATCTTAGTGTGGTTTTAATTTGCATCTCCTTTATTGCTAGAGATGGTGAGCATTTTTTCATGTGTTTTTTGGCCATTTGAATTTCTTCTTTTGAGAAAGTTCTGTTTAGTTCACTTGCCCGTTTCTTTATTGGTTCATTAATTTTGGGAGAATTTAGTTTTTTAAGTTCCCTATATATTCTGGTTATCAGTCCTTTGTCTGATGTATAGTTGGCAAATATTTTCTCCCACTCTGTGGGTATTCTCTTCAGTTTAGAGACCATTTCTTTTGTTGAGCAGAAGCTTTTTAGTTTTATGAAGTCCCATTTATCTATGCTATCTCTTAGTTGCTGTGCTGCTGGGGTTCCATTCAGAAAGTTCTTACCTATACCTACTAATTCCAGAGTATTTCCTACTCTTTCCTGTATCAACTTTAGAGTTTGGGGTCTGATATTAAGATCCTTGATCCATTTTGAGTTAATATTGGTATAGGGTGATATACATGGATCTAGTTTCAGTTTTTTGAAGACTGCTAACCAGTTTTCCCAGCAGTTTTTGTTGAAGAGGCTGTCTTTTCTCCATCGTATATTTTTAGCTCCTTTGTCAAAGACAAGTTGGTTATAGTTGTGTGGCTTCATATCTGGGTCCTCTATTCTGTTCCACTGGTCTTCGTGTCTGTTTTTGTGCCAGTACCATGCTGTTTTTATTGTTATTGCTTTGTAATACAGTTTGAAGTCAGGTATCGTGATACCTCCAGCATTGCTCTTTTGACTGAGTATTACCTTGGCTATTCGTGGCCTCTTGTGTTTCCATATAAATTTAATGGTAGATTTTTCAATCTCTTTAATGAATGTCATTGGAATTTTGATGGGAATTGCATTAAACATGTAGATTACCTTTGGGAGTATAGACATTTTTACTATGTTGATTCTACCAATCCATGAGCATGGGAGATCTCTCCACTTTCTATAGTCTTCCTCAATCTCTTTCTTCAGAAATTTATGGTATTCCTTGTAGAGGTCGTTCACATCCTTTGTTAGGTTTACACCTAGGTATTTGATTTTTTTTCAGGCTATTGTAAGTGGAATTGTTTTCATATATTCTTTCTCAGTTTGTTCATTATTAGTAAGACCAAGTAATTTAATTAACTTAATTGTAAATCTTTTGCTGTTCCCCTCCCACACCAAAATGGTATGGCATTGTAGGAATGCAATGTAATATTATACTTCCTTGAAAAATGTTAATAAAGAATAGTTAATCAAATAGAAAATAAGTAAAATCAAGCAAAATTGCACATAGGTATGCACCTTTATACCTCAAAAATGTTGGAAGAAATTAAATATATTAACATGGTAATGATGGTATATTCTGTGCCACAGAAATTACAGGAGAGTAATCTTTGATTCTTTTCTGCTTTTCCACATTTCTCAAGTGTTCTTACAATGTCTACATATTACTTTTATAATTAGATAAAAAATTAAGTCTAATGGCTCATACCAACTTTCTTTTACATAAACATAAGATATTTTCTGTGTTAAATAAATGACAGGCAGAGTGGCAAGCCTTTCTAAGATAAGTTTTATCATTTTTATATTGAAATTTCATATAAAAACAGAAAAAAATTAGCTTGGTGGGAGGTGGCAGTAATGGTGGTGATAGCAGAAGCAGTAATAATAATAACATTAATATTAATATTAGTATTATGTTGAAACTGTCCAGTTGTATATGTGTTACTTTATATTGTCTCTTTGACTAACTGACAACCTACTTAAGGATAGAGATTATACTTGAGGCCTCTAAAACTATGAACTTTTGTAATATAATAAATATTTGCTGAAAAAATTCTGGCAAGGGTTTATTATAAATAGGCCATTTTATTCTTTTCAAACACTTCCTCAGCTTATCAAAACACTTTTAATATTTATCTAAAAATCTAATGAAAGGCTGGCAGAATGGTTCAAGTGTTAAGCGCCTGCCTAGCAAATGTGAGGTTCTGAGTTCAAACCCTGGTACCACCAAAAAAAAAAAATGTATTACTCAAAATTACTCCTTTCTTTCAATATGATATAACTTAGAAACATTTAATTTTTGTTTTTTGCCAGTACTGGGTTTGAACTCAGGGCCTTCTGCTTACTAGGTAGGCATTCTATCACTTGATACCTTTAGTCCTTTTTTGCTATAGTTATTTTTCTGATAGGGTCTTGTATTTTTGCCCACGGCCAGTCTCATACAGCCTCCGGCATACCTGGGATGACAGGTGTGCATGCTCATATAAACCATGTCCAGTTTATTGGTCAAGATGGGTTCTTGCTAACTCCTGTCCCAACTGACCTGGAATCATGATCCTCCCAATCTCTATGGGAGGATTAGAGAGGTAAGCCACACACTTCGCCCCATTAACATTTTCTTTTTATACACATTCATTTTTTAAATGTTTTTTAACTTCTCCTTTATCACTACAGATTTACTCATAAGACAATTTATTGACTTAGGTACAGTTTCCTTCTGACACATATTTTTCATCTACATTTACAACATGACCCAATACGACAGGTACATATTCTCCTCAATGTAACTCTTTCAAAAGAAATACTTCTTTAAAAGACCTTTTGGTCTGCCACTTATTTCTTTCCTATTTTGTTTTGTGGGTGGGGAAATGCTTTAACCATCTAACCACAAGAAACTAAAGATTATTTTAAAGGTTCAGCAAAAAGACTATTTCAGAACCCCATCTATATAGAATTCAATTTTTTAGCCCTCTCAGAAGTTATACAAGTTAATGTTACTACAAAAAAGAAAGTAGTCAGCAAAACAACCTGCAATCCGTTCTAAGGAGTCTTATTCATTTAAAAAATAAATTAAGCTGCATTTAACATTTATTTAGTGGAATGGAAAACTGATACGCTTTCATTACTTAATTTTTTAAAAAGCTATGTGGTTACTTCACTAGCACATAAATTAAACCCAAGGAAACCCATTATCAAATATATATATATATATATATAACTCAAGACAGATGACCATATGCAATACATAAACAACTAAAAGAGTATTAGTACTAGGGTAGTTTAGCTTTTATGCTATACAAGAATATCTTATAATAAAAATATTCAGCATACTTCACATAAAAATTCCTGTGGGGATAAACACTCTCAAATTACTCTATAATCTAAAGTCAGGGGGTTATATTTAAATCAAATAAAGAATTATAAGAAATATAGTTCATAACTTTGCCTCATTATGCATCATATATCATAGGGGAAAAAACTGTAACAGAAAAACTTTTTTCTTTTCGGTACTGGGATTTGAACTGAAGGCCTTGTACTTGGTAGGCAGGTACGCTATCACTTGAACCACATACACAACCCTTTTTACTTTAGTTGTTTTCTTTTGTTTATTTTTTGGTGGTACTGAAGCTTGAACTCAGGGCTTCATGCTTGCAAAGATGGTGCTCTACCACTTGAGCCACACCTCCAACCCTTTAGATATTTATGAATAAAGTCTTACATTTATGTCCACAATGGGTTGAACCATGATCCCCCTATTTATACTTCTTGAGTAGCTGGGATAACAGACTAAGAGATGTCACCATGCCCACCTATTTTTACTGTTTGAGATAGGATCTCACTAACTGTTTGCCCAGGCTGGTCCACATCCTCCTGAATTCCATCTTCGTAACAGCTAGGATTATAGGCATGAGCCACCATGCCCAGCATAATCTTGATAGGTTTGGGTTTGTTTTTTTTTTTTTTTTTTTTGTCACAGGATCTTGCTTTGTAACCCAGAATGACCCAGAACTATGTAGCTCAAGCTACATAGTTAACTTTAGATTCTCCTAGCTGTGCCTTCAAGTGCTGGGATTACAGGCCTGTGGCACCAGGCACCCTGACCCTAAATTTGTTTTAAAGATTGATTTTTTTAAAGACAGGGTCTCATTATGTAGCCAGGCCAGATTTGTACTCATAATCCTCCTTCCTCAGTTTCCCATGTGCTGCAGTTACAGGTGTGCCATGTACCAAATTGTTGTAGAGACTTTTGAAACCTGGAATGATGCACACTTATAATCCTAGCACTACAGAGAGTAAGGCAAGAAGACTGTGAACTGATACCAGGTGAGACTTTGCCCCCCCCGCCCCCCCACCACCAAAAAAGACTTTTACATATACCAAATTAAATTGCATTTTACTTAGAGATTCTATACAAAAAGTTTAGATTTTTTTTTCCATAGGTTACATTAGTTTTTCTCAGTAAT
This sequence comes from Castor canadensis, assembly GCF_047511655.1. Classification (NCBI taxonomy): domain Eukaryota; kingdom Metazoa; phylum Chordata; class Mammalia; order Rodentia; family Castoridae; genus Castor; species Castor canadensis. Next base: position 78,846,359 of record NC_133391.1, read on the forward strand.
AAATTTTTACCCATTACAATTAATCACATTAATTTTTCTCTTATTTAAATATCATTCTTTACATACCTGTTGCAGACTGGGAGTTGACATCTGCATCATGAAGAAGTAATAATTTTACAATATCTAAATAACCTCCACTGGAAGCTGCCATCAAAGGAGTTATGTCTCCTTTATTCCCTCGATCTTCAACATTAGCATGCATAGCTAGCAATACCTTTAAAACACATACACACACACGCACACACACGCGCGCGCACACACACACACACACACACACACAGAGAAAGAAATTGTTAGTTTTTATTATTAATAGTATTACTAGAGAAAATCCTGAATCTGGGAAAATAATCTTTTACAGTAGTGATGGAAATAAATCAAAAGTAATCACACTTTGGGAAAACATATCAATTTTCACTGGCCACAATGCCTGATCAGATGCCATGTTTTACAATGCCGTTACATATTAATCTTGAAATAAAGTAAGCTCTCATTACCTATCTTATTATAAAACGTGACTGCTCTTGTCAAAGAATTTATGTTATGCTTAAGGTTGTCTGGCAAGAGCAGCAAAAATGGCTATATCCCAATATTGATCTAACACACGAGAAAAAAATTTGAAAGAATTAGGGTAATCTGAATACAATGAAAACAAACCTCTACTTTCCATTATAATTTGATTTTGTTGTTTTGTTTTAGATTTTTTTGAGACAGGGTCTCCCTATCTAGACCAGCCTGGCCTGGAACTCACTATACAGCCTAGGCTAATCTCAAACTTTTGATCCTCCTCCCTCAGACTCCCAAGTGCTGGGATTATAGGCATGTATCACCACACCTACCTTAGTTATGTATTATTTTTAAAAACAAGTTTAAAATATGATTATTATTTCTCTTTCTTACTCATTAGGATTAACTTTAAGTAAGTGGCGGAAAAATGAAACATGCCCATTACATGTACAGGCAAAAAAATTGAACTGTCTACTTCTATTTTACGTAATCCCAAAAAGAAAAAGGGGAAGGGGAGACCCTAGCCTCTAATTATAATTTCCTTTAAAGTAATGAAAATAAATAAAACATCAAAACTCTTCTGCAATTTTAATTACTAAAAATGATTTGTGCTTACTTGTGCTAATTCATAATACCCTGCTGAACAAGCCAAACAGAGCAGGCTTTCTCCTTCTTCAGTATGTTCATTTACACTTCTGCCTTCATCTAGCAATTTACGAACAGCATTCACATCTCCATCTGAGCAAGCTTCTGCCAGACTGCGACTGAAAACAAAACCATTGAACAATTAACTAAGAGAAAGACTCAGGATCCTATGATAAGAAATTACATAAAATATAGTCATACACAGAAAAATGTTTAAGATAAAATTGAATGAACATCTTATTTGCTGAGCATGCTATTTGCAGCTCTAATTATTCATGTACTTCAATTAAGCCAAAATGTGAATTTGAAAATAGCTGTCACTTTTATCTTTCAAAATCTTCCCGGTAAACTAAGTACTTTTATATTTGAAGTTGATTTCTAAAAGACAATAAGCAGTCTTCAAAACAGACACTTGGGGTGTAGAGTTGGTAAAGCACCTATCTCGCAAGCATGAGGTCCTGAGTTCAAACCCCATACCGCCAAAAGAAAAAAAAGAAAAAAGCAAATTTATACTTTCTCAGGCAACTAATAAAGACAGTGTTTAATTATGGAGTTCAGAATTAAAGCACTATGTATTTTCTGCTTTTAAAGTGTCCAGATTTTGACTGGTAAACTAAGTGCTTTTTTATCTGAAGGTGACTTAAAAATCTTTTAACATATTGTAACAAATACTGTGCATTGGACCCTTAGCTTTTGTTTTTGTGTCAGTCATATAGGGGTTTGAACTCAGGACCTTGCACTTGCTAGGGAGGTGATCTACTACTTGAGCCACACCTTCAGCCCTAGATACACAAGTTTTTTTAATTCCCAAAGACATTTTAGGATATGATCCTATGGCTTTTATAATCTTATTTGGAAACATTGAAGGTGAAAATCTAAGTAAACAATTCCACTATAAAATGACTAACTAGAACAGTAAATCTTGAAATTTAATGTGTATATAAATCATGCACATTTCTTGATAAAATGCAGATTCTAACTTCAGTACATCTGCGGCAGGGTCCAGGATTCTGCATTTCTAACAAGCTCTGATGTGATGCTGATACTCTTAGTTCATCAACCATATCTGAATAGCATGCAACTATATTACTGCATTAGTGACTATTTCATTTATTACTAATCGATCAGTCATTTTAGAGTTTACAACTATAAACTTTATAAGCAGAAACCAGGGCCAGGCATGGTGGCATGTTCCTGTAATTCCAGCCATTAGGGAGGTAGAGATTGGGAGCATCATGGCTCAAGGCCAGCCCAGGCAAAAAGTTAGTGAAACTTCATCTCCATAAAACAAGCCAGGCATTGTGGTATACACCAGTAATCCCAGCTACACAAGAGGTATAGGTAGAGTAGCTCTGTCCAAAGCCAGTCCTGGGCATTACAGCACAAAATCCTATCTGAAAAATAACTAGGGTTCGGCGTGACTGAAGCTGTAAAATGCCTGCCTTGTGTTCAAACCCCAGAACCTTCAAAAAATAAAAAGCAAGCCAGGTGCCGGTGGCTCATGCATGTAATCCTAGCTACTCAAGAAGCAGAGATCAGGAGGGGTACAGGCCCTGAGTTCAAACTCCAGGACAGAGAAAAAAGAAAAAAGAAAAGAACAGAAACCAGGTCTTACTCAGTTTGGATTTCCCATATATCCTATATAGAACATTTCACAAAATTATTTAATGAGCACTGAATGTAAAAATAAAAATATAAGACTGGGGATGTGGCTCAAGTACTTGAGTGCCTGTCTAGTAAATATGAGGTCCTGAATTCAATCCCCAGTACCACAAAAATAAGTCAGTTTTTTAAATCTATTTAATAGGTATATATTTACATATTCATTTAAAATGCAATATCCATTTGATCAATTTTTATAAGCTCTTCCAAAAGATGTATTTAACCAAAATTGGCTATTTCCCAAAAATCTACTCAAGAAAATGTCTAATACCCAGTAAAAGTGATTAAACACATACGTGTCCACTTGTCCTGCACTGTGGCTACTTTCTGCTCTCATCCGTGTCAGTGCGGCAGCAGCTTCATCCAGTGCACAACTAACTGAGGATGTCAGTCTCCGGAGTACCTCAGGATCTGCAAACGCTTTACCATCTGCAGTTGACAATTTTCCAATTCCTTCAGTGTGCATCAGTCAGGTAGTGCAGAGGAAAAAACCATGAAAGTGCAAATTGAAATTACGTTTCTAAATACTATTATCTATCACAAAGAAATGGCACAGTTTCTATGGATGAGACCAACAGTCAGAAGTTAAGGTTAATAATTTCTATTTTGCCACTAACATCAAAACCCTGGCATAATCACCCATGTTTTAGTGTTTCCATATTTACAATGCACATATTAATTTATCATCTACCTAATTCAAAAGTGACTTAATATAATGCTTATTGTATCGACTAAATCAGATTTCACTCAAATACCGTAAAATCTCTAGTACAGGTATTTGTCTATATTACTTTCAGTAGTAATGAAGGAGACACTCTGTAATGTATTAAATAAGCAATCCAAAATTGTCTTCCTTTAGTCAAATATCTGCTTATATTTTCTGGGGCAACATTTTGAATTAAGCTCACTCTTGTAGGCACCACAACTTAAGGCAAAATAAAAATGAAAAAATAATACATGCAACATCCAGTGAATTTATATCATAATTTGCAAAGAGGTATCACACAGCACCAGGGATGTAGCTCAGTGATAGAGTACTAGCTTGGCATGCAATAAGCCCTAGGTTTCTTGATCCCCAGCACCACCAAAAAAAAAGTACCACATAATTTACTAATAATATAAAATGAACGCAACCTAAAATAGTAATATATCATTTCTGAGCTATTAAATTGACAAAAAAAAAGTTGTCTGGTGTATGAGGTCCTCTCAAAACTGTTCATGGAGATTTTTACTGCTATAAATTTGGGAGACCAATTTGACACTAGACATCAAAACTTTAAATGCAAATAACCCTTGATTCAGTGATGTCCTAGTGTGTTTCTAGAAATCTGTCCTACAGAGATATTAACACAAAAAGGTACAGATGTTAACTAAAGCATATTCGTAACACTGAAAAATTGTAAAATAAGCTAAGTATCCCTCAATAAGGAATTGGCAAATCAACTATTATTGGTAAACAAACTATTACATGAACCTTTAAAAGGAGAAAGATTAACACAACCTGCCATGGAAGGACAGTCACAATAAATATAGTGAACACACACAAAAAAAGGAAAGTTGTATTTTGTATAGCATGATCCTACATCATTTTTTAAATTATGTATTTTCAAACATACACATGTATTTATATTACCACAAAGGGAAAAGTCTGGAAGTATGTGTAAACATTGACAGATAATGAAAAGGCTTTATTACCTACTTACTTCATACCATACACTACTTAAGCAATTTTATAATATGTATTACATTTATGATTTTGAAAAGAAGGAGGTTTGTTGTTGTTGTTCTGTACTTGAGACAAGGTCTCACTATGTAGCTGAGACTGGCCTCGAACTTTTGATTGTTCTGCCTCTGTCTCCCGAGCTCTGGGATTATAGGCATGCACCACCATGCCTGGCTAGAAAAAAAGTTTTAAAGTTCTTAATCTGGCCTTAATTCTTAATTTTTTCCAAGAATCTTAAAGGAAAAAATATTCAACTTTTTTTTCTTCCTTTTTGTTTTTTGAAACAGAGTCTCACTATATAGCCCAGTCTGGCCTCACAATCCTCCTGCCTCAAGGGTGGGATTACAGGCTTAATTTCAATTTAAATTAAGAGTGCCAAGAATTTTACCTTCCTTTAGAAGAAACAGTAACATCTGATACAATCTCATAACTAAAAACATTAAAAAACACAAACTTAAATCTAAAATTCCTCTAAAATGTTATAGGCTCAACACAATGTCCAAAAAACAAATTAAAATATTGAACCACAGAAAAAAAGTATTTGGTAAACAACTAGCTTGCACAGGTCTTAGAAAGGGGCACATTTTTCTAAAATATGTGACAATTTCTTCAGATACAATATCACATCCAGCAATGTTCACAGTTTAAACTGCCAATATCCACAAAGGTTTAAAAATCAATGCTTTGGACTGAATAATAAAGTCATTATTTTCAAGATTCATTTTCTCTCTAACATAATAGGCACAAAAACAAATGATTAAAAGATATCTTACTATTCATATCAGATTAACTAAAAAGAAGAGGGGGAAAGAATGCTTAATGTATCACAAAAGAGTAAGCCCTTAATAAGAATCACGGGGTCCCCAGAATAGAGAAGAGTTTAAAACCCTTACTCTGGCTGGGCATGTTGGCTCACATAAGTAATCCTAGCCATTTGAGAGGCTGTGATCAAGAGGATCATGGTTTGAGGCCAGCCCAGGCAGATAGTTCATAAGACCCTATCTAGAAAATACCCAACACAAAAAAGGGCTGGTGAAGTGGTTCAAGTGGTAAAGCACCTGCCTAGCAAGCATGAGGCCCTGAGTTGAAACCCTAGTACTGCCAAAAACATAAGAGGAAAATGGACTGGAGGTGTGGCTCAAGCAGTAGAGCACCTGCTTTGTAAGTATGAAGCCCTCAATTTAAAACTGCAGTCCCACTAAATCAAACAAAAATTCTTAATTAGGAGTCATGAAGTAGTACTCAGAACATGAGTGAGTACCAGCCTAAACCAGAGAGTAAAAAGATACACTAAAAGGAGTAAACATATTTGAATTTGGCACCAGGCCACCAGTGAGTCATGCCTGTAATTCTAGCTGCTTGGGAGGCTGAGATTGGGAGGATCAAAGTTTGAGGCCAGACCAGGCAAACAGTTCATTAGACTCCATCTTCAAAAACAGAGCAGAAAGGACTAGAGGCATGGCTCAAGTGGTAGAGCACTTGCTTTGCAAGTGTGAAAGGCTATGTTCAAGCCCCAGTCTCACCAAAAAAGAGGGAGAGGGAGGGGACTTCGGCAAAAAAATAGAAATTAACACAGAAAGCACTTTGAGAAGAGAAACATCTTTCTGCACATTTCTCTCTGCTGTAAGCAAAATAAGAGTAAAGTTTTAAAGCACAGGAAAAACAAAAAAATGAAAACCCAGAGGGTGGCATGGAACTCTTTTTATAATATATGCAAAAATCACAACTAGAAGACTCATAAGAAAGTCACATAAAAAGGAAGGGACGCCCTTTGTAATTCATCTTTGCACTGTTTTTTAATTACTAGTCCTGTCCTAAGTTAGAAAATCTTCTGCTGGATATTTAAATGTTTTATACAATCTAATTTTAAGTTTCTATCAGTTCCAAAGATACAGATGGACTAAAAATCAATCTGCCACAAATTCTGTGCTTTTTCAAAATGGGACAAAGTCAAAGGAGTTACAAGATGAGATCAAGTAGACATATTCCTAACATAGCATCTACATCTTTCCAAGAACAATATAAAAATGCTCAATTTCTTTTATATCTTCCTCTTCCCCTGGTCATTAATTAGTGAAATACAAGTTTTTCTTCTCTCAATATGAAATATGTTAAAAAGCTGCTATAATCTTTCTGAATGTCTCTTCTTTAATACTCTGTTTTTTTATTTTTCAGACAGGCTCTCACTAAGTAGTACAGGCTGAACTCGAACTCTCAATCTTCCTGGCTTGGCCTCTCAAGTGCTAAGATTATTGACATGTGCCCACCACACCTGGCCAATACATTGTTTATTAAAGTACTTAAAAGATTAATTAAATTTTCTGTTTTCAGACTTTTTAATTTTCTGTATTTTAATAGCTTTAATATAAATTTAGTGCAATGGAAACTGTGTATAGAAAATAATGAGCAGATTGCACAATACAAACTAGGAAATACTCATTATTGTGAAAAAGCATGTTATCAGATTTTTCTGTTCTTTTTTCTGGAAGTTCTGGGATTTGAACTCAGGGCCTAATGCGTTCAAGGGAGACACTCTGCCAACCTTCAGCCCTTTTGTCCTTTAGTTATTTTTCAGGTAGGGTTTTGCCTTTTCTCCCTGGGCTGTTCTCAGACTTTGATCCTCCTACATACACAGCCTCTCAGGAAGCCAGGATTACAGGTGGAAGTCGCCATGTCCAACTTGTTTGTTGGAATGGGTTCTTGCTAACTTTTTGGCTGGGATGACCTCAAACCATGACCCTACCAATCTCTACCTCCTGTACAGCTGGGATATAGGAATGAACCACCAGGCCCCATCATATCTACCTACATTTTTATTCTATAATGTAGTTGATAATAGGTAAATTTTCATTGATAACTAGCAGATCATCTTACCTTAAAAATATTAGAATCCAAAATTCATTCATTGCTTTTAACCAAGAACTTTTAAAATATAAAATATTAACAATTTCTTTACATGGGTGGCTTACACCTGTAATTCTAGCTACCTGGGAGACTTGAAATTGAAGGCCAGCCCCAGCAAATAGTTCATGAGACTCCCATCTCCAGAAATAATCAGAGCAAAAATGGACTGGAGATGTGGCTTAAACAGTAGAGCTCCTGCTTTGAAAGTGCCCTGAGTTCAAGCCTCAAGTCCCACCAAAAAATTAAAATTAAATTAAAAAAATTAAAGATACGTTTTACATAGATTATAAGTTTTGTATAACATTATATAATTTTGGGATAATCTTCTGTAACTCTACAAAGAGATGCAGACTTTACAAAGATGAAAATAAATAAACAAGTAAATAGATAAATTAAAAGTACCTGCTGCTTCTAGCAACGCTTCTAGTCGTGCCTGTGTCTCTGGATCCACAGTGCGTAAGTCTGCTCCTTCTGCAGTACTTGATAAGAATATCTCTGATGTTGTTTTAAGCACTGGATTATCCAAATCCTCTTGGTCCAAAATAAATGATTCAACCTATTTATGAATTAAAGATGAAACTGGTATTAATTTGAGTAGATTACCTGCAATTTAAGGTATTATTACTTGATATTTGGAATTTAAATACAACCAGATAAATTATTATAGTCACATGAAGCTTTGGCAAAGGACCTATTTTTGGTTTTTTGGCAGTGTAGGGGTTTAAACTCAGGGCCTCGTGCTTGCTAGGCAGTCCCACACCTCCAGCCCTGGGAAAGGACTTTGAGGAACATTTTATCATTGCTAATCTTCAGACACGATGACAGGCATAACCCGAACACATTAGATTAAAGCTTCCCGGAGAGCATTTTATCTTTATGCCCCTAGCACAGAGAATGAAAAGCAATATTTACATATGTTTTTAAAAAATAAAACATGAAACAAGTACATGAACATATTCACTAGGAAGGTATATACAAAACTATATAGGTTTAAAAAAAAAAGCCAGGGCTGGCACAGTGGTTAAGTGGTAGAGCACCTGCCTAGCAAGCAGAAGGCCCTGAGAGTTTAAGCACCAGTACCACAAAAAAAAAAAAAAAAAAAAAAACAGGCATAGTGGTACATGCCTATAATCCCAGCACCAGGGAGGCTGAGGCAGGAGGAACACAAGACCTTGTTCTCAAAAAAACAAAACAAAATTCCACAAAGCATAGCTACTCCACTAAGGCAAGCTCTTCCTCTCTTCTAAATAACTTAATTCTGAGAATAAAAATAAAGCTGAGCACCAGTGGCTTACACCTGTAATCCTAACTACTCAGGAGGCAGAGAGCAGGAGGACTGAGGTTTGGCTGGCCCCAACAAATAGTTCACAAGACCCTCTCCTGAAAATACCCAACACAAAAAAGGGCTGGTACAGTGGCTCAGGTGGTAGAGTGCCTTCCTAGCAAGTGTGACGCCCTAAGTTCAAATCCCAGTACTACCAATCAATCAATAAAAATAAGATTTAACCCACTGCCAAACATTTGGAGTACTATGCATAGGAAAAGTTGATGAAGTTAGAAACCACGCCTATTTGTTCACTGCTCTAACCTCTGGACCTAAGAATAGCTGGTACCTAGAAGGCCTACTTGTTGAAATAAAGGAATGGTATAAGTAAAATCAATTTACAAAAATAAACATGGAATCCTCCAACTTCCATTTTTTTCTGGTATTGGAATTTGAACTCAGGGCCTCACACTTGTAAGGAAGGTGCTCTACCACTTAGGCTACTCCTCCATCCCTTTTTTTTTTTTTTTTTGCTTTAGTTATTTTTCAGATAGGGTCTCATGGCTTCAGACCACGATCCTCCTAACTGCACCTCCATATAGCTGGACTTATAGGTGTGTATCACCATGCCCAGTTTATTTGTTGAAATGGGGTGGGAGTGTGTTCCACTACCTTTTTGCCCAAGCTGGCCTTGAATCAACCTCCAGAGTAGCTGGGATTTCAGGCTTGCATCACCAAGAATAGCAATTTTAAGTGAATTCTTAAAAATTTAAGACGTATCACCTTACTGAGGAGCAGCTTGGAAATGTATTTCAAAACTTTTAAAAGCTAATGCCTTCAACCCACCAATTTCATTTTAAGTAATCTCCTTAAAAAATTATCTAAAAGCCAAACAAATATTAATGAACAGGGATATTCAATGTAACATTCATTAAAATTCCAAAAATGGGAAAAATAGCCACAATAGAGAATTTAGTAAATACATTTTGTGCATTCACGTATACATGACTATGTAATTATTAAAAATGTTTTGAAGTATATTTAATGGCATGAGAAAATACTAATAAAATTAAGTAAGATACCCAAAATTCAAAACAGAATGATCCTTATTTTGTTAAATGTATGTATGTGCATGTATGTAAATATGAACATGGGTAATTATGTGTATACTTATGAGTACGTATTTATCTATCTATATAGGTTGCAATATGTAAATATGCATAGATAGGGAAGTTTTTACATTTTTGTAGACAGATCTGAAAAGAATTTTTCCGAGGGCACGCAGCTAGTAAATAGCTAAGTGACAGTAGAGTCCATGCTCTTAAACACGAGGATATACAACATCACACACTTTGTAAACAAAGGCCAAAACGATGTGGGCTATTATTATTTGGCTCACTGATAACTGATTTTCATAATGGTCATCAAATAAAGACATCCTAATACAGATAGTAAAGTCAAAATGATTTAGATATATTCTATTTTAGTGATATACTATAATTTTATAAAATACATCTTTGGGGGGATAAAGGCAAATGGTGGAGGGGGTGAATTCAAGTATGATATACTATAAGAACTTCTGTAAATATCACAATGTACTCCCAGTACAACAATACTAAAAAAACTTTTAACTTCAGACCTAATAACACTGAGTCATGTACTATACTGCACCACACTTTTAACATGTAAATATATACAAAGATGACATGCTATACCTATGTTAATAGGTATATGCAGTTGTCAAATGACCTTGAAAAGTACAATGAAGAGCTTGTTGCAAGGCAAAAAAACTGAGATATTGGCAGATAGACATATTTGCCAATTAGAAGGATAAATAAAAAAATTCCAGTGGAAAAATTATAGAAAAATTTTTTATTAATAATAGTATTTAGATGTTAACATTTCTATTTTATAAATATATCCATACAACATTTTGAAAATCCAAATTGATTTCCAGTTTTTTGGATTTGTTTTTTTTTTGGCAGCACTGGGGTTTGAATTCAGGGTCATGCTTGCTAGGCAGGTACTCTAACCGCTTGAGCCACTTCACCAGAACTCCAGTTTTCTTCCATTTATTTCCCCCATATTTCCAAAAGGCCCATTATAAAAAAAAAAAAAAAAAAAAAAAACATGAAAGTCACATGTGGTAGTTGCAGCCCGTAATTCTAGCTGAAGCAGGAGAATTTCAACCTTGAGGCTGAAATCCAGAATACTCGGAAAGACCGTCTCCAGAAAACAAGAAGAGGAAGGAAGAAAAAGGAGAAGAGGAGGAAGAAGGAAAAGGAGGAGGAGAAGTAATAGTAGTAGTAGTAGCAGCAGCAGCAGTATCTGAACTACAGATTAAAAGATGCACAGAATTTCAATAGACGGTCAAGACATATAAGTGGAAGAGGTCAGAACAGTACAAGTATTTCAGGTAGAAGAAGGGAATGAAATTTTTAAAAATGGGCTTGGAGATGCATGAGAAGTAACAGATGGTCTACACTTAAAGAATATAATTTTCTTCATGCATTGCTAGTAGAAATATAAATGGTACAGTCACTATGGAAAGCATTTTCAGTTAAAGTAATTCCACTCTTAGATACTTAAAGGAACTGAAAGCACAGCAAATTAATATGAAAACTTATACACACACATGTTCATAAATGAATTATTCACAATAGTCCAAAGTGGAAACCCAAATGTCCATCTGAGCAGAGAAGTGGATAAACAAAATATAACATATAAACATAGTACAACATTACTCATCCATCCATCGTTGTTCAAGAGCAGCCCAGGAAAATAGTTCTCAAGACTCCATCTCCAAAATAACCAGAGCAAAATAGACTGGAAGTGTGGCTCAAGTGGTAGAACACCTGCTTTGCAAGCATGAAGCCAAGTTCAAATCCCAGTCCCACCAAAAAAAAGTCTCCCTAACCAAGATAGAAAAACTAGCTATAGCTACATACAGATATTAAATATGACAAATTCTGCATCAATATAAAATAATGTCTATTTCACATAAAAGGTTTGGTGATATAGTTAAAATAAAAAATTTCTATGTAATAGATAAACCCAAAATAATTAGCCTTCACCATGCAAATGAATATGAAAGCCTCAATTTCTAAAGGATCAAAGCAACTTCCTTACTGCATAATGATAACATTGCATAGCTCATCTCTAGCAGTTAAATTCAGCAGTAAATAAAGATGTGTACCTGTAACAATATTCTTTTGGCCAAAGGCAAGAAAGATCATTTCAAGTTCTAAACATTAAAGAATCTTTTTTTTTCTACCTCTGATTAGGTACAAGAATAAAATATGAAGGAAAAACAGTGGGTAGGAATATGGCTCACCAAAAGCTACCTGTTTATTTCTTGTATGTAATCTCTCCTGAAATGCTAAAGGTTAAAAACTTTATGTCTTCCTTCTCAAAAGCCTTTTTTACCTCCTCCTCCTTTTACAAAAAAGGAGTATGGTTTTGAGCATCAACAAAAATAAGGGGGAAAAGGTGAAAGGGAGAATGGACTTTTTTTTCATTTTTCCACATTTTGACATTTCAGAAGTGCAACAGTTACCAAAGAATTAACCAGACTCATTTATTATCACCTAAAAGAACTGAATCAGTCACCCAGCCCAAAATCCAAGCTAAAAAAAAAAACTTATTAATCTATCTATGATTTGACCAAAACTTACTTTCTGCATGGAAACAATTTCTATTACATACAAGCAAGCAGTGCTATAATTAAAACTTTCCCTTTTGGAGGGGTAGGGCGAGGAGAGGGCTGGAAAAGTGGTTCAAGTGGCACAATTCCTGCTTAGAAAACTCAAAGCCCTGAGTTCATATCCCAGTACCTCCAAAAACTTGATTTTTTTATTTTTTGAATTAGCATACATTAATAATGAGGGGATTTCATTGTGATGATTCCATACATGCGTACAGTATAAAACTTTCAATAGTACTAACATGGTTTAACATTAAAATAATAAAATGACAAATCTCACATGATGATCAGTAACTGATTGTTACCTTCTCTTAGTCTATTATGCTAGAAATACCAATTGCTACCAGAGAAAACAGGTTAGTAAAAAAGAACGTTCTAAATAAACTAAGCATGTTGGTACATTCTATAATCCCAGCATTCATGAGGCTGGGCTATATGGCAACACCCAGTATCAAAACAAAACAAAACAAAAATCCTGGCTCCATCATTATTAGATTCCACTCTGTGTAAGTTACATAGTATCTCTAAGCTTCAGTTTCCTCACTATAAATTGAAATAACATCACTTTCCTGATACGACATTTATAAGGTTTACTTAAAAACATGTAGGCAAGCACTTAGTTCACTGGACAATGAGCACTCAACATATAGTAGCTGTTACTGTGATTGTATAATCCTAAACAATTGAAGTACACATGCCAGGGTATAGTACAATATGTTCAGAGAACTACAGCAATTTGGTATGGCTAGAATATTAGAAGCCATGCACCAATAGTTCACACCTGTAATCCTAGCTACTTGGAAGGGTGAGATCAGGAGCATCACAGCTCAAGGACAGCTCGGGCAAGTAATTCTCAAGAACCCCCATTTCCAAATAACCAGAGCTTTGCAGGTGTGAAGCCCCATCAGAAAAAAGCAGAAGACAGTAAGGATAAAGTTGGTATGCTATACCAAGGAATTTAGACCCTTTAACTAAGGAATGGGAAGGATTCTAGCCAAAGGAGTGACTTGATTAAAATGGTATTAGAGAATTTACTCCAATAAGAGCTAGGGACATGACTCAAATGGTACAATGCCTGCCTAGCAAACACAAGGCCCTGAGTTCCAACAATGGTACTGCCAAGAGAGACACAAAAGGGAGGGGGGGGGAGAGAGAGAGAATGAATTTACTCTGATAACAGGGTAGAGAAAAGAACTAGACAGGTATAACCTTAAAGGTAGACAGACACAAACAGGTATTACAGCAATAGTGTGGGTGAAAGATGGTTTACTTTATAGCAGAAGCAGTGAAAAGTAGAGAAAAGGATTATATATGTGTGTAGTGAAAAAAAGCAGTAGATGTGATCTCTGAAGTCTCCGACTAGAGTAACTACTAGAATCAGAACAATGATATTTACAAAAGTAAGGGCAGGGGGCTGGGGATGTAGTTCATTGATCAAGGGCTTGCTAGCATGCCCTGGGTTCCTGGGTTCAATCTCCACCTCAAAAAAAAAAAAAAAAAGGAAAATCAAATGTGGAAAAAAGCTGGAGGGGGAAATGATGAATTCAGTAAGGGGGAGTGGGGCTCAGGATCCAGCAGAGTGTTAAAGCAGTCAGTATAAGTGCCCATGTACTATTGATGAGCTAGTCAATAGTATGTGTGAGGCCATGGGTTTGATCTTCAATTCTACAAAAGAGGGGTGGTGAGGGAGGGAGAAGGAGAAATAGAGGGAAGAAGAGGGGGATGGACAGAGAGAGGGAGAGAAAGAAACCATGTGGATATCTAAGAAAGGAGTGCTCCTGACAGAGGCAACTACAAGTGTCAAGGGCCTGAAGCAGGATATGCTTACAGTTTATAGAACTATGAGCACAGGACGGCAATCCATATGCTGATAGACTGCTATACTTTTATATTAAATCACTGTCCTTATAAGCCTTCCTCTTAAAGTCCATCCATCACCTGAAGTAACACACTTAAACATCAACCTTTGTAGAGATCATCCTACTAACATAGGGCATTGATCCATATGTAGAATTTGGTCAGTCACAGAATCATGAGAAAATTAAATGAGGTGATGCAATTAATGTATAAAGTGCTTGGGACACTCAAATGTAATTTATTAATGTCTAAAAGGAGTTTAGAGGGGCAAATACAATTTGAATAGTTTATCCTATTTTCTCATTCCTCGAAATGTCCATATTCCTGAAAAGACTAATTGTCTTTAGGAGTAAGGAACATATTTTTCCCGTCTTCATAATTCTAAAACCTAGCACAAAGCTTAACAAATAGTAAGCTTCAAATAAATAATTGTGAATAAATAAATCTACTCTATAATACCAATCAGAGGGCTGGGATGTAGCTCGGTGGTACAGCGCTTGCCTAGCTTGTGCAAGGCCCTGGGTTCAATCCCAGCACCAAAAAAAAAGCGCAAGAACTTAATGATGCTGTTTAACAATAAAATACCAATCAGAATTTTTATCCCCACTCTGAATTCTTAAACTACCAAGGATTCTAACCTCTGAAAGATTTTTTTTTTTTTTTTAAATAGAGTCTCACTATGTAACCCAGGCTTGTCCTGGAACTGATCTTCCTGCCTCAGCCCTCCAAGTGCTGAGATTACAGGCATGCACTGTGTAATATTATTATGTAAAATGTGAGTTCATAAAGAGGTCCTACCCCAAACTACATTCTTCTGTCCAGAATGCATCAACAATTTCAACAGATCAGTAACAATGAGATAATGTACAACAGTAAGTACCTATGACACTGTATTATCAAATTATTCTAAATTCTGTTGGGGGGAATGGTAATAGGTCAAATCCCTTAGCTGAATTAACCTTAAATAACTGTTTTTTAAACTAAAAAGTAAATAAATAAGCTTTTCTTTGTTAACCTGTCCATTCCCTAGTAAAATACAGGTGGAGACTTTCACTGTATTTTAAACATTCACTGTTTGTTCATAGTCAAAATACCTAGGAATATAACATACAGGATAATTTTAGCAGTGACACTCAAGATTTATTTTTGTTATTTAGTCACACAAATGATAACTTGGGTGTCAGGCAAATTATATGTTACTTAAAATTTGAATTTATATCCTGTAAGCAGTTGTTAGAAGACAGCGAATGCAAACACTTTTTTATTCCATTTACCCTTTTATTTTCCTGAAAAAAAAAATTCCATCTATAATCTTACTAGAGACAATATTATATACACATCAGATGTACTCAGACTATACCTACCCGAAACAACCATCTCCTCCTCTTTTTATTTCCTCTCAAACATGTATACTTAGACTTTGCCTTGGAGATTAAAAAAAAAGAAGAAAGAAAGAAAGAAAACAACAACAACCAAAAAGCTAATACTCTGACAACTTGCTCTTCCAGCAGCCTGGCATACTACAGGTTCAAATCATTACATGAATTTCCCCCATCAACCTTTAGCATATACAGATAAGCAGAAACTTCAGAGCTAAAATGTTATTGGTGGAGGCAAAAGGACAGGCTATTTTGTATGTGACTACAAATTCAGCAGCATTGTAAATACTCCCCATTATATCTCTCCTAAAGACCAGATCAAGCCAGGTGTTGGTGGCTCACATCTTTAATCCTAGCTACTGAGGAGGCAGAGATCAGGAGGATGGCCGTTCAAAGCTAGCCCAAGCAAATATTTGAGACCCTACTGGCTGGTGGAGTGGCTCAAGGTGAAGGCCCTGAGTTCAAGCCCCAGTACCAAAAAATAAATAAATAAATAAAGACCAGATTCAAGAGAAAGAGAGCATATCTAATAGCCCAGAATAGCCAAAACAATCTTGAAAAAGAGCAAAGTCAGAGAGCTTAAACTTTCCAATATCAAAACTTACTACAAAAAGCTACGGAGTAGCAGAGTGGCTGAAGTGGTAGAGTGCCTACCTAGCAATCCTGAGGCCCTGAGTTCAACTCCCAATACGGCCAAAAAGCTACAATTGAGAACTGGCATAAGAAGACATATAGAACAATGGGATAGAACAGTCAATTGACTTTTGACAGGATGCTAAGAGAATTCAATAGGAAAAGAAATATATAGTTTTTTTTAATACATGGTGCAGGAACAATTGAATATTCAAAAGAAGTTGAATCTCTACCTCACAACTTACATAAAAATTAACTCAAAACAGATTGAAGACCTAATATGCTAATGCTAAAACTAGTACATGAAAATTCATAACATAAATTCAAGGCCAGCCTGGGCAACTCAGCAAGGCTGTCTCCAATTTCTTTCCTTTTTTTTTTTTTTTAATCTTTTTTACAGTACTGGGGTTTGAACTCAGAGTCTCACTCTTGGTAGGCAGGCAGTCTACCACCAGTTTTTTTTTGTGTGTGTGTGTGTGTGTGTGTGTGTGTGTGTGTGTGTGTACGCGCGTGTGTGCGTGCGCGTGCGTGTGCGTGTGTGTTGGATGTTTTTGGGATAGGGTCTCTCAAACTCTGTCCAGGTTGGCTTTGAACCGAAATCCTCCTGATCTCTGCCTTCCGAGTAACTATGAGCCACAGGTGCTGGGTTCAAATTAAAAAAAAAAAAATTACAGCTCAAGTGGTAGGGTGCCTGCCTAGCAAGTATGAGACCCTAAGTTCAAATCCCATTCCTGCCAAAAAAAAGAAAAATTAAAATAGGAAGCATTGGGGATATAGCTCAGTGATAGAGCACTTGCTAAGCAGGTACAAGGTACTGGAGTACTGAGAGAGAGAAGAGGAAGAGGAAGAGGAAGAGAAGAGAAAAGAAGAGAAAATAAGAATGAGAATATATGAAACAAAGTGAACACAACTGGAGAATCTAAGTAAAGGATAAATGTGAAAAGCTCCTTATACTATCATTACAATTTTTCAGTAAGTGTGAAATTTATCACAATAACAAGTAACAAAGAGACAGAGATTCAGAGAGAAAGACACAAAGTACCCAATATAATTTGGACCATGGTTCCTTTTGGGATTTGTTCTCTGATGATAATCATTTGTTTCAGATGTTACTAAGTTTAGCAATTGTACAATTTTTAAAAGGCAAAATTAAAAAAAAAAAAGAACCCATAGAGATACAGCAGAATAAGAAAACTCTTAAAGGAAAAACAATAAGGGGCTGTTAAGAGCTAAAAGTCCTTTCAAAACATAATGCTCAGGGTTTTATTAAATGCCTGTGTTAAAATTTTCTGAATTCTGCAACATTAAAGAAAATACTATGCACACCTGTAATCCCAGCCCTGGGGATGCTTTAAGCAGAAAGATCACAACTTAAAAAAAAAAAAAAGAACATATTACATGTTCACTTATCTAGGTTTAGTATCACATTAAGACAGTATTTCTAAAACTGAACTCCTCTCCAATCATCTGAAGGATAAAAAGTATTCTTCCTAGCATTCAATCAATATATTAAGAACCCTTGTCCCTATGAATTCCCCCCCTGTGATGAATATATCCTAATTAAAAATTTATTTAAAAATAAAAAAAAAAAAAAGAATCCTGAGGGTTAAGGATGTAACTTAGTGGCAAAGTGCCTACCTAGCATGCACAAGACCCTAGGTTCCAGCCCCAAAGCTGTAAAAATGAAACAAAAAGAATTCTGATCAACCACAAATGAGTCAATATGAGGACAGATCAGGAAAAAATAAGGATTATATTCCCTAAACATCTATTCAAAGCAAGCATCACATCAGCAGGGTTCAAGCAGTCTCTGTTAAAAATACTTTTTAATATTTTGTCAAGCCCAAGTTTTTAGTGTTAACATCTATTGTGATGAAAAAATTACACAGGATTTGTATTAAAACTTGTTCTCAGGGCAAGGGCATGATTCAAATGGTAGAGCACCTGTATAGCAAGTTGTGAGGCCCTGAGTTCAAACCCATGTACAACAACAACAAAAAAACCTGTCTCACCTAAATTGAACAATCTACAAATTCAATGCAATGCCTAACAAATTTCAAAGGCATTTTCTTACAGAAATAAAAGCAAACCATCCAAAAATTCAGAAAGACTTTAAGAGACCCTAAAGAGCCTAAACTGTCTTTTTTTCCTAATATTTTAAATTCATTTTTCATATACACATATTTCATAAGTACATATATTCATGTACCACATAAGAATGAAGATATATTCTAAGAAATATGTCATAAGCAATTTTCTTTTCTGGGAACATGATAGAAGGCATATACATAAGCCTAGATACTATAGCCTATTACACATGTAAGCTATAGGGCACAGCCTATTACTTCTAGACTACAAACCTGCACAACATGTTACTGTACTGAATACTACAGGCAGTTATACCCAGAAGGTATTTGTGTATTAAACACAGAAAAGGTACAGCAAAAATATTGAATGAAAGACAAAAATGATACACCTGTAAAGGGTACCATGCCTACCATGAATGGAGCTTATAGGACTGGAAGTTGCTCTGGGTAAGTCAGTGAGCGAGTAAGGGAAATGTGCTACTGTAGACTTTATAAACATGGTACACTTAGGCTACACTAAGTTGGTAAAAAAAATTTTTTTTTCTGCAATAATAAATTAACATAGCTTACTTTGTAAATTTTTGACTCATAAACATTTAGCTCAAAATACATATTCTATAGCTGTACGAAAATATTTTTTGTTTATGTCCTTATTTTATAAGTTTTCTATTAAAAAAAATTATTTTCTTGGGCTGGAAGCATGGCTCAAGCAGTGGAGTATCTGTCTAGCAAACAAAGCCCTGAGTTCAAAACCCAGGAACACAAGAAAAAAAATTTTTTCAGGACAGGATATAACTATGGAGCTCAGTCTAGCCTCAAACTCATAATCCTCCTCCCTCAGACTCCTGAGTTCAAAACAATCTTGAAAAAGAACAAAGTTGAAGAACTAACATTTTCTAATTTCAAAACTTACTACAAAACTGAAATAAAACAGTGTGGTACTATCATAAACACAGAGATAATACCAATGAAATAGATCAGAGAGTACAGAAATAAATGCCCCTATATTTGGTCAATTGGTTTTGACAATAGCTAAATGATACTCTTCAATAAATGGTGATGGAATAAGTGGATATTCACATGTAAAAGCATGAAACCGGACTCCTACCTTATACATACAAAAATTAACTAAAAATGAATCTAAGGTATAAATTTAAGAACTAAAACTATAAAACTCTTAGAAGAATACATTAGAAAAAAATCTTCATGACAATGAATTTGGTACCAACTTCATGGATATGATACCAAAAGAACAAACAAAAGAAAAAGCAGACAAACTAGACTTCATCAAATTTAATTCCTTTTGCCAGATGCAGTGGGGCACTTGGGAGGCTGAGGCAGAAAGACTGCTTGAGCTCAGGAGCTCAAGAACATGTTGAACAGAGAGACACCATGTCTAAAAAGAAACAACAGCTGGGTGCCAGTGGCTCACACCTGTAATCCTAGCTACTCAGGGGGCAGAGATCAGGAGGAGTGAGGTATGAAGCCAGCCTGGGCAAAAAGTTCTCAAGACCCTATCTCAAAAAAGGGCTGGTGAAGTGGCTCAAGGTACAGGCCCTGAGCTCAAGCCCAAGTACTGCCAAAAAGAAGAAGAAAATAACAAAAAGGGCTAGAGGTGTGGCTCAAGTGGTAAAGTGACTCCCTAGCAAGTTCAAGGCCCTAAATTCAAATCCCAGTACAAACAAAAATAATTTTTTTAAAACTTTTATTCAAGAACACCCTGAACAACAGAGTAAGACCATGTCTAAAAAGAAAACAGCCTGGCAGCAGTGGCTCACACCTATAATCCTATCTACTCAGGATGCAGAGATCAAAAGGATAGAGATTTGAAGTCAGCCCAAGCAAGTAATTTGAGAGATCCTATCTTGAAAATACTCAACACAAAAAAGAGTTGGAAGAGTGGCTCAAGTGGTAGAGTGCCTAGAATGTCAAGAAATTGGAACCCTGGTACATTGCTGGTAGAACGCAAATGGGTATAGATGCCATAGAAGACAGTATAATAATTACTCAAAAAAAAATCCACTTCTGGTTATATACCCAAAGAACAGACTGCAGGGTCTCAAAGATTTATTTATACACTTTATGTTCATAGCAGTATTATTCACAATAGTTGAAAGAAGTCAAGTGTGGAAGCACTTGGGAAGTTGAAATAGGAGAAATTGTGAGTTCGAGGCTAACTGGGCTCAAAAAAAGGACAGGAAAAGAAAAAAAAACAGAAGGAGGAAGTCATCCAAGTGTCCATCAATGGATGAACAGATAAAATATAACACACACACGTGGACACACACACAGATGCACAATGGGATACTGTTTAGCTTAAAAAGAAATATAATTCTGTTGGGCACCGGTGGGTGGCTCACACCTGTAATCCTAGTTACTCAGGAGGCAGAGATCAGGAGGATCGAGATTCGAAGCCAGCCTGGGCAATTAAGTTTGTAAGACCCTATTTCCAAAAAACCCATCACAAAAAAGGGCTGTTGGAGTGGTTCAAGGTATAGGCCCTGAGTATGGCAAGCCCCATTCTGACACATGCTACAAATGGATGAACCTTGAAGACATTATGCTAAGTGTAAACAAAGACAATCACAGAAAGACAAACACTACATTATTCCAATTACAAAAGGTAGGTAGGCAGGGTAGTCAAATTCATAGAAAAAGCAAAATGGTAGTTGGCAAGAACTGGGCAGGGCAACAGAAGAATGGGGAATATTGTTTAATGGGTAAAAGTTTCAGTTTAGGAAGTTGAAAAACTTCTGGAGATGTCTGCTGTGATAGTTGTACAACAATGAGAATTTAATATCACCGAACTGTACATTTAAAAATGGCTAAAATTACTGTGGCTCTGTAATCCTAGCTACTTGGGAGGCTGAGATCAAGAGGATCCCAGTTTGAGGCCAGCCTGGGCAAGTTCTCAAGACCCCATCTCTAAAATAACCAGAACAAAATGGACTGCAGGTATGCCTAAAGAAGTAGAGCACCTGTTTTGCAAGAGCAAAACCCTAAATTCAAACTTTAGTCTCACCAAAAAAAAAAAAAAAAAAAAGCCAGGTGCTGGTGGCTCACACCTGGCAAAGACAGGAGGATTTTGGTTTGAGGCCAGCCTGGCAAAAATTGAGACCCTATCTCAAATTACACACACACACACACACACACACACACACACACACACACACACACACGGCTGGAGGAGTAGCTCAGGTGGTTACAGTGTCTGTCTAGCAAGTGTGAAGCCAAAACAAACAAATAAACAAGGGACAGGAACAGTGGCTCATACCTACAATATACTCGGGAGATATTGAAGGGATCAAGGTTTGAGACCAGCATACAAAAAAACAAGACCCCATCTCATCCAATAAGCCAGAATAGTGGCACATGCCAGCTAAACCAAAGGATTACAATCTGAGGCTGGCCCAAAAAACGTAAGAAAACATCTGAAAAATAACTAAAGTAAAAAAAAGCTTTGGATATTAGCTCAAGTGGTAGAGCACCTGCCTAGCAAGTGTGAGGCCCAGAATTCACAAATTAATCAAAATTAAAATACAAACAAAACAAAAAGGTTAAAATGTTTTGGGGTTTTTTGTTTTGTTTTGTTTTGTTTTGGCAGGACTGGGGTTTGAACTCAGGGCTTGGTTGCAAAGCAGGCACCCTACCACTTAAGCCACACCTCTAGTCCATTTTGCCCTGGTTATTTTGGAAATGGGGGGGAGGGGGGGGTCTCTAAAACTACTTGCCCCAGATGGCCTCGTACTGAAATCCCCCAAATCTCACTCTTCCAAGTAGCTAGGATTACAGCTGTGGGCCAAATTACACATGGCTTTAAAATTTTAATATATTTTGCAACAAAAAAATTTGTTTTGTTCTCTACTTGTCTCCATTACAAACTATTAAACATTTCAAACTTACCTTGGAAATTAAATAAACTATTCTCTTATTCAATTCACTGGTTCTTAGGGCTTTGCCCATATGAGTATTCTTGCCTTTCTCATTTCAAAATTGTATGCTAATGCAGGTACGTCAAAAATCATTGGGATACAGTGGACTATCTACATTTTTAAGAAATCCTTTATATATTAAAAACAGTATCTATTGTCAGTAACCACCAATAAAATAGTACACAGATTTTAACTTTTACAAAATAATTAGAGTACAACAATAGTGCAAAGCCAATGTTTCCTATATTGACTAAGACGTATATGTCTTTCTGTATCAGTGGTTTTAGTTATTTCTTTCTTTTTATTTTTGGCAGTTACTAGGGTACTCTGCCAGCACTTAATTATTTCTTAATCCTTTTAAAATGAATAAAAGGCCTGAATTTCCAAGTAAGTTCATTGCAAAATTACCTTAGAATCAAAAACTCCATGGTACTCAAAGGTACAACTTCTTACTATCATCAATTTCATTAAATAATATAAAACTTTTCCAACAAGGCCAACTGTAGATTATAAACTAGTCTGAGATTAGCACTAATTAAATTACTTTGTACAATGCATCAGAAGAGAGATAGCAAGATAGTCTCACAAGTAATGAGCAAAAAAGAGCTGGGGTCATGGCTCATGTGGTAGAGCAGCATCTGACTGGGAAGCATGAGAAGCCATGAGGCCTTGAGTTCAACCTCCACTACCACTAGGAAAAAAAAAACCCAAAAACCTCATTCTTCAAGTTTCACAATAAAAAAAAACCCAAAAACCTCATTCTTCAAGTTTCACAATAAGGTTTTCCTCCACCTACACTAATCAATTCTGCATTGACCCACAACTCTTAATTTATATAACCACAATCATCAACCCATCAGTTAATATGTAAAGTCAAAGCTTTACATAATGAAACTTGTGTAAGGTTAATACTCTTGCAATATGAAATAAATTGTTACAGTAATAGCATGTAACATTTTTCTTCTATAAACTTTTCCACTATCTCCAAAGTCTGCCAACTACAATACAAAGCTTCATTTCCTATTTTGTCTACTTATGATAATTTGTGGCATAAAACACTTTCTACCTGGAACTAACTGAAAGTCCCCATAATTTTTTTTTAAGTTCACTTTCATGAAAAGTAACTCAATTTTTTAAAATAGTATTTTAAGTGAAAATTTCCTAAAATGATAAAGTGACCATAAAAAATGTAAAACAATACATGCTGATTTTACATTAAACCTTTCAGTTTGGGTTATGAGTGTAAGCCCTGAGATACTATTAAGAACAGTGACTCACCTTGTTCACCTGAAGTTTGAATACAGAGTATTCATGACAAAATTGTCACCCTGACAAGAGTGACCTCTAGACCAGTGGTTCTCAACTAAGGGTCATTTTGCTCCTGAGATGTCAATGTCTGAAGAATTTGGGGCAATCACAATCAGGTGGATCCTACTGGCATCTAGTAGATAGAAGCCAGAGATGCTGCTAAGGCATAGGAGAGTCCCTCATAACAAAAAATTATCTCGCCCAAAATGTTAATATGCTGCCATTCAGAAACCCTGCTATACATTATAGATCATAAATAAATCTAAAGGAAATTATCTAGCTCCTTTGTTACTGGAGAAAAACATGAGATTTCTATATGGCCTATTCTTTTGTCTACAAAAATATTTTCAAGGGGAAAAAAAATCCTTACAAATCTTGTGGCACAATTTCAGGGCTGTATTCAATTTCTGGGTGCTTTTACATAATTGTAAATATGGCACATTCCTCAAGAAAAAAAAACTCAGTATGATAATTTAATCTGTCTTTAAAGTGTATGCATATGAATGTGCACACACACATTCATGAACATAGGCCTGCAAAATGCACTGAAAGTAATTTTTTATTTTTTGGTGGTTTCAACTCAGGATCTCAAGCTTGCTAGGCAGGTGCTCTACCACTTGAGCCACGCCCCAGCCTTTTTTTTTTTTTTTTGTCTTAGCTATTTTGAGTTTCAGGTAGGCTCTTGCAGTTTTGCCCAGGGCCAACCCCGCATGGAATGGGATTAAGTGTGCCACCACACCAGGCTTATTAAGATGGGGTCTCACTAACTTTTTTTCTGGGCTGGCTTTGAACCTCAATCCTCCCAATCTATGCCTCCTGAGTAGGTGGAATTATAGATGTTAGTCACCATATCTAGCCAAAAATTTTAACATTGGCTACTTTGAGGAGTAGAAGTTAAAAGGTTGGTTGGCGTAAGAAGGACTTTTACTTTCTTTTTTTTTTCTTTTTATTTTTGTGTGTGTTTTCAATAGTTTATTTAATTTTAGATTTGTAGGACTTTTACTTTCTACCCTATCTCTACTATTGAATTTACTATTAGTTTTATATGATTTTAAAAGATGTCACAGGCTGCAGAGCAGCCAATGTGTAAGAGCACCTGCCCTATAAGCATGAGGCCCTGAGTTCAAACCCCAGAGCAGGAAAAAAAAAAAAAAAAAAACCCACAAAAACAAAATCAAAACCAAAAGAATTTTGTTGGGTGCCGGTGGCTCATGCCTATAATCCTAGGTACTCAGGAGGCAGAGATCAGGAGGATCACCATTGGAAGCCAGCCCACACAAAACAGTTCAAGAGACCTATCTTGAAAAAACCCATCACAAAAAAGGACTGGTGGAACGGCTCACAGTGTAGGTCCTGAGCTCAAGCCCCAGTACCGAAGAGAGGAAAAAAAATGTCACACGTACATAGAGTATAAATTAAAATCATAAATCTCACAAAGCCACAAAATCCCTAAGGAATTTTTCCTTCTGTCTTGCTAAAAAAAGTTACTCTAAACATTTAAAAACTGGTCTGAAAGGAATCTTTAAACTAATCTCTATTCTGAATAACGGGTACATTTCAACAGGATCCAATGCAAGTTCTAAATCTTCTGTACAAGGACTTAAGACAGTTAAGGAATATGCTTAGCATGGCTGAAGAAATACAAAACAGGTATTTAACTCCCAATGTTTAAAATGATGGCAACCAAATGATGACAATCCCTAAGAGAGCACAGTTCTAGTATTTTCAAATCTACTAATAGACCTAAGTCCCTTCCTAAAGGTCTTTTGACTTGACCAACAAGGGAAAATATTGGACTTTTACATTTCTTTACTCATTTTTCAACTTGTCCTGCCCTCTTTGGGGAAAAAGACAATCTTCACTCTCAAACTTCACACCAACTCATCTTTCTGGGTGTCTAGGTACTTGGTTCTAAAATATTTAGAAAAGACAAAAATGAAGATTTTAGTATTATTTATCAAATGGCAGTTAGGTGAGTATTTTTTGAAGAAAACTATTTATGATTCTTTCACACTGGAAATTGAAAAGCAATATGATGCAGGGAAACAGCTCATCAGAGAAAAAAGAGAAAAGGCAAGGAATTTAGTTAGGAAAAATAGACCATTCCATTAACAAAGGCAGACTATACCCTACCACATGCACTATATAACAGAGACTAAATATTTCAGGAATTTCTTCTCTATATAACATGGAAGAAAAAGAATACAAAAACAAAAGTTTCTCCACAGGTTAAGAAAGAGCCCACATGAAGCCAGGTACCAGTGGCTCACTCCTATAATCCTAGTTACTCAGGAGGCAGGGATCAGGAGGATCTCGGTTCAAGGTCAGCCTGCGCAAATACTTTGCAAGACCCTATCTCAAAAACACCCAACACAAAAAAGTGCTGGTGAGTGGCTCCAAATGGTAGAGCACCTGCCTAGCAAGCCAAAGGCCTGAGTTCAAGCCTCAATACCACCAAAAAAGAAAAGAAAGACAAAAGAATCTACATGCACACACTGAAGGGGAAAAAGTCTGGGTATCTTAGAACTCTTCATTTCAACAAGGAAGTCTTTAAAAAAATAAAAATTAGGACTGGAGGAGTGGCTCAATTGGTAGAATGCCTGCCTAGCAAGCATGAGACCAACTTCAAAGCCCAATACGGGGGTGGGGGGGGGACTTTTGGGATTAGAGGTGTGGCTCAAGTAGAGCACCTGCTTTACAAGTACTAAGATTTAAACCTCAAGTACTCTTCAAAAATATATGTATATATATATATGTCTACATATACACTTAATACCTAAATCTTTTTTTGGCACAGAAAATGTAAGTAAACAGGAAAATACGAGTTCTTCTACCATTAGCCATTACTAAATGTGTGTAGGTATCATGAATACATGGCTTCTACAATAAATTTCAAAAGCCTCATAAAAGGTGTGGATTGTACCCATAGTTCCATAGCTTTACTTACATGGTAAAGCTACAAATGAAATATGGAGAAAGAGAGAGATATTTGACTTTGGAAATTCACTAGCACTCTACCTCGGAAGAAATTTTAAGTAGTACTTATTTAAAAACAAATGAGTGACCTTTTATCTCACCCATGATAATTCATTTCCTAGCTAAAAGCCCGTGTGTTCTAGGTTCATCTCTCACCAAGTTTCACTGAAAGGATAAGTCTTTCACAAGCGGAAGATTAGGGGAACTCCAGACCCTCCCCTTAACTACCTTTTCAAATAAAATCCTTTCTCACCTTGGATTAGAAGTTATTTCTCTTCTAGTGAAATTCAAAGATACCGACACTCATGGGATTATCCCCCTTTAAAATCTACACGCTTTTTTTTTTTTTTTCAAAGCAAAATGTTGGAGTCAGAATATACCAAAGTTTTAAATCTAAAACTTCAGACTTAGGAAGATAAGACAGTGCTCTAACTGTATTAGGTAACCTAGAAATAATGTGTCCTTATTCCTCTCAAAGGCAAGAGCCAAGATTGTTAGTACACAAAGAATTCCTGTACTTTAACACCAAGACCAGAGGTTAAAGTAATTGGTCACAAGGGATAAACCAAGCACCTTAGAACCAAAACAGAAGAAATACTCTGAGCACTTAAAACAATGATCATAGGATATATATATATATATATATATATATATATATCCTTTTTTTCCCTAGAGATCAGAAGAGAATGATGCCTACCATCCTAGGTTGCTCATACCTAAAAAGGTGTATACATGACAATACACATAATAAGAGTTAAAAGAAATGAAGGTACTGATAACTCATTTTCCTCCCTGTAAAACAAAAGGTGTCCGTAGGTGCCTCACCTCCCACTTTCAAAACCTCAGAGTTCAGCTCTCCAGCTTTCCGCAGCTCAAAGATGCACTGGAACTTCCTTTTCCTGTCTAACTTCACAAACCGTCCCAGGAGCTAGAGTCACGTGATTTTTCAGGGCAAAAGCTGAGAGCTCCTTAATACTCACCTGCCTCACACTACAGAGGAAAAAGGAAAGCTCTACTTAAGTACACACGCAAGGCAAATAAATGTACCCTTCAGCTCTGGGAACAGGCACACACGGAAGCGCTTTTTGAGCGAGCGGGAGAGCGAGCCCGGGTCTCGGTCTGTCTCCCTCAGTACCAAGGGCAGGGACTCCGGCAAGACCCCGCCCTCCCCCTGCTCCAGAGCGGGGTGGGCGGGAGAGGCTGCCGAGTCCTCGTTCCCGCGCGAAGCTCAGAGACCAAAGGACTCCCTATTGTGGGTCTGCGGGCGCCGACTGAAGAAACAAGACGAGCGCTCGCTAGGCCCGCCCGGCTGCCAGTGCCCGCCAAGGAGGCGAGTGCTGTCAAAGAACGACTACGCCCGGGAAGCTGCAGGATGGCCCCAGCCCTGTGCTGGCCCAGAGAGGATTCACCCCTCACACTGTGCGGGAGTCGTGGGTCTTGGAGTCGTACCTCAGACACCTCGTCCTCGTCACTCCCAGAGGCACCACCTCCACCTCCGGTCCTCAGCACGGCAGCCGCCAACTTGAAATCTAGCGCCGTGTCCCCTCCGCCCGCACCGCTGCCGCCGCCACCGATTCCCGGCGCGGGCCCGGCCTCCCCAAAGAGCCTCACAGTGCGGATCCCCAGCCCGACCCCTCCCGGCGGAGGCGGCTCTGAGGCCCCGGCTGGGGCGGATCGGGGAGCCACCGAGTCCAGGTCCTCCTCAAAGGAGGTTCCGCCGCCTCCGCCGTCGGTCAGCATGGTTCGCACGCGGAGCCGGAGACGCTGCGGAGTCACTCGCGGCCACCGCCGCTGCTGATCCTGAGGAGAGGAGCAGCAGGAGGAAGAAGCGTCTCCTTTCCCCCGTCCCAGCAGCGCCACTAACTTCTCACTGCCTAACCTGCTGCCTCCCGCCCCCTCGACTCGCCACTGGCTGCAACTCTCCGGCGGCTGCAGCTCATTGGCTAAAGAAACCTGTCGCTCAGGTTCTCCGTCACGCGCCGCTCGCTGGCTCGCTGCCCCCAAGCTGCGTTGACCCGCGCAGGCCTGGGCGGTTGCGAACACCCGCCTCCTACTCACCACGAGCCGACTTCCGGTCTTTTTCTATGTCTATTGGTCAGCCTCTCTGACTAGCGCGTCACGACCTTAAAGTGGATTAGTTGGCCTTGTGGTCAGTCATAGTGACCCGTGACAATGCGAAATTCCATTGGCGCCAAAAAGTGTCGGTCACATTGTCATAGGACGTCGCGTGGTACAATTGGCCACTGGGGTACTATTCATCCCGCCCCCATCTGAGGTGACGGGAAAGGGCTGGGGAATTTCCACTTCTGATTAAAATGAAGGCTGAAGTGACGACCCGCAAGATTAATAAAATCTGGGGTAGACCTGACCCTGCGCTCGGTAAGTCTTGCACATCAAGGATGCAAGAGGCGCTGGTGTAATGCAGTTCCCACCTGTAGCTCTCTGCCAGGCGACGCGACTATGGCCGGAAGTGGCTGCACGGGGATTGGAGGAATGAAGCAATCAGTCTCAGCGAGGCTCCACCTTCCTGCCATTGCCTGGTTGGAGGACGACAGCGTCAGTCATTAAAGCAGTCACCGCCTCTAGGACAGGTGAGGCTGCTTTAGCCGTTCTGCCCCTGGCTGTTTGGGCGGGAATAAGGGACTAGGAGGGGCAAGGGGACTTTAGAGAGTCCGGGCCGGTCCTGCTTGGCGCCTCCCAGCTTTCTAAGGTGAGCCTAGCGTGCGAGCTGCGGCAGTCGGGGAAGCAGCTCCGGATCGGCTCCTCGACCGGCTCGCGTGCCTGGACGTGCTGCGCGCAGCAGTTCTACAGCCTTCGGGCGGGATGGCCCCGCGGGGCCGCGTTCTATCGGTTGTGGAAGGCGGCGAGCCCGCGGGCTGGACAGCGCCATTTCTCAGTACCGGGAACTGTCCCTCGAAGGAAGGTCGCACAGCGCCTGGAATCCAGCCTCAGGGCTGAACGCGGCCGCGAGGACGTGCTCAGGGGCAATTCCGAGTTCTGGTGCCGCTGCCTATTTTGATGGGTGACCTCGGCGAGTTTGATGTTACTCCCTGTAAAATGGGAGTAATAGCACCTTCCTCAGTGGGTAGTGGTTATCAACAAATTAAGTGGACAACATGTAGGGCTTAGCAAAGTGCTAAATTTACAGGAAAGCTCGTTTTTGTTAGTTACTGCCTCCTCTTCCTTCTAGGAGTTCTCTGCCTGTCCTTGGTTCTGTCAGCCAAACCAATTCTAGCTAGATCTCTAGATCCGCAGCAAAAACAAGGCTCAACAAGAGATCTCTCTTCTCCACTTTCTTCTCTCCCTCCCCTTTCCTTCTCCCCCTTCTTTCAGCCTCCCTTCCCTCCCACTTATTGATAAACAAGATGTTAAAAGTGTTCAGGTTCCAACTAATCCATAATCACAGAAAAATGAGTTTGACCCAAATAATGTCCATGTAATAACAGAAGTTGGCTAAAAACAAAAGATGTGTCATTTTCTCCTCTCTTACAGTTTTAACAAAGACCTTTCTCTATTTTGGTATAATATTTAATATTTCACCTCCCTTAAAACTGGGATGTGAATAGCCTATAAAAATAATGATTTTTAAATGTCTTTTTAAAAAGTTGATTCTGCCAGATATTTTTGAAGAGTGTTAAAATTCCTTTGTTTGGTAATCAGTCATTTTGACATTTCACATGCAAAGGACAGTGTATTCTGTGATCAAAACATACTACGTGTTCTTTCTAGATAAACAATAAGTTGTAGAAAATGGGGAAAAGTCGTACTCTACAGAACTATTTTGGTGTGTATGCCATGTATATTGCCTTTAGTTTTTGTAGAACTTAATTAGCCTGTATCCTCAGTGTTGTTTACCTTTTCAAGTCATGTGTGACTAGCTCACAACCCAAACTATGCAGCAACAAAAGAAACCTTGCACTGCCCAACCTACTTCAAAGCTGGATTATCCAGAATTGGTATGGATACATCCTAAAGCAAAAACAGGTATGGTGCAACATTACAAAGAAACTACTTGCCCTTCCTACCCCAATACAAAAATGATTTCTGATGCAACTCCCTGAACAAACTCATTAAATTCTTTAAACACATGTACTGACTCTCAAGGACAGAGAAAGGAACTCTAGGTACAGTGCCTACCAACTATCCCTGAGTATAGTTAGAGAAATATGATTGAGCAATAATTTTTCTTTCATCTGAATCTTTTCCTGAAATACTTGTCAATAGTCAGTACAAGAGTTAGGAACTCTCAGTCTCCTAGATTTTGATGACTACTATGTAGAGTCTATGTTAAGAATGATTTAATATTTCAGATATACTACAGTCCAGTCCTGTGGTTTTACAAATGTGACACTATTCTATTAAGAAATCATACCATATCAAATTGGTAAATGCATAAAATCACACTGATGTATTCAGTGTAAAATATCAGTAAATATTCATGTGATTTATTGTGTGACCTTGGTTTTGATATATCTTAAAATATTATTTACTACTTTTACTTACTTTTTTAAAGTAGTAACACTAATTTTCTTTTTTCTTTTTTTGCTGGCACTGGGGCTTGAACTTAGGGCCTACATCTTGAGCCACTCCACCAGCCCATTTTTGTGAAGGATTTTTTCAAGATGGGGCTTGTGAACTATTTGACTGGGCTGGCCTCAAACCATGATCCTCCTGATCTCTGCCTACTGCTAGGATTACAGGCATGAGTGACCGGCACCCAGCAAACACTGATTTTCTTCAAAGACTGAACCATCAGTTGCTGCAGAATCATCCATAAAAAACATATTTTTAGAAAAAAAGCATTAAATACATCTTCCCAAAGAAAACTAACTGGAATATTTGTTACAGCATTTGTCTTTAAAAAAAAAACAAAAAAACAGTGCTCAGGATCCAGCCAGGGCATGCTAGGCAGCTGGTCCACAACTGAGCTACATCCCCAGCCCAGTTATAGTATATTTGTAACATGTTTCAAAGCATATATTCCCTTTTGACCATGGTTTAGACAGGGAAGGAAAATAAAAAGCTTAAGGATTTTTAAAACTGCTTAGGTAATAAGAGGCTTCATTCCTCATAATGTGAGATTGACATACTAAATCATAGATATTGGGGGACCTTCACTGCATGTAGTTCTTTCACATGCAACTTGCACTTTCTTAAGACATTTAATTTCTGCATGCCAGTCTTTCATAGTTCATCCCATCTATATAAGGAAAGAAATAAATCAGCAAATATATTGTACTTGAATCTTATGTCATTAAGCCTTTTAATAATTCTATTCTGATTTCAACCATTTTAAAGATTTTTTTTAAAAGGTTGAAATTTCAAAAATGTTGAATAACTTGCTTCAGGTTATAAGACTGGAGTATGGAAAGATTTGAATTTATTTCTGCCTGATCCCAAAACCTGTGACTTTCCCACTCTTATCACACTGATTTCATGGTATCTTCAAAGGTAGAGAAACTTCATCAATCAGGTAAAAACAGTCCACATCATATCCATCTTATAAACCTACTAATGAAGCCAAGCATGGTGATGCACATCTATAATCCCAGCACAAGGGAGGCTGAGATGAGAGGATTGTCAGTTGGAGGCCAACCTGATATACTTAGCAAGACCCTGTCTCAAAATAACAAAAAGCAATGCCGGGCACCAGTGGCTGACTCATACTTGTAATCCTAGCTGTGTAAGGAGGCAGAGATCAGAAAGATCAAGGATAGAAACCAGCCTGGGCAAATAGTTGAGACCCTATCTCAAAAAATAACCAACATACACACACACACACACACACAAAAAGGGTGCTGGTGGGGTGGCGCAAGTGGCAGAGTGCCTACCTAGCAAGCATGAGCCCCTAAGTTCATACCTCAGTACCACCAAAAAAAAGAAAAAAAGCTTTTAAACCCTAATATCTTCCTCTTCTACAGCAATTGGAAACATTTAATTTAAAAGCTGTTTCCTGGTTTTTCCGACCATATTCTTAAGTTTCTTAGGCTATGTAATTTCACACTTAAAAATCTAAGTTAATATATTCAATTCATGTGGTTCAAATTTCAAAAAGAATAAAAAAATACACAGTGACAGAGTCCTTTTACTTTGCTTACTAAATACCCAGATCTTCCCTCATAAGCAAACCACATTATTAGGCTTTTCAGTATCTTCTACAGATTTTTATACATATGTGAGCAATTTCATACATGGCAATTTATTTTGTCTTTTTTTAAACACAAATGGCAGCATGGGGTGCTGGAAGTGTGACTCAAGCATTAAAGCACCTGCTCCGGAAGTATGAAGCCCCAAGTTCAAACCCAAATGACAGCATGCTATACCTTGCTTTTTTCACTTAGTTTATTCTAGATATATTCCTGTCAGTGTAAAAAGAGCTTTCTTGGGCTGGCAGAGTGGCTCAAGTGGTTAGAGTGCCTGCTTAGCAAGCATGAGGCCCTGAGTTCAAACCCCAGTGCCGCCAAAAAAAAAAAAGCCAAAAAGAGCTTTCTTATTCTTTTAACTATTTTATAGTATTCCATTGATTAAGTGTACTCTGATGGGGGTGGTAATTAAAAACAGTAACAGTGCTATAATATTATAACATTTTAACCCTCCAGGAAATACTAGGCACAGGTTAGTTTAATTGAAAAGCCAGACTTAGGGCTACCACTTGTTTAAGGATACAGTTGCTTATACCTACAAGTTATGTAACAACATGTAGGAAGCTGGCATATAAAAAATGAGGAGTCATGCCCACATTTGGACTGCCTCTACCACTGAAGCCTACGAAAATTCTACTAAATTATTTATATAAAGTTTCCTAGAATTTGAAAGTCTGCTATCAAGACCCACCCTTCCTAAAAAGGGGCAAAATAAAGGTGACTATCTGTGACTCATACCTATAATCCTAGATATTTGGGAGGCAGAGATCTGGATGATCACCATTCGAGGCCAGCCCAGGCAAAAAAATAGAGACTATATCTCAAAAATACCCAACATAAAAAGGTCTGTTGGAGTGGCTTGAGTGGTAAAGCGCCTGCCTAGCAACCTAAGTTCAAACCCAAGTGCCACCAAAAGATGGGGTGGAGGGGAGGAAATATATGTATGTACACAGTACCTGCTTACCCACTAGAAGTTCCAGCCTTGCTACCCACCTAATAAAAATAAGGTAAGGGAACTGTGACTGTGGTTCAGTGGTAGAGCACTTGCCCAGCATGTGTAAGATCCTTGGTTTAATCCCTAGCACTACAAGAGAGAGAGGGAGGAGAATGAGGCAAGAATGCTGCTGCCTCTTTTGAGTATATACTTTTAATGGCAGGAACAGTGGGAGTTTGAGGGATTTTCAATTTTTGCTATTGTTGTTTTGGTTTTAGGGGAGGGTTTTGTTTTGTTTTGTTTTGCAGTACTGGGTTTGAACTCATATCCTCATGCTTGCTAGGCAGGGGTGCTACCACTTGAGCCATGTCCCAGCCCTTTTTTTTTTTTTTTTTTTTGGCAGCACTGGGGTTTGAATTTGGGGCCTCTTTGAAGTAGGGTCTCACATTTACACCTGGGCAGACCTAGACCTCAATCTTCCAGGTTAGCTGGAATGACAGGCGTGTACCAGTATACCCAATTTTTACTGGTCAAGATGGGATCTTGCTAACTTTTTACACTGGCTGGCATGGAACAGCCATCATCCCAATCTCTGCCTCCTGTGAAATGGCTAGGATTGTGTGAGCCACATTTCCCAGCTCTTATTTTAATTTCTGAAAGTAATAAGCACATGAATACTCTTGTGGAATTAGTAAGGTTCGCAACAAAGTAGACAGGAGGGAACACCATCCTTCTTGGGATTTGATTTTTGGACAAAGAGCATATCAAGGAGAATAAGCCTTAAGGTTATTGAGGATGTAAGATTTAGTGAATGGATCTCTGAGCTGGGAATCAGAAATACCAACTCTGCTGTAGTTGGCTGATGTTTAGGTCTCTGTGTGACCTAAAAAGTTCATGCGTACATTTGGCCTTTAAAGGTATATGTTAAAGGTATATAACGTCAGGCTGGGTGGGGTGGCTCACATATGTATTCCTACCTACACAGGAGGTGGCGATCCAGAGGCTGGCTGTTTAAGGTCAGCCAGGGTAAAAAGTTCTCAAGACCCCAACTCAACCAACAAAAAGTTGGGCATGGTGGAACACACCTGTCATCTTCAGCTATTGTGGGAAGTGCAGGAGGAGGACCTTGGTCCAGGCCTGCCAGGCCATAAATGTGAGATCCTATTCAAAAAGTACCTGAAGAAAAAGGACTTGGGGGTGGAGGGGGGTGGGTAGCCCAAAGTAGTGGAGCACCTGCCCACCAAGCACAAGGCCCTGATTTCAAGCTCCAGTACTGCCAAAAAAAAAAGTTACATAACTTCAGAAGCATTACATCACAAAGTATAGTCATCACTTCAAATCAAATACCATACATCCATAGAAAAATTAGAGCACTGGGCTGGCATAGTGACTCAAGTGGTAGATCTTCTTGCCTAGCAAGTGTGTGAAGCCCTGAGTTCAAACTCCTGTACCACCAAAAAAAAAAAAAAATTATAGCAGGTCACATGTAAAACAAAGATATTAATAGTAATTATATTTGGGTAGTAGAATTATGCAGATTCTTTTTTAAAAATTCTTTTTTGTGTATTTATATTTTCTGAGTCTTTTTAAATCTCTACAGTGAACATATCCTTTTGTATAATTTCAATTATCATTTAAAATAATGCCATAATTTTTTCATCTTTTCATGAAAGTAACATTTATTCAATTCTTGCTATGTGCCAAGTAATTTTAGAAAAAATACACATGAAGCAAAAGATAATATACTTCCTTCCAATTCTCCTGATGAATATATTTATTGACTAATGATGAGATAGACAAAATGTACATGAAATAACAGAGAACAGGGCTATGAATATGGCTCAGTGATAGATAACTAAATGTAATATGGTATCCTGAATGAGATCCTGGAACAGAAAAAGGACATGAGGTTATCATAGTGAAACTCCTTTGTACAATGAATACATACTAATTTTTTAAAGGATATTATGGCTGGAGTTCTGGATCAAGTGTTAAAGTGCCTCTAACAAGCACAATGCCCTGAGTTCAAAACCTCACTAATGCCAAAAAAAAAAAAAGAACATGAGGTAAGAACCCAAGTAAATCTGAGGGGTTGGGGATTTAGCTCAGTGGAAGAGCGCTTGCCTGGCAAGTGTAAGGCCCTGAGTTCAGTCCCCAGCACCGAAAAAAAAAAAAAGGAAAAAATAGAAAAAAAAAACCAAGTAAATCTGAATAAAGTATAGATTTTAGTTAATAATAATGTATCAATTAGCTAATAATTATTTTCAATACTTCTAACAAATATGCCATACTAATATAACATGTTAATAGAGGAAACTGAGTATGGGATCCATGAGACCTCTCTGTACTATATTTGTAGGTTTTTTTACAAATCTAATGCTACTCTAAAGTTAATTTCTCTTGCCTGTAATCTCAGCTAGTAGGGAGGCAGAGACAGAAGGATTGAGAGTTTTGAGGCCAGTCTGGACAGTTAGCAAGACACTGGACAAGGGGGCATAGCTCAAGTGGTAGGCATAAGGCCCTGGGTTCAATCCCCAGTACTGGCTGAGGATTGGAGTGGGGGGAGAGTTAATGAAGCTGGGTATGGTAGCCCATGTCTGTAATTCCAGCTACTTGTGAAGATCATAACTGGAGGCCATACTGGTCAGTTAGTGAGAGACACTATCTGAAAAACAAACTGAAAGCAAAAGACCTGGGGGTGTGACTCAAGTGTTAAAGCACTTTCTCAAGGTCCTACTTTCAATCACCAGTGGAAGAAGTGGGTGGGGTGGAATTAATGAAGCTGGGTATGGTGGTAAATACCTAATGTAATACGGTAATCCTAGCTACTCAGGAGGCAGAGATCAGGAGGATCACGGTTCAAAACCAACCCAGGCAAATAGTTTCTGAGACACTTCCTCAAAAATACCCAACACAAAAAAGGGCTAGTGGAATGGCTCAGGGTGTAGGCCCTGAGTTCAAACCCCAGAACCACAAAAAAAAAAAAGGTGGAGGCAGGAGGATCAAGTGTTTGAAGACAGCCTAGGCTACATAGAGAGACCCAGTCTCAACAACAAAAAAAGAGTTAATGAGACATGGGCGCAAAAAATACCTAGAAGCTATACACATGTATACACTATATATACAGTATGTATACATACATAATATATAAATCAGGGCTGGAGGCATGGCTTAAGTGATACAGTGCCTGCCTAGCAAGGCAAGCGGGAGACCTTGAGATAAATCCTCAGTACCACCAAAAAAAAAGAAAGAAAGAAAATCAATACAACTTAAATATCAAGTTACAGAATGGTTGGCTCAATTACAGAGTAAAATTTAGTTCTATAGAGTCATTTAAAATGAAGTTCAACCCAGGCGTCAGTGGCTTATGCCTGTAATCCTAGCAACTCAGGAGGCAGAGATCAGGAGGATCTCAGTTGGAAGCCAGCCTGGGCAAATAGTTCACAAGACCCTATCTCAAAAATATCCATCACAAAAGAAGGGCTGGTGGAGTGGCTCAAGGTGTAGGCCCTGAGTTCAAACCCCAGTACCACAAAAAATAATAATCACCTGTAAAGTTTGAGGATTTGTTTCTGGACTGTCTATTCCATTCTATTAATTTATATGTCTGTCCTTATACCAGTATCACACACTGTCTTGATTACTATGTCATTTTAATACATTTTGAAATCAGAAAGTACAAATCTTCCAGCTTGGTTCTTCACTTGCACAATGTTTTGGATAGTCTGGGTTGACCCCTACTATTTTTACCCCAAGGTTTTAGGCCTTACCTGTACTGCCTTTTTCAAGGTATCCATTATGGTAGCCTACAACCCTAATCCTCATCCTGTCCAACCTCATCTTGCAGTATTTGCTCATTCCCTCCTCCATCTAATTACATGGGCCTTCATTCAATTTCTCAAATGTTCCAAAGTCTTTACTGCCAAACTCTCCTCCTAATATCTGCCTACATTTGAGAAGTAGATTCAGACACATTCCTGCCTTCCCCAATCTCTGCTCTGGATTGTTCTCAGTAGCAGAAGGACCAGAGATATATCTGACAGTGGTGTATATGTGCAAGTATACGCTCAGGTCCATTTGGAAAGACAAAAATCTAAAATATTGGGAAGTATGGGGCATAGGTCAAGGGGACAGAAAAACAGAACAAGAATATAAGAACTCAGAAGAACCTCGGGGAGACTTGTAACCTCAGAGAGCTCAGGAATTAATATAACCTTTGCTTCTAAAGCCCACAAAAGTTTTGAGAACCATTGTCCCACAGCTACATATTAGAGAGGCTTAATACTGATATGAAGAGATTTTCCCTGGGGCTTAGGAGGCTCTAATAACCTTATTAGGTCTTTCATCTAAAGATCTTAAAGAATATTATAGGCATCAATTAACCTTTGCAGCACCTGAGACTGAAAAGCCAGGCTCTTGGCCCCATTTTACTGACAGAAAATTGTAACTTATAGGTTAGACCCAATAAAGCAATTTCTCATTGCCTAGTCTGAGCAAACCAATGGCTAAGTGTGAAGCCAATACTGACTTCAAAATCTTTCCCCTGTGACAACTGATCTTTAATCTGGGAACTTTAGAGCACCTAAATGTTTACT
Source organism: Castor canadensis (assembly GCF_047511655.1). Classification (NCBI taxonomy): domain Eukaryota; kingdom Metazoa; phylum Chordata; class Mammalia; order Rodentia; family Castoridae; genus Castor; species Castor canadensis. The sequence continues at coordinate 78,884,608 of NC_133391.1, forward strand.
ACACTTTGTAGGCAGATGATAATTTGACTGTCCCCTTGTCTTTCAGGTCTAAAGGTGTAAAGGTAACCTCCTCAGAGATGCCTTCCCAGACTATTATGCTTTTTTTTTTTTTTTTGGTGGTACTGGGGTTTGAACTAAGGGCCTACACCTTGAGCCACTCCACCACCCCTTTTTTGTGATGAGGTTTTTTTTTTGAGGGATAGGGTTTTGCAAAATACTTGCCCACGCTGGCTGTGATCCTCCTAATCTCTGCCTCCTGAGTAGCTAGGATTACAGGCGTGAGCCACAAATGCCTGGCTGAACATGTACCTTAAGTAATTCCTCCTCCTAGTCTCTATCATATTACCCTGTTTTAAATTGGGCATGATGGGTCATGCCCATAATCCCAGCATTGGGTGGCTGAGGCACAAAGATCCTGAGTTCCAGACCAGCCAATGCTATAGGATGAGACCCAATCTCAAAAAACCAAAAGAAGCCAGGTGATGGTGACTCACATGTATAATCCTAGCTACTTGAGGAAGAGATCAGAAGGATCCAGGCCTTCACCTGGAGCCACTCGCAAACTGTTTTGCTGGGGCTGGTGTCCAACCACGATCCTCCTGATCTCTGCCCCCTGAATAGCTAAAATTACAGGCTTGAGCAACTGGCACCCAGCTCAATAAGGATTTTTTTGAGTATTCAAATAAGTCTAGATAAGGTCATAAGTAAATAATATGTAGATGCTATTAAATAAAATCTACATTTGGTTTATTTGGTGGTACAGGGATTTGAACTCGGCCTCATGCTGACAGGTGCCCTATACATTTTTTTTAAGGTCTAAACTTAAATGATACTTTTGGTATAAATGTCTCTCAATGAATGATACTTAGACTGTTAGTTTTTCTTCTTTCTTTTTTTATTTTCCTTTTTTTTGAGACAAGGTCTTGTTATTTAGCCCAGGCTTACCTCAAACTTGAGATCCTCCGCCTCAGCCTCCCAAGTACTGAGACTACAAGCATATACCAAACACCCAGCCTAGTTTTTCTTTATAACTTTTTTTTAAAGGCCAGCAGGATTTCTATTTCTGGCATTAATATGGATTAGAATTATGATCAACCTTCCTAACTAAAAAAACTAAAATGCTATAGTAAATATAATTTTAACCCTAAAATTCATAACGAGAGAACCCAAAAGTAAGGAGTAGAAACACTCTTGAAATATTTTATCACAGGTGTGGTGGCACATGTGGCTCACATGGTAAAGTGCCTGCCTAGCATGCACAAGGCCCTGAGTTCAAACTCTAGTACCACAAAAAAAAAAAAGGATTACTAGAAGCAGTGTTCAAGTCAAACTAAAGATTAAAAATTGGCCCAGGCACTGATGGCTCATGCCTATAATCCTAGCTTCTTGGGAGGCTGAAATTGGGAAGATCTGATTTCGAAGCCAGCCTGGGCAAATAGTTTAAGAGACTCCATCTCCAAAATAACCAGAACAAAATGGACTGGAGTTGTAGCTCAAGCAGTAGAGTGCCTGGTTTGCAAATGCAAAGCCCTGAATTCAAGCCTGGGTCCACTACAAAAAAATTAAACATGTTCCTCCAATAATAACAAATGCCCTATACCTACCCACATGTACTCAAGTGAGACAAAGCCCATAGGTATGCCCCACTTCACCTTCCCAGTAAGTAATTAATTTTGATAATTATGTATTGTCAGAAAAGTGATTGGGGTAGGGTAATGGGTCACAACTATAGTCCCACCCACTCTGGAGGCAGAGATAGGGAGGATCAAGGTTCAAGGTCAGTCTGGGCAAAAAGTTGGGGAGATCCCATCTCAACCAATAAAACCATTGTGGTGGTACATGCCTGTCATCCAAGCTACTACACAGGAAGCCCTAGGTAGGGGGATGGAAGTCTGAGGTCACCCGGGGCAAAAATGTGAGATCCTACCTGAAAAATAGCTAAAGCATAAAAGGGCTGGGACAAGGCCCAAGTGATAGACCACCTGCCTAGCAAGCATGAGGCCTGAAGTTCAAACCTCAGTACCACCAAAAATAAAGTGGTCAGTATATTTTTGTTTAAAATACCTTTTTTTTTTTTTTGCTTGCTTGTTTAAAAACAAATCATGCTTGTGATGATTCAATGACTCTAACAGACTAATTTGAATTGTTGAAGCTGCTCCATGTCTCCATTTTAGACAGTAATCTGGGACATCTTAGCACTGTGCTTTTTGCTTCTTCTTCACTTCTTTTCTTTGAGAGGGGGTGTTGTTTGTTTTTCAGTCTTGTTTTCCCTTAAGAGAGGATTTTTGTATTAATTCCACATGTTATTTCCTAGATCTTAGGAAGGAGTATAATAACTACTGCATTTAATAACATATCACTCCTAGCAATAACATATATTTTAAAAAATACATAAAAGTGCTGGATATGGTGGTATATGCCTGTAATCCCAGCATTCCAGGGGTGGAAGCAGAAAGATCATGGGCTACATAGTAAGACCCTGCCTTAAAAAAAATACATAAAAGTAAAAATTGATAAATCTTCAAGGAGACCTTGAAAAATTTATTATCATAGGTGTATCAACATATCTCCTCTGGTATTTGATACTTCAAACAGACCAAAACCAGTCATGAACTATATAAAATATTTTGAAGCACACAATAGGCTGACTTAATAAAAATATGTAGAAATCTCTATGCAGTAATGAAAATAAACTATACTACATGTACCAACATGATTGATTCTCAAAACAATGTTGAATGAAGAAAGTCACAGAAGAATTCCTATATTATACTTTCATTTATATAACATTAGAAGTAGATAAAACAATGAATATGTAAGTATACACAAAGAGGAGTTAAAGCCAGACATCATGGTACATGCCTGTACTGCTAGCACTAGGAAGGCAGAGACAGGAGAACCATTGATTTGCAGGCCAGCCTAGACTACATAGCAAGATCCTATCCCAAAAGACCAAAAAGGAAGTGTTGGGGAGGTTACAAATCACTGGGTTTGATCCCCAGGCACTGGAAAAAAAAAAGTCAAGAGGAAAAACTAACATAAAATTTAGGATAGTGTTTACCTGGAAGGGGGATTCATGCAATCTGGGAAGGACATGTACAGAAGCTTCTAAGGTATTAGGAATATCCTATTTCTTTCTCTGGATTAGATTATTGTTTTTGTTTGTTTGAGACAGGCTGGCCTTGAACTCAAGATTTTTCTGTTTCAGTTTCCAGAGTCTGAGGTTTTTTGTTTTTGGTTTTGGTTTTGGTTTTTTTTCAGTCCTGGGATGGGCCCAAAGCTTTGAGCATGCTAGGCAAGTGCTCTACCACTTAGCTATATTGCCAATCCTTTTATGTTATCTTTAAATGCACTCCTAGCTATATACTCTGTAGAAATTCTTGTACTTGCAGAAGACATTCTAATTCTTTTGTATATGTGATATTTTTTCAATTTATAAGATTATTTATTCTATGCAGAGGATAAAAAGAATGAAATAGATACATGTGTACTGATGGAAAGTATCCAATGAACACTGAGTGACAAATATGTTGCAAACCTACATGCACAATTTCCATTTTAATAAAAATATTAATGTATCCATTGAAATAAATCTGAAAAACATACACTAAAATGTGAACAGTGGTTATTTCTAATATGATTCCATTTAAAATTATACATTTCTGTAACATTTCAGTATTTTCCAGTAACTTCATTTACTTTTATGATCAATAAAGCAGTAATAGAGATTATTTTTATATATGTAAAAAACTGTTTCAAATAAAGAAACACTTATTCTGAGAGGGACTTTTTCTCCCTTTTGCAAGTAGAAAAGATGATTCTATAAAAGGGAATTTGTGAAGACAGACAGTTAAAAATGGGATGGGCTCCTTGCCTCAGGTCCCTTTAATGTATAGAGAATAAGTGAATGGAGCCTGGTCAATCCCTTTGGCTCACTTGCCTTTCCTAAACACCTGCTTGCTCCCTGCCACTTTCCACCCCTAGCTCAGGAGGTGACTAAGGTCTTGACCAGCCTTCAGACATGTTCCATTTTTCCAGGTCCCCAGCCGACAGCATCAGGCAGTTAAGAGCCTACGATGTCCTGACTTCCTGAGTAGAAAACCTGTGAATAAGAGAAGACACGGTGAGGCCAGAGCAAGTGCTCAGGGACACAATAGGCAAAGAACAGGATAAAAGAAGTGCTAGAGAGTATGGAAAGTCCAGATCTTCTTCTTGCCCTTTCTCTCTTACACCCCCCCCCCAGTTTTTCATTGCAGAGCCAAGTGTAATGGTACATGCCTAAAATCCTAGTGTTCAGAAGGCTGAAGCAGGAGGATCACAATTTCAAGTCCCACCTAGGCTGCAGACTGAGACCCTGTCTCAAATTTTAAAATTCCATTGCTAGTGGTGGGTGCTCTTGGGTTTGTGGAGGTATGGAAAGAAAGGTGTTCTGTGTTACAAACAAGAGGTCATAATCAAGGGCACATGGTTCCAGGTTCTTGCACATGCTGTGGCTTCTCCATAGAACATCTCCCATCCATCTTGTCCTGGCCAGCTTGTATTCATTCTTCAGATTTTTGTTAGAAGCCTTCCCTACTCCCACCACCCACCTTTACCACCCTCCAAGGAGTTAGAGGTTTTTTAGTTTCCTCAACCTGGGCTTCCCTTATCAAGCACTGGCCCACTAACAGCTGCCTATTCTCCCACTGGAATTTAAGCTGCTTCTTTTTTTTTTTTTTTTTTTTTTTTTTGTGGCACTGGGGTTTGAACTCAGGGCCTCATGCTTGCTCGGCAGGTGTTCTTACCACTTGATCACTCCACCAGCCCAAGTTTAAGCTTCTTGAGGTAAGGGACAATGGCTGCCTTACTCAGCACTCTATCTCTAGCACCTAGATCCTCTGATAGAGATGTTTGATATGCCTCAGAAAATATAGATGGATGAATAAAATGAAAGGAGGAGAGGGCAAGGGATAAGAGAATTCCGCCACTTGTCTGAAGTGTGGTTCGTACCAGCCTAAGGGAGAAGCCACCTGGGCAAGGAAAAGGAGCATGGGCTTTATCCTCCCTTTTGTCCTTCTTTTGTCATCATCTCACCCCTTCCTCCCATTCTCTGCCTCTCCCATCTTTTTTGGTGTGAACTTGAGCTCCCTCCACTGCCAGACTTCAGAATTGCAGAGAGTCAAGCAGGGTACCCTGTTCTGTTTCAAAACCCCTCGGGATTTTTTTTGGTTTTTTGGTTTTTGTTTTTTGTTTTTTTGGTGTGACTGGGGATTGAACTGAGGACTTGGTGCTTGCAAAAGCAGGTGCACTACTGCTTGAGTTATACTTCCAGTCCATTTTGCTCTGGTTATTCTAGAGATGGGGGTCTCACAAATCATTTGCCTGGAGTGGCTTCAAACTGAGATCCTTCCGATCTCAGCCTCCCAAAGTAGCTAATATTATAGGTGTAAGCCTTGGGGGAGGGAGGGAATCTTTTTGCTTCTCCAACTCTAGGGTTGATGAGGGACTGGTCAGTAAATGGGAGGTTTCCAAAGTCTGATCCACATCTCACCATCCTCAACACCAGGAACATTTAATTTGTCTCACATCCTCACCTCATGCTGTTTTCTGGGGTCTCCACTCATACACTGCTACTCCAGCTAATTCACAGAGATGTTGATTTCTGGAGCCTTTGGCTGATACATCAGCTCAGACTATAGAAAAGAGATCACAAGATGGGTTGGGAATAGGCACACAGAGATTTGAGAAGTCTAAAGGAAGAGACCCAGAAACAGGATATAAACCCACAGCAAAACAAAACAAAGATCGGGGTTGAGAAGGACATCTGACAGAGCTGTGTCCCTAGTCTTCTCTACCACCATAGGCTCATAAAGCAGGACCCTTGCCTATGAACAAACATCTCCCTTACCCCTCCATTCTGCCTATGTCAATGTAGAGCTAAGGGAAGTGATCAGATCTTCAGGTTTAGTGGAGACATTAGACTTTAGGGACAGATCCTGGACAAAGGCACTCTCCCAACTCCTGCCCCACTCCCCTGGGAGGACCCAGCCTGGAGCTCACATCTTCACTGTCACTTCCACTGAACGAGTGTTCTGGCTCCTGCCCCTTTTCAGTGATATTCCTTTCCTCCTCTGGCATGAGCTCATCCAACCAGAGGAGTTCCTGTGGTGAAAAGACCCATTCCAGTGCCTTTCGGACCCCCACCAGGCCCAGCAACTGCAGAAATAGAAACAAGTCCAGAACTGTCAGCCACAGCAGCTGAACATTGTAATTTTTATCTAGTACTTCCTTTGTGGCAGGCATTGAGAATCATTACTGAATGCTAACACATTCCTACAAAATGGATACAATAATTATTCCCATTGTACATGGAAGAATATGGAGGCCCCAAAAGATTACTAACTTCCCAAAGGTCACACCTGGGATGTGGTAACCAGATTGGTCCTACTGCAAAGCCAATGGCTCTTAACTTTCTCCTCTCTGTTATCCCTCACTGAGTAACAGAAGTGTCAGCACTGCCCTACCGAGAACCTCAGTTTTCTTTCTGGGTTTATAGATAAGCCCAAGGAGGTAAATCAAGTATCACAGGACTAGCCCATCAGTAAGAATTCCTCAGCCATCTTTCTGTGTGTTAGAATTTTTAACCAGGAAGAGCCAGGGCAAGTGAGAGGAAAGAGTTACTCTTGAGGAGGCTGTGTCCACCTTCCCAGGAGAGAGGGCTCAGAGTCTCCCAGAACCTCCCAGGACCACCCAACCTTGCCCCCAAGTCACCATGAGAGGAAAGATGATGGCTGCAGGGGTAGACTTGATTATCCAAAGCAGACCTAGGCAGGCAAGCTGGATGGCTGTGAAGATGTGGACTCTGTTCAGGGACACATGCCGCAAGAGCAGCAAGTCTGGCTGGTGTTTTGCTGGCATCAATAATAGCTGCACTCTCTTCATGAACTTGGAGGATGAGAGGAAATGGAAAACAGGGCAGGGCATTTAGGTAGTCTAGAGGGTGTCACTGTAGTTATGCCTGCCTAGCATGGGAAGGGGGAAGAGAAGGCTCCCTTGGCCTCCCCGTCCAGAGTGTGGCAGCAGGGTCTCTGTACTCAGGAAAGGCAAGAAGATGGGATAGGAGGGGATTTGGCAAATGGGCAGGAAGAAAGAGGTGGCTAGGTGATTTTAATGGGCTCACCTGGATGCTGCTAAGTGCTGCCACCCCCATGTACAGGAAGATGCCATAGAGCACAGGCATTGGGATGAACTGGTAGAAGTGGAGAGGAGCAAAGAGCTTATCTTTAGCTGCCCAGATACACCACCTTAGGCTCCAACCCCAGCCTCTAGTGTCCGAGCCTGCCCTGGCCTTTCCTTTCCCATTTTGCATGCCTGATCACATTGAATTCTCCCATCAATCACATGAAATGAAATAAAAGCTATTATTGTCTACATTTTACAGATGGAAAATTGAGAGACTAAGTTGCTTGGTATACCTCTCTAATTTTTTTTTTTTTTTAGACAGTCTCACTATGTAGCCCAGGCTGACCTCAAACTCAAGATCCTCCTCCCTTAGCCTCTCAAGTGCTGGGATTACAAGCATGATCCACCATGCCCAATGTTGCCTATCACATTCCCCTTGGTTCTGTATGTTTCTAGTTTACTGTCCCCCTTTCCTTCATTAATATGCCCAAGTTTGTTTCTACCCTTTGCAGAGCCTTTTATTTTTCTATTCTCCCCACCTAAAATGCCCTTTCCCAAATTTCCACATGGTTAGTTTGTTCTAATCACTCATGCTACATGACACCCTTTCTAGAAGGGCCTTTAGTGGCCACCTAATCTAATGTATCCTCTGGCACTCTTAATCACCTTATCCTCTTTTATTTTTCATAGAAGTTATCACTATCTGAAGTTACCTTGTTGCTTTTTTAAAAAATCTGTCACCAGACTCAAGGATAGAGACATGATCTCTTTTGATCACTATTATATTCCCAGTACCTGGAACAGTGCTCGTTATATGGTTTATGAGAGTCACCTAATTAGTAAGTAGCTGATCCAGTCCATCTGGTTCTCTATGGCATCACTCTTACCCAGACTCCATGACCTTTCCCTTGCCTAACCTCATGTCTCTTGTCCTCCTGCCAGTGACTCTTGTCTGACATTCTCCACACCCTCCTTGACTTCTTTGCTGTCTTGGCTTGTTGACTCTGCTATCATTTGTTACTAAAGTTTTGCTTGTGTGTGTGTTGCTGGTAGGATCTTGGTCTCATGTTCCTTTTCAGTATTCCACTGTGCCCACTTCTCCCTGGTACCTCACAGAGTGTGATACACAAGAGATGGTCTATAAAGCTCTAGTGAAAGAGAAGTAAAGGGTTTTCACCTCAATGTTTTTCTGTGGTATGTTTATCATACTCTCAATCTCAGGCTTGTTGGGAGGCTGGAGCAAGGGTAGCACTTGGAGCCTAAGGAATTGGTGGTACACCCACACCCTACTCCACTGAACAGAAAGCCTACTGGATAAAAGTTTGGGTCTTTAGATCTGAGAAACTAGCTTCCTTGGTGGGTTCTTGCAGTTACTTTACCTCTTTAGACTTAAGATTTCTCATTTGCAAAGTATGTATGCCTCTCAGGGTTAATATGAGGATTAAAGAAGACCATGTATAAAGAAAATACAGAGTCTGGCACACAGTAAGGGTTAAACTGGTGCCAGTTTTTGCTGTATGTATTATTATTATTACTGCACTGATCCTGATCCCAGCCTGTCTAACAGAGGTACCTTGAGTACAGGTGCCAAGAATATAGAGATGCCTGTAAGGATGAACACCATCAGGCCCGTCACCCTCTGTTCCCTGTGGGGAAAAGGAGGAATTAGCTGGGATCTGGGATAGCTCCTGGGGCACTCAGGCACCAGTACAGAAATACAGACACTGGCAGTCAGAGAAAATCAGAAAGCCAGATGGATCCCCCCAATAGGTTACAAGATAGGAAGGAGGCCTCAGCTTGGTGTGAAAAACTAATGGAAAGGTAAGGGCAGAACCCTTGGACATGAGGGCCCCAGGCCTCTCCATTGGTTTAAGTTCATATTTGTTCTTTGATGTTTTTTGATGGAAAATTAGTGTTTTTTATGCTGCCATAAGCATTTACATTTCACAATTTATCATTTTAATTCCTTATATTTTAGATTATGTTTCTAACCATTACAGAATTGTTTTTGCAATGGGGACTTTTGTGTGTATATGTGTAGTACTGGGGTTTGAACTCATGACCTGCACCTTGAGCTACTCCACCAGCCCTTCTTTTTGTAGTGGATTTTTTCAAGATAGGTTTTCACGAGCTATTTGTCCTGGCTGGCTTTGAACTGCAATCCTCCTCATCTCTTGCCTTCTGAGTAGCTAGGATTACAGGCATGAGCCACCAGTGCCCAGCCTGAGTGGGAACTATTAGGTGGCATCTCACTCTCAGCTCCAGCCCTAACTGCCTCCACCTTGAATCAATGATACTCCTCTTGAGGCCCCGCCCTGCCCCCATGGCTGAAGGAGGAGAGGAGATCTGACTTGCCCACCTCAGAGCTCAGAACCCACCCACGTATCCCACTGCAATGCTTATGAGGCACAAGCTTTGAATTCAAGGTGCCCAAACAACTCTGTCATATATCCCATAACCACCTTGCTGCCCACTTTTCACTCCAGCCTTACCTAATGCCGAGGAAACTGGGGGCTTCCCCAGGGACACAGGCTCTGCTCTCTCTCCGAAGACTGTCCATGTGGGCCAGGGAAATGACAGTGGCTGAGACATACCAGGGCAGCCCAAGTACTGATGTGAGCAGCATCAACACAGCCACACAGAACAGGTCCAGGTGGAAGCCACCTCCTTTCTGCAGGGAACGGGTGAAGGCTGAAGATGCAGCTATCCCAGGCCTGGGCCCTCTCTCCTCTTCTCCTCTTGGATGGACAAGGGACAGCCTAGACCCCACCCTAGAGTTTCCATCCCTTGGTCTAAGACCTTACCTGCAGTCTATATTCTGCACGGTTGAGGATGACTGCTGTTATCTGCTGGTCCATGAAGATGAGAATAGATAGCAGCAGGGCAGGCAGGGCAGCTGCCACACTTAACCACCAGGGGTTAGCTCCAAAAGGTGACACCAACCAGTCACGCCCAGGCAGTGTAGGCTGGGGAGGCATTCCATGGGCAGGTTGGAGAGGGTCTCGCAAGAGCACCTCATCTGCACGCCCCATCCTTGGCACTCTTCCACAACCCACCTCCCTCCCCAAGGCCCTGAATGCTTGGTGGAAGCGCTCTCTCTCTCTCTCTCTCTCTCTCTCTCTCTCTCTCTCTCTTTCTCTGTGTGTGTGTGTGTGTGTGTTGTACTGCTACAAAGCATCCCAGTGCCTTAAAAGAGAGCAGAAGGAGGTGTCCCAGCCTGGCTGGAGCCAAAGGTTCTGGACAGTGGTTCTCAGGGTCCCTACCTCCCTAGAAGAAGAGCTGGCAGATGTGGCCTGCCCACACTTCTTGGTAGCTTATAAAGTCTTCCTACTTCGGCATACCCCCCATCCAGGGTGGGGCAGCTCAGGTTCAGGCCTGCCTTGATCTGGGGCAGGGGTGGGGCAGGGCTAGGTGTGTCTGCGTCTGCTTTGATTATAAGCGTCTGTTGGAGGGAGGGGAGCCCCTGGGTTGCTGCATAGGATTTTGAGCACCTGAGGCCACTCCAGATGGAGACCCCTCCTCTTCTGTCCTGAGGGAAGCTAGCAGATAAACCTAGTAATCAGTGCAAAGCCTTGTCACACCCTTGGGAGGGAGCTCCAGCTTTACTGGAGCAGAGCAGGTAATAAGGAGTGGGAAAAAGAGAGTGGAGAATAATGAAGTGGGCAGAGCTGTGGCACGAGTAGGGAAAACCCATAACAACAGTGACTAACGTTTACTGAGGATTTGGTTTGTGCCAGGCACTGTGATAAGTGTTATACACTATGATATCCTGTAAACCTCAAAACAACCTATATGGTAGGAACTATTGCTATTTACTATAGATTAAGAAATTGAGGCTCAGAAATATTCGATAAGTTGCCTAATGCACAGGTAGGAAGTGGCAGGACTGGAATTCAACCCAAGGCTGACTATCCAGAACACATTCTCCTAACCCTTACCCTATAATAATAGTCACTGTGTACAGTATTCTGTATTCACTTCTGTGTCTGTTGCAATACCTCATTTAATCTCAGTAACTCCGTGAGGCCATTATTATTATTATTTCTATTTTATGAGTGAGGAAAGAAACTCAGAGAAAGGTAAGTATAGGATTTATGCACCTTCTCCCCCTGTCCCCCATCTCCCAACCCCCAGCTCTCACCTTGAACTCTCTGGGCACCAGGAGCTTCGGTGTAGCTAGACCCAGGAAGGCATCAAGGCCACAGCCCAGCAGAATAGCCAGGACTGAGGAAAAGTCGCTGAACACCTTTCGCACCTGGCCACACAGTGGACACTTAGTCGGGTCTAGACCTGCCATCCCCCTCCTTCCACATCCTTTCCAATTCACAGACAGGACTCAAGGCCAAGAGCAGATCTCTCCCACAGAAAGGCCACACTCACCATGGAGGGGAAGAGGCGGCTATTCTTTACATGCTTGAGGGCGGTGGCAAAGAGGAAGGAAGTAAGGAAGAGGAGAAGGGAGAAGAAGGCGATGTCTGGTACTGTATGACAGCCAGGACCACGAGGGCGACCTCCCTGTCGGGTGCACTCAGATGGTGGCAGCAAGGATGCATTGACCAGACCTAGGTCCTATATGGAGGAGTGGTCAAGCTACTGGGGCTATGGATAGCAAAGTAAGTGTCCTTCTTCTCTTGAACCCACCTCAAGGGAAAGGAGACCCTCAGAGGTCCCAAGGACCCAGGATGAGAGATCTTTGACCATAGGAAATAGCTGAGCCTCAGTGACCTATGAAGGTTTCCCTAGCAGTGGGTAGGAAGAGCTGAGAACCACCGACTGTTTGGGTTGCCACCCTTCTTTCCCAAGCCTTCCCAGGAGCAGGTTCTCACCATGATTAAGATGTCATCTCTGTTTTTTAGGTTTGTCCTTGTCCATTGAGATTCATTTTCTGGGAAGCAAAGAAGAATTCAGGTGCATGCCCCCTCCCTGAGAGCTGTCTGCAGCTTCACAAGATTGTAATCTGATGGGTCCATCTGAAGCAGAGAGTTCTTAGTGCTGACTTCTCTGTCTGCTAACTCCATTACAACCAAGTGTGCACTCCTCAGGACACTGCCCACACCTTCACCTCTCAAATCCTCTACCCGTCTGTGACCCTGGTGCTGAGCACAGGACGGGCCACAGCAGTTGCTCAGCAAACATTAGCTGAATGCCTAGGCTCACAGATCTGTTTCTACCAGAGCAAGAAGAGGCCTAGCACAGAGTCTGGCATGGGTTATAAACTGGTGCTGCCTTCCGCATGGAGAGATATGTGCAAGTGGAACACCCCAAGCCTCTCCCCACCTGGAGAGTTGCTCTCACCCAGGGGAAGATCTGTGATTTATCTGATTGGTAAGTTTAGGAGATGAAGCTAGGCATACCTGGCCCTGCCCTTTCCTCTTAAGGAACAAGCTACCTACTTGGTGCATGCATTTAGCTCTGCTCCTCTGGGATAAGTAAAATAGTACCTGGCCAGTGTGGCCATGACTGGGTGGGTAAGTCTACATTTGGCTTCATCATTAGGAAGCCCATTCATCCATATGTATAACTGTGTTCTTCTATCAGGGTTGTCAGAAATAAAGACAATAGTTGACTTTCTGTTGTTTTATTTCTCAACTAAGTCAGAACCAGAGAAGAAAAAGATTCTGCTGTTTATTGGATAAGCATTTTCCTGAAAACGAGGGGTCCTTTCGTCCTCCCACAGCCTTCCTCACTTGGCCAAGGTCCTTGTTTCCCTCACCTACCTCCTGGGCCTGGGTATTGGCAGAAGCAGCCATAGGCAGGGGCCCCTGGCCTTTGGATGGGATAGGCACGGGTTAAGTTCAGCATTTTGCACAGAGCATCATAGATGAAGATGAGGCTGATGAGGGCACAGAACCCTTCCTCTGTGAAGCGGGTGAAGTAGCGCACCAGCACGCTGGCCTCTGTGGCCACCAGCACCAGGCAAAATGTGGCCACCCAGATGCCTATCCACAGACGGAAGGGCAGGTAGTCCATGTTGTGATCTCTGTGGGGGTGAAAGACATACAGAGCTGTCTCCTCCCCCTCTAAGCCACACCAGGTACCCCTCAAGCCAAAGAGATAGCTCCCACCCTCTCATCTTCACCCAGCCAGGACCAGGCTGAGGATGAGACTAGTCAGGGGCTAGGTAGATGGGGGATGTCTCCTACCTGCTGAAAGAGAAAAGCAGGCGCTCAAAGACTAGCACTGGCCCTGTGCTGCTGAGGATGGTGAGGGGCTGGCCTGCCATCAGGCAGAAAATGGCTCCAGCCACAGCTGTGCCCAGGAAACTTTCCAGCACTCCCTATAAGTAGAAGGGCTCATCACAGGACTCTGGCTTCCTCATCACAGGAGCCCAAGCTTCCCCTAAGCCTCCTCAGTCCACCCATACTCCCAGGAGAAGGAGACAGCTGGCAGGATAACAAACTTGTAATGGCTCACCTCCCTCAACCCTACCTCCCCCGGCCCCACCCACCTGGGCCCCATCAGTGGCATCTCCCAGCAGACCCCCAAAGGTGATGGCATTCGTGACGGTGGCCAGGTAAATGTAGAGCACAGCTGAGAGACACTGGGGGTGCAGGGCGTCCAAGAAATCGCTGGGGTACCACGTGGCCTTCCGGCGTACGTCCTGGACAAGGCCTCCAAACAGCCTCCCACCCGTGGGTCGTCAGTGATCTCGATTCCCATACCTCAAGCCGCACCCCAGCTACCTTCCTGTGGCTGGGCCAGCCTCTCCCGCAGTGAGCGCCCACTTCGGAACCCCTATGACTCCTACGCTTCACAGGACCCCAACCTTTGTTCCCACTAGCTCGCCTCACCTGCCTGTCCGCTGCAACTCCGGGCAGGTCGCGTGTGGCCCATGGTCGTGCCTATCCTCTGCAGGGGCCCCACGCGGGCGAGAGAGGCCCTTGATCTCCCGCATTTGTGAGGGGAGCCTGAGGAGAAGAGGAATCCCAGGTTGGCTGAGGATCTCAACAAGTCTAAGTGATCCTAGAGCTCGTAGCGCCCTGCCCCCTAGCGGCTGCAAGAAGGCCAGGGTCACATTCGCTCTTTGTGAATGCCAGACTCTGCCAGAGAAGGTACTTATTGAGGTCTCAGAGTGAGAGCAGTAGAGTAGAACTCCAAATCCGGCTGATGATAGAACCAAGTTCCTCCTCAATAGTGGCTCCAGACCCACTGCCGGTGGGGAAAGATCTGTATGGGATGATGGCCCCCAGGTACCTTTTGTGCTGAGAGGGCAGGCATTTGGGCGGGGGAATCCGGACTGTCGGGTCCCACCGACCTGGAGGGAGCACCGTCACCTCCTCTAGGAAGGTATCCAGAGCTGCCAGAAGGTCATGAAGGTTGCTGGCCCGTCGAACTGACCACTGGAATTGCTGGGTTTAGGGGCACAAAGTGGACAGTAAATGCAAATTTAGACTCTAACATTCATTGTCATTTGTATGTTTATCAAAACTGGACACACACAGGTCACAGGCAGACAAGTCGATGCATTCTTTTTTTTTTTTTTTTTTTGCGGTACTGGGGCTTAAACTCAGGGCTTCACTTTGATCTACTCCACCAGCCCTATTATTGTGAAGGGTTTTTCGAGATAGGGTCTTGCAGAACATTTTGCCCGGGCTTGGCTTCGAATCAAGATCCTCCTGATCTCTGCCTCCTGAGTAGCTAGGATTACAGGCGTGAGCCACCGGCGCCTGGCTTTAATGCATTCTTTCATGCATACCTGTATTCATTCATCCCATGAATATTAAGTGCCTACAGTGTGCCTGCACTAGGCCACTAATGGGGTTACATTGGTAGCCATGGAAATTTCAGTCCCCATGTTATGAACACAAAACTATTCTCTGTCTTGTTGTACTTGGTCACACAGAGTCCATACACACATTCACATGAGCCTTTGTGCACATGTCCACAAACACCTGCCAAACTCACCGGGTCACTGAGGAGGACAGCTACTGCTCGACCCATCTCATGGTAGCCCCTTCCCCTAGTGGGGGGGCCCAGGAGGAGGCAGAAAAACCTGAAGAGGGAACCAGGCCTCAGAGAAGATCAGAAGCTGCCTCCCTATAATGTAGCCCTGCCCACTGATGGGCAGCCTCTGACCTGCGGACACTCAGCTCTGACCTCTCTACCTGCCCTGTACATACACTCAGGTGCACACTTTCTCTGCAAACCTGACCCCTCCCACCTCAAAGGCCCCTGGGCACCATCCCCCACACCTGCTCAGGGAACTGGGCCTTCTCCCCTCCCCAGATCCCTCCTCAGCCAGGGCCCTCACTCCCACTCAGTAGCTTCACCTGCTGGGGAGGGGCACCTCAGTAAGGGGTCCCAACACCACCGGATTCCGAAGTCTCACAAAAGCCCCCAGAGGCTGTGCCAGGAAGCCCAGCTCTCCTGCCAGCACGGCTGCTGCCTCTACCCCAGGAGGCAACTTCAGTCTCAGGGCGTTCTGATGCTGGGTGACCAGAGTGTGAGAGATTATTTGGGGAAGGTGACGTTGGCAAGATCTCAACTGATTAGCCCAGTGTAAGGTAGGCCTTTATAAGTTCCTAACCCCTCTCCCAGCTGTCCCCAAGGAAGGGCCACAAACCTGTTCCTTCAGGGGAGTGTCCTCATCATGAGATGCCTTTCTTAAATCGGTGAATCCTGCAAAACAGAAGTGTGCAGTGGTTAAAAGCACAAGGTTTTGAAGGCCAGGCTCTGTGGCTCACATCTACAATCCTAGCTATTTGGGAAGTGGGGATCAGGAGGAGCAAAGTTTGAGACCAGCCCAGGTAAAAAGTTAAGACTCCCATAAGCCAGGTGTTGGCCTACACCTGTGATTCCAGCTAGGTAGGCATAGGTAGGAGGATTCCAGTTCAAGATTGGCTCCAGGGAAAAATGGGAGACCCCTATCTGAAAAATAACTTAAAAAGGGCTGGGGCATGACTCAGTGGCAGAGCATCTGCTTAGCAAGCATGAGTTCAAACTCCAGTATCACCAGGGAAAAAAAAAAAAGCACAGGTTTTGGGGGAAGATCTAGCAGGGCCACCCAGACCAGCTTTGCTACTGACAAGCTATGAGAACTGAAGCACCCTTTCTCCCTCTCTGAGCCTCCATTACCTCACCAGTAAATTGGAGATAATTGTATAATCTTCCACAGTGACTATGAAGATTAAATGAGATACTGCATGTAAAGCTCCTCACACAGTGCCCACCAAATACATACCTTCACCCTTCACAAGGTTCTGTCTGTTATACTCTTAACCCTGCCATTTTTCTTCTCTCACCATTACCACCAGGTTCCTCTTGCCCATCAATCCTGGGCTGAGGTCTGAGCCAAACCTAGGCCATTCCTGGCTCAGAAAGGTACAGAGAACATCTGGGATGCTTCTGCCCCAGTGTCTTGATCCTGGGCCCTAGGAGGAAACTCTCACCCCAGCAGGGCCTGATGCCTGTAGTCCGGATGTTGTGCTGTGGTCTCTGCAGCAGCAAGGCCTGAAGTTGCCCTCTCAGCTCTGGGCTCAATGACTCCACCCTGACCACCTGCTCTGGAGAACAGATGTGGGGCTCAAATTCCATCCTGAGAGCTCCCTGCCCCACCACTCATCCCTTTTTCCGTTCTGGGAGTCTGAGGAAATGCAGGGGGCAATGAACTTTCTCCTTCACTCTGCTTTTTCCATCTCTATCCTGCAACAGAAATGGACAATCCCTAGGATGGGATGGGATGGGGTGGGCTCTGGAAAGTTCTAAGACTTTGGGGAAAATCCAATGGGAAATGGGGAAAATCCCTGCAAAGTTTCCCAGCCTACCCACAAGTTCTAGGAAGCTCTGAGCTGGACAGTCTAGCAGTACAAGGCCCTCAGCCAGCAGACTGCGGAGCTTCTGGAGACTGGGCAGTGCCAGGGTAGGCACATGGGGGGCACTCCACCGGCCTGCACCCACTTCCAGCTTCTCCTCAAACAGCACCCACCTGTGATGATGGGATGAACATTGTTATGGGGAGAATCTCCCCCATGTCCAGGAGCAGGGATATAGGAGAGTCAGGAAAGGTAGGGCAGTGGGGGTGCTGGCTCACTGGTGCAGAGTATGCCCCCATCCCAGCAGCCACCCCTGATTGGCTCTCAGAAAACTCAAAACTAGATTGCAGAGGAGGCTGAGTATCATAGAGAGTGGAACACAGAGAGGAAAATCCTGATTTGGGGTGGGAAGGGCTGCACAGAACTAGCCAGATCCCACTCACCTGCCTGTCTCTCGCCACTCCAGTGCTTGGGGCCAGCCCAGCAGCTCATTCAGCTGAATGAAGAGCATAGGGTCCTTGAATACCCCCACTTCCGTGCTGTCTGTGTCTGAGGGGCCACCAGGGTTGGGGTCAGGGACAAGGCTGCTGTCCATCTCCCCTGTAGGAATATTTTCACAAGCACTGGAGGCTTCAAATTCCTCCTGGCCTGGCAGCTTCATCTTGGTGAGGCTTGCACAAAAATCACAGGAGCAGTGCAGTCCTAGGGCCCTCTGACTGGCTGCATTTATAATGCACTGGTCACCACAGCCCAACACAAACAGAGCAAGGCCTGCTGGCTCCAGAGTATACAGGTTCTGCCTCCCCTACTGACCCACCCCTGCTGACCTGAGAGTGTTTGTAAGACTAGACTGGCCTTTCTCAGGCTCTCCAGAAATGCCCAACCTGGGGGCCAAGTGTATGTGTGCATTGCCTATGGGATCAGGTCTGATCACACTGTTTTGTGTAAATAAACAGGAGTAGATGGTTGGTCTAGGCCTGCATGCTGACACCCCCAGATTACGCTGCCCCTAGCCTGTATCAAATTGAAACACTAAACATACAGGACTATTTGGGGTGTCAACAACATAACCTGGGATACACACATACCACACACACACACACACACACACACACACACACACACTCGGCCAAACTGGGAACTAGGCCTAACTAGGCCTATGGTAGCCAGACAAGGTAAGGGAGACAGCATGCAGAGCCCTGCCTATTAAATGGGCTAATGATGGGAAGTGGTGGTGGGTTATGAAGAAAATAATGCCAATGTGCCTAGGGTCTTCCCCTTTAATTAAGCCTCCCACTGAGACAACTACAGTGTGTGTGTGTGTGTGTGTGTGTGTGTGTGTGTGAGAGAGAGAGAGAGAGAGAGAGAGAGAGAGAGAGATAGCAAAGGAGAATGTTGTCCCTTGTCAAGTCCTATTGACTTTACCTCCCAAATATATCCAGAATCCAATACCACCTCCAGCACTACTACCCTAATCTAAGTTACCATTTCTTACCTGAATTATTTCAATAGTCTTCTATCCTTTTGCAATATTTTCCCTTCTTCTGCTCTTCCTCCCTTACCCAAAGTCCATCCTCTACACAACAGTGATAAAGATTCCTTTAAAGGGCTTTCCAGATAGATAAGGTGGCACATACCTGTAATCCCAGCACTTGGGAGTTTAAGGCAGGAAACTCCCAGTTTGGGAGTTTGGCCAGCTTGGGCTTTATAGCGAGATTTTGCCTCAAAAAACAAACAAATGAAAAACCAACCGAGCACTGGTGGTTCATGCCTATAATCCTAGCTACTTGAGAGGCTGAGATGGAGAGGATTGAGGTTCAAGGCCAGCCCAGGTAATAGCTTGTGAGACCCCCATCTCCAAAATAGCCAGAGAAGGGACTGGTGGAGTGGCTTAAGTGGTAGAGTGCCTGCCTAGCAATTGTGAGGCCCAGAGTTCAAACCCCCGTACCACAAAAAAAAAAAAGGCAAACCACTAAGAAAGTATTCCAGCCACATTCTCTCCTGCTGAAAACTACCACTGCAAGCTCACTTCTCCCAAAAGAAAGAAATGAGACTCGTTGTCTAGTAGATCCATGTCTGGCCCCAGCCCCCACATCACTGACCACATCTCCACCATCCTTCCCTTGCTCCCTTCTTTCTAGTCTTGAATGTAATGCAAAGCTTGTTTCTACCAGACAGGCTTTGCTATAGCTGTTCTTGGCAAGGAACATTTTTCCCCAGATATTTACATGCCTGGACCCTTGTCACCTAGGTCTCATGTTAAATACGACCTACTCAAGGAAGCCTTCCTTTTCCATTCTGTCCTGTTTCCCCTTGGGGAATGTCATGCTCCATGACATTTCTGTTTTATTTTCTTCCTAGCAGTTATCACTATTAGTAACTGCCTCATTTATTTATATGTTTATCTTTTATTGCCTGCCTGTCCACACACACACTGAGATGTACCGTCCATGGAGCCGGTATCTTATTTGCCTTGACCCCTACGCCTAAAGCAGCCTAGCACACGGTGACTCAATAAATATTTGTTTAATGAGCGCATAGAAAGGAAGGGGCTGGGCAAGGAGCCTCGCTTCTCCTTCAGACCACAAGAGGGCGCTGCTCCCCATGGCCCAAATCACTAGAGCCTCTCCCTTAGGTCAAGTGGCTTTGCTTTTGTTTGTCTGCCAGGGCACAGAGATGGCGAGATAACATCCTCCGCCTTGCCCTGGCCCACCACGAGTTGCCCTGAAGGGATAGGGTATGTGAGGGGTGGGGGGAGCACAACAGGATGGGGAAAGGAGAGAAAATCGAGAAAATCAGGCTCATCTAAATGTGGGTCAGACCTCTCCCCACAATACACACACACACTGCATATCAGGAACACACACACACACACACACACACACACACACACACAGGGAACCCATTCCCTGAATGGGACCCAGCTGGCCCTCTCCTCTAACTCAGGTGTAGTCCTAGAGATCCCAACTCAACAATTGAGGAGGGGTACTGAATCTGAAGGGGCAGTTGGTTTCAGTCCCAGGAGGAATAGAAACTGGCCAAGGGCCTGAAAAGGCTAGGGAACACCTGTGACTATTCCCTTTAAGAATGTGCCCCTCAGAGAGGCAGGGGATGAAAGAAGCTTGAGGGAGATGGGCTCATGTATTTGGCATGCACACACCCACCCCCACTCAAAACACACACCCCCTCTCTTCTGGTCCTCATTCCTGCCACTTCAGAGGGTCTGTCCTTGCCCCTCAGGGCTGCATGCAGTAGCCTGGCCACCATGCCTCCTCTACAGACCTCCCTTTTACCTCTGAGCCTTCGTTCTCTGATCTGGGCAGCTTGGGTGGTGCCTGTGGGCAGCAGTGGCTTCCCAGACAAGGCCCAGTGAATGTGGTACCAGTTGGCGAGCAGCCCACATGTACTTTACCAGAGTTCAGAGACCAGAATCTCACTGTGGGTGGGTCACAGACCTATTGAGTGCTCCTCAGCAAGGCCTTCTCTCTGAGCCCCAGTTTCCCTGCATGTAATGGAGGCTGTTGTGTAGATGATTTCCAATTTCAAACCTTCATGCAGTGCCCTGGGCTGGACCCTGCAGAGGTAGGCACAGACTCACCAACAGGCTCCCTGTGTGAATCCTGGTGGTTTACTTTCTAACAGGTGGAGATTTATCTTTGCTGAATTTGAACTTTCTTATTATTAAATGAAAAGTAAATAGTAAAAACACTCATGGAGCCAGGTACAGTGGCTAAAGATTATAATCCTAGCTACTCAGGAGACTGAAATCAGGAGGATCAAGGTTTGAGGCAAGCCCAGGCAAAAACCAAGACCCTTTCTCAATCAATGGCTGGGTGTGGTGTCATCCCAGCTAGATAGGGAAAAACAAATAGGAAGATCATGCCCAAGGCCCTCCAAGGGCATAAAACAAGACCTTATCTCAAAAATAACTAACACTAAAAGGGCTGGTGCAGTGATTCAAGTAGTAGAGTGCAGAAGGCCCTGAGTTCAACCCCTAGTACCACAAAAAACAAACAAAAACCCTTGTGAGCTAGAGTGGTAGAGCGTTTGCCTAGTACTGAAAATAAAGTCCCCACTTTTAGGCTTTCTTAAATGCAACAGTGCATATAAAATAGGCCTAGGACTCATTAAACACAAAAGGGAGACTGTTATTATGTAACTATGAGAAAAATCACTAGAGCGTGGATTGGAAAAGAACTCCCAGGTATTAAAATGCCAAGTGTGTCCAACCCCTGTCCTAGGCACATTAACTCATGTTAATCTTTCTAATTAGTGTTTAGCATTTTTTTTTAGAAACTTTCTAAAAAACGTTTGAGCTGGTGCAGTGGCTTAAGTGGTAGAGCACCTGCTTAGCAGAAGACCCTGAGTTCAAACTTCAATATCACAAAAAAAAACTTCATGATGCATATATTTCTAGGGATCAAAACCGTGGCCTCAGATGTGTTAGCCAGGCACTTTACCACTGAGCTATACCCCCAGTCCCTAAGATTTTATTTAACTTAATTTAAAAATTATTTATGTGACTCTAACAGTAGATTGACAAATTGCAAAACCAGCCAGGTGCTGGTAGCTCACGCCTATAGTCCTAGCTACTCAAGAGGCAGAGATCAGGAGGATCACGGTTCAAAGCCAGCCTGGGCAAATAGTTCATGAGACCCTATCTCAAAAAACCCCATTACAAAGAAAAAAGAAAAAAGATCTGGTGGAGCAGCTCAAGCTGTAGGCCCTTGTGAACCTGGGCGGTGGTATGACTCAAGTGGTAGAGCGCCTGCCTAGCAAGCATGAGGCCATGAGTTCAAACCCCAAAATGGCCAAGAACAATTGCAAAACTTTACAGAGACGTCTTCATCTTGTACCTTTTATCCAGCTTCCCTCTGTGGTGACATCTTTCATAACAAAAAATACAGTATCAAAGCCAGAAAACAACATAAGATAACAGACTGTAAACTAGACCACAGGCTTTCTTCAGATTTCACCAGTTGTAATGTGTGTATTATGTATATCTAGTTTCATGAAATTTTATCACATGTAAAGATTCACTTACAATATGCTAGACAGATTGTTCCATTTCCTTAAATCTTACTTGTCATTTCATCTGTATCATGGGGATGATAATACTACCTTCCTAATAGGACTGTTGTGAGAATTAGAAAGAATGTATGTAACCTGGGTGTGGGGACCAGTAATCCCAGCAATCAGGAAGTTGAGGAAGGAGGATCTCGAGTTCAAGGCCAGCCTGAGCTACAAAGCAAAGCGCTATTTCAAAATAATAATAATAATAATATGTAAAATAACTGAGAGCACTGCCTGCCTGAAATGTAGTGAGCACTAAATTTTAGCTTTTATAAAAAAAAGAAAATGACATAAAATACATAAGTAATTCATATTTTTGCAGAAAAACAATCCATATGATAAAAATAATACAAAATAAAATAAATTTTTTTTCATAATGTCCTTACTAAAAAATAAGCACTGAAGCCAGACAAGGTGATACACACCAGACCCCCAGCACTCTGGAGGGCAAGAGGGTTGGGAATTTGAAACCCTGTCTCATATCAAAAATCTAAAGTAGGACTGGAGGTGTGACTCAAACAGTAGAGCACCTGCTTTGCAAGCATGAAGCCCTGCATTCATGCCTCAGTCCCACAGAGAACGAACAAAAGAAGAAGAAGAAGAAGAAGAGAGAGAGAGAGAGAGAGAGAGAGAGAGAGAGAGAGAGAGAGAGAGAGAGAAAAGGAAAGAAGGAAAGAAAGGAAAGAAGGAAGGAAGGAAAGGAAGGAAAGAATGAAAGAAGGAAGGAAAGAAGAAAGAAAGAAAGAGAGAGAGAGAAAGAAAGAAAGAAAGAAAGAAAGAAAAAGAAAGAAAGAAAAAGAAAAGAAAGAAAGAAAGGAAGAAAGAAGAAAGAAAGAAAGAAAGTCTATGGCCATACCACCCAAACACACCCTAAAGCTAAGAAGGGTCAGGCCTGGTTAGTACTTGGATGGCAGAAGGAAAAGAAAAGAAAAGAAACACATTAGACTGGTAGAATGTAGAATGGCTCAAGTGGTAGAGCATCTGCCTAGCAAGTGTGGGGCCCTGAGTTCAAACCCCAGTGCCACAGAAAAAAGAGGGAATAAGCTCTGACAACTGGAACTTGCTTCTCCTCTTCACAGCATCCACAGTCTCTCACAAAGGTGAAGCTGAAGGCTGTTGAAGAGAAAGAGGATGAAGTACCAGAGAGATGGAGTGTGTGTGACAAGATCATCTGGGCCTGCCATAACCTGTGCAAACTCAGACTTTCTAGGCTTAGATTTCCAGATGCAAACATTTTTTGTTTGTTCGTTTGGTTGGCCTGGGGTTTGAACTCAGGGCTTTGTGATTGCAAAGCAGGCACTCTACTACTTGAGTCACACCTCCAGTCCATTTTTCTTGGGTTATTTTGGAGATGGGATCTCAAGAACTACTTGCCCAGGCTGGCCTTGAACCACAATCCTCCCAACTAGCTAGGATTGTAGATATGAGCCACTGGTCTCTGGACAGACTCAAGTGTTGGAAAGTAAACTGAAGATACATGATATTTGAATTTCACATTCATTTTTTTATGCTCTCCCCACTTCCAGAAAAGGTTTAAAGGTGGCTTATAACAAAAAACATAGATATGTTGGGTGCTGGTGGCTCATGCCTGTAATCCTAGCTACTCAGGAAACAGAGATCAGGAGGATGGAGGTTCAAAGCCAGCCCAGGTAAATAGTTTGGGAGCCCCTATCTCAAAAATACCCAACACAAAAAAGGACTGGTGGCATGGCTCAAGTGGTAAAGAGCCTACCTAGCAAGTGTGAAGCCTGGAGTTCAAATTCCAGTATCTCAAAAAAACAAAACATAGACACAGGTAAATGTTTAAAGAATGGTTAAAGAGCCCTATAATGAAATCAAACTGGGATAAAAGAAATTGTCCTCAAAATGCTGGGTTAGGGATAACACAGCAACTGAACACCAAGTCTTAGTGAGCTTCCTGGCTGTGGAGGAAAAAAGGGAACACATGAATTTCACACTTGTCACTATCTAATAAAAGGAATTACCTATACCAGATAGTCATGTCAGCCAACAATATGCTACAAGAAGAATTTATGCATGAGAATTTATACATAGTAGTATTTAGAACAGCATTTTTACAAAGGCTATATAGGAGGGCTTTTCTTGTGTGTCCCTTGTGTCAATAGTTCTCAACTCTAAAAATCAGTATTTCCTTTTTATAGCAAATATCTTAACACTCTTTTACTACCCTGAAATGAAGTTCAAAGATAATGTCTATCTACTTTTTTTTTTTTTCTTTTGTGGTGCTGGGGTTTGAATTCAAGGCTAAACCTTGAGCCACTCCTCCATTTTTTTGTGATTTTTTTTTTCAAGATAGGGTCTTGCAAACTATTTGCCTAGGCTGGCTTTGAACCGTGATCCTCCTCATCTCTACCTCCTGAATAGCTGGGATTACAGGCATGAGCCACCGGCAGCCGGCTCACATTTACTTTTCAAAAAATTAATACCCTGGAGCCTGGAACTATGAAGCCCTGCAGTCTCAGATACTCAGGAGGCTGAGGTGGAAGGACTGTTTTAGCCCAGGAGTTCAAAGCTAGCCTGGGCTACATAGCAAGACCCCCCCCCATCTCAAACAATGACAACAACTAATATCCTAATTAATATGAAAGAGAAAAAGAAATTATTTTTTGGTGGTACTAGGATTTGAAGTCAGGACCTCACACTTGCTAAGCCAACCCCCAGCCCTTTTTGCTTTAGTTATTTTTCAGATAAGATCACACTTTTGTGTGGGCTGACGACCTGTTTGGAGATTCCTCCTTCTTATGACTCCTATGTAGCTGGACTGATAGGCACCATAATGCCACCCTGCTTTCTTTTGTTAAGATGAGGTCTGGTTAACTTTTTGTCTGGGCCAACCTTGAACCATGATCTCTGCCTCCTGTGTATCTGGGATTACAGCCATGAGCCACTGTACCCATCAACAAAATGATTTTTAAAACACTCACTTAGGAAGATGAGGCAGGATGAGCATGAGTTTGAGACCAGCCAGGGCTGTGTAATCAGACGGTTTCAAAATATATGTACATGTACATATTATTTTCAATTCATAAATTCTTGGTCATAAGTACTCTAGAAACCTCAATGCAGTCAGTTACATAGACTTACCTGGAATGTGACAACTATAAATACTGACTGATATAGGTGTATTGGCAAGTCTGATATTGCTAAAATGAACAATCATGCTAATTTCCTTCCTAGAAAAGTCAGCACAAAAACTTTTTTCTTTTTTTGTGTGTAAATTAGAGATGGGTCTAGGCTCAAATAATTAAAACAAAGTTTTTCACTAGGATGTGTGTTCAGCGGGACACTCAAAAGTAGTATGGAATGTGGGATGAATCTTAATTATGTGGGCCTGACTCCCTTTTCTCCCAAATGCCTCAGAACTCCCCAGTGACAATCAAAAACTGTACTATAAATTCCTAGAATGTCCACCAGGGGGCAGTATCTCTTCTTTTGACTGCACCTCTATGAAGAACACATTCCTGGGAGAGTATGTCTGGTGTGATCGCATTCCAAGGTTAAGCACTGGAAAAATTAAAAAGAGTACTGACCTATTTATGTATTCAGGAATGTTCTCCTTCAATTGTCATAAGAACCCCCTAAGTAGATGGCTACTCTTCCCACTTATTGGAGAAGAAGCTGAGTCACAGGAAGAAAGGTTATCAAGCCTTGTATATCAGGCACTGTATATTGTCACAGAACTGTCCCAGCAAGACTTTTGACAGCAGCATAACAGAAAAAAATTCATGATGGACATCGCTGGCCAGTGCCTGAATACACCACAATTGCTTTAACCCTTTATGTTTTCGTGTGAGGAATCTTAAACTTGAAGAAGATGGGCTGTGTGATGAGGAAGGAATGGCTCCTTCTACCACCACCACCCCCACCCCACCCCACCCACCCTGTCCTCTTAGGGGATGGCCAAAAGGCAAAGTCCTATGTCTGGAAATGTTAATCACTCAAAGTCACAGAACTAGACCTGAAAATAGGAAAAGTTTGGTAGGGAATTCAGCACATTATAGATGTCCCTTACTCAACATTCTGGGGATAAAGAGGATTTCTGGACACCTCTCCCCCAAAAATCCAGCCTCTCCTTATCTCATTCATTCCTATGCTTGATCTTATTCAAATGGATCCTGGCTCCAAACAATCAGGCATCAGAGCCTGTCTGTCCCCAGGTGCATATGGACCACACATGCTCAGATGCCCCTGGCCAACTAAGGAGGTACAAGAGGACTCCAAATAGCAGGCCTGAGTTCTAACCCAGATGTACCCCAAAACTGCCTGATTAGCTCAGATAGGGTGAGAGAAGCCATCTTGGGACAGGAAGGAAGGCCTGCTCATCCTAACCTACCAAGTTTGGCTACCCAATGCTAGATGTACTCCCAGTGGAAGATCCCTCCATTAGCCTTCTCCCCAACCCAGCACAGCTCTGGGGCTGCTTAAGACTCGCTAAATGGCCAGAGTGGAGGAAGGCAGCTGAATCCTCTCCCCAGGGCACATGCTTCTCTCTGAGCTCTGAACCAGGATTGCATTCTTGGGTTGAGGTTTCCAAAACTCTCGATTACCATCTCATTAGTAGGTGATAAGCATGGCCATCACCCAGCAGAGACCACTTCATCTCTGAGAATGGCTGGTCCATGATAAAGAAGCATTTTATTCAAGTTACCACTTGAAAAGAAAAAAGGAAAGAAGGAAGGAAAGAGAAAGAGAAAGAGGAGGGAGGGAGGAAGGAAGGAAGCAATTTGTTCAGAATAACAGCTGTGGGGAATGGAGATGTGGCTCAAGAGGTAGAGTTTCTGCTTTGCAAGGGCAAAGTCCTCAGTTCAAAACTCCATGCCACCAAAAAATAAAAATAACAGTCGTCATTGAATAAGTGCCTACTATGTGTCAGGCATCATATTGTACTTTACATCCATGATTGACTTAATCATCACAAGAGCTCTAAAATAATAACTACTATCATTATCCTCATTTTTCAAATGAGTAAACAGTAGATAAGAGAAACTAAATAACACGTTCAAAGTTAGAAAGCTAAAAAAAGAAAGAAAGAAAGAGAAAAGAAGTCTGGGCATGGTGGTGCACACTTGGGAGGCTGAGGTGGGAGGATCTCAAGTTTGAGGCCAAACTGGGCTACCTAGTAAAAATTCAGTGTAAAAAAAAATTGAACCCAAAAGTACCCATTTTACTAGCTGCCCTGCAGCCCTTACCCAATCTTTCCTCCAGTGTGTGGCAAAGATTCTTATCATCATGCCCCAGGACAGATGAAGGGCGGCACCTCAGTAAAGTTGATGATGTTACTGTCTGCTGAGGCAGAGAGGAGGCTGCCATCTATTCATCTTGCTCAGATAGTGTTGAACTGAAAAACAGAAGCCCAGGTAAAAAGAGAGATGCAAATGGAGGCTGAGATACTCACTAGCTGAGTGACCCCAGGCTGTTACATAACTCTTCTAGCTTGAATCCTTTAAAATAGGGGTGATAATAATAATCTTGTCTAGTCTTAGGTTGTTGTGCGGATCAAGCAAGGTGATGCATGTGAAGTAGTAAGCATATGGAAGCTGTCATTACTCAGAGCTCCCTCTGCCTCTACCTCAGAAGTTCAGATTTCATCCAGACGTTTGACATGTTATCCTGATTAATGATGTAGATCAGTGCTTCTGAACATGGCTGGCACCAGAATTAGCTGGGCACCCACACCTATAATCCTTGCTACTCAGAAGGCAGAGATCAGGAGGATTGAGGTTCGAAGCCAGTTCAGGCAAATAGTTTTCGAGACCCTATCTCAAAAAAGCCCAAAACAATAAACGGCTGGTGGAATGACTCAAAGTGTAGGCACTGAGTTCAAGCCCTAGTACTGAAAAAAAAAAAAAAAAAAAGAATTACCTGCCTAAACATGTAAGTGCTCTGACCCCACCTAAGAGATTTTGATTTAGGAGGACTGGGGTAGAACCTAGCCTTTTTCATCTTTATTCTATTCCCAGGTAATTGTGATTCACAGCCAGATTTAGGGAAAGCAATCTACCAGGTTAGAAGTCTCAACCACAGTAGGAAAGGAACTATGGCTGGTTTCTTATCACCACCAGCAGCACCCTTTTCTCCCAGGTCCTGTGCACTGTCTTGCAAGAGCTCTCCCCAAATCAAGGGCCCTGTGGCCCAGCAGTGAGTCAACAGCATGCCCAGTCCTACGAAACCTGCTTTCTACAGCCTGGGAACCCAACATGAGTTGGAAACTGGATTCAGGGCTCTGCTATGGATTCTCCCCCTTTTGAATCACTGGTGGCCAAAGGCCAGTCAATCTCCAAGCCTCAGCTTGTTCTTGGTCAATAGGTAGTCAAGGAAAGCAGAGTTGCCCATTCGAACTCTGCTTTCTTAGGATTATGTCCCTGTGACAGCTACAGTGGGTGGGGAGACCTGGGAGAGGGGAAGATCTTGCATAACTCTGCTTTCCCATTGACATCTTATTTGATTCTCATGATGGGGAATAAAATCCAGTGTCACCCTGGCATATAAGGTCTTCTATTCTCTGTCCTAGTCTTTGTTGCAATGTTATCTCATATCCCTCTCTTTCTGACCCTACTTTTCCTTGAATGCTCTAAGCTTGTGTCTGCCTCAGAGTCTTTGCACAACTTGGAATGCTTTTGCCAACGATGATCACAAGTCTGGTCCTTTTCACTTAGGTGTTAGCTTCTCTGTCACCTGCTCAGAGAAGGCTTTACTAATCCACTGTCATATCTAAAGTGTCATTCTGGGCACTGGGACACCTTACCATCTAGCACATCATTTTAACTTTCATCTTAGCACTTATCACTATAGGACTTATTTTTTTCTTTCTTTCTTTCTTTTTTTTTTTTTTGTGGTACTGGGCTTGAACTTTGGGCCTACATCTTGTGCCACTTCACTAGTCCTTTTTTTGTGTGGGATGGTTTTTTTTTGAGATAGGGACTCACGAACTATTTGCCCAGGATGGTTTCAAACCACAATCCTCCTGATCTCTGCCTCCTGAGCAGCTAGGATTACAGGTGTGAGCCACCAGTGCCCAGCCTAGGATGTTTTTTCTTTCTTAATGTGTCTGTCACCCCCTAGCATAGACTGTGAGTTCAGTGAAACAGGTTCTTGGCTCCTTTTTTTTTTTGTAGCTGTGTTATCCCTAGCACCTTTACCGTGTTCAGAGAATGTTTGTGGAATAAATGAGTTATGATTTCATTTTTTTCTTGTTTATTTTGTTTGGCCTTTTGGTCAGAGGACATTTAAGGCTCTGAGAAGGAAAATGATTATTCCAAATCGATTCAGGTCTTTTCATCTTCTTTTTTCCAGGCCCTTCCTGTAAAACCTTGGTGACACACAGACCTAGCTGGGGTGAGGCTCCCAGGTGTGATGAAAGTTTGGAATTGCCCCATGAATGGGGGCTGAGGCTGATGTGAAGTGAGAAGGCAGAGGAAGAGCATGGGAAGCAAGAGGCAGGCTGGAACAGGAGCACAGGGTGTGAACAGAGGGTGGGGGAAAGTGGGGGTGATTTGGCCATGTGTCAGGATCTCCACCTTCCCCTGGGGAGAACCCTGACCCCTCTGTGGCTTTGGTTTTGGGTAGAGAGGAAGAAGGTGTGGTCTGGGTGGTGACCACATTCTGAGGTCCTAGGCTCGATATTGTTCACTGTAGGAGTAATCCCATGGTGGCTCTTGGCCAAATAGGTGACAGGTGAGCTTCCGTCTAAAACCGTCCTGACTGCAACATGGGGACCTTGCCTAGGAGCAGGCAAAGGGTCTGTGAAAGGAAGAGAAAAGGGCTTTCTAAGGAAAAAAGAGCAGTCAAGGTTGAATGCTTAGTGATAACAACAATACATCATATTTACTAAGAGCAATCCTTGAAAAGTTCTCTACAAAGCAGGTATTATTTTTAGCACTGCTGTTATTCCCATTTGAGATGTGGAAATTGAGGCTCATTAAGATTAAGTATTTTTGTCCCAAGTCACATGGTAAATAGTAAAAGGCAAATTCAAACCCAAGTCTGTTAGTGATCTCAGTGCACTATAGAAACATAGGCCTAGGGCAGGCTGCTCCAGCAGGTTGAGAGTGGAGCCAGATCGACCCTGGTAAAGATAGGGTTGAGGGGGAGACAGTGGGATGGACTGTGTATAAATAGCAGGCCTGTTTTTATCCCTACACATGGCTGAATCAGGCAAGTGCTCTATCTAGCACAGTTGAGGGCTCTGAATGCCAACCCAGCCTTAGGTCAAACAACTCCCTCCTTAGCACATCCCTGGGAGCTGAAATACCTACTGAGAGAATCATTTCTTTGGGTCAGGACTTTGACTCCACAAGACCCCTGTAAAAATACAAGAGTTGGAGGAAAAACACATCAATCTCCTGGCACCTGTTGGCCATAGCAGTCTAGGTTAGCCAGCTGGATGTGTCTTTCTTTTTATGTTGAGGAAGAAGATGGTGC
This sequence comes from Castor canadensis, assembly GCF_047511655.1. Lineage (NCBI taxonomy): Eukaryota > Metazoa > Chordata > Mammalia > Rodentia > Castoridae > Castor > Castor canadensis. The sequence continues at coordinate 78,915,036 of NC_133391.1, forward strand.
TCAAAGGCAAGGAAATGAGCCCCCTTGTGGGGTGGGGGGTGCGAAGGCAAGGAAAAATATAAGGTTTGTTTTGTAATTTGTGCCTCTCTGATCACAGCAGCTTAGGAATTATATCCATAGTTCAAAAATCCTGAAGTAGTCCATGTCCCCTGAGTTAAAGCTGGGGGAATCTATTCCTGCCTTCTTTTGCTGTTGGCACCAGGAGCCTGCAACTCCTATGCTGGTTATCTCCGGCTCATGAGATCTACTGGCATTCACGGGTCTAATATTTAAATGACAAACGAGTTATTATTTACTACTTGCTGCGTTGGCAAGCAAAAAAGTGGGCGTCCGAAACTCAGAGATATGGAGCAGGAACATTCGTAGGAAGTAGGCCCTGAACAGAGCTCTCAGCTTAAGCAGTCTCAAGGCTGGAGCACTCTGGGCGTTTTGGGAAAGGTAGGAACTGGTCCCCGCCACCTGCCGGTCAGCAGCCTTTCCCACAGCCAGGCCTCGGCTGCCCGGGCCAGCTCCCAAAAAATGTGAGCGCCGCTAGGTCCTTCCGCCGCACCCGCGGGGTCCGGGGCTGCGCAGCAGGCGCCGCAAGCCGGGCGCGCTTCCCGGAGCGGGAGGGGGAGGGGGAAGGAGGGGGCGGCGCCGGGCGGGGCGGAGCTCTGGCTCCTCCCGGAGCCTTATTCCCGGCGGCGCGCCGGGAGCGCTCAGTCTGCCAGTGTAGCTGCACGCGGCACGCGGCACGCGGCTAGTCGGCCTGACTGAGGTGCAGGGGCTCGGGCGGACGCGCGGACCGCCAGTGAGCTGACAGACGCACGGTGGCAGCGAGCTGCGCGCAGGTCCCAGCTAGGCTTGCATCCAGGAGCGGGCAGCAACCGTGGCCAGCGGAATCTCCTCCGCTCCACAGCCTGACTCCCGTGCGGGCGCTCAGTGGCCGCCGCCGCCTCCAAAGTGATTGCTGCCTCTCTGTCTCCCCCGGGTCTGGGACCATGAGGCTGCTGCCGTCGGTGGTGCTGAAGCTTTTTCTGGCCGCAGGTAAGAGGGCTGCTAACGCCCCCGAGTCGGGGGGGGATGGGGGCGCCGTGCGTGGGGCACAAGGGAACGTCGCTGCAGCGCCCCCGGCGTGGGCCACTTGGTGGGGCCCGTGCGCACTGGCGGGCAGGCGTTGACATCAGTGCTTCGTGGCGCGGGGTCTAGGCTGGAGGTCTGATGCAGCCTCGCCCCTTGCTTGCAGTGTTCTCCACGCTGGTGACTGGCGAGAGCCTGGAGCGGCTTCGGAGAGGACTGGCGGCTGGAACCAGCAACCCGGACCCTCCCACTGGATCTACGGACCAGTTGCTACCCACGGGGGGTGGCAGAGCCTGGGAAGTCCTGGACCTCAAAGATGCAGACACGGACCTTTTCAGAGGTGGGTGTGGGGGCCGCCCAACCTTGGACTCTGGTGGACAGTTGAAGAATAATCAGATTTAAGATTAATGCTGTTGGTCACTCCTGTGGGCTGGGGGGGTATTCATGGAGGACTTCAAGGAAAAGCTTATGGCCTGATAGGTAGCTGGGGGATCCTGGAATGTAGGTCCCACGGTCTTTCTTGTCTTTGGGTCTCAAGTGGTGGGTGCTGCCTTCTGGGTACTTTGAAGCAAACTGAAACAGGTAAGCTGTCCTCTGAGGTAAGCTGGATGGTAGGACCACTGTTGAGATGCTTTCCGTAGAGTTCTTATGTGAAAATGGGCACAAGTCCTACTTCTACACCAGTGACTATTGTGCGGAAAGATAACAGATGTGGCACATACAAGCACATAGCCAGTGTGCTGTGTTAGTCTCCTCCACTCACCTGTCTCCAGGTTGGGGAAACAGAGGGGAACTCTTGGTCTCCCTAAGTGAGACCAGCACCTTTGGGGGAGGTTACGAATGGTGAACCCACCTAGGGGGCCGTTTTGAAATGCCCGATGTCTATGAGTGTACCTGAAGCTTAGAGACTTCCAGATCACTTGAATCCCCAATGAGACTCCAGGTGGAAAGGGCCATGTGGGTTCCTTCCTTCCAACCTGTGTCTGTGGCTGAGAACAGGCATTGATTGGCAGAGACCAGATACTGCTGGCCTCCCTGCCTCTGGCCACCTGCAGTGATTCTCAGGGGTGGATCAGGGATGGACTAAGCTCTGTGGCCCCAGAAGGACTGTATTTGGATGGAAAGATACTACCTGTTCCACCCCTCCTACTGCTCAGTTGCCCTTCTTCTTCCTCACCCAGAGTTTCTCTTTGGAGCTCTCTCTGCTATACATAAATTAAGACACTGCTCCAAAGCTGAGCCTGTGTTCTCACACTTCATCTTTTCATCCTTTTTCAGTGGCCCTTTGGGGTCACTCATGCCCTGAACAGCCTGGATTCTCCTCACTCCCTCCTTCTAGCCTGGGCAGGGCTGGGCTGGGCTATGACTCACAGCCACCCACATGGCTGCTCCTCATACCTCTGCAGACCTGACTCACTGCTCCCTGTCCTGGGCAGGAGCCTGGCTGTCACTCTGCCATTCTCTCACTCCCCTTTATGATTAGCTTTGCCCTCTTGTCTTGGTCACTGGGTTCCTCTGGCCACCTGCCTTACCTTCTGACCTCTGAAAGGGCCTGGGATTGTCCCTTTCTAATCCCAATCCCGCATGACCTTGGGCAAGTCACTGCCTTTCAAGATGTTAAGGTTTTCATCTTGAAAATGGAAGGCCATGATATTCATTCAAGTCATTTCCAGCTTGAGGATTCTAAGTCTCCAGTCTAATGAATCATGTTCACCCTTCCAGGCACAAGCTGTAGCTATGGACAGGGCCACCCTTTTACTATTGGTGAGGGAGTGGGAAAGAGGCTAGCATCAGACCCTTGGACCAATGGGTGTAGACTATGGTCAGTCCCAGCTGGATATCTGGGTGAGATTGTTTTTCCCCCAGTCTCTGAAGCCTGTAAAGAAGGGGAGGAGTCATCAGTTGTTCCAGTTCCTTCCGGACAGTTCCTTACTTTTCATCCCTCTATCTTTTGTATGCATTGTAACCCCACCAAACCAAAGGGCTATAAACAGGACATGTAGGTATAAATGTAAATGAATCTTTAGGAAAGTGGGAAGCTGAAAAGGACATTGTGCAAGTTAATATCTTGCTAAAGTAGGAAAAACAAGGCCCTTTAAGCAGAGATTGACAACTTGCTGTTTCTAAGCCAGGCTCTGTCCTGAGCTTGTGGTTCCCTGATACGAATGGGAATCCTAGAGGGAGTACCCCGAAGACACAGACACTCTTCTTATTTTAGAAGCCTTCTACCCCAAAACATTCAAGTCCCTTCTTCAAAAGCAATTTTTGTCTGTGACATTATCTTCCTGTAAGTGGGTCAATGAGTTCAGTAACAGGAAATGAGGCTGATTGAAGGCCAAAATAGAATGAAGTAGATGTGGAGGAGTTGGAGATGGGGGTGGAAAGTGGACAGTGGGCTGAGGGTGAGGTTAGTAGCATGCCCAGTGAGTTGCAGTTACTCAGGAATTAGCTAACATTCTCAGAATGGGAGTCTTAAACTGTGAAGTACCTTTCTTGGGACACATCCTAGCCTCTACTTCCTCCTGAGGTTTCCGCTTTCTAGTTGTTCTGCCTAGTCTTCCTTTAACCCTTGGGTGGCACTGAACCAAGAGCCCTTCCCAGGCCTCTGACTTCAGATTGGATTGGATCAAAGAGTATATACTTGCCAGGTGTGGTGGTATACGCCTGTATTCCAGCACTCAGGAGGCTGAGGTGGGAGGAGCAAAAGTTTGTGGCCAGCCTGGGCTACATCGAGAGACACTCACGATAAAAGGGTGGATGTGTGTGCAAACTTTCAAAACAGCCATGCTTTTCTGATCTCCCCAAAGGGTCAAAAGCTTAACAGGCTTCCCTTTTTCTACAGTTGGTTTCTCCTCCAAGCCACAAGCTCTAGCCACACCAGGCAAAGAGGAGACTGGGAAAAGAAAGAAGAAAGGAAAGGGATTAGGGAAGAAGAGAGACCCATGTCTTCGTAGATACAAGGATTTCTGTATCCATGGAGAATGCAAATATCTGAAGGAGTTGCGGGCTCCATCATGCAAGTAAGTGCCTCTTCCTCATGTGGAATCTTATCAGCACACTCTGTCAACCACATGTCTGTTCCTCGTTGTCACTGTTCCTTGAATTCTTAATTTTACCCAGTTTCTTTTCAACTTCTGGGCGGAAGTTCAGAAGAAGGGAAATATTTTTAGTCAACGGAAACCCTCTCCCTCCCCCCCAAAAAAGGATGCAATTTCCTGTGGCGTGGGTTTGTGATGCTCTTTAATCCTTGGGGACATTTCCTGCTTGCCCAAAATTGAGCATGTGGCTAGGAGAGCCGGCACCTAGTGGCAGGCTCTTCATTCCTACTTCATGCCCTTCTCTGGAAGAGAAAAACTAGTAGGAGACATGGCAGAGCAGGTTCCTGGGTGGAGTGGAGTTTCCACAGGCAGGTATGTAGCACATTTGGTCACATGTTGTGCAGGTATGTGTGTACTCAGGTATATATGCATGTGAGTAAGCAAATGTGGGATGATTCGGAGGCATGGCAGGGCTGAATGGTGAAGATCATCATGGGAGCAAGTTGAAGGCCCTCCTTCCAGTAGGCCCCTGCAGGGCCAGAGTTAGGGGACATGGAGGATGGAGAGCATTGGCCTTTGGCTGGGGGTGGGGGTTAGAGGAGATGAGAGAAACTTCCTTTGTGTAGGATTAACAGAAAATGGAACCCAACCCTGAAAGCAGCATCATTCCTTCCCTGGCAGGAGTGTAGGCGGAGGGGCATGGGTTCCTTAGCCTCTCCTAAGCCAAGTCCAGCAAACGGCTGCCTTGGCAACCCCTCAGGGATGACTGAACTGCCATGCTCTCTGGCAAGCATAATGTCGCCACTGTGCCTGAAGCCAACCCCCACGTCAGGCTACAAACATCCACTCTCTTTCCTGTGGATGGAGGCAGACTCTGGGGGCCTTGTGACCTGAAGACTCTGGACAAGCCAAAACACTATTGTGTGCATGCCACTTCCCATCCTGTCAAGAAGGCTGGCTGCATGATATCTCTTCTACTCTGATTGGTGCAGATTCCTTGCCTTTTAAAAGCTTCCTTGTCCTGTTTGATCACATGTATCAGAGCTGCCCCATATTTGTCAGTTGGCAGACAGTCCCATCACTCCCCACCATCTCCACAGTCACTGTGTCCTTTCCTGTAACGTCCTGTCAGGAGCTTGGTGTTGGAGGGGTTGTTTTAAGAATAGGGTGGTCTCTTTTCCAACGTCTTGGTCTTGGGACAGGCAGGAAATGTTTGTCTTAAATTTGTAAATTGGCATCATTAGCACAGGGTGGAGAAAGTGACTCTGAGGGTAGTCAGGGTGGACTGAGGCCAGAAATCTGCCTGGGCCATACTGTCCCAGGGCATTTTGGTGGTGGATATGGGCCTCCACCACTCTGTTGAGAAGCCTTATAAGGCCATTGTCCTGAAGAGCAGGGTTCAACGGACCACCTAAGCTCGGAGAACCTGATTAAGTATGCCCAGGGTCACTTTCCCAGTGGCCCTAGGGAAAGTGATGGTAATCATAACCATAACATCTCTCCTTTATCCCAGAGCTTAGTGTCTATGCTTAATGTGAATTCAGCCCAATAGGCATGTTGAGCATCTACTTGGTGTTAGACAATATTCTGGGGGATGGGGAGAGATAGTCTCCTGGGATTTCCAAAAGTCCTCTGCTGGGTAGGCAGAACTTGCTCTGGCTACTTAAAAAATGAGGAAACTATAGCTAGCAAGTAAGAAATCATTTGTATTAGATCAACAGCTAAATAAGTGGATGGAACAGGATAGGTCTCAGGTGCCTCATTCCCAGTCCAGCATGCTTTTCATGCCCCCAGGCCAGCATGCTTTTCATGCCCCCAGGCCATACTGGGTGTTGGCTTTCAGCCTTCTTCTCTATCCCTGTCCTTACAGAGTTTGAGGAAGATTTTATAGAGGGCAGCTGTTGTCTTAGAGCACTCTTAGACTTTAACTAGCCTAAGAGCATAGCAATCTGACTTTAAGATTCATGCCAGATTCCTAGGAAGATTTTTTATGGGGTGAATTCTGTGTCTGTTCTGGCTGCCTCCTGTCTCCATCCCTTGGTACTCAGGGCAGAAAGCGGCAAAAAGACACAAAGCTTCTAGTTGGGGCAGTGTGACATCTGTGCACCTACATCCTTTGTGGTTCCTCCTTGCTTCCAGACTGAGAAACCAACAGCCAGGGTGTGTCCAGGCTGCCGTGGTAAACTTGAGGCTAGTTGGCTTCCTAAACCAGCCCAATGTAGCCACCATGAACAGGAAAACCCTCTGTCTCACCAGCCAAAATTTGCCCTCAAAGAGTAGTTTTCTAGGGCTTCTGCCTTGCTGCTGACCCAGAAATTTGCTGCAAAGTTTTCTGTGGCTAGAGGAAAGCTGGGAACAGTTGGTCTGGGGAGGACTCAGTATTAGAAGAAAAACAGACCTGGGGACTGAACTTGACCACACTACCCAGATGCCCAGAAGCATTGGTGAGCCTCCTTCTCTTGGATCCAGCTGACTTGGGTGCCCCATTGAAGATAGCAGCAGTACCCTCTGCAGGATCTGGCCTTTTATTAAGTGCTTTCATCCATATTATCTCCTTTGATTTTTTTCATGGTGCTCCAGTGAGGTAGGCATTTATTATCTCTGTGTTTTACACAAGGAAACCAAAGCCTGGAAAGGTAATTGACTTGCACAAGATCACCTGGCTAGAAATAGCAGTAGAAACAGTCTGGAACTCATGTATTCTGGGTATCCTCCATCATATGGTGCCCCTCCCCTCCCGGGATAGAGGTGAAGAAATCCAGTGTGGAAGATGTCTCTGCACCCTAGAGAGTTCTTGCTTCTGTTGTAATCCATGTTCTGAAATGGGTCACAGACATGTGGAAGAGGAACATGTCCTAGTTTGATGGACATGGGTGCTGGCTCTGGGCAAGACACATGATCTTGCTCCCCCCCACCCCTCCACTCCCCCCTTGCCCCAGGATGCTCAGAATGTACTCAACCCTCCTCCTTCCCTGGGGAGGCCAGGAGTCGGCTGCAAAGGGAGGGAGAGGTGGGTAATATTAGGATGTTTACATTATTATCCTTTTGACTCAGGCTGGATGTGGAGGCGTTATGTAACTGAATTGCGGGACTCTGAGGGCAAGCTTTATTTCTATCATCTGAGTAACTACCTGTGGGGTTTGAATGATGGGCTAGAAGTACTAAACAGATCCAACTTCAACTCCTGTCCCCTAGGACAGCATAGTCTCTGAAGTCATTCAGACTGCTGGATTGATTCCTGGCTCTACCACTTACTAGCTTTGTAACCTGGGCAAGTTATTTCGTGGAAGTGAAGCCTCAGTTTCTTCATCTTCAAAATGGGGATAGTAACTTGTCCTTCACAGATATTGTTTAACCTTAAAGGTTAAATGAAATCAAAAGGCGCCCAGGTTCAATCCCTAGCACTAAACAAGATTAAATGAAATAGTCTTTGTAAAGTAGCTAACACTGAGTGTTAGGCTCATGATAAGCCTTTAATGTTTGTTATTTATTATTACTTATTATTAAGGTTATGAATAATAAATAATACTAATAACAATACAGTCAGAGAGCAAGGTCAGACAGCCCCAGGTACCCACCAGATATATTTCCTTAGGGTTACCTATACAGAGCAGAGTGGACAGAATTGAAAATTTAGAATCTGCTAAGAGTGGTTTCTGGTCTCAGTCCTTCTGCTTCCTAGTTATAAAACTTGGCAAGTTACTGAACCTCTCTGACCCCTAATCTGTGTGCACAGGTGATTTTTCCAGAGACACTTCTGGGAGCTTCCACCATGTCCTTACAAGTTGGGAGTCTTTTTTTTTTTTTTTGTCCACTTGGGCTGATGAGCCAGATGCATGAAAGGGGCTGGGGAAAGAACTATATACCATGTGTCAGTGGGCCTACCTACAATTATCCTGAAGTGACATGGGTCCTCAGAGCACCCAGAAGAAGCTGGGGCAGGGAGAGGTGCAGGGTAGTGCTAGGTGGGGGCAGTGCCATCCAGCCTGACCCCTCTGCCACTGCGGAGTCTGGACAGGTTTGCTCCTTAGAGTGTCCCTGGTACACCGTCAGCAAGAAGAAGGGATTCCTTGCTCTGAGGCACAAGGTGCACAACTTCCTTTCCAGAGAAGGCACAACTCAGAATAGAAGGCCACCAGGCTCTCAGGGCTTCCTTGAGCAGCTTAGTGGTCTAGCGTCCTCGACTGACAGACTGACCACCCTGGTGAGTGAGTGAGCAGTTGTGGAGGGCAGGCAGCATGCTGAGGGTTGGACAATCCACGCCCATATTTCTGCCCTGTTGTTTGGTTTTTTTTTAAGCTCCATCATAATTTATTAGATACTATGTTTTATGTACTTTTTTTTTCCTTTTTCTTTTATTATTCATATGTGCATACAAGGCTTGGTTGCCCTATTGTGTGACCTTGGGAAGCCACTCTACCTTTCTGTAGAATGGGGCTCCCACCTACATCAAAGGTTCTCTGGGGTCCTCAGATAAAGGAAGGGATGTGAATGTGTTTCTTTAGCAGTTTTCCAAAGAACTTTAAGGAAATGCTTTGTATTAGAAGAGGCAGTTGCCACATGATTTATTTCTTGAGTGAGAAGAGCCAAGGGATTGTTTCTGACATTCTTTTATGCTCTGACAGGGCAGCTGGGCAGGAAGATGTTATCTTGTTGCTTTGTCCTGTGATGAAGGAGGTGTTCAGAGGCCAAAGGCTGTAGTGAATCTCCCAGGTTAGGCCCTGCACTCAGGGGGAACTCGGAGTTAAATAAAGGAAACTTGAGAAAAAGGACTCCTGGCAAAGGAACAGGGCCTATTAATAGGCTGAGCAGCGGTGGGGAGGGACTGGATGCTGGAAGCATTGACAGGCAAGGCTGGGTTTATTTCTGGGTCAGAATGTTGAGGGGCCTCTCTGAGGGAGTGATACTGAATCCCCTCAACTCAACCCACTAGCCCTGTGCCCAAGTCCTCTTAAGTGGCTTAAACAGAACGTCTTAACACACATGTAATAAGTCAACCACACGTGGAATAGATCTAAACCGATTTTCAAGTCCTCCCTCGCTTTTTCCCTGCCTGGAGCAGTACTCAGGCCAGAGGACCAGAGGGAATGGTGAAGGGATGGGTACCGAGAGAGAGGAGTGCTACAGAGCATCCAGAGGGCTTTTCCACAGTCTCCTGCTAAAGGAGGAGGATAGAGGAAGGGTAAAAATTATGGGCAGGGATCCACAGACTGAGGGTGTGAGAAATAGGGTTTTGCTCATGTACATAGGCCATCGCAGAATTTAAGAGAGAGAGAGAGAGACCAAGGTGCCAAACCACTCACCCTGTCTCCTCCTTGTTCACTCTTAAACTAGCTGCCATCCAGGTTACCACGGAGAGAGGTGCCATGGGCTGAGCCTCCCAGTGGAGAATCGCTTGTATACATATGACCATACTACTATCCTGGCTGTGGTGGCTGTGGTGCTGTCATCTGTCTGTTTGCTCGTCATTGTGGGGCTTCTCATGTTTAGGTGAGTATTGGGGGCCCCAACAGGCTGGTCACCCTCCTTCTTCCTCCTCCTGGGACTTAACACCTGATGATCACATGAATCCATTCTAGTGCCCCTAACTTCTGGGCAAGTTCCTGGGTACAGATTCTCCAAAAACCTAGTTTGTCTGGCATGGCATGAAGCCAGTGTCTAGAGCCCAGACCACAGCAGGTTCTATTTCTCACAAGAGTTTGTTTTCTACCTCTCTGGCCAGTAACTCACCCATGGAGCCACCTCTTCACATATTTCTTTCTCTTGGGTCTGTTCTTCAATGGCATTAGTGTGTGATTTGGTAGTGAAGGCCTGAGTGGTGCTATTGACATATCCTTCCAATTCTGAGACATCTGAATCGGGCTAATCCTCCAGCACAGGTATATTGTAGGATGGGGAAGACCTTAAATACTGTATGCATTTTTAAGCAAGGCAACTCATCCATTGTGAGAACTGGAACAAGTTACCTGTCTTTCTGAGAACTGTAATCTTTCAGTGATCTGTCCACCTTCCTCATAAGGATATTATGAGGATCAAATTGATGAGGTGAAAGCTCTTGATAGAATATAGCCTTCTTGTAGAGCTGACATCCCTTAGGGCAGCTCGTCTTAATGGGGCTGCTATACCTTCTGGACTTTTCTAAGTAACAGAGAAAGCCATTATGGTGGAATTCTTTGGAAGGACCATCTCTGGAACCTGACTTTGTCATAGCAGGTGGCACTTGCTAACAAACCTTATCTTCCTCAGGTACCATAGGAGAGGAGGTTATGATGTGGAAAATGAAGAGAAAATGAAGTTGGGCATGACGAATTCCCACTGAGAGAGACCTGTGCTCAAGGTAATGGTCAATCCTTTGTCCTGCTGGCAGCATCAAGGGGCCAAGACACGGTGGGTCGTGGGTATATTTCAATGAGTGCTGAATTTTTCTCTTGACCAGTGGTTGGAGGGTGAGGAGAGAAGGGAGGCTACTGTGGAGTCAGGATCCCTTTGCAGGATTGTTTTTAAAAAGACTGTTAATGAGTCATCCCCAGTTAGGGTGGAAGTTATGAGAGATACCCAAAAGAGAGGTTAGCTTCTCCCCTACTTGGTCCCTTAGCCCTTCTGTCTGTCTCTCCCTAACTGTCCTAGATGCTCTTGCCTTTTTTTTTTTCTTTTAGGGGAGGTGCAGTCCTGTGGTTTGAACTCAGGGCCTCACACTTGTGAGGTAGGCATCCTACCCACTTGAGCCACATCCCCAGCCACTTTTTACTTTAGTTACTTTTCAGATAGGTTCTCCAGCTTTTGCCCAGGGCTGCCTCAGGTCTCAGTCCTCCTGTTTACACCTCCATGTACTTGAGATTACAAGAATGGGCCACTGTGCCTGGCTGCTTCTTTCCATTTCTTGAGATTGGACCCAGCTGTCTTTTTTTTTTTTTTTTCCTCCCAGTACTGGGAATTGAACCCAGGGCCTCACACTTGCTAGGCTAGGGCTCTACCACTTGAACTACAACTCCAGCCCTGAATCCAGCTTTAAATGCCCTCCTCTTGTGCTTTAGGAATCTGCGGGGATGGCTACCTCTGAGAAAACCCCAGCTGATTGCAAGCTCTGCAGAGGGAAAGGACTTCACAACTCACCACAAAGACTTCGTTCCCAGTTGCTGTCTTCATTGGACCTCTCATAATTGCGCTGCCAAAATACCAGAGCCTTCAAGTGCCAAACAGAATCTGTCCAATGGACCTGGATCAGAAGAAAGCAAAAACAAGGGACCTTCAGTCCCTTCTGCTTCCCCTCCACCAAACCCAGTTCTCCCATCAGTTTTTTTAAGTACTCAATCTTCTGGATTAAAATGCTATCCAGATTCCATGTGCTCCAGCATTTTTGACTGAGAAGAAGGAGAGGTAGAAGAAAGATTTGTGGACTGGAAGAGAGCAACAAAGTTGAGAAGCCATGCACTCAAGTAGCCACCAAGGGATCTGCAATATGGACCCTCTAGCGCTGGATTTGATGAACTAACTGTGAAATAGCACAAAGCTGAGAACTCTGAATTTTGGGACTTCTACCCAGAGGAAAAAATAACAACTATTTTTTGTTGTTGTTGTTGTCATTTGTTCGTAAAATGCCTTTTAAATTATATATTTATTTTATTCTATGTATCTTAATTTATTTAGTTTTTAACAATCTAACAATAATATTTCAAGTGCCTAGACTGTTACTTTGGCAATGTCCTGACTCTCCTCCTTGCATCACCACACTCCCCTGTCCCAAATCTGATATGGCTCTATAATCTGTCTGTGGTAATTTATTGTCTGTGTACATTTCTGAAGATGTCCCAGGAGCAGAGTGCCCCGGGGATAGCTGTATATGGTGGGGATGCAAGGTTTAACTTGGTCAGAGCCACTCTATGAGTTGGACTGCAGTCTTGCCTAGGCAATTTTGTCTACTGTCTATGTTTTGAAAGCTCAAGGTGCTGATGTCATAGTGTAACAGATATCACTGTTCCCCGTGTCCTGTCTCTGCCAAACCTCAGAAGAGGTTGGGCATCCATGCCCACAGCTTTCCTGGCTTTTACCCCCATAACCCTGGGCCCAAAGAGTGGGAACCTACTCTCCCTTGCGTCAAGACATTTCTCTTACTCCTGCCATTCTTCTGGTGCTACTCCATGCAGGGGTCAGTGCAGCAGAGGACAGTCTGGAGATGTTAGCAAAGAAAAAGGCTGAGAAGGAACCGGAAGCATTGGGGTTGACTGTTCTAGGTAATTGATTACCTACCAATTGCTACAGAGATGGTTGGAGATGGGGAAGGTTTTGGGTAACCTGACCTATCTCACCAAAACTATATCCATGCTGTCATGGTCCCTTCTGGAAGTTTCTGGTGCCATATCTGAACTGTTACAATCTGTATTTCCAAACCTGCTTCATATTTATACTTTGCAATCCAAATAAAGATAACCCTTACTCCATAGTCTGTTTGTTTTAACTGGGAATTGGCTTAACATAGCTATTTTCTTTCTTTCTTTTTTTTTGGCAGTACTGGGGTTTGAACTCGCAGCATTATGCTTGTGCTCTACCACTTGAGCCACACCCTGAGCACAACATAGGTATTTTCTAAACCCTGCCCTGGCGTTAGGTTCTATACCAGGCATATTTATGAACATTATCTCAGTATCCCCAACAACTCCATAATGGAGGTGCTATTACTCTCCTATTTTCCCAAAAGAGGAAACTGAATCTCAGGTTATATAACTGACCTGAGGGTACCCAGTAAGTGACAGAACTGGGACTAGTAGTCTGACTCCAATAATTTTTTCTTAGTACTAACTGCAAGAAAGAATAGAGCTTTTGTTTGTTTATTTTTAGTTGCATTGCTTTTTTTAATTTTTATTTATTTATTTTTGAGAGACAGCTTCCTACGTAGTCCAGGCTGGCTTCAAACTCCCTATTCACCTGCCTCTGCTTCCAATGTGCTGGAATTACAGACATGCACCACCATATCCAGATTAGGAAAAGACTTTGGCATAGGAAGTTTGACTGTTTGTAACCAGGAAAGACATGAACACATTCAATCAACAGGCCCTAGACTGAGGACCTAGTCTTGTGCTGTACATGCAAGCAAGCAATGAGCAAGACATTACTGCCTCCTCTTTCATGTTCCACAGCCAAATCCATCAGCAAATCTTGTCATCTGTACCTTTAGGACATGCTATAGGCAACCACTTCTTATCACTGCTATGGTCATCATCCAGTCCAATGCATCATCTTCTTTTGCCTGGACTCTTGGGATGGCCTCCTCTCTTTCTAGTTCCACCTTGCTTCCATGTAGCCTATTTCCAACATCAGTTAGAAGTATTTAAAACAATTCAGAGCTGGGGGCATAACTCATTGGTAGAGTACATGCTTAGCATACAAGAGGCCCTGGGTTCGATCTCTAGAATTTCACAAATACTCAGAAAAACAACCCAGTTCTTGGCTATTCTGTTTGCCTTCTTTTACCACCCTATTATACATAGCACATTCCATCCCACCCCACTCTTATTCTCCTTACAGCACTTCATATTTCTCTATAGCTCTAATTACCACTAACATATTTCTATTTGTTTATCATGCATCTATTCCTACTAGAATATTAGCCCCATGAGGGTAGGGGTGTGTACATTGTTCCAATCCCAGTTTCTAAAACAATACAATAGAATTGCAGGCATTCAATACAGGTTACACGGATAAATAAATATAAGAAACAAAGGGGGAGGAGTGAGGAAAGGGCATGGGAGGATGAATATAGTGCAAATACGGTGTACATATGGGTGTAAAAAGCCAGGTACTCTCACCTCTGAGCCACTCCACCTGCCCCACATGTATGTTAATAGAAAAAAATGATACCTGTTAAAACTATTCCAGGAATGGGGCACATAAAGAATGGTGGAGGGGTTGAATTCAAGTATGATATATTTGATATATTGTAAGAACCTTTACAAAGGCCACCCCCACCCAGCACAATAATAAAATAAAATATAAAAAAATACATTTCCAAGCAAAAAGAAAAAGAATTAAAATCAAGTTTAAGCCCAGCATCTAGGCAGAATGTAATCCTATATGGCCCTGAAAATGGATGGGATCAAGAGGGTCAGACAAGAGAACGAAAGTGGAATTTGGGGCCTATCATGTGGTATGTTGTCCTAGATGGGTTGGAGACAGGGAAAGCCATTGGATAAGTACAACTAGATTACCCCTTCCTCTTCCTCATCTTCTTTTCTTAGAAAGTTGTGACATTCTGAAGTTTTTCTATGGACCCACAAGAGATTTTCTGAGACAGGGTCTTGCTTCATAGCCCAGATTGGCCTTGAACTCAAGATCCTCCTGTCTCAGCTTTCCAAGTGCTGAGATTACAGGCATGTAATACCACACCCATTTCACATGGAGATCTTATATGTACTTTGAATATCCTTTTAAAACTTTGGATAATACTAACTACTAAAGCTATAAGAATACTCTTTAACCCAGAAATTCCAGTTGCAGGCATTCCACTACCAGGCATATGTACAAGAGAAATAGTACCTATGTTCACCAAAAGGCATGTACAAAAGTGATCTTAGCATTACAATCACTAAAAACTGGGAACTAGTAGGTGTGGTTGTTCATACTGTAATTGCAGCACTTGGAGGTAAAGGCAGAAGGATCTCAAGTTCCAGGCCAGCCTAGCCTACATAACAAGATCCTGTCTTAAAAAGCAAAAACAAAAAGACAAACAAAAATAAACTTTAAAAAAACACCAAAAAAACAAAAAACCAATGGCTGGGGATGTACGTTAAGTGGTTGCTTACCACTCACAAGGTCTTGGGTTTGATCCCCAGTACCACACACACACACACACACACACACACACAAAACAAAACCTGGAAACTACTCAAATATCTATCTGTATATGATGATAAAATGAATAAATCAACTGGTGTGTCTAGACAATGAAGTACTAAATAGCCATATAGGTGAATCTTACAACATTGCTGAGTGAAAGAAGCCAAACAAAAATTAGTATATTTTGTGTGATTCCATTTCTATAAAACTTAAACACAGGCAAAATTAGTCTATGGTGAAAGAAATCAGGAAAGAGAGCCTGGCTGGGGTCAGAAATCTGGATACTCAGGTGTATTTGCTACGAGAAAATTCGCTGAGCATAATTTGTAAATTTTTCTGTATGTTTTTTACATAAATATAAAGATTGTTTAAAACTTGGGGGGGATTCTTTTGCTATTGTGTTCCATAGTTTTGTAAAGGATAAATGTCTGACTTCAATAATCAAAAAGTGTCAGAAATAATTGGTATAATGAATTTCTTTGAACTCTCCATGAGTTGGTTCCCTTTCCTGCTTCCAAGCTTCCAGATTGAACCTTTATGCTGGGCTGGGCTTTTCTGAGCACACTTTGTTTCTCCAGCTGACGTTTCCTGCAGGCTCAGGGCTTCCTGCCTTTCAGCTGCTCTCTCCTGCTGTTGTAGTTTCCTTTGGAGGTCCTCTGGGCTTCTTCTCAGTTGATACAGTGGCCCTGGGAGCCTCTGAACCTGCAACCACTTCTCAAGATTGACCATCAGAAGAAACTAGCTCCCCGAACTCTGAGAAACATCTACCTTTTCTTGGTAAACTCCCTTTTAGCCTCCTTTGGGCTACTTTTATGATGGTCATAACAATCATTAATAGGTTAATAAACACTTCATGGAGTCCTCATTATATACAGGCACTGGCTTCACACTATATAGGCACTATAATTATCTCATTTATAACTCATGACAATCTGGAAGGTTAGTGCTTTTATTTAGATGAGAAAATTGAGGCCAAGAGATAATAAGTGATGATAGGTTTATGGTTAAGTGGTAAAGGCAGGATGTGAACTAGGGAAAACTGACTCCCAAGCCTACACTCTCACCACCAAGCTACAC
Source organism: Castor canadensis (assembly GCF_047511655.1). Classification (NCBI taxonomy): domain Eukaryota; kingdom Metazoa; phylum Chordata; class Mammalia; order Rodentia; family Castoridae; genus Castor; species Castor canadensis. The sequence continues at coordinate 78,931,040 of NC_133391.1, forward strand.
TCCTGAGTTCTCCAAGCAAGACTCATTTTCTTTTCTTCCCATATCCAGAGATAACATAGTGAAGGAATCTAAGCAGTGAGAGTCACTGCTTAGAGCTCAAGAGTTTCCTCTGCCCCAGTTCACAGATTCATGAAAAGTAGTCCAATCTGCCTTATCAGAGTGCAGTAGAAATAACAAGAACTCAGGCTGACCCAAACTTGAGTTTGAGTCAGGCACCACTGTTTATTAGGAAACCACCTCATGTGTGATACCTAACTTCTTTGAGCCTGTCTCCCTATCTGTAAAATAAAGACACTAAAAATATCTATCTTGGTACATATCTCAGTGGTAGAGCATTTTTGTAGCATGCATAAGATCTTGAATCCAATTTCCTGCACTGCAAAAAAATTTTAAATAAAGTTTTATATGTATGTGTGTGTGTGTGTGTGTGTGTGTATACGTATAGATCACAGAGTTGCAAAAATTGTCCATTGAGTAAAGTACCTAGATCAGAACCAGACATAGGCTAGATACTTAGTAAATGTCAGTTATCTTAAATGACTCTCTAAGGAGTGAATTAGTGGCACATCTAGCATTGAAACCCAGGCCTCTGCTAGGCCACAGTTCTTTCCTTAGAAACAATCAATGCTTTTTGATCACTGTTTCACATTTTAATGTTCACTTTGATTTCAAAGGAGCCCTAAAGTGTCTGAGTAAGTATTTGTGGATTTAAGCAGGCATGGAACAACAACTCTGTCCAAATATATCACTTCGATTCCACTGGCCTGAAATTCGTCCCTTTGTCAACAATGCCTGAAATTCAAGCCTCCTGTTAGAGGACGCTAGTACTCCTGGGAATAGCTATGCCGTTAGGAGACTGGCATTCTTTGCTGGTGTAATTCATTTTAGCTCCATTCACTCAGCAAATATTTGTGGAAGCCTCCCTATCACCTTTCAAATGAGATCCCTGTCTGGAGGAGAGGCATTTTGATACAGCATTGGGGGGAGGGGGGCAACAGTAAGTCATTTTGGAGCATTTATTCATTCAAAAAACTGACTGGGTACTTAAAAAGTGCCGCCAAGGACTATTCTTGTCACTGGAGAATCAGTCATTTGTCAGTGAACAACACTAAAACGTGGACCAACAATGCATGCATGATAATGAAATAGAATAATTTCAGAAATAAATAATTTCAGAATAAGCGATATGCTGGCATTAGTTGAGACAAAATTCATTTACATAGGGGGCTCGAGGAAGGTCTTTCTGAAGAGGTAACATCTGACCTGAGATAAGCAGGGATCAGGCATATGAAGACCCTAAGACAAAAATAACCTTAGTAAGTATGAGGGACAGGAAGGAGCTGCAGCATGGGCATCAGAACCTGAGTTGGGGGCAAGGTCAGATCACGTGGAGTCTCATAGGTCATGGTAAGTAATTTAGAAGCCAATGGAGTATTTTGAGAAAGGGAGTGATGTGATTTGATTTATGTTTCAAAAATATGACTATTGTGCAGAGAAGTGGCTCTAGGGGCACAACTGGAAGAAGACCAGTGAGGAGACCTCTGTACTGGTCTAGACAAGAGGTAATGATGGCTGGGATTAGGGGGTTGTAGAACAGACAGTGAGAAATGGTCAGATTCAGGAACTATTTTGGAGGAATCACTTCTGAGACATGCTGATAGACTGGGTCTGGGTGTGTGGGGGAAAAAGAATAATCAAGGATGACTTCTTGGAATTTAGCCTGAGCAACTGGGTAAATGATGGTTCTTTTAATCAATACAGAAAGATGGGGCAAGTTGAAGGGGCCATGGAAATCAAGAATTCTTTTGCTCACATGCTAAATCCATGTGGAGTGAAGGACGTCACTACAGAGAGGGCAGTGGAAAGAAAGGGATGCAAGAAGGAGAAAAAGGGGGCAAAAGAGGTACTTTTTTTTTTTTTTCCCCTGAAGACAGGAAAAAAATAAAGACACCTGTTCTTATTATTAGAACTGTGTTTCACAGTTCTAAAGTGTATTTCTCTTGTGGGATTTTATTTAATCCTCCCAGGAGGTGCTGGTATTATATGTCCCAAATTAATTATTAAGGGCCCTGAGGCTCAGAAGGGTGAAGTAACTTGCACTAGGCTACTATTTGTTCAGATAATTTTGCTTTAATGCCAACCTTGCCTAGGAAGGCCCAGGTTCCTCAATGACGGTGAATTCATCCTGGCCACCACTCTCCAGAGGAGAGGAAAAGGTTGTGTAATTTCCTCCTTACTGTGCTAAGGTGCCCAGGCCAGGCCAGACCTTCAGAAAATGGAGCACCAAACAGTGTAAATGCATGGAGGCCAACCTAATCCAAGAGAGAGAAGGAAGTCCAACTGCCCCTTCCCATGATTGGTTTCCGGAGTGTCAGGCCACCACCAAATTAATATAATTTAGAGGTTGTTGTGGTTTGGTTTCTCTCTTTGAAAGTTTTGAAATTGCACATTTTTTTCTTGATTGCCCCCTTGATTGATGGAGAAGAGAGCATGGACCTCTTAGCTCATTGCCACCCACACAGCTGTGAAGGAAGCCAGCTGCTCTCATACTCTTCTGAGAACATCCCTTCCTTTCTCCTTCCCTCCATGCCCCTCTCCTTCCTTGTCTTCTCCCCCTCCCAGCATCTTTCCTATTACTAACCAGCAGGGCATCTCAGGAAAAGGGCTCCTTTCAGGGCTGCAGTGCCATAGTTGGTGGGTCAGAGCCTGTGTAGGAGGCTTTCCAAAGACATATGATGTGGGTGTATGAACCAGACAGATGGGAGGAATTAAGTCACCCTTTTCCCCAACCCTTATTTCCTTGTCCAACCTAAAAGTCACTTGGTTGTTTTCCCCATAATAAGGAACTGGTTTTATTTCTACTGTCTCCCAGCTTTGTCATTAGGCAGGTTTTAATGGGAATATGACAGAAGGAAGAAGCTATCAGCTCATTATTCCTTCATGCCTCTAGTAAGTGAACTGAGGATGGCCATGTAACCTAGGCACACAACCAAGCCTCTCTAGGAAGACCTGACTTCTTTCCATTTTCCTGGTGGTCCTTAGGCCCCGAGAAACACTTTGCTTAGTAAGGGGGCCTGATTAAGTTTGTCTAGGAGTAAGTCCTGGCCTCAGAAGTCTGACCCAAGTTCAACCCTATAGACACAGATATCCTTTCTCTAGGACACCTGGAGAAAGTCCACCACCCACCTCTAGCCCTAACTGAATTGGTCACTTCTCCTCTTGCTCCCACTTCACCTGGCCTTGGACAAGGTAAGAAAAAATGATCGTCTTCCCACAACAGCTTTGGTGTTCCTCTCCCATCGGTGTTCATCCTACTGTGCATCATCTATTTGTTCATCCAACTCTCCCATTGTGAACTCTTGGAGGTCATAGAATATGTCCTTATGTAGCTATGCATTCCTGTACACAGTGCAGTCTATAGCACATCATAGGTTCTCATTAAATGTTTGATGCATGCATGAAGGAAGGGACAATTGAGTAACTGAATGAATGCATGAATAGATAAATGAGTGAAACTAGAGTAGAGGACAAGAGTTCAGGTCTTGGCAGGCGTCAGTGGCTCATGCCTGTAATCCTAGCTACTCAGGAGGCAGATATCAGGAGGATCGAGGTTCAAAGCCAGCCTGTGGAAATAGTTCATGAGACCCTATCTCAAAAAACCCTTTACAAAAATAGGGCTGGTGGAATGGCTTAAGGTGAAGGCACTGAGTTCAAGTCCCAGTACTGAAAAAAATTTTTTTTCAGGTTCTGGATCAGATAAACCTGGGTTCAAATTCTGACCATGGCAAGTTATTTAATCTCTCCAATTCTCAGGTTTTTAAAATTAGGGTTTTTGTGAGGATTACAGTGTATATAAAGCATTTATCACAGTGCCTGGATGGAACAAGTACTCAATAGCTGATAGCTATTACTCTCCTCTGCCATTTTTACCATCATGGGGTCTTGTTTGCATGTCCTTTTCTACATTCTTGGTCCTGCTGAGTCTTTTCCAGGCTCAAGATTTGGCCTGCAGGGTTGCCCCACTGGGTACAAACTGAGGTCAGGCTATGTAAGTGGGTAGAGCATGGGCTTTGCTGAAAAAAGGAAACTGACAGGAGCCTGCCCAAAGCCAGGCAAACAGGTCAGCTGCCACCTCCATTGTCTCAGGCCTTCTTTGCTGGCAGTGTCCTCAGGAAAACAGGAACAGTGCTGCATTTAAGGTGCCTGGATGACAGCCACATCAAATATGTGACCTTTTCCTAGGAAGTTTGGTTTCCATGGTGAACAAGGCCTCACTCTCTCGAGCCATGCTCTGTCGCTCTCAGCCTGCCCTGGAATGTGATGGCAGTGGCCCCAGCAGCCGGGTGGGGACATCTACCCAGGAGCTGTCCCCTCCAACATTTCCAGGATGGAGGAGGGGCTGAGATAGCCCCCTAAACTATCTGAGACTCACACTAGCTTTCCAACTGGGAAGGATTTGCACTGAGGCCCTGACACTATCGCCCCAACCCCTGTTCAGTTATACACACACTGAATGGCTCACAGCCAACTGCCTATGAGGCTAGGCAGAAAGAAGGGGCCTCTTTTTGTGCTCTCCCATATTAGGCAGAGGCCCTGATCCCTTCTACCTCATCTTGGCAGCCTGGACGGGGAGAGAGTGCCTGCCTCCCGGGCCTTGGCAGAACAGAGCGTGTGTTCAGCGTGGCCTCTGCAGCTGCCAGAACAGGAGCAGAATACCCAGTGCATCCGCCAAAGCTTGCTAACTTCTTTCTTTTCTCTCGGAGCTATGCAAACGGAGGCTGCTGAGGAATGCGGCAACTAACCTCCCCACTTCCCGCCTCCCTCTCCCAGGGCCTATGTTCCCCCAGCCCCCAGGCTGGAGTCACATCAGAAGAATGCAGGGGAAGAAAGAAATCCCCCAGTGTGTCATGTTATTACATTTCCACCTGGTCCTCAGAAACAAGAGAGGTGTGGGGGGAGAGGGCAGGTCATAGCCAGAGCCCTGTGACTGGCTCACCTCCTGCCTCCCTGGAGCAGATCACCTGTTCTCTTGGGACTGTTTCTTCATTAATAAGTAAGGGGAAATCAGCATGACTCAGATGGAGGAGAAACTCTGAGAATTAACTATTTGCTGTCACTGAGAACACTGATATCCACAAGAGGCTCCAAGAGATGCCACATTGCAACTTTAAACTGTCAGTTGCCAAACTTGTTTGTTGCTCACATGTAGTCATTTAACAGGCAGCCATTGATTCTTGCTTTATTCTACAGACTAAGGACACAAGCGTGAACAGAAGCCAGGTCCTGCCCTCTAACAGGAAAGACAGACAATTAAACGAGTCACAACAATTAAGTGTCAAGAGAGTTATGAAGGGCAATAGGAGGTGCCAGATCCAGAGGTCAGGGAGGTCACTTCTCTGAGGAAGTGAAATTCAAGCTGAGACTTGAAGGATGATCAGCTGTGGGCCAAGTGAAGTGGGAGGAAGAGAGTCTCCTAGGCAGAGGGAACCTCAGAGTACAGAGGAAAGACATGTGAGTGAGGAACCGAAAGGACTCTGGTTGCATCAGGTGCAGATGACTGGGCTGGGATCAGCAGAAGAGACTGAGAGGGAGTCAGGGTCAGATCATGCAGTGCCTTTATGGCTATGCCAAGGAGTTTAGATGGATCATCTGCGTGATAGGCAGCCAACCTAGGGTGTTAAAGTGAGCATGGGGAAGGGTGGCATGGGCACATTACTTTTGGGTTCATGACTCAGGCTGATGGGGTAGCTGCAGCAAGGGAGAAGAGAAACTAATTCAAGAAAATATGTGGAGCCAGGCACCAGTGGCTCACGCCTGTAATCCTAGCTACTCAGAAGGCAGAGATCAGGAGGATCACTGTTCGAAACCAGCTTGGGCAAATAGTTCATGAGACCCTATCTCAAAAACACCCACCACAAAAAAAGGCTGGTGTCAAAAAGAAAAGCAAAAAAAAAAGGGCTGGTGGAATGGCTCAAGGTATAGGCCCTGAGTACAAACCCCAGTACCACACATACATACACAAAAAAAAGAGAGAGAGAGAGATGTGGAGGATGAGAGAAAGAGGAAAGGCACCAAGGATAGCCCTGAGTTTTAGGCTTGTATGCCTGGGTGGAGAGTGGTGACATCCCACAGAGAGGGGCCGCAGTTGAGAAGGAGAAGCTTCAGAGCTTCAGGGGGCTGAAGATAGCAAACTAAGTTTTGGCCACATTAAATCTGAAGTGTGACCACCATGTCAGTAGGGATGTCCAGTGCACAATTGTGAGAGCTAAGTCTGGAGCCTGGCGGGGGAGGGGGAGGTGAGAGTCCGGAGTGGGGGTTGGGGGTGGTCTGGGCTAGAGAGGTGTCATTGGCTTCTAGGAAGTAGGGAAGTGAATAGTTGAGCTAATCCTTGCTGCTTTCACAGAAAATTCCCAGCCCTAGTGGCCTATTACAGTAGTTTACTTCTCACTTACATAATGTCCAAAAAGGGTGTTCCTAGTAAGTAGGAGGTTCTTCTCTAAAAAGTGGCTCAGGGACCACTTTTTGTCTATCCACCTCGTGTCTCTGCCATCTTTAATCCAGGGATTGCAAATTTGCCATAATGGGGAAAGAGCATGAAGAATCCATGCATATGGGAGCTTCTGTCACTTTCATCTATATTCCACTGAAAAATGTCATCATGCAGTCATACCTAAGCACTAGAGGCATAGGAAAATGTAGTAGTCTTGTTGGGGGCCATGGGAAAGTAGAAATGAGTTTGCCAAAGAGCTAGCCTTTCTATGGTACAGGAAGGCACAGGAGTGGATAAGAGCTAGGGCTTGCCCCCATTCATTTAGTCCCATTTTTAGATGCCTATAAACAGGGCAAACAGAAGTAAAGATAAGCCACTTCTTTCTCTTCCTTCTTCTCCTCCCTTCTTAGAGACCAAGAAAGAGAGTAAAGGCCGCAACCCATTTTAGTGCCTTCTGTAAATGAGCAGATCTTCAATGGGAAATGATTCTGTTAATGGAATAGGTGAGGCTCCAGGGAGGAGATCTCCGAAAGGGAGGAGGCCTTGGCCTGGCCCTTGGGTACCAAGTTCATGATGTCGCAAAAAAGCATTTTAGAACACATTGAGATAGAGACCTAGAAATTTTACTAGTAAAGCAAAGCAAAGACAGAAATAAAGTACACAACCCAGACATGGATGAAGGAACATCTGATAACAGGTGCAATGAGTGTTTTAACATCAAGTCTGTCTATGGTGAAAAAGTAGGTTGGGGGTTTGGCTTAAGTTTACCTTAGCATAAGTTTTCCCCTTTGTTTTGATATTTGGTATAGTTTATCATTTTCGCTGTTAAGCTTTTTTTTTTTTCATGAGAGATGACTCAGTTTATTATTTTTAACTTGACCCTAACTTTCCCACTTTATGTTCCAGCACTTCACAGAGCTATCACTCCCAACCCTATTACAGCTGGGCCCCTGGGAAGTAAAGGGGGTAAATCACAAAGTCAGAAAATTTGGGGTGGGGAGGGGGGTTGAGAGAGAGAGAAGGTGGGGTGATGCAACAAAGGTACAATATAAGCTTATTTGGAATTGTCACTATGAATCCCCCTGTATGATGAATATATTCTAACTTTTTAAAATAATAACAACTTGGAGAAAAAAAGAAAGTTTGGGAAAAGTCAAGGTTGCATACCTCTCAAACAAGGAAACAAGCAAGAAGGGCTCAAGCTGCATGTGAAATGGGCAATATTCTGTGGACAGTGGCCAAATACAGAGTCTGGCTTCTGATGCTCAGTTATGGTCTAAAGTTAGTAAGTAGGCCAGTGATGCTGTGAGCACGCGTCAATTTCTACAGGGTCATGGGGTATCATCCACCATGGATGAAGATATTCAATGCCCATCCAGTTCAGGGTCCCTGACGCCCTTGCTAGAGCTCAGGCTCTGGTGGGTTTGGGTTTGTCTTTCAGCTCATCAAGGAAACACTCCTAGGACACCGAGTAGAAAGTGTAACCATAAATAGCTAACACCGATGTCCAAGATGGTCATGATGATCTGAGTCCACTGCTGTGGCAGTGTTTTCTGCCACTGGGCAAGTTGCATCTGCCACATGAAATGCAGTTGCGTGGGAGTCAGTTTCTCCCACATCGGGTCATTGCCCTGAACAAACAAGGTATTTTTCGCATGGAGAGGGTCACCAGCTCCCACCACCAGCATGTTGCTTCTCCTCCTGTTACATTGTTTTATCAATTGGACCCAGAGACTGATGGATGGTCCCCTCAAGACAGATGTCCATCTTTGTAAATACTTCTTGTGGTCAGAGGAATCATTTTCCCAGGTGGTCTTTCCCAGGGTAAGTGTCTTTCTTCAAGATATCTTTGCTTAGTTCCTAGAGCACACTAATTATTTGGGCAAGCAGGCGAGATCAGAGGGAGAAAACAATTCTTTTTTCTTTTCTTTTCTTTTTTCTTTTTACTAAGTGTTGCAACTTGTGAAGTTCAAAGCAAAGAAAGCAGTATTTGTATGCTTTTAACCAAGCTATTCGTTAGAACAATGCTTATCTGTGAATTTCTGGCTACTGTCTCCCATGCCTCATTTTTCCTGATCTATCCTGACACAATTCCGCAGTAATTAGTCATGTTGGCTTGTGACACTGGTCACCTCTGCTCTTCCCTGAGACTAACTACAATTCACTGTCACTTCACTTTCCTTCTCTTCAGCAACCATTTATTGAGTATCTGCTGTGTGTTGGTACAATGCCCTGTTCTGGAAATGCAGCAATGGTCCCTGGATTAATTAATTTGTTTATTGACCTCCTAAGCTTCTATACTTTGTCCTAAATCTGTATTTCCCAATAGCTTCTTTGACATGCAGCCATGGTTATTATACAAAGAGGATAATTTTTTACTTTATTAGTGATTCTCATCTCATTGTCTCAATAATATTTGAGCTGGAGTCAGAATTAAAGGTCCTGTCTGCCAGACTGTACTTCCTATGCAGAGACTTCTTTTTCTTTTCTTCCTCTTTTTCTCTAGCAAAACAGGTAGCAAGTCTCCTTCTTGCTGAACGGGGTGGGAAAATAAACATCTGACTCAATTTAACCACAACTCTGGAAGATAGGCACTATTATCCCCATTGTATAGATGAAGAAACTGAGAGCTAAAAGAAATGAGAATCCACAGTGAGGCTCAAGTGAAGAGCATCCCTCTACACTAGGGGTTTTGAGGGAAATGCGAGTCTCTATGAAAAAATAACAACTCTGAGTTGTTCTGGTAGGCTGCAAACTGGCGGATCTTGAAACCAAATTGCAGTCAACACTCAGATGGATCAGGTGAGATGAATAGCCAGTCAGGAAGTATTCACTGGGGATTTCTGGGATGCTAGGTGCAGCATTCCTGAAGAGCAAAACATGGTCCCTGCCTTTAAGGAGTTCACAGTCTCCTGGGGAAGACACACATATGAGAGAAGTGTACTTTCATGGCAGGGTGAGAAGTTCTCACAGCAGTAGGGACTGTGACTTGGGGGAACACAGGAACATCAGTAAAGCTGACTGCATGCAGCATGCAAGATCCCCAAGAACTAGCAATCTGGGTATTCACTTGATTGATCTCTTTGTTCTTTCATTCATTCCATCAACACCTATATATAAGTCGCTGAATATGTACCAAGTACTAGGGATAAGACCAGGAAAAAATAGACTCAGTCTAGTGGAGGAGATAGTCACTTAATAAATAATCACCTTTGCCAGGCGCTGGTGGCTCACGCTTGTAATCCTAGCTACTAGGAAGGCAGAGATCAGGAGGATCACAGTTTGAAAACAGCCCAGGGAAATAGTTCGCAAGACCTTACCTTGAAAAAACCCATCACAAAAAAACAAAACAAAAAATGGGCTGGAGGAGTGGCTCAAGATAGAGGCCCTGAGTTTAAACCCTCGTAACGCCAAAAAAAAAATCACACAGATCCATAAAAATATACATGAGTGATAATAACATTTGCTTTTGGAAAGTAGAAATAGGAATCTGAAGGCCCAGAATAGGAGGCCAATTTTCTTTTCCTAACATACCAATTTTACTGTTTGCATTTATACTTAGGTATTGTATAACTTCCTTCCATCCTTCCTTCTTTCCTTCCTTCCTTCCTCTTTCCTTTCTTCCTTCCTTCTTTCCTCTCTCCTCTTCCTTCCTTCCTTTCCTTTTCTTTTTTCCTTTTTTTTCTTACAAAAAGACTGTAATGGATAGTTGAAAACAAAGTTTAAGGTGCTAAAAGGGAGAGACCAAGTTTTTTACTTTTTTTTTGCAGTACTAGGGCTTGAACTCAGCTCCTTAAACTTGCCAGGCAGGCACTCTAGCACTTGAACCACTCTGCCAATCCCTTTTTTTGTTGATTATTTTCAAGATAGAGTCTCCCGAACTATTTGCTGGGACTGGCTTCAAACCATTATCCTCCTGATCTCTGCCTCCTGAGTAGCTAGGATTATAGGTGTGAGCCACCAGCACCTGGCTGTTATCTGGAATTCTTGGGAAGCAAAGCAAAATCTTTCATGAGATATTCAGATAACCTGAGACACTGGGTACAACTGCTTGGTCTCTTGATCAGCTCTTGGAGTACAGGGCTGTGCCCATGAGCTCTACCTGGTAAACTTGTGTTTCTGGCTGGATAAGCAGACCTGCGGTGAATTTAGAACAAAGAGGTCATCTCTGTCTCAGAAGATGCTCTGTGGTTAACATAACTACCTCACACTGGGCTAAGACCTGTAACTATTTTTCCTGTTGTATGTTCTCTACTTTAGTGCCCTTGGTGTACTGGGTTAATGGCTAGTATAGGCTTTGTGAAAATAGGGTGTAGTGACTTCTTTAAAACTGTTAGATGCTGAATATCTATTCACTTTTCAATACCAATTCTGTCTCAATCTTATCAGAAGCTACTATACTTGAATGGTTAATAAATCATACAGTGCAATTGGTGGGGAAAAAAAAGCCTATAATGGATAGGCCAAAACAAGCCTTAAAAATAATCCACAAATAAACTATTAAAAATGGTGACAAATGTCATTAAGAAGTATAAGGTGTTCTGAGAGAGGATAACAGGAGGAATTGAGAGTCTCTTCATGAAATGGCCATTCGGGGGAAAAAATGACAAACAGAAAAACAAAAGAAAACAAAAACAAAACAAACCCCTAAAGCTGAGACCTATGGGTTAAGTTGTAGGTGACCAGGCGTCATGTAGGGAAGAGTGTCCTAGAGGAAGACCCAGCATACAGAATGCTGGAGGGAAGAGAATGCTTGGGAGTTTCTAATAATCTAAGGGAAAACATCTGATGGAGTCACTTACAAGAAGGAAAGGATCTCTGTTACCCCAATTCTTAGTCTGTGTGTGAACCTAGTACCTATGACAGACTGTAAAGATAACACAGAGAGAATCTACTTTGCTCACTGCTAGAGAGGTACAGTACCTAGCATCTTGTAGACACAAATTCTTGCTACATGAATAAATGAGCAAATGAACAAATTCAGTGTCTTTTTTTTTCTATTCAGAAACTAAAAAATACCAAGAAATAATAGATTTATACTAATGCTGTACTGTCCTGAGGGTTGAGGACTCACAGAATCCGGCCTTGCCTGGAGGGCAGAGAAACCAAGGCGGGTTAAGCATGTAGGTGAAAGAGCTGATTTGCCCTGGAGTAAGCTGTGGTCACAATGCAAGTTCACAGAACTGTTAGAATTCTGTTGTTTTTCTCTATGTTTTGTTGGGTTTCAGCTTTCTCTCTCTTTCAGGAATTCTCTTTTTTTTTTTGGTGGCACTGGGGTTTGAACTTAAGGCCTCAAGTTTGCTAGGCAGGCACTCTACAACTTGAGGCATTCCTCCAGTCCAAAATACTTACTTTTTTTTGTTTGTTTCAGTTTTTGGTGGCACTGGGGTTTGAACTCAGGGCCTCATACTTGGTAGGCAGGTGCTCTTCCACCTGAGTCATTCCACCAGTTCTGGAATTCTCATTTTCTTCTTGTCATAAACACCTGAAGTATTTATATCAGAATGAATGACTTTAGCACAGGGTTTTGGGTTTTTTTTGGCAATATTTGGAGTTTGAACTCAGGACTTCGCATATGCTGGGCAGGTGCTCTACCACTTGAGCCACACCTCCAGCCCCTGTAAGAATGACTTTAAAGTGCCAATCCTTGAGGTAATTTTTCCTTCTTCTTTCTAGGAAAGCACTTCTATTACTATTTTTTTTAGAGCTGCAGCTTCTAAGTCTGATGGAGCTTATTTTTTAAAAAATGCAAAAGTTTTTGGGCCCCAACACAAATCCACTCAATGTACCCCTCCAGGAGAAACTGGGTTCTCAAACTCCTGTGGTAATTTGTTGACAAGCCATGTTGGGAACACCACTTTAGGGTGGTGGTTCTTCAACTTTCAAAGGTTGTGGGATCCTTTTAGATGCTGAGCTCATCCAGCTCCAGCAAAAATACCTGCAGAGCCAGGTACCAATGGCTCACGCCTGTAATCCTAGCTACTCAGGAGACAGAGATCAGGAGGATCTCAATTGAAAGCCAGCCTGAACAAATAGTTCATGAGAGTCTATCTCAAAAAAACCTACCACAATACAAAGGGCTGGTGGAGTGACTCAAGGTGTAGATCCTGAGTTCAAACCCCAGTACTACCAAAAAAAAAAAATCTATAGACACACATTTAACATACATTGCCAAGGATATCCTAGAAATCCTGGTGTATCTGTGGATACCCAGAATTCCTGATGTATAGGCCCATTCTGAGGAAAGAGCAAGTTTATCTTCTTTTGGGGAGCTGAGCCCCAGAGCTTCATCTAACTCATCTTCTCTTGGTGTTCTGAGCTTGAGGCCCTTTTCAAGATCTACATGTTCAAGTGTAATCAAGGATAAGTGGCTACAAAAAGAAGACCCATAATTCTAAAACAAGACTTCTGACTCTAACCTTTTCTCCTGTTTGACACTCAGCATTGCCCTAGAGAGAGTAGAATGGAAGGAACTCTGGAGGAGAATCTAAGACTCTTGGGTTTTAGTCTTTGCTATGATCATGGCAAACCACTTCTGTTTTATGAGCTTCATTTTCCTCAACTATAAAGGGATGGGATAGACTAGAAGAACACAAAGATTCCTTCTAGTTCTTTGAGTCCAGAATTCTTTTCTGGAAATTTTATGCAGGACTGGATACTTCAGACAGCAGGACACAATAGGGATATGTGGTAAATACATGGTCTAACAGGGTCTCATAGAGAATTTGCCCCTCAATTCTACATAGCCTTCAGCTCTCAGATTCTCTGATCTCTTACATTCTTTACTAATCTCTGTGGTTAGACAGACAGGTCTTATGAGGTCATGGATGGTACTCTCCCACAGCCAGCCGAGTTTGTCATTTCCTCAAATGCATGCATAGGCCCTTTAGTGGAGGGGACAAAAGGAAGTGGAAACTTCTACCTCCCCTCCACAGTGGCTGCTACCATTTATCTTTAATAAAGCACAGAGACAGTATTTAGGGTCTTTGAGCTAGAAAAGCCAGTAACATTAAACCCCTTTGAATGGGACTTGTCATGTCTAATGATCCAAGGACTCCTTTGCAAAGCAAGGCTGTTTCCCCTGGGTCTCTGACCATTGCTTTCTGGGGAACAAGTGCTACCATAAAGTTTATGAACATATTGAAATGGAATTGATCTATTCAATAAAAACGTTGATGTTTTGGCAGCTAACTTGTCGTGGATATATATTTTTTTCTCCTTTGTGACATGTAGTACCTATTCCCTTTTCCTTTTTTTTTTTTTTCCTTCAGTGCCAGGTTTCATAAGGTTTGAATTCAGGGCCGCATGCTTGCTAGGCAGGTGCTGTACTATTTGAGCCACTCTGTTAGCCCTTTTTTGTGCTGCATATTTTTGAGATAGGGTCTTGCCAACTATTTGCTTGGGGCTGGCTTTGAATCGCAGTCCTCCTGATCTCTGCCTCCTGACTAGCTAGGATTACAGGTGTGAGCCACCAGTGCCTGGCTCTATTCTTTTGATAGGTTTACTTTACTCTTTTTGGAAGAAGCCAACTCTCTTTTACCCTCAGTCAAGTGCTTTTTGGGTGGGAAATGACACCCCTAACCTTCCTAGGAATGGCTATCTGACCTGTAACTGGTCAATCAGAGTATTCTGTGCCTCTGGCCATTGTGTTTGATGCAATTATGTGTATGTGATCCAAGATAGTCCAGGAGATCCAATCCTGAGACTCTTTCTGGAACCATAAGGGAAACAGGCATTGTCTTTTTCTACTGCGAAGGCTAAACTGGTTCAACATAAGCCTAGATGCTAGTGGTTACAGATAACAGTTAATAAAAAGGTAGATGAATCTGGGACTTCCTATGTTAAGTAAGTTCCTTGCTTACTACATACTACAAGGTGAGGTATGTGTGGCACTGGGGTTTGAACTCAGGGCCTCGTGCTTGGTAGGCAGGCCCACTACCACTTAGCCATGCCCCAGTCCTTACTATGTGTTACAGTCACTCCTGTTCCAATTTGCAGAGGAAAAAAAAAAGGAACAACATTAACCTTTTTAACTTATTGCAATTTTAAAACCCTTTATTTAAACATTTAGAGCCAGGGCTGGGGATGTAGCTCAATTGTAGAGAGTTTGCTTAGTGTGCACAGGGCTCTGGGTTTGATCCCCAGCACTGCAAAAAATAAAGAACAACAATAGTAAAAAACTTGAAGCTGCTAAAGTGTGTGTCCTTGGGGAAAGCCTTAATCATGATTCCAAGAATGGAAAAACATTCCTCTGCGATGGTATCTTCAGTGCCTATTTATAGTGTATGTGAAGTTTGTCCAGATTTCAACCCAGTCCTATTGTACTCCACTTCCTGTTCTAAAGGACCATAAACTTTCTCCTTGGTGAGCTGGGGTGATAGAGACATAGATTCTCCACTATGCTTTTAGTTTCCCTGATTTTATTCCTTTACAACTCTTGGACACTCTATGTTCGTGGCTCTAACCTCTAACAGACCCCACACTCTTGCTGAGCAATGGAATAAACAACCCAGGCTTTGTTATGCTCTGTTTTCAACTTTTTTCTTTGTGCTACTGGGGTTTGAACTCAGAGCCTTCACCTTGAGCCATTCTGTCAGTCCTTTTTATGTGAAGGATTTTTCGAGATAGAGTCTCGTGAACTATTTGCCTGGGCTGGCTTTGAACCATGATCCTCCTCATCCCTTCCTCCTGGGTAGCTAGGGTTACAGGCATGAGCCACTGATGCTTGGCTCCACCTTTTTCTCTTATGCAAGTTTAAATCATCAGGGTTGATTGGAAATATTAACTTTATTTGGGTTTTTCATAAACAGATTGACGCAGGGAGATGCTTGGGAAAAGCCAACATCAGTTTCTGCTAATGCCGACTCACTTCCTCTCCTTGCAAAGTTTTCTATGACTGTTTCATTTCGTAGGCACCCTTTCTGCCCAGGAAGGTCCCAGCTGCAAACTTCTTCATCAGATGGAAGGGCTGGCTCAGAGTTTCTTAACTATGTGTCACTTGAAAAGGCTCCTTAATCATCCCTGTTCCCCAGGCCCCCACAGAACTACTTACAAATGCCCCATCCCATACCACCTACTCCTGGGCAGGCAGCTGTACGGAATTTACTTTCGTAAGAAATGGATGTAGACTGCTACATTCTTTTTTGTTTTAGGGATATGGGGGTTACTGGGATCAAACCAAGGGCTCATGCATGCTAAGCATGTGCTTTATCATCTAGCTAAGCCCCTAGCCTCTTGCTCCATTCTCTTTTTCTTTCTTTCTTTTTTTTTGAGACAGGGTCTCACTATGTAGCCCAGGCTGGCCTTGAACTCATAAGTCATGAGGGCTCATGAGTACTGAGATTATAGCCCTGGTTCCATTCTTGAGGATATCAGAAGGTGGCCCACTTGGAGAGAGTCTTAAAAGCCTCAATTCTGTTTCATTCAATTTGGTAATTCAGAGGGTGCTTACACACAGATCAAAGTGTCTGTAGTGTCACATGGTGACTTTTTCTTAAGTGGGATGACTGAAAACATGGAAGTGAAAGGTCTAGAGATAGCTAAGACAGGAAGACAAAGCAAGGGATTCTTCTTTCCTTCCTTCCTTCCTTCCAGCAGTACTGGGGTTTGAACTCAGGGCTTTGAGCTAGCTAGGTAGGAACTCTACCAATTGAACCACACTTCCAGCCCCTATATTCCTTCCATACCAAACAACTTGCATTTTCCTGAAGGCACCAAGTCTTTCTCTTGCCTTGATATCTTAGTTTCATCTAGAAATATCCTTTTTCCTTTCTTTGCCACAAATGCCTTATTTTCACAGAAGACTCTTAGGTCGAGCTGAGGATGTAACTCAGTGGCAGAGCACCTGATTAGTATGAGCCAGGCCCTGAGTTAAATTCCAAGCACTGAAAAAAAAAAAAAAAAGATTCCTGGGTTAGGAGCTCTTCCCCTATACCCTCCTAGTTCCTGGGATTACCTTCTTTATAACAGTATTTTTCATATTATTTTATAATTCTCTGATCTTTTATCTATGATCTTCAGTGTACTGGGATTGATTTTCTTCTGATCTATAGGTTCACAATACTTGACACGTAGTATAAGTTAATGTAGAATAGGTGTAACTATATACATTATCTCATCCTCATAAAACCCATGAGCTAGGTACTATCATTATGTCCATTTTTGTAATCGAAGAGACTGAAGCTCTGAGAAGTTACATAATTTTCCTTCAATATCACACTAGCAAATGGTAGAAATGAGATGTGAAACTCAGAGGTCAGATCTGAAGCCCATACTCATACCCACTCTGTTTAACTTCCTCTCAAACTGAATGAACACTTAGGGTTTATCTAGCTTACAAAGTGTGATGACCAAATTACATGACGAATAAGAAATGGCTTTTGTAAGTTCAAAACTTATGTCAGAAACTGACCACTTCCTCTAAATATCTTTCCTTTATTTCTCTTTCATAATAATAGAATCCCTGGTGTTTAACTAGGCACATAGTTGTCCATATTAATAACTAAATTTTCCCAGCCTCTCTTGGCCATGTGATTGTGTTTGGGCAGAGACCATGGGAACAGAGCTAAGCTTACAACTTCTGGGTCATGCCTTTATTTATTTATTTATTTATTTATTTTTTGCTGATTTAAAAAAATATTTATTTGAAAAATTTTTATAGATGGGCACTGGTGGCTCACACCTGTAAGCCTAGCTACTCAGGAGGCAGAGATCAGGAGGATCACAGCACAAAGCCAGCTTGGGCAAATAGTCTATAAATCCTAATCTCCAAAAGACACTCACAAAAGAGGGCTGGTGGAGTGCCTCAAGGTATTTATACATATATATATATATATATATATATGTGTATATATATATATATATAAATTAGTGGGTCATGCCTTTAAAGGGAAGGGTGAGGCACAGATCCTGGGGTCCTGAAGCATTGAGTATTTAGCACTGTGGTGACCTGAAGACTGAGACAACTTGAACCTTGTGGCTCTGTGACAATAAGAAAACTGACAGGTACAGAAAGTTTAAGTGACTTGCCCACAGCTTTTTTTCTTATAAGGCCAAGATAATCACAAAGGATATGTCAATCAGCTAGATGTACATCGAGATAGTACTACAGATGTGGAAGTTGTGACAGATATTGAAGAATTTATTAAAGAATGTAGCCAGGTGCCAGTGGTTCACACCTGTAATCCTAACTACTCAGGAGGCAGAGCTCAGGAGGACTGAGGTTCGAAGCCAGCCCAGGCAAACAGTTCTGCAAGACCCTAGCTTGAAAAACCCTTCACAAAAACAGGGCTGGTGGAATGGCTCAAGGTGAAGGTCCTGAGTTCAAGCCCTAGAATTGCAAAAAAAAAAAAACTAAAGAAATGTGGAAAGATACGGAACAGATGATCATTAATTCAAATGCTCAGTTAGCATTATTCATTATGCAAGTGAAATGTTTACTGCTGAACTCAGTGGCACAATTCTCCTGCCCAAAGATATTCTGATAGTATTAGGAAGAGTTCCAAAAACTGAGATGAGACCTTGAAATGGTACTATCTACTATTCAGTCAAAGAATGAGATGTTAAAGGAAGACGGGAAGACTTAGAAAGGCAGAAATAGTGGTTGGATCAAACAACAAATAATGGAATCTCTCTCTCTCTCTCTCTCTCTCTCTCTCAGTGGTTGGTACTGGGGTTGGAAGTCAGGGCCTTGCATTTACTAGGCAGGCACTCTACCAGTTGAGTCATACCACCAGTGAAATAATGGAATCTTTTAGTGTTCTACACAGTGAATTGAAAACTCAGGTTGTGACATTTTCTGAATCATGAATTTTTACTGAGTAAAAGTAAAATGCTTAGTGTAAAAGAATTTAAGGAGAAACTCATGATTACCTTGAGTGAGTTTCTAGAGGACTGTTTTCCTCTGCCTAGTGTAAATATCAAAAAGAAAAAGAAAAAAAATTCAAGAATCAATCACACAGCTGAAAACACTACATGAAATGTTAGAGGGTCTCACTATATAGCCCAGTTTGGTCTAGAACTTGCCATCCTCTTGCCCTTGCCTCCCAAGTGCTGGGATTACAGGTATGAGCCACCACATACAGTAGTTTATCTTCCTTTTATCCTTAGAGGACACATACTGCCATCTATACATTTTTAAATGATCCTTTTCTAATTCATTAAATGGTTTCATATTTATTTATTTTTGTAATACCAGTATTTGAACGCAAGGCCTAGAACTTGCTAAGCAGGCATTCTACCACTTGAGCCACATCCCCAGTCCTTTTTGCTTTCAGGTTATTTTTTAGGTAGGGTCTCACGTTTTTGCCCAGGGCTGGCCTCAGACTTCCATCCTTCTATCTACAGCCTCCTGAGTAGCTGGGATGACAAGCATGTACTACCATGCCTGCCTTATTGATTAAGATGGGATCTCACTAACTTTTTGCCTGGGCTGGCCTCAACGGGTGATTCCCCTAATCTCTACTTCCTGAGTAGTCAGAATTATAGAAGTGAGCCTCTGCGCCCAGCATGAAAACCATATTTTAATATGCATCATATACCAAGTGACAATATGTATTATTCTGCTCTTGAGTCTGCTAATTATTATTAACAGATCTGTGTTTATGAAGTTTTATAAACATTCTGTAAGTAAAATTCTCTTTGTTAAAAGCAAGGGGCAGAGAGGTGATCCTCCCCTTTGGCCTTCCCCTTTTATCAAATGTAACCATGGACATGGTAGTGACAGTGATCTTGGATTGCATGGATAAGACAGAAGAAGCCTGGGAACCCTGGCATGGTGGGACTCACATACTTGTTCTAGACTGCCTATTCATGGATGATTGCAATGGGGAGACAAGTTTCTATTTCATTTTAGCTGTTGCTATTTTGGATTTCTATTATAGCAGCTGAACCTATATTCTAACATATATAGTCTATTCACATGGGAATGATCATTCTAATTATTTCTACAGAACAGTCTTGAGACTGCATACAGGCTACAAGAATTAATTTCCAACTGGGCAGGACCTAACTGGTCTCTCTGCTTCCACTTTTGTTCTCTTCAAGTCATTTCCTATCTAGAACCTACAATGTTACCATGAGAAAAATCAACTGTCACAAAAGACACTCAGCAAATGCCCCCAATGGAAAAAAATCACATACGGAAAACTTCACGTGGTAGGGCATTGTAAAGAAAGGTTAAAATATTTATATTCACTATGTTCTAATTGTATTCAGTGTTCTGCAAGACCATGTCATTACAGAAAAGAGCAGGTAAATTTGAAGCATGACCAAATAGATTATTACTATTTTTGTATATAGGGAATTGGGGTTTGAACTCAGGACCTCACACTTACTAGGCAGACACTGTACCAATTGAGCCACTCTGCTAGCTCTTTTTCATGTTAAGTACTTTTGAGATATGATTTCACATTTGTTTTGCCTTGGCTGGCCTCCTACCTGGATCCTGCTGATCTCTGTCTCCTGAGTATCTAGGATTATAAGGCATGAGCAACTGACACCCAGCCCCAAAAGATTTTTTTTTTTTGATGGGACTGGGATTTGAACTCAGGGCTTCAAACTTGCAAAGCAGGTGCTAGACTGCTTTCGCCACATCTCCCATGCCTCCAATCCATTTTGCTCTGGTTATTTTCTTTGAAGATAGGGTCTCACAAACTATTTGTCCTGGCTGGCCTAGAAATGCAATTCTCCAGATCTCAGTCTCCCAAATAGCTAGGATTATAGGTGTGAGTCATGCCCTCTCCTTGGCTGACAAGATTTTTTTTTTTTAAAGGTAGAAAATGGTATGTCTTTTTTTTTCTCTTTGTTTTTTGTGGTGCTGGGACTTGAACCCAGTGCCTCATGCATGCTAGGCGAGCACTATCCCTGGGCTATATCTCCAGCCCTGTAAGTATTGTGTCTTGAGAGGAACAGATGTCTTGAGAGGAGTTGAGAGGAGAAATTTATCTTTGGTCTGTGAAGTAGGGGATGTGATACCTATTTGCTGGACTTTGAAAGATGTATAAGACAATGCTAACTATTTGGACTTTAATTACATCAATGAATTTATTGAGTATGTAACCAGAGTTCTAGGTCAGAGGCCTAACTCTTTAAGTTTCCATGTGTCAGATCCGGCCACTTATCTCAACATATCAAATACAGAGACAAGTGATGGTAGAAGGTGAAAGAGGAGACATTATGCAGCATAGGCATGCAGTGGGAAGAAAGCAAAGTAAGCCCATATTTGGGGTACAGACGTGAGCTTTAGGTTTCAATAGAGGAAGAATTTGAGCAGGGGCATAATTTGGACATAATTAAACAATCCCATGCAAAGTGTGGCCTGGTTGATCATTATCTCAGATGTAGTTCTCTAAGGGGTTCTGGAGAAGGTATCATTATTATCACTCAGGGAACAATCTGGCTTCTGAGATGATTACTCCTGCTCCAGGGTACAGCCTCATCATTACAGGTAATTGTCCTTATTTGGGGTGAGGATGGTCTGTCTGGTTAGGTTTTGCTGATCCTTTCCTTGGAGGTAGTTTGACTCTCTTTGTAAAGGTGCTGTCTTGTCTTTCCTGCATTCCAAGGTGGTTGCAGAGGGAATGACTCAGACCAAAGACAGATACAAAATGGAGGCAAAGATGCCAAGCTTTTCTCTGGCTTTTAATTTGTGTGCCCAAATAAGGAGTTGGTGTTTTTTTGTTTGTTTGTTTGTTTGTTTGTTTTTAGCAAAAGCAGTATCTAAGTACCTGTTATAATTGCTACAATTGGAGCATTACATCCTGATCTCATTTATTCTTCATAATAATTGTGTTAGGTCAATATTCTCATCCTCAAATTAAATATGAGGAGATTGAGGCTCATCAAGGATAATTCAATTTCTCAAAGCCACATAGCTAGTAAATAGAACCAGACTTAGGCTTAAAGTAGACCAAGCCTTCAATCCAGATTTGGTTCCAAATTCTCTGTTCTCTCAACTTAACAGTTTTAGAATAGGTAAATTTGTTCCATTTCCAAAATCCAACTATTATCCATCCTTTTGGTTCAAATACCAGGTCTTTTTACAGAAAGTCTCAAAATGTGCTCCACAATTTGCATCTTCAGTCACTGGAGTGGGTGGTGGTGGTGGTGGTGGTGGTGGTGGCAAACTTGCACATTTCCAGGCCCTATTCTCAAAGACTCAAAGTAATTTTGTTTTTGGCCATCTTGGGGATTGAATCCAGGGACTAATACATACTAAGCATGCCCTATATCACTGAGCTACATCCCTAGCACAGAATCTTTTTTTAAACAAACTTATTCAGTCTGTCTTTCTCTCTCTCCCTTTTTTTTTTGGTTGGTACTGGGGTTTGAAGTCAGGGCCTCACAGCGGTGTCTCTTGAGAACCAGTGTCTAGAAGATCTTAGAGGAGCCTTCAGTATAAATAAGTTTTTAGGAAGAACACGCCTTCGGATACTGTTTTCCATACTGTAATGCCTGAAGCTCAGAGCTTTACTCATCCTGACAGCACAGGGATTAGTTGAAGTACTGAACGATTGATGAGACGTTGAGGTGATTTACATACAAATTTTAATTTAGCAGCACAAACTATTTGTAAAATTGCGTAAAGCCACACTCGAAATCTGCGTTGTGTCTGGAGGATGCGGAGAAGCAAGCTAGACCTGACCGGTTACATGAGGAAAACGAATTGAACTCGAATCCTGAATATTTCTAGCGTCACGCATCCCAGAAAGTCTGGTACGCAGGCGCAGAAGGAAGGGGGACTATCGACTCTCAAAGCGCGCCCTTCCCCCACCCACTTTCCGGTCCTTTCCCAACGCGCAGGCGCGGGGAGTGCACCAAGATGGCGGCCCCCGTGGATCTGGAGTTGAAGAAGGTAAAGCGGGGTTTTCAACAGGCTGCTCCTTCTCCTTGGAGGACGAGGGGCCTGTGGACAGGAATATCGAGGGAGGCCCGAGCCTTGAAGAAGGAAAGGGGCTCCTGGAGAATTGGGGATGTTTTCCTAGAGTCCTGAGGCGGGACCCGGTCTCCTTAAGCTCGGCCGGGGCGGGAGGCTCTTCCTGGGCAGGGGCTGGTTAGGCTGGGTCGGGTGAGTCCGTTGGCCTGTGGTGGGCTTTCTCCTGCCTTTGCTCACGTCCTGAGCTCCAGAGACATTTCATTGCATTTTGAGCCTTCGGGTACTCAGCTTCATAGTAAGAACCAAAAAGAGCTTTTCAAATTGATGCCTCTGCGGGCCGCTTGTCCGAACTGAGGCGTCAGTAATCCGCCGCCTCATTTGCTTTGAAAAACTCCCAAACTCAACCTTTGTTTCTAGGCCACTGACTTGATACCACACTTTGAAAGGTCGCAATGTCTAATTCCTAGAAAGTCAGGCACTGTTATTGCAATTTTCATTTCAGGGACGAAGTGTTCCTCCCTGTCCTCTCTTTTTTGTCAAATTAAAAAAATATATATTCAGTAATATTTTGCAACTCAGATCGGTATCGGAGGGAATTGAATTTCCCTCCTTGTTCAGTCAGTTCTTTTTGAGTTACTCAGAAACGTTTTTGCTACCAAAGTCAGGATTCTGATACCGCCACTGACCCCAAACTGCTTCCATGGCAAGCTGGAATTGGAAAGGACCCTAGAATTCATCTAGTTTAAATCTACTTTTCTAGAAGTTTCAAAGATTGGAACTGGAATCCCGTGTTCTCTGTCTTAACTATTTTTTGATTGTTAGTTTAGGTTCTTCAGGTGAGCAACATCTGAAGTGACTGCCTGTAGTTAACCTTTGCCTAAGAAATAGGACAGTGAATCAGGGGTGGTAGCACATTCCTGTAATCCCAACACTGGAAAGCTGAGGCAAGAGGATCTCAAATTTGAGGCCAGCCTGAGATACATAGTGAGCGAAAAGGACAGCTGATATAGCTGTTGCTTTTAATAAATGAAACTGCTTTTATTGCTCTGAGGCTATGTTAGGTATTTGTGTCTTGTTTTTTGTCATCCTTGTCTTAAAGCTTGCAAATTTAATTGTTGGTGATACTTGGTTTTGAATTCAGGGTGTCTTGCTTGCTAAGTATGTGCTCTATCACTTGAGCCATGTCCCAGCTCAAGATTTACCTTTTTTTCTGTGAAAAGTTAAAATTTAAGTCATGGCTTAGTTAGAACTAACAGGAGTACAACAGGTAGTGAGTGGCCCTATCTCCCAGTACTGTTTGAATTTTGTTGCTAAGAAACATGAACAATGAATGCAAACAGAAAATAATTACAGATTTAAGTGGAATAGTTTTGACAACCAATTAAATTTAAAAAAAAAACTTGTTTAAAGGTTCTGTCTTCTAATGTCTTTGCAAGGTCTTTTTTTGGCGAAGACTAGTAAGAAATTTTAAGCATCTCTCCTCCCTTAAAGTAAATCTTTTGAGGCTTTATGAGTAGGTGAGAACAAAGTCAATAAAAATTTAGTAGCTTTGTCATTCTATTGCAGTCACCAAATGCTATTAAGGCATAAATTTAACAGCAAGTAAAAGTCATTCCAAGCACTTTAACAAGAGTATCCAAGAACTGTTTATCTTCCAGTTAAGTTAGCATAAACAAGAGTCAGATTTGGCATGTTATGTGTAGAAAATGATGATGCAATTCTACTGCTTACCATTTTCTCTCTCTTTTGTTTTGTCTTTTCTCTTACAAATATTTGTGTTTTGAGCATTATTGTAGACAGTCGAGTGGAAAGATTCCTGAACTAAGGGTGAGAAGAAGTGGGTTTAAGGACCTGCCTTTCCTCCTAATTGTTCAACCCTCTGCAAGCCACCTTTATTGCTTAACTCATTTAGTTACTTAATTTGTACCTTGAAGATGATGAAACTGCCACCCCATACTCAGTATTTTTTTAGAGGAGTAAATGATACGTATTATTAGATCCCATGTTAATATTTTGAACTAATGTAGGCAAGTGCTTTGAAATTTAGTTGTGTAATACAGATGTAGTGAATTGTTACTTTTATGATTATTGTTTTGAATCTCTGGGCTTCTTCCTTTATTGCATTTATTGCTTTTTTTTTTTGGTCTGCATTTATTGCTTTTATTACTCTTATGGTTATTAATGTGCATTTATTTTGCTTCAAATTGATTGCATCTCATGAAATAAGGGTAAATTCAATATTTAGCATACCATTACGATTATATTGACTCATTAATATTTGGTTTGGTATATTTCAGTTTTGTCTCTGGTTAGCATGTTCTGTTTTAATAAGCTAAATGTTTTCTTTAAAATATTTTACTTACTGAATCAAGGATTTGTTTTTATTAGGCCTTCACAGAACTTCAAGCCAAAGTTATTGACACTCAACAGAAGGTGAAGCTTGCAGACATACAGATTGAACAGCTAAACAGAACAAAAAAGCATGCGCATCTTACAGATACAGAGATTATGACTTTGGTAGATGAAACTAACATGTATGAAGGTGTAGGAAGAATGTAAGTAAATTATATTCTTAATGGTTTTACCTTGGCGCTTTTGTCTGAATTAGGTCATAGAAATTGTTCATTTTAAACCTTGTTTTAAAGTGTCATAGAGATGACTTGCAAAATCATCTAGTCAGCTGGGAGCTGGTAGCTCATGTCTTTAATCCTAGCTACTTAAGCAACAGAGATCAGGAAGATCCAGGTTTAAAGCCATCCTCAGGCAAATGGTTTGTGAGACCCTATCTTGAAAATACCCAATGTAAAAAAAGGCTGGTAAAGTGACTCAAGTGTTAGAGTGCCTGCCTAGCAAGCACAAGGCCCTGAGATCAAACCTTAGTCCCACCAAAAAAAAAAAAAAATCGTCTAAACACCTTTTAAAACAAAATGAGGATTGAATGCCAGATATTAAGTAGTTTAAATTTATACTTTGAAGTACATTTGGTAAATTCTCTTCTCTAGATGAGTGGGTAACTACACTGATAAAAGTATGATTTGTTATGGGAACATATTTATGATAATTTTGTATGTGAAGATTTACTTTGGTTGGTGTAATTGTAATCTCCTCCCTATAGCATTTATTAGGAATCATACAAAAATCATAGATCTTTTAGATGTCTGACCAGAGTTGCAAAATAAAAATAAAGATTTGTTTGCTATGTAAGTACCCTCATTCTAAGTGTCATGCACTATTCTAATAGGAGGACAACTCCCATGTAAGAAATCTAGTAAACAAATTTACTCTTTGTCTAATTATTATATAATTAACCACTTATATTTCAATTTTGTTTTTCATGTCAAAAAATCATATCCTTATGAGAGAAATTAGGTTTTATTTCATTACAGGTCACATTCATTATAGTGAGCTAAAAGGAGATGACTGATTTTCTGGGTGAGATAGGAGAAGATGGTTTTTCTGGAATTTTGTCTTTGAATATTATGTAGTACGTGAACCATTACTTTAAGTGTGGAAGTCTTTTAGTTACGGTGGAATTTGACCTTAGTCTTGGAATGACTTGTTTTGTGATTGATTTGAAGGAAGTATAATGTGTAAAATTTAGTAATGGCTTTAGAATGACATCATGAGAAGTAGACCCTGGTCATGACTAAATGAATCTTTTTCTGGATAAGAGATAGATTATGGTAAATTGCTTATCTCATTTGCATTTTGAAAATATGTATCACATACAAATTTTATCTGAGTTCATATTTTTCATTTTGGCATATTTTAGGAGAATGAGATCCCATTTTGTAAGTTTGTTAATGGTATGAAAGAATTAGGATGAGAACAAAGTAGAATCCTTGATTATGTGTCTGTATCATATGAAGTGTGCTGTTGACATTCACTCCAGGGTAATTTTATTCTTAATGTGAATATCGTTAGGTCTTAAAACAGTAATGCTAGCTTTTCTAGCATGCCTATTAACGTGTCGTGCTTGGATTTCACATCATTACACCAGCCTTTGTTTTTAACAGCTAAAGAATCCCTTTTTCAAAATAGAAAGATCCTTTCACTATTTTTGGTCTTTTGAGCTACAGTGATGTTTTTCTTTTTAATTAGAATAATTTCCTTTATTAAACATTCTGCAGAAGTAATAAGAGAGTTGCTTTTTTAACATACTGTCTAAAGCAGTACAGATAGGTTGTATTCCATGTAAAGAATTTTAGAACTTAAAGGCTCAGATAGAATGGCATTATTTCTAGGAGATTTCTTTCATATAAATTATGTTTCTTTCTTTCTTTTTTTTTTTTTTTTTTTAATGGTACTGGGGCTTGAACCCAGGGCCTTCACCTTGAGCCACTCCACCAGCCCTATTTTTGTGAAGAGATTTTTGAAAAGGGTCTTGCAGAACTATTTGCCTGGGCTGGCTTTTAACCTCGGTCCTCCCCATCTCTGCCTCCTGAGTAGCTAGGATTACAGGTGTGAGCCACCGATGCCCTGCTAAATTATGTTTCTTAAAAGAAATACGTGGTTTTAACTGTTTGGGTATGTTTTGGTTGACTTTTGTGGTTTCTACATCTCACTGGGAGTATGAGTTTGACCCTGCATTGTAAGGGCATGTAAGGTGAATAACATTTGTTATTTGGCTAGAGTATTAGTGCTCTGCAAAGAAGAAAAGACTTGCTGAGTATTAGTCTGGTCATGAGGCTGTTCTCTCTTTCTTGATGCTAAACCTGAAATATCTATTTCTGAATTTATGGTCTTGATTAATCTTGGGTATCATTGTGATTCAGTTCTTTAATTCTAGTCTTTACCTTAAATTGTCTTCCTTTTTGAGTATTCTTTGGGAATTCTGATTACAATATTAATTTTTTCCAAATTTTTGTTTTGAAACCATAGATTATAAAATCTAAATCTAAATTTTTGTTTTAGAACTTGGAATAGATTCCCATTGCTAAAATTTAGGCCTTATTTCTTGTTTAACTATTGCAATAGCATTTTAATTGTTCTTTTTACCTTCTGTCTGTCCATACCCATTCTTCACACATGCCAGAATTCGTCATGTCAATATTCTTCATAAAACTTTTTTTATTTGTTTATTTATTTATTTATTTATTTCTACACTGGGGTTTGAACTTAGAGCCTTGTGCTTGCCTAGTCACTCGAGCCACGCCTGCAGCCCCTTTTGTCTTTTAGGTAATTTTTAAGTAGAATCTTAGGTTTTTGCTCTAGCCAGCTCAGACCAGGGTCCATCTCCCTCGGCCTCCCAGGTAGATAGGACCACAGACACCCATTACAACATCTGGCTTATTTGTTGAGATGGGGTCAAAGTAATCTTTTGCCCAGGCTGGCTTTGAACTGAGATGCTCATGATCTCCCATCTTCTGAGAAATTGGGATTATATAGAGCTACCACACTCTTCATTTTCTGTTGATTACAGGGTAAAATTGAAACTTGTTAGCCTAACGTTTGTGGTCATTCATAATTTGTTCTTAATTTACCTACCTAGCCTCAGGTCCTACCACTTTCTATTCCCAGGCTTAGATAGCAACATGCAGTTCATCTCATGGATTTACTTTCTTCTAGTTTTATTGTACCTGTTGAAAAGGATTTTGAGGCTTTATGTGGGTTTGAAACACTGCACTCTAATTAATTTGTGATGTCTGTAATGGGATTAGGGTAAAAGTATTAGCACATGTACCGCAAATTGTTATCCCTACACTTGCCACATGGTTTTTCTCAAACATGCCATGTTCTTGTGCTTTTTTGCTTTTGCTTATTCTGTCCTTGGCCTACAATATTCCTCTTTCCAATGAAAAATTCTCATCTTTAGGATATAGCTCAAATCTTAAAATGCCTCTGAAGATTTGTCTAGCTTCTAGTCTCTGGGGCAGCCTCTTTCTTTGGTGATTTCAGGACTTTTGTCCTATAGCCAGTAGAGTACATTGAATGTCTCCAGATCAACTCTCTGAGACCATTTGCATATATTGTCTTTGTTTCATCTTTTCTCAGTATAATGTCTGACATAAAAGAGATGTTAAATAAATATGTATCAATTTGAATTGAATCTGATTCTTTCTCAGCTAAAATAACTCGTTTGACTCTTTAGAAAAAAGAAATGTTTAGAAAGTATCAGACTTAAAAATTAGAATTTATCATTCTATTTTAATATATGACTTAATCAAAATGCAATTATTTCCACTAAGATCAAAGGAATTGTTTCTGACCAAAATTGTCCTTTGATCTGATAGGATTAATCTGACAGGGTTAGTTCTTTATTAGATCTGTTGAGAAGGTTGATTAATACTAAATGCCTGCCAGTTGCAGAGATAGTCAAAATTGATAATGTAGAAATACCCAACCTCTGGAGATATGACAAAGGTAGTATAATTTTGGCGAGTAAAATCTATTCTATGCAGAATCATTTCAATTATTTTATCTATTTTACTTTTCCTCAACTTTACATAGGATGGAAGTCAGATTTTTCTTTTTAGGGTATATATTTAGCTTAATATCATTGCAAGCTCACATGCCCTACATTGTGTAAGTAGGGAGAAATTTGGTAGTGTTAAATACCTCTTATACATGGCTATTTTTGGTTTAAAATAAAGTCAAGCCACAGGGTCAGACAAGATGAATCGTTATATACTGTAAACTCTTAGTATTCATTGCTCAAAGCTATAGTCCATGCAGTCTTTTGGCAAGTTGCCAGCACATTTTAGTTCTCTTACTTCATATTCTTTGGAGAGGCTGTTATGTAGCCTGATACTACTACCACCAATTTCTAGTTTTGCTACTTAAGCTGTTTATGAGCTGACCTCACCATACTGCTTTGAGAACTATGATGAAAGTTACAACTGTGGGATGATCTGTCTGAATATTTGGAAGTGTTTGTCTTTGCATCTTTTTTCTAGCATGTAAGAAGGGAATACAGACTCAAATGTAATATGAATATTTTTTGTATCTTTTCATGAATAAGAATCAATTTGTAATTGCTCATGTTGTTTCTTCCTTTTTAATTTGTACAGTGCAGGATAAGTTTTTAAAAATTATTGTATTTTTGCAAGAATTACATTAGAAAGTGCACATAAATGATACTTAACTCTGCTAGTACTTCAAAGGACCATCAGAATAAATGTCAAACTTATTTTTATTAACAGTAAGCGTGATCCTGATTCCTGATTTGATGTGAGGACTGTTATTCTAATATCCTTTTTGAGCATTACATAAATTTCCACAAGAGACAAATTAGCCTTTTATTTTTTTTTAATATAGAAGGAACTTGAGTAGTTTAGCCTTTGAGAAGAACGAGTGCCTTTTTAAAAGTTGAACCTAACTAAAAATAACTTTGTGCTATATTTAAACTAATTTAGAGGTATGCTACCATTCTGTGGGTATTTTTTACAGTTAAGGAACTAAGAATGAACAGTGGTATAAATCTACCAACTAGATAAGTGTCTAGCAATGCAGAAATTGCTGTTTGGGAACAGTGTTGCTATTTCTACATGTTGAAGTAATTTAATGGTTGATTTCAGATGGTTGAAAGATCCAGAAGTATAAACTTAAGATAAATGCTGCACAGGTAGAAAATAAAACAGTAGGTGTATTTCTGATAGGTAAGAAATTTAAAATCTCAACAGTTGGCAAAACAAATTAGGATATAAAAATTGGAAGTTTTCGTGATAGTGAGGTGGAACTGCCCTTTGTTTAAAATTTTATGTTGGTTTTGTGGTGATTTTGTTAATTTGAGTTATGACATTCAGTAAAAGGCAAGGTGAATACTTTGTGTGTTTTTTTTTTAAGTTTAGTTATGTTAAATACTAATAGAGATATGGCCATGCTACCTTAGGTTTTGCAGTCCTTTTATAATTTCATGTAGCTATAGAGTAGGTCTTCTAGTCAATTTGAGATAATTTTCTTTTTTTTTCTGTACTGTAGTTTTGATTCAAGACCTTGTGCTTGCTAGGCAGGCACTTTACCACTTGAGCCATGTCT
Source organism: Castor canadensis (assembly GCF_047511655.1). Lineage (NCBI taxonomy): Eukaryota > Metazoa > Chordata > Mammalia > Rodentia > Castoridae > Castor > Castor canadensis. Next base: position 78,961,381 of record NC_133391.1, read on the forward strand.
CCAACCCAATTTGAGATAATCTTCAAGTTGAGGAAGTAGTCATATTTTATGCCTAAGAGACTAGGAAATAAAACTTAAAAATCCTGGTGTAGTAAATATTGTTGCTACTGTTGATAGTGTATTAAAAATTGTTATATTGTTGCTGTCACCAGAATAGAGTTTAGATATTTTATTTAGTGCTTACTATAGAAGGAAAATAAATGTGTAGATTGCTTTTGGTGTGAGTTGCATTCCAAATGCAAATTTAAAATTTCTTTTATACTTTCTTTAAAGATGTTAATCTGTATTTTAGAGTAGAGAAAGCAAAAATAAATTAATTTTCAAAGATAATTAGATTTTTTTAGTTTTTACATTTTAAAAGAAGTTTTTGGTGTTCAGCTGCTTTTACTAATAGAACATGACTCGCCCTTTTTATGTCATGGCTTTCATTGCTCAGAGTTCTAAGGGGAAAAAAACTTTTCCTGTTGTGCAGAGAAAAATGACTTCAGTTTGTTGACATTGAATATGTATATAGCCCCAGATGGGCAACTGTCCTCTTCCACAGATGTAGTACTTTGAGGAGAGGAGATTTTTGAGTAATATTCTTAATTTCATTAAGTTGTCAGTGATTTAAAACTTGATGTTCATTACACCCCTGTTCTGCTGTCTGCAATGACATCACTGTTTTTAGGCCATGAGAGAAGCTAGCAAACGTTTGTGTAAAACTTACAGTCATGTTTCTTTTGCAGAAGAGTACTTTAATAATTCTTTCCTTCTTCCCCTCCCATGGCCCCTGGAATCTAAACATTCTCACCAAAACGCAGGAAATTAATTTTGCAGATGTGCTGATTGGAGCCTATTTTTAATGAAAAAGAGGTCTGTTACCTTAAAGAGTACAAGCGTATAAAAGTAACTTTTTAAATTTAATGTGTCCTTGTTACGGGATTGCTTATTTTGGAAAGCATAAATGTTATCCATTCATTCAGTTACCTGGAAGACTTTACTTCTGTATTCCTGTTATCAAAAGACCTGTTTTGTGTTTGTTTGTTGTTGTTTTAAACAGTAGAATTAACAAAATCTGCCTTTTTTGCATGAAAGTAGCAGTTATTCAACAACACAGATTACTACAGTGTGTCCCAGTTGGTGATAAATAAGAATCAATGTAGTTAACTGAGAGGAGAGTGAAAGTTCCATTTACTTGCTGTTCCTATGTAAACAACAATAAAGGTATCATCAGTCTTGAACTGTATTACTTTGTCACTGAGGAATTATGTATTAAAACTGACTTAATTCTAGCTAAATATCTCTGAAAAGAAAGCAGTCAATTTTAAGCTGTACCAAGAATTTTCTGATTTTAGCTGCTACTTATAGTGGCAAATTTAGGAACACTTTGCTATTTAATGTGAGTAAGTTGACTGAAATTTCATGTCAAGGGCCATAATCTGTTTAATGAGGTATCTAGAAAGGACCTTAGAAAAATAGTGATTTAGATGGTGAGAGGCAGTCCCTATATAAAACACATCATTGGTAAATTAGTTGTTAGTATTCTTTTCTTACTACTTGTATCAAGAATTGTTAGGTCTTCATGGTGGGGTACTTCCATAATCCCAGCACTTGGGGGGATGGGAGCTAAGGCAGGAGGATAGAGAGTTTGAGGCCAGCATGGGCCATATAGAGAGAGACTCTGTCTCAGGACAAAGAATGAAAGAAACAAAATCCCAGCATGTGAGAGGCTAAGACAGGAAGAACATGATTTTGAGATTAGCCTGGGCTACATAGTTGAGATCTTGCCTCAAAAAAACCAACCAGCAAACCAGCCAAACAAATAAAATACACCCCAAATAATTGCTGGGAACTGCAAGTAATCTTTACCCTGATGGAATCCTTAGAGTTATAGTTTGTTGCACATACCAGTCATGCCTGTCCTTTGTGAAGCATGTATGCTCATTTTATTTTTAGAACTCAAGTTTGAATGGGCCTAATCTGGGAGAATATCTCCTTGTCCTGGCCAGGAACTTTTACCAGCTCTGAGGAAGATCAGTTACCTTAAAATGGACCAGATTATTTGGAAGACAAATAATCTGGAAGAGGATCTAAAATGTTCTGATATCAAGATTTGCACAACAGGAGTTCTAGTATTAAAATTTTATTTTTAAATAGGTAAGAATATGACTAGCCAGGCACCAGTGGCTCACGCTTGTAATCCTAGCTACTCAGGAGGTAGAGATCAGGAGGATCACTGTTCGAAGCCAGCCCAGGAAAATAGTTCTTGAGACCCTATCTCAAAAATACCTAACACAAAAAAAGAGCTGGTGGAGTGGCTCAAGGTGTGGGCCCTGAGTTCAAGTACCAGTACCACAAACAAAACAAAACAAAAAACATGACCACCTTAAGCTCAGCCTTTTATATTGGCTGAGAGTAAAAGGATTTGGGCCAGAATATGCATCCTGTAAAAATATTTAGCACAAATACGCATTTGTGCTAACGTATATTTGTATTTCTCTGTGAGTTTCTGCTTTTCTATTAGGACTTGTCTGTTCTGTATGTGTCCTTCAGTACTCATTGGATAGTAGTTTTTTACTATTCAGTGATTATATTTTATCCAGTGTTATATTGTAACCTACTAATAAAGTAAAGATCACCTCCTGAAAAAAAGTTGTAGAATCTTGCAGGGCTTAGTGTAGAAATATTTGGGGTTCGTTGAGGCCAAAATAAAAGTGGTAAACATCAGAGGTGATTGTTTTCCAAATACTTAGAATACCAAATAGTAGCCCAAAATAGATGTTTAAAATAGATTAAGATACTACTGCTTCTATTTCAGGAATAATAGTTTTGATTTAAAAATACTCGACAGTGATTTTTAATCAGTACAGGTTGAACCTAGCAGTATATGACACTTTTGGAGCAGTTTTAGATTTACAGAAAAATTGAACAGAAAAAGCAGAGCATTCACGTACCTCTTTTTTTTTTATCCCCCAGTCCCTTCCCACTGTCCCTCTGTCATTAATATTAGTGTGGTACATTTGTTAAAACTGGAATATTGATAAATTATTGTTGACTAAGATTGTTAGATTGCATTAAGAATCATTCTTGTTTTCAGTCCTGTGTTTTGGTTAATGTATAGTGCTTTATATTAATCATTACACTGTCATATAGAATAGACTTACTGTCCCCAAATCCCCTGTGCTCCATCTTTTCATTCTTCTCTTCCCCTTCTCCATCTTTCCTTCTTGCTTCTCCTCCTCCCTGGTGACCACTGATCTTTCTGTTGTTTCTGTAGTTTTGCCTTTTCTAGAATGTAAAGTAGTCAGAATCATATAGTGTGTAGCTTTTTCATACTGGCTTCTTTTACTTAGCAATATGTGTTTTAAGATTTCCTCCATGTCTTTTGTGGCTTGAGAGCTCATTTCTTTTTATTGTTGAATAATAATCCACTGTATGGATATACAACAGTTTACTTATCCATTCACCTACTGAAGGATTGCTGCTTTTTTTTCTTTTTTTGGTGGTACTGGGTTTTGAACTCAGGGCCTTCATCTTGAGTCACTCCGCCACACTTTTGTTTGTTTGTTTGTTTGTTTTGTTTTGTTTTTTAATTTTATTATTCATATGTGCATATAAGGCTTGGGTCATTTCTCCCCCCTGCCCCCACCCCCTCCCTTACCACCCCCTCAATACCCAGCAGAAACTGTTTTGCCCTTATCTCTAATTTTGTTGAAGAGAGAGTATAGGCAATAATAGGAAGGAACAAGTGTTCCTGGTTGAGATAAGGATAGCTATACAGGGAGTTGACTCACATTAATTTCCTGTGTGTGTGTGTTACTTCTAGATTAATTCTTTTTGATCTAACCTTTTCTCTAGTTCTGGTTCCCTTTTCCTATTGGCCTCAGTTGCTTTTAAGGTATCTGCTTTAGTTTCTCTGCATTAAGGGCAACAAATGCTATCTAATTTTTTAGGTGTCTTACCTATCCTCACCCCTCCCTTGTGTGCTCTCACTTTTATCATGTGCTCAAAGTCCAATCCCCTTGTTGTGTTTGCCCTTGATCTAATGTCCACAATATGAGAGAGAACATACGATTTTTGGTCTTTTGGGCCAGGCTAACCTCACTTAAAATGATGTTCTCCAATTCCATCCATTTACCAGCGAATGATAACATTTCATTCTTCTTCATGGCTGCATAAAATTCCATTGTGTATAGAATCACGTTTTTTAATCCACTCAACAGTGGTGGGGCATCTTGGCTGTTTCCATAACTTGGCTATTGTGAATAGTGCTGCAATAAACATGGGTGTGCAGGTGCCTCTGAGAGGGAGAATCCTGTGTCACAGTCTTTTGGGTATATCCCCAAGAGTGGTATTGCTGGATCAAATGGTAGATCAATGTTTAGTGTTTTGAGTAGCCTCCAAATTTTTTTCCAGAGTGGATGTACTAGTTTACATTCCCACCAACAGTGTATGAGGGTTCCTTTTTCCCTGCATCCTCGCGAACACCTGTTGGTGGTGGTGTTGCTAATGATGGCTATTCTAACAGGGGTGAGGTGGAATCTTAGTGTGGTTTTAATTTGCATTTCCTTTATTGCTAGAGATGGTGAGCATTTTTTCATGTGTTTTTTGGCCATTTGAATTTCTTCTTTTGAGAAAGTTCTGTTTAGTTCACTTGCCCATTTCTTTTTTTTTTTTTCAATTTTTCTTTTATTATTCATATGTGCATACAAGGCTTGGTTCATTTCTCCCCCCTGCCCCCACCCCCTCCCTTACCATCCACTCCTCCCCCTCCCTCTCCCCACTTGCCCATTTCTTTATTGGTTCATTAGTTTTGGGAGAATTTAGTTTTTTAAGTTCCCTATATATTCTGGTTATCAGTCCTTTGTCTGATGTGTAGCTGGCAAATATTTTCTCCCACTCTGTGGGTGTTCTCTTCAGTGTAGAGACCACTTCTTTTGATGAACAGAAGCTTTTTAGTTTTATGAGGTCCCATTTATCTATGCTATCTCTTAGTTGCTGTGCTGCTGGGGTTTCGTTGAGAAAGTTCTTGCCTATATCTACTAACTCCAGAGTATTTCCTACTCTTTCCTGTATCAACTTTAGAGTTTGGGGTCTGATACTAAGATCCTTGATCCATTTTGAGTTAATACTGGTATAGGGTGATACACATGGATCTAGTTTCAGTTTTTTGCAGACTGCTAACCAGTTTTCCCAGCAGTTTTTGTTGATGAGGCTGTCTTTTCTCTATCGTATATTTTTAGCTCCTTTGTCAAAGACAAGTTGGTTATAGTTGTGTGGCTTCATATCTGGGTCCTGTATTCTGTTCCACTGGTCTTCATGTCTGTTTTTGTGCTAGTACCATGCTGTTTTTATTGTTACTGCTTTGTAATATAGTTTGAAGTCAGGTATTGTGATACCTCCTGCATTGTTCTTTTGACTGAGTATTGCCTTGGCTATTTGTGGCCTCTTGTGTTTCCATATAAATTTCACCGTAGATTTTTCGATCTCTTTAATGAATGTCATTGGAATTTTAATGGGAATTGCATTAAACATGTAGATTACTTTTGGAAGTATAGACATTTTTACTATGTTGATTCTACCAATCCATGAGCATGGGAGATCTCTCCACTTTCTATAGTCTTCCTCAATCTCTTTCTTCAGAAGTTTATAGTTTTCCTTGTAGAGGTCATTCACATCTTTTGTTAGGTTTACACCTAGGTATTTGATTTTTTTTGAGGCTATTGTAAATGGAATTGTTTTCATACATTCTTTTTCAGTTTGCTCAATGTTAGTGTATAGAAATGCTAATGATTTTTCTATGTTGATTTTATATCCTGCTACCGTGCTGTAGCTATTGATGATGTCTAGACGCTTCTGAGTAGAGTTTTTTGGGTCTTTAAGGTATAGGATCATGTCGTCTGCAAATAGGGATATTTTGACAGTTTCTTTACCTATTTGTATACCTTTTATTCCTTCTTCATGCCTAATTGCTCTGGCTAGGAATTCCAGTACTATGTTGAATAGGAGTGGAGATAGTGGGCATCCTTGTCTGGTTCCTGATCTTAGAGGGAATGGTTTTAGTTTTTCTCCATTGAGTATAATGCTGGCTGTAGGTTTGTCATATATAGCTTTTATAATGTTGAGGTACTTTCCTTCTATTCCTAGTTTTCTTAGAGCTTTTATCATGAAATGGTGTTGGATCTTATCAAAGGCTTTTTCTGTATCTATTGAGATGATCAAGTGGTTTTTGTCTTTACTTCTGTTAATGTAGTTTATTACGTTTATTGATTTTCGTATGTTGAACCACCCATGCATCCCTGGGATAAAGCCTACTTGGTCATGGTGAATAATCTTTTTGATGTGTTGTTGAATTCGGTTTGCCATTATTTTGTTGAGGATTTTTGCATCAATGTTCATTAAGAAGATTGGCCTATAGTTCTCCTTTTTGGAGGTGTCTTTGCCTGGTTTTGGGATAAGTGTAATACTGGCTTCATAAAATGTGTTTGGCAATTTTCCTTCCCTTTCTATTTTGTGGAACAGTTTAAAGAGGGTTGGTATCAGTTCTTTAAAGGTCTGATAGAATTCAGCAGAGAATCCATCAGGTCCTGGACTTTTCTTTTTGGGGAGACTCTTGATTGCTGCTTCAATTTCATTTTGTGTTATAGATCTATTCAGGTGATTAATTTCCTCTTGGTTCAGTTTTGGATGCTCATATGTATCTAGAAATCTGTCCATTTCTTTAAGATTTTCAAATTTATTTGAATATAGGTTCTCAAAGTAGTCTCTGATGATTTCCTGGACTTCCATGGTGTTTGTTATTATCTCCCCTTTTGCATTTCTGATTCTACCAATTTGGGTTTTTTCTCTCCTCATTTTAGTCAGGTTTGCCAGCGGTCTGTCGATCTTGTTTATTTTTTCAAAGAACCAACTTTGTGTTTCATTAATTCTTTGTATGGTTTTTTTGGTTTCTATTTAGTTGATTTCAACTCTTATTTTTATTATTTCTCTCCTTCTATTTGTTTTGGGATTTGCTTGTTCTTGTTTTTCTAGGAGCTTGAGATGTATCATTAAGTCATTGATTTGGGATCTCTCAGTCTTTTTAATATATGTATTCATGGTTATAAACTTTCCTCTCAGGACTGCCTTTGCTGTGTCCCATAGGTTCTGGTAGGTTGTGTTTTCATTTTCATTGACTTCCAGGAACTTTTTAATTTCCTCTTTTATTTCATCGATGATCCATTGTTCATTAAGTAATGAGTTATTTAGTTTCCAGCTGTTTGCATGTTTTTTGTCTTGACTTTTGTTGTTGAGTTCTCCTTTTACTGAATTGTGATCAGATAGTATGCATGGTATAATTTCTATTTTCTTATATTTGCTGAAGCTTGCATTGTGCCCTAGGATATGATCTTTTTGGAGAAGGTTCCATGGGCTGCTGAGAAGAATGTATATTGTGTAGAAGTTGGATGAAATGTTCAGTAGATATCAAGTAGGTCCATTTGATCTATTGTATATTTTAGATCTAGGATTTCTTTATTGATTTTTTGTTTGGATCACCTATCTATTGATGATAATGGGGGTGTTAAAGTCTCCCACAACCACTGTGTTGGCGTTAATATATGCTTTTAGGTCTTTCAGGGTATGTTTGATGAAATTGGGTGCGTTGACATTGGGTGCATACAGATTGATGATTATTATTTCCTTTTGGTCTATTTTCCCTTTTATTAGTATGGAATGTCCTTCTTTATCTCGATTGATCAATGTAGTTTTGAAGTCTACTTTGTCAGAGATAAGTATTGCTACTCCTGTCTGTTTTTGGGGGCCATTGGCTTGGTAAATCTTCTTCCAGTCTTTCATCCTAAGCCTATGCTTATTTCTTTCGGTGAGATGGGTCTCCTGTAAGCAACAAATTGTTGGATCTTCCTTTTTAATCCATTTCGTGAAACAGTGCCTTTTGATGGGTGAATTAAATCCGTTAACATTAAGTGTTAGTACTGATAGGTATGTGGTGATTCCTGTCATTTAGTTGTCTTAGTTGTTAGAAGGTTTGATTGTGTGTACCTAAATTGAGGTTACTCTCTACTTTCTTGCTTTTTCTTTTCCTGTGGTTTGGTGCTGCCTGTCTTTTCATGGTCAAGTTGGGTTTCACTTTCTGTGTGCAGAATCCCTTGAAGAATCCGCCACCCTTTTTTGGTGAAGGTTTTTTTCCGAGATAGGGTCTTGAGAACTAATTGCCTGGGCTGGCTTCAAACCAAGATCCTCCTGATCTCTTATCTCCTGAGAAGCTAGGATTACAAGTGTGAGCCACTGACTCCCGGCTGCTTTTGCTTTAGATCAGGGATTGGCAAGCAGTTTTTTAAAAAAATAGACCAGATAATAGTTATTTTTGGCTTTGCTGGTCATATGATCTCTGTCAAACTGTCTTAATTCTGCCTTTTGTAGTAAGAAAGTGGCTCAGTGGCATCACATATACAAGTGAGCATGACTGGATTGGTCTGTGAACCATAGTCTGCCAACCATTTTGTTTTTTTAAAGGAACTAAGGAAGTAGTTTATTCTGAGCCAAATATGAGTGATAGTGACCCAGAAACATGGATTTAAATTACCCCAATGACATGTTCCCACCATTTTTTAATGATATTTTTTATTATCATTGTGGGACAAGTATATCAGTTATATTCATCTTTATACTATTTCCACTGTTTTTCATTTCTTTGTAAGTTGCCATATGTTATACCCTATTTAAAAAATGTAAATAAAAATTTTAACACATTATTAATTGTACATATTAATTGGGTTCTGTGTGGTATTTTCATACATGTATATATTGTGTACTGGCGAAGTCTAATCACTTTTTTCCTAACATCCCTCCTCTACACACTTTCATTCTCTAGTGATCACATACTTTCAGATTGATGTTTTTTTAGCGTCCACATGTGAGAAAGAATATGTTGTACTTGTTTTTCTGTGTTTGGGCTTATTTCACTTAATGACCCCTAGATCCATCTATTTTGCTATAAATGATAGTATTTAATTCTCCTTTGTGGCTTATACTCCATTGTATATATGTATTACATTTTCTTTATCCATGCATCTGTTGATGGGTGTAGAGGCTGATTTCATATCTTAGCTATTATGACCAGTGCCACATTAATAACAATAACAGGTATGCAGATAATATATCCTTTGGATATATACCAGGAAGTGGGATAGCTGAATGACATGATCTATTTATATTCTTTTTATTTTTTTGGTGATGTTAGGAATTGAACTCAGGGCCTCATGCTTGCTAGGCAAGTGCTCTACCACTTGAGGTACGCCCCAGTCCTTTTTTTTTTGTGGGGGCTGAGGTTTGAACTCAGGGCTTCACATTGGCAAAGCAGGTACTCTACTGCTTGAGCCACCCTTGCAGTCCATTTTGCTCTGGTTATTTTAGAAATGGTGTCTGTCGAATTACTTCCCTGGGCTGGCCTCAACTGTGATTCTCCTGATCTCAGCCTACCAAATAGCTAGGATTACAGGTGTGAGCCGCTGGTGCCCGGCTGACCCTAGTCCTTTTGCTCTTTAATTTTTTGGGGTTTCATGCTTTTGCCCAGGCTGATCTCAGACTACAGTCCTCCTACTTACACCTCCCAAGTTGCTGGGCTTACTGCATGTGCCACCTCACCCAGCTATTTTCTCTTTCTCTCTCTCTTTCTCTCTCTATTTCTTGAGACAAGGTCTGCCATGTATCCCAGGCTGACTTTGAACTTGAGATTTCCCCTGCCTCAGACTCACAAATGCTGGTACTACAGGCATGTACCACTGTGGCTAGCTTATTTTTAATGTTTTGGATACCTCCATAATTGCTGTACTAATTTACATTCCTACTTACAGTGAATAAGAGCTCTTTTTTTCCCTCCACATCCTCACTGGTATTTATTATTTTTTGTTTTTGTGATAATAGCCATTCTGTGTCGTGATGAGATGATTTGCATTTCTGTGATGGCTAATTACATTAAGCATGTTTTTCATGTATTTATTGGCTATTTGTACTTCTTCTTTTGAAAAGTGTCAATTCAGGTCACTAGTCCTTTTTTTTTTCTTTTTATTTAGTAGTATATTGTAATACTTTCTTTTTTTTTTTTTGACAGTACTAGGGTTTGAACTCAGAACTTCACACTTAATAGGCAGGCATTCTTAACGCTTGAGCCATGCCTCCCCAGGTCTTTCTGCTTTTAGTTTTTTTGGGGGATAGGGTTTCTATTTCCAGTGTAGCTGGAATCATAGATATGAGCAAACATGCCCAGCTATTTGGCCAGATGGGATCTCAAGAACTTTTTGCATGGTCTGGACTCCAACTGTGATCTTCTTCTGAGTAGCTAGGATTATAGGCATGAGCCACCATGCCCGACAAATTTGTTCATTTTTTTTTCAATTTTTTTTTTTATCGTTTTTACATTTACTTACATGTGTATACATTGTTTGGGACACTTCTCTCTCCCACATTTGTTCACTTTTAAATTGTGTTTCTTGCTTTTTTTCTTGTTGAAGCTTTTTGAGTTCCTTATATACTATCAGGAACTGTCAGATGAGTTAGCAGTTATTTTCTCCATTCTGTAGTATGTCTCTTTACTTTGTTGATTGTTTCCTTTGCTATAGAAATGCTTTTAATTTTATGTAATCCCATTTGTCAATTTTTGCTTTTGTTTTCTCTGCTTTTGGGGTCCTATCCAGAAAGTCATCTTCTGTAACAATGTCTTGTAGATCTTTGATCCACTTTGAGTTGATTTTTGTAGCAGGTGAGAGATAAGGGTCAGGTTTCAGTATTCAGCATGTGGATATTCAGTTTTTCCAGACCCATTTATTGAAGAGGCTATCCTTTCTCTAATGTATGTTTTTAGCGCCTTAGCTAATTATAGATAGATGAGTTTATTTCTGGAATCTGTATTCTGTTCCATTGTTCTATAAGTCTTTTTTTATGCCAATACCATGCTGTCCTGATACAGTGGTTTGTTGTGAAATCAGGAATTGCCTCCAGTTTTGTTCTTTCTGTTCAAGATCACGTTAGCTATTTGCGATGTTTTTTGCATCTGTATGAATTTTAGGGTTTTTTTTTTCTAGTTCTGTGAAGACTTACTGGCATTTTGATGGGGGTTGCATTAAACCTATGTATTGCTTTGTGTAATATGAACATTTTAACAATATTAATTCTTCCAATTCATGAATATGGGAGAGCTTTTCATTTTTTATATTTCTTCAACTTCTTGCATCAGTGTTTTGTAATTTTCATTGTAGAGAGCTTTCACTTCCTTGATTAAGTTTATTCCTAAACATTTTATTTTTGTAGCTATTGTGAGTAGGTTTACTTTCATGATTTCTTTCTCATCAAATTTGTTTTCGGTATATAAAAAAAGCTATTTTTTTTTTTTATGTGGTGGTGAATATCGAATCCAGGATCTTACTCAGGTCAAGCAAGCACTCACCACTGAGCTACAGACCCCAGTCCAAAAGCTACTGATTTTTGTATATTGATTTTGTATCCTGCTACTTTACTAAATTATCAGTTCTAGTAGCCTTTTGGTAGAGTCTTTAGGTTTTTCTATGCATAGAATCATGTAATCTACAAACAGGAATAGTTTGACTTCCTTCCTTTTAACAATTTTATTTACTTATTTATTTAGGTGGAGTGTTGCTGTGTTGCTCAGGCTAATCGCAAACTCCTCGACTCAAGTGATTTCTCTTGCCTCATCCTACTAACTAGTGGGACTGTGGCATGAGCCACCATTGTAGGCTTGACTTCCTTCCTTTCTATTTTTGTGCCTTTTATTTCTTTCTCTTGTCTGATTGCTCTAGTGAAAACTTCCAGTGTTATACTGAATGACAGTGGTGAGAGTGGATATCCTTGTGTTTTTCTTGATCTTAGAGGAAATACCTTCAGCTTTTCCCCATTTAGTATGATGCTGGCTGTGGGTTTGTCATAGATAGCCTTTTATGTTAAGGTACAACTGACCCCTCTGCATCTAATTTGTTCAGGGGTTTTATCATGAAAGAATGTTGGATTTATTGAATGCTTTTTGGTGGCACTGGGGTTTGAACTCAGGGCTTCATCCTTGCTAGGCAGTCACTCTTACCACTGGAGCCACTCTACCAGCTATTGAATACTTTAATTGCATCTGTTGAGATGACTTTGATGTGTTCATATGATTTCTAGCTTTCATTCTGTTGATGTGGTATATTACATTATTGATTTGTGTGTTATACTCCTTGATGGAAGTACTACCTTAAACATTCCTTATGGTGTATTTTTACCAAAATAAACTCAACTTTTATTTGCTTGAATTTCTTATTTATTTATTTATTTACTGACTTATTTGGTTTTTTGAGACAGAGTCTCACTATGTAGTGCAGGCTATCCTTGAACTCAAAATCCTCCTGCTTCAACCTCCAAATTTCTAGTTCAGTTAATTTTTATTAACTCATCTTCCAGTTTGTCTAAATTAATTTTTATTAACTCACCTTCCAGTTTGTCTAAATTTTGCCACCCATCTAACTAGTAACACTGTAAATTAAAATTTGAGCTTAAGATTTTCTGGACCATATAGTTGGTTGAATTTGGACTACAACCCTAAGAGACAGCTTCTGGTTATTCATTCCTTTTTTTTTTTTGAAGTACTGGGGTTTGAACTTAGTGTCTGTACCTTGAGCTGCTCCACCAGCCCTTTTTTGTGACTTTTTTCTTTTTTTCTTTCTTTCTTTTTTTTTTTTTGAGATAGGGCCTCTTGAACTATTTGCCCAGGCTGGCTTCGAACTGTGATCCTCCTGATCTCTGCCTCCTGAGTAGGTAGGAGTACAGGCGTGAGCCACCAGCATCTGGCTATTTGTACTTTTTTTAGGCAATTTCTCCCTATGTAGCCCACGGCTGGCCTCTAACTCTCAATCCTCCTACCTCAGACTTCTGAATGCTGGGATTCAGAAGGTGTGTGACATGTCTGACTTGGTTATTTATTCTCATTCTTAGGGGACATACTCCTAAGATATAAAGTTTTATTGTGCCCTTCTCAGAGGTAAATTTATTTCTTTATCACTTACAAGCTGAAGGTAGAATCCTTTGGGAGCCTTCCTTTAATAGATTTTCCTTAAAGCATCTTCACTTTATTTATTTATTTATTTATTTATTTATTTATTTTTTTGCTGGCACTGGGGTTTGAACTCAGGGCCTCACACTTGCTAGGCAGGTGCTCTACTACTTGAGCCATTCCACCAGTCCCACATCCTCACTTTTGGATGCCTCTTGGTTTTATTTCCTGTTTCTGTGCCAGTGCAGATGCTCAAGGTCTCCAGTCTTTCAGAAGAAATGTTCAGGGTAAAAGCCCATTTTATCCTTTCTTAATTCCTGCATTCCTTTTTTTTTTTTTCATTTTTCTTTTATTATTCATATGTGCATACAAGGCTTGGTTTATTTCTCCCCCCTGCCCCTACCCCCTCCCTTACCACCCACTCCACCCCCTCCCGCTCCCCCCCTCAATACCCAGCAGAAACTATTTTGCCCTTATCTCTAATTTTGTTGTAGAGAGAGTATAAGCAATAATAGGAAGGAACAAGGGGTTTTGCTGGTTGAGATAAGGATAGCTATACAGGGCATTGACTCACATTGATTTCCTGTGCGTGGGTGTTACCTTCTAGGTTAATTCTTTTTAATCTAACCTTTTCTCTAGTTCCTGGTCCCCTTTTCCTATTGGCCTCAGTTGCTTTAAGGTATCTGCTTTAGTTTCTCTGCATTAAGGGCAACAAATGCTAGCTAGTTTTTTAGGTGTCTTACCTATCCTCACCCCTCCCTTGTGTGCTCTTGCTTTTATCATGTGCTCATAGTCCAATCCCCTTGTTGTGTTTGCCCTTGATCTAATGTCCACATATGAGGGAGAACATACGATTTTTGGTCTTTTGAGCCAGGCTAACCTCACTCAGAATGATGTTCTCCAATTCCATCCATTTACCAGCGAATGATAACATTTCGTTCTTCTTCATGGCTGCATAAAATTCCATTGTGTATAGATACCACATTTTCTTAATCCATTCGTCAGTGCTGGGGCATCTTGGCTGTTTCCATAACTTGGCTATTGTGAATAGTGCCGCAATAAACATGGATGTGCAGGTGTCTCTGGAGTAACAGTCTTTTGGGTATATCCCCAAGAGTGGTATTGCTGGATCAAATGGTAGATCGATGTCCAGCTTTTTAAGTAGCCTCCAAATTTTTTTCCAGAGTGGTTGTACTAGTCTACATTCCCACCAACAGTGTAAGAGGGTTCCTTTTTCCCCGCATCCTCGCCAACACCTGTTGTTGGTGGTGTTGCTGATGATGGCTATTCTAACAGGGGTGAGGTGGAATCTTAGTGTGGTTTTAATTTGCATTTCCTTTATTGCTAGAGATGGTGAGCATTTTTTCATGTGTTTTCTGGCCATTTGAATTTCTTCTTTTGAGAAAGTTCTGTTTAGTTCACGTGCCCATTTCTTTATTGGTTCATTAGTTTTGGGAGAATTTAGTTTTTTAAGTTCCCTGTATATTCTGGTTATCAGTCCTTTGTCTGATGTATAGTTGGCAAATATTTTCTCCCACTCTGTGGGTGTTCTCTTCAGTTTAGAGACCATTTCTTTTGATGAACAGAAGCTTTTTAGTTTTATGAGGTCCCATTTATCTATGCTATCTCTTGTTGCTGTGCTGCTGGGGTTTCATTGAGAAAGTTCTTACCTATACCTACTAACTCCAGAGTATTTCCTACTCTTTCTTGTATCAACTTAAGAGTTTGTGGTCTGATATTAAGATCCTTGATCCATTTTGAGTTAATCTTGGTATAGGGTGATATACATGGATCTAGTTTCAGTTTTTTGCAGACTGCTAACCAGTTTTCCCAGCAGTTTTTGTTGAAGAGGCTGCTATTTCTCCATCGTATATTTTTAGCTCCTTTGTCAAAGATAAGTTGCTTATAGTTGTGTGGCTTCATATCTGGATCCTCTATTCTGTTCCACTGGTCTTCATGTCTGTTTTTGTGCCAGTACCATGCTGTTTTTATTATTATTGCTTTGTAATATAGTTTGAAGTCAGGTATTGTGATACCTCCTGCATTGTTCTTTTGACTGAGTATTGCCTTGGCTATTTGTGGCCTCTTGTGTTTCCATATAAATTTAACAGTAGATTTTTCAATCTCTTTGATGAATGTCATTGGAATTTTGATGGGAATTGCATTAAACATGTAGATTACTTTTGGGAGTATAGACATTTTTACTATGTTGATTCTACCAATCCATGAGCATGGGAGATCTCTCCACTTTCTATAGTCTTCCTCAATCTCTTTCTTCAGAAGTGTATAGTTTTCCTTGTAGAGGTCTTTCACATCTTTTGTTAGGTTTACACCTAGGTATTTGATTTTTTTTGAGGCTATTGTAAATGGAATTGTTTTCATACATTCTTTTTCTGTTTGCTCATTGTTAGTGTATAGAAATGCTAATGATTTTTCTATGTTGATTTTATATCCTGCTACCTTGCTATTCCTGCATTCCTTATTTCAGTGGAATTCTTCCTTTGTGTTAGCTCAGCAAAATGTTTTTTTTTTTTAATTTTTATTATTTTTTTTTTATATCCTTTCCTTTGCTTTTAATCATGAAGACTATTGGGGGTATCTGTTAAAGTTTCCCATTCAAACAAAGTATAGTCACAAGCATTTTGTTGTTTCTGAATAACATATGTCCAGGTGACAAACGTTTGGAAGTGTACCCAAAGACAACATTGCCACTAGTCCTGGATTGTGTTTTGAGCAGATGAACAACACTTTTGACTCATACTGAGTTATAAGAAAGTGGAAGTCATGTATCAGCCTGCAGGATGATATAGAACACAGTCTTCTATAAGCAAAAACAGAGAAGTATGATTTTCAGGTGGCATCATTACAAATAAATGAGGAAATAATATAGCTGAGCACAAGTCCCTGAGAGTTGACAGTATAGGGCCACAGGTCATTGATTTCCAGGTGAAAATAGAGGCTTTTTGCAAAGCACGGACTCTAATCCAGTTTATTTAATCCTGGGTATTCTAAGCACATTATAGGCCTATCATTTGTTATATGAGGATGTGTTTCCTCTTCATAGTTTATTTTTCCTTTGTGGCACATTTAGAACTCCAGAATCCTTTTTCTTCCATTTGACTTTTCCATAAACAATCAGGTAGGATCTCTGTGAGATTATCTATTTTGAGAAACTTTGTACATAATATTTTTTTATAAGACTCATATTATCATGGTCTTTTCTTTCCATATAGCATGCTTTTCAAAACAACAGATAAGGTTTGTTTGTTTTTTTTTTTTGATACTGGGGATTGAACTCAGGACCTTGCACTTGTTAGGCTAGTGCTCTACTACTTGAGCCGTGCCCCCAGCCCTATGTTAGGCTTATAGTAGTAGGTTGGCCAGCCTCTGACCTTTGAAGTTGGCACAGTCCAGTATAACTGCCTCAGGGATATGTGGTCATGGAAAAACATGTTTTTGTTGTTGAGTGTTCTTGCTTTCTAGTAATTTTATTTTTGCTCAGGGTATTTAGTATCTGTTCAGATACTTTCTTTTTAAAGGCCATGTAAGTAATGACTTGACCTCTAATCTTAGCTTTGAAATTTTCCCAGACACTAATAAAGATGATGTCTGATGATCTATTATGTGAGATTACTACTCATTGGCCAGCAATCAATGCTATTTAAAAAATGTATATATTACTTTGAAAATTACTTGAATGACTACAAGACTTTTGTTTTTGGTGGTAGTGGGGTTTGAACTCAGGGCCTCACACTTGTAAGGCAGTTACTCTAATGCTTAAGCAACTTCACGAGCTAAAAGACTTTCTTAGTAAAACTTTGCATATAATGACATAATTGGCAACTCTTGGACCAGTAGTGTCGCAAACAACTTTTCTCAAATACTAGCATGACTTAATTCTGAGATAGATATTCTGTGTATCATAGTCTTATTCAAAATAGCACCTGTCTCTTGAACCCAGTAAGAATATTTTAGATATGAAATGTTCTATAGGAAAAGACCTAAAATCAATCATTTTACATGAATGTGGGGAATTGTTCTAGTACATAATATGTATAAAGTTTTTACGAAAGTTCAAGTGACTTACTGGTGACTAAGCTCATCAGTTCAGTTATCTGGGCTGGCTACCTCAGGAGTGTGGCTTACTAGTTAGTGGAGTGAAAAGAGAAGTTCATCAGATTGTGTTAACATGTGTGACAAGGTGTATTCATAAAGAAGGAAAAAGGTTTCCTCCCGGGACTTAGCCAGTTGTCCTTTTGGTCTCTCTTTCTTTCTTTTTTAGTACTGGGGTTTGAACTAAGAGCTTTGCATTTGCAAAGCAGGTGCTTAACTGCCTGAGCCACACCTCCACTTCATTTTGCTCTGGTTATTTTGGAGGTAGAGTCTCTTGAACTCTTTGCCTGGGCTGGCCTCAAACCTTGATCCTCCCAGTCTCAAGCAGCTAAGACTATAGGTGTGAAACACTGGCACCAGGCCCTTTTGGGTTTCTTTTTACTTGTCTTGCTTATATCTATGATTGACAGACCCTCTTGTTGAGGCTACCTGGGCACAGTGTTGTTTTCTGGTGTTGGCAGAGAGAATTGCATATTGCTGCCTTGGCTTGTTGGCTTTCATGTTAAGAGGTGATATTTAGCTCTCTGTTGCTGAATTTTAAGAGTAAAGAGAAGTAATTTTCTTCTTAATTAGCTATAATCTTTAATTGAAATCTATTTTGGCCTAGTTAGCCAATCCTGAAAGAGGCCTGAATAATTAGGGTTTCCCCTTGCCGCTAGTGGAAGGCAGATACTTCAGTTCACTTACTTGCAGCAATAAAACTGTTCTTCCTTTCCCTGCAGCAAGAGTTATGAACACAAAGCAGATTCAGTGTTAAGTTTTAAAGCTTCCCCTTATTTCCACCCTAATCATTGGTAAATAATGTGCTTGATTATAAAATGGAAAACGTTGAAATTTTCCACTTGTGTATTTTGGGCTTTTCAGAGGTATTATACAATCTGGAAATAATAATAAAAGAAAACCTAGGGCTTATACAGTGCTTTTTGTGTGAGGAACTCATGTAAACACTAATGCATTGATCTTAACATAGTACTTGATTGTGGCTTTAAAAGGTCATGAGTTAACTGCTGTTACCAAAAGAGGAAAGAAAAAAAAAAAGAGGGAAGCTCCAATTTACAAATATTATTTAAAAAAATCTAGATAAAGTTAAATTAGGTAATTGAAAAAATGTTTTGAGAGATTTTTATTGTTTATATATTGACTTTTCTCTTAGTCTATGATAGATTTTTTTTTTTTAATGGCCTTGTTTCTACCTGTGAATCTACTTGAAACCTGATTCTCTGTAAGAAAGAAGAAAGTACTCATTTATTCCTTCAGCCAAGAAGACTTAAAACATGTGGTGGTCTCCTAAGTTTATCAAATTAATATAACAGTGTATTTTATTTGTCCTGAATTGAGAGATAATCTTGTTAGTTTTCTTAGTATACAATTTGTGATACTTGATTTTGGTGAATACAGAGCTCATGTAGCTTAATTTTCAACTTTCTTATGTTTTATAGGTTTATTCTTCAATCCAAGGAGGTAATTCACAGTCAGTTGTTAGAGAAACAGAAAATAGCAGAAGAAAAAATTAAAGAACTAGAGGTAAGTTTGAGTAATATTGACAATAGCAATCAACTTTTAGGAAAAAGTAATATTGACAATAGCAATCAACTTTTAGGAAAAAGTAGTAACCCTTCTGTGTCTTATTAAGTGAAAATATGTGCCTTAACAGGGTTCATGTCATCTTTTTGTTTTGTCTAATTTGTCTAATTATGTTAGAGCCATGAAGCAGTCAATATTCATGGCAATGTATAAAACAAAACAAAAACAGAAAGTCTCCTTTTTGTAATGGTGGGTAATTTTAAAAATCGGATGCTGTTAATCTGAATATATTTTCATCATTGCCTTTGAATAGTCAAGTCTGTTTCTTAAAAAATCATAAGCAAAAGAGCAATGCATATTTAAACATCACAGTAGTCATGCAGTGGTCAACTTTGTTATGTTTGGTAGGTTTATTCTTCAGTCCAAGAATTGGATTGTTAGTAGATTGTGGTGGATCAGCAGGAAAGTAAGTGATGATAATGGTTGTTAAAAGGATCTTGGTATAGGGTCTTTTTTACACGTTCTATTTCCTTTAACCTAGATTGAGTTCTAGACAAGCTGCTATAACTGTAACTGTAACTGTTTGATGGTTGGTCCTCCAATAAGGAAAAACACTTTTTTTTGGTGAGATTGGGGTTTGAACTCAGGGCTTGGTGCTTATGAAGTAGGTGCTCACAAAGTCAGGAGCTCCACTGTTGAGCCACACTCCATTTCATTTTGCTCTGGTTATTTTTGGAGATGGGGGGGGGTCTCATGAACTATTTGCCCAGGCTGGCCTTGAACCTCAATTCTCCTGATCTCAGCCTCCCAAGTAGCTAGGATTATAGACATGAGCCAGTAGCACCCAGCTCACATTTTTAAAATCTAGAGTAAAAGATGATAAGTAAAAATAAGTAGGTAGGGCTGGTGCAGTGGCTGAAGTGGTAGAGTGCCTGCCTAGCAAGTGCGAGGCCCGAAGTTCAAACTACAGTACTGCCAAAAAAATATTAATTAGTAAATCTTTAGGAAATTGGAGTTTATTATTATATTTTCCTTACACATTAAGAATCTGATAGGGTATTCTTTTTGTTTTTTGGTGAAAGGTCCGTCCTGTATATAGTAGAAGTTTGATTGGACAAAGAATTGGTTATTATTTCTTAGGGACTAAGATTTCTTAAGATGGGGGTGGATACACTATGACTTCATAGGTCACTTTATCTCATTTCTGTTAGTACTATTTGAAGCAGTGCTTTAGAGTCTGACTCAGTCCTCTATTGCATTGCATAGACACCCTTTTTAGTCTCTGGGGAGTTTTCAGGGGCACTGACTTGACATAGCCTAGAAGCATTGTAGTGTCTTGGGTTTCTTAGGCTTATTTTTGTTTGACTACTGATAACTTAAACAATCTTGATGATAGATTTGTAGCTTAGAAATATGCATTGTAAAACAAAATCTAAAAAAGTAAACAAACAAAAAACCTAGTAAGGGCAAACCTGTTATCCTGTAGTAACCAGTTGGTGGTTGTATCCTATTTTTATCCTGCCCAGCTGTTTTAGAGTAAATTTTATATTCTGTTTTGTTTTCATTCATAAGTAACAAAAGTATCTTGAAAAACCCAAATAAAACTGAAATTCTATGTAGGTAAAAAAAAAAAATGGGTTTTTACAACTAGGTAAATATATTTTAAAATTGTACTGATGAATAAGTAGCAAGGTGCAAAGTCATTTTATATAGTTCTGTTTTTATGGACACAAAAAAACAAAACCAAAGTCTGTATGGATATTAAAAATGATATGTAAGGCTATATATTAAATTGTTAATACCGATGACTAAGGAAATTAGATGGGGCATGGGGATACAGTGATTTTTTTAATAATCTCTGTGTTGATTAAATTCAACAAGTGTACGTCAACTTTTATAATTAACAAATTATCAAGGTAAAATTACTGCAGTTCATAATTTTAGCATACTACTCACTTCTGGTGAATATTAGGAAATTTATTTTCCAAAAGTTTCCTTTCATGGAATCTCTCAAATACTGCTGGAGTATTCTGATAGCTTTCATGTAATAGAAACAAATTAGTTGTCTATTGGTACTTGTTTTGAAATGCTAATTAATGCTACAAAAAACAAGTAGGGTTAAACTCTTGCCTCTATTTTAGGGAGTTATTTTGTTTATTTTCTTTTTAATTTTTAATTTTACATGTTATTTTTATTATAAAAACAAATGCTCTAAAAAAAGAAAAAGTCAAACAAAAAGTAAACAATGAAAATAGGACCTTTTCTCTGTGTACTTTCACATGTCAGCTATACAGTTTGGTGTGTATCATTCCAAACTTTCTTCATATTAAGTACTTTCATGTTTACATATATACAGCTCTTTTAAGTAAAGAGAAATGATGCCATATATACTTTTTTTTTTTAAACATTTGACAGTTATCTTTTGGGTTTAGTGATAGAAATCTAGTTTATATTGGATTTCTTTCTTTTTTTTTTCTGTGGAACTGAAGTTTGAACTCAGGGCTTCACTCTTGCAAAGTAGTCTCTATATTGCTTTGTGTGTTCTTAAAGCCACACCTCCAGTCCATTTTGCTCTGGTTATTTTGGAAATGGGATTTCATAACTGTTTGGGCTGGTCTTGAATGTTGATCCTCCTGACCTCAGCCTCCCAAGTGGTTAGAATTACAGGCATGAGCCACTCCACTGGCACTTGGCTCATACTGGATTTCTTGTTTTCCATTTCTCCCACCATCGTGGCTCCTCCTACCTCAGCATTCAGTTATTACATGACCCATATCTCTGCATTTAGAATACAAGGGTGCTGTGGAGATAATGCAGATTTGGATCATAATAGAGTGAATGTCTTGAAAAGGATAAAAAATTTTTTTTGGTTTCTAAGTGTGCATGAAAGCTGTGCTTACACTGTTAAGTGTGCAGTAAGTAACATTGTACTTTTAAAATTTATATACCTTAATTTAAAAATACTTTATTGCTAGAATATGCTAATGTAATCTTTTTTTCTGATGGAGGTGGGTCTTAGTATCGATGGCTGATTATTGGTCAGCCTCGTGATTTCTTAAGGTTGAGGTGGCTGTGGCAGTTTGTTAATAAAGTTTGCTGCATCAATTGACTCTTCCTTTTATGAAAGATTTCTCTGTAGCATGTGATGCTGTTTGATAACATTTTATCCACAGAAGAACTTCTTTGAGAATTAGATTCAATCTTCTCAAACCCTGCCACTTTATCGAGTAAATTTTTATATATTATCCTAAGTTATCCTTTGTTGTCGGTGTAACAGTTTCCACAGGATCTTTACTAGAAATAGATTTCATCTCACGGAGCAACTTTGCTTAGCCATAAGAAGCAAGTCATTTGTTAAAGTGTTGTCTGTAGATTGCAGCAGTTCAGTCACATCTTCAAGCTCCACTTCTAATTCTGGTTCTCTTGATATTTCCTCCATGTCTGCAGTTACTTCCACTGCTGAATCTTGAATCCTAAAAAGTCATCCAAGAGGGTTGGAATCAACTCCTTCCAAACTTCTGATAATGTTAATGTTTGACCTCCTCTTACAACTTATGAGTGGTTTTTGTTGTTGTCTGTATGTGTTTTGGTGGTGCTGGGGTTTTATTGACTGTGAAAGCAGGAAAGTATACTTCTCAAGGAAAGTGGGGAGGCGCAGGCTCTGACCAACGTGGCTTAAGAGCAGTACCTATACCTATACATCAAGAGCCAGAACCGTGACTATTGCTTTTTATTTTTGGCAATGGTGGAGTTTAAACTTAGGGTCTCTTGTTTTCTAGGCTGATGCTCTACCACTCGAGCCACTTTGCCAGCCATGAATGTTTTTTTTTTTTAGCTGAGTGCATGTTTTTATTTCTTTTTTTTTTTTTATTATTCATATGTGCATACAAGGCTTGGGTCATTTCTCCCCCCTGCCCCCACCCCCTCCCTTACCACCCACTCTGCCCCCTTCCTCTCCCCCTTACCCCCTCAACCATGAATGTTCTTAATGGCACCTAGAATGGTAAATCTTTTCCACGTTTTCAGTTTACTTTGCCATACTATCTGACAGCTGTAGCATTATGAATGTATTTATTTAATTTAATATTAATTTTATTTATTTTTACAAAGATTTGTTTTGTTTTGTTTTGTAGTGCTGAGACTTGAATTCAGTGCCTTCACCTTGAGCCACTCCACCAGCCCTATTTTTGTGAAGAGTTTTTTGAGATAGGGTCTTGTAGAACTATTTGCCTGGGCGGGCTTTTAACCTCAGTCCTCCCAATGTCTGTCTCCTGAGTAGCTAGGATTACAGGTGTAAGCCACAGCGCCCAGCTTGACAGAGATTCTTGATGTAACCCAGGGTAGCATCGAACTCATGATCCTCCTGCTTTTACCTCACCAGTGTTAGGATTACAGTTGTGTGCCACCACTTGAAATGTATTTCTTAAACAAGACTTTAAAATCAGAATTTCTCTTTGATCCATGGACTACAGAATAGATACTGTTAGCAGACATGAAAACAAAATTAAATTTGTACATCTTCATCAGAGTTCTTGGGTACCAGATGTCGTCAGTAAGCAGTACTATTTTGAAAGGAACCTTCTTTTCCTGAGCCCCTGGTCTCAGTAGTGGACTTAACTTCTTCAGTGAAGCATGTTGTAAACAGATGTGCTGCCATCAGGCTTTCTTGCCCCATAGAGCAGGGACAGAGTAGGTCTAGTATGATTCTCAAGGGTCCAAGTCAGTAGCAGCATTAGCCTCTCATAAGACAGTCAGCCTGTTCTTTGAAGCTTTGAAGTTAAACATTGACTTCTGTAACTGTGGATGTCCTAAATGGCATCTTTTTCCAGTGTAAGGTTATTTTGTCTACACTGAAAATCTGTTGTTTAGTGTAGCCATCTTCATCAGTTATCTCAGCTAGATCTTCTGGATAACCTGTTGCAGTTTCTACATCAGCATCCACTGCTTCACCTTGCACTTTTATATAATGGAGATGGCTTCATTCCTTAAACCTTATGAACTAAACTCTGGCCAGATTGAAACTTCTGCAACTTTTTCACCTCTTCTAGTCTTCATAAAATTGAAGAGAGTTATGGGCTTGCTGCTCTGGATTATGCTTTGGTTTAAGTCTGGTTCAGTCTTCTGTCTAGACCACTAAAGTGTCCTCCACATTAGTATTTAATACTGCTTTGGTTTCTATTATTCATGTACCCATGAGTAGTATTTTTCATTTCCTTTAAAAACTTTTCTTTGGCAGGGGGAGAGAAAGAAAGAAGAAAGAAAAAAAAAAACTGCATTCACGTGGTTTGATGCAAGAGGCCTAGCATTTGACCTTTTTCAGCTTTCACTGTCCATCTTTACTAAGCTGAATGATGTGTAGCTGTTTGTCTGTCTCTGTATCTATGAAGTACTGGAGTTTGAACTCAGGGCCTTGTGCTGCTTGAGGCACTCCACCAGCCTATGTCTAGCTTTTGATGTAACGTGGGAGATGTTGTGCTCTTCCTTTCACTTGAACACTAGAGACCACCATGGAGCCAATTACAGTATTGTGTCTTACTGTGGAGTAAGGAGGCTTGAGGAGAAGGAGAGAAATGGGAGAGTGGTCAGTTCAGTGGAACAGTCTCAAAACACATGTGTGTATCCATCAAATTTGCCATCTTGATTTTGTGGTGCCCAAAACAATTGTAATAGTAGCATCTAAGATCACTGATGGTAGATGATTATCACAGCTACAATAATAATAAAAAAGTTTGAAATATTGTGAAATATTTCTATGTGACACAGACATGGAGTAAGCACAAGTTTTTGGAAAAATGGTGCCAGTATACTTGCTTGACACTGGGTTGTGACAAGTCTTCAATTTACAGAAAATGCAGTATCTGCAAAGCATAATGAAATGAAGTATGTCTATACTTTCTAATACTGCTGTAACCTGTATTCTCAACACTGTCAGCTACCACATACCCCTTTCTCTTCCGTGAAACAATTCTTTTTCCACTACTACACTACTGCTTCAGCCTGAAACCCACTGTGCACTCATACTTGTACACACATATTAATTGTGTTCATAGTTTCTGTTTATAACTGATTTTTCTTTCGCTTATTCAGTTAGTTGATGAGAAATGTTGTATAGCTCATCTAAAAGGACTAGAAGGGGCCTGTATTTGTATTTATAAATTCCTCCTTTGTCAGTTTAGTGGGAAATGGTATTTAGAGACTACTGTCTGGAATATAAATGTTCATTAATACTGTATACACAGCTCAGAGTGTATGTTTTAATTTTCTTTGAAAGATGGCATTCCACTGACCTGGCTTCCATTGTTGCTGTGAGAAGTCATCTGTTAATCTAATTGTCGTTAATTTGTTTTTTCTCTTTTGCTGCTTTTAATATTTTCTCTTGTTCATGCTTTGTGGTTTCTCTGGAATGTGTTAAGGCATGGATTTATTCTTTTTTTTTTTTTCTTGTTTCTGTAGTACTGTAGGGTTCAAACCTAGGCCTCATATATGCTAGGCAAGTACTCTGTCATTGAGCTACACCCAGCCCTTCATTTTTTCTTAATCCTCTTGGAATTTGTTTGGTTTCTTAAATCCATTGATATTGTATTTCATCAGTTCTGGAAAATTCTTACTATTTCTGAATATTACTTCCTTGTTTTATTAGTGGTATTTCCTTCTCAAATATTTTCCCACCTTTAAACTGGCTGCCATCACCATCTACAGGATCATTTTAACTGGTTTTGTTATCTCCAGCCTTTCCCCATCTAATCCTTGTATTTTACATTATAAATATAATAAAATTATGTTTTCTAATATAATTGTAAAATAATAATTATTATTACTAAATAATTACTATTGTTTTTGGCAGTACTGGAGTTTGAACTCTGGGCCTCATGCTCGCTAGGCAGGTGCTGTACCACTTGAGCCATTCTGCCAGCCCTTTTTTGCTTGAGTTATTTTTCAGATAAGTTCTTAATGCTTTTTGCCTAACGATGGTTCTCAGATCACTGTCCAGTCTATGGCTTCCTAAGTAGCTAGGATCACAGGCATGGGCCGCCACATGCAACTTAGTAATTGAGATGGGGTCTTGCTAAGTTTTAGCCCAGGCTGGCCTCAAACCATGATCCTCCCAATCTTTGTCTTTTGAGTAGCTGGCATTATTGGTATGAGCCACTGCACCCAGCCTCTTCTAATCCTTTTAGCACATTTAAATTAGAATAACCTTTCTAAAATGTTAAATATGGTCATGTAATTCCTTTATATAAATCCATCTTTTTTTCCTCCATCATTGTTAGGATAAAGTTCAATTTTTTAGCATATTTTCAAGCTATTTATGAAATGACTCCTGTTCATTTCTCTTTCATTTCTTCTGCCTTCTCTTCTACTGTATGTTTCAGCCACGTGGAAATACTTTGAGTTGTTTTTGAACTTGTGCTTTGTTTCTATTAGATCTTTGAAAAGTATTTTCCTCCACTTGGGAACTTTTAACCAGCTCCATCTATTAATCCGTTAGCTCTTCCTGAGAAGCATTTTCTGATTTCTTAGTTAAATTATTTGCTGCTTTTGTGCTTCCTGAATACTCTATTAGGTCCTTAGCACAATGAGGGAATTAAACTACCATTAGTTGAAGTAAATCACACTTAAGGTTTTCTATTACTTGGGAAGCTTGGTACAGATTCAGAACTCTATCTGGGTTTCCTAAGACCTCTCAGATCCTCAGTCTCTTTTAGACATGCATATTTCTTGCCATTCCAGCTTCTATGATTATCATCTTCATCAGTTTCTATCTTCATATTTACAATTAAATGGGAGAAAGAGGCACAACTTATACAAAATTCTGTAGACAAAAGATAGGCCATTTCCTTTTTGCATGTTTTCATCTCTGAAAAAGTAAGTTTCTTCAGGGTTGTAGGCCTATTTTTGTATTAAAGCTGTTAACTTGCTTTTCTAATTTGACCTACCTTGTATGCCTCCTCACCCCCTACCAACTGTCTATGTGGGTCCCACTGTGGACAGACCTTCTCTGTGACACAGGTGCTAGTCTGACTCAGGTTCTCTGACCTGAGACTTCATCTTTATTGCATTTCTTATATTCCCTTTTACTTAGCCCTGTTGTTACTGTTTCTTCATGTTTGTTCTCTCCAGGTTTTTTCCCCTGCTCTTGATGAGTACATAGCTTACTAGAATTGTTTAGCTTTTGGTAGGTCCATCATATCTTGCCTACATTGTTAGTCAATCTAGTGGCCTTGGTTCCTGTCCCTATTCTCTTATAGGGAGGGGGTGCAGTTGCTCTAGAAGGGTAAAAAAGTAGTATCTCAACAGTAGGGGTTTAGAATTACTGTCCTTTTCTTCTTAAAACTCTGTATTTGCATTTTATTTACTTATTTGTGGTGCTAGGGATCAAACCTAGGGTCTTACATATGCTAGACGAGTACTCTATTACTGAGCTACATCTTAAGTCCTTTGTATTTATATTTTAATAAATGAAAATGGGCTATATTTCATACTACAATCATTTTAATGTCATTAATTGGGAAGTATTTTCACAACAGGCTCACAATATGATAATGTTTCATAGATTTTTATCTTTCTTTTATATAAAGATGATACATCAAGTTCTGGGAAGGAATACCACCATTTTATCCAAATGGTTGTTAGTACACCAATGATGCTGGTCTTGTTCATGAGGACATATGAAACAGTGGCTTTGGGATGAATGAGTAACCGTGTTATTTGTGTCATTATTTGAGGAAATTCTCTTATTTTTAAAAATACTGATAGTAACTTTTTTTTCCCCCATTGGTATATGGGTTTGAACACATTTGGTAGGTTTGAGCCCTTTTTACTTTTGTTAGTTTTGGGGATAAGGTCTTACATTTATGCCTGGGCCAGCCTGGGCTACGAACCTCCTACTTATGGCCTCCCACCACACCCTGTTCTTACTAGTGAAGAGAGCTCAATAATCCATCCTCCCTTCTTCCCTCTTTCCCCCTCCTCTCTTTCTTCTGCACTGGGGTTTGAATTCAGGGCTTTGTGCTTGCTAGGCAGGTGCACTACCACTTAAGCCACTCCACCAGCCTAGAGCCCAATTCTTGACTTTACAAATTTCAACTGTGGGAGATAGTTGAATGTTTTCAGTGATATGTTTAAACACATTTTGGCCATCATTCCCTATGTTTCTTTGTTTCGGGTGGGGCCAAACAATTATTGCTTCAGGCTCATCTGCCTGAAGCAACCTAAAGTCTCTATTATATGTTAGGCACATACATATACTGATTAACCACCTTCCTTTCCTTCTGTCTTCTGTAGTTATCATGAGCCACTCCACCAGCCCTATTTTTGTGAAGGGCTGGCTTCAAAATGCAGTCCTTCTGATCTTTGTCTTTTAAGTAGCTAGGATTACAGGTATGAGCCACCGGTACCCATCTGAGTACTACTTTTGATGGTTAGTGTTTCAATATCAGGGTTGTTGAAATTGCTCTCCCAACCCAGGCTTTAAGTAAAATCTAAAGAATTGTGTAAAGTCCTGACTCTCAATGTCCTAACTCTTCCACAAAATGAAGAGTTTTGCTTAGACAAAACTAAAATAAATAGGAAGAAAATTATTTTTGCTTCCTAAAATAAATAGGAAGAAAATGAGAGAACTGGATGGGAGGTGCCTGTGACACAGTAGTTGGCTTGGTTCTGAAACCCTATGAGAACACATTTTGGAGGAATTCCTATGATTGAGGAAATTTTACCCTACGTTTATTGAGGGTGATTTTTTCCATAGCATGGGTGGCAGTTGGATAGATGTTTAATTTTGCCCTTAGTAATTCATTTTTGAGCTGGTGCTGTTATATATGGGGACCCTTTGGAGGTGACTGTGTCAGGTGGACTCTGCTATATGATAGATACTGATTCTTACCTGTGTTTTTATTTTTGTTGGTTTGTTTTTGGTGGGACTGGAATTTGAACTCAGGGCTTCACACTTGCAAAGCAGGCACAGTACCACCTGAGTCACACCTCCAGTCCATTTTGCTCTTGTTATTCTGCAGATGGGGGTCTCATGAACCATTTGCCTGGGTTGGCCTGTTACCAAAATCCTCCCTGTCTCAGTCTCTCAAGTAGCTAGGATTATAAGCGAGAGCCACTGGCACCCAACTTTATCTGTGTATTCAGTGAAGAGATGAGGGCAGGTGAGAGCAGAGCCAGTGATACAATGTTTTGGTTTTTGTTTGTTTGATTTGTTTTGAGACAGGATGTCACTGTGTAGCCCAGTCTGGTATTTCTGCCTCAACCTCTTGAGTGCTGGGATTATAGGCATACATCACTAGAATGTTTTTTTTTATTTTTATTTTTATTTATTTTTTTCACAGATGTTTGCAGTTTATTTTATTTATTTTATTTTAATTTTATTTATATGTGTAGAATGTTTTTAAAATATTTGACAAAAGAGGTATGCCCAGTGGTTCAACTGCTTGCATAGTTTCAGTTTAGAATACATGAAAATTTTAGTTAATTAATTATTTTGTAGTGAGATATCATTTGTAGAAATGTGTATTAAATAATATCTATAATTATATAATTATATATAAATAATTATGTATGTATATATAATATATACATATATTAGGATTTCAGATGTAAATAGTTATCTCTTTATAGAGTTTATTTGCATTTTCAACATTTGTAAGGATCAATGTTTGTTTTAAAATAGTTTTCAGTTATTTAAAACTTCAGTCTGAAAGAGCTTGGTGGTTGGAAATCCCAGAGTTTATAGTGAACTATATATAATTTCTATGTCCTAATGTCTTAGGGCTTAATGTAACTACAGAAGCCTCCTTTGTGGCTTCCATGGTGGAATAGCCATAGGTCTCTAAGAGCCTATTTATGCTCCTTTTCTGATTGAGTATTCCTTATTGTCAGTATCATCAGTGCCTTGGTTAGTTGTACATCTGTTATGATTTGAGTGCTAACATTTTCTGTATTTCATTTCTCAGTAAATCTGAGAAGAACCTAGAGGTAAACAGTTCAAATAGAGCAGTCTTTTTAATCTTAAATAAATAAGAAAAGCTTATTTATCTGTAAGATACATATTACTTATATTTTACATGTACACATACACACACCTTTGATTTGATCTGTTCCTTGATCTTTATTTGATGATTAAAGTAACAGACTTGAGGTAATTGGGTTTGCTTTCCAATTAGCTCAAAGTTCAGCTTTTTGCATTTTTTTTGTTTTTCTGGTGGCACTGGGGCTTGAACTCATGGCCTCAGGCTTGCTAGGCAAGTTCTCTACCACTTGAACCATTCCATCAGCCCTAGCTTTTTGTATCTTAATTCTGTTATACTTTTCTTCTTAGATACATTCCTAAAGTTTCTGTATCCCTCCTTGGAATACTTATCCATGCCCACACCAGATTATCCCTTTAAATGCTTCAGAGTTATTGACCTTAATCTTTACTGTTATATGCTTTACATAGCGTATACTTTTTTCTCTGTCAGCCATAAATATGTGTCATTAGCCTTCTCCTTTCCATGCCTGAGAGTTTTGTCAAGGCTTTCTAGCAAATAATTTCTGTTGATGAGTTAGACTTTGAATTTTCTTTCATGTTAATGAATACCTCCCTGCTTTTGATAAGGAGAAATTAATTAGTGTACGTTTACCTACCTAGGACTTTTACTCTGATCAGATGCTGTTTTCATATTACAGGTGTAATAGTTACTGGCCAGAAAAAGCAAGGATGTTTAATACTAAATGTGGGAAAGGCCACACTGGTATTAATGAGTATGGTAAGCATTTCATTTCAGAAGAACAAATGGAGATCTCCACATTTATTAAATTCACAGCAGAACATTTATTCCTTCAATTTTTAATTTAAAAATCTTACTTTGATTTATGAGTTCTAGATTCTAATTCTTGCTGTACTCTTAAGTCTTAGCTCCCTCATCTGTAAAATTAGAGAATTGGATTAAAAGCTCTTGAGGTCACTCCAGGTCACTTCTGTTATTCTTGTAACCTTGGTCTTTTTTCTGAATTGCCTCTTTGGGACCAAAAATGCCCCTTAAAATGAAAAGATGGAAAGAAGCAAAATAATAAGTATTCTCCCATGTCTAGATCATTACCTTACTTTATAAAATTAATTGAAACCCTATTTTTTTAAACTAAAGTAAAGCTAGTTACGTACCTACAGTTTTGCCATCCAAAATGTGATACAAGATGATAGCATCTCCTTTGATGTATTTGTAGTAGTCACTTAAGTCACAGATACGTGTATATGATGGCTTTTATGTTAGGTGTCATCTGTTTTTGAGATGATTACTTTTAGATAGAGCTGTGTTGGTAGTATTTAACTCCACATATATAAATTAATATACCCCAAAAGACATCATTTTATTAATTGGTAGTGTTTTATCCTGTACTGTCTTATGAAACAATTGATACTTAGAATATTGGCATGCATGTTCCCCATGTTCAGAAAATGTTGATAAATGGTTAGATTCCTTGTATGTACCTTTTATAAATTGTATCTTGTATAAAATGTGTTTTTGTAAGTTTCAGTTAATTTTCTTATGAGGGGACATTGCTTCTTAGAGCTTTACCAGTTCTATTTTATTTTTATTCATTTTTCAAAGAATTTTTGCTATATTTCATTTATACATAGAGTATCTAGGGATGATGCTGTGTTGCTAACTCATTAATTAGAAGAGGCTCTCCAGTCTCACTTTGTCTTTCAAACAAATTTCTCACCTGCAATTAGCATAATAAAAATAGTGGAATTCCATCACCATTCATGAAGCCATTCTTTAGGGTATGTAATAACCTTGAGGGAATTTTTTGAGAATGGGCACAGATGCATTGTACTCCTAAGTTTTGTGTAAAACAGTTTAGCTCATTTGCTTCTGCTTTTGTTTTTAAGAAAACACATGTAAGGGTGGAACAATACTCCAGAGCAGGAAACCTTATCAGTTTCTACTGGTGTTTTATATGCACTGTTTGTATGTGACTCTAAAGACTCAAACTGTGTGATGCTGTAAAGACATGGAAAATGATTCTTTCTTAGGGCTGGAGGAAGTAATGACTAGTGGTTTTTTTTTTTTTTTTGCTGATAGTATCTGATAATCCCCCCTCCCTTTAGCTATTCTAGGCATGTTTAGTTGTCAGGCGTTGTCGGGCTAAATTGCTAAAAATAACAAATAAGGGGGAGGCTGTTCTAAGGCCAGCTTTTGCCACTGTCTGTAATCTGTTTAATTTAGTTCCTAGGAAGAAAGGGCAAAAGGAACATGGTGCCATTCTCAATTGAATGGATTTTTTTGTTTATAGTGCTGACAAGAACATTGTTTGAGCTCTTCCTTTCCCCAAACCCCATAGGGCGCTCATACCCACATCCACTTATTGTGGGGAGCCAGGGCCTGGGTACTCAAAGAGCATGCTCTGATTCCGTGGTTGTACTAGAGATTAACTAGGCAATTGTGGTCTTGGCAATTTGCTTGTCTAATGTGGCTTTTGGCAATGGGAATGTGCATTTAACTTGTAAGAAAGAGAGAGGGTGGGTGGTGGTTAGAATTGAGGGAGTTAGTGTGTTTTTATTTAGTATTCTTCCCTAACTCGGTACTTTGAATCAGGTTGTTTGATAAAATTGACCACACATATGACTCAACTCCAATACACCTGCATTTGATTTTAACTCTTACTACTAGCATAAAAGCTCTGCTTTGATTTGACTCTGAACCCTCTTTGTCCTTAACATCTCTTCTAAAAATAGAAATAACTCTCTATAGAGATAGCAATCTAGTACTTGTTTGTGAAGCTGTAGAAGATCACTGCTTTAAATGCCTTTCCTATCCCTTGCTGTGTGTATTAGGTAGATCATGTGAAAACCAGGTGTATTTCTGGTGTTGTATATTCATTGTTGACTCCCTGGAGGGCTTTATTTTTTGGTGTTATGAGGGTTTGAACTCAGCGCTTTGCACTTGCTAGGCAAGCACTCTACTTCTTGAGCCACACCTCCAGCCCTTTTGGCTCAGGTTATTTTGGAGATAGAGTCTCACTTTTTGCTCAGGCTGGCCTGGACCACGATACTATTTTGTTTTTCCCCTGGAGCTGGGTTGACATGCATGTACTACCATGTACAGCTTTTTTATGTTGAGATTGGGTCTCACAAACTTTTTTCCTCCCAGTTTGACCTGGAAAGGTGATTCTCCTGATCTCAACCTCCCAAGTAGTTAGGTTTACAGGTGCGTGGCACCCGTGTTTGGCATGGGCTTATTGATTTTTATATTCTTAAGTTACTTACTGATTTTAATATACTGAAGTCTCATCTGAAATCCTTTTCTTTGTGCAGTTTTTTTTTTTGAGGGAAGGTGTGTGTCTGTGTCCGAACTTGGCCCCTTTAACACTAAAGGGGGAAAAAATGGATTGTTTTAATTAGAGATTCCTAGAAGGGGAGGGCATGGAAATGTCTTGGATCCTGGTATTCTAAAGCTTTGGAATCTGAGCATTTAGACCCTATAGGCTTTGAGAATGCTTACTTTTAGATGTTTCTTAAGTCACCAACCTGTCTTACTCCCTAGTTTCATGAAAGGCTGGTGCATTATCCAGGTGAGAGATACTGGTAGCTTTGACTAGACTGGTGGCAGTGGAGGTGGTTGGACTCTGGACAGAGAGACAAGATGATTGGGCGTAGGGGTGAAAGAGAAAAGTCAATAAAGACTGAAGTTTTGGGCCTGTGATTAAGAAATTATAATCACTTCCTCCTGCATATAACATTCACTTTCCTATTGGAGAGTTCTGGGATGGTTCACCAAAAAGGGGACATTTCACTAGGGCTTTGAAGGTCTGTTGGAATTTTGCTGGTTGGGGCTGAGAGGCATTGGAAAGAGCATTTCAAATCAAAGAGAGTGTGGTCAAAAGTATGTAATAGAATGGTGGTTGGTGTGCAGAATTGGAGTGAGAAATGAGGCTGGAAATGTCTAAGGAAAAGGAGTGTAAGCTAAAATGAATGAAACAGCATTGTTTCTACTCACTTTATTGAAGTACTACTTATTCTGGGCAATTAGCTGTTCCCAGTGACAATGTGATTCACTTGTGGCTTGTACACAGCATTCCATGGGTACTGGGCTCCACAGAGATTATCCTCCTGCAGACATTCCAGAAGTTTATAGGAACAGATGTGCTATTGAGAATTCATAAATCAGTGTTTCCTAGTCAATTTTTAAGTTTCAAAATTAATTTTAAAAGTAAATTGAGGCAGGAGGATTGGAATTTGAGGCTAGGTTGGTGTACATAGTGAGACTGTCTCAAAAAAAAAAAAAAGCAAATTGAACGTTGGTTTGGGCTATGTTATATCTGAAATACTATTAGACACCCAAGGAAAAATATTGACTAGACAATTGGATGTATGGATCTAGAACTCTAGGTTACTGAAATAAAGTTAAGCATTGTCTCAAGGGGCTAAGGGTATAGTTCACTTAGCATGTGCGGAGCAAGCCCCATTGCACAAATATGTACCAAAACAAAACAACAACAAAGGGATTGCTTGTAAATTGTCAATTTATAGATAGTATTTAAAGGCTTAGGGGTGGGGGCAGGGGGGAGAAATGAACCAAGCCTTGTATGCACATATGAATAATAAAAGAAAAATGAAAAAAAAAATAAAATAAAATTACTCTAGATTACTTACAATGCAAAAAAAAAAAATAAATAAAGGCTTAGACTAGAATAGATTGGTTAACTAAGAGAAAAGGATAGCTATACAAGTCAGTGTTCATGCGCCAAGCCCTGAAAAGTGCTTTACAGAGGTGTGTGCAGTATGAGTGCAGAGAACTCAGTAACTACCATGTGGGCAAACCTCTGCTAAGAAGGGTCCAGGATGGAGGGTTGGGACCAGCTCTCTTTGTGGTTAGGGGCTGCTTTTCCCTAAGTTGTGCAGCGCCATGACTGGTGGCAGCAGGAGCTATTAGTTCTATTTGTCCTGAGTGGCTAGTGCTTTGTGGCCTTCCTCTGCAGCACTGACCCTGGAGCTGGACAGGCCTAGCTGGCTCAGGGAAGCATTTGTTCCCCTTGGGAAGGAATGCAGAAGGTAGAAATTGACATCAGATTTGGCTCAGAGCTGAGTGCTGTGTCTCTGGGACCACACTGCAGGGAGAAAGTGGCTGAATACCTTATCAAATCCTTTAAGAACCTTTTAACCTGCAAAACTAGTTCAGGGGCTGGGGGCGTGGCTCAGGTGGTAGCTCAAGACCCTAGGTTTAGTTCCCAGTACTTTTTTTTGTTTTTTTAAGCTAGTTGAAAACTAACAGGCATATTTGCTTTTGCCCATGGATATGCCCATCTCCCTCACATTTTTACAGAAGATACCATAGAAATATGACAGGTTTTTGTTTTGAGGAAGGGTTTATATAGCCCAAGCTGATCTCAAACTTGGGATCCTTCCTACTTAAGCCTCCTGAAGTGCTAGGATTAGCGGCAGGCCCCACCGTGCCCAGTTTGGCAGAATTTCCTGTACTTTAAACAAACTAATGTGTACCTTTACTATTCTCTGTGCCCACTCACACATATGCACAACACACTTTGCTACCATCTTTGAGATCCAAATATGTACTAAGAAAAACTTCAGCCTTTGAATAACTTTGTAGTTCATCCTGAGGATTCTTAGCAAGTAATAGATACTCCTTTTCTTTGCTCTGATATACAGCTCTGATATACAGAGCATAATGCTTTGGCATAATAAGTGAGAATATGAACTCTAGAAACAGGTGAATAGAAATTTGAACTCTAACTCTTGTCACTTACTATCATCTTGGGTAAATTATTTAGTATTTCTAAGCCTAAATAAACTCTGTAAGATGACAGCAGCAATGATGTTGAAATGGAGGGACAATTAATTTTCTACACAAGAATGGAGCCAATAAAAAGGCAAGTGGATATAAAAATTTCATTTTTTTCATATGTATTTTGCCTCTGTTACTGACAAAGATTAAGTTAAAAGATATGATTTAGTGTGCAGCAATAATGGGTTTCTGATACTGACTCAGAGTTAAATGGAAGGAATGGTGGGACAACCACAGGTTTCTCTGCAGAGGTAGGCAGGGTCTGTCTGTCAGACTCACAAGGGAATTCTGTTCCTTTAAAAGCAAGCAACTCCTGGTGGAGCAGAAGAGGCTGAGCCATAGTCAGCAAAGATGCTAAAATGGGAAAGAGTTAAGCATGTCTCCCTCATAGAAAAGACCCTGTCTTGTAACTTCCTACATAAACCACAGCACTATGCCTGGCACACAGAAAGTACTCACTAAGTGCAGGATTTTGTTATTTCCATATGGTGTCTGCTCAGTATCTATATACTAATTGTGCGTATTGCTACCAAGTGCTTTTAAGATAAAAGATTTTTTATATGAATAAAAAAATACACAAATGTACAAAAGTGAAATTAATAAACACCCAAGCACTTACTGTCCAGAATTAACAAATGTTGTGCCCCTCCCCCACAACCTTGTGCTGAGGATCTAACACAGGGCCTCACACATACTAGGCAAGTGTGCTGCCACTAAGCTACACCCCCCAGCCCTAGCATTTTGTAATAATTTACTTTGTTTTTGTTTTTTACAAAAACAATACTGATGAAATTGAATTTTTGTAACATCCCTCTACTACCCCCACCCCCCAGTCTCATTGACATTAACCAGAAGTAACTACTATCAAGAGTTTGGTCAGTATCTTTCCATCCCATATTATATATGCATCTTAAATTTGGCAGATGACATCATCATCAATTGCTTTTTTCATCCAAGAGCAGGTTTTTGAACTCTTTATACTCAAAAACACAGCTCATTCATTTTAAACTGCTGTAGGGTATTCCATAAGAACAATCTATATTTTATTTGAAGAATCCACTGTTGATAGCTTCAGTATACATCATGTTAGTGTGGCCAAAGGATATAAGTGCCCGCAGGTCAGTGATACCTGCTGCTCTTATTTCCAAGTCATGGACTCTGTGGTGAACCCATCTCATAAACCTGGTGATCTCTATCCATGCTTTGGAAATAGAGATCACATGTCCTTCTCAGAATCAAAGAAAGAGGGAGATTAGAAGGAGCTCAGGATTCCAGGTTCTACACTCCAGCCACTACTTGGACTCTGAAAGAAATGTGGATTCTTATGTGATGGATGGATACTCTGTGAGTAGCTGGACCTTCTAATATTACAGTCCTTTTTAAAAAAAATAAAATTGTATTTCCCCCTCCCCCCGCAGATAGCAACTCTTTGAGTAAAGAAATTACGAGTGGTTTCTAAGTGACCTGGCATCTGGAAGTTGAAAGGGCAAAGTGAAAACCACCCCTTTGAATCATGTTTGCAAAGAGAATTGTGCCAAGGAGTTTATTACTCCAGTGTTATTACAGATTTAATTGGTATTATGTCAGCTATTTAGATCAGAGCTAATAGCATATGAAACTCCGTTCTGTTTATACCAGTTCCATAGTAACTTGGTGGGTGTGGAGTTGGGGACAAGTGACAGCTGTGACGTTTGGTCTGTCCAGTGCTTTCATCATGGTCTGAGTATCACCCTGGATAGAGAAGTGCGTGATGTGGACCTGACCTTAGTGCTCCTTAGGACATTCATCTGTGAATAAAGATGTTGGATTCCTTGTTTAACCTAGAATTTCAGCTTAGAGTCAGGGATACTTGGTACTGATAGGTATAACTGTGAGCATTCCTTTTCTCTTTCTTAATTAAAAAGAGATCCAAGGTTTTTGGAAAGCTTTATAAATAGCCCTTTGATATTAGAGCACATTTGTAGTTCTCCAATTCTGCCCTTTGGTGACCCACACGAATCAGCCTAGGCGGAGCCTATGACTCATGCATCTGTGCTTGCTGTGGCTTTGAGCTCTTGCTTGTTTTTACTGTCTCCAGGTCCTTTTATGGGTTTCCGGTTACCATATCTCTATTTTTTTAGTTACGTAAATGTTACTCGATTGGAAAGTGGTAATGAAACATAGAAGTTTCTCTGCCCTTGTTTGTCCGTTGGCTCTCCCAGATTACTTTACTAACTCATTAATCTAAATGCATAGTGCTTCTGCTTACAACATTAATTTTCAGAAATTAATATGTCAGTTTGTTTTACCCTGTCCAGTTTGTATATGTATTACTGTTAAGTCTTTGGGTGGAGTACAGACTAATTTGCTGGTGAGAATAATTTGTGAGAAACTTGCTTTGCAATCTTGTTTTCATACACAGAGCCTTACTGACTTGTCTTTGCCCCTTGTAGTGCAACATTTTGACAGTTCTTTAAAAAAAAAAAAAAGGATAAAATTCATTGTGTTGCATAACTGTCACCCACTGATTCCAGAACATTTTTATTACCCCAAAAAGAACCCCATTATGTTTACCCAGTAAGCAGTTACTTCCCGTTCCACCTTCGCCCAACATATGCCTACTGTTAATCTATTTTCTGTCTCTGTAGATTGTCTGTTGTTGATGCTTATATACTATGTAGCCTTTTGTGTCTGGCTTCTTTCACTTAGCTTAATTGTTTTCAGGGTTCTTCCATGTTGTAGCATGTATCTGTGCTTTATTCCTTCTCTTGTCTGATTAATATCTCATGGTATGAACACACCACAGTTTCTTCATCTGTTCATCAGTTGATAGACATCTGCATTGCTTCTACTTAATATGAATAAGGTTGCAGTGAACATTCACAAGTTTTTGTTTGAATACCTGTTTTCATTTCTCTTGGGTGTACACCTCAGAGTGGAGTTGCTTGCTGGGTCATATCATAATTTTATATTTTAACTTTTTGATTAACTGCCAAACTTTCCCATGGCAGCTGTACCATTTTACATTCCCATTAGCAGTATCCTTGCCAATGCTTGCTGTTTTCTGTTTTTGATTATAGCCCTCCTTTTGGATATACGGTAATAGTATCTTGTGGATTTTATTTGCATCTTCTGCAGTAAGTAATGGCGTTGAACATCTTTTCATGTGCTTATTGGCCATGGATATATCTTCTTTGGAGAAATGTCTAAGTACTTTGCTTATTTTCTGATTGGGTTGTTTGTCCTTTGTTGTTGTATTTTAAGAAAACAGTAGTTCTGCATTTGCTTGGAATAGAGAGCAAGGGAGAGACTGGTTCCAGGTTTCTGCCACACATACCTGTTTGGTAGTCCTGCCCTCAATTCAGTTGAGTCAGTCCCACCTTCACTTCTAAGAATGCCAGGTGTTGCCCTTACTTCCTTTCCAGCAGCAGCCACTCCCTAACTCCCTTCCCCTTTACTATGCCCACGGGCCAAACTTTACTGGGAACACCATGGATTTCATTCATCTTGCTTTTCTTTTAAGAATAAGACAGACTAATGACAAGCTGAAATTGTGTGGCTTTTTATATTATTATTTGTTCACTTAGTGAAGTTTTTAGTATTCCTTCTAGTCCTTATTGATGAATACTTGACTTTTCTATCCTGGAAAAACAACAAAAATAATGGCTATTAAGAAACTTCTTGATTTTGTAAAATTTATTTTAATTTTTCTTTATCATGTACTGGGTACATTAGTTTTTCTCATGATGGTTCTTAACAGCCTGTTCTGTGTAAGTTGCAATGTATTTAGTTAGGGAAAGAAGCCAAAGATCAATATCAGGGTTGGGTTTTGGGTAGTGATATTAGTAGTGCTCTCTGTGTTTCTCTTTATCTTTTTGTTTACTTCCTGAGACACAAATGTGTGTCATGTTTAGTATACATTTAGTATATTTGTACTGCTCAAAATTCTCAATTGTGGCATTGTGCTGTCTTCAAAGGATGTTCTCATGGCTGCTTTATTTTCTGAACAAAGCATGCCAGCCCTTCTCAGCATTTCCTTGGCATAATTATACTGATGCTTGTACAACCATTGTGTTGGGCCTGCACAAAGGCGGCCCAGTGTCTCATTGGAGATAGGAAGCAAAGTTATTTGTCCTGAAACTGCATTGCAGTGCATGACTCTTGAGGCTCATTTGTGACAGTTAAAATATCAGCTAATTTTTCTTCATGGAACTTTAGGGCAGGTCTTAAGTTGGAAGATATCTGAGAGGCCACTTCATGTAGCACTCTCCTCTCCAGTCCCCAGCCATCTTTCTCTCTTTCTCTTTTTTTCTTTTTCCTTTCCTTTTTTGAGACAGGGTCTTACTATATAGCTCAAGGTGGTCTAGAATTCTCTATGCTCCTGCCTTGGTCTCTGGAGCGCTGGGATTACAGGTGTGTGTTACCACATCTGGTTCTCCCCCCCCCCCCAGGCATTTCTGATATGTTGTTACTGTTCCAGTTTGAACACATCTAGTGATTTCTGGTGATCTCATCGTCTTTTCTTGGTTTTTATGACACACAGTTTCCCTCTTAGTTTATTTGTTGGTTCCTCATCTTCCTGCCAGTGTTAAATGTTGAATTTCCTTAAGGCTGTCTTCTTACTCTCTGTTCTTTCTAGGAATTTCATCCATTCTTATATCTTCAGGTCACACTCATACACAAAATTATATCCCTAATGCAGCTTGATTCCATAAACTTCAGACCCAGTCTAGTTTTCTTTTCAGGTCTCTCTTAGATGCCTTAAACTTAGTATGTCCAAAACTGGTTTTTATTCTGTATTTATCTCATTGAAACCCAACACCATCCAGCCAGTGCGCAAACCCAGGCTAGGCATATTGGGAAGTCATTTTTGATCCCAACTCCACTTCTGATCCCTAATGAAAGTTATGGTGAAGAACTTGTTGAAGTCCTGTTGTTGATTTTCTTCCTGATTATTTCTTAAATCTCTGCTTTCTCCATCTCCATTATCACTACTAATATGTTATCATCTATCATCTGTTTCCAAGACTATTGCAATGACCTCCTAATAGGTTTGATAGGTTTCCAACACTTGATTCTCTAATCCTGTACTTCTCGATCTGATTTTTGTCACATTACCCAGAAAATTGTATTTACATGATTCACTGAGGTAACTGGACAAGGGTGCTTAGAGTTGGTGGCATCTGCTCAGCGGGCTTTGACTGCCCTGGACTTGCCCTGCCCAGCCACTCTAGGGGCCATAGGGATCAGTATCTTGGGTACATCTGTTACCTGTTCATGACTCATAAGGCATTCTGTGGGAAACTGTTTTCTAATTCATTCTCTACACGTCAGCCAGACTGTTTTCAATGGAGATCTGGCTTTTTTGTCACTCCTGTTTAAAATCTAGTGGCTTTATATTACCTTCAAGGTAAAAACAAAAACTTTAAACATTTAGGAACCTGCATAATTTCAGTCTCCCTAGTGCCATCTTTCTGTATTCTCCCTTCCTCTCTTCTCCCTCCACCTCCCTCTCAAATTTTACTGGCAGTCACTCAGTTCCCCAAACACAGTGTGCTGTTTGACCTTTGCACATGCTGCTCCATTAATTTGCCTTGGAAATGTTCTCTCACCTACTTGAATCTGCCACTTAGTTAATGCCTGCTCATCCTTCAGACCTAAGTTCAGAAGTGCCTGCTTTCTTTGATTACATCAGGTGTTTGCTCCATTAGACTGTTTTCCTTCAGAACCCTTATTACAATAGTAACTC
The DNA here is from genome assembly GCF_047511655.1 of Castor canadensis. Taxonomy (NCBI): domain Eukaryota; kingdom Metazoa; phylum Chordata; class Mammalia; order Rodentia; family Castoridae; genus Castor; species Castor canadensis. Next base: position 79,002,557 of record NC_133391.1, read on the forward strand.
AATGTCTGTATGCACTGTGATAGTGAGTAAATGTGTGACTTGTTCACTGTTCTAATCCTAGTCCTCTTTGGGCCTAAAATATACTGGGTGCTCAATAAATGTTGGCTAAATGAGTTGTGTGCCAGTTCTTGGTATTAGGGTAAAGCATTCATCAGATCAGACAAGTTCCCTGCTCTCGGGAACCTTACTCTGAGATGCAGACAATAAAGAAATTATTGTATAGAAAGCTGATATTTTAGAGTTTCTGAAGACCACCTTTAGTTGAGTGCTTAGGAAGGCCACTCTGTAAAGGTGAAATTGCACCAAGATCTGGAAAAAAGAAAAAAAAAAGAAATAGCTAGCCTCTTATAAGTATCAAAGAAGAAGAATACTACAGGTAGAAGGCACACATAGTCAACTCTCTTAAGATAGAAGTAATTTTGGTGGCATGTATACAAGCATGGCGGGGGGGGCAAGTGGCAATGGGTTGGCAGGGGCATCATGTCGGATCACCTTGTCCAGGTTTAGGAGTTTGGATTTTATTCTATGATAGGACCAGCAGAGAGTTGTGAGCAGAGAATAAGCCAGGAGAGAGTTGGATTTTTTTTCCCCTCTGTAGCAAAGGGTTTTTGAACAGAGATTTATGTGTTAGGGTCTCCTTTATAGACTTCCAGACAAAAGATGTCTTGGACTAGGATGGTAAAGTGGAGCTAGACAGAAGGAAGAGTTTGGTTTAAGAATGTATTTGGAAGTAAGTTAGTAATATTTGCTGATGGAGGAGGTGGTCTTTGAGGAAAATAAAAGAGTCAGATAGCTCCTGTATTTTTTGTTTTGTTTTTGTATCTTTTTGATGAGTGCCATTCCTGAGATTGGGATGACTGGGAGGGGTGATAGTATAGATCAGTTGCATTTATTTTAAACATGTTAACTGAGTTTAACATCCAAGAGGATATGTTTTGTAAAGAACTGCATATGTAAGTCTGGAATTAAAGGGAGGTCAGGGTCGAATATACAGATTTAAACATACATAGTATGTTTAAAGGTCTGAGACAGCTGTGAGTATCTTAAGAGATGGCGCCCATGAGAAGGAGAAGAGGAGTTCAGGACAGCTTCATGGAGATTGCCAGGTCAGCCAGAACTGAAAGTGAACAGACAAGGGCCATCAGCAAGGGGGACTGAAAAAGAGTAGCTGGTGATGTTGGAGGAAGGGAGGGTGTGGTGCCATAAAAGCTAGGAGAGGAAGGTATTTTAAGAATTGTGCTGAATGCTGCTGAGAGATTGAGTAAGAAGATAATAGAGAACCAGTGCTTTGGAGAATGTAGCTCATCAGTGACCTGAATCACAGTTACTTAGAGCAGATGGAAAGGTGATTGTAGAGGGCTGAGAGGGTGATTGGAGCTACTAAAAACAATTAGTTCAAGAAATTTTGCGAAGAAGAGGAGGTGAAGGAAGGGGATGGTATCTATAGGAGCCTGTAGCTCAAGCAAGGGTTGTTCCCCGCCCCCCCCCCCCTTCAATGATTTGCCTCACCCAAGAAGGATCTTAGAAGATTACGAAGAAGAAGGATAATTGTGGAAGTGAAGTTTCTGAGAAGGCACAGGGAATGCTGTTCTTTTCAACAATAGGAAAAGAAGAGGTTGGTTAGTAGATTTGGTAATGGAAAGAGGAGTGACCATCAGATTGCTTTTATTTTCTCAGTGAGCTGAGGAGGAGAGAAAGGAGGGGACAGAGTATGAAGTTGGTTTGGAGAGCAGGCAAATAAACATATTAAGGAAAATTTCCATATAATGTTGAGTGCCCATTTGAGCTTCATGGCCCTGAATTTCAAGTGAGAATATTCAGTACAGTTAAGGGTTTTTCCTCCAGCAACATTCAGCTGTTGGGTACAGAAATGTAGTAGGTAGATAGTTTGATTTAGCTTGGGTTGGCATTTTGCCAGGTAAGTGCAGCAGAGGGACAGGGCAGAAGAGAAGAGTGTGTACATAGGGAATACATGTGAGTGGTGAGCTGTGGCAGCTAAGATGAATCAGGGGGAGAGGGCAGTGCAAGAATAGTGGACAGTGAAAGTGATAAGGTTGAAGAGTATCAGACATGACCTGGAAGAATATGAGGCAATAGTGTGAAATTGAAAATTTGAAGGTATTGAGAAGATCTAGGATAGGACACATGGGCAGGGTGGCTGGTGTGGGGTAAAGTAAAAATTGTGAGGGAAGTAGGAGGTCATGGTTTGAGATGGATTACCCTCATTGTAGTGGAAGTCACCTTGCATGGTATAGCAGTGATGTGAAGGAACACAGTGCCACCAGTGAATAAGGGCTTGTATCCAGGCTGTTGGAGGGGAAATTGGCTGGGAAAGCATGGTGCTGTAGATTTTAAGAACCAGGGTTGTTGAAGGAAAAAGTAGAAATGGTTCAGCAGTGAGCCAAATGAATGAATGGAAACATACTTTTATTAAACAACTTTCATTAAAAGTTAAAAATCTCTGAAATCTCTGCCCTTTAAACTTCATCTTTTTTAAGGAAAGAGACTGGCAAACTAGACTTCTGGCCAGATCCAGCCTGCTAGTTACACCACATCTCTGCTTCCCAGATTGTCTATAGCTGTTTGTGCTACAGCGGCAGAGCTGAGTAGTTGTAACAGAGGCAGCCCATAAAGCCTAAAATACTTATTATCTGGCTCTTTATAGACAAAGTTTACTGATTCCCGATTTAGAACAGTGGGTCTCACACTTCAGTATGCCTCAGAATCACCCGGAGGACTGTAAAAACACAGATTGCTGTACTCCACCCCAGAGTTTCTGATTCAGCAGGTCTGGTTGGGGCCCAAGAATGTACATTCTGATAAATTTCTGGTTAATGCTTCTGGGGTAAGAGTCACACTTAAAAAGCCGTTGCTTTAGATATTTTGGGTAGTGATAAGGATCCTTTTCCCGTGTAGTATTTGTTGAACCAAATGTCCCAACCTACTTTAGCACCTGTTGACATGATTTACCAGCTTGTCATCACTGCTTTTAAGCTTAGCGTGCCCAAATGGGAAAGATTTTTTGCATGAAACCTGGTCACTGCCATTTTCTTTGGACCAGTTGCCCCTCCTGGCTCTGCACTTAGCTCTGAGCTTTCTTTCTTCTTGTCTTTCCCAGGATATTTGATAGCCTGGACTTTCCCTGGGGCTTAAATGGAGCTGATGTGTTAGGAGGATAGCAAAAGGTAGAGGCCACCTAACAGCCCATCTCCCCCCAGTGTATCTCTGCTATAAGGTGCTTGAGTAGTGTAGAGGCTTGTCATGGCAGATTGAGTTGGGGTGGTGACCAGCAGGTGGTCAGGAGGGTTTTGGAAGGCTGACCCCCATGGCAACAATGTCAGTCCCTCAGCAGGTAAACCACACCTGGGAGAAAAGCAAAGTCTGTGCCTAGCCGACTCAAATCATTTGTCTCCTTCAGCAGAAAGATGTCCAAAGGCTGTTTCTAAGTTTCTTCAGTAATCCCTTCAGAGTCTTATCTTTAGTTTCCTGCTTTATGTCTAATGTTGCTTTCTCTTTCTTTGACCTTGTCTACCAGCACTGAAGGTCAGCAGGTACTATAGAGCCTAGTGTGTCTTCATTACTCACCCAGGTGAGTTCATGAGTGGTCATGTACTTAGGTGGCCACTACTCTTAACTCTTAGCTTTAAATCCCTGGTCAGGTTTTTCCTATCTTTCCTGTCACTTCTGAGCCTTCTTACCTGTTCACGTCAAGGAGCCTTGCTCTCTCAGAGCTCCCGCAACTCCTGCTGGCCACAGCCCCCTCTGTCTCATTTCCGTTTCTCACTTCCCTGCCTGTGCCCTCTCACTGCCTTTTTTTTTCTTCTTTCATTCCCACGCCTTCCACTCTTTGCTTCCTGTCTGCCAGCATAGCCTCCTTAGCCTTCAGTGAATTTTTGACCTCTTGTTAAACTTCCCCATGGTGGGTAGGCAGTACCCTCTGACTTGCTGTAGTTCTGTAGACTGAGAGAAAATGAGAATCAGTGAGGCTCTTGGGCTGTTAATTTGGACACCATTAAAGAGACAGTGTGAAGGTAGCTTTTGTCTTCAGCTTAAAGTTGGCAGGAGTCTACAGAAGCTGGAAGTGTAGGTCCAACACAAGGGAGAAATATAGGGTCAGACACAGAGCAGAGGGTCTCTTGAGGACACAAATCTCATAGAACATTAGGAATAGAAGAAAGCCTAAGATGGCCTTGTCTGTTGCCTCCACAGTCTGGATTGGAGGTAGGTCCAGCCAGAAGGGCTGCTTGATCCATCATGTCTTTCCTCTCCCTTGAGCTCCACTTTATCTCTTATTTGTTAGAGGAGAGTTCAGTTGAAGAAGGGATTCTGTGGCTAAAGAAGAATTTAGAGGTGTAGTGGGAAGACACACTGGTATTGTTCAAATCCTCATTTTACAAATGGAAAATTAGAAGATCAGAGAGGGGAAAACTCTTCTAATAACTGAGCATGGTGGCACACATTTGTAATCCCATCTCTGGAGGCTGAGGCAGGAGGCTTGTGAATTCAAGGCCAGGCTGAGCTGCATATCAAGACTCATATTTCAAAACAACTGATTAACAACAAAAACCCTCTTTTCTGTACCCCAAGATGTGACAAACAGGAAGAAGAAGAAAAAAGAACTTAATTTAGAGAAGGAGACTTGGAGTCAGAGTTCCTAAGGAAAAAAAAAGTCTGTAGGGGTAGTGTCACAAGATGAATTACCTCAGGAGTCTATTTGAGAGGTTGTGTCCTGTCAAGAAAGTTTTAGGCACTTGAGTGTCTTCCCTTCAGTGTGAATGGAAGGCCAGCCCCTCAGTCTACCTCCCAGAAAAAGAACCTTGAGCTGATGAGCAATGACTATGGCAATGTCACTTCCCTGGCCACACTAAGACCCACAGGAAGTACCAGAATTTCTCTGAACAGGGCCTCATAAGAATGTTGCTGCACCCAGAGCTTTGTGGTTTCATGCCAGTAGAGAATTTCCTAGAGAAAGGGTTCTGGGAGAAATTGCACTGCAAGACACAAAGAGGCTTCAGTGAGGACAGCACATGGCTTCTCAGGAGTGCTGGTGGAAGGTGGAAGGTGTGGGTTCCATGAGCCCCTGGAGCTTACAGGGCAGTCACTGAGTTGTGCAATTAACAGAAGCCTTGAGGTTGACTTCAGATGGAACAGTTTCTTAAGGAGTTCAGAGTCCAGGGCTCTTTTGTTTGAACTCAGGGCTTCACACTAGGCTTGGGAAATTGAGATGGTTTATTTTGTAGTCGTACAAGTTAACCTGCTGACCCTTTGGACCTGTTTGGGTTGTGGGAACCAAGCTTTAATGTCCCCATCAGATCTGGGAGGTCTGAGTTTTAAATCGATGTCTAGCCAGGGGCAAGAGATTAAAGAGCATTGCCCATACTGGAAACTACTGTGAAGAATGGTCACTTTCTGCCTTTGCTTTCCTTGGTGCATGTCCTCATTTATTCAAGTTAGGAGGAAAACTAAAAAGGAGCAGTATATACACAAGTAAATCCATATGGTATCATTCCCATAACGTACTGTATTTAACAAGGATGAGTTCCTGTTTGTGTACTGGCTAGTCTAGACACTAGGACTGTATCCTGGGACAGAACAAAGTCCTGCCTTTGTGGACACTTCCTTCTCATAAGGAAGCCAGGTAGAGAGTTACAGTTTTGGGAGGTGATGAGTGCTGCTAAGAGAAATCTGAGTGAAGAGAACAGGGAGTGTGGGGGTAAAAAGGCCTTTCAGATAAGGTGACACTTGAGAAAGGCTTGAAGGAGCAAGGCTTGGAAGATGACTAGGTCACGGGGGTGGAGCCCTTTGAGTGGGATTAGTGTCCTTGTAAGAGACCAAGGGCTTATTTGCCCTTCTACCATGTGGGGAGTCAGTGAGAAGACACTATCTGTAAACCAGATAGCACCTCACCAGATATTGATCTGCTTTGATCTTGGACTTTCCAGCCTCCAGAACTGTGAGCAATAAATACCTGCTTTTAAAAGTCACACAGTCTATAGGTTTTTTTTTTTTTTTTTTAATTAATTGGTTTTGCTGGGACCTAGGCTTTGAACTTTGAAATTTGTGCTTGCAAAGCAGTTGTTCCATCACTTGAGCCATTTTGTTCTAGTTAGTTTTTGAGATGGGCTCTGGTGAACTGTTTGTCCTGGCTGGTCTCAAACCACAAGCCTCCCAAGTAGCTAGGATTACAGGTGTGAGCCACTGGCAGCTGGCTGATACTTTGTTTCAGTAGCTGAAAGACAAATAGGCTTTTCTGCCTTTTACTCAGGGCGAGATGGAAAGCCACCAGAGGGCTTTAAGTATAAAAGATGACTCTGGCCACTGTGGGGAAAAGGAACTGAAGGGTCAGAGCAGAAGAAAGGAGACTTTCCAGGAGGCTCTTCATTAAGTCAGATTCTGAATACATTTTGAGACAGAACTAACAGGGTTTATTGCTTGTTTAGATTTGAGTATGAAAGAAAGAAGGTTCAAGAACAGTATAAAATGTTTTTGTCTAAAGTGGTTATAAGAATGGAGCTGTCAATTACAGCAATAGGGGAAGATGGGGATCCACAGAATTTCTGACTTTACTGATAGTTTTAGGAACAAGCTATGGAGATTCAAGGGAGGAAAGTGTAACTTAATCATTGGTTGCCTATTTGTCTTCCTCTCTGACAGCCTCACTTGTATTTGAGTCAGTTCTACCACAATTATTTTCGGGATAAGTGTGATCCCAGCATTTAAATTTTTAGGAACATTTATCTAGTCCTCTGCAATTCATTGTGGTCAGAGATGTGACAGGATAGGGTCCTTTGGGTCCAGAAGGGACACTCCTTATTTCAAGAACTATGCTGGTTTCCTGGCTGCATAACAAGTTATTACAGACTGGTGTTTTAAAACATTACAGAAATGTCGTCTTTCAGAGTTCTGGAAACTAGGACTTCAAAAACCAGGGTGTTACCAGGCCATGTTCTGTCTGAAGGGCCTAAGAATACTTCCTTGCCTCTTCCAGCTTATACCCTCCAATTTCTGCTTCCATCGTCATACAGCATCCCCTCTCTCCGTGTGTCTGTCTTCCTATGGTGTTCTTGTAAGGACATCAAACATTAGATTTACCACCCTCAGTCTGGTATGACCTCATCCTAACAGGGTTACATCTTTCCAAATAAGGTCATGTTCACAGGTAACAGAGATTCAAACTTTAGCATGTGTTTTTGTGACAGAAGTTCATTTCATGGCAGGTCCCTTGGTCTGGATTTGATGGTGAGGGTCGTCTGGGCTTAGATGTGCTTGGGGATGAGACAGGACCAAGTTTGAAACTTGGTCCCACTATGGTATGGATGTCTCATCTTTTAGAATCAGTTAATTAATTTTGGCAGTACTGGAATTTGAACTCAAAGGTAAGTCATTTACACTGTTTTTCTGAAACTTGAAGACTTTAGGATATACAAGTAGCACAATTCATTAAACATAGGAAGAAGAAGATTATAGGGAAAAAGAATTTGGCCATAGGCCTGCCTGGGCAGTATGGCAGAGAGGCCTGTGCTGATGTTCTAGGCTTATGGTTTCACCAGCTATGACAACAAGTTGGCAGAAATTTAATACAAAAGACCTGGTTCCCTGGGCACTGGCTGTAGCAGGGGAGAACCCTGCTTCCTCTACCAGCTGAGCACTTTGTTTCTTTCCCATGGGGCTGGGCCCAAAGATACCTAATGGTGCGTGGCACTCTGTGACTGTTGTTCCCTCTGTGCATGTACATTCCTCAGTGGTGTGTCAGGAGTTATTAGTATGTGCCTCTTTTTAACTCACAAGTAAACTCTAAGGGTTGTTTATCAAAGGAAGTTCAAGTTCCCACTCTGCTATCACAATGATAACCCTGTACCAGGGTTAGCAGTGGTGTAATTAAACAAAATTCCTTAGCAACAGTATACATTTGTGACCACTGAATTGTTACCATGGTCATGGTAAGTTTTAAGGAGCTCCTGTTGTGTTGTAAGGAAGTTGGCAGGTGGGTGATGAGTAAAAACTGAGCTCTCTCTAGCCAAAAGGGAAGTTGAAGTGAGAAAGGACAGACAGGAATCAGAGGTTTCTACCAGAACTCATAAAGATTTGTGTCTTGCCTGTAGAAGCATTTGGCTCCTGCAGAGAAGAGCCTCAGAATCAGTTAATATCTGACCAGAGAGAAGGTAAAGGCAGACATGCATGGGGTGGTAGAGAGGCTTGGTGCAAGTGAATGCCCTCAAATGTCATGTCCACTTTTCCATCTCAGCAACTGCCTGAAGCCTGTCAAGCAGGTGTGGTGCCACTTGAACATAATGTGAACTGTAATGTGTGGCCCACCAGCCCTCTCCCTTTGCTTCCCTGGGTCATGTGGGTATTTGGGTGAAGAGGGGAGGGCTGAGAAAAGGACCCTGGTGGCTCCTGGGCTGTCTGGACCAGGCTTCATGTTATCGGCTCCAGCCTGACTCCCAGACACATGCACCCTGGGAGGGGATGATTCTGAATATTCCTTTAGGACGTGTGTACTGTCCCTCCAAAAGGCAGCCTGCATTTTATGTCTGACTATTGGGTGGAAAGACAGTCACGATACATCCTCAGGGCAGGGACCTGTGGTTAAATCCACCATATTTGAGGGGTGAGCACAGGGCAAATAATGTACAGACATAATTTCCTTTGACTAATCTTTTATAATCCTGGTCCAGATGTACTTTCTGAAAGCAGTTAAATTTCTTTGTCTAAGTTGAGATTTTAATTTAGGATCCAGATGAGGCAGGAGGTAAGCTTCCAGAAGGTCTCCTTTACTTGGTGTGTCACTGTCCTGGATTCCTGGCAGCAGCAATTTCATTAGGAAAGCAGATTCCACCCTGACTCATCTGCCTTAGTGAGATGTGTGGTCTGCGCGCAGCAGCAGTGCCACACAGCACTCAGGGCCGCCATCAGGCTCACTGGACAAAGCAGTGCACTCTCTATAGCACTGTGGGCACCTGGCCTGGGCCATGGGAACCTTGAGACGGTCTGGTCTGTTATGAGGCAGGAGTACTGTCCTGGAATTTCCTGCCCTTTGGTCTGACTTCATGTACCCAGACACCTGTTTTTTAGCTGTCTTCTGGGAAAGTGTTACTGCCTGCCTTCCACAGAGCACTTCTGCTTCCCAGCATTTCCCAGGCCACTTCCTCTGCACCTCCACCCCTGTGGCAGATGGGGAGCACTGTGGGCTGGCATGCTCCTAGAACTGCTCATCAGAGATGCTATAGAGCTGCTGTAACCTTTGGCCACAAAAGCTGCATCTGGTAACCTGACCTGTTCACCCTGGTCCTAACCCTTCTTTCTTATATTGCAGCAGAAAAAGTCCTACCTGGAGCGGAGCGTTAAGGAAGCTGAGGACAACATCCGGGAGATGCTGATGGCACGAAGGGCACAATAGGAGCTTCTAGGTGAAGCTCTTCTTTCCTCCTGACTTCTCTCATCCTTGCAAAAGCTGAGGGGCCTGCGCAGGGTAACAGCCCCTCAGCCAAGCCAGATGGACGTTTTACCTGGATGGTCTCACAACCCCACATTCTGTATGTTGCCCTGAGCCCCTTTCAGGCCCCAACCTTGTGTATTTTTCCCTGCCTCTTTCTGTCAGCTGTGCTCCAGGACACTCTGTGCTTGGGGAGAGCTAGGAACTCCAGGGAGAAGGAGGACTGGGCCAGGGCAGATAGGAAGTTTTGCCTGAGCTTGCTGCTAGGCAAGCTGTCAAACCAATAAAAGGCTACGTCCTACTCTCCAAGTCTGCTTTTCTTGAGCCAAGGGATGAGAAGAGAGAGGAAGAGAGGCAGTGGCATCTCTCAGTTCCTGCTCCCTCCTTTCTTTTCTGGTGCTTGACCTCTGACTTCTGGGCCTTTTTGTAGTACAGAGGACGATGACTTAAATTCATAGCTGAAGTGAACAGAGTGGTAGTCGGCCTCAAGATTCTTTTCACTGCTTCCTCCCAAACATTGCAAAATAAAGTTCAATAGCAGATAGCACCTCCAGGGCAGTCTCCCTTTGGCCAGTGTCAAAGATGGATGCTACAGGCCTGAGGCCTCCAAGGGGCTCAGGGGCAACAGTGTGCTGGTGCTGGCTTGCCCCTGCTCAGGAGAGCCAGTTATTCACTTTTTAGGAATTTTGTTGCAAGTCAGCTGTTTAGCAGAGCTATTATTAGCAACTAAATTGTGTAAACTTAGAAGTTAATATTAATGACAGGGAAAATAAATAAAAATTCAAAAACTCATCCCTTTCTGCTTATTTTCCTGTACTTGACCATTGTGTGGGTTCTTAAGGTGCCCGCTGTAGGTGGGAGCACTACTCAGTGGTACACTCGGCTCCACACCACAGACATGAGATGGTATAAAATCATGGCCTTTAAAAAAGCAAAACTGGTATTTAACTGTGTAACAGCACAGCGCTACTCCACAGGGCAAAAACAGGCAGGCAGAGGTAGGGAGTTGTGATCTTCATTGCCATGGGACCAGGAGAATCTGACTTGCTCTTTGGCAGCTCAGCACCACCCCGTGGCCAAAGGTGGGATGAGTAGCTTGGCTTTCTGTGGGGAGCAAGCAGGAAAAAGGAAGTCTTGGGTCTGTCTTGGTGTGACTGCGGGCTCCTGGGCTTCCAGAGAGGAGATGCAGAGCAATCTAGTCTCCAAGAAGCCCCTTTCTTAGGCCATGGGCCAAAATGAGTCTAAACTGTGATGGTAAACACTCCTCCCAAGCCCATCTTGAAGGGTCTACAGGCTGAAGGACACTCAGCCTTGGGCACCCACACCTTACAAACCTTAGCGGAAAGGTCAGGAAAGGTAACGGAATCCAGGAGACAGAAGCACAGACTCAAGGTGGCTTACCTGGAATAATTCAGACAACTGGGTTTTGGACAAATTTATTCAAACATACAGGGTGTCAGCAGAGAAATCATTCAGTGGTGTGTTACATCGTGCCACTGCCTTGAATGTATAATTTAAAAATGATAAATATATATTTCGTAACTAAGCCTTTGGCCAAAAAAATGAAAGTCGTTTAGCACATTTGTTAAAGATCAATAAGAAATGGATTTTTGAACATTAAAAAGATCAAGTCACTGAATTAAACAGCAGCAGCCCTCACTAATCTAAAATCCCATATTGAAGGTGGTATCCGCACAGAGCTAGTCACTTATTACAGCAATCAGAAGAGATGGGGCAGGCACACTATTGGAGGTGGCTGCAGAGCTGGCCGGGAAGGAGGGCTGGGTTGCTCAGGTGAGCATGTCCCAGAGACAGCAACAACAGAGAGCAGTCCAGCAGGCTGTGAGGCAGGTGGATGGGCCCAGGTCATCTCTTCTTTGGTCTTCCACCACATACACTGGAGAGAGAAAATGAAAGGACATGAGCCCATGGCCTAAGAAAGGGGCTTCTTGGAGACTAGATTGCTCTGCATCTCCTCTCTGGAAGCCCAGGAACCCGCAGTCACACCAAGACAGACCCAAGACTTCCTTTTTCCTGCTTGCTCCCCACAGAAAGCCAAGCTACTCATCACGGGGTGGTGCTGAGCTGCCACAGAGCAAGTCAGGTGCAAACCTCAGGCAAAGTTAGCCTTCCAGGACAAGGGAAGGCCAGCCTTTTTGCTCCTGCCATTGTTAAAGATGAATGGAGGAAAGGCAGCTTGGCTCATCAACTGCTTCCCCTCCTCTCGCCACTCCAGACGAAGGACGTGCTCCTCCTCTCAGGAGTGAATACTTGGCAAATTACAGAGGGCTCTGCCAAGGCAGCCAGAGTTGGTGAACACTAGTTGGTTGATAAATAGGGGGCCTTCTGTCCACCATCCTTCAGAGGGGCTGGGGCAGCATTCCTTTGGATACAGGTAAGCCATCACCTAAGAACAAGAATTAAAGTCTGCATAAAAGGGGGCTCTAAATCGTAAAGGCATAACCAGAAACCCGGGTTTTTTTATACCTGGGTGATACATAATTGTAGAACGTACTCCCAAACTCTGCATTGTGACTCAGAGGATTAAAGCAGACAGGGACAAATGGCTAGAGCTTACATGGTGTCTGACCTCTGATCTTCCTCAGAATAGAGTTGGAAATCTGAGCAATAAACAGATTCGTAAGACAAGAAGGACCCTACCATGCTCCAATTACAGGCTAACTTGTAAGGCCTGGTGGTCAACCTGTAGCCACTTTTTTAAAAACCTCGGAACTACCAACCACCATCATCAAACTTGTAAGCAATAAGGACTTCAAACTTTTGCAAAGCTGACAAGTGTATGAATCTTACAAATAAGACCAGTCCTTTGGCAGTTGTCTTTCAGTTCTGTTTTGGTGTTTTGTATCTATTTCTATGCTTCCTTCTCTTGGCAATTCCTCCCTGAAGTTGGTATTCTAGCTAGAATGTGCTGGTTTACTAAGGAGTTTTTCCAAGTCCTCCCTTGTATCACAGTGGCCCTTGCTCTGGACCCTTCCCCTCCTCTGTGGCAGAGGTTTAATCTCAGCCCACTTTTATTTAGCCCCACTCAGCAATATAAGCAAAGGGTTCTAGGTCTGGGAGATGACCCACCACCATGGAAGCTGGGTCAGAGGGAAGAGACCAGCCCTTTTTATTCTGAGACTTAGAAAGGTATGTGCCCCAGTGGAGTTCCCACAAGGAAGAACCCTGAGATGGTCAACACTGGCAGTCATTTTGCAGGAACTTGAGGCCTAGAGGTTATATCTCCTATGGCCAGTGCACAGGGCCAGGCAGGGTAGGGTTAGGCCTATATATCGCCTACCTAAAGTCTGGTATGCCAGGGCTGCTCAGGCCCAAATGAGCTAGAAAAGGGACCAGAAAGAACACAGAACGGAGGTCACAGCTTACCCCTTCCACTATGGCCAGGGCATGCCAGGTCCTGAGGTCACTGTAGCATGAAAACCCTGGGCAATGTTACCAGCATCTGCCTGGATGATCTGCCCATATTTTCGGCCCCTCCCTGGGTCCTGTACCGGCAACTCTGGACAGGGAGCAGCATAATGGGCTGCAGAGTTCCATGAGTAGCCCCTTCTCTGGATTCTCCATGCCAGGGGACTGGCTCCCCTGCCTGGGATAGCAGGCCCCTCTCCTGTCAGCTCTGGAAATAGCCTGTTAGATTCATGTGCAGGCCTTCACTGGGCCATGGGCCAGAACGCTGGCTGAGCCTGGTTGCTGAGAAAGGTTCCCCAGTCTTCAGCTACTATTTACTGGGGTGCTCACAAGTGCCAGAACACCTATCTCGCTTGCCTTTCTCCTGGCCCTCTCTCCAGCCCCAGAAACGGGGCTTTCCCTCCTGCCAGAGCTATTGAACCTTGAGCAGCTGTGCTGGGGAAACAAAATGTTCCTTGTTCTGCTTCCTTCATTGCCTTTCTCCTCCAGCTCAGCCAAGGTCATCCTCGTTGGGGTTCATTTCACGTCATATTCTCAGAAACCTGGACAACTAGAGACTTCAAGCTCATTAGTCCCAGACTGCTGACAGAGTTAGAAATAGGGGGCAGCTACTGAATCCAGACTGCAAACTGGAGGGGAAGGGAGGTGTCAACTGTGACAGGTACGAGTGCCCACACAGCCCTTAGAAACCTGAGGCACACACTTCTAGGGGTACTGAGGTTTTCAAAGCCCTCTGGCTTTTCCGCTCTTTAATCCACTTAGGACAGGCCCTCCACCTCAGAGGTTGGGCACATGGTGGGAGCAGGGCAGGGTCTGCAGATCTGCCACCTGCTGGTGTGTTTCAAGTCACCCAATGCAGGAGGTGACTGGCTCAGGAAAAAGCTCTAAAGAAGACCTCCCAGTTCCTCCTGGGATAGGCCATGGACCCCAGTGTTTTCTGGATGTCCACCTGCTCATGGAAGTAAGGTCTCCAGATGGTGTCTGTGCATGGAACTGCAAAGCCTCCCCTTTGCCTGAGGATCGCAGTCCTCCCACAGCCTCACTGTTCTTTGCCTTCTGCTCTGCCACTGTCCCTTGTCAGCCCCTAATGAGGGAATCTGAGAACTCCCACACTGCCCCCTCTGGCGCTGGCCAGCTGCACCCCATGCTGTCTGGATCCTGGGCCATGACAACCAAGAGACCGGTGCAGTGAAGCTTAGCGGGCAGTCCCAGTCACCCAACAGGAGTTGGGGCAGAGATGGCTCCAACCCAGGCCAGAAGGGCGTCCTGGCAACTGCCTCCTCCACAGCCAAGTGCAGCATAAAGGGGGGAGGACCACGGGTATGTAAGATGTTAAAACAGTACCTAAACTCTGTAGTAGTTTTTTAAGGAGGAAAAGAAGAAAGGGGATGAAAAGCGCAATGGTGGGTGTGGGAGCAGGCAGCACCTGGCCATAGAAGAGGTTCTGGTGCCTGCTCAGTTCCAGGTCCTTTTTGGAGATCAAGTGTCCCCCTGTGGCCAGTCTGGGGACAAAGGCTGGGCTCCAGCTCATGTTGGGTATAGGGGCTTAAACACTAGTTTCTATGCACATCAGCCCAAAGGCTAACCTCTCATTCACCAATGTCTCGGACCATCCTATTCAGCCAGTAGTAGGGGCCTGTGTCCTGACCCCAGGCAAGAAGGGACCAAAAGGCAAGATGCGTTGCTATTTCCAAGGGACAGCAGTTAGGGTGGGAGTCAGGCCCAGGGATTCCTTCACTGCTTGCCTCTCTTGCCTTCAGTTCACTCCTTTGAGCCAACTCAGTATCCCCAGCCCTAGCCCAGTGCAGAGCCTGCAAAGGGGCAGGTACCCAGGGAGGCCTTAGGTCTTGGGTACAGAGCAGTTTTGGAGTGAGTTGAGCTGCTTCTGGCAGGGGCTTCACCTCTTCCTGCCTTTGTGCTAGAAGCAAAAAAGAGAGGTGGAAGATGCCAGGAGGCTTGCAATGGCCACTAGTGCCACTGCACTGTGGCCACTAGACACACCAACCAGTAGCCCCTTGGTTCTGGGCAGGCAATGGGCAAGTGGGCCAGGACAGGGATGACCAGCAAGAAATCTGAACAGGAGCCTTCTCAGGTGAGGGCTCCACCGGCCTGGCATCTAAAACCTTTACTTGTGTGGCTCAGACTTTTTAAATGACTAGTCAAATGCTGTGATGTGGTAATACAGCCTTATTAGTCTCTGTATCTGTACAGTCGGACCCAAGAGAGCTCAGGAAGAGAAGCAAACAGAAAGCCTAAACTCTCCAGAGGGTTCTGATGTCTGGAGCCTTCAAGCAAAGGGCTTCAACAAGGAGTGAGGAGGCAGCACTGTGGCCCAGTGAGGGGTACCTAGAGCCCTTCTTCTGTTAAAGACCCACTGTTAAGACCACTACAGCCACAGAAAAGTGCCACCAATAAAGATGACAACTTTGCCAGAGGCAAAAGGACCTATAGTCTAAACTGCCCTTGCCCCACGCTGGGCATCTAGGCCAACAGAAAGTCACCAGCCCTCTGGGAGGTTGCAGAGGATGCCAGAGCAACCATTTTACTGTGCAGACGAAGAGGCAGGCAGGGAGGGGAATCTTTTAAGCACTTCCAGAATAAGTAAAACCTCAAGACAGTATAAGATGGCTCCTTCATGCAAGAGCACAGAGAATAGACAACTTGCTGGGCTCTGTCACCTTTCCTTGGATGTTCATGTGCAGTGAGATCGTTTGCTACTCAGCACAAAGAGGCTGCTCTGTTAAAAACAAAACATTCTCAAGTTACCTGCTCAAACCCCATGAGTACCAGGTAAATATGCAGAGGGAGGCAAGGTTGTCGAGGGCAGCCAGGAACGGAAAGGGGGCCACCCCAACTTCCATCCTCCCAGCCTCATCTAGGCAGATCAAGGCTCCAGGACACTAGGCTCTGCAGATCAGGGGCGGTCTCCTGCCCTTCTTCCCTCTTCCTCCACAGCAGGAGAATATATGGGGCTGGCAGAACTGGCGTAATCTTACCATAGGCTCCACAACAATAGCTGCCTTCACTTGCTGAGATTGTCTGTCCCTAGCCTCCCACGCCGCTGCCCTCCTACTCTGCCTGTCCTACTCCTCAAGCCGCCCTCTGCAGCTTCAGCTCTGGCTTCATAGACTCTCTGTGAAACTGAGTCAGGACAGACCCATCTCCTAAGTCCCTTCCATCTCTCTGCTTCAGTGTCCCAAGATACTCAGGATGAGGTAGAGCTGACCAGTCACTTTTCCTACTGGCCTGTACACCCACTGACCTGCTCAACCATGTGGCCTACCACTGCTGTCCACACAAGGAGTGCCAGTGGTCACATGGACTGGACTAGAAAGGGTGAGTGCCTGCTGGCCTGTGTAGGTCTCTGTTCCCAAGTCTCCAGAAGTGCAGCTGCCACCATCCTGTATGGGAGGCTGCTAGCCCAGTAAAATGACCAACTCTGAGGGGTGGAAGACACCCAGGAGAACCCCAAGTGAGTGAGTCATACAGGTGAGCCTCTGATCCGTCCAATCTCTGCTCAGGGCTCAGTCACAAAGTCAGCTTTTTCTTTAGCCTGTCCACCCCCAATCCTGTCAACAGAAGACTCAACAGCATCTTTTTATTGGTGGGACTGGGGTTTGAACTTAGGGCTTTGCACTTGCAAAGCAAGTGTTATACTGCTTGAGCCACACCTCCAGTCCACTTTGCGCTAGTTATTTTGAAAATGGGGTCTCGTGAACTATTTCCCCAGGCTGGCCTTGAACCTCAATCCTTCCGATCTCAGCCTCCCAAGTAGCTAGGATGACAAGCATGAGTCACCCACACCTAGCCGACAGCATCATTTTTGGGTAAACAACAAAAACAACTGAGAGCCATATGGTGCATGCCTATAACTACAGCACTGCTGAAGCAGGAGGACTGCAAGTTCAAGGCCAGCCTGGATTCCACGGTGAGTTTTAGGCCAGCCTGGGCCCCACAGTGAGTTTAAGGTCAGTTTATGCTACATAGTGAGACCCTGTCTTAAAAAACAAAAACAAAAACAAAACACTGATGTACTTTCCATACAAGAATGAATATAGAATTTTTAAACCTGTTGAAATCACCGTAAGAAGAGGACTAAAATAGAAAGAAAAATAAATGATGATAAACCCAGTTTGGGTTATAATACATATATACATGGAAATGTCAACAATGAAACTCCTTGCATAGCTATCTTATACAAACAAAATGTCTTTTTCAAAAACAGAGAACAGTAAGGTAAAACAGGTCCTGTCTGGGGGTAGGGACTAGGGGAGGGAAGAGGAAAGGAAAGAGTATAGGAGGGTGAATTTTGTGGAAATATTATATACTCATGTATAAAAATGGAAAAATGAGATCTCTTGAAACTTTTCCAGGAAAGGGGAGAAGGGGAGAAAGAAGAATGATGGAGGGTGGAGGAGGTGACCTCAACTATGATACATTGTAAGAACTTTGGCAAATGTCCCCAGTACAACACACACACACACACACACACACACACACACACACCCTGTAACCCTAGCTACTTGTGAGGAAGAGATGGGAGGATCATGTTTTAAGGCCAGCCTGGGCATATAGTTTGTAAGGCCCATCTCCAAAACAACAAGACCAAAATAGGCTGGAGGTGTGGCTCAACCCATACTTGCTTTGCAAGCGTGAAGCCCTGAGTTCAAACACCAGTTCCACAAAAAAAAAAAAAAAACCTGAGCACAGCAGCATAAATTGTGCCACCACCTTCTGGGCAAGGCCCTCTCCTTGGATTAGAGTTGCTGGGGCCATAAGGACAGAGATGGTTGTAGATTCTGGAACTGAGAACTACTTAAAGCCAGAGCTGCAGGTGAGAGTGCCTCTGGGTCATGCTGGCTGTCATGTTTTGATAAGAGGATGCCAAGTTCAAAGAGAGCAAGTAACCTGACTGAGGTCACAATGAATTAAAGGCACGTCCTAACCTGTCACCCCACCCTCCTAGCCTAGTGTTCTCTGCACATCAAGGTGGCTCACTTCAAACCAGACAGCAGCCTGGCTGCATGTGACCTAACCTGTGACTATCATGGAGGGGTGAGAGGCCTCTCTATCTTTCTGTACCCATTCTTCTAAAGCTATGGTCTGTGTGAGGTCAAGATCTAGAACTTGCTCTGTTCCAGAGTGTGTCCCAAAGAGCCAGGGCTTAAACATCACCTGAGCATGACCTGCTCCAGCAGTCTGCTGTGAGATAGAGTGGGTATCAAGATCCCACGTGCCGGGTGAGTGGGTGCACTGGCCCAGAACAAGGACATGGCGCCCCAGGCAGTGGACAGCTGGGGAGCTTTTCCTTGGCCACCCTGCTCCTCTGCTTGCTTGATGCTCTAAGGAAAATGGCTGTGTACATGGGCTCAAGTTCCAGTCCCGACTGCCACTGCCAGGCGATGTACTGTGGAACAAGTCATAGTTTCCCTGTACTCCAGGCTTCTCACAAAGTGGGGGGTGATATGCAAGAGAGAGTGAGGTAAAGTGCTAGGCAGGACCTGGCAGGGGTCAAGAGGACAACTTCATGGAACAGTGATGCAATGATGGGATGATGTCCCACAGAGGAGATCAGGAAAAGCAGAGGTTTTCTTGGTCTGTATGATGGGAGGCATCCTGTAATCAATCCATAGTTAGACTGGTGTTTCTCCAAATCATTACAGGATGACCAAGGTAAACAAACTGGCAGTCCAGGTGAGCCGCAGCTGCTCCCAGAGAAAGGGAAGAAGGAGGGAGACCAGTGAGGAGGCAAAGGCAGGGAGGGTGCTAGTAAGACCCTTCAAATACTGGAGAAGGTGACATATTTACACATATCCATTTCCTTACACAAGAGAAAGGAGAAGCTCACACAAATGCATGTGAGCATTTCCCCAGGAGCCTATAACTACTATTAAGACAACAGACACTAAAAGGTCCACAGAAGAAGAAAACATGAAACCAGAGAAGAGTTAAGTTAAAAGACATTTAAGACTGCAATAAACTAAAGGGCAAGGTTTTTCTCCTTATACTTAAAAAAAAAAAAGGCTAATAAAATGTGATTAGTCCACTTCTGATAGTCAAAAATTTCAGCAAGACTAGTTTTGTTCACTGAATCAGGAAAAGGGACTAAAAAAGCATTTTCTGACACAGTTCTGAAATATTAAGGTAAAAGAAAGGTCAGGTTCTCTCACCTCCCTGATGGAGATGTTGGAGGAGAGATGAGGGCGCTGAGGAGCCTTAAACAAGGCGCAGCTGACAATGCATGCATCCGCCCAGCTTTCCTCAGGAGAGATTAGCTGTAGTGCTGGAAGCTGACTATTCTGGTGCAAGTGGCTAGAGATTCAGGAGTGCTATGTTACTTTCCAGTAAGGACCATGTTATTCTATAAACAGGTACCACCCCATTTAAATTAGAGAAAATAAGGGCTTTTATTTATTTATTTATTTTACAGATTGACCAATGAAGAGGTTAAAACCAGGGCCAATACCCATTGCGTCCTTACTAACTTGGGAGTTGGAAAGACCTGGGCTGAGGTCCTAGCTACTAGCACTGCGGTCTCAGAGATGGGTCATCTCAGGTAAGTCACCTGAGCTCTTTGGGAAGCTACTACCTGGGATAACACTCAAGATGCTGTGAGGAAGAGAAGGGTTAGAAATGTTAAGACAGGTCAAAAATGAAAAAAGAAAGCTTTCACCACAGGATTTCTTAAGAAGTGTGCTCATTAGCACATCTTTAAAAAATTTTTTTTAAATCTTCCAAATATTTTAATGAAAACTTTAAGACAATAACCTGTCAAAAAGGAAAATTGTCAGAAAGAAAACTTATGACAAACCCATGCAATAATTTAAATATAGCAAAACAAATTCAGCAAATATAGATATAATAACCTATTAAAACAAAATAAGGTTTATTTCAGGTAAAAATATTTGTTATATTAAAAACTAATCCATGCAGAAAAGATATTTTTAATCTGATAAAGGCTATAGCAAATCTCCAGTAAACATTATGCCAACAAATGGTGAATAGTCCAAGTATTCCTTTATTTATTTATTTTTATTCACTTATTCATATGTACATACATTGTTTGGGCCATTTCTCCCCACTGCCCCCTGCCTCCAACCTCTCCCTCCAACAAAGTCTCTTTCCTAATCCACAGGCACTCTGCTGTTCATGCTGACAGCACTACTGGAGAACCAAGGGCCCCTCTAGTGCAGCACACACGTTCTTGGGCACTGGCTACCTGCACGTACAAAGCCTGGCCTTGTGAGAGGATGCAGTGAACAGGGAGCAAAGGTCAGCAAATTACCACCAGCTGACTTGGACTGGACAGTTGGGTGTGGGGCAGGTCTCTATCCAGATGAGCTATAAGATCAAAGACTTTTACTTAAATAAGACAAATAATTCAATTGACTTTTGTAAATCTGAGGAGATAACTAAGTTTCTCAAGCAGATAAGAAGGAAATAAGCCATTCAAGGGAATTTCAAATGGTTCATTAGGATAATGGCTCCATTTCCCCAGCCCAGCAGCAAGCAGTCTTACATGCCCCAAGGTAAACAGACGCCTCAGAAACTAGATGCTTCAGATTCAGTGGGGAGGTAGAAAGCCATTTTTCTTTTACTCTGAAGTCAGCAGGAGGCTTGGTGGAGCATGGAGGGCAATAATGGCAAAGAGCACACAGGACAGGGGAGAACACAGCAATTCCTCAGCAGCCCACTATTCCTCTACAAGCCTTTTTGCACCACTGCCTCTGACACAGACCAGACCAGAGGAACCATGGGTGAGCTGGGGAAGATGGCACTGTACGGATCAAATGGGAGAAAGTAGTAGGAGAAGCCCCAAATACACTTGAGAAGAAGAAAGAATGTTTTTCTGGTGCTGAAGATCCAATGTCGTGGGTAACATGACTATAGCAAAAGGCAGGGAGGCAATTTATTATAATATATCATAAAGACACCCTTAATGCAGTTTTTGGAGAAATAATTATGAATGAGGCTACTAAGCCAGGCAGAAGGATGAAGATCAAACCTCAGGTACTGCCAGGCTTAAAAAGACATCAACGTAGTCATATGCTGAGACTTTAACTCTGTAATAGCAAAAGAAGCAGCAGTCTGCCTGTGTCATTAAAGGTTATCATATGTGAGAGCAAGCAAGCAATCCCAGTTAAATGCCCGTCAGTCCCATGATGATCTATAGATATAATGCAATTCCAATCAAAATTAGAGCAAGATTTTTTTATAGATAGAGATAAAATCTACGGAAAGGCAAGAGAACTAGAATAATTAAAATAAGATTTAATATAAGGTATAGTAGTCCAGACAGTTAATGGTACTAGCTAATGGTATCTGTGTATTCCAATACATAGATCAAAGGAACAGAATAGAGAGGCTAGTAATGGATCCCACAAACATGGCTAATTGGTTTAACAAACATGTAAAAGCAGCTCAAGGAGAAAGGATAGTCTTCAAACAGAGGATGCTGAAAACAATTGGTATGTAGAAAAAAAAAAAAACCCTAAAACACCTCAACTGTTTTAAACTTTACATTTTATAAGAAAATTAACCCCGAATGGATCATAGATCTAAATGTAAACTGTAAAGCTAAGAAACTTTTAGAAAAAATATAAGAGAACCTTTATGACCTGGGATTAGTTTAGCATGATCCATGAAAGAAAAAAATTGACAAAGTAGACTTTATCAAAATTAAAAACTTTTACTGTGTCAAAGACACCATTAAGGGGATGAAAAGATAAGTTACAGACTGGGAGTAAATATTCCAAATCACACCAACAGAGGATTTGTATTAGGATAAAGACTCACAAAAGTCCACAGCAAGACTCCAGTACTGCCAAAAAACAAAAACAACAACAAAAGAAAAACTATAAAAAAATAAGAAGTGGGCAAAAGACTTGAAGAGACATATCACCAAAGAGGATATAAGGAAAGCAAACAGGCACACGACATCATTAGCTATTAAGAAAATGCAAGTGAAAACCACCATAAGTTATCACTAACCACCCATTGGAATGGCTAAAATAAAAAATCCTGACAATATCAAGTTCTGGTGAGGACACAGAGCAGTAGTGTAACTCATTCGTTGCTTATAGGAATTCAAAATGCTGAGTCACTCTAAACAACAGCACCACTTCTTTCCTTTCCTTCCTTTTTCCCTCTTTCTTGTCTCCCTTTTCTTCCTTCTTTTCCTTCCCTCCTCTTCCTTCCTTTCCTTCCTCCCTTCCTTCTTCTCTCTTTCTCTCTCTTGCAGTACTGGAGTTTGCAGTCACAGCCTCACACTTGCTAGGCAGGCACTCTACCTCTTGAGCCACTCCACCAGCCCAAGCAGTTTCTTAAAGATAAACACACTTAGAATCATATGATCCAGAGGTTCCACTTCTGAGTATTGACATTAATGCAAAAACCTGTGCATAAGTGTTTACAGCAGCTGCATTCATAACTGCCCCAAAGTGGAAAAATCCAAATGTTCCTTTGACAGGAACATTTCCTTTGACAGGTGAATAAATTGTGGTACCTCCACACAATGGATTACTACTCGGTGGTAAAATTCTTCCGGATCCTTACAGAACATACCAGCAGTTACACATTGATGATTTTGTTTGCAAGATGTATCCCAGAATGATATTTCAGGGTGAAGCCTAACTAGCCCACATCTCCCTTGGCCAAGTACACTGGAAATTTCAAAAGACCAAATGTACTCCTCAGGTGCCTGGGTTTCATAAAAGGTAGAGGATGGTCCCTTCCTGCAACCACAGCAATTTCGTATCTATTTACCAGACTGGAGTTGTATGTAAAGTTTCTTTTGAAAGGATTATTACATTAGCAAAACTGGCATTGGTGGTAATGAAATATCTAGACCACAGTTGTTCAGAAGGGCCTCTACAGAGTGTGGATGATTATGGGGTTCATCACTGGTGTGTTGGACCCTCCAGCAGCTACCTCAAAGGACACTGATCTGTGTCCTCTGTCCAGGTTCAAAGCTGAGTGACATCAGCTTGATGTCCTTATTTGGTATTTGACCTTCTGGAACTCAGTGTTTTGTGGCACACATCTCTCCAGTGTAGCAGGGGTTCCTGGCCTTCAAACCTCAGCTAGATCTTTGCACCTCTGAGCTCTCTGTTCCACGCCTATAACAAATATCTTCCTTCTCTATGCTTGGGGAGCCCTGTTTTCTAGCAGTCTTGTCTTTTCCTCTGTTGGTGGCCTTCACTGGAGAGAACTCCTCATTGTCAACAGTATGGCTGATTTCTTACCTTACCTAACCTAACCTCTCAGTAACATCGGCTGCCAGTGATTACTTCTTTCTTAATAGACCTTCGCTCAGCTTTCTGTGGTTTCCACTTTGAATCTTTTGCAGGTTCATTATCTATAGATCCACGCTGGAATTCCTAAAAGTTCAGCCCTATGCTGCTATTTTTCCACCCTGTTTTTACCCAGCTTGATCTTTTTCACTTTCATAGTTTCAATTACCACCAATAAGCCAAGTCTGTCCCTATTTCCATCTCCAGCACAACCTCTCCTCCAGGCTGCAGGCTTATCTGACACTGCCACTTGAAAGTCTTACAGAGACCTTGACACCTCAAACTAGCCCAACAATAAACACCATGGCTCCTTTCCCTTGCTCCTATCCTCTTTAACAGCACTACCTGGTGCCCAGTTTGAATCAGAAGCCCAGAAGTCATCCCTGACTCTCACCTTCTTCCTAAACCAGCATATCCAATCCATCACCAAGTCCTGTTCATTTTACTTCCAAATATCACAACTGTATTAAGTTCTCTCCAACATCAGGTGTACTTGTGGTTTCTCTAAGCAGAAGCCAAAGGGATCTCTTAAAAATGTCAATTTAATATCATCTCTTTGCTTAAAAATCCTTCAGTGGCTTCCCACTGTTCACAGGACAAAGACCAAAATCTCTAAAACAAGGTCTGTGAGTGCACTATTTCTCATCTGTCCCCAACATCCCATTGCTCTCTGCCACACTGATTTCCTCTTCTAGTTTCTCAAATGAGCTCTGTTCTCTCCTGCCATTCAGCCTTTGGACCTGCTGCTCCTACAACATTTGTGCCTACTAATGCCTATTCATCTTTTAGATCTTAGCTTACACATGCACCTTCATGGGAAAGCCATCCCAGACTGTGCCAGATTGTCATCGCCCCCACCCCCACACTTACATATTTTCATAGTATTACATCTCTTAAGAAAGCAGAATGTCTGTTAAGGGAAAACCCTGAGTGTGAGAACTGGCCACCACAGAAGGTGCTAAAAGACCAAAAGGGAGGGGGGGCAAATCTAGAAATGCACAAAGTACAATTTATTTGGGACTTTCAGACAAAAGTGTTTCATGGATGGCAACAAAACAGGAGGATCCACCTCCCCCAGGCAGGAGAAAAAGGTTTATGTGCTAAGCTAGACAAAGGTGGCCTGCAGCCAACTGGAATATACATGGGCATTCTCAAAACAAAACAAAAATATTAATACTTCAATTATGAGTTAAGAAACAGTCCTGGTGTCAGTGGCCAGCACAATATGCAAGGCTATCTTAACAACTTTGTTTGTTCTATATGGTTTGGAATGTGTGCCAGGGTCACCTGGTGAGCAAAAATGGTTACAAGAAGAGAGCTGTAGTCATGTCAAATTGGATTATCGTGTCGTTTACCACCTGTAGGATTATTTAATATCTAGTTCCCCTCCTAGATTTTTTAAGAACCACAAGGGCAAGGATTGGTGTGTATTTTGTGTGCTCTGTCACGACTGGAGCTGTTCAGTAAGTGTCCACAGAATGAGTGACTGTCCCTGGCCAAGTCAGTGGCTCTGAAGAACTCCCCCGGCTGACGCAAGGCACTGCTGTGATAAAGACTGGGTAAAACTTCCTAATCTGTGACCACAGTGGGGTGAAATTACTTTCACCAAGTAAAAATCCAACTGCTTAAAAAAGGAATCCATTCACAATTGTAGGCATTAAATTTATAACGTGGGGCTGATGGAGTGGCTGCTTAGCAAGGGCAAGACCCTGAGTTCAAACCCCAGTACCACCAACCCCCTCAAACAAAAACAAACTTATAATGTACCTAATTTTAAAAACCAACAAAGGATATGTCAGAGTTAAAGAAAATTACAAGACTTAATTTGTGGACATAAGACAAAAACAAACTGAGATGCCCTGGGGTGTAGCTCAGCAGTAGAGTGACTGCCTAGCATGCACAAGGCCCTGGGTTCCATCCGCAGCACTGCAAAAAACAAAACCAAACAATGAACCAATGAGGGATACCTGGTTTGTGATAGGAAGTATTGTAAATATGTCAATTCTTCTCCTAGTTACTCTGTAAATTACATGCCATTCTGATCAAAGCCAAACATAGTTTTCTGTAGAAACACACACATTCTAAATCCAGAATAAAGAGTAAATGGCCAACATCAGCAAAGAAAATTAAGAAGAATATGGGGTATATGTTTATATGTGTGCTGGAAGTAGGGTGGGCACTTACCATACCATATTTCCAGATTCTAGCTCATTCTTAGATGGGAACTTGGTAGGTGACAAATCTCATTTCAAATTAATGGGAAAGGATGACTATGATATTGTGATACATATTTTAGTTTTCATTCATGGTTCCTGGCTCATTAACACCTTCCTCAAGGCAGGCCATAGAAACTGGAAGTTCTCTTCTTCGAGGTCATAGAAATTAATCTTCCAGTCTGGACCTGGCCATAATGACATCCTCTGCCCTACCTTGTCTGACAGATCATAAGAGAGGAAGGAATGCTGCACAGAAGCCAAGAAGAAGCTAAACAGACAGGCCTTGCTGGGTTTTTCCACTTCATCCATTAGCATGAACTCATACCCTCTATCCTGTTACACTTCTCTGTGGCGCTCCATGCTCCAGCTCTGCCTATGCAATGAAGTCTACATAAACTGGAAGAGGTCAGCGTTCAGAGAGCGGGACATGCAGATTCTTGCAGGGTGGTGTGCTTGGAAAGAGGGCTCAGAAGCTCAGCACCCAATAAATGGATGGAATTGGAGAACATCATTCTGAGTGAGGTTAGCCTGGCCCAAAAGACCAAAAATCGTATGTTCTCCCTCATATGCGGACATTAGATCAAGGGCAAACACAACAAGGGGATTGGACTATGAACACATGATAAAAGCGAGAGCACACAAGGGAGGGGTGAGGATAGGTAAGACACCTAAAAAATTAGCTAGCATTTGTTGCCCTTAACTCAGAGAAACTAAAACAGATACCTTAAAAGCAACTGAGGCCAATAGGAGAAGGGGACCAGGAACTAGAGAAAAGGTGAGATCAAAAAGAATTAACCTAGAAGGTAACACACATGCACAGGAAATTAATGTGAGTCAACTCCCTGTATAGCTATCCTTATCTCAGCCAGCAAAAACACTTGTTCCTTCCTATTACTGCTTATACTCTCTCTTCAACAAAATTAGAGATAAGGGCAAAATAGTTTCTGCTGGGTATTGAGGGAGTGGGGGGGAGAGGGAGGGGGCTGAGTGGGTGGTAAGGGAGGGGGTGGGGGCAGGGGGGAGAAATGACCCAAGCCTTGTATGTACATATGAATAATAAAACAATAAAAAAAAAGAAGCTCAGCACCCTTGTCCTATACCATACCTCACCCTCTCCTTCTCTTCATCTGTGTCTTACATCTGTAAACATGTTTCCCTGAGCCATTCAAGCAAATTTTGAGTGAGAAGTGGGTAAGACAGCCTGGGACTTAAGCTTAGCATGGGGGGACTTACACAGTTTTAGGGACTGAGTCCCCAACTTACGGGATCTGATGCCATCTCCCAGCAGGCAGTGTCAGAACTGAACCAAACTAGAGGACGCTTGGCTGGTGTCCTGTCTGCTGCAGAACTGAGTGCTTGCTTGGTGCCTAAGAAAATTTCCCACATGTCTGCTGTAGGAAGTGATCTGTTTTAACAGCATACAGGAGAAACTGAGCCAGAGTCTCAATGACCTAAATAATGAGTGAGGTGGGAATTATCAAAACAGAAAGTTGAGAACCATCATCAAAAATAAATTCAGGCTGGGTATGGTGGTACATATCTGTAATCCCAGCACTTGGGAGGCAGAACCAGGAAGTTGATGAGTTTGAAGCTAGCTTAGGCTACTTAGCAAAACCCTCTGTTCCATTAAAAAAAAAGAAAAAAATTCAGGTGAACTAAAGACGATCTGTGAAACTATATTTTAAGGAAAAAAAATACTGATATTAATTACCTTGGAATACAAGATAATTATTTTGAAAATGATTTTTTAAAGACTAAAACACACAAAGCATGAAGGAAAGACTGATAAACATGACATTTAAATTTTTTCAAACTAGAACCAGGCTTAGTAGCTCACATCTATAATTCTTTCTACTCGGAAGGCAGAGATCTGGAAGATCAAGGTTCTAGACAACCCAGGCAAAAAGTTCTCGAGACCCCATCTCCATCACACCAGGTGGTGCATGCCTGTCTTTGCAGCTACATGGGAAGTGTAAAGAGGACTGTGGTCCAGGTTGGCCGAGGCATAAACATGAGACCCTATTCAAAACATAACTGAAAAGGGCTGGGTGTCACTCAAGTGGTAGAGCAACTGCCTAGAAAGTAAAAGGCCCTTAGTTGAAACCCCTGCACTGCTTCCCTGCCGCCCCAGTTTTTTTTCATACTAAGGGTTGGGGCAGAGCTCAGTGGTAGAGCCCTATGCTTAAGGCTCAGCACTGTGTTTTTTTGCCTTTTTTTTTTTAAAACCACACTAAAAAAGGAAGGTTAAGAGTTTGGTAGGAAGAAGTTATCTACAAGCCTATGAAACTGATTAATATTAGTGTGCAGCATAAAGATTTTCATACAATAGGAAAAGACAAACCAATAGAAAAACAATGGCCTAAGAATATGTATAAACAATTCACAAGATATGTACAAAGAAACTGCCCCAAATTTATATTTTTATATTCAAGGTAAGGCAAATTAAGAGAGAGATACCATTTCACACCTACTGTAATTGCTAAAAAATTTAAAGTCTGCAAATTAGTTTTTTTTTTTCAAAGAAAGGAAAAACTTGAACTTGTGTAACTCTAGTTGTTTATTTCAGTAAAAGGAGGCAGCAGGGGCTGCAGGGAGCACTCAGATCTTAGCTGCTCAGTCTAACTTGTTCAGGAGCCAGCAGCAGCAAAGTGCAGCACAGCAGGTAGCAAGGGGGCTCTGACAGCAGCCATCCATGTCTGTCTTCCTCTCCTGTTCCATCACATACACTGAAGGCCAGGGAGTGGGGAAAGCATGGGGGAGAGACCCGGTCAGAGGGCAGAGGGGACTTGAACAGCAGCCATCTGGCAGCACTTACCACACTAGACTGTGAGCTCCATGAGGACAGGGCAGGGGCTGCTCCAGTGTCAGATGTACTCAGCACCGTTTCCAACCATCTCTCCTTCTTCAAACTATGAAACCCAACTCAGCACCACCTTTGATGCTATCCAGAGTGACCCAAATTGCGACCCTTGATCTATGCCCCATTCCAGCAGCCTGATGTGGCAAACACTGGCTGAAAGCTTTCCACACATTCTCATTTGATCTTTACAATAGCTTGCATTACTATCATCATGGTGTAGCGCCCAGGCACCGTTAGCTGGAGTGTGAATTGGAAGAACCTCTTTGAAGGGGGATTTGGGCAGAGGGGAGACAACTTTGACCCAGAAAATCTGTATCTAGAATTTATCAGTGTTCAGGGATCTAGATAAAGTATGATTGCTGCTACATCAAATAACTCCAACCTAGCAACAACCAATGTCTATCAACTGGAGTCCAATCAGCTAAATTAAGGCAAATCACAGAATAGAATACCAAACAGCCTTTAGAACTAGATGGTTCTTCCATGTGGCCAGTGATTTAAGCAAGAAATGAAAGAGTACAGCAGCGCGTTTATTTTATTTGTACAAAATAAAATTAGTACATAAAGGATATACACACACACACACATTTCTGAAAGAATACAAGAAACTTAAGTCAGAAATGAGAAGGGGTGGAGGTTTTCACTTTGCATTTTCCACTTTTCTCAAATCCAGGCTTGATCCCAAAGCCACATTCAAAGGTGCTCCTCTAGCAAAATAAATCCTTCCTCCCTTTACACACACACACACACAATCCTTCCCTTAAGACGATCACCACAATGCAAGCTGCTCCTCTGCAGTCCCTGCCAGGTCCCACTGGTAGGAGGGTGCCTGTGTGGTTTTGGTGTGCCTGTACTCCGCCTATGCGCTCTACAAGTGCTCGCTCTAGGGCTTGTGGGGGACAGCTGGCGATGACTGACCGTGACAGGGTCTTCTCACCCCAGTGTCACTGGGCTCCATCCTACCCTGTCTCCCAACTCACTGACACATACTTGGCCCAACTCCACCCGACCTGTTGCTCTCTCACAGCCTGACTTGGCCCCTCCTGACCCCAGTCACACTTACCAGATTGGCCTCAAATACAGTTCAGACTCCCCTCAGGCCTCACTGCCTCTGTCCACCCTGGATGAACACAAGGACTCCTGCTGGGCAAACCTGACAAGCTATCACATCACCACACCTCCTTGCAAAGAGCTCAGAACCCACAGAGCCAGTGCCCTGTGAGTACAAACACCTCCCCACAACTCATGTCAGGTCCCAAACAGCTCACCACCAAGGTTCCTTTTGCAACCCCTTCCCTCTCCAGCAACACCAGCTGGCAGCATGTCAGCCTTTACCAACCCAGTCTCAGCCACTTCTCCTCTTTGGGTTTGCGCAAGGACAAAGGAGCTCACCTAACCTGCATTCTGTGGGAAGAGGGCACCAGGAAGGTTCAGTCAGTGCCACCATGGGCATCATGCAGGATCCCATAATCCTCCAGGCTACATCCAGGTCCCTGGCTCCCCTCCCTCTCCTTTCCCCAATGAATGTGACCCCCTACTCTCTTTTTTCTCCTTTCATACCCTCAGCACAGCCCCTCCATGTTGACTCCACAGGCTGCTGCTCTCCACCACTGCCCATTACCTCCACAATGTCCTTGTCAGGAATCCCAGTGCCTACTCATCTGCCCCCCAAAAGTAGTGCCATCCCCACAGTGGCCACAAAATCCCTGGGCTCATCCTCTCTTTTGACCTGCAAATATATCCTCTGCCTGCTCCAACTCAGCAGCCCTGTAATACTACTGTTAACTCTGGGAAGGGGGTGGAAGCCTCCTGGCTGTGCTGCTCCCAGACTCAGCCTCCATCATTCTTTCCTCCATCATCACTGGGCTGCAGTCTGTACAGCCTTGTGCATTTACAGTCAGAGATACATTCGGGTCCCATTTTATGGGGGAGGAAGTTGCTTCAGAGGTTACATGGTTTGTCCAAAATCACCTATCACAGAGCATTTGCATGCCAGTCTCCTGCCTCTTCTGCAGCACACTCCCACTGAGCCATGCCTAACCACTCATCATTTCGCTCCTTTGATCAAAAGCACACAGCCTCGTACCTCCTCTCACACTTGCCCCTTGACCATGGATAGTCTGTTCAGACTCCATGGATCTTCTGGGCATGCAGAGCCTCAGATGCCTCAGTCAAAACCCCTTGCAATTGCAGGGCCTGGATCAGACCTATTTGCCCCCAAGGGCAGGCTGCTTCCTAGCACAGCACAGGCCTGACTCTGTTGGCTCACAGAATCAGGGAACCTAATTCTAGGCACATGAACAGTATGAAGGCAAGTGCTTGGCAGACGAATAATCTAAAGAGAAGAATGAATTCTATGTAGTAAAATCCCCCTCGGCTTCCTGCACTAAGGCCTATAAAGCTGAATGAGGAGGCAGGAGCCCATGTGGGGTTGACTCAGAGCAAAGGCAGAGCTGCCCTGAACACTTCGGTGAGCAAGGTGTGCATCAGCTCATCCCTCCAGTGGTATGGACAGCCTAGCACAGACCAGCTCCACAAACATGTAAGACATCAAGGTTGTCTGAGACAGTGTACCCTCTGTCCAACACTGCAACTTGGAAAGAACCTAGCTGTGCTCTCCGACCATTTCTGTCCCCATCACCCCAGCCCTGCTCCTTACACAGGTGTGTTTGAGAATATCTTCCTGGGAATCTGAAATGTAGTAGGATGGAGTGGGTGGATGCAGGTGGCAGAGGCAGTAGGTTTTCATAAGATTCTGATGATGGGAAGTTCAGAGAAAAACAGGGAAGGACTCCTTCCTTACCTGATAACTATGTGTGGGAGGAGGTGATACTGTACACTTTGGTTTTCACCCACAGTCCTTGGCTTATAACTCCCTCCCTAAGGGAGGCCACAGAAACTAGAATTTCTCTTCCCAAAGGCAGGCCCTTATGAAATTCTCTGACCAACCTTGTCCAGTAGATCGTAAGACCTTCCTCTTTCCAGAGGGGCCCTGCCCCACACCCTGGATGAAGGAATGCTGCACAGAGGGCCAAGAAAAATGCTGACGCAGACCAGCACTGCTGGGTTTCCCCACCCCATCCATTAGCATTAGATCTCACCTGTTTGTCCAATCACATTTCTATGCTTCAGTCCTGCCTATGCAATGAAGTCTCCATAAAACCCCAAAGGACAAGGTTTGGGAGTTTCCAGATAGCTGAACACGTGGAGGCTCTTGGAGGGCGATGTACCTGGAAAGGGCATGGAAATGCCATGCACTTTTCTACGAACCTTGCATTATGCACTTCTATAGCCTTTGTAATATTCTATATACAAATCAGTAAATAAGTAAAGCGTTTTCCTGAGGTCTGTGAGGCACTGAAGTAAATTAATGGAAACCAAAGGGAGTTGTGGAAACTGATTAACTAAAGGTTGGTCGGAAGTACAGGTAAAATGCCTGGGGGCTTAAGATTGGCATCTAAGGAGTGGGACAGACTGAGCTCCCAACCTATGAGATCCAATGCCATCTCCAGATAGACAGTGTCAGAACTGGATTACAGGGACACCCAGGTGTCTGATGCTGTAGAACTGCCTGACTTCTGTGACCAAAGGTCACAGAAGTCTTCTGTGTTGGCTGGTGATGAGGGAGCAGAGGAAAAACAGGCACTCTGGTTTTCCTGACACAGGAGATAGCCCCAATCCAGGTCACAATTCTCAAAGACCTCTTGCCCCAATTTAATGGGATGCACCACAATGATTTCAGAATAGGAATTTTTCAAGACATATCAAACTGGATTTACATATGGAGTCATCTTGGCACGTTATCATGACCTCTTAGTCTCAACTTCCTCTCCTGTAATATTATCTGCACCCTATAGGGTTGCTGGTGGGCAGTTAAGAGAGCATGCATGTAAAACTCTTAACAGTGCTTAGCACACTGTAAAGTTCAATAAATGTTCACTGATGTTATTAGTATTAATATCATTGATATGACTATGACCTCTAATTGAGTGAAGAGTGGGCCTTCTTGTTTTTGTGTTAGGATCTCCCTATGTAGCCCAAGCTGGCCTTGAACTTGAGAGCTTTTTGCCTCTAGAGTGCTGGGATTCCAGGCGTATACCACTACACCCACGAAGAGTGGGTTGCTTGTAGACAGACCTAGACAGGGATAAGGAAGAAGAGCAAAGCCATGGGCTATTCGAGAAGGGGCCTCCAAAATCAGCTAGCCTTTCACTCTAATTTGAAGGTACCAGAGTTCCAGTGTGAGGAAGGATGTACCTTAAGCCACTATAAGGGAAAGCAGGAATATGATCAGAGCCAGGTCTCTATCGCTAAGTAGATCTATGGCAGGGGAATATAAAAATGCCGGATGGGGGACCACCAAGAAATCACAACCCCACCTATATACCTTTCCCCAACCCAATTCAAGCACATACTCATGCAGCTGCTATCACTTTTCCTTTGGCTTCAACCAAGCACATGGCCTAAGATTCCAGGTCACATCTTTGGGCAGTCTGACTCTGGGAAGCTCAGGCAAGGCCGAGGGCAAAGCAGCTTCTAAGGTCAATAGATTGGGACCTCACATTCTGAGCCTGCAACATGGGAACAATCATGAAAGCAGCCTTTTGAGGCTCAAGGGCCACATACACACCTGTACCCTGACAGGCAGGTCCATCATAATAAAAATTCACCCCACCGACTGAAGGCCCAGACATCTTGAGCACCCCACCAGGAATCCTACCCCACTGTGAATTTCACCTGCCTAGACCATCTGCCAGGCTTCAGCTTTCCATAGATCCTGAATGGGCAAGGACACCTGTGAGCAGACACGACAGCCCACCTCCAGAAACTCGTCTGGCAGCATACGCTTTAAACAACTCTTCATTCTTCTCTCCCTGCCAGAGAAATGACTGTCAGCTTGAAACCAGCCACCCAGTTCATTAGGGGGCCCTCCCAAGGTGATGCCAAAGACTCAGCTCAAAGGTGGCTAACCCTATGAAAGGTTTCTCTTGATCTTCTAAGAGGCATCTGATATGCTATCTGGTAGCCTCTTTCCTTCATCCTCTGCATCCAGAATAAACTCAAATAGAACAACCATCAAGGTAATGACTCAAACGCCATGGCACAAAGCAAGTACTGGTTCCCTTTCTCATCTCATCCAGCTCAGATCTGATACTTCTTCCTTCCCTTCTTTCTAGTCAGCTCTGCCCCTGACTTGGCCCATCTTTGTCACCTCTCAAAATCAACAGTGGTATTTGTACTGAGGGTCCAAAGATGAAAATGAATTGGCCACAGAATATCACCTAACCTGTCCCCCTCTGTCCCAGAAGCCACATGGCAGAGCAGCAGGAAAAGGCAACAGTCAGCCCAGAGAAAAGTGGAATAGAGAAGTAGAAGAGAAGAGCCTTCCTCTGCCGCTGCCTCTACCTCCTTTGCTTTGCCCAGCTGGGTCCACCTTGGGGCCTCCAGGCAGCCCCTCTAAGGGGCCTTCCTGATCTTCCCCAGCCTATCACGGCTCTTTCTGACTTGAAACTCCTTCAGCGCACTCTAATCATAATCACTCTGGAACAGCCTTATAAAGAGAAGAGTAAAACATGGAGGCAGATGGGTCCAAGTAAGTATTTAGATGAAAAGGGTAGACTCTAGGCCAGTCCATGCTGTCCAGTGTCCAGAAAAACAGGCAGAGTTGGGGCTAAAAACAGACTGTCAATTTGTATGTCAGTGCTACCTTCCTTTTCACTTGACATCAAAATAGAACAAAGAAAACAGGACTGTCTCAGAAATGTTTCTATACGCCCTCACTAGTCTCTTAAGCAACTCCAGTGCAGGTTATGGGCTTTCTCCACTACGGTTCCTGCAGGACCTAGGACATAGGGAAGATGTGAGATGGATGGGAACAGGCACACTGTCAGTCTATATACATAGCCCCAAAAGCCTTCTGGGCAGGGACAGGTGGCTACAGCAGGCAATGGCAGGGCCCCTGAGCCACTCACAAGGGTTGCACGAACCATAGTCTAGGTCCTCACTGTGTCATAGGCTTAAAGTCTACCAGGACACTGGAATTATTATTCTTAGTGCCCTTAGCTATGCAGAAGTTTGAGTGGCTCATTTGTGGTTCTAGAGAATTTCTAATAAGAAAGTAACACAGAGAACAAGCACATGCCTATTAAGACCAAGTTTCACAACTACACATCTTTACTTCCTACTGTCTGGTGAATAGAGGGACACTGGTTCCAGAAGCTCTCCTCTATGACAGGACAGCTGCATCCATCAACTCCTACTATCCCCCACATGTGCTCTTAGCTAGTGCATGAACAACCAGTTCAGCAGCACTTTCAAATGCCAAGGTATTTCAGAAAAATATTTTACTTTCATAGGAAAAATGTACATGTAAATCCAGTAATTGTACATGTTGTGTAAGAACTGGATGAAACAAGAGCAGATTATGATAGCCACCAAAACCTAAGGGATAATGCCATGCTTGCACAAAGCTACCATGAGTGGAAGACAATTAGCCTCAGCAGGTTGGTGGTATCAGGTCCCAAGAGGAAGCCAGATCTGGACACAGGACCAAAGACTAGTCCTACTCAGGTCAGGAAAGACCAGGGTCAAAGCCAGCAGGGCCCTGCACTCCTAATGAAGCTGCTGTAGTCAGATGCACTGCCTCACTCAGTGACCACTGCTGAGTGTCAAGGCTGTCACGCTCCGCAGGCATAAGGAAGCTACCAACTGAAGTATAGTCAATGAAAGGTGAAATATAAAACTGGAATTACAGCATGTTGCAAAAGCCTATCAAATATCAAAATGTGGTGTGATACCACAGGTGACCAGTGATGGTGAAGCTGGAGTCTAAAATTAGAAGGTGAGTAAAGCTGACTTTTGGTCTGAAAGTCTAGCCCTAGCAGAGACGGGT
The DNA here is from genome assembly GCF_047511655.1 of Castor canadensis. Classification (NCBI taxonomy): domain Eukaryota; kingdom Metazoa; phylum Chordata; class Mammalia; order Rodentia; family Castoridae; genus Castor; species Castor canadensis. The sequence goes on from NC_133391.1 coordinate 79,037,682, forward strand.
GATTCATCAGCAGCTAATCTTTAAAAACATTTTGTTCCTTGTGCTTTAAAAGTCTTACTCAAAAGAACTAAAAGCAGGGATTGACCAGATATGTATACTCCCATGTTAACTACTGCATTATTTACAATAGTCAAAAGGTGGATACAACCCAAATATCTATCAGTGGTTGACTACATCAACAAAAGGCGGCATATACATACAATGGGATATTATTCAGCTTTAAAAAGGAAAACTCTGACACATGCTACAATGTGGATAAACCTTAAAAATATTATGTTAGATGAAATCAACTAGTAACAGAAGGACAAGTCCTATATGTTTCCACTAATATATGAAGTACCTAGAGTAGTCACATTCATAGAGACAGAAAATAGAACGGTGGTTGTCAGGTGTTTAATAGGTACAGAGTTTCAGTTTGGGAAGACAAATGTTTTAGAGACAATGGTGTTGATAGTTGCACAATAATGTGAATGTACTTAATGCCAAAGATCTATTAAAAAACGGCTAAAATGGCAAATTTTATGTTATGAATATGTTATTATACACATAAAACTCCCATTCTTTAGTCTTATGCTTATTTTAATAAAATAAAAAGTGACTCAGCGACTGCAAACCCCCAATGTTGGTGGCCCTAAATATAAGTCAAATACTGCCATGATTTTAAGAAGGCCAAAGAGAAATCAGGAAAATGATTATTTTCTTGATTTTCAGGTACTGTGTTATAGAAAAAACATGGGGAGGTTACTTTGAGGGGAGCTGAGTTTTTGGAACTTGCCCAAATGGGCAGAAATCGCCAAGGAGGAAGCTGTTGGGTTTTGCCAATTAGTGTCCAGGCACAGAAAGGCACAGGTTGCTCTGTTATCGGCAATGTCAGCCCCAGCAGTCTCATTCAAATAGTACTTGCCACATTTTCTAAGAGGGCAAACACTGCCATATCACTTTTACTGAACACAAAGCATGTTTTATCTTAGGTATACACACCACAACTGGTTTCTACCCATACCAGATTCCTGTGTTGCTGATTAACAGCTCCAGCAGAAATATTTATGTGAAACAGTTCATGTTGTTTTCTTCTTCCACTGTCAGGCTTAATTTTATGACAGTAAAAAACAGTTGTTTTCTCCTGTGTCCTCAATTTAGAGCCTGGGGCACAGTGAGTTCTGAGGCCAGGGATGGTACAGGGTGACTATTCTCAATAAACAGAGTGAGAAGGTGTCCAAGGCAGACTTCACTTGTAAGAGCAATCTCCATGCCTCCCCTCTACTTCCTGAGCACACTGGCACAATCCCAGAGAAAGAAAGATCCTTTCAGGTTTAGAAAGAATTGTGTGGGCTATCTGGGCTCTTCCAAGTTATTCAGGCTTGTTGCAACAAGCCAACAGCCACCCAATGACTAAGGGTCCTGAAAACCACCACTTTACCCACTGAGTAAATGTAGGCCAAAAACTTCTCAGTGGACAGAGAGAGACAGAAGGGATGCATGGCTTGTAGGAATGTGACTGGAACTCTGTGACTGGGGGACAGGGCCAGAGTTTAGGGAAACAGTTTCCTTCATGGCCAACTCTATCAGCCTGCCAACTTGTTACTGGAATGAAGATCAAAAAAATCTCCAACGTCAAGACCAACTACCTTTCCACCAGATCAGATAAACTGCTATCATGAAAACCCTAGGATAGAAAACATAAGTGTCTCGCCCTCGTAGGTACAGCAGGTACAAAGGGAGCCTCCTATATGCGAAGGAGGCTAGAAGGAATCTTATTTCTCCCTAGCCACTGAGCAGAGTTCAGCTACCCAAATTGGTGGGTTTATTTATAGCACCACCATTTTAGAGAAACCAGAAACAGAGCAGAAGCACTTTTAGCAAACTCTGGAAGCCCAGCATACTGCACACACAACCTGGGGCATGCTCCTGGCCACTATGTAATGCTGCCCATGTCATAGCACAAACAGACCCAATCTCAATTGGAATCCCACCAAGCCACACAGGGCAGAGGGAAGGACAGACAGCACTAGAACTGAGCACTCTGGGTCCAGCCTCAAAACCACTTTCAGGATGTGATAATCTCTTCTGTCTAGTGTTTTTCGTTTCTTCATTCGTTTTTTTCTTTTTCCAGTACTGGGGTTTGAACTCATGGCCTCACACTTTTGGGCAGGTGCTTTACCATGTGAGCCACTCTGCCAGCCCTGATAATCTCTTCTGGCTTTAGTATCCTGGCCTGTAAAATTCATGTGTTTCCTCAATGCATTCTTCAGAGATTAGCTCAGTGTCTAGCAAACAGCAAATATTCACAATATGTTAGCTGCTATTGTTACTCCCAAAACAAGGACTCAAAGGACAGAGGCAGGGCTCCAATAGCTAAGCCTTCTGGAAACAACACGGGCAATTACTAAAAGTAGATTATATAAACAACTTCATTTTACACAACAAATTGAGGTATTTTTGAAGAATGAACAAGAGACAAGGAAATGGGGTAAAAGTGGTGAGTACAACTCTCTGTGGATGGCCAAGCTACTGGGTGACAATCCAGGAAAGCTGGGTTTGCTGCCTCAGTAATATTCATAACCTCACTGCCATCCTTTATTATTTACACCCACCATACCAGCAGGCTGGAGCTGGGTAGCATCAAGAACCCTTCTAAACTGGATAAAACTGTTATGGGCTCTAATGCCACTTATTACTCTATGCCCATGGCCCAGCATAGGGTGCTCAGTAGCCCGGCATAAAGAAAACACTAAGGCTGGGCACGGTGGCTTGTATTATAATCCCAGCTACTCAGGAAACAGACATTGGGAGGAACACAGTTCAAGGCCAGCCCAGGCAAAAAGTCAGCAAGATCTTCATCTCAACTAATTAAAGGGGCATGATGGTATACACCTATCTTCCCAGTTACTCAACTACACAGTAGGATGTGGTCTGAGGGTGGCCCCAGGCAAAAAGCAATACCCTATCTGAAAATAACCTAAAGCAAAAAGGGCTGGAGGTGTGCCTCAAATGATAGAGCACCTACCTACCAAGTATAAGGACCTGAGTTCAAATCCCAATACTGCCAAAAAGAAGACATCAAATGAAGGAACGAACAATTTGCTTTGTACCTATTACCTGCATTGAAAAAGCTGTTCCAAGCTTGTCTTGTAAGCAAGCTGCACATGTGGACTTAGCTGGCTACTTGACTAACAAGAAAAAGCATGAAGACCCAATTAGCCTCAGGTGCTTTCAGAAGAGTTGCTCTACTACTACTATCACCTTTTTTTTTTTTTTTAAGACAGGGTCTCATTATGTAGCCCAGATTGACCTTTAGCTCACAATCTTCCTGCCTCTGCCTCCTGAGTGGTGGGATTACAAGTGTGCACCACCCACCATACTCAACTATCATTCTACTTATGTCAGTTCAAACACTTCAAATGAGTTCTTGGCAACCCCTGAACTTTCCAGAAAGGGCTGAGGACAATAGCTGGGATCACAGCCATCACTGTATATTATAAGGAAATCTACCTAGGAGGAGATCATGGGAGAGGGCCAAGCAAGCAAAGGGGGCTCAGAATACTTAAGTCCAGATAGGTCAAAGAGAGTAGGCCTCAGAATCAACCTTCCTACAGGGGCCTGTCTGGAACCTTTCCTTCAGATCTGGAGCTCCAGAACAAGCTGCCTACAGCCTTGGGAGTTTATGGTTATCCACAGGCAGATGGAGGGTCTTAGACTGAACTCTTTTGGAGGCTCAGGGAGAAGGAAGAGGAATATTGATCCTTCATAATACACATAATACACAACACACACATATTGTCACAAGCAAAAATCCATTTTTGACCATTAAGAATTCATAATACATTCTCACACTGTCTGAAACCCTCCAAGCTGGGCAACTGCTTGTGACCTGGTAGTGTGGCTCAGTTGTAGTGTGTGCCCAGCATGTGCAAAGTCCTGAGCTTCACCTCAAAGGTCAGAGAGAACCCAGATACTATTTTTTAGAACCCCTAATGGAGATTTCTTTTTTCCTCCATAAGGCAAATGCAAATGAAAGGCATAAAAATGTTTTCTAGGCTATTCCTATGGTCTTTAAACAGGAGTGTCCCTAGGGAAAGGGTCTGGTGCTCTTTTCTGGATTTCTCCCCAGGGAGAAACTTGGATTACAATGCCCAGAACAAGAACGGATGGGTGTGTGTGTGCGGTACGGGAGGGGCCTCCACTCCCTCTCCAGGCTTCATAAAGTGTCTACCATCTCAAAGGCCAAGGACAGGTCAGGGTAATCCTAGGAACGTGTGATCTTTACCAATCAGGAACCCAGTCTGGACAGCCACTGGTGACTCCATCTATAATCCTAGCTGTGTGGGAGGCTGAGATAAGGAGGGTCACAGTTCAAGGCCAGCCTGGGCAAATAGTTCACAAGACCCCATCTCCAAGATAACCAGAGCACAATGGATTAGAGGTGTGGCTCAAGCAGTAGAGCACCTGCTCTACAAGTGTGAAGCCCTGAGTTCAAACCCCAGTCCCACCAAAAAAAAAAAAAGGAACCCAGCATGAATATGTAAGTCACCTTTGATGAGGAAAAGGCCACTGAGCCCAGCAGGAAAAGGAGGGGAGCACTACTGGTCCTTCAAAACCAAAAGGCTAGCAAAGCACCAGTGGCTCACACCTGTAATCCTAACTACTCAGGAGGCAGAGATCAGGAGGATCAAGGTTTGAAGTCAACTAGGGCAAACAGTTTGTGAGACCCTATCTTGAAAAAACCCATCTCACACACACACACAGACACACACACATAGACACACACAGGGCTGGTAGAGTGGCTCAAGGTAGAGGCCCCGAGTTCAAACTTTAGTATCACAAAAACAACAACAATAACAAAAAACACACAAAAGGCTCGAATACAGCAGCAAGCTTCCTGGCCCAGGCTGGTAAGAATTTCCATAAGAGTTAATAGGAAAAAAACCTATTTCTTAGAGAACAGAACCATTCCCCCTATGAAGCCAAGACAAGACTGAAACAGCAGAAGAGCAGTGACTCAAATATTGCCTGGATTCACTCACTGGGTCTGTCACTCTGTGAAGCCCTGGCCCCTGCCATTGCATCAGTTCAGTTTGCAGAGCAGGAAGCTGGGTCCCCTTCAGCTTTGTGTCCCCAAGTCCAGCTTTCACTGATGTAGGCGCATTGGGTTCAGAAGTTATGGTTAATAGACCTGGCATGGCCTATTTAAGTAAAACACAAGTCCTTTCACCTCAATGCAGCTCAGTTTCCTTATCTGGAAAATGGAGACAATTAAAGCATCAACCTCTTAGAGCTGTTATAAAGATTATGAGCTGTTCTTTGAAAGTCAGTGCACAGTGCCTGGTGCAAAACAGACAGACAGTAAATTGTGGCTACTATTGTTGCTATTATTCTATAAACTAAATGGATAAAGAGCTAAAAAGAAAATCTATTGTAGAGCTTTATACTGTACTGAGATTTTAAAAAATAGTAATTTTGATTCTGGAGAAGGAAAACCACAGCATGAAGTCAGTTTGAGAGTAACGTCTGAAACAGGAACTTGGTGTAAACTGACACCCACTCCTGAAGACTCACATTCTCAGGAATTTAAAATGAAAACAAAAACAAAAACAGCAGAATACCCAATGACACTTTTATGTAGCATTATATTAGTTGCAAATATATTCTCTGGACAGAGACTAATGTACTAGATAAACTGCAAAAAAGACTGCATCATAGAAAATGCGAACTGCTACCTCTGGGTAGTAAAATTGTGGGTATTTACTTTCTGGAAGAAAGAAAAAGCATTTTTTGGTGGTGCTGGGAACTGAACCTAGAGCCTTGTATATGCTAATCACAGGCTCTACTACTGAACTATATACCCCCACCCAGCTCAGGAAGATATAGTTCTATAACTTAAAAAAAATTATATTGAATGACAGAGGAGTAAATCTCATTAAGATACATTGTAAACTTACTTGTAAATGTCACAATGAAACCCCTTGGTATAACTAACATATGCTAATAAAAATGTAAAAGAAAAACTTTAAAAAAATTTTAAAGAGTGGTCAGGTTTTTCAATATGAGAACCCAGGCATAACCAGGAGCAGAAACTCTGTGGTGTTAGCAAAGCTGAACTAAGTAGACATTTGGAAGAAACCAGCCCTTTTGGCCTGCTGAAGGTTTTGGATTTGATCCTCACACTGTCACTGTCTGCTAGCCTAAGTCCTCATCCAGTGGTACAGACACCAATCTTTGCCGTCTTCATTGTCAGCAGTCTAATTATAATCATTCTGTATCACATCCCAAACTTTTAACGCATTTCAACTCTAGGGAGCCACAAGGTAAATAGAATGCAGACTTTTAAAAAAGTTAACAATTTCTACCAGTGCCACCAGTTCTCCTGAAAATGACTTCCATGAAAACTCAGGGGAGGCTTTAGAAACTGAAAAGGCTATTAGTTGTCAAGAGATTCCTTCTCAGGTTTCCCATGTGGCTAACCACAACGACCACTGGGAAGATGGCAGTAGGTGACTGTGGGCACTGTGCCACATGGGTAGCTGGTATGTCAAGAGCCACAAAGACCTGTGCACAAGCCCTGGAACTTAGGCTCCTCCAGTACATCTAACGCCTCATTTCTATTCAGAAGGGACCCTGCCACCCTGGGTGTCCCTACAGAAATCATTGTAGCACTGGTCCTGCTCTGCAGAATGGAGCTGGCACAGTAAGGTTCCAACAGTGTGCTTGGCTCCAGTCCTTCTGAGACTGATCTACTCTATCCCACCTGCATGTTATAATTTCTTTAACTGCCCTTTTACACAAAGCAGTCTTCTTTATTGCCACCAAGTAATATCCTTATTGTTTATATCAGCCAACTAAAGAAAGCTATGCAAGAAGTGAAGGGAATGTGTATATCATGTCTTCAAGATGAGGTAAGCTGTATTTGAGCAAAAGACCCAGGCTGTACCCGGGTAGAAGGGGGCTAAGAGGAACAATGAGCAAACCAGTTTGGAAGCAGTGTAAGACTTCAAAACACTTTGTTTCCCCAGCCCAGCCAGGTATGGCCAACCCAGCCTGCTCCTAGCCAGCAGGCACTGGGCATATCCACCAGTTAGCTGAGAAAATGGGATTTGCAAAGAGCAGTTGTCTTTTCATACTCCATTACCTCTGAGTTCTGTGTAAGCCAAGACACCTGAAAAGCCAAGACAGAGTGTTCTATATAAAGTACTGGACCAAAGCAGATTGTGTCTCTATCACCAAGAAGATGGAAAAAAACAAGACCATCTTTAGGAATCCAAATCTCCTTGTACTCTCATGACCAAGTTGTCTTCACATAACATTCAGGGCCAGGAGACTTAGCGCAGTCTCATGTGCGATCATCCTTCAAGTGCTGGGCCTAGCTAAGCAGATCTGTCAAGTTAAGGATTGAAGTCACAAATATGTGGCATGAAAGCCAAAGTTGCTGAAAAGTCCCTAGTATATTTACTAAATACCATTGTTATCTGCTTTCATGAAGAGTTGCAATTGAGTGCCACCAGAGAGAATGTCTTAGGCATAGAGTCCTTCCTTACCACTGCTAACAATCTGTGCTGTGGCTGATATTGGAAAACTTGGAGGATATTCCCTGATAGAATGTAAAAGAGCATAATAATTAATACAATTTGAAACTAGACAGACCTGTGTAAGTTGGAGACTCAGCTAGCTACTATTTCAGTAGGTCTTAGGAAAGTTATTTTAACTGAATTTCAGTCTTCTCATCTCTAAAACGGACACCACCAGGACTACTGTATGGATTAAGTAAAATCAAGTACACAAAGCACTTAAGATCTGATTAGAAATGGTAACATTAATCTAGTGACTGGCACTAAATTACAGAAGGCATTTAACTGGTATTTGCTGAAGGTGTGAGTGGCGGTTCCAAGGCAAAAAGGAAGACAAGGTTATAAAATTTTTGACTGATACACTGGCGGCCATATTATACATCGAGTGTGTCAGCCTCTGGGTCAGAGACCCGGGGACCATGGGTATTAGTATTCTCTAAGCCTCTGGCTCCACGTTTGTACAATTTAGGAGAACACTACTTACCCTGAAGGACTGTTATAAAAATCAGAGGACGTGTCTCTAAAGCTCTCAGCCCATTAGCAGGGACCACAGCAGAGGCTTGGTAAGTGGTCACTGCCAAGGAGTGCAGGCTCCGGAGTCAGACTGCTAGGTCTGAATCTTGGATCCACCTCTTCCTAGCTGTGTGTACATGAACAAGCTGGGCCTTCTAAGCTTCTGTTTATCTGTACAGTGGAGATAATAACCTCGGGGGTTAGTCTTAGGACTAAATGAGTTAATATGTAAAAGTGCCCAGCACACAGTAACTACTAGGCAAATATTAGCTCTATTATTTAGCTAGTATTCATTATTTAATAAAATAATTACCTAATATTAAAAGACTTGAACTCTTTTTGTTCTGATGGTTTTAATACAAGAATTGGTATAAACCTCCAGACTCTTAGTGCCAGACTGTGGAGAGGCTCAGAAACAAAGCCTATCCAGTCTGGAGGGAATTCTTTATATAGTTTTGAATTCCTGAAACCAATTCCCTCTGCAGGCCACCAGAAAAAGTCATGTATTTTTCAATTGCTGATAGAGCTGATAAGAAAGGCCTTTTCCTTCACTGGGCTCAAAAGCAATAACCCACTTAAATTTTTAATTACTCAGACTGTATGGCAATGGTTCTCAAAGGAGGAGGTCGACCTCTAGGGATCATGTGGTAATGCCTGAAGTTATTTCAGTTACCATATCTGAGGAGATACTACTAGCATTTAGTGGCTGGAGGCTAGGGATACTGCTAAACATCCCACAATGTACAGGACAACTTTCATAACAGAAAAATTTCTGGCCCAGGTATCAATAGTGCTGAGGCTGAGAAACCCTGCCCTACAAGAAAGTTGCTTATAACAAAGTGTGTGCAAGGGTATGGGGGTGGGGGATAACTACACAATGGTATCTACACTACAGTGTCACCAAATACAAATGAAATGTGCATGCAAGTAAGAACTCCCCAGGAAAGAACATGAAAATGAGTTGAGATGATGGGGTATCTGGATTATGAGTGGAATTTTTTAAAAATTCTACAAGTGTTATTAATATGTATGAACGAGAGAAAGAATGAGGGTTGGAACTCAGTGAAGGCAAGAATGCCCCCAAACTACACCTCTCAGTTCTGACTATTTAGACTTCTCTGACTGGCAGTGTTGTAACAGTGCTCCAGGCCCCTGCTATATAAGTACTCTGCTCAAACTTCAGAGTAAGGTGAGGGAGGGAAAGTGGCACAGACTTTTCTGTAAAATCAAGCCCAGAGTTTAACAACTTGATACAGTTTGTCCAGTCTCACTCTGTCCTTTCTCCTAAACACCCCTTATATAGCTCTTAAAACTGTTCTTCTTTTCATCACTTATAGTTATTGAAGAATCCAGGGGTCAAATGAAACAAGGTCTAGCATGGAGCTTTAGACTACAGGAAACACTTATTTCGTTACCTAGAGTCAAGATTGTAAAAACTACAAATCAAGATAGTGAGGTGAAGCATTAAGAGCATCTGCTAGCAAGTGTGAGGTCCTGAATTCAAACTCCAGTGGGCCAAATATAAACAAATAAAAGAACAAACAAAAAAATAAAACATAGCACAGTGAAGGACAAAAACCTAACCCAGGCTGGGAGGTGGGAGGGTACCACTGTCACTGAAATGACACATGCCTGAAATACAAAGGATTCAGGGGTTACCAAGAGCCAAGAGAGCAGTGAAGAGTTTCACAAGCCACACAGAGGAAATGGCATTTGTAAGAGCCATGTGAGGAGGGAGCCTGGTGAGATAAAGGAACTAAAACTGAACCTGGCGGGGGAAGCAGGGCCAGACTGTAAGGGGGGTCTCAAGGCCTTTAGAACACTGATCATTATTCTAAGAATAACAGAAAACCAAAGAGGGCAGAAAAAAATATTTAAATTCTTAGGTAATAGTTCCTCTGCCTATCACATAGAAGCCTAGTAGAGTGGCAAAGCCTCCAAACTAAACAGAGGCCAACAGAACACTGTGAGAAGGAAGAGGGAACAGTGTCCCTCCAAACCCAGGACCGGTAAGTTCTACTCCCCACACACTCTCTGGGGTGGGGAAATGGAAGCCTTTGAGATAACTAGAGAAATAGCTAATGGCAGAGCCACAGACCTTTTCAAGCCACAAACTTTTATGAGCCACAAACCTGAGGAGGACCACCCCACATGATGACTGTCTTCTTCTAGTTGAGGGACCAGAGAAGGTAGTTCTGGTGGCCACCAGAGTTTTGTCCCGCCTCTTCCTAACAAAAGGTAACATGTCCAGACTCACTTGCTGGGTCAGAAACCATGAGCTTTGAATTTGAAGTGCTTCATATGCATGTATTAAAACAGAATAATGAAACCTGTTAAAATTGTTTAAAAAGGGAGAGGGGGTAAGAAAGAGTAACAGAAGGAATGAATTTGACCAAAGTACATTATATGTATATATAAAAATGTCACAATGAAGGCCCTTTGTACAATTAATATAAACTAATAAAAATGAGAAAAAGAGAGAGAGAAGGAAGAAAAGAAAGAAAGGAAGAGGGAGGGGATGGGGAGGAGAGGGAAAAGGGAGGAAAAGGGAAGGGAGGGAGGGAGGAAGGAAGGAAGGGCCTTTGACAGGTTCAGCTGAAGATGCTGGGCCCAGGCCAAAAATGTCGAGGGCACTTTTCCAAAGGATTCCACCAAAAGACAATTTGAGCATTAGAAGATTCAAATGATGTGTTAAGAGATGTGAAAGGAGGGAGGAAGGTTAAACAGATTAAACAAGGATAAGCGAGGATCAGCTATAGAAAAATGTTTTGCATAACAGGCAACTATTGCCATTAAGAAGGCTGACACTAGGAGGAATGAGGAGGCCAAGAAGGAAGGTGTGCTGGAAACACAAAGCCCACTGAGCATAGCCCTTAGCCAGATGTGAAGTAGAATGGCAGCAACAAAGCAGAGACCAAAGGAGCTAGAAGTACTGAGGGAGTAGACAGAGAACAGGCTCTCAAGCCAGACACTGCTATGAGAATGCTGCTCTGCTGCTTGCTAGCTCTGACCTGGGGCAAACTGCCTTCTTTAATAGGTTGCACTCCTAGAGGTTTAACTGTTACACCAATCAAATGATAAAGGATATATAGAGTTCGGTGCCAGTCCTGACACATGACAATAACTCAGTAGATTCTGTGTAGATGAGACAAGGAGGAAAGGAACTCAAGGGAAAGCCTGAAAGAGATGCCACACAAGATGCCTTAGAGTGGTCAAAGGATATTAAGAGAAGAGAACATTCAACCAAGCAACAAATACTTGAAATTAAGTAGTGAACATAGCATGCAAAAACCCCTTCCTTCAAGGAGTTTATATTCCAGTGCGAGTGGGGGGAGGCAGCAAAGACAGTATGTTATGTAGGGAAGAGGTGGAAGGGGCCAAACAGAAGTCTGAAGGATGGGAATAGTAAGTGTAAAGACCCTGGAGTTGGCATGTTCCTGATGAGTGGCCAGGACAGCCTGAGAAGGTAAAGCAGTGACAGAAGTTAGAGAGGTGTCAGTAGCATGCTCACATAGGGCCTTGTCAGGTACTGCAAGGACTCTGGCTTTTTCTCAGTGAAATGGTAGCTATTTGGGTGTTCTGGGCAGAAAATACACAGCAGGGGTCATAAGCAGGAGGGAGACCAGTTACATGACTAGGATCACAAATGAGAGATGAGTTTGAGCTCTCCTCTTTGCTTCAGGTCAGTGGTGTCCCTCAGGATAGATCAGGTGTGACCCTCAGCAACTGGCTTCTCCTCCTGTTCTTCCCCACTCTCACCAATCCACAAGCAAGAATTTGAAAATTTGTGGGAGTAATTACAATGCCCCTCATTGCCCACTGAGGTATCATAAACTGTGTAAGGTGTATTCCTTTATTTATTCTTTACCATGGTCCTATAATCCCAATTTTATAGATAAGCAGAACTCCAGAGAATTGGAGAAACTCTACTTAAAGTCCTAAGCCAGTGTGGCGTTTGGTGGCATTAGGCAATGTCCTTGCTGGGACATGCTGTCATCTGATACCTGGCAAAGAAAAGAGGCACAGGACTTGTCCCTCCTGGAAAGAATTCCCAGGGCAATGAAACTGCTTGATCAGAGTTTCTGATGAAAGAAGGCATAAAAAGCTCAAAAAGCAGGCTGTAACTCCACACCTCAGGCCAATTATCCAGAGATGCCAGACATTAAATGTCCTTCCCTTCTGTCCTCACAATAACTGTTCAAAAGCAGCATGCACCAAGAATAGAGTGCAAAAGGAGAAATATGCCATTCTATCACCTCCCCACAATCTCTAACTTGTGGGATAAAAGAGGCCTCTCACAACATCATCTTTCTTGCTGGCCAAAAGCCTAGAAGGGCACTCCTGAAAATGCACTCCCTTTCTGTTTCTTCAAATTACAAAGAACTGTAATAGGGTCACTGGGTACTTCCTGACTTAGAAACCTGGTTCCAAGGCCAATTGGCCTTTGGAGCTCCATGGGGGTATCCCAAAAGACTGTGCTACAGTAGAACTTGTTTTATTTTAAATCAGTATGTGTCAAGAATCTCAGTCCTGACCCAGAAGAACATGTATAAGATCCCAATCACTGGACTCACAAGAGTTACAAAGTTTTCAAAAGAAGGATCTTAAAAGGAAAGTGGTGAGAGGAGCAGACACCTAACCTGAATTCACAGACACCCTTTGAAATGATAACATTTCCAACACGTTTCTACTGAGTGTATATGCACTGGGCACTGTTCCAGGAGCCATGAAAACTGAGATGAAGGACAGAAGAAATTCTGCCTTCATGGAGTTTCCAAAGGAAAGCAGAGCACATCAAAGGTCTAAATCCAACTTTACTACAGTCTACCTTTGTCTGTCATGAAACTGGTGTCTTGCTGTAACTACTAGGTAGTTTTGTTTTGCGTGTTTGTTTGGGGGAATGATCCAGATAAGGGAGGGAAAGGGCTGGAAAAAGAAGTGTTTTCCTCTGGTGGGTGTCAAAATTTCTGCAGAATCTGTGCTGGATCATGGCAGTGCAGCCCAATGAGGAAAAATGCTTAGTTTGGAATCAGGAGCATTTTATCCTAGCCACAAGCCACTAAAGGTCTCTAGGTTTCAGTTTGAATAAAAGAGAAGGTTGGCTTAGTAAGGAATGGTAAATGGGTTCATCTTATCTAATAAGTCAAACCTATTCATAGTGGCTCAAGCATGCTTAGGTAAGGATTCTGAAGACACATTCCTGTGTAGCAGAAAGAACCATAATCAACTAGTGATGTCTGTTATGAGGCCAGAAGCATGATTAACCTAAACAGTCATCTAAAGACTCTTCCATTTCTCAGTGAAGTACCTAAGTCATCTTAATTTTTTTTGTCTGTACTGGGGCTTGAATTCAGAACCTTGAGCTGGCTATGCAGGCACTCTACCACTTGAGCCATGTCCTCAGCCCAGGTCATTTTAATTTGGTGATAGAATTAACCCCCCTGCTTCTTTCATGACCTTCTAACCAATTCATAGAACTTTCCTTAAAGACAGATGGTCTATTTTCTGATGCAAGATTACAGATGATATTGTATTCAATTTCTCACTTTTAACAGTCCTGTTACTATGGTATGTTCAAAAGAATCTAGAAATCGTTTTGTCATTTAGAATGTTTCACTGACCTCTGTGGTAGTGCTTCCAAAGATCTCCCATCCCATATGCCATTTTTTGAAATGACTCTATCAACTCCCCTATCAAGAAGTGAAGTCTACTTCTTTCCCCTAGAATCTAGACTAGAAAGAAATGTGGCTGATTTGACCAAAAGAGTAGGACAGAAATGAAGTTCTCAGACCTCTGAGTCTAGGGGGCATAAAAAAGCAGGAAGAGACCATTGTATTATGGTTCTGTAAGGTTTGGGGAATCTGAATAAAAAATATAATACATGCATCAGTGATTGCTAGGGGATAGGGTCGGTGATTATAAAGTGTTAATACAAAGGACTTTCTTTTGGTAATTGGAACGTCTTATATCCCAATATACAAAAATCTATCCACATGAGAAAATTAAAGAACTATGCAGCAGAAAACAAAACCAACCAAGGCCAGCCATTGTATGTAAAAACTGGTAGAATCCGAATAAGGTATGATTTTAAGTTAATAATATTTTACCCGTGTCAATTTCCTGGCCTGAAAGCATACCATGATGATGTAACATTGTCACCGGGAGGGGGCGGGGAGGCTTGGAGAAGCTAGGTGAAAGGGACATGGGAACTCTGTACTATTTTTGCAACTTTTTGTGGGTCTTAAACCATTTCAAAATAAAAAATTTAAAAGTAAAAAAAAAAAAAGCATACAGAATCATTTGTACTATTTTTTTTGCAATGTTTCTATAAGTGAAATTATTTCAAAATTGAAAGTCAAATAAGATTTTGCTTTTTTGTGGTTGTTTTTGCAGTACTTGGGATTGAACCCAGGTCTCGTGCAAGCTAGACAAGTGCTCTACCATGTGAGCCATGACTCCATGACTCCAGCCTGAAGGTTTTGCTTTTTTTTTTTTTAAGGAAGGCCTGACAGGTTCCACTTTGCCACTCTACAATAGAAGGGGCCCAACTATCCTGAAGCTGTACTGACGGGCCTCAGAGAGAGGGATAGAGAGATAGGAAGAAACAAAGGGAGCAATATTCCAGCCACAAGATGTTTCACTATCATTTTAGTGAGATGTTAGATATGTAATTTGTTTTTCTTTTTGAAATTGAGGTAGTTTCTTGTTAAAAGGAACCAGAAGTACAAGATTCTACCAAAACTGAAATAGCTGAAAGAATATGGTTGAACTGAATCAAATCTTTAAGGGAAGTAAGAAGGTCAAATAAAGCCATAAACGCACAGAAGCCCAAGACTGGCTAGGAGCACACATGGGGATAAGAACATTTCTATCTGGTATCTTTGCAGCCCTCCCAAAAGTCAGTCCACCATCATGCTCCATCCCTCTCTCCCTCTGAAGCAGCTGACGAACCAAATGGCTTTTCTCTCTGCACTGCAGGTGTAAGTCAACCCACAGTTGGGTACAATACAAATCCAGTGGGAAAGTCTGTGAATCTTACTGCAGGATAACCATATACTTGACCTAGTACACTGGTCCATATTCCAGCCCCATCAGATGTCATGTAGAGAAGAGATGCATTAGTCTCTCAGATTTAAGATGGTCTGTGGCATACTAATGGATTCCCATATATCTTAGAACTAGTAGAGAGTTTCCCCTTATTTTGTAGGAGGTTTTCTGGTCTCTGAAACATCTATCTACTCTCAGAGTCCCTTTTTTGGTCTATTTGGATCACTACCTTCCATCTTGGAGGCTTTCTTTACTCAGGTGTCTGGTGATTCTCTATTGCTGGTTAATAGTTAAGGCTAAGTTTATATCATTTGTAGCCTTAAAAATTTTGGCTAAAACAAATGGTGAAAGCCAACACTACCACCATAAGAGCAAGGTTGACTGAATTCAAGTATTAAGGAGCTAACCTGGGCATAAAACATAAATTAACTGAGTTTGGAGAGAGAGGAGTTACTCTGAAAGAAGTCCATGCATGGTACAGGTGAAAGACATGGAAGGAGTAAATTATACTGGAAGTGTGGTATGGCTAAAGACAAGCTTCGTGGAGGTGACATTTTACCTTGATCTCCAGGGTATGTAGGGTAGAGTGGGACAAAGTGGGACTGAAGGGTAGGGAGTGAAGGAGCAGTATGAACACAGGTAGAGTGCATGGACTAACATGACAGGTCAGAGGCTGGATCTATTATGTTCTGCTTAAATGATGAATTTTAAACTGATGTAGTTTTTGGATGAGATACCTGGTAGTCTTGGGAGTGGATATATTCTGCATAGAAGAGAGTCGAGAGAAAGGACAGAACGAGGTGATTGTCTGCATAGATGACCAATAATTCCTCTTAGCCTGTATTTACATGCCCTTCCTCTGATCAAGTAGAAGTCAATTTTATATAAATGTGGATCGTAGCCACTATTTGTTATTCATAATTACCAAAAAGAAACAGTCCAATTGCTCATGGTCTCATGAATGAATATATAAAATGTGGCTTAGCCATACAATAGGTTTCCCTCCTTCCTTCCTTCCTTCCTTCCTCCCTCCTCCTGAGGACTGAACCCAGGGCCTTGCACATGCTAGGGAAATGCTGTATCACTGACCTACATTCCCAGCCTTTGTTTTTTTGAGACAGGGTCTCACTATGTAGTCCAGGTTGGCCTCAAACTCACAATTTTCTTGCCTCAGCCTCCCCAGTGCTGGGATTATAGGTATGTACCACCATGCCTGGCTGTCTACCTTCTTTTGTTCATCAAGGCGCTATCTTGATATTTAAGCAGAAAACCCAGAAGCTGAGATTTTGGGGAAATCCCCCGAGGTCACAAACCTGAATGCAACTACTCTGGTGCCACTGGTTATATTTCTGCGCTCTTTTAAGCATGTACTATAAACACTGTTACAACGAAACAGAATCTTAGATTGTAAAAATTTTCCTTCAAGATAAACTAAATCATTTAAAAGTACTCAAATACTCTATTCAATCTCCAGAGGCTCTGATTTGACAGCATAATCTTTTCCACATTGAGTTCAAAATTCCTACTAAGCTTATTTTTCTTCCATGGAATCCACCTATTCTAAAAAATCCCTAATTCTGTTATTGCTTTAGTAGGAAAATTTCTCAACTTTTGGCTAATTTACTCAACTACCTAACCCTATTTAAGTGTTAATTTAGATGAATATGAATCAGTTCAAAAAACCTTAATGAGAGGTGCAGCAATAAATTATAGGTACAGATTTTAAACTATCAGGATTCTAATCTAGGATGTGACTTTGGTATATAATTTCGTTCTACTCTATACCTCAATTACCTCACTATAAAATGAAAATAAGCTCAAGGGGGGATTGATGCAAGGATTAAATGTTAATATACAGCAAGTTCTTAGGAGACCAGTTGGCAAATAATAAGCATATGGTAAGAATTAGCTATTTTAAAAAGCCTAAAAATAAGAATGTAACTATTCTGCAAAAAAGAAGTGTTATTAAAGTCATCAAGACATGTAGCACAGTGCTTTTCAAGATGTTTTATTTTGAATTCTACACTGGCTGATACTTTTTGTAAAAGCAAGATTATATGCTTGGATGTGTTCTGTCAAATTGCTCTAAACATTTTTAAGTGTTTACTCTTATTTTCTGTATACTCACCATAGTCCAATAAGCATTCACTATTGGTGACTGGACTGAACTTTGAGTAGCACTGCTCTAGCACACAGAAGGACTCAGAAAACAACTGAAGACTCAACTAGAAGTTTAAATGGAAACATGAAAACATTTAATAAAGAAAACCAACCCTAACAGCAAGAGGATGACTTGAAGGATCAACAAGATAACAGATAAAATAACTCCAGCAGGGTTATTTTCTGCCAAACCTGAAAAATAAAACTAGCTGCCACAACAAGACCCCAGCTGGTATTTCCCCCCACCAGTACTCTAAGAGTTGGCCCTCAGACAACATGTGGCCAGTAAGTCATCAGCCCAAGAAGGGATAAAAGGCAGAAAGGAAGAAGGCTTAACTGACCCAGACCTCTTGAGTCAGAAGCCACTCTTAGCCATTACCACCAAACATCAACCCTAAGTCATAAGGGCCAGGCAATTTCTTCTCTGCAAAAGAAAACATTTAAATATTTTCTTTGGTGATATGAGACTGTACATATACATACCCACATATTTGGACACCTACCTGTGGTCTTAGGAGGCTCCTGAGGTCCGCCCTGCCAGCCATATTGTGGATATCCTTGATAGGGGTACCCCTGAGGAGGTGGTGGGTAGGGCCCCCCCACAGGCCCCATTGGTTGTTGTGGATAAGGTGGGTATGGAGCTGTTGGGCCTGGGCCTGGATATGGTGGAGGGTTCTCTGGGTTCATCAGGGACCTGCAAAGGGCACCTAAGAAACAAAAAGAATGGAAATTATTTGCATTTAACCTATGAAAATCATTAAGGAAAAAAATTCCAACCCACGAGATCATTTACAGAATGCCTTACAAGCGTCTCAAGACTCTTGCAAATTTTTAGCTCTACCTATTTTGGTTCCTTCTCATATTATAATTGGCAACTATGTTATCTATGTGATATTTGCCTTTTGTCTGTCCCCCCTGCTAGACTGTAGACTATTAACAGGAGAGATCAAGTAAGTTTTAGACCATCACTATATCTTTAGAATCTTGCACAGTGCCTGTACAGGGCAGGCCTCTATATGAATGTGCTGAATAAATAACAAGATATTTCATCTTAAATTCCATGAAACACCCATAAACATGACTGGAAGCTTCAATCAAGGTTGCAACCACTGCCGGTCTTCTAGGCACTGGGGTGATCTGGTTCTCCCCAGATGCACCACTCTGAGCAATTGGGCAGAGTTGCCTATAGAGAATGCTGAGCATCTCCTCTGACCATCCAGGCTCCCAGGACCCTAGACAGCTAACTGGGAACCCCCACACTTATGTTTCAGGTTCCTGTCTTTGGTGGTTTGCTTCTGTGAGGGAGACTGTGGCTCCCAGCTCCCAAACCTGTTAACCATTCTCTTGATTGGACTTGAAGCTTTGAGGACCAGCATCTCGTTTCCATGTCTCTATAATCTCCACAGTGCCTGCCACAGTTACTTCCAGATTAAAATCAAACAAACCACAATTGGGTATGTATGCTAATACAAAGTATACAATACAAAGTGTACACTCCATATAAGACTCACTTAAACATGATGTCCTTGTTCATCATATGCAATCAATAAATTCATAAGTAACTTTACATGAAGGACAGAATAGTCATAAAGCAAGGTTCTGTAGAAAATGTGGATCAAAGTAACAGTGGAGTTTGCTAGTTACCCACACAACATCCATACTCTCCCTTCCGTAGTCAGATGTCCAGTTAGGCATCCTTCCTACAGCTCATGTGCTTCAGGGAAGCTCCTATCCCAGTTCCAGGGGGGTGTCTAAATTAATCCAGGTCACCATCTCCCCTTTTTTCATCACAACTGATTCAAGGATCCAGGACTAAGTCAATTGCAAATGGAATCCCTTGGCCACTGGGATTGGTTCTGAAGTAGTTTGAGCAGTAAAAAGCTCTCCTAATATTCCCACCCAAAACAGGCACACACAAAGTCTAGAAAGACAAGGCCTACAAAGCTGCTGCCAACCAATATGCACCCCTGTCAGCCTTAAGAAGAAGTAGGCACTTCAGAAAAGCAGAGCAGAAACAAAGAAAAAAATAGAATTCCAGATGACTTTGTAACAGCTCATAAATCAAAGACTGACTCCCAGACTAACCCAACCACCTCAATAGTTTCCAGTTCTGGGAACCAATGGTAAGATAAGCTAATGTTCCTTTGTAAGTTAACATCTAACCAAACATACATTTATGCAGCACTGATTCAGTGTTGGACACTGGGCTCAGTGTAGGGAATAGACATCAATGTGCCTCAAAGCCTTCCCTTGGACAAATGACTTAAAAGACAAATAAAAAAACAATAATTTTTAGAAAAGGTAGTAGACAGATTGCTAGAATAGGGGCTAACTCAGCACAAGAGGTGGGTGTGGAATCAGGATGGAATCAGGATGGCTTGAGGGTCCCTATTTGACCACATCTGCATTCTGTCCTTCAAAGACTCTATTTTTCCAGGGCCTGGAAGGGATTCAAAAAATAACTAGACTTCTTGCCCTTCTCTGATCTCTGATTAATGCCAATATGACATCACAGCTTGATGTAGCAAACCTTTACTCTTACTCCAACACAAAGGCTCATAGTGACTAATATTACAAGCATCACCTGAATCTGGACACAGATAAATGCTTGTTATTTTTACACTTTATCTTTTCTACCAGAAACACTGTGGAAAACATAGCAAGTCCTGGTTAACACAGAAATCAGTCTCATTAACCCCTAAATGGCCATTCCATTATTTACTTTTATCTTATCTTTATTTTTGCCATACTGGGGATTAAACCCAGGACCTCATACATGCTAAGCAAGTGCTCTACCACGGAGCTACAATTTCAGTCCCCATTATTTATTTTTAAATAACAGAAGTAGAGCACAGACATCATAACTACTCTGTCCTAAAACTCAGTGTTTGTAACCGAATTTCATTAAAATAGTTTAACTTGATCAATCTGGCAAGATTGTGTAGTAACGATCACTCTTCCTCTAGGCAAAGTTTGAACCTGTATTCCTCTGAAGATATTGCTCTAAGAACGATGAGGAATGAAGAATAAGAGTATAGAACTAGAACAACTTCAGACTTCCATGTTTCATAACTTTTCTTGATCCATTTGTTTGCTTTGATTCCTCATTATCCTGCATAGTTCTCTCATTGGGGCCCTCAAAACTCTTCCAAGTGTACAAGTCCTCCCCTACCCCTTATCCCTCAATGATGTTTTCTCCTCATTGTTGGTATGTACCTTTCTCCCTTTGTTTGAGGAATCATGTAATGTTTAGGGAGAAAAAGATCCTGTCTGTTATTCAGAAAGGCATTAAACCACAAGGATGCTTTAATAACCATGACCCCCTCTCACACATATACTCCTTTCCTGCATTCTAAAAACAGATGGCCATCTTAGAGGAATAAAGATCTCAATCTATTCTTAGAGGAATCTATTCTGTTTCCTCTAAGCAGGAAAAAAATCCCTGTAAGGGAAGAGCAAAAGTCACAGAAGCATCTACACAGGATCAAAGATCCTAAAGCTAGCATGTGAAAAGCAGGACTCACCCAAAGGTAATCAATTGTTCCCAAGCAGGCAAAGAAGCAAACCAAAGTAAAAAATGATTATCTAACACTGATATGGTCTGGTACAAATCACACCACATAATCAAAATACAAATGAGTTTTAAATTTAAGGTATGATACTGAACTTTGTAAGATGACTGATTTCCCTTATAAATTTGGTCAGGTAAAACATAAATCCTACTGCAGTGGAGTGGTGCACTAAGGATCAAGTGTAAACAGTGGAAATTGTAGCATTAAAGACACATGAGAGCGCTAAAAAGGACAGCTCAAACAGCACAGCAGCCACGCTCCATTAATAGACTACATTGATCACTGCTATCCCATGATCCCATTCAAAACACTCTCAAAGTCATAGGATTATCAGTCATTCAACCATACTGTAAAAAAGGCAGAAACTATTCTTTATGAAAGTGGTTCACAGATATAAGACACTATAAGACCTCATCAAAGTAGAGACCCAAGAAATAAAAATAATAACAACTTCGAAATATATTGTTAAATTATGATCTACTGGGTGGGCACACTGACATTGCCTCTACAGGAGGTACAGTAGAGAACTTTCCTCCAGAAAAATGGAACAGTCTCATTGGGAAAGAAATTACAGATAATAATACTTGAAGGGATGCCAAAGAAATGTCTCATCCAATTACCCACAGGAAATCCATGCACACAGAACTTGTAATTGACTTTTTATTGCCTCATACATAAATGAATGAACAAATATTATCAGACACTGGAAGAAAGCTCCAACATAAAAGACAGATCAAAACAAAACAGGGAAGAGGAAAAAAAAAAACCTAAATGTCCAACAAAGAAAAAAACTGAATCAATTATGGTGTGTCTATGTAATAGTTGTGGGGCACAGGGGAGTGTATTTTTCTTCTTCTTTTCTCTATTTCTGTGTGTATGTTTGTTGCTGAGTATCAAACCCAGTACCTGGTACATGCTAGGCAAGTACTCTACCACTGAGAAATACCCCTAGCCATCATTTTTATTTTGTGCTTTTGAAATACAATGTAACACTGTATAAGAAAATTTTAAAACCCATATAGTTAGCATGATCCCAACATTCTTTAAAATAAATACTGATAAGTAGATCAATGTAATAGAATGAAGAATCCTAAAATTCCACACGGTTGAGTCATCTAATTTAACTGCCACTGCAATTCATAAAGGAAAAGGTAGCATTTCCAATAAATAGTCCGGATTAATTGGCTATCCTTGTTTGTATATGAATGAGGGAATGAACTTTGATCCCTACCTTATACACAGACAAAAAAATTTAACTTGCAATATCACAGACCTATAAATAAAAACTAAAATAACCAAACTTTTAGAAAAAAGCCTATCATTTACTTGTGTGTTTGGGAGGCTTTACCTTATGAACCAGCAATTCTACTTTTAGATTAACTGCAGGGGTATGTTCTGAAAAATATGTTGTTAGGCGATTTTGCTGCTGTGCCAACATCACAGAATGTATTAACACAAACTGAGATGGCTACTACCTCATTAAGCAATATAATCTTATGGCACCATTGTTGAATATGCAGTTAGTTGTGAATCTAAATGTATTCTGGCACAATTGTACACTAAAGGGAAGTGAGTGTACAAATCCACCAAAGACACATAGAAGAATGTTCACCTAGCTATTTGGGAAGCTGAGATAGGGAGGAATGTTGTTCCAGCCCAGCCTGAGCAAAAAACGTTTGCAAGGCCCCATCTCAACAGAAAAAAGCTAGGCGTGTGGTGGTACATGCCTGTCATTCCAGGTACAAAAGAAGTATAAAACAGAAGGATCATGGTTAAGGATGGCTTGGGCAAAAAGAGAGACCCTGTCTCCAAAATCACAAGAGCAGAAAAGACTGGAGGCTTTGGTCAAGTGACTTGGAAGAGCACCTGCCTACCAAGCGTGAAGCCCTGAGTTCAAATCTTAGTACCACCCCCCCAACACACACACAATGAATATTCAAAGTAGCTTTAGTTATAATAGCCCCAAACTAGAAACTATCCAAATGTTCATCAATAGCAGTACAGATAAATTACAGTATACACATACACAGATGAATCCTAAAGAGATGAGCAAAAGCAGCCAGACTCAGTCAACTTCACTGATGCTCTGTAATTCCATTCATACGAGGTACAAGAACAGCCAAGACTAATGTAAGGACATGAGGGGAGAGATAAGGAAGCCTTCAGGGATGATGGAAATGTTCTCTATCTTGAGCTGAGTCATGTTTACACAAAAACACATAAAGCTAGTGAGTTGGGCATTAAGATTTTCATACTCTAAGTTGTATAGTAATAGCAAACAGACAATATTTAGTTATAAGGAAAAATGTCTATAGTGGCTTTCCCAGCATTCTAGGGCTATTTTTATTATTTATACTTGTCTATTTCTGAAGTTTTCAATAACAAAACCCATGTAGTCAGGGAGAAAACCCAGGTTTTTTTAATGCTTTCTGGTATTTTCATGCTGCCCACCCCTCCCAAGAAACTAATTTTCTTCCTATTACTAATCTTCTGTTAACAATCTATCTCACATCTGCTCTTTACTACGATTTTTGTAGTTGTTAATGCTTTTTTTTCATAAGATCCTTCAGTTCCTTAAGGTCTTTAAATGTTTTCTTTCTGCTTCAAATTGAGAAGTTAAATTGAGTGTAAAAAATAAAATAAAATGAAATTCTGCTTATAACAAATTTCTCTATCTTGGACCCTTTTTTATTATGAAAGCCTGAAGTTATTCTTATCCTTCTATCCTTAAATATCTTTCCTGGCAACTTAAAAAATTGTCTTTAAAGTTTAAAAACATAAGAGCAGATCTTACCCTAAAGACCTCCATCTCTTTTAGTTGACTTTTGTAAATAGATTGTTTTATATTCTAGGTCCCTCAATTTTTCTTGAATCTCACACCCATAATTTTGGGTGTAGTTTGTTGGGCTAAAAAAAAAAAGTGTTACAATTACTGGCTTTGTGCTTATCATCTATCTCTGGTTTAGAGTTTTCATTAAATTACAACATTCACATGACCTTATTCCATTCACAGAAGTCATTTATTCATTGCATGAAAACTTCCTGGAGCAGAGTCTTTAACCCAGCACCAGTGATTCCAGACAATACTGAGACAGTGGTAAGCAACAGACAGTTCCTATTCAGACTACGGACAGTAGCACCAACAATTACTAAACCAAGTTCAGCTAGAGAAAACACGGAGTACTTACTGTGAGCCGAAAGTAGACAAGTAATTAGACAGGAAAGTTAGAGAAAGCTTCTAAGAGGAAGTGATCACTCTGACAGCTAAGCTTAATTAGAAATTACTCCAAATTCATGCTTCAACCAGAGGCAACAATCTGAGAAGTCTCAGAGAAAGAACAGCATATTTGAGGAATGGAACAGGTTCTCCATAGCTGAAGCCTGCTCTATGGAATGAGGCTAAAGGTCAGCACAGCCTTGTTAAGAGTAGTCTTCCAGGATCTTTTCACCTTTCTTTTCTACAGTTATTCTTTATTTCTTTTAAAAAGATTCATGTAAGTTTATTTACATTTGTTTGTCAGATATCATTGGCAAACTTAATCATTTACTTATTCAACCATACATTGAAATAATGTCAGGCCCAGAACTGGGCATAAAAAGAACTCTAGCAGTTCAAACCCCAGTCCCACCACAGGAAAAAAAAAAGCCAGGCGTGTGGTTCACCAGGTTCCTAATTCTAGCTATTTGGGAGGATTGTGGTTCCAGGCCAGCCTGGGCAAACAATCGGCAAAACCCCATCTCCAAAAATAACCAGATGGAGAGGAGGTGTGGCTCAAATGGCAGAGCATCTGCTTAATTTGTTTAGACTTTGTGGGAAAGTTGAAAATAAAAATAAAATTATCTTTTCCATTCGTCTGTTATTGCATCAGATAGAAAATACTGGAAATGCTCCACATTTCAAGGGTATGCTAAGGGCAGTTTGGCTATGCAGACTAGATAAAACCCACTTAGGGAAGTCCACAGGGCAATCATCTCAAAGAATTATACAACGTGACTAAAACTGAGGTAGAAATAGAATGACAATCAGAGGCATTGCACACACAAGTAAATGTGCAGTAAGAGAGGTAAGAAACATGGTCTCAAATTTAAATCCCAAAGCCAAGTCCACAAGCACAAGCATTCCAGAACTGCAGGCCTTCACCTTAGAAGAACTACTCCTGACATAGACAGGTTAATGGCACAGGAAGGGGAGAGAGGGGATGACAGCAACAGCAGGGATTTCCTTTTGAAGATGGTAGTGGTGCTCCCAGCCTTAGCACACCAGCAGAGCAAGATCTTTCATTCTATGACTTGCTCACCATTTCTAACACAGCTTGCTATGTATTGCCATTTCCTGTTTCTTTTCTTTGGAGGGCAGACTGGAAGAAGACAACCTGCATTGTTATTTCCTTACTGTCCAAAAACTGTCTGGTATCAACCTCCCAGCCATCCCCTACCTCATTCACAATCTTTTGTTTGCCAGAGTTTTACCACACCCTGATCTATCCTCATATAGTCAAGGAATGAATAAATATTAGAGCATGACTTTGGTATCAATATTTTGGCTAATAACTTTAGAACAGTCTCGCAATGGAGTACACAATGACCCACAGCTCAGATATAGTATTTCACTGAACAAAGGCATCAAAGTGTACATGGAAAGCAAGAAATAATAGTAGATCATTTGCTCCAGAGGCTCCAACCTAGAGTGATAAAGAGAGAAAGAGGTTCAGAGATGGTCTTTTTATTTTCCTTTCTCACAAAGAATATTTGATCTAAAAACTGTGTTGCTTTCAGTGACACATGCCTGTAATCCCAGCACTTGGGATGTTGAGATGAGAAGACAGAGTTTGAGGCTATGTCTCAAAAACAAAACAAAACAAAATAAACCTGTTGCTTTTATAACAGTACACATGAAATTAAAATATCTACAAACTATTTAGTAACATGGTTTGCTAATGCCATTCAGGTTAGCTACCTTAAGTCACTATCCTCAACATCAAGATAACACAAAGATGTAATAAGCATTTTTAATCTGTCCTGATAGACTAGATTAGGAACAGCAAAGCCTGAAAAATCATCCCTAAATTAACTGCCCAGGAAGGGACCAAAAAAATGAAAGAAAAAAAAATAAATTAATGGCTTTATAGTAGTTCAGAATTATTTGAAAATATGGCCATAACCAACTGGTCTTGTCCAATATTAAACTCATTATGTACATTTTCAATTAAGTCCCAAATAAAGAAATAAAAACACTTTTTTGAACCAGCAGCTCTACCTTCTACATTCTAGTGCCAGAATGCAAAAAACAAACAAAAAAAAAAAACCCTTTATTCACAAATACACAGATTTATTGTAGCATATTCATAATAGCTATCTAACATGCACAATACACAGCATCCCAAAAGTCCATTTAGTCCTGGCTAAATAAACCCAGGTACTTCCAAATCATAGAACTACTGCTATATGGATCTTAAAAAGAATGAGCCAACTATGTGTGCTGAAGAAAAAAAGCTCCAACACTGTAACAAAAAACAATTTACAACACAGTGCATTTGGGTTTAAAAATAAAGTTTTGGTGGTGCATGGCTATATTCCCTGAACTTGGGGAGCTGAGGCAAGTTAAGAGGCCAGCTTGGGCTACATGGTAAGATCCTACCTCAAAAAAACAAAAATAAATTAAAAAAAAAAAAAAAAGTTCTAGACCTACATATTGTGTGTGTGAGTGTGTGTGTGTGTGTGTGTGTGTGTGTGTGTGTGTGTGTGTGTGTGTGTGTTTGGTTGGTTGTTTTGTTTGAGACAAGGTTTCACTATGTAGCTCAGGCTAGTCTTGAACTTGCAATCCTCATGCTTCAGCCTCTGAAGAGCTAGCATTAAGGACTCCACAACAGCACACAGTTATATTAAAGAATACAATTATTGACCAACTGTACATTTGTGTTATATACTTTTTATTTGTGCCATATTTAACAATAACAGTTAAAACCCTTGCTGATCACCTTTGGATAAAAGCCAGCTTTTAGGAAAAAATAACCCATTTCTAAACTTACTGAGAAGGAAAGTCATGCTTCTAGATACTTCCAACAACTATTCAACTACACTGAGAATACAATTTGTTCCAGTTATCATCTAGAAAAACCTGCTTCCAAGGCAGAATCTGTAGTTGCACATGGCTCCATGGGTTCAGCCAAACTCACCAAGGGCCCTTTTTCTAGCTTTTATTCATCATGCATGGTCTTCTACAAAAACCAGAAGACTGCCTGAATGTACGATGCCCTTCTGCCTTCAACTTTTGGAAGGAGCCTCCAAGGGTGGACCTCAGTCCCATGTGTGACAGCTCCAAGCAAAGCCAGCAAATCTGCATCCTCTCCCCACTCTGCTAGGCTCATCTGGGGTAGAGTCACGTCCAGCTTTGCCAAGCCTCACCCAGCTACTCAGCTCAGGGACTCTGGTCAGCACCTCACCAACGGTGTTATCTGAAAGCCAGTGGTTGGTTCCTCCTCAGGAAAAAAAAAGTCTGGAGGCCTCTGCATTACATCTAGTCACTGGGACATATAGGACAGCACTGTTACTCTGGAACTTCAAATAGTCAGCTCTCAAAGTGAGAATGGAGAGAAAATGAGGTGCAGCAACAGAAAGGATCAAAAGAAGGGGCAGCAGTGAAGAGAAGGCAAGGGAAAAGGGAAGAAAGCGGTTAACATAGAAAGTGAGTCGAGGAAATGAAAGGGGATGTTAGAGCATGGAGAGCTAGACAGAAGGGGACAACTCTTGCCCCCTGCCAAGTTGACAGGACACACTAGAAAGGGACAGGGGCATCCCTCCCAACAAGCTTGACAAGGCCACTTCCCAGGCCAGCTCCCCTGAAAGACAGGTTCTGCCTGCCTCCTCCTAGTGCATTAGCTTAGGCTTTGTGGGAAAGTTGAAATCTTGATGGCTTAGAAAAAGGCCCCTACAGCTTAATGCGTTAGCAATTTAACTAAGCACTCCTAGTTCCTGATGAATACAAGGGAGCAGGCGGCTTTGCTCCACCATGAAAGCCATTTTTCTGACCTTCTGAGAGCCCAGCTCAGTCAGCACTGCAGGTGGCTCTTAATGGACAACAGAGAATTTCAGCTGTACCACTCATGCCTACCATAAACTGCCCAGCACCCTAAGATCATACAACCCCAGAACAGCTCCCCCATCCCTCCTCCTTTCTTCTATTCTCATAGGATTTTTAAAGGCATAGGCTCTACGGAAAACAAAGGCTGGAAAAAAAAAATGCAACTTTAGATTTCTGTCATTAGTTATATCCACAAAGAGCTCTCTATATGTGAAAGACAAAGGGCTCAAAGTAGTTGAGGTACTGGTGAGATTAAAAAAAAAAAAAAAAGCACCTTCTAGTCCCCAAGAAAAACCTGAGTTTTTACAGGAACACAACAAAAAGAACAATAATCACATCAACAAAGTCACGCAATTTAAGATAGTATACAGCCTCACCACCTCTCAGGCCTTTTGGCAAACTCTGCATCAAACTCTGCATTACACTTCTTTTTATTTTTCCTTCTATTTTATTTTATTTGACTCAGGGTCTCATTATGTAGTTCAGGCTGGCCTCTGAGTTTCCAATCCTCCTGCCTCACCCTCCCACATGCTGGGATTACAGAGATTACAGGCATGCACCACCAGCCATTTACATTTTTTGAGCTCCTAGATTTCTTCATTCTGTGGCCTTCCTAGTATCAGACAATCATACAAGTTTTAAAGGAGGATTAAGGGGACTTTTCTGCAGTTCTGTCAACCAAACCATTCCTACCACCCACCCACTGCTGCCTGAAAAACTCATTCTTCAGTGAGTCACACCTTTGGGTGAAGACAGTCTTTCCACATGTGGAATACGTGGCATGATTTGGGGAACAGGGACACACTTTATTTTAACTTCTTATATTCACCTTCTATTTGTAGCAGATGATACAGTAGTTTTCAACTTAAGGTAACAACAGTTCCCCCTTGTAAATAAATTTAGGGTTTTAAAAAATGGGCCAGTTTAAGGAAAAGTGCTAGCTGAGTAACAGTGAGGATGACATGGAGATAAGACAAAAATCATGAAGGTAGAACACAAAAGAAATGTGAGAAACAGTGGGTTTCCATTTCCTCACTTGAAATACTTCTCACTGGAGTTTCATCTAAGCCACCATCACCAAGAATAGTCAACAAAGTTAGCAGAGCCAGAAGGATGTAGAATCTAGGATGGGAGATTAGACTGGTTTTTAGAGAGCATTATTGGGAAAACTGGTGGTGAGGGAGAAGCAGAAAGGGCAGCTGGAAGGTACAAGAGGCTAGTGGCAACAGGAAAACACCAATCCTTAGGCTTAATGATAAGGACTCAAGAGATAGAAATATTTCTACAAATGTCCCCCTTTTCACTCCTTATCTCCCCTACAGATCCTGCCTAAAGTCCTGCTATTGAGCTAGTAAACTACCATGCTCAGTACCAGAAATGAACGTGCAGAAGTTTAGCACTTTTCCCAGGTCTTCCTAAATACTTCTGTTATTCAACAATTCCCCATCTCCTATCATTTTATCATCTATCGTCCTTTTTTTTTTTGGTACTGGGCTTTAAATTCAGTGTCCTCCCACTTGCTAGGCAGGTACTCTACCACTTGAGCTACATCCTCAGCCTTTTTTCTTTTTAGTTATTTTTCAGGTGGGGATCACATGGTTTTGCCTGGGGCTGGCCTCAGACTGAAATCTTCCCTCTTGTGTACATGGGATCACAGATACACACTACCATACCTGAACTATTGATTGAGATAGGGTCTAACTTTTTGTCTGTCTGGCCTTGAATTTCAATCCTCTGGCTCTCTGCCTCCTGAGTGGCTCATCTTACAAGTATGGGCCGGTCACCTTGCCAGGCTAAGATGCTTTTTGGTGATACTTGGGTTTGAATTCAGGGCCTCTGGCTTCCTATCTTTAACAAAACTGAGCATGTCTAGATAGTTTTCAGGTATGATGTATTCTTCTGGGCCAATGCTCTTGGTACTGGTTAACAATTCTTTAGTATAAATCATCAGGGAATAAATGATATGTACCTGTGAATAAGGTATTTACTCCCTAATGAGTAAATTCAGTTACAGTACACCCTCCTCCAACCATGACTACCAACACTCCCTGAAGTCATCTAATTAAGAGCTCAGAAAAATATAAATCATCTCTTGTTTATGGCAAAGTCATATCCCAGACTTCCTGGTCAGAGGTTGGATTCAAACTACTTGTCTCTCTTGTTTTAGATGTGAGGACCCATCCAGTTGCACAGATGTAGCTTTGAGGCCTAAATCAGTACAGACACACCTCAGTTTATTCTGGGATTACACCCTGATAAAGATCTGATAAGCCATTGTAAGTTGAAAATATCATAAATAAAAACTGCAATTAATATACCAAACATCATAGCTTAGCCTAGCCTACCTTAAATGTGCTCAAAACACTTAGTCTACATTTGAGCAAAATCATCTAATATGGAGGCTATATAAAAATAATGTGTTAAATTATCTCTTGTAATTTATTGAATACTGTACTAAAAGGAAAAAAACAATGAGCCAGGTATCTATAATATCTATAATCCTATAATCCTACCAATAGGGAGGTAAAGGCTAGAGAATCAAGAGTTCAAGGCCAATCTGGGCCTTGAATTAAAAAAAACTAAAAGAGAAAAAGAACAAAAACATTAGTTGTATGAGTAAACTTTTGCACCACTGTAAAGTAGAAAAATCCTAAGTTAAATCATTGTAAATGAGAGGCCATCTACTACTGTTCCACAGTTCTCGTAAAACTACAGACATCCTCCCAGCTCACTTCCTCTTAAGAGTCCTTTGTGTGTAGTGCTCAAAATCGTGTGGACCTTTTTGGTCATGGGGCTGGTGGGTCAACTCCTGGCCAATTCTCTTGTTTCCACACTGCTGCTTTTAACTGCTGAATCCATTTTATAGCCAAGGCAATTAGTGGCCCTGGCCAAGCATGGGGAGCTTTGAGGCCTGGGATGAAACACTCAATTCAACTTGAGGAAAACAGGAAATCTCTTGTCTAAATTTCCTCAGGTGAGAAAGCTTCATCTGGTCAACAGTATCAGAAGTCTAAGAGCTGGCTGTCGTAATCTATACTCCCTGGACACAAGCAAGTACTTGAATCTCAACTAGACTTTGTAGGAGGTCTGGTGGCCTGACATAGAATAGGGAAAAATTAAAAGATAACTATTTCACTCCTCATCCAATTTAGAGAGCATTATTAACTACTTCTGCCTCCAAAGAGCTTAAGAACCAACTCCTTTTAGGGCTGAGATAATTTCCGTAGCTGTTAAAAAGATGTTGTATGCAAAGCTGCCAGTCTTGCAGCCTATATGGTGTTACTGGTTTACTGTAGGTAGGCCCTGGAAAATAGCCAAGCCGGTAACAGAGAGTAAAAAAGTAAAAGGTAATGAACAATCTGCTCTTATTTACATATGAAATCCAAACAGGCACTTAACCTTGGGCTCAGGTCGTCATTATATAGGCTGACTGCTAACCAAGTCCATGGACTCCAGAAAAAAAAAAAAAAAAAGGCAAAAGGCCTTAAGATTTGAAAGAGACTTACAAAAGTTTGTAACTTTCACCTCTTTTTAAATTTAATTACATCTCAAAATATACTATTTATTCATCCAAGAATTAAAATATTTTGCTTTAGAGGAGTTCAAATCTCACTTAGCCTCTCACTAATTCTCCTTGGTACCTCTGTAAAGGGGAACTGACTGTTACTCCCTCCAAGGCTGAGGAATGTTTCTGTGCCAAGAAAGGAGTGGCCTACCCAGTGAACAAAGGTGAAGAGTTTAAAATGTGCAGGTCCATACCCCAGCCCTGCCTCTCACCTTGCCCAGTTCCCCTTAAGGGAGACCACTTCTGTAGAAGTCCATCGCTGGTTATTACAGATCGTGTATAGGAAAGCACACTAATCCTTTTGTTCCTTAAGGATGAAGTCTTAAGTTCTGTACCAATGGGAAAACTTGTGGGGGTGGCAGGGGTGAATGAAAACGGAAAATTTCCAAAAACTCTTGGCCTACATAACTGCCCTGACAGCACATAGTTATTTTGTCTGGGGGAAGGAGGGGGTGGACAGCTTCTTCCCAAAGGATGCATAATTAGTTGGCCAGTTCAAAGAGATTTAGAAAATGGTTAACAACTTTTTAAAGACAGGGTCTCATAACTCAGATTGTCCTGGAACTTGCTTGGTAGCCCAGGCTGGTCTAGAACTTGTGATCTAGACCTTTGCCGCCCAAGTGCTGGGATTACAGACATACACCACCACACCTGGCCAAAAAGTTTTTTAATGTGGTCAATGATTTTTTTTTTTTTTTTGCTAGTACTGGGGTTTGAACTCAGGGCCTCTCACTCTTACTGCTTGAGCCACTCTGCCAGCCCCTTTTTTGTGACAGGTTTTTTTCAAGATAGGGTCTCTAGAGCTATTTGCCCAGGGCTACCTTTGACCCAGGATCCTCCCAACTTCTGCCTCCAGAGTAACTAGAGTTTTAGGTGCGAGCCACCTGCATCCAACCCAACAGTTCTTAAGAGGTCAAAGGGCTACTGTGGCCTTTTACACATTTTGAGGTTTTTTGTTTTTTTTTTAAAGCATCTATCTTGGGACTTCTTTTATAGAGAATGACTTCACTGATTTGACTGAAGTTTTCTGTTTTTTGTTTGTTTTGCAGTACTGGGGCCTGAGCCACTCTACCAGCCTTATTTTTTTTGTGAAGGGTTTTTGGAGATAGGGTCTCGTGAACTATTTATTTGCCTGGGCTGGCTTCAAACCTCGATGCTTCTGATATCTGCCTCCTGAGTAGCTAGGATTACAGGTGTGAGCCACGCTGCCCGCATGGCTGGAAGTTTACTTTCCCCCATCCCCACCACTCCCCACCCTCTCTCTCCAGTACTGCTCTGGATTCTATATTTACACACAGACCAGCTGCAGCCACCTTCCTAAGTTCTGAGCAATTCCCTAAACTGCCTTTTACTGTACAGGATCCCTGGAGGTCCAATTTTGTTTTCTGGAGTCAAACAAATACAATATAAATTAATGAGAAGGTTAAGCCACTTCCTCCCAGAACACAAAAGTTTTTTTTAAGTTTCAATATAAAATGGACACCTATGGTATCTCTGATCACAGCATCAATACATTTCAGGGCTGGAAAAAAAAAATTACAAATCACCAAGTCATTCCTCCTTACCCAACCAAAATTCCCTATTTCTCAGGAAATTAAGAGGGGTGGGAATAAAACAGCAACAACTCAGAGAGAGAAATCTTTGTTTTACACGTACAGCTTACTGGATATCCCAAAGTTTCGAAATCTGATTCTCTTTAATAAGTCCCCCAGCCCGTCAACTCTCAACCAGTCACTTGGGGTTTGGATTTCATACTAGGTGTGTTTGTAAGACACTTTGAAACCTCCAAAGGCCATTTTGCCATGCACATTGGTCTCTATGCTAACTGAGGGGAACACAGCTCTCAGCCGGTCATTTAATCCAGTCAAATGAGATACAAGAAAATGAGCTGCTGCTGGGTGTGTCCTTTCTCGCAAAAGAGGCAAAAAAAAAAAAAAAAAAAATTTTTTTTAGTCAGCTAACAATGGCTGGGGTGTTACTGGCACCTGGCTGCCTGAGCCCTCCCATATCTGTTAAAGATATTTCACAAACAGGGTTGGAGAAATCCTATCAGGCAAGAGTTCAGATGTTGTCACTTCTTTTCCTGACTACATACCAACTTCCTCAGTGTCTTCCGATTAGTGTTCCCCCGACCCACAGCACACAATTTCTCAAGGTTTTTCTAACTGATCCAACCTAATTCTCCAAACTTCCACCTCCTACCCCTCCAGACAGCCCCAGCACGCACAGTCCTTTCACTAAATCGTTGTTCTTTTACCTCCAGTGCAAGGCTCATGGTCTCCTTCCCCGGAGGTCCCCTCCTTCCCAGCCCCTACTCTTCAACCCCCACCTCTCAGAACCCCCCTCAAATTTCACCTCCTCAACAGGTCTACTCGGATCCTAATTCTGTGCTTTTTACAGCGGCTCGATTCCTTACCTCCGCAACACCTTCTCTGAACACCCGGCCACCCGAGCGCCCGGCGCTGCGTCCCACCTTCCAGCCCGCTCCGCGCAGCCCAACCCCCCCCACACACCCCGCCGTTTGCAACCCGCGGGGTTCCCGACGGGCCTCCGGCTCCCGAGCACGCAGAACAGCGCTTCAGAAACTGCAGCCCACGGCGAAGAATCCAGCAGCTCCCGCCAACCGCCGAGAACCCCGAGACGGGATGAGGCGAGCCCCGTTTCGAGCCCGCTGAGCCCCGCAGAAACCTGGAGCCCCTCAGTCCACAGCCAGGAGCTGGACGGGCGGCGATGGGAGCCCGGGGAGGCAGCCGGGCGCTTCCCCGGCTCCCGACCCCGCCTCAGGGGCCGCGCGCGCCCCGCCACAGCCCGGCCCACCCCGAGTCCCGCCGACTCTCCCCGCGCTCCCCGGGGAAGCTCAGGGACTCGCGCAGCCCGAGTGCGCCCCGCCGGCGCTTCAACCCCTCCCCGGTCCCAGCCCAGCCCGGCCCCAGCCGCAACCGTCCACCGCCCCTCACCTCTCCTCCCCAAGAGCCGGCTGGCTTCTGGTCGCGTCCGGGCGGGAGAAGACAACCAGACCGCACTAAACGCGCCGCACCTGTCGCGAGCGAGTGAGGAGCCGCGGCGCGCCTGACGTCACCGCAACCGCAAGCGCCGGGAGCCTGGAGTCACCTGATCTCCCTGGAAACCCGCGCGGGGCGGGGCGGGGCGGGGCGGGTCAGGGGGCGGTGTCACAGTACAAGCCCCGCCCCCGCCGCTGGCTCTGGGACGCGAGTGGGAGAGCTTTAGGGCAGGAGGCGTCACGCGGCCACAAAGCTGGCTTCGGGCTCCCAGCAACAGCCTCCAAGAAGCTTCAGACGCCGGAGACTCCAGCAGGCTCCGCCCCCTCGGCTTGGATCCGAGTCTGCAATCAACCTCCTCTCACCACTAATGCAGGCGTCAGAAAGGGCCAGTGTCCCTGAGGGACCCTGTTCAGTGCGTGGCACACAGGGTTGCTGTGGGCTGCTGCCTCTTCGTGTCTTCTCGGGCGGACCCTGCTAGGTTTAGGGGCTCACCCTTGATGTTGTACCTAAGAGGACTGGGGCTGAGGTTGATAACGATTGCTGTCTGACAACTTTTCCTTGTGACCCTCGCAACAGTACTTTGGCCAAGGCTTGAGGATGTAATGAGACTTTAACTGCAAGAGGCCGAAAGGGAGGGGCTGCGTTCAGGCCTCCTGTCCTGAAGGTCTAGTCCCACAGGAAATCACTAAAACGCTCAGGGGAGCAAAGCCTAGAGCAAGCTTGCAAGTCCTACTTGTAGGGTTTTTTTTGTTTTTTTTTTTTTTCATTTTTCAATTTGGAAATTGACTTTTCTGGACTGGGATGTATTTCAATGGTAGAATGCTTGGCTAGCATAAGTGGGACCTGGGTTTGATAAGAGAGGAGAGAGGAGAGGGGAAGGGAAAGGAAAGGAGGGGAGGGGAGGAAAGAAAAAAAGAAGGGAAGGAAAGGGAAGGGAAAGAAATGTTCTGTCCGTATTCCTCCTCTTGCTTGCTATAATGGTAAATTATACTTTTGTGACTCTCCAGCCTCCCCAGATACACCATGAAAATGTAAACAAAATGAAAATGAAACACCCCATGGAGGTCTCAATTTGAAAGCAGCTGCTTATCTCAGTCTTTCACTTCTCATGATTTTCATTTCCATTTTACTCTCCTACTCTCAGCACCACTATGAAGATTTCTCATATGTTGTCCTTCCCTATTAGACTATGGGATCTTAGACCAACAAGTTATTTTACCATCAACTCCTAGTGAGCACTCTTTGGTGCCAGACTGCCTGAAACATGATCCTCAAAGATCAAGAATGTGTAGGTAGCTAAGCATGGCGGTGCATGCCTGTAATTCCAGGACTGGAGGATTGTGAGTTCAAGACCAGCCTGACCCACATGTGAGACTGTCTCAAAAAAAAAAAGTGTAGGTTGTACCTCATATCCAAGTATCATTTGTGTTTATTATTTACTTAGTTGTCTTTATTGTATAAAAAGTACTTTTATACCTTTTTTAATTTTTATTTTTGGCAGTTAATAGGGTTTGAACTCAGGGTTTGGTGATTGCTAGGCAGGTTCTCTACCACTTGAGCCTGGTTTTTGTCTCTGGCTTTTGCTGGAGGGCAGGCCTCAGACCACTCCTACCTCTGGCCTCATGCATAGCCGAGATCACAGGCATGTGCCACTGCACCAGGCCTATATGTTTATTTTTAAAAGAAACTAGCATATAAATGGGAAAGAAGACAGCTGTGAAAGGTAGAGAGAATCATGGCTCCAAACAGGAAGAGCTAATAATGGAGAAAAGAGATGAAAAACATTAGCCAGTGTCCCAAGGAGCCTAAAAGAGTGGGAAGGAAGCTGGTGAGAACAGGACAGAGGCCACCAAGGCTGGGATGTTTGGCAGATCTGTGAACTCCAACTGGAGGACAGTCGGGGTAGGGAGTCGGGCTAAAATGAGGTTTGAGGGATCTACCAGGGGAGAAAATGAGAGAGTAGAGAAAAGGAGAAGTAGGCAGTGGTTTGGAAAGGGGTTGTTGAAAGAGAGGACAAGGTAAAGGTGGATGTAGCAAAGGGGTTCTAAGAGCATTGAGGGGAGGGAGGAAGAGAGGCTGCCAAAGTGAGGACTGAGAAGAAGCAGGTGGGGAGAACCTGTTGCAGTGACATCTCTTCAGGACTAGACAGTAGGCTGGCAGAGAAGAGCAGTAGTGTCTGCTAGCCTCTGAGAAGTGAAGGACGTCCAGGTGTATCCCAAAACTATCTCTGGACCATCAGGCGGTATGAGACACCCTTTGTAGAACATTTATGCAGAGGGAAGAATGGAATTGAGCAAATCCTTAATAACTACATCCTGACAGTACCACAAAATAAATAAAAATTTAAAAAGACAGTGAAACATTTTGGCTGGAGGGTTTCCAGGCCTGGGTTACATGCTTCCATGCCTGCAATCTGGGTCAAGGACAGTAGAGATGGGGTGGTTGAGATGGGTAATTCTCTTGAAAGGGAGGGAAGGTCTCATGGCAGCTGCATATGGTCGCTGGGACATATGGGGGCTGTGCTGGGGAAGAAAAGATGCTAATGCACATTTTTAGTAAAGTACCTGGCTACTTCTCTTTTTCT
The DNA here is from genome assembly GCF_047511655.1 of Castor canadensis. Classification (NCBI taxonomy): domain Eukaryota; kingdom Metazoa; phylum Chordata; class Mammalia; order Rodentia; family Castoridae; genus Castor; species Castor canadensis. Next base: position 79,074,768 of record NC_133391.1, read on the forward strand.
GACTTGGTAGAGTGAAGACAGAATCATCAAAGGAAAAGCAGGGCATTCCTCACCCCATCCCTGCCCCCATCACTGAGGAAGGAAGGCTATCACATGGATTAAAAACTCCAGGAATGTTGCTGGCAGCATTAAAGAACCAGAGATATGGTCAGGGAGCACATCTTACATGTCTCCCTTCTGGGATTTGACCTCAAGTCTCAGGCAGGACTAAGCATCAGGTCAGATACAGAAGCGGCTGGAATTTCCTCAAGTTTCTTCACAACAGCAATGGGTTTCCATTCCTGGAAATAAAAAAAGATGTCTGGGTACAAGCCCCCAGAAAAGCATATGTCCTGTGAAAGTCTGTTAGTCACAGAAGTTGCAATGGATGTTCAACATGTGTTCATTCAGGAAGCTCATCCACGCAGTGTGAGGCAGCATGGTCTCAGTGTCTGTGCTCTGAGATGTGTTCATTTGTGAACCTGGTCAAGTCTTATCTGCAAAATGGGAATAATAATACCTACTTCACAAGACTACCATGAACTTCAAAATTCCAGGACCAAGAAAGGACCCAGATTCATAACCTTTTTTTTTCAGGGGTCCCCAAAAAGTTGTTCTCACTGAGCAAACTCAGGTCCTTTCACATCTGAGGCAAGCGCTATACTACAGAGCTATGGTCCCTTCATATTTTTTAAAAGGATATATATATACATATATATATATATATATATATACATATATATATATATATACATATATATATATATATATATATACATATATATATATATATACATATATATATATATATATGTATATATATATATATATATATATACACATATATGTATGTATTTGTGTTGGGGATGAAATATAGGGTTTTGCATGTGCTAGGCAAGTACTCTATCACTAACCTGTATCCCCAGCCCTAAAATGGTTATTTTTAAAACCTTTGTATTTTTATAACAGGTACTTAGAAACTGCTTTTACTAAAAAGCACTGTCTACTCATCTGGGCCCATGAATTAACAAAAAGCAGGAGAAAAGCTTGGCATCCCTGCCTCAATTTTACATCTGTCTCCTTTACTCCAAGTCTCTCTCCTGCAATCACCTTGGGTTCCAGGAAGGTCAAGACTGATTGATAATATCTTTATGACAAGGGACTAAAAGTACCTCCAAGGAAAGGAACAGCAGAGCCTGGGCAGAACAGACCACCTCTAATTGGTAATTGTCCCAAATGAGGACAATTACCTATAAGGATGATACTGCACCCTGGAGCAGGAGTAATTATCTCATGGGAACCAGATTGCTTCCCTCAGGTGATGACAGAACAACTTCTTGGGAACCCCTCACAGAACCAGAATTGAAATAATGATTTCAGGCCACGCTCTGCTGGAGACTATTTAGTTATGCATACTTCACTCTCCCTACCCCAATTCTTCCTCTATTTCAACCTAAAACTCATGTCTGTACATTGGCTAAGGTGGGTTGCAAGGAAGGATCCAGAGCCTTGAAAGATAGACAGGAACTGGTAGGAGAAGCACTGTGATTCACAGAAATGACCTGGGCATCTGCAGCAAGGCTCAGTAAATGCTTGCTGGATGAATGAATGAGCAAAAATAACCATGAAATTATCAGGTATAGTGTAAAATCAGACTGATGGATGCTTTGTTGATTGAATGATTAAGCAAGTAAGACAATAAAACTAGAGAATGGTGAGCACAGTCAAAAGACCAGCAACAAGCCTAAGTGGACTGTGGAAACCGGAGAATTGGAAGAAATAAAATCGAGATAGCAGATTGTGGAGGAGCTCCTGAGACAGCAGATTCTTCTGGCAGGAGCATGGGGTCTGGATCTAGAATGACAGGATTGCATTTGGACTCCATCACTAACTGACCACGTGACCTATACAAGTTACTTAAGCTCTGTGTATTAGTTTCCTCCTCTAAAAAGAAAATGAAGATGAGATTGATATTTTCAGGATTAACTGAGAAACCCATGAGAGCTAAACATGGTACCTGGCTGGTAATAGCTGGTGATCAGAGCTATTAGTTTTTCTTAGTAGTTTAGTTTTATTAAAAGCTAAGCAGAACAGAATAGATCCAATGTAAAAAACCAGAGTGGACCACCAAAGTCCCTTGTATTGGGAAATGGGAAGGAACACAATTTTGTGAAGAATCATTTGGCAGCAGTAGTCAGGCTGGGTCATAAGGGAAAGGGCCACAGCAAAGGTGCAGGCCCAAAGGGTGGCCAGGGAGTAGAAGCCACCCCTCTTGAAAAAGAGAAAGGCTGTCTACTTGCTGGTATGTAGGTGGAACTGGAGAGCCCAACATGCAGAGGCCCTCGTAATCCTATTAAGTGAATGTCTCTATGTGTCACACCAACTGAACATCATTTTGGAGCTCCCAAGTTAATGGGAAATGCTAGAAGAATTCCCTTCAATTGAGTGCAGAAATTTTAAAGCACTGGAGAAGTCCACCAAGATCTGGCCTCTGGCTTATTTCAATGTCTACCCCCCCATGGAAGCAAACAAAGATGTGACAGGAAAGACAGTGAATGTAGCCGGGACATCACAAAAATCAGAGAATGGCCAGGGTCTTCTTTCATAGGCAGGTATTAAGGAAATGAGAGAAAAAAAACTCCACTTCTACCATTTTCTAGTTCACTGCTCTATTGAAAAGTGAGGTGCAGGTAAAGGAGAAAGAGGCAAGTCATCACTTTGCTTCTAGACATGGCTCAAGGTTTTGGTTTTTACCAGAGTAATGGGTCTCACAGTTTTTTTGCCTCATTTTTCAATCTACATTTTCCAGTTCCAAATTGCTAGTCAAGAATGCCTTGAAAGTGCTGAGACAATATGCAAATCAGTTTTTGTGGGTTTTTGTTTCTTTGTCATTTGTTGATAGTGGGGGTTAACTCAGGGCTTGGTAGGTAGATGCTCTGCCATTCGAGCCCTTTTTGCTTTTTGAGATAAGGTCTCAATTTATGCCAGAACCTGGACCATGATCTTCCTATTTATGCTTTCTCAAGTTGTTGGGATGACAGGTGCACACCACTGTACCCAGTCATTGGTTGCTTTGTTGCGATGGGGTCTTGTGAACTTTTTGTCCTAGATGGCTTGGACATCCCCATCTCCTGATCCTCCCAATCTCCACCTCCTGAGTAGCTAGGATTACAGATGTGAGCCACCAGGCCTGGCTTTCTTTTTTAAACTCAGGGCCTCACACTTGTACTTTACCACTAGAGCCACACCCCACACAGCCCTTTTTACTTTGTTATTTTTCAGGTAGTGTCTTGCATTTTTTGCCTTGTTCTGACCTGGACTGTTATTCTCCTATCTAACTGCATAGCTGGGATGACTGCTTCGTGCCACCATGCTTAACTTTTTTGTTGAGATGGAGTCTCCATAACTTTTTACCCAAGCTGGTTTCAAACAGCAATCCTTCTGATCTCTACCTCCCAAGTAGCCAGAATTACTGGCATGAGCCATTGCACCTGGTTCAGATCAGTTTAGGTGGGAGAGATAATATATTGGTTTGTGAAATCAAAGATCTAGAGCCTCAGATCTACCTGGATCTAGGCACTCAAATACTGTCAACAGAAATCTCCCTTCCTGTTCTCTTAGCAATCTTCTCTTTGCATGACTTCATTCTGATTCAGCCAGTCCCTCTGGGAAAAGTCTTATAGGCTAAAGGTTTTCTCCTTCCTGCTAGTCCTCACGAAAGCTCCAGAATGGAATCAAGGTTTGGATTGCCTCGAGGCCTGGTTTTCCTCTGAGTATGTGCCTGTGACCAGAGAATGAGATATTTTGGGTGTCCCATGTTTTCCTCTGGAACTGGGGGTAAACTTAGCCTCCCCCAGATCTCACAGATGAACATATGGTTTCTTCAGGAAAATTGAAGTTTAGTTATCAGAAGAGGAATGAATGCTGAGCAAACAAAAAACACAGTGACCCTTACAAACTACAAGCCTTTCCAAAGTTCAAGAAGGCTCATGTAATAGAATATTCCAGTTGCTTGAATTCACTTGGGAGTCAACTTACCTTCTCTTGTATTCCAGGAAAGGTGTGCCCAGTGGGGAGGAAACTCCAGCACTCAGAATGAACCACATAGAGAGCAATACCTACAACCCGCTGTTGGTTTTATCTTAGTGCACTCTTCTCTGAGAGCATTGCTTCTGAGGAAGATGCTTCAGGAGCACTTACTGCCATAAATGTGTTTGTACAGCATCTGGGGTTCTCAAAGGCAGCGTGCAAATGCATGCGTTCTAATTCTGACTTCTTGAAGCACTGATTCGGGATGTGGCCTGGTGTCCTAACTAACAGTGGTTTTAGAAAAGCACCACTGGCCAGGCGCCAGTGGCTCACGCCTGTAATCCTAGCTACTTGGGACACATTTTTCTCCCAGGCTGTGACTCAGCTAATTCCAAAGCATCTTCTTTTTTTTTTTTTTGGTGGTACTGGGGTTTGAACTCAGGACCTCACACTTGCTAGGCAGGTACTCTGCCACTCTACCAGCCCCAAGACATTTCTTGATTTTTAATCTTTTAAGGAATTATAAAAAATCAGCACATGTAACTTAGAAATAATCAGTGTATAAATCCATCTGCATTTATGTTTTTTAAAATGGACCAATAATAATTTAGCACATGACATAAGAAGAATAAAAGGTCAGGGAAACATTAAGCCCACATATTATTCAACACATTTGAGAGTATCTGCCATGCACCAGGGATTGTACCTGGCTTTGGGGAGCAAAACATATTTTAAATTCTTGCTTATGTGCAGCTTAAATTCCACGACGTGAGTCTGTTTCTATATGGCATTTTCAACTCTCTGTGTCATTGAAACAAATTAGTAATACATGCTAATAAACATGGATGACAATTACTTCTTCTCTGACAGGTGCAGCTGGTGCCTGGCATTGGTCATCTCATTATTTTCTTCTTCCTAAATATTAAAAACAGGGCCAGATGTGGTAGGACATGACTGTTATCCCAGCTACTCAGGAGACAAGATCAAGGTTCAAAGCCAGCCGGAGCAAAAAGTTAGCAAGACCCTATTTCAAAAACCAAGTTGGGCATGGTAGTGGATGTCTATAATCCCAGCTACATGGAAGCAGAGGTAGGAGGATCAAAGTTCAAGGCAACCTGAGGAAAAGTGAGACCCCATCTGAAAAAATAAAGCAAAAAAGAACTAGGCTGGAGTAATAGAGCACCTGAATCACAAGCACAACGCTCTGAGTTCAAACTCCAGTACCACCCCCTCACCAAAAAACAAAAACAGGTGTCACATGTCACAGCACTCAGGAGGCTGAGGCAGGAGGATCAGAAATTTGAGGTCAATCTGGGCTATACACCAAGACCTTGTCTTAAAAACAAAACCAAACCAAGTTTCAGAGAGATGCAAATGGCTGTTCAAGGGGCCATGGGAAGTAAGGAGTAGGGCTGAGACTGAAACTCAGAGACCCATATCTGATTTTTAACTTGTGCTTTGTCTTAGGCTGTGGGTGGGAGATGATGGACAATGATGGGGACTGTGGTTGCCACAGGGTATGGAGAACGTGGCTCAGTGTGGCCAGGGTTTTAAACTTTTCAAGTGAAGCCAGCCAACAGAATTTTGATATGAAAATCAAGTTTCAAAACACCGTGAAAGCCTAACAAAATCTGTGTGGGCATAATTCAAACTGTAGATGTGTGTCTGTTAGAGGTCACACTGTGTCTACAAGGGTTCCTGGGGAGGTGGGATTCCAGACAGCATACTAAAACTAAATATGGGTAGAAAACTGCAAATACATCTTGGTGCTTACAAAGAGTTTCTCAGGTTGACTTTAAAAGACCAAGGAAGAAAAACGGGGCCTGTATTTACTCAAAAAGCAAAAGTCTTAATGAAAAGTAACCGGGAGCAGCAGCCAGAATATTCCAAACCCCTGTGGTGGAGGAGGTTGGCATAGAACTATCTTACACAGGGCTGACAGGCCGTGCTTATCTGCAAGGGAAAATTTAACTTCAGGGCGGGCTTTGTGTTACGTCTGAGGCCCTGATAATGTTCATTATGCTGTCAGCACACAAGACTTGGTTCAAAATCATTCTCTCAAAAGTCACATTCTACTCCCTTCCTGGTCCTTCCTTGCCACCTCCACCCCAGGGACTCCCACACGCAGCAAGCCTTTCCTTTCTCCCGCCCATTCGCCAAGAGATGGCAGCCAGAGGATGACATATGGAGGTCTCATCACCAGGGTGGTCTGTAAATGGAATGGAGTTGGTCGCCTGGTGGTGGCAGCTCTTCTTCCTGTCCTGGCCTTTGAAGGGAGAGAAGAAAGGAACATAGGATGCCTTCCCTGTTTAAAAGAGTATTGCATCATCAACGACCTGAAACTCAGCAAGACAATACTCTTACTTAAAAAGTGTAAAGGAATTCCCATCTTCAGATCTTAACAAGATCAGAAAACCTGTTTACTACAAGAATCTTTTTCAGACGGAGAAGTGAAAGCTGGCACAGGGAAAATCCCATTTCTATCAGCTCTCAAGATAGTAACTTTGTAGCCATATGCCATCTGTGTTTCATCAGAGCAAAACAGCACTGTAGAGCAGGGGGACAGATTTGCTGTTGCTGCTGCTGCCTCCGCCTCCACTGCCTCCCTCAGCTGCTTGGAGAAAGCTGAGGCATGTGGCACTGTTGTCAGATTCTTAGAAGATCCAGGCAAGTACTGCTGGCTGGGACTTGTACCAGGAGGCTGTAAATCCCAGCTCCTCTGAGTCTTGGGAACCTTCTCTTTGGAAGCCACACAAAGAAAGGACTTAGATACCTTCTGAAAGTGATAGGACAAAGAAAGCTTGTGCCCACTCTTCTGCTTGCTTGGAAGATCATTTACAATTATTCTCCCACTTTGGGGAGACTAGGAGTGTCCACAGACCTGTGTTCTCCTACATCCTTATCTTGGGACCCAGCACAATGTACTGAACCTTTTTTGAGCCTCAGTTTCCTCATCTATAAAATGGGTGTAATGTTCAGACCAACCACATAGAGCTGTTGTAGGGCTTCTGTAGGACAAATGTGTGGTATGGGCTGCATTTTTATGTACGCAGATTTCTGGGCTCCATCCTAGATCCCCTGCTTCGCAATCCCAGGGACCAGGGCCCAAAGATCTTCAGGTGTACCAAGCCCTCTCAGTGGGCAGATGCAAATGGGGTTAGCTTTCAGGATCCCCTGGTGCTCCTCAGACTCTGCAGATCTTTTCCTTGACCTGGACAGGTCAATGACTTCTTAGCAGAATTTGGCACTTCTCCTTGCCCATCCTTCCCCGGTCCCTGGTCAGGGCTTCCCTAGTACCTCACACCGGAGCCAGTGCTCTTGCTCTTTGCCCACCTAGGCTAGAGGTCTTGATCTGAAGTATAAACCTGTCTTGACACTTCTTGACATGGAACTCTTCTGGGGTTCCCAGCCCCTGCTGGGTCAAGCCCCACAAGGCCTTCAAAGCCTCACTCAGCCTCCAGCTCCTACGCCCCACCCCCAACCAGGGGACACTCTAACAGCACTTACACCATGCCCAGCTCTCTGAATGTTCTAGGGGGCTGCACACCTCTGGGTGTACAGACACAGTACCTTCCACAGGAATGACCTGTCTCTCTGCCACTCTTCATTCTCAGCTGAAATGTCACCTCTTCTGGGAGCCCTTACCAACGTCCCCAGGCTAACACTGACTACTCTCTCCTCTATCCCTGTCCACTTCCCAAACACATCATGACTCTGATTTACCTTTATTTGAATATGTATTTCTGCCCACTGGACTGTGAGGGATTTACATTTTATGCATTTCAGATTCCAAACCTTTATCAGGGCTGATAAAGCTCTGTTATCATCTGGCTCCTGTTCACCTTCCCACCCTGTTTGCCACCGCTCTCCGCCCCACCCACTTGGCCAGTCACCATGGCCTCAGACTGAGCCCAAGCTCCCTGAGCTCCTTCCTGATCCTGGGCCTTTTTTCCTTCGTGACCTTTGGCTGGAATGCCCTCCACTCCATCTTTCTGGGGTTGGCTCCCTCTTGACATCCTCTGCTCATTTGGTATGTATTTAAGAGTCCTTTCCTGGCTACCCAATCAAAAGTATCCCTTCCCCATTATTGTCTCGTACAATACCACAGTTTCTTTCCTTTGTAGCACTTATCACAAACTGTAGCCAATTCACTTTTTTTTTTTGGCTGTGCTGGGAATTGAACCCAGGGCTTTGCCCACGCTAGGTGAGTGCTCTACCACTGAGCTACCTATTGAGTCCAATAGGTTGATTTTTTTTTTTTTTGGTGGGGGGAGGGAGGACTGGGGTTTAAACTCAAGGCTTCGCACTTTCAAAGCAGGTGCTCTACTGCTTGAGCCACACCTCCAGCCCATTTTACACTGGTTATTTTTAGAGATAGGATCTCACACACTATTTGCTCAGGCTGGTCTCGAATCATGATCCTTCTGATCTCAGCCTCCCAAGAAGCTAGGATTTACAGGCATGAGCCACTAGCACCTGGCTCCAATAGGATGGTTTATTTTATTTTTATTTTACTGTTTTCACATTTACTCACATGTGTATACATTGTTTGGGTCACCTCCTCCCCAGCCCCAGCTTCTGGGCAGAACCTGTTCCTCCCTCTTGTTCTCTGATTTTGTTGAAGAGAAAACCTAGGAAATAATAAAGACATAGCATTTTTGCTAGTTTGAGATAAAGGTAGCTATATAGAGAGATTCCTAGTGTTGCTTCCATGCACTTGTGCATTGAAACCCCATTGGTTCATTTTTTCTTCACTACTTCCTGGTCCCCTTCCCATAGTGGCCTCATAGTTTAAGATTACTATATTCGCTCCTCTACAGGGAACACATCAACCACGTTCAAGTTGTAGGTTTCCTTCCCTTTCCCTATTCCTCCCCTGCGCATTCTCCCCTTAGTGTGTGACCCATGTCCAATAATATTACTGCATTTGTTTTAGGTCTACACTTCGCAAATGAGGGAGAACACATGATTTGTGGCCTTCTGACAATAGGCTGATTTTAAAAGTGAGTTAGGGGGACTGGGATGTAGCTTGGTGCCACAGCGCTTGCCTAGCATGAGCCAGGCTCTGGGTTCGATCCCAGCACCAAAAAAGACAAAAAAAAAAAAAAAAGTGAGTTAGGGCTGGAGATGTAGTTCAGTGGCAGAGCCCTTGCTTAGCATGGGCAAAGGCCCTGAGTTCAATCCCCATTAACAGCAAAGTAAATAAATAAATAAATAAATAAATAAATAAATAAAAAAAATAAGCCTATTGAAATATAATTTGCATACAATAAATTGCATCCATTTAAAGTGTACAGTTGGATGAATTTGACAAATACATATCTACCATACCACTCAGATATAAACTATTTCTATAAGCTCAAATTTTCCTCTCTCCAGTCAATATGCCCCTCCCTATGACCAGCCCTAGTCAATCGATGCTGTTTTCTGTACCTCTCACTTAGTTTGGTTCTATAACTTTGATTTAGATGTAATCATGTACCATGTACTCTTCTGTCTGGCTTTTTTCAGCCAGCGTAGTGTTTTTGATGTTCATTCACGTTATAGTATTTGTCAGTATTTTGTTGCTTTTTATTACTGAATGGTAAGCCACTGTAGGAATATACCACAATGTATCTCTCCACCCACTCACTGGTGGACAGCTAGGCTAGTGAGAATAAAGTTGTGCTCTGACAATCCCTGTCCAAATCTTTTTTTGGACCTACATTTTTATTCCTTTTGAGTAAGTGGAGATTTGAGTAACAGAGATTGCTGGGCATATGGTAAGTGCTATGTTTAACTTTATAAGAAACCGTCAAACTTTTCAAAGCGATGGTTCCCATCTCACTCACACCAGCAATGTACTAGAGTTCTAATTGCTCCACCTCCCCCCATACTTGTTATTATCAGTTTCAAAGCTTAACCATTCTAATAGTGTGTGCTGTTATCTCACTGTGCTTTTAGAGTATATTTCTCTGATGGTCAATGATACTGAGAAACGTTTTACTGGATTTTGCATATCTTTTTTAGGTGTTTGTTAAACAATCTTGTCCATATTTTGATTTGGTTGTTTGACATATTATTAAGTTATAAGATTTCCCCCATATGTTCTAGGAACAAATCTTTTGTAAAAAATATGTATTGCAAAACTTTCTTCTAGTATGTGACTTACCTTTTTCACTTCCTTAACAAAAAATTCCCTTCCTTTCTTCCTTCCTTCCTTCCTTTCTTCCTTCCTTCCTTTTCTTTTGACAGGTCTCACTATATAGCACAGGTTGGACTTTGGTCTTGAACTTGAGCTCCTTCTGCCTTAGCCTCCCAAGTGTTGAGATTAGGTATGTGTCACCATGGCCATCTTTTCTTGCTTTCTTTTTGTGGTCAGTTCTTTCTGCAATCACTGCCTACCCCATAGTCATAGTTGTCTTCTTTTAGTTTTAGAGCCAGCCTCCCACCCTCTTTCCTCCCCTCTTCCCTCCCTTTCTTTTCCCTCCCTCCCTTCCCCCTTCCTTCGTTTCTTCCCATATGCTACAAAAGCATCTACCACTGAGCTACACTCCTAGTCCATAGTTTTCCTTTTAAAAAAAATTAGTTGTTTGATTCATTTTAAGTATGGTGTGAAGTGGGGATGGAGCTGCATTGCTTTCCATGTGAATATTCAATTATTCCAAAAGTATTTGTTGAAACATCCCTTTATCTGTAGCTATTTAAATTTTGCTTCATTTTCTTTAATTATTATCGGTTTCTCCCACTAGTCTATGAGTTCTATATATTTGTCCTAATTTAATCTGGGCTTTTCTCTACCCCTGCTACCTACTTACAGACTTAATTCAAGATGCCATCGCAAGAATAGGAGCAGGGGGCTGGGGAGAGTGAAATATGAAGGTAAGAAAGCCAGAACAATGGTATCACCACTGTGGGCCAAGGGGGGTTGGCTGGGCAGGAGTCCAGCAGTTTCTGAATGGAGGCTTCTCCACCAGCTCCAGCCGCCAAGGGTCAGAGGTACCCAGAGGGGCAGAATTGCTAGACTTCCAGGATGCAACGCAGGACTCCAGAGGGGAGATAGGAAAAGGAGTCAAGAGCTGGGAGGAGCAGTCCAGCCCAGGAGCTCCACCTGCTTCAAGCTTGTTGTCACAGTGACTGCTCAGTAAAAGGAGAACTAAAGAATGAGGGGAGTTTGTAAGATGTTTCCCAGATGCATTCATCACAAAAATACTCACTAGTGCCTTGTGTGTGCCCAGCACTGTGTTAAGCACTGGACAATGTCATAAAAAGCCAAGCCCTGCCCTTTTGGGGAGAAAGACAAGAAACAGGTTAATAATGGATATATTATTGAGGCAGGCAAGGTGATGCATGCCTGGAATCTCAGCACTCAGGAGGTTGAGGCAGGAAGATGTCAAGTTCCAGCCTAACTACATAGTGAGGCCTTGTCTTTAAAAAAACAATACATGAAAGCAATGCTAGGAATCTCTCTGTATAGCTATCCTTACCTCAACTAGCAAAAACGCTTTGTCTTTCTTATTATTCCTTATGTTTTCTCTTCAACAAAATTGGAGAAAAGGACAGAACAGGTTCTGCCTGGAAGCGAGGGGGTATGGGGGGGGAGAGGGAGAGGGTGGGGCAGGGCAGGGGGAGAAATGGCCCAAACAATGTATGCACATATGAATAAATAAATAAATAAATAAATAATTGAAGTTCGGTGTGGTGGCACATGCCTGAAAAAATCCTAGCTACTATGGAGGTAGAGAAAGGAGAATCTCGAAATCTAGGCCAGCCCAGCAAAGTCAGCAAGACTCTATCTTGAAAACAAAACAAAAGGGCTAAGGGTATAGATAAAGTGGTAGGTGCAAGGTTCTGGGTTCAATTTCCAGTACTGCAAAAAGAAAAACAAAAACACTACAAATTGATACATTAAGTATCAAGCAGAGATAAGTGCTAAAGAAAACAGAACAGGATAAGGGAACCAAGAGGGTGAGTGCAGGGATGGGGGCTCAGTTTGACCACCAGGGAAGGCTGACAAGTGACCAAGAACAAACAAGGGAAGGAACAAGCCCTGCAGATACTCAAGCAAGAACATTCTTCAGGGAACCACAAATGAGAAAACCTTAGGGAAGAACAGTTTAGCAAAATGACAAGGAGGTCCCTGTGACTGGTATGGAGTGTTGCTCAGAGTTAAAGAGGTGGGAGGGTGCGGGAGGCATCTGGCAGACTTTAGAAATGAATTTGAATATTTCTGAGTGTGATAGAAGCCATTGGGGAGTTTTAAGGATTATGATTTGTTATCTGTGTTTTGAAAGTTGTGTCCCCATCTACAGGTATGGCTAAAGTTAAAAAAAAGATACAAAACCCCAAAAAAGTGCTAATACCACATGCTGGCAGGATGTATCTGCTACTCTCACACACTGCTGGTGGAAATGCAAATGGTGTAGTCAAATTTCAAGAGTTTGACCATTTCTCTTAAATATGTACTCCATGCAACCCAGAAATCCTATTCCTAGGTATTCACCCAATGGAAATGAAATTTATGTCCATGAAAATACCTGTGCACAAATGGTGACAGGAGTTTTATAATTGCCCCGAACTGGAAACAATTCAATTACCAGGTACATATACGAATACTGCTCAGCAATAAAAAGGAACAGACTATCGATAATCTATGCAATAACCTGAAGGGCCTTGTGCTCAGTGAAAAGACTCAACCCCAGAAGGTTACATGCTGTGTGATTTCACATATATAACATTCTCAAAATGACAGGACTAGAATTAAAGAGCAGATTAGTAGTTGCCAGGGGATAGGGAGGGGGACAGGGAAGTACGAAGTGGGTGTAGGTGTGAATACAAGAGGTGATACTACAGAGTTCTTTTGTGGCGATGTAGATATCTATCTTAATACCTTGAAGTTACAGGACAGGAATCTGTACATAGTAGAACTATACACAGGCCCACACACTAATGAATGCAGGTGAAAGCTAAATTAAGCCTGTAGACTACTAAGAAGTAATGCACCAATGTTAATTTCTTGGTTTTGATATTGTATGATAGGTGTATATATAAGATGTCACTTTTGGAGGAAGCTGGAGAAAGGGTACAGGAGACTTATTTTTTATAACTTTAAGTGAGCTCCTAATTATTTCAAAATTAAAAGTTTAGAAATAAAACCCTAATGGTGGGTAAAAAGCTACAAAATTTTTTGAACATTGGGGAAATTTGCAAACGGATGGGTGTTAGATGACATTTGGGAATTACTGTCAACTTTTTTAGGTGTGATAGTGTATGCTTATCCAATGTCCACATTCTTAGGTGATGTAGATTGAAGTTTAAAAGGTGAAGTTCAGAGTGTGTATAAATTACTTCCAAATGGCTCAGAAAACGCATGCCTATGTAAATATATTGTTTAAAACTACATCAAACTGCAGCCAGGTGCCAATGGCTCATGCCTGTGATCCTAGCTATGTGGGAGACTGAGATTGGGAGGATTGATGTTGGAGGCCACCCCAGGCAAATAGTTTATGAGATCATATCTCCAAAGTAACCAGAACAAAATGCACTAGAGGTGTGGCTCAAGCTGTAAAGCACCTACTTTGCAAGTGCAAAGCCCCAAGTTCAAAATGCAATCAATAATTGAATCTAGGTGGTAGGTTTATAGCTGTTCGTTGTATTATTCTCTTTATTTTTGAAAATGTTCATACTAAAAAGTTGAAAGAAAAATGAACTATCGATATGTATAACAACATGGATGAACTCCCCAAAGCATTATGGTAAGTGAAAGAAGGCAGACTGAGGAGGCTACACGCTGTCATATTCTATTAGATGACATTCTGCAAAAGGTGAAGAAACAGAAAGGAACAGGAAAAGGCACTGCAAAAGGAACAGAAATCAGATTAGTAGTTGCCCGTGGCTGGAGAGGAGGGAGGGGTTGATTACTAAAGAGGAGAAAAAGATGATGAAAATGGGCTATATTTTGGTTGTGGGGTTTTGTTTTTGTTTCTTGCAGTACTGGGGTTTGAACTCAGGTCCTCACACTTGCTAGGCAGACACTCTACCACTTGAGCCATGCCCACAGCCCCCAAACTTCCTTTTCTATGCTGTTGTTTGTTTGTTTTTTGAGACAGGGTCTCACTATGTAGCCCAGTCTGGCCTGGAACTCTGGATTCTCCTGCTTCTGCTTCCCGAGTACTGGGTTTACAGGTGAGTTACCACACCCTACAAGACCAGTTTTTTTTTAAGAAAGATGTTGGTAACCTCCTTTGCAAACTTGAGCATAGTAAAAACTACTGTTCATTAGTGGCTTTCTCAGTGCCATTTCCCTTTCCAGGCATCATGTTCTTCTCACACCATTTGAACACAGTAGCTTTTGTCAGCAGCCCATTGTACAGGTGAGGAAGCCAAGGCTCAGAGAGAGAGTTGAAGTCATTTGCCCTCGGCCACGTCCCCGGGTGCTCTGACAGCACACCTTCCTCCCCACCCCCCACTTACCTGTTCCACCATGTAGCCCTTGCAAAACCCTCCTCCTCCTCTTCACCTACCACAGGGACAGCCTTTACATACAGTCTCCCCGCCATGGGCATCTCTTCCTCTGGTCCAGAGTAGGAATGTTCTTTCCGCAGTGGGGCGAGTGGTCGCTTCTAGGTCAAGTATGGGAGGGAGGGGAGAACATGCAGAAAACACCACATGCTCTTTCTAGCTTTTACAAAAACACAGGCATCAGGGAACACAGATTTTTATCACAGTCTGTTTCATCAGGAGGGAAGGGGGAGGGAAGAGCAGGCTGCGGAAGGAGGAAAGGGTACTAATTGAGATCTCAGACCTGGGGTGTGGGATCAAATGACAATGACAATGAAGGTGACAACGAAAATAACAGATATCATGTGCCAGGTACTGCGCTAAGCACTTCTCAGCAATCCTCCAATTTAAACCACTGTCACCTGCACCTTCAGATGTAGGAAACTGAGGCCCAGAGAGCAAGCACACAAAATCACGCATTTTCAAATGTACAAACTGGCGTGTATATTGAATGAAGTGGGGAAGGGCACAAGGACACATACTAAACGAACAATAGTAGTTATTCGAGGAGGTGATGAAAGTAGGTGCTTAGCTATTCTTATATTGTGTAATACCTTTTAGAAGGAATGTGTAACCATGTGTGTGTAATCTAAAAAAAAAGCGGGAGGTTCTAAAGCCTGTGTCCAAGGATCCCAGAACTAATTTGGAGCAAGGTCTTAGAAACTGCTGCCCTGGCCTTAAGCCGCAGGTCGCTCAGGTTTTTGGGACCTGCGGTGCGTGCCTCCTGCTGGCGGAGAGGAGCGACAGGCGTCAGTCCCTTGCCCCCCTTGCTCGTGGGTTTCCTAGGGGACCGGGCCAGTCCCGCGTCTCGGCGTCTCGGCCTTCGCAGAACCCATGGCCCTGCATCCAGTCCCGTGGCCCGCCCACTGTCGCCGAGCGGACTCCGAGCCAATCAGACCCGGGTGATGCCACTCCCGGGATGAGAGTGGCAGGAAACCAAGGTCAAGGCCCCGGACACAATGGGGCCATTGTCGGTCTCCAGTCAGTTGACTTTCAAGCAGCAGTTCCTCATCCACCCTCGCTCCTTCTCCCCACCCCCGTCCCCTGCCAGGAAGTCACCCAAACCTCCTGCCTCCTAATTAGCCTCCGCCAGAAGAGATCCGCAGGCTGGATCCAAGCCGCGGGTCCTTTGCAGTGTCTGATCCATCCACCAGGGGGCGGCAGAGCACCGCACTGAGCGCGGGAGAGAGGCCAGGTCCCGGCTGCTCAATCGCTGATCAGGGCGTGGGGGACCTTGCCCTTCCTGTTTTATTCCACAGCCACAAAAAAAAACCAAGTTTGCCTTGTTTCGCCCTTTACTCTGAGGTCACAGGGATTTGGAGTCTCAGGAGCTCTTGCTGCAGAAAACGGCAAAATGGCTGTGACTGTAGCACTTTTCCCAGATGGAGAAGAAACAGAGGGGAAGCCCTTTTGCTCCACAAGCCCCAGCAGGCGGAGCCCTGATTGCCTCTCTGGTCGCGACTTAACCAACTGGCTGACTGATCGTTGTGTTACTGTATAAATATCATCTCTGCCTCCCTTGCCCCCTGCCATCTAAATTATGTTCTTCCTGTTGTTCTCCCGCCGGGCTCGCTGTAGTTTTCCCTTGCATGTATCTCAATTTGTAGTTGGACACATATTTGTCTGATTATTTCCCACTAGAATAATCAGAGCAGGAACTGGGTCTGTTTTTGCTCACCAGTGTGCTTAGTACAGTGTCGAACCCATTCGTAGGTGTTCAGTAAATATCTGTTGACACGAGTGAATGATGCTGTATTGAGCAACGGGGGTGGAGGTGACCTTCAGGTTCCAGAGACTTCAGCCATGCACACATTGCACCAGGGTCCATTTAGCAGGTGGCACCTGGCTCAGATCATTAAATAGAGAGGCATGTCCCAGATGTGGAAAGTTTTGGCCACCTGGCTTCACCTTCAACCATCGTGTGCTGGGCAGCTCTGCAGATGCCTCATCTGTGAAAGGGGAATAACAATGCCATTCATCCCCAAAGGCCATTGTGAGGGTGCTGAGAGTACAGGGCTTGGGACAATGAGCACTCAAGTGGTAACTAGTCATTATTATTATTCCTGCCTCTGCTGTTGTCAGGGAAGGAACTCAAATTGCGGCTGCATACAGCCTGGCTCACGGCTCACGCCTGTAATTCTAGCTACTCAGGAGGCAGAGATCATTAAGATTGCTGTTGGAAGCCAGTCCCAGGCAAATAGGTCACAAGACCTTATCTCCAAAAAACAGAAAAAGAAAATCACTAAAAAGGACTGGCTCTAGCAGTAAGAGTGCCTGCCTAGCAAGTGTGAGGTCCTGAGTTCAAACCTAAAAAGCAAAGAAACAAAACCTGAGGCTGCATCTTTGTGCAGCTGAGGCCAGGACTCTCAGGTGAGTGAGCAGTTCTACTGGGACCTACTGCTTGGTAGCTTGTCTGGTTTGGTTTCTTCTGTAAATTGGCCCAGGAAGCTGATGGCTGGGCCTGCTCCTGTCTCTCAGTGGCAGGTCTTACCCTTTCTTTAGAGGTCAGATCTGTCTCTGCTGCAGTCACCATTGGGAACACTTTCCTGCTTCTCAGCTTCCCTGGGACTCAGAGCCCAGGCAAGCCTGCCAGTTCATTCCCTTGTTTAACATTAGAGAGTTGTGTGCTGTGTGAGGCCCTGGAGAGAGGTGTGGGTGTGTGGGTGTGTGTGTTTGAGCAGAGCCATCTTGAACATGCCAACAAGAAGCATGCAGTTGGGAGGAGGGGGTGATGAGCAAAGCCACACAGAAAAAAAAGAGCATTTGTTTTAACTGTGATAAAGGACAGGGCCTAGTCTGGAACATTCCCTGAGGATGCCACCACCAAAAAAAAAAAAAAAAGGCAATAATAACAATACTAACTTCACAGGGTGGTTTGGAGGATTTAGTGAGACAATGAATGAAACATCCTGGCACACAGTAGGCAGTTGATAAACATTAGCGTTATACTTTTTTTTGGCAGCACTGAGGTTTGAACTCAGGGTCTCACTCTAGCTAGTCAGGCACTCTACCACTTGGGCCACTCTGCCAGCCCTTTTTTGTATTGGGTATTTCTGAATAGGGTCTCATGAACTATTTGCCTGGGCTGGCTTCAAACCACAAGCCTCCTGATCTCTGCCTCCCAAGTACCTAGGATTATTGGCGTGAGCCATTGGTACCTGACTTCATTAGCTCTTTTATCACAAGTTGCTGCCTTCAGAATCAGGAACCTGAGACCCCAGTGAGGCTTAGTAACTTGTTAAGGGTCTCACAACTGAAAAGTAGGGGAATCAGAATTCGAACCCAAGTCTCTTTGACTCCAAAACCTGTAGTCCTCCTGGGAGGTGAGAAAGGGACACAGCAGTGACTGCCTAGGAAGAAACTGGGTCCTGTTAAATCATATTTTCATGGATGCAATAGATGGGTGTAGGGCTGATGGAGTGGTTCAATTGGTGGAGCACCTATCAAGCAAGAATGAAGCTCTGAGTTCAAACTCTAGTACTGCCAAAAAACAAACCAAATAAAAGATGGGCCTGAATCATCCTGGGGTAGGAGGGAGCACACATCTCTTTTTCTAAAGTACAGGAGTCAAGCAGGGCTCCCCAGGCATGATGGGGTAAGAGCAGCAGTGGGGAGAGGAGAAGAGAGTGGCACAAGTGGGCAGTGAGTCCCCAGTTTGGAGCTGTGCTGGGGCAATGCCCAGAACCTGGGTATGCCTTCTTTGCTTATGAGTGCGCCCAGGAGTTCGTGGTGCCTACTCCCTGACCCTCATCTGGGACTCCGTCCTTCTCTTTCCTGAATGAAGTCATCCCAACTCACAAAAGCAACCATGGCTACTCTGACACTCCTATCTGTGATGTGATGCTGACCAGGCAGTTCCTAGTCAGTGTACCAAGCCAAGCTCAGCCCTTTCCCATGGGCCAGGACACACTGGCACTGCTGCCTGTGCCCCTGCCCCATGAAAACCTAAGTGGCACTCATTTTTGAGACACTGGAATTAAACAGCCCAAGGGAAGAAGAGCAGTGGAACCTTCCTAAGCCCACCCTGCTCCCTCTCCAGCTCTGGCAGGTGGTTGACAGGGAAGTTTGAAGGACCTAGACTTGCATATGAAGAGGGCACACTTGTTGCAAAGTATGAAAGGTGCTGCCAGGGAGGCCTTGGGTTTGGTGGTGAGCTGGGGTGGTGGGAGAGAGGCAGCATTGGTCCAGCTTTGCCACCAGAAGGTGGCAGAGTCTGGAGTCAGAAAGATTAAGTTTGAATCCTACCTTTGCCACTTATAAATTGTATGACCTTGGGAAGTCAGTTCTTTGAGTCTTAGTTATGCCATCGGTTAAATGGAATTTGTTCAACTTTCATTAAAAAAGATAATAAATTGGAGAACAAAGTGGGGGGACACATAGAAAGTATTCAGTAGCCAGGCACTGATGGCTCATGCCTGTAATTCTAGCTACTCAGGAGGTAGAGATCAGGAGAATCACAGTTCAAACCCAACCCAGGCAAGTAGTTCGAGAGACCCTATCTTGAAAAAACTCAACACAGAAAAGGTCTAGAGGTGTGTGTGGCTCAACTGGTAGAGTGCCTACCTAACAAGTGTGAGGCCCTGACTTCAAACCTCCCAGAACTGCCAAAAAAAAAAGTAGTCAGTAAATGATGTCCTTTGCTGACATGTGGGCAGCTCTGAGACAGGGCTCCATTCAGAGTTGGGCCAATCTCCAGGGGAGTTTAGCCACATCAACTGTTGGAATGGGGCTTTCCTTCTGGCCTATTCCTCCTTGGGTTTGATACAGGAAGTTCAGAGGTCTTGGAGGAGAGAGTCACTGTCCTCCACCTCACCCCCAGCACCCACAGGCTGGCCTGTGAGAGGCAATAGGGACCCCCTTAGCCTGAGGCAGCTCTATTTCTCCTCTCTGCTCACTGCTTATCTGTCTTTCACTTTTATCTTTGCTGGTATCAGAGACCTGGTGCCCCATGCCAGGCAGAGAGAGGGAGATGGGTGGGGTCATTTCCATCCCTATCCCCTATCCTTACCCCAGCTTCCCTAGAATCTGGACTGGCCTTCAGGCTTTGGAGCATCTGGGGAGTCCTAGGACCCTAAGGCCCCAAATCCTGCAGGCCAAGTGGCTCCACATGAGCTCCTCCAGAAGAGGTCCTAATGCTGTAATGCCAGAGCCTGTGGAGCTGTGATCTGAGCTGCAATTAGACTGGAACGTTCCTGGTTCAGGTCACAGTGAGGTCTGAGGAGACTTAGGAGGGAGGGTCTAGCTGTCCCAGGGTTCCTCAGGCTCGGAAACCCTCAATCACTGCTATTAGGGCCTAAGATTTCTGGTCTCCCTACCCACAGGCTTCTCCTCTTGCTTCTGTCTAGTTCACCCACCATTTCCCAGCAACCCTCAGTGCTCACGTGCTCAAAGGGACCCCTTTGCCAGAAGCCTTGCCCAAGCCTATCATCACTGTTGTCTCGCTAATTTCCATTCTTTCCTTAAGGTGTACTCTGGGCAGTCTTGTTGACCCCTCCCTGACTCAAACTGGATTGGCCTGGGCTGGCTGCCCCTTCCTGTTGTCTCTAAGTACTGGGCTTACTTTATGTGGCTGTCATTACACTGTCTCCAGAGTACTTGCCTTATAAAATATCTGTCCCCTCTTACCTCTGCCACTGCCTTGAGAATAGGGATGATGTCTCTGGTCCTGGAATGTAAGACTTGCATGCCATGGGTGCCAGCCAATGAGAAAGGACCAAACAGTGGTGGTCACCCCTGGCAGCTGTAAGAGCCACAGTTTACTTATGGATATGGGGGGGAGGGTGCGCAGAAAGACTCCTGTTCTCAAGCACTTTTCCCAAACCTGAGTCAGCCCTTTCTCTCTATAAGCCCTGGATGTTAGACCTCTTTCCACTCAATCTCATTCCCCTTGTCACAAGCTGATAAGGGCTGGGAGCTGATATAGGAGAGGAGTTAACATGGGGCCACTGTCAGCTAAGGGACTTTGACCCAAGTTTCCTTTTCTGTAACAACAGTATCTTTTTAGGGTGGCTTTAAGGACTGAAAGTTGTCATTCCCATAAGGGAATGAACAAGAGGCAGTCCCACCCCCTCCCCAGAAGGGTCTGGTTCATCATTCTGTTTGCTACAGTTCTGCACTCTTTATCCACACCCTCCCAGAACCACACCTCTCTGCATATCTGGGGTGCTCTCCAGGGGTGCCTCTGGGACATATGGTTATGATGTGAGTAGGAAGCTTCTGGGATGGCTTCAGTGGCAGGTTCTCTGCCCATGTGACTGTGTTGAGCTTTGGGTTCAGAGGGCATCTTTGCCTTTGTGGACTCCCTCCCCCTCCCTTCAGTCTCATGCTGCCTGCCTACCTAATGCAGGGTGTAATGGGAGCCATTACCTAGACTCAAGGTGGGGAGTGAAGGCAGATAGTTCAGGTGTCTGAGGAGCTCAGCTACCAGAAACATGGACTCTCAGAGCAGGTGAACTGCCACCTCCCTGCATGACATCTGGAGGTTTCACTTCCCACCTCAGGTCGCTGTCCCCAAGACCAGGAAGACAATTTGTGTGGAGTCAAAAGGAACTTGAATAAGCATAAAGCCTGCATGGCACCACCCACCTTTTTTCTCCATGTCCTTCCCTTACCCAGCTCAGGGGTCTGGGGGACATTGGAGAGATGTGACCTTGAGCAAGTGACTTCATTTCTCTGAGCCTCATTTCCGAAACTGAAATGGGAAAACCAACAGCACGTGTCTCAAAGAGTTATAAGAATTAAACAATTAAATAGGATTAAATAACTAGTTAATTTAAAGGATTAAATAATGAAATTCAAGCTTTTAGCTCAGAGTGAACAACAAATGGTATTAAGTATCCATTCTTTGCTATGCTCCCACATCTACGAACACACTTTAATGCTGTCCAACGTAACAGTGAATCTGTTTAACGTTTGCAATACCTTAAAGAAGAGCTCAATGTGCTCAAATAAGGGGGAGAAAGGGAGCCCCTGGGGTCTGAGGCAGGGCTGCCATCCCTTCCTGCACCCTACCTCCAGGAGCTAGGGAGTAGGACGAGCAGGATGGGAGGTATGCCTAGCCAGAAGTGACATATCTTTACTTGGTGCCATGCTCTGGCTTTCTAAAGAGGACTCCAAATCTCTCCACACTAACAGCCCATGGGCAACACTACCAGGAGCAGAAGGTACCTCTCTTCTGTGCTAGGGTCTCAGAGGCAACCAAACCCAGTGTTGTAGCTACCCTGAGTGTGGAATGACTGGCAGGGTTGAGGGGGAGAAGTTAAGACACCCAGACCCACATCCCCAAAGGCTGGGGCCATGGAGGAAAGTAGGTATGGAAAAACACCTCCCCTAGTCCCAGGCTCTGGTCTCAGAACTTGGAACAACTCAAGGGTTAACCGCCCTCACCAGTCTTATCTACATCTGCAAAGAGAAAAGGAAGCAAAATACCATCAGCCAAGGTTGCAGTCCCCCTCATTGCATGCAGACTGCTGCTACATAGCTGTTTCTCTGGCAAGGGTACCTGAGTATCTGCTGAGAGACTCAGACATCCCCAGGCAGCCCCTCCACCCCTGAATTCTCTCCTGGTGAGACCAAGGGACCTAAGAATGAGGCTGTACCCAGGGGTTCAGGTCAGTTGGTAGCCCTGACCACAGTGTTGCTCCTTAAAGCTGAGGCCTGGGTCAAGTTCCCAGCACTGTACAGTACCCTCCCTCCCAGCCACCAGCCATGGACAGAGTTGGCACCATAGTGAAGAGCTTGTCCTCCTGAGGACTCCTCAGCATTTTCTGTACCAGTCTGTGAAGGGCTGGCCATGGAGGGGGCGGGGGTAGCTGCCTCTTAGTCTTAGTGCTGGTTTTTCCTGGGGTGTGCTGTATAATCCTTACCTGGAAGCGAGGCAGTCTAGCCCATCCAGATCCAAGACAGACTGTGGAGTGGAAGAGAAGCCAAAGCCGAACAGGATCAGGCATCTGGAATGGCTATTTTGTTGGATGGGCCCCAGGCCTGGAGCTCTGCTGGTTGGGCCCTGCCACTCTGCTGAGGGATGGGAATTGGGGAGGCCTTGAAATTGAGAAGTTCAGAGAACCAGGGGAGTGGAGGCTGTGGGAGGGGGGTCAGTGTACAAATGTCAATGTGCCAAACTCCATTGCTTCTGTCTTAGGAGTTGTTTTATTAAATGCCCCAATCCCAACCCCTCCTCCCAATGGAGCACAGAAGACTGGGATGCTACAGCCCCACAGTCTGAAACTTCACTCCTCAGCTGGCCTGGAAACTTTAGTCTTGACCACTTGGGCACTGTAGCCTCCTGCCACTAATTCACAGGCAGCAAAGAAAGGTGCCAGGCATCCTCTGAGAGGGAGCCAGCTATGCAATTGGGGTGAGGGATAGGGTACATGGTGCAGCCTTCTGGATTTGTTTCATCATTCCGGGTTCTGCTAGGGATGGGTCCCAGTCCTGTTCCTTCCCTCTGGCCCTCCCACACAGACTGGTACCCCCTCTTCCCACCCTCTTCATATGTGCTCCAAACCTTCTGTAATTCTTTATCAAATCTTGTAATTCTCTACTGATGTCTGCCCACTGTGGACCGTGAATCTATGGGGTGGTACCACTAAGATAGGGTCTGGCACATAGTAGGTGCTCAATACACATATTGTTACTGAATGAATTGAATAAATTTCTATTCCAGACATCTTGAACGCTGGGAAGATAGGAACTGCTTCCTGTTTATTTTTGTATCTCTAAACTCTGGCCTGGTGCTTGCCTGGCACAAAGTGGGTACCCACTAAATTGTGTGGGATAGAAGACTGAGATTAAAGGTGACCCAAAAGGAACCTTTGCAGATGTGTTTTATGAGATGCTTGGCTATCCCTTCTACGCTCTCTTGGGAACAAAGGGGTCCAGAGAGACTGAGATGGCAGAAGGTAGTGCTGACTGGAAGAGGTAGGAGGTGAGGCCTTGGGCAGCCGAACTGGAGGTGCTTCTTCAGGCAGGTTGCTGTGTTGTGTGAATGGAGAAGGTCTGTGAGAATCACCCATGATGAGCATTCACTTCTAAGAAAACACAGGAAGACCCATGGAGGCAGCAGAGTAGGAGTCTAGGGTAGGGACCAAAGGGCATGTGGGTTACCCACCCATATCATCAGTGCTAGTGCCTTTTCAGGGTGGGGGCTGGGCCCAGGGCTTCCATAAGTACCACTCTCCAGACCTGAGGGTCTTGAGGTCACATGGGGCTCTGAATTTTGGGCCATCTTTCCATAGCCAGGAAGTCTCAGACACACCTGGAGAACTGAAGGACAGAGGGAGAGAAGTAAGGTCTTGTGCTGGGCTTGGAGTAGATCCTCTGCACTGCTAGGAGTGTCAGTGCTGTGGGAGGTGAGGCTCCTCTCAGGGGTGGAGTCCCCACAGCCCCAAACCCACTTAGGTGACGATGTACCTTGTGGACACCCTGGTGGGCAGTGGAGTGCTTTCCCTCCAGGATTTGAGTGTTTTTTTATCTGACCAGCCATGAATCAGAATAAGGATTGACACAGGTCAGCTCTGGCACCCTCGGGTGGAAACGTGGGCTATATGTTACGATTTGAAGCCAAAACTTATGTGCAGTTTGAGAATTAATTTAACATTTAACTTGGGAGTTGCAAACCCCCCCCCCACCTTAGCTAAATTGAAACAAAACCAAAACGTGGGTGATCGCTTAGCAGGAAAGGCAGAGTGATGCTGTTTCAAGGACTCCCTTTGAAATAAAACATAAACTTGATTTCCTTTTGATACGGAAGTATTTCTTTGATGGCAAATATACCTAAGATGGATGAAGGCTACTGTGTGCACACACAGATCTTTTTTAAAAAATTTATTTTAACACTAAGTCTGGCAATTTTCGTAAAGGTTTACTTAGAATTGCAGAACCAGAATATTTCTCTATGGAAACAGCCTCCTATCAAGTCCCATGCTCCCCAGCACTGGAGGGAGGTGGGGAGCAGATCTGTCCTGAGCTGTTGGGGGGGAGTGCTTAGCTGCAGTCTTGAGAGACTTACCAAAGTAGGGTCCTCGCTAGGAACTGACTCAGAACCAGAGAACCCCACGAATACAACTGTACAGTCCCCCCTTCTTCTTTTTTTTTTTTTTAAAGCCAGGTGTGGCCCCTTCAGTAGGTGACTGACTACCGCCAAAGTGTCTTGAGGTCAGGCTCAGGTCCCGCAGGCAGAGGCCGGCGCTAACAGGTGCGGAGTGCGGGCAGCTGGCCCGGGGCTCACGCGGGGTCTCTCGGCTCGCACCATGCCTAACCTGGACCCCTATGGCGGGGGAGAGAGGCCCGCGCGCCTTCTTCGGGGTTGCGGGGGCGAGAGGAAAAAGCAGGGGAACAGGACGGCGTCTTCCCTCACCCCTCCTTAAATTCCAGCGTCCTTCGTTCGCCGGGCCCCACGTACGGCCTACCCAACCACCGGCTCTGAAATCCAGGCTGCCGAGAGCAGAGCCACAGCGGCCACGAAGACCGAAGGGCGGGAAGGGAGTGCGGTGAGTCCGCCGGGCAGTGCCCTGTGCGCGCAGAGCCGGGCGCGCTGGCGGCCCGGCCACCTGTGCGGGCTGGCAGTGGCTGCATTCCTTCCCAGGCCTGGGCATCTGAGCCACGCAGCCGGCCCGAAGGAGGTTGGAAGTCGCGGCCCCGGCTGCGGCGGCGGCGTACGGAAGCGTCTTCCCCGGCCGGTCCTCTCCCGAGCGCAGTGCGGGTGCGCCCGGCGTCGGAGGAGCCGGCGGGCACCCCGTTCGCCCCCTGGCGGCGCCGGGATACGCCGGGCGCTGCCGCCGCGGCTGAATGAGCTGTCCACAGCAGCACTGGGCGCTACCCGACGTCACACAAGAATCCTGCCTGGCGCTGGGAAGCCTGGAGGCAGGCAGCCTCCGCGGAGAAATGGGGGAGACGATGGAACAAAGCACTTATGAGACTTGGGATTTTTCCTTGATCCACATCTTCCAAATCCCGTGTGAGGTCCTCCATTAGCATGATGACTGACACCCAGGGATCCTATCCTCAAACCCCCCGGAAATCAGCGTCCTTCTCCTTACTCTTTCTGGAAAAGGTATTATTTCCCCTCCTCTCACAGTGGCAACCTTGGCCTGCCTGCCCATGGTTGTGCCAAGGTTGTGTCACTCTAGGCCTGGTACACCTCGGGGAAGCTCTGAGTCAGTGCGGGTGTGTGTGTGTGATTGTGTGTGTGTGTGAGAGAGAGAGAGATCAGGCGAAGACTAGCCTTCAATAACGGTCCCTTTTGAGTGCTCTCAGGGAGGCTGGCACTGCTGAGGCCTTATGAGAGGTAAAAGATCTTGACCTCTGTGTGCTTCCAATCTCAGAAGACAAACACACTCAGAAGACAATGGACACAGCAAGTGGCCGGCAGCAGGAGCCCCAGGGGAGGGCTGGTGGGATGGGCTGGACTGGAACACTGGAGTTATTAGAACTTTCTAAGTGGACAGGATGTGGAAAGAGAAAGCGACAGTATTCCTGACCCCTTCTGGAGATGAGTGGAGTGGAGGGCTGGCTGGAGAAGTAAGGGCAGCCATGCCCAGAGGCTCTGTGAAGGTATGCTTCCGCCCTGAGAGGAGGAAAAGCTACAGGCCGAGGCCCCTCTGGAAGGCAGGCAGCAAGAAGCTTCCAGCGCAAGAGGAAAGCTGCCACTTGCACAGACCTGAGCAGTTTTGTGTGTGTGTGGGTGTGTGTGGGTGTGTGTGTGTGTGTAGGCAGAGGCGCAAGGGTCCCCTGCTTCTTCAAGAGGTTGGTTTGCCAGAAGCAGCCCAAGTCAAGGGAGAAGAGAGGAAGCAGCTCCAGGCTAGGTTCAAAGATGAAAAGATTAAAGTGTGAAACAGCCATTCCAGGATGCTGAGGCAAAAAGGAAGGGCCAGGAATCTTGGGGAGGAAGTCGAAAGGTAGGAGCCTGTCTGAGGGGCCAGAAGGGGACGCAGAGGCCTCTGAAACTCAGGCACATCAGAGGTGGCTGTAACTGACAGTCTGGTTTGTGTTAGTTTCCACCCTGTTTCCCACTCCACTTTCCATATTAAAGTCATGTCAGGTAATTGAGGAAAACCCATCCTACTCAGCCTCTGATTTTTTTTTTACAGATGCGACAAACCCAGAAGGAAACTTGGAGGCCTCATTGTGCCTTCTTGCCCAAACTTGTCCAAGAAAGGTCTTAGGCAGTGGTATCTTGGTCCAGTCTTCTACTTAGAAGAGCCATCCTTCTGGCAGTTGGAGACAAACAGACCATTGGGTCTTGTCTCAGTGGCATGTCTCCTTACTTGACTTTGGCTTCCAGAAAGGCCTGTCTGTTCCTGGGGCTAGGCTGTTTCAATGGTAACCTCCTCAACCTGACTCTGACCCTGGGGCAGGTCCTGATGGGTCAGGCCTGGCAGGTAGACTGAAAAGTCCTGACACTCAAGCACTGGCTATGCTGTCACTTCCATGGGGAGGAGGGAGGTTCCAGAAGTCAGGGGCTGGTGTTCAGAGTCAGCAACCACAAAAGCAGCTTTAGGCAAGGGACTCCATGCCACCCGGCAGGCAGACAGGGCAGGCTGTTAGGTGCTCATCAGGAGTGGCAGCCCTAGAAGAAGTAGAGGGTAGAGGGCAAACACTGTCACCAAACCTTGCCATGATGATGGCTTTGTGGGGGCACTCAACAGGAGAGGACCAGCTTTGGCTGTGGGCTCAAGGAAACACCACCTAGAAAAAAAGGCAGGGTTAAAAGGTTTTTGGGTAAGAGTGGGTGGGGTTCTGGTGTGTGCAGAAATACCAGGAAAGGAGGGAAAGGGTCTGGCCTGGCAAAAGACCACACAGGCCCATGCTCATTTACTCAGGGCAGGTTCCTTTCCTTTGCAATCAAACCACAGCTAAAGGAGACTCCATTTACTCATCTCATGCATTGCTTGAATTCCTCCAGGGTCAGCCACTCTCCTACTCCATCTTCTATAAGGGGCGAGATGAAAATAGGATGAAGCATACCTCATGTATGCTTGTGAGTGCACCAAATGGTTTGTGTTGCCTGTGGCATCTGCCACTATTTACCTCTCTCCTTTGAAACAGGCCCCAGAGGTCATGGTCTTCCAACCATTTTTCTCTGCCATTCCTTGTTAACATTTACAAACAATTTTTAAAGTCTCTATTGTGTATCTCACTGTTGTTAGCATGACCACTGTGGTCAAGCATGTTAGATACATGATCTCATTTAATTCTCATGGTATTTCAGAGGTCCATCAGCCCAGCTGCTTGTCTAGGACTAGTTCCCAACTCTAACCAGGAACGAGGGCCTGAAGTCTGTTCCCTAAGTTGATACAGAGAACATAGATCAGTCTTGGTGTCACTCACCATGTGGTGGCTCAGGAAATATTAATTGATTCTGAAGACAAGCTGCACTTTGACTCACCTCTGGCTAATTAAATAAACTTCCCATGTAAATCAGCAGAGGGAACAGAGATATTAGGCTGTGCTGAAAAGAAACTGAGCTCAGGGTCAGTCATACCCTTGTCTCCCTGTAGAAACCCTGCTTTGGCCTGTTGTTGGCTTCTTCACACCCTTTGAAGCTGGAGTCAGAGTGGTGCTGCCAAGAAATAATCCCATCAATCAGAGAAAGCCTCACTCATGCAGCCCTGAAGAACTTGTAGGAAGCAGGCATGGTTCAGATACCCCTTAG
This sequence comes from Castor canadensis, assembly GCF_047511655.1. Classification (NCBI taxonomy): domain Eukaryota; kingdom Metazoa; phylum Chordata; class Mammalia; order Rodentia; family Castoridae; genus Castor; species Castor canadensis. The sequence goes on from NC_133391.1 coordinate 79,102,969, forward strand.
TTTCCACATGCCCATGACCACATAAAGGTTCTCGAAGGAACAAAGACGGAACTTCCTGGGGAACTGCCTTGTCTTCCTCCCCTCCTCTCCATTCCCATCCCTGTGGCAGCACCATGTCCCATTGGTGCTGGGTCAGCTGGGAGAGGCTTGATACCCACAGGAAATATGTGATATGAGCATCCTTTCCAACTGTGCCTGGCAGTTTTTGGAATGTTGGGGCTGCCAGATGCCTTGTAGAGCTGTGCTTCCTTTCTGCTTTTTCAGGAAGAAAAATGTGGTATGACAATATCTCAAACCCTAAGGAAGTCAGGCTCCCCTCTGACAAATTGGGAGACCTTATGCAGGCCACTTAACCTTGCCAGGCCTGGCCCCTTCTCTGTAAGATGAGAAAATAGAAATATTGGCCTCACAAAGTAACTGAGAAAATTGATAGAGAATGGAAAGCTGTGTACTGCCTTACATAAAGGGCTCCTTAAATGGTTGCTATTCTGTGATGATGATGGTGGTGGTGGTGAAGATGGTATGTGGTTCACAGCAACCAACTATATCCCCCAATGATACAGCTGGCTGTCTTGAGTTATACTCAAAGTAGCTAAAATGGCGGCGGCAGCTGCTGCTTCTCCTCCTCCGCCTTTTTTTTTTTGAGACAGGGTCTCACTATGTAGCCTAGGCTGCCTCAGAACTTACTATGTAGCTCAGACTGGCCTCAAACCCATGATCCTCTTGCCTTGGTTTCCTGAGTGCTGGGATTACCACCCCCAGCTTCTAACATGTTGTTTTGTTGTTGTCTTTTGGGTAGCTTTTTTTCTGTATGTGAAAAGGGAGGACATCATCTCAGAATAATGTCTATAGAGGCAACATGTAGAAATAAAACAAGATAAAGTAAGGGGTAGGCCAAGGGCAGAGTGAGTGTATGAATTACTGAGAAAAGACATTAAGGTGAGGCAGGATGCTAGTGCACCTTTTCTTCCTATTCAAGTCCCTCACTGCAGACACCTGGGACCTGGCCCCCAGTGAGCCCTCATCTCTCCTTCTCCCGTGGGCAGTGTTCAGAGCATGCTCAGGGTAAAGGGCAACTCTGGTGGCCATGGCAGGCAGTTCCCCACTCTTTCTTCTCCCAGGGAAAGATGCACCTGTCACCATAGTGGGCCAGCAGGAGCTCTACTGAGTTCCCTAGAGCTGCCAAGCAGGCACAAGACAAACATTTACATTCAACACTTTGGAAGGATCAAATGTGGTTCTCAAAAAGCTCAGACTTGCAAGCTTTGGAGAAGGCCCAGGTTTGGCTCCTTTTAATTCCCAAACAAATTCTTGTGGGATGTTGCAATTACTTGTGACAATCCCTCTCCCTGCCTGAGACTTTGATTTCAGATTCAGACATGCAAAACTGGGTGGCTGGCTAGAACTTGAGTGATTTGGTGGGGCGGGGGGACTGGCTAGGAAAAACTGTGTAGAATGTTGTCTTTGGAAGGGGGATCTTGAGGAATCAGCTGTTGTAGCTCAGTTTGTGTTACCAGAACTTTTCACATTTTCTGTCTTATTTATTTATTTATTTATTTATTTATTTATTTATTTATATTTTTGGCAGTACTAGGGTTTGAACTTAGGGCCTTGCACTCTCCAGTCTCTCTACCACTTGAGCCATGCCCCCAGGCCCCTCCACCCACATTTTTTTTGAGGCAGAGTCTTGCTATGTAGCCCAGCCTGGCCTTGAATTTGATATTCTCCTGCCTCAGTCTCCTGAGTGCCTCAGTCTCTTGAGTGCCTCAGTCTTCTGAGTGCACCACCATGCCTGGCTTCATTTTGTCTTGAAACACAAATGTCCAGGAATAATTTTCTGTAATAATCTTATGTTAGGGTAACTTTCCAGTTACTATCATAAACTTCACAGTGATAACCCTGAAATTATATTCCCTGGATAACTCATCAAGGCTGGGTGGGATATCTTGTGGTAATTTGTGCTGACCTAGTCCCAGAACAGCCTGGAAACAGGAGGTGGAGATGCAGGGAGAACCAAACAGATGCAGAAATAGAAGAAAAACATGGCAAGGGAAAATTGTGACTCGGTGTGAGGACTCTGTGGCCTTTCTGTGTATCCAGGTATACATACAAACAGTTTTGGAAAACTGCCTATGTCTTTGCATTACTACTATATCTGACCTTAAAGCACATTCAGCTCCTCTAAGGGATCTTGAGCCTGTGTTGGGCTTTTGCTTCCTACTACCTTGATACCAACCTGGTCTGAAAGTCTACACATCTTTAGTTCTGGCTCTTTTGGCTTTCACACTGGGAATAAAATAATGGATACTGCTGTCCCTGCAAGGGATTTAAGTAGAGGGGCTAGGGCTTTCTTGCTTCACCCCTAGGCCTTTGGCAGTCAGTCAGACGTAGAAGCCTGATGGTGCACATGATAGAATCAGGGATCAAAAATGACTAGGAATTCCTACATACTTTGCAGAGTGCAGGCTGGTGAGCAGAGTCATAGGTTGGTACCTGTTAGCAAATCTGGGCTCATGAGTTCTTGATTTTAAGGTGGACAGTTGGCAACACTGATCACCAACACTGATTACTACCCCTGAACACCTTGTGAACTCTTCTCTTCTAAAACGTTATGTTTTCTGGACAAAGCTCAGAAAAGACGCAGAACAATGTGAGGAGAGAGAAAGTCTGAATGAGGGGCTGCATTTCAGGTCAACGAGATTCTCAGGGAAGTCTAGGTTAGAGGAAACATAGGCTGACCTACTCCAGATTAGAAATGTTGGAATTCCTGAAGGAGCAAGACAAGAAGGGATATTCTGAGAATAGGCTGAAAATGCAGAGGAGTAAAGAAATGGAACAATCCCCCTGAAGTTCTTTTGGGTTTTGGGAAGATAAAGCTCAGAATTCCTGAGCTGAAGCAAATGCTCAACTGTTTAATCTATCTCTGGTTAGGATGAGGGAATGACTAAACTAGGATCATAGAACGCGGCAATACAAGGAGATTTGGTGGCTCAGGGCACCAGCTCACAGAAGCCAGGGGACTCCAGGAGTCAGATGTTTCCCCCTGGGGCCTTTAAGAACAGCGCTGAGGTATCTACTTCTGGAGAAGACTCAACATTCTAAAGAAATCAACTCTTCTTCTAACTTAGTCCATATAATCCATAAAATACCAACCAAAATCACAACAGAACTTGCTAAATGAAGCTTGATAAGCTGATCAGAAAGTACATGTGGAATGGAAAAAATATGTAAAAATAGTAAAATTATGATCTTGGGGAAAAACAAAGGAGAAAAATACAAGGTATCAAACCATACCCAAAAGCTACAATAATTAAAATGATATAGTATTGGTATAAAAATATAAGAAAGCTCAAAGCAACAGACAATCAAGAAATAGCCACATGTGTTTATGGTAGTTTTTAGTATAAGCAGTATTTCAGGGTACTGGGAAAGAATATGGCCTACAGAAAAAACCATACTGGGCAGTATGTAGCCCTCTGAGAAAAAAAGTTAGATCTCTAACTCACATCACTTATGAAAATAAATTCCAGATGGGTTAAAGAACTAAGGAATATAACTGTAAAAGAAGCACAAGAAAATATGAGACTACGTTTATCATTTGTTGATAGGGAAGCCTTCTTTAAAAATCATAAAAGCCATAAAGCAAAGGATTAATACATTTTGACTATATCAAAATCAATGCCTCCTGTAATACAACACATCATTATTAAAGGTTAAAAAACCCAGTCAGTCTGGGCTAAGGGATGACTTCTGCCAGGGAGTGGACTGCAAAATGAAGTGGTCTTGGAGGTCAGTCTACTTCTTCACAACTCTGTCAGAAGTCAGAGTTCAGGAGGAGGCAAATAACGGCTAGAGGGTGGCTATTTACTATCAAGCATCATCCCTAGCATCCTGCAATCAAGAGTTAACTCAGGCCATTGTTATCAAGAGCGTAATATAAATGCGTTAAGTGGAGCAGGGTCAGGAGAGGAGAAGGTAGAACAAGTTAGAGTAGAAGCAAGTGTCCTGCCTTAGGTAGGAAATTGGAGGAAGGGCTGCCTTTATAGATATCACAGGCTCCAAACCTTCATTTCCCCTGCATAGAAAGGATTTTGGGAGAGCATGTGAAGAAAATGTTACAATGTGTGGGCTTTAATCCTCTCCATGAGACCCCACAGCTCTGTTCAGTTTTGGGATGATGCCCCCTGCCTGGACCCCCAGTGACAGTGAGGACGTATGTGCCCATATTCTTTGGAGGGCAGGGTGCTTTGGTCTGACAGCTCTGAGTCAGAGGCCTATGTCTTGGAGACTTCACTTTGTTTCATGTGTAGAGAACACTAGCACATGGTCCCCAAAGTAAAGAGAAATTCTTGCCCTGTAGAGCCTACATCATCCAACTCACTTGATGAGGATCAGGCTCTGCTCCAGAGAACTACTGTGCTCAGAACTCTCAGCCCACACTTCCAACCTGTGAGCTGACTCTGAGTTTGGAAGGTGTTCACATGGTTCAGGTGGGACGACTGCCACATTCAAGTCTTGGAAGTCTTGCGGCATTTGATGCCAATCCGTAAACTGGGTTGAACACAATGAACCTGGGGTTTGAGAGGAGGGGGAAGTTTTTCAGCAAGGGAGTGATGTAAACTTTTCTAACCTGAACAGGAATTGAAGAATTGAATTGAAAGAATGAAGAGCATTGAGAAAAGCAGGAGGCATTACTAGAATTGGCCAGAATGGGAGCATAGTCTTAATGATGGGATTATATTTCAAGGATCATCAGCAATCCCACAGGCTCCAATTTAGCTTTCAGAGATATGTTTTAGGATTTTGAGGATAAAAAGTATGCAGTAAATAAGCTCAGTTGGGTATAAGGCCAAGGCACCTGATCCCTCATGAAAGGATGCCACAGAGGTAAGAAGTCACTGACCCCTGGGAAATTAAAAATTGGACTAAAGAGCTTAGATTCAATGTTTCCAGAAGGGAAGGAAAGAGCTCCTTTACATCAATATGCAAACAATGGCTGAGAACCAACTATGTACCAAGCATTCAAGTGACAGTAACATGAAGAGACCTCTGCAGCCCCCCATAACATTACTTCCACTAACACACATCTAGCAAAGTCACCCAACCCCACATATCCCACCTCTGAGATGGCACCACAGTAGTCCTCTCTTTGGCATAATATGGTAGTTCAGAGGGTTTTCTAATTTTACAACCAAATTTCAGGGAAAATAGGGAATAGTTAGTAAGCTTAGGACCCCAATTTCCCAAAAGGATATGAGAGGCTCCAGCCCCCTAACACATACCCAATGAGGAGAGTAGCTCTCCTCACTTGATGCCCAAACAATCCTGCTTCCAGGCCCTATACTAATAGTCCTGACCATCAGCTAGACTGAAGGATACAGTCTCTTACAGACTCCTTGGAAGAGGGTTCTATCTCTACTCTTAGACAGGGACCAGTGTTCTGAACTTCTGTGGGCCGTGGCTTCCTTGAAAGTTTCAATGAAATCTGTATTCTTCTCAGAAAAACACACATTGCCCTTGCAGATATAATTTTGTGCAAATTTCTAGGAGCTTTTCAGAATCCAGAATGTCTTAGCATAAGAGTTCCTGCCAATGGCAAATTGCTCATTTTCTTACTCCAGATCTATTTCCTGGGTCTGATTAACTGCTATCTTAAATGTCCAATAGATGACTTAATATTCTGCATTGTCCTCTAGTCATTCCATGCTCTTGGCGGATGGCAGGGCTACTGCCTGTATCCTGAAAGAAGAACAGCCCCTAGACCAGAAATCACTTTTTTTTTTGCATTTTCTTCTTCCCCGACCAGAAAACCCCATACACTCCAGGCCTGGAACACAGACACAAAGTGACAACTCCCAAAGTAAACCTGATCCAGTATAAAATCAGATCTGTGCAGGCAAAGTCATAGACTGGGTCCTCCTAGGACTGGCAGGAGAAAAGCATGAGCACAGGCCCAAAGCTGCAACAGGAAGGAATCAGACTGAGTCTCCCACCCTATGGCTAGATGAAGACCAGCTGATCATTTTAGAGATACACGGTATTGCTTGAATATGAAATGTCTCCCATAACCTTGGGGACGTTGACTTGGCTGACAGCTGATGGTCTTTTGGGAAGTGACTGGATTCTGAGAGCTCTGACCTAACCAATAGATAACTCCCCTGATGGATTCATAACATGATGGCATTATTGGGACCTGGAGAAAGGAGGCAAGAACTAGTTGAAGAAAGTAGGTCATTGGGGGTGGGTATGTCTTTGGGGGTGATATCTTGCCCTGACCCCTTCCTGTATTCCTTTTTATTCTGTATCCTATCTGCAATGATGTGAGCTGCTCTGTTTCCTGTCTGCCACGATGTGAACTTTTCTGCTTCCTATGTGCCATGATGCCTTGTGCTTTTACCACCATGATGTTCTGCACAAGCACATGGGGCCAAGTGACCAAGGACTGAAACCAGGAGCCATAATAAATCTTTCCTCCTTTAAGTTGTTTATATCAGGTATTTGGTCACTTTGATGCAATGGGCTCCATGCATTTAAGAAACAGAAAGGCAGACAGCATGGCTTGCGAGAAATTAACAAGAGTGTGAGAGGAAGGAGAGAAAGCTAGAGAGTTAGGAAGGGCTAGTCCAGAGTGGCCTTGTAACCACAGTAGAGTTAGACTTTTATCCCAAGTGGATGGGAAGCAGGGGAGTTAACACAATCCAGTTCGGATTTTTAAAAAAGATCACTTTGATTGCTAGGTATAGAATGGACTGCAGGAGGCAAGATTGGCAGTAGAGAGACCAGTAAGGAGGCTTTAGGTAAAAAAATGGATACTTGAGCAAGCGAATAGGAGTGCTACATATAATTAAGCAGGTTCAACAGACATAAGCAGGATGGTCTCAGGCAAAGTAGGACATATGGTCACTCTGGACAAAGTGGACATATGGTCACACTACAATAGGCTAGAGTAGTAGTTCTCAAGGTATAGTTTCTGGATCAACAGCATCAGCATTACCTGGGAACTTTTTAGAAATGCAAATTCTGAAGCTCTATCTCAGATCTGCTCTACCAGAAACTTGGGATGAACCCAATAGTACTCTGTGTGTGTGTATCATGCCGGGGATTGAACCCAGAGCCTCTCATTTCTAAGCAAGCATGCTACTACGGACCTACATCTCAGCCAGTGCAGCAGAACATGTTTTTTTTTTTTTTTAAATGGTTGTTGTTTTGTGGTACTGGCATTTGAACTCAGGGTCTCATGCTTGCTAGGCAAGCACTCTACCACTTCGGTCACAATCCCAGCCCTTTTTGCTTTAGTTAGTTTTCATATAAGGTCTCACCCAGGGTCAGCCGCAGACTTTGATCTTCCTACCACTGCCTCCCATGTAGCTGGGACTCCAGGTATGCACCACCACACCTGGCTTGAGATAGGTTCTTGCTAACTTTTTGCCAGGGCCAGCCTCAGACTGCAGTCCTCCTATCTCTGCCTCCTAATTAGTTAGGATTACAGGCATGAAGCACCATGCCCAGCTTCAGAATGTGTTTTCATAAGTCCTTCAGGATATTCTGAGACAAGCTAAAGCTTGTGAACCACTCCACTGAGTAACAGTGATGTAGGTGAGGAGATGTTGCCCTACAGGTTACATTTTGAATATAAGGGGTGAAGGAAACTAGAGTCTGGAATGAGCTGTTTTTTTGGTTCAAGCATTTGCAACAGAGACTAAGATGGGAGAAATGGGTTTGTGAGGGAATTAAGCTTCTGCTTCAGATATGTGAAGTCAGTATAAAAATATGTCTTTCTTCCCTAGGCCACATCTCAGAACCAGGAAGCAGGGAGAGATTCACAGGGAAGCCCAAGCTCTGAAGCTCCAGGCACTCTTTTCAGTCAGCCTCCTTCTAGGAGGCCCCAGTTTTAGAGAAGGGACTTTCCTCTATGCGGTTGCTCTGAGTTACCAGTTTGGGTCACGACCCAAGAATGACTGTACAGGAAAAACTACGTGCTGACCCCAAGCTAAGTCATTGTCTGCTCAAGTAAAGGAGCAAGGTGAGATGCTCTTAGCTAGTAAATTAAAGCCCCGACCTTGTTTTGGGAGTTCCTCTCTTGGGAGTCCAAGACTTGCCATTGACAAAACTCTAGCTGTACTACAGTCAACTGCCATAGCCAGGACGGTTCTGACCCAACTCCAGAAGAAGTCAATTTTTTATCTGGTCCCAAACTCCATGCCTGAACTTTTTCTTCTTTTTTAGTAAATAGGGTCATCTATGTAGCCCAGCCTGGCCTCCTCAAACTCATGATCCTGCTGCTTCAATCTCCCAAGTGCTGGGATTATAGGTTTGTACCACCACACTTAGCTTAACGTTTGGTTCTTGTTTATTGTCCATGGACTACATCTGCAGCACACAGAGGGAGCAGTAAGCCCTTATCCTGTGCTGTCTGGTACAGGGATTGCATATCCTCAGTGACATCTGACAGTATGGATGAAAGGACAAACAGGGAGTATATGGTCACCTCTTCTTGTAGTGGTACCAAGAAACAGGTAGAAGTCAGAGAAGGATGGACAAGCTCTTAAGTGCTAGAGCAGGAACCCACCCCGCCCCCTGCTTGGGTCTGAACTCAGGGTCTCATGCTTGCTACTCAGGTACCCTAACTCTTGAGCAACACTCCCAGCTCCAGAGCAGGAATTCTTAACTTGAGTCTTAGGGGACTCTGTGAAGCAGCTGAGAGTCCAAGATTTCATCAGATTCTTACACCTAAGACTCCAAAAAGATAAAAGAATCTTTGCTTTAGAGAGCAGTGGTTCTGTCATGTCAGTGTGTATCAGAATGACCTAGAGAGTGTGCTACAATAGGGAGTGCTGGGCCCCAGTCCCACAAGTTCTGATTTGGTAGGTCTGGAGTGGGGCCCAAGTATTTGTATTTACACCAATTTCCAAGGGGATGCTAATGTTCAAAGAGTGGTCCAGGGTCCACATTTTGAGAACCACTGCTATAGAGGCTACAAAAAAAAAAAAAAAGACTTAAGGGGTTCAAATTCAAATTATGACCTTTCTTTTTCAGACAAGAGTACTAACAGATGCCACAGTCCTCTAAACCACCCCTAAGTCCCAAGGAATTTGAGATTTTATTTTTGGAAGAAGCCCTGGACCTTGTTTTGGGAGGTCCGGTCTGGACCTCTCCTTGGAGGTCAGGAAACATCTGGGAAGTAGTATTTTAGAGGGTACAGGAACATGCCTCCAAAAACTTGAAAGCCCAAGAAAAACAGAGCTAGAAACTACATGGCTAGATTTGGCTGATCCAATTCCTGGGCCAAATGTTGGTGAAGAGTGGGGTTATGGGAATCTAGGCAGATCCAGAGTCTCTCCTAGAGATCAGCTACTGACCCTTGCTACTGAGCTTACATCTGAAACCACATTAGCTCAGACAGGAGGTCTGCTCCACAGAAGGGTATTATTGGTGGGTAAAATCTGGGAAAAAGAAGGAAACTGTCAACTCAGTGAAACAGACTTCAAGAGCCCCATTCACAGAACCTTTTTTCAGGGTGGGAAGAGGCAGAAATAGTCCTCAGGACTGTGCTTACTTTAAGCAAGAGCAGTAGAGAAAGGCCCAGAAGGGCCATTTGCCAGTTTCCTTCAAAACTGCTCTGAGTAAGTCATTCCCCCATGAAAGGGGAGGGCAAAGTAAAAATGTGGATTCATTCATGAATCAACCTACAGAACAGTAAGGATGACTTTTCAAGCTATGCAGAGGAACTCTTCTTTGTACTTGTACAATGTTCCCTGAACACTGGCTTTGCCATTCAGCTAAGTACACTTGAGGTGAGGCCATGTCAGTCAGGGAAATTTATCTGGGGATGTGGCAGCAGAACCTGTCTGGGAAGGCAATATAGGGGTACCCGAGACCGTGGATGTGCTTTGACATCAGCCCACCTGGACTTTGAATTTCCACTATGGAATCCTGGACATGTTAGTCTTCCTGTGCCTTAGTACCCTAATCTGTAAAATGGAGGTAATAATACTGCCTACATCACAGAGCTGTGGAAAAAATGAAACGAAATGACTTAGGTAAAATGCTTAGCTTGGTGTTTTATTTTAAGCATTCAATGTCTAAAAATAAAAGATGGTGGGCTTGGAAAAATGTAGGATAGTGACAATACAGACTCACCCTAGTGCCACTACCAGAGAGAAACTAGAGCTAGGCTGGAGCTGCTGCCAATCTCCACAAGAGGTCAACAGAGGTCTGAGATCTGAGTTGAGCATGAAGGGAGTCAGAAAGCCTAAGATGACGGGGTCAACTGGACAAACCTCCTAGTTGTCCTCTTTTAATCTTTGCAACATTCGATGATTCTGCTTTGTGACATTTTCTCACTGGCAATCTAAGTACAAATGGTCTGATTTGAACAAATCAAAGTGAGTAAAAATCATTGTTGATAGGAAAACTGGATTGATGTTATTGGGAACACTCTGGAGATTTGCAATATTAAGGTAGAATCCCCATTTTCAGGGAAAAAAAATGTGGCTCCTCCTCCTTAAGTTCCAGAAGTGTGGGGGAAGTGCGGAAATGACTGCAGCAGAGTGTGTGCTGGCCCTGAGGACTAGCAGTCAGATCTGAAAGAGAGAGCTTTGATCCTGAATGAGCAGAAACTCTTCCAAAACCTAGTACCCCAGATCAAAAAGCCCTGTCTGCTTACTGGAACTAGGAATAAGGAGATTTCTAAAAATCATGCAAGACTCAAAATAAATTACATACTATATGGTTAAATAAAAGTTTACATACATTGGAGGTTGGGGTGGGAAGAGATTGCCAATTATATCACCTTAGAAAAGAAAGTACTAAAGAAAAGCAACAAAATGTTTTCTACCATGTTATGATGGGCTCCTTTCTTGAGGGGTACCCATGGCCCTACTAGCCTTGCTTGGTAGTTCATACCCATACCAAGCTGGGATATTCCCCCTGCAGCACCATAGGAGGACCTCATCTCAGGGCTTTTTGCTCCCCAAACTGACAACTGGACACATTTATCACAGTCCCATCTGGAGTCTTTAAAAGGCTGTAGGCTAGTTAGAAAGGGGCCTGGCTCTTGGCTTTTCACTTCTTTATACTTCCTAGGAACAAACAGTGGCTACAGTTTTCACTACAACCTTCTATTCTTTGGACCCCCTCCTCCTGGACAGGGGCCCAGAAATTTTATGTGATCCCATGTTGAAGAAGGAAAAGCATCTGTCTTTTCTTTGGAAGTACCCACCTGTTTTCTGTGCGCCCCCTAAAATTGAAGGCATTGCATGCAGAGCAGGTACAACAGGTTTTTGAGGGTAACTTTAAAAAATTTTTTGGTTGTACTAATGTTTGCACTCAGAGCCTCATGCTTGCTAGGCAGGCACCCTACCACTTGAGACACTCCACCAGCTGTTCTTAGGTACCCCACCTAACTCTCCAAAACAGTGGCACCCTCAGCTTTAAGTTTTTTCAAAGTTTATTCATTATTATTATTATTTTTTAATCAGATTGATGGTTGTCAGGTGTGGAACTACTCCAATCAATCCAGCTCTCTACAAAGGAGAATCATTTTAACAAGAAAACAACAGTAAACTATCTTGGGATTCACCCAGGAAAGCCCAGAACTGTGATAAGGTGAACCTGAGGTAATCTATGGCCATGCATCAGTTTTTAGAATTTTTTTTTTTTTTTGCCAGCCCCCGGTTTTTAGAATATAACCATTGACATACACATTTAATAATACTGAGAGATTTTTCCATAGTCTGATTTTTTTTCCCAAGAATCTTCAAGAACTATTTCTTCCAAGTCTTTCTCATAACCTGCCTGAAGGTAAATGAGAAAGCATCAAAAGTGATAAAATAAGGGTTTGTAGAATGGCTCAAGTAGTAGAGTGCCTGCCTAGCAAGAGAGAGGCCCTGAGTTCAACTCCCACTTACCACCCTCACCAAAAAAAAAGAAGTGATAGAAATAGACAAATCCTCAAATAAAGTTGCAAACTCTACTTCAAAAAGTTGACTGAAATATATATGTGAGGCCTCTGTGGGTTTGTGAATTAGAGGTAAAAACTGGGATAGTTCTCTTTGGTCAGATAATCTATTCTTCTAGAAGGTCCCAATGAAACTGTCCTGTCTCCTGTGCCATGTTTTTATGGGTAATATAATTCTCTGTCTGCCATTCTACTCAGTAGAAAAGAAGTTGTGAAAGGAATCTTATTTTAAAGCACAACTTCTATTTTCTGCAGAGGATTCCCTTTATCTTTTGTCATGAACTCTTTTGTAACCCTTCCACTACCCCAAACCAACTTCAAATTTAAAAGGACAGAAACAAAAAACCTTCCACAGGAAAAGGGTGTGATTTATGGAAAAAGTTTTTCCTTCTCTTAAATGTGATGGCTTGGTTAATCGTCACACCATCAGAGAATTTCTAAAATACCTACCCAAGAAGCCAGACTTAGAGGCTATTCAAATAAAATCTTTAACAATAAACAAATATTTTTTAAAATAGAAAATGAAGTTTTAGTGTAAGAGCGCACACTTAATGCTTACAGCCAATTACTGATTATAAATAACAAACAGTAGCTGGTACTGAGTCCTAAAAATGGTTTCTATCAGGAAAAAAAAAAAAAATAAAGGAGTCACCAGCTCCCCCCCCAACACACACACCACAAAGCACTGAAACAAAAGACTGATCTGTTTATATAGTCACATGAAAAATAAACATCTTTATTTTTTGCCTACTTTATTTCATTTTTTCAAATAAAATTTAAATCTGTACAAAGTATACTGTTACAGTATATAGTTTGTAAGAATCAATGCCTAAAAGAATCACAATACTTCAATAAGCAGTACAGCAGACCTCGCTAGTTTCAGCTTTGATATTGAACAAACTCAAGCCGGCTGATGCACAACACGTTTGCTTGGTTTCCACATGGTGAGTTCCCAGCACTGAGATGGGAGAACATGACAGCAAATATGGTTATATTACAGCCCAACACACTGCGCTTCTTCATATGATAATAACTGCACATATTTAATACAGAATGCTCAAATTTACTTTTAAATTACATTTGCTTACTTTTTAGTTGGCAAAATTCAGCATTCTTAAATGGGGTCCCCAAACAGTGCAAATTAATGATATTCTACTGTATATTGGCACATTTCCAATAAGGATTAACTTGTAAACTCAAAGAATATCAACAACTTAGTCCTAAATTTTAACTAATATACATCTGGTCCATTTAACCAAAGTCATTTTGGAAAGATATTAAAGAACAATTCTATTTTTGAACAGATATGTTTTGACCATTTTTTAGAGAAGATAAATTTTTAAATTGTCATTAAAATGTTTACTATAAAAATTTTACAAACATGATTAGAAATTTCAAAATTATGATTCACAGCAGACAAATACAAACTTTTTATATTCCAACAATACCTACTCTTAGACTTCCAAACCAGTGCACAACCATGTCAGCTGCGTTAACTAAAATTCTGAACAGTGTTGTAAATTTATAAGTGGTGCTGGGTCTAGCAAGTGTAAATACACAGTATATTTCAATGAAAAGAATTGTCTTCTTTATACTTTATTTGTTTTCCCATAAGGAAACATTAATGTTTACATTCTTTAATAAAGTTAATCTTACATCAGAATATAACTTAATACTGTCAGCAACAGGGACCACACACAGAAAATAAGAAGCACATTTAAAATAAGTCTGAATTCACATAGATTAACATTTGTTGGTTAATAAAATATCAACAGTATTACAATCTTACAATATTTACAGTAAGAAAAATCTAGAGTAATATATACCTTTCACAGCAGGATTCCTTTTTTAAAATTTCTTCCAGTTGGGATTGTGTATACACAAAAAGCTCAAAATAAAGCAACTCTGCAATATAATCTTAAAATAATGGCTACTAGGGGAAAATTCTATCACAACCATTGAAAATAATGGTGACTTCTCACGGAGTCTGTGGCATCTGAGAACCCAGTTAATTAACCAAAGTCTTGTTTCAAACCAGCCTAGTTACCCAGATTGAAGCTGCAGAACTCCGGCCTTCCCTGACTGCTGAAAACCCAACAGATATTCTAATCATGTCATAAGAAAAGAGGGAAAATTGGTTTCAGCTCACACCTCATGGCTAGAAGCCCCAGCCAGTGCACATTCCCTAACTTATGCAAAAAGAGGGCCAAAGATTTCATCTGCCGGGCATCACAAGAGTCCATCCTCCAACCACAGGGCATCCTGACACCAAGCTCACTCATTCTTCAACTCTTGTGCATTAGGATAAGGCATGAACTTGGCCCATTTAATACACACCAGTTTCTTGGAGACTTGGGACTAGGGCAAAGAAACAGACTAGTATAGTTTGCACTCAGAGAATTAGGAAAAATGGGAAGTGATGCACATTTCCAATTAGAATGACAGGAAGACCCACATCCCTAAACTGGAATTTGGCCAGGGCATCAGAGTTAGCACCCCCTCTCTGAGTACCACAAGCAATTAGGATGTGTGCTCTGGGCCTTCTCTAAAAGAGAGCATCTACAGTAAGTAACACAGTGTGGGACATCAGTTCAGTGATGACGCCCAAGAATGCAGATACAATTTTTGAATCTGGGGCTGTCTACAGCACCTGAGGTCAATCATCTGAGCTGCGACCTGTCCCAACTCTGCTTACTTTATGATATCTGATGGGCACAGAGCACTCAGGGATACAGCTGCTGGCTACTTTGGACTCTAGATCTCACAGGTAATCAACAGGTATCTGGGATTGAATTAGCAAACTGTACCATGGCTCCTTAAACAGACAGTCAGGTTTGAAATCATGTCAAGCATGAATCTTCACTGTCGGGTCAGAAATCAAAGTGGGAGTCTTCCCACATCAGCCACGGTTATTTTGTCAAAACCTCAGAGGAGTTGGACAGTTTTTCATGTTGCAAGTGATTAGTTTACTTATTCAGTCAAGCTGGATTGGCAAACCAGACTGATCTACTTAGTTTTGTTTTTTGATTCTTACATATGTGCTAACCCAAAGCTGTTGTATTTGGGTTAAATACACTGACAGAGAAAATTCAAACAAAAGTTTCAACAAACTTCTGTGGCATTTTCTTTTTGGAAGTCAATGCAAGATCTGAAGGTATTTCTACCCGACGAAGTCTGTTTAAGTGTTTAATGTTACTTCCTTTTTGGTCCTATACAGAATGCTATGACTTCTATATAGGTCTGAATGCTGCTCCATGTAGATTCCTTCTGTATATCTAAAAATATATACTTTTCAGTAGTTCAATATATGGTTAATCTTCCAACAGAGGAAGATTTTTGTAATCACATGTTGCAAAGTAGAAAAACATCTCCTTTCTAAGAAAGGAAATATACTTTTCTATTGTACACTTTTGAATAAGCCCAAAGGCATGCACCAAAAATCATTATTAAAACTAATACATGCATTAAAACGGTGTAGAGTTGGATTTAAAGTGCTGCTTCTCAATTTTTAAATTTGAAGACATTTTGTCAGTTGACTCAAAGATTCCCTCCCCCTCCCAACCCCATGGTATCAAGAGAGAAAAGTAAGAAGTATGCACAAATCTTTAAACTATTCTTTACATGGGGGAAGAACGGATATATCACTATCCTATTTATAAACTGGATTTCCAGTTTTAAATAAAATCAGTATTTACTGGTAAAAATTGTCAAAGCTAATACACCCAAACAAATGTTACTAAGTAAATAATGTTCTACATAGAGAATAATTTACTTTGGTTTTATGTACCTTCTCAAAAAAAAATACGAGTGTCCCATACATCACCAAACTGATGTGTTCCAGCAAAGCTGTAAGGCAAATCTTTTTTTTCCCTAGTGACATCTTGTTTCCCAACAGACAAAACTAAAATCTTTTGGTGAGGAAGGGGTTAAGATAATAGTTAACCCCTTGGCATCCTGAGCATTGTAGTTTATCAAACTCTACCCTGCTAGAAGTTGTCAGGCACCCTTGACCCCTGCCTTGAACCAGGAATGGCTCCCATGTCTAGAGATGCCCTGATTCCTTATAAGTAGCTCTCTCAGAACTTTGCTTTTTCCTTCTGTCTGGATGTTATAATGTCTAATAAAGCTGGTCGCAATGTCACATTTTGCTTGTAGGGGCCATCATTTAATAATAATTCCAATATGAAATGTTTTAAGCCAATAGTTTCTAATTTTATCAATTATTTGCATTACAATTTTCTCTAGCGTTTACTTAGAGCAGAGATCTTTAACTTGGGTTTCAGATGATATGTGATGCCCCTGAGGTTATATGCAAAACTATCTGTGTATGTGCATTTTTTCTGGGGGAGGGCCCATCACTTTCATCAGATTATCAAAGGTATCTGTGACCCCCCAAAAAGGGTTACAGGGACTTAGAGGGATACCCGTAATTCATTTATCACCAGGATTGGGAAGGGGAGGCAGAAAATGAAAAAATGGCCTCAAAAGGGCAGGGGGAAGATGCTGATATTTCCCTTTATTCACATTTGGGAAATAAGTGCTTCAAACTAGGTAAAAGAATTAAGCTGGTTAAGTGCTATTAAAAAATAAAGCCACTTTCTACAATTTTTATCATTTTCCAGATGGTAAATTTAAGTAGCGAAGAAAAGGTTTAGAGGTTGAATTTTTCTCTTTTCCTAAGTAAATTCATGGATATAATGCTAAACTTCATCTACATTTAAAGATCTGAAAACATAACTCTAAAGTAGTAATGTCATGAGCCTTTAACATGTGGTTTTGAGTACAGGATTATCTAGAATCAAATCCATTACATGTTAACCTTCACTTCCAAAATTGGTCCATATTTAGACAACTACCTGGAAAAATTCTAGATAAACCTAAAATCTAGACAATGGAAGTTAAACTTCCTACTCAAATTGAAAACAAAGCCACAGTTTCCACAATAGAATCCAGCCACAAACATTCACACCATGTCATAGAAAACATTCTCATTTCAAATACATCACAGAAGTTTTCAAAAGAATTAGCAAATGTAAGATCCAGAATGACTAGCAAAACATACTGAGAAGAGCATGTCAAGAATTAACTACCCCGATCTAGAAACACACTCAGGCATTCCAAAAATAAACCAAATCTGAAAAGAGGCCTCTCACTTGTTGGTTTTAAGTATGAGGTGTGTAGAAAGCTATGGGAAAGGGAATACAAAGTGAAATAATTAAATAACTTAAAAAAATTTCAGCCAAAACATCTTTGTTCTAATGACAAAACTGGCAATTTTCTTCTTTCTTGAAATTCTGAAGACTGCATTGCACAATCTCACCAACACAAAAAAATGTTCACAGGTAGACTTTTTTGTTCATCTCTTTCTAGAGCACATGACTGAGGTTGTAAGACTGCCTCTGGTTAAGGTCTCTGATCCCTTGTTCCTCCCCCCTCAAAAATCAAGTCAATCCTGAACCAAAAAAGAATAGTCCTTTAATAGAATTATTTCAATACCAGTTAAATCACATAGACCATGAGGAAACTGTATGAGCATTATGGAAAACTACATTAAAGAAGGAGCTGCCACTTGCCACCCACTTCACTTCCAGCTTTTTAAGCATGTACTCAGTAAGACTCAGATCTCATTAAGTAAAAACGGACTAAGGCTCCAAAACCAGATCACCTCAGGGTAGAAGTTGGATCTCAAAGACATACATATGTATATGTATATACATTTGTATGTAAATACATACGTATATACATTTGTATGTATATACATATATATCCTATCCTAAGCTTTCACTTTACACAGTTTAATAAGGCTCACATTTACAAAGGATTTTATTAGCAAATAAAGGTCCATATTAAAAATTTTATCTAAACAAATTTTTGTATTACATAGCTAACATTAAGAAATATTTTCTTGGCCTTATAAAGCAGATTTAATTGCATATAAGTTTTGCTTTGGGTGGGATATTGAAAACATAATTTTGTAAGAAATTAGAAAAGACTAGAAACAAAAGTGAAAGTGACTATCTTTAAAAAAATCAAGTGCAAAGATAAATAGTGCAAGTAATGAAAATTAGAAATTTTATAGGCAACTTTAGTTTTTCCTGCTTTTTTGCACTTTTATATACATTGACAACTTTATAAACTCTAACAACTGTATGCAGCATGGAAATGGGCTATCATTTGTCTCCACTGACTAGACTCAAGGAAGCTTTTCAAAGACTTGTCTCACAGTAATTTAAATCACTGGTTTTTGACACAGGTTTGGGAATTTATTTCTTTTAAAACAATTCCTAAGGGAGAGGCAATTTAAGAAGACTTTGCACCAACTTAAACAAGCTATAGTTTATAAGTATAATTTAAAATCTGACACACAATAAAATGTGAAAACTATACTAAGTGGCAACTCTATAAAATAAGCTACATAAAAATAATCCTGCTATTGTTAATGAACTTGACATCTGAAGAAAGAAAAATTACCTTCCAAGTACAAAATCTGAACTCCTTTTTGGCTATTTCAAAACATTTTTAATCACTAATGCATAGAGATCTGATTAAAATGAAAGTTGAAAGCAATTCGTCAAAATCACTAGGAATAAATCAATAGTAAATTTGTCAACAAAGAACCCAAATATATCTGAATTATGTAACTTTAAAAACAAATATTATAGCTACTCTTTACCTTAATTAAAAACACTCCTGGGATTATGGGAACAGAAAACACCACCACCAGCTCACCCTACAAAGAATGTAAGAACTTCAAAGATGTATTAAATTATATAACTAACATCTGCCACCTAAACTTTTGGGATTTCTATGATTTTGAAAGAGAGAAAGAGGGAAAACAAACAGAAACGTGAGTTTAGGGGATATGCTGTCTAATTTCAGAAATGTAGTAGTATTAAGGGCCTCACAAGGTCCATGATGTTAAATTGTTGCTAGGACTGCAAAAATAAAAGAAATAAAATTATGTGGACCAAAGACTAAAGTTTCTGTAAAAGGAAAGATCTTTGGGTATGTATCTTTGTGGAGTATAAAATCAAATAATTTTACCCACAGACTATTTTCAAAGTGCATTGTAATAGGGACCCAAGAAAATATAGCCTATAATAACAAATATTACTGATTGCTTAACAATGAAAACTGTTAAAAAAAGTTGAAACTGTCTTTTTTCCCAAATGACAAATACCTAATATTAACCTGCCTTGACTAGAAAAGCTGCCATTCCACAACTGTACTACTTAAATTTGTCCCAGAAAAGCAAACTTCCTACATCCTATAATCATCCTACACATGAAAACAGATTTGTATAATGCATCATCACCATTATAACTAGCTACAGACCAACAGTGTTCTATTAGCCAAGGAGGGACCCATTTTCTCTGGTGTTATTGAAACTTCCTTAGTAAAAATCAACTTCATTTTCTTAGCAAACAATTCTCATTCAGGACTCATTTTAGTACTTTTTCCTACCTCCAATAAAAACTTCTCTCACTTTACTTCCAACCATTCCTTTATATATCTCCCACACTCTCATTCAAAAATCATTAAACAGCTTTCCCCTTATCTGCTCTCAGATTTCCAAACCAGTCTCAGTTCCCAGTAACTTACCTAACCATATACTTCTCACTCTTTTTTCACAACTTTCCTATCGAATATTAATTTAGATGCTCTTCAAATTGCCAACTTAAGATTATGGGGAAAATAGCAGTCAGAATAAAACTGCGCAATTACCTCATAATACAAAAATCGCTCTGATCATCACTTAGTTATGTTCTAAGGTAGGAGCCAGCAATTTCTTTACTTCTTTGTGAAGGGGGTAATCTTGAGTGCCACTGGCAGGCCTACAGCAAGAAGAATAAAAAGAGAAAGAAGGAAAAAGGACAGGAGAGACAAGATATCAGGAGAGACTGTATACAGTAAGGTGGTAGGTCAAGAGCTACCAACTAACTGCACTAGAAATTACCAGTCCATTCCAGCTGTCAAATCCATTCCAGTTTGACCCAACCTCAGTAAGTGTATCTAATAAGTCATTACCTGATGGTCATCAGTTTGAGCTAGTCAAGGTGAGTGGGTGGCCTGTAACTGCCACTTCACAGTAAGGACATCTTTTCTTAAATCCTTCTAGAAGCCTTCTGTGCTAATACATCTTAGACCGAAACATATACCTAGAGTATTTCTACATTTTTTCAATAATTCTAGAATACAAGGGCTTGGTCCTTAAACTTAGAAGCCTCTTGCATTATTAAAGTGAACCCTAAATCAAGAAAATTAAACTCTTTAGCTTAAACTTTTTCTCATGAAATGCTACAAAAACTTAATATGCAAACTAATATCATAAAAACAAAGTATGTATTCATGAAAACATAAAAATCTTGTGATTCTAAGATGAGTAAAAATTCTGGTCTGTAAGAAGCAACTTTGTTTTACACAGAGGATCACCACCATGCTTCTACCTATCAACAAGACAATTTTCCACAAAAGCAAAGGGCATCAAGAAAAAGGAAGGAAGGAAAGGAGAAAGGAAGGAAGGAAAGGAGAAAGGAAGGAAGGCAGGAGGGAGGAAGGGGGAAGAGAGGGGGAAAGAGGAAAAAGGAAGAAAGGAAAACAACAATAAATACCAAACATAATATGGAGACAAAATAAAAAATTAGCTATGAAATTCTTAAGAAAAATGATTTTTAACAAGTGACTTTTGCCATACTCAACTTTTCTAAAGACATAAATGCCTAGCATGTTTAACATCACAATGTAGTAATCAGTTTGGTAGATGAAAGACAGCAAACTGTTGGCTTAGAATCAATCATATTTTCACATTTCATCTTGTTGTTCTTATATCTTGAAATTCTGACTCAGGCTAATGCTAGTTTAGATTACCTCCACTTAATCCACAATAATGAAATTTCTGTTCAAAAAGAGCCAAATGGCCTAAGCCTTAAACTGAGGTTTAGTTTTAGGATCAAATAGCCTCATAAATATTAAAATCGGTCTTTCCTAAAAATACACTGTGAACTCTCAAAAGAAGACTCTATGTAATTAATGTTGCTACATGAAAACAGTAATGCAGTATTTAAAAGTTGATAAAATTTAACATCTTTGCACAAATAACTAGTGAATTTACTTACGTAAGCAATTCTAAAAAATTATATTTATTCTACTCTCATGAAGAAAAATGTATGAGTATATGAAGAAATATATGTGTATGTACACATATTTAAATTGATACTCAAATTTAGGGATAATCAACTATAAATGTTATACTTTTGAGTTATCATTGTTGCTGTTGTTAAGGATGTCCTTGTTTTAGCATTATTTTACATAGTGAAATCTCATTCTGATACTCAAGACTTTGAAAAGAGAAGAAAGTCATTATTTGGTACTTCACTTTTTATGGGTAAGAAAAATCTTAAGATTCCACATGTATGTGTACATGTAAAAAAGGGGGAAAATTGTAGACCTATCAAAGCTACCAGAGCAACAACTTCAGAAAGTCCCATTTTAAAATCTTGTGTATGTGTATGTGTGTAACATAAAAAAAATAGTAATATTATAGAAGAAAGGGTGAGCCATGCATGGAATATAATAATAAAATCAAGCCCATTGTAGGGTCACCATGGTTGGCAGATAACCCAAATTGTCTTAAGAGAAAAATGTGTTAAAGTTTCAACACTGCCAAAACACAAAATGTTAAAGCACAGAAACAAACAAAAATGAATGAGATTACCCCTGCAAACATCAAGTTCCATAAGAAACCAGGAAGAAAAAAAGTTGGCATAGCATCTTTTTAAATACACTAAATCTTAACTGACTTAAAGATGATATGAAGTGCTTGGGGTATCATACCCACCCAGATTCTCATTATTGTCTTCCCCTCCCTTCCACCCAAATTTAGTTCAGTATTCCTGCACAAGTACAGCATTCCTACATTAATAAGAACAAGAAAAGAAAACAGTGAGTACAACTGATATAGATCCATTGACTTTTATTACAAACGTACTTGATCACTTGGCTTCAAAAAGTTTAAAATCAATACCCTATTTTCTATATGCCAGTACAAAGCAAACTGTTTTACAAATTAAATATCTAAAAATTCGACAAAAATATTAAAATTTGATGAAAAACAATTATAAAAACCCTTAATCTGTCTCTTCAAAAAGGGAGGCAATCTTCCCAGTCCTATTATACAATATTAATAATATTTACCATTTTTAGAATAGGTAGCTAAATTATATTTTTATGTTAGAATAAAAAACTCTTAAACTAATAGATTTTGTTTATGCTCCAGTTAAGTTTGTGAATGCCATCTGATTGCAATATAATCAACTATCTTTAATTGAATTCTAATTTACACTTACTTAATAATTTGCATAGTCTGAAAGGGATACAGGTTATTCTACGACTAATTATCACAGGCTATTACAGTGCGATTTTTCAAGGCAATAAGTATTTGCTCCCAAATGGAATCATCTATCTTCTTAGTCAGGGGTTAAAATTACTAGCAGCTTTCTCCATCACATGAAAAAAATCAAACTAGAATAGTTATCCATCTCTAGATGTGAGTCAAAAAAACCCATTGATATACTTTTCATTTTGAGTCTAATTTTAACCCCTGCATGGGACAAGTAGAAAGTGAGACTTTCAAACTTTTTAAATTTCCCTGTTGGTTTTGGTTTCTACTTTCCATGGGCTTTTGAGAAGCTGGAAATCTATTTGACATTCCTGACTAGCATTGTCTTTTCTTTTTTTCCATTTGGTAAATATTCATATACCTCCAATCTGTACCTAGTAGAGGAAAAGCCAACATGGCTTTTCTTACGAACTTCCTTTGTTGTCAAAGGCATGTATGATGATTTCTACAGTTCTGGTTAGTTAACTTTAGCTCCCTCTGTGGCTGGATGACTGGTGCTTCTAACATCAGCATGATAAATAGGAGGCACAAATAAAAAGTAGCTTTAAAAATCTTTGTGATTTAAAAGAAAGAAAAAAACATGAACAACAAACACTCTCTCTCTCTCTCTCACTCTCATTCACGAGCACTTCAAATCTGGTGGCTGATCTCCGGATTAAATTACTTGACAGTGTCTCTCATTTTAAAGAACGTCAATATTGCAATGCATTTCAAGTTTTCTTTTTTACTTAGGCAAATAACATAGTTTAACCAAGCTCTTGGACCTTAATTGTAAGAAAAAGCAGATCAATAAAAATAAGGCATACTTGTTGGGAATTAAAGTTTTGTTTGTTTGGCACATTTGATCATACTGTCTTCTATGAATAACACATATGGTCAAATACACCATTTCTTTTTTTTTTTTTTTTCCCAGCACAAACAGGGTTTACCAACTAGTAAAATAAAACCAAGGAGAAACTCTTAACACAAAACACTGAGATATAGAACCTTGGTAAAGTACCGAGCACCTGGGAGGGGAAAGGTAGTAGAAGGATGAAACAGAAGACGGAAGAAGGAAAGGTTGGGTGATTGGGAAGGTAAAGTGAGATGCTTTAAAAAAAAAAAAAAAGCATCTTTACAGTCACTCAGTCTTTTTCTATGATCATTTCTTAGTCTTAAAAGATCTGCATGTGGATTTGTTTTTAAACCCACTGACCATAAATCAGACAATGGTTTCAAAATCCTAGTAAGATTGTGTTCAACTGTTATAGTGTAAAGACAACTGCACAATTACATGTGCTTCTTGATCCGGTAGGATTCCAAGCAGAATCTGAAGTCTATAGGTAAGAAAGGCTTCACTTTAGGCATTCTGACCCTAAAGAAAACCTCATGAAAGAACTTGCATCTCAAAGAAAGGACACTTTGCCTAAGTTTGCTGTGTTTTTGTTGACTTGCACTACTTATTGCTGGCTACTATGACACACTGATCTAGGAGTACTCCAACAACTTGTAGTACAAGGCTTAACTTTAAGCTATAGTAAACAAGAGACAAAATCAAAGCAATTCTCTTTCCTAATTAGTAACAGCACAGAGAATGCAATCTTTTCCATATCACAGTTAAAGTACAGTGAACAAAACAGCTCAACAAACCTTAAGACAAAAAAGTGCAGGTTATTAATGTTTACATGCAGTTGATAAGCATTCCAAATGTCACATTATGCACTGTAAAAGCTCAACTTTACTATATGGAAATAAGAAAAATGCACCTTGGGGGAAAGGGGAAAGCAATTTAATCATTTCCAGTGATTTTGTAAGTAAAGAAACTCCTAACTACTGTACGGTCACCTCATATTTAACATTGTATGAATATTAAAAGCAAACAATGGGAAAATGCACAGTACAATGAAAATAGCTTGTTATTCAACACATACAGTAGATCTTAAAAAACAAAGACAACACACTCAACCAGGGAGCTTAAAAATATCAAACCAAAGCCCAAAGAACCAGCAAAATAAAATAAAAAACACAAACCAAAAAAACAATCCTTCAAAAAGACAACTGTTTTGCCTTCCTAGACCAATGCTTTACAATGCAAGAAGCACTGATATCTTCCTACTCCTACAGGTGGTTTCTTCTACATACAGCAGTTAGATCTATATGGCTGGATTTGCCAAGAAACAATTCTATCCCCAGAACTCTGTCAGAAAAGATCCAAGATCCTTTTTTTTCCTTTTTTTTTTTTACCAAAATACTTTCTACAGAATTCCAAACCAAAATGTACTGTTTAAGGCATCTTTTTTTTATAACATTTTCTCTTCACTCAAAGATGATAGTCATGCAGCAGTTTAATGATAAAAATATATTAATATTTTACTATACAGCAGCAAGAAGTTAGTTGTCAATTAAAAGCACACAAACATCTTTAAATGAAAACCTGTAAGACTACCGTTACAAACAATTTCAGTTTGGAGGACACCAGCTTGGTAAAGTGCTCTCCTAAGCTTGCATTTTTATACCCTACACTTTGAATATATGAGTTATAGAACATACTTTGATAGGTTTGTACACTTGGGGAACACAAATACACTTAGCATATAATGTAGCCAGTAATAACTAGCACCACAGCTACATGGAAATCCTTTACATACACCAACTTGGCTTTCACTTTTAAAATGAAACTCAGAATCCATGGCTCAGTAGGATAACTATAATTGTGTTGCTTTGCTTTTTAACAGGTCTACATAAGTTAGATAGCACTGGCAAAAATCAAAGGATAGCTTCAGATCTCTTACAAGTTTAGGAGACAGTGCTAGTGACCACAAATAGACTCACTACCTGATGTCCAAATACAGGTTCACTGGAAATTGCTGCACGTTAGTTAAGTTTTTAAAATCTTTCTACACATAATAAAAAAAATATATTATGAACGATACAAGTACATCTCATATACACAATAATAACAAAACACCTACTCAATCAAAGCAAACAGATGCAGAAAAATATTATGGGAGATTTCCTTTTTCTTTTTTTTCCTTTTACTATTTGAATAACTTTGGTTCCAACCATAAAAATCACAACTTAGCAAATTTCATTTAAATGCCTTTTTTAATAATTTCTTCATGTTCACAGAAGTTTCACTGACCATTTTTATATGTTTAAGGTCCAGATGCAATGCATATTGTATAAAAGAGAGCACTTATTGTTTACCTTGCATGAATTAAACCTACGTACCTTTAACTCTACAAACTTCTGCATAACATTTAGACAAAGCTCAGACACACAGCATGCCTAGCCCTCATATATATACACATCTCTAATCACAGGTATATAGGGTGTCAAATATACTATAATAACCTCCATGTAAGGTTTGAAATTTGGTAACAAAATGAGAAAAACTAAAAATATTATTTTACGTGTTCTAAAATATCTCTTCTTTGTGCTAAAGTCAAATGTTAGCTCAACATGAAAAGGACTTTTATATAATTCAGCAATATTATAATCTTGACCATTTTGCAAACACTTTTAATAATAATAGCTTAAACGTGTACAAAAGTTCTTGGTTAATTAGGGAAATAAACACTCAGTTCTTTATATTTTTTAATCAAGTAGGAAACACAGTTCATATAATGTTATTACTTTTTGTTTTTTTTTTTTTGTTTTTTGTTTTTAGCAGCTGCTTACTGTTTTATATGGTGGATAAAGTGGACAACATCCAGCGATGGGTGGCAAGTCAAGAAGAGAAACTGTCAGTTGGTGGAGGTTCTGTGGGTGGTGCTCCCTTGAAGTTTTTTTTTTTTTTTAACTTTTTAACTTTTTATTTTCTCTCTCTTTACAGTATATTTTCTGTGTATGTGGCTGTGTGTGTGTGTGTGTATGTGTGTATGCATGTGTGTGTGTTTTCCATTCAGTTTGATCAATCTTCTTCCCCTTCTTCCTCGCCCTGCAATAGCAGGGTGGCAGCGGCCGTCTCCTCCTGCTGCTGCTGCTGCTGCTGGTGGAGCTGCTCGCAGGCAGCCCGCTTCTCCCTCTGCTTCTCTTGGATCTTCTTCATCTCCTCCGAGTACTTGCAGAAGGTGTGTCCGAACTTGGCCCACACCTTGTAGGGCACGGTGATGGAGTTGCGGTAGGTGGGTTTCACCTCACTGACTCGCATAAACACCCCGTACTTGTTAGAGCCCACATCGAAGAAGAAGCGCTTGTTGTCCACAGTCAAGGAGGTGCCCTCGGGCAGCTCGGCCGGCTCCTCCTCCACTCCATAGTCGTCGATGAGCTTGGCCAGAGCGTCACGGAACTCGATGAGCCCCTGCGCGGGCAGCGCAATGGTCTGGCCCTGCGTGGAGCCCAGGCCGGGCCCCCGGTTGACCGTCTGGCGGATGCGCAGGAAGCGGCCGCGCTGGTTCTCCTTGAGATCCATGTAGTACTTGCGGTTCTCTCGCACCAGGAACTCGCTCTTGAGCGCCCGGCGTGGCTCGTCCTGCGCCTGGGCCAGGTCGGGCGGCTGGCTGGGGCCCAGTTGCGCGTAGTGCTCGATGAAGTCGCCCAGGTAGTCGCGGAACTCCACGGCCACTGACATGGAGAGAGTGAGGCGGCTCTTGTTGCCGCCGGCGCCCACCTCAGCAATCTTCAGGAAGCGGCCCTTGGCGTTCTGCTTCACGTCCAGGTAGAAACGCTTGTTCTGGATGTCCACCCGCTTGGAGGCCAGCTCCTGCGTCTCGTGCTGCAGCCCCCCCGGGGCCCCGCCGCCGCCGCCACTGCCGCCGCCGCCCCCGCCGCCACCACCGCCCCCGCCGGAGCCTGAGCCCGAGCCTGGGTGCCCTAGGGAGCCGCCCGAGCCTAGCGCCGCACCACCCTGCTCGCTGCCGCTGTCTCGGTCCGCCATGATGCTGCGCTCCGCCGCCGCGCCGCCGCGCCGCCGCCTGCCGCTCCGCCCGCCGCCTCAGTCGCCTCAGCCGCCGCTGCTTTTCCCTCCCCGGCTCCGCCTGCTGCCGCCGCAACCCCCACAGCCAGTCAGCCACTCTCGCGAGATCTGCGGGAGAGACGAGACAGACGAGACCCGGTAACAGGGCACTGACTCCCCAGTACAGTAGCAGGGCGCCCTACTGTACGCACCCACCCGCCCGCCAGCACGTGACCTGCGCCCCCTCCCCATGCCAGCCCTCTCACGGGCCCCTACCCCCGCCCGCCAGGCGGCGCCCACCCGCTGGCCTTCACCCTACACCCCTCGCTGGGGGGTGGGGGGGAGCGGGACGCGCCGCGTCGCAGCTCTACTGCCACCGCAGCCACTGCCACCACCACCAGCACCACCACCATCATCACCACCGTGGCTGTCGCTGTTGGGCAAAACCTAAGCAGCCTTGGCCTGGGAAGTTGGGGGACTAGGGTAAAAAGGGGTCTGCCATACTAAACACTGGGTGCGGGCCTGAGCTCTGCTTTCCAGTGACCCCAGAGAGGATGGGGGAGGGAGGAGATGGGCTGCGCAGCACGGTAGAGACCGCTGCTGCAGAGGGGACACCGAGTCACAGCCACCCCCTTCCATGCGGGCCTCAGCCAGACTCAGACCCAAACCCAGACAGGCCCGCCCGCCCCCCGGCTGGGTTGTCTCCTACCGCAGCGCCCTGGCCGCAGAGGCAGGCGAGGAAAAGAGGTAGTGTGGTGGTAACCCTTAGCTGCAGAGGGGGCTGCTGGGGGTGAGGACGGGGCGCTGGCAGCAGTGGCGCGGAGCAGCAGACACCTAGCCAGTCCCTCCCCTCTCCCTCCGCTCCCCTCCCTGCGCACGGCAGCGGCTCTGGCCTCAGATGATCCCACTCCCCCCTCCCCCCAACCGCAGCCCCGCACAGTCGGGCGGGCGGGCGGGCAGGCGGGCGGGCGCACTCACCGGCGGGGGAGGCCGAGCCGAGGAGAGTAGCCGCACCAGGGCTGGGGTGCCCGCAGTGCCTATTCCCGCAGGCTCTGCCTTTACTACCAAATAATCAAAAAGAAACCTCACACTCACCCAAAAAGACCTGCAACCAGCCCCTCTTGGGACCGCGATTGCCTGCTTGTCTCCCCTCCTCCTTCCAAGATTTAGGGAAGGGGGGCACCCTGCTTAGGGGTGAGACCAGCCTGGGTTGACAGCCAGCTCTGCAGATGAACCAGGCCCTCCCGAGCATTCAGACCCTAGCCCACTCTTATTCCTGTCTGGAAGGACCCAGAATGGAGAACACCAAGCAAGCTTTCGGAAATTCATGAGCTAAAAATGTCAGGAATTTCCTGGGAAACGCAGTTCCTTACGGGATTCATTAAAGCAGGTTCACTCGCCCCTTTTACTTTCTCCTAAAAGCTCCTAAGTATCAAGGAAAAATCCCCACTCCCCAAAAGGTAAAATATTAAATGATCGCTGTATTTTGTACAGCTAGCTATATTAACAATCATTAATTAACCAATGAGTCTTTGGACAGTGACAGCTAAAAGGGGTATTTTGTGGTCACAGAAAGGGGCTCCAGAGTAAAGATGAGGCTCCGGAATAATCAGTTTGTTTCTTCCTAGAACGGATGCATAAGATAGGGCCTATTTTCCAATTCCTAGGTAGTGAATGTTCATACTCTCTTACTGCAGTGTGCAGCCCTGGCAGCTGTGGCAAAGCCAAGGCCTACTCTGGAGGACCCCAACAACACCGCTCTTCTCCCCTTCACCTTCTACAGAGGGTTGAGAGGATACAGATCAGGCAGCCTCACCCCTGGCTTTTTCCACATGGATTGCTGTCCCATCCTAAGAGTAAGACTCCCACTGAACATCTTCCTAAATGTAAAGAGACTTGCCTTCCTTGCTATTAGCTCCAGAAACAAATGAATACTGCATGGTTGCCAAAAACGGAGGACAATCAAGAAACCAAGAACAGTTTAGGGGAATATGCCTTGTGGATGCCTGAGCTCTCAAAGCTCTTAATTCAGCTTTTCACTTTTTGGGAAAACCTACCTGCTAGTGAGGTATTCATGACTTTTTTTCTTTTCCTCCTCCCCACACCCCCAAACTATTGTACTCATCACTTGCTACTTCAGTTCCAGGCTACTTCCCACTAAGAGGAAGAAACACTGCAAAGACCCCTCGCCACCAAAAAGCAAACTGGAGTAGTCTTGTAAACCGCTTCAAAACCATGCAACGGTGGTCCAGTGGTCTCTGAAATGGCTCCCAGAAAGGGAGGCTCACTCTGAGAGTCAGAAACCCGTGCCCTGGGCCTCACAAAGAACTTCTTAATTTGGAAGCATAGGACTCCTTCAGTGCTGAGTTTTCTGCACTTCCTCCTCCATCTCTAAGTCTGTTGGGAAGGGGATGCATGAACTTTTGGAGTGTTTCCTACCACGCAAAAATAACGTGTGAAGAAGCAGAGGCTCCTCCAGGCTCACCCAGTAGCGATCAGGACCCTGGATAGACCCTGCCACTCCAGGAACAAAAAGGCTGAATGGCAGCTTATCGGGCAAGTGTTAGTCTCTCACTTGTAAATTGAGGCTAAGATCGGGTAAATTCCGGTCTAGAAAGGGTGCTGCTCTTCCTCAGGGGTTTCCTTTGAGATGAACCAAACCCTAGCTCTCTAAGAGTTCAAAGCAGGAAAAAAGCCAATGAGATTTTGATGAGAGAGCGCACCTGCCAGTCCCTGCCATTCTTCCGTGGGGATAAGGATGATCACTGCAACAGGAATAGAAGTCTCAGGCTCCAAACTGCCTGCCTTCCTGGGCCAACTTCACAGTCTAAATTTCTTACCCTCTGTCCCAAACATTTATGTCTAGGGGCTCTGAAGGGGTTTGAGTTTGAGAATGTCCTGATTTTCTAGAAAAAGCAACTAACGCAAGAATTGACTCCTTAGTCCCCCAGCGCAGAGGCAACTGATGAAGTTTCTAGACAGAACGCACATTAAATATCATTTGTACACTTAATATGGGAATTTTAAGTGAAAATCAACAAACTGAGACCTAGAACTCTCCGTGTAAATATGTACTTATTCTATACTATTCATTAATATATGTAATTTCTGCTCCAATAGTTCAGCTTCTCTCCTTCTTTACATATGTATTAAAAAGCAAACAAAACTAATCCCTTTTCCAAAACAATTCAATGATAAACTAGATAGTATATTTTTACTACTCAAACGAGAGTTAATTTCAGGACAAGCTGGTGTGGGGTTTTTCGTAGGGTAGGAGGTAAAAGATGGCTTTCCTTAGACTATAGTGTACAGTAGTCTTAAAAGGCAGTCTGGGAAGAATTAATATTAACTCGCAGAAAAAAGTCTTAAAACAAAAAGGTTAGAACTTTAAGTAGAATTTCTGCATCCTAATGTTGAAGATCCTTAAGAAAATTTGTGGATGTAAAAAGGCTTCGAGCTATTTGTTAAGTACCTAAACAAAATACTAACTGATGAATGAAAAACCTAGTGTTTAGCTGTTTGAATTTAATATTTTAAAACAAATATCGTAAAACTAAACTTAATAATTTCATTACAATGTAGGAAAGACAAAAAGGAAACGAAATATATGCAGCAAATATGCAGCAAAATATCCATGTTAATTAAAAATCATTAAAAATACTCCCTTTTCCCTCAAAATTTGATTAATTTAAAAATCCTTATATTAACTACACACACATTTTGATGAGAATCAAGACTGCTTTATTTTTAATCCCACTATGTACTTAACATAAACCCTTAACCACAAAAAATTTTGCACAAGCAAACAGACATTAGGCAGAACAAGAAGGTAAAAAGCCTCAATTTCCCTCAGCCTAAACTACAGGTGATTCTGAAATAACCTCATTCAGCTTTTTTTAAGTAAAAATCAATATATACTTATAAACTTGGGAGAGGATATGTACCTCTGTGTAGTAAACCCTTTTGATTATAGAGTTATCAACAGATACAAATATGTTGATTGAGATTTTACAAACACAAATTTCCAAAATAAAAGAGAACATCAGAACTTTTTTTAAGTTGTCTGGGTTAAACCAGACAATTATTTTCAATACCCAAACTATTAAAACTAACCAAAATGATGTACTGCAAATGTTCAAAGTGAAAGAAATACTTTTTTTTTTTTTTGCTAATGGTTATCTACCAGGAAAATTAAGGGAAACTGTCAAATACATCTTAACATTTAACACCACCATCATCTCACAATAACATCATCTCAGTACCAGCATTTTCACAGATCATTTTTAAAAAGCACGGCCCCTTTCTATAGCTCACCTATTTTTTAAAATTATGCTTCTCCAATGCTATATTAATGTTTAGGATTAAAGATATAAAACATTTAAAATTCATGTGATATAATCTTCACATGTCCCAAATGTTTTCATTTTAAACATCTGCAGAAGAGTTAAATAAATTTAGCACACATTCTAAATTCCACTGAAGATTCAGATAGCCCAGTATTTTATGTACCCCAATGGTCCAAACAGAACCGATTCAAATGTCAAAAGCTCTCTCTTCTGGGTTAAACTTAAATGGTTTTACTAGAACTGTACTCAAAGAAATGAAATCAGCAATTCTCTCCATACTCTAGTCAACACCCCAATTTCCAAAGCCACAATTCGCTTAAGTCATTTAGGCGGGGGCAAAAGGGGTCTTGGAAGAATCCACAAATTTCCTTTCCTTTCCGACAGACTACCAAAAGATGTCAAACCAAATCCAACCAAATCCGCCCTATTGTAAAGCACTGAGACCTTTCTTCCAAGGACAGGGGACACAAGCAGATACCGCTGCGGAAAAGCTGTCCAAAACCTCCTGGCCCGACAGAAACGTAAGGGGCCCAGATCAGAACGAAGCAGAACCTCAAGCGTCCCGTAGAGACAACGCAAAGGAAGGTGGCATTTATTCAGGGGTCGACAACTACGAACCAAAGTAAGTTACCCAGCCGCTGTCTCGGGGCCTCTACCAAAGTTCAGGTGTAAGGCAGATAATCTGTGGGGTCCCTTCCCTACAAACATCATAACCGGCCTCCGAGGCCCGCTGTCGCTCCGAGGGAGGACCCTCTAGCTTCACATCCGTTCCTTTTGCCCCCGGACAAAGGCAGAGGAGTCTGTTGAGCTGACCTAGCGCTGTGGGGCAGTAAAAATGCCATGTTCGCGCCACCCATCCTTGGGCCTGGCCACATCTGCGATGTCAGCACCGATTTTGTGTATGTGTTATTTTGCTTTACGGTTTTTTTTTTAAATCCCTTTCTAACAACGTATCCTGGGGGAGTGTATGCAATTAGGGATGGGGGCTGAGCAGAAGAGAGGAGGGGTTGGTAGTGGAGTCTAAATTATAGAACCCTCCTTCCAGGGTTGTCGTGCAGGCAGTATCGGCCACGTCTAGCGCACTGTCCCAGGCCCCGCGGCAAGGATGGTCTCAGGGATTGCTAAGAAAACTGCATCACTGACGGTCTCCAGCGCCTGCAGAGGTAGTATTTCTTTTTTCTCGGAGGTGGGAGGGGGTTCATTCGTTCGTCTCTGCCAGGCAAAGGTGGGGTGGGGGGGAGCTTTGCTGCACTGCTTAGTTCCCCGGGAGGGGGGTGCGGGGATGTCTACAGTGGTACAGTAATTATTCCTAGGCTGAGAGGGCAATTAGAGGGGACGGGGTGGGCAGCACCACGAGTGGCAGTGGCAGTGCCAGCAAGGAAGGTCGCGAGGGGCTTACCCGGGCGGGCGGGCGCTGTCCTGCCGCAGGTGAGGGAGGGCGCAGGCTGGAGGGAGGGAGGGCGCGCGCGAGGCAGGCGCGAGGAAGGGGGGAGGGGAAGGGAGGAGGGCGCGCGCGCGCACACCTGTCTTGGACAGCGGCGCGAGCCGAGCTGCGCCTCACTCCGGCTCTGCGGGCTGAGCAGGGAGGAGGGCTGGCTGGCTAGCGGGGGCGGGACGCCGAGGGGAGGAGGAGGAGGCAGCGGCTCGGATGGCTGGCTCGGCTCTCGCTCGTTCTCCCTCCCGCGGACAAGCCCTGCTCACACCCTGCTTCTCCCGCTCACTCACAGCCCCCTTGGCTCTCCCTCCTCCTCCTCCTTCCCCTGCGGAATCCGCTCGCCGCCGCCGCCGCCGCCGCCGCCGGCAAGTCGTGGCAGCCAGACGTCGGCGCGTAACCCGGCGCTCAGTGCGTGACTCCCGGCGACGTCAGCGCGCGCTTCGCGCTCCCCACCCCCTCCGTGGCTCGCGCCGTGCGCTCTCGCGTCTCCGCGTTTCTGTTGCAGCCCTGGCGGCTGCCGAGCGCGCGCCTTTCATCTCGCTCGCGCGCGTGAGCGCGCCCCCTCGGCCGTTGGCGCGACAACATCCCGCGGCCCAGGCCCTGGGACGCGTCTGAAGAGGGACCTGTCTGGGACCATTTTGGCTGCACTTCTTTTACCGTCTGAAAGCCCTAAGGGGACTCATCCCTCGTTGGCCTTCTGAAGGCCTTGGTCAGGCTTAGGCGGGATAGAACCCTGAAGGGCCTGCGCCAGCGCCAGTTTAGGGCCCTCTGCGTCGTTGCGGCTGCAGCCACCACCTCGCCACACGCCCCTTCCCTCCGCCCCTGTTTCTCTGGAGTCAATGGGCCTTTCATCTCCCGGGAGGGTCTTACCTTGGCCTTCAGACACCCGCCGAGAGGGGCTGGACGGGCAGAATTAGCGTAAAGAATAAAGGCCAGACCGCGTTGGGTCTAGCTCCAGGAATCCTTGACAGGAAGTATGGGGCTGCTGCCCAGCCTCCCACGCACTGTAGGTGAAGCTGGGCCCCTTTGAGGGACTGTGACTAAGGACAAAACCCTGATAAATATTATTTATGCGTCCTTGGACTGAAAGGGACAGAGTAAAAGGGCCAAGTTAATTTTCATAAATTGCTAACCAAGGGCGAAAATACAAAACTATAAAATGTCTTTTAAGACAGTTTTCTTGAAATCTTACCTATTTTAACAAGATTTTTGGTGCACAGTAACTTTTCCTTGCCATGTATGCTGTCACATTTCAATCCTGCAACACTAAATACATGGAGCTACTGTGGATGAGCTAATAATGAATGATGTGCAAAATAAACAGAAAACTGCCTCACTATCTTTGCGATTAAATAGATCTCCAAGAAGTAACAGACACTGGCCAAACTTAAATACTGACTATATTTTATTTTGAAGTTACTTTGCTAATACACCACAACATACCCTTTTCTTAGGCAGTAGGAGACTTTTTTTAATGATGCTGGGATGCTGGGGTTTGAACTCTGGGCCTTTGGCTTGCTAGGTAGGCTCTGCAACTTGAGCCACTCTACCAGTCCCATTGTAGACTTTTAAACTCAATCTTCCAACAGTTTGTCTAGTGAAGCCTCTGAGCAAAGTAGGAATGAGGTGTGATTAATCCCATTTTATAGAAGAGAAAATTTGAGTTACTAAATTGTAAATCAGTTATCCAGAGTTTTAAGGAGCCTGTAACAAAGAAGAGAGCCTATGTTTATCAACTCCTTTATACCCTAAACCAGAAATCTCTTAGTTGTTTTCCTCAAGGTATTTTTTGATGCCCCTCATATACTGGCAATGGTTAATGGCTGAGAAAAATCAGAGAACTCTAAAGGATTTGAGTTTCAAATTATGTGTCATAGAAAAATGACAGGTCAGTAATAAGTTGTGAAACAACTCAACTTTCATACTTAAAACAACAAAATGCTTAATAAGGCCTAACTAGAGGTGAGAATATATTTGAGACTGGCTTAAGACTGATGGATCTTTGAGTTACTTTTTTATTCACCTCATCTTTAGGTGGCAGCACTACTATATAAATATCTTTAAAACTGCAGTCTTCTGTAACTTCATATCCCAAAAAAATGTTTTGTCCTAAATGTTTCCATCTGTATTATGGAGATTAGAAGCTGAAGAAAATATGAAGTTGGAGCTGAGAATTAGAACACTTGGGAGGTCCTAGAGGAGGAAAAACAAAAATGCTAACAGAGACATTAATAAAATACATGGAGCTACTAAGGAAAAAAAAAGTTTCAAAAAATGTTAAATGCTGTATAATCAAGTAGCATCTTTAAATGTGGTCGCTATATAATATTGTTATATAGTGCAGTATAACTTAACAAAACCATAGTTTCTCAATACTTAATGTATATCAAGCATTTTTAAGTTTAAAGTTGCTCTGACTTTTTTTTTTTTTCTTTTTTGGTGGCACTGGGGTTTAAACTCTGGCCCTCACACCTGCTAAACAGACTACCACTCGAGCCACTCCACCAACTCTGTTTTGTGTTGAGTATTTTCCATAGTCTCTCTCTTTTTTTTTCTAACAGTACTGGGGCTTGAACTCAGGGCCTTCACCTTGAACCATTCCACCAGCCCTATTTTTGTGAAGTTTTTTTTGAGATAGGGTTTCGAAAAATATTTTTCAAAATATTTGAAACCAGCCCAGCTGGTTTCAAGCTATGATCCTCCTGATCTTTGCCTCCTGAGTAGCTAGGATTACAGGTGTGAGCCACTGGTGCCAGGCCAGATAATGTCCCTTGAACTATTTGCCTGGGCTGGCTTCGAACCACAATCCTTCTGATCGCTACTTCCCAAGTAGCTAGGATTATAGGTATGAGCCACTGGTGCCTGGCTTCTGATTGCATTTTTTAAATTCAAGTTCAGTTTTTCCTCAAACAGAAAAAAAGTTTATGAAGATTCCAATAGGACTTTATTGTTGACTCTGTTGAGAACTCTTCTTGACTTCTTTCTTGGCTTTCCTATACAAGTACAAGTAAACTACCACCACTCAAACTTAGAGAAGTGAGAAGACAAGCTGAACCAGATGTCAAATGGTAGGAATTTACAGAAAATTCTATAATCTTAATTTCTCTCACATTTTTGAGAATATAAATTGTGATATGTGGGGGCTAATTGGATCATGTAGAACTTTGTCATAATTGATTTTCTATATTTACAGTTCTTCTCTCTGTGCCCCTTGTCCAAGTAGCCCAATAAAATTGAATGTATGTTAACTTCAAAATAGACTGCATTTGATTTACTGTGTAAATACAACCACTGAGGAATATAGAGGAATGACAATCAGGAGTGGGAAATCAAATTTCTGGATAGAAGATAAAATGTTAATAAAGTCTCTATGACAACTTTCATCTTTCTCAAGTCAAAGTTGGAGAAGGAGTCCCAAGTGAATTGGTAGTTCCTAAACTCAGCAGTGTTATGTTAAGATTTTTAAGCTCTCTGGTGCCAGCAAATCATGCAGCCTGCGGGCCTTTGCTCCAAACTTCTGCCAACACCATTTTGGCAGCAAAACGTTCTGTTGAACAAAGTTTGCACGTGTTTAGGGTGCGAAGTGGTTCCTCAGGCATTTATCTAGTTTTATTCTAGTTTAGGGACTTGAAGACAAGGTCAGAAGCATGAGAGAGTCCTCTGTGCCCTGAAACAAACTATGCAAGCAATCTTGAATTTTCACTGCTTTTTCTTTGTTGATGTGGGAGTTAATGAAGTGGACCTTTTAGTTTATTTCTTAAATGCTAATATGATATTGAACCAGTTCTCATAAGCAGGTAAACAGGGCTCTCTCTATGGAGGGTGTAGAGCTGGGGAAAATCAATCCTCATCCTCCTACCTATAGTACTCCAAAATGTGTTATTCAGATGAAGCTCACTTGATAATATGCAATTTGAGAAGAAAAAGACCACTAATTATTTAAGCTGATCTCATCTGTCACATTTTACATAACTATGAACCTCTGATCTGTTTTTGGTATCACTTGTGTGGTTTCATCTTTTTGGCCCTCCTCCCATCCTGTTGTCATTGATTAGTGGCACCTGGCCCAGATGTGCATACCAGTTTGTCTTATTCCACTTCTTGTTGGAAACATGTATGGTCTCAGTTTCCATTATTTTTATCAAGTAAATTTAATAGAAAATTGTTGCAGAATCTTGGATAACAAGAGTTTCTTTGTTTTGTTTATTTGATTTTGTTTGGTTTTTGGTGGTACTGGGATTTTTGTTTTGTTTTACTTTTTTGGTGGGACTGGGGTTTGAACTCGGGGCTTCATGCTCACAAAGCATGTGCTCTACCACTTGAGCTACACTTCCAGTCCATTTTGCTACGGTTATTTTGGAGATGGGGGTCTCATGAACTATTTGCCCAGGCTGGCCTCAAACCTTAATCCTCCTGAATGCATCCTCCCAAGTAGCTAGGATTATAGGTGTGAGCCACAGGTGCCTGGCTGGTACTGGGATTTGAACTGGGATAACAATTTAAAGCCATCAAAGTGTTGGTAGAGGTTTGTTTTGTCTGTTTTTAGATAAGGTCTTGCTATGTAGCTCAGGCTTGCCTTGAACTTGAAATCCTCTTGCATCAGCCTCCTGAGTGTTGGAATTACGGGCGTATAACATCACAAAGAGCACTAAAGTATTCTTTTTTTGTTGTTTTTGTTTCTTCTTCCAGTTAAGAGTAATGGAGAGAAAAATTAGAAAACTAAAAATAACAAATGTTGAAATGATACTATTGTCTCAAGTTTACCATAATGGAATGTCAATTTGTGGGTTTACCAGTATAGTCATTTGAAAGTGGCAGTTAGTTTGCCAAGAGGTGTCCTAATTTCTTATTTGCATCTTTTCTTTCCTTCTCTTTAAAAACAATTCAGAAAAAAGAAAAGTAATCGGATAGCAGAACTAGCATGTAGATGAAATTAGATATGGAGAGGAGAACTGGGACTTTCCAAAGGGTAGGTCTATCTGAACTGGAACGCACTATTGAAATTTGTTGCACATTTTATGGTGACTGCAAAACTCCTTTGCTTGCTTCCTTTAGGATATCAGTTTGTTGTTATTTTACTACCTGGCTCAAGACTACATAAACACATACATACAGCCAGATGCAACTGTCATCTGAGGCTAGTCCAAGCCATTTTTCTAACCTAATGCAGTAGCATTTTAGATGAAGATCAGTAGAACTTCTAGTTCTATGGTGAGCAAAATGTGTCAGGGAAAAATCGAGACAATAATCCAAATGAAAAAATGCAAGGTAAGTTCTTTAATATTTTGTGAGTTATAGTAATTACTTTTATCTTTTGAGTATATTTCCTGTCTACTTAAATTCCAAACAAGATTAATTATTAAATATAAATGTAGTGATTAATTTTTACTTCCTAGATAGTAAATCAATATTTAAGTATGTATAGTATGAAGAGATGTTTTAATTAC
Source organism: Castor canadensis (assembly GCF_047511655.1). Classification (NCBI taxonomy): domain Eukaryota; kingdom Metazoa; phylum Chordata; class Mammalia; order Rodentia; family Castoridae; genus Castor; species Castor canadensis. The sequence goes on from NC_133391.1 coordinate 79,141,431, forward strand.
TATTTTTGAATTCATTGAATAGACATATTATATAAGCATAGTGTGGCTGATATTTAGATGATATATATATATTTTTTGCCTTGAACTTTCTTCTGGAAAGTCGGTGCAACCTGCATTATCAGGACAAGTTCTTGGATCCCTTTTCTGTTCATCAGTCAGCCTTATTCTTGAATCATTTATTGAGCAATATTTGTTAATTAACTCTTTGCCAGAGATTGTTCTAGATGCTTATACAAAATGAAGTCTCTGCTCTCATGGAGTTTCCTGTCTATGAAAGTAAGACAGATATTAAGCAAATATATAATATAACGCTAGATAATGATGAGTGCTAAGAAGAAAAAGAAAAGAGAGTTTCTGTGTGTGTACACCTCCCACCTGAATTTTAAATTGATCAAGGAAGCCTCTCTGAAGAGGTAGCATTTAACAGAGATCTGAAATAATCATGGGAACATTTAGGGAGTGATTCCAGGCATTGTGAAGAATTTACACTACATAAAGTCACCCAGGTGTGAGCCAGGTAACAGCTCATATGATAACTATGTATATACTTTTTTCTTTGTTTTCTTTTTTTTTCTCCTTTTTTGTCTACACTATTTTTTCTTAAGAGAAAATGATTAGGTTTGCTGAAAGGTTTATGTTTTCAGAAAGGTTTATCATTTAGTATCACCATTGCCTTATATATCCCATGATGATTATTCTATCATTTAATATAAGATTTATGGCTCTGTATAGATACAGCTTTATAATCACTTATCTGTAATTCCAAAACCACCCCTCCCAATTTTTTCTTAATTCATTTGATGGCAAAATCAGATCGGAACTGACATAGTCTATTTTAAATCTTCATTTTTTCTATTTGGTATGCCTATTGATAAATTTCATTGTAGAAATATTAGTGTATTTGATTAAGGGCTGCTGCCTAGGATACCACATGTTAAGTAAAATATAGATAACACCTAAAATACAACAGTATAAAATAAAATTCAGAAACACATTTAACCCCAAGGATTTTGGATAAAAGATTAAATATCAACTTAAATATCACCACTGATGTTAATCTTCAGGGTTTTTTTGTTTGTTTGTTTGTTGTCGTTGTTTTTTGAGATAAGGGTCTCTCTATGTAGCCCAGGCTGGCCTCAAATTCTCAATCTTCCTGCCTCAGCTTCCCAAATGCTGTGACCGCAGGCATGTGCCACCATGCTTGGCTTTAGATATCTTTTATTCAGAAGTATAATAATATTTACATAGTGGTCTTATTATATACCTGGTACTACAAAAGCCCTCTCTATATATTAACTCATAAAATTCTTGGAACAACTTTTTGAGTAAATTCTCTTATCCCATTTTACTGGTGAGAAAACTTGGGCACAGAGAGATTAAGAAACTTGCAAAATTCACGTAGATACTGAGTAGCAGAGGTAGCAATTAAACCTAGACAGTCTTCTTCCATAGTTTGCACTTTGCCACTTAACTTACTCTCCCTCTTTTCTTCTCCTGCTCTTCATTCCTTTCTCTCCACTCTCCCTATTTCTATAGCATTTATATCTGTTTAATCTACTTTGGAAAGAATTTAAATGTATGCCCTTTTAGCATATACTTACTTTGAAATATTGGATATCAAAACTGCACATTTCCCTTTTTTGGTGGTAGTGTTACAGGATTTGAACTCAGGGCTTCATACTTGGCTAGGCAAGTACTCTACCACTTTAGCCACTCTGCCAGCCCTTTTTTGTGTTGGTTATTTTCAAGATAGGGTCTCTCAAACCGTTTCCCCAAGCTGGCTTCAAACCAGAATTCTTCTGATCTCTGCCTCTTGAGTAGCTAGGATTAGAGGCATGAGCCTCCAGTACCTGGCCAAAACTGCACATTTTCTTTACAAATTTCCATTTAAAAAAATCTTATTTGCTCTTGTTATAATTTCAGCCATTTTGTTTTCAATTGAGATTGAAGATTTATTTATCCTCATTCTGATTCTGTGATAAGTTTTCATATTAACCTTATTCTTCACCATCTTTTTCCTTTGCTCTGAATATCTTTGGATAATTAGGAGAAGCTTCCCTTACTGTTGTGGCCTTGTAAGATGTCTGTAAACTTTAAAAATTTGGATCTAGTTTGCTGAGCCACAGCACCTGTTAAATAAAACTGTTACTGCTTTGTAGGTTTCTTTTACTTGATGAATTGCATAATTTGCTTCAGACACTTTATTCTAAGCATTAAATTTACATGTTTATGTTGAAATTGAGTTTATTTTCATTAGTTTGTCCTTAGGTAAGAGTTTTTCCATAAGCAATTGGAAACTGATCTGCTGCTATTTTAATTAATTAATTAATTAATTATTTTGGCTATATAAAAGCAAGATGGATTAGTTGGATTCTGTATCATGAGGTTGGACAATATAACATAGGTAGGGTCAATGTGAATAAATAACAACGTATTGAATCTTCCAACTATCTATACTTGATTGTCCCAGAGATCTATTGTGAGACATTAAATGAATCACCTTTGCTGTTCTCTGTGAAAATTAATGTGTTGTACTTGAGTACAAAGATGAAGGTTCTGACACTCTGTAAAGCATTGTCTTGTGTAATGCTGATAGACTTGTGAACCAAACACAATTTCTCTGGGTTGTTTCACAGCTCACATTCACTAAGTTTAGGAGTGCAGTTCATTGATGGTTTAAAAAAGATTTAAACCATCAATTTTACCTCATTAGCATGATGCTGAACCAAATGAGCCATCTAGTCAGTTGTTAAATTATTGAGAAGGGGGAAAAAAGAGACTTGAATGAATATGTATGTGTATTAAGATTGGCTATAAAGTGTACCAGTTTATTATATGACACATTGAAGACTTTGCCAAGACTTGTCTTGAGTAGCTTTCTGTCTCTGTCTCATGGGGGATCAAAAAAAAAAAAAAGGTTTTTCCTATGACCATGCCCCACAGACACAGTTCTTCTGTACTAGTTCCTCTGCAATATTTTACCCTCCTAGTGTCCAGTACAAAGCTTTTTAAGATACCAAGGTGTAGCAGTGTCTTGGGGGTAGAAATTTAAATTTATATAGTTCATCCTAATAATTAATGTGTAATTAATTACACATTAATGGCTTTATGTGGCAAGTTTTTATTTTGGTGGTGGAAGTTGAGCCCTGGGCCTTGAGCATGCTAAGCATGCATTCTGTCACTGAGCAGCATTCTCAGTTCTGGTCAACTGTTCCCCTAACTTTTAGTGAGGAAGCTCCTCTTCTACCAAGTATGGTAGGCAAGTGTGTGGGTCTGTGCAATCTGATCTCCCAGGTTCAAAACTTTATAACTTTGGGGAAATTACTTAACCCTCATAGGCCTCAGTATCTTCATTTATCACATGATGATAATAATACCAACAAAAATGTAAGTATATTGTGAGGATTAAGTTGGTCAATTCATAGGAAGCCTTTTGAAGAGTGTCTGGCACCTAGTAAGTACTCGGTAAATGTGATCTCACACACACTGTGGCACCACTTTTCCCACCCTTCTCTCCAGGTCCATGGCAAATTTCTCTCTCCGTTTTTCTTATTTCAGGATCTCGGGGGATAAAATACTTTGACTTTGGTGTTTAGGCTCCATTTATTTATTTGTTTATTTATTTTGTGGTACTGGGGCTTGAACTCAGGGCCTACACCTTGAGCAACTCCAGCCCTTTTTTGTGATAGTTTTTTTTCAAAATAGGGTCTCTTGAACTGTTTGCCTGGACTGGCTTTGAACCTTGATCCTCCTAATCGCTGCTTCCTGAGTAGCTAGGATTATAGATGTGAGTCATCGGCGCCCATCTAGGCTTCCACTTATTATTATTCTTTGACCTAATAGTGAAATTGTCATCTTCCTCACTACTAAAGTTATCAACTGCATTTTTTTTTTTAATTTGGTAGTGGTACTGGGTTTGAATGGGCCTCACACTTGCTAGGTAAGTGCCCTACTGTTTCAGCTCAACTGCATTGTTCTTGCTCCAACCATTCTTCCCTTTTCCTATTTCTCTGTATGGACACTTCTTTATGGTTTCTATGTAGCAGTTCCTCCTCTGTTTACACATTGAAGGTCTTTTCCTGAGTAGTAGAGGTGAGTTCCTTGAGAGTGGAGATTACCTTAATTATCTCTCTCCCTCTTCTTGCTCTACAGTCTATGCTAAAGAAACTTTTGTTGAATAAATGAATTCATTCATTTACCTTTTGTGTTTTGTTCATTTTCTCCTGTGTATTCTATTCTGATTCCAGTTGTCCTGAAAAGTCTCTGGTTCTGTTATCTCTGGAAATTTTTACCTCACCTGGTTATGCTAAGATTCCAGCCTACATCATCACAATATATTTCCCAACTGGCAGATAAGAGCCTCTGCACACCCCATTTTTTATTAGCATGTTATGGAGAAATATTACTTAATTCACATGGACTTAGTTTTACTTACATTCTATTTGCTTCTGCTAGACTGATGACGCTCTTTAAAATCTGTCAGTAGAGGCTGGGTGTAGTGGTACATACCTGAAATCCTAGCACCTAGGAGACTGAGGCAGGAGGATGGAGAGTTCAAGGCTAACCTGGACTACATGGCAAGACCCTGTCCCAAAAAGGAAAAGAAAAAATCTATCAGTAGGTTTGAGAGGGGTTCTGTTTTCAGAACTCTGTCTCATTCCTTATTTGAGGAGATTATGCTGCCTGTTTCATACAGGTTAAGAACAAGCTTTCTAATTTTCTCACTTGAAGGAGGTGAGGATGAGCTAGATGAATCTCTTACAAATTTGCTTTTTAATACATGCAAAGCATTTATGCAACACATATATTAAGTATAAAGCTTAAGAATCTAATGAGTGTTTCCTGCTCCTTCCTGTACTAACTTCAGAGTTTCAGGTCTGATATTAAGGTCCTTAATCCATTTTGAGTTGATAACTAGTACAGGGTGATAAATATGGATCAAGTTTCAGTTTCTTGCGGATGGATAACCACTTTTCCCAGCAGCATTTGTTGAAGAGGCTGTCTTTTCTCCATCGTATATTTTTGGCACCTTTGTCAAAAATAAGGTGAGTGTAGTTGTGTGGTTTCATATCTGGGTCCTCTATTCTGTTCCACTGGTCTTCATGTCTGTTTTTGTGCCAGTACCATGCTGTTTTTATTGCTATTGCTTTGTAATAGAGTTTGAAGTCAGGTATTGTGATACCTCCAGCATTGCTCTTTTTGCTGAGTATTGCCGCCTTGGCTATTCGCGGTCTCTTATGTTTCCAAATGAACTTTAGGGTAGATTTTTCAATCTCTGTGATGAAAGTCATTGGGATTTTGATGGGAATTGGATTAAACATGTAGATTGCTTTTGGTAGTATAGCCATTTTTACTATGTTGATTCTACCAATCCATGAGCATGGGAGATCTTTCCATCTTCTGTAGTCTTCCTCAGTCTCTTTCTTCAGGGGTTTGTAGTTCTCCTTGGAGAGGTCATTCACATCCTTTGTTAAGTTTACTCCCAGGTATTTCATTTTTTTGAGGCTATTGTAAATGGAATTGTTTCCATATATTTATTCTCAGTTTGTTCATTGTTGGTGTAAAGAAAAGCTAATGATTTTTGTAAGCTGATTTTGTATCCTGCCACCTTACTATAGTTGTTTATGGTGTCTAGGAGTTTTCGGGTAGAGTTTTTTGGGCCTTTAAGGTATAGGATCATTTCATCTGCAAACAGGGATATTTTGACAGTTTCTTTACATATTTATATTCCTTTTATTTCTTCTTCTTGCCTAATTGCTCTGGCTAGGAATTCCAGTACTATGTTGAATAGAAGTGGGGATAGTGGGCACCCTTGTCTCTTTCCTGATTTTAGGGGAAATGGTTTCAGTTTTTCACCATTAAGTATGATGTTGGCTGTAGGTTTTTCATATATAGCCTTTACAATGTTGAGATACATTCCTTCTATTCCTAGTTTTCTTAGAACTTTTATCATGAAGTGGTATTAGATTTTGTTGAAGGCTTTTTCTGTATCTACTGAGATGATCAAGTGGTTTTTGTCTTTGCTTCTATTAATGTGCTGTATTACATTTATAGATTTGCATATGTTGAACCACCCCTGGATTCCTAGAATAAAGCCGACTTGGTCATGGTGGATGATCTTTCTGATGTGTTGTTGGATGCGGTTTGCCATTATTTTATTGAGGATTTTTGCATCAATGTTCATTAAGGAAATTGGCCTATAGTTCTCGTTTTTGGAGGTGTTTTTGTCTGGTTTTGGGATGAGAGTAATATTGGCTTCATAAAATGAGTTGGGTAGTGTTTCTTCCCTTTCTATTTCATGGAACAGTTTAAGGAGAGTTGGTATCAGTTCTTCTTTAAATGTCTGATAGAATTCAGCAGAGAATCCATCAAGTCCTGGACTTTGTTGGGGGTGGGGGAGACTCTTTATTGCTGCTTCAATTTCATTTTGTATTATATATTTATTCAGGTGATTAATATCCTCTTGGTTCAGTTTTGGATGGTTGTGAGTATCTAGAAATCTGTCCATTTCTTCAAGATTTTCAAATTTATTACAATATAGGTTCTCAAAGTAATCTCTGATGATTTCCTGGGTTTCCATGGTGTTTGTTGTTATCTCCCCTTTTGCATTTCTGATTTTACTGATTTGGGTTTTTTTCTCTCCTCATTTTAGTCGGTTTGCCAGGGGTCTGTCAATCTTATTTATTTTTTCAAAGAACCAGCTTTTTGTTTCATTGATTCTTTGTATGGTTTTTTTGTTTGTTTGTTTCTGTTTCATTGATTTCAGCCCTTATTTTTTATTATTTCTCTCCTGCTTGTTTTGGGATTTGCTTGTTCTTGTTTTTCTAGGAGTTTGAGATGTAGCATTAGATCACTCTGGAAGTAATTGGTATAGGCAAGAACTTCCTTAATAGAACCATAGCAGCCCAGCAACTAAGAGAAAGAATGGACAAATGGGACTTCATAAAATTAAAAAGTGTCTGCACAACAAAAGAAATGGTCTCTAAACTGAAGAGACCACCCACAGAGTGGGAGAAAATATTTGCCAACTATACATCAGACAAAGTACTGATAACCAGAATATACAGGGAACTTAAGAAGCTAAACTCTCCCAAAAATCAATGAGCTAATAAAGAAATAGGCAACTGAACTAAAGAGAACTTTCTCAAAAGAAGAAATTAAAATGGCCAAAAAACACATGAAAAAATTCTCACCATCTCTAGCCATAAAGGAAATGCAAATCAACACCACACTAAGATTCCACCTCACCCGTTAGAATAGCCATCATAAAAAACACCACCAACAACAGGTGGAGATGGAGAAAAAGATGGAGGATGTGGAGAAAAAGAACCCTCATACACTGCTGGTGGGAATGCAAGCTAGTGCAACCACTCTGGGAAAAAATTTGGAGGCTTCTTAAAAATCTAAACATAGATCTACCATATGATCCAGCAATCCCACTCCTGGGGATATACCCAAAGGAATGCAGCACAGGTTACTCCAAAGGCACCTGCACACCCATGTTTATTGCAGCATTATTCACAATAGCCAAGTTATGGAAACAACCAAGATGCCCCATTACTGATGAATGGATCAAGAAAATGTGTTTATACACAGTGGAATTTTACTCAGCCATGAAGAAGAATGAAATCTTATCATTCACAAGTAAATGGATGGAACTGGAGAACATCATTCTGAGCAAGGTTAGCCAGGCTCAGAAGACGAAAAATTGTAAGTTCTCCCTTATATACAGAGTTTAGATCTAGGGCAAATACAGCAGTGTTGTTGAACTTGGGTCACATGACAAGGGGAGAGTGCATACGGGAGGTATGGGGATAGGTAGAAAACCCAAAACATGAAAGCATTTGATGTCCCCACTCCAGAGGAGCTAATACAGAAACCTTAAAATGGCAGAGGTCAACACGAGAAGAGAATCAAGAACCAGTGTAAAGATCAGTTAAAGATGAATCAACTTGGGTTGTAACACATTTGTACATGGTAGCAATGCTAGGAATCTCTCTGTATAGCTATCCTTAACTAGCAAAAACACTTTGTCTTCCTTATTATGCTTATGTCTTCTCTTCCACAAAATTAGAGATAAGGGCAGAACAGGTTCTGCCTGGAAGCAAGGGGGAGAAAGGGGGAGAGGGTGAGGATGGGGGACGGGGGGGAGAAATGACCCAAACAATGTATGCACATGTGAATAAATGAATAATAATAATAAAAAGAATCTAATGAACACTCATAGACCTCTACCCAACCCAAGAACTAAAAAAATTCCCTAGTTATTTGTATCTACCTTTGTGTTTCTCTGCTATCTCTTCTTCCTGCCCACAGGAAAGACTAGTATCCTAAATTTTGTGCTTATCATTACATTATGGAGTTGGGGTTTTTCTTGTTATTGCTGTTGTTTGTTTATTTGTTTTGAGATAGAGTCTTGCTTTGTACAAAGCCCAGACTGGCTTTGAGCCCATGATTCTCCTGCCTCAGTCTCAGAGTGCTGGTATTACAGATGTGTACCACCATGTTCAGCTCACAGTTTTGTTTTAAAATTTTAGTTTGATCAAAAATGTATGTATGCCAAAATAATATATCATTAAATTTGCATGGTATTGAGCTTTATAAAATGCTGTCATCTAAAATATAGTTTTGAGGGATTTACCCTTTTCACTAAACATTATATTTCTAAGATGTATGCATGTTGTATGTAATGATAGTTTGTTCATTTTCAGTAGTATATAACATTCTATCATGTGAATATACCACAATTTATTCTTTTATTGATACATAGTTGAGTAGTTTCCAGCCTTTAAAAATATTTTTTTGGCCCTGATTCTTTTATTTATTTATGCCGTACTGGGCTTTGAACTTGGGGCCTCACGCTTGCTAGGCAGGCACTCTACCACTTGAGCCACTCTGCCAGATCCAGTCTTTTAAAATTATTATAAATATTGCTGATATAAATATTCTTATGCATACCTCCTGATGATACATGCAAGTGTTTGTCCTTATATTACTGGATTGTGGAGTATGCAAATATTCAACTTTATGAGATAATTAATGTCAAATAGATTTCTCCCACAGTATAAAAGATTTTTTTTCTTTTTGGCAGTACTGGGGTTTGAACTCAGGGCCTCATGCTTGAAGGCAGGTGCTCTCCCACTTGAGCCACTCCATTAGCCCCCTTTCTTGTATGTGTTGCTGTTTTTAAGATAGAGTCTCACTTTTTGCCCAGGCTGACCTTGAACTGTGATCCTCCTGATCTCTCCCTCCTGACTAGCTAGGATTATAGCTGTGAGCCACTGGTGCTCAGCTAGAATTCTATGTACTCTTCTTCATTTTTGCCAGTCTAATTGGAATTAAGCGATATGTATCTATTTTTTTATATAATGTAAGAGTCATCTTTACCCAAAACTTTTAAAATATCCACTTCCTTTCTATATTAAGAACTTTGTATATTAAGAAATGTAACCCCATTTGACATTACTATGCTTGAGAGTTCCTTTGAAAGAAAGCTGTTTGTTTGTATAATAATTTCTGCTACAGATATAAAAATTTAGATAGGGTGGAGGTTGCTAGCTGGATAGTTTGAATGTTGCTTCTAAATTGATCTTGCCAATAAACACCAAACTATGTATACTCTGAAATTTCTTGTTAATATACTACAGAAGTGAAAGTATGTGAAATTACATTCTTTACTATCACAAATTAATCTGATCTGGAGCTTATACCAATCTGTAAAACTATTTTAAGAAAAGGCTCGATTCCAAGATGGCAAATAGAGGGAGGAAGCAGAAAGTGTGCCTCCTAAAGTAAAATCTTGGAGAGACGCTGGAGATACACCTTACAGGAAAAACCACTGAGAAGAGGCAAAACTTTGACTCCTCCACACCTCCAGCCTGCGCATACCATCTCCACTTCACATTAAACGGAGAAACCAGGAGGGCCCCTGGGCCGCCGCCTGATGCCAGCGCTCAGATGGTTTAGGAAGATGCAGATGACAAGGCGAGCTAAGTGGTACACGGTACTCCCACAGACAACCCTGGGCCAGATCAGCATAGCCCCCTGGACAGACCGACCCCCACCCAGGGTAAAAAAGAAAAAAAACCTGAATAATAAGCAATAACAACAAAAAAGACACGTAGCAAAGAGGGCAGGGTGCCCAGAGCACTGAAGAAAGGGGAGGGGAAATCCCTCACAACAAGCTGGCTGGAGAAGGCAGGAGCAGTGGCACATGCCCAGCAATCATGAGCGGGAAAGCTTGTAAAAGTGGCGGTGGGAGGAAAACTCCACAGGAGATGGGGGAAGGCCCACTTCCCATGTGAACTGTAAATAAACACGCAGGCCTGAGAAAACTGGTGCAGTGTCACCTCCCCCAGTGGCTTGGAAAGGGGAAAGCTTGTAGCAGTGGCGGTCGCACCCAGGAGGACTCTAAGCAAACAAAGCCTGCGGGGCTAGGTGAGTGTTAAGCTCACTCCTGAGATCTGCATAAATAAAGCCTCCAGCAACAGCAGGCTGACAGCAGCGGGCAGGTGAGCCACAGCCTCAGATAGCCATTCACAGAACTGTCTCCAGACTCTTTTTTTTTCTCTCTTCCTCTGATGAGACAACAACCGAACTACACCTGCATGCTGAAAAACTTACTGAAACTATATTGCATTTGAACTTGGGACACTTTGTGGTGTTTTTTTTGTTTTGTTTTGTGTTGTTTTGGTTTGGTTTTTTTTTTGTTTTTTTCCCCTTTGATGAGACAACAGAACTACTTCTGAGACACCATCTCCAGGATTGGAGGCTGAGGGACTTATACCAAAATTATTAAGACTGAAACTTTATTGCATTTGAACTTGGAGATTTTTTTTAAAAATTATTTTATTATATTTCTTCTTTTTTTCATTTATTTATTTATTTTTCAATCCTCTCTCTGTCTCTCTAATGCCTGTTCAGATTACTGTTGATTAGTACACTATCTCTCCCTGTTTATATCTTTGAAACTTTTTTGTTTGTTTCTTTGTTTAGTTTTTTTCTACTTGTTTGTTTATTTGTTTTTCCTTTTTTCTTTAACTTCTTTGCTTTCCATCTACTCTCACCCTTCCATTCTAAATATCACCATTGTTATTATTACAAGCTAGAAAATACTTAATTGCACACAGTACAGGGACAATAACAACACCAAGAGCAATGAAGGGAAGACAGTAAAAACAGGGAAACCAGTTTCCCCACAGCAAAAACTTAGTACAGGAACCAGAGGGAAATGAAGAAAATGGATACTCAGATCCAGACTCCAACAAAATGAAGATAAACCATGACAAAGAACCAAATGAAGCCCACAAGAATAACCTAAAAGAAGAAATACTGGAGGCAATCAATGAGAATTTTATAGAGATGATACTGGATATGGTCAACCAAAATGTACAGGAGACACTCAAGAAATTCCAAGACAACAAAAATACAGAATTTGAAAAACCACAAGAAGAAATAAAAGGAACCATAGACGCACTGTATAAACACCAAAGTGAAATAAAGAACATGATTAATAAAGAGATAAATGAACTCAGGACAAAAATAGACAAAATTAAAGAGGAAGCCACTCAGGATATGGAAAACCTCAGAAAAAAGAACGTAACAGAATTGCAAAACAAAATGGAAGGCTAATCCAGCAGAATAGAACAAACAGAAGACAGAATCTCAGAACTCAAAGATGAAATGGTAATTAAAGGAAAAACCAAAGAACTATTAGTTAAACAAGACCTGTGAAAAGAAAATGCAAGATCTCACTGACTCCATCAAAAGACCAAACCTGTAATCATGGGGATTGAAGAAGGAGAAGAGTACAAGCAAAGGGAATGCGTAATATGTTCACAAAATAATACAGAAAATTTCCCAAATCTAGAGAAAGGTATTCCCATACAGATGCAAGAGACCTCCAGAACACCAAACAGACCAGACCAAAATAGATCTACCCCATGGCATATTATCATAAAAACAACAAATACAGAGACCTGAGAAAGAATACTGAAGGCTGTAAGAGAGAAAAACCAAATAACATACAAAGGTAAACCCATCAAAATCACAGCAGACTTCTCAACAGAAATATTAAAAGCAAGAAGAGCTTGAGGTGAGATCTTCCAGGCACTGAATGAAAATAACGTCAACCCCAGGATACTCTACCCAGCAAAACTATCATTCAAAATACATGGAGCAATAAAAGTCTTCCATGATAAGCAGAAACTAAAACAATATATGACCACAAAACCACCACTACAAAAGATTCTTCAAGGGATTCTGCACACAGAAAGTGAAACCCAACATAACCATGAAAGGGCAGGCAGCACCAAACTACAGGAAAAAAAAAAAGCAAGAAAGTAGAGAGTAACCTCAACTTAGGCACACACAATCAAACCATCAAACAATTAAGACAACTAAATGACAGGAATCACCACATACCTATCAGTACTAACACTTAATGTTAATGGACTTAATTCCCCCATCAAAAGGCACCATTTGATGAAATGGATTAAAAAGGAAGATCTAACAATTTGTTGCTTACAGGAGACCCATCTCACTGACAGAAATAAGTATAGACTTAGGATGAAAGGCTGGAAGAAGATTTAGCAAGCCAATGGCCCCCGAAAACAGGCAGGAGTAGCAATACTTATCTCTGACAAAGTAGACTTCAAACCTACATTGATCAAATGAGATAAAGAAGGACATTCCATCCTAATAAAAGGGGAAATAGACCAAAAGGAAATAACAGTTATCAACCTATATGCACCCAATGTCAATGCACCCAATTTCATCAAACATACCCTGAAGGACCTAAAAGCATATATTAGCTCCAACACAGTGATCATGGGAGACTTTAACACCCCATTATCATCAATAGATAGGTCATCCAAACAAAAAATCAATAAAGAAATCCTAGATCTAAAATATACAATAGATCAAATGGACCTACTTGATGTCTACAGAACATTTCATCCAACTTCTACACAATATACTTTCTTCTCAGCAGTCCATGGAACCTTCTCCAAAATAGATCATATCCTAGGGCACAAAGCAAGCCTCAGCAAATATAAGAAAGCAGAAATTATACCATTCATTCTATCTGATCACAATGCAATAAAACTAGAACTCAACAACAAAAGTAAAGACAAAAAACATGCAAACAGCTGGAAACTGAATAACTCATTGCTTAATGAACAATGGGTCATTGATGAAAAAAAGAGGAAATTAAAAAGTTCCTGGAAGTAAATGAAAATGAAAACACAACATACCAGAACCCATGGGACACAGCAAAGGCAGTCCTGAGAGGAAAGTTTATAGCCATGAATGCATATATTAAAAAGACTGAAAGATCCCAAATCAATGACCTAATGATACATCTCAAACTCCTAGAAAAACAAGAACAAGCAAATCCAAAAGCAAATAGAAGGAGAGAAATAATAAAAATAAGAGCTGAAATCAATGAAATAGAAACCAAAACAACCATACAAAGAATTAATGAAACAAAAAGTTGGTTCTTTGAAAAAAATAAACAAGATTGACAGACCCCTGGCAAACCTGTCTAAAATAAGGGGAGAGAAAACCCAAATTAGTAGCATCAGGAATGCAAAAGGGGAGATAACAACAAACACCATGGAAGTCCAGGAAATCATCAGAGACTACTTCGAGAACCTATATTCAAATAAATTTGAAAATCTTAAAGAAATGGACAGATTTCTAGATACATATGATCTTCCAAAACTGAACAAGAGGATATTAATCACCTGAATAGATCTATAACACAAAATGAAATTGAAGCAGCAATCAAGAGTCTCCCCAAAAAGAAAAGTCCAGGACCTGATGGATTCTCTGCTGAATTCTATCAGACCTTTAAAGAAGAACTGACACCAACCCTCCTTAAATTGTTCCACAAAATAGAAGGGGAAGGAAAACTGCCAAACACATTTTATGAAGCCAGTATTACACTTATTCCAAAACCAGGCAAAGAAACCTCCAAAAAGGAGAACTATAGGCCAATCTCCTTAATGAACATTGATGCAAAAATCCTCAACAAAATAATGGCAAACCAAATTCAACAACACATCAAAAAGATCATTCACCACTACCAAGTAGGCTTCATCCCTGGAATGCAGGGGTGGTTCAACATATGAAAATCAAAAAATGTAATAAACCACATTAACAGAAACAAAGACAAAAAACCACTTGATCATCTCAATAGATGCAGAAAAAGCCTTTGATAAGATCCAACACCATTTCATGATAAAAGCTCTAAGAAAACTAGTAATAGAAGGAACATACCTCAACATCATAAAAGCTATATATGACAAACCTACAGCCATCATTATACTTAACGGAGAAAAACTGAAACCATTCCCTCTAAAATCAGGAACTAGACAAGGATGCCCACTATCTCCACTCCTATTCAACATAGTACTGGAATTCCTAGCCAGAGCAATTAGGCAAGAAGAAGGAATAAAAGGAATACAAATAGGTAAAGAAACTGTCAAAATATCCCTATTTGCAGATGACATGGTCCTCTACCTTAAAGACCCAAAAAACTCTATTCAAAAGCTCCTAGACACCATCAATAGCTATAGCAAGGTAGCAGGATATAAAATCAACATAGAAAAATCATTAACATTTCTATACACTAATAATGAGCAAACTGAGAAAGAATATATGAAAACAATTCTATTTACAATAGCCTCAAAAAAAATTAAATACCTAGGTGTAAACCTAAGAAAGGATGTGAACGACCTCTATAAGGAAAACCATAAACTTCTGAAGAAAGAGATTGAGGAAGACTATAGAAAGTGGAGAGATCTTCCATGCTCATGGATTGGTAGAATAAACATAGTAAAAATCTCTATACTCCCAAAAGTAATCTACATGTTTAATGCAATTACCATCAAAATTCCAATGACATTCATTAAAGAGATTGAAAAATCTACTGTGAAATTTATATGGAAACACAAGAGGCCACGAATAGCCAAGGCAATACTCAGTCAAAAGAACAATGCTGGAGGTATCACAATACCTGACTTCAAACTATATTACAAAGAAATAACAATAAAAACAGCATGGTACTGGCACAAAAACAGACATGAAGACCAGTGGAACAGAATAGAGGACTCAGATATGAAGCCACACAACAATAACCAACTTGTCTTTGACAAAGGTGCTAAAAATATATGATGGAGAAAAGACAGCTTCTTCAACAAAAACTGCTGGGAAAACTGGTTAGCAGTCTGCAAAAAACTGAAACTAGATCCATGTATATCACCCCATACCAAGATAAACATAAAATAGATCAAAGATCTTAATATCAAACCCCAAACTCTAAAGTTGATACAGGAAAGAGTAGGAAATACTCTGGAATTAATAGGTATAGGTAAGAACTTTCTGAATGGAACCCCAGCAGCACAGCAACTAAGATATAGCATAGATAAATAGGACTTCATAAAACTAAAAAGCTTCTGCTCATCAAAAGAAATGGTCTCTAAACTGAAGAGAACACCCACAGAGTGGGAGAAAATATTTGCCAGCTACACATCAGACAAAAGACTGATAACCAGAATATATAGGGAATTTAAAAAAGTAAATTCTCCCAAAATTAATGAACCAATAAAGAAATGAGCACATGAACTAAACAGAACTTTCTCAAAAGAAGAAATTCAAATGGCCAAAAAACACATGAAAAAATGCTCACCATCTCTAGCAATAAAGGAAATGCAAATTAAAACCACACTAAGATTCCACCTCACCCCTGTTAGAATAGCCATCATTAGCAACACCACTAACAACAGGTGTTGGCGAGGTTGCGGGGGAAAAAGGAACCCTGTTACACTGCTGGTGGGAATGTAAACTAGTACAACCACTCTGGAAAAAAATTTAGAGCCTTCTTAAAAATCTAAACATAGATCTACCATATGATTCAGCAATACCACTCTTGGGGATATACCCAAAAGACTGTGACACAGGTTACTCCAGAGGCACCTGCACACCCATGTTTATTGCAGCACTATTCACAATAGCCAAGTTATGGAAACAGCCAAGATGCCCCACCACTGAAAAATGGATTGAGTAAATGTGATATTTATACACAATGGAATTTTATGCAGCCATGAAGAAGAACGAAATGTTATCATTCGCTATTAAATGGATAGAATTGGAGAACATCATTCTGAGTGAGGTTAGCCTGACACAAAAGACCAAAAATCATATGTTCTCCTTCATCTGCAGACATTAGATCAAGGGCAAACACAACAAGGGGGTTGGACTTTGATCACATGATAAAGCGAGAGCACACAAGGGAGGTGTGAGGATAGGTAAGACACCTAAAAAAACTAGATAGCATTTGTTGTCCTCAGTGCAGAGAAACTAAAGCAGATACCTTAAAGCAACTGAGGCCAATAGGAGAAGGGGACCAGGAACTAGAGAAAAGGTTAGATCAAGAAGAATTAACCTAGAAGGTAACACACATGCACAGGATATCAATGCGAGTCAACTCCCTGTATAGCTATCCTTATCTCAACTAGCAAAA
Source organism: Castor canadensis (assembly GCF_047511655.1). NCBI lineage: Eukaryota > Metazoa > Chordata > Mammalia > Rodentia > Castoridae > Castor > Castor canadensis. Next base: position 79,157,956 of record NC_133391.1, read on the forward strand.
ACCCTTAGTCCTTCCTATTATTGCTTATACTCTCTTTTCAACAAAATTAGACATAAGGGCAAAATAGTTTCTGCTGGGTATCGAGGGTGTCGGGGGGAGAGGGAGGGAGCAGGGGGTGGGGTAAGGGAGGGGGTGGGGGACGGGGAGAGAAATGACCCAAATATTGTATGCACATATGAATAAATAAAAAAACAAAACAAAAAACTAAACAAACAAAAAAAGAAACTTCTCCTTCAATCTGTTGTTTTGGAATAGTTCCACTGAACCAAGTTTAGTAAAGATATATGTGCACATTCCCCTGTATTTTAATTGTACCAAAGAGAATCAACTTACCCTCTTTTGATATGACTACATGATACATCATGACTTAATCTCTCAATGACATTTCAAAGCCCCAAATGTTCATCTTATCACTATTTACTGAATTGACTCCTATGTATTATCCATTAAAATAAACCCCAATGGATGGTCCTGCTACATTGTGCCCTAAAGTGTTTTTTTTTAATTGAAAAAGCCATCTTGTATATAAACAGTTTTCAATAATAGCTAAAAACACATGGAGATGGAAAAGGAGATCCAAGAAAAATGGCAAAATATATATAGTTTTAAGAACTTACATAGCTGTTTGTTTATTGTCCTTAAAAACAAGGAAATACTGGTTTGTGACTTGAGTTTTCGTCCTTTAAATGAAAGATTGTCAAAGGAAGGGTCTGTAGTTTATGTTTCTATATTATATTATTAACTATAGTGTCATATCCCAAAGGAACATTCAGAAAATATTAATTGAGTGCAAAAATCCCCTATGTACCATTAACATTTATTGAGTGACAAAAAGACTGAGTGAATATTCATGACTAAACCATAAGAAAAATGTAGTTACTTACTTCTGTATGGTATTTATGCTAGCTAGTTTTGTGTTGCTGTGGCAAAATACCTGAGCAACACAACTTTTAAGGGAGGAAAGATTTATTTGGGCTTATGGTTTCAGTCCATCAGGCATAGAAGAGTGTCATGGACCTTCTCACATCTTGGCAGCCAAGAAACAGAAACAGTGAATGTCTTTACTAGTGAACTCAGGGCCTGTGATGCTAAGTGTGTACTCTACCAACTTGACCTATGCCCCTAGCCCTTTTGTTTTTGAGATACAGACTTGCCTTTTTGTCCTAGTTGCCTCTGGAATAGCTGGGATCATAGGTGTGTACCATCATGCCAAGCATTTTTTTTTTTTTTTTGTGACAAGGTCTCACTGTATAGCCCAGGCTTGCAATTCTCCTGCCTCAGCCTCCCAAGTGCTAGGATTATAAGCATGCACCACCATGCCTGATCAAAGGAAACTGTTTCTAATTTTAGGTGTGTTATCTTAGAACCTGGGTTGAGGAGGTCTCAGACTCTCTAGAACCTAGAAAAGTGAGAGAAAGAAAAACCTAAATGTGTAAGTGGAAATAAAAAATTTCAATAAACAACAGTGAAAAAGAAGAGAGCACATAATAAAAAGAATAAGTTAATACATGCTATAACATGATTAACCTTAAAAACATGCTATGTGAAAGAAGCCAGTCACAAAAGATCAGATATTGCATGATTCCATTCATATGTAATATCTAGAAAAGGCAAATGTGTAGAAATAGTAGATTGGTAGTTCCTAGGAGTAGAGGGTTGAGGGAAGATTGGGGGTGATGGTTTATGTGGGGTCTCTGTTGGAAGTAATGAAAATGTTCTAACATTGATTGTGGTAACGGATGTAAAACTCTTAATATGTACTAAAGCCATTGAGTTGTACACTTTAAATGGGTGACTTGTATGGTATTTGAATTATGTCCTAATAAAGCCAGTTCAAAAAAAAGACTGCAGTTTTTGTCTTGGACACTCTATCTTATTTGTTCTGAGGGAAGTTAGTCACCATGTCTTGAGGACCTCAGGCAACCTACCTATGAAAAGGCTTACATGGCAAAGAACCAATGTTTCCAGCCAATAGCCAGTAAAGATTTGCAGTTGTCAATAACCTCATTAATGATCTTGACTGATCATTAATGATGGTGGGAATTAGTATCTTATGAAGTTTTAATTTGCTGTTTCCTATTAGGAGTGATATTAGGCATATTTAATATGTTTAAAGGCATTTGTGGAAGGAAGACAAGAAATAAAAACACAAACTACATATTCAATAACATTAGGAAACATCCTTATAATTTTTTCTTTTCTTTTCTTTGGTGGTACTGTGGCTTGAACTCAGGGGCCTCATGCTTGCTAGGCTGGTGCTCTGCCACTTGAGCCACTCCGCCATCCCAGGAAACATCTTTAATCTCAAGGCATAGTATGTGAAGGCTAAAAGTGGATGGAGAAGTGACTTTGCAAAGACAGAAATGTCAAACTAAGGTACTGCCAAGAACACAGACATCAGCACAAGAATTTGTCCCACAGAACTTCAGGAAACTAGGGAAATTAGAGAAAGTAAAGTACACATGGGATGAGGGTAGGGACTCAATGGGGATGGTTATTTACAAGTCTGTATAAGGATCTTGTAGAACTTAGCTCCTCACCCCCACTTCCAGCTGAAGCAGTCAGATGCTTTCCTTTCTGTCACCATGTAGGACCTAGGCAGTGTCATCTCACAGAAACTGAACCAGAAAGGATCTAGACTTGAGTGTATGAGGCTCTGAGGAATGGGTATGAAAATAAGGATAAGATACGAGAAGCTGAAAGTCTGCATTCTAAACACCACTGTGCTCTTTTCCCTACCCAGCTTCAGAAAGCTAGCAGCCAGACTCTTGTTATCCCTAGGCAGGAGATAAGGGGATCATTGTATGTGTAAAATATTTACATACAGTGACATTTGACACTCCCCATTTTTCTTTCTTTTTTTTAAAGACTAGTTTTATAGTACACTAGGATTCATAACATATCCGGAATGTTATATCCACCGCTAACCACTTTCATTACTGACATCATTCTAATGCAGGTCACCATGATCCCTTACTCGAACTATCTACAGCATTCTCCTATCCTTGTGTGTGTGTGTGTGTGTGTGTGTGTGGATGAGCTCAACCCAAGGACCTTACACATCCTGGTCAAATACTATCACTGTGTTACATCCCCAACCCCCAACATTTCCCTATCTTGTTACTTGCTTCTACCTGTTTTTTTGGGGGACTGGGGTGGGGGCGGAGGAAGGGAAGTTATTGAGACAGGGTCTCATTATGTTACTGTGGCTGACTTTGAATTTACTATGTGCTCCAGGCTGGCCTCAACCCACGTTCTTCCTGTCTCAGCCTTCCAAGTACTGAGATTACAGGTATGTACCACACCATGTCTGGCTGAGTCCATTCTTAACCTAACAATCAGAAGAATCTTTTTATGATAGAAGCCAGATCATGTCATCATGTCACTCTTCTATTCAAAACCTTTTAGTGGCTGGACACAGTGGTTCAAGCCTATAATCCTAGTTATTTGGGAAGCAGAGATCGGGAAGACCAAGATTCAAGACCAGCCCAGTCATAAAGCAAAACCTAACCAACACAAAAAAGGCTGGCCCTGAGTTCAACCCCCAGTACCACCAGAACAAAACAAAAACAAAACTCTTGCAGTGACTGCAGATTTTAATCAGAATAAAAGTCCATGTCCTTGCTATGACCTACAGGCCTTACGTGATCTGTCTCCTCTGCCCTCTGTCTCTGATCATGTGTTCTGGTCTCCATTTTGTTTTCTCCAGCCACACTGGTGATCTTGAACATGCTAAGCACTCTCCTACTTCCAGGCCTTCACATCTGCTCTTCTTTCCACCTGGAACCCTCTTTCTCCATATATTCCCTTGGCTAAGCTCCTTACCTCCTTTAGATCTCCCTCAAATTTAATCTTAACAGAGAGGCCTTCCCTGGAACCTGTATTATGTTGCATCTTTCTCATCATTCTCTCTCCTACAGCCTGCCTTATTTTTGCCATAGCATCTATCACTACCAGATATTAACATATAACATCAGAGATTAATATACAATAGTAATATGTATTTATTTAGTTTGGATATTTTGCTCACTGTTATATCTCCAGAACCCAGTACAGCATCTGGCACATAGTAGTGCTTAAGTATTTGTTGGCTGAGTGAATCAATAAACCATTCAAAAGAGATGATAATACACTTTTTCTCTTTTGATTATTAATATGTTAATTATTACAACAAATTTGCTAATGTTGAGCTATCTTTGCATTCTTGATATGATTGTACTTGGCCTGGTGTTTAATTATCTTAAGATGTTGCTGAATTTTTCTAGTATATTAGTTACTATTTTGCATTACTGTTTTTTCTTTCTTTCTTTTTTTTTTTGGTGGTACTGGGGTATAGCCTCAAGGACTTGTGCATGTTAAGTGGGCACTGAACCACTTCAGCCATTCTCCCAGCCCTTTTTCACTTTAGTTATTTTTCAGATAGAGTCTTGTGTTTTTGTCTGAGGCCAGCCTTGGATCTCTTACCAGTGTCTCCAGAATAGCTGGGGTGACAGGCACTCACCACCATGCCCAGCTTATTGGTTGGGATGGGGTCATGATAACTTTTTTGCCCAGGCTGGTCTAGAACTGTGATCTTCCTGATATCAACCTCCCAAGTAGCTGGGATTAAAGGCATCAAACACTGTATGGGGTCCCCATATCACTATTCTTATGGTTTTTCAGTTGCTTCTATTTAATTATGGTACCTTTATCAGATCTTGTTCTTTTATCTATTTTTGGAATTGAAACAAAAGAACATGTTCTCTCTCTCTCCTCTCTCTCTCTCTCCAGCCCAGATTTATCTATGTTAGTTTGTTCTAACATAAAGAACCAAGGTTATCTAAGCCTTTATTTTTCTTTGTTGACTGAGGCTCTCTCAAGTCAAGTCCCTTTAACTGATCTTGCCTGTCAAAGATGGTGAAAAATTCTCTGAGATGTTTCTTTCCACTGAGGGTCCTGAACCTCCTGTTGCTTAGTTATAAATAGTCTTCCTAGAATCTTCAGGTTTCATTAGAATTTTTCTCTGGGATATTTCTCAGAGAGAGGCCACTGGTTGGACTTCACCTCTTGTTTAAGTACTGACAATCCTTTAATTTTTAATACTGGCTCAGGATAGTATAGGAACATCAGTTACAAATACTGTAACGTAGTGATATCCTCTTTGGTTACCACCCTAGGTAAGTGTTTGCCATTATTTTAAAGAGACTCAGACTTGCTGTGCACTTTCTTATTGTGTCTTTGGTCTTGTTTTCTATGTTTCCCTTCTTGACTTTTCAGCACTTTTATTCTTTATCGTCATTCATGGGTTTGAAAAACATTGAAACACAGGGGTGGATGGGCACTGGTGGCTCATGCCTGTAATCCTAGCTACTCAGGAGGCAGAGATGAGGAGGATCAAGGTTCAAAGCCAGCCCAGGCAAATAGTTCATGAGACCCTATCTTGAAAAAACCCAATACAAAAAACAGGACTGGCTGAGTGGCTCAAGTGTTAGAAAGCCTGCCTAGTAAGCATGATGCCTTGAGTTCAAACCCCAGTACTGCAAAAAACAAAAAAATCCACAGATGTGGTGACACATGCCTGTAATCCCAGCACTTGGGAGGCTGAGGCAAGAAGAACACCAGTTTGAGGCCAGCCTAGAGTACACAGTGACTCTCTGTCTCAAAACAAAACAAAACAAAAACTTTTGACATCTCTTTTGGTTGTTCAGAGTTTTTTTTTTTAATTCATGCTTATTATTTTATTTTGACTTGCTATACTGTCAGATCAGGTTAGTATACTACAGTATACTGTACTATTAGGTAAGCAGAGAAGCAATATAAAGTTGCCTGGGTTCATATTTTGGTTCACTCTGGCTTTTGGACAAGAATCATAGCCTCAGCAATGTGGGGATAATAATTATATTGATCTCATAGGGTTGTTTGGAGGCAAACAGACTTAATGCAAGCAACACGTTTAGAATAGTGCCTAGAACATAGCATGTAGTCAACAAATTTTAACTTTCCTCATTCACACTATATTCTTAGAGTAGCTTTCCCTGATGTTCTTCAAGTGGCTGATGAATAGAGATGAACAGATGAAGGCCGCATTTAAATCTGCTTCTATCAGTAGTATAAGTTTAGTTTTTTTGTTTTGTTTTTAGCAGTACTGGAGTTTGAACTCAGGGTCTCACACTTGCTAGGCAGATGCTCTACCACTTGAGCCACTCCACCAGCCCTTTTTTTTGTGTTGGGTATTTTTGAGATAGGGTCTCATTATGGCTTTGCCCAGGATGGCTTCAACCTGTAATCCTGATCTCTGCCTCCCAAGTAACTAGGATTATAAGCATGAGCCCCCAGGGTCTGGCTTTCCTATTTATTAAATAGGGGGATTGAATTATGAAGAAGAAAAGTGATTTACTCACCCCATATTGTTAAGTATAAGTAAGAACTAGCTTTCTAAGTTTTCCCTTTTCTACTTTTTCCACATCAGTTATAGATATCATATGATTATTGATATACTTGAAAACATGATTTCATATCCAATGATTTTACATGCACTGTTTAAATGGAATTTAACAGCCACATTTCACTGGCTGTTAAAATAGGTAATATTATCAGTACTATATTTACTAAAAATGCATATTATTTTGAACATATTGTGAAAATGGACCATCCTCTAGAAGTTTAGTTGCAGAGCCTAATGATTTCTGTATCAAATTTGGGCTAAGTAAAAGATAGGATCACACAGGTGGGAAATACTGAGTTCTAACTGCAACACAACATGGTGAAGGACAAGTAATTAAATGCAGAGAACAGTAAGTCTGAGCCTTAATCTCATTCCTACTCCTATTAGGATATCCTGCCAAAACAAATTATTCTTGGTGGTCATTTGCTCCCTTGATAATAAAAGAAATGATAGTCACCAAATAACTTCATTTGGATTGTTCAGGATTTATTATTTGTGTATTCAGGATTTTTTTGTTGTTGTATGCAACAGAAAAATGGAACATAAAATGGCTTAGGTATATATGAAAATTTATTGGCTAACAAAACTGAGAAATGTAGGGGTAATTAGTCTCAGTCATGCCTTGATCCAGGAACTGGATAGTGTCTCTCGTACTATTTCCTCTCTTCAACTTTCACTTCTGTCTCTTGCTGTATCACAATCACTTCCTAGCACAAAGTGCTGACCTCTCAGCCTTGCCAAGCTTATAGCACCTTTTTTGTTAGCAATTCTAGAAGAAAAGACCATATGCTCTCACTTTCATTGCATCTTTTTGTCCATTCCTGAGCCCATCTCAGCATTCAGGAGAATATGACAATGACTCACCAGGTCTGAGTCACACATTCACTCCTAGACTCTGGAAGAGTTAACTCTGCCCAAAGTTCATTCAATCAGGGAAGCAGGAGAAGGTGGTTTGCAAGAGGAAATTGGGTCTTATTATTAGAAAAAGGTTAAAGGATGCAGAGCAGTAAAAACAATTGTTCATTAATAAGACTTTCCAGATCATTTGCAGCTATCCTCCCCTTTGGAAATCTTGGTTCAACTAGGCCTATTTTTCCTAATACATAAAGGTGTGTCCTCTCCTCCAATTCCTCTCTGAATACTGCCCATACTTTGAATTTTTTTGGGTGATATTGGGGTTTGAACTCAGGTCCTTGTGCTTGCCAGGCAGATGCTCTATCCGTTGACCCATGCCTCTAGCGCTTTTTGCTTTTATGTATTTTTTCAAATAGGGTCTTAAATTCTTGCCCAGGCCAACCTGGACTCCAATCCTCCTGTTTATGCTTCCTGCATGGCTGGGATGACAGACATACCACTGCTCCCAGCTTTTATTGTTGAGATGGGGTCTTGCAAACTTTTTTTTTGCCTGGACTGGTCTCTACCTGAAATCCTTCTGATCTCCATTTTCCCAGTAATTAGGACTACAGGTGTGAGTTACCTCACCAGGTCCATACTTTGAACTCTTAATAGATCTTTCCCTTTTGAGAATTCTTTAGCTGAAGCACCCAAGTAAGCTTATCAGGGTATAACTAAATAGAAATTGATAAAAAAAAAATAGGCTTCAATTCCCTTGTGTGTGTGTGTGTATGTGTGTGAAGTAATGTGCGACTGACACCTTAACTGCTATACACACACATTATATGCCCACAGCTTCAGTGGCACAGCGCTGCACTGAAGCACCATGGCTGTGAATGGTTGCTCTACTACTCACCAGGTTCTTACCTTGAGTCAGCTCTTGTGCTGTTGACTTGCACTATATTGTATTTTTCTAATGTGTTAACTTTATGTAATTTTTAAACATATTGCCAAATTGAAAAATGTTACTTAAAACTTCACAGTTGCATTACTTTTTCTATGTCACAATTCAGTCCTAACCAGATTAGAAATTCCTTTGTCTTTTTATCTGAATTAAGTAGGCAATTATTACACATTTATAAATGAATGAATTAAAATGTAAACCACTGGTGATGGAAGAAAAGCATGGTTCTAGATAATTATAGTGGCAAGTTAACAGATCTATTAACTATTACAAGACTTATTCCATTTTGGCATTCCAAAATGTTTTATTATTGTACCTAAAATGTTGGATTATAATTTATCTTTTTTTTTTTTAACCGTCTTGTCTTGTAAACTCTGAGTAACTAGAGTGCAGGGTCTGAATCTTATTCCTTCCCAGAGTCCTACTATGTAGCAGATGTCCAGTTCATGTTTGTGGAAAGAATAAATTATGGTTGATTTTGAGGTCAAAACACTATTTCTAAACAATAAAATGTTTAAAAAATGAAAAATAAAAAACCCACTATTTTTAACTCTGCTGAAAAAGATTTATTTCATAACTCTTTCTGCCTTGAATATAATATTCTGATTCAGCTTTTTTTCTAACCCAACTATTATAGAAGCAATGGGTAAGGCTAGCTGGTTTTTTAAGGCTAAGCAGCACAGTTTATTGTAGTCTGGTGAAGTAACTATAATCTCAGGTGCAATCAGCAATTAATACTCAAGGCAGTAGCACCCTAGCCCATCTGAGCAAGGAAATAATATGAAGGTAGTAAAGAGATATTGCTCTGTTAGCATTAGGCAAAATAACATTAATCTGAATATGAGGGCATAAGAACCTGATGAATGGTAATAGAAAAAATAGAGTTGAAAAGAAGGAACACATTCAATGTATACATTTTTATTACTTTAATTTTAGCTTCTGACTTAAAAAATTAGTAATTTTGATTTTCAGCAGTGGTGCCAGGACTGTTCAGTGGGGGAGAGAATAGTCTTTTCCTCAAATGGTGCTGTAACAACTGTATCTTCATATGTAAATGAGTAAGTTGAACCCTTACTTTATACTAGATACAAAAATTAACTCAAAATGGATCAAAGGTATGATAATAAGAGCTAAAACTACAGAACTCTTAGAAGAAAACTTGGCATCAAATTTCATGACATTAGACTTGGCAATTGTTTCTTAAATATGATACCTAGGACACAGCCGTGAAAGAAAAAATAGATAACTGAATTTATCAAAATTAAAAGCTTTTGGCCAGGCACCAGTGGCTCTCACCTGTAATCCTAGCTTCTCAGGAGGCAGAGATCAGGAGCATTGCAGTTCAAAGCCAGCCCAGGCAAATAGTTTGCAGACCCTATCTCCAAAATTAACCAGAGCAAAATGGACTGGAGGTGTGGTTCAAGTGGTAGAGCAACTGCTTTGCAAGTGCTAAGCCCTGAATTCAAACCCCAGTTCCATAAAAAATAGTAATAATAATTAATAATCAAGTAAATGGAAAAGACAGCCTACAGAATGGGAGAAAAGATTGCAAATAACATATCTGAAAAGGATTTAGTATTCATGATGTAAAAAGAGTATTTACAACTCAACAGTAGGAAGATAACCACATTTAAAAATAGGCAAAGAACTTCTATAGACATTTCTCCAAAGAATAAGCCAATAAACACATGAAAAGATGCTCAGCATCATAGTCATTAGGGAAATGCAAATCAAATTCAAGGTGAGGTTCTACTTCACATCAGTGGGATGCCCATTGAAAAATAAAAACATAAAATAACAAGTGTTGACAAGGACATGGAGAAATTGAAGCTCTCATGATTTACTGGAGGGAATGCAAAATGGTGCATCCCACTGTGGAAAAGTTTAATGGTTCCTCAATAAATTAAATAGAGAATTACCATATGATTCAGTAATTCCACTTCTTGGTATATGCCCAAAAAGAACTAAAAAGAAGCTGTTGTGAAAGGACCAAAGGACATCACCAAAAGGTCATCCATCTTTGGATGTTAAGATTATAGGTGAATTTTGATAGCATTCTTTTATTCTTACATGTATTTTTCTGAGTTTTCTACTTTGAAAATGAATTATTTTGTAACTTGAATATTATATACAAAAGAAAAGTGATCCCAGGGTCATTATAAAAATTTAGAAGAAATTTTAAAGAGAAATTAAAAAAATTTTCTACTTTTGGGAAGCACTGTATTTGGCATATTTTCTTTGACATGCATTAGTGCTTACTCTCATACTCACTGTTAATAAATCCACATACATTTAGAGTGTATTTGTTACTTCTATTGCTGTACATAAATCACCATAAAGTGGGTTATACTTCTGCTCTCCCAACCCTTCTCCAATTACACTCTAACAAGTAATTAATAATATTAATATTGTTCTAGAAAATTTTGATCATATGCAAACATCATACACACATATGTATAGGAATATATATATATAAAACTAGTTTTACCAAAATTAAATTATATTATTTATACTGTTCTAAAATATGCATTATTTATTCAATAATACATCTTAGAATTTTTCTACATTATTAAGTACAAATCTTTATTATTCTTTTTAGTGGTGTCAGAGTTTTACAGAGTATGAGTTTATCATAATGTATTTAACTAGTTTCCTATTGATGGACATTTAGACTACTTTCAAAGAAGAATCTATTAGAACAATAATACAGAAACTCCCCTGTCCATATGTCTCTGTTTGCTTATCTTATATTCTCCAGATGAATATGACATTTTAAAGGAAGAAATGATAAGGCTTGTGACAGTTTGGTCAAAAGCTTGACTTTATCACCTCAACCAAGAGTTGAACTAAGCATCAATTTATACTAACCGAATTTACAAAACTCTGAATTGCAAGCCAGGATGCCACTTTGTTACATTAGAGTAGCAGGGATTGTCCATTTATTTGGAAATGAAAATCCATTGCCCAGGGCACCCCTTTTTGGTTATAAATTATCCAATAACTAGAAAGTTTTCCAATAAACAAGTATTTTAAAACAGGGAATCTCTGCATTGAAAGAACTTTTTTCAAGCCCTAAGGACTGAGTCATACCTCCCTGAACTATCTACCTGTCATCTGAACTTCAAGGCTAGTACCTTCTAGTTAGGTACCTTTTCTCTTGTACAGTACTGGAGGCAGGTTGACATATTCTAATTTTCAGCTCTATTTTTAAAAACAACTCTATACTGAACTTGCCCTTGTTATTTATGATGCCAGTCTTTGTCATTTGGGGCTTCATCTCGCTTTGGGACTGGTAGTGCCCTGCTCTGGGGTTGGTTTCTCTGGATGAAATGCTGTGCAGTGTGGACACCAGGCTACTCTTTTCCTTTCCTCAACTTCCAGCTCCCAGAGGGGCTGAGGGGGATGAGGAGCAACACTTTTTCCTCTTAATTGGTTCTTCAGCTACTTTGTCTCAAATGGCAAAATCAGCCATCTGGAACCATCAAGCTTTCCAGGCTGCAAGTGGTGACCCAGAGAAGGAAAGAGGGCAGTTTCAGCTTTTAGGGGCTCTTGGCTCAAATTTCTACAGAATGGTGGAAGAAGGGGGTGAGCTTTCAGTCATGAATGATTGTGTTCTCCAAGGCTAAACCCATAAATATTAAACGCCAATTTCGTGGTGGTAACTGCCACCAAATTGGATTGCTTTTAAAACTGCACATAACCCTGGCAAATATAATTTCAGCTCTTTTCTCACACTGTGGTATCCTGTACTTACTCTATACTTTGACGGAGAAAGAATGGAACAAGCTTCATTTTGATTCATGAATGTTGTTTTTATTCTAAATGCCCCGTGTGAGGGGAATGCAAATGGACACAAGATATATGCAAATTTACTTGCATACCCAGAGAAGGCAAATGAGGCTTAGTTCTTAGTTAGATTCGTTGATCAGACTCCGTGGGTGAGAAGGCTAAGGAAAGAGGTGTCTGTAACTGAATTATAGAGAACGTCATGTTTGAGAAGGGAGAAGAGAGATATTGGCTGCCATACAGCTCCCAGAATTCCAGAACCTCCATATAAAAGTGAGCACAGCTGCCAAGCAAGTGAAGGCGCTCAATGAAAGACCAGTCTTCACTGGCACGAGGGTGCCCAGGGCACAGTGTGCACGCGGTGGGGTAAAATGGAATCTCCAACTTTTCTGCTTAAGGTCTTGACCCCAATTCCTGCAGAAATCTTTAGACCAACTGATTATGCCTTCCTTCCTCCTCCTCTCTTCTATAGACCAGGTCAGGACTAGAGTGAAGTGAGTAAAGCACAAAAGTTTAAGGGGAGTCAAAAATAACCTTAGTAACTGAGATGAAAAAAGTTTTAACAAAAAATTTTTTAATTGAAATTAATGCAAAAATCCATAGTGAGCAAAACACCAACATTTTAAAGACAGAAGTCTGTCCTGCACTTGCATAACTTGCCTCAGTTGCCTCACCCTAAACCTGACTTGCTCCATGGAGCAGGTGTATAGCTATATTTTGCCAATTTGATACATGAAGCAATTGCATTAAAATGTTGTTTATCAATCTGGTGCCAGTGGTTCACGCCTGTAACCTTAGCTACTCAGGAGGCAGAGATCAGGGGGATCATGTTTCAAAGCCAGCCTGGGCAAATAGTTCACAAGACCCTATTTCAAAAAAACCTATCACAACAAAGGGGTGGTAGAGTGGCTTAATGTGTAAGCCCTGAGTTCAAGCCCCAGTACCACAAAAAAATATATTATTTATCTTGGTTTCTGAGTTTTTGGTGCTCTTTAATTTGATACCTGAAGAGAGTGCCTTGCTCACCTCACTCTAGTCTTGGACTCCTTTCAACCCCTCCTTTTTAAAAAATAATGTTTAACTTATGAGGATCCTACTTGTAAGCATGTTCTTGAACTTGGCTTAATATGGTGAGGAAACACACAGGACTTAGTGGTTTTCCCAGAGCTTTTCTCATTCCTCCTTCTGTTTTTGCTTTCTTCCTCTGAAACCAGTTTCCTGGAGAGCCTTTTTTTTTTTTTTTTTAAATTATTTTCAGCAATGCTGGAATTTGAACTCAGGGCTTCACACTTGCTGGGCAGGCGCTGTACTGCTTGGGCCACGCCTCCAGCCCTTTTTGGTTTGATTATTTTGAAGATAGGGTCTCACTTTTTGTCCAGGCCAGCCTGGATAATGATCCTCCTATGTTACGCTTCCCAATATAGCTGGATGGCAGGTGCCCATCATCATGCCCAGCTTTTTTCTGTTGTGATGTAGTCTCTTTGCCTGAGCTGGCATAGAACCATGATCCTCCTATCTCAGCCTCCCCAGTAGTTAGGATTACAGCTGTGAGCCATTGGTGCCTGACTTTTTTTTTTTTTTTAATTTTAGAGACAGGGTCTCATTATGTATCCCAGTCTGGGTCATGATTCTCTTGCCTCAGCCTCCTGAATGCTGGGATTACAATGCGCATATCCCACTGCACCATCCTGTCCCACGTAGAACCTTCTTAATCATTCTTTCCTGTGCTCTTGTTGATTTGCTGCTCTTTTTTCCAAGCAGTATCTTTTAAATTTTACGGTCTCAGCAACCTGAGTTCTGACTGCTTCAGAACCTGACAGCTTCATCTGACATTTCAAAAAGCCCCTCGATTCCCACAGTGATTTTAGACAAGTTGGTGTAAAGAAAAATTTGCTCTGCTGTAGCAGAGGTCCTTCTGCCTGCATACTGTCTATACACCAGGTGGGCTAAGATGGCATGCTTAGAAGAATGGACACCCTGGATGTGCCATGACAGAAACAGGCCAGAATCTCCCTAGCACTGAGATGCTATGTTTGACAAAAGATTTATTAATGTTCTTTGTTTCAGACTGCTTTAGCATTTACATTCTGTTCTAGATTTGTTTTGCAGTGGAGTAACTCTGAAAGAATTTTGAAATTACCTACATTCAACTGTACCTAACCAGCAAGAATGAGAGAAGGAAGGTGAGAAGGAAAGACAATTTAAATTTTGAAGGTGAATCTGAGCCATTCCCCTAAATAAGAATATGTCCTAGAGTGAGCAGAAGATATGAATCTGCTGGTTCCCTGTAAATGTAGGTCCATAGAATTTTACGTAATGGGTAATTTAAAAGGATTTTAGGGTAACTGGTCTACATTTAGGTTTTTCTGACTTGTTGATTTGGGAACCACTCCACTGTATAGTAAAGTGCGATCGTTGCCATGGTGCTAAGAGTGTTTTTCAATTGTTTAATGCACTTGAATTCTCTTCATCTGACCAAATTGACCTTTTATGAAGGATAATGTGAAGTCACAGCTATCGCACAAGGTTACACTTAACCTTTGCTCTTCAAGATATGCAGTGGGCACCCGTTAAGACCGTGGGTTCTGGAGGTAGGCTGTCTGCCTGGGTTCAAATTCTAGTTCAGACACTTACTAAATGAGGGACCTTGGACAAATGACTTACTGAGCCTCAGCTTTTCTCATCTGTAACATGGGGATGATAAATACTGACCTCATAGGGTTATTGGGAGGATTAAATAAAATAAGGCAAATAATGTGCTAAGAATAGTGCCTGGTGTTCAGTAGGCACTCTCTACACATTAGCTATTAGCCATGCTATCACAGGTCTAACATTGTATGCTGCATGGTAAATCTGCAGTTTGGAAATTGTCACTAAAAATGGGACAATGAACCATAATAGTAAGGTCCGAACAGCCTTCCTTCTAACAGACATCTGGTCAGCATGCGATTGCAGTCAGTTATGAGGGTTTCTTTTCCCCATAATATAATATGTTTAGTAAACTTACAGACTAAACAATTGCTAACTTCCAAGGACCATAAGGAAGAAGTAATACACTCAGAACACAGTGTTAAGAAATAGACTTAAGTAAAGTTGAGTTTCTTTTTAATTCTACTAACAATCACCAACTGCTTTTTTAATTTCTGGTTCTCTTTCCAGATGTTGATAGAAAATAATCTTCCTTCCCCCAAAACAAGTGTGCTTTGATTGTTCCAAATACCAGCTTTGTCAATGGACTCAGCTTGGAAAAAAGAACAGACTAACAGGCTACTCCTTATTTTCTGTTCTCTCCATTTCTTATCTGAGTGATGTTCAATCTTCAGTCCATCAGGTTTCTTAGGGAGGAAAGTCCCACTGCCCTTCCAATTATTTTATTTCTGTTTTCCTCTTGGCAAAAACTTAAGAGGGAAAGATAAAAAGAGGATTGTGACTGTACACAAACCCCTTTCTAATCAGGGATTTCTTTGGTAGTTGGCTTTGCAGTCATAAGCTAAGAAATCCCCTAGTGTCTTTCAACTCCTTTCTAATCGTTACTTAATATCATTATAATTGGCTTCACCAGAGCAGGACTGGCAAACTACAATCTATAGGCACACTGCTTGTTTTTGTAAATAAAGTTTTATTGAATGCAGTCATGCCTGTTTGTTTATGACTGCTTTCCTGCTACAGCTGCAGAGTAGTTTCAATAGAAACCAATGCCTTAAGAGTAAGATATTTACTCTCTGACTCTACAAGGCAAAGTGTATGGACCTACTGCTGTAGAGAATCTATAGCTTTCAGGTTCCTATTAGGTATTCACTGCTGAATAGCAAATTACTACCAAACTGAGCAGCTTAAAATAAATATTTATTATCTCACAATTCCTATGGTCAATAATTCAGGAGTGGTTTGGCTGGTTGTTCTGGCTCAGGGTCTCTCATCTGAAGACTTGACTGGAACTGATGTATACACTTCCAAGAAGGCTCACTCCATGGCCTTCCTAGCAGCCTCAGTGCCTCACGCTGTTGGCAATAGGTCTCAGTTCCTTTCCACAGGGACTTTTCCATAGGTTACTTGAGTGTTCTTACAACATGGTGCAAGTGATCCAAGGGAGGAGAAGGAAGCTGAACCACTTTTTCTGATCTAGTTGCAAAAGTCACACACTCTCATTTATACCATCTTCTAATTGTTAGAAGGAAGTTACTAAGTCCAGCACATATCCAAGGAATTAAGCTTTATCTTTTAAAGGAAGGATTGTCAGAATTTATGGACATGTTTTATTTATTTATTTTTTACTTGTTGGGAGTTTTTTTTTTTTTTTTTTTTTTTGTAAATCAATTCATTAATCTTTATCTAGAAACTGGGGATATGAATGTATATCTTATAGGGGTTTTTGTGGCTGTTATTGTTTTGGGTGTTGAGAAATGAATCTATGTGCTGGATAAGCACACTTTCTAACACTGAACTACACCCCAGTCCAGGTTGTTAATAAATATTTAATAAATTCATTTATACAACGTATATAACTTAGAATAAGTGCTGAGTAATTATACCAATATTGTTATTGACATTGGTGCTTACATAGCTTAGGTTCTATGAGAAGTTTGAGTGGATCTGATGGAAATTATTAATTTTATGGCCACACTATGTCTCATAGTGTACTACATATCTTTTCCACTTCTGTTTTTCCAGTATGTGTGACAGTGCCTGGCTCGTATCAGGTTCTTAAGTAAAGTTTTCTAAAAGAGCAAATTAATCTTTATTTGGAAGTTCACAGTACTTCAGACTCAACATATAAGAAGCCAAGACCACATATTTCAAGCATACAAATGTCTAGAACACTCCCTGGCATTAACAATTGTCAAAATAATAGGTTAATCTGCATTAATTTATTATTTTAACATATTTTAAAAATACTATGTTTAATTCCAAACCATTGAGGCTGGCCTCAAACTCTTGGGCTCAGATGCTCCTTGAGCTTAAGCCTCCCGACTAGCTTGGTCTATAAGGCACATGCTAACACACTGGCTCCCAGACTATTTTGAGAGCTTTTTGTTGTTACTGTTTGCTTTTTAGGGCCTAGAACAGGACTTGGCAAACTTTTTTTGTATAGTAAATATATTTTGGCTTTGTGGACTGTGTGGTCTACGTTGCAACTACTCAACTCTATCAGGAAAACAGGCATAGGCAACAGAAAAAGAGGTATGGCTGTGTTCTAATAAAACATTATTTAGAAAAATAAGCAGGGCATTGAATTAGAATGTTGAATTAGTTTACAGACCCCTGGTCTAGAATATCCTTTTTTAAGAACACAAAATCAAGAAGTTGACTCACATAGAAAATTGTGTAATTCAGATCTGGAGTTACTCTGCATTTATGACCCTATCCCACCAGGTCATGAGCTCCTCCAGTAGAACCATGGCTCAGACTTCTTTTCATTCTCCTTCAGCACTTAACTAAGGTTCTGGAAAAGGTAGTTTTTATTTATTTAATACTTGCTTATTGTTTAATAGGTTCATAGTATTCCATTATATGACTCTTCTGCACAATTTAACCAGTTATTTCAGGTCTTTGTTACTATAAATAGACTGCAATAAATATGCTTCTGCATACTCACATTTGTATACACAAATGAGCATATTTTAGTAGAGATTCCTAGAAGTATAATTGCTCTGTCAAGATTATGTATACTCTTAATCTGACACAAAGAGTTTCAAATTAAAGTTAATGTTCCAGTTATTTCATATGTGTACAATACTTCAAGACAAAAGAAAAAGATTAGCAATGTGTTTTGAACTTTATTTATAGGCTATATTTCCTGTGTCATCTTTATAGAACCTATTATACTTTTTCTACAAAGAGTAGTAGAATTGAATGCTGAAAACTAACATGTCATGGTGGGATCTGACAGTCACAGAGAAAGCAGAGGTAAAATGTGTCTGTCATTGCCATGTCTCAGAAACTGCTTGAGATACTTCACAGAACTTTAGATTCTCCAGAACACAATACAGAAACCACTGTTAGCACTGTCTTTGTCACATCAAAAATTCCTATTATGAAAGCTTTTAAAACAAATTGATTCACTATGTCCCCTTTTCTTACTATTGTATCATTGTATTCTGTGGAAAGTGCCAAGTGATTGGCCTTGTATCAGTGCACCAAAAAAGTGTGACATTTTAAAAGGGTAACTAAAATAATTAGTGTGGAGGAAGAAGGGAATGATTAATACTAAAATGTATCAAGTAACTAGTAAGTTAATTCTTTCTTTGTGTTTCCTTCCCAGATGAGGAAACAAGCTGGTCATACAGCTATTAAGTGATGGCCACGACTGCTCTGAACTCAAGTTCTTCTTCTTCTTTTTTTTTTTTATTATATTCACAGGTGCACACAATGTTTGGGTCATTTCTCCTCTCTTCCCCCCTGCCTCCTCCCTTACCCCCTCCCTTATCCACCCTTATCCCCCCAACCCCCGCTACCTGGCAGAAACTATTTTGCCCTTATCTCTAATTTTGTTGAAGAGAGAGTATAAGCCATAACAGGAACAAGTGTTCCTGGTTGAGATAAGGATAGCTATACAGGGAGTTGATTCACATTAATTTCCTGTGCGTGTGTGTTACCTTCTAAGTTAATTCTTCTTGATCTAACCTTTTCTCTAGTTCCTGGTCCCCTTCTCCTATTGGCCTCAGTTGCTTTAAAGTGTCTGCTTTAGTTTCTCTGCGTTGAGGGCAACAAATGCTATCTAGTTTTTTGGGTGTCTTACCTATCCTCATACCTTCCTTGTGTGCTCTCGCTTTATCATGTGATCAAAGTCCAATCCCCTTGTTGTGTTTGCCCTTGATCTAATGTCCGCATATGAGGGAGAACATATGATTTTTGGTCTTTTGGGTCAGGCTAACCTCACTCAGAACTGGATGTTCTCCAGTTCCATCCATTTACCAGCGAATGATAACATTTCGTTCTTCTTCATGGCTGCATAAAATTCCATTGTGTATAAATACCACATTTTCTTAATCCATTCGTCAGTAGTGGGGCATCTTGGCTGTTTCCATAACTTGGCTATTGTGAATAGTGCCGCAATAAACATGGGTGTGCAGGTGCCTCTGGAGTAACCTGTGTCACAGTCTTTTGGGTATATCCCCAAGAGTGGTATTGCTGGATCAAATGGTAGATCAATGTTTAGCTTTTTAAGAAGCCTCTAAATTTTTTTCCAGAGTGGTTGTACTAGTTTATATTCCCACCAACAGGGTAAGAGGGTTTCTTTTTCCCCACATCCTCGCCAACACCTGTTGTTAGTGGTGTTGCTAATGATGGTTATTCTAATAGGGGTGAGGTGCAATCTTAGTGTGGTTTTAATTTGCATTTCCTTTATTGCTAGAGATGGTGAACATTTTTCATGTGTTTTTTGGCCACTTGAATTTCTTCTTTTGAGAAAGTTCTGTTTAGTTCACTTGCCCATTTCTTTATTGGTTCATTAATTTTGGGAGACTTTAGTTTTTTAAGTTCCCTATATATTCTGGTTATCAGTCCTTTGTCTGATGTGTAGCTGGCAAATATTTTCTTCCACTCTGTGGGTGTTCTCTTCAGTTTAGAGACCATTTCTTTTGATGAGCAGAAGGTTTTTACTTTTATGAAGTCCCATTTGTCTATGCTATCTCTTAGTTGCTGTGCTGCTGGGGTTCCATTGAGAAAGTTCTCACCTATACTTATTAATTCCAAGTGAACTCAAGTTCTTCAAATGCTGAGGTTCTTTCTACTGTGTAGTGCTGCTTCCCAGCTTGCTCAGAATGCATTGGTACCCCAGAAGGAGACATGGAAGACTACAGGGCACGGATTTTCCTAGTTTGGCCTTGCAGCCCTAAAAATCAGGAAATTTTCTGTCATTTCTCTATTTTGTTGTGTCTAATAATAAAGAAGCAGGAGCTGTCCATCTGAAGCAGATGACTTAGCCAGTAAAAGGCAACCCACAGAACAGACTGATGGAATAAAAAGAAGTAATTACCTTGACCTAGAGTTAAGAGAAATGTAATAATTTAGTTTAGTCATATTTTCTGGTCATTATACTAATTAGCGGAAATAAAAAGGAAAAGAAAATGAAAGCAAATGGAAAGGCCGAGGTGGTGGTTGGGGGAATACCTGAGAAGCATGGACCTATTTGCTAATTATGACTTCAGTGTGGCAAAATCAAAACAAACTTTTTTGCTTTGCTTCTTCTAATGTTATTTTAGGGGAAAATCTATTTTTCTGTATTTTAATTTTTTTACCTAATAAGTATTAGAAACAAACTTTAGGATTCTAATAACTACTTCTCTCCCTGTCCTAGGAGACAGATTGTTCCTGAGTTATAATTCTTCCTACCATATAATAAATTTTATAGCATAATGAAAAAATTGAGGTAAAATTTCATTCATTTGGACTCTAGTAATGCAGAGATGAAATCAGTCATAGGTTGTGTTGACATTCCTACCACTGGAAATGAAGGCTTTACTTTATTTTATTTATTTTTTGGTGGACTAGGGTTGAACTCAGGGCTTTGCACTTGCAAAGCTGGTGCTCTACCACTTGAGCCCCACCTCCAGACCATATTGCTCTGGTTATTTTGCAGATGGGGGTGGTCTCATGAATTTGGGCTGGCCTTGAACCATGATCCTCCTGATCTCAACCTTCCAAGTGTTTAGCATTACAGGAGTGGGCCGTCCGTGTCCAGCTCTGGAATATAGGTTTTAAAAGACAATAATGTCACTGAACAAATGGTGAGATTCAAATCATTTAATTAGTTAACTGTAGCAGTTTAATGCCTTTTTCATTATCTATTGCTTCAGTCTGAATTCAGAACAACATAAAAAATTGAATTTATTCAGTAAAGAAACTCGTTTATATAACATTAAATAACAATAGAATTAATTCCTAAGGGAATTATATGCAACCTTAGATCAGCTTTTGGGGGGAATGTTGAAAGTGAGAGGTTAAAAATAATTTTAAATGCCAACAGGAAGTAGTGGAGAATTGCAGTCTAGAAAACGTTATTGGAATTGATGTGTAAGAAGTTTTTTGGTGACATCAAGAGGTTAGTTTTGGTAGTGTGGGATGAATGGAAGCAACATTTCAGGATGTAAGAAATGACTCAGTTGCAAGGAAATGGAGGCTTCTAAAGACCATTCACTCCAAATATATGGCGGGGAAATGACAGAAAAGAACAGAAACAATGTGGGAAGGGCAGTAAGTGCAAGTGAAGATTTTTGCAAAAAATGAGAGAACTCTGCAGGACTAAAGGCAGAAGAAGAAGACTGCTAGGAAGGGATGGGAAATAATAAGATCATAAAGCTGCGTAAAAAGGAAAAATTATGAAGTGGACTTTACAAAATAAAGAATTTTCTGCTTTTTGAAAGATACCTTAAGAAAATGGGAAGATAAGTTGCACAGTGGAAAGAAACATTTATAAAACACATGTCTGATAGGGTATTTGTAACCTGAATATGTAAACTCAATAATAAGAAAACAAACAGCTCAGTAATGTAAAATATTGAGCAAAAAATTTGAACAGACCCTTCACTAAAGAAGATGTACAAATGGTAAATACATGAAAAGATGTTCAGCATCACTAGTTATTAGGAAAATACAAACTAAAACAATGATGAGCCAGGCTCACGCTTGTAATCCTAACTACTTAGGAGGCAGAAATCAGGAGAATCAAGGTTCAAAGCCAGACCAGGCAAATAGTTCATGAGACCCTGTCTTGAGAATACCCATCACAAAAAAAGGATGGTGAGTAGCTCAAGTGGTAGCGCACCAGCCTAGCAAGTATGGGGCTCTGAGTTCAAGCTCCAGTACCGCCAAAAAGAAACCCCAAAAGCCCAATGTGATGCCACCACATACTATGAGAATAGTCCAGATTATATCCTGAAGAAAGATCCATGTGGAAGAGTGAGGATGTATAACAAGGGGGCTCTCTTACATGGCAGATGGAAATGCAAAATGGTACAGCCATTTTGGGGAACAGATTGGCAATTTCCTATAAAGCTCTTTTACTCTATGACCCAATAATCCTAAATATATACTCAAGAGAAACAACTTACATCCACACAAAAATCTGTATGGGGATATTTGTAGCAACTTTATCTGTCTTTTCCCCCAGATGGAAACAGGCCAAATGTCCATCAATTGGTAAAAAAACAAAAAACCAAAACACCACTCTGGTACATCTATGCAATGGAATGGCAATAAGAAAAACAAACCACTGACACCTTGATGAGGAGTGTTTTCTCCCATTTCCTGTGTGAGGAACAGGAAATGTTTCTCCATTTTTTCCATTTCTCCCTACATTGTCTTGCTATACTAAAATAAATCCTTGCTAAAACTAAAAAAAAAAAAAAAAAAAAAGACTCTCAAAAGCATTATGTTGTCAGGTGTGGTTGTGCACACCTGTCATCCCAATGCTTGGGAGGCTGAAACAGGAGAATCACAAGTTGGAGGCCAGCCTGGACTACTTAACCAGATCTTGTCTCAGACAAACAAACAAAGCACTATTGCTCTGTGAAAGAAAGCAGATTCCAAAGACTACTACATATTGAATTATTCCAATTATACGACACTCTATAAAAAGGTAAAACTATAAAGACAGAAATCTAATCAGTAGTTGTCATTGGCTGAGGGTAAAGGAGAGTGACTACAAAGAGGTAAACCCTCCTACCTCTTTTTTAGAGCAAGAGAAGTAGTGTATATCTTGATTGTCATATGGTTATATGATTGTATGAATTTATAAAGTCATACAATATCTTAAAATGGTGAATTTTACTATATGTAAATTACACCTTAATCAACTTGAAAAAATTTTAATGAGTGAGATAAAAAATATAACTTTGGCCAGACGCCTAGTGGCTCACACTTGTAATCCCAGCTACTTGGAGGCAGAAATCAGGAGGATCGCCAGTCCATGCAAATAGTTCTTGAGACTCTATCTTGAAAATACCCAACACAAAAAAGGGTGGTGAAGTGGCTCAAATGGTGGAGCATCTACCTAGCAAGTGTGAGGCCTTGACTTCAAAATTTCAAACCCCAGTACTGCCAAAAAAAAAAGAAGTCATATACATATATATATGATTTATATATAATATGATATATATGTTAGATATATAAATATGATTTCTATATATGGTTACATAAAACTTTGGCTTAAGTAAGAATACTCGAACATGCATTTTTTTCTCGCCTTAAAGCTTTTGCATATGTGTTCGCCCTACTTATGGAGTCTTTCGTTTCTCCCCTTCCCCTCCCCCCAAATAATTCCTTCTTCTCCTTTGAGTTTCAGCCAAACATTACTTCTCCCTAGAAAGCTTTCCCTGACTCTATAGGGCAGGTTAATTTCTCCTTCCATGTGCTCATCTAACAACATTTATTCCCTCCATGGCGAGGTGTGCCATGCTCCATTGCAACTCATGTTTAATTGTCTTTATCCCTGCTCATGCTGTAAGGTTCATGATGGTGGCAATATCGTGTATCTTATTTAACTATTGTATCCCTGCGTTTATTTCAGTATAGGAATAACATTTGTTAAATGAATAGGAGAAAGCACAAGGAAAGGCTCAGTGAGAGACTGAATATTAATTTGATAAGGGAAGCAAAAACATGTTACTCCCCAAACCATACCTCCAGTCTTGACTACCAACCTATTAGGTTCCACCATTATTCTCATCGCCTGTGTGTATCTTCACATGAATGTCCCACTGTTATGTTAGCCCTAATATTTCTAAGCAGAAATAATTTTCAAGTTGAATTCTCTCCCTAATTATTATCTCTATTCTTCTTCTTCTTCTTCTTCTTCTTCTTCTTCTTCTTCTTCTTCTTCTTCTTCTTCTTCTTCTTCTTCTTCCTCTTCTTCTTCTTCTTCTTCTTCTTCTTCTTCTTCTTCTTCTTCTTCTTCTTCTTCTTCTTCTTCTTCTTCTTCTTCTTCTTCTTCTTCTTCTTCGTGGTGGTACTGGAGATTATATTCAGGGCCTCAAAACCAATCAATATGATCTAAATTGATATTAAAATTTATAGATTTCTTTTTCTTTTTTCTTATTTCTGTTCTTCCAGGCTGTTCCCACGCTTCTGGCACAGTCATCCACATAAAGAATGAGCTGGGGTTTAAGATCAGCTCACCACTGGGTTGCTATAGATCCTCCTTTTCAAACGTTTTTCATTTGCATATGCTTTCCTGTTCCCACCGATGCTCTTTTTGTGTATGCATGATGCTGGGAATGGAAGCCAGGGCCCTTAGTTTCTTTTCTTTTTTCTTTTTTTGGAGGTACTGTGGTTTGACTTCGGGGCCTCATGTTTGCTAGGCAGTCTACCACTTGAGCCATTTGGCCATCCCTTGTGTGTGTGTGTGTGTGTGTGTGTGTGTGTGTTTGCTGGGCCTTTTTGAGATGGCTTCAAACAGTGATCCTCCTGATCTCTGCCTCCTGAGTAGCTAGCATTACAGGTGAGAGTGACTGGTGCCCCTCTCCCCACTGCCATATTATTGAGCAAATCTGGTCAGAGAGACAGGTATTAAACAAGGAAACCCAAATTTGGATATGCAATGACAACCTGTGATAAGTACCATGGAGTATATAAACAGTGCAGAATAAACCATGCAGAAATAAATAGAATTATGGGATGAGATGAACTTAATCTAGAGAGGGTAGTAAAAGAACACTTCTTTGATAAGATTACATTTAATTTGACAAGAAAGATAGAAAGCTAGCAATGGGAAGAATAGAAAGAAGACCATACTTGTTGGGTGCCAATGGCTCACACCTGTAATCCTAGTTACTCAGGCTGCAGAGATCAGAAAGATCATGGTTCAAGGCCAGCCTGAGCAAAAGCGAGACCCTATCTCAAAAATTACCCAACAGAAAAAAGGGCTGGCCGAGTGGCTCCAGTGGTAGAGTGCCTGCCTAGCAAATGTGAGACCTTGAGTTCAAACCCCAGTACTTCCCCCGCCCCCCGAAAAAGAATGAAAACCATACTGAGTTGAAGGAAAGAAACATGCATAGGTTTTGGGTGGCAAAGAAACTGATGTTAGTTGCAGCTTCTTCAAGGAACTGAACCAGGGGACAGTGGGCAATAGGGAAGTGTAGCATGAGAGGAGACTGGAGCAAAAGCAGGAAACAGATGAGCTACATGCATCTTGTATGCTATGGCAAAGGGTATGGACACAATTCTTTCCAATATGAGGTCACTAAAGGATTTTAATCAAGGAAATAGCATAATGGAAGAAGTAATGTTAAGCAAGAAAACTACAAAAATGTGAGCATGTCTAAGTAAGCACTGATTATAAATATTAGCAATGATATCCATGTTTAAATTGAGAAGTTGCTAAAACTGAAATACTAGGTAGCAGGAAGGAGCCAGATGGAAGGGCAGGTGATTGGGGATAAAACTCTCTGAGGCATTTGATCATTCAGGAAAAGAATAATAAGTTGATTAACTTTAGACTTTCTAATGCATATGTTAAAAATGTTCGAGTAGCTGGGCATGGTGGCACGCGGCTGTCATCTGGACTACTGGGAACTGAGGCAAGAAGATTGCTTGAGTTCAGGGATTCGAGACCAGTCTGAGCAACAGAGTGAGACCCTGTCATCAAAAGGAAGTAATTAGCAAAAGAACAGAAGCAATACAAATGCACTAACCTTTATACGTATCTCAGTAAAGCTCTTGTCTTAGTTCATTTCTGCTACTATAAAAAATACTTTCGACTGGGTAATTTGTAATTAATGTATTGGGGTTTGGTTCCAGAGGCTGGGGAGTCCAAGAGTGAGGGCCCAGGGGCCTTTGTGCTGTACCATCCCATGGCAGAGGGTGAAAGGGTAAAGAGAGTGAGAGCAAGAGGGAGAGGGAGACACTGAGAGGTAAGAAAGATGAACTAGCTTTTAGAACAAACCCACTGTCATGGTAACAACCCGGCCCCGTTACTTAACCTGCGTTTGAAGGTCCCAGCTCTCAGTACAGTTGCCTTGGGGGTTATGTTTCTAACACATGAACATTGGGGAACACATTCAAACCATAGCAGTGCCAAACTTTTATAAATACCTCAATAAAGTTAAAGAAAGAAGAATAAATAAAACTAAGTCTAATAGAAGGCATGCAAGAAGCAGGGGGATAACAGAAACATAACAGAATTGTAGACATAAACCCAATACATTAGTTATTTCAATATATAAATAGTTTAAAATTGTGAGTTAAAATCAGAACTTCTCAGATTAGAAACAAACTTAAGTAGATGCTACTAACCACAAGCATAGCTAAAACATAAAGGCATTAAAAATAAAAGTGAATGGAAAAATATAAAGTGAGAAAATATTATCCAAAAGAATGCTAGTGTAGTAATAGTAATGTCAGACAAAATAAGGTAAAAAGCACTGCCATGAATAATTTTTATTTATTTTTTATTAAAAATTTTTTTTGATACTGAGGATCAAACCCTGAACCACATGCATGGTAAGCAAACACTTAACCACTGTGCTACATCCCCAGCCCTGATTTATATTTTAAAAATAAATTTGAAAAGGAATAATTCACTAGATAAACAGCAATTCTGCATATATAACTTGTAAAATCCCTTCAATATATGTGAAGCAAAAATGTCATTGACGGTCTTGGCATAAATGAACAAAACCACAGTTACAGTGGGAGATTTTTTCTTTACTGTATTTCCTTCAGAAATGGGAAGACTGACAAAATAGTAATAAGGATATAGAAGATATGGAAAACACAGTTAACAAGCTCAATGATAGCAGAATCCTTCATCTGAGAGACTGTACGTTCTTCCTCAAGATACATAAAAAAACTTACAAAACTTGGCCTCAAAGCCAGTGTCAAGAAATACCAAGACGCAATGAAACCCCTTTGTACAATTAATATACACTAATTAAAAAGAGAAGAAATTTTACAAAAACGTACATACTAAGAATTGAGGTCAGACCACATTTTTCTTTTTTTTTTTTTAAGCCTTAATATAATAATAAAGCTATAAACCAACAACAAAAAGCCCACAATAGAGTGACTTTTAGTCTCTGGCCTAAGCAGTTGGGTGGATGGCACTAATGTCATTTACTGATATTTACTGGCATTGAAAAGAATGAAGAGGATGGAAAGGTTTCCTAAACTGGATAGAAATGGGGTCAGGAGAAAGATGAATGAATCAGTTCTGAGATGTCTGGCCAACCAACACCAAGTGAGATATTGGGACAGAAATACCCCAGCGGGCTCACCAGCCATAGATTCAACGTACCTCCCTTGACCACACTTCAAGTGATTCTTTTTCTGCTTTGCGATTTTGTAAATATGAGTTTGAAAATCACAATTTAAATTAATATTACCAATTAATTGTTCATACTGCCACCTAGTGGTACATTGTAGAACAGCAACAAATTTATCTGCAGAATTCCTGCACACAATTTTTTAGAGTTATAAAACCATAGGTTGCATTGTTCAGAATGTTGTCATTATTATCTCTACACTATACCTTCCTTCACATATCCCAAAATACAGTATTGCCTTTAGTTTCTCCCATATAGAAAAATCTTAATGCACAAAAATGAAAAAAATACTCCAGTACCTCAAAAAAAAAAAAAAAGATATAGTTATCTGTTGAATACTTACTATGTGCTAGGCACCACTATAAGTGCTTTACTCGGACATCTAATTAGCAGTCCCAGACATTCTATGAGTGCTTTTATATTTGACTTGATGAAACTGACGCATAAAAGAATAAATCATTCACTTAAGCCAAACAGCAAAGAATTAGAGCTGGGATTTTGAATCTAGATAATATGGTTTTAGAATGCCTAAGCTCAGCTACTTTGAAAACAGAAAAACGAAGGTAATTTAAATTAAATATACATATTTATATATCTTGGTGGTACTGGGGTTTGAACTCAAGGCCTCATGCTTGCTAGGCAGACGCTCTACCACTTGAGCCACTCCACCAGTCAAGTAATTTAAATTTTAACAATGAGGAAATGGCCCAGTATAATTGTAGCATGTTAACTTGATAGAATGTTATGGGGGCATTTAAAATGGTAGATTCAAAGATTATGTAATAAGATGGAAAGCTTGATAACCCAGCCAATATTGTGCATGTAGTAGAAGTAATACACCTGGATGTGACACTCGTTGATTTTTTTTTAAGTTTTCAAAACTTATTTGGAAATCATTTCAAACTTATAAAAAGCTGCAAGAATAGGCCAGGTGCAATGCTTACATCTGTAATCTCAGCTACTTGGGAGGTGGAGATTGGGGGTTTCATGGTTCGAGGCTAGCCTGAGCAAAAAGTTAATGACATGTCATCTCAACAAATAAATCGGGTGTCATGGATGCTTCTGTAATCTGGGCTACTCCAGAGGTGTGGAGGAGGATTGTGGTCTAAGGACAGCCCCGGAAAAAAATGCAAGACCCTATCAAAAAATCGATATAGCAATAAAGGGCTGGGGGCATGGCTGAAGTGGTAGAGTGCCTGCCTAGCAAATGGGAGGCCCTGAGTTCAGTACCACCAAAAAAAAAGTTGTAAAAACAAAAATAATATAAAGTACATTCATTCATTTGCCCTTTACAAAGACTCAGCTATTGTTAACGTTTACTTGTTTGCTTTGTCACTTAGTCTCTCTTGCTTTCTCTTTACACACACACACACACACACACACACACGCACAAGTTTTTTCTGAACTATTTGAGTTAAGTTATGTATATCAGAGCTCCTTCCCTTAAAATACTTCATGGTCTCTCCATTGTTTAATCACTTTTTCTTTCTTACTTCTTGCAGTTACTATGAGATCTGTGGGGGAGACATTTTAGGATGGTGTACATTGTGAGTTTGAGGCCAGCCTGGGCTATGTAGTGAGACCCTGTATCAAAAAAGGAAAAAAAAGGAAGGGAGGGAGAGAAGAAGGAAAGAAAGAAAGAAGGAAAGAAAGAAATCACATGCATTTGGAAAGAACAGCTCTGCTCTACAGTTGCCAACATCACAAATTTATATTAACCTAATGCTCTTATTTAATTTTCTGTCCATAGTCTATCATTTTTACTTGATCTAATGATGTTCTTTGTAGTTTAGGGTCAGATAATGCATTTAGTTGTCACATCTTAAGTCTGGAACATTTCTATAGCCTTTCTTTGTCTCTTTTGACATTGACATTTTTGAAGACTACAACTCTCCCACCTTTTATTTTTTAATAGAACACTTCATCTTCTGTTTGTCTGATGTCTCCTCGTGATCGGGTGTTTCTGTGTGAGAGCAGGAGCATGGCACAGGTGCATTTGACTTTCTTGGGGTATTGCATCTGGAGGCACAGGATGCCCATCCTTCTCCCATTGGTGACTGGGCACCCAGTTGAAGTGATGCCTGATTTCTCCATTGTATGGTCTCCCTTTTCCCCTTACTTTTTGCAACTAATAAGAAGTCTGTGGAGGAGACATTTTAAGATGATGCAAATATCCCATTCCTCACTAAAAATTCTTAGATTTAGGAAGTACTGATGATTGTTGCTTGACCTAATCTTTACCAGAAAGATTGCAAAATGATTTTCCAGTTCTAGCATGCCGTCCACACTTACCAGTTATCCTCAAAGCTGTCATGTCAGGGGCCTGAGGCACTTTTGCCTGCTTGGACATCTCTTCCTTACAAAGGTTTTTAGAATTACATTTTATGATTATGTTAGCATAAATTTGAATATAATCTAGGATGGATTTATTGTTATCACATTGACTTTTCTTCTTATTTCTTTTAAAAGAAATTAAAATTAAAAGTTTTTTGTTCTTGATGTTCTGGGGTTTGAACAGCAAGTCATGATTGCTAGACAGGTGCTCTACCACTTGAGCCACTCTGCCAGCTTGTTTTTATGTGTGTGTTAGGTTATTTTCAACACAGGGTCTCGCGAACTATTTCCTGGGCTGGCTTTGAACCGTGATCCTCCTGATCGCTGTCTTCTGAGTAGCTAGGATTATAGGGATGATCCACCAGTGCCCGACTAAAATGAAAACATTTTCACAGGTCTTTGGAAATATTAGATGCTGCTTAATGGATGAGTGAGCCGTGGGCCTGCTGAGCGCAGCTCTCCTCCCCATCCGTGTACGTAGCTATCATTCTGTGCCTCCCGCCTTGCATTACAGTTTTTCCAAAATTTTGTGAGTCATTATTATTTTTACTTCGGTTAGTGCTCAAATTGTCCCAGATTTGGCCTGTGGCAGCCCCTTAAAATCTGGCCTCCATATCCTTGAAAATTCTCTCGTAATTTTTTCAGCACTTGTTTTCTAGGCTCCAGTGTACCTCCTGTGCCATTTCTTGAAGGAGGCAGGTTCCTTTTAGTGAAGGAGTTTTAGAAACCAAAATCAGGCACTAGCTGTGCTCACAGCTACTGGGCTGTATTTGCTTCTTGGACCTTTGAACAGACAGAGCCAGGAAATAAAGGCACACACGTGTGCACAAACATATGTACATATGCTCATACATAAGCATGTTATACACATGCATATTCATATTTTGGAAATCATGCCCCTGGCTCTTAACAACAGCAACACACCTAACTCATTTGCTCAAGTGTTTTTTTTTTCTCCTTGATGAGCCTGGGATTTGAGCTCAAGGATTTGTACTTGCTAGGCAGGTACTCTATTGCCTGAGCCACATCCCCAGCCCTTTTTGTTTTAGTCATTTTTCAGATAGGGTCCAGGGGCTGGCCTGGACCATAATCCTCCTGCTATGCCTACCTCATAGCTGGGATTATAGATGTGAACCACCACTCCTGTCTCATTTGTGAAGATGGGGGTCTCACTAACTTTTTGCCTGGGCTGGCCTTGAAATGCAGTCTTCCCAATATCTACCTATCAAGCAGCTGGGATTACAGATGCGAGCCACCACACCTGGCCAGATAGTTATTTCTTTTTAACCTTTTCCTATTCCTGTGGTCATTATAGTCACTTGAAATAAATTGCATTTACTTGTTATACTTGATTTTTGGCTTTGGATTTCTTTTCCTTCTCATTCTTATTGATTTCATTATTTTTGAATATGTAAGATACTAACATGCTTTCAAAAGTCAAAATTATAAAAAAAGTTACACTTAGAAAAGAGTTACTCCCCATTGTGTCCCTTCCACTCATTCCCCCAATTCTTACTCATTATACAAAACAAAATTCATGGTTTTCTGGTTGAGTCTTCCTGTGTTTCTTTTCATAATGATAATGTATATTTTTAAATATTATCTTATTTCTTACACCTAGCATAGCATGCTACTGTGCTCTTTTGCACTTTGCTTTTTTTTTTTTTTAATATACTGTCTCCTGGAATTCATTCTATATCAGTTCACAGAGAGCTTTCTCATTCTTTATACCTGCATAATACTCCATTGCATGATATACTGTATCGTTTATTCAACAACATCCTTCACTTGGATATTTCTGTAGTTTCCAATACTGTGAAGTTACCAAGAGTGCTGCATGTGCATTTTTGTGCTATGGGGGATGTAACTTCATCATAAATTTGTGCAAGTGGGATTGCTAGACTGAAAGGCAGATCTCCATGTAAAGTAGTCCTGCCTGTTCCTAGCGAATAGGTCTCAAGATACCCCGGAATGCTTCAAACTGCAGAGTAGCAAAATTCCTTATATGTATGGGTTTACTATATATAGGTATCTATGCTAAAGTTTAACTTATAGATAAGGTACAGTAAGAGGTGAACAATAATAACAAATAATAAAATGGAACGAGTACAATGACATACATAACAAAAGTTATGTGAGTGCAGTCTGTCTTTCAAAATGCCTTATTGTGAGTCAGGCATGGTGGTTTACACGTGTAATCCCAGTGAGGAAGAGAAAGGAGGACCTCAAATTTGAGGTCAGCCAGGGCAAGGTTAGCAACACCCAATATTCAAGACAAAATACAAACAAAAGGGCTGGGGCTCTGGCTCAAGTGGTAGAGCGACTGCATGTGCAAGGCCCTGCCTTTAATCCCAGTGCCGCCCTCATAATCTAATCACCAAGCCAGATCACCTCCTCGTCACCTCTGAATGCCATCATCTTGGGATTTCAGCATGAGGATTTGGGGGAACAGTTAATCCATTCTATCAAGCTTCTGACCTTTTTGCCAATCTGATCAGTAAGAATGATATCCTAACATAGTTTCAGTAATTTGTGGGATTTATTTATTTATTTTGTGTGTGTGTGATACTGGGGTTTGGACTCAGGGCCTTGAGCCCACGAGGCAGGTGCCCTACCGCTTGAGCCACGTCCCCAGTCCTAATTTGCATTTCTATTATTATGAATGAAGTTGAATGTCTTCTTATATGTTTAAAAAAAAAAAAGAAATATATATATATATATATATTTTTTTTTGTGGATTATCCATTCCTTTCTTTGCCTGTTTTTCTTTCCTTTTCTTTTTGGGGTGCACTTTATGTTTTGTTTATGGACTACAATATAATAACTCAATATATTTATACAATGGATTGTGATCAAGCAGAATAATTAGAATTTCCATCATCTTAAAAATTTATCATTTCTATGTGTTGGGAACCTTTGGACTCTTGTAGTCATTGCTATATTTCTATAGAACTTTTGGCCATTTTCATCTCCATCTTAAAGAGTTTTTTAACAAATAATACATATTGTTAGTATTATATCCTAGTTTGTCATCTGACTTGTGGTGTTTTGTCATGTAAATTTTTTATGTTCACATAGTCAAACTTATCAATTTTTTTATATTTCTTGCCTTTGTATTTCAAAGGCCAAAGCCTTTCCTTATACACAAGGTAAAGAGGAGCTCCCAAGTTTTCTTCTAGAACTTGTATAGTTGTGGGTTTTTTTCATTTAAATTTCGGATCCATTTAGAGTTTGTTCTTGTGTATAGTGTGAAGAATGAGTCTAACTGTCTTTTCCCAATTGCTCTACTGTTTTTTGTTCTTTTAAAAAGCCTAGAAGGTAATTCTCTGGAACATTGATAATAACTGGTTGCAGATGCATGCAGGTGATTCATTTTTCTTCTCTTATGCCCTATTTTCTAAGCAAGTTTCTTTAGTGAACTTTTTTTAATAGGAGAAAAGGTTTTTAAAGTTTTTTCTTTTCAAAGGTTTATTTTAAAAGAGAAATAGCTGGAAGGGGATCCAGTGGGAGGGGACAGGGAGAAAGAAAAGGGTGATGGGGCAAGTATGGTCACAGCACTTTATATGCATGTGTGGGAGTAGAATAATGACAGCCATTAACATGGTGAATTTTATCAAAGTACATTACATACACATGAAACCCCTTTGGACAATAAATACATGCTAGCAACAACAATAACAACAAGAAACAGCTGTAGCAAGGCGTTATGCGTTTGTCCTTTCCTGGTGCTTCCCTCCTCGAAGCCGTTGCCGCTTAGGGCTCCCTTTACTCACCTTTGCCTTATTCCTGTTTTCATAGTGTGAATATTCTCTCTTCTATTAGATTGTGAGCATCTTGAGGTCAAAGTTGTCAATTAAACTAAGCGACCAGACACCCCATAAATGCACATGTGCTTCATAGATGAGGTTTTTCTGATTTTCATTTGAGTATATATTGTAACTATTTTTACATAGCCTTGAGTTAGTCATTGTATCTAACAGTACAATATAAATAATGACACACTTTCTAGTTGATTTAGGTGCTCCACTCTGGGCTAGACAGTGATACTTGATTTAACTCTATTTCTTTATCTTCCTTTTCCAGACTGTAAACGAGTTTTGTACATATCCCAGTATTACTAAGAAAATTACACATTAGTTAACTTAATTCTACAGTTGAGAACATGGAGATGTAGAAAGAGGGAAAAATAGTTTGAATGAGCTTTAAAATTTGAGTCCTGTTTGGCTTCAAGCCAAATGTAAAGGTTTATTCCATTTTGTCTCATGAGGAGTGCATGATAGAAAATTTGTGTAGATAATTTCTAGTTAATTGTATGATGATTTCAAAGTTGTGTAGTTAATCCTAAATAAACATACAGTATACATATTCATATGTAAAACCTCAAATGCGTACACACAATCAACCACCAAGATTAGCTAGACTAGCTGGGTGCCTGGTGGCTCATGCCTGTAATCCTAGCCACTCAGAAAGTAGAGATCAGGAAGATTGAGGTTTGAAGGCAGCCTGGGGAAATAGTGCATAAAACCCTATCTTGAAAAATACTCAACACAAAACAGGGCTGGCAGAGTGGATCAAGTGGTAGAGTGTCTGCCTAGCAAGCATGAGGACCTGAGTCCAGTACTGCCAAAAATAAAAAGCTAAATTGTGTCTTTCCTTCCTCTAAACCTCATTAAAAGTTTATGTTCTGTTTATAGCTTTTCTCCAAGCCTTCTGCTGCTATTTCTTCAAAGGCGATCTTACCCATGAAATATTTTAAGGAGGTAAACAAACAGTATGACTTGTCCAGGCACCTGTCCCTCTTTTGGAATTCACCTTGTATCTTTGTCCGATAGGCCTGCCTCCATGTCTTCCTGATGAATTCCAGTGTATCATTTAGAAATCTTAATTCATCATCACCTCCTTTGTGATATGTTTCTTGATGAAATTAATTAGCTCCTCTCATTAGTGCATCTGTGCGTTGTTCATACATCTGTTGCTGTGTTTATCAAACTGCATTGCATATACTTGTTTACAGGTGTGCTTCCTGCACCAGTCAGTTGACTTGCTGGTTACAGAGCCATGTGTCAGTATACGCTTTCTTAATTGACCTGGTAGCAGTGGGGAAATTCCAGAGATCTAGAGCATCAGCCTGGCGGGAAATGTTGAGAGAATTGACAGTGCACTGAATTATTGTGACTCTCTGGGAAAAAGAATTCCTCAAGAATTCTTTTTACCCTGTGAAAGTTCTTTGTTGCTATTCTTTTTTTAAAAAAATTATTGTTGGACTGGGGGTACATTGTGAGGCATATATATATATATATATAAATATCATAGTTGGATTTGTCCCTTTTCCTTCATCGTTTTCCTTTATCCCTCCTCCTCCCATTCCTGAACAGTTTCAACTGGTCTCATTTTTCCATATGAGTGCATAATATATCCACCATATTCGCCCTCCTACACCCTTTCCTACATCCCCTCCCTCCTTGTGAAAGTTCTAAATGGGAGAAAGTTCAGATTTTTCTTTGAACCTAGAATTCTCAAAAATCATATTCATTATATAAATAACAGTATAGTAACAATTAATGTAACTGAAGAAAATATCGCTCACAGTATCACTGGGTATAGTGGTACATGCCTATAATCCCAGCACTTGACAGCATGATGCAGGAGGATAGAGAGGTCAAGGCCAACCTGGATCACATGGCAAGAACCTGTCTCAACTCTGTTCCTGGAGATACTGTCCTTAAGCTATTGGATTGCTTCTATAAGTAAAATGCTTTATTGTTTTCTATATTTTACCCAACTACCTCTCCCGATTTTAAGTTTAAAATCCCCCTTGTGGAGAGGGATCGTTCTTATTAGACATTTTTATGCCAATTCTACTACTTAAGCTCAAAGTAAATAGTAAGCTACTTGACTGATATTTTTTAAGTCTCCAAAGTGAGAGCCTATTTTATTTCAGATACCAGATAGACTGTCAATGTACAAAACTGAGTAACATGTAATCCTGCCCTTAACAACTGGAATGTAGCAGAGGCTAAAGTGTCATGCACATAGTATATAGAAATTATTCATAGATACTGGTGGAGTGGCTCAAGAAACAGAAATTATTCACAGAGAATTATGTAAATTGACTTGGAAATCTTTATATCACTATCCCTTTTTTTTTTTTTTTTGGTGGCAGTGGGGTTTGAACTCAGGGCTCCACCCTTGCTAGACAAGCACTCTACCACTTGAGCCACTCTGCCAACTCCTTTTGTGATGCGTTTTTTCAAAATAGGGTCTCATGAACTGTTTGCCAGGCTTGGTACCTCAGTCCTCCTGATCTCTGCCTCCTGAATAGCTAGGCACCCAGCTTATCACTATCCATTTAGAGGTCTTGAACAGAAATAATGTTAAGCATTATTATCATTATCATTTTGGTGCTAGGGATTGAACTTCCGGGCTTTGTGCATGCTAGGCAAGTGGTCTACCACTCAATTTCATCCGTAATCTCGAGGGATGACATTAATACAATGATTATTCTTATTTAGCATTATTCATTCAACACACACTTTTGAATATCTACTAGGTGCCAGGCACTCTTGTAGCCTCTGGAAATACAGTGTTGAACAAATCCAACAAGGTCTCTTTTCACATAGAGCTTACATTCTAGTGGGAAAAAGCAGATAAGCAAAAGAAGACAAATACATCACAGTGACTGAAAATTGCCACACTGAAAATAGCACATGCTACAGATTGACGGGAAGCTTCTCCTTAGGTGGGTAGTCATTTAACATCTCCCCGAGGAAGCGGCATTCAAACTGATACCTGAATGACAAGAAGGAGCCAGTCATGCAAAAGATCTGGGGAGAACGTGTGTCAGACATAGCAAATGGCAAGTGCAAAGGCCTCAGGGTTGGTTCAGGCTCGGTGTGTTTAAGAAACAGCAAGCAGATGTGTGTGTGGGGGCGGGGGGGATGAGAATGGGACTAACTAATAAGAGACAGGAGCTAGGGTTGGAAAAGTAAGCAGAGGTCAGGTAAACAATTTTGAATTTATTCTAAAAGCAATAGAACATCTTGGAGAATTTTGATCAAGGTTCTCCATCAGCGCTGGGGACCTGATCTACAGTTTTAAAAAGCTCTTATGTAGAAAACAGATTAGAGAGTGTGATGGTTAAGAGATTATGGTAGACCAGGGCAGAAAAGACGGTAACTTATCTAAGTGATGGTAGCAGTGGAGATAGGAAGAAGTGGAAGAATCTGTTATTTATTTTGGAGGTAGAGTTGATAAGACTACGATTAGATGTGGGTGGTTAGGGACAGAATGGATGCCATGTCTTGTAGGATTTTTGGCTTAAGCAACTAGGAAGAGGGCAGTGCAATTTACCAAAATGGGAAGAAGCAGGTCAAGAGATGGAATTGGAAATCATGGTTCTATTTTGAGAATGTTAAATTTGCAATGCCTGTTAGACTTCTAACAGGCATATTAGAGATATTGGAGATATTAGATCGGTAATAGGATATGTGCTTCTGGAGTTCATGGAGGAGGTCAGGTGCAGATAGAGAAATGTGGGAATTACTAGCTCTTATGTATTTAAAACCGTAAGAGTGGATGAGATTAAGTTCAGAGTGAGGACAGATAGGGTAAAGAAGTGCCTCTGTACTATGGCCTGGGGAATACAAAAACTTGAGGTTGATCAAAGGAGGAGTAGCCAGAAGAGGAGCTTAAAAATAATGATCAATAAAATATGATAAAAACCAGAAGTGAGTGATATAACAAAAACAAACAAACAAAAAAAGACAGAAAGCATTTTGGGAAGACTGATAAACTAATGCTAAATACTGCTGAGAGACAGAGGAAGATGAGGACAGCAGATGATGGTTGAAATGGTGACCTTGACTGTGCAGTTTAAGTGACTGCATAGACAGAAGCCCAGTGGGAGTAGGTTGAGAGAACAGTAGTGAGATAGTGGAGATAGGGACTATAGACAAGCGACTCAGGAGGTTTTGCTATGAATGGAAGCAAGGAAAAGGGACAATGAGTGGAGGGGATATGGAACAAAGGAGGATTTCAACTGCACATTGTTTAGACAGGTTTATCTACTGATGGGAATGAGTCAGCAGATGGGAAAAAATTGATAATGGATCAGAAGGAAGAGATAATTGAGTGAATCTTTGGAAAGGCAAAAAGGATGGACTCTGGAACACAACTGAGGTTTTTCTTTTTCTTCCACAACATAGTCAAGTTCCTCAAGACAAAATACATGCCTACCATTATGTATAAGATGCATAAATAACTGGCAAGGATTCGTGGAGAAAAGAACTCATATACACTGTTGGTGGGAATGTACATTAATGCAGCCATATGGAAATCAGTATGGAGGTTCCTAAAGAAACTAAAAATTGGAATATTGTGTGATCCTGTTATACTGCTCTTGGCCATCCAGCCAAAGGAATATAAATCAACATAAACAGAGACACCTGCACACCCATGTGTTTAGCAGCACTCTTCACAATAGCCGAGCTATGGAATCAGCCTAGGTGCCTGACAACTGATGACTGGATAAAGAAAATGTGGTACATATATACAACGGAGTATTATTCAGCCATAAAGAATGAAATTATGTTGTTTGCAGGAAAATGGATGGAACCAGAGATCATCATGTTAGGTGAAATAAGACAAGCTTAGAAAAATTTTGCATGTTTTCACTCACATGCAGAGTCTAGAACTAAAAAAAACCATATGACATGATTATAAAAGGGGGCACTGTTTTTTTGGGAGAGGGAGAGCAGTGGGAGGTGAGAAGGAGAAAGAAGAGCGTGAAAGGGTGATATGATAAAAGTACATTATGAAAATAACAGAATGAAACTCACTACAAATTATTAAAAAGGAGGGGGAAAGAAGAGTGTTAAGAAAGAGTGACATGGACAGGGTAAATTTGATCCAAGTACATTTTATGCATGTATATAAATATTGTGATAAAACTTACTCTTTGGGCAATTAATTTATGCTAATAAAATATTTTTTAAAAGATACATAAATGAGGACGGGGGTGGTGGTGTGTGACTCAGGTGATAGAGCCCCTGCCTGGCAAGTGGGAGGCCCTGAGCTCCAACTCTAAAAACCACAGACACAAAATGCATAAATGAAGTAAGCTAGTCTTCCTGAAGGCATTTTTTGGGGTATCTGTCACTGTTTAACAAAGTACTTCTGAACTGAGTGGCTTAAGACAGTAGTTTTTTACTTCTCACCATTCTGTAGATTGACCGGGTTACTTCACAAGGTGTTGCCTGGGTGCTGAGAATGGTGGTCTCACCCTCACTGCTGGAAGCTGGTGCTCACTGTTACTTGAAGGTCGGCTAGCGCTGTGAGCCAGCTGCCGGAGAGAAGGACTTCTGACTTGTCAGTCACCTAGGTTGTTTGAAGAAGATTCAATATTAGGTTAGGTTCAGCTTTAGGGACTATATTTTAAAATTCATCTACCCATATGATCTATAA
Organism: Castor canadensis; assembly: GCF_047511655.1. Lineage (NCBI taxonomy): Eukaryota > Metazoa > Chordata > Mammalia > Rodentia > Castoridae > Castor > Castor canadensis. Next base: position 79,197,020 of record NC_133391.1, read on the forward strand.
CTGGGAAACCATATCTATATCTTGTCTTATTAATTAAAATAAGAATTCTTAATAACAACAATAGCTGTGATTTTTCTTAGGCCTAGAAAATAAGCAGAGCTTCACTTCCCCTTTAGTGACTTGAATTTCTTTTTCCAGGTAGAAAACTGCCACCTGTCACCAAGACTCCTCTTATTTCGTGTGCATGTGGCAGATTTATCTGGGTGCAAGATTTAAAAGTCTCATTTTCCCCCTCAATAGTAGTAGTGGCATTTTTTTCTGGATGCACTGAAAGCGATTGCATCCAGGGAAAATGGAGAGCTCATGCTTCTGATTCCTGGGTGTAAGTAAGCACAGTCGATGTGAAATTATGCTCAAAGCTTGTGTTCCTGAGAGAAGGCAGATAAGGACATCTGGAAAAGTGGAAGGTTCATGAGAAAGGAATGGGGAGGTCAGAAATATGAAAAAGAGCTGATAGACCTGAGCTACATTCATGAGGAAACCCCATAGATATTCCTATAGTTTTCCCTCTCAAAAAAAGTTAGAATGTGAGCTTTATAATTCATTGTAAAGTAAACTCTGTTTTCCCTGTACTTACATCACAAAATACACACTTCAAAATACCTGAAATTGAAATAAATTTCCATTAGGAAAAAAATGCATTTTTGGTGAGGAACTGGTTGGTAAGGGAGCCAGTGCTTGTGATATTGTAAACATTGTATCACCCTGGTACCACTATGTCTACTAAAAAAATTCCAAGTTGGAAAACTTTATCTCTGCTCTGGTTTCTGTTTTCAGAGCACTTTCCCTACTTTCCCTCACAACTTCCCCTTTCTAGACCGTGGAAATTTCTTTCATATCTAAGGCCTCCCTGCAGGGCTGCTCAGTAAGACTTTGTACAATGATGGAAGTCTTCTCTATTTTCACTCTTCACAGTAGGCATCGTCACAGAGAATGATTGAGCACTTGAAATACGGCTAGTGGTAATGAGGGACAGAAATTTACATGTTAAGTTTTATACTTAGTTTTAATTACTTACAACTAGAATGTAAATAGCCACCTGTGGTTAGTGGTTACCTTATTGAACAGCGCAGCCTCCTGTTCCACTTGTAGCTAACGGAATTCTGCTTGCCTCCTTTGCTCTACAAGCTGAAAAAAGTCTGAGCTGCAATATCACAATACACTGATGGACAGTGTCCTACCACACAGGTCTGTTGTGTTTTGTTTTTGAGACAGTCTCACTGTGTAGTCCAGGCTGCCCTCAAACTTATGATCCCTCCTCCACCTCTCAAGGGCTGGGATTATAGGTGTGAACCACCACGCATGGCTTTCATGTAGCTTTTACTTGTAGCAATTTGATTAATGTTGTATTTCTTGCTGGATCACAAGTTCCTTAGTGATAGGGCTTTGTTTTTATAATCTCTCACTTTAAAATCATGCCTGCCACCACTTAGTTCACTGTCTGGAACACAGTAGGTACTGAATAGAGATATGAGAAAGTGTATGAGTTAAAGAGTATCCATAAGTGAGGATTCTGCTCTCTATGGGGTGTGTGTGTGTAGAGAGAGAGTGAGAGAGTGAGAGAGAGAGAGAGAGAGAGAGAGAGAGAGAGAGAGAAGAGAGAGAGAAATCTAAAGATATGGGGAGGAGAAGAAGACCAGGTTATTAAAGGGAAATATAGTTTGTTACATAATACTTCAAAAGTAGAAAAATGGCTTTAGTAGTAAGGCTCTTAAGAATTTGCTATATGCCAGATAGCATCCTCAGTACTTTACACAAAGTAGTTTATGTAATCCTCAGAGAGCACCCCTGTAGAGAAAGGCCTATTATTGTATTGTCCCCATTTTACAGGTGACATGGAGGCTAACAGGAGTAACTTACCCAAGGTTATATAGCTAATAAGTAGTAGAGTAAGCATTTAAACCCAGGCAATGTGACTTCAGAGCCTATCTTCTTTAACCTAATGCTGTATTGCTTTCTGTTTGATTGTGTCCATACCATGACAGAAGCTTAGTGACCTCAAATGTCTGCCTCAGGCTTTTGTCTAAATTTAAGCCTCAGTAATCCAGTGTCTCCTGGAGGGCCAAGCCTTTTTCCAGTGGTGTAGGTTGAGGAAGGTGGAGGTAGAAGTGCTGAGGATCACAGGAAAGAAAAGTCTGCACAGTGCTCTTTTTCTCAAAAAGTCCAACGGATATTTCTACAACCAGGACTTTTTGCATTCTACTAATAAAAGGAAAATAGAAACTTTTCTTTAATAATACAAAACCAAAACTAATATCCTCCTCTAAATCTCTGGTGTAATACAAAAAGATGAATGAAACCTAAGAGTTTCTGTAGTCTTACTGTGAATTAGCTTGCTCTCTTTCATCCTCTCATCTCTATCAAGAATTTAGTGCTCTGCAGATAGCCCATAGTTGACATTTGTCTTTCCTTTCTTCTTTGATTGTTCCACAGAAGGATATCTTATCTTCCTGTTTGCCTCCAACCCCCATCCCCAGATTCACTGTCCGCCTTTCTTGCTTCACACCTAGAAGCACTGACCTCTATAGGCTACACCGCGGGTTCCTTCAACCTCTGGCTTCCACAAGGCTCAGCAGATGCTTGGTTTGAGGGTAGGAGGAAGAGAGACTGGGTGTTTTCTCCCCATATTTCCTCTCTACTTTGGTGCCATGTTCTTACAGTAGCTGTCCAGCTCCTCTCCAGCACTCATTGGAATCAGGGACACTCTCTTTACCTTGCCCTGAACACCTAGAGAAAAGGAGGGTTCACTACTCTTGCTAATCCCTTAAGGCCTCTACATACCTCTTGTTTCCCTTCACTCTGTCCACATCTCTGTAAATAGTTGCTTTAATAAATTATTTTCAGTAAACTGTTTTGAGTAGAGTACCATTTCCTCTTTAGGATCCTGTTCCTCTAGCAGTTTTTCAAATTTCTTTCTGCTTGCTAGGCAGGTGCTCTCAAATTTCTTAAAGGCATGGAAGAGCCTACACTTCCAAATACCTATAAGATTAAATAGGCCTCAGGTAGATTGTCCCACAAATTGGAATATGAGATTTCATTGCTTCATTTCCAACATGGTTGAGAGGAGCAAGACTCTGAGTGTGACAGCCATTGTACCCTGTTGTATGTATCAGAGGTAGTTCATTATGGCTTAAATGAAATTCATTCCCTTTGCCCTGAGACTATGATCATCAAACAATCTTGTAAGTATTAAATTGGTTTCCTAGCTTGTAAGTATTAAATTGGTTTCCTAGGTAACTTGATCCAGAGAAAGGGGTACTTTGGCGAGTGGGCACCAACATTTCAGACACTGAAAAAGAATTATATTAATCAAGTGGGTTTTTTTAAAGAAAGAAAAGAATACAATTTCCTATCTTCTTCCTTCCACGTGTGTAGTACCTTTTCCTTTCTAGCTTGAATTCCTCCATTATGGGTTTTTATTTGTTTTTGTTTGGTTTTTAGTACTCAGGATTGAACCCAAGGCCTTTTGCATACTAGGCAAGTACTTTATCACTTCAACTGTGTCCCAGCCAGCCCTTTCATGTTTTGCTTATGGCTTCTGCCTTATGTTAAAAAGAAGATTCCTGCTGCCCAGATCTATACATTAATTGGTGTCCATTCTCTAATATTGTATCCCCACTCTGACTCTCTTCCAGTTTTAATAAGAGAATCATTTCTTCTGTCAAAGATCCACTCCTTTGTTGGTGCTCATATAACCATCTCTCTTGTTTCTGGAAGGGCTTCCATTCTTCAACTATTTCCTTTCTCCTGTGACAGTTCCTTCCTTCCTACTGGGATATTCCCACTACCATACAAGCATACTTCAGCATTTTTTGCAAAAATCTTCCTTTGGTAGCCCCTACCCCCACCTAGTGCTTCATTTCTCTATTCCTCTACACAACAAAAACCTTTTGAAAAATTTGTTTTTATTTGTTGTTACCACTCCCTTACCTTTCACTGACTCCACTCTAGGTTTCTTCCAGGAAGCCATCACTCCACTGAAACAGCTTTAGTCAAGGTCATCAATGACTTTCCATGTTGTCTCTTAAAAACATTGGACACAGTTGACCAGTCCATTTTAAAAATACTTCCTTCTCTTGGCTTCCATGGTACCATTCTCTCAGTCTTCCTTCCCAACTCCTCCTCTATTCAACCTCTGGATATTAGCTAAGTTTTAGACTTCCATAGTCCACATATGTCTATGAGCACTTGAAATGTAAGTGGAAGATACACTCTAGATTTCAAAAGCTTAGTATGAAAGAAAGCACATAAACTATTTTACCACTAATTTTTGGAATGCTTGTTGACATAGTATTTTGGATGTATTTAATGTATTGGTTATTAAAATCAATTTTGCTTTTTTTACTTAAAATTAGAGGTGTAGCTTACATGTGTGGCTCATACATATTTCCACTGAACAGTGTTCAGACCCTCCACTGTTCAGACTCTCATCTCTATCAACCCATTCTTTTCAACACATTAAATACTCTCAAATTTAGATCTCTAACTCTGACTTCTCACTTGAAGTCCAGAATTCAGCTGGCATTTGAATTTCCATTTGTACATCCAATAGGCATATTAATATGTCATTGATGGAACTTTTTAGTCTCTTCCAGCCCTATTATATTACTTGCTGAGTCTCCTAGCTCAATCAATGGGGACCTCTTCTATCCAGTTTCTCAAGACAAAAACTTGGGTCACTCCTGATTATTTATTTTCTTCCCCTATTTCAGCCAATCTTCCAGAAAGTCCTGTTGATTCCACCTTGAAATTATGCCTTGAATTCTGTTTATTTTTCTTCACATGCACTGCCACTACACAAGTCTAAGCCACTGTCACCTCTCACCTTGACTATTGCAACAGCTTTCTTACTGGCTGCTTTGATTCTGCTGTTGTGACACTACAGTGTCTATATCTCAGAGTGATCGCTAGGATCCTCTAGCAGGATCCTCTAGCAGTTTTTCAAATTTCTTTCTGCTTGCTAGGCAGGTGCTCTCAAATTTCTTAAAGGCATGGAAGAGCCTACACTTCCAAATACCTATAAGATTAAATAGGCCTCAGGTAGATTGTCCCACAAATTGGAATATGAGATTTCATTGCTTCATTTCCAACATGGTTGAGAGGAGCAAGACTCTGAGTGTGACAGCCATTGTACCCTGTTGTATGTATCAGAGGTAGTTCATTATGGCTTAAATGAAATTCATTCCCTTTGCCCTGAGACTATGATCATCAAACAATCTTGTAAGTATTAAATTGGTTTCCTAGCTTGTAAGTATTAAATTGGTTTCCTAGGTAACTTGATCCAGAGAAAGGGGTACTTTGGCGAGTGGGCACCAACATTTCAGACACTGAAAAAGAATTATATTAATCAAGTGGGTTTTTTTAAAGAAAGAAAAGAATACAATTTCCTATCTTCTTCCTTCCACGTGTGTAGTACCTTTTCCTTTCTAGCTTGAATTCCTCCATTATGGGTTTTTATTTGTTTTTGTTTGGTTTTTAGTACTCAGGATTGAACCCAAGGCCTTTTGCATACTAGGCAAGTACTTTATCACTTCAACTGTGTCCCAGCCAGCCCTTTCATGTTTTGCTTATGGCTTCTGCCTTATGTTAAAAAGAAGATTCCTGCTGCCCAGATCTATACATTAATTGGTGTCCATTCTCTAATATTGTATCCCCACTCTGACTCTCTTCCAGTTTTAATAAGAGAATCATTTCTTCTGTCAAAGATCCACTCCTTTGTTGGTGCTCATATAACCATCTCTCTTGTTTCTGGAAGGGCTTCCATTCTTCAACTATTTCCTTTCTCCTGTGACAGTTCCTTCCTTCCTACTGGGATATTCCCACTACCATACAAGCATACTTCAGCATTTTTTGCAAAAATCTTCCTTTGGTAGCCCCTACCCCCACCTAGTGCTTCATTTCTCTATTCCTCTGCACAACAAAAACCTTTTGAAAAATTTGTTTTTATTTGTTGTTACCACTCCCTTACCTTTCACTGACTCCACTCTAGGTTTCTTCCAGGAAGCCATCACTCCACTGAAACAGCTTTAGTCAAGGTCATCAATGACTTTCCATGTTGTCTCTTAAAAACATTGGACACAGTTGACCAGTCCATTTTAAAAATACTTCCTTCTCTTGGCTTCCATGGTACCATTCTCTCAGTCTTCCTTCCCAACTCCTCCTCTATTCAACCTCTGGATATTAGCTAAGTTTTAGACTTCCATAGTCCACATATGTCTATGAGCACTTGAAATGTAAGTGGAAGATACACTCTAGATTTCAAAAGCTTAGTATGAAAGAAAGCACATAAACTATTTTACCACTAATTTTTGGAATGCTTGTTGACATAGTATTTTGGATGTATTTAATGTATTGGTTATTAAAATCAATTTTGCTTTTTTTACTTAAAATTAGAGGTGTAGCTTACATGTGTGGCTCATACATATTTCCACTGAACAGTGTTCAGACCCTCCACTGTTCAGACTCTCATCTCTATCAACCCATTCTTTTCAACACATTAAATACTCTCAAATTTAGATCTCTAACTCTGACTTCTCACTTGAAGTCCAGAATTCAGCTGGCATTTGAATTTCCATTTGTACATCCAATAGGCATATTAATATGTCATTGATGGAACTTTTTAGTCTCTTCCAGCCCTATTATATTACTTGCTGAGTCTCCTAGCTCAATCAATGGGGACCTCTTCTATCCAGTTTCTCAAGACAAAAACTTGGGTCACTCCTGATTATTTATTTTCTTCCCCTATTTCAGCCAATCTTCCAGAAAGTCCTGTTGATTCCACCTTGAAATTATGCCTTGAATTCTGTTTATTTTTCTTCACATGCACTGCCACTACACAAGTCTAAGCCACTGTCACCTCTCACCTTGACTATTGCAACAGCTTTCTTACTGGCTGCTTTGATTCTGCTGTTGTGACACTACAGTGTCTATATCTCAGAGTGATCGCTTTCAAATATAAACCAGGTTGTGTGTGTCATTCCTCTATTTAAACCCTTCAGCGACTCCCCACTTATTTAGAATAAAACCAAATTTCTCATAGCTTGCAAGGCATAACTTACATCTTATCACTACTTGTTTCCCTAACTTGGTCTCATGCCGTTCTTCTTCCTGGAAGGTCTCACCTACCTTCCTTCCTAACTTCCATCATGTCAGGCTTATTATTGCTTCTGGCCCTTGGTGTGGTATTCTTCCCTGTGCCTCAAACGCTCTGCTCCCAGAGTTACGTGGGGCTGATTCCTCTTCATTTTTCAGGTTTTACTCAAACATGGTCTCCTTAGAGAGACTATCTTTGCAAGTATCAACCTATCCTAGGCATTTTCAATCAAACCATACTGTCACTGTCTCTCTTGCTGAAATGTTTTGTTTTATTTGTTTCCTTTTTAGTGTCTATCTCCATTTAAGAGAGTGAACTCTTCAAGAACAAGGACCTTATTTATGTGTCTTATTTGTCACTGGGTTCTCAGCATCTGGTGTAAAGCTTGATCCAGAGTAGGCACTAAATTTTTTTGAATGATAAATTCCAAAATAAATATTAATCAAATAATGTAGATACATTTATTTATTTTACTTATTTTTGTGATGCTGAAGCTTGAACTCAGAGCCTTGAGTATCTTAGGCAAGTCCTCTACCACTGAGCTATATCCCCAGCTCTCAAATGGACTTTTTGTTGTTGTTGTTGTTGTTGTTCAGTACTGGGGCTTGAACTCAGGGCCTTCACCTTGAACCACTCCACCAGTCCTTTTTGTGATGGGTATTTTCAAGATAGGGTCTCTCGAACTATTTGCATGGGCTGGCTTCGAACCACAATCCTCCTGATCTCTGCCTCCAGAGTAGCTAGGATTACAGGCATGAGCCACCAGCGCCCAGCTCAAATGGACTTCTTAAAAAGAAAGAATGAATAAAAATATTTTTGGAATGGGTAGATTTATTCTGTAATATATAATGAGGGGTGACTTAAAAACTTAGGCATGACTTAAAGAGTTATGAATTAGTCCCTAACAGTGTGTCATTGAGTTTGTCCTATCAGCAAATAGTGAAGACCTAGCATCTGCAGAGTACACTGTCTCTGTCCTTAGATTTGGGAGACCTGAGAGAGCAGTGGAACATGAGCCTCTGAGAAGGATGACATTAAAGGAGAAAGCTGTGTGTGTGTGTGTGTGTGTGTGTGTGTGTGTGTGTGTGTGTGTGTTGAGAGAAATTCAGGGCAGGGGTTATTAGCTTAAAAGATAACAACTTGCCTGAGTAATTTTGCCTACATTTCAGCTCTAGCAGAAACCATAGCTATTACTTCTTTAATACTGGGGTCAGTGCTATGTATAGGAGATTTTCAATAAATGTTTTTTGGAAGAATGAACAAATAAATTTATAAATCGTAAAGAAAGCCCAGGAAAGGTAAAGTCTTAAAATTACTGATCTCTGATGATATTGGAAGTGTCTAGAAACCAAATGAAAACCGATGCACATGAACTGAAAATTCCAAGGCAGAAATATGGCCGAATTAGAGACAAGTTACCCTAGCCTGAGAATTTGGGAGTAAGAGAATAATTTCTTCTTCTCCTGCTTCACGCCCCCAGAGTTGAATCAACCTCAGAGTTCCTGTTGCCCTCAGGAGAGGAATCCAAATACACAAATCAGGAAAAATTGGGAGAGGGGGGAGGAGATACCTCTGAAAGTTCAACAGAGAAAACATCCATCCTTGGGATATCTCTTTTTTTTTTTCTCAATCCAAATTAGATATGCTATAACATATCAACGTGCAAGAGAAAACTAATGATGGTGTCCTACACCAATGTGTTATCTGGTTGCAATAATATAGGACAGATACATCTGTGTCCACAATGTACTTCTGCTGTGGTCTATTTTAGGGAGCTTCTGGATTTGAATCTAAAAGTGATATCTGGAAAAGAGATAATAATTTGTGCTCACATAGCACTTTTCATCCAAAGGTCTCAAAGTGCTATACAAGGAAATAAGTATTATTATCCCAGATGCAGCAAGTCAGACAGAGGGTCTGCTGCCCTGTCATCAAATTGAGGAGTGGAAGTCACTGGATTTGGAACCCAGCCTTGAACTATAAATTATTGAATCATAGCCTTTCTTCATTGGGAGCTGGGGCTAACAATGATGAGATATTTTTTTCAATAAAGCAAAATTACAGGCTCTAATTTTAAGAATTTTTTAGCATGTGTCTAAAACACATGAAAATGAGTGCTTTGAAAACTGCTGACTTTTGGGCTACATGGCTACTTAAAATAAGAAAAGTGGTTATGATATTCAGACTAAGAATGGCTAAATGCCCTGGGCATTATTCTTAGTGGTGATATATATTATTTTAAGATTCACCACAAACTTAATGAGGTGGAACTGTTATCATTTTACCCATTTTATAGTTGAGGAAACCAAGAGAAATTAAGTAAGTAGGCCAAAATGTGAGTTAAACATTTTTAACTCACATTAAGTGGGAGATCTGGAGCTCAGATGTTTGACTGCATTGTCCTCACTGTTAAGTCAGTTGCTGTCTGTGCCAGGTACTGCATGAAGCATTCTGTATTCTTCACTTAATTGTCACAAACTCCTAACAGATAGATATACCTATCCCAACTTTGCTGCAGGGAGAAAAGTAAGGCCTAGAAAGGTAAAGTGACTTGTCCAAGCTCACATGCCAGCAGAGATGGAGCCAAGATTTTGAAAATAGAAGAGCCCTGGGCAAACAGTCAGGGTTTTATGGCAGTGTTTGCCACGAACTCGGCTGTATGACCTTGAGCCATCAATGAATTTCCATGGCCTCCATGTTTTCCTCTGTAAAAAGGAGGGCATTGGGCTGCATTGCTGCTGAAATCCTGCCCAGTGCTAAAATTCTGATGCTCAGTATGTTTTCTATTTAGTCCCTTGTTTGAAAATCCTTGGAGGAAAAGAAATTAACCACACAGAACCTGAAAGTGACTCTGGAAGCCAAATTTAGAAAACAGATCTCAAAAGAAGAAAAAGAGAAGTTTATAAAAATGTCTTTATTTAGAAAGCTAGACTGTCCTGCAGAGGGTTTGGCTTGATTTGTAAGACTCAGTGACCAGATGTAGGCCACACATTTCTCCCTATCTAGCCAGTTCTCCTGGATACAGTAAGTCCTGTAACCTGGGGCAGTGGTGCTTTCTGCCTGTTCAACTGGCCAAAGCTGGAAGAAGCTCATCTTGTGTGGGAGGGATCTGAGAGAAGCAGCCAGGCTTTTCCTGTGGGTGTTCTATCTTGAATTTGGAATGTCTATACCATTCTGTCTACTTCTGGTTTTGTTCTTAGTGGTTGTTCTATAGTGACACAGCCCTCCGCCTCCATAAACTAGCTTTTTTTCCCCTACAACCTCGTGGTGTGCCACGGTATAGTGAACAGAACTGGCTTCTACTGTTCGAAAGTATGAGCTTGAGTTTGTGATCAATTTTGGTACAAAAGCTCACTGTAGCTTTGTGGTCTTGGGAAAGTCACTTAAGTTCTTAGTGTCTCCATGTTTTTCCATCTTTTTGTAAAATGATGTTTATACTACTTGCTCTCCAGTGTTGTAAATTTCAGATCATGTGACATTTGTGGAAGTAGTTTGGAGAGATTAGAGACCTCTGAGATGACAATGAAAAGGGAGGCTTCCCACCCAGAAAGACCAGGTGGTAGGACACAAAGCAGATGCTTTGGTAATGAGTGGATAAGGCCTAAATTAGGGAACCAACTCTCCTATCATTTGGGCAAGTTATCAAACTTCTGCAAATCTTTTCAATTTGTAAAATGCAAAATTGTTGAGGTATGGAAATAATAAGCATGAAGCTTCAAACACAGAATCTACTATTAATAAGTGATGAGGCTGGCAGAGTGACTCAAGTGGTAGAGTGCCTGCCTTGCAAGAGTGAGGCCCTGAGTTCAAACCCCAGTACTGCCAAAAAATGTAATGATGGATATCGTTATTTTTATTATCAATTACTGAATTATGATGAAGAGTTAGTAGGCTTTGAATACCAGGTTTTATTTTCTAAGACATGTATGCTAATTCACTTTGAACTCCAGGAAAAGGCCAGTATGGAATTGGACTGTCCTTGGACACCAAGTACTCTGCTCTTCTACACTAAACAGCAGAGGCTAATTCTGGAAGTATATCTGCAAACATCATGTCACACCTTGAGGAAAGTTGGACAGGCTTCCCTTTAAACAGCTGTCTTCCCTGTAGACATCGCAGGAATTCTAGCAGACTGTTGGGACCTCAAAACTTACCTTTGCATTCTAAGGTTCTCTAAACAGGATATAATTATAGGGAAATAATTCTCAATACTTTTTAGCAGAAGAATATCATTTTAAGGTAAAAAAAATTCAGAGAATTCCATATAATAATTGTTCTAGTTTAAGTATTGAGAAAAGCCTGAAAAAAATTCAATAGCAGTAAAAAATTCAAGGGTCCCCACTTTCATTTTTTGTAAAAGGTAGTACATGAACTTGATAGAAAATTCACAAGGTACAAAAGAGAATATCATGAAATTATTCTTTCACCTCATCCCTCAGTCACACATTGCCTTTCCCCAGAGCCAACTATTATTTAGATTTCTGCTGTGTTCTTTCAAAAGTAATTTATATGCTGTAAACATTTACATATTTATCCTTTTTTTTAGCAAGACAAAACTGGTAGCATGTCTTACTACTCTCTTTCAACTGTTTTCTTTTCACTTAACAATGTCTATACTTTAAAATGAACATGTTTAGAAAAGTTTTTTTTTTCCCATGATGAGGATGAAACCCAGGCTCTTGTGCACATTAGGCAAATGGTCTACCACTGAGCTACACCCCTAGCTCTGGAAATGTGGTTTTTTTTTTTTTTTTTTCATCACGTATCTACAGTTGAAAACTTTTTTTCTTCTTTTATGTGGTGCTGGGGATCAAATCCAGAGCCTTATGTATGATAGGCAAATGCTCCCCCACTGAGCACATCCCGAGCATTGTTTAATATACAGAAAATCCTAGTGTGCAATAACTACATACTGCTTAGAGAGCCTCAGCTCTTTGGTTGGGAACCACTGGTATAAATCAGCTGTCAACCAAGGCAGCATTAATTTGGGCCCCTACGCTGTGCCAGGCATTGTTCTAAGCACATTATACATTTTATCTCATATGAGCCACATCCTTCTCATTCTTCTAGTCTCACTTTAAATGTTATCTCCTTAAAGAAGTCTTCCTTTATCCAGGCTGACCTCTCCTCTCCCCTTTCCATTATTTTCTATCTTTCATCCAGAATCATTTCCTTCAGAATATTCATCACTACAAGCAATAAGTTACCTATTTGTCTACTTGTTTACTATTGTTTCCCCAGCTAGAGTAGAAGCTTCGAGAGCTAGGACAGTGTCAGTATGGATCCCTGCAGTACAACCAGTAACAAGTACAGCATAGTCCCTTGGTGCTTGACATAAAAGCCATGAGCTGAGTAATTATTGAATAAGTGCATAATGAGCAAAACCCAGCTGTATGAAGCAAATCCTATTATTTTCTCTATTATTCGAATAAAGAAACAAGGCCTGGAAAGTGAGATGAACTCATCCCAAAGTTAGTAAGTTACAAAATTGGTTGAAAACCAAGCTCTGCTTGACTCCAGAGCACAAGCTCTTCACTTTTCTGGCTTCAGACATAGAAGATTGAGTATAGTCTTGACTGTGTGTGGCCTTAGTCCCTTTCCGCTCTGAGACCTTCTTTTTCATTGAAAAATGAGAGACAGAGTTAGCCATCTTCCTTATAGCAATGTTTTGTGATTTATAAGATCTATGATCTATGAAAATGAAAGGAGTCACGGAAGAATCCTTTCAAGATTGGCTTGATACCTTTAATACTAATCTTCAGTTCACTTCTTCCTTTCTTCCTGCCTTCACTGAAGCTTTGCTGATCTTATTCTATAGCGGACACTGTGTTACATGTAATTAGGATCCAAAGACTCTTAGAATGTAGTCCTTGACATAAAGATGCCTGGTCTGATGGGAGATGCAGATCCACTAACAGCTGCTTAAAGTACTACAGAAATCAATGCCATAATAGTAATATATGTGAGGCACATGGTAACACAGACAAGGATGGGATTAATTCCATCGTGTATGCCCATGGTGATGGGAACGGTGGTAGATATGCAGGAAGGTCTGGGGATGAGATATAATGCTGAGCTTGTCCATGGGGAAAGAATAATTTTCCAGGAAGACAAGGTATAGATGAGGCTTCCTGGACACCAGACATTACATGCAGAAGCACACCAAGAAACAGCACAACGTGTTAAAGATTGCTAGGATAAGAGGTTAGCTCTCAGAATATGAGGCTAGAAGAACCTCAATAAAGAGTTTCAACTTCAATCCTGAGAGCGGTACTGTGGCCGCATCATTTTACTGTATTTCTAGAAAGATCACTGTAGCAGTAGCAGGCCTGGAGGACTGGAGAGTAGGCAAGGAGGCAAAAAGCGTGGATACTAAGCCTGACGCTGGTGGCTCACACCTGTAATCTTAGCTACTCAGGAGGCAGAGATCAGGAGGATCACGGTTCGAAGCCAGCCAGGGCAAATAGTTTGCAAGACCCTATCTTGATAAAATCCTTCACAAAAAAAGGATGGTGGAGTGACTCAAGGTGTAGGCCCTGAGTTCGAGCCCCAGAACCACAAAAAAAAAGTTTGGATACAATTAGGAAGATTTGTTGTTGTCCAAGTGACAGACAATGAGGACTTGGACTTTGTGATTGATTGGATGAGGGAAGGTAAGAGCTGAAACTAAGTGACATATTGGAATAGATTGGGTGGCCCAGTAAAAAATGGTGTCATTAATAATTATAGGGAATTCAGAGTTGGTGGGAGAAACAATGCTGTTGGCTTTGGATATGTAGTTTGAGGTGTCTTTTAGACAGCCAGGAGAAAAGAGCTAACTCCTTCCTTCCTTTCCCAGATAGCAATCCTGAGCCTAAGTCAGATATCCTTGGGCCAGTTTCCTGTGGGGTCTGGTCAGGAAAAAAATTCTCAAAGATCTCGGCTAGCATGCCTGAGCTTGACATCCTTCAAAGATAAAAGCTGGATATTAACTTACTGGACCCTCATTGATAGAGGAATGGATTATGGATATCTATCTATCTATCTATCTATCTATCTATCATCATTTAGATCAGACATTGGCTCCAGTGGAGCAAACTCTTCTGCCTCTTACAAACACCAGATTTTTTTTTTTGTAAAGAAATCATTTCTATGGAGTAATCTCTGACCCTGACAGGATGACTCCCAACTGGCTCTCAAGAGGCTCTCCACCTCCCTTAGGGAGCTGATTTTTAAAAGAAAATGTGTAACGTGCAGTCTCACTCCCCGCACCCCCCACTACTGTAGAAAGCCTGGAATTTGGAGGACTGGAACCTCTCTCAAACACCACCTCAGATTAAGTGTCCTCAACGCTCAGACAAGATTCCTTGTAACATCAATCCTTTACAAAATGACAGGGCTGGGATCCTTCTTCACCTCAACTCGAATATCCAGCGCTCACCAAGCTGTGGCAGGACCAAGCACGTGGGTTCATTGCTGGGGGTGGGGGGACCTCGTTTCCAGGGTCCTGCTAAGCAAGGGGGGCAGCGCAGGAGAGAAGACGCTGAAGCGTCATCCTGGCCTTGGCAACCTCCCTGGTACCTACAGCAGATGGCCGGAGGCGGGGGCACGCAGAGTGTCCCACTCCCACGTTCTTGGGAAGCGGTCAGAAGCCTCTGTCTCTTGTCCACCCTCTCCTCACTCACTACCCCCACTGTCATGCCGCGGATAAATCCCAAGAGCAAAGGGTGGCACAATTCCTCCTGCGCCCCTGCGGGCTGAAGGCGGGCACTAAAGCAGTGCAGTGCCAAGCTTCCCCTGCAGAAGCCACGCTCCCCACTCGGTCCCGGGGTAGAGGGGGCGCGAGAGAGCAAGTGGGCGGGCGTCCCATCCTCCGCATCCTCCTCCAAGAACTGGCGCGCAGGGAGGGAGCGCTGCGCTGCGCCGCGCTGCGCATCGCGGCCCACTTGCCGCCTGCCCCCTGCCCTAGCTGGGCCACCTCCCCGGGCTGCCGGTGGAGGGCTACAAGGCGCTAACGTTACGCTGTTTCCGGTTTTCCAGCGGGCTCTGTTTCCCCTCCCAAGGCGGCGGCGGCTGAGCGGCGGAGCCCCCCAAATGGCCTGGCCAGATGCGGCAGGTTTGCTGCTCAGCGCTGCCGCCGCCGCCACTGGAGAAGGCTCGGTGCAGCAGCTACAGCGACAGCAGCAGCAGCAGAAGCAGCAGCAGCAGCAGCAGCAGCAGCGAGAGGAGCAGCAGCAGCAGCAGCAGCAAGAGCGGCAGCAGCGGCAGGAGCAGCAGCAACAGCAGCACCTCCCGTCCCGCTGCGCCCCCAAAGCCGCGGCCGCAGCAACAGCCGCAGCCCCGCAGCCCCGCAGCCCGGAGAGCCGCCGCCCGCTCGCGAGCCGCAGCCGCCGGCGGCATGAGGCGCGACCCGGCCCCCGGCTTCTCTATGCTGCTCTTCGGCGTGTCGCTCGCCTGCTACTCGCCCAGCCTCAAGTCGGTGCAGGACCAGGCGTACAAGGCACCCGTGGTGGTGGAGGGCAAGGTACAGGCGCTGGCCCCAGCTGGAGGCTCCGGCTCCAACAGCACCCGCGAGCCGCCTGCCTCGGGTCGGGTGGCGCTGGTGAAGGTGCTGGACAAGTGGCCGCTCCGGAGCGGGGGGCTGCAGCGCGAGCAGGTGATCAGCGTGGGCTCCTGTGCGCCGCTCGAAAGGAACCAGCGCTACATCTTTTTCTTGGAGCCCACGGAGCAGCCCTTAGTCTTTAAGACGGCCTTTGCCCCCCTCGGGACCAACGGCAAAAACCTCAAGAAAGAGGTGGGCAAGATCCTGTGCACTGATTGCGGTGAGTTGCCCCCTCCCTCTGCTGGAGAACGGGTGGGGGGAGGGGAGAGGTGCTGGAGAATGGGGGTGGGGCGGAGAAGTGCTGCAGGTGCCCAGGCCTGGCAGCGTCCGGCCGCTGGGGGCGGGGGCGGGCGCCCCTAGACAGGGCGCCTGGCACGGGTGGGCGAGAGGGTTAGGTTGAGGAGAAGGAGAATTAGGCTCAAAGTGTGCCAGGGGCGGGGGACGGGGCGGGGGGGAGGCGCCGGCCTGTGCCAGCAGGGATCTGCGGCTGATGTATGGCATGTGGGGCTGGAACGCTGCCATCGCAGCCCAGTAGCGGAAGGAAAAACGGAGAGGTCCGTCCGGTGCTGGCCTGAGGCTCAGTGAGTCAGGAGTGACCCTCGGAGGCCTTGCCCGCGCTACTCCCTAGAGCCTGCCTTGCCCAGGATGGCAGGGTCTGCAGGAGCAGCTGGGCAGGCTCCCAGGCTGTGAAGGCCTCCGCTGTGAAGTTCTCCTAGGGAATGATCGCCCCCGCCCCCTCCTTCCTCTCCGGGGCTCGCTGCTCTGCTATCCACACCGCTGGCGCAGGCAGAGTTGGACTTTTTCTGCTACTATTTTCTGTCCTCCATGTGGCTCCGTTTTTCTTTCTTTCTTTCTTTTCTCTCCTCCCCACCCCCCCCCCCTTCCCTCATCGTGATCGCCTGTCTTTGCAAAGCGGGTAGCACAGCCTTCTCTTAACCTCCAGGACTAAAGAATAGACACCTCTTTTAGCAGTTTCTGGAGGATCTTACTAGGTCTTTTGATTATGATGGAGGTGATGATGATGAAATAGAATAACTTACTTCTTCTGAATGCTGTAAGTTCAGCTCTGACATCTTCCTGGCAGGGTGTTTCAACCGCATCTATCTTCACGATGTTGGGTGCTGCCCAGGAATGCAGGTGATTGGAAACGAACAAAGATCTGGGCAGCCAGGAATGGAGGCCCCCTCCCCATGTCAGAAGTGAAAGAAATGCCAGTATAAGAGCTTTTGCTTCTTGTTCCTGAATCCAGTACTTATTTCTCAGATATTTTTAACTGAATTGTCCATTAACTGGAGTATTCTGGGTTAGCCTATCTTGTGCTTACTCATTTTGGGGTTTCATTTTGTCCCAGTTCTGGAGGGTGTAATTACTGAATTGTGATAGTTGTCCTGGACTCTCATAGAAACTGGTGTATTTACCAATTTGCCAACGGAATTTAGATATTATAGCTAGGCTTGAGCAGTAAAATATGAGCAGCTCATTGGAAGTTTTTTGCTACCCTCATCTTTGTAAATCAATGCCTTTGACTTTTGGAAGCTTCTCTCCCTCCACTCCTTCAAGAGGCAAATTTTAGGAGTTTAGGGAGTATATGTAGGCACCATGTTAAACTGTGACCCCCTTAATGAGAAGAATCTTGGCTCTTAGGAGGGAAAAAACTTGGGGGATAATAATAGTTTATGGCTATGACATTATTCTAAGGAATATTGTTGACTGTTTCTTAATGTTGGGTTTATGCTCTAAAATGTTTTATGATGACAAGTTGAGAGCAGTTAAGAATTTCTAATTTTTTATTCTATTAAGTATTTTATCTGAGATCCCTTGGGGGAGCTGGGGAGCTGTATTGTGCAGTGGGAAATAGATAGTAAAAACATTTATTGAACCTTGTCCAAGGGCAGCTTCTGTTTTGGTTGTTGGTGAATTTTTCCTGAGTATGCACAGTGCACATCTCCACACGATCCCTACTAGTGGCCACTGAGTATTTGATAGTCATTGTCAGACAATTCCAAACAATAATGGGCTTTTTTGCCCCTTGTCACTCTCCTTTCTCCTTCTTCCAACACAATATGCCTTACCAATTGTACCTTGTTTGTTTGTGAAAATTTATAATAGTTTAACAGTTGAATGCAGAGATCATGAAAGATTTGAGGCCCAGAAACAGTCTGCTTTTAGGTTATGGTGATCTCATATTATTTATGTATATTGTAATTCTCAAAAAGGTAAATTTAGGATTGCAATTACTGGTAAAGGGAAGGTCCTCACACATCATAAATTACCCAGTAGCAGAAATGTGTATGGCAGTAACTATGTTAGGATGCAAAAAAAGATTGCTTTGAATTGATAGGTGACAGTCTGGGGACCTTTACATAAGGGGACTGAAAATCAAAGGACATTTTTGTGAGAGGAGACTTGTGGAATTGGTAACAATATGAGAGAAAAATATAAACTGCATTTTCTTATTTTCTACTATTTGGTTAAAGGAAAGATGTATAGTAGTGATATATTAAATAAGGAAACAAAAGTCATCCTAACTAACCACACCACCTTCCTTGTGCTCAGCAGGAAATAGTGAACAAATTCATTTTCTGTTTTCTGTTTTAAAGAAACCCCTTTGGGCCACAGGGTCATTGGGAACATTTTCTCCTTGGAGCAGATTTCCCCATTGCAAAATAGGGAAGCTGGCACTTGGAAACTGTCATTGTGGCCGTTATATTGAGCAACTGAAGTTGAATCGTTACTCTGTGTAGCCAATTTGAGCTCCATGTGTGTCTGGGCTCTAGAGGTGTGGCTCCTAGGGAAGAATTCTAGAAAGCTGTATTTGGGAGACAGGACTTGGGGATGAGGTACTATCTGGAGGGATATATTGTGTGTAAGAGTCGGCACATGCCTCCATATCATCACTGCAGGGCTGAGATGCATTCCTACTAAAAGGTCCTCAGAAATGGCTCATTTCATCTGAGAAATGTTACCTTGGTGGTAGGGAGTGGTAGATAGAGGACTTGCTGGAATAGTAATACCGACCACAGGGGCATTTTTAATGTGTATCATATAACCAAATCTACTACCTCTGGTGGCAAAGAGTTGAGTAAAATCTTTGCATTTCTAAGAAGATTGCATACATAGAGATGTTTCTTCAGAAAGGAGAGGAAAAAAAGAGTTAGAAAGGCCTTGCAGGGATTAGCAACTCTGCCATGCTATAAAAGCATCCTGTTCTACAAATAGTTCTGCATTTAAAAAAAAAATGGTTGCATATATTTTGGTCTAATTACACCCTATCTTGTTGCTTTCTTGTACACATGTTTTTAAGCTGTTCCCTTATTGAATAGATGCAGTAGTTAGCATTAAAAAAAAAAGTACATTTCTTCCTTTGGGACTTTCTGATTAGCAGTTTTCCAGTGTAAAGTGCACTTTGTTGTTAAGCATGGTCAAAGTGTATTCCTTGGGGACATTCCATTCTTTAGAATAGTTTTAAATTAATTTGGCACCCAGATTCACATATTAGAGAAATGTGGTTCACAAAATTCAGTATAGCAAAAGCTACTGTATATTTTGAAAATGCTGTTTATTTAAAGACTCCCCCCATCCAGCCAGCTGGAAACCCAGCTGTGCTACAGCTTGAAGATGGGAAAGTGAAACTACATTAGAAACTGACCAGTCCTAATGGTAAGGACAAGGCTTGGTTATAGATTTAGGGCTGAATTGCCACCCTAATTTCTTTCTTGTTGGTGGGACTGGGTTTTGAGCTCAGAGCAGGTACTCTAGTGCTTGAGCCACACCTCCAGTCCATTTTGCCCTGGTTATTTTGGAGATGGGAATCTCATGAACTGTTTGCCTGGGCTGGCCTTGGAACCACGATTCTCCCAAGCTCAGTCTCTCAAGTAGCTAGGATTATAGGTGTGAGCCACTGCCTGTCATCATTTCTTCTAGTGGCTGTTTTCCTCTACAGTTTGCAATTTTGGGGGGCAGAAACAATATCTTATCATTGAGGTCTTTTTTGTTCCCACCCTCAGTGTTTGGTGCCTTGCCTGGTTTACCAAAGGACTCTCCCTAAAGTGTCTTTTGAATGAATGAAGTCAGGTGATGTTCAAAAAGGAAGCCTCCAGATTCACGCTGAAACAATCTTAACTCTGAGCCATGACTCAAAGTCCTGTGCTAAAAAGCGGAGTTTAATGGTAGCTTTTACCTATCATTATGGGAACCTTTTTCCAAAGGAGTCCTTATCACCTGGGATACTTAACTACAATATGCTTAATCATTGTGCTGATTAGTGTTAATGGGATTTGAACAGTGGGGGATAAAGGTCTCCCTGAAGAAGATCTGCTTTGGGGAGATGGATGGGAGGGGGGTGGATTACCACTTTCCCACTCCTAAATTTAAACAAAAATAAAACAACTATTAGTTTGAATTAACAAATGGTTTGAGATGTAGGGAGTGACTGTCTTCCTCTTGGTCCCCAGTAAAAGCCAATGTGGTCCCTCCTTACCATCCTCTATTATCTAGGACATTCTAATTTTATTTCCCAATAGCAGTTTATTTTTCAAATCAAGTTGCATTTATATTTTTGTGTATGTAACACATTTGTACAACTCAAAATTTAGAAAGCATGTAAGAACGTATGGTGAAAAATCTACCTCTTACCTGGTACTTCCTCAGCTACTCAGCTCTAAGACAATTGTAAAATAACGTATTCTCAAAATACATATTTATCTAAAAACAAAATTATTTTTAAGGGCAGTTTTGTATTTTTCTTTTAACAGATGGAAAATGTTAATTTTCCCATAAAGCCAATTTTAGGGTAAATTCTTCCCAGGTGATACCAAGAAATTAACTACCTAGCTCTTGTTATATCTGAGTCCTTTTCTATCTCAAGGTCTCTAGCTGAAGAATGTTCCTTTCCACTTAACCCGTACCCTATTCACAAATATAATCTTAGGCCAGGAATGAAAATAGAATTTATTTTTTGAGACACTTTGCCATTAAGTCGTTTTCCATGACAATGAATTTTGTGTCTTCATTGGGATGGTCAAAGGAGGGTCCAAAGGTTTGTTACGAAGACTTAGGGCTGTTCTGCAAATCTTCTGACTCATGAACTTGGTAATCTTACAGCAGCATCCATGAGGGAAATCACAAGATTCCAGGATGGAAAGAGAAAACTCCACAGTGCGTAATTGCTTAGATTTTAATTTAGAAACCGAAGATCCCAGTTGACAATGAAGAGTTTGATTTTGACCATATTCAGACTCTGTTGGTCTGATTCCAGGGACTTAACCATCTGAAAACTGTTCTGAAGTGCAGTTAAGGTAACTGATTAGAATGTAGTGTTTAAATTTCAAAGGATCAGGGAATTGCCATTTGAATAAGTAGGAAAAAGTAAATATGCAAATATCTAAACAGCAGGGAATCTTAACCTTCTAAATCCTTTTGGCTTAGTGGCATTTGGTAATTCTGAATATTGATTTGAGAAAGGAATGGTGATGTCAATATCAGTGACGCACTCCCCCCCTTTAATAATTTGCTCTTGAGTCTTTCTTTTCAAAGCTGGCAGTGTTGTTAGTATAATTTGTACTAAAGCTTAAAAAAAAAAATCCTTCTTCTACTCCCAGTTTCTCTCTCTCTCTCTCTCTCTCTCTCTGCCGATACTGGAGTTTTGAGCACTTGCTAGGCAGGTGCTTTACCACTTGAGTCATGCCTCCAGCCCAGGGATGGATTTTTGTCTTACTTGATTCTAAAGAATTAAACCTCTCCTCTCACTTATTTTTTGGAATCTGTACAGAGAAATAAATCTGGTTTATGAATTTCAAGGGATGACATAGGGAACTCTGTAGAAAATTGGAGAAAGTAGATGGAATTGACCATGGAAGTGCTAAATTATGACAAGTTTGAAAACCAGTGACTGTCTTAGGTGAAATTAAAGTGGACTGTAACTTATAATCACATATACATTGCTGGGCTAGAGTGCCATGCAACACTGTAAGAACTTAAGCAAAAACATGGTGGATGATTGAATGGCATTGGGATATCATGAAGAGTACATGTTATACCCAAGCAAGAGCTGGGAAGCTTTTGCCCATCTGTGATCAAAAGACAAATTGAAATCAATTGCTGCTAATCAGCTGTGATGCTTTTGATAATTAAGAAATGAGGTTAAGTTCAAGAGCCTTCTTTCCCTGGCTAGTTGCTGCAGGGAGAGTGTGGTATGGGAGCTCTCTTCTATGGTCACATTCCCTTACTACTTTGTACATGCACTGAGAGACAGATAGCCTCTCCAGGGACCTCTGGGACAGAGTCCCAGCATCTCCAAAATCTGTAGCTCTCCTTTTGCCTCTGCTCAGGACCTGATTGTGTGCTAGCCTCCAGAGGTGAGTGGAAAGTGGTTAAAATTTCATTTCCCCTTGCAGATTTTTCCAGAGTGGCAGAGGCAGGTATCCTACAGGGTTTCTATATCTACTAGCAACACAGATCCCTCCCAAGATGTGATGGTCAGGTTACTTTCTCTCTCCAGAAACAGAATCCCTTATGATTTTCTTTATCATTCACAAATTCCCTGCTCTGTACTGAGCATGTTGCTCTCCCCCCACTTTCCTTCCTGGTCTGTTTTATGAAGACTGAGGATCTGTCTTTGTCCATTAGACTGGGATATTTTTCTTGGTCTTGACCTTAATACTGGCCAGATGAACTAACATTCCTTAGAAGTGAATGAAAGGAAGGTTATACATGGCCACATACGTGGCCCAACCCATGCAAAAGTCAGGACATAATTAATTTACTGTGATAGCAATGTGACATGGTATCCCAAAGGTTCTATTATTTTTAAAGCTTTCTTTTAATTCTACCTTTTAGATGTTTACTTCAACAAATATTTGATTATGTGCTTTTGGGGAGTTGTGTCAGACATAGTCTCTGTTATCAATGAGTTTGAAATTTAAAAGTACAGAGATGTAACAGTAATTTAGACTATGCTAAATACTATGAGATAGATATGCCAGCAGAGGAGGAAAAGAATCATCAAGGAAGGAAAGATTATGTCTTGTTAGAGGATTAAAGAAAGTTTCTTAGAGAAGTTGTGTGAGATGAGATGCGATTCCAATAGTCAGAGATAGATGAGGTAAGAGTGGCTTGGGGATAAAGAGAGATGAACCAATAGCTTAAACCAATTCCACGCAGAGAAAGCAGCGTTCTTGATAGTAGAGAGGTATATTTATGGTTGACAAAATAACAAGAAACGGAAAAATGGATAAGGAGCCTAGAGAGGTAGATTAGGGTGATATTTTCACCAGTCTTTAATGCTAAGCTAATGAGTTTACTCTTAATTATGTAAGTAGTAGTTAAGTCTTAGGTTAAAAGCACAAGCTTGGCAATGTAGTTATCCATGAATGGGTCTTGAAAATATTTTGTTAATTTTTTGGTGGGGGACAATGAACTCAGGCTTTGTGCTTGCTACACAGGCACTCTACTGCTTGAGCCATGCCTCCAGTCCCATATTTTGTTGAATTTATCCTTAAATGTTTCATGTTGTTTGGATGCTATTATAATGGTATTATTAATTTAATTCTCCAGTTATTCATTGCCGATATGGTTGTCCCTCAGTTTCTAAGGGGAGAGTGGTTTCAGGACCCACTGTGGATACCAAAATCCTTGGTTGTTGAAACCTCTTACATAAAATGGCATAGTTTTGCATTAGTTGCATATAACCTACATATATCCTCCCTTAAACTTTAAATCATCTCCAGATGTTTACAATAACACATACAATGTAAATGCTATTTAAATAGTCATTGTACTATTTTGTGTAGGGAATAATGACAAGAAAAAAAATCCTATACATGTTCATCACAGAAGTAACTATGCCTGACTACTTAGTACATAATTCTTGGATGTGGAACTCACAGATGTGGAGGACTGACAATACAGAAAAGCAGTTTTTGTGTGTGTGTGCTGCTGGGGATCAAACCCAGGGCCTGTGCATGCTAGGCAAGTGCTTTACTGCTGAGCTACACCCCAGCTCTTCTGGGTTTTTTTGTTGTTGTTATTGTTGTTGTTGACGTTGTATCCTGTGACCTTAATAAATTCACTTATTCTAGTAATTTTTTTCAATTTTTTGGTAAATTCTTTGGGACTTTCTGTGTACATGATTATGTTGTCAGTGAAAAAAAAAGTTTACTTTTTCCTTTCCCTTTACCATTTATTTATTTCTCTTGCCTTATTGCTCTGGCTAGGACTGCCAGGCGCAATGTCATACAGGAGGGGTGAAAGCAGACATCCTTGTTCCAGTCATAGAGAAAGGTGTTCAGACTTTCACTGTAACAATGATGTTAGCTTAATTTTTTTCAAAAAATGCCTTTCCTATAAAAAAAAAAGTATCTGCTAAGTACGATATAATGTCTAAGAGCTTGGGTTCTATAGTCAAATGGACCTAGGTTTGGAAATAATCTTTTGCATTTTCCAGATGGGTAATTCTGTGTCTTAGTTCCTATAAAATGGGGGTGGAGGTAGCACTTAGTAGGATTGCTATGTATTAAATGTAAAATGATGAACATATTACTTGCTCGGTAAATGTTTATAATTGACAAAAATCTTACTTAGACCAGTGTGAGTAGGAAGACTAGGTAAATGAAAATTTCAAGTTCTAGAAATAGACTGGGGGCAGAAACAACTGTACTTTTCACCCTGATGTTCTTGCTGATCTCAACTTAGGAGCTATCTGGGTTGATAAGGATAGTGGTGAAAGGAAAATGGGTTCTATGTATAGTCTCATCATAGGATAGCCCATGTGAGCTCCGGGTATGAATGCTGGTCCTATGAAGTCCTAAGTAGCCTACCAAAGTTCATGTGCCCATGAATGTGTGCTGGTCATTTTTTTGTTTTAGAAGTCTGTAGTAGATACTGTTTTTCTCTGTTTCACTAAAACCAAGGACCATACCCTTCAGTGTCTCTTAAAAACTCATCATGCTTGTGGGGTAGATCAACTTTTGCAGTCCTGCCAGCCCTCCCTGGGCTTTGACTTCTGCAGGTCTTAGTTTACATTTTCCAGCTGTCAGGAGGAGTTGCTAAAAGCCCCTGGAACATGGCTGAAAGCTTCTTTGTTTAAAAAAAAAATGTCCCTGACTCACTCTGATTTGATTTGGGGATAAGTTCACACTGAATCATTCACACTCTGTCTTTCCTCACTTCTGTACTGAGTTGAGATGGATCTGGTAGTTGCCCATTGTCAGAGGGGTAAGAGAGGTTGTCATGTAATGTGGGGCATTTTTGGAGTTTGTAGGTTTTATTTATATTTTAATTAATTTGTTATTTGATGTGTGGAATCTCATGGAAGTATAAAATTTTGATCCTGAAATGCTTATAGGACAAAGACTCCTTGCTTTGGGTTCTTCTTTTTTGTTTGTTGAGTATTTTTAACCCACAGGTCCTTGGCTGGCCACAGATCCCCTGACCTCAAGAGGTTCTGTTTATTTTTTCTTATTCTTAGAGTCTTACTACTTGTGGTCTGTATCATTTATAGGGCACATCCATAAAGCTATACATTGCTAATTAGCCTTTATGTTAGTATCTTCTCTCCTTTACCTGATTGTAAGATGTTTTGGGACAATAACTTAAAATACGGTAAGTAAATATTTGATTGCTAATTATTGCCAAGTAAAAAGGCAGTAGTAAGCCCTTTTGCTTTTTGTACTGACCCCTTTTGTCCTAGACAAGTTTCAAAATCCCTTAAATGATAACTCAGGCTAAGGGGCTAGAAGAACCATGGGAAATATCTTCAAATATTTTGATAAGAACAGAATTTTCCTTCTCAGTCATATTTCATTTTATTTTTATTTTTGATTGTTCATGCTTTCTTTATTTTCTTGCAAGTAACTCTCTTTTCCCAAGTTTTAGAATTATCTCTTGGTAGTTTTACTCACATATGTCAGTATTTTGGATTGTGTTTCCTTTCTGTGTTTGGATTAGCTGGCATTCTGAAAATTTTACCAGTTTCACTTGCTACCTGAGTTTTTAGGCGATTTGCATTCTGATCTCTCACAGGAGTGTCCTGTTGAACTCTGTTCATCTGATCTGTTCAGGCTTCATGGTGAATACCTTAAGATGTAAGTGGTATAACCAAGAGCCATTTCTGTAGTAAGCTGAGATTATAATTCAGAGTAGCTGTGCCTTTTTGCCTCATAGACAGCTTGGGGTCTTCTAGAAGCAGTACAGTTTTTAGATGATGGAATGATGAAAACCCAGTGTTTCTTCCTAATGGCTCTACTTTGGCATGATTATTCTTTCACCATTTCCTTGAAATGAGATATTTTCTTCTTTTCTGCTTGACCAAAGTATTGAGTAGGGTCTGGGGGTTGTGGCGTCTCCAGAGGGTGCTCTCTTCTATTCCTGAGGACCACTAGTCTTGACTTTGCAGGAGGCTTTGGCTTTCAACCTCCTTGAGTCCCTTCCACTGGTGCTGTGACCACAGGTATAATCTGAATGCAGCACTATATACACTTGCTTAGACTGGTAATGAGTTACTCAAGCACCGCTTAATTGATGACTCTCTTCTGGATAACTTTGTGTGGCTTTAGATAGGACAGGAGGTTTTATTGACCGTCAGGATAGAATAGGTGGGTTAAATAGCTGGTCCATCCTGCCTGAATCTGCCACTGAGTGAGAAAAAACAGCAAGGCTTGTATCCAGTGCAACTTTCCCAGCATTTTTGTTGGTTGATTTGATTTCAGGGGAAAATTAATGAAAAGAAGAATTTTTAAAAAGGAAAGAAAGGGTATCAGACCACGTGATCCATTTGTCACAGAGTGAAACCAAGGCCTGTAAGGGAAGAGTTTTTCTCAAAGGTCCCTGGGACTTCCCAAGGCAGCCTGTCTGACTGTTGCTCTTAGTTGTTTTCTTTTTTCACAGTCTCTTCACGTGTGTTTTGCTTCTGAAACACTCTTATCTGAGACTTTACTTGTCCCTCCTCACTTCACCTTGCTCTCCACCTTCCTGCTCAGGCTGCTGACTTACTTACTTTTATCATAAATGCAACAGCCATTCCTCAGCCTCTACTGCCCAGAATCAGAAAAGTTTCCAGAAACTTCTAGTATAAAATTCCCAATCCTTCCTTGGACGTTAGATATGATAGACCCAGTGGAATCAAGGCCTGGGATAGGATAGAGTAGAATCATTGCCCACAGATTTGGCTACATTTCTCTCAGGTTAGATTCTTTTGGAAAACACATGAGATTTTTCCAAGAAGACCTCTCCCATACTTCCATGTGTCATTCTCCAAAAAGGCTAGTGACATTCATTGGCGTCTTAGTAACAGGTACATTAAGTTGTCTTGGCCAAGTACTAACAGTGATTCCCTTCCAGAGGCACCTCCAGAGCTCAGTCCAGCTGTTTTGGCCAATACTGAGAAGACCCTAAGACGTGGAGCTGGGTAGTGTTGTTACCCTATGGGCAGAATGAGACATTGACATTTCTGAGAGAAAACCCTTGCCGCTGGGAAAGAATGGGATCTGTTGGTTGGAGGAGGCACATGGGTGGCTCCTAATGGGGAGGGTGCTTGCTATCTTCATTCTTGCTATGTAAATTTTATCTGAGTAGGTTTCCAATATGCGTGGTATGCACTCAGCTAACAGAGAGGGCAAGTGGGAGCTGAAGCAGAGTTAGGTGCCCTTGGGAGGACTGTTTCCAACTCTGCCAGCTTCACCCCTACTTCTACTTTTGTTCCCACACAGTGTGGCCTCTGTGCTTCTTCTGGGTGATGATGCAGCCCCTGGGCCTCTGCAGATGGTCTTCCTTAGGCCTAGCGCTTGTACAGAAGTAAAAGTTACAGGCATTGGGTTTAGATTAGTTCTGTAAAGGGATCATTTAAAACTTGAGTGCATGCTAGAGAGCTGTGTCTAAAAGAAAACATCAAGTTGGCAAAAAGTTCCAGTAGATTTGATGGTCTTCACCAGGCCAAAGTCATGAATCATGTATATTTTTTAAGTATGTGTAAGAGTCTTTTTTTTTTTATCTCTGAAGTTAAATAATAGCCTAATCATTCCAGAATAGAGGTGAGTGTTGTCACTGTAAGAGGAACAATAGAAAGGGAATAGGGTTCCTCTGTCCTCGGGACTCCAGAGAGCAATCCAGTGGGCCTCACTCCCCATTCCATGGTTCAAAGATTACTATCTTGGAGTTTATTACTAACAATGTGAGTTTGGGGGAGGGGCTCATGCCGGCTTGTGGTTGGACCTGGTCACCCTTAGAGGTTCAGGCTAGTCTGTGGGTCCTGCCATGAGTTCCTTCAGCAATATTGTAGATATGTTTGGTTTTTCCGATGTGCACCTCCCAGGCTTCTTTTCCCTTTTGGATGGATCATTCCATCCATAGGCTGTGCTTCCTTTGGCCACCCTGTAAAGGGTTCAGTTCCTGAGGGGTTGAACTTGATTCTCCTCTCAATTTATGTAGGCTTTTTAAAATGATTTTTATTAGTACATAATAGTTGTACTGGGGGATATATTATGCTATTTATTAGGTGCTCACAATATATCTTGGTGGGTTCTGTAGGCTTTTTTAAAGACTTCACCTAGAGGATAGGTAAGACACTTAAAAAATTAGCTAGCATTTGTTGCCCTTAATGCAGAGAAACTAAAGCAGATACCTTAAAGCAACTGAGGCCAATAGGAAAAGGGGACCAGGAACTAGAGAAAAGGTGAGATCAAAAAGAATTAACCTAGAAGGTAACACCCACGCACAGGAAATCGATGTGAGTCAATGCCCTGTACAGCTATCCTTATCTCAACCAGCAAAAACCCTTGTTCCTTCCTATTATTGCTTATACTCTCTCTACAACAAAATTAGAAATAAGGGCAAAATAGTTTCTGCTGGGTATTGAAGGGGGGGAGAGGGAGGTGGCGGAGTGGGTGGTAAGGGAGGGGGTGGGGGCAGGGGGGAGAAATGACCCAAGCCTTGTTTGCACATATGAATAATAAAACAATAAAATAAAAAAGACTTCACCTATACCTAGCATAGTGAGTAAGAGCGTGTGCTCTGGAGCTGACTTTTTTCAGTCGAGTGAGTGGGGCTTATCTGTGACTTACTAACTGTATCATCTTGGGTAAATTAGTGAACCTCTTTGTGGTTATAAAGTGGAGCTAATAATGTCACTTGCCTTGTAGCATTGTGATAAAGCTCTAGTGAGTTGCTCCACATAAAGCACTATGACCACACCTGCTTGTGGGAAACATTCAGTGCAAGCTAGCAGTAATCACTGCTACTGTCATGCCGGTGATTGGCAGAAAAGAGAATGGCTTGTGATTCAGACTGATGGTTATCCCAGCCCCAGCTCTCCTTGCTAGCCATGTGAACTTGAGAAAAGTTCCTTAATTTTGTTGAGTTCCAGTTTTCAACTGCATATGCACATTGCTTCATTTATCTTTTGTGCATAGGAAAACATCCCAAAACATAGTGGCTTACACCAGCACTAGTTATTTGCCATGATCTGTCGCAGTGGTAGGGGCTTGAGGGGCTCCACTAGCAGGTCTAGTATCTGTCTATCAGCCAGATGATGGCTGGACAGTTAGACAGTAGCTGAAATGGCCATTCCTAAGTTCCTTCTCTGACATGTGTAGCAGATGCTACTGTCTGACTTTCATCAGGGATCTTGCCTGGATTTCCTCCCTGCAAGAGTGAGCATCCCAGGCCAGGTACAATAGCTTGAATTTGTAATCCTAGCTAATCTAGAGGCAAAGATTGTGCGGATCATGATTTGAGGCTGGGGGGGGGAGTACCTGGGGTTGGGGGGAGTTGGGAGAGTTTACCAGATCTCATCTCAACTAATGATGGGTGCTATGGTGCACACCTGTCACCCCTAGCTACGTGGGGAAGCCCAAATAGGATGGTGGTCCAGTCTGGCTGAGGCATAAAGTGAGACCTTATCTCAAAGATAACAGGCTCAAAAAGGGCTAGTGGAGTGGCTCAAGTGGTAGAGCACCTAACTAGAAAGTGCAAGGCCTTGAACTCCAAACACCTAGTACCACAAAAAAAAAAAAAAAAAAAAGAATGAGCTGTATTGTATCTATGATCTAGCCTTGGAAGTTGCATAGCATCACTCCCACAATACCCAGTTTATTAGAAGAGAGTTACTCAGTTCTTCCCAGATTCAAGGCGGAGAATCTGCCTCTAAATGGAAAGACTGTTAAAAGAATTTGTGAACGCCCTCTGGCACAAATTACTTATATTCCTCATCCACAGAAAATATGCCTATTGTCCATCCAAGACCCTTCTCCCAAACCTCATTTATTCCCGGGGCCTAGGTCTCTCCATGCAGGTTAGGTCTGGGTACAGATGAGGTTCCAGTTCGGTTCCTTAGGTTCAGCACCTTCAGTATGGTCCCTCTTAATCTGAAGACTAAGCTGAAGAGATAAAAGCTATCTGCTCTCCTCCCAAGTACAGTGCTGGTAAATACAGGATAATTGCTGTGGATGGCTCTTCTTCTTTTTAAAATGGTAATGCTTACATGTTAAAAAGACTTTTTTTTTTTTTTGAGGCAGTGTCTTGCTATGTAGCCAAAGATAGCCTCTAACTCACTATCCTTCTGCGCCAGCTTCCCTTGTGCTAGGGTTACAGGTGAGTACCATCGTACCTGGCTCTAAAATTATTTTGTTTCTATTTTAAATTTTGAAATAATTTCAAGTTTACAAGAAGGTTGCAAAAGTAGTAGGATGTCCCCAGATACCCTTTCCCAGCTTCGCAAATTATGTAATTCTTAAAATGATCAAAACTAGGGAGTTAGCCGGGCGCCAGTGGCTGAGGCCTGTAATCATAGCTACTTGGAAGACTGAGACAGGGAGGAAGGAAGGTGGTTCAAGGACACCCTGGGCAAACAGTTTGCAAGACCCCATTTCCAAAATAATCAGAGTAAAATGGACTAGAGGTGTGGCTCAAGTGATAGAGTGTCTGCTTCCAAGTGTGAAGCCTTGAGTTCAAACCCCAGTTCCACAAAAATCAAAAACAAACCAATCAGGAAGTTAAAGGTGTTTGTGCAGTTCTAGTCACTAATCTGGAGACTATTCAGATTTTGCTAACTGTTTTACTAATGGCATTTTCCTGGTTCAGAATTCAATCTGTAACTCCACATCACACACAGTGGCCATGTCTCTTTAGTTTTCTGTCTGGGGTAGATGTTTCCATTTAGAAAGCGGGGAGTGGGGGGAGAGTATCAGTCACCAGTCCAGAGCAGTTCTGAAATCCAGCCTGGCATATGAGTAGCACTCAGTGCTCCTGCCCAGAATGATTCTTCATGGTTCTTGGTTCTACCCCATAGGCTGACGGTTCTGTCCTATGAACTGCCCTTCATTTCCCATAAAATGCACTTGTGTTTGCAGTTAAGTCATTTGCTCATCCTACTCCCTCTTGTACATGTCTCTTCCAGTCCAAGCTGGTAGTATTCTTGCCAGTACCATTCTTTATTAAAATGTGTGGTTTCCAGTGCATCTTGTTGAGGTTTAGACAAATCTTACCAAGATAAATTTCTCTTCCCTACATTGACTGTCTTGTCAGGCTGCTGTGGGACAGTACCTGGAAGATTAGCAGAACTCCTATTCTTTTTTGGGAAGTAGCTGTGAGGCATGTCCTGAAGATCCATGCAGAGTTTTTTGTCTGTCTCAAGATTCTTTGAAGCATTGACTTTGATCTTAACAAGGGTACAAGTCAAAATGTTTTAAACTGAGCTCAGTATCTCCTTACCATATCCTATTCTATTTAGGACAGTTCCATCCCAGATAACAACATCTGTCCAGCATCCCAAGCAATTAAAAATGTCAGAATCATCTTCAGGTTCCTTTTCACCCCATCCTCTGTGTATAGTCCATGGACAACTCATACCACTGCACAAGCTCTTCAGTCCAGTTCTTTTCACTCACCATGCTATAGGTGGTTCCTATACATTGCCTAAACTGCCACTGGACCTATAAACAGAACTCTACCTTTAGTCTCTGCTCTCTTTCATCTATTATTAACCTAATGCTGGAATTCCCTTTCTAAGACAAGGTATCTGTTCCCAACCCATAATACCTTACCATTATCCATGCAACAAAATGAAACTCCTCTACAGGACATGGTTCGGCCCCTACCTGCCTATAAGTGTTTAGCCTATTCGTCCACCCTTGCTCTGTCATAGCCAAAGTAAATTGCTTGAAAATTCCAAATAAATTGTGCATTTTTCTTCTTTAGTGCTTTTGCTTCTTCTTTTTCCCTAACTTGGTGTGGTCTCCTTTCCTTCCCAGTTCCAGCTTTCTTGTCCTTCCAGGTTCCACTCAGATCCCACTGCTCCTCACAGTCTTTCTGACCCCCTCCACCAAATTAGTCATGGCCTCCTCCATGTCTCCTTAGTAGATCATGACTCTTCCAAAAGCATCGTGGAAGGAGGGTGGTGTCTGTATGTCCTCCACACTGTGGCTTCTTGAATGCAGTATGTGCCTTATTTGGCTTTTTTTGTGCGTTGCTTAGGTTAGATGGTTCACAACTGCTTGGGGAGTTGAAGAAAGTCACCTTAGGACTTTACTTTAGGAACAGAACTGGATGTTTGGGGATAAGCTTCCAGCTCATGGAAGGACATTAGTCAAGGGATGTAATATGCTGGTAGGTTTATGAAGGCAGGAAATGGAGATAGTCACTTTAGATGAAAAGGGGTAGTTACAAAGTGTGATACTGAACTCTTTACTATCATTGTAGCTGCTTTTTTATAATATTAATAAACACCAAATTCCCTGATATGTGGGTTATCTGTGTTTCATTAGCTTCTGTGTGTGGACCTTGAAAACTTTATTCAGGGGTGGGAGAACTGGGTGGTTTTGTATACCACTATATTCCCATCACCTCAATAAGGTGAGAGAAAATGAGGGAAGAACTGATTTTTTTCTCCTGTGTGCCTCTGTAGGGTACCTTCATGTGTCATACCCAAGGTGCATAGCCAGGGGAACTAGTTCAAAATCAGCTCAGCTGGGCATGGTGACATGAGCCTACAGCCCCAGCTACTGCAGAGGCTGAGCAAGTTTGCTTGAGCCCAGGAGTTTAAGAGCAGCCTGAGTAATGTAGGGAGATTACCCTGTCTCAACAAGGAAGAGGAGGAGGGAGAGGAGGAGGAAAAGAAGGAGGAGAGAAGAAAGAAATTAGCCCAAGTTAAGAAGAGGGATTTATCCAGGATCCTCTTGACACTCAGAGCTTCCTGCTTTGCTACAGAGGCATGGGAGATGTGTGGACAGTATGATTGGTGGCAAGGGGACCGCAGATTTCAAATCTGGGTCGGGCAGTCAGAAGTGGCAGCACTTTCATTTAGGTGTCCAGGAGGAGAGTTAGGCTATGGGTCCTTAGTGAGGGAAAAGGAGACTAATCCAGCCTTGCCAGTTGTTTTTGCTTTGGTTTTGAAATGGTGAGACCTTTCTGATAACCTGCCTCCCTGGGACCAATCTCAGCCCAGTTAGGACTGCCTTGGGTACGACCTTGTGCAGGTTATACTTACACTCCAGGCTTTTGTTTCCAGCAAATTGTGTTTCCTTCTGCAGCTGTGAGAACTGGTGGAGAGAGTTTTTTACGCCAATTAGGTAAGCGGCATGGCACAGAAATAAACCTGCATGGGTTTATTGTTTTTCTTTGGAAATTTTAGCAAACTCCTAGGCTGAGAGACACTCTAGATGTCTGGAATGCTGAATTTCTTCCTGAAGCTAGACTTGCCCTGTATTCTATTCCAAGTATCAAACCCAAGCAGCCTCCATGAGCCTGTGATTGTGATAATTAGATGGGAGGGCTTCGGGCAATTTAGGAAGATGATGGGGGGCTGACCTCCTCCTGCATTCGAAATCCACAAAGGAGGATGGGGAAATGATGAGTAGTTGCTCAAAAAGTGGGAGTGTCCCTTCGAAATTAGAACAGCTGGCTCAATGATCAAATCATTTCACTCTGTTACTAGCCCTTGGGACCAGATGCTATGAAAACAGATATTGAACTCTGACTTTGGGCAGCTCTCTCCATATAGTGAGGGCAGCATACCTCTTATCACTACCCTTGCCAGCTGTGGATTCCTCTAGGGAAGTTTCCAGTGTTGGGGAAGGGGACTTGTTGATCACATGTCACTGGATTCCAGGGAAGGGGTAGATTTTGTTGACAGGTGTCTCAGAGGATATTGGTTTTGCATCTGATCAGCCTTTGGTTGTCCTTGGAGGATCTGTGACTTCCTGTTTTTGCTAGGACCAGCTCAAGGTGACTTCCCTGCACTCCATAGATAGGAGAGTTGGCCTGCTTGATCTCTTTGATATTTCTGAGAAACTGACTTTGCTACAGGGCTGAGTGAACCATATGGCAGCCTAGATTACAGAGATTGTTGGCATTTGTCACAGAAAGAACAGACTTTTTGGCTATAGCAAATCCCGCAGGTAGGATTGCCACACCATCTGTGATCACAGCATATAGGATCATCTAGGTGGATTGAAGTCCTGTTTTCATCCACTTCCTGCCTCCAAAAGAAAGGAAGAGGCAAGTTCAAAATCAGATATTGGTAATAGTGGTTTTTGCTCCTTGATTGGCATTGCTAGGGAGGTCTAGTAGTTGTGTATCTTGATCTTGAGATACTTAAAGTCTAGTTGGGGATATCAGACTAATAAGTAACATAAACCTAATTGCACAAAGGTAAAATAGACTATAGAATTCAGAGACGATGAAGATCAATTAGGGCTGGGTAGTTTGTAGAACAGAGTTAGGACTGGCGGTTAGCCTTGAAGGATAAATAGGTTTGGAGGATTTTTGGAGGATAGGGGAAAGGCTGATAGGTAGAAAGAATAAATATGAGAAGAGATAGAGACAAGTAAGATGTTTTTACACGACCATGAGGAGGTTAATATGGTTGGGAGATAAGATTAGGAAAACAGGACAAGACTAGATTAAAGAGGGCCCCTAGAGGCAGACAAAGGAATTTAGACCTGGTTTTGGAGGTGATAGGACACCATTGTAGATATTGGAGTAGAGATATGATACAAAGGGAGAAATATTTGCAAATGCTTTGTACATACAATTCAGAGATCCATGTCCTGGAGATTAAGGTGGCCGTTATAGTCCTAGAAGCCATGGAGACCAGAGGAAGACTGTCTGGGAGACTTGAACAATCTGGGTAGTAGACATGAAGGAGAAAAATGAGGATCAAGGTTTTTGTTTTGGGAAGCTGGGAAGACTAACAGTGACATAAACAAAAATGGAGTAGTTATAAGGAAAGGTAATTTTATGGGGGAAAATTAGTTTGGGATGATTTTACTTATTAAAATACTTAATATGACATGTTATGTTCTTGGCTCTATTCCAATCACTTTATAAATGTTAACTCATTTAGTTCTCTCAATAGCAATATGAAATAAATACTATTATTATCTTTATTACAAGGAGGGAAACTCAAGCATGGAGAGTAAATAGCAGAGCCAGGATTCCGACCCATGATATCTATGATTCTCTTTTGTTGATGGGAGACTCCAGTAGAAGTACAGTAGCTAGGAGGTGGTCAAAAGCTGGCTGGGTGCTTCCTTTGTGCAGAATCGTGGGCGGGAAACATAGAAATGAGAATGACATGGACCTTGTAAAGATCTAGAGAGGATGACATCTGTCAACTGTTATTAAGTGTACTAAGTCATGTGTTACAAAAGGTTGCACTTAAGGAGAGAGGGAGGACAGATAGATACCTAGCTATGGGTATCAGAAAAGACTTAAAGGAGAAGGAGATGGAATTATAGATAGACCTGACAGATGGGTCAAGTTAGAATTGGGTAGTTGATAGTAGGGGAAGGTCATTCCCAATAGAGATGAAATCTTAGTAAAATCATGAAAGAAAAGGCGTTCCAAGCATAGTTTGGGACCAGCACCCTGTATAGTACCTACCTCAGTGTTTTTCTCTGCCAACCTGAACTGGGATAGAGGTTGGTTTTAGTTAGATTGCAACAGGAAATATAAGTTGGAGAAACAGGAAGAGGAAAGGCTGGGGCACTCTTGATGGAGAGCAGGAGCCTGAGTGAGAGGTTAGGACTGGAAATGAAGAATTAGAAATCAATGGCATAGAAACAAGGAAGGGATAGTTGGTGCTGTTAGAGCAGAGGACTCCTGCAGGGACAGCTGGAAGAAGGAGAGCTGAGGGCTGAGAAGGAGGAGCCTTCTTGTTCTATGCATGCAGATTTCTAGGCTATTCTTACTTCAGGAGGCAAGTGCTATTCCCTAAAATAAAGGTCTGTTAGCTTGTGGACTGCAGTTTGTTCCTCTCCTAGATTGGGAGACCACCTCTGGCTCTCTGCTTTTGTGTTTCCAGGGTCTCCATCCTTCCGGGCTGGAGTTCTCATTCTCATTGCCTTGTTGCCTATGTAGTCAGGAATCCCAAGGTCCTTTTGCCTAGACTCAAGAGGGAATTAACAAAATATCTGGCCATGCTCATGCTGTCAGCACAGAAGTGAGATTTCAGGGAATCATGAATTCCCTGAAAGTCATGAATTTCAGGGAATATGAACTAAAAGTAGTAATTTCTTGGCCACAGGCAGTGGCTTGTAGGGGCAGGGAAAAACCTGGTCCATTCCAAGATTCCATACCCCCCTTTATGCCTTAAAGGATTACACTTAAGAATAAAGTGTTAGGTAGAGAGGGAATTTAAACACATCGAGATCAGGCATTACTTGGAGAATTTTTCATTGAATATGCTGGAATAATCCTAACCTCAGACTTTGTCTCATCAAACAGAACACAGCTCTAAGAGAGAGATGCCAGTTTAAACTCCAACTTGCTACTTCCCACCTCTGTGACCTTAGGATGACTGACCTTTTGTTAACTATAAAATGAGGCTAACGATATTTGCTTTTCTTACTAACAGGGATATTGGGAGGATCAGAGAATATAATGTCCATGGAAGAGCCTTGAGATTGCAAAGTGTGTGGGCTGGAGGAGTGGCTCAAGTGGTAGAACACCTGCCTGGCAAGCATGACATGAGGCCTGGAGTTCAAACCCCAGTACCACCAAAAAAAACAACAACAAAAAGTGAGATTGCAAAGTGTGTATCAAAGCATGCCGTGATTATTATGGTTACTAACCAGCCTGCTCACCCTGAAAGATTAGTGCTTTTTGCATAACCTATTGACAGTACCTCTGCCAAGGACTTAAAGGGCAAGGCCACAGCGCAGGAGTTTGGGACAGAGTATAGAATATTTCCTCTGGCAGGTATATCTTACTTCATTGACTCCCAGATGAACCTCCTCCACTGACATCTGTGAACTCTGGCTGTGCCTTACAGTTGATGGCAAAGAACATGAGAAAATAAACCACCTTGGAGGCAGGTGGGTCATATATGCAAACTTTCTTTTCTCTTTTTTTCCTAACACTAAAAGCTATTTTATCTCAATTTTTGCTAGCAGAAATCTTGCTAAATTAGTGCATTGAGATTTTTGCTACTTTAATATACTGAACTCTTTGTCTTTGAGCATCTTGCAATATGTCATGGTCTTCCTTTCTCACCGCACAGATCTCTGGAAGCAGAATGTTGGCTTGAACATATATGTCCTGCTCTTGGGACATATCTTATATATTGACTTTTTAAAAATCTAATAACAGTTTTATCATTGTTTTCTGCTTCCTCATAAAAGTGGAAGGCAAGATGCATTCCGGTGAACAGAGAGTTTATGTGACCCTGGGTTTGACTGGTTGGGGCTAGGTCCCCCACTCTTGTTCTGTAATCCCCTATTATTAACTCTGTAAGTGACAGGACAATCAGCGTCCTCTTTATGAGCCTTCCCTTCAGGATGAAGTCCTGAAGGGAAGCACTTTCTTTTGAAAGTGCTTCAGATTCCACTACAAACTCAGAACTTTCTACCGGTGGCCAGTTCTTGCTGTTTCAGTCTCTAATTGTTCATCTGCACGTGGACTTTCCATCTTTTGAGGTGACTGGCAAGAGCCTTTGGAGCCAATCACTACACTCCCATCCTCTTGCTGGTGTTCAGGGAACACAAACAAAGAATTTATAATTAAGACTGTAAATCCTCAGATAAAGAGAGGTATAAGAGAGATACTAATACATGTGAGCATGCACTTTTATAGTCATTTTTCATTTGATTCATTTAATTCTAGCCTTCTCTTCTCAATTGTACATCTAGGAATCCCATACCCCAAATGATTAGGTGAGTTCCTAGCTGGTCATGCCAGTAATAAGTGATGGAGCTATTTTCACCCATACTTTCTAGGAAGAGCAAGTGTGAAAAGGAAGAGAAGTCATAGGGGATTATTGGTTCTTATTGATCACCTATTCATTTCCTTCTGTCATGTAGAAGCTTGGGAGATGACTGGACTTGGTTATTTAAAGTGTTTTGTATGTTTTTTTTAAAAACCCTGCCCAAGTCTAGGGCTGTGGTGGTGTCTAAGACCCCCTGGTTGGAGCTGTACTGTGTTTTTCAGCCTCTGAGTGGGCCTCCTCTGGCCCCTGCTTCCAGCGGCTCCTGATTCAGGTCAGATGCTGTGTGGTGCCCTAGAAATAACCGGGTTTCTAGCCCAGCATGACTCCCTTGAGCCCTTGGGGCCTGCTAGGGCAGCACAGGCGGCAACTCTCCCCAGAGCTGTGTTTATTTCTATTATGTCATTTGCTTATTATAGGCAGCCTGCTAAGTGTTAGTTATCACCTCCCTGTGATTCCCTGCCTTTTCTTCTTCTGTTTCCCCTGATGCTTTGGGGACTATGGATGACAGGGACCTAAGAGAAAGCATTCTAAATGAGCTCCTCCTCCATTTCTTCTTTGTTTCGAATTCACCTTTTCTGCTGACTGTCCCATGAGGATGAGCTTTTGTTAGAAATACTGGCACTGTAAATGAGAGAGTAGCCCCTCTGTGGTCAGAGGAAGGAGTGCCTCAAAGGGTTGAGGAGCGCAAACTAGGGGAGCAGGGCCTGAAATGGGGAGGAGGATCATTGGTTTGGATCTGCAGGGATTTGGCAGCTTCTGTGTTTTTTGGTGTTCTTCCTGTCACCTTGGCATGCACTTAAGTCTTTATACTTGAGGGCTGGTTTTGCAAGTCAGGCTAATAGATGCTGATGAAGTCTGATTCTGGAGTTACAGTAATGGCTATGAAACAGTGAGGTGGAGAAATGGCCCTGGATTCCAGGCTTTGGGAGCTGTGGGCTAGGTGGCGGAGCGATAACATGGGTGACACTTCACTATGGACTGGTACAAAAACTAAGATCTCAGTCTGATAGGCAGGTAAGCTGTGCCCCCTTCTCTTTTCCTAATGTTACCATGTGAAGGAGTGGGCTGCTTCCCCACTCGCATGCCTGTTCCTCTGTGCATGTGGGTCTTTGGGAGTTCTCTTCTGCTTTGATGCTGTTTCAGTCACTTCCCCACATTTGGCCTGGTTACACCAGAGCCATCTCCAGGTCCTAACTAGGTCCCCATGGATGCTTGACTTGAAACTACTCCCATTTTTCTTGTTCTGACTCAGGAGCAGTGCAAAGCAGGGAGTGTCCTTTTGCACCAGGTGTCAAGATAAGACCTGGAGAGGCTGTTTGCTTCCTGGGAGCTACATTGCTAACCAAGAACACCTGGGCCTATAGATTTTGAGATTTTCTCTGGAACATTGAAGAGTTAACTTTGTGATTTTGCACATTTGAAGGATTGGACACAAACTGACCTTCAAACTCACCCATCTTCTCATTCTCTTCCTCTCTCATGTAATTGTGACTCTTGTCATATGAGGATAGTCCTCCTCTTCTATCCTGTGGTCCATCCCTTCCCACCTTTTCAGGAGCCTGACACCATCAACTTTCCTCTTTCTCTCTATCTCCTGCTTAGCTGGGATTATAGTTATGTGTCACCACCCTGGGCAATTTTCCTTTCTATCTCTTTTCCTTTCTGTTTTTCATCTCTACCCAATCCTTTGTTTCCATTTTCAATATACTCAAGTCTCTCTCATTTTAATTGCCACTTATCTTTCTCAGCCCAACTTCTTGAAAGAACAACAGCCCATACATCTTGTCTCTAGGTCTTCTCATATCCATTTGTCTTCTTCCTCAATTCCTGCTCAAAACTACTCTAAGTGAATTTCCAGTCCCTGAACCTAAGGGACATGCTGCATTCCTCATCTTATTTCACCTCTCAGCTCTTGAAATGCATTATTGTTTCTTTTACTTCCTTTTTTTTTTTGGCAGAACTGAGGTTTGAACTCAGGACCTCATGATTGCTAGGCAAGTGCTCTATCACTTGAGCCATGCCTCCTACAGGTTCAGTAACCCTTATCCAAAATGCTTGGGACCAGAAGTGTTTCATATTTCATATACTTTTTAGATTTTGGAATATTTACGTACCATAATGGAGTTATGTTGAGGATGACACCCAAGTCTAAACAAAAAATTCATTTCTGTTTCATATACACCTTATACATATAACCTGAAGGTATGCTTACATATATATTTTGGGTGCTGTGAATTGAACCCAATTTTTCTGCAATGTTTTTAATGTGTTTTGACTGTGACTGGTCACATGAAGTAGGTGTAGAGTTTTCCGCTTGTGACAGCGTATCAATACTCAAAAAGTTTCAAGTTTTGGAGCATTTTGGATGTTTGATTTTTTTTAGGGCTGTTGGACCTGCCTCTCTATGGCTATTCCTTCACACTCCTCATTTCTCAGCCTTTTCCTCTCCACCCAATTTTTAAATGTGAAAGTTCTGTAAGTCTCTGTCCTAGACCCCCTTTGTTTCTCCTGTGCGCTTGCCATGTGCAGTGTTCATGGCTTCAGTCACTGGGTCTCCAGGGACTCAACTTTGTGTCTCCCAGTCTTTAGTTGGAGACCTTTGAGCCCCAGATTCATATGCCCACCTTCTTGCTCAAATTCTCTACTTGATAGCTCACAGATGTCTCAAATGGGGAAGCAAACTTGATCCTTTAAGTTAGGTGGCACTTTGGTGTGTTTTTCTTTCTTATCGACACCCTGCATCTTATCACTTCTACCTCCTAATCTCTCTTGAATCTTTCTGCTAGTCTATAGATGCAGTCCACGTCAAAGAGTGGTCACCATTCACCTGTTTTATTGTCATTGCTTCATCACCGGTCTTTTAAAATCGATTGTGCTTCTCAGTTCATTCTCCACATTGGGAGCTTTTAAAAGTACAGGTCCAGTCACATCTCCTCTGCCATTCCAGCGGTGCTTCAATCTCTTTAATAATATATGAGGACCAGACTCTTCACATGGCTTAGAAGGCCCTGTGTGGTCTCACTGGCATCATCGCTGCCTCTCTTCTCCTCCTCTGCACTCAGCCACACTGACTTTGACATGATATGACTCCCATGTTGGGGCATTTGTATTCTCTCTTTCCTTTCTCTGAAATGCCTTTCCTTTGCCTCACCTTGTTTATTCCTGTCTGTCCTGAGCTCAGCTGAGATTTTTTTACTTCCTTAAGGAACGCTTTTTGGAATCCCAGACAAAGCCACAGATGTGCTACATCTGTTCAAACAGGGCCACTGTCCTTTCCACATCTCTCACGCTTGTTCATGGAAGCACCTAAAAACTCATCTGATGTCAAGTGTTAACTCTCTGCTAAACCACAGCTCCTTAGGGCAGAGGTTGTGTCTGTTATAATCGCTGTCGTATGTGCAACCATATGCACAGTGTCTGGTGCGTAGTTGGCACTAGGACATGTTTAATTTTATGAATGGATGGCAGGAGAGTTCGGGAGAAGGAAGTCAAGATGAATTTGTAGGGAGGTGTGAGCAGACAGTGCTATCCTCCAAACTGCAGACTTGGAGAGGTCAATAATTGTTCAGTTTTATAGAAATTCCATAGTTAAATTATCTGATCCAGAACTTTGTTTTTTCAAGTGCCATATTACTACGTAGTCTAGGAGAACTCTGATTCTTCTGTTCAACAGGAGAGATTACAAACATGTACCACCATGCCCAGCTCCAGAATTCTGCTTTTAAACATGATAGAACTAAGACCCAGAGAGCGAAATCACTTGCCTAAGGTCACAGAATGCCATGTACTGGAGTCATACCTCCTCTTACCTGGCATCCAGGATCATATCAACTCTCCTGCACCATCTAGCCTCTCCTGACTCTCCTTTAGGTGACAGCTCTGTGTCCTCAGTAGAAAGCAGGGCTCTGCGGTCAGCAAGGCTGACTGCTTCCTCATGGGCTTGAGGGTGTAGCAAGTCGGAGCCAGTTTGACCCACAGCGCACCGAAAGGAGCCATTTCACTCCCTCCCCCAGGTGGGGCATAAGTAACGGGCTATAAAAGCATCCGAGTCAGTGCTAGCTTCGCTTATTGAGATGTGAAACACAAGTGTTGTGTTTATTGAAGTAACTTGATTTTCCGGTTTCTGGATTATCAAAATTTGGGGCCTGGAAATCTGACATAGAAGCTAAAGCTTATGGGAAGGAGCCTGTTTCACATCCGTTACAAAATCATAATGTGCCTGCCTGAAAAGCCTACCTGTGCAGTCTGGTGATGAGGCCTTGGCTAAAGCCATCTTCAGGAAGGTGTTTTTTTCTCCATTGTGCTTATCTGGCTGCTTCATTTTAGTAACTGAGACTTACATTCTGAAAGAACCAGAAATGGAAAGCTCCAGGCTGGAGTGGCCATGGAAGAAGCAGGATACTAACAGTGTGGCCCTTGAATACGGGCACCTCACATTTTCAGTCTCACCTCACTCCTTTCCAATTTCCTGTTAAGTTTCACCAACTTTTATTGAATCTTGATTAATTTCCTGGGTACTGGGGATATAAAGAAGTCACATCCCTGCCCATGAGAAGCTCAAAGTCTAGTGATAGACCATTTCATTTGTTCATTCACTCATTTATGAAATATTTTGTAGACACCAATTGTGTTCTAGGCATCCCACTGCAGTTATTCATGCATTCAGCGGTATTTGAGTTTCTCCTCAAATATGCTTTCAGGTGCTTGGAATACTGAACAGATTGTAGTCTGCACCCTCATGAATTTACTTTCTGCTGGGGAGAGATCAGTACTGTAGAATAGCATAATAAATAAGTAAAT
The DNA here is from genome assembly GCF_047511655.1 of Castor canadensis. NCBI lineage: Eukaryota > Metazoa > Chordata > Mammalia > Rodentia > Castoridae > Castor > Castor canadensis. Next base: position 79,239,689 of record NC_133391.1, read on the forward strand.
TAAATAGTGTTTAGAAAGTTGTCAGTGTCCTGAGGAAAAAAGGACTGAAAGGAGGGAGTGGGAAGTGCAGATAGGTGGGATGCAATTTTAAGTAGAGTAGTCTCAGTACACATACTGACAGAGTGCCATTAGAGCAGTCTTGAAGGAGGCGAGAAGGCTAGACATGTAGACATGAAAGGAATTTTTGACAGAGGGAGTTCTACCTAAAGCACAAAATGTGTGGCATGTTCAGACCTCAGCAAAAACATCTATGGCTGGAGCATAATAAACTGAGGTCAGAGAAGGAATGGGTACCAGCTCACTCAGGGATTCATAGATGGTTGTGAAGATTTAGCCTTTTCTTTCAGTGCAAAAAAGGATCCACTGGGTGGGTTTTGAGTCAAAGAGTAGTGTGATCTGACTTATTTGACAGGGGTCAGAAAGTCTGTGATGTTAAGAGACTTTCAGGAGCTAGAGTGGAAACAGGGAAACCAGATGGGGAGTCACCTCAGAAACCTAGGTGAAAGATGATGCAAAGGAGAAAAATGAGAAGAGGTTGGATTCTGAACATTTTAAAAAGATAGAGCCTAGGTGAGGTGCGGTGATCCATGCCATGCTTGTAACCTCAGCTACTTTGGAGGCAGAGATAGGAGGATCATGGTTTGAGGCCAACCCAGGCAAAAATGTTAGTGAGATGCTATGTCAAAAAAACAAGCCTGGTGTGGTGGTTTCATGCCTGTAATCTCAGCTACTTAGGAGGTGGAGTAGGATGATCTCTGAGGCTAGCCCAGACAAAAATGTGAGACCCTATCAAAAACAAACTAAAGCAGAAAGGGCTGAGGGTATAGTTCAAGTGACAAAGTACTTACCTACCAAAGCACAAGGCCCTGAGACAATCCCCAGTATCACACACACACACACACACACACACACACACAAGTCCCAAAGAATTTCCTAGTACATGAGATATGGAGTGAGGGAGAAAAGGAGTAAAAAAAAAAAAAAATGAACTCAGGCTTCTTAACCTGAGTGATTGGAAACATGATATTGCCATTGAGATGGGGAAGACTGCAGGGAGATCAAATTTGGGGGACTCCTAATGGAGTTCGATTTTGGATGGTTTTGGATGTAAATGGAGAGTAAGATGTTGGCTGGGAATATAAAAATGGGACTTAACAGTGCATAGGTGGAATTGAAAACTATGGAAGTAGCCAAGATCATCAAATGAGTGAGTGCAGGTAGGAAGAGCAGAAAAGAAGAGCAAAGACCCAGCCCTGAACACAAGAATATTAAGAGGTGGGGGAAGAGGAAGAGCCAGCCAAGAGGAATGAGAAGAGAATGGCAAATTAGGAAGAAGCCCAAGAGAGTGTGGTGACCTGGAAGCCAGTGAAGAATGTGCCCCAAGTAGAAGGGACAGATAGACTGATTCCAATGTGGCTGAGGAGCCAAGTGAGAAGGGCACTAACCACTGACTGGGTTGGGTGATGTGATGCCACGAGAGATCTTGACAAGAGCAGTTCCGTGTAGTGGTGAAGTTAAAGCCTTATTTGGGTGGATTTAACAGAGCTGGAAGGGAAGAGAAGGAATTCATTGCAAGTTTGCTGCACACAGTAAGACAGGCATGGGGTCTTACCCATGTTAGGGGTAAGTGGAATCAGGAGAGTTTATTGTTTTTACTGTGGTAAAATAACACATAATACAGAATTTCCCATTTAACCACCATTTAGTTCTGTGGCATTAAGAACATTTACATTGTGGTGCAACCACCACCTCCACTCATCTCCAGAACTTTTTCATCTTTCCAAACCAAAACTCTGTTGTTACTGTTTTAATGTGGGAGAAGGAACTGTATGTTTATATGCTGGTGGGATGACCACTTCAGAGGGGGTGGAATTAATGGTATAGGAGAGGGGAGGGAGATTGTTGAAATGTTCTCCTGGTGCAGAGGAGGGGTGATTTCTGGCACACAAGGAGAAGGATTGGCTCTTGGACCATGGGCAGTTTGCCTGGAGTAGCAGGAGGGAAGGCAGGGTTGCGTGCATGGATGCTGACAGGTGCACGGATATTGTGGTGGGAGTCTGTGGAAATTCTCTTCTGTTTCAATTTCTCAGTGAAGTATGAAACAAGGCCATTATCCGAGAGTATGGGGGAGGAGTTGTTTGAAGTTCGAGGAGAAGGAGGGTGTGAAGTAGTCATCTTGGAGAGTTAGTGGGTGAACAGAATAAACTAGGGAGGAGTATGGTTGTGAGGCACATTAAGGACTCATCTTGGTTCACGGTCATTACTTTAAAGTAAGGCCAGTCTACATGGTTGTGTGCTTTTCTTCAGTTACATTCAATTGCAAGTGCCAGGTTGACTCTAATTAGTATTGTGGTTGTGCCAAGTGAAGAAAGGGAATTTAAAAATAATTTATTTTTTGAGATGGGAGGTGAGTCTCACAATGTAGTCTAGTTTTTGGCCTTGAACTCACAGTCCTTCCACCTCAGCCTCCCAAATAGTTGGAATTACAGTCTGCCTGGCTAAGAAAGGGAACTATAAAGATTGATCATGAATATGAGTGGGAAAGCAGAGAGGAGAGGACATGGCATTCATTGTGAGAACTAGTAGAAAGACGGTTGCATCAAAGGGTTGCTGATCCTGTTGTGATGAAAGACTAACTACCATCCAAATCCCAGGGAGTAAGCTGGAAAGTAGGAGGTGAAGGTTGGAGAGTGAGAAGCATGCATTTGAGATCACAGATGAGGGACAGTTCTTGGTGATGACAAAGATTGTGTTTAAGCATGAGAGTCATTGAGCAGGGCAGGGCAGGGCATATGATCTTTAGAGACAAGTCTAAGGAACTAAGCCAAGGTGTTGGAATTACCACTTGTGAATACAATGAAGTTTCTTAAAGTTAAGACAAGACTAGTTTATTCACATATATGAGTGACACATGTGCCCTGCCTCAAAGACCTTACAGTCCAGACCAGTGAACTGTGCCATGATTGGAAAAGTACAGGGTGAGGGGGCCCAAGTGAAGGATACCCACATCAATCCTGGGAAGTGGGGAAATCTTCCTGTAGGAAAGAGATTTGAATTGGGATTTTGAAAACCAAATCTAAATTAGTGAGGAAAAAAGAGAAGGAAGAAGCCCTCCAGACAGTAGGAACAGTATGTGCAAAGGGATAAAGGAGAGGCTAGGGTGCATTGAAGTAAGGGCAAGAGATCAGTTATCCTGCCTGCCATGAGCAGTGTAAGCGATGAGTTTGGGAAGGCGAGCTGCATTGGATCATCACATAGAGCCTTGGCGGTTAGGTGGTAAAAGGATTGGATCAATGGAGTGGTTATTGCTGGGGCTGGGGTGGGGAGAGGGTATGGGGAATGCCTAATAGATGAGTGGCCTTTGAGCCAGGTCCCCACCAATTATCTGTGCCTGTGTAACAAATTACCACAGAGGTTACTTAAAATAACACACATCTATTTTCACAGTTTCTGTGGGTCAAGAGTCCAGATGGGATCTGACTGCATCCTTCAGCCTAGGGTCTTAACAAGGCTACAAGCACAGTGTCAGCCAGGGCTGCTTCCTCTCAGGCTCAGTGGGGGAATTTGAGCTCATTCACATGGCCACTGGTAAGCTGTGGGTCCTCTGTGGCTGTTAGCCAGAGACATCAGCTCCCTGCCACATGGATCTCACCATAGGGTCATTAATGATATGGCAGCTGATTTCCCTCAGAGCAAGGCTGGGGATGGTGAGGAAAGAGAGGAAGGAGGAGGAGGAGGAAGAGGAGAAAGAAGGAGAGAGAGAGAGAGAGAGAGAGAGAGAGAGAGAGAGAGAGAGTTCACTGTCTTTTGAACCCCAAGATCCAGGGAAGTAGTGTCCCACCTTTGTCATATTCCATTTATTACAAATGTGTCACTAGGTCCAACCACACTGAAAGGGAAAGTGTTGCACAGGGCAGGATTACCCGGAGGCAGGACCATGGGGCCTACCCCTGAGAATGCTTCCTGCAGTGTTGAGGAGGGTCAGGAGTTTGTCAGAGTTGAGAAACAAAGGGGAAGATAGTGCAGAGAAACTTAGGGAACTGTTGGACTAGCACGAGCAATAATGATATGAAGGCATGAAATGCACTTCTGGTTCCAACTGGTTGAAGATGCTGTGCCTAAAACCAGCTGTGGCGGGATTGTAAAATGTCTTGGCTTCTATGCTGAGAAGTTTGCTCTTTTGTACTAAGAGGAGATCGCTTGCAGGCTTGTGCATAGAGATTGGCATTTGGTCTCTGATGGCCGTGTGTGGGGAAAATGGGCAAGGGAGGGACTGGTGACAAGGAGAACCCTCAGAGGTAGGATCCAAAAAAAAATCAGTTGAGGGATAAAGAGGCCTGAACCAAAGCAATGGCAGTGGGCACTCCAAAGGACGCTACTTTGCAAGAATAAAGCCCTGAGTTCAAACCCCAGTCCCACCAAAAAATCCAAAGGATGTTTAGACAATAATGAACAACCCTTGGAATGTGTCTGGAAGAGCACAGGTATGCTGCATGCTTCAAAGTCCTCCACATGGGTGACTGAGGACTCTAGCTAGAACTGAGGGCACATGGTGTAGCACAAGAAAGACACTGCCCCTTGTGGATAGGAGGGGGAGTCGGGCCTGGCATACGTGGCCTTTGCCTATGAATTTAAGGCACACATTTCTAGTTCTACTTGCTGACAGTAAAGAACTTCAGAGCATTGTTTTCCATGTTGGTTTTTAGGAGCTCTCCTATTATATCTCCCTGCCCTCCTCCACATGAATCGCCTCCCAGGTGACATCCCCACCACAGTGATTCATTTTTACAATTGAAAAACCTATATTGAAATATCATTTTCACCCAAAGTTCATTGGGTGAGCTTTACTTTAGGGTTCTTTCTTGGTGTTGTACAATCTATGAATTTGGGCAAGTGCATAGGACATGTATTCATTATTATCATAAGAATATTTTCACTGCTGTGATAATCCTCTGTGTTCTACCTCCTCATCCCTCCCTCTCCCCAACCCCTGGCAACCACTGATTAATTTTACTGTCTTCATGGTTTTTCCTTTTCCAGATTGTCATATAGTTGGAATCATATAATATGTGGCTTTTTCATGTTCGCTTCTTTTAGGAACATTCAGTTAAGTTTCCTCCATGTCTGCACTAGTCCATTTTTTCATTACTATAATGAAATACCCATGGCAGGATACTTTATAAAGAGAAGAGGTTTATTTTGGCTTATGGTTCTGGAGGTGCAAAGGCTATGGACCACATCTGGTGATGACCTTTTTTGCTGGCAGAGACGTGAGGTGGGGAAGAGAATCGCATGGTAAGAAATAGAGAGCACCTGCACAAAGATGTGTATATGTCTTTGGTTTCTCTCCTTTTTTAAAGCCACAAGGTTTCAATCATGGGGGATCCACTGTAGTGACCTTATCTAATTCTAATTACTTCCCCCAAAGTCCCGCTATAGCCATATTAAGTTTTCACCCTGTTACTACCTCATACTGGGGATTAAATTTCAACATATGAAGCCTTGGGAGGATGTCATTCAAACCATAGCTATGCTTTTGGTCGTAGTCCTGAATACTATGCCATTGTCTGGCTAGCCACAGTTTATTTATACATTCACTTACTGAAGGACATTTTGGTTGTTTCCAAGATTTGGCAAATATAAAGAAACACTGACAACACCAAATGCTGGCAAGGACATGGAGCCACAGGAACTGTCCTTCATGGCTGGTGGGAATGCCAAATGGTACACCCTCTTTGGAATACAGATTGATGGTTTCTTACAAAATGAGCTTACTCTTATCATACAGTCAATCCAGTAACTGTGTTCTTTGGTTATTTACCCAAAGAAACTGAAAACTTACGTCCACACAAAAGCCTGCATAGGGATATTATAGCACAGGGGCATCCAAATCTCCTGTGCATAGAATCCCACTCAGAGCATGGAAGGGAACACAGAGTTCAAGGCTCCACTCTTGAGGAGTTTTTAGCGTGGGCTCCTGGGTAAGGACTCTGGCTCCCAGGGTTAGGTGGAAAGAGACTCCACATGGTCCAGTTCTGCAGCCACAGCAACCTGAGAGGCTGCTGGTTTCTCCACAGGACTTTGGAGAGCAGTGAATCTTCACAGGATGCTAAGCTCTGCTTCTCTCGGCTAGACAAGGCCTTTCAACCTCCCCTTCTACTTGTCAGACTAGCCTCCCAGAACTTCTGGGTCAGTTAGTGTCACTCACAGAAGGTTCTGAGTCTTAGGTTGCCATTTGACTAGGGAAGGGTTCTCTGTGCCTGGGAGGGTGCAGAGACTCAGTGCTGTTAATTCAACGTGCACTGAGTTATGCAGCCCAGGAAAGTCAGCAGTGACATTTGTCTAGGATCTTCTGGGAAAAGGTAGGATCAGATTGGAGGATGAGTGCTAAGTGGCTCCTAAGCACCAGAAATAATGGTACTGAGTATGCATCAGTGCTCTGTAATTGTTTTGCCCACACTACCTCACTTCATTCAGTCCTTGTAACAACCTTAGGAGGTTTGCACCATTGCTATTATCCTGTGTTTCATGTAGGAAACTGAGACCCAGAGAGTTTAAGAAACTTGCTCAAGGTCGCACAGTTAGTAAGACACAGAGGCAGGACTGTCTGACTTTGGAACCTACACTCCAACCAAATACTCTACTTCCTGGTCTTCGTGGTTATTTTTTTCATCATCAGTCTTGTCTCTGATTATGTCATTTGTCAGAAGGTTATTTTCCCTCCACTGCTGGTTAAGTAGGCCAGACTCTTTCCTTCCAGGTTTTAAGTTCACATTTAATACCGACCCATCTGGAATTCATTGCAGTATATATACATTTCATTTGGTTTTAGTTTTGTTCTTTGGTCATAAGCCAAAGTTAGAGTTTCCTAAGCAAGCTTGGTAAAGAGGAGCTTGCTTCAGGGAAACTTAGAGTGATAAAGAGTAAGGGATCTCTGAGCAATCCAAGGAGAGGCTGAACTCTAGGGCAGAACCCAAATGGCCTCTGTCCATCTCTGTTTTTAACCATATAATAGGTGCTCAATGCATATTTGCTAAATTAATACAGCAAGCAGTTGTGTGGTCAGCTATCCAGTGAAAGGGGCCAGCAATAGCCTTCCTATTTGATTGCAATAAGGTTTTCTAGGCTGCTCAAGATAGGAAGTAGCCACCCCAGGGTTCTATCCCTGTGGGCAGATCTCTTCTTCCTGTGCATCTTCTGCTTGACTCAGAGTTTGTTCTCAGTGCTTACAGTCAACAGGGACATACAACATTTAGTCTGCCCATGTGTACACATTCCTGTGTGGTTCCCTCTGCATCTGTTCTCATGAAATGCCACTAGAGAGCCAGCTGCCTCAGACAGGCCTGTGGCTGTGGACAGCACAGCACTGGACTTCCTAGAGGCTGAGATGCCATAAGGAATAGACAGAATGGGAGATCCGGGTCAGATGTTGGCTCTGCTAGAGCTGTGTGATGTAGGACTGATTCTCAGCTTCTTTGGGATTTGGTGGGCCAAGATTCTTTCTAGCTCTTGAGTCCTATGAATTGTTGAGTTGGACCTAAGGTCACAGGGAAAGGGAAATGTTGACATCACATTCCTCAGCCCTCAAAGCTCCTGGATAAGTCTAAGCAGATGCTCCTTAGATGGAGAAGTTTCTGAGAGGGTAAAAGTCTTTCGCATGGTTTAGTGGGGCTCTTCCCTTTTCTGTTACTCTAAAGATACTTGGAAGTGAAGTCTAGCCTGGTCCAGGACTGAGGTGCTGGAGTGAGGATGCAGAGGAAGAACGTGCAAGCCAGCCTCTTGCCCGCGTACAGTGGCTGTACCACTGTAACCACACCCCAGCTCATCTCCTCTGTTGGAACACTCGGTTTTAAGCCATGTTCTGTTTGTGTTTGTTATGGCTCTGAGATGAAATGAGCCATTTATTTTTCTCCAGTTGGAAGCGGAAGGTTGCTTAATGTAAGGAATAAGTCCTTGGGGCTCTACACCCTAGAGTTCATTAGCTGCAAGTCAGATCCTGTTCGAAGCAGAACACATTACAACTCACACAGGATGTGAGACAGGTTGGGGCTTCCTGATAGACCTTCTAGCCACTTGAACTTTTGCAAAGTCCAGGAGTGGGGGATAGCTCCATGGCTCCCTTCTCTTGAAGCAGGAATTCTCAACAGTGACACTCTTGCATTTGGAGTGGAATAAATCTTTGTTGTGGGGCTCCGTCTTGGGCATAGTGGGCTGTTTAACAGCATCTCTGGTCTCTCTCTGCTCAATAGCCCCTCCCCCAGTCACCACAACCAAAAATGTCTTTAGACATGCCAACTATCCCCGGAGGACAGCATCGCCCCAGTTAAGAACCACTGCTCTCGGCCACCGCACACGTAGGCAGTTTGTGAGCTGAGCTAGGCTTGATACCCATGGTGTTTGGTTTCCCTTCTGAGTCATGAAGACCCTAGGGCAAGTTAATGAGACTCTCTATAATGGGAGCTCTAGTTTTTCCTTATTAGGAAAGTAGTATGTTTGCTAGAGAAAATTTAGAAGCAAAAGAAAAATGTAAAGGGTCAGTCTTTTTTTTTTTTTTTTTTGGCAGTACTAGGTTTGAACTCTGGGCTTCAGGCTTGCTAAGCAGGTGCTCTACCTCTTGAGACATGCCTCCAGCCCTTTTTTCTCTGTTTATTTTTGAGATAAGGGCTCATTTTATGCCTGGTTGGCCTGGACTAAGATCCTTCTTTTACTGCATCCCATAGTTGGGATGGCAGGCATGCACCACCATGCCCAGTTTTTGTTGAAGATGGTGGCTTTTTCTCCAGCTGGCCTAGAACTGTGATCATCTCAATTTCAGCTCCTGAGTAGCTAGGATTACAGGCATGAGCCACCAGTTCCCCAATCTTCCTGCAGCTTTTACTTACATGTCTCCCTCTCCCCCACCACACACCCACCAAATCAGGTGGGTTCTTTGAAAATGTGATTTTTAGTGGATACCTATTAGGTCATCGAAGGATTTTCTCATACTTTATTTCTCCTATTTTAGTCCATATTCAATTATGGAGTATTACTGTAACCAGTTTTTATACTAGTAGAGATAATACTAAGATGGCAACTTTGTCATCTTTGTGTGTGTCTCTGATTTCCTTGAGATAATTCCTTGCAGCGGATTGCTGGGTCAAAGGTAGGAGGAACATTTGCAAGTTATCAAGTTGCCCTCCAGAATGGCTGTGCCATTTCACACCAGCAGTATTTGAGAGCCTGATCTGGGCAGTCTGTGCTTCAGAACTTTTTTTGATAACTCAGGCTTCTGCAGAAGCTGAACAATCTCCATTTTGTTTGTGACACTGTACAAGAGCCCTACAAAGCGCAGTGGTGGTCGGTCTGTTTTCATGGGACAGCTGCTCAGAACAAGTACTGACTGGGATGAATGATAGACAACACATTTTAGTATTAATATTCTTGTTGTTGTTGTTATTTTTACAGTGCTAGGGGTAGGATCCAGTGTTTCCTGCGTGCTAGGCAAACACTCTACAGCTGAGTCACATCCTCAGCCCATATTTTAGTAGTATTGACAGAAGGCCCGTGCCCTCAGCAGGACATGCCAAGTGATAATCCTTTCTTTTTGCCTGGCCCCAAGAATGAAATGCTGTGTGTTAATGGCCCTCTTTCTAACTTGTCTGCTTACTGAGCCACTGATTTTTAGAACCTTTGTCCCAGACGTCTTTGGTATCTAGTTTTCTACAGTAGGAATCTACTGGTCTTTGTGGAAGACTAAGAGGGTCACATCTGAGGTGGAGTTGGCTAGAAGGCATTATTGCTAGTGTCAGTGGATCCTTCCTTGTGCTGTCTCCTTCTCTGCATCCCTCCCCAGGGTCCTGGACGTGTTCTAGGCACTTTTGGTGAAAGAACCGAGCTGAAAATGTAATTTCTCACCTTGACATGAGCCTTGTCATGAGTTTGGATACCTGCAGAGCTGGGGATAGCCTGGGCAGCAGAGTGGGCACACTTGGCACTTGAGATGCTGGTCCTGTGCAGAAATGGACATGACTTTGATGGCCCTGCAGAGAATTTGGTAACTAGCAGCACTCTTGCTGTGGCTGTCTCTGTCAAAAATGTAGTCACCATAGAATTGGAAGGTAAACAGAGGCATACAGGGATGTAGTCAGAGAGACAGGTTTTGAGACCAAGAGTTTGTCGCCCTCTTGAGGAGGCAGATACTGCCAGACAGAGCAGAGTAGAAGTGAGTAGAAGCAAGATAGCCTCTGCTCACTGTGCTGGGAAGAAGATTGAGTTGTCCCTGCATGATAGCATCGGGAGGAGTGTCAACTTCTAGTGCACAACAAGCCTTTCTCTGGCCAATGGAATTAAGGACGGAGGCCTCAGGTGATCTAAATGTTGTCATTACTGACAATTTCAGATATCTCCTCAGGTCTGTCGATGCTCTCGTGTGGGGAGAGAGATATTTAATGCTTTGGGGCCTGCCCTTTCAAAACAGAGCTCAAGGCCTAATCAACATTGTTTTGGGGGGGACCCACCCTATTCTATGTCTCCTGAAAGGATGTTGAGTTCATTCTATTAGAGGTAAAGCTGGGGGAAAGAAGCCTAAGTTGCAAGGTGATGTTTAATCATAGTAGATCTAGAGATAGGATCTTTATTAACATTTCATTTTGAACTAATTTTAGACTCACAGGAAATTTGCAAAAATAGTACTGATAGTTCCTGTACACCCTCAACCCAACTTCCCTAATATTAATACCTTACGTAACACTAGTACAGTTAGCAGAGCTAGAGAGCTGACGTGGGTACAGTGCTATTAACCCAACTGAAAGCTTATTTGAGTTTTTCCAGGCTTATGCTTATGTTCTTTCTGTTGCATGAGCCTACCCAGGACCATTGCATTTAGCCATTTTTCCTCCCAAGTCTCCTCTCTTTGTAACAGTTTTTCACCCTTGTCTTGTGTTCCATGATCTTGACACTTTTGAGAAGTGTTGGCCAGTTATTTTGAAGACTGTGAGCTTGGGTTTTTCTAATGCTTTCTCATTATTAAACTGAAATTATGCCCAAGATGAACAGAAACGAGGTTGTATACTTTTCAGGGCATCCTACAACCTTGATGAGAACTTGGTCACATGGTTAGTGGTGTTAGCTGAATTTTCCCACCGTAAAGTGACTATCTTTCCCTTTATAGTTAAAAATAACTTGGAGGACATCCTTTAAAACTGCAAAAAATCATTTTACTCTTACGACTTGTTGCCACTAATTTTAGCATCCTTTGGTGAATCCTGTCTACACAGTTTGTGGTATCTACCTGATGGTGAGTTTCTATTGCCTATGGGCCTTCCACATTTATTAATTATAGAATGCTGTATTATATGTACTGTCTGGTAGAGCTAGAGATATAATTTTCATAAGGGATATTATTACTTGATCAACTCTTATTTGAGAGCTATAGCTCTTTCCAAAATGTGATCTATTTATCTCATATCTACTGGTGTTCACAGAAAACTTCCCACACAGCCTTTGCCCAGTTTCCCATAATGCTAACATATAACATAACCATACCATAGTGATCAAAACTAGGAAATTATCTAGTTTATTTAAAGGCTATTAAAACAGCAAGGCGAGAGATGATGGTGACTTGGGCAAAGTTGGGGAGGTAAGCGAAGGTAGAACTTTCAGATTTATGAGAGGATTGGATGTGGAGTAAGGGACTCCAAGATTTTTCCCCTTTTTGTTTCTAGATATTTTTATTAGTGTGTAGTAATGATGGCTCTAAGATTATTGACTTAAACAACTGGTCTTGCTGTTTTTTGAATTGGAGAAGATTATAAGAGACATCTAGGCAATTTTGCCCATAAACTAACAAACTCCCTTTTTTTAGCCAGTGTTGAAACAAATTACCATAACAAATTGCTACCATTTAGCAATTTAAATAGACCATATTTATTATCTTCTAATTCTAGAGGTAAGAAGTCCAAAGTCAGTTTTAGTGACTAAAATCAAGGTGTTGGCAGGGCTGAGCTCCTCCTGGAGACTCTAGGGGAGATTCGTTGCCTTGCTTTTCCAGCTTTTAGAGGCCACCGCGTTCCTTGGCTCCATCTTTCATTTTCAATACCAACAATGTAGCATCCAACAACATCTCTCTTTTTCTGACCCTCCGGCTTCCCTCTTATAAGGACCCCTGTGATTACAGTGGGCAAACCCGGGTAATCTAAGATTCTTAATTTAATCACATCTTTAAAGTGCCTTTTGCCCTTTAAGGTAAAATACTTATAGGTTCTGGGAATTAAGATATAGACACCATATTCTGCTTCTCTCTTATTTTTCTATGATTGCATTTTGTTTTGCCTGCATTTCTTTAGTGAGGACTTCCACTGATGAAGTAGCTGTTTGCCCTGGGCATGGGTTTCTGACCAGTGATCTGCCAGTCAATTCATGAAGAGACACAGACCTACCTCTCTTGTTGCCAGGCACTGTGGCTGAAAGGGGAGTTTGTCAGTGGATAGGCAATATTGCCGGTGTGTCTCTTATACTCTTCCCCAGTTCTAAAAAGGCAGGAACAGTTGTTCAAGTCAAAAATCTTGAAGTCCTTTTCTCTTCTCTAACTCCATATCTAATCCTCTCACAAACCCTATAAATTCCACCTTCAAAATACATCCAGAATCCAAGTACTTCTCATCACCACCTCAATTATCCTCTTGGTCCAGGCCACCATGATCTCTTGCCTCATTTTTTTAATAGCCTTCACATTGGTCTCTCAGCTTCCACCCTTGCCCCTCTTCAGTCTATTCTGAACACGGCAGCCAGACAGACTGAACAATCAAAAATAAATGAGCTCATGAGATCCTTCTGCCCCAAGCCTCACGGGGCTTTCTTTCTCACTCAGAGTAAGATGACTAACGGCTCACTGGCATCTTCTGGTATGTTCCCTCTCTAGTTCACCCTTCATTTTCCTGACTCTATCCACTTGACCATCCTTATTATTTTCTGATCCATTCAGACGTATTCCTATATGGAACTTTTGCATTTGTTGTTCACGCTACTGCAATATGCTTCATCTAGAAATCTGCATGGCTTGTTTCCTTCCTTCCTTCACCTCTTCACTACAACCTCCTCAGTGGGACTCTTAGGCTATCCTGTGTAAAACTGCAACCCTGAGTCATTTCCTTTCTCTGTTTCATTTCTCTTATCATCTAACAACTATATATTTTATGTCTTATAAATGTTGTTTGTCTCCTTTTCCCAGAATTACAGACTCCAAGAAGACCAAGATTTTTCTTTTTTCCCCCTACTACATTTCTAGTATTAGGTACCCAATAAATATTTTTGGAATGAATGAATATTTGCCTTTGTAATTGTGCTAAATATCTGCCAGTTGTTTCCAGATACATACTCATGTGCTCATATGCCATGTGCTATATGTTTAAGTAGATTGAAAGAAATTCAAGAAATGACCTCTATCTTCAAGTTGCTTATAATTTGATTGGGGAACTGAAATACCCATGTGTGTAAAGATAAGTAATGATATCAATATAACCTATACATGTGTCTTTCCTACTGTAAAGTACAGTGCAGAGCGGTACTGTAGACAAATAAGTATATCAGATACAATTTCTTTTTGTTTTCAAGTTCTTTGAGGCTAATTGTGATATCACAAAGGAAAGTGAGCTCTACCTACTGGTTGAGCCAAGTACCAGATAGGTGGTGTGGATGCCGACAGTAATTTCAAGGACAAGAACTCATCAGCAGGGCTAGCAGCAGCAGGCTTCCTGTTGAAGGTCACATCTACACTGGGCTGGAAACTCTAGGGACATCTGAGATGCCTGATGTAGCTGGAACATGGGGCATGAGGATGGAGATAAGGCTGGAAAAGGAGAGAGATAGTGAGGGTGTGTTATAGTAGAGTTTTGACTTTATTCTGTAGGTGGTGATGAACCACTGAAAGGTATTTGAAGAGGGGATTGAAGCAATCACACCTGATGTTGGTGGAGAAGGCTCAGGAAGAAGAAGTGGAGCAGTTAGGAAGTCCCTGTCAGAGTTCAGGGGAGAGATGATGTAGGCCTGAAGTACAACAGCAGCTACAAGAAAAGGAATAAGGTGATGGATTGGAGAAACAGTATGAAGGGAGAACGAATGGGGTAAGAGAATGCGGTTAAAGACAATGCTGAGGTTTATGACTTGGGTGACTGGACAGTTCTTGAAATCATCAGAAAAAAGAGTGAGGCTATGGGTTGGGGTGGCAGGAGTGGTTTGGGTACAGGTGATGGTAAAGCCAAGGAGTCCATGTGATCATCCTGGTCAAGTCTTCTTTGAACTCTGAGTTTCCTGGTGTCTGGCTTCTATCATTTGTATGGCTGCTGGGCTGGGAGAGACTGAGCCTATCCCCAGGGTTGGCTCCTGGTGTTGGAGGTCAGCCTCTGCCTCTGCCCTATGCCCCCAGCTTCCCAAGGAGAGGTGCAGACAAAGCCAATCATGGCAGGAGCGGGAGGAGGTGTGGCGCCTGGGGAGCATCTCAGATGGCTTGGAAGAGAGCCAAAGGGGAGCAGGAAGGAGGCTTGCAGTGCCTGGGAGCCAAGTTCAGCTCAGCTCTATTTTGGGTGACATTTACAATGTTCCTTCACCCAGAATCATTCCGCCTGCCTGCCCGCCTTCGGTGTTTCCAGCTGATGGGTTCTCACGCCTACTTAACAACTGGCTTGGTTCAGGGGCTCCCCAGCTAAATGACTGATGCCCTTCATCCTCTTACCCCCCCCCACCACTATTTATCAGGAAGCCTAAGCCCCTGGTGGCCAGAATGCAAAGCTTGGTCTCCCCACTGCTGGCTCTTCAGTGGGGAAGCTCAGAAGCAGAGGTGGAGGGGGCAGAGATTGTGAATGTCAGAGTTCAGGTGCAGAGGTGTGTGGGCAATTGACTTGTATTTCTGTGCTTCACTTCCTCTGAAAGACCAAGTTACTGAGGGAGAAAATACTTGATAATGATAATATTTTGTGTTTCTACATCCCTTGTCTAAGAACCTCTAAGCACACGATTTGGAGTCTGCTCTTGTTCCAGATAATGCTGTTAACTGAATCTTGGGGCAGTTATAGGTCATGGGTTTATTTTATTTTTTCAGTACTGGGGTTTTGAATTCAGGGCCTTGTGCTTGCTGGGCAGGTGCCCTATCACTTGAACCATGCCCCAATCCCTTTTTGCTTTGATTATTTTTGATATAAGTCTCCCCTTTTTGCCCAGGCCAGCTTAGACAGTGCTCTTCTTATTTATTTATGCTTCCTACATAGCTGAAATGATAGGACACCATGTCCAGCTATTGGTTGAGATGGGGTCTTGTGAACTTTTGCCCTGGCTGGCCTTGAACCATAATCCTCCTGGATCTTTGCCTCCTTAGTAGCTAGGATTACAGCAGGAAGCCACCATACTCAGCTATAGATCATGTTTGGGGCTCTGGAGACATCATAAAGTGACAGGGACAAGTGCCATTCTTTTATAGTTAAAAACTTAAGAATATACGTGTTTATTATAGACAATACATGGGAACTCAAAGAAAAGAATAAAAATGGCCCATAATCCCATTACTCAGAGCTCTGGCTGATAGTTTGATGTTTCTTCTCCTTTTTTTTTTTCTGATATGTGTATGTTTGTGTGTGACATATGCATGTCATACTTCCCCAGGCTCCCTTGGAGTACCTATAGATTGGGGTACACACCTTCAACACTGGAGCCTGCTCCCCCATGTAGTCTGAGTGACTGCCCTCTTGTGACTCTCCTCCTTTTTCAAGAGGGAAGTCATGCATCTTGTAAAGTCTGTTGATTCTTCCAGGAGAGGATGATGTTTGGAAGAGGTCAGCATGGGACAGTATACAGTGGGGAAGAAAAGACTGAGGTTGTGTACTAATCTTCCCTCCTGAACAATGATTTCAAAAGCTACAGAACACTAATAAAGAACTTCCAGTCCTTTCTCTTTCATGAGGTTGCTAGATAGGGCAATGTAGGCTAAGTTTGCCACTGAGTTGAGTAACCAGACCAGGAAATGGATGGAGAGACGAGGGCATTATGGAGAAAGCTTTTCAAAACTTTGGCATCCCTTGAAAAAACATGCCAAGTCTCCATCAAACTCCCAACCAGTTGGCAAGCACCAGATTCTCTACTGATATTTTGGTTTGGGTTCAGCTGAAAGCAGAATGTGATTGGATGCAGATTGCTTACTGGAGAAGTAAAGGCAAGAAGCAGGGAGACAGGAGCAGCCTGTGTGGAATGATGCAGGAAGGAGCAGAAACCAAGATGAAGGCTACTCGTGAGGTTCCTACTATATGCAATGGGGATCAATTCCACTATAACTTGATGGGAGTCGTGCACAATGCCTCATGGCACTGTTTGTTGTCAGGATGAGAGCCTGGAGCCCTTCATCCTGCAGGGAGGATGGCTTCCTCCCCCTCTGACTGCATGCTGTCCTTGGGTGTCAGAGACAGCCCAGGGCTTGTGTGCTTGAGACATGACCCTCAAACAGGAGTGGATCTGTATTCAGGACAGCTGTGCTGATGGAGGTAGGCCAAGGGGTATGATACAGGGGTCAGAAGCTTCTGCTACAGCTTATAAAATTTAGAACCCTTCCTGGTTTTACTGATTGAGCAAGTCTTTCTCTTGTCCTAACCGTTCTTCCTCTCTTCCCTTATTCCTGCAATTCTCTGCTCTTACCCCATGTCTCAAGTGACAATCTGTCTCTTTGACTATAGATGGTAGATGGTGTTGTTTGTTTTCAGCCAACCCAGAATTTTGTTCTGGCTCACAATTCTTAGCTCAAAATGCTTCTATCAGCCTTGTCAGGAGCAAGTGCAGGGTCTCCTGCACTGAGTCTCTCTCTCAGGTGATGTTGAGTCCTGTAATTCTTGCTGTATCAGCAGTAGAGACCAGACTTGGAGAGCTGGAGGAATGAGAAAAGCAGAAGAGGTGAGGCAGGTTATCCTGAGTTCCCTGCTGGATCCGGCTCCAGGTTGGAGATGGAGCAGAAGAGATACCATGTGGCTCCAAGCTGGGCTTGATTATCTGCCAGGAGACCCTGACATAGGCTTCCTGAGTACCTGAGGTGGGCAGATGGCTGGCCCACCAGGGCTCTCGGCTTTGGGTTCATCTTGATTTGTAAGGGTTGCCCACAGTAGAGGTATTTTTTTCATCTCTCTTGGGATTTTCAAAACCATGTTCTGACCTGGCAGCTTTACTGAGGGCAGTATTGAGATTGGTTTTTCATTTTTCTCATGTAGAAACCACAGGCCTAAAGAGGCCAAGTGATTTACCCAAGACTGTGTCATTTTTCACTGGTGACAGCAAGAACAAGAACTTAGGCTTCCTGACTTCCATCCTTCAAAAGTTTTTGATTTTTTTAGCTCTTTATCTCTTCCTCATTCCTGCTCACCAACTTAGCAACAGGGTACTCTGGCTCCTCATTCTTTCCTAAATTGGGCCATCTAGCTAGATGGGTTAAATAGAGGGCCCAGGCTTCATCGCCACATATCTACTGCTCCTTGTGCATGTCTAGAGATCAGGTGTTTAACAAAGTTTCCTGATTTACCTGGAGCAGCTGAGTGCCAGAAAGGAGGGCTAATTTTGACCCCTCCCTAGATGGAACCCTGGCTGGTAGCACTTCCTCAGTGTCAAGCTCCATTTCCAGGAGGACCATGTGTACCTGTGAAAAGCCTGTGGGCAGCAGGCTTGGAAGTTCTGCCTTCTTGCTAAGCAGGAATCACAGGATCTTTTTTCCTGGGAATTTGCTGCATCCTGGGGCCTGTCGAGGGCTAAGCAAGGGTATCTTCACTAACTACTGAGCCCTCAGCTCTGTTTCTATTTCCGTGCTTTGACAGATGACGCCCCATATGGCAGACTCAGCTCTGCCATGTCTGTCCTTAGCCTGGGATTAGGCTGTGGTATCTTCCCTTACCCCATAGGGGTAACTCTGTTTTGTTGACCTCTGTTCTCCCCACTTTCACTAAAGAGCATGTGAAGTACTATTTGGAGATAGAGGGAGTTTACTGGTGACCCTCAGAGCCAGCGTTGGCAGACATGTGTCAGATGTCTTTGAAAGATCATCCCATTTATTCCTGCTGCTCTCTGAGTGTTAGTCAGAGCTTTGATGGTTTAGGGCCAAGGGCAAAGGCAGTGTGCTGGGCTTTAGTAGTGCTTTGGGATGGGGTAAAGGAACATGGGCTGTTTTTCTAGTCTCTCATTCCTAATGACTCAGTCCCAATGAGTGCCCCTAAACTCTAATTAAAATTAGAGAAATCCCCCCACCTCTAGTTTCCTCACAAGCGTTTAAATGAAATAATTCAAACAGTATTTATTGAGTACTAATTGCATTTGCCATCATTTTCATATCAAAGAAAGTACACAGTGTGATCTCTAACTTTAAGGGTCTTCTACTATAATTGGAAAGAAAAGGGGCACATGCGACAAAGACCAAGCCAGGCATATTTAAGTGCCAAAGGAAGGGCACAACTGCTAAGCAGGGCACCAGAGTACTTGGGCTTGAGAGGAAGGCATTCTGGATTGATCTGGTACAGATATGCCTTCCTGGAAGAAATGGCTTGTGCGTCAGGCAGACCCCTAAAGGGACACCTGCTTCCCAATGGGAGGTGTTATAGTCTCTCCCTTTGGACTTTATTGCACATTTGCTGAAAACAATGGTGTTAGAATTCTGGGGACAGGGTTATTTGGTTCCTAGATGTCCATCACAGTATTGGCTATAAGACCAAAGACTGGGAACAACCTAAAATAGCCAGTGATGGCCATTGGTTAACTAGACTGTGTTCTCCTGTATTTCTCATACTATGGAATACCATGCAGCTACCACAAGCATTTTTGTAGATGTTTATTTATTGACAAAAATTTAAAGTAGTTACAATTGTTCATGGGAAAAAAAAAACAGGTTCCAAAGTAGCATGTATGGTAGAAGTCCATTTTTATTGGTTAATACAGTAGTATGCTAAACATGGCTTTTAAAAAATCTGTCTTTCCATTTTCTGATTTTTTTACTACATTTACACTAACTTGTAAACATGACTTCTGATGGATTCTCTTCCTCATGGAAGAGTGGAATGCCCACAATACGTGGAGGTGGATAGCTCCACTGGAGTCACGCATCCCTTATTTTGTGGAGAGTATTGTCTGTGGACCTCTCTGGTCTTGGTTTCTGGAAAGACAATCAGCTGGCTGGAGACAGAGGTAGTGGGAAGCCGGCTCCCTCCTGGTCTGTGAGCAATGCTGGGGAGGCCCAAGTGAGCCCCTGTATTTGAGGGAACCTGCATACTTCCCAGGTGCACAGCAGCTGGGACTGAATGGCTGTCTGCACGTGTGGGAGCCCTACTTTTTAAATGCAGCCTTCTTCATACTTTGCATTTTAGTCAGGAAGTCATTGCTGCCCACTGTCTACCTAATTACAGTTCCAGGAAGATAAAGGTGTATTTGTGAGCCTGAGCTTCTCTGGGAAAGGTTAGGAGATGCGAATGATGGAGTCCATCTTTTCTCATTAGTGCAGGGACAGGCTATCCGTTCCCTGAAAAGCTTCTTCAGATGACCTCTTGGTCTAGACTCTGTGTCTGCCTCAGCAATCTCTGTCACCTGAATGTCACATTAGGACATTCGGGTGCTTCCTTTTCCGGCCCTATCAGCAGGGTTGAGATTAATGTGTACTATTAGTATTTTTAGAATACCCCTTTATCACACATTTCCCATATCTAAAACCTTCTGTCTCTCCTCATTACCTCTAGGTTCTGGTCCAGACTCCTCAGTCCACAGCTAGACCTTTTACTTTCTGACCCAGCTCCTCCCACCCTCCACTCACCTTCTAAAACCTGCAGCTTATTGGAGTGAACCCATTTGCTCACTGGCCCCAAATGCATCTGTGTGCTGGGCACTCCTTGAACCTCTCTCCTTCCTTGCATGGAACCCATTTCTACCTTTCTTTCCCTGGTCATTTCCAGTCCTTCCTGCCAACGTCTTCCCAGCCCTCTGGTTACAGTGATCTCTCAGGGACTAACATCTTAGCACTCCTATCTGTACCACACATCCCACTTTATTTTGCATTTAAAAATTATGGTAGCACATAGTAATTAAGCATCGTAACCATTTTTAGGTATACAGTTCAGTAGTGTTAATTGTATTCACATTGTTACACAGCAGATCTCCAGGATTTTTTCATCTTGCAAAACTGAAACTCTATACACATTAAGCAACAACTCCCCATTACACTTTAGTTGGCATTTTATCAAGGACCATGTCCTAATATCCTATATGCCAGACTGTTTATTCAAGTAGCATTCAGACAGCACCAGTTTCTAGGCAAGGTTGGTAAGTTCTAGGGGAATTTGAAGCCAGTGAGATACACACACCAAATGGGAAGAGATCACAATTGTTATTTGCTAAGAGTTTCCCTTTTTACTTGGCCTATCTTATGACCCTAAGTAGGTAACATGAGAGTGACCTTATAAGCCACAATTCCTCCTTTTGGAACAGGGCAGACTAAAGTAACTAAGTACAGGCAGATTTGGCCCTTGGGTTCGGTGTGGCACCCAGGATAGCGACAAGCATGCACTTACTACTCATTGCTTGATACTTACATATGCTGATGTAAATGAGTGCTTTGGCGATTTCAGGAGTCTTGATGTTTTTCAACTAGATCATACATTTTAAAAAGAAATAGTTCTCTCATCATATAAGGTTACTTTTATAACTTAAAAATAATAATACTGTATGTGTCTGTGAATGAAGTAAAAAGCAAAACAAAAAACAAAACAGAGAAGACAAACAAAAAGACATAAATACCAGTAGTAGGTGCCTTACTTGCCCAGACATGACTTCTGTTAACCCCATACTTCTGTCCTTTTAGATATTTGACTGTACAGATTCAGACAAATATACAGATACATGTTTTCTGTGTGTGTGTGTGTGTGTGTGTGTGTGTGTCTGTGGTACTGGGGCTTGAACTCAGGACCTCATGCTTGCTAGGCAGGTACCCTATCTACCACTTGAGGCACTCTGCCAGCCCCACAGATACATGTTTTAACAAAAATGATATCATATCAGGGATGCATACTTGTTTTTTCAGGTTAATATGGGTTGTATATATTTTCCTGCTGATAGATATTTTCCCATAATGTAATTTTGATAGAACAAATATTTATAGAGGACCTGCACTCTGCCAGGCATCTAAATGTTGAGAATAAAGCTGTGAGAACAATTTGCATAATGCTTGCATTATGGGTTGAGGTGAGATGATAAATAAGGGGTTATTAAAAACAAATGATGTGGGAGTGGCTGGGGGACTATTTTAGTTCTGTTTGAAGAAGGACATTTTTACCTGAGACTTTAATGAGCATAGGGAGCTCCCATGTAAAGATTGAGGAGAAATACATTCCAGGAAGACAGAACAGTGAATGCAATGACCAAAGCTTGGGAATAAACTCGGTGCATTTGAGAAACTGTTTGGAAGCCACTGTGGTTAAAACCCAGTGAAGAAGAGGAGAAATTGTAGTTTAAGTCATAGGGGTAGATAGAACTTTTGGTAGGGCTTGTTTGAGTCTCCTAGACCAAGGTGAAAGCTTTGGACTTTATTCTAATGTCTGTGAGAAGCCACTGAAGGTAAGTGATGTGATCAGATCTGTTTTAGGAAGATTGCCCTCCACCAATAAATTGAAAGAGACCTCCCCCTTCCCCCCCCCCAATAATCTCATTAGGTTAAAAAATCAATACCTTACAAAGGAAGTCACCATACAACAAATGATCTGATGTCTCCACCAAGAGGAACAAAAAGAGATAGAGGGGCACCCATAGATCAAAAGAGATCCAAAAGGTGTAGCAAAAATTAGGCTAAGCCAAGCCATAGCGGTTAGGTCTTATGGTCAGACGATAAAACTACCAAAACAAAGTAAGGAGGTGATCGCCAGTCAGGCGAGCAGGTCCTCTTGGGTAGGACAAGGAGGGAAGGGGCACGTGGGCTTTTGGGATGGCTGGTTTTGTCTCCTTTTGTGGCTGCTGCCACCAAGGTCTTTTGTCTTATAATTGAGTTCTATTTTATGCTGTTTTCTATATTTTGTATTATTTTACATATAAAAAAATTAAAAGCAATTATTTATGATAAAATGGAATGAAAGGGAACTTCCTAACCAAATCAGAGTAACTACAGAAATACCGGAGCAAACATCTTCTTAAACAGATAAATGTTACAAATGAGGAATGGAACAAAGCTGCCTATTGTCAGCAGTGCAGAAAGACAAACTGCCAGGGAGGGAGAGAGGGTGGAAAGAGAGGTATAAGAATGAGAAAGAGGGAAATCGAATGATCATTTTGTTTTATTCCTCATCATTATAGCAGTCCCCCTGTATCCACAGTTTCATGTTTTGCTGCTTTAATTATCCCACAGCCAACTGCAATCTGACATCAAGTGGAAAATTCCATAAATAAACAGTTCACTTTGAAATTGCATGCTGTTCTGAGTAGCATGATAAAAATCTCTTTTATTGCAAAATATAATTGTTCTATTTTATTATTAGTTATTGTTAATCTTGTACTGTGCCTAATTTATAAATTTAACTTTATCATTGGTACGTACATATGAGGAAAACACACACCACACACGTAAATATTTATCTCAGGAGGATCCATGGTTTTAGGCATCTGCAGGGGACCTTGGAATATATTCCCCGGAAATAAGAAGGGAAATATTGTATTTGCATAGAAAATCTCAAATGATATTATTAGAAATAATAGAATTTAGTTACTTAGCTTGAAATTAGTTATGTTAAAGTAATTTGCATTCTACACCAACAGGAAGTTAGAAAACAAAGAAATGACACATTTAGAATACTATCTGAAAAAAATCAAGTAGTAAAGAATAAATCATTCGAAAGTTGCTCAAAGGATTGGGGGCACGGCTCACCCAAGCAGTAGAGCGCCTGCCTAACAAGCCTGCTGGCGCCTCACGCCTGTAATCCTAGCTACTTTTGAGACTGAGACTGAGAGGATTGCTCCTTGAAGCCAGCCCAGGCAAAATATTAGTGAGACCCCCATCTCAACCAATAGCTGAGCAACAGCGGGAAGCACAAAATAGGAGAATTGCAATCCAGGCTGGCCTGAATAAAAAAAAAAGCGAGACCCTATCTCCAAAATAGCCAGAGCCAAAAGGGCTGCAGGTGTGGCTCCAGTGTCAGAGCACCCACCTTGCAAGCACTAACCTCAGTACTTCCCCCACCCAAAAAAGGGTGTACAAGTGTTCTACAGAAAAGAATGTGCGGGGCTGGTGGAATGGCTCAAGTAGTAGAGTGCCTGCCTAGCAAGTTTGAGGCTCTGAGTTCAAACACCAGTACCACCAAAAAGAAAAGAATGTGTAAAATGTTATTAAAAGATAAGAAAAATTAAGTAAGTGGAGGGATGCAACACATTAATAGACAGGAAAATTTAGTATCATAAAGACGTATATTCTCAAATTCTCCCTTATTTGACCTATAGATTGCAATTAAATTTTTAGCAGGAAGGCTGGGTATGGGGTGTTCATGTCTGTAATCCCAGATATTTGAGAAGTAGAGATAGGAGATTAAGGTTCGAGGCCAGGCTGGGCAAAAAGTGTGACCCTATCTCAAAAAAAACCAAGCCAGGTATGGTGGTGTATGTCTGTAATCCCAGCTACATAAGAGGCAGAGGTGGTAAGATTGCGCAAAAGTGTGAGACCCTATCTGAAAAATAACTAAAGCAAAAAGGGCTGAAAGGTGTGGCTCAAGTGGAAGAGAGCCTACCTAGCAAGCATGAGGACCTGAGTTCAGCCTTCATTATCACATTAAAAAACAACAGCACAACATCTTAACAGTATTTTTTTGTGTTTCCTAATAGGTATTCTAAAATTCTGAAAAAGAAAAATAGGAACTGTACCAACTCTCAGGGCTTATTATGAAGCTGAAGTAATTAAGACTGTATTGACAAGAGGATAAATAAATTGACCAACGAAACAAAAACACCCCATAACTTTAAAACTCTTAGTAGGAAACAGGTGGGCAAAACCTTTTAAAACTTAAGAAGGAAGTATTTTTTAAGTAAGACACAAAAATATTGACTACAAAAAAAGCTGATAAATTTGACCATATTACTATTAGGAATTTCTTATATCAAAAGATACCCCTAAAGAAAGCAAAATGACAATTTACAGACTGGGAAAGAGCTTTGCAACATGTACAATCAGCAAAGAATTAGTGTTAGGCATACACTAAAAAACTTCTACAAATAAAAGTACAAATGACCCAATTGAAAAAAAAAAAAAAAACGGGCAAATGACATAAAACATTTCAAAGAATGGGAAACATTTGCGATAATAGAAATACCAAGAGATGTTCAGTATCATTAATGATCAGCAAGGTGGAAATTAAGACCACAGTTAGAGAAGTTTTAACATCCATTTCATTAGCAAAACTTAGAAGTTTGGTAATACCAAATGTTGGAAAGTGAATTCACATGATGTCTTCAAAATGGCAGGTAGGGGGCTGGCGGTGTGGCCCAAGTAGTAGAGCACTTGCCTAGGAAGTACAAGACCCTGAGTTCAAGCCCAGCACTGCCAAAAAAAAAAAACCCTGCAGGTAGAAAAACATTTACTTACCCTACCATGCAGAAATTGCACTCCTATATATTAAGGATATATGTAAATGATGAAGGACATTCCAGCGTCATTTACAACAGCAAAAATTTAGGGAGAAAAAAACCCCCTAAATGTCCACCAATGAGAGACTGGATAAGCTAGGTCTGTAAACACAATGGAATACTACGAGGCACTTTAAATGAACTATGGTGACACACAACAATGTACATGAGTCTTTTAGCAAATACTGAGTGTAAAAAACATTGCATGTCACACAATAGCTTTTTGTTAAATTAAAAACATCTTTGATAAAAATGTGCATATTTAGGAGTTATCAATGCAATAACGCTATATAAAAAAAAAGCAAGGCAATGAGGGTTCAGGATGATGGCTGCTTGGCGTGGGAGGAGGTAAGGAGATGATGTAGGTAGGGGCCAAGTGGTTAGCTGTAGAAACGGCCAGGCTCCTAGCTGTTACTCTAGATGGTGAATTTGCGGGGGCTTATTCTGCTTAAACAGCCAGCTAGCCAGCCAGTCAGTGAAGTAGACAGATCTGGCTGCTTTGGGGAAAATGCATAGAGGGTGTCAAAACAGAAGCAGGGTGATCACTCAGGAGGCTGTTTAGTAACCCGGTGGAAGGGGTTTACTTTGTACTCGGATGTATGTTGGAGGCAGTAGAGAACTTGTTCTGATAGCTTAGATGTGGGAGGTAAGAATGTTCTATTTTATGAAGCTGCCATAATTTATTTAACAATATGCTCTTACTGTATATCCAGATTGTTTACAATATTTTGTGCTCCATCAAGAAGTCTAAAATGAACATCCTTATAGCTTAATCTTCATACAACTTTCTTTTTTATGATGTGAAATTGGGTTCTATTTTATTTTATTTTATTTTAATAGACTTAATTTTTTTAGAGCAGTTTTAGGCTCAGAGCAAAATTGAGAGGAAGGTACAGAGGCTTCCATATATCCCCTACCCTTTCACACTTGTATACTCTACCCTGTTGTCAACATCCCCCACCACATTGGTGTATCTGTAACAAGCGATGAACCTGCACTGACGCATCATGGTCACCCAAAGTCCACAGATTAGATTAGGATTCAGCCTTGGTATTGTATATTCTGTGACTTTGAACATGTACCCATCATTACAGTACATAAGAGTATTTTTACTGCCCTAAAGTCTTCTTTGCTCTGCCTGTTCATCTCTTCCCCTCTCCAACCTCTGGCAGTCACAGATCTTTTTTACATCTCCATAGTTTTTCAGAATGTCATATAGTTGGAGGCTTGCAGTAGGTAACCTTTTCAGATTGGTTTCTTTAACTTAGTAATGTGCACTTGTGTTTCCTGCATGTCTTTTCATGGTTGATAGCTCACTTCTTTTTAGCACTGAATAAGATTCCATTGCCTGGCTGTATGTACCACAGTTTATCCATTCACACACTGAGGACAGCTCGATTATTTCCAGGTTTTGGCAATTATGAATAAAGCACTGAAAACATCCATGTACAGGGTTTTGTGCAGCCGTAAGTTTCCAACTCCTTTGGGTAAATACAGAGTACAACTGCTAGATCATATGGTAAGAGTAAGTTCAGTTCTATAAGAACCTTACCATTTTGCATCACAACCAGCAACAAATGGATGTTCCCATTGCTCCAATTCTCACCAGCATTTGGCATTTGGCATTGCCAGTCTTCTGGATTTTGGCAATTCTAGTAGGTGTACATCTTGAGTTAATTTCTTAAATTTAACTTCCAGATATGAAATTGTCATACTGAAGGATATATGCATTTAATAAGGCTTTGCTACATATCACTTTCTGATAGCATTTCCCTGCTTCCTGTTTTGTATCCTTAGAGAGCTGGACCCCTGTGTTGGGTCCTTTCCTGGAGCATGCCATCCAGGACATGAAGTGGCATAATCTCCTTTGTCTTAGTAAAGTCTCCTTAACAATAATCAGAGATTTCTTCTCTTTAATTCTGACCAGTGCCTTACACTCAACTCTGGCTCACCCCAATCCACAAGAGAGCCTTAGGGATTCTAACAAACCTGGGTCTTGTTTTGTTTTCTGAATCAGTTGAGTAAAGGTGAGCTTATAAAATTATTCAGTAATTCCTTGTTTATGTCTTCATAGGGCCTCTAGTACAGTAGTCACTAGCCACAAGTGGTCAACTAAATGGAATTTAAGTTCATCCAAATGAAATAAAATTGAAAATTTCATTTCCTCAGTTATAGTAATTGCATTTCAAATACCCAATTGCCCCATGTGGCCAGTGGCCACCATGTTGGATAGCCTAGATAGGTAACATTTCCATCACCACAGTAAGTTGATGGTACTGGAGAGCACTGCAGAGGTTGAGTTACTCAAGAAATTGTCCTGGGGTCCTTTTAGGTGAGGGGTGGAGATGGCTAGTGAAGCTGGGGGAAGTTATTGGTATTGTGACTTGCTAGATTTCTCCTTGCTCACACCAAAATTAGTTTGTATCATTTCTAGGTTCTGTTTACCTCTTCCTCTCTGGTCTTTGAACAAGGGACTCTGTTTCTGACAGGTTTTAAGGACACGTGGTATGTGTGTTTTATAAGAAAAGTCAGATCTCCAGTTGACATCATAGTCAGACCTAGGCCAAAGCTGTTTTCCTCCAGTGCAATGTCCCAGGGGCGGGTCCAGCATTTGCACTGTCAGTGTTCCAGATTTTGACATTCTGATAGATGTATGGCAGGCAGGCAGTACTCAACATGCAGGCAGGGTAAGTCTTCCCCTGGATTTGCAGTGGTCTTAAGGAAGCCAGAAAGCCAGAATTCTTCTTTCCTTCCTGCTGCTTTAGCTTCTTCTTGTGCAGTACGAAGTTAGAGCCGTTTCTCTATGTTTTGGAGATGCTCAAAGGGAGTGCTTGGAGTGATGAAGCTCAGAGTCTGTATTCTTCTTGCTCATTCCAGAACTGGGGTCACTGATGGCTTATGTTTATCCCCTGCCAGTGTCCAGACCCTGCTGTGAGGAGCATTTCTTGCCAGTGGCTTAAATATAGTGCCAGGAGCCCCAAATGCCACATTCTAGTCATGGCTTATCCACTGACTCATGGTATGACTCTGAAAGTCACTTCCCTTCTCCTCCCACTGGGTCCTCAGGAGTAGAGGGGAGGATAATGGCCCTGAGTCACCTCCTAGAGAGGAGCTAAGTAGGTCTCACTGAGGCAAAGGAGTGCAAGCTGAAAGGGCAACGGAGGCCCACTCTAGAGAGTGGGAAGCCTGGCTTGCCCCTACCTGGGCATGCCATCCACTGAAGTCTGAGGCTGCTCCAGAGGGTCCCGAAGTTATGAATGGGCGATGTGGGCATAGGTCTGCATGCATTTTCAGGGGAGGGTCCATAGCTCTCATCAGATCCTCAGAAGTTAAATAGTCTGAAAAAGGCTCTGAAGCTGTGGCTCCTTGGTTATGTGGGGTTCTGAGGAGAGGAGAAGCTGCTCCTGTGGAGAGGGGCAGGCTTCCAGGAAGTCAGAAGGCAGTTGATTTAAATAAAGAGTTTAAAACAACCCTTGCTAAAGGCCTGTCCCGTGCATATTTAATGATTCTCCTACCAACTCCCTGGCATTGTGTCAGGCCCTTGGGGTGAAAATGAAAGGTTTTTTGACTCATCTGCACCTCCCATCCCCTACCCTGGAGTCTGCTCCTCCAGATGTTTGGATCTAAGTGAGGTTGGTATCTGTGTGGGCCAGAAGACAGGAAAGGAGTGCATGAGCCTGTGTCTGGTGTGTTAGCAAGTCCCCAGGATGAAAGGGGACCGTGCCTAATGAATAGGAAAACAGTCAGATGGGGAGGCCATCTGGGGAAGCAAAGGGGTCTTAAGCTGGGGCTGAGGACATCTGGGTCCTTGTCCTGATGTCCTTGACCGTAAGTTACTCTGTGGCCTGAGTGGTTATTTAGCGTCTCTTTGCTTATTGTGTCATCTCCAAAGCCAGCTAACTTCCCCTGCCCTAGATACTGTCAGAGGCTCTTGTGAGAAATAAAAAGGAATTTAACAAAAATTAGCATGTGTTGTATTTTTTTATCTTAAAGGCAATAAAATACCCACTGTAGAAAATATGGAAAATCCAGAAACGTCTGAGACTGACGTGCTGCCTAGTGCACTAGAGACAGCTCCAGAAACATATGAAAATGAGAAAAATCATAATTTCACTATGCTGAAGTAATCCCCTTGTAAAGTTTTGATAATTTTCCTTCCTAATCATTTTTTCCATGCATATATTTTTCTCCTTTCTAAATTATAGCGTTCATGTAATTTTATATATTGCTTTTCTCACCTAATACTTCAGTAACCATTTGTGCATGTCATTAAATTGTTCTTCAGAAACCTGAGCATTAGCCAAGCATAGTGGTGCACACCTGTAACTTCGATATTCGAAGACTCAGGCAGAATTATGAATTCAAGGCCTACTTAGGCTATTTATCTAGACCATATCTAAAAAAAAAAACCCAAAAAACTAATCTTCAATGGCTGATGTTCCATCACTTGAAGGTACCAAATTTGAGGGAGGATGAATGTAGTGGAAACAGCATGTACTCATGTATGAAAATGGAAAAATGGGACCTGTTGAAACTATTCCATGAACGGGGGGTGGAAGATAAAGGAGAACGATGGAGGGGGTGAATTCAACTATGATATAATGTAAGAACTTTTGTACAATGTATCCCCAGTACAACAATAATATAATAAAACAGATACCAAAATAAATCCCAAAGTTTAGGCCATTTATAAGTTGCTTCCAAATATTTCATTACTGTAAATAATACTGCATTCAATACCTTTGGCTATAAAATCTTTGTACTCATCTCTCTTGCCTTATAGTACATTCTTAGAACTGAGCTTATTGGGTCAAAGTATAAAGCTGATGTGGTTAAATATTTTAGCGTGTATATGGTTATACAAGTGCAAGACATTGATGAGAGTGATGACGCATATCTGTTCATTCATGCCTGCTACAATTGAAGCATTTCTGTCTCTGAGTGAAGGTTTCCATGATTCTGGGACAGCGAGTGGAATTTTGAATTCCACTAGTAGAATTTGTGTCTCTTTCTCATTTCTGGAATTGTCTTATGCTGGGCAAACAAATCACTTACAAGTTTCAGTATGAGAAAGCGGGAACTTACACAAGGTGTTCTTTAAAAAGGACAGAAAAGGGCTGGGGTGTAGCTCAGTGGTAGGGCATGTGCTTAGTATGCTTGAGGCCCTGAGTTTGCTCCCCAGCACCAAAGAAACAAAACAAACAGACTCTTGCCTGAATGTTTGAAACTCTGGATTCTAGCCAATCCTGTATAACTCAATAACATGAGCAAGTCACATCATTTCTTGGACTTGGTAGCCTCACCTATCAAATGAGGAGACTAATATTTAATCTCTGCTGTGAAGGATATCATGAGGATGCACTGAAATTGCATGTGTGTAAAAGTAACACTGTAAGTAAAGATGGTTCTTCTACCCTCTGTTAGTAGTGGGAGTAAAACAACAGAAAATCGGAGGCCATATGGGGAAAGGTTTGGGGGACTAAGAGAAGCAGGTAAGGAAGCACCATGAGTTTGACAGAGGTCTCTCGTGGGCTAGCCTACCCTTTAGCTTACCTCAGGCCACCTCTGCCCTGGGAACCACTCCCAGGATTGAGCCACTAATGTCTCCTCTCCTAAGAAGCACAGACCTTTTTCAAGTGATACTGGGCACCTTAGGGTCAGCTCTCTGGAAATCTGGTCAAACTCACAGCCACCTTCCCTTCCACATCTAAAGACAGGCTGACTCCTGAGCTGTGGGAACAGGGAAGAGAATGGGGGAGGCCACTCTGAGCCATCGGCTTACCTCCAGGGGTGTGACTGTGAGAATCAAGAAGAAATATCCTTATGAATAGCTTCTCCCTGTCCACAGAAATATGCAATGCACTGCAGCTCCCAGAAGCTGGAAACCTCTTGTCATAAACAGAGACTATGGTGCTGAGCAACCAGGGAGGAAGAGCTAATCTCCCAGACGTCAGGGTTTAGTCTGGCAGCCATGGGAGCTGAGATGATAATGCCTGATAACAGGGAGCCACAAGAGGAGAGGAACTGCAGAGATGGTGTACACACTCTTGTTAGCACATCCCTGAAAGAGGCAAATACAATGGTCACCTCATTCACATCTCTGTGACCCCTCCTTAGCCAGCTGAAACCACTACAAGGTCTGGTCTTCAGAGCTTGTGCCGTAGTCACTCTGGACCAAGGGAGAACAAAGCACCTTGCAAGGGGATGATGGGAGGATGATAGACCTAAAAATTATAAAGAGATAATTACTGACATTTTCTGAGTCTGCCCCAAGCCAGGAGAACAACTCCAACATGGTCCCAGCTTTCAAAGAACTCAAACCTCACTGTGTGGGACAGCCTGGTTCCCTGCTGGATGTCTCACAGCTCTTCTGTGCTGGTTGACAAAGACTTAAGGAAAAGCACCCAATGAACATTGTGAGCCATTCAAAACGGGACAGTGTGATACAAGCCAGTCTGCTGTAGGAACTCAGAAAAGGCAGGGCTTGGTGTGGGCTGAAGTGATTAGTACAGGCTGCACAGAGAGTGAGCTAGGACCCAGCCCTAGAAGGCTCAGAGGCATTACAAACAGGGAGGAAATGGAAATGAACAGCTTTGCAAAGATGGGAATGTGCCTGGCCAGCAATGAGGCCACCCAGGATGGTGCAGGGCAGCTGAGGGGTGAGTGGCTGGGGTACAGGAAGGGATAAACAGCCAGATTGGAGACTGCCTTGAATTCCAGGCAAAGTTTGGTCTTGACTCTGTAGTGAATAGAATGTAGGAAGAAGCCCTGGTGCAAGGAAGTGTGGGGAGCAGCCTTTGTTGATGGCTGCCACTAAATGACTTCCTTTTGCCCCCAGCATGGTCTGTGGCTCGCACAGCCTTGGGGTTTGCTGTCAAGCCTTTCTTTTCCAGAGCCTCTAGGTATGTCTTTCCTTCTTCACCCTCTTTCCCCCAAGAGTGTTCCCTCTAGGTGAGCAGGCTAGGGGGGACGGGGAGGCAGACACTGGGACTTGCTCTGTGCTGGACACAGACATGAGCAAGACCGAGTCTCTGTCTTCAGAGTTCACAGAATGGTACAGCCAGATTCAGTGGCACATGACATCATCTCTCTTCCTGGCAGCCTGAAGCCTCCAACCCTGAACTGGGTCTTCCTCATAATGCCTTGTAACTATAGAACTCTAGATGGCTTTCTGGGACTTCTGGGGCCTGTCCCTTGACCACTTCCTTTTTTTTTTCCTGTAGGAATCCCAGGTGCTTTGTGCCTAGGATAGAACCAGAATTAAAGCCAGGCTCTGCACATCCACCTGGACTCTCTCCAGCTTAGCATCCCTGCATAAAGAGAAGGGGGAAGGCAGAGGTTGTAGACTAAGGCTTCATCAGAGTCCCACAGGAGGGAGAGCAAGCCAGGAGGGCAATGGCTGCTGGGAAAACTCACCCTGCCCACAAGGGTGAGTGGGCTACATTTTCTTGCTTATGAACTCCAGTCACCTCTAGCAGCCCAAGGCACTTCTAGGAGGAGGGGACCTCGAAGGAGCACAAATGGTAAGGGAGCAGTGCCCGGTCCCTGATAAGCAGCCGTCTCAGGCTACACCTGATGTGAGCAGCGTTGTGCTCAGTGGCAGCTCTGTCTGTCCAGCATGAGAGCCTGTAGAACAGCCCAGCCTGAATCCTGCTGCCTCTCTTCTGGACCCTCATTTCTGCATCAGTCACACCACAGGAAGTCTTTCCTGGGGAGCTGCTGCTACTGTGGATGCTTTTGCCAACTCTTCACAGCCATGCTGCACCCCAGGAGCTAAGACAGCATCTGCATCCTTCCGCCTACCCCTCCTAGAAGCATTTACTAAAACCTCTTCTCCGTACAAGCAGGCTCCTTATAGGGATTGATCAAGTCAAGAGACATAGTGATTTCAGCCATTTGGAACAGGGAAGTTGAACAATTCCCTAGGGAAAAGGAGCTGCCTGGTGAGCTCAGAAAAGTTTGAGGGAGGATCCAGAATGGTAGGAGAAAGGAACAGGGAAAGAAACTAGATGAAAAATTCGATGTTGGAGCCAAATGATTACAGAGATTAGTGTTGGCATTCAGGAAGAGTCCATCTTGTCTGGACACACATTCTCCCTCCGTCCTTTCTCCCCAAACTCAGTGGGATTGGAAGTGCTGAAATGGCAGCAAACATGGATTGTCTTTCTGCTCCCCTCCCCAGCCTTGAAGGATATCTCCCTGGGAATAGTGATCATGGGGACAGTGTGTCCATCCCAGAGGGGACACACAGAAACCAGACTTGAGCTGAGTGCAGAGCTTATTTGCCTGTACATTCCAAGAGTTAAGGCTTAAATTCTCATTTTGAAAAGTTCTCCGTGTCCTGAAGACAGTCTTGGGAGGAACAAAACAAGGTGTAATTTTTGTTGATGCTGTGAATTAGAAAGAGTAAAGAGCTGGGGGCTGAATATATCTTGGAAAAACTTGTTTGGCTTGGTCTGAAGCAAAGTCCCTGCTTTTGCAAGAGTTAGGAGAGAGTTGTGTGGCCTCATCTAAGCATCTCTCCCAGTTTGGGGCAAGAACCACATGGGCTGTCACCACCAAACCTACCTGCCTCCAGATGTTCAGTGAGTAAGAGGAAGGAAGAGGCAGTGGTAAATAGAAATGTCATGGATATGACTATGTGGAGAGGCCTTTCTCTGGAATCCAATGGGCCTTAGGGTTTTATTTCTGGCTTTACCAAATTTCTTAGGTTTCCAACAAGGTATTTCCACAGATAGTCTTTTGTATTAGTTGTATATTACTATATAAAAAAAATTATCTCAAAGCTTAGTGGCTTAAAACAACAAGCATTTGTTACCTTGCAGTTTCAGTGTGTCAGGAATCTAGGTGTGACTTAGCTGGGTGCCTTGGCTCAAGGTCTCAGTGCAGTCACATTGTCATCCAGGACTGCAGTCATCTCAACTGGGGCTGAAGGCACTGCTTCTCGGCACACCCACATTTTGTTGGCAGGCCTCAGATCTGCTTCCAAGCTCGCTGGAAGCCAAAGGGCTCCCTTACAGCATGTAAGCTAGCTCCCCTGGGATAAGCAATCCAAGATGGATGCCTGTCTTCTATCCTAATCTTAAACATGACATCACATCATTCACTATGTCCTACCCACACTCGAGATATATTCCACGAGAAGATGAGATTACCAGGGACTTTCTTACAGGCTGCCTACCACATCTCTCATTTTTGCTTCACAACAACTCTATGCTGTAGACAGGGAGAAACAGTCCATAAGTATATCAGCTTGTTTTCCATTACTATAACAAAATGCCTGGATACTGTATAAAGAAAAGATGTTTATTGAGCTCACAGTTTTAGAGGCTAAAAGTCCAAACAGCATAAGACCAGTTCTAGTGAGGGCCTTCCAGCTGCATCACATCATGGTGGGCGGAATCAAGATGGAGCATGGGCAAGAGAGTGAGAACACGCGCTGAGACAGGAAGGCAGAGAGAAGGGAGGATCCAATAATGACCTCCCATAGTCCGATCTTAAAGGTCCTACAGCCTCTTATCATCATCACCCTGGAGACCAAACTTCCAGTGCATGAACCCTTGGAAGGTTACACCACATCCAAACCATAGCAACAGGTAAGGAGAAAGGGAGTTCTAGAGAGGTGAGGGGCTGTTGTGCTTGGGACCACAGAGGCATGAAGTGGTAGAGTTAACATTTGAACTTAGCTGACAGTTTGGCTTCGGCTTTAATAGTCTTTCTCTGATGCTTTAATGCCTGTCAGACCCACTGCCTGTTGATAGTCATGGTGGGGAACTGTGGCTGACTTGAGTTGACTGAATATTAGGGGCTTTGATACTGTTTCACCTGATGCTTGATTCTTTCTGGCTGTTTCCAGTCTCAGGGAGACAGCTCAGAAGCATTCCCTCTTATAACAAGGACAACTTTACTCCTTTTCATAAACTTTTAATAACCATTTTATTTTAGAAGTTTCAGATTTACACAAAAATTGTAAAGATAGTTCAGAGAGTTCCCATCTCTCCCAACTCAGTTTTCTCTATCTTGAACATGTCACCTTAGTGTGCCCCACTGGTCAGAATTAACAAACCAACATCGATATATTACTATGAACTAAAGCCTATGCCTCATTTGGATTTCTTTATTGGTTCTTTGTTTAAAAGCCAGGCACTGGGCTACACATTATTTTGATTAATTCCTAGGCCAATCCTTTGAGGCTAGCACTATTATCTCTACTGTCCAGAAGAGGAAAGTGAGGCACAGAGGCTAAGCGACTTGGCAAGATCACAGAGCTCTGCAGAAGCTGAGCGAGCACTGGAACAACGCTCTCTCTCACTCTCATGCAGTTCTCTTAACTATCTGTGCTTCTCTGCCCCTTTCTCACCCTCCAGTCCTGCTTAGAGGACAGGACACTCACACACAAGCACTAATCCGACATCTGGCCCTCGCTGGGGTCTAAGCCTGTGGAAAAGATAAGGCAGAGATGACAGTATTTTAGTGCCTCCTCCTTTGGCCCCAGCCTTCTCATCTATGAAGCCATGGGATTAAGTTAGTGACCCTAGGTCTCCTCTGGCTCCAACTTTCTGCAACCCCACGAAGCTATCCCAGAGCCCTTGTCCAGAGAATCTGGGGGCTACTGGTGGGAAAATTAGACAGAAGGGGAGTGTTATTTCCACAAGAACAGGGAGTCACTGGCACCTTGGGAATGAGCCTGCCTGGTTCACTTGCCAGTTTCTTTTGTAGAGCAGTGTAATAGGATCAGTCACTGGATTAGATTGAATTCGTTAGCTGCCTTGTCAAGTTTAGACCCCCCAAAGACTGTGGGCTCTGCATTTGAGGCTATTACCCTTACTTGTTTCAAAATACATCAGGAACAAAGCCTCTGGAGAAGATACTCTGAGCAATATTTTTCCTGGAACTTGAAAGAAAGCCACTCTTTGAGGAGCACGGGCACAGCACCAAGAATTTGTCTCCTCATATGAGGTGGTAGGGAGAATCTGGTGACCCTCACTTGTCAGGGGTAGGATTGCCCAGTGTATCCCACAGTGGTGAGGAGCATAGACTTGAAAGTCATCTAGGCCTGGTCTGCCTATCACAGGGTGGTGACCTCAGGCCCGTCCCTCAGCCTCTGTCTGTCTCCATTTCTACATCTGTAGCGTAGGGAAAACATAAGGATAGGCACTCATGGAGGTGCTCTTAGGATTAGTATAACACTAAGTAAAATGCTTAATTAAGCCCATAATAAACGTTCAATAAATAGCAGGAGTTGTTTGAATAATAGACCAATTTTAATTTTAACTCTAAAAGTCTTTGTCTCTGAGGACTCCCATTGGAGACCCAAGTTGCTGGAGAGCACCCCTCACTGAGAAGCATGACCACCCCTAGGTTCACACCCAGGACTTGCTTCTTATGAATGGAGGTGGGCGGGGTGGGATCTATCAGACAACACCAGCAGTTTCCTTCTCCAGCTGCAAAGGAGGCCTGTAGCCTTGGCAGAGCAGTCCCAGCCCAGCCCTGACTGCCCCAGTCGGCCTGCCTTGGTGTTGCCTGGTATTCCCCGGATGGTATTTGAGCTCTAGAAGGCTACCCACCCTTCTAATGAGGTAAGTGGGACTGTCATAGGGTTCTCTTTCAGAGTGCCTCCCAGACCTGCCACCTGGCTTGGTATCCATCCTCTGTGGCTTGAGTGCTATGAACCCAGTAAGACTCTGGGTAGTGAGGACTGGGGCAAGGAGGGTGTCTAGGCCTGGCTGGGTTACACAGCTGGGCCACTTTTTCTAGCAGGAGTCTCCCATCTGTGCCTATAGGGACAAAGGGGTGTGACTCTGAGTCCTTGAGGGTGCTGGTAGAAGTGTTTAGACCAGGTCTTTTTTTTAGTTGGTTGGTTTTCCCCTCTTTTCATCAGAAGGCACAGCAGTAGAGAAGCTGGACTTGATTTTGATTCCAAAATCCTTTGCTGCCTAGAGTTGGGATTGGCTGAGTGAATCCAAGAGATTTGAGAATGGGGAGGTTCAGGTACATTACTGAGGGTGGCCTGGACATTCGTACTCATGTGCTACACATGACAAGTAGACATTTATAACACTCACACACGAGGCACTTATGTATCAATATTCAAGAAAACTCTTTTCCAGAGGCAGGTTGACTACTGGCCCGCACAGGGGGCCACAGCCTGCTTGTAGACCAGGAAATGGGTTTTTCACATCCCAGGGAGCACTGCTGCATCTAAGGAGGCCCTCCCTCCTCTGGGTTCAGGAAGGAAGTGGCCCTGTGGACTGGAAGCCGAGACCCCAAAGGTAGGAGCACCCTGCAAGTGCCAGTTTGAAGAACTGCTGTCCCTACCTTGGTGCTGAGAAGAGTTGGTCTGGGATCAGGGCACACAATCAGACCATTTCAGAGGTCTGTACTCTATGTGAAGAAGAGAAGTACAGATGGTCACAGCTAGGAATTTTAAATTTTTAATGATTTAGGTTCTGACTTGTGAAAAAAATGTAAGTCATATCTTAAAATACATGTAATTATGACTCTAGGTGAGTTTATAATTGTCTTGTTTCTATGCCCAACCCTTCAGGGAGCTCTAGTCCTTATTACCCCACTACTTGCCATTTTATGGTCTGGATGGTGACCAGTGTCATGTGTCAGTGACTTCCCTAAACCCTCTTCTTTGCTGACCCAGTACCTTTTCCCCTTACCCTGGCTCAAAGTGACCAGTTTGGCTTGTGTCTTAAGTATTTCTTGTGTAATTTTTTAAAAAAGAGAAACTAAGAACCACTTGCAATTCCTAGATACCCAGAGTAGAGGTCTGGGTTCCATTGCTATAACAAAATACCTGAGGCTGGGTGCTTTATAAAGAAAAGAGGTTTATTTAGCCTACAGTTTTGGAGGTCTAAAAGTATGGTATCAGCATCCTCTCTGGTGATGGCCTTCTGACTAGATCACAAAGTGGCAGATGGCATCACAGCAGAAGCACATGCAAACACCTGTAATCCCAGCACTCAGGGGGCTAAGGCAAGTGGATTGCAAGTTCGAGGCCTGCTGGGATACACAGAGAGTTCCACATCAGCTTAAGCTACACAACAAAACAGCAGCATCCTTAGTGAAGTAATCACCTTCTGCTAGGTTCCACCTCTTAAAGGTGCGCCATCTGCATCTGGACATCCTTGCCACATTGGGGACCAAGCTTTCAACACATGAACATTCGAGGGATGCACTGAAACTACCTCTGAGCCACATCAAGTACCATACTGCTCCCCAAGGCACAGTGTCCCCATTTTGCTAGGGGCAAGTGGACTTTCCTTAGGAGCAGAAGAAGGAAAAGAGGAAAGGCTTGGATCTTGGTCATGTTATAGCCTTTGTGGCAGTTTTCTTGGTGAGGACAAAGAACCAAGGAAGGATTTAGAATGAAACTATTAGGATTTCATGTATCTCTAAACCATGGGATTGTTTTCTCCTTAATAAAGCCTTTTTATCTTCTAGAGCAAACAGGGCCAGGGACAACTGGATATCTAGGAATTGCAAGTGGCTCCAAGTTTATAAAAGGTTTTAAAATTATACAAGTGCTTCATAAGGACAAGTTAGAAATATGGATGATCAAAAAGAGAAAAACAGGAACACTCATAATCTCACCACCCAGCAACAAAATTCTAAACATTTCGGAGTAAATTCTTCCAGAAACTTTTGCAATGTATTTAAAAGAAAAAAACTGTTTAAAAACTGAGATTATAAACTGGGCTTGATGGCCCACATCTGTAGTCCCAGCTACTTGGGAGGTAGAGGTAGGAGGATCACTGTTCGAGGCCAGAGCAGGCAAAAAAAAATGCAAAACCCAACTAAAACAAAGCAAACTAAAGCAAAAAGGGCTGGCGCACAGTTCCAGTGGCAAAGCACTTGCAAGTGTGAGGTCTTGAGTTCAAACTCCAGTACTGCCAAAAAAAAATAAGATGGGATTATACTAGACCTGCTGTCTCGTAATCTGCCCTGTTAAGAAACTTCTTTCTGTGACGATAGCTGTATTTTTCTACTATCATTTTAAATATTGTCATTTTATGGTATTTCATTGTATGAATACAACCATAACCTTTCACTTCCTTATTATTCAAAATTTCGTTTTTCTCTTTCTCTCTCTCTCTCTCTTTTTTTTTTTTTTGTTACACTTGTTGTGCTTCTAGTTGAATTTCTTTGCATATTCTTATTTCTTTAGGATGAATCTCCAGATGACTTGCAGGGACTAGAGGCATGCACATTTTAAGGCTTTTGATGCCTAGTGCTAAATTGCAGTTCAGAAAAATTGTACCAATTTTCACTTCACTGCCAGTCTGTGAGTGCTAATTTCTGCACACCCTACCAATGTTCTTTTTCACTTTTACAAATCTGATATGCAAAATGCTATTTCATTTTAATTTACTTTGATTACTATTTAGGTTGAACATTTTGATATGCTTGCTTATTAGCATTTTGTGTTTCTTCTATGTCTTTACCCACTTTTCTATTGAGGTTATTTGTCTTTTTCTTATCATTTTACAAATATCTTAATATATCAAGACTATTAGCCTTTATTTTGATAAATGCTGAATATAGTTTTCCCAGATTATTGTTTGTCCTTAGTTTTGTGATATTCTATAACACAGATTTATATTTTTTTAATGTAGTAAGCAGATCAGTATTTCTTCTTGGTTTTCCTTTTGCTATGTTTAGAAAGACTTTTCTATTCCTCTGTTATATAAACATCCAACTAAATGCTCTAGTGTTTTAACATTAAAATCTTTGAACCATCCACAATTTAGTTTTGTGTATTGTAGATACGGTATTTCAAAAGTTAAGCTGAATAATCCATGTTTTTTTTTCTTAATATGAAAATGTCACTTAACATCCTATGTGGAGCTATTACATTACATTTTATATAAGCACTGGAG
This sequence comes from Castor canadensis, assembly GCF_047511655.1. Taxonomy (NCBI): domain Eukaryota; kingdom Metazoa; phylum Chordata; class Mammalia; order Rodentia; family Castoridae; genus Castor; species Castor canadensis. Next base: position 79,279,204 of record NC_133391.1, read on the forward strand.
CCCATAATGAAGCCTTTGTTAAACACTTCCGATTGTTTTTTGGTTTTATATTATGGTCCATCAATTCTGGGCCCTGAATCACACTTTTTTTTTTTTTCCAAATGGGTCTCAGTGTGCTGCCCAGGCTGGCCTCAAACTCCTAGGCTCAAGCAAACCTCTTGCCCCAGTCTATGGAGTGCACCATCACCACCCCTGCTAGAGATTTTTTTTTTTTCTGTGCTGGGGATGGAACCCAGAGCCCCATGCATGGGAAGCAAGCTCTCTACCACTGAGCTGCACCCTCAGCCCTGAGGTTTTATTCATCAATATTTTTTGGCTATTCTTTTACATTTCTTCTTCCAGATGAATTTGATAATCAGGTATGCCCTTGGGATTTTTTTTTTTAAGCACAGTAGTGGTTACGTTTAGAGGTTAACTTGGAGGAGGTTTACATTGTGAAGTTCTGCATTTTTCTGTTCAGTAGTGCCTTTTTGTCTGCTTTCATGGAGCTATAGCATGGTTTTCTATTGATCGATCCTGCACATTTCTGAATAACTTCATTCTATTATTTTATATTTTTATTGATATTATTGATGGAACAGTATTTTCATTATATTTTCTAACTATATATTGCTCATGTACATGAGAGATTTTTATTTTTTTATAGGTATAGGGAAACCTGCTGTCTTCTGATTTTTCCTTTTGTGAGTTCATGCCAACAGTATATTTGACCTAATTTGAGGCCATCTAATATCTTTCTTGCTGGGCCATGGCTCCTCCCTGTCATTCCCTATCTTTGTAACAAGGGGTTTGGAGAAAGAATGACACCCCAGTCAGTTCCTTGTCAGCTGCTTCCTAAAGGTGGATGTGTTATGAAACAAACGTCCACCTAGTTCTTTCCTGGCTGTTTGGATGCCAAGATAGTGACTTACCATCTAGTGAAAAATGGGGTGCATGAATCAAAGCTGAGTCAGGCATAGTGATCACTGAGGTGGTAAGGCATTCTAATGAAATTTGGTGCTAACCCAGGAGCTCTCAGGAGCTCTTAAAGGCCTACCAGTGTCATCAACTTGGTCTCCATGGTGGTTGACCAAGTGGTCTTCACTGTGGCCCATAGCCTGGGCTAAATCAGCTTCTCCCCATGTTAGAGACACTGGGGGTTGAGCAAATAGAATCGACTTCAGGAGGGGGTCCCCTTCTAAGAAAAGTGGGCATTCATTAACTTTAACAATCCACAGGAAAAAAAGAAAAACTGACTGTGGTGGCTGGTCTCATTGTCAAGTCTTAAGCAGGTGTATGTTTGGTAAAGTTCTGTGGGTAGTGCTAACCAGGCATCACCATAAGGTCTTAGACATTCTACTTTTGTTGAATGCAAAGGTCAGCACTGCTATTTCTTGCTGAGTTCTGGCACTTAGGATATATTCCAGTCATGAATATCCTCTCTACCACCCTACCTTCCCACTGCTCCCAGCCACAGCCACCTTCTCCTTTCCTTGGGTTCTAGTCTTTCATGTGCAGGTTACATGGTAGAGAGAAGATGGTAGGAAATCAGCCCGTCATGGGACTATGGAGCTGGATACTTAGGGAGAAATGTTTAGGAAGTCATGAATATGAAGGGTTGGGGTACAGAGATGAACTCAACATTCTGTGGTCAGCCTTAATGAACCTCACTTGCATCTTCTGGTGCCTCACAATGGTGCCTCTCCACTGGAGGTAGAGATGTTTATTTCCTGAGTCCCCTTCCTTCCATTACTAGACCAAATGGAAATCCATGTTGTTCTTGAAGTCTCCTGTAGAAGGAAACACCACGGGCTTGGCTGGTATTTTATTCCGATGTTTAAGACTATCATGTTCCCAGAATGTTTTATTTTATGGCTGTTCTAGTGCTCTTACAATATAAAACCTTATCTTGTGACATGAATTAGAGAGTGTGGAGAACAGTAAGACACCTTTTTTATGTAGCCCTTTAGAGAGTTGAAAGGGTACTAAGATTGCCTTTGCACTTTTGCCAGCACAATTAGGTAAAAATAATACTTATAAAGTAAAGCCCACAATGGCTGGCACATGTAAGAAGAGGTTAGTTGGTTTTATTGCTATTATTTATATTATTATTCTTTGGTTGTGATAGCACACCTAGTTTCCAGTATTATTTAAGCTCATATGTCAACCAGACGCATAGAATTGTTTCAAAAGAATAGGAAGGCACACAATATTCCCCTTGTTCTTCCTGTTTGAGAAATAATGTAGGGTAAGCCAAAGACCATTGTGTATTATCTGTGGTGGGACAGAGGCTAGAGGGTCACTGATAAACTCTAAAGTCATTGAGGTCAAGAGTTGTACTTTATTCACCTCTGAAATTTCTGGTGCCCACTATAAGGTTGATCAATATATGTTTATAAAGGAAGGTAGGGAGAGAAGGATAAGCTGGTGTGACATCTCAGTGTTGAAAGGGACACTAAGATCCCTGTATGGAAATAACCCTTCTAACATCTCTGCCAGTCAGTGATACTGCTTTGCTGGAATGCACCTCTTGCCTGGCAGCTTACTCTTTTTGAAGGTTGCCAATGGGGTCAACTGAAAGTAGAAATATTCCTTCCACTGAGGCAGAAGCTGCTTTTCCTTAACATCCCTCTTCATTTTATGCCTGCCCTTTGAGTTACACGCGGTACATTTAGTACTTCTTCCAGATAATGGCTTCAGTGGTTTGAATTGTCCCCCAAAGTTCACACGTTGGAAACTTAATCCTGATGCAACAGTAAGACCTTTAACAGGTTATTAGATCATGAAGGCATAGTCCTTAAAGATTAATGTCATTATCACAAGAGTGAGTTTGTTACAAAAGCAACTCTCACTCTTACCTGCTTTCTCACCCTTCTACCTTCTGCCTTCTGCCATGGGATGGAGCAGTATAAAGGCCCTTGCCAGACGCCAGTCCCTCAACCTTGGACTTTCCAGCCTCTAGAACTACAAGAAATCAGTATCTGTTCTTTATAAATTACCCAGTCTCTGGTATTCTGTTATATCAGCACAAAATGACTAAGACAACAGTCCTATAGATATTTCAAGATAGCTACCATCCTTATTTTTCTTCTGCCAAATCTAGAACTTGCTTCAGAAAAGCTGCAGGAAACTGCATCAGAGTCCTAACAGGTCATTAAAAGTCAGATATGTTGGCCCTAATCTTGGAAAGCTAAAGTAGTGTGGTCCTTTCCTAGTACTTCCCAAGGACCATGTCTACTCCCTAAGTCAGAATGTACATAACCTCTGAGCCTCTGCACCAGCCATTCCCCTTCCTCCATCCAGGATACTCCAGTCCAGCAGTATCTCTTTCAAGTCCCTTTATAACATGCAGCATGCACTAATCATTTGCCATTTCTTGGGGCAGTGACAGTAGTCAAGGGTGCAGTCATTGGGGCCAGATCACCTAGATTTGCATCATAGCCCTGCCAGTTACTTAAAGTCTGTCTGTTTTACTTTCCTTACTTGCAAAATACCTGCTCCTTCCTGGGGAATTAAATTAGTTGGCTCATATAAGCACTTAGCATTCACCTATAGTAAACAATACATGTTGACTATTTTTATCATTATTGAAATTGTAGTTATTCTTGCTCGTGCTGTAGAGGGAATTTTGTATCAAACTCATCCTTATCTCTCCCCAACATCTTTTGTGTAATTATTGGTGTTCCTGTTTGTCACTCAGAAGACAGTGGGCAGCCCTCAGGGAAGGGTCATTTCTCATTCATTTTCTCATTCATAGTGCTTGACATACATCAAGCCACAGAGAAATTTTTGTTTTATGAACAAAAAGCCATGAATTTGGGGCTGGGTATTGTGGTGCACATCTATAATCCCAGCTACTCGGGAGGCTAAGGTAGGAGGATGGAGGTTCAAGGCCAGACTCAACAAAGTTATTGCAAGACCCTTTTAAAACAAAACAAAAAATAAAAGCAAAAGGGCTGGGGATGTGCCTCGAGTGTCAGAGTGCTGCCTAGCAAGTGTGAGGCATGAATTCCAACCCCAGTACAAGAAAGGAAAGAAGTGAGGGGAAGAGGGAGTGGAGAGCGAAGGAGAGAGGGAAAGAAAGAAAGAAAAAAATCTGCTCCCATATCCTGTGTAGTGAATAGAAAGTGTTTTCTCTCTCTCTCTCTCTCTCTCTCTCTCTCTCTCTCTCTCTCTTGCTCTCTCTCTCTCTCCTCTCCCCACATACATTTCTCCCTACTTTATCCTGTTATTCTAAAATAAATTCTTGCTAAAACTTCAAGAAAGAAAGAAATAATCCACAATTTGTATTTAGGCTCTGCCACCTTGCAGCTATGAGACTTTGGGCAAGTCATTTAACTTCTTGGGGCTTGAATGGTTTTGTGTGTATAGTGAGAATAATGACACATACCTCTGGATTTTTTAAATATTAAGGAAGATGATGTGTATGAAAGTCTTTGGAAAAGAGGAGAGAGAGAGAATGAGAGAGAGAGAGATAGTTGAGCTTTAGCTCTTAGAGGGCTAGGATCAAGTCTTATCATCACTGATTCCCCTTCACAATAGCCACACTACCTAACATAGGTATTTGGATGGATGACGCCTGGCTATTGGATAGGTGAATCAACTGAGTTGCACATGACTGAACACGTGCAGTTGAATTGTCTTGTGTTTCTATAAATAAGCTTTGTTTTCCCCCAAACAACTGAGTATTTAAGGAGTAGAGTCATGCCCTAGAATGCTACATCCTTCATTCTCTAGCCTAGAACAGAGGCTGCCCAAGAGCTGAGCATAGATCATCTCTCTGGAACTGATTGTGAACTCTGGAACCCTCTGTCCCGTTTCCACCAGGTGGCAGCACATTACCTGCCTGAGCAAGGTCTCCAGAACTTAAGGCCTCTCTCCACCAGGTGGCGGAGAAGGTTGTGTGTCAGCTCCTGCTCTGCCCCTGGAAGGAGCCCCTCCTGCCTGAGGCTGACAGGAAAGCCTATCCAGCTCTAGGTGCTATCTGCTTTGGGTGGCTACTCCTTCCTCCCCAGTAAGGGCCAGCTGATGTCTCTGCTGCTCTGTGGGCTCTTGGTGAGCCTGCTGTCTGAGTTCTGTGCCACCAGTCAGAGAATTTACCAGGTGGCTCTTCAGAATGGTGTCTACACATAGCCTGACAGGAGCAGGCTCACAGTGAATGGTAGTTAAATGGCGGTCTCTGGTTGTGGATGTCTGATTGGTGCCCTAGCTCAGCCACCAGTCCCCCTGCCCTTCCATTCTTCCTTCCCAACCCTTCCAAACCTTTCTCTGAGGGAAGCTGCTGCCACCTCACTGGCCTGCCCCTTTGGCATGGATCTACCATATTCTTCCCTTCGCACAACTGGGATCAGTCCAGGCTCTCGGCAGGCTGGCAAAGTAGGACAGGATTCTAACTCTGCAGGCTCTTCTCTGTGGGGAGGTTGTTCAAGCCTGCTCCGCACTGCTCCTGCATGAGGCCCTCTCAGCTCAGGTACCCACCTATGGAGTCCCTTTCTTTTTGTATTGTGCCTCAACAGCTGCTTCCACATCCTCCCTTTTAATGCTGCTTAGACAGTCTAATACAGGTGTGATTCTGGGCCCAAGCTTGGTATGTCATCAGGACAAGACTATGGGAAAGTGGGAAGGTCCTGTCAACGCCTACTAAAAAGCAGAACCATTTCCTCAGAGGTCTCAGGGATCAGCAAGGCCTCTTCTCCTGGAGAAAGCCCTAGAAGGGACCTGAGTGATCACAAGGTCCTGTTCTGCTTTTAAAGGGAAGAAATCAAGGCCCAGGTTGAAAGAATTTCCAAAGCTATTTCCAATAGGTTGGTACACAGCTCTGGCTAGAGCTCAGGCCTTCTATGTCTCTGATGAGGCCTTACTCACCTCTCTTCCCACCTGGTCACCAACCATTCTCAAGCAGTCCACAACAGTACAAGGCAACAGCATCTGCATCAACTTAGGCTGTCTGGCGCAGTGGGAGGGGACATTTGGCCACCTCTGGCCATCTTCAGGCTGCAGAGTGTGGAGGGAAGGGAAGGGGAACTTGTCCTTCAATAGGAAGACTCTCTTGGGGAATGAGGTGTGTATGTCCTGAGAGCGACCAAGTGACTTTTCTGTTTGTCTTCCCAGGAGGAGTACTTCCTGGGCATCTGCCTTGTACCCAGGGGTTAGCAGGATATAAGTGATCATGGTAATGGTCCCTGGAATGAAGGTACTTGGAACCTAGGTTTGAGGTTGGCTCTACCTAGCTTGTCTGGATCCATGTTCCTCAGCCCCAGCACTCCCATTGACTCGAACCCTATAGCCATGCTGTGTGGAGACCCCCCCGATGTGGTACCCACATGATTGGCATCTCAGATCTCCACCATCACCTGGGCATTATCTCTCAGGCAAGGAGTAACAGGTAGCAATTAAGCTGGAACCTCTGGGGAAGGCTGGAGGCCCAATCCCTATCTTCCCCTGCGCCTCTTTTAGAGCCCTGCCTGTATTCTCTTCTGCCTGTGTTAGGGATAAAGGGCTACTTGTCTTCTGCCTAAGCAGGCACACTGCAGCTTCTTTTCCTAAGCACTAAGGGAAGTTTCTGACTCACAGGCTTAGATTCCTTTACTTTTCTGCCACAGCCTTTGGGTGGCTCACCGCCCTAGTCATCATCCACCCCCACCCTTGGGTCCTCTGCCTGCCTCTCCAGCTACCACTTAGCATTTCCTCACCAACTCTGATCACTCTGGACTTCCCTGCTCTCCTTGGTTAGGCCACATGCTCTCCTATTTCTAGACTCCTACTTTTTTATAAACCTTCTTTTCTTCCCTTTTTCCTTTCTCTACCTTTGCTAACTAATTCATACTGTTCCTTAGAGTTCATCTTAGATGTCCTAACCTGAGGAAAGCGTCACTGCTCCCTAAGACCAAGCAGGTCCTCCGCTCTTACGTCTCTGGGGATGCTGGCCCCATTGAGTTGTAGGTGTTTCTTGATAGGCCTACCGAAGGGCATCTCCTCGAGGGAAGGAGCGAGTGTTTATTTCATGGAGGTCTCATTCATTCCCTGTCACATCATAGGTGGTCATGATAGATTTGTGGAATGAGGGAAGAGCAAATGGTAGAAAGTAGAACCAATGGACCTTACTTGAAGAGCTTCCTGCCATTTCTTCTCTGGATTCTTCAGGTCTTTTGGTGTGTCACTCCTGTGCAATGGAGCACAGTGTGAAGGGGTTCTGTGGCCAGTGTCCATTCATCTATTCAGTAAATGTTACTGAGTTCCTTCTATGTGACAAGCATCATGCTGATGCTGTGGACCCAGTAATAAATAAGACAAACATGGTCCCTAAACTTGTGGAACTTTTAGGCTAGCAGAGGAAACAAGTAAGCAAATATGAAAACAACATAATTACAAATTATGGAAAGTCCTAGAAAGGAAGAGAATAGGCTGATGATGGGTGATGTGACAGAGTACTAGAAGGGATCTTTTCCACAGTCCCCTCTCTCTGAGTGCCTAGCTGACCTCTTTCTCTGCATGGACCTTGAGCCTCCACATTCACACATCTGCTGGCTTTACCTCAGTTCACAGCCTGACCTTGGCAAGAGTGATTCTCATGAGCCTTCCTGACAGCCTTTCTTTAGCACTGCCTACGTCTGGAGTGAAGGGTTCTACCAAGCTATGCGGAGGGAGGTCTGGGCAGAAAGCACGGCTCCTCATTTTGCTGTTGCTAGGGACACCTTCAAGAGGGCCAGAAGTTGTCGGCAGGAATGGTGATGTCCTTCTGTTCAGGACCTGACTGGGCTCAGTGCCTGACTATATATTGGGTATCGGTAGAACTGGTGTGGGATGGCTGGAAAGCCATAGCTTCCTGTTGGCACCTGGAGCTGCAGCTGCCATCTCTATCCACAAGGACTGTGTCGCACTGCTCTTTGGCCTGGTCTAGGGATGGAGAATACCTACCTACAGCTCTGTTGGCAGCTGTGCTGGTGGGAATTGCTGTTGCCTTCTTGGAAAACCTGTGGCTTTTGTTTGAGTGAACTCATATTGCGGCAGTAGGATGTTCCCTGGGGTGCTCTTCCTGACAACTTGGAACATAGTGAGTGGCTATCTCCTCTATCTAGTTTCCTTCTTGATCACTCATGAAGGCTCTTGGAAGTCTAAATGTGTCAACTTGTGCCCAGGGCAGAGGGAGGTGCTGCGAGGCTCCAAGTGAAGAAGGCCATACTGCCCATGTGGAGTTAACAAGGTGGTCGCTGGGCTCCTCTCCTGGGGCAGTGCTGACAGGTCTACTGCCACCAACAATCCTAGTGCCCTTGCATTAAGGCACCTTTGTTTCCCCTTCAGCTGGGAGAGCAGATGCCAGTCCCAGGTTAGAGGCTCCACTCTATCCCAGGGAGACAAAGTGGCCTCTCCTGACAGTTGAACACAAATCATCCCCCTTGGCACAAGCTCAGCCTCCTTTGAGTCAGGGATAGGTGGGATCATCGGCAGAGTTGGGAAGGGCCTACCCCTCTCACTGGACTAAACAGGCCTCAACCAACTCGTTAGTTTCAGACATGGGGTAGAGTAGGAAGCCCAGAAGTAGATGCCCCATGAGCTTTGGAGAACCCCTCTGATTCAGGGGTCTGATTCCAGCATCCTTTGCTCTTCGGGCCTGTCCACAGATGCCTGTTCCTAGAGACCCCGAGCATGCCTGTGACAGGGTTTGTGCCCAGGAGAAAGGCATGTTTATTTGGAAATGTGATTGTGAGTGCATGTGTTCATGACTGTGTGTCTTCACTTCGGGGAGTCTGTGCCCTTGAGGCCTCTGTAAATAAGACTGTGAAACAGACAGGCTGGACTAATGTTTATGACAGTCTGCGATTCAGGTGTGGGCACCTATGTGGATGCATGTAAATAGTATGTGCATATATGTGTGAACATATCTGTGTTTTGTGTGTGTGACTAGCCATACATTGTCTCTAGAGTCACCTCTCTAGGCCATGAAGGGGATACCTAGGGCCCTAAGAGAGTAGGTTACACACAGGAGGCTGAGGCTGGGAACTAGAATTTATTATCATTTTCCAGGGCCTTTCCAGGGTCTGCTTTTCCTCCCACCCTTCCTTGTTCTCTCACCCCAGCCTTGACCTGGAGATAAGTATATGAGGGAAGAAAAGACCCTAAAAAGGCTTTGTGACCAATGGTCCTGCCAAATTTGGGGGCCAGGCACGGCTGGGCTTGTCCAAGAGTCAGAGATGTGAGAAGCAGGCAGCACAGAGAGAGATGTGCCAGTTCCTGGAACAGAGCTCCCTTTTTTTTCCTTGTTCTTTTTTTCCTGGCTTGGAAATAATAGGTCTTCAATCTGAGATTAGGAGAAAAGGAAACAACAGAAAAGGAACCAGTTTGAACAAAGACAAGCTGCTGGACATGAACAACACCCCCCCTCTTTGCAATCAAATGTTCTTACCTAGATGTGGTTGGGCATGCTTGGGTGGGGGTGGGATTTGGGTGGGGCAGGAAGCAGCAATGACATTCAAGGCCACCAGGCCCAGGGAAAGGCAGGACAGCAAGAACCAGTAAGAGGGTGGGCCCTAGAGTCAGGCAGAACAGGCTCCAAACTTGTCTCTGGGATTTCTGGTCAGAATTTACCTCTCTGAACTTCATTTTCCTATTCTGTAACCTACATGGTGGTTGTAAGCAGCAGATAAGAAAGTGTTTACACAGTGCCTGGCACACAGTATGCATAAATGATGCCTGTATGTTCTTTCCTTATATGAGGACTGTAAGAGTGAAGATAAGCAGGAATTCCAAGGAGCTAAGTCTTGGCTGTCTGCAGAACTCACCCTCTTTAGCAAAAAAATAATTCCAGCAGAGATGTCAACTTGGTTGAGATGGGGCTAGGTTTTCTCCCGGGACTGGTGCCTGTACTTTATTTGTATGTTCAGGTACCTGTGCATTGTCTATGTGGAAGGCTAGACAAGGAAGAAGGGGGACCCATGTATTTAAAGTCAGAATATGGCCTAAGAATATCTCCATACCCCCCTGGACAGAGGCTACACATATATCATGTCAGATTGTTAAGTGAAGTTAGAGGTATTAGAGGGCTTCTATCTGAAATCTGCTTCATGGTGGTCAACGGTTCATTTACTCACCACTCTTCACCATTCATTCATTTCGACAGTTGTGGAGCACCTAGTACATGTGCCACGCCAATTGTGGAAGGCTGGGGCCTGTAGAGAAAGAAACTGTTGAGAATGAACCTGGAAAAGAAAAATCTGAGTGGGTAGAGCCCAAAAATGACCTTTAATTCTAAAAAGGGCTTTTCTGTGACTCTATCCAGCCTATGAACCATGGAAGCTGTATGCTTAAACCACAGAAGGAAGGACTCAGGCTAGATTTGAATTCAATAAATATTTGGCACTAGTTATAAAAAAAAAAAGAAAGAAAGAAAAGAAAAAGCTTCCTGACATGGTTAGGCATAGTCAGAAACCCCATTTATTGGGATCGAGCCTGCCTGGGGCAAGAGGTGGAACAGGCGACCTCTTTAGGACCCCTCCACGCCTGGGCGTCTTGAATACTCCACTGGCTTGGTTGCTGACTTATTCTAAGACCTTGAGCAGATGACTAAGCTACTAATGAACCTCAGTTTCCCTCTCTGTTAAATACTGATGAAAGTGTTTCCTTGCAGTTCCTCCCTGCCGTCCAAAGTTTGGGGAGGGCAAAGGTACTCATCTCTGTGGGTTATTTTTATTTTAGATGAAGGAGCCTTAGCTTTTAACTGCAGGGAGCTCCTATAAGATCATGTGAGTGTACTTCTCAGGCTACCCCCACACTCCTCCTCTGAGTCCATGTGTGCCCTGCTCTGAGCAAGCTCCAAGTCCAGGGCTACTCTTCCATGGCTCCAAGCCTCAGATGTGTAGGAGCTAATTCTCCTGGAGACACCAAACTCCTTTCCTCCTCCATTTCTTGCTTGTACTGTTGACCTGTCTAGAATGTTCTCCCCTGGCTTCTCCAAGTGAATTCCATTCTATCCCATGCTACTTTCCATCCAGTTCTACTCTCATTGGAGATTTTATTTTCTCTTTCCCACCCTCCATAGTTTGTCGTTAGCATAGCTGAAAGAAGGAAGGAAGGAAAGAAAGAAGTATGCAGTGCCTCTGGCCACGTGGTTATCCATCCTCTGCCCAGTGATCTGTTGCTCTTGGTACTGGTCGAGAGAAAGAGCCCTTGGCAGATAGGGGACCCTTTATGAGACAATAGGCATTGGATTGGGCTGTCTTGGCCTGTGTCATACTGGGATCTAGACTGGATGAGTTTGCATGTCTCTAAGCCAATGCCAAGGTCAGACCAGACACCATTGCAGAAGCAGCCTGGACTGAGGTGAGCTGCCAAGGAGAGAGTTCTTCTGTTAGGGGCTGAGGACAGCCTAGTATCAGCTACACTTTGTTTTACCAGCCCTGCTTCTATATCCCATTCCCAAAAAGGCACAGGGGCCAAGCACAGCTTGAGACAGCTGGGTATGCATAGCAGGGATGTCTGGGCAGGACCTTCTGGATAGGACTTATTTGTGAACACCTTCCTTCCCTGGTCAGCCTCTCATTAGATGCTCCCCAGGGGAGGAGGGACTTGCAGCATCTGACCAGATGTGGAGGTCACAGAGGAGTCCAGCCCCATGCTGGTCAGCCCCTTCTTGGTCACTGTTCTCAGGCTGGAGGAGAGGGAGGGCTTGGCTTTGGGGAATGCTTTATTTTGCTGGCTTCAGCAGCCTAAGACCATGGCTTCCACATGTTTCCAAACAAACCTGATTATACTCTGGAGTGGTATGTCACAAGCAGGACTGGAGCCTGAGTCCTGGTGGGAGAGAGGAAGAAGCCGGAGAAGAGCAAGCATGGGGCTAGGAGTAGGGACATTCTTAGGGACACTGGTTCTTAGGGTTCACACAGGGAGAGAAAACCCTGGGGACAGTAACAGGCATGCCAAAGCACAGCTTGGGGAAACCTAGGTTATGGCAGACATGCTCACGTGGGATTGTAGGGCAGATGAGGGCCAGCGGGGCCCCTTCTCCCTCGACCACAGACCCACTTAGCTACTCCACTTCCCTAGACCAGGGCCTAGAACTGTAAACAGCCTGAGTCAGAGCTGGGCGGCAACTTACGAGCGTGTCAGTTCTGTCATTAGCTGTAATAGCAGCATCTCAACCAGCTGCTGATGCCTTTCATCCGGGTCCCTCAAAGAGCTTGACAGAACAGCAAGGGCTCTATTATCTTCCTATTAGTAATGGAGAAACCAAGACCTGGACGAGCCTAGCAACTTTTTCAGAGCTCACAGAGGAGGTGGCAGGAGGCTGGGAATGAACAGGCTATGAAGTCTCAGACTTGTTGGCTTCTCCTCCCACATCCATGACAGTGCTGACTGCAGAGAGGCACTTGCACCTTAAGCTGGTGTTGGGAGGCTCTGTCTAACTTAAGAGGTCCTGGTTCTTAGGTGTCCATCCACTGGTTTATTCTTTTTTCCCTAAATTGCCCAAATTGAGCAAATAGCAACAGTAATCACTGCTGAAATTTACATTGCACTTACTGTGGGGCCAAGGATGCAGATGCTAGTGATACTTCATTTACAGGCGAGAAACTGAGCCAGTGAAAATCAAGACTCAAACTCCCGAGTCTGGTGCCATAGAATTTTGATGGTGATTGTTGTTTTTGAGACAGGGTCTTACTACATAAGCCAGGCTGTCCTCAAACTCTCCATCCTCCTGCCTTAGCCTCCTGAGTGCTGAGATTACAGGCATGCACAACTCCCTGCTTGGTGCCATAGTTTGAGCCCTAATATTATATTACCATTATGGATCATACCCAGGACAGACCTCCTCATGTGATGACAGAACTTCCCTCTGCTCTGAGGGAAAAAAAAGCCCCTCTCTCTTTCTCATTTGGGAGAAATTGATCTGGAGAGTAAGATCCTCACAGTCTTGACCCTGACCTGGGTTACTGGGGCTTTGTAGAGAATATTCCTGATATGATGTTGTTTCTGACAGATCAGAGCCCAGGACCTGGGAGCAGGAGTATAGCATCCAACGCTTATATTTGCTCAATGCTGGCTATTTAAGAGTTGGTGGAGGGGCCCTCTGGGGCAGTGGCACAGCGATTGTGCTCCTTGAGGGGACCCTGCCACTCTTACCTTCCAAGACAGGAAGAAGCATTTTTCTGTCTCTGAGCTTACACCCCCTCCTCCACAATGCTCGCCTTCATCCTGACTTCCAAAGACTGCCCCATGCTATCATGCAGCATTTCTGGGGATGGAGGTGATGACTTGGTAAGAGCCAATCCAGGGATCTGGTTGTGCCAAAATATGCTGTTTGGCCTTGGGCAAATCACCTAAGCCATGGGTGTACCTCAGTTTCCTCACCTGTGAAATGAGGGTGTTAATCCAGTGCGGAGGGCTCTCCAACACTTGGTTCCTGTTTCCTAGATGCCTAGAAGGAAAGTCCCTTGAGAGATCCTGGATACACTGCAGGCAGGAGTGGTGGGCAGGTGGCGGTAAATAGTGGGAAACTGTACGAAAACAAAGGTTGTTAGCCATTTCTGTTACACACCTCTAGTTTGGCTATTTATAACTTTCCAGAAAGTTCATGGTTTGGAGGTTATTATTTTTGGTCATTTTTCCGTATTTGGTTGTGGCCTACAGCAATGATTTTTCGGAAGATAGAGTCAAAAACCCCTTCAGCTGTTTGTGAGCATTGCAAAAAATATCCTTTTCCAGTTAGAAGAAATAACGACATTGTTATGTTTTCCTTTTTAGCTCAAATGACTCCCAAACAACTCCAAAGATTTCAAACTTGGCTAGTAATTAATCCTTAACGAAGGGGACTGGACAGTGTGTGCTCTGCAAAGTTTGGAGAAAAAGAGGTTTCAAATTCAGAAAATTAGTGATGCACAAAAAACTCTACATTCTTTTCCTGCTTGCCAGCCCAACCCCTCTATAGCAGCCCATTCCTAGGAAAGCTAAGGAGATTCTCCTAGTCCCAAACTGTAGCTCATGTGTGTTGAGTTGAGAGCAAGGTGGCCACAACTGCTCAAAGATGCTCACTCTTTCCTTCCCCACTTTAGTGGTCTTTGCCTGTTTCACAGACTGTGAGGCTGAGGTTGGTCAAAGATGGAGTTGGGCTAGCATTGGTGGCTCACATTTGTAATCTTTGGGATTACAAAATTACTTTGGGAGGCTGAGATCAGAAGACTTGCAGTTTAAGGGCAGCCTGGGCAAGTAGTTCACAAGACCACCATCTCCAAAAATAACCAGAACCAAATGAACTGCAGGTGTGGCTTAAGCAGTAGACTGCCTGAATTCATACAAAAACAAACAAAAAAACACCATGAGTCAGGCCCAGCACTAATTTGTAAGGTGAATTAAACTGCACTTTGGAAAACTTACATTTGGGTCATTATTCCAGGGAACTTCCAGAAGGTGCCCTAAAGTCTTAGCTCATGAGTCCAGAGAAGTCCCTGGTTATAGAGTACAGGATCTTGCAGGGTGAGATGAAAGGGCTGGCTCTTGAGGATGAAGCTCTGATGGTTCAAGAGCCCATGGAAAGTAGGGTGAGGAAAGAACCCTTCCTTCCATCAGGCCACATCCTCTGAGCTACATACCTCAGAGACTGGTTGGAGCCTTTCTTCTGGTTTCTTCTTTCGAATACTGTTTTTGTTTTTGTTTTTTTAGAATACTGTTTTATCCTGGTTACTCCAGGAGGAAAATGGAGGAAGATGTGCCATCTTTCCATTGCCCTTCCTCACTCTGACACCTGTACAGCACCATCTGCAGCTTTTGGTAGCTGTGCTCTGAGGGGAAAGACGCTTCTTTACTGTGCATCTCAAGGCAGAGATTGGATCTGGGTGGCTCTGGGGGTGGAGTGGAGTGAGGAAAAGTGACTGAACAGAAGGAATGCTAGGATCCTGCTGCCTGAGAGCTGGGTCTGCTAGAGGCACCACTTCCTCCCTCCATGCCTCTGGACAACCTTCCCTCCTCTCCTTCTTGGCTGCCTCACCCGTATAGCAAGAAGATGGGGTGGTCTCCCCTCTACTGCCCTTCTTAGGGCCATGGAGTTGATTTGCCTCATGTTCTCAGGCCCCTTGCGTATGTGCATGTACAGGCACACACAAACATTCACATAGCACAGATATTTGACTGGAAGTTGGTAACCACCTAGTTCCTATCTTTACTGAATAACAGAATATGTTGATTGTGGAGTGGAACAAAGCCAGACATGAGAAAGTACTTGGCTGTCTCCAAGAGTCCTGCACCCTAGGGCTATATAACCAAGAGGTGTATGGGCAGGACATGGGCAGAAAGATCTGGAGAAGAAGGCACCGCCGGCTGTGAGGGTTGAAGATGGACCCCGAATTTGCCTATCAACCAATGTAATTTTCTCACATATGGTTCCACATCTGGAAACAGCCAGGATGCTTATTTCAAAGTGCTGATGAGGCCTGCCCTGATTGCCTCAGGGAGAAAGTCGTTTGGTGACACTGTCTTCCAGGCCCTGTCATCTTCTCCAGATGGTGGCCCGTTTTTTCAGCTTTGCATCTCTGGTCACACCCGCTGTACTATGAAGCTGGGTAAGGATCAAGGGCAGCTGCCTGAGGCAAAGAATTGCTCAGACCCTTTGTCGGGCACCAAAACCTGCAGTCCATTTACAGTTCTTGCCGGGCAGCTGCTGGCCTCCCTGCCTGACCTTCTGGAACTTCCATGTCCTGCCTGTTGGGATTGTGGCACTTGCCACCCAGCTGCTGTGTAGCCTTTCCATCTGATGGCCACATGGCCACTGCTCCCATCCTATGGTTCTTGTTAGTGAATATGGATTTGGGTACATCAAGAGAGGCCATTCTTCTCCTACCTTCCATCCCTGGGACCCAGATGTGGCCCATCTGGACTTTCATATCCTCTTCATACCTGCAGAGAGGAAGGAGCAGGAGCCAGCTACTTAAAGCCTTCGGAAGCCTGTGCTGGGACCATTCAGAGTGCAGAACCAGACACTGCCTTCCAGCAGCCTAGCATCATGAGGGAGGGGCCTTGGTGGTCTGAGAGCTTTTAGAGGAAGTCAAAGTCATGCACTTGATGAATGGCGCTTCCTGGAGGTACAAAGAGTCAGAGAAAGGAAGCACTGTAAGTCAGAGGTCAGGCACAGTTTCTTGGGGAGATGCTCACTGATCAGGACAGGGCCAGGCTGCAGCCTCCTAACTTGGCTTTGGGTGTCTATATCATGCAGTGTGCTGGGAAGAGGGCTGAAAGTCACAGATTGCTGACAGGGATTCCCACAAGCTGGAGAGAGAGATGGAGAGGCAGGACATGTGTGGATGTGGTGGGATCATATTTGTTTCCTTTTCTTCTCACTTTGGGCTCCTTTTATCATCTTCCACAGCCAGCCCCCAGTTGTCCTGCTCTCTTCTCCCTGCCTCAGTGTCCAATTTCTCTCTCTCTCTCTCTCTTTCTATCTCTCTCTCTCTCTTTCTCTCGGCAGTACTGAGGTTTGAACTCAGGGCCTCACACTTGCTAGGCAGGTAAGCTACCATTTGAGCTACTCCACCAGCCCTCCAATTCCTCCTTTGGTGACAGCTTACCTTGGCATTGCTGGCACCTGCACTTTCCTGCATGGTGGACTTGTAGACAGGGTGCCAATCCTCATTTGAGGAAGACTTGAGGACAAGGCATTGCAGCAGCTTGTACCAGCTACATGTAGCTAGAAGCTGACCCAAGGTCCCTCCTTTCTGCAGTACCGGGCACTCTTCTTACACTTCATGGCTCCTCCTGCTTTGTCCCAGTGACCTCTACCCTCACATCCTAAGTCACAGTCTGGGCTCCTACTGTGTGCACCACACAGTACAGTCCATGGTCTGCACTTCCAGAGCATCAAACAGGTGGAGCTCATTTATGTTCTACCTCACAGAAAGAAGGATATGAGAGGGTTATCATCTCCCAACACAAGGCTGGCAGATAGAAAACAGATAAGTGTCCAAGCTACACCTATTAAGGGCCAAAGTGAATGTCACAGCCCCCCCCCCATGATTCCCCATTGCCCACAGGACTGGGCCCAGTATCTTAGCCCAACTTACAAAGCCCTTCCAATCAAACCCCTGCCAAACCTTTCTTTCACAGTCCCTTTTTTTTTTTTTTTTTGATGGTACTGGGTTTCACTGCAGGTGCTCTACCACTTGAGCCACTCCACCAGCCACAATCCCTTCTTAACACTCCTGTGCTCATGGCAGTTGGCACATCCATTCCCTGCCCCTCCTGGCTGGGCCTCTGCCTGTGCTGCTCCCCTCTTTGTAGCACGTCTTTCTCCACTCACTACTCTTCAGCCTTCAGGTCTCTGCTTGTCCATTACCTACTTTGAAAAGCCTTCTGTGCCCTTCAAGTGCTGACCTCCCTCTGAACTCTAAGCCTGGCATTGCATGCCCTCTTGCAACTGCCTTTGACTGTGACTCACTCCAGACTGTAAGCTCTTTGAGGACAGAACATTACTGTCATTCCTTACTTCCTCCCTGCTGCCTAGCAGGACACCTAGCATCCTGCGGGGTGCCTGACAACTACTGTTTGAACAAAAGTGCTGAGTTGAGCTGGCAAGTGCAAGAAGGAGGGTGATGAGGTGATGACAATCACAGATAAGCAGGCCAGGTAGAACCTGGGCTCCAACTGGACAAGTAATGAATGGAACAGAAATAACAATGCTAAGAGCTAAGGTCAATGGTATGCCAGGCTCTGTTCCGAGGACTTTATAATTTTATCCTGTGAGACAGGAATTATTCCTGTCCAATTCTACAGATGAGTGAAGCATAAGAGGGAAGTTGGTAGAGACAAAAAGGCATTCTGGTTTAGGAAAACTGCGTGAGCAAGGATGCAGAGGGACTTGGCAGGGTATGTGTGGGGACCTTTGTGGGGGAGTAGCTGGGACAGTGGGCTTGATTTAGAGAGCCATGGAGTGGAAAGTGATGACATCTGGGTTGCTAAATAACAGAGGGCTTTACATTGGGCTCAGAAGTGTGTCTTGATTGAGGCATGGAGAAACTGTTGCCGGTCCTAAGCAGGAGACTGGTGGACTGGGATCTGCCCCTGGCGTGATAGATGAATAAGGAGAGAAAAAGCAAGCAGAACTGAAAGAGGACGTGGGCATGGTCTTCTTCCCTCCCTGCTCCTCCAGCCATTTGAATTCTTCCCTTTCACCACTGACTTCGATAGGTGCTGACATGGGTGACCTCGGGACCCCAGGGCTGGACAGCAGATGCAGGTCTTCTGGGGCCACAGCCTATTCTTCTTTGGCTTGGCTACGGCTGGTTGCTTGGGGCTGTGACCGTGACCTGGACTGGGCTGGATTTCTCCTCCGCGGTCACTTTAATGAAAAGCAGTTGTATTTGCCACAAACATGCAGGAGGCAAGGGGAGAGAACCACCGATCCCTTGGCCTGCTCTGTGTCTCCCGTCCTTCCCTGGGTCTTGTTCTTCACCAGCTTCCATCCCTCCCCCCATTCCCTCCTAGTGAGCAGTCTCCCTGTCCTCAACTCTGGCCTGTTCTCCCTGCCTCTCTTTAGGTTTCCAGAACAGAAAAACTGCCTAGGGTTGGAATAGAGTTCCACAAGCACTAGTAAAGCCCATTGCTGGGGTCCTTTTCACAGCTCCCCTTACACACCTCCTTCTCCCTCTTCCTGTTATCAGATGAGGGGCTTGGGCCACATGTGATTTTTCTCTTTCATTCATCCTTTCTCTTTTCCCCTCTTGGCCTCAGCTTCTCAGGGGACCAGGTACCCTCCTAGGCTAAACAGAACATTGTCTTTTCTCTTCTCATCATCAAACCAAATCCCTGTTATCTTTTGAGATTCCACATCCTCCCAGAGGCCTGCTGTGACCATGCTACCTTGTCAGTGTTCCCAAAAAGGCTGGCTGGGCCCCAGCCCAGTGCCCCAGGCAGTAGGACAGCCAGCTCTGAGATCCTTGCTTTGTGTTTCTGTGGCTTATCTCCTGGGAGTGGAGGGAGAGTAAGGATAGGAGTCAGTAGAGAGGGGAGGGAGGCAGACAGTCTAGTGCGTTCCCTGCTGTAAGCATGCAGAATGCCTGGTTTCAGGAAAGCAGGAGAAAAGAGGCCTGGAGTTGCTATCTGGCTTACCTCTTCCAGCTCTTCCCAGACGCAGCGCCCCCTCCCCACATCCATTAACCCTTGCACCTCTGTCACAAAGGCTCTTTTGGGCCTTGTCCATGGCTCTGAGCCTCCAGTAGCTCTCTTTGTAGAGCAAGATACACACCTCCCAACTCAACCCACACTTCTTAGGAGCACATGGGTTGCTGGTGCCCAAGGTCAAATATTAGCCCAGACTCCCTCCTGGTCCACCCCTCTCCCAGAAAGTGTGTCAGAGGCCCACTAACAACTCTTGGGGCCTTGCTCTGTCTTCTCTCTTTATGGAGGCCTTTTTTTTTTAATGACGGTGTTGTTGATGGCGCACATATTCCAGAGTAATATGTTCAGGATTAGGCTGCACAATGAGGTTATGACTCCCTCCTGTGCAGCCTCCCCCCAGGGGAGCTTTGCCCTCCATCTGCCGGTGTACATCTGGCTCAGACTTACAGCTGGCCAGATGTTGCGTCCCTCTGAACCCAGGCCTACAGCCTCCTCAGCTAGGGGTTGGAGACACACACACACACACACACACACACACACACACACACACACACCCCACACTTCTATTTGGAGCACTGGAGTGCTGAGGTCATCTGGCCCTCTGAGGGGGAGGGATGGGAGCTTGGCCTTGGCTAGATCATTCCTCCTCCACCGTGGTGGGGAAGGCAGGCTGTTGGGACACATCTGTGGAGGTATGTAAATATCAGGTTCCCTGCTTCCAGCCCAGACAGGCTAGTGGGAAGGACTCGCTGGAAACCAGGCTCTGAATCTGGAGCCTATCTCCACCCCATCCAGGGGCCAGCTGCTGTCAGCAAATTGCTCTTGCACTTATTTGGGGGACACTCTGGGGCTGTAAGCTGCATGAGCACTCCTGACTCGTGCTGAGGCTCCCCTCTGCACCTTTCTTCTGCCCACCCACCTTCTTCCCACTCTTGCTTTGTTTCTCTCTTTCTCTTTTCCCACCTTCTGTACTCCACACAGATTCTGCAGTTTAAAAGACAGAAAGTACAGAGGCTGGTCCTGGACCCTCAAATAACTGAGACATGATCAGCCAAAATTGGTTTGCCCATTGGTATTGGCAGAGGCTGGGGACAGGGGTGGGGGTGGAAAAGGAAACCACATTTATTGGGTGCCAACTATGTGTCAGGCACTGAGCAAGGTGCTTTAAACATATTATCTTGGTTAATCCTTGCCACCACCCTACAAGGTAGAAATTATTCTCTTTGTTTTACACCGGAGGCAAATGTGGCTCAGCAGGGTCACCTCACTCTCCCAATGTCACATGGCTAGGAAGGGGCACAGTCAGGATCTCAAGCCCAGTCTACTTGACTACAAGTGATATCTCCTTGGCAACTGGGCTGCTGAATGCCTCTACCCATCCGTTAGGTTCTGCTTCTTGGCCACTGCATTCCTTGGATCTTCCAGGACTGAGACTGTGAGGCTGTAAGCTTTGTCCTTCCCCAGGCCAGATGAAGCTAGGCAGGGATGCCTGGGAAACCTGAGAGGAGGGGGTATGCAACAAGAGGGTACCCTGCTGAGGTTGAAGTGTTGTAAACAATTGGGTTTTCTGCATGGTTGTTCTGGGGCCTGCGGACCAGGTCTCAGAAACACAATTAGGAGTTGAGAAAACTGGGCAGTGTAGGATGAAAGGCAGGCAGATGGGTTGAGGAGGCATCTGTGGGAAACTTGGGAGCTTTCCATGGCTCTGGGACAGAGCCTTCCCTCTAATGAGGGAAGGAAGAAAGCCATAGAGACCCAGCTGCTATTGTTACCTTATCATGCCATCAGCCCTCCAAAAGGCTCCCAACAGATGGAACATTCCAAGGGTCCTCCAGGGGCCCCTCTTCCTGACCACAGAATGTGGCACCCCAGAGAGGCAGCAGGGGGTGGAAAGGCGCCCTCTAGCCTGGCTGTAACTGACTGGGTCCCTGTGGCATGTCAAACATTTGGCTGCCTTGGGCTTGGAGAGCAGGAACAGTGGATGACCTCATCCTGCCTCCCAGTATGGAGCCCCAGATACACACAGACACACAGACCCACACAGACACCCACTGTGCTATATCTTTCTGCCTCAAACAAAATTGTCATTTTCGAGATGGAACTGAAGCACAATGAGGGTAATAGACTTGTCCAATGTCACAAAGTCAGAAGAATCATGTCTTCTCCTTCTCAGTCTGCTTCTCAGATAGGGAAACAGCAGGGGGAAACAGCAGGGGGAAACAGCACAGACTTGGAAGTCTGTAGACCAGATAAAAAGCCAATTCTACCTCCCTGCAGTGTGGTAACATATTGGAGCCATGATTTCCTCTTCAAGAATTTGTGGGTTGGCAATGAGGATGAGAGACAGCAGAGCAGGTGCTCCATAATAGTAACTGCCATTGGCAGGAGTGGCCAAGATGCTGGCTGGAATAGTGATCAGGAATGAGGCTGGAACGGTGGCTGGGAGAGGGGTAGACTGGAATGGTGGCAGCAGTAGTTCATAATTGGTGACAATTATTTGCGAAGTGGACCTCTGTTTCAACAACAAGTGACCCATTCGGGTTAGATCTGTCAGGAAGTACAGAGCTGAACTCCTTCCCCACCACAACAAAGAAGAGTTGGTATTAGGAGCCATGAGGCTGGATATGACTAAATGTCAGGTACAATGAGGTGGTGTAGTCTCTGGTTCAATTCTGGGGTGTGGAGAAGATTTGCCCTAGGAAAGGGGATACCTGTGATCACAGGCAGCTGCAGGAGGAATGATAGGCTCAAAGATGGCTCTCCAAGAAAAATCAGGTCATCACACCTTCCTAAAGAGGGGGACAGTCAGGTGCCAGTGCCTCATATCTCATACCTGTATTCCTAGCTACTTAGGAGGCAGGAGGATCGTGGTTCCAAGCCTGCTCAGGCAAATATTTCCCGAGACCCTATTTAGAAAATATCCAACACAGAAAAGGGCTGGTTAAGTGACTCAAATGGCAAGAGTGCCTGCCTAGCAATCCTGAGTTCAAACCCTAGCACTGGCAAAAAAGAGGTTGCGGGGGGACAGAAAGGGGCTTCTTAGATTCCAGGGAAAGTAGGAGGCTTTGCTTCTCCCAGCACCAGGAATTTCCTACTTTTTAAGAAGCTAGGGCTGAGGATGTAGCTCAGTGGTAGAGCACTTACCTAGTCTACACAAGATTCTGAGTTCAATCCCCAGCACTGCACACAGACATAGACATACAGATGCACACACAAAGTTAAGTGTTCTACAGAGGGCACACATCTGGGTGTGAGGGATGTATTCCATCTCCCCAGAGACCAGAAAACCCTCCAGCTCTCCCCTTTGGGTTGAGATGGTTGTGCTACAACAAGGTGATTGGACTTTGATCACAAGATAAAAGTGAGAGCACCGAAGGGAGATATGAGGATAGGTAAGACACCTAAAAAACTAGATAGCATTTGTTGCCCTCAATGCAGAGAAACTAAAGCAGATACCTTAAAAGCAACCGAGGCCAATAGGAGAAGGGGACCAGGAACTAGAGAAAAGGTTAGATCAAGAAAAATTAACTTAGAAGGTAACACACATGCACAAGAAATCAATGAGTCAACTACCTGTATAGCTATCCTTATCTCAACCAGCAAAAACCCTTGTTCCTTCCTATTATTGCTTATACTCTCTCTACAACAAAATTAGAGATAAGGGCAAAATAGTTTCTGCTGGGTATCGAGGGGGTTGGGGGGAGAGGGAGGGGGCAGGGTAGGTGGTAAGGGAGGGAGTGGGGGCAGGGGGGAGAAATTACCCAAACATTGTATGCACGTATGAATAAAAAAATTTAAAAAAAAAGATGGTTGTGCTAGTCAGGGAGGGGGCCAGCATTGACCCTCTGGGTCCCTGGCATTGGGAATGGCTCATTCCAGCTAACCTTTGGAAGGACATATCACAAGTGTTGAAACTGAACTTGACTCAAAAGCAGCTCTACCCTAGGGAGCCTGAAATTCTTTTTCTATGAATGATCCTTTGAAGTAGTCCTTTAATTCAGGGTCCCTTAGGGAGAAGCTGAAACACCACTCTCTCAGCAAATTTTCACTTGTCTCTGTCACAGACACTCTGGACCCAGCAGATTTTGCTATTTAGACAGAGACCAGAGCCAGGCAAAGATTGTAGCAATTCTAGGTGCTCTTGGGGAGACAGCCCCCAGTCCAGGCTTCAAGGTTGTCTGTAACTTCCCACACCTCATGCTCCAAACCAGAGGTGAGCAGGGCTTGTGTGCAGGAAACTGGTATGTGTGAACACATAGCTATGTCAGATACCCAGCAGGGCCTGACTTAGAAGCCACCTCTATGTGTAAACTTGAGACCAAGAAATGTTCTCTGCACCAAACAGCAGCCACACTCGTGTTATTTCTTAGCTTAAGATGGTCTTAAGTAAACTGCAAATCCCCTCTTGCTGAAATAGAAGAGAACCATAGAAGAAAGGGATAGTATAGGAGTCTGGCAAGACATAGACCAAAATGTTTTTAATGATTGTCTTCAGGTGGGGGAGTGGTTTAGTGATTTTTATATAGTACTTGTACTTATCTGTGAATTACTTTTGAAATAAGAAAAAATATATTAATTCAAATTCCCCTTATAGAATAATCATTTTACTTCAGTAAAAATTACTTCTGGGGGCCAGGCACAGTGGCTCACATCTACAATCCCAGCTACTCAGGAGAGAAGATTAGGAGGATCACATTTCAAGGCCAGCCAGGACAAAAAAAAAGATAGTGAGACCCTGTATTGACCAAAAGCCAAGCATGGTGGTACACACCTGTCATCCCACTTACTCAAATAGGAAGATTGTGGTCCAGGACAACTCTAGGCATAAATGAGAGACCCTATCCCAAAAGTAACTAAAGCAAAAAGGGCTGGGGGTGTAGCTCAAGGTGTAGAGTGCCTACCTACAAATGCAAGGCCCTGAGTCTTTTCCTAAGAGCACAATTTACTGAAAGGGGGAAGAGGACCCCTAAGTGTCTGTGAAATTGATTGATTGATGGATTGACTGATTTTTAAGGACTGATGGAGAGGTGGAAATAACAGAAATTCAGATGGGACTCCTGAAGATCCTCCAATGTGCAGCTTCATTTTCCCATAAAGGGAGAGAGGAGAAAGGAAAACATTTTTACAGTGGCCAAGTTAGTCCTGTGAGTTGTGTCCCTCACTGGAACACCTACCTTAAGGTGTTGACAAGGATTTGAACGACCTGATCTTGGGAGCCTTGGGGTCACCAAGACTCAGAGACCTTACTAAGTATGGGAGCTGGATGCCCATGGCTTTTGAGCCTATCAGTGCTGGTAAAATCTTGGTTCCAGCCTCTATTCTGTCCCCTGTGTCCAATCTGAAATAAAGTCCTATAATTGCACCTGCTAAACATCTCTCAGAGTCTACCAGTTCTTTGCCTCTTCACCCTCACCACCTTTACTTCACTTGGAGTCACTGTAACAGCCCTTTCCCTGGGCTCTAACTCCAGTCATACTTCCATTCTCCATGCTACTGTCAGAATAAATCCTGTAATCTGCAGACCTTACCATTGTATACATGCTTAAATCCATCAATAGCTTCCCATAACTCTTGTGATTAAGTCCCGCAGGACTTTTTCCTGACTTCTTGGTATACAGGTTTGCAGTGAGGCCTAGAGACAGTGTAGCAGGTGCTCGCTAAATGGGAGCTGCCATTACAGCAGGATGCTGGCTGGGTTAGTGGTCAGAAGTGAGGCTGGGATGGTGGCTGGGACGAGGGCTGATGTGGTGGGCTAGAATGGTGGCAGTGACAATTAAATTGATGGTAATAATTATTTGTGAAGTATTTGTCACCTCTGTTTTGGTGACAAGAATGGCCCATTCAGATGAAGTCTCTCAGGAAGTTTAGAGCTGAACTCCTTTATCTACCACCAAAGGGTTGGTTTGAGAGAGCCCTAAGGATGGATATGACCACACATCAGGTGCAATGAAATTGTATGGATCCTAGTTCATCTGCAGGAAAGAAATCTGCCTATTTTGGTACGATCCATATGGATGCATTTTTATATTGCAAAGGTTTCGTGGACATATATTCACACACCATGTAATTCACACATTAGATTCACACAGTTGCATGACCATCACTACAATCAATTTTAGAACATTTTCAGCAACCTAAAAAGAAATCCTGCCAGGTGTGGCGGCTCATGCCTATAATCCTAGCACTCAAGAGGTAGAGGCAGGAAGGTCAGAACTTCAAGGCCAGCCTGGGCTACACAGCAAGATCCTGTGTAAAAAAAAAAAAAAACCCATACTCTTTAGACCCCCACTACTCCTCAGTCCTAGGTAATGAGTAAACAGTTTTCTGTCTCTGTGAATTTGCGTGTTCTGGACATTTCATATTCATGGCATTATACAATGCGTGGTCTTTTGTGTCTGGTTTCTTTCACTTAGCATGATGTTTTCAAAGATTCATCCATGTTGTAATATGTATCTGTTCTTCATTCCTTTCTATTGCCAAATAGTATTTCATTGGATGGCCATGCCAACTTTTATTGTCTAGTCATCAGTTGATAGCCATTTCAGCTGTTTTTACTTTTTGCCTTTTACAAATAATGCTTCTTTGAATAGGTGTGTGCAAGTTTTTGTAAGGACATGTGTTTTAATTTCTCTTGGGTGTGCATATACCCGGCAGAGGGATTGCTAGGTCATATGATAACTCCATGTTAGCCTTTTAAAGAACCGCCAGACTGTTTTCCAAAGCAGTGGCACCGTCTTACATCCCGCTAGCAGTGTATGAGGGTTCTGATTTTTCCACATCTCTGCCAACATTTGTTGTGTATCTTTTTTTCCTCTCGGGATCTTAATGGGTATAATTAGTATCTCCTTGTGGTTTCGATATGCATGTCCTTAATGACTAACAATCTGAACATCTTCCTGTGTGCTTGGTGGCCATTTGTATAACGTCTTTGGAGAAAAGGCTGCTATGTTCTTTACCCATTCCTCCCCCCAACTTTTTATTGTAGTGAAATGCACCACCATCCTAATCATTTTCAAGTGTACAGCTCAGTGGTGTTAAGTACATGCATATTGTACAACCATCACCACTGTCCACCTCCTGAAATTTTTTCATCTTTAAAAACTAAAACTTTATTTTATTTTTTAAATACCAGGTTTCTTTTATTTATTCACATGTGCATACATTGTTTGGGCCGTTTCTCCTCCCTGTCCCCTGCCCCATCCCCAGCCCCCTCCCTCTCCCTATTGCCCCACCTCACTTCCAGGCAGAGCCTGTTCTGCCCTCTTCTCCAACTTTGTTGAAGAGAAGACATAAGCAATAACAGGAAAGACAAAGTGTTTTTGCTAGTTGAGTTAAGGATAGCAGAGAGATTCCTACAGTATTTGTCTTTTTGTGACTGGATCATTCCTCTCAGCATAATGTCCCATCCATGTTGTAGCAAGTGACAGGATTTCCTACTTTGTAAGGCTGAATAATATTCCATTGTTTTCATTTGCCATATTTTGTTTATCTGTTTATCTCTCAATAAGCATTTGAGCTGCTCCTACCTTTTGACTATTGTGAATCATGCTATCATGAATATAGGTGTACAAATATCTGTTCAAGACCTGGCATTTAGTTCTTTCAGATGGATACCCAGAAGTCCAGTTGTTGGGTCATATGGTAATTCTATTTTTAAGTTTTTGAAAATTTATCATTCTATTTTCTATAACAGATACATCATTTAACATTCTGAGCAGCAATGCATAGGGGCTCCAATTTTCCACGTAGTCTCCAACACTTGTTATTTTCCATTTTTTTCCTAGTAGCCATCCTAATAGGTGTGAAGTGTTATCTGATTACGGTTTTCATTTGTATTTCCCTACTGATTAGTGATGTCAGTCATCTTCTCATGTGCATACTGTCCATTTATATATCTTCTTTAGTGAAGTATACTTTCAAGTCCTTTGAAGAAGAAATTAAACCTAGTTTTTAACCAGGTTGTTTTGTGTTGTTGTTGAATTGTATACATTGTTTTATATACTGTAGATTAGATACAAGTCCATTATCAGACATAATATTTGCAAAAATTTTATCTTTTTGTCTTGTGTGTATGTGAGTGTGTGTGTGCTGGTGGTGGTGGTGGTGGTGCTGCTGCTGCTGCTGCTGGCATTTGAACCCATGGCTTCACTCATGCTAGGCAAAAACTATCCTACCAATGCATTATAGCCCCAGACCCCTTTTCATGTTTTATTTTGTCTTTTTAGACAGAGCTCAGGCTGGCCTTGAACTAACAATCCTGCTGCCTCAGCCTTCTGAGTGCTGGGATTGTAGGCATACACATGCCAGGCTTAATGGTATCCTTTGAAGGACAAAAATTTGTAGGTCTTTTTTTTGGGGGGTGGGTCCGAGGTTTGAACTCAGGGCTTTGCACTTGCAAAGCAGGTGCTCTACTGCTTGAGCCACACCTTCAGTCCATTTTGCTTTGGTTATTTTGGAGATAGTCTCATGAACTGTTTCCCCCAGGTTGGCCTCAAACCACGATTCTCCTGATCTCAGCTTCCCAAGTAGCTAGGATTAAAGGTGTGAACCACTGTCGCCTGGCAAATTTCTAGTTTTGATGAAGTCCAATTTATCTACTTTTTTCTTTTTTTGCTCATGCTTTTGTTGTTATATCTAAGAAATTATTGTCTAATCCACTGTTGCAAATATATATGCTTATGCTTTCTTCCAAGAATTTTATAGTTTTAGCAAAGAATTTAAGTCTTTAATTCATCTAAATTTGATTTTTTATATAATGTGAGGTAGGTGTCCAACTTTATTCTTTTGAATGTAGATTCGATCATTTGGGGTTTTTTTTCAAAAAAAATTTGATTCTTTCACCATTAAATTATCTGGGTGCCCTGTTGAAAATCAATTGAACATAAATGTGAGGTTTATTTCTGAATTCTCAGCTCTAGTCTATTGATATATACATATCTGTTCTTATTCCAGTACACATTTTCTTGATTATTGTGGCTTTATAGCATGTTTTGATATTGAGAAGTGTGAATCTTCTAACTTTATTTTTTTTTCAAGATTATTTTGACTATTCTTAACAACTTGGCAGCCTGGATTTAAGATCAACTTGTCAATTTCTTTTTTTTCAACTCGTCAATTTCTGCAAAGATGCCAGTAGGAATTTTGATTGGGATTTCATTAACTCTATAGACCAACTTGGGGATTATTGCCATCTTAACAATATTGAGTCTTCTGATTCTTTAACATAGGATGTCTTTTCATTCACTTAGAACTTCTTTCATTTCTTTTGACATGTACTTTGTAGTTTTCAGAGTTTAAGTTTTGCATTTCATTTGTTAGTTACATCTATTCCTAGATATGTTAGTTTTGATACTGTTATAAATTGTTTCCTTACTTTCATATCTAGATCATTCATTGAAGTGTATTTATTTATTTATGTATATATTTGTCTTGTATCCTTCAGTCTTGCTGAATTCATTTACTAGTTCTAATAGCTTGTTTTTAGGGTTTTTTTTTTTTTTACAGACAAGATTGTGTCATCTGTAGATAGGGAAGAGAAACAGTTTTACTTCTTCCTTTCCAATCTGAATACCATTTATTTCATTTTCTTGCCTATATATTTTAAATGGTTTAAAAAATCAAGAACAATATTTGTGCCATGTGAAAATTTTATGAAATTCAAAATTCAGTGTCTATAAATAAAGTTTTATTGAAATACATAGCCATGCCCATTTGTTTGCATATTATTTATGGATCTGTTTTTTTGCACAATAGCAGAGGTGATTAGTTACTATAAAAACTGAGTATGAACTTGATCCTAGTGGTTCATACATGTAATTCTAGCTACTTGGGAGATGAGATGGGGAGGAGCTTGGTTCGAGGAAAGCCCGGGCAAAAAGTTCATGAGACTCCATTTCAAACAATAGTTGGGCATGATGGTGTGCATCTTGCCCAGTTAGCACTAGAAGTGTAAAATAGGAAGACTGCGGTCCAGTCCAGCTTGGGCAAAAGAAAGCAAGACTCACTCTTCAAAATAACCAAAGCACGAAGAGCCTGAGGCATGGCTCAAGCAGTACAGCACCTGTCTACCAAGCAGGAAGTCCTGAGTTCAAACTCCAGTACTACAAAAAAAAAAAAAAAAACACCCTATATGATGCAGTACAAAGTCCAGTGATAAAGCTATAACCTGACAATGCTATAAATGACATGCAGATCTAGTGATACGTGCATCATTGTACTGTGGATTTTGAATATCATGCTTTTGAGGTACAATGAATTGTAGATTATTTTGTTATTAAATTAGATGACAAATAATTATGTTTATTATATGATGATCCTATAGAGATACTAAAAGAACAAAAAATATAAACATTTACCAAATGAAAATTTTATCACAATATGCCCAACTCACAGAAAAGTAATGGTCAGAAAAACTAGAAAATTTAAAACTGAGTATCTCATTACAGCAGAATTTCTTCACAAAAATAAAAATGAAAATCAGGCTGCAACCAATGTTAGTTTCCAAGAGGCCCATTTGTTAGCAAAGCAAGGAAAGCTGTTTACAAATGGCAAGCTAATTAAATCATGTTTGATCGCAGCAACTGAAGAATGTGTCCAGAGAAAATAAACTCACTTAAGATTATTAGCCTTTCAGCAAGAATAGTTGTTCAAAGAGCTGAGGACACTGGGAGCAACATAAATAGTAAATTTAAAGACAAGACAAATGATTTCAAGTGGTTTTCCTTGGCTCTGGATGAGTCAACAGATGTTAACAATATTGGTCAGCTTTTCTTGTTTATTCAAGGAAGCAATACAAAATTTGAAGTGACTAAAGAATTGGCTTGTAAGGGAAATCGAGCTAGAACAACCACAGGTAAGAATCATTGAGGAAACATTCAGTACAATCCGAAGTGAAATCTGCTAAGCTGTCTCATAACTAATGGTGGCAAAAATATGTGTACGGCACAAAAAGGTTTAGTTGGGGAAATCTACTAAACACGTGAAAGATGTAAGGTGTTTAAAACCTATGGGTATTCATTGTATTATTCTTCTGCAGGTACTCTGAGGGAAATAGTTTGTCATAAGTTATTGAAATAATAGTGTCAGTGAACTCTGTACTCTTGGGGACATTAAAATTTTTCTGAGTGAGAAAAATCACCCTCAACCACTTTTACCAAACCCTGAATGGCTTTAGAAATTAAGGGGTATTTTGCTGCAGACTTGATATATCTTAATGAGATAAATCTAAAACCACAAGGCAAAACAATGCTTGTTTTTGAGATTCGTATTGTGGTAAAAACAATTTTGACTGTGACTAATGTTTGAATCACATTATGTCACACTGCTTTATGTGCTTCTCGTGCTATCAGAAGTTGAAATAATAAGCAAGTCCTCCATTTCCACACAGATTGGTAGTGGACATATTTTCTGAGCCCAAAATATATTTCCAGCAGTGTTTTTCCCAATGTTGATAAGCGTGCAAAGGAAATTTCCATTCTTCAAACTCATTAAACCGTGCTTTTGAGGAGCTTCCACCTAACCTTCCATTGGAAGTGACTAATCTGCGATGTAATGACAAGTTAAAAGGCAAATCTCAAGAGAGGAATCAAGCAGAATTCTCTAAATACCCCTCAAAAGATGAACAGGCTTAGTTTAAATCATATGCTCACAGATTGATATCAATATTTGGCAGTATTTATCTGTATGAAAAAGACATTTTTAAAGATGAAACACCTAAGATCTCCTGACATACCAGTGCTAACAGGTGAGCATTTGCAATTGATTTTGATAATAGAGAACACTGACTTTGCACCCAATTAAATGAAATACTATATTCCCCAGGAAAATATTCCATGATCCTCATTAATAGACTCATTGAAAATTATAATTATTATATTTTGAATTTTGTTAATTAAAATCTTAGAAATTAATTTTTGTGTTATTGTATTAAATACCTACAGAAAATCCTTGATTTTGCCCCTTGACTCAGAAAATCTAAAATCTTTATTATTGACTATTCACAAAAAGAGTCTGCTACAACTAGCTTATGAGATGCAAACCTAGCCCCATGTGTCTCTCCAATCTCATCTTTGTCCTTTGATGTTCCAGAAGTATCCTGCAGTTACCTAATATATTTTCTTTCTTTCCTGTGGTTCTTGGTATATCCTGTTCCCTCTGTGTAGAATGTCTTCCTTTTCTTCCCCACTTCCATTGACTGACTATTGTTCCTCAGGGCTTTGCTGAGATACAACTTCAAAAAAGTATCTGCTAACATCCCTCACCTCTGTGACATAGATACCCCTCCTACAAACTTCCATAGCACCCAAACTTCCCTACGTCAGTAATCTTACTAATGTAGAATTTATTCAGGGCAGAAATCCCAGGATGCATGATGGAAAATAAAGTCTCCCATCTATTTTGGGACACCAGACACTGACTTCCTTTCCCTAGAGGCTACAATGTTGTGTTTTCTTAGGTGTCCTTCTAGAGATCTTCTCTACCTATATGGCACATACCATATAATTTCTTTTCCCTACAAATGGTAACATATCATGGTACTTGTCTGCAGGGAATACATTCCCAAAGCCCTGCTGGAGGCCTGAAACCTTCCATGCCATGAAACCCTTTATATACTATGTTTTTCCTATACATACATTTCTGTGATAAAGTGTAACATATAATTAGGCATAGTAAGAGACTAATGATAACTAAAAATGAAATAGAACAATTGTAGCAATATACGATAAAAAGTTATGTGAACATCTTACTGTACTATATGCACACTTGTGATGATGTGAGATAATCCAGTCCTATGTGATGAGATGAAATTCAGTGAGTGCTAAAGGCATTGTAATGTCACATAAGGCTGTTTTACAAGGGTTACTTGAACACAAGCACTAAGATACCAAAGAGTTGATCTGATAACTAGGTGGCTACTAAGTGACTAAGGGTAAGTAGTGTGAATGACATGGATACTCTGGACAAAGAAGTGATTCAAGTCCCTGAGACAGATTCAAGACCTGGTTGTGAGATTTTATCATGTGACTCACACAGTACACAATTTAAAACTTACAAATTGTTTCTGGAATTATCCATTTAATAATTTTGGACTCCATTGAAAGTAAAGTCACAGATAAGGGAGAATTGCTGTATGTAAGTCTCTGAATCTAGGGTTTTGTTTTTTTTTTCTTTCATATAACCGTAAGTTTTGGAGTTTACTTCCTATATACCTTATATAACTGCTTCATCTTTTTTTATTGAGATAGAATTTATACACAATAAATGTCTTCAATTTTAAGGGTACAATCCAGCGAGTTTTTGACAAATGTGTACAGTCACTTAAATACCAACACAATCATGTTTCTATTATCTCAAAAAAGTTCTTCATGCCTTAAGCCACCAGATTTTCTTTCTGTCATTCTAGATTAAACATCTTTCTAGAATTTAACTTAAATGGAATGACACAGTATGTATTCGAATCTGTGTCGTGTCTTTTGCTGATCGTAACGTTTCTGATCCGTTGTTGATGTATCAGTAGTTCCTTTTGATTGCTAAGAGCTGTGCCATTCCATGAATCCTTCCCAGAGTGTTTATCTAGTCCCCTGTGGATGGATATTTTGATTGTGTCCTGCTCAGGACAGTTAAAATTTCCATGAGCATTCGTGGACAAGTCTTTTTGTGGATTTCTTTTTATTTCCCTTGAACAAAAACAGGACTGGTGTGGCACCATGGTATGGAGGCCTATGCTTAATGTTTTAGAAAACTACCAAATCATACCATGCTACTCTCCTGGCAGCCATTGATGATATTTCCAACTGCTCACAGCCTTCCTAACCTTTCCTGTGCTCGTTCTTTCTAACGTACACCATTCTCCTGGGTATATATCCTGTCGTGGCTTTAACTTGCATCTCCCTGCTATCTGATGACATTAAACATCTTTCCATGGGCTTATTTCCCACTGGTAGATATCTTTTGGTAAAGTGTTCATATCTTTTACCCATTTTTGATTGAGTTGTTTGTCTTTATATTACTTACTTAGAAGTTCTTTATATATTTGAGACACATTTCCCTTGTCAGATATGTTTTGCAGATTTTTTTTCAAATACGTGGTTTGCCTTTCATTTTCATTTTCTGTTTTTGTTTTTGGCTGGACTGAGGTTTGAACTCAGGGCTTTATGCTTGTTAGGCGGATGCTCTACAGCTAGAGCAATGCCTCCAGCCCTGTCTTTTCATTTTCATAGTACTGTCATGAAGAACAGAAGTTTTTAATTTTGGAGGCTAATTTATTTTTTCTTTTATATTTCATACATTTTGAGTCCAATTTAAGAAATCTTTGCCAAACCCAAGGCCACTAAGAATTCTCCTATGTTTACTTCTCAAGAGTTTTGTAGTTTTGGCTCTTACATTTGGATCTATGATCCATTTTGAGTTAATTCTCAATCTCTCTCTCTCTCTCTCTCTCTCTCTCTCTCTCTCTCTCTCTCTCTTTGTACTGGAGATTAAACCTAGGGCCTTGTGCTTGCTATGCCCACTTGAGTTATGCCCCAGCCCTTTTGTTTTTGAGACAGTGTCTCACAAACTGAGACAGTTGAACTCATGGTTCTCCTTTTTGAGTTAATCTTTGTATATGGTGTCACTGAAGGACTGAAGGGTGGTGATGGGGGCTTGTATATCCAATTGCTATAATATCATTTGCTAAAAACATTATCCTTTCTCCCAAAGAATCCCCTTGAATTGCCTTAGGACCTTTGCCAAAACTCAGTTGACTATGCATAAGGATCTGTTTTCTTCTATTGATCTACCTTGTTGTTCATTATAAGTTTATAACATGTCCTGAAATCAGGTAGTGCAACTCCATTATTTTTCTTCTTTCTCAATACTTCTTGGTTATTCTGGAACCACTGCATTTCCACATACATTTTTAGAATCAGCTTTTCAAGTTCTACTAAAAAAAGCATGCTGGGATTTTGATTAGATTTCATTGAATTGATAGATCAATTTAGAGAGAATTTACATATTAACAATATTGAGTCTTCTGATCCACCTGCACATACTATCTCTCTACTTATTTAGATCACCTTTTTCTCAGCAATGTTTCATAGTTTTCAGTGTATAGTTTTACACATTTTCAGTTACAATTTTCCCTAGGTTTTTCATATTTTTGATGCCATTCCAACATGTATTAAGTTTTGATCATGTCATAGACTATTTCCATTACCCCAAAAAGTTGCCTTCTATACTGGTAGTATAGAAGTACATTTGATTTTTGTATAATGACCATGTATCCTACAACCTTGCAAAACTCCCAGTACTTCTAGAGACTGCTTTGCAGATGGCTTGGGATTTTATTCTCCATGTTATCTGTGAGTAAAGACAGTTTTACTTCTTATTTTCCAGTCTGTATACCTTTTCCCCCTTACCTTTTTGTACTGGCACAATGTTGAATATAATTGACTCCCAATCTTATGTTTGATCTTAAGAGAAACATACTCTTTCGCCATTAAGTCTGATGTACCTGAAGGGATTTTTGGATACTCTTTGATTGAGGAAGTTCCCTTTTGATAAAATTTTTGTCATGAATACATGTTAGATTTTGTCAAGTGTAGTTCTGCATCTATGAAGATAGATGCAGAAATAGATAAGTTTGTTGACAAAATAAATTACATTGATTTTCAAATGTGAAATTAATCTTGCTTTCCTGGGATTAACTGCACGGGGTCCTAATAAATTATCCCTCAAAATACTGTTGGATTAATATTGAAGTACTTCACATCTGTGCAGGTAGAGGACTTAATGCTATGTACTGAAAGTTGCCAAATAATAGAGGGTGGGAGGGAAAGAGTAAGGGAGAGTAACAGAGAGGGTTGAACTGACCAAAGTATGTTCACAGCTGGGATCCATCAAGAAGCCCCTTTGAACACTGACCTTGGAATTAATAATGGGACTGTAAAATAGGTACAGTGTGGGGGGGGTACTTGTAGGAGGTCAGAGAGTGAATGGAGGAGATGGAGGTGAGGGAATATGGTTGATGGCTTCATATACATAAAGGAAATAGAGCAATGAAACCTCTTGTAATTGCTTTAAGTGGGATGGGGTGGTGGGGAGATGGGGGCGCTTCTAACCAATGTGCAACATTGGCGTATTCAGAGTTGTTACAGCACATCCCCCCATACAATGAATATATGCTAATTAAAATGGAAAAGAAAAAAATATTGTTTGGATTTGATTTTGCAAAGCTAATAATTTTTATGTTTATATTCATGAGGGATATTAGTCTATAGACTTCTCTTGTTATATCTTTGGTTTTGGAAGTAGCAGCTTCATAGAATGAGTTGGGAAATATTCCCTATCTTCTATTTTCTGCAAGAGCTTGTGTAGAATTGGTTTTATTTATTCCTTAGATGTTTGGTAGAATTCATCATGAAGTCTTCTGAGTCTGGGGTTTTGTCTTTGGAAGGGATTTTAACTACATAGACTCAACTGCTTCACTAGGTCTAGAGCTACTTAGATTATTTGCTTCTATTTGAGTTAGTCTGGTAGTTTCTACCTTTTAAGGATTTTTTCATCCACGTTATTAACATAACATTGTTTGTGACATTCCCTTATCAACCTTTTGATGTCTGTGGGATAAACAGTGATTCTCCCTTTCACATTGTTTATGTTGCTCTTTGGGTCTTGTCTGTTTTTTTACCTGATTGGTCTGATTAGAGGTTTAACAGTTTTAGTCATCTTTTCAAGGAACCAGTTTTTAGTTTCATTGATCTTCTCTATTATTTTTGTGTTCTCTATTTCACTGATTTCGTTGTTAACCTTTATTTTTTTGTGTGTGTGTTCAGTGTGTTTAATTTGCTTTTCTTTTTCTATTTTCTTAAGGTGGGAGCTTTCTTCATTAACTGAAATCTTTCTTCTTTTCTCACATAAAGGTTCAATTCTATAAATTTCCATCTAGGTACTACTTAGCTGCATCCCATGAATTTTGATATGTCATATTTTTATTTTCATTTGGTTTAAACTATATTATAGTTTCCTGTGTGATTTCTACTTTGATCCACAGGTTATTCAGAAATGCATTTTTAATTGTCTTGATCATTTAATTGTAGTTGTGTTTTTAATAAATACTTGATCATCTCCCATATATTTTTCTGCTATTGGTTTGTAATTTAATTTTGTTGTAATTAGAGAACATACTTTGTGTGATTTGAACTTTTTAAAATATATTGAAATTCATGTTATGGACCAGCATATGGTCTGTCTTGGTAAGTGTTCTCTATGTACTTCAGTCAAATGTTTCCTGTTTTTGTTTAGTGGCATGTCCTGTGAATGTTAATTGGGTCAAGTTCGTTCAAGTCTCCTATATTCTTTTTTGTCTACTAATTCTATCAATTACTGAGAGAACATGTTGAAATCCCAATTATAGTTGTGGATTTTTCTGTTATCTTTCAGTTCCACTAGTTTTTGCATCATTTGTTTTAAAGCTATATTATTAGGATTCATATGTACTAATGAATTGAGCCCTTTGTCATTATGAAATGACCAATGTGATCCCTGGTAATATTTACTCTGTCTAGTATAAATATAGTCACTCAAGTGACTTCTTTTGACTCATGTTAATATTTTATTCCATATTTTACTTTATGTGCATGGCTGAGTCTTTCTTTTTCATGCAATTTAAAAATCTTTGCCTTTAAAATGAGGATGTTTACATCATTTGCATTTAATGTGATTTTTGGTATGATTGGATTTAAATCTACCATTTTACTATCTATTTTGTATTTATTCCATCTATTCTTTTTTATTGGCTTATTAGCTATGCTTCTTACTTTGTTATTTATTCATTTATTTATTTATTTATTTGGTAGGATTGGGGTTTGAGTTCAGGGTTTTGTGCTTGCAAAGCAGGTCCTCTACCACTTGAGGCATACCTCCAGTCCATTTTGTTCTGGTTATCGTGGAGATGGGATCTCAAGAACTACTTGCCCAGGTTGGCCTGGAACATTGATCTTCTCTATCTCAGCCTCCTAAGTAGCTAGGATTATAGGTATGAGCCATTGGTACCCAGCTCTTGCTTTGTTTTGATTTCTTAGTGGTTTCCTTAGGACTTATGGTTATATGTCTTCAATTTATCAGTTTATCTTCAGGAAACATGGTGCCATTTCATATACAGTATAAAAACAATCATATACTTTCATTTCCTCTCAGTCTTTTTTGCTATTGTTGTCATATGGTTTACTTCTCTGTATGTTTCTAAACTCCCTAATACATTGCTATTTTGCTTTGGTTGTCTGTTAAAGCTATTTAAATATAAGAAAACATATTTGAGGCTTTTTAATGTTTTGTTTTAAATTTAATTTTATTGTTTTTAGGGAACATGTATTTTGAAATCTGTTGATTTTTTTTATGATGAGCCTTCTGTATACACTTGAATGTATATTTTACATTTTTGGATATAACTTTTTATAAAAGTAAATTAAAGAGTTAATCATGTCATTCATTTCTTTCATGTCCTTACTGAATTTTTATCTGATTAGTTCATCAATTACTAGTAGAGCTGTGTTAAGATTTCCAGCTTTAATTGTGATTTTTCTGTCTTTCCCTTTAGACCTGTAACTGCCGACTTCATATAAATGATAGTAAAGTTTATTAGGAAAGGAATATACATTCAATAGACTGAAAGCTGGTTATCTCTAGAATGAGAATGACCTTG
This sequence comes from Castor canadensis, assembly GCF_047511655.1. Classification (NCBI taxonomy): domain Eukaryota; kingdom Metazoa; phylum Chordata; class Mammalia; order Rodentia; family Castoridae; genus Castor; species Castor canadensis. Next base: position 79,316,957 of record NC_133391.1, read on the forward strand.
TTTCATATATTTTGATGATGTATTTTTAGGGACAGATATATGCATATGTATATATACATATATGTATACATATATATTTGAATATTCTATATTCCTTATGTTTGACCTTTTAATCCTTATCAAGTATCCCTCTTTGTTTCTCACTTTTCTAAAAGTCTATTTTGTCTTACATTACAAGAGTCATTAAAATTTTCTTTTCCTTAAGGTTTGGATCATTTCCAGCCTTCTGCTTTTAGCTGTTATTTTTGTTGTTTACATAGTTTGACAATATCTTATTTTTAGTCTATTTGTGTCTTTGTGTTTAAAGTGTACCTTGTTCTTGGTTTATGATACCATCTGACAATCTTTGCCTTTTGATTGGAGTGTTTTATCCACTTATACTTAATGTAATTATTCATATACTTAGGCCTTCCCTTTTTCTCTTAATGTTTCATTTTTTTCACCTGTTTTTATTCATTTTTTCATCCTTTGTTGCCTTATTTTTATTAATCATTTTATTTATTTATTTTCTTCTAAATGCAGAATTTGAATTTTTTATATTTTGGCAGCATTGGAGTTGAACTCAGGGCCTCATACTCTCTAGTCAGGCATTCTTAGGAGCCACTCTGCCAACCTAATCATATATTTTAGAATATCAGCTAGAAAATGTCTTTCCACATTATTTTTAGAGATAACAATGTACACATTAAAAACAAATTCAGTCTACTTAAAGGTAAGATTGAATTATTTCAGGTAAAATATAGGAACATTGCAAAGTACATATCTCCACTTATTGCTTTCCAACCCCCAAAACTTTAGTGGTATTGTGGTCATTACATTATGTCCACAAACATTATAAACCCACTGAGTGTTGAGATTTTGCCTTAAATATTCACATACGTTTTAAAGAAACTGAAAGATATATTTATCCACACATTTTCCATTCCCCATATTCTTCACTTTTAGGTCCATATTACTTTCTGGTATCTGGTATCTGAAGAACTTTGTTAAGTATTTCTTATAGTGCAGGTCTGCTAGCAACAAATTCTCTTTTTGTCTTTTGAAAATGTCTTTATTTTCCCTTTTATTTTTAAGGATAGCTTCATTGGATATAGAAGTCTCAGCTGGCAGATTTTGGCTTTGTTTAGAAATGTTCTGGCTTCCACAGTGTTTAGTAAAATGACCACCTTTGACCTGATTTTTGTTCCCCTCTATGTAACATGTTGTTTACCTCTGGCTGCTTTAAAGATTTTATCTTTCTCTTTGGCTTTCTCAAATTCAACTGTGATCTCTACAAGAGTGATTTGCTTAGTGTTTATTCTGCTTGGGGTGAGTCGAACTTTTTGGATCTGTAAATTAATGTTTTCAACTAAATTTAGGGAAATTTTAGTCATTACATACCTGCCCTTTTTAACTTTGCTTTTTGTGAGATTCCAATTACATGTATAATGAGTTGCTTCATATATCTCATAGATCCCAGAAGTTCCATTGATTTTTTACATTCATTTTTATTCATTCTTTTTTTCCTCTCTGTTCATCAGATTGGATAGTTTCTATTAGTCTGCCTTCAATTTAATTATTTCTTTGGCCTTCTTCAATCTGCTATTATGCCCATCTAATGATTTTTTAGTGTGGTGCTAGGGATCAAACCCAAGACCTTGTGCATGCTAGGCAAGTGCTATATACCCCCAGTCTTAGTGATTTTTATTTTCCATTACTGTAGTTTTTAACTGTATAATGCATTTTTTAAATGTTTTCTATATCTTTGTTGCAACTCCCTATCTTTTCATTCTTTTACAGCATATTTTCTATGATTGTTTGACCATATTCATAATAAAGCCTTTGAGTCTTTGTTTGCTAATTTCAACATCTTTATCCTCTTCAAATTTGGCTTGTTTATACTTGGTCTTTGGGCTTCATTCTTTAAAGGTGGGACTAGCTTTTTCCCTATGGCCTGAAAAGAAGAAAGGCCTCCTCTCTGCCTTTATTACCGCTTCTCATCTCACCTCCAGAATGGCTTTCCTGATGTCTGTGACCCTCAGAGATTCCTGTTAATCTCTAAACTGCTACATTTAAAATCATATTTCATAATCTTGGGTTGCTTGCTAATTTTTATTTAATCTATATTCCTAATTAGATTTTAAGCATCATCAGGATTTGAAGTATATCTTTTTTCCCTCTGGTCTGTCATTACGCTGAGTTCCTTTTATTTCACATCTTTTTTAGTGTGTGTCTTTTCTTTCTTAATGCTGGGATTAAACCCAGGATTTTGTACATGCTAGGCAAGCACTCTACCACTGAGCTACATCCCAGCTAGTTCACATCTTTTTATTATATTTTATTTTCTTTTATTATTCATATGTGCATACAAGGCTTGGTTCATTTCTCCCCCCTGCCCCCACCCCCTCCCTTACCACCCACTCCGCCCCCTCCCTCTCCCCCGTACCCCTTCAATACCCAGCAGAAACTATTTTGCCCTTATTTCTAATTTTGTTACATCTTATCCTTAGTACTTTAAAACATCATTTCATCTAGTCTTCATAACACTTTGTAATATAGGTATCATTATCCATTTTGCATATGAAGAAACTAAGGTTCAGAAAGGTCAAACAAACCTACAGCCAGCATTATACTTAACGGAGAAAAATTAAAACCATTCCCTCTGAAATCAGGAACCAGACAAGGATGCCCACTATCTCCACTCCTATTCAACATAGTACTGGAATTCCTAGCCAGAGCAATTAGGCAAGAAGAAGGAATAAAATGAATACAAATAGGTAAAGAAACTGTCAAAATATCCCTATTTGCAGATGACATGATCCTATACCTTAAAGACCCAAAAAACTCTACTCAGAAGCTTCTAGACATCATCAATAGCTATAGCAAGGTAGCAGGATATAAAATCAGCATAGAAAAATCATTAGCATTTCTATACACTAACAATGAGCAAACGGAAAAAGAATGTATGAAAACAATTCCATTTACAATAGCCTCAAACAAAATCAAATACCTAGGTGTAAACCTAACAAAAGATGTGAAAGACCTCTACAAGGAAAACTATACACTTCTGAAGAAAGAGATTGAGGAAGACTATAGAAAGTGGAGAGATCTCCCATGCTCATGGATTGGTAGAATCAACATAGTAAAAATGTCGATACTCCCAAAAGTAATGTACATGTTTAATGCAATTCCCATCAAAATTCCAATGACATTCATTAAAGAGATTGAAAAATCTACTGTGAAATTTATATGGAAACACAAGAGGCCACGAATAGCCAAGGCAATACTCAGTCAAAAGAACAATGCAGGAGGTATCACAATACCTGACTTCAAACTATATTACAAAGCAATAACAATAAAAACAGCATGGTACTGGCACAAAAACAGACATGAAGACCAGTGGAACAGAATAGAGGATCCAGATATGAAGCCACACAACTATAAGCAACTTATCTTTGACAAAGGAGCTAAAAATATACGATGGAGAAATAGCAGCCTCTTCAACAAAAACTGCTGGGAAAACTGGTTAGCAGTCTGCAAAAAACTGAAACTAGATCCATGTATATCACCCTATACCAAGATTAACTCAAAATGGATCAAGGATCTTAATATCAGACCCCAAACTCTTAAGTTGATACAAGAAAGAGTAGGAAATACTCTGGAGTTAGTAGGTATAGGTAAGAACTTTCTCAATGAAACCCCAGCAGCACAGCAACTAAGAGATAGCATAGATAAATGGGACCTCATAAAACTAAAAAGCTTCTGTACATCAAAAGAAATGGTCTCTAAACTGAAGAGAACACCCACAGAGTGGGAGAAAATATTGGCCAACTGTACATCAGACAAAGGACTGATAACCAGAATATACAGGGAACTTAAAAAACTAAATTCTCCCAAAACTAATGAACCAATAAAGAAATGGGCACGTGAACTAAACAGAACTTTCTCAAAAGAAGAAATTCAAATGGCCAGAAAACACATGAAAAAATGCTCACCATCTCTAGCAATAAAGGAAATGCAAATTAAAACCACACTAAGATTCCACCTCACCCCTGTTAGAATAGCCATCATCAGCAACACCACCAACAACAGGTGTTGGCGAGGATGCGGGGAAAAAGGAACCCTCTTACACTGTTGGTGGGAATGTAGACTAGTACAACCACTCTGGAAAAATATTTGGAGGCTACTTAAAAAGCTGGACATCGATCTACCATTTGATCCAGCAATACCACTCTTGGGGATATACCCAAAAGACTGTTACTCCAGAGGCACCTGCACATCCATGTTTATTGTGGCACTATTCACAATAGCCAAGTTATGGAAACAGCCAAGATGCCCCAGCACTGACGAATGGATCAAGAAAATGTGGTATCTATACACAATGGAATTTTATGCAGCCATGAAGAAGAACGAAATGTTATCATTCGCTGGTAAATGGATGGAATTGGAGAACATCATTCTGAGTGAGGTTAGCCTGGCCCAAAAGACCAAAAATCGTATGTTCTCCCTCATATGTGGACATTAGATCAAGGGCAAACACAACAATGGGATTGGACTATGAGCACATGATAAAAGCGAGAGCACACAAGGGAGGGGTGAGGATAGGTAAGACACCTAAAAAACTAGCTAGTATTTGTTGCCCTTAACGCAGAGAAACTAAAGCAGATACCTTAAAGCAACTGAAGCCAATAGGAGAAGTGGACCAGGAACTAGAGAAAAGGTTAGATCAAAAAGAATTAACCTAGAAGGTAACACCCACGCACAGGAAATCAATGTGAGTCAATGCCCTGTATAGCTATCCTTATCTCAACCAGCAAAACCCCTTGTTTCTTCCTATTATTGCTTATACTCTCTCTACAACAAAATTAGAAATAAGGGCAAAATAGTTTCTGCTGGGTATTGAGGGGGGGAGAGGAAGGGGGTAGAGTGGGTGGTAAGGGAGGGGGTGGGGGCAGAGGGGAGAAATGAACCAAGCCTTGTATGCACATATGAATAATAAAAGAAAAATGAAAAAAATAAAAAAATAAATAAAAAAAAGAAAGGTCAAATGCTGTATTACCATCAAGTGAGAGTAAATGAGTAGGCTAGCAAACTCATATCCGTATGTATCAAAGCCCATGCACCATTCACATTTCATTCTAGTTAGACTTGTAGCCTTGATAAACTAGATAAATCCATTGGTTCTTTGACTAGTGTCTGGTGGCCCAGTGTTTTCTACACAACTTCTTTTTTTTTCTTTTATTATTCATATGTGCATACAAGGCTTGGTTCATTTCTCCCCCCTGCCCCCACCCCCTCCCTTACCACCCACTCCACCTGCTCCCTCTCCCCCCCACCCCCTCAATACCCAACAGAAACTATTTTGCCCTTATTTCTAATTTTGTTGTAGAGAGAGTATAAGCAATAATAGGAAGGAATAAGGGTTTTTGCTGGTTGAGATAAGCATAGCTATACAGGGAGTTGACTCACATTGATTTCCTGTGCGTGGGTCTACACAACTTCTTGTCACTGAAGGCAGCAACCCATACCCTGCCTATCTGCTTTAGCCCAGGCTCCTCTTTCCATCCAGATCCACTCATGGGCTATCATTCCTTGAACCCCTGTTTGGTAACACACGTGGCCTTTGTTTTCCCTCCTAGTGGGGTTTCCCAAGCCATGGTTGCCAGGTGAGGCCATGAGCTAGAGTAGCAGCAGATAGTATCTGGAAGCCAATGAGCTTGTACTTTATCATCAGAGGCAGAAGTGGCTCAGCAGAGATGGAAAGCAGACGTTCTGCCCGAAGAATCACAGACCAAAGGAAACCTGCCTAAAAGTTTGAGCTGAGTTCTGTTCCTTTCTGTCTCTAAGACCTGGAGCAGTTTGGTTCTTTTTGTTGAATCATCTTCCAAACATACCCTACATGTGGCTAAAACAGATAAAATGTAAACCGTATTGCTGAAGGAATTCTTCAGGGCACATCTTGTTTTCAATGCCTTACGGACAATCATCTATCTCCTTACTGCCTACCCAAGTCCCTTGGTTTACTTCAGCTTTTGTAAAATGGAAGAGAAAACTTTTTTTTTAACACACTTACCTTCCTTACACCAGAGAAAGTGTGAAACAGCAAAATTGGGTAGCTATGCATTAGGCTGGGTTTTTGCTTAGGTCTAAGAGGGAGAAAGCCCAGTTCTGACTTGGTATGGAAGAAACTTAGGAGAAAGGGAGAGTGCCATGGGAGAACCCTGGAATCCTGTTTTGTTCCACAAACAACCATGCTAAGTTATTGGTTCAGAAACCTTCTCTAAAGCGGAAGGGAATGCCTTGGGCAAAGGATCATGTTGAAATGGCTCACACTAAACACCATTATGAATTCATACAAATGAGCAGTAACTATTCCACTTTGGTCCTATTTGCTGATTTTCTTCCTTTTTACCCAAGGTAGAGTCAGAATTGATTACAATAAGGAGATGACCTTTCTCACTGACAGGGTGATTCAGCAGTGGATGGGAAGATTGACATATGAAGAACTTACATGGTGCCAAGGGCCCTTCTCAAGGAAGGTTCCTTGAGAAGTCATGAAATACATTCTTTGTTCTTTAGAGATGGGGGTCTCACTGTGTTTCCCAGGCTGTACCTAGTCTTTTGACCAAGAGTAGAAGTCATCTTGTAGTTTAAAATTTTTAGAGAAAAACCTACAAATAGCCTTGTCAGGGGGTACAGGAGTGGCATTCATGTGGAAGTGTTGTTTCTTTGCTTGGCAGGTATTTCTGTACAATAGTGACTGTCTTTACCCTTTCCTTTTGAGGAACTCATAGCCCATACCTGATGTCATCTATGCTTAAGCCTTTCCCAGGAAGCAAGAAATATACTTTCATTCACCTGACAAGCACTATGAACACCCACTACATTAGGTGCTGGAAGTCTAACTAGGAATGAGAGAAAGCCACTGTAAGTTAAGATTATTCTAGTCAGGGCAATGAGGCCACAGGAAGCATTGCTTAGTGAAGACTTCACTGGAGGGAAGTAACATCTGATCTTGTTCTTTGGAAATGGATAGCTTTGGAAACAACAGATGGCATTCATTCATTTGAAAAGCACTATGCCATTTTATAGCTAAAGAAAGGGTCTAGGGGCTAGAATAAGCAATACTGGGAAGTGTATGTGGGGGAACCAAGTGTGTGAGAACAGCTTTGTGAGCTAGAACAATAACAAAGGACATAGTACGGGTGACTGAGTGGCAGGTCAGTGGATTTGGACACTAGTCAAGAGTTAATAAAGGGCTCAACAAGCCTTTTCAACAGAAGAGTGTTAAGATAAAAGCTGTTTTGGAAGAGTAATCCAGCAACTTTACGTGGAACTTTTTTAGGAGTGGTAGAATAGAGAGCCAGGATGAAGAGGAAAAGCTGGGAAACCCGGGAAGGCCTGATTTGTGATGTTAGTGATGAGAATGAATGGTGAGCAAAAAGGTGATGCCACACTGCAAGTCAAGAACAACTGATTTTCATCACAAGTGGAAAAATGCAGAAGCAGGTAATAGATGGCAAAACATCAATAGCAAAGAGGAGCAGGCTCAGGGAGATAACAAATTCCATTTGTAGGGTCTGACTGTCATTTTATGATTAAGAATAAAGATTGACCAACAGAAAAGGCCAAGGTTGGGGACACACTTGGATTGTCTTAGGAGAAGCAATCGTTGTTCTGTGGGAGTTGTGGAAGTCTTTGAAGGGAAAAAAAATAAATGGCCAATGCTCAGCCCAGTATTTAGCCCTGGAACTGGCAGAGTGGCTCAAGCAGTAAGAGCACCTGCCTAGCAAGTGCAAGGCCCTGAGTTCAAACCCCAGTGCCACCAAAAAAAAAAAATCAATATCTAGCTGATTGGGGCTCATATGCTTATGGAAAAGAGGAATAAATGCATGGATGAAAGAGCCAAGGACAGAATCCTGAGAAGTCTTCCCTGTGCTAACCAGTCATCATTGAAGGGAAAGAGAAGCAGCCTTCAGAAAGCAGGAAGACCAAGAGTGTAGTAGCCCTGGGATAAGAGGATGAAGAGGGGAATTATCTCAGTCCGTGATGTTCATTGCTGAGAAAGATGGAGCTCATGAGGAGGTCATTGGGATGGCTGGCCTCACTGCTCTGAACTGGGTAAGTCACACATAGTGAGACTTAGTCCCTGGGCATCCATGCTAATATGTTATCTTTCCTGCTTAAATGGCTGATACAGGGAGTTCCTTTGTCTTTTGCCTTTGACCAGATTTTTGGGACTGCAAGGTGTGCAGTGGGGTGAATGTGTGAGGATTGGGATACAGAGGTCATGCTAAGACCCAGGGGCTTTTCCTGGTGTAAAGGACAGAATAGGAGCATGGTACCCTGTCTCTGTGAAGACCACATCTTGGTCTCCAGAGAGAGAGAGAGAGAGAGAGAGAGAGAGAGAGAGAGAGAGAGAGAAGAAAAAACCATGAGCTTCTGACCATCCCATCTTTGGCCAATGAAATAATTCTGGGAGGTAGTTTCCTTTGAAAATGGAATAAGGAGAAAGTGGAGCCAGAGGGTGCTCAAAACTTGTCCTGTAGGTTTGCCAAACTCCCTTTTTAGATTTTCACTCTTTCTGTCTAGTATTTTCTTTGGGGAACTATCCCATAGCCTCTGAGCAAGGAAGTGGAGGGTTCAGGAAGAGGAGGGAGATTAAAGATGGGGGCGGAGGGAAGGAGGAGGGGGAAGTAGCTGTGGGGAAGATTCCAAATAGGGTGGGGCAATAGGGCAAGGGTGAGGCATCTGGGTCCAGAGCATGCCAAGAATAATCAAGTGGGGGTGGGGGGAGAGCCTGCTACTCCCACTCACACACACTCCCAGCGTGTCTCCCAGAGAAGCAGCTGTGACTCTTGCCAGGTACCACATCCTTTTATTGGGTGGTTCTTGGCCTCTTACAGCAGAAAATCTTGACTCTACAGAAGAAACAAAGGCCTGGTACAGTAGCAACGTCTCACTAGTAGAGTACTGGTAGTGGGTGGCTGGCACAAGGCCTTGGGCTCCATCCCCTCAGGATCCATGCAGCTTTTCTTCCTTCCATGGTCACAGAGCGTGCTGTGTTCAACTGCCTGCCAGAAGGTCTGGTTGGAATGTGCTTGAAAGATGAGTTCAAGTGATACATCTCATGGATGGGGCCATCACACCCTCTTTGGAATGGAAAGAGAACTATAAGAAACTCATCAGCCCTCCCAACGGAGAGGGAGAAGTTTCTTGAGTATTCAAATGTCACCCTTGGGCTAGAAGTGGTCTCACCTGAGTCTAGAGCCTGGAGGCTGACACTTCTAGCCTAATGAAGGAAGGAAACAGCTTCCTGCCCAGAGGTGCATTGCACAGGGGCCCTACTCACTCCTGGTCACATTGCACTTGATGCAAGCTGTGGCTGTGTCCGCTGAACTGACCATGGGGCCAAGGAGCCAGGCCACCGAGGCCATTAGCACAGCACCATACCCACTACATTGGTAAGAATCAGAAAGGAGTAGCCACCATGGCAGTCTGAGAGCCATGTTGTTAAGGCCATATGTGACTGAGCATGCCTGCCATGGGTACTGATGCATCCATAGTGTCCTCCTGCTTGGCACTATGCCATATTTGCAAAGTGCAGAGTCAAGTGCTAAAGGCAAGGAGCCAAGATGCCTAAACCCATGTCACAGTGACCCTGGCAAAGCAGTCTGAGCATGTGATATGGCACATTACTTCTTAAGGATCTGAAGAAGAAAATCTATTAGAAATGTCTGTCTGAGATGACCCCAACTGCTTTCCACACTCTGCTGCCATGAGATGACCAGATGGCAATGAGATAACCTGGAGGCTATGATGGTCACAATTGCTGCACCTGTAGTTTGTGCATGTCCCAGGAAGCAGAGGTGGAGGGAAACAAAGTGAAGGTGCACTGGGCAGCCAGAATGGTCCCTACCAGCTGGAAGGAGCCATTTTCCTGCATCCATGGATAGGCAGGGGAAGGACTGCATGGAATGGGCAGAGAGGTGAGCCAGGTGGGCTGTGCTGGTCAGCCAGTTAAAGGAAGATGGACCAGAAAAGGATGCCGCCATCTTCCCTCAAGATCTTCATCCCTGTGAGGTCCTGCATCAGACTTCAGGAGCCTGTGGTACAGGGCCCTGTCCTACAGGCCCTTGCCCACTACTTCTGCCAGCACAGTTGGACTTCCCTAGGTTTAGCTGTGCTGCTGGGCCTCTGCTCTTCCCCATTCTCAGTGCTCATAGGCCTGAACGTTTCTCCTCAAACAATAAATGCCACTGTGGAGGGGGCTAGGCTACTACAGGATCCCAAGTCCCTGGCAGGGGCCTTTGTTGAGATTTCAATAGAAATCAAAGATATTCACCAGGAAGTTGCTGAAATCTTCTCTAGCCAGTGGGCTGCAAGTTTCCTTCCTGTGACCATCACAGGAGACACCTTCAACCATGCCCTTGAGGTCTGTGATCCTTAGTGCTTTAGGGAGCATCATGTCAGCATCCCAGTGTGGAAGACCTTGAGAATGGAGCTAGACCCCAGGGCCTTAGGCCTCATGAGTGTCTAGGCAGCAGCAGGCCACTGAAGAGCAGAAGACAGCTCAGGAGAAGGGCTGAGCATGCATGGCACATGGTCATCCCATGCGTCTTCAGTGCAGCATCCCTTTGAATGCAGACATTCATTCTACAGGGATGTGCTACCTTGATGTTTGTTGGTACTTGAGATTTTGCTCTTGACTAAAAAACAAGAAAAAAGAAAAACAGACATGGAAGTTATAGATGAATTGTCAGACTCTGCTGACCCTACTCCTGCCTCTCCATGCCCTGCCTGTGTACTGCCTCTGATCTGGACAGGTCCTACTGTCCTGAGACAGGACAGGAACCTTAAGATCCTGACACAAGCAGCATTTTCCCTCTCCTACCTTGACCCCACCCTCAAAATGTGTTAGCAACTTCGTGCCTGTGGGTTCCTCAGAGAGACAGGCTCCAAGTGAGCAGTGGTTTTCATCCCAGAGCAGCAATGAAGAGACCTCAGTGAGGCCCTGGAAGGGAGATGGCCCGGGAAGCTTGTGCCAAGCCCTGTCAGCCCAGGGAAGCCATACAGAAAGATTCTCTCTGAAGGAAAGAAGAGATTAGCTGAGCCTCCCCAAAGAAGACAAGTAAAGAGAACACCGAAACATTTCCTTTAAAAGGGAGCAAGAGCAGATGGAAAGAGAGTTTATATTAATGAAATCTCCGGATATTAAGGATGAAATGAATGCCAGGGAAGGTTATTATCATTTCATTAGAACACAAAGGAAGAAACAAACACGTTATTATGTGAAACCAAGAAGTTATGAACAAGGGAATCCAGCAGGGAAGTTATTAGCTGGGTTAATTAAAACAGAACAAGCTGGTTGAGTAATTCCGTCTGTAGAACACAACAAGGAAGGCATAATTCATTGCCCTTAAGAAAAATACTCGGGGTTTTTTTTTTTTTTCTTTTTTCATTTACCAGAAATTCTGCACTTTTGATATTGTCTCATAAACCCAAAAGATTTATTCTTGTCAAAACCTAATTGATTTAGTTAGCACCAAGATGTTTTGTTAAAGAGACTTCAATTCTGATCAGAAGAGATGGGAATCCACCAGAGACTCCAGAGCCCAGACAGCCAGAGCCACTCCCCATCCCAGGACCAGAGGCCCCTCACAGGTCCCTTTAACACCCAGCCTGCAGGTTATGGGAGGTGGCAATAAAAGGTGGGATGAGCCTCAGTTATCCTTCCTAGTGGCCCTGGGGAGGACTGGGCTTCACAAGGTTTTCTGGCCACCTTTGTTTTCCTACTCCCTCTTGCCATCTTAAAAGTGGGAACTCCTCAGCATGACACGTTGTCCCTGGGACCATCAGAGTCAGTCCTTCCAGCCAGCTCTGTTGGCAACCAGCAAAAGAGACAAATGACTAACAGGACTAACACTACAGCACCAAGTCACTTCTGGAGCCTAGAATCCACTCCTTTGAGGAGAGCTCATGTATCTGAGTTGCTGCGCCCCTCAGGGAGCTGAACAGTCCCAAGTGTGTCAGTCCCCAGATGGCCAGTGGGTCCCATCAGCTTTCGGATTTTGCTGGGCTCCTGTTGGTCAGCCTTATGGATTACAAGTGAGGTTCTGGGTAGGGCTGGACCTGTGGAAGTTGGACTCCAAGGGTTACTGCTCAAGTTTAAGTACCAGAAAGCCAGAGTTCCCAAGTTCTTTGGCCTCAGAACACAGGTACAGGACTTGAGTGAGAGCTGGAAGGGTCTTGCCAAGGTTAGAGCCCCTTTAAACCTTTTGTTGGCAGACAGGAAGCTGGGCCCCAGAGTAAGACAGAGAAGAGTCTGCAACCTATCTGAGGCCACAGACCTAATTAGCAGTGAGCAGGGCAGGAACCAAGGTTCTGTAGTAGCCTATTTCCTCCCATTTCAGGGCTGTCTACCACAGACAGGCCTAAATCCTCAAGAACACAAGATCCATCTTAAAAAAGCTTAGCGCATGCTCACAAACACTGCTTCCTAATTATCATAATTGTCTATTGCTTTTTAAAATGTTTAAAAATCTTATTTTTAAAGCAGTTTTAGGTTCATAGCAAAATTGGGTAGAAAGTGAGAAAATTTCCATATACCCCCTGTCCCCCACACATGCACAACCTCCCCCAATGTCAACATTCCCCACCATAATGGTACATTTGTGACAACCGATGAACCTGTGTTGACATATCATTGTCACCCAAAGTCCACAGTTTACATTAGGGTTCACTTTCAGTGTTGTACATTCTATGACTTAGACAAATGCTTAGTGACATGTCTTCACCAGTAGAGTATCATACAGGACACTTTTCACTGTCCTACAAGTACTCTGAGCTCCACCTATTCATTCCTCCCTCCCCAGCCTTGGGCAACCACTGATCTTTTTACTGCCTTCAAAGTTTTGCTTTCTCTGGAATGTCATGTAATTGCAATCACACATTATTTAGTCATTTTAGATTGGCTTCTTTCACTTCCTAATATGTATTGAAGTGTCCTCCATGTCTTCCCATAGCTTGATAGCTCATTAGTTTTTTAGCACTGAATAATGCTCCATTGTCTGGATAATGGAGGTCATCTTGGTGGCTTCCAAGTCTTGCAATGATGTATAAAGTTGCTATAAACATCTGTGTGCAAGCTTTTGTATGGGCATAAGTTTTCAATTCATTTGGATAAATGAAGGGAAAAATGCAATTGCTGGATATATGGTGAGTGTGTTTACTTACAAGAAACTGCCAGACTGTCTTACAAATTGACTACTATTTTGCATTCTTGCCAGCAATGAAGGAAATTTCCCAGTGCTTCATATCCTTGCCAACATTCAGTGTTGTCAGAATTTTAGATATTTGCCATTCTAATAGATGTGTAATGGTACCTCATTGCTGTTTTAATTTGCAATTGCCTAATGATATATGATATGGAGAATCTTCACAAGCTGTATGTCTTCTTTGGCTAGGTGGTGTCTCTTCAGATCTTTTACACACTTTTAAGTGGATTATTCTTTTTTGCCATTATTGAGTTTTAAGGGTTCTTCGTATATTTTGGATAACATTGCTTTATCAGATTTTCTTTTTGCCATGCTGGGGATGGAACTCAGGGCTTTGTATATGTTAGACAAATGCTGTGCCACCAGGCTACATCTGCATCCCCTATTAGATGTACTTTGCAAATATTTTCCCCAGACTGTGGCTGGTCTTCTCATTCTCAATATTGCCTTTTGCAGAGCAGAAGTTTTTAATTTCAATAAAGTTCAGCTTGTCAGTTATGTCTTTCATAGATCATGCCTTTGGCATTGTATCTGAAAATCATTGCCAAACCGAAGGTTATATAGATTTTCTCCTGTTTTCTAATAATTTTGAATTTTGCCTTTAGGTCTGTGAGCTATTTTGAGTTCATTTTTGTGAAGAGTGTAAGGTCTGTGTTTAGATTCAGTTTTTTGCAGGTAGATGGTGAGTTGTTCCAACACCATTTTTGTGAAGATTATATTTTCTCCTTTGAATTGCCTTTGCTCCTTTGTCGAAGATCGGCTGGCTATATTTCTGCAGGTCTGTTTCTGAGGTCTCCAGTCATCAACCTGGCTTTGCTCTCTCACTGATACCACGCTGCCTTGATTACTGTAGCTTTATAGTAAGCCTTGAAGTAAGGTAGTGTTAGTCCTCTGTCTTTGGTGTTCTCCTTCAATATTGAGTTGTCTGTTCTGGGCCTTTCACCTTTCCATATAAATTTTACAGTCTATTGATATCCACAAAATAACTTCTTAGGATTTTGATTGAAATTGCATTGAACCTATAGATGAAGTTAAAAATAAATGACATATTGATAACATTGAGTCTTCCTGTCCTTGAACATGGAATATGGAATATATCTCTGTTTATTGAATTCTTCTTGATTTTGTTAATCAGTTTTGTCATTTTCCTAATATAGATTGTATACATCCTCTGTTAGATTTATACCTAAGTATTTAATTTGGGGGAGATGATGTTAATATAAATGATAATGTATTTTTAATTTCAAAATTCACTTGTTCATTGCTGACATAGGAAAGCAATCGACTTTTGTAAATCAATCTTGTATCACTCAACCTTGCTATGTCATCACTATAATCACTTTGTCATTTGCCTTTAAAACAGATACTGCCTTAGAGGATGATAGTTAAACTTATTTTAGTTACCACATTTTCTGTCCCCTTTGGGCTTTCCTATATGTTCTTTCTTTTATCTAAAGCATTCTCCTTAGCCAGCTCATACATAACTATTTGGGAGGCTGAGAAGATGGGGTGAGGCCAGCCCTGAAATGAGTTCTCATCTCAACCAACAGCTGGATGTGATGGTACATAACTGTCAAGAGGCCGAGATTGGGAGAAACATGGTTTCAGGTCAGCACGGGCAAAAAAGTTTGGGAGACCCCATCTCAATAGGAATAAGCTGGGCATGGTGCCATGTGCCTTGTCATCCCAGCAATTGTGGGATGCATAAAATCACAGTCTATGCTGGCCTGGACAAAAAAGCAAGACCCTATTTCCAAAATAACCAGAGTAAAAAGGGCTGAAGGTGTAAATCAGGCAGTAGAGTACCTGCCTCATAAGCACAAAGCCTTGAAATCAAATTCCAACCCCACAAAAAAAAAATTCTCCTTTCATTCCCCTCAACTTCCACTCCAGATCATCTCCTCTTTAAGCAGGGTTAATCTTCAAGGACTCAGAGAAACCACGTTTTACACAGAGAAGCCTTCTGACCCTAGGAGTCTGGGTTACCTTTCACTTACTGCATTCTCTGGAAGATGCAATCCCTGTCTTTAAGAAACACATAACTCATACCACTCTTGGGGATATACCCAAAAGACTGTTACTCCAGAGGCACCTGCACATCCATGTTTATTGCGGCACTATTCACAATAGCCAAGTTATGGAAACAGCCAAGATGCCCCAGCACAGACGAATGGATTAAGAAAATGTGGTATCTATACACAATGGAATTCTATGCAGCCATGAAGAAGAACGAAATGTTATCATTCGCTGGTAAATGGATGGAACTGGAGAACATCATTCTGAGTGAGGTTAGCCTGGCCCAAAAGACCAAAAATCGTATGTTCTCCCTCATATGTGGACATTAGATCAAGGGCAAACACAACAAGGGGATTGGACTATGAGCACATGATAAACACGAGAGCACACAAGGGAGGGGTGAGGATAGGTAAGACACCTAAAAAACTAGCTAGCATTTGTTGCCCTTAATGCAGAGAAACTAAAGCAGATACCTTAAAAGCAACTGAGGCCAATAGGAAAAGGGGAACAGGTACTAGAGAAAAGGTTAGATCAAAAAGAATTAACCTAGAAGGTAACACCCACGCACAGGAAATCAATGTGAGTCAATGCCCTGTATAGCTATCCTTATCTCAACCAGCAAAACCCCTTGTTCCTTCCTATTAATGCTTATACTGTCTCTACAACAAAATTAGAGATAAGGGGAAAATAGTTTCTGCTGGGTATTGGGGGGGGGAGCGGGAGGGGGTGGAGTGGGTGGTAAGGGAGGGGGTGGGGGCAGGGGGGAGAAATGAACCAAGCCTTGTATGCACATATGAATAATAAAAGAAAAAAAATAAAAAAGAAAAAAAAAAAATAAAATAAAATAAAACACATAACTCATTTAGGAAACAAAACACAATGACAACAACAATAATAATAATAAATAAATACTTAGCTCAAAGAACTTAACCTGGACTAACTCATTTAATCCTCCCACGTGTGAAAATTAATGAGAATTCTTAGTCCAAACCTGCAGAATCTCTCCTCAACCTACAAAATAGACCACAGACATCCTAGATTGACCTAGAATCCTTCACATTAGAATTTTCATGTCATCCTTGCGCAGGGGCCATACTAACCTTCTCTGTATATTTCCAATTTCAGTGTATATGCTCCTGAAGTGAACACAGCCTTCACATCAGGATCTCAATCACTTTTCCAAGCTAAGCTGGTCTACTCACTATGCCTTGTAACAGTCTATCATCCTACGTCTGAACACTTGCTATTCTCCCTGTTTGGAATGTTCCTTGCAGTCTCATTCCTCCATGACCACTCTATCCTCCACACTTTTATAGCACTTATTTTCTATACCATTCTTTTTTTTTTTTATGAATCTAAGTAAGTTTACAGGAAAAAAACTTAAAGAGCACCAAAAAAGTAAATCCTTACCACCCTCCACAGCCTCTCTGGTTTGGGTTGAGAGCCTTACCCAGCTTTCTCATGTGGTCTCTGCCTCACTCAATTGCCATATGTTGTTTGCATTCTTCATACGTTGACGTGGTCAACCTATTTGTCATTGACCATGATGTACACTCACTGCTCCTCTTTTAGAGCCCTGTGTTGATATTCTAACTCAAGTTTGTTTCCTAAATATTTGTGTGCCAAGTATGTGTAAGAGACCACACCTCTTGTTTGTTAGTCTGGCAATTGTGAGCTCTTTTAGGTAGGGACTGACTTCAGCATAGCCGTATTTCCCACCATCATTAACTGCCTGTTCAATTGACCTAAATGATCACAAAGCCAGAAATTTAACCATGTAACTCACCCTCACTTCTACCCCAAACACACTAAACCCTTAAGAGCTAAGATGTGGAAAGAGAGAAAGTCCAGGAACCTTCTCCAGGCACTTGATCTGTCTAACATTGCATCTCTCCTCTTGTCTCCTCCTACAGCCCCTCTTCCCTCCAGAGTATCATTTAACTACAGAGATTCAGGGAACCTTGAAGATCATTCTCTCAAGCAGCTAACACACACAAGTTAAACATAGGTCCCTGACAAATGCTTCTTATATTTAGTAACAAAGAGTCATGTGAGGCCCAAGGAGTGGTGGGTGAGGAGGGACTCCCTACTTGTCATTTCCTTGACTTTGAACGTAAGCTCAAAATGCAGCATTGCCTGCTTCATCAGAATGCAGAAACCTGGTCAGGTTCCCCTGCCTTTGGAAGGGTAATTATTTTAGAAGCATTTTGTACCCACTTCCACCAGCAGGCACAGCTAGATCTGAGCAAAATTTTTATGTGAAAATTCTGTGAAAGATTAGAGAGTAGTTATTTACTTTACAGAACAATTGAAGAAGGGCTTCCTCCAAGTAATGCAGTCCCATCAATCGCAGAAGTATGATCCAGTGGACAATGACCTGTGGCATCCCCAACCCTGCCACTCACCACCTCCCACCTCCTTGAAGTTTCTTCCTTCCTGGCTGTCTATTCAGCTTTTGTACTAGTTGACCCACTATTTCAGAGAAATCTTCTACTATTTCAGCGAAATCCTCTCCTAGTTTTTTTCCCATCCACTTTGATTCCTTCCTGGCCACTCTACTGTCCTACCTCTGTCCACTTTCTCCCTGGTAATCTTGCCTGCCATGGCAGCTTTTAATGGCCCTCAAAATTGTCGACCCTGGCCTTTTTTTTTTTTTTTTTTGGCAATACTGGGGTTTGAACTCAGGGCCTCACGTTTGCTAGGCAGGCACTCTACCACTTAAGCCACCTCATCAGCCCTTTTCTCTCTTTCTCTCTCTCTCTCTCTCTCTCTCTGTGTGTGTGTGTGTGTGTGTGTGTGTGTGTGTTTGTGTGTGTGTGTGTGTGTGTTGGTTATTTTCAAAATAGGGTCTTGAGAACTGTTTGCCCAGGCTGGCTTCAAACCACAATCCTCCTGATCCCTGCCTCCTCAGAAGCTAGGATTACAGGCTTGAGCCACCAGTGCCCTGGCTTCTTGAGCTACATTTTTATATTTCTGCTAAGCACATCCTGTGAGCAACGCAAAACCAACCTGTCTAAACAGCATAATCAGCAATTCCCCTGCTTACCCAACGTGATCAGTGTTCTAGCCACTAATGTTCAGGGGAACATTACTGATGGTACCAACCACATATTGGACTCTCAGTATCCTCCTCTAATGATGGTAATGCCCTCTCTATTTCACTAAGGACACTGAAAGGGACAAGATATCTGGAAGCATGCATTACTATAAAAGAATACACAAAGAATAGATGTTATAGGGCCAGGTATGGTGGTACATGCCTGTAATCTCAGCTACTCAGGGGAGAGTGGGAGGATCGTGGTTCAAGACTGGCCCAGACAAAAAGTTCTAGAGACCCCCATCTCAACAAATAAGCCAGGCCTGATGGTATGTGCCTGTGATCCCAACTACACAGGAAGCGTAGGTAGGAGGATAGTGGTCTGAGGCCAGCCCTGGGGAAGAAGCACAAGACCTTATCCAAGACATAATGAAAGTATAGAAGTGCTGTGGGTGTGACTCAAGTGGTACAGCACTTACCCAGCAAGTATAAAACCTTGAGTTCAAACCCCAGTACTGCCAAACAATAACAAAAAAGAAGAGGTGTAATCATTGTGTTGTCATCTTTGACTTTTTACAGGTCACCGCTTGCTCTCCATCATCTTGCATTACCATTCCCTTCATTTCTACATCTCATCCATCCTTTTATCTTGATTCTGGATATGACCGCCAGGTTCACATTTTTGCATCCACTGCCTGCCTTAGTTCTACAGCCTCTAACTCAGTAGTTCCCAGACTGCAGTCCACATAATAGTTGCTAGGAGAAACTTATTTTTGAAAATGCAATTGTAATCACTTTAACAATGGTGTTGGGACAACTGAGTATCCAAATGCAAAAAATACCTCACACCATCTACAAAAATTAAGACAATATTAATCATAGACCTAACAGTTACAAAACTGTAAAAAAAAGATCTGTAAATCTGCAGTCCCTCGGGTTAGAAAGTGATTTCAAAGATAGGTCGCTATAAGCACATAAGAAAAAACAGACAAATTGGAACTCATCAAAATTAAAAACATACTTCCAGGAATGCCGTCAAGACAACGAAAGGCAACTCACAGATCGGAGAAAATGCTTGCAAGTCATTTATGTATCTGATAAGACTTGTATCTACAATAGTTAAAGAACTCTTGCAACTCAATCATAAAAAGATAAATGACCCGATTAAAAAATGGGCCTATAGACTTTTTGTCATTTATACCCCAGTAAAGCTAGAAAAGAAAGTAGGCCATGGATCTGAATAGATGTTTCTCCAAAAAAGGATATATAAATAGCCAATATATACCAAAAAAGATGTTCAACATCATTAATCATCAAAACCACATAAATGCACATCAAAACCATAATAAAATGACACAATATTCTAAAAAATGTTGACTGGTAGACTTTAAGTGGGTGAATTGTATGATGTTTAAGTTATATCATTAATATAGCTGCTTTTGAAAAACCCAGAGGGTACTACTTTGCATCCCTGAAGATAGCTAGAATAAAAAAATCAGACAGTAGCAAAAGATAACGTGGAGAAATTGAAAACCTTGTAAACTGTTGGCAGGAATGTGAAACACTCTGGAAGTTCCGCCATAGGCTAAACAGATTTACCATGTGACCTAGCAATCTGATTTCCAGGTGAGATTTCAGGCAGCATGTATGTACAAGAGAAAAAATGAAAACATATATCCACACGAAAACTTTTCACAAATATTTATAGAAACATCCTTTATAAATACTAAAGTAGAACTAATCCAAATGTCCATCAGTCGGTGAACGTATAAATCATATGTAGTACACCCATACGATGGAGTACTACTTAGACGTGAAGATAAATGCTACAACATGGAAAAATCTTGAAAACGTTATGTTAAGTGAAAGAAGTCAGTGACAAAAGACCACATGTTGTATGATTCCATTTATATGAAATGTCCAGAATAGGCAGTGGTTGCCTAGGAGAGGAGAAGAGGGCTGCTAAAGGGTACAGCCTTTCTCTTGGGGGCAGTTAAAATGCCCTAAGATTTCTTATAATGATAGTAATTTTTGGTCTATAAATAGACCAAAAACAATTGAACTATACACTTTAAATAAGTCATTTTTAAGTCGTACTGGGCTTTGAACTGAGGACCTCTTGCTTGTAGGTAAGCAAGTGTTCTACCATTTCAGCCATGCCTCTAGCTGAATGGGTCACTTGTTTGTATGTGAACTATATCTCAATTAACTTGAAACTGTAGTTATAAGGGAAGGTTGGTGGTATGAAAATGTTATAGACAACTTTAAATGCCAAGTTGAGCAGTGAGCATTGGATTCTCTACGGTCAGTTTTCTCAAAGGGTATCTCAGATACCATTTCATCAGAATAGTAACAAATACCACGTCCTGACCCCACCCTGGAGACTAATTCAGAAGGTTCTGGATGGGACTGATACTGGCATGTGTAGCGAGCACTCCAGTGAAGGGGTAGCAGGAGGCTACGGCCCATTGTGGAAACACTGCACTGATCAGTCTTGCCATCCCCAGACTCCTGCTCCATCGTGCTCCGCGCCTTGCTGCCAGATGGGCCTCTGTGAGTAGAGCTTGGTTTGGATCACATCCTGCTCAGAGCCCTTCAGTGTGCTCCCGTTTCCTCAGCATGAGCTCTAAGCATTCTGCTCAGCCACAAGTCTTTATGTCTGTCAACCTGGAATCTTCCTCATTCTCTGAACCTGCCTTGTGGGATCCTGCTCTAAGCCTTACTAGGCTGTCCCATCCACCAGGAAATTGTCCCTTGTACTCCCATCCCATTCTTTATAATACACATGTCACCTCGATCCTTTCATTGTAACCAACCAATCCTCTAGAATTTACCACACGTAACCTTTATAATCTTTTAAGCTATGCAATTCTGCTGCTTGCAAATCAGACAGCAATACTTAAGAGCATGCCTGTGGACCAGGTGGCATAGCCCGGCACCCGGTTGGAGTGCAGAAATTGGGGTAGCATTTGAACGGGGCCTTTGGTGCCCAGTATGTGGTGTGGCCATGACCTTGGAGTTACGCGGGCATGCCAGAAACAAAGTTATGGTGGCAGTCTCTTCCAAGGAGGTCAGCATCCTCCTGGGGACCCAGAGATCTGGGGCCTGCATCAGATACCACTGGAATGTGGGCAGGACTGAGGGGGTCGTGGCCACCACCAAGCCTGTCAAGCCTTGGCAGCTTAGCTGGTGCCAGCCCCTCACAGAGACTGGAAACTGCTGATCTGAATCCTCATTTCAACTGGTGACCCCGAATAGACAGACTCTCGCTATGCCATTGTCCTCTACCCACTAAATCACCCTGTCTCCGCAGGAGGAGAGAAGGCAAGAAAGCCATTCACAGCCTATTTGTTAATGAGCTCTTAAAAATAAAATAATGATTGTCAGATAATTATCTTACAATGTGCCAGGAGCCCCTTGCAACCACTTCAGTAATTACATTAAGCCTTTCTATTTGTAAGAAGCTAATAGGAAACAAACCATTAATTAGTATTTTGTCTTTCCTCCCACTGCCCCTTCCCCTGGAATTATGGGGGCCACACCCAGAAGCCATAGAGCTGGCAGGGAAAAGACAAGCCACAGCTCACTGAGAGGGATGCATGGAGAGCAGCAGGACCATTATGGCCCTGGTGAAACTAGCCCCAGGGCCTACCAACCTGCCATGGCCTGGGGCCCTCCTGAATGGGGCCCCTGGTGTGGCCCTGTGTCCGTTCCTTTGGTCCTGGAGTAGAGTGGCTGGTGGTTGTGGATGAGCTGCACCCAATGTGGGCATGTTCCCAGGGGCCTCAGAACTAGTGGGTGGGGCGGACACCTGGGCAAACAGAAGTAAGAAACAGGCAGGAATGAATCAAGGACAGCTTAAATATGCAGAAATGCAGCTTATACCTCTGGGCAAAAATAATCCCAAACAAAGTTATGTAATGGGCGGGAGGGATGTGACAGGAGGGATGAGGATAGGGAGCGTATTCAGGTTTGAGTGAATGAGTGAGTGAGAGAAGAGAGAGGTTGAGAATGGAGTGGGAGGGACCTGGGGCAGTTGGCACTGCAGTTCATGAAGCAGCTGTGTAGGGTGGATGTGCATTCACTCACAGGGTTAGGGGAGGGGGTCCTGGTTCTATGTAGCTCCCTAGTGCTGAGGTGGCCAGGATAAGAAAAGGCCACAAGCACAGGTGTGGGGCTTGTGGTGCCATAGTTTCCCTTATATAAGTCAGCATACCTCCCCCTGACCTCCATACTCCCATCCCCAGCTCACATCCCGGCTCCAGCCATTTCTGCTCATTGGAATTTTCCACCTCCTTCTATAGGAAGCCCACCTTGACAGACCACCCAGGTCATACTGAACTCCCTCCAAGGAGTTATACTTAGTCTGATCCTGTACTAAGTAATTATCCTTAAATTGTTGTTGCTATTCTACACTGTGATTTTTGTCCCTCAGTGTAGTGCTGTCCTCCTTCTGGATTGTAAGCTCCTTGAGGACAGGGTCTTTGTATCCTGTGGTGCCCAGAACTGTGCCAGTTACAAAATAGGCACTGAGCAAGCATTGTCTTGCACTGAGTCATGGACCCAAGGAGCAGGAGAAGGCAAGGCAGAGGAGAGGGCACAAAGGCTTTGGTGAGGACCCTCAGGCCATAGAGCTGTTGAAGCCACTGACTGCTTAGGGGAGCCCTGGGACAGAAGAGTGATAGTGTTGGAGCCACAGAACCATTTAGAAGAGACTGTGGTATATAAAATTACATCAGAGAGCTACTTAGCTGAATGTCAGTCAGAACCCAAAGCAATGCGAGCAATTAAACAAAGACTCGTGGTAGGCATTTCATTGACCACAGTGTTCATAACCCACTGCTCCTGACTGCTGAAAAGGAAGTCACACTCAGAAGCCTGGGTGATGGAGGCAGAGTGGAGAAAGGAGATTTAGAGGTGAGTATGGATCCAAGAAGGCCATGAGGTTAACATCATTGTCACTGTTGTAGTGGTGACAGGAAGGGAGTGTTGATTAGATGCTGATGCAAGGAATTCTGAAGAATCATAGGCAGCCCTGTGCACATTCATAGGCAGGCCTTGGAAGAGTAGGGTTCCAGAGAACCAGTGGTTGGTCTTCCAGAAGTGGAAGGAAGACTACAAGACAGCTAGTTGGAAGGGTAGATTTTAAGGGACCAAATTCCCAGAGTTGGGGACATTACTTGGAGACTCAGAACTCCTCTTTGAAGGTTTTATTGCTAGAATGGCCCTGGAAGCATATTTCTACTTGCCCTTGGTGTCACAGGAAAGTAGCCACTGAGGCCCAAAGAGAAAACATGAATTCCCCAGAAAGCACCAGAAAAAAACTGGCTGAGCTGAAAGGAGAATGCAGTTTCCTGACTCTATCTCCTTATCACATCTTCTTGGACTTGGTAGATCCTGCTCTGGGTGAGTTGTGACATTCACAGCTGCAGGTGCTCCAGGAGCCAGCAGCCTCCAAGTTCAAGTGCTGTGTGCTTTGTGGTTAAGCTTTCATAAGCTGCAAGTGGGGGCTCTGAGGGAGGGAAAGGGGTGATTTGGGGTAGAAATAAGGAGGAGCACAAGGTCAGAGTTGGCTTTCCGATGTCCTTGACAGCTACTACGACCACTATGAAGTCAACACCTGTGAAGCTGTCCATTGGGAATTCCCAAGAGGGCTAAGGATGGCATGGAAGCAAGCACCCAGACCAGGCCAGAGAAGTTGGGCTGTGGTCCCAGAAGCAGCCAAACCTGGGATGGCAGGGCTGGGCAGGGCAGGGCTAGGCTGGGCAGGGCTGAGAGAGAGGAGAATTTTTTCCCTCCAGGCTCATAAATGCCTATATTGGGCAAGGCCTCTGGTTTCCTTGGGCGGTGACCAGGAGTCTCTCCAAATTTGCCATTCTGGCTTGAATTGTTTCCCTCTGTCAAGAAAGGGACTGTGCCCTTTTAGAGGATCCTCCGCAGTCCTCAAGGGGCTGGGATTGGGTGCTGGCTCTTTCAGCCTGACTTCCCAGAGCAGATGGAGAACTGGGAGTAAATTCCTCCTGAGAAGGCTGGCCACTCATTACCTGTGCAAGACCAGGTTGGAACCTACAGTGAACAACTAATTACTTTTGGAACCTTGGCTCATCCAAGTGGCTGATCCACACAACTTGATCACTGTGTCCCCAGGGTGGTGTAGACAGTAGCTAAACCTTGGTGCATGGTCCCCAGAGCCCCCAGGCCAGCAAAGAAGTCGTTATGTTGTTACATAAATAAATTATGTACTTACATGGGACTTGGTGTGTAGGTGCAAGTTAGTATATTATTGCTATGTAATTATGCAGTTAACTTGAAGAGCCAGGCAAACAGAAGGGTTGAATCACCAATCCCCCTTCTCCTCCCTTCACCATCCCCCCACCCCCCTCTATACCCCCACCTCCCTCTACACCCGCCCCCCCAAAGCAACCAGACTCCCACTTCTCACCTCAGTGAGAACTGTGGCTCTGGGTCACAGCAGATCAAGTGCTGGAGTCTTCCAAGTGTCTCCTTGCAGATGGGGCAATGTACCCTAAGGTTATACCCTAGAAGAGGCTAGTAACAGGACTGCCTTGCTAACTCACCTGCAGCAGGGCCTGGTACCAGGCCTTAGGCTTGCTGTCAGCCCCTGCTTGCCTCCTCCAGCCTCACAGCTGCTGACAACAGCTAATGGCTCCTGCCAGGCCAAGAAGCCACAGAAGAGAGGGGGCCAAGGAAGAGCGTGGGGCTAGGAGAATGTGTTGTGTGCTGGTAACATCTCTTCCTCATCTATCAGAACCCGTATGTTCCTTAGGTGGGAGGAACTCAAGGTCATCTAATCCAATTTCACATTTCCAAGTGGGGAGGCAGGCCAGAAAGGGAAAAATGACTTGCCTAGGGGCACACAGCAAGCTCTGGGGATGCTGGAAGTACACACTGGCCTGCCTCCTGCTCTCCTGGCCTCTGCTCTGCTTCCCTCCTTTGTCCTCTCACTCACATCCTCCCCCCGCCCCCCCCCATACATACACACATACACGTTGTTGGGGCTGCTCCAGGTTTTTCACTTCCTCTCCCATCCTGCTCCCAGCCCTGCCCAGGCCTGCCTGTCACCTCACCTCTCCCCTCATCTGCTCTCCCATTGCTGCATGGCTTTCTTCTCCCAGCCCCTAGAGCCAGGGGAGTCTCTCCACACTCTCTTTGGCCAATGCTTTCCTCTCTCTCCTTGTCCCTCCCAGCTTCTCCTAGGATGAGCCTGCCCCTTCCCATCCACCCCTTCTCTCTCCAAAGAGGGTCTGAAATGAGGGAAAAGACCAAAGTCCTGAGCAAGGAACATGAATTATTTCGTGAGTCTGGTTGGATGGGCTGAGCCAAGAGGAATCTCCTAAATGGTGTAGTTGAGTACAAGGATCCTTACCCATGGCAGCCAGGTCAGGAATTCAAACTCTGATCTTCTGTCCCCTGGGAGAAAAAGGAAAGGAGATGGGATCAAAAGAGTCTGACAGAAGATGACCCTCACACCTTAGCCCTATTGGGTCTCTGAGTACAGGGAGTGGCCCAAGAAGGTCATTTTTAAGTGTCCTCATTTCTGGGGGATCCAAGATGAATTTCCTCAGCCACTCAGTGAAATCCCTGTCAGAAAGGCCTATGAGCCCATTTTTTGGAAGGGGAAACCACATCAGAAGCTGTGGAGGCCTGGGTTTGGAGTGACATCCGTTTCTGCTGTTGCAGGGCTTGGTGAAGTTCATATGCTTCATGGGTGAGTGTGTGTGTGTTGAGCAGGCACAGTTCAGAAGGACCAGGGGTCACAAGCCTGTGCATGGCTCCAGATTACCTGCTCACTCATATCAAGAGCTTTTCTGCAGTGATCTTGATCCCGCCACTCCTTCAGCCACCCAGATTCCTGGAGCCTTTCGGAAGTGGTGGGCACAGGAGTCTGGCACATGTCTCCCTGTGTGTAACTGAGCACCCACCTCAGCCCTTTTAATCCAGACCACATAGTCTCCTCTTCATGGCTGCCCTGTCCTCTTTCTGAGATGGATGGAGGCCTGAATCAACCTGGGTAATAGAAAGGACGTTAGGGTGCTGAAGCTAAAGGACAGAGTGCAGCTTTGGGGAGAGGCCTGTCCCTCTGCTTCAACAGGATGGAGTCTCTCCCTGCCAGGAGGACGTTCTGGCCCCCATGTGCTTCCTTGGCTCTAGCCAGGGCCCCCTGCATCCTAAAGTCCTGGGGGACTGAGCTTCCCTGGCTCTACAGAACCTCCTGGATGAGTGGGAATTTCTGTAGCCCACAGGGATGGCATTTTGCTCTGTCTCCTCCTCTGGCAGCCTCATTGGGCAGGTAGCAAGGAAGAGAAGCTTCATGATTTGGAAGCACTGAACTGGGGGTGACTGGCCCCCAGGGTAAAACTGGTCTTCTCGAAGGACTTTCAACTCACACAGGAGCATATGGAGGTATAGAGATAGCTCAGGGGTGCCTTATCCTGGAGAAGGGGGGGTCTCAAGAGATGCTTAAGGCCCTCTCTGGCCTCAGGTCATGGAAGCTCTCCCTGAGAATTCCCATGGGGTGGTGAGTTCAAGGGGAGAGGGGCAAACTCTATCTTGGGCCCCTAAACACTTCTGTAGTGAATTTTATAGGTAAGCCTCATGGAGCCCCAAAGTCTCAGGTGGGGGAAGGGGTAGTGTGGTTTTTTTCTTCCCCTTTTCACTCAAAGGTATTTTTGCACATGACTCAAACAAGTCTAAACTTTCCTAAACTTCAAAGTTTGCCTATGGCACGGCCTCAAAGTGGAAGGGAAAATGTTAAAAAGGAAAAAAAAAAAAAGTTTGTAAGCCAGTTAAGCATTGTGTTTTTGCTTCTTAAAGGAACTGAATTAACTCATATTACTGTTAGTGTCCTGTTGTGCAATAGGCGAGGGTGATGTGATTGCTTTGCTGTCCCAGGCTCACTTGCTCTGCAAGAGGTTGTACAGGGCATCACACAGCCTGCGATGGCAACGGGCTAACCCACAAGATCATTTTCTAGCTCCCAGAAAGAGCTCTGGTCCAGGCTGGGGGTGCCCCAATACTCAGCTATCCTTACACACACACACACACACACACACACACACACAAGAACAGCAGGAACCCTGCTGGCTTGTCTCCTATGCATGCCACAGCCTCTCTTCAGCTACCAGTGACCTGGGCACTCTAAGGCTGAGCCTCAGCCTTAGAGCTATGGGGACTGTGCATGTCCTGGGACCAGTACCTGAAGGGCCTTTCCCCTACCCCTTCTCTTCTGTCTTCTCCAGTAAAACCATAGGGCTGTGCATAAGATCCAGGATTTAGCAGTTACTGACTTAGGCAAATAGCAATGACTTCACCTCTCTGTGCTTTGGTTTCCTCCTCTGCAAGTAGTCAGATAGCAGACTGACTACTTCACATCTGCAAAATGAAGATGGCAGACCCACTTTGAGTGGGACAAGGAATTAGGTGAGTTAATCCAAGGTTGGCTCCTCTGCCTACTACTGTCTTTACTACCTTTCCCTCTGTTGGAACCCCTCAGCTGCTCCCATCCAAATCCTACCCATCTTTCCAGCTATTCCAGCCCCGCCTCCCTCAGCCTTATCTGTACACCCCAGCCCCTGGAGAGGACTCATGCCCCCTGGAATTTCCACAGCATTTTTGACTGTCAGGAAAGCTGTGCCTAAGAGGTCTTGTTGGCCTCTCCCATCCTCCACCATACTGTGCTCAGAAGCAGACCATTGCTCTTAAAATAGAGACTGGGGTTTTCACTGTGCCTGCTACATCCTGTTTGATTTGACCATTGTGCCTCCTCTCTTGCCTCCTTTTAGAGCATGTGTACCACCCCTCTATGCTCCCTACACCTCACATGTACTCATGCATCACACACACACACACACACACACACACACACACACACACCTTGGCTTTCCTTTGATTTTGCAAAGTCATAAATGTTCCTTTCTGCCTCAGGGCCATTGCACATGCTGATGCTTCTGCCAGGAATACTCTTCCCAGCTCCCCTTTAGTCTGGCCAATTTTTGCTAATTCTTCAAACCCCAGTTTAAATGTTTTCCAGGGAAAGCCTTCCCTCACTGCAGTTTATTTCCTCTGTTAACCTGTATATCAATATATATAAATGTTTATTCAATGAATATGTCTTCTTAATATTTAACACAAAATTTAATTAATCTATTATTTGTTTAATTAGCTGTGTATCCATTCCCACCAAAACCATAACCTTCATATTAGGAAGACCCATGTTTGTATTGCTCACAGTCATGTCCCTAAGCACTTACCGCTGTGCCTGAAACACAGACAGCCTTTCTGCATATTTGCCAACTGAATGAGCAGAGGTGTTGGCTAAGTCAAAAAGGGGAGGAAGGCCATCCTTGGCATAGTGTGTGCAAAGGTATGGAGAGCAGACCAAGCATCATGTGTGAAACCTGCAGGAAGATGTGGCTGAGGCACAGGTTTAGGGACTGGAGGTTATGAGTTAGGGCCTGGTAGAACAGGACTTTGGCTCCTTGTAAGGAGCTTGGGTTTAACTCATTGCTAACATTAGGTTTAACCTATGAGTAACAGTGAGTGAAAGGATCTGGTTTGAGTTTTGGAAAGCTCACTCTGATGATCCTGGGGAAGCCAGACTGAGAAGGCAAGACTTCAAGCTGGGTGACCTGGTACAGGAGAAGGAAGTGAACCAAGACACTGTCCCTGCACTGGCTCTGAAGGGATGGTTATGAGTGCCATTTTGGAAACTGATTGAGCAGGGAGTTGGATAAGTGAGGCCTGGGGGCTAGGGATGTAGCTCAGACTTGTATAGCATGTGTGAGACCCCAGATTCAATCTCCAGCACCACCAGACAGAAAGAGAGACAGACAGACAGATAGATGAGACCTGGTCTTCACCCAGGACTTCTTGCTGCCCCTTCACAGAGAGCAAAGCTACATACAGTGGGGTAGGTATTCATTCTCCCTTAGTTTAAATGGGGAATAAGGGATTTCTCTTACATTTGGTTTCCCCTGAGCTGGCCCCTGGTGAGACAGGCTTGAGGCATCAAGAGCACCAAAGATCAGTCCTCTATGTGGACATCACCTCCATCTTCTCTTTCTGTGCTCCCACCCCCCCACACACAAGTTTAGCCCCGAGGGGCAAACCTGAAGCCCCAGAATCCCTGGCCTTGACCCAGAGCCCTAGCCTCCTGCAGGCTCACCTAAGGAAGACCCTGTCCAGAGAAGCCCTGGGACCCTCTGCTGAGGAGGCAGAGGACTGACTGGGATGATCTTTGACTGGGATTCTAGTAGGGATGGCTGTAAGGGGACACCTCAGGCAGAGCTAGGCAAGCAAACCGCAGGCTCAGGCTTTCTGGGAGCCAGGAGAGGGAGAGCCTTTGCAGTGTAACCCTTTCAGCACCACACCCAGTCAGGAGACAGGAGCCAGGGTGTCCTTGCTCACAGCCCTCACCCTGTGGTTTGTGGGCTGTGTGGATGAGGGGGTAGAAGGTGTAGCAGCCTCTGAATTCACCTCACAGGCCTTGCAGAAAGGAGCCAGCTGGAGCTGCCATGCTCGTGCCTGGGCCCTGGAGCCGCAGGCAAGAGTGTGTGGGAGGGGGCTATGAGCCACCTGGAGGGCCCAAGCTCCTGCAGGCTGTAGCCCAGCCTGACTGGGAGGGGCTGCTCCTCCTGCCAGGCACAAGGGGGGGTGCGCTAAGGGTATTCCCCAGAAGGTGGTAGCCCATGGGGCTAAAAGCCAGACCTTGAGGCGTGAGAAGGCCCAGGCCAGCAGTGGGGCAAGGCTGTGGGGACCAACTGCGGAGGCAAGGTGCTTCCTCCCTACTAAGCTGGCCAGTGGGCTTCCCTCTGGTCCCTTCCTGGGCCCTTCTCTAGCTGTCTCCCCACCCCCACGCTGTCCTTAGCCTGGTCCTCGCTAGGGGATCTCTACTCCCTCTCCCCAATCATGCTCAGGCCCCCATCCCTGCTCAAGCCCCCTCTCTCTGGCAAGGAGGGCTGTAGCACTCTGCTAGGACGCCTGTCCTGCCTACTTCGGCGGGTCCTGGGGGGAGCCCAGGGCCCGGACCGGCCGCCCACGGCCCCCCGCGGCCTGAGCCGGTGGGGCGGGAGGGGGGGCGAGGGAGGCAGGCGCGGGAGGGGAAGAGTTAAGGCTCGCCGCTCCCCTCCCCCGGAGGGTGTGACCGCCTATAAGAAAGGCGCCGCGCTCGGGTACTGGGGCTGCAGGCGGCGGGGGCGCAGCGCGGCAGCGGAGAGCGAGGCCATCCCACCGCCTGGGACCTGGGGCAGAAATGTCGGAGCCCAGGAAGAGGGGCCGCGGCCGTGGCAAGAAGCAGCGAGAGGGGAGGAAGCGGGAACGGGAGCGGGAGCCCGATCCCGGGGAGAAAGGTAGGGCACCTCGGCGCGCCCAGAAACCCCGTTTCGCTGGGAGAAACCTGCCGCCCGCTCACCCGCCCCCGGCGCCGCTCGGGTGAGTCTGGGGCTGAACCAGCAGCGCCAGGGTGACAGGCACCAAGGGCGTGCGTGTCTGCGTGCGAGCGGGTCGGCGCGGCTGGGTGGGCAAGGGACTGCACGCCCGGAGTCCCGCGGTGGCAGCGCGCGACTCTTCCCCGGGCGACGCGTCCCCACGGAGGGGCGGGCGCGAGCGCTGCCCGCGGGTACCGGGCGCAGGCGAGCGGCACTGGGAGAGCGCAGCCCGCCGCGGGGGCACCGACAGAGACCGCGGACTCGTAGACGGGAGGCCTGGCCTGCAGCGCAGCGCTCAGGGAGCTGTCACTGCCTCCTCTTCTTCCAAGGGACCCGAGCCCGTGCGCTCTCAGGTTGCCCCCACCCCGTGCCACACCTCCCTCCGTTCTGCTCCATCATTGGAGCCTGGGCTGCAGCGCCCGCCACCTCTGCAAACTCAGGGGATGCCCTGTCCGGCTCGCGAACCCCTGGGAGTGAGATGCCGCTGCTTCTGCGACACATATTTCACTCGGAAGTGGACCAGACACGAGGCAGTTGTCCCCCTCTGGTCTTCGTTGTGGGGGCCTTTGTATTCTGCTCCTATATGGGTGAGCAGAGCCACCGGCTGAGACCAGCTTTGGTTCCTTCACTGGGCACCTGCAGGGTGAAGGAGTGATCTGGCCTTGGGCTATCCAGCAGTGGGACTAAGTAGGACGTGTACAGCCTCCCTGTGGAACCAGGTTTGCCTTGAGGCCCAGTGGGGGAACCCCTGGCTTCTTCCTTCTTTTTTCTACTTCAGGCAAGTGTTTTATTCATGTCTGCTTTGTACTAGCCAGCAGCCTAAGCATGCCCAAATGCTTCATCTCCATCTAATCCTCATCATAAACCCCGGGGCAGGTGGTCCTGTCCTCATTTTACAGAGCAAGAGTAACAGAGACTAACTGAGGTTAAAGTCACAAAGCACTTTCCAGAGGTAAGACTTTGGGCTTCAAGTTAGCACTCTCTGAACAACCATGCCCATCTTGAGAGATGTCTTCCCCCACCCTTGGATGTCCCCCCCAGGCTGCAACATAAAAATGACTTCAAAAGAGCATTTGACTAGAAGCTGGAAAGCTTCAATAGTGGTTGACACTCTAGCCAAATCTCTTTTCTACCCCGAATTTCTGTATAAGGGGGTGGAAAGGGAAGTAGCAAGGCTCTGGTCACTTTATTCTGAATAGCCTAAGGATCAAAGGCTGACTTCAGCTCAGTTGAGAGAAGCAGCTAAGGACATTTAAAGGCCAGGCTGCCTCTTGGCCGGTTTTTGCTGGGCAGGTGTCTAGGAATCCTCCCTAAGGGCTGTTGGCCAGCTGTGAATGGGATGTGGTCAGCTCATGCTGGGCACTGGTAGTATGGGATTGGCGATCTGTGCTAGTCTGTGACCTCAGGGAACACAGGCTTCCTCTTTGCAGGATCAAAAACTCCATGGATTTGGCTCAGTGAACCAACCCCAATAGCCCCCTCCTCCCTCCCAACACATACACACTTATCCTGGGCTCTTTGGGAAACTGGCTGTCAAGGATGCAGGAACTGAACTGATAGCAATCCACTAGGGCTTCAGCTGGTGGGATTTGCCAGTAGCAGGGAAAGAACGTGCCTGCTGCCAAGGATAGAGTACTCACTGCAGCAGAGGTCAGGAGAATGGGTTGTGAGGGGGAGAGTCCACAGGCCTCTCAATTATCTGTTCCAGCATCTTCTATCCCTCCCTGTGAGAAAATCCTTAATGTCTCACTGTAATCTTTCCTACTGTCCTTTTTGCCCCTGTACCCTTTTGTTTCCTGTTTCCCAGTGGCCAGCTAGTTCTTCAAAATGCTTTCTTCCAGGGCAGATACCAAACAGACCCAAAGCATGAACTAGAGGAATCTTGGGTGTTTGGAACATTCTAGAATGTGGAGAGCATGGGAGAGAGTCATGCTCCAAAACAAGACAACAAGAGAAAGTACCATGGCAATGAGAACCAATAGTCTTAAATCCCTAGACTAGAGGGGTCTAATTTGAGCCCGATAGGATGCATGATTAAGATGACAATGGCCTACAGAGCTAGAGGTCTCCCCTCTCAACTTCCCCCTAGGCCAGTCTGAGGCTATCAGGATTCTCTTATTGCTTTCTCAGTGGGGAGAGCATGGGCACTTGACAGCTGGGCAGAGGTCTTAGCCAGGACCAGGCCACATTTGGTTGACAGTTTGGGAGGTGTAACATGGAAAGAGTGAATAAGTTATTCACTAGAACCTTCAGCTTAGATGTGAGGAGAGAATCTGGAAGGTGGGAGGGAGAAAGCAGAGAAAGAAGAGGGCATTAATTAATTGCCTCCCCCTGGCTCCTGAACACATACCTAGCAGCACCTCAACTCCCAGTAGTAGGAAGGGGGTCCCTCACATTCTCACCCCCAAGCAGTGTGGGGAAATGGACTCTTCCCCTGCCTCAACACAGGAGGGCTGGGTAGAGCAGAGCTGCAGGTGTGAGCTCTGCTCCATGACTCACGAAGAGTTTGTGGGGCCTATCTAGGACAGCCCCCCTATTTCCCATTCCCCCTGATCCCAGGGGCACAGCCTTGGCAGCCTTGGTAGCAGTGTTGGAGGTCGGTTATAGGTCCACTGATAGTATTATGGGATGCCACAGCTGGAAGCCAGGCAGCTGGGAGCCACCCCTGCTTGCCTCTGTGGGAGTTGAGGTGCTGCCTCCCTCTCTTGTCTCTAGAAATGCATTTTGCTCTTAACTCTCACCTCCATGTGGCCAAGGATTCTCTGCCTTCAGTCCTGTGTCCCTGAGAACCCCAAGCTTAGGGGAACTTTGGAAGCAGAAGGATCTGGCCTCAAAGAAAATGATGACCCTGTACTGTGTTATTTTAGAGAGTAACTTTTGGATCTGATTCTAAGTTACTGGCCTTTTCTATGTGACCTTTGAAAGAGCATTTGGGATTTAATGGAAATGTCTCCACTGCTGAAGCTCCCATGTGAACTGGGACTCTGCATCTTCCCATGGAAGATATGGGGGTGGGGGGGTGCTTTGGGCTTCACCAGGTGACCAGGAGTATGAAGGTAGATGAGCAGCCTTAGCAGAGAGCTCTGGACACATCCTATTTGAATTCCCTGGGGCACGGAGAAATTTTTGCAAGGTCTTTCTTTCCCATCTCTTGCCTGTGGTAAAGCTAATGCCCTGGCTTCTAGAACAAACTCTCATCTTCAGGCTGTCCAGATCCAGATCAGAGGTGGGATGTGCTCATGAGCACGTGTCTGAGACACATCTGGGGATTGGCAGACTCCCCCTGCCCCTGGCCCCTGGCTGACCTTGCTGAGCTTGGCACCTGGAGCAGTCTTCCGCTACTCTGGGGTGCAGCCTGCACCTCACGTTCTGCCCTGGCACCCTGGCACCTCGAGGTTCATGAGGAACAATAACAACAAGCAGGGAGTGACTTTGTACTTCCCAGCGGTCTTTCATCCTGAGAGCTCAAAGCAGTTTACAGAGCAGGACTCATCATTCCTCAGCCCAGGTTCCAGGCTTTTGGCAAGAGTGAAGAGGGGACAGAGAGCTCTAGTCTTTCCAGATTGGCAGAACAGTGGGGCTGGGGTAGGGCAGTGAGTCACCTGGAGTGGGAATGGAGTGGCCAGTAGATCTGGAATAGAAATAAAATTGGACTGTGAGCTTCAGGTTGCTAACAGAGTGGACAGCCATTAAAAGAGTGTGAGCTTGGTTCTTCCATTCCCCAGGCAAGACCTAGGCCTTCTGCCTGGATGGGCTCTGGGAGCTGCTGGAGGAAGAAGCAGCAGCTTGGGAAACAGAATCCTTTGGACTCAGAGATGGGTGGGAATCCCAGAGTGATCCTTGTTACTACCCTCCACCTTAGGTGCTAGGAACTTCAGGGCTGCCAGGGTAGCCCTGACCTTAGGGTAGTGGCCGAGTGAGGAGCATATGGAGGAAGAAGGGCTGGCCCAATACAGGCAGGCCCTGACCCTGACCTGAGTTGGCTTCATGGATGGCTACTCAAGCCTGCTTACCTCTTCTAGACTTCTCTGCTCTCTGGCCACTAGGCTAACCTGCAGGTCAGTTGTTTTAGGGAAGAGGAGCTTTTTAATTTTAAACTCCAGAAAAGGATTGCCAGCGCTTGAGGCCTAGTCCCCATTTGAACCATGTTCCCATTTTGTCTTCCCATCATTTCTGAGCTGGTTAGCACACCTTTCACTGTGGCAGGAGGCAAGTGGCAGCCTCCCTTCCCAGCCTTCCTCCAGCCTTGCCCTCCTCATCAAGGCTTCCAGAAGTCTAGCCACATGGTGACCACACAAACTGCATGTGCTTTCACTCACTTTTGTGCATTCAGTTCTGCAAGCCTTAATGGAGCTTCTACTATGTGAAGAATAAACCACAGCCCCTGCCCTCAGGAAGCTGAGAGACAGAGCCTTTCACAACTACCTGTGATTAGAACTGAGTGTAGAGCTTTAAATGTGTAGTGTGTGGTGAGGAGGGGGATGATATGTTCTCCTGAGAGGGAACAGGGAGGACTTCACAGAGGAGGTGACATCTGAGCTTAGCCTGGAGGGTGACAAGGAATTCACCAAGGAGAGAACAGGCCTTGCTTGAAGTGGAATCATGTCCGTGCATGGGAGACAGTTACCCGTCTACCAAGCACTTCCTATGTACCAGTACTGATTTTATAAACTATAGGTATTATTTTATCATCCCTGCTTTGCAGATGGGGAAGCTGAGGCAGGGAAAATTCATGATTTACCTGTGATCAGCCATGAATTAGTGACAGGATGGGGTCTTGAGCTGAGCTCTGCCCCTATCTGGCTCAGCTAGGCTCATCCACCTGACTCCAGGTTGTTCCACGTTCTCTGCCCCTCAAGACAAAGAGGCAGGGGGTCCCAGTTGGCCTGCACCCTCCCCATCAGATCAACTGGTCAGGTGTTTGCTTCCCAGGCCCTTGGGTGGATACAAAGATAAAATATAAAGGGATACAGAGATGAGCAGGTTGAGTTCCTGCTCTCCCCAGGAGCTTGCAGTGCAAAAGTGCCAGTCAGGTATGAACAGGAACCATGGACATTGACACTGGAGGGCAGCCCAAGGCTCTGAGCGTGCACCGACAGGCAGGAGTTACTGGGAAGACGGAAGTTATTATGGTCAAATGACCTGGCCAGAAACCAAGCTGGGCATCCAGAGTCCAGCTAGATCTAGCACCATATTGGGTAGTTATCTGGTCCTATGTGCAAAAGATGAATGTTTAGTACAAACCTGACTTAAAGCATAAACTGGAAACTTGTTAGAAATGTAAATTCTTGAGCCCCACCCCTAACTTACTGTGCGGGGCGGGGGGGGGGGGGGGGCAGTAATGCATGCATTAACAAGCCCACCCCCATGGACTAGGATGCATGCTCATTTGAGAACCTCTGGTTGAGCTTGGTGACCCTGCCCCACAGAACAGAGCTCCATAGGGGCCTGTCAGCTGCCCAAGCATTTCCCCAGCAACTGGCTCAGACATGAGGATGCTCAGATGTTGCTTGGGAGGCTCATGCTGACTGAGACTTTGTTGTGAGAATGAGCTCCACACCTTGTAGGACAAGACAGATGCGAACAGGCCTCATTCCAGTTGCAAAGCTGACCCCAGCCAAGGGTGACATACAAAGGATAGAAGGAGAGACTACTTCCAACCCAAGGAGTGTGAGAAGGAGGTGATAAGATGAAGGTAAACTTGGGGGAGTGGGAAGGATTGAAGCAAGCACTTGAGCAAAGGGTTCAGGCTGGGAGCCCAGAGGCTTGGGAAATAAAGGGTGGTACCGAAGCTATGCTGCCCAACACCACATGCAGGAGTGAGGGACCACAAGCCAAATGGTGGAGCTTCTGAAGGTTAAGCTACATTTGGCCTTCTCTGAACTATTACAGAATGAGGGTCCCAAACAGTGGGCAGCCTGGTCAGAACTGCCCCTCAGGCATCCTCATCCACCACCTGTGTGTGGTATGGAAGGATGGATCTGGGAAGGGCTGTCAGGAGTTGTCCCAGCTGGCTAGTTAGGACATACATGTGTGTTGGGGAGTGGTAGGGGCCATGGGCTGTGTCTCAGGATTGCTCCCCAGCCGGAAACACTCTGCAGGGACTCTGGAGGTTTGGATCTGACCAGGGATCTGTGACTTCTGTGCATGTGGGGAATGCTATGAGCTCATAATTTACCAGCCTCACAGTACAGATGGGGAAACTGAGGCCCAGATGCACACATCAATAAGGCAAAAGGCTTGGTAGCTACAGGGCAAGAACGAGGGCAGCAGCCTCTCAAGGTCCTCTCCCTGCCAGCCACTGCAACCTTGTGTCTGCACCTCACCCCCAGGCAGTTGGATGGAATTGTTCCCACTGCCTTTAGGGCATCGTGGTCTCCCTTCTGCTTGTTCCTAAGAATGTGCTCTTTCCCTTATCCTGGCACACTCTCTCTCGTTTCTCTTGGCCCAGTGTGGACTTTGCTCCCCCACCAACAGTGTACTCCCTGGCCCCATGGTGAAGAAGGTGGGTATATCCCCTGTGCCCCACAGATTCCAGCGCCTTGGTCATGAGCCTCAACCAATGGTGTAAGCATTGCCTTGCCCAGCTAGGTTTATATCAGCTTCAAGGCCACCCAACTGGACACCCAAAATGTGCTGCATGCTCCATCCATACTTGAGCAAAGAAACAAGAACATTCCCAAGCTACTTCATCTCTGCATGTGGAGTCCCAGCTGGCCCTTCCCTTCTTTGAAGAGGAACAGTTTCCCAGAAAGAGGCTACTCTAACTGGGCTTTCTATCTGGGCCAGGGGCAATGGTTGGCCGAGCAAGAGTAGTCGCTCTGTGGGGCCCCTGATTTTGTCATCTACTTTGCTGTCCAGAGCACATGCCTGTTTTGGGTTGAGAGTTAAGATAGGAGGAGCATTGGGTGGGAAAGGGCTCTGGGATTAGAGTCAGGGGGCCCCACTCTCGCCTGAGTGCTTGCAGCAGTCTCCATCTCGGCTGCTCTGGGCACCCATCAGTCACAGTCCAGCCTGATTCATTTGTTCAGCCCAAGCTCAGTGAGCAGCTACTGTGGCCAGACACCAGGAGCATTGTGGTGCCATCAATACACCCCTTCCACATTCCCCACAGTCTAGAAGGATAAAAAACCCCATTTTCTGTAAGGTAAGAAGCTTGGGAAAGAGCAGATGAAAGGCACACGAAGTCTGCATGGGGCAGAGACTGCTTCTGGCTGGGTGGATTAGAGAAGGCAGTGGCATTTGAGGGGATCTTGAGGGATTTAGATTAAGAGGAGCTGCCAGTCATTAAGCTATCTCTCTGTTCCAGGCACTGTACTAAGTTCCTGACATACATTACCTCCATTTCATTCTCACCACAATCTAGAAGGTGGGTGGCATGGTCCCTGTTTCTCAGACAAGGAAATAAGGCTCAGAGAGGTTAAGTAACTTTTAGACAAGACCCTGACCAAAGCCAGCATACACACTAAGGCCTGTCTGACCCCCAGCCTGCATTTGTGACCCTCTCCATGCTGCTTCCTGAGTAGGGAATGGCATTTGAGGGAAACAAGAGCAAAGGGCACAGAGGCAGGGGAGAGTATGCATATCACAGGCACAAACAGTGACTTGCTTTCCCTGGAATATCTGATTCCTAGAGTAGTAGGGAAGTGGTAGAGATAGGTGTTTGAGAAGGGTATACCAACTGACCCAGAAGGTGTCTTAGTCGAGGAAGGCAGTGACATTTGTAGATATCAGAGGGGCAAGGACTGTTTCTAAATGGTGGCAAGGCAGAGAGAGGGAGATCTGCCAGGCCTGCTCTTGCTGGTATGGGGACCTCAAGGCAAGAACAGGAAAGCCTAAACCAGAACCTGGCAGACAGAGTGATAGGAAGGCAAGAGGCTTGGTGGAAGTTGAATGAACTTGAGCTTTGGGGAAAGTCAAGAGAGACAGAGGGTTGTCACAGATGCCAGCGTGACTGGAAGTGCACCTGGGAGGGAGAGTGGTCTTGAGAGAGGAGATGGAGAAGCTGAATCTCTGCCTGTTGTGTCTGAGCTGGTGACTAAATACCCAGGGAGGGAGGCATTGGCTCTGGGTTGATTTCTTTCCAACCCCTTTACCCTTGCTAGCCTGAACCACAAGGACTGCATCATAGCCCTCATCCCCTGGAGCACCTAGCCAGGCTCTCCATGCTTGTAGATGGCTTTGGAGAGACAGAGACTGGTGAGCACGTGGCCATTGCTTCCCTGCATCAGACCTTTCCCTAAAGCCTGACATCACTTTGAAACCTTCTGTTTTTATCATAAAATGAATGTGACATTCTACTCCATCTATGTCTGTTTTAATACAAAGGTGCTGCTTTTCCTTACTAATGAGCCCGACAGACCCTCCAGAAAGAGGCCCCAAGACTATCCTGTGGCTCCATGTGTATCCCAGTTAAGAAGCCAGTCTTGTCTTGGTGAATAAGTTGTCCCCTCCCACTGCATTCCCCGTGACCCAGACCTTCAGAAACAACTTTCCCCAGCCAGGCTGAGGAGGCAGGAAGTGCAGGCCTACCCCCCAAAAGAGTTCTCCAGGCCAGGGCTGGCCTAGCTCACTGGCATCAGATTGGCCTCCACATTGGGTTCTCTGAGCCAGTGCCCAAGACTTTGGCCCAAACTAAAGGGGACAAAGACTGGAAATGCTAAAAAAAAAAATGGGACACTGGGACAAAGACCTGGATGCCCTCTTGCAGTCACCTTGGCATCTGTGCCAACACTTTTGGCTCTCTTGATTTTCCCCAAAAGTTAAGTTCATCCAACTTCCACCAAGCCTTTTGCTCTCCTAACCCTCCGGCTGAATTGCCCTCAGGGGCACTCTTTCCTCTGACACCGTGCTGCTTCTTCACTGTCTCATCTGTGCAACTCTGGGTGTCTGTGCCCTGACCACTGGGGAGCACCCAGGAGTCTATGGTATCTGTGTTGTACCCATAAACCTATCCTGCAACTGGTTCCTGCTCCACAGACACTAGTGACTCCCCTCACTCCACATCTTTGCTGCTCACAACCCATGGCTCAGCCTGAGCTGAGGTGGGGCATAGCAGCAGGGACCTGCCTGCCTTCCAGGGTTGGCTATTTCTACCCCTGACCTTGGTGAGCTCTGAGCAAGCCAGTGTTTCTCTCAGGATATCTGGCTGCTGGCACACGAGCTAGGGGTGAGCTGGAGTTGGCCCTAGGGGTCAGGCTAAGGCCTGCGCAAGCCCTGCATGGAATAGTTGAGTTTTAATGGGTGATGCGTCTGGCTGTGACAGGACCATTTCTATTGGCCTTGGTGTTACCAAGTTTCATCTCCTCCCCAATCCCTTCTTCTTCTTCTCTACCTGCTCTTCTAGCATCTGCCTCTCTTCTTCAGCTTTGTCCCCAAGCAGCACTGCCCTCTTCTCCAGGTACCAGGTATTAGAATGGCTTTCATTGGTGCAGGGAAAGCAGCTCTTTGAGGCTGCTTTGAAGCTCTCTCCCTTCCCAGCCTCAGAGGAAGCCCTAAACAGAGCAGAGCCCAACCTGAGGACAGGCACCATGTTGTCTTGATCAGCACCGTATCCCTCATGCCTGGTAGGCACTTGGCACATCATAGGCCTGTGGATGTAGATATTTGTTAGATGGATATAAGAAGAGAGTAGGGCAAACCTAGATGCCAGGCTGCACCTGGTTGGCCAAGGTCAGGTGGCCCAGAGAAGCCAAAATCCCAGCTGGGCACATAGTCTCTTAGTGAGGCCTGTCCTATGAGCATCAAACAGCCCTTCTGCAGGCCATGGGAAGGACACCTGACTACCCATTTCACAGAGCAGGCCCTCTGTGCCCACTTAAACCAGCTGTGTTTTTAGTTTAGTTTTTTTTTTTTTCCTTTCTCATTTGAACTTGGAGTCTGTAATTAACCTCCAATAGGTTGCAATCACTTTGTAGGTGGGAGAGGGGTGGGGAGGGGGCTGGCCCACAGCCCGCCAGCAGCAGGACAGTGGGAAACTTTGATGCCAGGCGGGCTGGCCGCATTGTCTCCAGGTGTTGCCCTGCAAAGGGGACTGCTCAGTCTTAGTCATGAGGTGAGGACCATTAACCCTTTTAAGAGCCCGCTGCTCCTGCCCCTGGTTACTGGGAGGGAGGCAGGGCCAGGTCTTCCTGGGCTGGATTGCCTGACCATGTCCTGGGCGTCTGTCTTGCTCTCAGATCTCTGCAGGCTCCGCACCCACCGCCCACTGCTGAGAGGAATGAGGTCAAGGCGCTGGCACAGCAGCACCTCCAGGCCTCAGGGCTGGGATGTGGGGAAGGAGCAGAGCAGTTGTTATTCTCTGTTGCTATCTTTAATGAGGTACTCTCTGAGGATTGTCTGTCAAACAGACAATACAGGCCAGACGCCCTGATTTGGCACTAGGTGACAGGAAGCAGAAGCCACCAGACACCCCCATGGCCCAACTTATGGCAACATGGGAGGTGTCCTACGGTTTTATGGACCACATTGTGGAGAGGAACTTTTTTGTGGACACCTTGAGAGATCTTCTTTTTGTCCTTATAAAGCTGCCCACACTTGCCTGTCCCCACTCCAGAGAACCCTGGTACTGCTGCTAAGGTAAATATTGCTCCAAGGGGAGGGGAGCTGGACCAAGTGACCTCTGGGCTTCCCCACAACCCAGAGTAAGGATGCTCAGCAGAGGGGACTTGGTCCAAGAAGGAGACATGAGGGGAAGGGAGCACTGCCCAGTACCCAGGGGCCCGCCTGGGCCATCAGCTTGCCGCCTGCCCCCTCCACCTGAAGGAAAAGAGCTGTGGCAGGGAATCAGGTGCCAGTGAGCATCAGGGGCGGGTGTTGTGACACAGAGCTTCCTCTTGCTTTTACCTGATGTCTGCCATCTGTTTGCTTTCCTGTGTGCTGGGCTTTTAGAAGCTCCTCTCTGCCTGGAGAAATCCACACATCCCTCAGGGCTGCTGTTCTTCCCTTTGGCTACAAAGCTGAATGGATGGAGAAGTTTAGCATAGTATTGTTAATATTAGCAGAACTCTGGAAACAGCCTAACAAATTCATCTGAACAATGGAATATTAGGCAGTCATTAAAATGATTTACAGCTGTATTTCTAGACTTGGAAAAATGTGTTTACAATGTGTTGACTGAAAAAAAATAGGATCTAAAGCATTTTAGAGAGAAATGTTCTGCAGGAGATACTTGAAAATGTGAACAGTGGTTTTCTCTCTGGTGGCAATTGAATTGATTTAAATGTGTTTTTCGTTTTCTTTATTTGGATTGTGTAATTTTTCTACAACAAAAATGTATTTCTTATGTAACAAAACAATGACAGAGGAAGTCAAGCTAAATTCTGGAGGGCTGGGATTGGCTACTCCACATAAGGATAGATGGTTTCTGTCTGAGACAAAGCACAGAACCTGGCACACAGTAGACCCTCAGTAAATGCTCACCTAGGAATAGAGGGTAAGTGCCTGCTCACTGTGATTTGGCTCTTGCCCTGACAGATCCCATCCATGCTGGAGGCCTGTTCCTCTGCTTGGTTTGGCTCTGGCCCCAAGATACTCTTGGGATCCCATACATTGGTCTCCATGCCCACACGTTAGCATGGTATTCTGACCTAGCTCAGAGAGGATGCTGGCTGGGGACGGTGTGAGGCCCCATAAGATCTATTTCCCAGTGCCCAAGGCCTGCTGAGTGAACAGCCTCTGAGCCTTGTCCTAGCTGTCCCCAGGGGCTACTACTAGACCCAATGCCTGGAAGCCACAAGGGGAGTAGCAATGGTGGTTCAGGTCAAGAAAGAACTTAAAGTACAGACCATAGGATTGGGTCATTTGTAGACCTCTAATGCCTTCCCACCACACCTACAGAACAAATTCAGGGCCATCTTGGGGAGATACCCCAGATCTTGCCGCAGAATACTTGGCAGGGCTCTGGGCCCAGGAATGACTGTGCAGAGGTCCCTGGGGCATTGTTCCAGGGGCCATATGGTGTGCCCTCTTCTCGTTCCTAACACCTGAGCTGCTGAACGTTCCGAACGAACCTACAAGGCTTGTCAGGTGATTCTTTCTTTCGGGTGATTCTTATGAGGACTCTTTAAGAGCTATAAGAGAAAACTCTTTGTAAAGAACATGGCATGATTCAAATATGCGGTTATCTTTATTTTGTCTTCCTGTAGACCAGTGTTGTCCACTAGAAATATAATCTAATCCACATTTGTAATTTAAAATTTTCTAGTAGGCACATAGTTCAAAAAATGCAAGGCAAATCCAGAGTTCTCATCCTGGCTCAAGACAGCCCCTTGTCACCTGAGGCCTGCCTGCCTCTCTAAGCTCATCTTGTTCTACCCCCATCTTCCACTCTCTTCCAGTCAGTAGGCCTCTGTTAGGCTCAAGCTCATTCCCACCTTAGGGCCATTTTTCAGCTGACTTTCATGTTGGTTACTTGCTGATCATCTGTGCCCCTCACTGAAAGTCAACTAGGCACCCTAAGAATAGGTCACTTATCTGTCTTGCTCACTACTATATCTCAGTTCCCAGAACAGTGCCTGGCATGTATTAGGTTGAATGCATTCATTCATTCATTGAAAAGGAATGAAATGAATGAACAAGGAACAAGTGAACTAGATGGGGTTGCTCTGAAGTGAGTGGACCATCAAGGAGTGCCTGCTGCATTACTTGGGTTCCCACTAGATGGAGTGGGCTCCTGTGATCTGAAATGTGATCCTCTATTCTCCAGGAGTAGTGAATGACTTTAGAGCTTCCAGTTCCACAGAACCTCTGAATGAGAGTCTTCCTCTGACTATCTCTATGTGGTGTACCCCTAGCCCACCACCATCCCATGAAGCAGTGGCTACTAGCTCAGTGCATCATCTTTGGCCAGGCCTCCTGTCAGAAGCAAGGTGGCAGAGTAAACACTGCCTTACCCAACCAGGTGTGTCTCCCATCACCCCCCAGCTCACTGGAATGGAGGTGGCCATGGTGGTGGGGGCAGCAGGCAGGAAAGGTCAATGCACCCCAGTGAGGGGAAAAAGCACTTTCAAACTTGAGAAGAGCTGTCTGTGTCCTCAATTCCCAAGAAGGGGAAGGTCACTAGCTGGAGGCCACCATTAAACCAAGAGATTAGATCATCAGGTATCAACCAACCTTAGAGCAAAGCCAGCCATGCAGATGTGCTCCCTTTGTAATCAGTCACTGAGATGTGTGTACACGGATAGAATGTGCCTTTCCTGCATGTGGTTTACATTTCCCAGATGGTGAGAAAGTCACCTGAGGAGTCTGAAACCCACACACCTGGACCACTCTCAAAGTTCTGCTTCAGAATGCCCAGGCTAGGTCCCAGGCCTCTACCCAACTTCCAAAGCTCCCCTGTGGTTCCCACGAGTATCCAGGGTTGAGAACTGTGACAGGCATGACTGGAACCCCAGAGTGGAGGGCAGGGCGCTGGGAAGGGAAGGATGCTTGGGATGGGACTCCAACCAACTTAGAATAATGAAGTTCCAGAAAGTGCAACAGAACGGTAGAATAATGCACATAAAATACCTGGAAAGAGAAAGAGGTGGGGAGAAGAAAAGAAAAAGGAAGGAAGGAAAGGAAGGAGGGGGAGGGAGGGAGGGAGGGAGAGAAAAAGGGAGAGGGAGAGAGAGAAGCAGTATTTTTAAATGTGAGAAGCAGATAACTTGGGAAAAAACATTTTAGCAAAAGGTTAATAGCCTTAATATTTATAAGCAGCTCTTACAAATCAGTAATGCGAGCACTCGATAGAAAAACAGACTGTAGACATGAACAGGCAGTTCCAAAAGAAGAAAGAAATACAATGGGCCAATACACTTATGAGAAATGTTCAGCCTCACCAGTAATCAAATAAATGCAAATTACAACAACAAAGAGACGTTATCTTTTGCCTAGCTAATTGGCAGAGATTAAAGACATGATAATACTTCACTGATGGTGAGAGTGTGGAAAAAACAGGTCCTGTCATTCACTGGGGGCAGTGTAAAT
The DNA here is from genome assembly GCF_047511655.1 of Castor canadensis. NCBI lineage: Eukaryota > Metazoa > Chordata > Mammalia > Rodentia > Castoridae > Castor > Castor canadensis. The sequence continues at coordinate 79,361,680 of NC_133391.1, forward strand.
TGGTGCAGCCTTTCCAGAGGGCAATTTGGCAGTGTACAAAGCTGAAGAAGACTGCATACCCTTTGACATAGCGTTTCCACTTTTAGGAAGATCGCCTTAGGAAATAATTGTGGATAGTAATAATAATAAGAGCTAACCTTTATTAAATGCTCTCTGCTTACCAGGCTCTACAAGCATTATCTCATAATCCTTACATCCATCATCCCACAAGGTAGGAGTTTTTATTTATCACCTGTATTTTACAGATGAGCAAACTGAAACGCGTAATAAGTCAATGACCTGAGGACAGAAAGCTAACAAGTAGCAAAACAGATTTGAAGATGGGCAGTCTGAGTCTGGAGTTACCCTGCCCACATCACAGTGGTCCTCAGGGGTTGTTTGTGATGGGGAAGGGGGTATGCTGAGTGCCTCCCCAAGGCCATCAGTTATGTAAATTATACTACACCCATAAAGGAATATTATGCAAGCATGAAAAATGATTCTGTGGAAAAAATATGTGCATAAATGCCAGGGGGTTTTTGTATATTCATAAAAGATTTCTGAAAGGATAGTAAAGGAACTGATAAAATTAGTTGCCTCCCAGAAAGGCAACTGAGTGGCTGTGTTCAAAAGTTAGAGAAGCTAATTCTTTTTCATTTCTTAAACTTCAATTCACATGAATATTAAACATATTAAACATATACATCTACAAATACATACACATATTAGTTATGCCTCATAATTTATTTTCCTGAAATGCTACTAAGGATTCTAAAAAAAAAAGTCTCAAAGCTGTTACTTTGAGACTCATACTAGAATTGGTTAAGATACTTCATTAACTGTTCACCCACACATTTCCCAAACCAATTTCCTCATGGAACCCTATTCTAGACTAATACCAATTTTCATCTCTTGAGATGCTTGTGTCTTATAGAATTCAGTTGGGGAAATGCTATATTAAGGTGAAAATGTGCATAACCTGTGAGTTATTTCTGAGTACTGAAATATTGTAAGATTTTCTTTACTTTTTATCCATCTATATTTTGTAATTTTCTAAACTGCACAAAGTTATTTTGCACGTAGTAACACATTTTTATATAAGATCCAGCACCTCACTCCCATCTACTCTCTACTTGCAAGCAGCACTCAGGGCTAAATTCAAGACCAGGACCCCTGTCTCTAGCCCTCATCTGTTTTCTCCAGAACCACCTCTGGTCCATTGTCAGAGCTCTGAGCTACTGAAGAAAGGTTGGATGACCTAGACAGGGCTTATCTAGTCCCCAGGGCCTCTATGGCTGAACAGCCCCTCCCTTCTATTGTTGGAAGGATTTGAACCTGGGTCTCCAGTCCTCAAAGAGAGATGAGGCTTGGAAAGCAGACACCAGACTGCTGCTACCAGCCTGACTCATTACACATCCAGACACCTGGGCTGTGGTCCCAACTCTGTAGCTTCCTGGCTATGTGACGTCAGTCAAGTTTCTGAATCTCTGAGTCTCATCTTCACCATCAGTGTCAGTGTGATACTTGCTTCACAGAGCTCAGGGAGCAAATGGGAGTGTGAATGAAAGCATTGTGTGTCCTGTGAAGGACTCTCCTCGTGGCAATTATTATGTACTCCATCAGGGTACTCTGGCTTGCCTCGCCCTCCTGAGAACAGAGTACCTTTTTTTTAGGTGGTGGGGAAAAGAGCAAGGAGGTGGAACATTGGAGCCAGGGGTGTGTGGAAACAGAATGGTGCTTAAGAAAAATGAGGGAAGCTTCTCCACTTTTCACTTGCAGCTTTGTGTCCATGCTGGGCCTGTGCTCACCAGTGCAGTCCATGCCTTGTTATATCACCCATCCACTCCGCTTCACCCATTAGTCAGTCCAGCCCTCTGGACCACGTGCAATTCTCCCAAGCACTGCCTCTGTCTGGCTCACCTTCCCATCCTTCCTTCTAGTCCCATCCTTTAAGCTCTTAGCTAAGTGACCCCTGTCCCCCAGGCTAGGGTGGCTTTTCTGGGCTTCACCACCCCCAGGCCTCCATGAGCTAGGCTGTGATCTCAATGCCAGATCACAACTCCCCAGCTAGGCTGCGCTTTCTGGGGGTGGCAGCTCAGTCCACCATCTTGTTCTGCCTATGTCCTCTGAGCCCAGCAGAGACGTGGGGGATTGGGACAGGAATTAAATCATGAATTAAATCATGAATCAGCTGAGTTCAAAGTCCAGTTCCATCACCTTCCCTTAGAGAAGTAGCTTCACCCTTCTAGCCTCAGTTTCCTCAACTCTAAGTGGATTTAAACACAGCAGTGAACTCATGGGTTATTGTAAAGGCTTTACAAGCTCATGTAAAGCTCCATTGTGGATGTGAAGGAAACTCCCTAAGAAGCAGTATGAAAAGACACCAGATGGGGTTGCGTCCAGGCTCACCCATCTCTCCCCAGTTCCAGCCCCAGGACAGGGGCCCTTACTGCTCATGCTTGGTGTTATCCCTACCATTACCACACTCACCCACCTGCCTTGTACCCCACAGCCACCCGGCCCAAGCTGAAGAAGATGAAGAGCCAGACGGGACAGGTGGGTGAGAAGCAATCCTTGAAGTGCGAGGCAGCAGCAGGGAACCCCCAGCCCTCCTACCGTTGGTTCAAGGATGGCAAGGAGCTCAACCGCAGCCGCGACATTCGCGTCAAGTATGGCAATGGCAGGTGAGCCGTGTCATCCCGCCCTCCATCCCACCAGCTGCCCTCCCTTCTGAGGAGGAACGTCCTGAGTTGGCAGAGTCCAGGGCTGTGCCCCCAGACCCAGCATGGAGCCAGGCCCAGTCCCTCTCCACACTTCCCTCCATTGCCACACCCAACCCTGTCCTTGCTGCTGGGCCCCTCTGGTTATGTGGGCCCATACTACAGACCACGGACAAGAATTAGGCAACTCAAGACTCTGGATGGTTGGAGGCAATTGATTGTCAAGGTCAGCTTTACTAATGGATGTCCTTCCTTGTCCCTAAAATTTCTTCTAAAAAAACCTAGCACAGTGCCTGAAAGCCCCCAAATCTAGCAATTTTTGGCAAAAGACCCAGCCTCCAGAAAGCCTTTGGGAGGAAGATCACACAAGCTAATCACCAGTCTCTCGACTTAGTGAGCTATCATTTGTCAGAGAGCTCAGGAAGGGGAAAGGAAACATAAGTTTGATTAGTGTTAGGGGATCTATACTTCGAACAGTTTTCCCCAGGGCATGAGAATCATCTTGAATCTTGAATCCGTGCTCCAAGGGAGTGACCTGCCAGGTCCCCGAGTCTCCAGGCTGGGGACAATGGCCTCATGTCCATCTTGAGTTGGTCAGGCAGAGACTTCAGGAGTCCAAGAGCACCCCTAACTTTTTCTATCAGCTACAGATGCTCCACCTGCCCTAGGACCAGGTAGATGTTCCTATCTGACTGAGGGGCACCCAGCCTTTTCTGCCCCCACTCCTGGAGTAGCTTGCAACCACTCTCTCCTGGGCTGTCATTTTTTTCCTCGCCCTCACAAAAGGCAAATTAAGATGATTTTAGAGAATGTCCAGCCTGGGCCACAAAAGAAAGTGATGGAAAGAAAGCCCAGACTCAGCCCAAACCATGGTTTGCCCTGTGGCCTAATGTGCACACCCTGCCTCTGGGCCTTAGTGTCTGGAACATGTGAAAGTGGGCGTGAAGTCAAGCAACTGCTCTGACTCTCTCTATCTCTGACTCTTCGTCCAAGAGCGGAGGCAAAAACAACGGTCACCCCAGAAAGAGACAGAAAATAATTTAAGAAGGGTTTGGTTTAAATGAAAGATTTGTGGCTGCAAGAAGGCTATTTCCCCAGGAAATTGTTGTAGCTGGTGAGGAGTGGGCAGGTCTTGTCTGTCCCCAGTCTACAGTATTGGCAAGAAATTCAGGCTGCCCATCCAGCTCACCTAAGGCCACACCATCCCTTCCCACTGCCCTTCCAAGACTGGCTCCAGGCTGGAAAGAAGAGTGACAGGCTTCTTGGAGCTGGGGCTGGTAGAGCCCTGTCTTCTTCCCATCCTCACTGTCCAAAAGATGGCCTCTCCTCTATTCCCCTGAGACCACAAAGATAGTAAAAAGCTTGCCCAAGCACATCCCCCACCCCAACCCATCACCATCCCACCTACCCCACAGCAGTTTCACACACATACAGTCCCACACACCCCCACCAGAGCCCTGACACCCACAGCTCCTTCCTTTCTCTGCTAGCTTCAGCCTCCCTTCAAACTCACTCTTGTCACTTCTGTTTTGAAATACTTTCCTCTGGGCTGCTATCTCCTTGTCCCCCTCCAGCTGTTGCCCCCAACTCCCTTCTTGCTTCCACCACTATGCATAGTTGCTGAGAGAATCTGTTTCCACTGTTGCTCCCTCATCTTCTACCTACACCCCGCTGCCAGAATCCACCTGTTCAGTACGTTCTCAACCCCTCCATGGCTATGGTCTTTGAGCTCCCCAGCCTTGGGTCTCTCAGAAGTTCTCTCTGCCCCCCTGGACTGCCCTTGGTCTTCCTGTGAGTGAGGTGCTCCCTCAGACATCACTGACGCTGAGCTTTCTCTCAGGTTGGGCTTCACTCCTCTCCGCCCTGTCTCTCCACCTGTGAATGATTTCATCCTCTCCTGTGCCTTTAAATACCTGAGATTCCCCAAATCTTCATCTTCTGACTTGGTGACTTTCTCACCTGAGTTCCAGACCCATGATGCCTGCTGAACCCCAGGCACCACCCTTGGGACTCCACATGCATTTTGGATACAGAATGCCCCAAGCCAGCCTCTCAGCCCTGCCTCTCTAGCCCAGACTCTTCCTCCTGTGCTGCCCTCAGCTATGCTCACCCAGCCTCCCTACTCCCAATGCGTTCCCCATTGCCATCCCTCAAGCTACAACCTCACAAAAGGCACCTTTCTCCCTGCTCTGCAAGTTTCTTACCAGGCTTCCCTGCCTCTAACCTCTTTTCCTCCACTATCCCACTCTTGGCCACCTTTCTGGGCCAAAGACTCCTTCGCCAATGCATTACTGCATCTAAGCCATATGTATAAATACCAGCTATTTGCCAGGCACTCTGCTTGGGTTCCAGGATATATCAGTGAACACAGCTGCTGTAGCTTCCACCTTCACAAGTCTCTAAGTTGGCTTCCAGGACAGAATCTCTAAAAGCCTTGACCCTTTCTTCAAAAAAAATGGACCCCCTGCACCCAGTTTTGCTTACAATTCTAGAGGTCCACAAACCTCTAGTTCACTGACTCCCATGAGTGGCTATAGGGGGCGATTTTTTTTTTTTTTCTTTTTTGAAGGGCAGTGCTGGGAACTGAACTCAGGGGCCTCGTGCTTGAAGAGTTCTACCACTTGAACAATGCCTCTAGCCCTTTTGTTTTTGAGATATGTTCTCACTAACTTCACCGAAGCTGGCCTAGAACTCATGATCCTGCTACCTCCCCTCTCCAAGTAGCTGGATTATAGGCATACCCTACTACTCTTGGCTTATTTATTTATTTATTGTGGTGCTGTGGATCACCCATGCTAGACAAGCTCTACCACTTGAGCCACACCCAGATGATCTTTCTAACATGGACACTATATGCAATCATCCACTCATTACTTGACAGGTCTGGGAAGCCTGCTGCATGCTGGGTACAGCCTTGGGGCTCTTCTGACTCTCTTCCTGGCCTACACATCACTACCCTTCTATTCCCTGGTCCTGCTGCATGTCCAACCCTTGGTCTTTTCTTTCATGAAAAAGACTTGGGCCAAGGCTGCTCTCTACAAGGGGCTGCTTGTCCCTCTTGTCCCTGGCAAAGTGCTCCAAGGCCTGGTTTAAATGTCCTACCTTATGAACACCTGGCCAAACCCTCCAGGCATCTCCTCCAGTTGTACCTTAGACATGGCTTCATTGCATTGTTGAGGATCTGTCACTCCTAACATGAGAGACATAAGGCCTAGCACCTCCCCTGTCCATTCCCTTCTCCTCTGTAGGCCCGGCAGAGGAGATCCACATTCCATGTAGAACTGACAAGAATCTTGCAGGGCTAGCCCCAAGTGCAAGGTGGCCTTAAGCTGGCAAGAAGCCCTTTGCATTGTCCAGCCTTCTGAACAAGTTACTTCCTGGTTGAGTCTCAGTTGCACCTGACAAATGGGTGACCCAGTCCAGACACAGGACCTGATCAGATCTTCTAGGTATGGTGGACCCCTGAGTCTAAAGTTGTGCCCTGGCGCCCACTTGTCAGGACTCTGCCCACCTGTCCTGCCCTTGGGCCCTGGCCATGAGTTGTTAAAGTGGTAGAAAAGTGGGCTATGATGAGTGACTCCAAGAGAGCTGCCACCCTCCCCTTATATAAATCTCACCTTGCACAGGGACCAGGGCCGTGGCCAGGCAGGAGTCTGCCTTCTGGCCAACCTTTCTCTGTCTGCAGCAGTCTCCATAGCCCTCCTCAAATTCTGCTTGCCAGGCTGCACTTGGCCTTGGCATCTCTATTGGCAGATACTGTCTGCCTCTATGCCCACCACTCTGTGGTGTCTCACCCAGTCCTTCCCGTGCCAGGAGAAAACTACCCCCCCAAGCCCTGGATGCAGGCCCTCCCTGCAGAACCGCATGTTCCCTTATTTATGAGGAGCAGGCCGGGACAGGCCCCTAGGGAGACAGGGTAGGGAGACGCTGAGGAAACTGTGTAGCTGCCTAGATCCCATGGCTGCCAGCAGAGAATTAGCTGGGGAGAGCAGGGACCAGGACCTTCTGAGGGGCAGAGCTGGCTCCCACAGTAACAGGGCACCAGAAGCTCAGCATCCTGTCTGCCAAAAAGGCAGGAGAGAGCCCCAAACCCTTCTGGATTCCAGCTGAAGTGAGCAGTGAGCATAGCGTATGGTCCCAACAACTTCAGGACCCGAGAGCCCCTCCTCGGCTCCACCCAGAGCCTCTGTATCTCTGAAGCCAACCTCCCTGAAATCTGTGAGTCCCTGGTGAACCAAGACAACTGTACCTGGCAAAGCTGGTGCCTCTTGTTCCACCAAGAAAAGGGGCTCTCTTGAAGACCCAGGTCTGGAAAGTTTCATGTGGAGTCCTTCCTTCAAGTTCCAGCTTCAGATACTACTCCACTTTATCCTGCTGCCCATGATGTAGTGTAAGGGTTGCTCCTTTGAATACACTGTGGGTGACAAGAAGGCTGTTACTCCCTTCTACATGGACCCTGTGACCCTCAGGTAATCCCCTGCCTTGCTCATCCAATGTGCAAGGAAGTGACAGGGACTTTGTCCAGAGAAGTTAGGCTTTGAGGAATCCAATTAGCCTGTAGCAGGGAAGGAGATGCTGTCTTCATCAGAGGGGCCTCCAGGGCTCTGCTTAATGAAGGAAGCAAACTTTAATTGACAGAGGAGGGCTGTGGGCAGGCACCAGGCCAAGGAGAGAGACTGGCTTGAGCTGGAAAGAGTAGGGTGTAGTCAAGCAGCTGTCACCACATTAATGAGGACATTGCCACAGCCATAGGATCTGTTGGCAAAATGACTTTACAGCACCGTTGTTTGGAGACCTTGGGGTGAGGATGTCTGGGCAGAAACCCACCTCCAGAGGCAGAGACCAAGTCCAAGAGAGAGGTCCCCAAAGCACAGCCCTGGGTAAGAATTGTGTGCCAGTTTGCAACCCTATGCTCCACTCACCTGCCCTGTGTTCCTTACCCCAACAGCACCATGGCGCCATCCTACATTCCTGGGGCTCAGGGCAATGACAGTTCTGCCTCATCCCCCGCCCCATGCCTCACTACCCCTTCCACCACTATGCATAGTTAGAGAATCTGGTTTCTAAATGCATCACTAAAAAGAGAAGGTTACAGTGTGTGAAGACCTTTCCATGCTATGGAGCCAGGCTGCATCCTGGGCTTCATCTGGGGCTCTTGCTGACCCCCAGAGAGCACAGGGGATTGGGAGCTATGAACAGCCCCTTGGAGAGCATAGGCATCTGGAGTAGGTGCAGGGAAGCTCTGAGAAGGAAGAAGTTTGGCCAAAACTTCAGAAAAAAAAGGGACAGGTGCCCCGGAGTGACAGAACTGAAGGGCACAGGCCTGACCCACAGCTCTCAGCATGGAAGGTCTGGATGAAGCTAGGTGTAGCCCTAGCTTCAGATGCTCAGAGACAACAGTGCCCTCACCTAACCACAGCTGCTCGTCCACCTCTGCCATTGTCTTGCTGTTGTCCTACGGCAAGTTGGGAGCCCTCCAGGACTGGATTGTTTTCCCATGTGGAAGAAGAGGGCACTCATGTTGGCCTTAAATACCAAGCCAGGGTCTTCTTGTTCCATGACGCACTGGCTTCTGGCACCTAGAAGGCTCTCAGTAAGCATTTGTTGAGTGAATGAAACAAAAGTCCCATGGAGGCAGAACTGAGTTGAAGGCAAGGAAGAGCCACAGGTTTGGACTGGGATCTGGGCATAGACTGGGAAATTTATAAATGAAAGGAGTGTAGTTGGCTCACAATTCTAGAGACTGGGAAGTCCAAGATCAAGAGGCTGCATCTGGTAAGGGCCTTCTTGACGCTCCATAACATGACACAAGGCATCACATGGTAAGACAGTGAGCAAGCGAGAGGGAGACAGAGAGAGATGGAGACAGAGACAGAGACAGAGACAGAGACAGAGAGGGAGAAAGGAAAGGGGAGTCAGTGTTACCCAATGATAACACCCTCATGACCTAAACACATCTCAGTTAGGTCCTACCTCCCACCCAACACGGAGATCAGTGAACTTTGAGGGACACGTTTATAACATAGCACTGAGAATAGTCCCACATACCCAGAGTGACAAGCTGCCACTTCTAAGGACAGCTGAGGCAGCTGGGAATGAGGGACATGGTTGATGACTTCCTAAGGGGTCTGGCTTTCGTTCCCCAGAAAAAATGTTACAAAGAAGGACCAGCCCGAGGAAAATAAATGCAAAAATCCATAGATTTAGAACATGCGTGAAGCCACTAGCTCCAACCTGTGTTGTCCTGAGGACCCAGGTCTCCCTCCAGCTCTAGGAATTCAGTGTTTCATTTGGACCCCAGAGAAGTCTGGTCTGAGGGAGTCGACATGCCATCCAATCTGCACAACCATTTGGCTCTATATGGAGCAGTGACTGCCTGGTGACCATGCGACCTTTGCTCATGCCTTTCCCCCTGTTTGCCCTCCCCAACCAGAAAGAACTCACGGCTACAGTTCAACAAGGTGAAGGTAGAAGATGCTGGGGAGTATGTGTGCGAGGCCGAGAACGTCCTGGGGAAGGACACTGTCCGGGCTCGCCTACATGTCAACAGCGGTAAGTGGCCCCTTAAGGAAGGGAACTGTCCTGGGGAGTTGGCAGGGTAGGCCGGTGGCCCCCAGTCTTCAGAGGCTAGCACATGATCCATCTTGCAGTTGACTCCCCTCCCTCCTTCTGCTGCCATATCAAGCTCGAGATCTCAGCCGATTCAGAGAAATGCAGTCGAAGCATAAATGTTTAGCTTTGTTATCTGGGCCTGGAAGAGCCGCCAGCTCTCATTTTAAATACCCTGAAAACTAAATATTTTGAAATCAAGAGGTGGGGGTGGAGGGAGGGATATTTTTAGAAGGCAATTATGGGAAGCTGGGCTGCCAGGAACCGGGCCGGGGGAGAGACAGGCCTGGGGCATGTGCAAGCTGCCTGCATGTTGCCTGATGCATTGCTGGGTACTTGAGTACAGGCAATGGGGTAGGAAGCTTGGGTAGGGGGGCCCCCTGGGGCAGCCTCTGCTGGGGGTTGGCAGACCTTCCCACAGGCCTTCTTCTCTCCTTGAAGACTTACAAGGTAGGATCTCATGGCACCTCTTAGCCTCTCCTCCGTGCCAAAGCAGCCTGTCATCAGGCAGTGCCCCTCCACTGTAGTCCTGGTACTTCACATCCCACACATCCCTCTCCTCCTCCTCCTCCCAGCACCTTCAGGTGAGCATACCATTTACCTAGCCCCCAACCTAGAATTCACTTTTGGCCCTGCCCCCAACACAGAATCTAATCCTCTGTTTGTCATGGCCTACCTATATGTCCGCCAAACAGCCTGGTCGTACTCCAAGCCAGCACTATCTAAAAGAGAAACTGTAACACACCTGCCTCATGACCCTCAGGTGAAAAGCCAACCCAGACCCTCTCTGCCCTGCCCTGGGGAAGGACATCTCTGTCTCCCTAGCGTCATGGGCTCCTAGGACTCCTTTGCCACTGTGTCCAAGAAGTCTGAGTCTCCATGTTCTGGGCAGTCTTCTTTCTGGAACTTTCTTACACCTATCCCTTCCATTTCAACCCCAACACAAGGGCAACCCTGGCTCAGGTTTCATGCCTACTCACCTACGTCAAAGCAATGGCCTTTGAAAACCCATTCATTCAACCCACAACCTGGAGTCATAGACCAAGGAGTTCTTCATCAATCTGGGCCAAATGACCTATCCAATCCTAACTACACTCATTCTCCTTTATACTCCATCTTTATTCTTTCTCCCTTGCCATCTCTCCCAGGCAGCCTTCCTCCTTGACCACCCAGCCCACTGCAGGGTCATGTCCAGTTTGGATCTCAGTCCTAGGATATTTCTTGACCCACTACGGTCTGGTGGCGTCTCTTGAATTCTAGACTTGAGTCATTCTTCAACTCCTATACTGTGTCTTTGTGGAGATGACCACTCCAGTGGAGGGTGAGGTCTCAGAAGTGGGGAGGACAGGGACGCTGTCTCTCTCCCTGGAAGTTATGATCATAGCTGTTATTTGCTGACCCAGGGTCCACATTAGCTCATGAACCCTTACTCAGACTCAGGATGTATTTTGTAGACTATGAGTGGCTCAAAGAGGTTAAGTATTTTTCCCAAAGTCAAACAATTAGCTAAAGATAGAGCTGTATAGTGTAAAAGTCATTAGCGAACAGCCATGGAGCTCCATGGAATGTGTCCTGTTCACTACTGCGGCCTCAAGGCTTACTCAGTGCCTGGTACACACAGTAGGACCTGGTAAATGTTATAGTAAAGAACTTGTAACCTGCTCCAAGACTTTTACTGCCCCCTCAACATCTCAGCCTGGGCATGGTACAGAGGGCGTACCTGGATCCTTGCTGCTCTCAACCTGTCCCGAGGCTAGGAAAGTAGAACATGCCTAGGGTCTAGCACCTGTCACCTCTGTCATCATGAGAAGACACTCTGATTCACCCTGGATTTTAGGTTTCCTGTTTTTAGACAGTCTTTCTTGGTTAAAACTGACAAGAATTCCACTTAACCCTACCTTAAGGAATTCATTTATTGGCTTAGAAAACCAGGAGGTCTAGGGATGAAGGTGGCTCCAGACATTCAAGAACTGAGAGGATGGATCAGGACATTTTCTCCCAACATATGCTGATCTTATTCTTTCATACTGTGAAGTAGCTTCTCCCACATTGGGAGGAATGGAGCGAGAAGAGGTGGTCATGGCCTCAGACAGGTCCAGGCTTGTTTCACCCCAGCCCACCCACCTCTGCTCTGTGCCCATCCATCCAATCATGAAAATTTATTGTGACTGACCCTACTGGGGTCATATGCTCACTTGGCCCTGTGACTATGCTCAGGAGGGTGGGGGGCCATCTTTGCCTGCCTGTCTGTGTGCAGAGGGGCTCCTGGGAGGCAGAGCGCCTTGAGCCCATAGCCTGCTGAAACTATATGGAGAAAATTCCCTGGAGGGCTCCACTAGCAATGAAAGAGAGAAGGACAACCACACAGAACACCACAGCTCTCTGCTACACAGGGAATGGGGACTGTGACCCCTCAAATAAACTGTAATCCTACCCCATGCCTGGCTCCCTCAGCCTGCAGCAAGCCGGGCTGTGTTCAGCTTGGGAGCTGGACAGTGGAGCCTTTGGAATGGGCACTGAGGACAGATCTGGAATCCTGTCTCCCTACAGGGCTCCCTGTCTCTTGTCCCCTCAACCTGGCAGGATAGCAGCTTGCAAGTCAGTAGAAAGAGTTCAGAAATTTAGCCTAATCCTAGCTCTATGTCATGCAATTCTGAACACCTTAATCCACCTCCTAACCTTTGGGTTTCCCTCATGGGCTGAGCTATGATCTTAAGCTCCTTCTCCCTAAAATTCTGGAATTCTGAGATTGATGTTGAGGCTGCCATCCTGTGCACCTCACCAATAGGAACATACATGCACACATACAGTGCCCACCTCTCCTGCTGCCCTGTGCTCACGATAGACAAGAGTCTAGTCTTATTGTGAGGAGGTGGACGGGGCCACTACGGGGGACCAGGAAGCCCGTTCTGGGGACGTTTTCTCAGGCAGAGATGCCTGGGCTCCTTGTTTACTTGCAGAACCCAGGAGACCTGCAGCAACCACACCCTGAGGAGGGGGCGGAGGGCGGGCAGCGGGCAGCTGGGCCTGCCCCCTCTGACTCATCCCGAGGTGGGTTGGTATGGCCCGCCCAGGCCCCAGGGGAACCAGGGCCATGGGGGTAGGGCATCAAGGAGCAGCGGGCTGTTGAAGGGGCATCGCCAGGCTCCACTTGGGTGGAACCCAGTGCTCCTTCCCCACATCAGAACAGGTCCTCCTGGCAGTTACCACTCTGCAGCTCACAGGAGGCTTCTGGCCTCCCTGCGCCAACTGGGAGGAGGGAAGAGCAAGCAGAAGTTTGTGGAGCTTGTAACAAAACAGTCAACTTGGTTACAACCCACTTCTGCATTAGAGAAACCAGCTGTCTGGCTCTGGTATGAGGCAACTCGGAGATGTCCCAGGTACCTGGCAGAGGGCAAGCAGGTTTGCCCAGCATTGTCACAGGACCATGGAAGCCCCAGAGAGACTTCCAGGCCTGTCTCCTTGCTGGTGCTTTAAAAGGCTAGTTGTTCGAACACATCCATATACACACTCCCACATTCCGCAAGCCTTATTCAGCTGAGCTCTGGAAAGTCACAGTCTTGGCCCCCAAAAAGTCCCTCAAATGCCAGGAAGCTAAAACCTGGTCCTGAAAGTGTCTGCCTTTCCTAATAGACAAAGGAAGAAGGACAGGCAAATGTACCAAAGGGAAAGGGGCTAGGCACAGGCAAGGAGGTGCCACGAAGGACCAGGAAACAGTGGATCTGGGCCTTGAAGGAGAAGCAGAGGTTCTGCCCATGAGTAAGCAGCTGCAACAGCAGGCAGCAGACACAAAAGCTCCAAAGCACTGCCCTCAGTTCTCTGCCTGCTCCATTCTTACTCTTCAAGGGCTCTGATCACCTCACTCACTGAGACACTAATGACTGATAGCCACTTCACCAGGGGCAAATATGCCCCTCCCAAGCATATTTGTAATTAGTTTTTTAGATATAATTTACAAATCATAAAATTCACCCTTTTAAAGTATGATTCAGTGATTTTTAGTATAGTCACCCAGTTAGGTAACCATCACCACTAATTCAAGAATATATTCATCACCTCAAAAAGAAACCCCACACACATTAGCAGTTACTCCCTATTCTTCCCTCTCTCCAGCCCCTGACAACCACTGATCTACTTTCTACCCTTGTAGATTTACTTATAATAGACATTTCACATAAATACAGTCATACAACATGTGGTCTTTTGTAGCTGCGTTCTTCTACTTAATATGTTTTAAGGTTCATCCATATTGCAGCAGTATGAGTACTTCATTCCTTTATGACTAAATAAATTCCACTGTATGAATGTACTACATTTTGTTCAACCATTCATTTTTTTGAATTATTGGGTCATTTGGATCATTTACACATTTGGCCATTATGAACAATGCTGCTGTTGACATTGGTGTATAAGTTTTTGTATGCACATAGGTTTTCATTTTCTTAAGGATATACATAGAAGTGGAAACATGGTAGTTCTATGTTTTTTAAAAAGAAAACTACCAGACTATTTTCCAAAGCAGCTATACCATTTTATATTCCCATCAGCAATGCACAAGGCTCACCAACACTTGTTATTATCCATTATTTTTATTCTAGTCATCCTAGTAGATATGAAGTGATCTCTCATTGTGGTTTTGATTTCATGTCCCTAATGACTTCCCAGGAATATTTGCATGTAATTAGAGACAATGCTTTACTCCTATAGAAAAAATATCACCGTCAACTAAGGACTCTAGACTAGTCCCTGGGATGGTGGCAGATGATATTTTTCTCTAAAGAATCAGATATTTATTTGCTCATTCATTCCTTCTGTAAATATTTGTTAAGCACCTATTATGTACCAGGCACTCCGCTAGACATTGGTGTTCAATAAAACATGACAAATGTGGTTCCTGCCCTAAGGGCACTTATGTTCCGGTGGAGGAGCTAATAATGGCATGCTCAGTCATTTAATTATGTTAGAATAAGTGCTACAAGCAAAAGCATATAAAATGAAAAAGAATAAGGGAATAGTTTGACCAGCTAGAGAGGTGAAACCTCTCCAGGGCCCTCTGGGAAGGAGAACTCCTAGCTTGTTAGAAAACTCAGTCTGAGACCAGTGTGGTCAGAACATAATGAAAGAGAGGGACAGGAGATAATCAGATCAGACCTAGGGAGGAGTTGGGGACTTTCTTCTGAGTGTACAGGGAAGCCTTGGAGAACATTGATCATGGAAAGGATTGACCCAGTTTACATATTTTAAAGACCATTGTGCCAGCCTCTAAGCCAAAAGGTCAGAGTGAAGGCAAGATAGATCAGTGTGGAGGCTACTGTGGTCAGTCAAGGAAGAGAAGACTGTGCCCTGGACTGAAGGAGGAAGTAGAAAATAAAGATGGAGCTTCTTGAGAAAGTAGAAACCCTTGGGAATAGATAGTGGTAGGGAATAAAGGAGAAATGAAAGATGCCCTCCAGGACTTTGAGCCCTGGTGAGTGCCATTTGGTTACCAACATAAGAAAAACTGGAGAAGACAGTGGTTGGTGCAGATGACTGGGAGCCTGGTTTTGGACATGTTGAGTTTGGGTGTGAGCCATCCACATTGGAATGTTCAAGGGAGTAATCAGACCCTTCCACTTAGAATCCATATGTCACCCGACTTCTCCAAACATGGGGACACAGTGAAGAAATATAGGCATGCTGATAAGGTAGTGTAGACATGTTTCCTTGGGACCCACATATGCCAGGCTAGTGTGGTGGTGTGAACACCCCTGTGCATATGGAAATCTCCCTGCAGTGTGGGCTACACCACCAGCCAAGCTGGGGCACAGTGACTTGGGAAGGCCCTACCATGGTATAGAGCACTGTCCTTTCTGAGGTGGGAAGGCCTGTGGCTACTGTCCCCTACACCTTCTATGATTAGTTCCCCCACCATCCTCCTTTTTTTGCCTTTCTTGGGCCCAGGCCTCGTCCTCATGATGATATAGTATTGGCAGCTCATGCTAGTTCTAACACAGCAGTCGGGGGGCAGAGGGGAGCTCCATCTTTCTTCATTTGTCCTCTACCTCCCAAGGATTCAATAGGCACAGATTGTGTGACAAGCTCAAGTATGCATCTGTGGTCCCTGTCACCCCAACATCCTCACTGCTGCCCACTCAGCTTGGGTGGAATAACAATGAGGACACAGTGGTGGACAGTATACATCACCCTGATGGCAAAGAGTAATGCTTGTCTCAGCCTGACAAGTCTAGGCTGAGATTTCTCTGGCTTAGCCCAGGCCTATAGGAGGCCCCAGGCTGGGGTCTTTGTTGTGTTTGTCTTCTTCTGTTCATGTCAAGCCTGGGTGCTGATGTGTCCTTTCACAAGGGAATGAGTAGCTGGGAAGAATGCACAACTAGGGATCAGGAGCCCCAAAACCTTGTCACAATACACACTCTGACACTAGACAGGCACTTAGCCATTCTCTTTCCTCACTCCTCCTTCACGATGTAACTGAAGGGCAGGGCAACCTCTAGGATCCACCCAGTGACAGGACTTAATAACTTGCAGGCATGGTCACCTCACTTGTTTCTTTTCTTTGTCCCTTTCTTAGTTTCCTGGGTCTCACTGACCCAGAAGAGGGGCAGACATCAGCATGCAGTTTCCTCTCCATGGGCCAGCATGTGGGGCCCAGCTGGGTTTGCAGTGGAGCCTTGAAGGAGCCCTCGGCAGGGGTGGGGCTCCATATGCCAGCTCAGCAGCAGGCATGGGCTGCAGGGGAGGCTGGGAGCTGGCCCTGCCCGCTGGGTTTTATCAGCAAGCCCCTCAGACATATACAGAGGCAGAGCTGTGTGTACAATCCCAGTCCTCTGCGCTCCATCTGTCTCCTCACATGTCTAAACACTGAGGGCACCAAGTGTCTGCCCTGCTTCTTCCTCCTCCTCTCACCTCCTCCCCATTACTGAGGGGAGCCTTAGAGACTCACACCCTGAGGAGATAGGACCAGCCAACGTGGGATGGGCCCCCTCAGTCTGAGTGGGAGGCACTCAGCGCCTCAGAGAGCTGAGGGGAGGAGTATGGACTCCTTTGCTGTGGCTCAAACTGGATATACCGCCAAGGGCATTATCTTACAGATGAAAACTGACATTCCGTGCAAGAATTATCACTGGACACCAGCTTCCTAGATGCCTTCCTGTGATGGGGGAACAGGGCTTTTCGTTATTTTCATTTTTCAAATGACTCTGATTAATTGGATGTGCAGTCTGCATTAGCAGCCTGAGCACCCACCCTGCCCCCCAACACACACACACCCTGTGTCCCTGTCCCCAGCCTCATCTCCTCCCCTCCAACCTGAAGTCATGATTTATAGCCTGGACTGTTCAAGGCTAGAGGCTCCCTCGAGAGGCAACAGCTAACAAGGTGAGGGAGGAAGGGGCTGAGTGGCATGGGAGGATGTGGAGGAGACCCTGGATGCTTTTGGAGAGAAAGCGTAATGGCCTTGACAACATTCCAGCCCAGCCCAAGAGAAAGAGAGAAGAGAGTGGAAGCTGGGGCTCCTCCACAGATCTTAGAAAATGACAATGTCCAAAAGGAGCCATTCCTCTCAAGTCCCTGCTTCCTTCCAGCCACCCCCAATCCACCATGAGAACCCAAACAGTTCAGATAGGCTTCTCCCCACACCATTCCTCACACTGCGGTGGACCTTCAGGGTCCACAGGGACAGGAGGGGCAGGATAGAGGTGGTCCTTACTTCAGCAGAGCTACCTTCTCACCATCTCCAAAACATCTGAAAACCTCCCTAGTCTTTAGAGGTTGCCTAGAGTGTGGACAAATGGTCAGAACTGGTGATGGCTTCCCATTTGCCTTATTGCCAACCAGGAGGGACCCACAGACCTTCCCTCCCTAGGCAATTCCTGTAGGCTCTGGGGATCTTCCAGTTTTGAGACAGAACATGAAGGGCCATGAAGGAGGTGATTCCTGGGGCCCAGACATGATCTCAGTGGGTCACTAGAACATGTCTCTCATACCTCCAGTGAGCACCACCCTGTCCTCCTGGTCGGGGCACGCCCGGAAGTGCAACGAGACAGCCAAGTCCTATTGTGTCAATGGAGGCGTGTGCTACTACATCGAGGGCATCAACCAGCTCTCCTGCAAGTAAGTGACCAGTGGGGGTGCGTACAGGGCCAGTAGTAGGGCAGGAGATGCTGGGGCAGAAGTGGAGGGCTCTAGGGAAAGTGGGCTTCTAGCCACTGGAAAGGGTCCCCAAGCGTTGTAGACAGGGAGGTTGACCTGCTTCCTAGTCTTTCTGGAATGTAAGGAGGTATAAACTCTAAAGAACTTCTGCAGTCCCAGTTTCCTAGGTTCCTACCACCCATCTCCTGATGTCTACCTCTCTCCAACACCCTTTATGGACATGGGGATGCCAGACTGAGGCACTGGGCTCTTTCTCTCTCTGTCTCTCTCTCTCTCTCTCTCTCTCTCTCTCTCTCTCTCTCTGTCTCTCTCTCCCTCCCTCCCTCTCTTCCCCTCTCTTTCTCCTTCCCTCTCTCCCTCCTTCTTCCCCATCTCTCAGCAACTCTCCATATTTACTCTGGGTGAACATATCCCAGCTACATCTTCCCCAACAGTGAGGGACCTGGAAGGGTCAGGTAGGGCACAGGCTCCAGAGGCCTTGGCACCTGAAGGTCCTACTCATAAAGTCTAGAGTGGACAAGAGGGGCCTGCCCAGAACCCAGTGCTGACCTCAAATCTGGCTGCTCTCCCTGCCCTGCAGGACCCCAGTGTCCAGGAATGCCCTAGGTACTTACTGAGCCCCTTTAGCCTCTAGTCCCTCGGCATGAGGGGACACCAGTAAGGGTACCACTCTGAGTGTAGCCCAGGGTGTCCCTAGGAAGAACACCAAGGAGCTCAGAACCATTAGCAACCTGTAGCAAATAGGGCAGGTTAGGAGAGAAGCAAGTTGGGAGGGCATGTTAGGGCCCAGCTGGATCTTCTGGATGACTGGGTTCCAAAGCCCCCTAGGACAGTTTTTCTGGTGGGTATGTGAAGAGGGTGACAGGAGCTTAGTGAGACAGCACAGGCTCTGTCCAGATCATGGGGAGGAATAGGAAAGGGGTCTAGTGAACAACTCAGGTTTCTCAAAGCAGCCCAAGCCTAAGGCCCCAGCAAGGTGCCAAAGCTGCCCCATTCCCGTGGCATCTGGGCAAAGGCCACCAAAATATTGATGGTGATTCAGAGAGAGGGATTTGACCTCCCCACAGACAAGGTCAGACTTGCACTTCTGGCTTTCCTGCGTCTGGCTCCCCAGGCCACATCTGTACCCCCATCCCTGGCTTCAGTCTTTTTTAGAAATGTGGGCCTGGCAAAGAGGCCAGGACTTTTAAAGATCCCTCTAACTAGCAATAAGGTCACAGGACCTGTGCCTCTTCACATTCACCCACAGAGCAGAGTAGCTTGGCTGCACTGCCAGGCAGGACCCCAGCTGGCCTCCTTGCTGGCTTCCTCTCTGGTCCCACCCTTCACCTGCTGCCACCCCCTCCCTGCCCTCCTCCCCTCCAGAACCTCAGAGAACAGTCCCAAGAACAACAACAGGTCTTCCAGAGAAGTTCTGGGCCTGTCCTCCACCCTCATCCTTTCCTGCTTCTGCCTCTCAGAGGCGACCACATCAATGTTACAGACCCTGGGAAACATTCTAGCCTTGAAAATGCTCTGAGCTCTTTTGAACAGACCTACTAGAAACCCTTAAGAATTTTGGATTGCCTCACAGGGAGTGCCCAGCCCTGCATTCCCCTTTCCTTGTCCTTGACAAAAGGAAAGGCCTCTCCTCTTCCTTAGCCCCTCAGACCCCTGACCCTCAAAAGGATCCAGCATTGTCACTGAAATCAACCCTTGCACCTGACAGGGAAGGCTCGGCCCCCCAGGACAGGCTGAAGACGAGGACTGAGGAGGGTCTCCAGAGCCTGGGCTCCAGTGCTAGGGTTCAGTATGGGGAAGGGAGGGATGAGATACATGGGCTGCCAGAGGAACCTGCCAGAATGGCTATGTCCCTAGAGCTGGGAGCCTGCCTTGCTGAATCTGAGGACAAAGAGAGGAGCATGAGCCCTTGTGTCCTGTTTCCCCTCCCCCCACACCAGGGCAACTGGGTTTTACTGCTTAGAATGTAAACTTGGTACCCAGAGCCACTACCTCCCCATCTCTGCCCCACTCCCCCAGTCTGCCTGAGTCAGGGCTCCTAAAACCCTGTTCCCTGGCTCCCTCTGTCAGCCAGCAGGGAGAGGGACATCCCTGTTGGGGACTGTGGTCCTTGGAGCTGTGCTGGAGAAGGGCAGGGGGGAGGGGGCCGGGCAGAGTCCAGAGGCCATTCTGGGGGCGGGTGAGCTGGGAGGGAAAGGGGGGCAGGCCTCTTGGGGTTTATGATGACACCTGAATGGAATAAAAAGGAAAGAACTTAGGAAACGGAACTCACGTCTTACCATTTGTGCTGTTTGTTTACTTTTTATTTTGATTTTTTTGCATTTCCGCTTAGCTTGGATAATGAAACTACACTGGTCAGTTTCATTCCAGTTTCTATAAAAATCAGTTTTCCTTCCTGGTTTTCTTACACTTGTTGTGTATTGGTTCAGAGCCCTGCAGGGAGTGTTGGAAAGCAGGCACACTCCGTAATCCTCTTGTTTTTCTGGAATTCAGTGCCAAAAGAAATAGTGTCACTGATACTAAATATTGTTTTAAAAAAGAAAACTTAAGGGGACTTGAAAATGGGGGTCCAAATCAACGTGATTGTCTCCTGTCTGGGCAGACAGGGGCCTCCACACTTCCTCTTGTTGCTTTTTCCTCTTCTCTCCGTGTGTTTGTTGAACACGGTTGGTGCGTGACTCTTGGGGACTGGTTCAGGGGATGATGACAGAACAAGACTCTTTCCAGCCCTGTGCACATACCAGTGGCATGCCTCCCTCTCCCATCAGCTCATCCCCCATCTCTCTGCTTCCCCAGCCCACCCATTTTCAGGCGACTCCCCATCCCATCCCATCTGCCTGCTCATCCTCGCCACATCTCCACCTCCCCTCATGAACGAGACCCTGGCTCCCTCAGGTGTCTGAGACACACCCTCATTCTCCATCCTTCCTCCCCTGGGTGAGGGCAGCACACATGGCATTATCCCCAGGCTATCAAAAGGAGAAACTGAGGCCCAGGAAGCAGGTGGGGAAAGGGGACAGCAGAGCTCCTAATCTCTCTGTCAACCCAGATATAGCCCATGGGCTCTCCTCTATGCCCCTCTCTCACCCCTGCTCTTCTCCAGCCCCAGGTACAGCCCTTCCCAGAGTCAGAGCTGATGACTTCAGGAAGGGCTGGGAAGGCTGTTACCTGCTGCTCCTCCTGACCCATTCCCTATGCCCCTGAACCTCAGAGGGTCGATCCCTGTTTGAGTGGGACCTGCCAGTCACAAGCCAGCTACTCACACCAGTGCAGACTCCAGTCCTACTGATAGGTGGATAAGTCCTGGATTCTGCTACCTGGTCTTGCAGGCTGGTTAGAAAGAGAAGCTGTAGGTCCAAACCATGCCCAGAGCTTTTCCTAGGGAAGCCCCAGCCTCAATGGTACCACCTGGAGTTGTGCAACTCAGTATCCATGGCAAATCTGAGTATGCAGTCAGGGTTGTCCAGGCTGGGTGTGGAATTGGGGACGCAGGGATGTTTTTAGTTGTCATTGGTCTACAAAAGTCATGGGACAGCAGCCCTGCTTGTCAGCAATGGGAGCAAATTTCCCTTTTGTCCCCTCCTGCCCCTGCACAAACACACACACACACACACACACACACACACGTTCTCTGTCTTACACACACACATATACACAAACATTCATGCATATATATATGTATGTATATGTATATGTATTATAATGGTTTCCCTGACTCCAAGAACTGGGCTAATCTCAGACATTGAACATAATCAAACCTCTCTTTCTTATTCCTTTGTGGAGTCCAAGAGTCATTTTGGCAACTTCCTGGGTCTTTTTTCAGCTTCCCACCAAAGGTGCATTTGTTTCAAAACTCACTTCTCCCTCTCTAGTCTCCATCCCCCACATCAGTGTCCATAAGCTAAGGAAGAACAGCTGAGCCTGGCTGGAGGTTGTTGGGAAAACTTAGCCACCTCCATCTTTTGGGGCTGAGAGGATTAGGGACAAGGGCCAGGGATCAGAGAAGGAAGGCTTGATAAGGGACTTCCTCCTCCTGTTCAGCAGGATGAGCATGCATCCCTGTTACCTACCCACACCACTTTACTGATATACTTCCCAGCCCTCTACCACCCATCACTGGCCAGGTCACCTGTGCACACACACTCCCACCACTGCAATTCCAGCCTCCTTCCCCCCCTGAGATGTCATCAGAGCCAGAGAAAGTCCAGCTCTCTACCCACCAATCATTCCCATTCCCCACTCCTCTAGATTTGAGGCGGTGGGTTTCATGAGGATCTATCACAGCCAATAGCCCCCACCTACCTAAGCCCAAGGAGTTTACTGATGGTTGAATATACTAGAAGGCCAAGAGGTAGCAAATGCTTACCTCCTGAAGAAATATATGTTGATTAATGTTGAACTACTGCCTATTGTTGAGAGCACACTATGATGAGCTTGCCTAACTTCCTAAGGAAGAACTGGCCAAGGCAACATAGATCCATCTCTAGGAGGGAAATGTGGGAAAGGGGTCAGTCCAGCCCTGGTCCCCTCCAGCTTCTCCTTAAGTAACAGGCCTTGCTGGGGTTCAGAAGAGAGTACAGGGCTGGGCATGTCTCCCAGAAATCTGCAAGACAGGTTTGCTTATGGGGAGAGGTGGCAGCCAGAGAACAGAAGGAAGTGTACCTTGGGGGTAAGGACAAGGTCAGGGAGAAGGGAGTGGGTGGTGCCTTGGAGCTGCAGGGAAGGGAAGATGGAAGAATGAGATGCGGGGCAGAGCCAGGCCATAATGGAAGAGCAGGTCATGGGGAAAGGGCAGGCATGCCAAGGCTGGCTACCAGCAGGCCCCTGATGTAAAACAGGCTTCCAGGGGCCACCAGCAAGTCTGCTCCAACCTCCCCCTACACCTGGCATCAGGAAGGAAACTTTGGGGATGCTGGTAATCCACCTCCTTTCAGCTTCCCCTTTACTTACTAAGCTTTTCCCACACCTATTGCTCTAGGGCAACCTCCCCAAAACTGTGTTCTATAAAGGTTTCCTAAGAAATGCCTTCCATGGTCAAATAAGTTTGGGACATACCAGAAAGTTCAGCTATTTCCTCCTGTAAAACTTTTCATAACCCTTCCTATGCTAAGTAGACTGCAACTCTGTAAGAACCCTGGGAAAGGATTTCCTAAACTTATTTGGCCACAGAACCTTCTTTAAAAGAACAAATCAAACACTTCCTAGCTCACTTTTGTTAGGGACACACAGTCTGAGAACAGCCTGACAGAGCTCTGCTTTGAGCTTTCTGAGGGCTGTCATGGAGAAGAAAACCTTCCCAGGGCCCAGGAGTGACTCCCAAGCACTTGGGATTCCCTTAAGGCTGACTGCCTGGCACCAAGGGGCTACAGTTCTGGCTTCATGGGGCACCAGGCAGGTAAGAAGGAAAGCTCCAAACCAGTAGAACAATTAGTCAACAACCTCCCATCTTTCCCCACCCAACTTCCCAAATCATCTGCCTTCCTGCCCCACCCCACCTGCCCCCACCACCCATGGAGCCACATCTGTTAGAGATTTGTAAGGAGATTTCAGAGCCCTCCACCCAGCCCCGACTGCAGCCCCTTCAGCTACAAGTGTGACCCCAAGTGCCTGACTTGGTTTTTCTCATTCATCACTGTGCACTTTGATTTCTAACCTTAGCCTCGTGGATGATGCCAGTTTGTTCTGTGATTTTTCCCCTTTTCCTTCTCCAGATGTCCAAACGGATTCTTCGGACAGAGATGTTTGGAGAAACTGCCTTTGCGATTGTACATGCCAGATCCTAAGCAAAGTATGTTTGAAGATACAAACACAAGTCCCTGCTCCTTAGAAAGCTTCCGGGTGCAGTCCCCCCAATGTAGGGCGTAGGACCAGGGGTGTTGGTTGTTTTGATCTTTGGCTGTTTTGTTTTGTTTCTCTTTTCTTTTTTGTATTTTGGTTTGTTAGTTCTTTTGTTTTGTTTTGTTTTGCTTTGTTTTTCATTTTTGGCCTAATCCTTGGGTTTAAACCTCAGGGCTACAGGTAAGGGGCAGAGTGGCAAGGCCAGTACAAATGGTAACGGTGGCAAGGAACCCAGCTGGCGCTGGCAGGAGCCTGTGCCGGGGTGTTGCAATGCCTGTGTCTTGCTATCCTGGCTCTCTCTTTCTGGTTTTCTTTCTTTTGGTAGGTGTCCTGTGGGATACACCGGGGACAGGTGTCAGCAGTTCGCAATGGTCAACTTCTCCAGTATGTCTCTTTCTTCTATTTCTTCTCTTCCCTGGTGACTGGCAGTCTCCCCCTGTGGGAGGGATGGGGCCTTACTTATCAACACCTGGTTGGGGGTTGGGGGGAAGGAAGTGGAGGCATCCCAAGCTCCTCTCAGTCCTCAGTGCTCATCAGAAACCTGTGCAGAGGAGACCAGTACACCCCCTGTTCCCCAATATATTAGCACAGTAGTGCTGAATTCTCTCTACAGCAGTGGGGACACACTCAGGCCTCTCCCCCACTTCTGGGGTCAGGCAGCCTGCAAGAATAGGAAGAGGCATTTGCAGAACTCTCTCCTTCCTCTGAAAGCTGTTTGAGAGGGTCAGGCTGCTGATGGGCCTGGCAGTGAGCTTGTGCTGGTATGTGCTGATGTGTTTTTGAGAAAAGAAAAGGTCTCAGAAGCCTGTCTTTTGACTAGGCCAGAATGTGTTTGGTTTGGGCTTGGGGACCAGGGCAGATAGGAGTAGAAATTGAGGGAGAGCAGGACTCAAGGCAATGGTTTCCATGGATGCCAGAGACATTTGTGTGGCTAAAAGATGGAGTGGACTGGGGGTTTCTGCAGATGCTAAAAGATAGAGGGGATAAGAAATCAAGAGATAATTGGTGACTGTCCCCAGGATCTCTCTGGTGTTAATTCCCATCTAGGATTTAATTCATTTCCTCTCTTCAACTTTTGGTATCAGGAATCTGTAGTTCACACAGTTTGAAGGAAAAAGTGAGCCCTTTGGCCTAAGGATGCACCCTAAGAGTGTTAGAATCTAGGAGCAGTGCCCTTAAACACCAGTCACTGGCTGACCACAAACTTGGTTTGGGGCCTAGCGTTCTGTTGGCAAGGCCTAAACCATCCTATCCTGCAAAGCAAACTAGACCCCTGTCCCCACCCCACTCCTCTCCAGGGAGGACACCTGGATCCCCTGAGGAGTTAGGAGCCAGAGCATCCAGATGGTACCTCTAAGTTGGGAGGTAGAACTCTGGAAGATGCCAAAGGTAGGACCCAGGGGACCACTTAAGTAGCTCATAGAGAAAGGAGGTTTTGGAACTTGGGTCTCAGCATAGTGAAATGAACCTTCCCAATCCTCCTCAGACCACAGCGCAGAAGCCCAGAAATTTACTCCCTTCCCTAACCCAATAAGAGTGTAAGGGCTGCAGTCAGAGGGAGCTGGTAGGACCAAGTGGTCATCTATCTTCATAGTATGGGAGGCAGCGCCCTCTCCAGGACTATCCAAGGCACCATCTAGGAAGAAAGACAAATCCTGCTCACAGGCTTTGAGCAGGATCCTCTAGAACGTAGGTTCTGGAAGGATTTCAAAGTCGGATCCAGCCTGCATGGAGAACTCCAGGGCAGGAGGGGGCAGAGCAGGCAGGATGAAGTGTGGACCAGGTGAGAGAGGCAGTGAGGGTCATGTTCCTTTCCACTCTTTGGCTGACAGCCTCCCCAGCTTGGGGAGTTGTTCTGGACAGGCAGTCCTAGCCGGTCTTGAATCAGACCAGCAGAGCCCCCGGGACTCAGGCTCCTGTCCAAGTCCTCTCCGCCAGCTGGGCTGCCTCAACTTTAGCTCAGATCTGCTAGGAGGGTCAACAGGGTCTCTGGAGCCCAAAAAAAGAGCCTAGAAATGCAGCCCTGGGCCTTCCTACCTGTGTCATCAATGCCATTTCTGTTACCTTTCTGTAAAAGACTTGAACTCTCCTGGAGACCCCTTCGTGAGCTGCTCTAGCAGAGAACAACTGCAAAGGCAGCTTACCATGCTTGCTGAAGGGTCAATTGCCTGTTCCAAGAGACTGGGATAAAAATGCCAGCTTTGGGGCCTCATTTAACCTATGTGGGTTTGTAAAATGGGAATGGTGACATTTATGCCTGTAGGGTTGCTAAAAGGATAGAATGAAGTGACACGTATGAAGAGCTCATCAGAGAGCTGGCCACTGTCATTAGGGTGTGATTTAGTACCTCTTCCAGCTACCACTGACATGAGGAAGGGTGGGAGGAGCCTTCCAACATTCCTGAGCAAAGGGTCTGACCCTGGCAGCCTGCCCAAACCACTTCAGTGCGCCTTTTGCAGAGACCAAGGAAATAGTGCAGCCCAACAGCACTTTGAAGCTTCTTCTTCTTCCAGCCCTTGCCCTCCAAGAGTCAAAGTCTGTCCATCTGTATGAGTACACATCTGAATGAGTATATACACGTGTGCACATGCACAAACATACAAGCATATACCTACATCCCTGCACATAGGAGCAAACACAAGCACACACACACATGCAAACAGAGGATCATGTGCTTACATCTACACGCACATCACTGCCCCCATATCCAGGCATCTTATAACAGTGTGATGGGATATGTCTAGGATGAAGAGTTTGCATATTGCCCAGGAAACCTGAACCTACTGAGAGCCAGCATCCAGTTACCATGATTACTGGTCAATATGCAAATTTCTGGCCAATAGGACCTTCCTGTGGTTCAGTAGTGAGGCCGAATGGCAGGCAGTAAACATGAGACTTCTTCACTCAGACAAATGAAGCCGTAGGCCCCTCAGAATCTGCACCCATCCTTCCAGGGAGAAAACTGTCTACCTGGTGACTGGCCAAGCCCTCAGTGACCTCACCAGTCATGACAGCCACGAATGGTCTACCCTAAACAGAACTAGCCTTTAATTCAAAGAGCATGTCATCAGGAGCCCTGGAAGCTGCTGCAGCTATGATTTGGTTCTCAGAGGAGTAACACAAAAGAAAACTCTTAAAGGGCTTTGAGAGCCTTGCTTGCTTCTCCAGGTGGTCAGAGTCCTTAGGAATATCCAGATAAACCTGTCCAATGAGCAGGAATAGCCCCCAAGAGAACAGGGATTTGGCTTCCAGTCTCCCTCTGCCTCCTGATTTCCTGTGTGACCTTGGGAAAGTGTCCTGGTACCACTGGGCCCCAGCTGCTTCACATAATACAACCACCTTATCCAAAAGTGGGGCACAGACCAGCCCTTAGTAAGCAGGGCGCTGAGATCAAGTGGTCTGTTATTTCCTAGGGGGGCATGAATGGACATCCAAGCAATGTGAGAACTCTCCAGGTGCCTGAAGTATCCCTAGGCTCCTGAACTATTTAAGGAACTGCCATGAGACTCTTTGTCTAGTTTGTACATCTGCTTAGAATGGCAGGCCAGCCCTGGAGAGAGTGGACAGACTATACTTGGGGCAGTTTTCTCCTACCTCCAAACAGAGTCAAAAATTTGAGATCAACCTCCAGTGTTGGGTTAGCAGGAGTACACAGAGAGCTCCTGTTTGAAAGACTGGGATCTGGGGAGTCCAAGCCCCAGGATCTTCCTCAAGGGTCTTGGGATCAGACACATCTTAGTTGCGAGTCAGAGCCACCCTGATCTCTTGCCCTTTTCCAAATGTGGAACCCTCTGGAATCCCTTTCAGAATGGAGAGAGCTCCAGGGGTGGATAATACTCAGGACTTCTTGCTGGTTGCCCGTGCTCCCCTTCCTCTGCAGCAGATGAGAACACCACATGCTATTTCATGCCCTCCCTGGGTCTAGTGAGCTGTGGAAGCAAGCAAAGGAGCAAATTCAAACTGGCAGGAATAGGACCATTGCACTGAGCCTCCTGCTGGCCAGGCCTACTCACATCTGTTCTGACTGTGTGCTTTAGACAGATGGGAACAGACACTATGTCTTACCACAACCACATAGCAAATTGGGGACAAAGCTATGTCGCCACTGGTGTACTTGGGCCTGTATACCAGTGCTGGCTGCACCTTAGAATGGGAGATGAGCTTTTTTAAAATGCTGTTAAAGTTTCTGGGCTTCCACCAAAGCCTGATTCCATTCGTCTGAATGATTCTGAAGTGCTGCCAGGTTTGCACACCTCCCAGGATCCCATGGTCAGGCCTGATCCCCACTTAATAGCTAAGAAACTGAGATCTAGATAGGTCAGGAATCACTCAGGGTCACAGTTCAATGGCAGAGCTGACCCTTGGGTCAGAGCCCTTTTTATCTAACCTCTCAATGTCATAGATGTGTACCTTTCAGGGCCCTGAAATCACACATTCATACCATCATCTCAGTTCTAAGAATGTAATTTGCAGTTGCTCTTCTAAGTAGTGAGATCCAGCCAGCACCATGGCCCAGCCCCTGAGCCCAGGGTGGGAATTCAAGTAAAGAAATGACCTGCTGCCTGGAGCCTCATCCTCTCCCCAGTACTGTTCCCCCTGCCTTTGAGGTGTCATTCTCAGCCTCTTAGGTGATGGGCAGGCTGGCTAGGCCTGTGGGGCAGGGACATGGGGTCAGTCTGGGGACCTGACGCCCTCCTGCTGAACAGGAGAAAGGCACCCATGAGTGAGAAAGGAGCTGGGCAGGCTGTCTCCAGGAGGGCTTGAGAGTGCTGACAGATTGGGACTGGAGCTAGGAGGAGGGGATGGGACACTCCTTGGACCCTGTCCCACTTACCCTTTCCTCACAGGGAATATATGCCACCTGACTCTTGCGCCTGTGCCTCCCCACCAGGTACTAACCCCACTGCTCACTTCTAAAGAACCTGCCCTGCCTGCTGATTCTAACACTGCCTCTTTCTAGCCCTCTTGGGGCTCTTGGGGACTGGGTATCAGGGAAGGAGTGCAGGAGGTGGGGAGGGGACACTACTAACCTGCTTTCACCTCACAGGCTGTCTGCCCAGTGTCTGAAGAGTCCTGACCAACGTTCTCTCTCTCTCTCTCTCTCTCTCTCTCTCTCTCTCTCTCAATCCCCCTCCCTCCCCCCTTCCCTCTTCCTTTCCCTCTCCCATCTCTATCTGTCTCTCTCCTTCTGCCCCCACCCCCCTCACCATCCTCTCTTCTGCACTGCCAGAGCACCTTGGATTTGAATTAAAGGGTATGGAACCTCTATGTATCACTCTGAGCCATCCACATGGCCCCTCTCCACAGCCTCTGACATTCGGAGTGCTGAATGTTTGGTTTCCTTTCCAAAAATGGAAAGGGAATGATTCCAGAACTCTCCCCTGGCCCTGTCAAGATGTGCTAGCATAAACTATGTTCATTTGTGAGCAAAGAAAAGCTCATGCACAAGGTACACCAGAGTTCAGACTCTGCCCCCAGGACACAGTTAGTGCTCCCCGCTGTATGGGGAAACCTATTGCTAAGAGGCTTCAAAGAGGAGGAGCCCTCCTGGGCAGTGCACCCAGTGGCCTGGGAACCACAGAAACCCGTTTTGGGGAGCTGTGCAGAGAGGCAACCCTTTCCATCTGACTTTAATTCTCTTTCCTTCTCCCATGTCCATTTCCATCACTTTTCATTCTGCACCAGGCTGGTAGCTGATAACTTCCTGTTTACCTCTGTCCCTGCCTTGTGTCTGTCTGCCCTGCTTTGCCATCTGCTTGCGGCTGTCACTCCCTCCAAGGTCTGTCCCCACAATGGCAAGACGTGTGTGTGTGTGTGTGTGTGTGTGTGTGTGTGTGTGTGTGTGTGTGTGTGTAGGAAAGACAGCAAGGGTGTGGTTTGGGCTGGCCTCTGGTGCCTGCCCCTTGCCCCCAGGTCAGAATTTTATATGCTTCTCTCTCCCCTCCCCAACCCATGGCAAGTGCTCTTTGGCCCTAGGAAGACTCCTTGGGCTGGAAGGGACCTTAAGGGTCAGCGTTTCTAGCTACCTGGCTTTGCACCTGGAGGCTCTACCCTGGCCTTAAGTGCCAGGTATATTATTGCCAACCTGCCGGTGCTCAGGGGGTGGAGCCTTCTGTGGGCAGAACCTCAGATGGAGAGCAGGATCACAGGCATGGTTCCAAGTTTGCAAATATTGAAAGATCAGGTCTCCTGACAGGCTTGGGGAAGCCCTACCTCCTCCACTGCCTTGCCCCATCAGCTATTCTCAGTGGAAGATAGAGCTCCAAGTCTGTGTGTCAGAGTGTCTGTGTCTTTGGGCTGTGCCAGAGTGGGGAGGAGGAATGGAAGTTGTGTGGGGTCTGGGATTATGGGAACACAGGAGTAAATCTGCAGGTATGTGTGTGTGGATGTTGTTGAGTGTGGGGAATGTGCACATCTTGCTAGGTTTCTCCAGGCAAGATCTGAGGGCACAAAGGGGCAGCAAAATGTCTTTGTATCAAGCATTGAGCATTTGTAGTTGGAACTTCTAAGTGTGGAAGTGAATGTAGGTGTGTGCAGATGTGTGTCTATGTCTGAAAGGGGTGTGTGTGGAAGCACTCACTCAGTTACACAGCAAACATCTACCTCACACCAGAACCTAGCACACACTCAGCATCCCTGCCCTCCTGGCACTTGCATTCACCATGAGACAACAACAAAGAGAAAATATGGTTGACAAGCATTACATAGAAAATGAAGTTATGTGATAGTGCCTGGCAGCAGTGGGGTGCTACCATGATTGGGGAAGGGTTTGTTCCATGTGGGGACATCTGATAACCACCCCTGAAAAGAACTGAGGAGTAGTGCTGAAGCACAGTCAATACAGAGATGGTGTAGTTGGAGTGAGCTTGCCTTGTTCAATGAACAGAGACACTGCCAGTGACTCTGACCAGCACAGACATGGGGGAAGAACCACCCCTGTCATCCAAAAGGAAGGCTAGAACCAGGTAATCGAGGACCTTGGAGACCATGGCCTTGGGTTTTATTTGAATTGTAGTGGGAAGACATTGTGAGTTTCTAAGCAGGGATCTGCTCCGTCTGGTGCTGGTGGAGCCTGGAGCTGGCAGTTGGGACAGGGAGACTGACATCTCCAGGTAGGAGGGAGCATCATCCTAGACAATACTGGAAGCCATGGAGATGGTCATCATGGTCAGATCAAAGACCCACTTGGAAGGCAGGGCTGAGAGGATTTGTGGTAGATCAGGTTGTTCCCCTGATGGGGAGGTAGAAGAAAGGGAGTGGTGAAGAATAAGTTCATGGTTTGGGGGCTGAGCCATAAGAAAAGAGGTGCTACACTAATGAGATGGGGTGAATGGGGGAGCAGATGTGGGAAGAGCTGGGGACCCAGTAATTCTGTCTGGCCATTGCACTTGGAGGCCTGGATGTGGGCAATCAGAGCAGGAGATTGAAATAATGATGGTGTTTAAAGTCTGTCTGGATGAGCTCACTAAAGGAGAAAGGACTGGCAGAGGAAACAAAGATACCCGAGAGCCCTGGACCTTTCTACCTTCCATTCCAAGTAGAACACAAGAAAGCAGCCATGAGACAAAAAGATCAGCCCATGAAGTAGGAGAAAGCCAAGGAAAGAATCACCAGTCCAGGGCCCAGGACAGTGGGCCCCAGGAGGAGGGAGTCAGATGACCACAGGACTTGGCAATGTGGAGGTTGTTGGTGACCAAGACCAGAATGATCTCTGAGGAGTAGTGGAGAGGATTGAGAAATGAACAGGAAATGAGGCCTGGAGGCAGGGATGTGGTCCACAGAGTCCAGATGGGGATGTGGAGCCAAGGCTTGGTTGAGACCCAACCTGACTATAAATCAGCATACCAGGTGGGGGTGCCCATTACTAGCTGTGTGTGTGCAGTCTACATGCATGAGTGCATCTGTGTGAAGAGTGTGTCTAGGACTCTGAGGATGTGCAAGTGTCTGGAGGGTTTGCAGACCTAGAATTGCTGGCGCACATGTCTCTACACAGGACATGTTACAAGCCCAAGGAGTCAGGGACATTTCCCAGGGCTCCACCAAGCGAGAAGGTCCTGCCACCATGTATCACTAAGTGGAGAGGAGGGGCAAGGTGGAAGAGCAAGCCAGCAGGTGCAGGTGGGCAGGGTGGGCTCTCTGGACCATGGCCTTGGCAGTAGCCAGTGCTATCACCTTTTCCTTTTCTTTTCCCAGATGTCTCTGTTCTAGAGGGGCAGAGATGGCCCCACCAAGCATGAAGGCACACAAAAGAGTCAGGCCTTTTTGTGGGTTTGGAGGCCCAGCCTCAAAGCTTGTCAGCAAGGGTAGGAGCTGTTCCTTTCACACAAGGACAGCCCGAAATACCAGAGAACTGTGATGCCACTGGTGGGCTTCTCCCCAGCACAGACTGGAGGGTGCAGTGGGCCAGCTCACAACCCTAACTGGCCCACAGGGATGGACAAAGACCTATCTCCCCTCCCTAGACCCAGTCTGCTCTGTCCCTACTCCTGGCCCTGACATCCCTGCCAAGTCTGCATCTGATGTCCTGTCACCAACTCTTCTCAGGGAAGTTGAGGTGGTTGAGCCAGGGTGTACATGTTCACTCCCGTGAAGAACATCTCTCTTTGCCAGGCCACTATGGAATATGGAGGGGTGTTGGCCAGGGGGCTTGCTTTACCCTTCTCTGGTCTGTGGCCTTGAGAGCTTCACCTCCACTCCATCCCCTCATGTCTGTCCCCTGCATTTTCTACTTGTGAGCTCTGAGCAGGCATGGGGTTTGGGAAGGGGTGGCCAGGTCCATAGGTGGGTGGGATTGGTGGGAAGTGAAGGTAGTTGAGAAGCAGGCAAAAGGGAAAGAATGGAAGGGGCTGGCAGGACTTGAGCTGAGGCTTGAGGACAGGGGGTGTCTGCACCAGCATCCCATAGGCTCTCCTCCTGCCCCACCTCTCACATACAATCTGCCCCTACAGAAGCAGAGGAGCTGTACCAAAAGAGGGTCCTGACCATCACTGGCATCTGCGTGGCTCTGCTGGTTGTGGGCATCGTCTGTGTGGTTGCTTACTGCAAGACCAAGTGAGTGTAAGCCCTCAGGCTGGGGACAAACCAAGCCAGGGGGTGGCCTCCAAGGTGTTTTTGTGAGAACAGGCTCTCCTTCTGTATCCCACTGTGCCTCAGACCCCACAGCCTCCTCCCCGCAAGGTCCCCTTCAGGGGCCTCTGCAGTTTGGGCACCAAGGTACTGGATTCAGAAACAGAGTTAGGGAGCAGGGTTGCCCCAGAGAACTGAACTAAGTCCTAATGGGAATGAGTCTAGGGTGAGCCTCAAAGGACATTATGAGAGCCTGAGAGAGCACCTAGCAAACCCACAGGCTCCTAGAGCCTGTGCCTTGTCCAGGATAAAGCACTAGGGCAATGCTGGGGGAGGAAGAGGGAAGCACAGAGAAGATAGCTACACTCCCAGGAAAGAGGCACCTTAAAGGCACTGCCCAACCCCACCCTCGGAGCAGTCGAAGTAACAGCATAGAGAAGGGGATGGGCCATCTCAGACACAGGACAGGTAGGGCAGAACCCTGAGGAACTGGGCAGGTCAGGTAGAAGAGCACAAGCTGAAAGGCAGACCCGGCAGCTGCAGCTTGCAGTGGGGCAGCTCAGACTAGTTGGCACAAAGGACTGGAGTAAGGGAAGAGACTAAAGAGATAGCTAGAACCCAGGTGCCACCACAGGGCCGTGACACCAAGCTAGGGGTCTGGGTTTATCCTACAAACAATAGAGAGCCAATGAAAATTGTAGAGTGGTATAGTGCAGAAAAATATTCATATCTGAAGCCCAAGGGTCTGGGCATAGGCATTATTTCAGGGACTGAGCCTCTGGGTCTGGACTCCCACTGGATCCCCCATCAATGGGATCTCAAGCCCTGGTGGCCCCATCTTGGATGAATCCAGGAACAAAATGTCTGGCAGGGACTAAGGAGGGCTTGGGGCTCACGGAGCCCAGAGGAGGAGACTAGGCCCAAGAAAATTGAATCCGCCAACTGGGGAGGAAGCAAGTCACCTGTTCTGACCCTCGCCACATTTACTCATTTCCTCACCAAACATTCATTTGGTGCTGGACACCAGGCACATGGTCAGCACTCCAATCAAGCTGTGCAGTGTCACAGACCAAGTTTAAGAGGCACTTACCTTCAGCTGGAGGGCAGCAAGGGTTTTCCTAAGGAAGCAGCATTTACAGGGGCCTGGGAGGGGAGAAGGAGTAAGCAAATGAAGAGGCAGAGAAAACATTCAATGAACTAATATGTGCTAGGCCCAGAGGTTAGAGGCATGGGGCCCAATAGAAGATCAGAAACGAGCTGTCCAAGGATACAGTGGAGGAAGGGTATCAAGAGATGGGGCAGACCGGGGAGTGACATGATTAGACACTAGAATCATTTATTGTAAAACAATAAATGCTATTGAGCATTTAGTATGTGCCAGTAGAGT
This sequence comes from Castor canadensis, assembly GCF_047511655.1. Taxonomy (NCBI): domain Eukaryota; kingdom Metazoa; phylum Chordata; class Mammalia; order Rodentia; family Castoridae; genus Castor; species Castor canadensis. The sequence goes on from NC_133391.1 coordinate 79,395,427, forward strand.
GCACGACCCCACAGGCCATGGCTCCCTAACCAGAGCACCCCCATTTTATTTTCTTCATAAAACTTTACTGAAAGTTTCTAATTCATTTACATGTTTACGTATTTATCAATCTGCCTCCCCTGCTGGCCTGCAAACCCCATGAGCCTCAAAGCAGCACCTGGCGCATAGTAAAAACTCCATAAACACCAAATGAATGAATGAATGAGGGGAGGAGGGTGCCAGCACTACGTGAGTCACTCATATGCTTTTAATGGTCAACAGTCTTTGAGATGGTAAGAGATCTCCCATTTTATAGATGGGGAAAGTGAAACATGCAGCACTTCTGGAACTTGCCAGGGTCACACAGCTAGCAAACCGTGGGTTCCTGCCCAAGTGCCCTGGAGGGACAGCTGGGAAGTTCATGCAGTGGAAGGGGATGTATCAGGCTCACCCACCCTTCCCCTGTGCAGGAAACAGCGGAAACAGATGCACAACCACCTCCGGCAGAACATGTGCCCAGCCCACCAGAACCGGAGCTTAGCCAATGGGCCCAGCCACCCCCGGCTGGACCCTGAAGAAATCCAGATGGCAGATGTGAGTGGCGTTCCCAGGCTCCACTCTGAGCTCTTGATAGACAAGCAGCCTCCTCCAGCTTTTCTGGCTTCTTCTTTGTCCCCTGCAAAGATGGGCCAAGGCAGCAGCCAGCCCATCCTATAATCAACCCTGCCTTCCAGGCACTGCCTCATCAGGATACCTGGCCTCTCTCTACCCACTTCCACAGGAAGAGTGGGAGCTAATTTGCTGGGCCTATCACTGACCCAGTGTCCCCCTGCCAGCCTAGAGCTCAATGCTCATCTCTTGTCTGTCCCTATCTGGTCCCCATTACTAACTCCCTCCACCTCTCTGTCTGTCCCAGTACATCTCCAAGAATGTGCCAGCCACAGACCATGTCATCCGGAGGGAAACTGAGACCACCTTCTCTGGAAGCCACTCCTGTTCTCCTTCTCACCACTGTTCCACAGCCACACCCACCTCCAGCCACAGGTAGGCAGCACCAAGGCCCACAGAACCTTGTAGATTACTGTACTTTATCTCATTCAAGCAACCAGAGCTATATGACACCTCTCCTGAGTTTGCCACAATTCATATTCCACCTTGGCCTTCTCTCCAGAACTGTCACAGCTAGCCACATAAACAGAGGCTCATTCAGCTTGACAGAGAACATGGCTGGCCCCTCCTTCCCTGGGGAGCACCATGACATAGTCAGGGTTCCCACAAATTGGCCCCTGGGGCTGAGCTGAGGTAGCTAAGGATGACAGAGGTAGAAGAATCAATCCCAGATGGGGGCTCTGGGGCAAACCTAGGGGGAGGGTGGTTGCCAAGAGGAAAGGAAGGGGCCTCTTCCTATCACAGCTCACCCATCCATTGGACACCAGGCCTCCTCCCAATATTGGGGTTAGACATTTGTGATACTCCACATCAGCCCAGAGTGGAGAAGGCAATGGGCTAAGGGAACTGCAGATGGGATGAAGAACCAGGGAAGGTGTGGCCATGGGACCACACTTTGTTACTTCCTTTCCCCTCACCTCACCTCTACCTGGTTTTCCCAGACATGAGAGCCACACATGGAGCCTGGAACGTTCTGAGAGCCTGACCTCCGACTCCCAGTCGGGCATCATGCTGTCATCAGTGGGCACCAGCAAGTGCAACAGCCCAGCATGTGTGGAGGCCCGGGCCCGGCGGGCAGCAGCCTACAGCCTGGAGGAGCAGCGCAGGGCCACCGCACCACCCTACCATGACTCCATAGACTCCCTGCGTGACTCCCCACATAGCGAGAGGTCAGTTCCTGCCCCTTGACCTGGGCCCCTTCTTGGCCAAAGGGCTGACACCACTGGCCCATGACTGGTTCTTAGAGTACCTCAGAGTTACTGCTTAGAGCCTTATCTCCATTTTCCAGGTGGACAAACAAGGACCTAGAAAGGGATTGGGATTTTGAGGTTATAGCTGTCCTGGTGGACCACCTAACTTAACTATCTTACTTGGACACTTCTCAGAATAGAAGGAGATATTTAAAATTTCACTGAAACATCAGGAACAAACAGTGCTGCTCCAGACAAGCAAGATACCAGAATGCCCTAGACCTGTAACACCTAGAGGCCCCACATCCCAGCAGGAACAGAGACCCAAGGAGGGTAGTTAGGGAGATCATCCTTGAGGACACTGATCTGAATGACTTCAGGCCCTGGCAACACCAGCATTAAGGTCAAGGCATTGGTGGGGTTCTGAGCAATGGATGCAGTAAGAACCAGGAAACCCCTTGTTCCCTGACTCCAAGCCAGGATTCACAGCGGCAGGTGCCCCACCTTGCTCAGCCCTCTAGTGGTCCCTTGGCAAGAAGGCCTGTGGGAAGAGAAAGGAGCAGACATCCTCCTTCTCCACTCAGGCCTGGGCAGGTCTGCCCAGAGAGCTCCTGAGGAGTTCCCAGTCTGGGGATAAACCAGACTCTCAAAGGAGCCTATGGAATGTGCTAAACACAGGACACCACCCCAGGGCAGAGAAACCCATTGTAACTGTCAGCTCTGGAGGCAGCCAGCTCTTCTAAGACCAACCTTTTCAAGTCCACTCTGCCACCTACGTGATCTGAAGCAGGTTGCTCACCTCAAATCTTGTCCCTTCAGTGTAGAACTGGAGAGAATATCCAGTATGCATGATTTTGTTGAAGGCCACCTGAGAAAATGTACGGAGACCTCTGGGTCTAGGCACTAGGGCCCCTTAGGGGTGGTAGGAAGGTAAGAGGCAGAGAGATGGGAAGGAAAGCCTCACAGACACACAGAACCACAGGAGCTGTTCCAACAGAGGTACTTAAGAGCATGACTGGTGAGTGAGGTGCTGGGAGCAGGGAGGTACCTGAGGGGAGCAGGGAGGTACCTGAGGGGAGCAGTGGCACTGGGACCACCCAGATGGACAAGAGCCCAGTGGCTCAGGAGGTAGCACCTGGATGGGTAAGCAGGAGGGCCTTCTGCAACTTTACAAGATGCTCTGAGAACTACACAGAGTGAAGGAGGTGGTACATGATCTGATGAAGAGGTGACCCAAAATGGGGTTGGAGGATATGCTCTAGGAGAGCGGAATGAGTAGTGCTTGGTTGTTAATTAGATCCACATGTGGGAGAGGGAGGGGAGATGTCAACTGAGTCAGAAAGAACAGTAGCAGGGACTAGGGCTGATTCCAGAGAACAGTCAGGTGCCTGGTCTGGCTGCACAGTTTGAGAGAGAGGCATGGTGGGTGGTCCCTGTCCTAAGGTGTACAATGGTGGGGAAGAAGGCTGATGGGTTTACAAGGGAGATGTGGAGAAAAAAGGGATAGGTACCCAGGATTGAAACTGGGAGATATTAGCAAGAGCAAGATTTTCATAGAGCTGAGGATCAGCAGCCCCTTCAAGCAGAGCTACCTGGTGGCCTCTTTGTATCTGTCAGCCTGAACTGAGGATCCTGCAAGGAGTGTAAGTAATTTCCCTGAGGCAGCTTTTGGCTTCAATATAAAAAGAAATGTTTCCCTCACTAAACCATCAGGCCGTGGATGGACTATCCCTTGCATGGGCAGTGAGTACAGGTGACAGGAGTATCTAAATGGCGGCTAGTGACTTCCGGAATTGGGCAGTATGCCTACTGGCTCTGCCTGACTTGGGTTCAAACCCCAGTTCTGGCGCTGCCTGGCCATGTGAGCCTTGAGTATGGTACTTAAATGTCCTGACTCTTGGTTTCCTGAGTGTAGTATGGCCGTCATGGAGGGTCTTACAAAATTACGGTATGAGATGAGATAGTACTTGTACAACGCCCCAGCCTGTGCCCACCCGCTACAGTGACCACCCCACAACAAATGACCATTTGTGATTTACCGTGGGTCAGACTCTGGACTAAGCCATCCGCCTGACAGATTTCTGGATTCGTCCCAACACGATGCTAACTGATAAGAAAACAGGCTGGAAGAGGTTAAGGAAATTACATGACGCCACCATTCTTGTGGGCAGGATCCCTTGGCAAGAAGCTACTCCGGATCGAACGAAGTCCAACCCTTCCCCCCTCGACCCCCTGACCCACGCTTCTGCCTCTCCCCGCAGGTATGTGTCGGCCTTGACCACGCCCGCGCGCCTCTCTCCCGTGGACTTCCATTACTCGCTGGCCACGCAGGTGCCGACTTTCGAGATCACGTCCCCCAACTCGGCTCACGCCGTGTCGCTGCCGCCCGCCGCGCCCATCAGCTACCGCCTCGCGGAGCAGCAGCCACTTCTGCGGCACCCGGCGCCCCCCGGCCCCGGCCCGGGGCCTGGACCCGGCGCGGACATGCAACGCAGCTACGACAGCTACTACTACCCCGTGGTGGGGCCAGGGCCGCGGCGCGGGGCCTGCGCGCTCGGAGGCAGCCTGGGCAGCCTGCCCGCCAGTCCCTTCCGCATCCCGGAGGACGACGAGTATGAGACCACGCAGGAGTGCGCGCCCCCGCCGCCGCCACGGCCGCGCGCGCGCGGCGCGTCCCGCAGGACGTCGGCGGGGCCCCGGCGCTGGCGCCGCTCGCGCCTCAACGGGCTGGCGGCGCAGCGCGCACGCGCGGCGCGGGACTCGCTGTCGCTGAGCAGCGGCTCGGGCTGCGGCTCGGCGTCTGCCTCGGACGACGACGCGGACGGGGCGCTGGCAGCCGAGAGCACGCCTTTTCTCGGCCTGCGCGCGGCGCACGACGCGCTGCGTTCGGACTCGCCGCCGCTGTGCCCGGCGGCCGACAGCAGGACTTACTACTCCCTGGACAGCCACAGCACGCGGGCCAGCAGCAGACACAGCCGCGGGCCCTCCCCGCGGGCCAAGCAGGACTCCGCGCCCCTCTAGGGCGCCCTCCGCCTTGCCCGCCCCACTGTCTTTAAGGAGAACAGAGACCACCGGCTGGAGAAAGGAGGGAAAAAAAGAAATAAAAATATTTTTATTTTCTATAAAAGGAAAAAGTATAACAAAATGTTTTATTTTCATTTTAGCAAAAATTGTCTTATAATACTAGCTAACGGCAAAGACGTTTTTATAGGGAAACTATTTATATGTAACATCCTGATTTACAGCTTCGGAAAAAAAAAAGAAACAACAAAAAAAAGAGAGATGGGCCAATTTTTTGACTCTTTAATAGAAACCTATATTGTGGTGCCTTTTGCTGTACGCTAATCTGGGGCTCCTGGAGAGACGTCTGGGTTACAGGGAGCGAGCGGGAACCTGTAGGATCCCGAGCTAGTAGGGGTGAGCAAACGCAGGGAATGGAAAGGAGAGGCTGCGGGGCTCTGGTGGGGCCGAGAGGAGCGGAGAGGGGGAATGAAGACAGAAGTAACTTTGCCCCCCAGACCACCAGATCTGGAGTCCTAGAACTCCGGGGAGGAAAAGCTAGGGATCCTAGACTTAGAGCCAGATTTGGGGTTAGGTAACTTCCAGGGGGAGACAACAGCCCTGCTACAGCAACCAGAATGGGGAGGGGCCCTCCCCGCTCCTCACAGCTGCTATGGAGGGGCACAGAGAAAGAGGTCTCCCCACCAGCCCCGGCCCAGGGAGGGGGCAGCTCTACCAGGGGCCCAATGTTCACAGCTCCTCCTCCCCTGCGGCCTCCAGGACGCCCTCTGTCCTCTGCAGCACCTTCGTTTACAGGTCGTCTTTTCTATTTTATGCCTGCATGTCCTTTGCATTTCAGATTTAGATTGGATGCATGGTCACGCTGGGACCGAGAAGAGCCACTCGACAGTGTATTCGATCCCCTTTTTAGCAATAAAGTAACACCATTTCTTCTCACAGCCCACCCCCCAGTCCACCTATGACCACTCCCTCACTAGTCCTGCCCTCTCCAATCCCCAAAACTGGATCCAATGCTAATTTGTCAAAAAGGCAATTGTTTAAAAAAAAAAAAAAAAGAAAAAACCCAAACAGAAACGAATGGGAACCTTGCCCTGAAATGTCTGAACACCTGACTGTTGACACTTGAACATTTTTATATTACGAATAAAATCAGAAATAATTCCTGTTTGACTGTGTGTGCCTAGCCCCAGGTGAGGTGGATGGGTGTTGGGGTGGAGACTGGAGAGAGCCAGGGTGGTCCCTAAAAGAAATTGACCCTCTCTCCAGTCTCTCTGGACCCCAGCTCCCAGGTAGCTCCCTCCTCCCTCTAACAAAAACATTTACAAAGTGTCCCCCCTTGCTGCAAGGGAACCTGGCCAACGGACTGACGCAAATTGCTCTGCTTCAAACTCAGCCTCAGAACTCTGGCCCAGTTCCTGCCCTGGAGTTACAGGGCTGGACTGAGGCAACAGTTTCCGGCCCAGGTGGGTGAGGAGGGAAGAGCTGTGGTGTTGGCACTGGGGCAGCTGATGACCCTTGGGGCCTTGAGCACGTCACAGGCAAAGTCTGGACATGCAAGGCAGCATAATGGATACCCTCGCTGCCAGGAGGACGGTAGCAGCTGCTGCTCCTGAGTCCACAGGGCATTGCTCTTTCCTCAACTTTATACCCCCTCAGAGCCAGAGCCTGTCTACACTCGCAGGCTGATAAAGGTCCAGGATTTCAGGTACTGAAAAGGCACAAAGTTAAGAAGTCTTTCCTCTCGTTGACTAACTTATTAAACTAGTCCCCCCGCACCAGGAACCAGTAGATTCCAGCCAGAATACTGTCTTCTCTCCTAAGAATTGAGGCAAGCATGTGCACCTGTGTGTATGAGCGCGCATGAGTGTTAATACCCCCAGAATGGGCATAGTCAGAGACCTACAGCTATAAGGGACAGAGAGGAATAGGATTGAGGGGGCCTGGGTTCGAATGCCAGCTCTGCCCCTCGCTACCTGTGTGACTTCTCCAGGCTGAAGTCTCCATGTGCAATAAGGTTGCGAATGCCTACCTGAGAGGATGGCTGAGATTACAGACATGGCTTGCCTACCTTGGTGGCTACCTTGATGGTGCTGTTCACAGTATCCTGAACCTTGCACATTGGAATCACACAGCGTGGCAAGAACTGGATGAGAGGGAGGTGATGGAGAAAAGTATAGGAAGGACTAAAGTCATTGTATTCATTATGGGGTGCTTGGGGAAGCACCCATTACAAAGAAACAAAGGAAAATTAATAAACTGAATGCTGCACAAGCTGTCCTGGGCCCCATCAGATGAGCTCATCTGGACCTCTCTACACTCTTTGAATTTGAAGTTGGCTTTAAATTTGCCTGAGGGCAAGTAATCCTTCTATGTGAACTCTGACTTCTAGGAGATCCCAAATTACCTACGTATGACTTCTTCATGAACTTATTGACCTTATCATGACCCAGCTAAGTGTCCTCATTTGACCCTTCAAAGAGTTCTGGGTTGTCATCTTCTAAATTTCAGTCAGAAACCAACTGTATGACTTGAACTCACCCATCTCTATATGGCTCCCCAATTAACTGAGTGACTTCTTGGTGAACTCATTGACCGGTGCACGACCTCATTTGGTACCTTCATTATCTGTTCGGGATTCCAAGCTACCTGCCAAGAGTCTAAGGCCAGAACCTAAAATAATTCCTTGGCTTTTTTCTCATCATCTCATCCAACCATGCAATACACAGGTGTGGCTGAGACCTGGGAGCACATTTTACCAGAGAGGTCCCTTCCCTACTTTGCCTCTCAAATTTCTTACTTAGGGAATCTTCAGTGTGGCCTTTCAGGAAGCATCACACTCCTGGTAACCAGTTTTGCTTCTACCACCCTGTCACCTGAAACACAGGACATTCAAGCGGTTTCCTGGGTCAGTTTTCTTCCTGACTCCCCAAATTTCTTCCATCTTCCAAGTCACTTTTGACTTTTCTCCCGGTCCTTCCCAGGGTCCTAAATGGCAATGGTAACTGTCTGCCCCGCTCTCCCCCACTGCACTGCAAGCTCCATGAGCACAGGGAACTGGCTTAACTTTGCTCACCACACTGTCCCCAGCACCCAGCACAGTTTATAGCACACAGTTGACTTCACTAAATAAGAGGTGAAGGAGACACAAAAGACTGTCAGCAAGGGTCAGCCCTCAGGAGTCCCTGAGCAATATCCCTTCCCCAACACCCAAGGTGAGGTGAGGGGGGGACTTCCTTGGACCACCAGATGGTGTAAACCACCTGGCCCTGGATTTGGCTAGAAATGAGCACATTAGTGGCAGAGGTTGGGGAGAGGGGAGTAGGAGGGCTGGAAGCATGATGGTCCTTTAGAATGAGGGAGGAAATATTAGAACTTTGATTTACATTTATTTTCATCTCATCTTTTTTAAATTTCTATTTTTGTGTATGTTTTGTAATGTACATAATATTTTAGTACAGTAGTACATGTATATAATTTACAAATAAATAATTATACAATTGAGAAAGAAAACTAAATAAAAATGTCTTTACTGATGGGAGGCACAACTAGTGCTCGGGGAAGCACATCTGTCTGAGGCTGACGGAGCCCACTCCTCTGCTGTCATCACCACCTCATGAAGTGGAGGATGGGGCGCTGATCCAAAAATCACAGGACCTTTGAGGCAGCACGGAGAAAGTACAGAGAGCATTCTTAGGCTCTTACACTGCCTTTTTAATTTCATTTAAATGAACATTTACTTCCCCTGAGCAAAACAAAGGGGCTGGATGGTTTGGTTACAAAATACACTTCAGCTGATCCAACTTAAATAATCTGGATTTAAATCATTACATTTCTCCACATCCTCACACATCCCTGCATCAAATTTGAGTGGGCTTGTAAATGTTAGGTGCTTAGTGGCAAGGCTGGCTTACTTTATTAACTAAATACATTACCACAGAGGTCAAATTGCTCCACAGAGGTCAAATTACTGGCCAAACTACAGTAATCTATTTAAACAATAGGAAGGATTGGCCCATCAGAGCTGTTGACAACCCCACCCACTTGTTGGTCTGAGGAATACCAATCTGTGATGGGCATGTAACAAATGTCTCTGTTCTTCCCAGATATGTTCTTAGCTGAGCTTTTCTGATAAGAAATATCAACAATCAGCAATTTGTCATTCCACCTTTCCTCAAGACCAAGAATTAATGGCTTCCATGGACTTCCTCTACCACGGCTTTGGGTTTGTTGACAGGTGGCTCTCTGCAAGGTGAAGTGTCTTTATTCCTGTGCCAGTAGGTCTGTAAAGAGGCCACCCCTGGCACTCAGAGACCTGGCAGCACCTACATGAAGCCCCAAGTACAAACAGAGCTGTAGTCACATCCCATTCACCCCCCAGGACATTCTTGGGACAGCAGGGGTGGCACACACATTTAGTCCAAAGGCATCAACTGGAAGAGCAGTTGTGAGTTTCCATTTGGCCTGAAAAGGAAAAAGGAAGGGGAAGAAGAGTTCAACACTATCTCCATCTTCCCTCCCAGAGTGTCAAGTCACAAGAGCCCCATGGCAGACCTCCTTACTAACAGACGGAGCTCCAAAATAGGCTTTCCCTTCATCTGATTTCATCCTCTAACTGCTAACAGTTCCAAAACCACCTTTACAGCAGTTTCATATATATATATATATATATATATATATATATATATATATATATATATATGTTATATATATATACATATACATTTATGTCTGTATAAAAAAGAGGCCATGGAGGCCTCCATGGGACGGAAGGAGAGGTGGATGCACATGAGTGGAGTCAGCTTGGCACTGAGTGGAGGCAGGCCTGGCCCCAGATTATTGCGATAGGAGGCAGGAGAACTGGGCCTGTCGCAGAGGTTGCTGGGAGGAAGGAGGAAAGGACGGTGCTGGTGGTCCACAGACCTGCTGCTGGTCAGTTCAGAAGAAGGAAGAGAAAGGGAGGGGATTCAAGCTGAAACATGGAGTCCAGACCTGCCCTCACAAACACTGGGGTGATGAAACAGCTTGATGAGGAGAAATGGACCTGGGAAAGCAATGACTCCCACCTTCTCCAGTGTAGAGGTGCTAGAGCACACACCCTGGCCTACAAAGTGAGAGGGTCAAGACCAGAGATGGCTCGGACTGTAAGAAGACCAACACCATGTATGACACATCTCCATCTCCTTGGCCCATAGTACCCTCCACAGCCCTCTGGTCGCCATCAGCTGCCTGGAGCTTATTACAAGCAGCACCTGGCTGGAATTGTGCTCACTGACCCCTCAATGATCATTTGCCTGCCTCCAGGGCCTATACGTCCAAACCAGCTAAGTGTCAGGCCCAGTGGCATCCTTTGTGGCTTTGCTGCCAGTCACAGGCCCATGACCCTGGCTGAGTGCGGGGCTGGAGTGTGTCTTCCGGAGAGAAGGGTCATCCCCTTCCAGAGTGGCCAGCCGAGCCTCAATCCGCTCCAGATCATCTGATCCCACTTTGATTTTCACAGCCAGGAGGTGGATATAGGTCTCATAACGGCTTTTCTGGGGAAAGGACAGAGAAAAGTCAAAAACAAGGTCAAAAAATACACAACAAAGTGGGAAAAAGTATTTGTGTCTTATATAAGAAGAGACTGATTTCCTTAGTATGCAGAGAGCACTCACAAATCAATAAAAAGGAAAAAAACTATACAATAAAAATAGACAAGGGACAGCCATATAAATTTCACTAGTAATTCAAAATATCCAGATAATTGTCAATGGTTTCTTGGATATTACACCGAAGGCACAAGCAACAAAAGTCATTGATATTTGAAACTTCTGTACATCAAAGGATAGAGTACTATTATTTAATGGCTACAGAGTTTCAGTTTTGGAAATAAAGTCTGAAGGTTGGTTGTACAGCAATGTGAGTAGATTTACTGCTCAACTATACATTTCAAATTAAGATGATTTTTTTTATCATTTTTACACTTACTCACATGCGTATGCATTGTTTGGACCAACTCCCCTCAATCCCCAAGATGATAAATTTTGTTATATTCTTTACCACTACATTAAAAATGTTAAATCTAATTAAAATAGTAATGAGACACCAATTGTTAAAACTATCAAATTAGTGAAGTTTAAAACATTTGACAATGTTGGTGAGGGCACAGAGAAATAGGTACATTTATAAAATATTAAAGGGATTAAAATTGGTGTTAGAAGGGAGATTTAGCCATTTCTGAGTCTTGAACTTGAGGCCCTAACCACAGTCATGAGAGGCTGGTGTCCTGGAAGGATCAGGGACTGTCAGGGAACCCATTCTCTCTCAGGTCTATCGACCAGGATTCACCTCGTCCCCACCCCTCCATCAAGCCAGGTGAGACTGGAAAAGACCAGAGCACTGAAGCGGTAGTCAATCATTGAATTAGGATTCTGGATCCTGCTGTATTACTTCAGGCAAGTTCTCTGACCTCTTGGAGCCTCAATTTCCCCATATGCAAAACGGGGATAGCAACAGAACCCTTTCACAGACTTAATATGAGGATGAACTCAGTCAATGCAATAGAAGTGAAGAAAACTAGGTCTAGCACTTAGAAAGAGGGCAATCCACTATAGCTTTTCCCATTGTTATTTTCACATTGCAGAGTAGATTTGAGAAGAATTCCAAAAGTAATTCTCCTCTACACCTCCATAGAAAGTCAATGTGGAAATCTAGAGACAGTTTAGTGATGCCTGCCCCTCCTGCTCTGGAGACTTCCTGGCTCAGTCTCGGCCTTTCTGTCTGTCTGCCCATCCTCATCTGCAGGGCAGTCCAAAATGGACAAGTGCTTCCTGCCTTTCTTCCCTAACCTGACCTTCCCAGCCTTCACCCAATAAAAGTGACACTTGGTCAGCCCCCTCTGCAGAGTGTTGTGTAGAATCAGGGTAGTGAGTGGGCAAGAGAGATGAGACAGAAAGATGGCAGCATAGAAGGGCAGATTAAGTTATTCTGCTTGATAAATATATGTGTAAGAGAAAAATCAGGCCAGGGGCAGAAGAAGTCAGGTGGACATGGCTTGAGAGTTTTGTGAGCTGGTTGTAAAAGCTTCTAGAGAAGCTGGGCCTAGGGCTGGTAGAGTGGCTCAATTGGTTCCTGCCTAGCAAGCGTGAGGATCTGAGTTCAAACCCCAGTGCCACCAAAAAGAGAGAGAGAGAGAGAGAGAGAAGCTGGGCCTGTCTTGGAGGTGGGGGTGGGGAAGGAATCCAGGTGAGGGTGAGATTGATTAGTTAGCATTTGGTAGCCAGACTGGCCAAGAGGAGGCCATAGCTCATGATTAGATTACACCTGTCTCAGGGGAGCTCCTAGTATGAGGAACTCCCAAACTAGGAGCCCCTGCTGTGGAAGGATGGTGGGTTGGGAGGGGAGGGTGGGAGATGGTCTCCTCCTGTGTCCCTACACCCACACTCGACCATTCTTCTGCCCAAGGCCCACCTCGAACGTGAGATAGTGTTCCTTCAGCCGGTACTCCTCTACCTCCTTAGACTTGAGGCCCCTCTCCACTGGATGACACCTGTGCTCAGCCAGCTCTGCAGCCACCTGCCTCAACTTATTCTCATGAGACCGAAGCTGCTCCTCCTGCAAAGACAAGTCCTGGACTGTGAGGCCTGACTCTTGGGATGTCACGGGGGTGGGTCTAACCCCATCCCACCAGGAGCTTCTTCACCAAAGGTAAATTGAGCCTGGCCAGTGTTCCCAAATCCATGGTGGTAGAACCAGGCTGTGGACCCCAAGTGGGTGATCCTCCCACCTTTCTCCTTTCTCCCTTTGCTCCCAGGGGCAAGGGACATGCACACTGATCCCTCTTAATGTCCACTAGATTCAGGAGGTAAGAGACTGTCATATGTATGCATATCTGCCCACACACACTCTGTGACACAGACACACACTCCCCAAACATACCCCCAGTTCATAGGAAGTCACATGTGCACACAAACACACCAGGCTGAGGGGCATCCTGGCTGCAGTTATCCCTGGCTCCATATGACACATTCATTCTCAGATACACATGGCAGTCACATATCCAAGATCACATCTACAGATAGACTGGCACACCATCATTGACAGACAAGGGTACATGCATCCAACCCACTGCAGTACAGTCAGGCCCCTTAGAGCAGTGTGCACATACATGTATCTGAGGACACACATATGGGGCAGGTAGGTATGTGTGATTACACTGTATGTGTGCACTTGTGCATATGTGTACCTATGTGGTGTGTACATGTACATGGTTTTTCTGTGTTTACTGTGTGTACACACATGGGGGCTCCAGGCAGACACAGAAGTCCCTGGAGCTCCATAGAAAGACAAGGTTCCAATAGGAAAGTGGTCAACAGCCAAAAAAGAAAGGAAGTTTGGAACTTCTGGGTCCTCTGCCTCTCAAGGCCACCATTTATCTTCTCCTCTCCAAAATTACCCTAAAAACCTTGAGTATTGATGAGATGGGATTTTTGTAGGTTTACAAATAAAACATGTGAGGACATCAAAAGAGCACTGGGTGTTATCACAAAATAACAAGTAATAACAAGTGCTAGTGAGGGCTGGGGGTGTGCTCGAGTGCTGGAATGCCTGCCTAGCAAGTACAAGACCCTGGGCTCCACCCCAGTATTTCCAAATGCTAGTGAGGATGTGGAGAAAAGGGAGACCCTTGTACCTTATACACTGCTGGTGGAAATGTAAATTAATGAGCCCACCATGGAAATCAGTATGGAGGATCCTCAAAAACTAAAATCAAAATTACCTTATGATCCCACTATACAACTCCTGAGTATACATCTAAAGAAAAGTAAGTCAACATACAATAAGGACACCTGCACACCCATGTTTATTGCTGCACTATTCACAATAGCTATGGGATCAGCCTAGGTGCCCATCAACAAATGAATGGATAAAGAAAATGGGGTTTATATACACAATGGGGTATTAACTCAGCCATAATGAAGAATGTAATCCCATTTGCAGCAAAACGGATGGAACTGGAGGACATCATGTTAAGCCAAATAAGCCAGACACAGAAAGACAACTATCACATGTTCTCATGTGTGGAAACTAAACAATAGTATTAAAAAGGTGACCTGAAAGTAGAAGAGGGATTACTAGAGAATGGGAAGGGTAGATGGACATGACTGGTGCATGTTGTATGCATGTATGGGAATATCACAATGAATTCCAGTAATTTGTGCAATTAATTTGCGTCAATAATAATTTTTTTAAAAAAGAGCACTGGATAAAGGGTCAGCCAAGTCTCACCTGTCCCTAACTCCCTGTAGCACACACATCCTCTCATATTCATGCCCAGACTCACACAATGCCACAGACTCACAATCACATCCACAGAGATGCAACGCCATTGGCAGAAAAGTTTGCCTGTGCTGCCCAACACAGCACAGCCCGGCCTCAGTGTAGTATGTGATGTGTGGCCTCGGCCTTCCCTTTTATACATGGAGTGAGGGGTGGAATGGGAAAGAATATCTGCTATGGTGTCCCTCAGCCCAGAAACAGGCCCTAAAAAAAGGAGCTGGGGAGGGGGTGAAGAATGGGGGACTGAGCTGGGGCAGAAGCTTAGGAAGGTGGCACCATGATCCGAAGAGCGCATACCTGGCAGAGGCGAGTGGTGCAGGAAGGTAAAAGGGGCCGACAGAACTTCTTCATGGAGCTGACAGCTGCTGGGAAAGCTGGGGCTGAGAAAATGGCAGCCACAAGGTTGATCCTCAGGATCCAAGACAGCATTTCTTCCTTGCTCCTAGGGACAGGAGACGAGAAGGCAGGGTGCTGGCTTCTCACAATAGGACTTTCTATCTAAGTCCCCCCTGCACCCAGCATAGGCCTGGCACAGAAAAGGCCCTAATACCTTTATATAGACAGGAAAGTAGGGAGGGAGAGTGAGTGGGCGGGTGATTAAATGGGCCTGGTCAGAGACATGCAGGGAGCCCTCTTTTGTCTCAGCTCCCAGGTATGCCTAAACTTTCATTGAAAATGATCCTGCCCAGGCCTAGAACTAATGCCCCTGAGCTAACAGCCCTGGAGCCCATGAGCTCAGAGGCTCAACAGCGGCAGTGAGCAAGTGGTGGTCCCTCCACAACCTCTGTCCTTCTCCTGACACCCACTCAGCACTTACACTCTGGTCCCCAGGTCCTTTGCAGCTCATCTGACACATGAAAATCCCAATCTCAAGTTACGAAGGATGGGGTACAATAGAATGGAAGGAAGGCCTTACAGGTCAGCTGTAGGGGGTCTTTCCCACTTTCTCCTAAATTTAGAATCAAGGATGATTCCTAAAGATTCTGTCAGCCCTGTCCTTCAGGGACCTCAGCATACACCAGCAGCCCCTGCTGGCTTTGGTAAGGCACAGCCTTACTGATCCATGGGTCTAAGTTGGGGCCAGTTTCTAGGTAATGCTGAGGGGACCACACTTTGAGAACCACTGCTTTGGAGGACTCGAAGCAGCTATTAGTCTGTGTCAAGCAGACACACTCATTCTGTAGCTGATGTGCACAGAAAGCTGAGCGTCTACCCTGAGACAGCAGAAGAGTGGCTCGTGTAGGTTGGTACTGCAGGCCGTAAGTCCACATGGAAATGAGGGGCTCCAGTGCCACTTACGGTGCCTGGAAGAGGAAGACCCTCCAGTCGGCTGTCTTCAGCTTGAGCACGTTGGACTTCTTGCTGTAGTCTGAAGCTCTAGTGGCCAGAGCATGATGCACACGAATGGCATTCTTTAAGTCTCCCTCTGACAGAGCCTTGTCAGGCCTGTATTCGTCCTGGGTTGGGAGGTGCTCTGTCATTGCCAGGCTCTAGTTTACTGCCTCACATATTCTACCTTGACAAGAATCACTCCGAGTGGAGCAGGGTGGCTCAGGTCTGTAATCCTAGCTCCTCAAGAGGTAGAGATCAGGTGGATGGAGGTTGGAAGCCAGCCCAGGAGAAAAGTTTTGAAACCCCATCTTAACCAATAAAAAGCTGGGCATGGTGGTATGCACCTGTCATCCCAGCTACGTGGAAAGTATAAATAGGAAGCTTGGTCCAGGCTGACCCGGGCATAAACACAAGACCCTATTCGAAAGATTACCTACAACACAAGGGCTGGGCTAGGGGTGTGACTCAAGTGGTAGAATATCTGCCTGGCAAACACAGGCCCTGGGTTCAAACCTCAGCACAGAGGAAGAGGAGGAGGAGGAGGAAGAGGAGGAGGAGGAGGAAAGCAGCCTTTAAGGAGGAAAGGAAAAAGGAGAAGAAGAGGAGAAGGAGAAGGAGGAGGAGGTAAAGAGGAGGAAGAGGAGGAGGAGGAGAGAAGAAGCAGTTCAGGTCCCCTCCTTTGCACCCTGGTCTAACCCAGAGACATGACACTGGGTATCCACTGAGTGACAAGGCATTTCAAAGACCCCCTCCCCCAAACTTCCAAGAGTGAGCATGAATCAGACCTCTGATAGAAGAAGGACTCAGTTCCCCCTAAGGTCTTTCCCAGGAGCCTCTGGGCAGCATGAGCAGGGACTGGGTAAGACAAAGCTTAGGTCCTTCTTAGGTAAGGATTCTGGGGCAGTCTCTCACCTTCTGTAGGTACAGGATGGTCCCTTTGAGCACGGCGTAGAATTTCTTCCAGCCTCGCCTCCCACGGGGTGCTGAGGAGGGGGGCATGGGTAGTGTGGCCACAACTACGTACTCCAGTATTTCCTACCCTGCCTCCCCCTTCATGTCCACCTGCGTGTGCATCCTCAAACGAGTGGCCAAAGGGCGGGCCCTCATGAGCTAGCATCCCTCCCATTCCCCTTCCCCAGCCTGACACCCACTTCTCTTGCCATCCATGTCTGCGTGGGTCTTCCGAGTCAGCACACCATGCTTGTAGGTGGTGGCGCTGAGAGCCTGCGGGACATCCAGGAAGGGGTTGCCACCATCCAGGATCCGTGTCACCTTCTTCGTGCCTGTCCCAAACTTGTCATCCACCAGCTCAGACAGAGATTTCCTTAGCTCATCCTCATCACTAGGAAGGTACCAGGCCTGAGCACCACCTCCAGGGAGGTCTCAGCACCATTTTGCCATGGCCTCTCCCACCAGCCACCCCTCTGGGAAACAGGGCTGGAGAGGAAGGGCAACCATGAGAGGCAGAGATAAAGAGAATAAATTCAGATCTCTGACCCCTCCCCCTCAGCCTTCGGTTCTGACCCCTAACCTCTGATATTTGGTTTGGGGCCTCTAAGCTAATCCCAAACTTGTAGCCTTCACTATCTCCAAGTCCCCTTCCCAGTCTTCTTTCTCCTCTCTCCAATCCACAGAGCCTAGACCCATGGCAGACTGAAATCACTGCAGAAAACACACCAACACGCGGGTAGAGAGCAAACCAGTGAGTAAGGCCCCTGAGAGCCAGGCCACGGAGGGCCGGGTCCACCATGGGAGCCCTGGAAAAAGACTGCCAGCTTTCCCCAATGGGGTTGGGGTACCTGAGCCTGACCCTCTATACAGACCCAAAGACACAGGCTGACCTGGGAAGCACAGCAGGGAGGGGCTCCCCCAGCTCCTCTCACAGTCTCTCAATCAGTAAGATCTCCACTCACTTTCCAAATGGCTGCATCCCTCTAAGTCTCACAGCCTTCACAAGGGAAGAAGTTAGGGGCCAGCCACCCCCCTACTGCTAAAAGCAGTCACCACCTAAACATGCTTACGTTCTCAGGGTTGTGTGGGACTTGTGTCTCCTGCCTTTCCCAAAGGGGAAAGAGCCATCATTGGTGGGACTTTGGCAATATCCTAAGTGAACATCCTAGAACTAAATACTCAGTTCAATCTGCTCCATAGCAATGTAAACACTGCACACTTTTAATCAAGTCAGAAAATGAACCCAAAGGGAAATTCAACGACGGTTGTTGGCAAGCTGGACAGGGGTCATCATGGCCCTGGGTTGGGGAAATCAGCACCATGGAGAGTGGTCAGCGTGACTAACTTGCACCCCCCAGCCACTCCCTCTTCCAGTGACACAGTCTCCCCACACCTGTGCCCATGAGCACTACTCACATGGCCCATTCCAGCTTTTCATTCTTGATGGAGTTGTATAGGGTCTGGGAGAGGGAAAAGAGAGAAGAGTTCCCCATCCACCTCCAGCAATGTGGGTGTAGTGAGGGAGCACCTTTGTAGCTAATGGGGTAAAGGGGGTGTTTGCTTCATACTTGTTTGTTGGATGAATAAATGATTGGATAGGTGGATGAATAGATGGGTGGTGTTTAGTTATTCAGTCATTTATTGTCTGTTCCCCCAGGAGACTATAAACTTCACAAGGTTGGGAGTTGTCTATCTTGCTCACCACTGACTCTTCAAGGTATAATCTAGAAGTCCACATACTGTAAGTGCTCAACAGGATGGATGGATGAATGGGTGGTTGGATGGATGGATGAGAACACGGGTGAGTAAGTGTATGGGTGAATGGGTGAGTGGCTGGTATATGAAAGAGTGTTTGGTGTATTGTGGGTGATGGGCGAGTGGGTGGTGTAAGAGTAGGTGAGTGATTAAGTGGCTAAGTGGACAGATGCATGCATGGATGGATCTGGAAATGAGTGGGTGGGTGGAGAAGTGGGTAGAAAGACGAATGAGTAGATGGGGAGAAGTGAATAGATGGGTGATGGTTGGATCTCATAGGTATGTTTTGCAACAAGTGTTTCTGGATGATGAAGAATAATTATGGTAAAAATAGAGGTGAAGACAATGTTCTCTTTTTTAGTTTATTTTTAATTGACATTTAATAATTGTACATATTTACCTCCAGACACACCATTAAACTCCCTTCCTGGCACCAACAGGTTGCTAAAATTCACTATCTAAAAAAGAACTCATGATGTTCTTTTTTCAAGTTGTGGTGCTGAGTGACCTTGGTACCAGTTTTTTCTTCTTTCTCTAAGATGAATGACCCTGACTAGAAAGGCCAGAAATCCATCCTGGATTTCAGCCTCAAATGAAAACAGATTCCTTTCATTCCTGGTGGTGTTGGAAGAAGGAGTTGGCTTTTCCCTGTGGTGATGATTATGGTGGTGGTGGTGGTAGCAGTGGTAGTAGAGGAGGTAGTGACTGGGGACAGCTGTGACAATTGCTGGTGATGATTATTACTGTGATAGCAATGATGACAATTGGAGCACTAACAAATCTCACACAGTCCACCCCTCTGGCTAACTCAGGGAACACATAATGGTCATATTGAGCTGGATGATCTCCAACTCTGTCCCAAAGTCATTGCAGCCCCTCCCTCAGTATTAAGGGCTTGGAACTTCAAGATTTAGTGGGGCAGAGACTTCTTTCCACCCCATAGGGAATGGCTGAAGGTAATGGGGACCCTTAGCAGGTAATACCTTCAGCAGGTCTTTGGCAAAGTCTTGACCATCATTCAGCTGATCCAGGTTGGCAATGAATTGCTGGCAGGACATCTTCTTGCCAATGTTCTGTAATGGAGAAATGGTTCTTTCTGAGAGCAGGAAAGGAGACTGATGTGGTCCCACGCCCTGTCCTACCTTGCCTAGCCAGAAAAGATGAGGCAGCATCAAGGGTGGTAATAAAAGTAAAACTTCCCTAACTTTTCTTTGTCTCTAAGAGTTGATAAGAACTCTCGTTCACAGTGAAGATTCTATTTGATTCTCAAGCATTATGAAAGGTTGGGGTTCTCTTCAAATTCAGATGAAGAAGCCGGGTTTGGATGAAGCATTGGGATAGTTGACGTTTGCTGGACACCTACTCAGTTCCAGGTGTTGTACTTGACATGCATTACTTATTTCCTTCTCACAACAGGATAAGGAAATGAGGTGCAGAGAGGTGAGTGATGTGCCCATGGTCACACAGCAGGGAGGTGGAAGGGCCAAGTGTGTCTGACATCAAAGCCAATGATCTCACCCGCTCCTCCATGGTTAGCTCTGCCAAGGTCACTCAGCACCAGGACTTAAACCCAGGCTTCTCGGCTCCTGAGCAGAAGCTCTGTGTATTCCGCCACAACTGCCTCACCCTGCACAGAGAGGCAGCAAGACCTCCAAGAGGTAGATGAAGTACAGGAGAATTTGGCCTTTATGAGACCAAAAATCAGTTTCCACCAGCACACACTGGTGCCCCATGCTGAGCTGACTGATACAAAAAAAAACCTGAGCAGATGGTTTCATTCCTGGAGGCACAAACAAGGAGCTGTGCCCCCGAGTTCTGCCTGTGTTAACTACTGAGCAGTAGATGGGCCCAAACCCTCCAAGCCCACCACCTGAGTCACACTTTCAGATTCTCCCTGGTACGTCCACACCAGAGGAAGCACTGGGTGGCCTTCATCTTTGTGAGGTTTTAGGGATTTGGGTTTGTCATAAGGCAGTATCTCCCCAGACTTAACTGCAGAACCCTGGTCTCTCAAAAAAAAAATTATAATCAAATAAATCTATTTACACATCTCAGAGACTTTAACATGCTTGTGTGTGCTGGGATTCTCTGAGAGGATTCCACATGCTTTCCCAAACTGATTGACTTTGGCACCATTTTAGCAAAGAGCATCCATTAACATCATGAGGGCCATTCATACACCACAGAAGTAACTTGGAAAACAATGATATAAGGTTTTTTGGTTTTTGGGTTTTTTTTTTTTTTTTTTTAAGACAGGGTCTCATTATGTAGTCCAGGCTGGTCTAGAACTCACTATATGGCCCATGCTGGCCTTGAGCTCACAAGCCTCCTTCCTCACTGGGATTCCAGGCATGACCAATTGGTGTAAGGCTTTATAAGTAGCTGACAAACAAGAACTTTCTAGACCTTTTCCAAAGGTTTGAGGAGAAAAGATCTTATCTGGGCCTTGATCTACATTTGTTTTGTATATTTCCATATTTTTTTTCTCTGTGTGTACATAAGCATATAGCATTGCATGTGCATCCATAATAGAAGATACAAAAGGGCAATATTGTCTTTGAGTTACACACACTGAAAATTTCCAGCCATTCATTAGGAAAACCAGACAAGGTTTTCTAATCCTAGTAATGACAGACCTCTCTTGTTGCAAAGGAACAATGAAACATCTGTATGAAGACACTGGAGAAATATAAAAGTAGGGAGGAATTCAAAGCTGAAGATCCTGCAGAGGAGGGAAGATGGAAAGGGGCAGCTTTGGTCCTGAGGCACAGCCCAAAACCTGAGCAACTGAGTGGGTCCCATGGCGCTAGAGAACAAAAACTGGAGTTCAGGGCCCACCCAGGACAGGAGGCCCCGGGAAACATCCCAGTCATACTTCAACAAAAGAACTGAAATAAAGAAAATACTAAAGGGAGTTCTTCAATTGGAAGGAAAATTACCCCCAGATGAAAGCCCAGAGAAGCATGTAAGTTGAGAGGGCAGTGGGTGGAATTAGAGTGTCTTAAGAAAGGTCAGGAAGGCAAAAAAAATCAGCAAGAACCACAATTATGTGCCAAAAAAATTAGATGAAATGGACAAATTCTGTCTTTTTCTTTTTGTGGGGCAGCACTGGGGTTTGAACTCAAGAGCCTCATGCTTACTCAGCATGCGTTCTTACCACTTGAGCCACTCCACCAGCCAAAATGGAAAATTCTTAGAAACACACACTATAAAAACTAGCTCAAAAAGAAATAGAAAATCTGAATAGACTTGTAACAGGTAAAGAGAATGATCAGGGCTGGAGGCATGGCTCAAGCGGTAGAGTACGTGCCCAGCAATTCAAAGCCCTGAGTTCAAACCCCAGTACTGCCATTAAAAGAGAGACAGATTGAATCAATAATCAAAACCTCAGGCTGGCAAGTGGCTCAAGCTGTAGAGCAACTGCCTAGCAAGCACAAGGCCCTGAGTTCAAACCCCAGTACCACTGGGGGGAAAAAAAAATCAAAACCTCACAAAGAAAAGCCAAAGGCCAGCCAGCTTTCATGGTAAATGTTAAAGAACATTTAAAGAAAAATTAACACCAGTCCTTCCAAAATTCTCCCCAAAAAATTAAAGAGAGGGACCCCTCTCTAACTCATTCTAGAAGACCAGCATCACCCTGATACCAAAAACATCATAAGGGAAACTAAACATCAAAAATTCTCATAATTATAGATGCAAAAATCCTCAAAAAAGTACTAGCAAATCAACTCCAGCAGCATGCTGAAAGGATTACACACTGGCCAACTGGAACGCATTTTAGGAATTCCAGGGTAGTACAACATACAAAAACCTATCAATATATGGGCTAGAGATGGGGCCCAAGTGGTAGAGTGCCAGACTAGCAAGTGCATGGCTCTGAGTTCTAACCCTCATACTGCCCCACAAAAAACACTTAATGTAGAATTATCATATAACCTAGCAAATCTGCCCTAGGTATATACCCAAAAGAACTGAAAACAGATATTCAGACAAAACTTGTACATAAATTTTCATAGCACCACATCCATAAACAATCAAAAGATGGAAAGAGCTCAAATGTACATGAACATATCCATACATGTCATATGTGGCATATCCATGCAATGGAATACTATTCGGCCATAAAAAAGATGGGGTACTGCTACATGCTACAATACAGGTGAACCTTGAAAACATTATATCAAGAGAAATAAGCCAGGCACAGAAGGACAGATATTATATGATTCCATCTATATGAGATCTCTGCAATAGACAAGTCTGTAAAGACAAAAGAGCAGATCAGCATTTTACAGGGGCTGAGCAGAGGAGGTGATTGGGAGTGACAGCTGGTGGGTAGGAACCTTCTTTTAGGGTAGATGAATAGGTTCAGAAACTAGATAGTGGTGATGTTTGCACATCATTAGGAACATACTTAATGCCACTGAATTGTACACTTCCAAACGGTTAGAATAGTAAGTTCTATGCTATTTGTATTTTGCCACAATAAATCAATAAGGATAGGGAAAATTTTTACAACACAAAAGACTTGGCTTTATTGGCACAGGTAGAACATTGTCACCAAAAACTACAGAATGTACTTTCAGTCACATGAAAAGTTTACTAACATTGCTCTCCCTCTAGACCCAAAGCAATGCTCAACAAATTTCAAAAAACATACTTGCGTAAGTTATCTGCTTTAGAACTCAGTAATAAGAATAGGCAACCAGGCAAAAGGACCTGTACTAAATATGTATATATTTCCTGATCGTTTCATGCCCAGGAAGGATGATTTGGGGCCCTAGACTCCCAATGCCGCCCTCACTCCCATTCTGCCCCAGGCTCTTGGACTTCTCCCTCCAGCATCTATCCCCCAGAAGAAACAAGTCACAGCTGATCTGCCCACAGCCCTACCCCAAGGCTCTGCCCTGGCCCTCGCAGGCCAGGTGACCACCTCCCTTCCCAGACTGGAGGCTGAATGGGGCTGGAGTACTGCCTGAGCCACTGTTCAGGAAGTGAAACTGGCCTTTGACCCTACAGAAACCAGGCCTTTCCCATCTCTCCATGCAGTCTTGGGGTCAGAATAATCATGGCCTCTTCAAGGCTTACTCCAGAAGGAGGATGAAGCTGGCAAAGAATGAAGAAAGCAGCTGTCCTCCTTAGGGGCAGGAAAAACAGAACAAAAGTCCTCTGGGCACCATTTGCAGTCCTGACTGAACCTTAATTACACTTGGTCTGCCCTTAAGGTTCTTGGGTGAGGCTCTGTCACCCAAGAATGGTGACATTCTTTGTTCACCGAGAATGGTGAACAAAGAATGGTGACATTCTTTGTTCACCGAGAATGGTGAACTCCTCCCGGCCCTCAGGACAGCAGACAAACCCCACATCTGTCCCTCAAGTCCTGCACGTCCTGCCCCGTCCCAGCCTACCAGCAACTCATTGTCCCTCTTCAAACAACCCACGGGCTGGGGGACATCAAGGTGCTCCCAAAAAGAGTTCATCCTTGTTCAGCAATGCCTTTCCTGGAGCACCTCTCCCACCCACCCACTCTGCCTCCTGTCTTTCTGCCTCCTCCACCTCCTTCTCAAGGAGGGTGAACCAGCAGTTCACCCTTTCACCCCAAAATCCAAAATCCAGTTCATTAACTAATGCTGGAGTCTGAACACCAGAAGTATCTTTTTTTTCTTTTTTTTTTTTTTTGGCAGTACTAGAGATTGAATCAAGGCCTTGCATATGCTGGGCAAGCCTTGTACCACTTGAGTCACACCCTCCCCCACCATTTTTTTTTCAATCTTGTTTTTTTGAAGTAGAATCTCCCTAACTTTGCTCAGGTTGGACTCAAACTCACAATCTTCGGGGTCTGCCTCCCAGGTAGTTTGGGATTACAGGTGTGCACCACCACGCCCAGCCCAAAATACCTCTTGGATGTCTCTCCTTGACCCATCTCCAATTTTTTTGTTTTGTAGTTCTAGGGTTTAAACTCAGGGCCTACACTTTGAGCCATTCCACCAGCCCTATTTTTGAGATGGGTTTTTTCAAGATAGGGTCTCTCGAACTATTTGCCTGGGCTGGGTTCAAACCACAATCCTTCTGATCTCTGTTTCTTGAGTAGCTAGGATTACAGGCATGAGGCACCAGCTCCTGGCCCCATCTCCAATTTTAACTGAAGCTGCCATCATCACCAGTTTAGAGGCTGAAAATTGCCATTCTCTGGCATCCTGCCCTTCCAGTGCATCCCAGGATCATTTGCTGACCTGACATTCCAGACCTCCAATGACCCATCCAGTGTACCTCCCAACTCATGTTCTATCCTTCTAGCTCAGCTTTCTCTAGAACACTCATTCCAGCAATCCTTTGACCCTCTGTTGAGATCCAAGTGTTTCCTCACTACCTCTTTTTATCCCATTTAGAGTTCAGGCCCCATCATTAACTACCTGCTACAAACACTTTCTTTCCCCTTTCTGCTTCTGTCATATTTGCTTAGAAAAAGCCAGCCCCAATAAAATCTGTCTAGTTTCTTACACTGTGCCTGGATCTAAGTACAATCAAAGGCAGAAACTTGGAAAATACATAGTCATGTTAACTGGTCCCATTTTACATCCACGACTATGATTGAATGTGCATCGAGACCTCCAGGCTCCGAAGAATGTTTGTTCTCCGTCTTCTGACATGGGCACACACATCTTTTGCTTTTCCTTAAGCCTCAGCATCCAAGGTAGACATCATCATTGTCTCTTAACATTGCCCCCCCATTGTGAACCCCTCCCTTCTTAATACACTTTCTTTTCTCAGTTCTGAGACACTGCACACTCTGGTTTTCCTCTGACCTCTGCAGTTGCCTGACAATCTCTCCTGGTCCTCTGCTTGCCTCTAATAATGCTGGGAGCCAGGACTTGACCATGAGCCTGCCTCTCTCCCCAAGGCACTCAGTCTGCCCATGGCTTTAAGTTCCATCAGGATAACAGTGACCAACCACCCCACCTCACCCCACACCTGGAATCCTTGATCCCACCACCTCCTTCATGTTCCATCTTCAACATGTTTTGACATGCATTTTGACTTGTTGCATGTCAAAAATGGGACTGTCTTACCTCCCTAGTCATGCTCCCCTACACACAGAAGGGTTTTCTCCATCTCAGGAAATAACAGCCCCTGCCAGCCAGACACTGAAGTTGCCCTTACTCCTCCTTCACTGACCAACTCCACTGTCAGACTCATCCTCAGGAGACCTCCCTCCACTGTCACCTCTCTGCCAAGCCACCATCACTCATCTACCACCTGGACCCAAACTAATAGCCACTTTGGAAATGGTTTTGTGGATCCTCAAAAACTTATTTTAATGATCCAGCAAGTCCGTTCCTAGCTATAGATCCAAAAGTACTGAAACAGATGTGCAAACACAAACTTGTACACAAATCTTCATAGCATCCACTAGAGCCAAAAGGTAGAAACAACCTTCCTGGCCCCCTTGCCTGGACAACATTGCTCTAGATCTTTCTATGACTAGCTCCTGCTGATCCTCCAGGTCTCTGGGCCAGCCCTGTAGGCCTTCCCCAGTCCAACCCTCACCATGTCTCTTTATTCCCTTCATGGACCTACACTGCTTGTGATCATTTGTTCCTTTGTGTATCTTCCGTGTCCTGACTAGAAGGTAAGCACCCTAAAGCAGGGTTCCCTTTCCTATCTTTGTCATGGAACATGGAAGGCACTCAGCAGTTGTTGTTGAGCCTCTGACCTTGGGAGTCCATACACCCCTCCCACAGGAAGTCTTCCTGTTTCCTCATCTGGCTGTGTCCATCTGAAGAGTGCACCTACACTCTGACGGCCCATCCTGTCTCCATCTCTGATCAGAGCTCTTTCTGTGGGTACTGGCAGAATCTGGTCCCCAGATTCCAGCAGGTTCTCAGGCCCTGTCTGTGGAGTGGAGCAAAGAGGAGGCGAGACGAACAAAAGCGAGCATGGAGCCCTCTGAAGAGCTCACAGTCACTGTGACCACCAGGCCTTGGGGAAAGCACCCAACCTGTGCTGTCTCAGTTAAGCTCACAGGCCAGGACTATACGATGGGAAATGGGGAAATGGAGGCTTAGTGAAGTAAGAGATGCTCCAGACCACACAGCTTCTGTGTGGAAAATGCAGAGAACCCCAACCCAGAACCCTTGCTCCAGTCATTGGGCAACTCTACCTCAAGAAAGACGCGACTCATCAGTGTCTCTGCAGCAAGTATGGAGGGCCTGCAGCTTCTCATCTGCCATGCATTTTCTCCTCAGCTGTGGCCCACCATGCTCGGGGTATCACTACCTACAGATTCACTAAGGCTAGGGACGGGCATGGAGGGCCATGTTCAGTGCCCCTTTAAAGGTGGCCCTCAACACCTAATCTCATACACACATCTTCTCTCCCTTACTCAGGCTTAGGCCAACTTTGCCAAAGCTATCACATTTACTCTTCCTGGCAAGAGCACCGAGGCCCTAGCCCTCCCCAGACTGGTACCCTGTATGCCCATGAGTCCAGCCCAAGCTCTCTCAGCTGTCATCTGATGGTGGCCTCCACAGCCTCGAACTTCCAAGGGCCAGCAGCCAGGACCCTCAGGGTGGCCATCATTTAAGTTTTAATATTGACAATGAATATTGTTTTCTCTTTCTTTTTTTTTTTTTTTTTTTTTGGTGGTACTAGGGGTTGAACTCAGTACTTTCTAGGCAAGTGCTGTACCACTTGAGCTATGCCCCCAAAGCCTTTTCATGTTGGTTATTTTTGAGATAGGGCCTCACTTTATGTCTAGGTTGGCCTGACCATAATCCTATTTGTGCTTCCTCGTGTACCTGGGATGACAAGCACATGCCACTGTGCCCTACTATTGGTTGAGATGGGGTCTCGTGAACATTTGCCTGGCTGTCCCTAAACGACAATCCTCTAGATCTCTCTACCTCCCAAGTAGCTAGGATTACAGTTTTGAACCATGGAATAATTTTGTTATTCTTATGTAATAATATTCAAAATAAAATCCTTACTAGGATCCATTTGGTATTGTATCTATTTCTACTCTCAGTCCTCCCTGTGCAGGATATCATTGTTTGCCCCAACAGATAGAGAACTTAAGACTCAGAGAGGGCTGGTGACTTGCCCAGAGTCATGCAGCTAACATATGGAGACAAAAGTATGATTTGAAATGGATTTATTCCAGTTCTTTCTTCCACCCCATATTGCCTGGACTTTCCTGATAACTCAGACATGCTGGCCTATTGTCCCTGAGTCACTGAAATATCCCCACCCAACAGGAGGGACTCTGGCTAGTTTAGGATGAGTAAAAAGGAAATGGTTGTGGGGGGTCAGATGGGGACACAAAGGGTGGATGGAGATGGAATTGAGGCAAACAGGACATGCAAACCACTAGATACACTTACCACCTGAGGGAGGGAGAGTATGACAGACCAGAGAGGGGCCCGCAGCAACCGAGGAGAGAAGGAGGAGTTAGTGAGCTCTAAGAAACTTAGAGGCAGCCTGGGGCCTGGACTGGCTAGCCTCACACCTGTCCCTCCACATCCTGAGGGGTAAGTGAGAGGATGAGGAGGCCTCTTGAGGGTGATCTGTGCTTGACTGACAGCAGCTGCCTGCCTGGGTGTGGCATTTCAAGACCACGTTCAGGCTTATGGATTGGGCATGAGAAAAGCACAGGGTCATTTAGCAATGAGGGTCATGGACCCAATGAGTTTGCACATCTTATTCAGTGTGTCCTCAATGCCCCTGTGCCTCAGCTGTTCTCACTGCTGTATGTACTTGGGGGCCCAGACCCAGGCAGGTCCCAGGTGGGCAAAACCAGGACCGGCTGAATCAAGAAGCCAAGTTGCCCAACTTCCAGGACTGCTAAAGAAACACTGTTTCTGAGCAAGAGGTCTCAGGAAGGAGCCTGGGTAAAGGGACAGTCCCTGGAGGACTCAGGTGACCAGTGAGAGGACATGGCCCCTCCCTCCACAACTCACATGTCCATGCAGGTCTGTGTTGAGCAGCATCAAGGCACAGGTGAGCGTGTGAATCCCATCTAAATCAGAGATGACAGTATTCTCAGTGTGAGGACCACATCCATTGCCACCCCCAGCTGCCCGCCCATCTCCTGGTAGAGCCAACCTGGAGGCCTTGGAGACAAAGAAGCCAGCCACCTGCCCCATGCATCTCAGGGCCAGAACTCTCGTGATGCTCCCTGCCACCCCACTGCAGTATCAGTCATTTGCCTGTCCCAGGCCAAAGCGTCTTATCCCTCAGAGGGAACCTGACCATTCTGGGCCTGCTCTGTCCCAAATTCAGACCTTGAATCACAGACCCAGCAATGGCGCTGGACCCCAGGTTAATGTCCCTGCATTGGCCTATGTCTCCTCCAAAACTCTCAGGTCCATCCATAGGACAAGTCCTGCCCCTAAGAGGGCCCTGACCCAGACCTCCACCACACGAGGATCTCCACCACCCAAGAATCAGCATTGTGACAGGGGACCGGGAAACATGATGACCCAAAGGGCTAAATCTCCAGGGTGGAGAATGTTCAGGCACTGGGAAAGGCAATGGACAGGACATTTGGGACTCTTTTGCCCTTTCCATGTGCCATCAGTTATTCATTCAATGTTACTAGCACCTGCTGTATGCCAGAGAGGACAGCCCATCTGGGCCTGGTTGCAGGACAGAATTGGAAGGTGGGCCAGGAATGGGAGGAGTCCTGGGCCCAGCTGGGTGGACAGATGGGTAGGGAAGAGCAGGCCAGGTGTCCTACCTTCCGAGGTGCTGTCATCTGGGTTGCACTGGCAGTACCGGCGGGAAAAGTGTGTAAGGACCCGCTCACGCTCCTGTGTCTCCCCCATCAGTGGGAAGGCCTTCAGGAAGGTTCTGAAAGGCAATTCAAGGCTGCTGAGGGCCTCCCAGAGGTGTTCAGGTTAGTCTGGGTCCTCAATGGGGGAGAAACCCTGCCACACACATACACACACATGCATGCACACAAGCAACTACTCCAGAAAGCCAGAGCTCCCACACGCCAGCATCTGGATCTGGACACCCTCTCCAGGCCCAGACAGCCTCCCCTAACCCCTGCCTCAGGATGACCTCTGCAGTGCTAAGGTCAAGGACCCTAACAGGCCTCAGAGTTTCAGCCTTCTTCCTCCTCCAGGGCCTTTCTCTGGAAAGAGATAGAAGACAGATTGTGATGAACAAAGGCAGGTCAGCACCTCACAGCCAGCATCTGCTCTTCTCCGGGTGGGTACCCACGCCTCACTCCTCCTCTGTAGCTGTGCCCTGCCCCTCACAATGCTCCTCCTGTCACTCCTGCTCCTCCATGTGCCACCAGCTGAGCCCTAGGCTCAGCTCTGGCCTTCCTCACTTCTTCCCCATCCCCAGGTCTGAGCTGCCACCAAGTGCCAATGGCTCATTATTCACTTTTGATCTCAATTCCTCCTCCTCCACCACCCTCATCGTATGCCCAGTATACCTGCCACAGCCTCCCAGCAAGCACCTCTGCCCTCTCTAGTGCCTGTTCCCTGCAGAAGCCAAGTGCTCTTTCTGTATAAACAGGCAGAGCCAGACATGGTGATGCACACCTAAGATCCCAGTGCCTTGGAGACTGAGGCAGGAGGACCATGAAATGGAAGCCAGCCTGAGCTACATAGTGAGAGTCTGTCTCAGAAAACCAAAAAATTAACAAATTAGACAAGCAACTTTGAGCAGGCTTTAAAACCTGTCACTGACTCCCCAGACCTTCTTCCTGGGGCCTTGCTGATTATCTGGCTCTGTTCTTGGCCTTCAAACCTCACACCCAGCTGCTGCCTCCCCAGACCATCATCCTGCCCTGGACCTCTTCTCTGTGCCTCTGAGCAGGTTGGGGGTCTACAGGGACATCCTTTCCACCTCTTTATCTCCCTCAAGGCCCAACTCAAAGGTCACCACCTTCTTAAGGACACCTGGCAGCTATTCCCAAAGCCAGAAGGATTGGAAGACAGGACCAGAGTCCCTCCCTGGGGCTCCTCACCTGAGGCCTGGGAGCCCCTTCCCTTGTGAAGGAAAATTTAAAGCTGAAACAGTTTGGGCCTCTGTCTGTCCTGGGCTCACGAGATGGTGCTTTCCTAATTTTGCTATGGCCCAAAGTCTGTAATACCACTTTGCTATCCTCCTTCCTGTCTGCCTCCTAAGACCCCCTGGAACCTGGAGCCACATCTTGGCCATCTCTCTCCTTTAGAGGCTTCCAATACATCCCATCCCAACTCCAGAACACTCCTGAAATTCAGTCCCAAGCAATCAACTGCTGCGCAAAAACACTCTCCTACCTGACATCTGTTTTTCCTCCTTTTCCTGTCCTCTTCCCCATCTGGCCCTCCCTCTTCTCCTCATACTTCATTTCTAAAATCCAGCCCTCATCACGCCTTAGCCAGCCCTACCTAAGAGCCTGCTCCACACCCATACTCCCTTTCCCAGAGCTCTTCGCCAATCCCCAGTCCAGCACCACCACTACCACACTCCCAGCTATCTGCAAGCTCAACCCCACCACTGCCCACCCTCTTTTCATCTCTGCCCCAGCAGTCCTGCTACTACATCCTCTGAACAACCTCTCACACTAACCTGTACCCTCTAGCCCCCTCCCACCCATCCTCAGACCTAGTCCTCTCCCACTTGACCCTCTTCAGAAGCCTGAACACCACTGGATCAAAGGCTACCATCACACTGATGCCTGTTTTACACCCAGCACCTTCTGTGCAGTTGAGCTCCACTGTATCGGTCTAGCGAACAAGGCTCTCCAGTCCA
Source organism: Castor canadensis (assembly GCF_047511655.1). Classification (NCBI taxonomy): domain Eukaryota; kingdom Metazoa; phylum Chordata; class Mammalia; order Rodentia; family Castoridae; genus Castor; species Castor canadensis. Next base: position 79,426,386 of record NC_133391.1, read on the forward strand.
GCACCTATGCCTCTGATTATGAGTTGGTCCCACTGAACACTTCCCTCCAATCCTCCTCATTCCTATGCATCCTTCAAGACTCAACTCAGGATAGAGTAACTTATAGAAAACCTACGCTCCCACTGAGATAATAAAAACAATGTGTTTTCTTAAGCTATCAGGAAACAATTGAGGCAACAAAGACCACAAGAACCAGGATCCTGGAGAAGAGAGGTCTGAGGAGAGGTAGGATGATCAGCTACAGCTGCCTTTTCTCCAGGGGCATTGCCATCTAAGGGCACAAGCAAGAGCCAGGACACTGGGTAGCTTCACTGGGCTGGAGAAACAAACCAGGAGACTTGAGGAGCTATAAACACACAGTCAGATATTTGCCAAATTCTATGACGGTCAGAAGACTACCAAGCTAAGCAGAAATCCTCAGAGAAGCAGAGGAGTTGGAAGGGGTCTTACTGCAACGAGAAGACAAAACAAGGATTCAGAACCCACCAAGAGGAGAGGCCCCAATGACTACATCTGCCACCCCCCCCCATCATGGAAGGCTCTGAGGCTCTTCACAATCAGCACAAACCCTGAGCTAGCATAGCAAGCTTCAGTGCTGCCTCTTGTCAGCCCAGCTCTGTTTGGATTAAGACCATGTCCCATGCTCCCTTCCAACTGCCTAGCAAAGGATGAGGTGAACCATTTCTGTAGAAACAGTTCTATACAAAGTGTGCAGCATCTGATTTTAAAAAATCACTAGTCTTATAAAGAGGCAGTACAAATGACAGAAAACCAAGAGAAAAAAAACAGACAATAGAAACAGAGATAGTTCAGATGCTGCAGATACTGGAGTGAGCAGACAGGGACTTTAAACTAATATGTTCAAGAGGGAAAGATATAGAAAATAAGCAAAAAGATGGGGAATTCCTCTAGAGAATTAGAATCCATTTTTACAAGTTTAAATAAAACAAAAATTCTAGAACTGAAAAATATGGTAACAGAAAATAAAAACTCAATAAATAAGATTTAATGGCATATTGGACACAGAAAAAAGGCAAATGAACTGGAAACAGGTCAACAGAAAATATCCCAACTGAATCAGAAAAAAAAGAATACAAGTTGCATTTTTTTTTTTGTTACGACTACAGTTTGAACTCAGGGCTTTGTTCTTGCAAGCAGGTGCTCTACTGCTTGACCCATACCTGTAGACCATTTTGCTCTGGTTATTTTGGAGATGGGGGCTTATGAATTATTTCCCTAGGCTAGCCTCAAACAATGATCCTCCTGATCTCAGCCTCTCAAGTAGCTAGAACTACAGGTGTGTCGTTTTGTTTACTTATTTATTTGTTTGTTTATTTTTGCAGTACTTAGATTTGAACTCAGGACATCATACTTGCTAGGCAAGACTCTACCACTTGAGCCATTCTGCCAACCCTACAAATTGCATATTTTTAAAGTGTAAGAGACACATGGGACACAGTGAAAGGGCATAGCATATGTGGACCACTTACCTTAGCTCAGAGTCTACTGTCCATCCCTCCTAAGACTAGGTCTAGCCCGTAAACCTCATACCTAGCTGGTCCTTGCCAGCAGAGCCTGCTGACACTGGCTGTATCCATCACTCCTTCCACTCCCTGGAGCCTGCACCTGGTCCCACTGAGGCCTACTCAATGGTCCAGACACCAGTAAGAGCTGAGATGAAACCCCTTTATGATGGTAGATGACTGTGGGAAAGGCTCTTTACACTTTAAAAAGAAACGATTGTGCCTCCCTTCCATGGACTACTGTGAGGCTGTAGTAAGCAAGGTGTATAAGGAGCTTTGGCATCTGACAGGGAGGAAGTGCCCAATACAGGCAGGCCCTTCGCCTCCTCTCTTAGAGTCATGACCACCCCCATATCCTTAGCATTTTCACCCCCAGACGCTAGCTGAGTTGTTGGACCATTGTTCTTCTGGCCCCTTCCTCACAGCATCACCAAAGGGGTCAAAAGACTTGCCCAAGGTTGCACAGCAAGTTTTGATGAGAATCCAGATGTACTGCCTGTACAAGGCCCTGTCCCATCCCAGCCCCACTGACCTGAGTGCTCTGTCCAGAGTGAGACCTGAGAAGTCGAAGAAACTGAGGTACTCCCCGGCGACCAGCTTGCTGAACTCGTTGCTACCAGGGAGAGCATGAGATATCAGTTAGAAGCAGGGTCCAGCCCAAGGATGACAAAACAGTAGAAGGTGCTTGAGGAGTGGGCCCCAAGGTACTCTAACCCATCCGTCCAGATCTGCCCAACTCCTAAGATGTCTCCCCCTGCTGGCCAGTCAGGCTCTAACAGATCAAGTTTGGGCTAGATCAGGAAGACTTCCTGGAGGAGGAGATGTCTCAGCCAACTCAGGAAGGTAAGAGTCAGCCAGGCAAAGGGAGTAGGGAGTAGAATGGTGCTAAGGGTTTCCAACAGAGGAAACTGTATAACATGTCCAAGAAGCCATCTGCAGGGACATGTGGCCAGTGCCTTGGAGAGCAGAGAGCAAGAACTGGGCAGCAAGAGATGAGGCAGGGAAGAGGGCCCACAGGTCAAAAGAAGAGGGAGGACATGATTCTACAGGGTTTGAAACAGGTTGGCAGATCTGAATTTTAGAACACTACCTGATAAGTAGAGACCCACTGGGAGAGTGTAGGAGGTATCCAAGCAGGTGATAGGAGTTATAGGGAGAAGAATTAGGAAACAGAAACTATCCGAAAGAGAAGTGGAATGGCTATGGGGCATGACTGTAAAGGCGAAGATATTAGAGCTCAGCACAAGGACAGGGTGAACACGTCCCTGTGAGAGTCACCATTCCACGTGGTTCCTAACAATCTGATGAGGTGGAAGCAGAGCCCATGCAGTCAGGCCAGCTGCCCAAGGGAGTAGGTCTGAGGAAAGCCCCAGTGAGAGATGTAGAGGAGGGAGACAGCAAAGAGGGAGGTGGGGGGTTATCCTAGAGGCCAATGAAGAATGTGCTTCAGGAAGGCTGGAATGAAGAATTCTTGTCAAAAATTGGACCACATTTCCACTTGATTCTAATCAAGTTTGCCCTCTCAGTTACAGGACCAACAGGAAATAGAAGATCATGTGAAGTAACACCATGAGGATACCACATCCAAAATGTGGAAAGTTCTCTAGGACAAATGGCTCAGTTTCTTCAACAAATATATGGCACTTAAAAAGGGAGGGCACCAGACATGGTGTCACACACCTGTAATCCCAGCTACCAGGGAGGTGGAGATAGAAGGATCATGGGCACTTGCCTAGCAAGCATGAGGCCCTGAGTTCAAATCCCAGTACTGAGGGGAAAAAAGGGAGAGGGACTGCTGTAGATTAAAAGACATTTAAGAGGGCTGGGGGTGTGGCTCAGTGGTAGAGCACTTGCCTAGCATGTGCAAGGCCCTGGGTTCAACTGCCCATTACCACATATAAGTAACACTCAGATGTGTGGACTTTGTTTGGATTCTGATTTGAACAAAGTAACTTTTTTTTCGGTGGGAATAGGGTTTGAACTCAGGGCTTTGTACTTGCTAAGCAGGTGCTCTACCACGTGAGCCATGCCTCCCAAACTAACATTTTTGAGACAATCAGAAATGAGGAAATTTTTGAAATTTGTTAAAAATTTTTGACAAAATTTTTTGACAAATTTTTGAAATCAGAAATGAGGAAATTTTTGAATTTTGTTAAAAATTACAGTGGAGGACTGGAGGTGTGGTTCAAGTGGTAAAGCGCCTACCTAGCAAGTGGGAAGCCCTAAGTTCAAAATCTAGTACCGCCAAAAAAAAACAAGGTGAAATAAAGAAAAAAAAAAAAAGAAATTACAATGGAATTATAATTATGTTAAAGACTCATTAATTAGAAATATGCACTAAGGTACTTCTGGATTAAATGATACAGTTTCTGAAGTACACTTTTAAATATTTTAACAAATGTGGGGGAAGCTGTGCTGTAATAGAGAAAACAAGAACAGAAAGATGTTGGTAATTTTGAAGCTGAGTAATAGGCCTATAGAGACTTAATATATTATTTTCTCTGCTTTATGTATGCTTGAAAAAAAGTTTAAAGAGGGTTTGGGGATGTAGCTCAGTGGTAGAGTACTAGACTAGCATGTGTGAGGCCCTGAGTTTGACACCCAGCACCAACAAAACAAACAAACAAAAAAAGGTTTAGGTGGCCCAAACAATGTATACACATGTAAGTAAATGTAAAAACAATTAAAAAAAAAAAAGTTTAAAGACCTAGAAAGAAGTTGTATCAATGCTGCAAAAGGTAGCCTGGGTAGCATTTGAAGGCACAAGGCCACCAGTGACCTTGAAAAGAGAAGTTTCTGAAGGGGGTGGAGAACCATCTGGAGGCGCTGAATGAGGAGGAAAGGGATAGAAACCACCCAAAGCAGAAAATCTGAGAATTCGGGCTTCACTGGAGAAGGATCTTGACTTTTCAGATAGGAGAGAGGAGCACTGCTTCCTGCAGAGGGAGCCATGGAGAAGACAGGGGAGGGCCCAGCTCCATGCCGGCTCCCGAGAGGCCATCATTAGGTGCAAGGGGGAGTGTGTGAATTGTGATTTCTAGGCTTGGGGGGATGGGGGAGGTGTGGAGGAGCAAGAAGAAGGCTGCAGAGGATGGAGGAGGCTGGAGTGAGAAGGGAAATCCTGGAACTGGACACCACTGGGGCCTCCCTGAGCCTAAATCCCCTCTCTCAGCTCTGACTCTGGATCAAGGGTCCAACAGTCTCCTTTAGCCTTGTGAGCAGTGCTGAGAAAGCCAGGCCTGCTTCTGCCAACCTCAGAGCCTTCCTGGGGTGGTGGGAGCCCTCTGTACATATGGGCTGAAGGCAGGGTCATGCTGGGGTCACATGTGCTGGGGGAAGGCCTGGTGCCAGCAGTCTTCTTCCACCATGCTCCCTCCCAAGCACCTTGAGGACTCCCATGTGGCTGGTCTCCTTTGCACCAGGCCTGAAGGCCAGGGCCTGTGCTTTCAGGCTTCTAGACCCTTCTATTGGTCCCAATAGACAGCAGGACTTCCTGAGCTCCAGGTCCTAGGCATTTCCCCTCATACTCCTCCCAGGTTCTCCTCTCTTCCCTGGCCCAATAAGTAGGCCACTAATTCTTTCCCAGATGCCCTGTCCTCACTACCACCCATTGTGACCCTGTAACCACATCCCACATCCTGCTCCCAAGCCCTGAGGGGCCTCCTGCCACCACCTCCTCCTTGAGAGCAACAGCCCTCGCCCCAGCAGCCCAGAAAGGAAACAGATTTAGAACAAGGCCAGGAATGAGGACAGTAGCAGGAGGAGGTGTCCTTGAAGGGCTGTTGGGAGCCCCCTGGCTCCAGGCACCCCTGAAAGAAATCACCCCCACCCACTTCTAGTTGAGGAAGACAGCAGGTTTGCCTGGGGTAGGAGGCACGAGGAGAGGCCCACTCACTTCTTCCCCAACTGCCGAGCCACATCACAGCGTTGGAAACCCTCGAGGTGGTAGAGGCGGCGGGCCAGTCGGTGGGCAGCTTCACTGACCCCCTGGCACCCATTGGCCAGTGGGTCTGTGCTGCCAGGCTCCAGTCCCTCTGAGCTGCTCAGCTCTGAGTCTGAGTCGGACAAGCCATCCTTCAGGCTGGGGTCACTGTGGATGGAGAAGAGGGAATCAGAGACCCTGCCTAAGGCCAGGAAAAATCCCAGACCTCTGAAACCCACTCGTGGCCAGAGCAGGACATCAAGTCCACTTCCAAAAGAATCCCAGGGTGGTATCATTAGGCAGGGCACAATCCGTCAGTACTGCTCTCTGACCCCATCTGAGTGGAGAAAACCCAAAGAGCAGAATGAAAGCTCAAGACTGGGATGGAGAGTTTGGATGCAGAGGATGGACAAGGTGACCTTGGAGAGGGCTTGTCAGTGTTGGACAGTGTCCATCGTTGGATCACCCTAACATGCTTTGCCTCTCTAGGTCTCAGTTTCTCCACCTGCTCAATAGTACCCCGGCTCCCATTCCAGGACCCCCTCACCTGGCCGAGTTCAGCAACTTATCTGTGTCCTCCTCCTCCTCCTCCTCATCATCCCCTCCTGGACCCTGGGGCCCGTCTTCATGGAATCCGTTGGGTACCGCCGTGAGAGACAGGCGACTCAGGACGTTTTCTGAACGGCTGCTGGAGATGGAGCGCCGCAGGGGGCTGCCCAGCTCCCTGTCACCACCAGCTGCCCCCACGTCTCCCTCGGGCCCCATGTCCCCAAGGCCCAACCCAGTTCCTGGTTCAGGGCTATCTCGGGCCCGCTGCTGGATGAGGGGTGTAAGGGGAGCCTCGAAGCTGACACAGCTGTCGCTCTCATCCGTGAGGCTCAGCACATCTAGGGAGTCAAGGCTGCTGTATTGAGTGCCCCGCAGCAACTCTGACTCCAGAATCTTCTCAAACGTGGCGCTGAAGCCATCCCGCACATCTGTCTCCCCAGGGCCATCCAGCCTGTCGGATGCAAGGACCCAGTCACCATCCTGCTCATACAGAGGCTGATGACCACACCCACCAGTCTGTGTCTGGGAACTCCCTGAGTTGTGTCCTACTTATTAGTCCTTTCAGCCAAAACATATTGAGCATGAAGGGCCAGGTGCTGGGCTAAGTACAGGAGTACAACAGTGAAAAGGACAAACATGGACCCCATCCCTCAGTGTACAAGCCAGGCCTGGCCCATAGTAGGCATCAGATATTTGTCTAATGAATGACTATGAGGCCTCTTTCCCAGACCTGGCCTGGGGGGCTGCTTCTCTTGATTGCTACAGCAGTGTGGACATCTCCCTGTCACAGCTAGAGTGTTGCACTGGCTCATAATTTTGCTGTCCCCACAGCCAGGGAGGTTCTTGACTCAGCTAACCATACTGCTTTCAGGGCTTGCTTTCATGTCACTCCTTTGATGAGACTGAGGGGGACAGGCCCACACCAGGCCAGCCTCTCCTCCTCATTCCCTGTCCTCAGCATTGGTCTTCACGTTTTCTCTAGCCCTTATCAGTGTGTAATATTCTGTTTGTTCCCCTGTTTAGTATAATCCCCGGCTCCCCGCTCCCCAAACCAGTTTCACAATGCTAATGTCTTCCTGGCAAAAACACCTCTGCCAGGCCTGTGCTGGGTATTAGAGATATCTAAAAAGAGCCCTGCCCTTGGTTGCACATTGTCAGATCCACAAATGGTACCCCCATTTCTCACCCCCTCATGCAACTGAGCAGACCTGATGAGGTGACCCTGAGGAGGGTTTGAAAACCATGAGCCCAATTCCCACACTTCCATCTGCCCCCACCTTCAGCCATCCTAAATCAATAAGCCACCTAAAAACACGGTGCAACCTAAGAAACCCCAGGCTCCTCCCCCACCCCACTGCAAGCAGCTGGTGGCTGCCCCAGGTCCTGCCTGGATGGATGGTACACCATGCACACTGTATACATGGCTTCCAACCCCACAGATCCTCCCCTACACACCTCTACCTGTAGGCACTTCCCCCTACACACCCACATATGGCCCAAACATGCACCCACAAACACACAGACAAGACACCAGCACACTCACTCACAACGCATAGCTCCATGCATACCTACATGCTCACATGTCCCTGTGCACACACTGATGTGCAGGCCAAGCACACACATGCATGCCCCACGCACACTCACACCTCCTACACACTTGCCTGTTCGGGGTGGGCCTGCAGCTGTACTTACCAAGACTTCTGTACGCTCTCTTCTCAGCCCTCCCTGGAGCCTTCTAGACATTCCCCTGCCCATTCCCACCCTTCTTGTCCAAAGGCACCCCCAAGACTCCAGTCTCTCTACCTCCTGCTGAGGATAAGAGAAATAGGGCTATAACTCCAGTGAGGAGTGAGATTCCTGGTAGAACTTCCCAACAGCAACCTCAGGTGAAGGTAGCTGAGAGGGATTAACATACAAAGCCTGCTTTCCTGGGGCCACTGCAGGGTTGGGAGACTCTCATCTCCAGAAAGCAGAGAAAGAGACCAGAGGACCTTTCACATCCAGGTGCTTCAAAAGGACTTGGAACTCAAATGCAAGCTGGAATAGAGGGAGTGTAGCTCCCCCACCCAACACAGAAACAGCTCGCGATGGTTTGGGGGGCTGATTGCTGACCTTTGAATTCCCTCTCATGGCTCTGTCCTTCCAACACCCAGAAGCTGGAAAAATAGGGACATAAAATCCCCAAATATGTATGAGAAAAACAAGAACCAGAAGTCTAAGGGGCTATAACCATGTCACATAGAAAACTGAGCTGGAAATTTGGTAAATTCCCACCCCAAGACTCCCACTTACCCCAGCTGAGGGTCCTCAGCATCTAGACAGAGATTTCTGGAGGCATTGTCCCCTTCTGCCACCCCACTGGCCCTCCAGGGCCTGGGCTCTGTTGGATCTTCCAGAATGTTCACATCTAGTCCTAGGGCCAGGCCATTGGTGAGAGAGAGGTCGAGGCTGAGGCCAGGAAGGGCCACAACTGGGTGCTCTGTGAGCTCCTTAGTATCCACCAAGGTGCCTGTTTCCTCTTTCCCTGGGCTGCTAAGGCAGCTACTTGGGCCCTCATTGGCTGTCATTCCATTCTGGACCCCAGGCTCCTCCTTAGGTTCCAGGCTGGGGTCCCAGGTGGCACCGCCTTCCTCAGGCAGTGCAGATGGGAGCTTGTCCTCCTCTGTGGCAGCCATTTCCACTGCTCCTGGGACTCCCAGAGACCTGGCAGGAGACGAAGAGATGAAGTTGGAGTCAGCTAGACAGGGCAGGGGGTAGTAGGACTAAAGGCCAATAGAGCTAGCACCAGGGCACCTACCTAGGGGCAGGAGAATGACCAAGACATCTCCTCAAGACCCTCTGACTGGAGCCTGGGTTCAGTCCTGGCCCCCTCACCACCCTGCCAAGTGAGCCCCTTCACCTCCCTTGGCCCCTGACCAGCCCCTTGTACCCCAGTCTCTCCCTTCCCTATTATGTCTTTAGTATCTGGTGTGCCCTCCAGAATTCACCCAAGTCCCATAAGGAAAATCCAGATGGGGAACAACTGGGGGAGTGGCAAGCATTCCCCCATACCACAGGCCCCTCTCCACTGCTACTAGTAAGTGACAGAGACAAAACCCCAAGCTGACAGCAGCCAGTCCACAGGCCTCTCCACACATTCTCTGCCCTGGCACCAGGAACCAGAGATGACTGAAACTTTGTGGTTCATGGAGAAAACTGGGCTGGAGGCTGCCTTTAAGGGGAGAGTTAAGGGAGAAGGTAAGGAAGTGCAGCCTAATCAGGACAGGAACCACCCCAGGGAAGCATAGAGAAGGCCATCAGCTATAGGAGGCCCAGTGTGAGGCGCTGTCCAGGGTGCTGGGTGGGCACAGTGCCACAGAGAGCCTCACATGGAGCCAAAGCTACCCTTGCACTGCCCAGTACCCTGGCCATGTCAAGACGAAGGAGGAAGAGGCCTGGCGCCCTGCCAGAGCTCAGCTGCCTCAAGGAAGGCCTTACAGAGCCCACAAGGGACACTCTGAGCAGAAAGTGAGGGGAATCAGGCCCCACTCTACCCAGCTTTCTGCGTGGCCTCATCTGGGCCTCCTCACCTCAATGCCAGACCAGTCCCACTCCCCTCAGCCTTGTGCTGGGCCTGTTTCTTGTCAAAGGAGGAGACTCCTTGGTCCTTCATGTCTACCCCAGGACCAGCCCAGGATTCCCAAAGATTTCCTGTCCAACCTCATCCCAGCTGGAGACAGCTGTGTGGAATGAGCTGTGATCTTGCTCTGTCTCCTCTCCTCTCTGCTCCTGGCCCCTCCTAGTCCGTAACCTCTGCCAGGACACAGGAAAGCCCCTGTAAACACTCTGAGAGAGACAGAGATGCAGGAATCTGGGGCACTTCTTCTGTTTTTGGTTGGGCCACTTCCTCCCCTCGGTGGACCTTAATTATACCCAGCACCCTGCTGTCCTCTGGAAAAGAGCTTCTGGGAGATCAGGAGAGACTGGAGGAGGGGAGGGATGGTCAGCTTTCCGGGCTGCAGTAGAACAAGCTGTAGGTGAGCCCAAACTTCCTGTATGTGCCTACTTGTAAATCTCACCCAAGGATTTCTTAAAATATAGCTCACTGTAATCCCAGCTACTCAGGAGGCAGGGATCAAGAGGATCCTGGTTCAAGGCCGGCCCAGATAAAAAATTAATAAGACTCTATCTCAACCAATAAGCTGGGCATGGTGGCCAGAGCTTGTAATTCTGGCTACATGGGAGACCATAGGTAAGAGGATCAAGGTCCAGGCCAGCCCAGGCAAAAAACACAAGACCTTAAGTGAAAAATAACTAAAGGAAAAAGGGATGGAGGTATAGCACTCAAGTGGCAGAGTGCTTGCCTTTGCAAGCAATAGGCTCTGAGTTCAAACTCCAGTCCTGAAAAAAAAAAAATTGCTACAGCTCACTAGGCCCTGCCCCAGACCTCTTGAATCAGACTGTACAGGGAAGGAATATGGTGAACTGTTACTCTTATAATGAGGCAAGCATGGGAAACATGAGTTAGACTTCAAGCAGACTTCCCATTTAGAAAAGATGAGCCCAGAGGGGAAGGTGGGCCACTTTTCTGGGGACTTCTGGGCCCTCAAGGGGAACTCAGCTACCATATAGGGGCTAAACCTTATTTAACCCTGGATTTTCAAACATGGTGTAGAAGAGGGCAGGGCAAACAGATCTGTGCCCCACAGCCCACCCACACTGACCACCACCTCCTAGAGTTTTGACTTGGAGTAAGATTTTACTTTCCAAATAAAGAAAAGCCCACAGATCTTTAAAAATCTGAAAGCCAGGCTCTACACTATCTGGGCCCTGATCCTAGGACACCAGGGACCCTCGGGGCCCAGCACAGAATGAGGGACTTTCTGATCTGCCCTGCATCCCTACCACCTCTGCTGCTATTTTGATCTGTTCCCTCTGGCTGTGTACCCAGAGGAGGGAGGACAGGAGGCCACCTCCTCATCTGTGACTCCAGAGCGGGGGCAGGGGGATGGCTTATAGAAAGGAAAGAAGAGAGAAAGTGGGGGCTGGGAGTGTGGTTAAAGTGGTAGAGCACTTGCTTAGCAAGCTCAAGATCCTAAGTTCAAATCTTGAGACTGTAAAAGAAAGAAAGAAAGAGAGGGAGAGGGATGGAGGGAGGGAGGAAGGGAGGGACGGAGGGAGGAAGGAAGGAAGGAAAAGAGTGGGGCCTTTTGGCCCACTGCCTGAGTTCTAGTCCTTTGACCTGGTTTGCAGCCCAGGGCCAGCTCTGAAGCACAGTGCTTGAGCCAGGCCCCATGAGGATCCTCATGCTCCTGCACCCAGACCCAGAGGCTGCACCTGGCAGGGTAAGATCCCCTCTGGTCAGGCTATGCCTAAGCCCCCAGTAAAGCCCAAGATTTGAGAGTAAAGCAGCTTCATTTGATGCTCAGTCTATATCAGCACTGAAGCTATAGGTAAATCAAGGTCTTCTTGGGGGACCCCTATGCCACTCACCCTCCAATGTCCAGCAGCTGCCTCAGGCCAGCTCCAGCCCTACCTGCCCTGCCATGTGCAGCTGAAAGCAGGATGGAGTTTCTGTCAACACTGGGCACTGGGCCGTGTCCTCAGTTTCTGCATGTGGGCAGACAAGGGGCAGCACTGAGCCCTATTCTGGGCAGGGGGCCCAGAGTCCTTGCCTGGGCTGAGGACCAGATGACCCAGGGTAGCTAAGCCCCAATAGTGGTGCACAAAGGGGAAGCTTCAAGGCATAGCACCTGAGTCCTCACTCTGAACCAGATGTGTCCAAGGACTCTTCGTTGCCCCTTGCCCTTTGTGATGACATCTGCACAATGGGTGTATCCCTTACTCTCTTCCCCCAGGGCTGGTGGGAGAATTTAAGGTTACAAATGCTGAGAGAGCTGCCATCAAGGAAGGGAAAACTCACCACAGAGTCAAGCGTAAATGGCAGTTACCTTCCACCCCCCATATTTGGCAAATGGAAGACTGAGGCACAGAACCTGCAAAGACTTTGCCTGCGATCACAGCAAGTAGCTGCCTTGAGCACCAGGAGCTAAGAGGGCTGGAGGTACAAGATGAGTCCGTCTCCGGGCCTGCTACCAGACCCTCCCAAGAGATCAAAGCCCCAAATCCTCAACCAGGAAGCTTGGCCCAAAGCAGTGACCCTACCCACCCCCAGCCCTGCTGGCTAGAGCCAGGGAAGGGGGTGTAGCTGGGCCACCGGGCACCCATCCCAAGGAGACGCCTGCAAAGGACAGACTGGTGGTAGCCAAGGTCCCCTGCAGCTTCTCTCAGCATGATTCAGGCCTCCCTCCAGGCAGGGTTTCCACTACCCACAGCCCTTGAGATGACCTTGGGCTCAGCAGCAACTGACTTTTTTCAGCACCAACTGGGATGGGGACCAGGATGACAGTGGAAACCTGGCTGGGGCAGGGTTGACTGCCAAGCCACACACTTTTTGGGTCTCAACTACTCCAGAGACAACCTTGTCCCCCTCCCCACTTTCCCCTGGCAACTGGAGTGAGCTGTGAAACCACAAATTACCACCCATGCCTCCCTCTTTCATAACCCTCCAATGCTTCCCATCACCCTTAGATTGAAATCCGGTCTCCCCAGTATGGCCTAAAAAGGCCCTGCCTGAGCTCTTTCTGCTGCCCTTCATCTCCCCACCAGCCTCACTGGCCTTCTTTCTGCTAAGCTCATTCCCACCTCAGGGCCTTTGCACCAGCTGTACCCTTGTCCTAGAATGCTCTGTCCCTAGATCTTTAAATGACTGCCTCTTCTGCTGTTCAAGGCTCAACTCTGGTGCTACCTCCCAGAGAGTTCCTCTCTGACTGGCTGGGACACTCTCACACTCCTCCTCAGAGCTTCAGTGCACCAAGCAGAACCAAAACTCCATTTTCTGTTTGTTTACTTAATTTCTGCCCATCTCCCTCACACTGGGATGTGAGTCCAGTGAGGGTGGGGACCCATCATATTCACATCTGTCTCCCCAAAGCCTAGGACCATGCCTGACACACTGGGCACTTTATAAATATGTGTTGAATGAATAACCTATCATTGTCCCCATTTCTGGCAGAGGCTAAGAGAGGTTGAGACACATGCTCCAGTCTCAAAAACTGGAGAGCAGTACAGCCAAGGTAGGGGTAATCTTATGGTCCCTTCCTGCCAGGATCCAAGCCAGGGACTGTGGGAAGCCCAAGGACCAGGCTGGAGGTAAAGCCATCAGGGGCCAGTTTGCTCTGTAAGAGCAAGGGCAAGTGCCTGGCTTCAGGAACCTTCGTGCCTGACTATGTGCACTCACTATATGCATGCACTCCCACTCAGATGCATGTACAGAATAAACTAGGAAATCCCTTTGAGTGGTGAGGAAGGGATGAAGAGCCTACTGACCTAGGGGCAAGGTTAAGGGCAGCCAACCTACATCACCCAGCAGCCAGGGTGGAAACCCATCTGTTTAGGGAGAATCTGGGGGCACGGAAGGGACAACTCAGAGCTTCAGGCTTGGTGGTAGTGGGTAAAGCAAGTACCCATACTGACCACAGCCCGCACAGTGGCAATGAGCAGGGGGAGAAAGAGGAAGTTTAGGCCACTTGGTGGAAATAAAGCCACAGAGGCAGAGCTGGGACAGGGGCCCTAGTGCTGAGCACTACCCAGGTTAGTCAGAATCTAAGCTGGTCATATGTCTAAGGGTGCCTAACCCAGGCAGGGTATGCACAAGAAGCTAGGATGTAGGAAGTTGTTCTGGAATATCAGTGTGGAGGTGAGCCTGGGACCATAGCTGTCTAGAAAACCATTCCCAAATATTGGGCCTCTTTTTTGCATCTGATGGAGCTGTGGACCCCACCTCAGGTGAATTCACGTGTGCGCATGATATTTTGAATCTATATGAGGCTCACAGATCCCTCACACCCATGCATAGACCTGGGCATGAGCCCAACCTAGACAGCTCCCAAGAACCTCCTGTCTCTGATGGGACACTAAAGAGAGCTCCACAAGGATTTCCTAACAAAGATAGAAAGATTTGTTTAGGGGACCTCTTCTCTTGCCTCTGACAACCCATCCAGAATGCCCCCAGTGGCCCCACTGTCCTTCCCCAAAATTCCTACTGCCATCTTCCTAGTTTATCTAGATTTTAGCACATGGCCAGGATCTTCACACACACGCACACACACACATTCAAACATGACAATCAATGCAAACAGCTAGCATGCAGGAAGTGCTCAGAATAGACATTGGCCTACTATACCCCTCACCAGCCTGGCCACTCCAGGGCTTCACAGGAACCTGTCGGGCATGGGCAGCAGGACGCTGCCAAGAAATACAATTGGCAGGGTCCCTGGATCACACAGATCACCACGCACCCACACACACACTTACTGCCAGCCAAGGTCCCTGGAGGTCAGGCTCTTTCTGTCATCCTAGAGCTCCAGCACCACACCTACCCAGGCCCAGGTCAGCCTAGACACATGTCTCCTCAACCTCCCAACTGCCCAGAGCAGGGAGGAGACAGGACAGTATGGAGGTGATGTCCACTCAGGAGCCGTCTTGATTTTCCCAGCTTGGACCACCTTGGGAAGCAATAAGTACCTCAGAATGAGAGTCCAGGACATCAGGTCAGCAGCCTAACTGCATAGTCAGCAAGACCTTGCTTCACATTCAGTTCTGCTACCCATCTGCTCTGTGACCTCAATAGAATTGCTTACCTCTCTGAGCCTCAGTGTCTTCCACAAAATGACGCAGCCTCACAGGGCTACTGTGAGGACTAACGGACATGGTGTATGTGCAATGCTCAGGAAAGGATGGTTCCCACTGCCTACCAGAACCGTCTTAGATCTGCAGTGGCACCAGCTGGCTGGCTGCCCTGTGCCCCAGGTGGGATACCCAGAAAAGCAGCACAAAGCACAGGCCATTCAACCTGGGGACATTTGTCCTTGGCAGCTGTCAGAGTGGGCTCTGAGGCAGGGACTTCAAGGCCCTGCCTGAGGACAGAGGCAGAGAACATCTCCTATGAGGATAGGGGATGAACAGAGAAGGGACCCTCATCCTTCCTGAGGCAAGTAAAGACCCAACAGCCTGACCCCACCTACACTCCCACCCAAGGCCAGGCTCACACCCAACTCTCCATACCAAGACACAAGAACCACAACAGGTGTCCAACAAAGGCTGGATCCTGGGCTTCCCTTCAAAGTGCCTGTCTCCTTTAGGCGGTGCCCCTTTGGGGTTACTAATAAGTCCAGTCCATCTCTCAATTTGGCTGCCAGTGAGCCAGCCTTTACCTTGGCATGTGGGAGTGGGGAAGGCCTCTTCTTTCTCATAGTTGGGCAGGCAGAGGTCCTGAGGCTGGGTGCACATTGGCAGCAATCTGCATGTGCTCCACAGCCCACTGGGACTCTCAGGGCCCACTCTGTAAAGGTCATTCCCTGACATCTCTCAGCTTACTTCTCTCCCTACCCCCCAGCCAACTGGCACACTCATTTGCTTAGCATTTGCATATATCTGCATGCTATTTTGGAGAGCTCTTAACACTAATGAAACCCCCAATGTCTGCAGTCAAATCCCAAATCATGTTTCTAATTGAGCAACTCCAACCCCAGTTGACTTGCCTGAAGGGTAAACCCTCATGCTTCTGGAACCACAAAGGACCGGGCTGTCCTGGTTAAGGGAGTCCACAACCAGAACAATCATTACTCTGCTCTCCTGAACTTCAGAGGACACCCGGGAATCCACTACTTCTGGAGCCTACATTTGACCCATGGCCTGTGGGCTGAGTCAAGAGCTACAGTACCAAGAGCTACAGTGACCGACCAGGTTCAGGTCCTACTGACCAGCCCTGCCCTCGGAAAACACCTGGACTGGGTGCACCAAGGAAGCCCAATAGGGTGGTAAGCTTAGAGTCAGAGCTGTCTCCCCGAGTCTCCTTCAATAGTCAAGGGAGGTGAACCAAGAATTCCATCTTCCCCCATCTCTGCCCAGTTTTCACATTCCCTACACTCTAGAGCCTCACGTTTTCTGTCCACACCCCCAAGGGGATCTCTCTCCTGCCAGACCTCCTTCCCTCTGACCTTCCTCCCCACCTTCCTGCATTCTTGTGTTGCTCCTCTTAATCTTCCCCACAAGTCCTTTCCCTCCCAATCTCCCTCCTCTTTCCTGTCCTTTCCTGTCTCTGCTTTAGAATTTCAGCTCAGGTCTCATAAAGGTTGTGTCCTCCTGGAAGAAAATCCCATCCACAGCATGTGTCACAAAGTAAGCAAGTGTACAAGGGGCTTGGCTGGGCCATTCTACAATCCTTGCTTGCCCTGGCCCACTGAAGGGACAGCTGGGCACTCGTAAAGCCTCACTCCTCAATGGGCAATACGTGGGACAGGAGACAAAGGAAAAAAGCAACCAGAATGCAGAGTTGTGCCTCCTGAGAAGGGGAAGAATGAGTGGAACTGGTCTGGGAAGGAGAGACAGCTCGAGGTTGGAGAAATTTAACTGGAAAGGAAAATTGAGGGGCAGAGTAGGTTCCTGGAGCTCAGGAAGGAGGATGAGGTTTGGGATAGGGCAGGGGGACTGGCAGCACACAGGTGGCAGGTAAAGCCATGGTACCAGATAAGATCAGAACCACAGGGAAGGCAACTGAGTCCTGGGGTGCTTTCATACCAAGAACTAGCAACAGGGCCAGACAGGTATGGTGATATACTCCTGTAATTCCAGCTACAAGGGAGGTGTTCGTAGGAGGTTCTCAGTCCAAGGCCCATCCCTGAGGGAAAAAAATGTAAGACCCCACGTGAAAAATAACTAACGCAAAAAGGGTTGGGGGCCCACTCAAGTGGTAGAGAGCCTGCCTAGCAAGCACAAGGCCCTGAGTTCAAACTCCAATAAAACAACAAAAAAAATTACCCAGCAACAGAAGCTAAGAAGGAGCAACCAACACAAGAGGTGAGTGGAAAACAGGAGCATGGTGACCTAGAAGCCAAAGAAGCACTTCAAAGATGAGGGAGATTGAAGGTACAACAACATGGAGGTCACTGGGGACCTTGAAAGGAGGGGTCAGCAGAGAGCTGGGGTGAAAGTGGAATTGGAGTGGAATCAGAGAGGAGGAAGAGAGGCAAGGAGACTAGACAAGTCTTCTGGGAGACTCTCTGCAAAGAAGAGAAGAGAGATGCAGTGATGCTGGCTGAAGAAGACAAGAGAACGATCTTTTAAGTCAGGAGAGACAGCAGCAAGATGCTGGCTGGTGGAATGATCTAGAAGAAAAGTGCAAGCAATGACCCAGAAGGGAGCTCTTGCTGGAGCATTGTCCTCAAGCAGGCACAAAGAGACAAGATTTAGCACACAAATAGAGGGGTAGCCTTAGAAGGGAGCACCTCACCCACAGTGGCAGGGGGGTGCAGAAGCAGGTAGATGTGGGTGAGTACAATGATGGGAGTCTGAGAAAGTTCTGAGTGCCTCTGTTCTCTCAAAGGTTCACAACTGAAAGGGAGGAGGGGTGAAGAGAAGATGGGTTGAGGGCAGTAGACTCAGAACTGTAGTGTGAGTGCTGGATGGCACAGGGGCCCCTCTAAATTCCTGGGATTGGGCCTACAGTGAGAACAGTTGGGGTCATGTTTTTTCTCAGACGCCATGGAATAGGTCAAGCACTGGATTTTGTCAAGGTTGGGTTTTGCTAACCAAAAAAGCAGCAGAATGAGGAAAAAGAGTTGGGGTCCTCAAGGCAGGGAGCATTCTGACTTTGACAGGGGCAACATCTATGAACTCTAGCCTGCTCCAGTCCCTGCCTGGCTGATACCTGGAAGCCTACCACCCACTCCCTTTGTGGGTTATGTATGGTCTTCCTCTCCCCTCACTTCAAAATGAGCTTTGCAGACAGTGAGCACCTGGGAAAAGGCTCTCTTCAGCCTCTGCCACCCATTCCTCTGACCTGGAAGGTACCTCAGGCCTAACACACCAAAAAAGGGTTTGCTACACCCTACCAAGACACTGAATGGCAGCTCTTCATGCCCATTCTCCTTCATTTCACTAGCCAGACACTGGGACTGTCCCCCTACCTACTAACTTATTCCATGCCCTCCTCATTCTCTCTGTCCCTTCAGCAGCCCTGGACCCAGTTACCAGGTGTCTTAAACTGGACGATGTCACAGCCTCCTGATTGGTCTCTTTTCCACCATGCTGGCCTTGCCAATCCCACTCTTCCTCCTCAGAGTGCCCTCCAGACCTCAAAACTTCCCCTCTGGAAGACCCTTTGGGGGAAAAGTCAGCTGCAGCCCTCACCCCAGGTCAGCTGTGATCTGCGCCCCCTTTACCTTATGCCCACTATTTCCTCACACCTCACTGTCCCTCACTCTTTTCTCAGGGCCTCCCCTCTCTCCTTACCAACAACACCTGCCTGGTACAGCTCATCCATCTCCCACCCTGGGGTCCACAGTGTCTACTGGATCTCTGTTCTCCAGTGTCTGATCTGAAATAGGATTTGGTCATTTTTGCTGGGGCATGGATGACTAGGTGGATGAAGCTTCTGGAGGGCAGGAAGTAGGAAGAACAGGATTGAAAGAGGCTGAGGGTCACTCAGCCAAGTGAGCTAAGTTAACAACATCTATTGTAGGATAAGCTAATAGCATGTGACTTGTGACACACTGAAAACAGGACATTACCTATGCTTGCCCAAAAAGGTTTAACCCAAATCTAATCAGGAGTGAGCAAGAAGATAAATCCAGAATGTGCAAGATGCCACAAGACTTCAAAATTGACAATGCCATTTAAAAAACAAACAAAAGAAAAGAAGAAAAAAAACCTTTAAGAATCAGGGGATTAATTCAGATTAAAAGACTTACTATGCTAACCAAATGCAATATATGCTCCTTGACACACACACACAAAGAAAAAATTAATAGCTATAAAGGGCATTACTGAGACAACTCAAGAAACTTGAATATGGACTACATGTTAGGTCAAATTGTATCATTACTAAATTTCTCAGGTATGATAATGGTATTAGTTGTTTGGCAGAAAAATGTCCTTGTGTCAGGAAATTCATGCTGAAGTAATTTTCTTTTTTTTTTTTTTTTGGTGGTCCTGGGGTTTGAACTCAGGCCTACACCTTGAGCCACTCCACCAGCCCTTTTAGTGTTGGGTATTTTCAAGACAGGTTCTGGTGAACTATTTGCCCAGGACTGGCCTGATCCCTGCCTCCTGAGTAGCAGGATTACAGGCATGGGCCACCGGCACCCAGTTATGCTGGAGTAATCTGAGGTGAAGTGTTATGATGTTTGTGTCTTACTTTTTTTTTTGTTTTGTTTTGGTGATACTGGGGTTTGAACTCAGGGCTTCATGCTTGCTAAACAGGTGGTCTACCACTTGAGCCACATATCCAGACTACAACTTACATTCAAAAGATTGAGAGAAAATGCAGGGGGGTGAGGGATAAAAGAGAATGAAGGAGGGGGTGAATTCAAGTGTGATGTATTTGATATATTGTAAGAACTTTTATAAATGCCACAATGTATCCCATACACAACAATTTAAAAAAAAGGTTGAGAGAAAGAGGGAGAAACAAATGTGGCAAAGTATTAACATGGGCAAATGTAAGTCCCTAGGTGAAGAGGGTAGAGGTGGGTATTCACTACACTATCAAGCATGACAAGACAGAAAGTACGAGGCGGTGCAGGGAGATGCTCCAAAGAGGGCTGCTGAGGACTGGGCTTGCAGGACAGGAGGGTCCTCTGCCTCCAAGCAGCACACAAACCTGAGGCGAGCCCGAGTCACCCAGGCCAGGCAAGCACAGCCCTGGAGCGACTAATCCCCTAAAGGGGCCAGATCCCCCGGAGTAGCCTCTCTGGGAGTCAACCTGCCTGGGGATAAGGGCTCTAAGGGAGCAGCCAGTCCCCAGGGAGATGAGCAGAGCAGCTCTCAGTCAGGGCACGTGGGCCCCACCCCACCTCTGCGGAGCTATGGCAAGGAGCCAGGTCTGGCCTTAGGCCCACCCCACCTCCAAACACTCCTCAAGGGGCGACAGCCTGAGTGTATCCTCCTGTGAGAGGAGCCAGGCTAAATATGGAGCCCCAGACATAAGACACCGCTCAAAACAGATTTTCCTGGAAAAGACCATCTGGCAAAGGAGGGCTAGATCATCGTCTGTCGAGAGAAGCAGTGTCGATCTATTGCAAGCAAATGTCCGGAATGGGAATGCCTTCATCCTATCTCCCTAAGAGACCCCAGAGTAGGGCCTCGGTTTCCCCCCAGGTTACTCCTTTGCCCAGATGAAGAGACACTCAAGCCCATCTCTCTCCTAAGCTGTAACTCCAGGAAAGCAGAAGATGAGCCTGGGGCCCAGGTCTAAGCCTGAGAAATCTCTGCCTGGGTATAAGTCCTGACTCTGCCACTTACTATCCAGGCAACTGTGACAAGACAACAGCGCTGTGAGCTCCAGCATCCTCTTCCACACAACAGGAGTAATGGTACTCCTCCCTCTAAAGGCTGTTATGTGTCACAGTACCCAACATAGTGGTGGTGCTCCACAGATGGAAGATGGGTGGGGTGATGTCTCCAGCCCTTCTCTCTCAGTCCTGTCAAGAAGAGGAAGTCATTCTTTCCAGCTAGCTTTGCTCCCTCCTGAGGAAAAACTAGGGAGGTGGGCTCTGTTGGTCAAGTCCGCTTGGGAAATACACACTCCATAACTGTCAGACCTGGACAGGCAGCAGGAATGAGACCTCTCAGCCTGGCATGCAGCACATGTTGGGGTACAGGAGATCTCTAAGCATTAACAATTCAACCCTGAAAGAGGCACCAGCGGAGAAGGCCTTCCCAGGACATCCCAACCATTCCTCTCTACCTTTAGCTAGCCCACACCCACCTACTCACTCCCATGTGTAGGAACCCGAGAGTTCTGGACACATGCTATAGACCTGTCATGTTTCCTCCAGGACCAAACTGTGCAAACTTTTGAGTCCCACTCAAAAGCCACTGCCTCCCACCATACACTGTGAGGAAAGGGCTTGGGAAGGGCAGCTCTCTCCTTGGGAGACATGAGGTGGGCAGGCAAGGGTGGTTGGTCCATTTTTCTGATTCAGAGGTCCCAGGCCACAGAACTTGGGGCTTCCCTGGGATGCAAGGCTCCTAATATCTCAGGGGAGGGAGTGGAAGAAGAACATCTACCCAGGGCCAGGTCTGGGACTGTAGGTAGTCCCAAGGCTCCTTATGCACAATTCTGATAGCTGCCCAAGTAGCCCCCATTAAACAGCTCTTGCCTCCAAGGGTCTGGAAGAAGGAATGCGGGAACCCAGGAAAATTCAAATGCCCACCCTCCCCAAAAAAAAAAAAAACCCAGGCTAACCCTCCTGTTCTCTAACAGCTCAGCCTGAATTCTGAACCTACCAGGTGACTTGGACCCTCTTTCTATTGTCATTGCTGCACCTGCCCCCCCATCTCCCAGTCCCTGAACCCCACAAGATGGCCCCAAGATAAAGGGGTGAGCATTGGACAGTGGCCCCCAGAGCCTGTGCAGAAACAATGACCACCCCCCCCCCCCAGTTCTCATTCCAGAGGGCCCTCAGATCTTCCAGGGACAGCAAGAAGTCCAGGAGGAGGCCAACTGCACAGGGCAATCCCCACATCTGGACTCCCTGCCCCGCCCAGTCCCAGCAGCCCACTCCAAGGACCTCTCTCTCCCCCAGAGCTGGCATAGCCATTATGTGCCTCCTAGGCCTTGCCGGCTGCCTGCCACGCCCCCATGTTAGCCCCTGTTCTAGCGGCAAAGCCAGAAAGGCCTGGCCGCCAAGCCTGGCTGTCAAAGTTGGGAAACTGGAAACAGAAATAAATCCTCTAAGCTGCTCCTCCGTTGAGAAGGTGGCTGTTGGCAGGCCACAGCACACAACACCCTTATCACAGGCCACCAAACTGCCACTGGTACCCCATTCGTGCACACACTGACACTGGGATTATACAAAAGGGGGATCAGGAGGCAGAGCCCAGGAGACAATTGGACTGGCCAGCCCTAACCCTCCCTGCAGGTTGGACTGGGGGTCAGTGCGGTGCCCCCACTCCCTAGCCCAGTCCCGACCATCTCGGGCTTCCTCTCTCAACCCCATCTCCATGACAACCGCATCCTTTGGATGCCGCGGAATTGATCTCGAAACGTAGCTTTGTTAGCAGACCCTAGCGGGCATAGAGGGCGGAGGGCGGCTCCCGCCACCCAGCGTGCATCCCTCTCCTTATCCCCCAGGCTCTCCTCCCAGTCCCCAGACTGGCCTCGAGAAGGGAGGGGCGGGGTCCCGGAGCACGCGGGCCCTGGGGACATAGTGGCCCCGCGGCCCCACTCACCACTCCTGGTCCCAGCCGCTGGGTCCAGCCTCTCACGGTGGGGCCATGCGGAGGCCCCCACTGGACTGGCCGTCCCGCTCCGCCGCTGCCTGTTGGAGCTCCCCGAGCCCGCTTCTGTCCCTTCAGGTGTTGGAACAGCGGCTGTAGGGAAGCTGAGCAGAGGTGGGGGGACGGACGGCAGGAGGGAGGGAACCAAGGAGAGAAGGAGGGAGGAAGGGAGGGAGGGAGGAGCGGGAAGGGCGGGGAAGGGCGGGGAGACTGCGGGCGGGAGCGGAGCGGGAGGTGACAACGGCCACCCGGCTGGCCCGCCCGCGATGCTTGGGCACCGAGCGCTCAACCTTGTGCACCCTGGCCCAGAAGGACGCGGCCAACCCAGTCCCGCACCCCCAGCGCTGGGCCCTTTAAGAAAGTGGGGGAAGGGAGCGCCGCGAGGTTCCGCCCCCTCCTAGCCCCACCGGGCCCTCTGTCCCCAACCCTAGGCCAGATCCAACCACAATGCCCTCAGCAGGGGGACTGAGCCTGCATAACCCGACCGGCTCTCCTTCAGATAGGGGAGGGGGTTCTTTCCATTCTCCAGCAGCCTGACTTCTGCCCCCACTCCACCCCCAAACACTCTCACCCTGATACCCCCGACAAGGAGGGAGTGGGGAATGCAGGAAAGCAAGGTGCAGGATCCCAGGAGGGAGACACAGAGATCCAGACAGACCTAGGAGTGACAAGGACAGTTGGGCACTGGAGGTTGGGGGGAGAGCAGAAGAGAACAGGGAGAGACAAAGGAGACCCTGAGGGAGGTGAAAGGTGAGCAGTGAGTCCAACCAAGGATGGAAGTCCTGGTGCCAGGTTGGGGCTACCCTAGGCAGATAGAGGCCATAGAGACAGAGTTCAAACAGGGCTGTGGAAACCAGCAAACAAGGCACCTACCCTACCTCTCTCCCATGATTAGTCATGACCTTGAAGCCCTCCCCTCACTCCAGGACTCTAGCTCCCAAGAAGAAGGTTGACCGGACTGTGCCTGGGCTAGACACTAAGAAGAACTTACTGCAGAGCCTCTGGGAGAGGTGCTAAAGGGCACTGTAACCACAGGGAACTAAGGGAGCTAAGGGGACCAGGGTGTGCGGGCCTAGAGCGGAAAGCAGATTAGAGTCAAGCCCTGCCACAGGAAGCCACTGTCCACCTCTCTCCTTCCATTCTAGCCCCCTGCGCCTGTTCACCACACCCAGCACCCTCCACCTTTGCAGTTGTTCCACCCTCTGCCTGGGTGCACCCTGACCCTGCTGTGTTCAGTCAACTCCTACTCAACCATCAAATTCCTGCTTAAAAATGCCCCTTCTTCCATGAAGTCTTCTCTGATCTTCTACACACACACACAATTGGAGATTCCTTTCTTAGGGGACACAGAGAAGATTTGCTGACCTATGAGGGATGTCTGACCTATTCAAGGTGTCTGAATTGCAATTAATCTCCCCCTCCTCGTACTAGAGCTTGGGTTTCATCAACCATGGTGATACCTCTGATACTGTGCATCTGCCATGTGCCAGAATCCACACTAAGTTCTTTCTCTGTGTCATAGTTGACCCTCAAAACCATCCTACAACCCATTTTACTAATGAGAAAACTGAGGGTCCATGAGCATAAGTTCAGGAGGTCTGAACCAGTGGACACTTAGACCATAGCCCCCTCACTGCCCATCAAGCCCCCAACCATTCCATAGACCCCAGAAACAAGGTGGGGGGGCACTCTGGGTAGGTTCCCAGAGTTTTCTTGAGGGGGAAAGGGGACCTGGCAACAGGAAGAGGCTTTGGAGGAAGCAGGGGTAATGGGGTTTTTATTCCACACTCACCCTTGGAGTCATGACCTCAGGCTACAGCTGGAACATCTTTGTGAGTTTCTATCCCTTCATCTGGCAGGTGAAGATGATAACAGACCTCATGGGGCTGAAGTGGGGACAAAAGCAGTTGGTATGCTCAGTGACCACTATGCATGACCTGGCACATAGATGCACTCTGGGACACGGCTATCCAGTCATATTGATGCCTTGCTCATGGAGGAGTGCTTTACTTTCTTCCACCAATGAACTGAGCTCTGAAGGACTGCCTTGTTCACAACTCACCTCAGCACCAATCACATGGTAAGTTACAGGGGAGAGACAGAAGGAAGACACAGACACAGACAGAGAAAGGCACACGGAGCTCTCACCAGATCCCGTCTCTGCTCCTGTGTTGCAGAAGTCAGGAGACCCCAGTTTGGTCTGGTATCTGAGTTTACTGGCTATGTGGCTGAGGGACAGCTGTGCCATCCCCTGAGCCTTACCTTCCCTCTGTCTCATGGTACTGACTCATAAGACTGTCTTGAGGCTCAGTGGCACCTCATGGGCACAGGAGGAGGGATACTGTGATCATTCCTTGTCACTACTCCTGCCCCTTGAAAGACAGCAGGACTAGCATCTCTACCCATCAGCCACATGTGTCACACTCCCCAGTGCCCTCCATGGAAAGAAAAGCCTGCAGTTGTACCTGCTCCTCCAAGTGACCTCGCTCTCCTCCCCACTCACCTGAAAGGTCTCAGGAAGCAAGTGCTGGAGGCTAGACCAAAGACCCACACACACTGAGGGCCTCCCACCATGACTTATTGACTGGTCCATGGGATCCTGGAAAGAGCACACAGAGATGGGGACAGCTGTGTTGTGATGCGTCAGCACTCCTAAGCAGGGGCAGGTCACAGTTCTACCACAGCCTCTATCTGGCCTTCTGCTTCCCCAGACCACAGCAGGGTCTCCTGTTCTTCCTTGGCCTGAGCTGAATTCAGGGGAAAGACGCCAGAGCCTGAAACCCTCCAACTGTAGGAGCTCACTAGGGTTCAACCCTGGGCCCAGAGGAGGCTTGTCCCAGAAATCTCTGAAATAACCCAATCCTTCCACTTCCCTGATGGGAGGCTCAGATTCTGGAAGGAAGTCTGGGTAAGGATTCCCTAGGCCAATTCAAGTGCTCACAGAGCACCTGCTGGGTGCAGCCTTGCTCTAAGCCCCGCCCTAAGCCCCATCCACACAGAAAGGCTCTACTCCACCTGTCCAATGGCCTCTCTAGATGCTTCTACCTCAAATTTGAAGTTCTAGGGCCCCTCCTACCCTCGACCCCCAGCCATGTCCAATGACCCCACTTGCTTCTCTTGGTTCCCCGCATGGGAAGCCGTCCCTCAGTCCACCCTCGTGTGGCCAGTGCTTCCTGCCTCTCCTGCTAATGCCCCATTGCTCATTCCACTTCCCCATTGAGCTGTCCACGCCAGCTCTTTCCAATTCCTCTCTCCTGAAGGAACACCAGTTCAGTTCTTGTCCCCCTGCACACACACACTTCATGACCCCACCCATCAAAATCCCTAACACAGCTGCTGAGTACAGATGTGCAGGCTGGGCACTGCTCAGTGGCTTTGGGAGTCCACAGAGGGTGGAGAGGAACTGTAATCACCTGTTCTCTCACTGTGCTGTGCGCCTGGAGCAAGGCTGCCCATGCCTGGGAGGGCAGCATCAAGTTTGCTGCCCCTCTGTGTGCCTGCCTAGCCAGGTCCACCTGGAATGGCCACTGTTTTCTAACATTTGTACAAAAGTGCTGGGTGGGCTGACTGTGGCCTGATCTCAGGAATGCACACAACACCAAATCCAAAAGCCGATTTGCAGACCTCGTCTTCATGTCCCGGAAGCATTTAACAGGGATTGGTCATCCTGACTTGGGGACTCCTTACTGCCATGTGGTGCCTCCTCCCCTCCCTGACCTACAAACTTCACCAGAAGTGCTTTAGGGCTCCTCCACCCCACTCTCCCTGGCAGGACCACCCCAGCTTCAAAGCCCAGCTGCACCTGAAGAGTCTCAGCAAGTGCTTCTCCAGCCTTGACCTCCTCCCAGCTCACACCCAGATACCAAAGTGCAGACTGAGGTCCCCACCCTAACCCAAGCCAACAGGACCTCATTCTGTTTTCCCCAGTAGATGTCACCAGGCCAAACCTGGAACTCATCATTGCCTCCCCTCTTCTCACAGCCACATCTAATCCCTAGATGAATTCTGAGAGACTGACATTCCACCAATGTCACAAACTGACCACTTCTCAACAGCTCTACTGCCACCATCTGGCCCAGCCCAGCTCCCTGCCAGCACCCCATCTCTGTGTTCAATTCCTAGCAGTTCCACATAAGCCAAGTATGTCCTGGGAATGGAAGCAGATTCTCACATTCATCTGCTCAAAGTCTTTGAAAGGCTCAGTGTTGTTCAGTCACACCTTCCAACTTCAAGGCCTTTGTCTGTAATGTTTCCTCTGCCTGCAGCCCTCCGCCCCTGGGTATTTGTATGGCCCACCCCTCACTCCCTCAGATCTCTGTTCTAACACTCCTCACCCCCTCTCTGCTTTCTTTTCCTCCATAACATATGTGTCTATATTCCAAGTTTACTTGCTTATTCTGGTCATCTGTCTCAACACTACCACCACTACCACCCTCCTGGACCATAAGCTCCATGAGGGTGCAAATTGTGTTCTTTCACTTCTGTATCACCAGGGGCTAGAAAGGAGCCTGGCACAGAAGAGGCATTCCCATAAGGAACCCATCAGCAGATACAGAAGGAAGGTTAGGGTGGGGGTGTGCTCGACTAGTAGAGTGCCTACCCCCCAGTACTATCAAAAATAAATAAATAAACCAACAAAAAATCAGGAGTGTAGCAGCACCTGGCCAGAAGGGTGAGGGCTCCTCCCACTGGTGGTCAGGGGAGGCCTCTCTCAGGAGGTGTTCCCAGACTGGACAGGCACCCCTCCAGGCTCACAGGGTGCCATGGCTTCCCCCATCACAGCACTTAACACACCAAGGACCCCTCTTACTTCTCTGAGTCCCCAGATCTGTCTTGAGCCCAGGGCCAGCATACAGCAGGCACCGGAAAGTGGATAAGCAAACAGTGAATGATGAAGAGGCCATGGACAAATCTCCACAGGACCAGGAGGGAAAGCTTGTGTCAAGAGCCTATGGGGTGAGGCTAGGAGCCTCAGGTCTTCTGTCAGTGGGGACATGACTCCTGCATCAGCTAGGAGGAAAAGAAGACCATTCCCACTGAGCAGTCCTTGACCATGAGTGCTAGCCAGCATGAAGTGGGAGACAGTCCCCTGGAGGAAAGCTAGGCCATGGGCAATTCTAGGGGCTGCCTGGCCACCCGTCCCCCAGCAAACATGGATGGTGCCAGACCTGGTCCAGGGCAAGTAGAAAAAGCTCCACGAGGAGTGCCAAGGACTTGCAGTGCCTCGAGCCAGCAGGCCCCAGGCCCAGGGCACAGCAATGCATGGTCCAGAATTTCATCTGAGGGCCTTTGTGGGCCTCTGGGAGGCTGTCCAGGAGAATGCCGGGAACTGGCCAGGGTGGAATGGGCTGGGCGACCCACTTCCTGGGGCCCAGCTGGCCAGTGGCCTGGGTGGGGAGGGGGGTCTAGGTGAGGACCCCAATCCTCCTTCCTCCCAAATCCTCCTCTTTGGGAAGTAATGTCACCCTGTCCCAGGAACTTGGAGCTGCAGGACTAGAGTGGCCAGCAAGTCCACGGAAGCCCAGAGAGGAAGGGGCTCAGTTTGGGGAAGTTGAATTAGGATGGGAGTGACCCTTCCATCATCCCAAGCACTCTCTTCAAGAGGCCAGCAGGAGGGAGCAGGGCATGCCTCTTTCCAAAGCGGAGGGACACCTGACACGTCAGGTCTTGTCCGGGCAGACCTAGCCAAGGCTGGAAGGTTCCCGAGAGGGCGAACTGGGGCTGGGAGGGAGTGGAGCCAAGGCGCGGGCGGCTCTCTGCCTCCCTCTGCTGGCCGGATTCAGAATTATAGCGCGTCGGTTCGGTGCCAAGCACAGCCTACAGGCAAGGGTAACCCCACTCGCTTGCACCGAGAAAGGGAACCTGCAGAGGCCATAGGGATCATCCGCCTGCCTCAGCACGAGGCCCAGCCGCACCCGAGCTCCGACAGCGGATACCTGTCACCAGACTCTGAGTCGTGATGCTGCCTCCTGGAAATTCTTTATATAGTCCAACCTCAGTATTTCCTCAGCTTTGCCCAGACTGTATCTGAACACCATTTTCTCACACAACAAAAACGGAAAACGGAGCCCCCCCACCCGGTGGTGACCGTGGACCCCTGTTTCATGAGCCAGAGGCCACAAAGAACAGAGGGGAGTGCAAGCCCTTCGCCCCACTACAGCCAGGAAGGTAGGGATCTAAGAAGAAGCCGCCGCACCTGAACCCTCTCGGTGCCCGCAAAAAGGAGCCCAGCAATGGGGCTCTTTTGGGGTCTGGGCGTCACCTGCTGGTGCCTTCAGAAACTGCACCTGCAGTATGGGCAAGAATCCTAGCAGAGAGAACGCCAGACTACAGTGACAACGAACTTTCAGGCCTGGGGCACACCTTATCCCCTTTCATGCTCACGACAACCCTGTAAGGCTGACATTCGTTCCATTTTACCTTTGAGAATACTATCACTCGCTGAAAGTTAAGTGATTTACCCCAGAACATGCCTGGGGAAAGTGGCAGGCCCAGTCCCCACTTCCCAGTGCGATGTAACTGGGCTCTTGCCCCTGCACCGGGGATGGGGGGAGAGTTCGAGCTCCAGAGGGATATCTGATCTTATTTCCCATCCGGAGTTTGCCCGGAATGCGTCTCAGCTTAGCTTGCAGCTCTGATGTAACAGGGTCCTTGGGTGTGTCCACAGCCTCTTCTGATGGCTTGAGAGCCCCTCTGGAGAGTAGGATGCGTTTCCACACCCCTGCAATCTGCATTGATCTGAGTGCACTTGATAGCCTCAGCCCTGCTTGCCTGGGGCTACCACTGGGGCCGCACACCCCATACTCCTCGGCAGTTCTAAACTCAATCCCCAGTTCAGGAACTCAGGGAGGGACACTGTAAGTGGTTGCAAGTGACAGAAATCCAACTCCAACTGACCAGTGAGAAGGGACTTCTGGTGGTAGAGAACCAAGCTCTCCTCCTGGGCCAGGATTCTCATGCAGCCTTTTTTTCCAGAAGGGCTCTTCAGGGTGGCTAAGGCAGTGCTGAGCCATTGTCCCGCTTTGAGGAACGATGGCTCCTTACCTGTTCTCACACTGCATGCGCTCAAGTCTCAGCATTCAGCCTTCATCCACCCAGAACCAATCACTGTGGCCGTCCACCTGAACTGATGGTGGGGGGAAATGGGGAGAGTCACCAGGAGACCGGGTTTGGCTGTTGACAGCAAACAGCTCCATGGCCACAACCCTGGCCTGCCAACACCCACATTTTCTGGGCTCTAACTCATTTTTAGTTGGAGATTCTTTCCCAAAATATCCTATGTTTTCCCTTCTTTCATTCAACGAATGTATATTGAGTCCCCCACATGTACCAAGCACAATTCTAAGTGAACCATATCAGGAACAAAAACGATAAATTCTTTCCCTTCTGAATACTTCTTCCAGTAAGGATGGAGGGAGAGAAGAAACAGCATAAGTGATGTTTATATTATAGACAGCGGTGAGCACCAGGAGAAATAGGGCAGCATGAAGGGGATCAGGAGGGTTGGGGGGAAGGACCTGCTCAGTGCTAGAGCACTCAACTGACATCCATAGGCCCTGGGTTCCATTGCCAGCACTGCAAAAAAGAAAAAGCCAGGGGCAGGGGAGCGAGAGGGGAGGGACTAGAGTGTAGACAAGTGAGGGGTATTGCCACTTTAGACTTTAAATAGAGAACTAGGGGGAGAAACATAACTGAGCAAGCAAGGTAAGGGACATTGTCATGTAGCTCAGTGGCAGAGGAAAGGTCCAGGGAGGAAAGAATCAGTGCAGTGGGACTGTGCTGAACACTTTCATGGGCTAGCAAGGAGCAAAGGGAAGGATGTAGGAGATAGGACTAGGGGTAGCAGGGACAGATGATATAGGACCTTGTGAACCACTTAAGGACTTTGGCTGTTAGTGACATAAGGAGACACTGAAGGTCTGGAGCAGACAGCAGGCCTGATCTGACTTGCTTTAAGGATCCACTGGTTGCTCTGTGGTGGAGGAGTCAGTCAGGACTGAAGCCTGGAGACATCAATCGGCCATCCAGGACAGACATCAGAGTGGCAGACAGAAATGTGTGCACTAGAGACACGCATTAGGGGCGAGAAGGTGAGGTCACTAAAGAAATGGGGGAGTGGGCTGGATCAAGTGAGCCTGAGTTCAAATCCCAGTACCACCAAAACAAACAAACAAAGAAATGGGGAGGGAGAGGTCCGCATATTAACAGGTGGGGGAAGGGGAAAGGGGAGAAATGAGGAGAGGGTCTGAGAAGGGGCGTCAAGGACAAGCAGGAGAACACAGAGAGCCCTACTGGCCAAAGACACAATGTCAGGGAGGAGGGAGATCACAGAGTCAGGCTGCTACTGAATCCGGTGAAGTGAAGATTGAAAATTGACCCTTGGATTTAGCAACAAGTTGGTCACTGGGGACCTGGACAAGAGCCATGTTAGGAAAAAACTGGGGAGAACCTAACAGCAACGGCATTCTGAAAGGATAATTAATAAGCCACACAGCTGTACTACTCACGCTAGCCAGAGGTGGAAGCAGTTCTGACAGACAGGTGAATAGATAACAAAACCATCATTTATACACCACCTCATACTTAAAAAGAAAGGAAATCTACTTAAAAAGAAAGGAAATCTACTTAAAAAGGAAGGAAATCTCTGCCTGCTGCATGTTGGATGCACCTCGAAAACACTATGCTTAGTGAAATAAGCCAGACACGAAAGGATAAATATTGTATGGTTCCATTTGTACGGGATCTCTGGGACTGGCAAATTCCTAGAGTCTGAAAGTAGAATGCTGCCAAGGCTTGGAAGAAGGAGGAATGAAGAGCAGAAAGTTCTAGAAATAAGTACTAGTGATAATGACACAATATTTCCCGTGAGCCTAATGGTACTGAATTGTACATTTAAAATGGCAATTTTATGTTATTTACATTTTACCACCATAAGAAATAAAACCAAATGACACTAAAAACAAAAGTTAAAAGCATTTATTGGACATCTTCTACATGCTAGAAACTGGGCCAAGACCTGGAGGCTAGGAAGGGCCAGTAGGAGACACGTGGGCTCAGACCAGCGCCATCCAGCCCCACCTTCTGCTCTGTCCCCTTTGTTTCCTTGGCCCCTGGCTGGGCAGCAATCCCACATGCAATGTCTTTTGGAGATTTCCAAGATATTTTTTGATGCATGCTGTGCTGAGACCATGCTGAAGAGCCACAGCTAGATCCTAGCTCATGACCTTGTAGCTGGTCAAGCAGCCTCTGTCACAGACCATGGACAGGCAGACCAAGGCCAGTGCAAAGGGAACATGGCTTCGAACCTCGATCCTCCTGATCTCTGCCTCCTGAGATTACAGGCATGAGCCACCAGTGCCTGGCTTTTGTTGGTTTTTTAACAGCCAAAAAAAAAGTGTGTGAGTGATTTTTGTTTGTTTTTATTTGTTTTGAGACAGGGCCTTGCCATGTAGTGCAGGCTGGCCTCCGAACCCAAGATCCCCCTGCCTCCACCTCCTGAGTGCTGGGATTATAGGTGCATGCCACCATGCTCAGATTAACCAAAATTTTTTATTAATACTAAGTGATATAGTTGATGTGTTTTCAGAGCACTGGAAGGTGGAGGAGGATGACATCAGAAACCAAAACGAGGCTAGACAGCAAGTGATTATGAACACAATGTTGAGAGCCAAAGTACCCAGGTTTGACTACTATCTCTGCCACTTACTGCTGGCTCACCTTGGGCAAGTTACTTAGCTTCGCTGTGCCTCAATTTTCTCTTCTCTGAAATGGGACAATAGCAGCTCCCACATAGGGTTGTTCTGAACTCCGAATGAGCTAGCAGCTCAGTGTCTGGCACTGGATACGCGTATGTGCATATGCTACTCTCACATTATCAAAAAAAGCTGGAGGCTTAACTCAAAACCAATAAGATGGGGTTTAATAAGGACAACTGGAAAAGCTGACATTCAGGTTCCAACAAAGCAATTATACAAGTTCAGGGTCAAGGAGAGTTGACTGGGCACCCATCCCTGCATCCGTCCATGAGAAACAGCCTGAGGGGTCCAGTCGATTGCCAGAGCAATGGCAGCCAACTCTGTTACTGTGACCTTCAGGGATACTCACCAAGGTGTGGCACCTCAAGCCAGCCAGCCGAGGAGGTGACAACCCCATTGTGCTCTGAGCTGAGAGCTCCATGGTAGACATCACCCTTTGTGGGCGGGAGTGTAAAATAGCAACCACTTCATGAAGGAGTCAAGCAATGTCTTAAAAAACTAAAGAGTCCCCCACCCCATGACTCAGGACAAATGGAAACATACCAGACAAAGCCTTGTACAAGAATGTTCGCGCGGCTTTATTTATAATGGCCCCTAACTAGAAACAGTCCAGATGTCCACCAAGAGGCAAATGAGCCAGGCACCAGTGGCTCACGCCTATAATCCTAACCACTCAGGAGGCAGACCCAGGATCGGGAGGATCTAGGTTTAAGACCAGCCCAGGCACAAAGTTTATGAGCTCCATCTCAACCAATGGCTAGTGCAGTGGTGCGTGCCTGTCATCCCAGCTATGCAGAAAATGTAAATAGGAGACTCATGGTCCAAGTTCACCTGGGCAGAAACATGAGACACTATTCAAAAAATAACTAAAGCAAAAAAGGTTGGAGGTTCAAGTGGTAGAGTGCTTTCCTAGCAAATGCAAGGCCCTGAGTTCAACCCCAGTACTACCAAAACAAAAAAAAAAATGGGGAGCTGGAGATGTGGGTCAGGGATAGAGTACTTGCCTGGCATGCACTAGGCTCCAGGTTCAATCTCCAGCACCACAAAAAAAAAGAAAAGAACCATACAAAAGTATTGAACTCCAGTATGAAAACAGAAAAATGAGACCTGTTGAAACTATTCCAGGAATGGGAGGAGAGGGGATAAAGGAGAATGCTGGTGGGGGTGAATTAACTATATTTGATATATTGTAAGAACTTTTGTAAATGTCACAATGTACCCCTCCACACAACAATAATAATAAAAAGCATTGAACTCTAGCTAATGAGGGTGAAGCCTATTGATTTCTGTAATTTGCTTTAACATAAATCCAGAAGATGAACTGATTGATGCAGGAAATGCATAGATAATAATGTAGCATTGTGTAAATTACAAAATCTAGGTGATGGCTATATGGGCATTCATTATAAAATTTGTTCAACTGTTTTGCATGTTTCAAATGTTAACAGTAAAATGTGGGGAAGAGAAGACAACCAGCCAGTTGCAGCTTGGGAAACAGGCACATGGGCATGGGGTTGGCTGCTAGGAGCCCACAGTGGGCCCACCTTTGGGGAAGCAATGCATCAACATGTATGGTAAGCCTTAAAAACGTTTCTGCTTCCCAACCCAGCAGTTCCATTGCTAGGAATTCATCCCAAGGAGATAAAGACGATGTGAGCAAAGCTGTAGCTACAGGAATATTGGTTGCAACACTGAGTATAGTGGCAAAAAACTGTAAACGACAAATGTATGAAAATACGGCACTGGTTAAAGAAATTGTGCTGTCTTGATGCAGTAGAGGTCAATGCAGCCATTAAAAACGGTGCAGCAAGCTGGAATTGTGCTCAAGAGGTAGAATACCTGCCTAACAAGAGCAAAGCCCTGAGTTCAAACCCCAGTACTGCCAACAAAAAAACCCGTAGAGTGGTCTCAGCTACTGGGAGGCACAAGTAGGATGATTACAATAGTAGCCTAGCAAGCATGAGGCCCTGAGTTCAACCCCATACAGAAGGAGGAGGAGGAGCTCAGAGTGAATTTGAACCTGTAGCCTCCCTGACCATACAGAAAATGTCAAGGGAGCTCTGAGGCCATTTCTGACCTTGATGGCAAAAGAGAAGGTGCCAGATAACTGCCCTTCTGGTCATTCCGTGTATATCTGGCATTTAGCTGACCATGTCCCTGTGAGCTGTCCTCAGAGAAAGAGGGAGATCTAGCCTGATTGCCCAATGGAAATAACCACCATTTTAGTTTTCTCACATTTTGTCCAGTACTTCCAGATGACTCATGTGTCCCTTGGAGTGACCTGCATTTTTCGAGACTATCTTGGAGGGGAAACTCCACCGACAGGCCTCCTGAGGATCCTTCATCTATCCAGGTAGGCTCTTTTGGCAGTCCTGCAGCCCTTTATAAATAAGATCATATTTGAATTAGGGGCCTTCCACTCTTAGAAGCGAGCCAGATACCTGGGTCAGGAATAGTCCAGATCACACCAGTAAGATGACTCAATTGGATAGACCCAAATGTCTTTCTCCAGACCTTAGTTTCAGGTGAGCAGTGAAAGAAGTGGATGGAGAGTGGGACGCCCTCTCCTAAATAGGGGTGTTTTCCTTATCCAGGGATACCTGAAAGAAGAGAATCCCCATGGTGACCAAAGTCCTTGTCCCCCTTTAAATGTGAGCCCAAGCTTCTCGAGTGCCTGAGGGATGCCCTCTTGCCTGCCCGCCTACCCAGCCTGGATGGATGCCAGTCTCCTACCTGAAGAGGACCCTGGCTATGGCCAGTACTGTGTTAACTTTCCTAGTGTGTGGTACCCTCAACAGACCTGTTCTGGAACCTTACATAATATCATCACTCCAATGGAGGTCCCTGCTGACTGGGACCCATTGAAGACTACTTGCCCCATAACCTATTATACTTCTTCCTGTAACTATACGCCACCCAGAGGGCACATATGCAATGGTCAAAGTGGAAAAACAATGACACCAACCCCACTCATGGCCCCTGCCCACAGCTCCTTGTCTTCATAGCTTCCTATACACTAACATACCCGGCTTCCCTGGGAGAACAGCTTCATCCCTCAGTTTCACCAGTATCTCTAATTTCAGCTCAGTGTGAAATCTCCTGGAGGAGAGGTATCTCTTTGTAGGATGGTCAAGCGATAAAACACAAGTGTGGGGATTACCATGACTCCATCCTAATCGTACTCGAGAGACCTGGGCCACAGCTCAAACAATGCCAAATCCTGAACATGTCACCTTTTGGAACAACAACATAATCCAACAGACAGAGCTTTCACATCAAAAAGGAAGAGACTCCCAGAGGAAAAAAGAGAGGTCACATTAGTGGTACTGAGCGTTACTGCTTTCATTGCTCACTAGCTGGAATAACCTGTGGCGCAGTCTCTAACGATGAAACTACCAAAACTCGCATTAGGATGGTAGAGAAAACTTCAGACAAAATTGGTCTTTACTTTAAAGATATACAGAGGTCTCTGTCCTCCCTAGCCGACATGATCATGGACATCGCCTGGCTGATCAGGGCAGGGTGTGTGCAATTGCTAACACTTCCTGTTGTTCTTATATCAACACCTCAGGCATTGTGGAAGAACATGCAGATTATATTTTACAGCGGGCTAAACGCCTCCGAGAGCAGTCTCTCAAAACTCAGGTCACCTCACAGGTGTGGGGACAAATAAAATCCTGGCTGCCCTCAATAACCTGTTTCTTACCCCTTCTGGGCCCCATAGCTGCCATAATCCTTCTACTAATTTTCCAACCCTGTTCCTTGAATCTTGTGGTTCAATTTCTCTCCTCTCGCCTAGAAAAATTTAAATTACAGATGCTGATGGAAACAAAGACAACCTACTACTTCAGCCCTCTGGATGGTCCTCTCCATGGCCAGCCCTTATGCTGTGGGGCCCCTACACATTGCCCCTTTTCAGTAGGAAATAGTTTGGAATGAGATTGTCACCCAGACTCCCTAACAGCAGTTAGGGCGGCTCTGCTGAAACCATCCTAAAGATGGTGATTGAGGAAGTGCAACAAGTCGTCTTCTGCCCAGAAAGCCTTGCACAAACGGCTATGCAATTCCCCAGACTGTGCTCATCATAACAAGATGTTGGAACCAGGCAGTGGCTGGCAGTTGTGGCAGTTGGGCAACACCTTGTGAGACCAAGATCTGGTCTATAAAAAGGGAAACCCCTGGACACCTTGACAGACTACCAGCTTCTGGGTCCCACTCCTCTGCTTCTCTGTCAAGAGGCCTTTGCTTTTGCTTTTCAATAAGACATTTAAACATGTGCTTTCATCTTCATTCCTACCTTTAATTCTTTAACGCAATAGAAAACAAGAACCCACATCAGCCGAGCAAGACTATAGCCACACTCTCTCGTGCATCAGGGAGGGAAGGTGTTGGGTTTTTAGGAGGACCCTGGTTGTATCTCAGCTCGTGGTCCCTAGTATTCCTGGTGCTCAGAAGAGATCCAGAAGTTGCAGAAGGGGACCCAGCCAGGCTACCTAGATACAACTGGAAGACTAGGAATGAGACAGGATGTTATCACCCAGTGTGGTTACCATGGTGATGGGACATATGCCTGAGCTCACCTCAGAAACCCCTCATCCCTAGAGACTCAGCTAAGAGTCTCAACACCTCTCTCAGGGTGTTCTGGCCCTGTGGGAAAGGCAGGAAGAAGGGGGAGGGACCCTGACAGGGAACAAAGTGAGGCCAGGAGACAGATGAACAAACGGGCCCTCCACTGCAGCTGAATCCATTTAGAGTGGTGGCTGAGAGGTCCGGCAAGCATGTATGAATAGCCCTGCTGAGTGACCTTGGGCAAATGGCTCTACTTCTCTAGGCCTGTGCGACTGCTGTGAGGAGGAAATGAGATGTACTGGGATCGCAATAAGCTTGTGACTTCATTTTCTTCTCTTGTGGGCAGTGGGCTCCTCTGAACATCCCAAAGCTGTTTGTTCCCCACTCTCCTTCTTCCCACTCTCTCCTCCTATACCCTGCTTCGTCCCCGCCTGCCCCATGTGGCTTCTTGTGGTACTGCAGCAAGCCCTTGCTCACTTAGCCAGTGGACCCCAAGTCACCTGCTTGCTGCCTTGCAAAGGCAGGACACAGAGTCCTCTCCTGGGCTCAAGCTGTAAGCCCTTGTCTCCAGGCATTTGAAGCCTTGCTTGGTTGTCATTTTTGGAGTCCAGTCTCAACCCCTAGGGGTTGTTGGTGCCAGGCTGGAGGTAAGAGCCAGAGAGCAACAATAGCATTGTAAGAGGAGTGGAGGTGGCCACAGAAGTCTGGTAGAGAGCACATCATGGGCCAGGACTTCTGGGAGTGTCCAGATATATGCCCATGTACACGCACGCACACACAGCTACAGACCCACAAGCAGCATGTCTCCTGCCAGACATAGCAACATCACCACCCATCTGTCCTTGTCTGTCCAGTCCTTTGTCCTCTGTGGACCTGAGGAAAACAATGCTTACTAGACATTACACATACAGGCCAGATGTGGTGGTACACACCTATAATCCCAGCCCTGGAGAAACTGAAGCAGGAGGATCACTAGTTTGAGGCCAGCCCAGTCTATATAGTGAGTCTCTATCTCAAAATAATGAATTAATCAAAAAATAAAATTAAAAAGAGGGGCTGGAGGTGTGGCTCAAGTGACGGAGTGACTGCCTAGCAAGCAGGAGGCCCTGAGTTCAAACTCCAGTCCTGAAAAAAAAGAAAATTAAATGAAAAGAAAAAAGTTACAAAAACAACTGCCCTTCCATAGCTAAAGCCCTTCATCCCCCCCAATCCTGGCCACCTCTCAACCACCTCTCCTACTGCCTCCCAATGCCCCCCCTCCAAGGCACACACACTGGCCCATAGTTCACTATTTCTCCAGCCAAATATGCAGGGTCACAGACACTTCAGGGCCCCTGTGCCTACTGTCCCCACCCCCTGCTCCCTGAAGTCTTCTTCCTACAGGTCCTCCACTGGCTGTCTCCCTACATAGCCCCAGGCTGGCTTGAACTCACTTGGGGCTGGCCACCCCAAGGCTGTGACACAGGGATGCATCACTACACCCTGCTCTCCTTCCCTTCTTATAGGTCTCAGTTCAGATGTTGTCTCCTCAGAGTTCTTTGAAATGGGGAATGAGGCATTCCCTATTTCCACGAAGCATGTTCCTTCAAAATTTTATTCTAAGCATTAGGAAAATGCAAACAAAACCCACAATGGTATACTAATCCATTTTCTATTGCTATAACAACATACCTGAGGCTGGGAACTCTATAAAGAGAACATGTTTATTTAGCTCAGTTTTGGAGGCTGAAAGTTCAAGAGTAGGAAGCTTCATCAATTGAACCTCTAGTGAGGGTCCCCTTTACTGTGTCATATCATGGTAGATGGCATTGTGGGAGCAGCATGTGCAGGAGCTGTCACCTGGCAAGACTGGAAGCCAGAGAGCAGGAAGGACCCGGGTGGGAACTAATGGAGGTTCCATGATAAATACATTAATCCCTTCCCAGAGCAATGCCCCATGACTCTATTACCTTGCATTAAGCCCCACCTCTTAATACCGCCACACTGGGGACCATGCTCTGGAACACTCAAACTATATTCAAATAATGGAAAATGAGATATCACTTTAAACCCATTAAGACATTACTATTAAAAAACAGAGCTGGGGCGTGGTGGTGCACATCTATAATCTCAGCACTCAGGCTGAGGCAAGAAGTTTCAGTCCAGCCTTGGTTACTTAGCAAGTTCTAGACCAATGTGGGCAACTTAGTGAGATCTTGTCTCAAAAAAAGAGGGGATCTCAAAAAAGGAGGCCTGGGGATCTAGCTCAGTGGTAGGGTACTCACCTAGCATACATGTGTGAAGCCCTGGGTTCAGCACCGGCACTGAAAACAAAAAAAAAAGAAAACAGAAAATAAGCATTTGTGAGGATGTGGAGAAATTGTAACATTTGTGTGCGATTTGTAAGGATATAAAATGGTGCAGCCCACCAAGCTCAAGCTGGGTGCAGTGACTTACACCTATAATCCTAGCTACTTAGGAAGCAGAGATAGTGAGGATCGATGTTCAAAGCCAACCCAGGCAAAAAGTTCACAAGACCCCATCTCAAGTAATAAAATCTGGATGTAGTAGTGAGCACCTGCCATCCCAGTCACACAGGAAGCATAAATAAGAGAATCAAGGTCCAGGCCAGCCTGATTATAAAAGTGAGACCCTATTTGAAAAATAGCTAAAGCAAAAAGGGCTGGAGGCATGGCTCAAGTGGTAAAGTGTCTACCTGGCAAGCACAGGGCCCTGAGTTCAAACTTTGATACCACCAAAAATAAATAAATAAATAAGTTTAAAAATAAATAAAATGGTGTGGTCACTGTGAAAAATAGTATGCAGTTCCTTAAAAATTAAAAATAGAATTACCATATGATCCAGCAATTCCCTTTCTGAACATACTCCCAAAAAATTTGAAATAGGAGATCACAGAGACGTTTGTACATTTGCATTCACAGTAGCCTCATTCATAATGGCCAAGAGGTAGAAGCCACCAAAGTGTCCATCAACAAATGAGGGAGTAAACAAAAATGTGGTATGTCCACACAAAGGAATAGTATTCAGCTTTAAAAAGAAAGGAAATTCTGACACACGCTATAACATGGATGAACTCTAAGGACATGTTACCTGAAATAAACCAGTCACAAAGAACAAATACTGTATGATTACACATATATAAAGTTCCTGGAGTAGTCAAATTCATAGAGACAGAAAGTGGAAGAGTGGTTGCCAGGGGCAAGAGTAATATGCGGGGCGGTGTTTTTAATGGGTACAGTTTCAGGGTATTTTTTGGGGGGTGCTGGGAATTGAACCTAGGACCTGTGCGTGCCAGGCAGATGCTCCACCACTGAGCTACAGCCCCAGCCCTCAGAGGTTCAATCTTGTAAAATGAGAGTTGTAGCATGGTGGGTCACAGCTGTAATCCCAGAAGACATGAAGATCACTAGTTCAAGGCCAACCTGGGCTGCATAACAAGTTGGACATCAGCCTGGGCTACGAACTCTGTCTCAAAATAAAAAAAAGAGTTGTGTAAATGGTAAACAATTGAATGTGTTTGTGCCATTGAACTCTATATTTGAAGTTACACTTAATTGTGTATTTTGTCACAATCAAAAATAATAAATTTTAAGGCCGCCCCTACACCAGTGACCCCCGCTACTCAGGAGGCAGAAATCAGGAGGATCACGGTTGGAAGCCAGCCTGGGCAAATAATTCCCAAGACACTATCTTGAAAAAAATCCATCACCAAAAAAAAAAAGGGCTGGTGGAGTGGCTGAAGGTGTAGGCCCTGAGTGCAAGCTGAAGTACTGCCAAAAAAAAAAAAAAAGTACATCAAAAAGTCAGTTTTCTTGTTCAATGCTGCCTCACTCATTATGTGGCCAGTCACTGAAGACTTGGGGACCCAGCCACCTGGAGCTCACAGCCTGGGCAAAAGTGGGAAAGACACTAACAAACAAGTAAGCAAGAATTTATTATCCTTAAATACTGGAAGAAAAAAAATTAATTAACAATAAATTTTTAAAAAGAATTTATCACTGGTTGCATGCTGTGTAGAAAACTAAAAAGTGAAATATGGAAGAGTGGCTGCAGGAGAGGGGGATGTCCACTGGAGTTGCCAGACACACCATGACGAGGAGGTGACATTTATGCAAGCATCAGTCATCAAGCATCTGATGGAGACCTGAATAGCGAGAACAGCAAGTGCAAAGGTCCTGAGCCTGGTATATGGGAAGATCAGCAGAGAGAGGAAAAGGGAAAGTGGGTAGAGAGAAAAGGAGGAGGACCTAGAAAAGGGAGACAGAGGGCACTCCTGGAGTCTGGGGAGGGAAGCCTCACTGAGGCACCAGATACTTTTCCATGACAAGTGAGCTGCCATGAATGGAGATACTAAAAGCTTGTTGTGGATTTACTCAGAGTGCTCACTGCAGTCCAAGGGTAGGGACAGTTACTGACCTGTGACAGAAAGGAGGAAACAGGCCTAGGGAGCTGGGCTGAGTTGCTGTGGGTGGAGGGGACTTAACTGCCCCCTGCCTTGCCTCAGGCACCCAGCCTGCGCCTCTTTCCTACCTGCCTGCCCACCCTGCACTTCTCTGCCTCCAGTGCAAGGGCCTCATTTGGGTCACCCTCCCTCCTTTCACGTTCTCTCCCCACTCACTGTTCACTCTTCCCTGGAGCAAGCCAACCATGACAGAGCCCCCTGGCCCACCCTCGCCCCACCCTGAGCTGGGGGTGGGTGTGGGGAAGAGGGAGAGCTGCCCACCTCACCTCGTACCTGTTTCTGAGGCCCCTGCTCAGGGCCTGCTCTGGGGACAGCAGCAGGGACCCCATGGGCTTGTCATGCTGAATGGCAGTCTGATGGTCAGTGAAAGGTGTTCCCAAGGTCCATGGCAGCAGGGACTTTGGCCCTGCCCCAGACCCTGGACTGTGGCCCACAGAGGATGCAGGAGGCCTCAGGGAGTCTGAGAAGTGTCCCTCACCAGCGGGGTGTAGATAGGCAGCAGCTCTGGCCTTCCTGACTCCTGGGCCCAGGTCAGTGAGGGTCCACCCAGGCCTGAGGGGCAGCCCCAGGCCCCTTCTCAGCTCCATCCCAAAATCTCCAGGGCAGGTTACAATGAGGAACCCAGCACAAGATGAAGGTACAGAGCCTTTGGTTGGAGCTGGGAAGGGGCGGGGACATGCCCAATATTAAAGACAGTAAAACAGGGCTGGGGAAGTGGCTCAAGTAATAGAGCACCTACCTAGCAAGCGTGAGGCCCTGAGTTCAAACCCCAGCATGGCCAAAATAAAATAAAATATAGCAAAATATAAAATTCTATGTCTACAGACATATAAAGCTTTTCTTTTCCTACATGGTCTGTCAACTTGTGGGGATATTTTAAAATTTGTTATTTAATGTCATTCTAAATAGAGGAAATTATGAATTTGAATGGCTAGCATAACTTTTATGTTCCTTAGTTTGGCACTGTCAGTTTTAAATGCAAATGAAGGAACTTAACTCATATACAGAATCATTGAAATTATACAATTT
Source organism: Castor canadensis (assembly GCF_047511655.1). Lineage (NCBI taxonomy): Eukaryota > Metazoa > Chordata > Mammalia > Rodentia > Castoridae > Castor > Castor canadensis. The sequence continues at coordinate 79,468,518 of NC_133391.1, forward strand.
GTATTTCATAGCTTGTACACACGCGTGTATCTTCATTCTTACCTGAATGATGGAAACACTACACAAAATAACTCAACTGATTTTTTTTCTTTTTTTTGAGACAGGGTCTTGCTATAGAGCCCAGCCTGGCTTCAAACTCTTGATCCTCCTGCCTCAGCCTCCCAAGTGCTGGGATTACGGTGTGCGTCACCACACCCAGCCATCTTTCTCTTCTCAATTCCTGCACATCCCTCACCATGCACTCCCTTTGGCTTGCTGAGTACAGTTGTGGGGGAGTGGGGGGAACTGGAAGGAAAGGAGCTTTGGGTAGCCCGGTCTTTCCTGTCCTGTGTCATCATGGTCAGTGTCAGTGGTTGGCTTATCCAGGAAATAATTCAAGTAAGAAAGGCTCTGAGAGGGTCCCTGGGCCACTCAAGTTCCTTAGAGCACCACTGCCTTCTTGCCCTTGGCAAGTTCTGGTTGGAAGGGAAGGCCTGGTTCTCAGGGCTGTCAGTGTCCCTGCTTGGCTGTGGACGTAATGTGGGTATCTTGTACTCGCTTAGAGATTTGTTGAGTTACCACATTTGGGGCCCTCAGAATTCTTAACTTGGGAGCCACGATGCATTCTGTGTACCTGGGGCCAGAAGGAACCCCAACAGACACTGTGACACCCCCGTGGGCACCATGACACTGCAGCCATACACATCTCTTCTCACACATGTGCTCCGCTGTCCCACCTGACTTTACCTATAAAATTCACATTCAAAGAGAAAATTATTAAACATTTCAAGAGAGCTGAGGGTGTGACTCAAGTGGTAGAGTGCTTACCTAGTATGTACAAGTCTCTGGGTTCAATCTCCCAACACCTTGAAAGCAAAAAAAAGCAAAGCAAGGCAAAACCAAAAACTTCAGACCACTACTGCAAAGCATTACGTGAAGCAGGCCCATCTGAGCGCTCTGTGACCCACATCCACAACACTGCCTTGCTTCCATCCCCACCCACCGTCAGGATTCTGACTGACCCTTCCAGGCCACATGACCTTCCCTTACCCATCAGTGTCTTGCACCCAAACACACTGATTGGCTGGGTCACAAGCCCGACCTAAAGCCAGCAAGGAGGAGGGCACTCTTAAGTTGCCAGGAAGGAGACAAAGGCCTGCTCACAAAGGGCTAGGGAAGGGCCGGCAGGAAAGGACCTGAGCTACCACAGTGCTCTGCTTTGGAGTGCAGGCGGGGGTTGAGACACCTAAGAAGTTATGTAGGGGCTATGAATACTCCCACCACAGAGTTGCTGAGAGACACTAAGACATTGAGGTTACATCATGGAAGCCCTGAGTACCTTCCATTAAGCCTCATCCATCTCTGACCATGCTACCACTACCTAGAACCTTCTCTGGTTCTCCATTGCTCAGGAAAAAATCCACAGCCCTATCCCTGAGCCTCAAGGCCCAGCCTCCTTTCCCACCACCTCTCACTGTCTCGTACTCTGCAACAGCCACAGCTTTGCTCATTCTGAATCCTGGACTTCAGACCTACCCTTCCCAGAGTCCTCCTCCAACATGGCCTTTCTTTTGCCTAATGCATACTCATCCCTTGGGTCTTAGCATGAATATCACATGCTCCAGAAGGACTTTGCTCCCCTCCCAGTCTCAGTCAGGTGCCTGGTCTGGGCTGTCTGACATCACTGCCTGGTGACTCACCTTCCTCCCTCACTACAGACAAGTTCTGCGAGGGCAGAACCCATGTGCTGGGACCCTAACAAAAAGTAGGTGCTCAATAACGGTTGTTGAATGAATGCATGAGTTGACAGGCAGTGGGTGCTCTGGACTCTTCATGGTTCTACCATCACACATTCCACCAGGGAGAGTGAGGAGGTGTGAGGCACCCACCACGTTCCAGGCCCAACTGGTATTTTACATTCCTGACCTCATTTGCTCCCCTCCAATCCCAGAAAGAGGTGTTTTTATACGTTGTTACACAGAGGAGGAAATGAAAGAAACTCACATCCTCTTTTCTCACCTCCTCCCTGCCACCACACATACCCAAACCCCAGCCAGGGTGACCAGGCCAGTGTCCTCTCAGCCAGTTGAGTCCAGATGGCTTCTTTTCATGGCCAGTCCCAGAGAGAACTTGTTCTCAGCTGAGGCCTGTCCCATCCTTCCTTCCTCCCCCTCCCCACTTCCTTCCTTCCTGCTCTTGGATATTTCCTTTGCAAGAAAGTCTCAGGGTTCCGGGACAAGGCCCTCAGGTCCAGCCGCCCAAGCCAGGACACACGCTTCCTCTCCACCTTCATGGGAGGCCAGATGGCTGACAGTCTCAGGCACCATGAAGGCACTATGCAGGGGACAGCTCAAGGTCCTCTTGTCCCTCCCTCTGCCTCCAGCCCTAGCAGAGATAGCTGGAGCTCATCCTGGTGCCTGTCATCCTGCCTGTGAGGAGGTCATTACTGGAAGCCCCTTCAGAGCAGGCCCTATGAGCCAGGGCTCTACCTCCATCCTTCTGGTATAATAAACTCTTGGGTCTCAAATGCTGACTCGCTGCATGGCAGCTGGCACATTATTAGTAACTATGCCCGTTCCTATTATTATCCCCAACATCTTCATCATCTAACTTAACCTTTACAACTGTCCTGGGCAGTAAGTGGAGTTTTTAATCCTCATTTGATAAATGAAGAAACTGAAGCTTACTTAGAAAGGAGCTGCTCAAGTTCAAACCCAGGCAACACCAGTGTTTTTCATCACTGCCCTGCCCCATTGCTTCCCCATCTACTCCTGGGACAACTCTTCACTAGGCTGGGTGTCTCGGCCCCCCCAACCATGCAATGAGGATGCAAGAGTCATCTCTATGGACATCTAAGTCTCAGGGAACTCAATCACTAATCCATTGAGCAGACGCTTGCTGTCTGGCTGCCAGAGCAGAGATGGGCTTGAGATCACAGTTCATCCATGAAGGAGCCAACAGGACAAGGTCAACAAAACTCTGGACAGACTCCAGGTGCCTAACCTGATCCATTTCCCCCATACGGGGAAATCTCATTTTATGGGGAGCGGGGGTGCATCCCACCCCTTCAGGACTGCTGAAGATTGGAAAACAAGTGCACGCAGGTGAAGAGGTGCCCCAGCCGCGCCCCTTCCCCAGCAAACCCGGGAGCTACTCTGCTCCGTGGCCACCAGAGGGCGCGCGCTCCCTCTCAGAGCCAAAGCCACGACGGCGGCTAAGGCAGACCCGACCAAGCTTGCAAAGAATGCGATGTGGGGGTGCAGCCACTTCGGAAAGAACTGCCCCGGGACGCATACCCGTCCTGGGCGCTGATTCAGTCTCTATACAAGGGTTTAAGACGCAGTCCCTCGACTTTCCACCTGGCCGCGCCCGGTACTTTGGCCTCCGGGTGATCGCTCGCTCGCCCCCTCCTGGACACTATGAGCACTACGGCCAGGCGGTGCACAGGGTGGGAGCGGAGCGGAATTGGGGACAAGGGGTCAGAGAGGATTTACCTGGAAGTAGAGAGTGGGACAGGGGGTACCTGATGGGAATATACTGGACAGAAAAAAACTGTAGTGGTTGGAACTAAGTGAGTGGGAGTACTGGAAAGGTACTGGAAACCACATTGTGCAGAGTACTGGACAGATTAATGAGGACACTGGGGACCACAAGATAGGTACTGAGGGCAGTGGGTGGTCTCTCGGGACTATGATGAGGCACTAAAACTAAACTGGAAAGAGGTCACTAAAGTGGTTGCTGGCACCTGTCGGTCCCTGAGTGAATGTTTGGAAGTACCAAGTAGGCACTACAGCCATACTGGAAAACAACTAGATACCTTGTAAGTACTGGGAGGCACCAGTAAGATATTGGGTAAGTTCCAGGGGTGCTGGGTGGGAAATGGGGTGTCAGCGCCCACAGTAGGAAACACTAAGTGGGTCTGGGGACATGGCATGACCAAGAAGATAAAATGGCACTGCGAGGGTCATAGCAGGTCGTAGCATTTTCTGTGAGAAGTGGTGGACACTGGAACAGCATGGCACCTTCCCAGCCATGCCTCGGTGTCCCTGTTAACAGCCTCTCCGGCTTGGATCATTGTTCGGTTTTCTCAACCAGGACTTAGATCAGAGATGTCCCTTGACCAGAGAGGGTCTCTCCCTGACCAGAACCTGTTCATGATTTCCTGGACTGTTGGGGAGCAGGGGGAGGGGCACTGCACATGGACAGAGGACAGACATTATCTCCCTTCCCCAGATGGAGAGGGAAGTAAAGGCAGGTCGGCCCCTCATTCCTAAAAAAAAAAAATGAAGAGCCCCCTCCTCGGCCCCTCCCCACCAGGTTTCGGCCTCCTGGCCCAGCTTGCTGGCTGCTGGGCCGGGAGGGGCTGCCAGGCTCGGCCTCCTGCCCACTGCGGGGCGCCGGGGGAGGGCGGCGCGCGGCTCGAGATGCCGCGTTGCCATGGAGACGCTGCCGCATCCTGACTGCTCCTGGCAACGGGGTCCCGCAGCCAGGCAGGCGCTCGGCGGGGACCCCAGGGAGCGGGCGCGCCAGGCTGCCCATGGCGCCGCCAGACCCCCGGGACACAGATACAGCTCCCCCACTCACAGACACCCCTCACTCACACTCCCAAGGGCACACACATGTACACACGCGCCCCAGCTGCAACAGCCCAGGCGGAACTGCAGCCCAGGCCCGCCCTGCAGCCCCCACTCATTAATTCAGCAAACATTTGCCGACCGTCTCAGTGCCAGGCGCGAGCTGGCCACTGCGGCTGCCGCGACGAGTCACACGGGGACGCAGCGCCGCCCCCGCCCCCACTTCACAGCCCGCAGGGGAGGCAGACACAGAAACAGTGTGATCAATACTGTGACCCCAACAACAGCTATTCACTGTGTGCTAAGCCCTGCTCATGCAGACTGTCACCTAAAGTATGCACCCTTTGGGAAGCACTTTTTACAGATGAGGAAACTGAGGCCCGGGACAGCTCATTTTTCACCTGAGGCCACATAGTATGAGGCAAAAGCTAGCCTTCTAACTTGAATTTTAACTACTTCCCTGGAACAGCACGACATCTCCCCAACCATATCTCAGTGTCCCTCTCAGTGGACCCTCTAGCCTGAATCATTGTGCCATTTTCTCAGCCAGGACTTAGATCAAGAGATGTCCTCTTGGGCAGAGAGCGTCTGGCCCTGACCAGAAATGTCTCCAGAGCATAAATGAGGGAGAGCCCAACTCAGCAGAGAATTTCAGACTCAAGCTTGAGTCTTGAGAAAATCTTATCTGTCCTTGCAGAGAGCTGGGGAATTTAGACTCCAGGCTGGGTTTGAAGGAGATCAAGGGCAGAGGCTGTGCTTAGAAAGCTGCTTGGAGCTTGTTATGCCAGGCCACGGGGACTGGACTCCACTCCTAGTGGAGCAGGGACAGTGTAAGCAAGGGAGGACATGCTCTGACTGTTGCTCTGGCAACCATGGGGCAGGGGGCTGGACTGAAGAGGATGAAGCTGGGACCAGAAGAATAGAGAGCAGGCCATGGTCCATCCTTGTAAGGGACAAGTGGCCCCAGCCAGCTTGAGTCCAGAGGGAAGGAAACAGGACATGAGCACTTTCTTATCTGTCCCAAGAAAAAAATTCTTCTGCCTGAATCAGAAACCCAGGGAATAAGCCCAGAATTAGATGTTCCCCCAGGCAGGGGCCCCAGAGAAACCTAAGGCTCAGAGGGTGAGGGCAGCAATCTAAAACAGTTCAGATTGACATGAGTGTAAATACCTAGGCGAGACCCCTGGAAGGACTTCCAAGGAGGAATGGGTTTGGGGTTCTGACAGAGGCCAGGGAATCCTGAAAAAGCAAAATGCTCTCACAAATCTCACACGCATGAGAACAGGAAATAGTTCCGTCCAGACCCGTCCCGCATGGTTATTCCTCCCTGGTCCCTATGCTGCAGAACCTGGCCAGGGCACCCTTCTGAGGAGACCCTACATCAGGCCCCTAGCCTCCCCCCCTCCCAAGGTTAGCCTAATTTTTTCCCTTCCATGGATTCAGGTCATTGCTCCCCGTCCTCTCTCCAAGGCGCCGCGGAATGTGACTAATTCCCTCCCTTCATTTACGGGTCCTGTTACCTGGGAGGTATTTATAGAGCCACAGCCGTCCTCCCTCCCCTGCGACTCAGCTGCTCTTCCCCCAGGCCTTCTCTTCCCACTCACTCAGCCAATCTTTGCCTCCCGCCAGCCCTCCCACGCCTCACCCTCCCCCAATCCCCGACAGGAAAAGGTCTGGCCCTAGCTGGGAGGGGCCTGAGGCCTTTCTGTGTTGAGGGCTGTCTGCACACGGGATGCCCTCCCCTTCTGAGCACCCAAAAAGGCACCTACAGGGTCAGGCCATAGGAGAGCTACCATGGCAAGCCTCTCTGTGACCTCACCATACAGTCAGATACTTCAACTAGGTAACAATTATTGAGTGCTTACTGTGTTCCAGGCATTACTATTACCCTTGATTTGCAGGCATGGAAACTGAGGCTGAAAAAGGCCAGCCAAATAAGCCTGCTCAGGTCCTCAGAGCAGGGGTAGTCTTCTCCTACAGAACCTTCCAGAACCCTGCCTGGGTTCTGGAAACTAGCCTGAAAGCAGGTGAGGTGAGGGCTATGGTCAGTCACTGCCTGATGGGGTGCTCATCCACACAGGCAGCCCAGCTTGTGGGCCCCCTGGCCAAAATGCCACGGGTCTGTATTGTCAGGACATAGCATCAGCTAGGGGCCACTGGGTTCCAAGACTGCTGACACATGTGTGGCCCCTCCTCCAGGCAGGAGTCACAGAAGAGTGGAGGTGGAGGCACAGATCTAGCCAAGGACAGGGAAAAGAGAGCCCTGGGTCCATCCATGAGTGATGGGAAACTAGCAGAAAGGACAGAATTAGATCCCATGAAGGACTTACAGACATGTAGGGCTAAAGCAGAGCCAGGCAGTGGCCCCAGGGCACCTTTATATGCTGGGAAGCCCAGGACCTTTAGAGTTGAACAGACTGGCTCAGTTTGTCCTGATCCTCTGACCAGAAATTCTGCAATATTGGTGTGCAGTGACTTAGCCAAGATTTCTGGGAGAAAAAAGGAAATGGAGAAGGCTAAATTCAAATCCCAACTTTGGCCTCACAAGTTCGGTGACAAGCAAGGGACTGCACCTCTCAGAGACTTGATTTTCCTATCTGTAAAATGGGCTGACAGCACACCTCACTCACAAGTGGTTGTGTGAATTCAGGCATATGAAGCAGGCAAAAAATAGCACCCACAAGAAGGGGCTCCATAACTTTTTTGGCTGAGTGTGATTGCTTTCATTTATTTGTTTTTGGGACAGTGTCTCAATTGCTCAGGCTGGGCTTGAACTCATGACCCTTCTGCCTCACACTCCTGAATGCTGGGATTACAGGCACACGCATTACCACACCCGGCTACGGTTTATATTTTTTCCCTGTTCTTTCTTCTCAGATCTAAGCAGAAGGAACCCATCTCTTCCGTGAGAGGAGGGCATCCTGAGGATACGGGATGTGTTCCACCATCAGTCCCCAGGTCGGGCGGCTGTTGGGACTGAGTATCCACTGCTGGTTGCCATGATTTTTGCTGTAGTCAGAATATTGACCCCTATGGCTGTAGCACCATCAGCACACACCCAGCCCTAAGGTTTTTGGCTCTTATTTGGGGAAACGCCCCCTCTCCCATTGCCAAAAAGCTGACCACGAGCCCACCTTGGGGCCCACCTTGGATCCAGCTTCTCTCTTGGTATTGCCTGTCACCACGGACGACCTGGAGGCAATCTGGAAGATGAAAGACACTGAGTCATTCTGAGTCCTGCTTTTGAGAGCCACATCCAGTGGCAGCTTGGCCAGCCCCTCTAAGAGGCTCATAAGGACAGAGCTGGGACTTGTAACTCGCCATCCAGGCTGAGAATGGGGCTGAGTGTGGCAGCACCACACTCAGATTTAAGGGGAAGTGGAGACAGGAAACAGAAGACTACAGTGGCTGGCTCTGACAGAGCTGTGAGTGCCCTGTGAATCTGGCATGGGGCCAGGTCTCCACTACCCTGGGAGAGAGAGAACCCAGTCCAATGTACAGGTAAAGTCTACAAACTCAGAGAGGACCCATCTACAGGCGGTGGTCACACAGCATCCAGTAAGTCAGTGCCTGCTCACATGTCCACAGTCCTGAGCACCCAGTCAGACCCAGGCTTGAGTAGGAGGCATGGAAGCAGTCACCCTGCAGACAGAGGATAGGACTGAGCATTGCAGGAGAGTGAAGACAGAAAGTCAGTCAGGAAATAGAGCAGTGGAAATGAGGCATTCTGGTCAATGAGATACAGCCCAGAACTGAACACCAGAGGCCTTACTTACTCTTCAGTCTGGCTCACTCAAGCTTGCTGGGTGACCTTGGGCAGGGCCTGGCCTCTCTTTGGACCTCAGTTTCTCCAGATTTTGCTATGGAAAGTTTGAGCTCCACCAATCTCCTTCTCAGCTCTGGATCAGATCTCCCAGGCATACTAGGCTGAGGGACCAAAGAGGAGTCTGTGCCCAGGCATCCATCCTCTTCCCACCCATGGCACACAGGGTCCTCGTTGAAAAAACATGGTGTATACAAATAATTAAACGAAAGAATTGGAGTGATTAGGGCAGATGATTATTGTCAAATTATGATTTATCTTGTAGTGGAATTAGTATTCCCCCAAAGGGCCCGGTGTGGCGCGGCGCCCGCCACGGCCTGTGATTAATCACCGTCTCCAGAAGGTCACCTCCAGCCACTGCAGATTAACTCAGTGGGGAAACTTCTTTCCGTAATTCAAGCTGTTGTTCCCACAACCTGTCATCCGCCTCGGAAAGGACGATTTCGTCAGGGAGCCCAGGCCCCTCCCGGCTGCAAACATGATATATGGTGCGTCCCGACACGGGTGACCGTGGGGTGGGCAGCGAGAGGCAGGAGTGGGGAGAACGTGGGTGGGTGGGTGGGGGTAAACAAGGTGCCATGGAGCAGAAGTAGGCTGTGAGGGGAGAAAGCACGCGGGCGGTGGCAATTAGGAAGAAAATTGGATTTTTCAGCGTCCGGAGGCAGCTAGAATCTGAGGTGTCAGATGCAGCCAGTACCCCCCCCACCCCAACACTCAAGCACCCAGCTTTAGTAGGCGGGGACTCCCTGGGAAAGATGGAGGACTTGGGGCATCGGACCTCCTTTGGAAAGATCGGAGATGTAGAACCAGCACTGGTTAGGGCAGAATACTGGGTGTCCCTCCCCCACTCTGTGGCCTGTGCCACTCCAGGTCTCCCCTCTATGCCACCTGGAACATAGAATGTGACTGAGGAGATCTTGCTGGTAGGCAGGCAGATCCTGGCCAGGCCTGAGGCTGGGCACTGCAGAGCCCCCTAGCGGCCAGAAGAGATCCCTGGAGGAGAGCTGTCTTCCTGACCTGACAGCCAGGACCAAAGTCCCATGGCTCCAGCAGGAGACACTGCCAAAGCCCAGATCCAGGTCACTTGGGGCTGCTAATCCAGCCTGGTCTAGGTCTAGAAGGAAGCTCGCTCAGGCTCCCTGGCCTATCCTTGTGAATAGGGACAGGACAGAGAGCACCTTCCCTGTCCCTGTCTCCTCCCTTAGTTCCCTGAGTGGAGGGAACTAAGCATAAACACCTCCCCTTCCTCTATCTCACTGACCTTCCATCCAGCCCTGCAGGGGGATGTCTTGTGTCTGTACTACAGATGAGAAAGCGGAAGCAGGGTGGTTCCTGCTTTCAAACTGCCCTGACTCCCCAGCACCCTCAGGATTACATGCAAGATTCTTTAAGGATCTTCCCTTTTGGGGTCCAGCTGCTCTTTCTAGCCCAGCACTCTGCTCTTCCTCCCACCCCCAGAACAACTCACTATATGCTGTTCTTTAGGCCTGCAGGCTTCAAACATCTCTAAAATGTGCTTCCTGTCTCCAGCTCTCCATGGGTGAACTTCTATTCATCCTTCTCTTTCCAGCTCACCTGCCCACTGGGAAGAGAAGGGAACCCTGAGCCCACAAATGCCCTGTGCAGAGACCATGCTCTCCAGTCCTCCCCCCTAAGCTGGGCACTCACTGTGGGTTTCCTACATGCATTTGCACAGTGCAGGGCAGATCTTCTCCCCCACACCCACCTCCGGCCCCCCAGCTTGAGTAGGTTCTCCAATAACTATGGGAAGGACAGAAGGGGCTGGGGGTAGGGTCTTCCTTCCCTACTCCTCCATCCCATCCTCCACTTGCCAGAGTCCAGAACTAGGGGCGGGGTAGAGGACCCATGTGGGGCCCCTGGCTGGCTGGCGCCCTCAAGGTCTGGAGGCTTGTTTTTAGTTGAGAACAAAAGCATGTATTATGTATACGGTGGTTTGCTCAGAACATTCTCGGGTCTGAGATATTTAGAGTTGTGAAGATCCAGCACTATTTAGGAGAGAAAAATCTATTTCTCTCCCTTTCAAGAGTGGGAGTGGGGAACAACTCTCACCAAAGTCATTAGGACTAGACACTGGCATTTTCTTTGGAGGAAGAAGGAGCTTTCCATGTTTTTGAATCTGGCTGAAGGTGACAAACAGTCCCATTTAGACTACCTCTGACTTTCAAGACATCCATTACTGTACTCATGGACTGAGGCTCAGAGACACACTGAGGGAATTTGCTGGCCCCATTTACAGGGGAAGAAGCTCGCTGGGACTGGGACGGGGGTGGAAGGATGACTTGCCCAAGGCCAAGGGCTGGAAGCAGTGAGGTGGTTGTGAATCTGGGATGCTGATTCCAGTGCTGCTCCCCACTTGGCCCTCTCACTCTCTGAGCCACATAGGGGCTTCAAAACTTTTATCCCCATCCTTCCCTAGACCCAGATGAGGTGAAAAGAAGACAGATGGTTTGGACAGGGACCCTCCTAGGACACAACCTGCTTTCTTTGAGCTCTGGATCTAGTTCCAGTTCCTGCCAGGACCTTCACCAACCATGAACTCTGAGCAGGTCACTTTCTCCCTCTGTGCCTCCAACCTTGGAGAAGGGTTTTATGGATGAATGAGACTGGGGTTTGGCCAGGCCAATAGCAAGTCCTTAGAAATAGGATTGTGCTTATTTTGGGTTAGCTAACTTTGGATGAGAGGAAGAAGTGTATCTAATAGCTTTACCATTTCCTAAAGGAGGAAACTGAGTCAGGGGATGGTTTCCAGGAGGCCCCTGAAGGTCAATGAAGAGTCTGCCCCAGAACCCTCCATAGCTCCCTGCGGGTGGAACACAGCACAGATGCCTAACTAGGCTGTTCTTCTCCATTCCTAAAATGCTCTCTGTTGGGTCCATCTCCCAGCCTTGGACCAAGCTGGTGCCTCTGCCCAGAGTGCCAATTCTGGCCTGTCTCCACATCTGTTATCAAAATCTTTCAAGGCTCCGCCTAAACAGCACACCCTCCAGGAAGCCCCAACACACAGAGCACACACACAACCTCCAGCCCTCGAGGGGCCTAGTGTCCCCTTGGACCATGCAGTCCAGCTCCTAACCACTTAGTCACCCACATTGCTCTCTGAGCCCCTCACGGGGTGGGCATGGCCTTCCCAGTCTGACCCTAGGTGCTTAAAGGGGACCCAGGGTGGGGGTGCTCTGGGGGCACAGCCTGCTCCCCCACCGCACCCCCTGCAGTGCCGCGGCTCCCCTTTGATCCGGCAGCCTCCGCGCCCCAAACCTGATTGGCATCGAATTACGCCGCGCGGCGAGGGGAGATAATGGCGGGAGGCGCGGCAGACATGAAAGGTGGGGGGGGGGGCTCAGCGGCAGTCCGGGCCGTTGTTAATGACCCAATAAAAAGGAAGAGGGGGGAGAAATAACCCGCCCTTCCATCCCCGCCCCCAAGACGGCGGCCGGTGCACACAAAGCCGCCGCCGACTCGGAAATTACCGTTGCTCAGCCCAGCGCAGCGTGACTGGAGCGGGGGTGGGCTCACCTGGCGGGGCGCGGGAGGGAGGGCAGCAGTCACGCGGACAGTCGCCGAGTGGCGGACACACAGCCACACACCCATGCACGCCTACTGATCCTGTCTTTATTTATTTTTGCATCATGGATTCTTTTTTTGCATTGATCATGATTTTTTAAATTAGTACAAGAAAATATTTTTCTCAGAGAGTTTTTGGAATCCCCTTAAATTTTGTGCTTATCCTTGTGCTGGTCCTCAAACACAGTCATATACAACACCATTTTGTCATGGACAGCGTGTCTCATAACACTGAAGTTACACAGTCACACAGATACAGAGAGACATAGTGACACTGCACACACACACTGATACCTAAAGGCACCTTTAGAAACAGAGAGCCACTTAAACATAACCAGAGACACTCAGAAATGGAGAAGAGACATACATGTAAGACACACACACACACACATGTGGAGAAAAGTCACAGGAACACAAAGACACACATCACACAGGCCATGCAGAGAGGGACATGCAGGTTGACACACTGAGGTCTGTAGATAAACATGCAGAAATATATAGGGACAAGCATAATCCCCACAGTGTCCCAAAGACACTCCACACACAAATACCCAGGACTGGGTCACATAATGACATACACATCCAAGCACAAAATCTCACCCCAACTGTCCCTGGGACATCTCATATGCTCTGGAGGCCATCCTTGTACATGTTCAAGTGTACTCCAAGGCATTGTCAGGAGGCCTTACAGACGATGAGGTGATCCTGAGCCATAGCCAAGAATCAATCTACCTCAATCTACCTATCCCAACACAGCCATGGGAAGGGGTAGGGAGTGGAGCAGCTTTAAATCCATAAGGCTGGGACAGATGACTCTGATTGTCAGACTCTCAGTTTTAATCATATGTAAAATGGGTTTCCACACCTCCCCCATGTGATCCTCTCAGTAGGCAAGTAGTGGACATTGGCTGACATTATTGTGTGGACTCCCTAAGTAACAGCTCAGACCCTCCTGGGTGCACCCACGCACACACACAGCTCTTACCTCCCATTTCTTTGTTGACAAGGAGATCCCTCATAAGTCTAACTTGAGTCCTTTATGCTGTAATTTAACCCCAATTCTGGGAGGAGGGAGAGCTAGTCTCTCCAAGAAGCCTTCCCTGAGTAGCAGGGGTCCTGGGGGGCAGGATGGGGCTGTGTTGTGGGATCAGGTATGGATCAGATTAGACATACTCTGCTATCTGAGTTCAAATCTCAGCTCGACCTTGAACCAGTTCTATGTCCTTGGGCAAGACCTTGGCCTCTATGGGCTTTGGTTGCCTTCACTGTTAAATAGTTAACAGTGTCAGCACCCAACACAAGAGACTGTAGCCAGGAAGGTGAAACAGCTCTCTGGCTGGACTCTTGAGCCTTAGCTAGAGATACGGAACCATGCTAGGATCAGAGCTGAGGGGTCAGGGTGCCTACTACTGCACACGCACACACACACCATGACAAAGGCCTTTCTTGAGACTTCTCAGGTGGACAAGGGGACTTTATGAGCCAAACCTCAGCACCTAATTAATGTAGTTAATCACAGGCCTAGCCACACTAGCCATGGGGACAGCTGAGAGCAGAGGTCACAATCAGTTCAGTTAGCCAAAAGGGAGGCACAGGAAATGAGGTTCTTGGTGGCTTCACCTCCTCCTTGACCCCAAACTCAGACTTTCCCATCCCCAGCTAATCAAAGCCCACTCCCCATTCCCAGCTCACTGGGGAAGTCCTTTCTCATGTCTAAATCCAGTTTCTCCTGCGGCAGCTAAGGAAGCACATGGGATCTGCAGTCAGATCTGCCTGTCCCTAGCCAGGCAGGTTAGTAAGGCTGTGCTTGGTCTTCAAATAGCTGGGCTGTATAATGCTGGTTTGATGGTGGGGGTGGGAGGGTGGATTGAGGCGTAACTTCACAGAGCACAGTGTCTGGCCCAGAAGAAAAGCAGGAATGAAGAAAGGGGCTGAAGGCAAAGAGAAAAATACTCCCTTCTCTCTCACAGGGGCTTCAGGGGCTTGTGTGTGTGACCCTGTGCGGGGGGAGGGGGGCAGGGGGGGTGCGGAATGAAGGCTCTGGCCAGGGCTGTAGCAGGAGGGGCAGCCCATGCGGGCAGGGGCGCTGCTGCGTTATAAATCACCCTCGACTCAATTAGAGCCTGTGAAAGGTTGTGCACACCCAGCAGAAAGCGCCCGTGCTTGGCAGGCAGCCAGATCCCTGAGGGGGGGGCGGGGGAGAGTGCTAGTGTGTGTTTGTGCGTGTGTCTTCTGTGCAAATGTGCTTGTGTGTCCTTGTGTGTGTGTGTATACCTGCTTATGCCTGTTGTATGTATGTATGGGAATGGGTGTAGTGTATGTCTCTGTATATTCCTTCCTGTGCAATATGCTTATAGGCGGAGTGTGTCTGTATGTACCTGTTTGTTCTGTGTGCGTGCCTGTGTGTGATGCTAGTTGCCTGTCCTCATCATGCCTGTGTGCACATAGTACGAGCATGTGCCTGGCTGTCTCTCCACCACTTTACCTCTCTGCATGACTCCTGCCAATGTGCACCCAGGTGTGAATGTCTATGTTTGTGACTGTTGTGTGTATGGGTCTGTGTCTGCCTGAACTAGGTTGAAGAGTTGAGCTGGATGTGTGGGAGGGAGTGGAGAGGTGTTCTTGGGAGTGGGGAGCTCTACAAATTTTCAATTTAGGGAGAGGCAGAAACAGAAAAGACAGAGATGGGTGGAACTATGGGTAGGCAGAGAGAAAGTGAGAACCAGCGAAGGCTAGTGGAGAGAGACAGTGACAGGTAAGGGAAACACACTTTCAGAAGTGGGGTCTAGGCAATTCAGAGGACCTACCAAGACAGACCACCTCAACCTCTGGATAGTGAGGCTAACACCAGCCGTGCCATGGAGGGGCTGCCCTAGAGTGGCCGTAGAACAACCCTGGGGTTCACCCTCCCTCCCTAATAATAATGTGTTCAAGCATCTACATCTGGATTATCTCCTTGATAATCCTCACAAGCACACTAGGAAATATGTACTATTATAATTTCACTTTGCAAATTTGGAAACTAAGGCTCAGTGACCTGCTATCAGCTAATAATTAGTGGAACCAGAGTCTGAATCCGAGTCTGCCTGACTCCAAAGATCTAGCTATATTCATGACTGTTTCCCTAGGGTTTCAGTAGGTCATACTTAGTGGGAGGGTGGGAGGAAAGTGTGTGTGAACATGAGCAGATGAGTGAATATGCCTCCCCATCTGCCTGAGCACTCCGTGAACCCAAGGTTGCTGTGTCCCCAAACACATTTTAGGTGCCAAAGAAATATTTATTTGCTGGAGGGAGTAGGGAACTGAGAATAGTTGGCAGAGGCATGGAGGTGGGGGTCAAGGGCTCTGGGAGCCACTTCGAGGATACTGGTCACCTCTGATTCCCTCCCAGGTACTGTTCTGGGACCTGGAGAAGGCTATGGAATAGGGGTTGAGGTTCTCCTGGAAGCAGGCTTGTGCTCACCCAACCCAGAGGTGGGATCACCTAGATGTGCTTCTGGACCATTATCATGTCCTACTTGTACCTCCTTTATTCAAGCCACAGACAAAGATTTTTCAGACCCACCTCTGCTCCTGGGGGAACACTTGGGGCTCTGAATCAGGATCCCCATGGTAGAGGTCTGCCCAGACACCATCAACCTGGGCGGCCCTGACTCAGTTTCCCACTGTGATGGTTTTTTTTTTGCAGTACTGGGATTTGAACTCAGGGCCGTCACCTTGAGCCACTCCACCAGCCCTATTTTTGTGAAGGGCTTTTTGAGATAGGGTCTTAAAAACTATTTTCCTGGGCTGGCTTCCAACCAAGATCCTCCTAATCTCTGCCTCCTAGGTAGCTAGGGTTATAGGATTGAGCCACCGGCGCCTGGCTATGGCATTTCTTTGGAAGGAATGGGGAGATCTGAGTCACTCAGTGGGACTCCTTCACATACTGAAGAATCCAGCCATGGTTGTGGCTCCTAGGTCCCTGATCCAGCCTTGCCACTCACAGAGGGTGGAATGCAGCCCAGAAGAGTTTCAGCCTTTCTCCTGCCCTAGATACCTTGGCCCAGCCACGGGCTCTCTTTTCTCAGACTATTAGGAGACCCTCCTTGAACCACCATCAGTGGCCACATTTTGCTCCTATAACACTGACAGGCTGCCAAGGGTAGAAGAGGCATGGGCTTCCTCCAGAGCCGCCTCTAGGAGGAAATCTAATTGTGTGCCCATCTTCATCCTGTTCTCCTGCAAGCCCCACATCTGGAAGCATTTCAGGCAGGAGAAGCATAGGACTGAGCTGTCACTCCTTTGATGTTGGGTTCCTGGAGAAGTGTAGAGGCCTTTGGGGGGCTAGAGGTCACAATTCATGGATGGCACACTCCAAGCTAGGAAAAGACAGAGGGTGGTGAGAGGGAGGAGCAGGGCTAGGGGAAAGGATGGGATTGAGGTGTTGAGGTGTTTGTGTCATGGGGAGGAGAAGCAGAGACTCCAACCTGTGAGACCGGGGGCAAATGACCAACAACTGCCATCCTGGAGGAAGTGAATTCATGCTTCCTCTTGCTAAGCTTCAGTTTCCCCACTGCTAAAATGGTGATGATCCATAGTGAGAGGATGTTTTAACAGGGCCAGCACATCCTAACAGATCAGTAATACTCAGAATGCTATGGTCATTATTATTATTTTGTTAAAACATAACTGTTTCCCAACAAAGCAGCCATTCAGTTAAGGAGGCTAAGCGAACACACCCAAATCAGTCAGGGAATGTGCAACCAGATGTGAGAACATTTGGAGGGGAAGATCCTGGAGGGCTGGACAGTTAGGAAAAAGTTCTCACAGGAAGCAGCCTGAAGCTGACCTTCAGACACAGGAGAATCAAACAAACAAGAATGGTGGAGAGTAAGGCATTCCTGGGGGCAGACAGGCTCAAACTTAAGTCCTGGAGACAGGAGGGTGCCCTCCAGGTCAGGGGGGCCTGCTTGTGTGAGGGGCAGAGAGGCCAACTACGGTGAGTTGGAGGTCCAAGAACCTGGGAAGATGAGTGAAGGGGGAGGCAGGACCCTAACTGCCACCTTTAAGGAAGGATTCTGCTTTGAGTCCCATCCCACCCCCACCTGAACTGCATCCCAAGAAAAACCCTTAGGATCTACAGGAGGCCACTGACCTCCCACATAGTCCCTCTACCCAAGGCTCTGAAAAATCAGGTGGCTCTCTCCTTTCTTTATTTATTCCCTACGCACCCCCCCCCCTTTCAGGAGACGGTAATTATTCAGATCATCGCGGTGATTTACTTGGTAATCAGAGCCGCTCGATGCGGTGGATGCGGTGGCCGTGGAGCCGAGACAGACAAGCATCACCAAGGAGGACGAGGCCGGGGGCTCAGCCCCCTCCCACCCACCCGTCCGCTCGCCCGGCCTTTGTTCTCTTCCGAGGTCTGCACCCGCACTGCTGGCGGGCAGTAGAGGCGCCCACCCGCACGGACACAGCAGTCAGCTCGATGGCTTGGGAGCAAGTGTGCACACTTGTGCGTCCTGGGGAGGGGAGTGTGTGTATGGGGAGGGGGGTTCTTGTGTTCTTGAGTCCTGGACTGAGAAAGATGGAGTTGCTGTGTGCATGCTAGTGTGTGAAGGGGAGGAAGTAGTGGTGGTTGGGAATGTACCAATGTGTATGAGCGTTGAGGTCAGGTGTGTAACTGGGCTGTGTGCACCTGTGTGATTACTGGGGGCCTGGGGTACATCTGTCTCCGCAGCCTTGTTCAGAAATGCAATGGGCAGGTGTCCAAAAGTACGTATTTTAGGCACATATGGGAGAAAGGACAAGGGCTGGGATTCAGGCTCTAAAGCTGTCTAAGGCGTCCATGGATGGGCAAAGGTTCTACCTTGTTCTCTGTGACCGCGTGTGGTGAGGCAGGAAGGGGATGAGCAGCTCAGATCCAGAGTTCCCTTGGGTCAAGGCTGGGGCCAGGGGTCACATGGATAGGTGCTGTTGTGTTCGCAGGCGCGTGTACATATATGTGTCCACAGACCTTCGCCCCCTCTTGCCCGCCGGCTGTCGCGGAGACGGTGACCTCATTACCGCCTCCGCAAAGGCCCCTTGAAATCCCTGCGCCTTCGCATTTGGCTGCTCTAAGTGATGGGAACGGCCTGCGCTTCCTGATCAATCGCTTAAAATTCAGGGTCGGCTCGCTCGCCGGAGAGGGCTGCCTGCCAGCCCTGCGCTCTGCCGCCTCCCTCTACACCCCCTCCATGCTTTGGGGTGGTGGTGGGGGAGCCGCGATGCTGTCGTATTGGAAAACATCCCCGCGCTGGCTGGGGGGCCCGGTGGGGCCAGCGCTGGAAGCCGTTCCACTCGAGCAGATGGCTGTGAAACTTTGGCGGCGAGATAAATTGGGTCTGACGGCGTGAGGCCGGCTCACAGATGGGCGGGATTCTCACGCCGGCCCCCACGTCCGGCCCGGCCGCGGCCAGGGCCGGCGCAGATCAGAGCCCCCTTTGGGCACCCGCCCGACCAACACAAGCGTCCAGAAGGCCACCCAACCGCCAATAACCTCCTTCTGCGGAGGGCGCCCTCCATCACATTCCTTCCGGCCCCAGATCTCCCCAAGATTATCCCAGAGGGAGGGGTAGTCCCCAGCTTCCCTTAGTCACCTCCGCCAAGCTGGCAGCTGGGCTTTCCCCTTCCTCTGCCATCCGCAGAGGCCTGAAGCGTGAAGGTTAACAGCTGGGGCGGGGGGAGAGGCTGCATCTCCCTCTCTCACCCCCTTTGCTGCAGCCCCGCCCACTTGTCAGCCCTGGGGATGTCGTAAACAGAGCTGTGAGGTGTGTGTGCTGGGCGCGGCGTGGGGGGGGGGGAGAGCCTGAAGGGAGGCAGAGCAGGGGGAGCCAGACAGACAAAGAGAGAAAGCGAAAATGTGCAGGAGCTGAGGACAGACCTGAGCAGAGACCGAGAGACAGAGTCAGAGAGCGAAATGGGAATGGAGATTAAGAGATAGACACAGAGACTCACAGAGGGAGAAGGGAGAGAGAAACCTCAGAGCCTGGGAGGAGACATACACACAATGAAAGTGAGAGGAAGGGGAAGAATTGGTCGAGGGGTCGAAATACTGGCAGAGATACAACCGGGACGGCCTCAAGGTTTGGGCAGCGTGGAGGGTTGGGACAAGCGGAGATTTGGGAAGCAAGGCAAGACCCAGGGCTACCGCACTCCCACCATAAGGTCCAGAGCGAGGGAATGTCACTGCCCTTGGCCGCGCCCTAGATTCCTGCGCCATTTCCTCGCCTCGGTTTCCCCAGGAGTACCGGGTGAAAGGCATAGCGATGTGTAGTAGCCTCACGGTCATCGCTCTGCTGCAGAGCCGGCCCTATCAGGTCGCCTCCCCCATGCATCAGTCCAGCGGGCAGATATCGATCCTGCCCAGCCAAGCTCGATACGGCGGCCTGCAACCCGCTATGCGGCGGTTCTACAAAGAAGGAAGGGCTCACTCGCCAGGCCGCTCCTGCGGGGATTCTGTGCCAGAATGGACCCCAAGGGCCAGGGTCAGAGCGGAGCACTCACTCCCGTCTGTCCCGGTGTAGCCCCACTTGGCCAAGTAGCCCGAGGCTGGAGAGTGGCCCGAATGACCCCAGCCCTTCCTCCTGCCGGCGCTCAAGGCCAGAGGGGAAAATCTTCGCTGAGCTGATGAAGTTGAAGTTTCTTAAAGGGCGTGAAGGAGACAGCCAATCAGCGAGCTGTTATATACATGGGCTTTCTGATTGGCTCTCATAGTGCCTCTTTAGAATGCTACTTTGAAATCTTAAGAAAACCAAAAAGTCCCACCAAAGAGGTAGTGGGGGGACGCTCAGACGTACCCCTTCCAGGTTTCAGGTAGGGATTTCCCAGTCCAAGCTGTGAGAGGAGGTGGGCGGAAGTCGCCCAACCTACCGGATATAAATAACCAGCTTGAGGCCGGAAAAACAGAGCTGGAGCTTGGCCAGAACCCAGGAGGTAGGAACAACCAGCACTCTTTAATGTGCCCACCTCCTGATACCCAAATTGTGGTCAGGAGTCATTTCAAACTGCAGGTGGGAAGAGAGGCTTGGTCCTGGAAGACTGTAAAAAGCCATCCAATGACATGAGGAGAGGCTGATCCAATTGTTTGGGGGTGGATGAGGGAGAGTCCCGCGGCATGCAGTCTTATCTGTTACAGGAACTCTGTGGGCCATGTCACCAAGTTCTGCCAGCCAGCAAATAATGCAGCTTCAGAGGTAAGCCTAGTTGGCCCCCCAGTTGACCCCCAGGCCAGCCTGACCTTGAGATGATATTTCCCCTCCAACCTGGATAGGTATACATGAACACATAGGGGCCCAGTGATAAACTGAAGCCTCAGGGACCCAAAGGAGTGAGTGTGCTCTGTGCAGGTAGTGGGACCGGGCCACCCCCAGCAGCCTCCCTCTATCCCTGATGCACACATCTAGGTTCAGCAGACCTGAGTCACTCTTGGGACGGGGAGAGATCTGGACATTGGCAGCTATGAGTGGAAAGCCAATTTCTGTCAGAAGGCCTCTGCCCTAGTCAGCCCCTCCCACCCATGCTGGGAAAAGTGTCCCCTGGGGTTGCCCTTTATAAATTCTCCCAGCTTCCTGGCCTACACCCCTCCTCCAGGGGCCCAGCATAGATGACTCAGGACTGTGAGGGTGAGGAGCTGTCAAGGGGTGGAAGAGGGACCTGAGTCCCTGACTGAGGCTGAAGAGAAAGCCCCTCCACCATCTGCCTGTGGTGAATTGGGGCACAGGTGGGAGAATTCACTCCAGTGCGGCTCTCACCACACCCCAGTTTTTTCCCAATGACAGCCTGGAGACCCAGCTCCATCTCAAAGCTCCGAATGAGATGAGCTTTCTGATGAGGTTCTGGCCTTCATCCAGAACCTGAGAGGTGAAGGAGAGGCTGTGCCTATAAGTCCTTGTCACAGCTGCTGGGCTGTTGTGGTAAAAGCACCTTGTTTGCAGAATCATGGACCCTGTAGCCAGTGCCCAAACATCTAAGAGACTCCACCACTTGCCACACACACATTCACACACACACACCAGCTCAGCCTGCTAATGACCCAACCTGTTGTGTGTCTCTGGGCATAGCTCCCACATCTCTGGGCCCCAGGCCTCCCTGTAAGTCTGTGCCCTCCTGAACCTACCATTCCCAGTGATGGCAGCTGCAGAGAAATTCTAGAGCCAGTGGAAGTGTCCAAGGGGGGCCTGGGAGGGCCTTCTCCAAGGCCCAGCTGGTTTAGCCTGTGGCCTGGGAGCAGAGTGGGGCAGTGACAAGATTGCCAAATCCCACGGTTCTCACGGATTCACATAATCCCATTTCTTCTCTTGCCTCCATGCCCACCTCATAAATAGCAAGAGGCTGGACTGGTCTGGAGCAGAAGTGGGGAGGGTGTGTGTGTGTGTGTGTGTGTGTGTGTGTGTGTGTGTGTGTGTGTGTGTGTGTGTGTAGCAGAAGTGGGGAGGGGTGTGTGTGTGTGTGTGTGTGTGTGTGTGTGTGTGTTTGCGCGCGCGCACACATGGAGAGGATGTGAGTGCCTTCCCCACCCTGCCACTGCACGGTGGCTCTGAGAAGCTGAGATAATCCCTCGCCATCTGTCTTGTGTTGCTAACCCACTCAGCCGGACAGCTGCCCAGGCCACAGCTCTGTAGATGGGAGGGTGCAGGGGAGTGAGGAGCACTGAGGGAGCTAGCCAGCTCGAAGGATCAGGCAGCAGGGACACTCCGTCCTCCCACCCCAGAATATCCGTGCTTTCCAGAGGGGGGAAGTAAGATTAGAGATGAGACAGTCTTCTGACCATGAGAAGGAATACAGAAATGGAGAACACAGCCTAGGCTAAAGGCTGGGGGCTGGGCCTGACCTTGCCAGAAAGCAGAGGAATGGACAAAAGACCTACTAGCTTATGTTCCCATGTGTCCTCCACATCTTTGTATACACATATCCCTCTGATGGGAGGGGTACAGTCGGGCAAATCAGGGGTCTGGGTCCAGGGAAGGGAAGGAGGTTCATCTCACCCTGGCCAATGCCCAGACCACCAGTGAACACCTTCCAGAGCAGAGGAAGGCAGGCTTGCAGGATATTTGCTGGTACTACATAGCGACATAGTGTGCAGGCCCATTGTTCTGATGAGGAAATGGGCTCAATGAGGGAAGTGACTTGCCTCAGCTCACTTGGTGAGTAGAGGAGCTGAGACTTGGACCCAGGTATCAATCTCCAGCAGCCCTAGCTGTATCTCTCCCACACACACACATCACGTCTCTCACCCTGCCTCACACCTGTGGCTCTGACCCTCTTAGGTTCTGAGGTTCTGCCAGCCAAAGGCAGGCAATCAGGTTCTCAGCAGTGTGATCCTCACACAGTTAGAGGGACATCAGGCTGTGCCAAGCAAAGCCTGAGAAATGATGAAGCCTTGCAGCTGAGTGCCAGCTCCCACCCGCCCCCTCCCTGTCAGTCATGTCTCTCTTCTCTCACACAAACAACACGCTTCCACATACATGCACTGTCACATACAGATCGCACATGCTTGTGTGGTCAGCAAACAGATACCCACACACAAACAAGCAGATAACCACACACAGTCACATATACAGTGCCTGTAAACACAATCTCACAGATACGAATGTAAACTCACATGGCCTCTCTTGTCCTCACACCAGCACACAGACTTCAACAGTCACACCAAACACACAATCCTCTGGCTCCCAGTTCCTAAATCCTGCCCCCGCCCCAGGTACTCCACCTTTCCACACACAGAGCAGAAACCCTGCAGGCAGCACCAGTGTGTGGGAAGGCACGGAGTTCAGGAGAGGTCTGCCCTGTCCTTCCTACCTGTAGAAATACCCTCCCCAGCACTTCCACCCAAGGCCTTGAGTTGCTGCCAGCTGGCCACATATCCAAGAGAACAGTCACTACACCTCGCTCTCAGGGGCTATCTGCACTCCCAGGCCCAGAAAGAGGAAGAGGACCAAAGGGGAGAATCCTTTCTCTTCTGAGGGTCTCAGTTGAGCAGGAAATAAGACCACCTGGATGGCTGACTGACAGTAGTGTGAGCCACAGGGTTGTGAACTCCAGGCCTACCACCCAACCATTATGTACCTTCTACCTAGCCTCTGCCTCACTGCAACCTGGAAGAAAAGGTGGCTGACCCCTCCCTTTCCAGATTGGAATTGTACACCAGATCTCTGTGCTTCGGAGCCAGAGGGATCCTCCCTAGCCTGGCTTCCCCACATCTGAGGACAGCCCAGGCACCAGATGCCCTCACATACTCACTCATACACACTGTAGCCCACTGACACCTGCACTCACTCAGTCCTCACATGCATTCACTCACACAGTCACTCTCACATGGTCTCATGCATACACTTTTCTCACAAGTCACACTTGCACACATCACACCCACACTGTCACTCACATAGTCACACTCACATAGGCTCACAGTTCTCACACTCTGTCACCCTCATACATTCATACACACACTGTCACTCTCAGTCACAAACACAGTCACGCTTCACAGCACAGTCACATTCTCACACACTCACAGGCACACCCTTGCTTGTACACACTCACTGTTACTCCCCACTAGCTGCACTCACATGTCCCCCCTGCCCCCCTGCATTGCAGTCACAGCCCCACCTAAAGAAGGCAGGGATTCGTGGGCCCTGAGGTCAGCAGCTCTCTGGCACAGGCTCAGAGGTCTTGCTGACAGCCTGGTGTGCAGGGAGAGGGGAAGGACTGCCACAGAGGCCTGGAGGCTCCTGAATAATTCAAGGCAGTGGTGGCTGTGGTGGAGGCGGCCTGTCAGCTGCAGGGAAAGGTTGGTGGCTGGATTGTTCTGGGAAGATCCCTCCCAGTTTGGAAGCTGTGGAACTCTCAGAGGACCTTTGACAGATGCCTTCTCTTTGAATCCTCACCAAGGCCTGCACTGCAGGTATCATGGCCTTGTTTACAGAGGAGAAAACAAGCTTAGAGGAGTAGGAGGCCAGCTCAAGGTTGCAAAGCAGGGGCCTCCAGGCTCCCACCTGCACCCCTCTCTCCCTGTATACATACTCAAAAAAGAGACGTTCCTTCAGTCAGTGTACCCAGATGAAGATGAGAATGGCCAGCCAGCTGAGGCTGCTGAGGCCCCAATCCAAGAAGCACCCTGGCTCCGTGCCTGCACGTCATAGGTGCTCAGTTGCTGCCTGCTGAATGAAGGCATTGTGCTGCCCTTGCACAAAGTAATGTGAGGCTGTTATCAGACCTGTCTGAGCCTCAGTTTCCTCATCTGTAACATGGGTGCCAAGTATACTGACCTCATGGGATGCTGGTTAGGACTGACTGGGAAGTCACCCATCAAGCAGTTAGCACGTGACCCTACCATCTCCCTTAGCTGATCCCCTATGGGTCTTACAGCCTTCTCCACCTTGTAACACCAAGAGTAGCCCCAGCCTGATCCAGCTGAGGGTCTGCACACAATAGGTGCTCAAGTGCTGCCCGCTGAACTGTCAGACCTGTGCACATCAGCTCAGCAGTTAGGGTGCATCTGTAGTTAACATAAACCACCAAGGTCTATTCTCTCTGCCAGAACAAAAATGCCCAACTGGTCGTCGCTGCTTAAGCAAAAGATCAGAATGTGTGTGGCTGCTTCACGCAGAAGCCAAGCAACAGGCTCCCAGCCACGTTCCTGACCTGCAGGGTCACCTGCAGAGCCCAGGGGTACCAGCACTGAGAAGCAACTGACGTGTGACTACCATGCCAGTAGGGGAAAGGCAGCCACTTGGTCCCCAGAGTCCTGAGCCCTGAGGAGATTATGGAACATCCTCCATATTTGATTCAAAATAAAAACCACAGTAAACCATGGACCCGAAACTTAGACGTCGGCTGAAATTAAAATAGCTTCGTGCTACGTTTCTGGTTTCGGTATTCTGGGTAAGCTCATGGGAGCTGAATCGGGCAACTGGTCTGTCTCTCTCACTTGTCCCCTTGCTGTCTTGCTTCACTGGCATCTCAGTGCATGCCTGGTCTCCCCCACTGGACCAGACCCCAGGTAGGTCTGGGGGGGGCCTCTGGTCCCACACTCACGAGGCTCATCCCCCCCAGAAAGTGTCCAGGCCTATGCACCCCATGGGCTCTGTGGCCCCTCAGGAGAGGAACAGGACTAGGGCTGTCCCAGTAGCCCCTCCCTGCCACTGCTCCCCACAAGATTTCCAGCACCCCCCCACACCCCTCCCTGTGCTGGGGAACCTTGCGGCTGGGCCCGTGCCTGCGGCGAGTCTCACCCCAGTATTATTTTAGTCACAGACAGACACGAGGCAGATGGTGACAACATCCCTTCCCCGCTCCCCACTGACGAGCCTGCCGCCCTGAAGCCTCAGGGTTCTTCTCCCTCAGGAATATTTCAGTCCCGACTCTGTGGCTAAATGTGGCTGTTCGTGTGAGACAAGCGCACATCTGCGCCTCCTCCTCCCTACCCCCTGCCCATTTCCTGGGGCTGAGTAGAGAGCCTTGGAGGCCCTGCCCACTTCCAGCTCTCCCCTAGCCCCTACTGCCCTGCTGTGTGCCAGACACCATGCCCTGAGCACAGCACCACTGGAAGAGGGCAGTGCTGTGCCCACTTTACAGATGAGGCTCAGAGAGAAGTAGGGGCCCGAGGGACCACATAGCCTGCCTCTGCTCCCTCCTCCCACCTCCATCTCTACCCAACCACTTCTGTGCCTACCCCAGGGAGCCCATTTTCCCAGCAGAGGTCCTGGGAGTCCTCTTTAGTTACTGAACCCGCTCTCCCCATCAGCCAATAGCCTGGAACACATGACTGGTCTAGCCTATCTGCCCACCTCCTTTGCCCTGCTGGTTGGTCCTGGCTCAGTGGGCAGCAGGGTGGTAAGTGAGTGTCAAGGGCAGAATGAAGAAGAGGGAGGAGACAGGTCTGCTTTCAAATCTCAGCTTTGCTGTGACTTTGGGCAAATCCTTTAACCTCTCAGATTCTTTGTCTCCATCTATAAAATGCCCCTCAACCCCACTCCTAATTCTTAATTCTGTGAGGAGATTGCTATATTTACAGTGCCTAAAGCAGGGCCGGAATGTAGCACGTTCTCAATGAATGACCTTGAAATGAGATTTGTATCAGGCCTGGCTCAGTTGGGCGGTCCTCCCTATGGCCTCAGCTCCAACAGCTCTGCCCTGTGGCCCCACTAAGAGCTGCAGTTCATCACAAGAGCCCAACTGAATGTCTCTGGACCACTGCCCAACCTCCACAACACAAGTGCTTGCAGCCTTAGGGGATCAGGCCCAGGGCGGAAGTCAGCACTAGGCTCCAGTGCCAGCAGCATGTGGGAGTCAGCCTGAGGCTGTTTTGGTTCCTTCAGCCCCCTTCTCCAGCCACCTATCCTGAGCAACCAGGGGTGGTGAAGCTGCACAGGGGCTCTTTGAGAGCTTGGGATGCTTTCTGAGCCAGTGAGAACATGTCTATTCCCAAGCAGATCTCCTGGCTGTGGGCTCCCTACCTCAGCACAGTCCCCACCCCCCATGCCTTAGTTGGCCTTCTACTGGGCCAAGATACACACTGACAAACCATCACACAGAAACCCCAGCCCCACCACAGGGACTCCCACAGTCCACAAAGATACACAGAACATGCATTCACAAACATACATTCACAAACTGAAGGCCCAAATAAAACAGGTACACAACTCAACCTGCATGGCAAGGAACAGTAGCTCATAAACACCAGTGCTGGAGCGTACACCATGTACCATGGTCACAAACGCACAGCCACTCAGCATGGCATGAATGCTTGTGTGGCCTAACACAGCCCAGCCCAGGTACTAGCCTGGAGCACAGCAGGATGTGCAAGGCCTGCCTTGCAGAGAAGGTAGGGTTTTCTCCACATAGCAGACCTGGCCAGGAACTCAGCCCCAGCAGCTTGGTGACTGGTTGGTGTGCAGACATAGGGTCAAGCCTGGGGAATAGAAAAGCAGACCTGGCCTCTACTTTCATAGAACTAGGTCCCAGGCTTCAGGGACTGCAACAAGCAGATATTTTTCTTTCTTTCTCTCTCTTTTTTTTTTTTTAGAGGGACTGGGGTTTGAACTCAGAGCTTCAAACATGCAAAGCAGGTGCCTACCACTTGAGCCACACCTCCAATCCATTTTGTTCTGGTTATTTTGGAGAGGTTTCTCAGAACTATTTGCCCAGGCTGGCCTCAAACTTCAATCCTCCTAATCTCAGCCTCACAAATAACTATATTACAGGCATGAGCCACCAGCACCAGGCTAAGCAGGTCCTTTGTGGTTAAGAAGTCAGATGCCAGGCACAGTGGTTCATGCCAGCTACTCAGGAGGCAGAGATCAGGAAGATCAAGGTTTCAGTCCAGTCTGGGCAAAAAAGAAGTTAGCAAGACCCCATCTTAACAAATAAGCTAGGTGTGGTGGCTCATGTCTGTCTGTAATCCCAGCTCCAGGGGAAGCATAGGTAGGAGGATCTTGGTCTGAGGCCACCTATGAGGTAGGGGAAACAAAGCAGCAGACCTATCTGAAAAAAAACTAAAGCAAAATGGGCTGGGGGCATGGCTTAAGTGTTAGAGCACCTGCCTTGCAAGTGCAAGACCCTGAGTTCAAACTCCAGTACTACCAAAAAAATATAAAAATCAGGAACTTCACCTCTAATCACACACGGAGATGTCACTACTACCAGTCTTTGAGACTGCCACTGTCACCACAAATGCCAGCATAAGGGAAAACAGAAGCCAAGTGTCAATGCAGCAACCTGTGGAGATAGCTTCAGCCAAGTTCTGGGGAGGAGACCAATCTGCCCATCACAATCAAGAAAGGTAAGCCCACCTGAGTGGCTGCACATTGATCCAGCCCCATGATACAGCCATGAGGCCCACCAGCTCTGAGGTGGGGGCAGGGCTCTCTTCTCTGACTCTCCCTTGCTCCATTCACGCCTCAAGAGCTTCCACCTCTCACCACTGTGGTGTCCATTGCCCTAGAGCTGGCATTTCAGGTCCCTCATTCTCTGAGCTAATTCTGTATTCTGGTTTTTTTTTTTTCCCCAGTGGGACTAGGGTTCAAACTCAGGGCTTTTAAGCTTGCAAAGCAGGTGCTCTACCACTTGACTCACACCTCCAGTCCCATTTTGATCTGTTATTTCGGAGAAGGGGATCTTGAAATCTATTTGCCCAGGCTGGCCTTGAACCGTGATCCTCCCAATTTCAGCCTCCCAAGTAGCTATGATTACAGGCATGAGCCACCAACACCTGGCCCATCCTGTATTCTTGTCTCAAGGCCTTTGCCAATGCTGTTCCTTCCACCAAGAATGCATTCCCAATCCCCACATTTTGGCATCTTGCCCATCCATCAAATCAGTGCCACCTCCCCAGAGAAGCCTTCCCAACTCCTGCCAGGAAAAAAGAAATCTCACTTGAGTGTTGGAATGAAAAATAAGTACCCATGTGGGGACTCTGATAGACCTCAGGGTTCTAATGAGTGAAATCTGTAAGTCCATCACCACTGAGAGCAGAGGAGACGGAGTGACTAGGGCGGTGACTCTGCAAGAGGCACAGAACCCTGGGAGTCTCCTGGACCTTTTCAGAGGTAGGTGAAATCAAAATCATGTTGTTAGTATCACTAAAGCATTACCTGACTTCCTCACTGTGTTGACATTTGCATTAACAGTGTAAAAGCAATAGTGATTAAAACTGTTGTGCCTTGCACAAATCAAGGCAATGTCACCAACCTGTGCTAAGAATCAGTGTATTTGTCACCTTCATGCACTTACATTTTTTTTAAGAAAAGAAAAAAGCTAGTTTCACTTAAAAACGTCCTTGTTGGAGCAAGGCAGTGAAATTAATCATTTTATTAAGTCTCAAGTACACATCTGTTTAACATTGTATGGGATAATACAGAATTTCACCAAAGCACCCTCTATAACATGCCAGAGTGCGAAGGAAAAGCCCTGGTGCCATTGTTTGAGTTGTGAGCTGAACTGCTTTTTTGTAAATGGAACGTTTTGGTTTTGGTGGGGGAGCAGTGTACTGGGGTTTGACATCAGGGCCTTGCACTTGCTAGGCAGGCACTCTCTACCACTTGAGACACACCTCCAGCCCCTGGAACATTGTTTTTAATTGACAAGAAAAAATGGGAATGATGGTGAACACCTGTAGTCTCAGCTACTAAGGAGGCTAAGGCAAGAGGATCAACTGAGCCCAGGAGTTCAAGGCCAGCCAGTCAACCCTCAGTCCCCCCCACCCCAAAATACAAACTTTAGATTTGGATATATGGCAGTTATTCTCTCAAAAATAATGACCCAAGGGGGGAGAAATGACCCAAATAATGTATGCACATGTGAATTAAAAAAATAATAATAAAATTAAAAAAAATAATAATAATAATGACCCAGCCAGGCACAGTGGCTCATGCCTGTAATCCTAGCCACTTGGGAAGCTGAGATCAAGAGGCTTGAGATCCAGCAGGCCTAGGCAAAAAAGTGAGATCCTACCTCAAAACTAACCAGAGCGAAAAGGTTGGATGTGTGGCTCAAGTCGAATAGTGTCTGCCTAGCAGCATGAAGCCCTGAGTTCAAACTCCAGTACCACCTTAAAAAAAAAAAAAATTACTCAAGAACCTGATCACTTCCGAGAAAACAACTGACAGTATTTGTTGCCAATTCTGTTTTTAAAGTGGAATTTGAGTTTTGGAATTCTGTTCTTATATATATCATCATAACTTGACAGCATTCTGAAACATTTCTTTTTTTTCTTTTCTTTCTCTTTTTTTCAGATAGGGTCTTGTTCTTCAGCCAGGATGGCTTCAAACTCAAGATCCTCTTGCCTAAGACTCCAGAGTGCTGGGATTATAGACATGAACCTCTGTACCCAGCTTTCTGGAACATTTCTGATAGAACTGTAGGCAAAATCAATGAACGTGACTGTTTAATATACTACAATGGAATGAATTAACATTTGAGAGAGCAGCATAACTCAGTGAACTGATTTTTGCAAATGACCAATACACGATGTTATAAAGTCATGCCTGGGTTAAAAAAAAATTATTAAAATGCTGGTCAGACAAATGGGCTAAAATGTAACAAGGAAAAGTTCGATGATCTGGAGTTTCAGACTCCAGATGAAGCCTAACTTTTAGGAAACTTACTCCTGGTCAAATTTCGGTCTAGTATCAAATTGTTTGAAAAAGCTGTTAAACTACACCTCAGTTTTCCAACTATACGTCTGTGTGAGGTCAGTTTTTCTTCATATACTTTGACACAATAATATACATCACAACAGATTGAAAACAAAAGCAGGTGAGACCTAACCAGTCCCAAGTTAAATGTTAATGAAATTTGTAAAAATGCAAAAGAAAGCTACTTTGGGGCTGGGAATATAGCTCAGAGGTAGGGTGCCTTTGTAGCATGTGCAAGCCTTGGGTTTGATCCCCAAAACTGCAAAAAAAAAAAGCACAAAAAACACACTCTTGTTACTAATTTTGTTTGGTCTGGAAAATGAAGGGTTTTTTTCATAAAACATATTATCTACAGTTAACAGGTAATGGAATTTCTGTTGCTAAATTATTGATTGATTGTGCAGCTGGAGATTAAGAATACTACACAAGATCTCTACCACTGAACTCTAGCTCTCTTGTCTGTTTGTTTGTTTGTTTGTTTTTTGCGGTACTGGGTTTGAACTCAGGGCCCACACCTTGAACCACTTACCAGCCTTTTTTTATGAAGGGCTTTTTTGAGATGGGGGTCTCCCAAACTATTTCCCTGGGCTGGCTTCAAACAGCGATCCTCTTGATCTCTGCCTTTCGAGTAGCTAGGATTATAAGCGTGAGCCACCAGCGCCCTGGTCCCCCTCTTGTTATTTTTAAATGAAAAAAAAATTCTTAGGTTTTTGTTTCTTGGTTTTTTTGCTTTGAGATAGAGTCTCCAATATATAGCCCAGGCTGGCCTTGAACCCAAAATCTGCCTGTCTCAGTCTCCTGAATGCTAGGACTATAAGCATGTGTCACTATGCCCAATCTAAATTTTCTGTTTTTCTTTTTCTCTTTTCTTGTCTTGTCTTCTCTTCTGTTCTGTTCTCCTCTCAACTCAGGGCCTTGTGCTTGCTAGACAGGTGCTTTACCACTCTGAACCACACATTCAATTCCTCAGATTTAATTTCTATAAGTTAATGTGTGTGTGTGTGTGATCAAAACCAGGGTTCTTGCACATGTTAAACACAGTCTGAGTTACTCCTCCAGTCTAATATGGCAATCTTTTTTTTTTTTTTTTGCAGTACTGGGGTTTGAACTGAGGGCCTACACCCTTAGCCACTCCACCAACCCTTTTTTGGTGATGAGTTTTTTTTCAACATAGGGTCTTGGGCACTACTTACCTGGGCTAGCTTCGAACCTCAATCCTCCTGATCTCTGCCCCCTGGATTATAGATGTGGACCACCAGTGCCTGGCTATTATGGCAAATCTTACTGTATCCATCCACATAAACAAAGGGTCTTCAGGGTCCTCAACAATTACTAAGCATGTAAAAGAATCCTGTGAACAAAAAGGTTGGCAATTGCTGGTCAGTGTTCCATAGCAGGACAGACCAGGGATAGACAGGGAGAAGGTGTGAGTCAGCCGAGACCAGCAGTGACCACAAGGGGATAGCAACTCCTTTAAAGAGGTCCCAGGCCTGGGTCTTGAAGTCTGGGTAGGCAGGGTAGCAAGGAGGCTTGGAGCAGGACAGGACCACGGACTTCAGTGAGGGGGTTCCACAGAGACTTTTGGACATTCCCAGCTTCCTTCTGCTGCCCCTGCAGGGTTTATGAGTATGTGGAGGGGGAGACCCCAGACATACACCAGATCTCCCCACACATAGGGCTGACACCTGCCTGGGAGCTACTGCCCTCCCCAAAAGGCCTCCATCCTCCCCACCACCCTCAAAAAGGATTTCAGCCTTAAAATTACCATCACCAAGGCGTGCAGCAGACAATACAGAGGGGACATTATGCACTGAGAAAGAGGCTTCGTTGTTGGCGCAGTCCAGACAGCAGCCCTCTGTTCTGGTCAGGAGGGGGCTGCTCATGTGCTCAAGCCCAGACCTCTCACGCCCCGAATCACCAAGTCCTCTCCCAAGTGCTCACTTGCAGACTCACCCTGGGATATGCCTGGAGCGCTGTCTATGACACACAGGAACCCAGGGATGTGTCTGGCTTCCACCCTCAACTCTGTGCAAACCCCCACCTACCACTACCTGCCCTGGTTGTCATTGGCAGCCTGTACCCCTGTACTGGGGGACGCCACTTGGAGTGCAGAGGACACAGGGCAACTATACTGGGGACGCTGAGGACAAATGCCCTGCCCACCCCACCCTGCACTGCTTGGCTGGGATCATAGGGCACTGAAACCAGTAGCCGCCTAGGCTGGGCCAGACGTGCCTGGACCCACAGAGGGACACAAAGGCTGCGTTGTTGCTTTGCCAAACACTCCCAGCTCTGGAGTGGGAGGGAGGGATCTGAGCAACTACTGCCCCCACCCCCAGCTTCTGAGCTGCCCAGGAGCAAGACTGGACTTTAACCTCTTAAGCCACTGTCAGGACTTGAGCCACAGAGCCAGGAAGGAACACTACTAACCTCCTGATGAAACCTGCCCAAAGAGGGCTCTAGGACCGCAGCTTCTGCCGCCCCCAGGTCTTTGTGTTTCTCTTGAGGCAGGCGCTTGCTCCCTCCTTCCCTACATTTGTTCAGGTTGTTCCCTGGTTCTGGAACTCCCTCCCTACCCTTGTCTGGAGAATTTTCCTTTTCCTTTAGGACATTGTTCCGAGAACACCTCCTCTGAGAAGCCCTCCTGGCCCCTAGCAGGCTTGTTGCAAGCCAGGCGGCTTCTCTGCCCTTCCCCACAAACTGGGAACTTCAGATCCTCACAGGAGGATCCCCAGCCCAGGGAGCCTCAGTAATGCCAGAGAATGGAGACTGGCCAGGCTGGGGACTCAGGTGCATCTCAGGCTTAGGACTGACAAGCCCCTGGAGAGGGGATGGCATAGGACAGTTCCCAGTCACCCCATCAGGGGAGCTCCTTGGAGGAACCTGCTTTCTCACACCCAGGTCTTAGTTATCCGCCTGGAACACTCCTGTCCATTTGCTTGACAAGTCCTACTCACCCAAGTGATAGCTATTTTTATTTTTTATTTAATACTTATAGAGAGCATTGACTGTGTGCCAGGCCCTAAACTGAGGGATGTGCATGGACCACTCACTGAATCTTCACACCCTTTGCAATAGCACTGTAATTACTCATAGTAGAACAAGCGCTCTACCACAGAGGTACACCCCACCCTATCATTCCCATTTTAAAGATGAAGCCAGGCACAAGTGGCTCATGCCTGTAATCCTAGCTACTCAGGAGGCAGAGATCAGGAAGATTGACGTTTGAAGCCAGCCCAGGCAAATAGTTTGCAAGACTCTATCTCAAAAAAACCCAGCACAAAAAAAGGACTTGTGGAGTGGCTCAAGGTGTAGTCCCTGAGTTCAAACCCCAGTACTGCCAAAAAAAGATGAAAAGAGTAAAACACAGAGAGATGAAGTTATCCAGTGACACATAGGCAGTAAATGATGGAGCTATATTTGGAACCCAGCAAGTCACTTCCTCCGGGCAGCCCTCCCTGGCCTCTTAGAAGGATCAGGGGCCTTTGCCATGAACACCTCCAAATCCAGCTGAGATGTAGCCAGCTGTCCACTGATTTTCCTGTTCTCTCTCTCTCTCCATATCTCTCTCCTTTATTTTTCCTGGTGGTAATGGGGTTTAAACTTAGGGCCTCATGCTTGCTAGGCAGACATTCTACAACTTGAGCCACTGGGCCAGCCCTTGCCTATTCTGTCTTAAGAATTCCTGCCAGCATGTGACAGAAACAAGACTTGACCCTAAATCATGTTATGTCACACTCCAACCCCTGGACACTAAAATATTGTGATAAGGGCCCAGGAATCGGCACAAATAGATCAGTGGTGCACTGATGACTTAATGGAAGCAGCAGTAGAACAAAACCATGAAGAATGGTTAGGGTTTCAACAAAGTATGTGTGGGGGGGAAGGAACCCCAGATGGAGAGAGCAGCACAGGCAAGGTTCTGGAGTGGGAACCACTGCAACATGTTTGGGGAGCAGCACGGGGGCTATTCTACTGATATGCTGAGGAGCACAGGAAAGCAGACAAGAGTGGGGCTACGACCAAAGGACAGCTTCAGCTGTGAATTTGAATGAAACCTGGCTATGCCACCAACCAGCTGCATTATGTTGGAAAATCTTCTCCCAGTCCAGGGTGGGTGGGTATATACCCGTAATCCTAGCTACTGGAGACTGAAATAGGAGAATCAGGATCCAATGCTGACCCTGGACAAAAAGTGTGACCCTATCCAAAATATAACTAAAGCATAAAGGGTTGAAGGTGAAGTTCAAATGGTAGAGCACATGCCTGGCAAGTGTGACACCCCAAGTTCAAACCTCAGTACTGACAAGAAATAGAAAATTTCCTTCCCAAGTCTCAGTTTCTTCATACGTAAAATGGGAATGATAATAGTCTCTGCCTACCAGAGTTAATGTGAGGACTCACAGGAAGGCACTAAGCCCAGGCTGAGGTAACCTTTCAAGAACTGAAAACAGTTGTTCTAGTTGCTAAGCAATGGGGAGCCATTAAAGGTTCCTGACAGAGCAGGGTTCACAAATAAAGCTGGACCAGGAAAACTGCTCAGTCCTCATACAAAGGAGTCCTGGGGCTCAAGAAGAGTGAACGGTCCTGGTAGTGGTGGCACCCATCAGCAATCCCAGTACTTACAAGGATGAGGAAGGAGGATCATGAGTTCAAGGCTGGCCTGAGATACACACAGAGACTCTGTCTCAAAAAAAAGAAGAGGGGGTACCTAACTAGCAAGGCCCTAAATTCAATCCCTAGTTCTGAAAAAAAAAAGAATATTAAAAAAAAATAAAAGCAGGAAAATAGATTCTCCGGGCTGGACCAGTCACCCCACTCAAAATTTCTTTGACATCTCTCCTGTCTTATCTTTCAAGTCTTGTGAATTCCCCTATAACCAACACATTGGCTGATTCTAATAAACAGTAATGCATGAAATTACCAAGTCTCCTCCTTGTAAGGCAGATATTCCAGGAAGGAGAGACCACTTGTCCTAGGGAGAACCCAGACACACAGGTGGCTGCAGACAGCAGCCCACCCTCCTAACAAAGCCCTTGCCCAAGAATCCCCAGCCTTTACATCTGCTGGTCTCTCTCCTGGAAATGCACCTTCCTTTCGCTCCAGCACAGGGCAGGACTTTCAGCAGAAGTGTTTCCTAACTGAAGGGCTATTGCCATCTAAAAACTCACATCTGCTCTTCACAAGGGTCTTCTGGGACCTTGCTGAGCAAGCTGGCCACATCACTCCAATGCTCTCCTGGCTTTCTTCCCAATCTGAAATTTCCTATTCATCTATTACCCGTGTGCAGAATGCATACACCATGAGTGCATCTGCTGTGTGCACCATTGTATCCCCACTACATAGCAGTGCCTGGGACACTGCAGGTGCTCCATAAATACTTGTGGAAATAGGAAAGCGAACAAGGGAGGAAAGGAGCAAGGGAGAGAAGGGAGAAAGAATTAGAAGAGCAAAATTTGGGTTTCTGTCCCCAACACTGGGAAGCACCTCATTTTTTTGGGGGGAGAGTAGATTTAGAGACAGGGTTTCATTATGTAGCCCAGGTTGGACTGGAAATCATGATGCTCCTGCCTCAGTCTCTGGAGTGCTGGGATTACAGACATGTACCACCACACCCAGCCCTAGGAGGCACCTTTGAAACCTCAGTCACCACACCACCCCCCCAGTCACACACCCATGGGCAGAGCCTCTGGATCCAGGCTCCCCACTGGGGACCAGTGCCACCATGGCCACACTGCAAGATTCCCACCCCTCCCTGCAGTGCTGTCACAGGCCTGTCTCTGGAGTCGCCCTCCCTTCCCCACACCCTATCTCCAAGAGTCACAAATTAATTTCTTTTGGCATAAACTGTTTTTGATGAGCCCAGTCCCCAGCAAGTCATTGCAGACTCTCAGGAGCAATGCAGGGAATGGCATGACTTATGGGCCTCAGGCCCCAGACACCCAACTGCCTCTGATGGCTCTAGACACCTCCAGACCCCCTAAATCAATTGTGACAGAGCAACCTGGAGAGCTGCCCAGTCCTCTCAGTCTCCGCTAGTGCCCCTGGCAGGCGCCTCCCAGGTCAGGGGGCACAGGATGCATGGAAGCAGCTGACTCCATCCAGGCTGACTCACCCACCCGAGCCAGCCACTGCAAAGGACTGGCTGCAGGGGGAGGTGGCAGCAGTCCTTGCCAGTCTAAAGCTTTCAGGGATCCTCATCCTCCCTCTGCACCCCCAGGGTTTTCCCATACCACACTGTGTGCCTACCCTACCAAATGCCGTCATCCAAGGACCCACACTGAGTGCCCAATGAGCAGTCTAATACCTTTGGCTCAGCCCCTATAACCACCCAGATAAAAAGGACCATTTCTGTAGGTGCTCAAACTGAGTTTGTTGTCCTGTAAGATGGGCTTGGTGACACCTGCTCCATCTTTTGCCCAGAGGCATCAGGCAAATCTGATTAATGTGACAAGTTCCTGGATGTGCCATGCAGAGGGAAGAAGGAAGCTGAATCACAGACTCCAAGCCACAGGGTTCATCCCCAGTCCCTTATCTTGGCCTGCAGAACCCTGAATGAAGGCCCTGCCCTGCGCTCCTCAAACACCACCCTCTGCCACCTCTGGTGTCCTTAGGTACTGCTTTCCTATCCTGGAACTTTCCTTCTTTACTGTTACTTTGGGTTTGTTGACGTCAGGTTGACCTTAACTCCTGGACTCAAGCAAACCTCCTGCCTCGGCCTCCTGAGTAGCCAGGACTACAGACATACACCACCACACCTGGCTCACGCGATCTTCTTTGCCTGGCTATGTTCTATTGAGCCCTCAGTCCTTAGTTTAAATATCACTTCCTGCAAGAAACCTTTCCTAGCTCCTCAGTTTGACATCAGGGACCCTGTCTGTGTCTGCTACCTTAGCACAATTGCTGCATATCTGCCTCCCAGACATTGGCCTTGTTCTCCCTGCATCCCTGGGGCCTAGCCAGTGCCAGGCTCATGGCTGGTGCACACTACTACTGGCTTATCTGAGCTGACTGCCTGCATTTTTTCATGTTGCCTGACAGTGGCTTCCTGAAGCTGGGTTGAGAAGGATCCCAAAACTGCACAAACACATATGAGCACCCACCATGCCTGACACAAAGTGGGTGCTTGGTACAGGTCAGCTGTTGACGTTGCTGCTGTTGTCAGAAGTTGATTTGCAGGATCTGCGCTCCCTCCCCCATCTCAGTGAGGAAGGGAACCACACAGTGCTTTTGTTCTGCATGGACCTGAAGACATCTGCCCTGGCAGAAAAGATAGCAAGTTAGAAGCAGATACCTGAGTTTGAGACCCTATGGCCCTATGGACTTGCACAGGGAAGTGGATCCAACTCCCTGGGTCCCAGTGGCCTCTCTTCAAAATAGGAATGAGTCTCATCCTTCAAGGTGAAGCAAGCCTGTGCTTCACCTTGATGGAGGACATTCAGCCTTGTCACTAAGGCCTAGGTGTGGGCTCAGAGGATGAGGCAAATCCACTGCCAGCAACAGTGAAATCCTCACTCCACTCGCAGGCCCCCTACCCTAAGTCCCAGCTTTATATAATTGTAGGATCTACTGTGGAACCCTCTGATCTGTTTATTTGCTTATAAAATGACAATGGTATCAGTAGCTGAGCTGTGCGCTAGTGGCTCACACCTGTAATCCTGGCTACTTGGGAGGCTGAGATTGGGAGGATTGAGGTTCAAGGCCAGCTCAGGAAAATAGTTTGTGAGACCCTATCTCCAAAAATAACCAGAGCAAAATGGACTGGAGGTGTGGCTCAAGTAGTAGAGCATCTGTCTTGCAAGCACAAAGCTCTGAGTTCAAACCCCAGTCCCATCAAAAAAAAAAAAAAAATCAAAACAAAAAGCAGTAGCTGCCTCCCAGCCTTCAGATAAATGCACATGAGGCCAAGTGTGGTGGTACACATCTGTACTCCCAGCTACTAGACAGGATATGGCAAGAGGACTGCTTGGGCCAAGGATTGAGGAGTTCAAGGTCAGCCTAGGCACCCTTTATTTATTTACTTATGGTGGGACTGAAGTTTGAACTCAGGGCTTTGTGCTTGCAAAGCAGGTGCTCTACCACTTGAACCACACCTCCATTTTGTTTTGGTTATTTTGGAGATGGGAATCTCTTGAACTATTTGCCCGGGCTGGTCTTGAACCTCAATCCTCCTGATCTCAGCTCCCCAAAGCAACTAGTATTACAGGCATGAGCCACCTGCACCCAGCTTGGGCAACTTTTTTTTTTTTTTTTTTAATAAATAAATAAATAATAAAGGAGGGAACTGGGCTCAGGTGGCTCACACCTGTAATCCTAGCTAGCCGGGAAGCAGAGATCAGGAGGATAGCCAGCCCAGGCAAATAGTTCGTGAGACCCTATTTCAAAAAAACCCAGCACAAAAACAGAACTGGTGAAGTGGCTCAAGTTGTAGAGCACCATGTCTAGCAAGCATGAAGCCCCGAGTTCAAACCCCAGTGCCACCAAAAAAAAAAAAAAAAAAAAGGGAGGGGGGAGAATGTAGCCCAGAGTTAGAGCAAATGCCTAGCATGTGTGAGGCACATGAGGAAAAAAAAAAAAAAAGAGGAAAAAAATAAAGAATGCACTTAGCATTCAGCAGGAGGCCCAAGAAATGTTCAATAATATTACCTGTTATCATTATCAACATCCCCCAAATGCTATCTCTGAGATCCTCAGTTCTCCTAGGTCTAAACAGAAATTATAAGAATACTTGCCTCAAAATGGTACCTGCTTTGTAAGCATGAAGTCCTGAGTTCAAACTCTAGTCCCACCAAAAAAAAGAGTACTTGCCTGATAGGTCCATGTGAAGCTGAGATGAGTTGCTACCAATAGCAGAATAACACAGGGTTAGGCACAGAGCGTGTACTCAATACATGGTGGTTGACTTTACCACTATAGTTATTATTCACCCTAGTCATTATTCCAGACTATAATGCATTGTGTACCTCTCAAGCACCTGGCATGTGTGCCCTCAGGTTGAACAAATCTTTGTTCTCTTGAGGGACTTGGCAATGAACAAAGATAGCCCTGTCCT
Source organism: Castor canadensis (assembly GCF_047511655.1). Lineage (NCBI taxonomy): Eukaryota > Metazoa > Chordata > Mammalia > Rodentia > Castoridae > Castor > Castor canadensis. The sequence goes on from NC_133391.1 coordinate 79,507,680, forward strand.
CATGGGAGACAGACAGCCCACATACACACAAATTAGCTGATGGAAGAACAAATGCCTGAGGGTTTGCCTATGTTTGTTACTGCATGCTGTACATGGTGTTAATGTGTGTGCCTGTATCCACATGCATGTGTATATTAGTATTACTTGTGTGTAATATGATTGAGCATGTATGTTACATGTGACATTGTAGCCTGTGTATACACAAACTGCACATGGGGCCTAAGAACATATGAGCCAATATGACCGCGGATGGAAGTGACTAAGCATGAGTGGATGTGAGGTAAGTGTAAGTGAGAAGGCCAGGGTCAGAGCTGAGCTGTACCTCTGCTGTCCACAGCCCAAGAAGGAGCTCTGAGGTCATCTCAGCCACCCACCAGTCTCAAGCAGACAGCCAACTCTTCCCCAAGTGCAACTTGAATGCACTTGTGCCCAAGGGTCTGTCCCCAGGATCCTTCCAAGTGCAAAGTCCTGGTTTTCAGGAAGTCCCTCCTGCATTCTGACCACATTCCCTGGGTGGGTGACACTTCAGAAACCAGCAGTCCCAAGGGCTGGAGGTGTGGCTCAAGTTGTAGAAGAGCCTGCCTGCCAAGTGCAAGACCCTGAGTTCAAACCCCAGTACAAAAAGAAAAAGAAAGAGCTAGGTACTGGTGGCTCATGTCTATAATCCTAGCTATTCAGGAGGCAGAGATCAGGAGGATCGAGGTTTGAAGCCAACCCAGGCAAATAGTTCACAAGACCCTATCTCTAAAAAACCCATTACAAAAAAGGGCTGGTGGTGGAGTGGCTCCAAGTATAGGTCCTGAGTTCAAACTCCAGTACTGCAAAAAAAAAAAAAGATAAACCATAAGTCCAAAAACTTCAAATGAGCCAGTCATCCACCCTATGTTCTAGTCTTCATTCAGCTCCCCCAATCTGTCTTGGGAGCCACATTCCCAAAGGCTTTTCCAGTCTGTCATATGCCTACTCTTCAAGTAGGCTCAACATCAACAGTCCCTGTCACACACCCCCACACACAACCTGGCAGGGGTTGGGGAGACCAAGGGCTAAGTTACCTGGGCCTCTTTTTCACCATCACAGAAAGAACCTGATACTTCAGTATTTTTTTTTTTTTTTTTTTTGGCAATACTCACGTTTGAACTCAGGGCCTCACTTAATAGGCAGGTGTTCTACCACTTGACCCACTCCATCAGCCCAGGACCTGACATTTGACAAAGAAGTGAAATTGAACATGGGACTTAGAGGGGGCAAGCCTTTGAGGACTAGCCAGGCCAGCACCTACAGCATCTAGAACTTCAAGTTAGGGATGTGAGGGCCAATACCTAACCCAAGGGTAAAAAAGGGTTAGAGTAGGGGATGGTGACCCACAGATGAGACCACAAACCAGGAGCTGACTGAACCCTACCCCATACTCTTTCTCCCCTACCTAGGACCTGCTAGGCCCCTGAAGGACCATACTTGGGGAACCAGAGACAGTTGGGCCAGACTTTCTCTTCACCCACAAACTATTGTCTGAACCACAAACTTTCCACTCTTTTTTTTTTTAAGTGGTACTGGGGATTGAACTCAGGGCGTCACACTTGTTAGGCAAGCACTCTAGCACTTAAGTCACTCCACCAGCCCTGCTTTTGTGTTGGGTATTTTTGAGAGAGGGTCTCAGGAATTTTTTGCCCAGGCTGGCTTTGAATCTCAATTCTCCTGATCCCTGTCTCCTAAGCCACCAAAGCCAGGCCTGAGGTTCCACTTCTAACAGTGAAAAAATAAAAGCTCACACTTATTGGACATTACTACGTATTTGGACCTGTGCACACTGAAGCTACACACTGTTTGGTGAAATTAAGGGATTATCAGTATCACTCACATTTGAGGAAAACAAGGCACAAACAGTTCAGGTCATATGCCCCCAACCATAAAGTTGGTTGGTGGCAGAACCTGGATTTACGCTTGGTCTTCCCAAGTAAAGAGCCCACTCTTTTTGGAAGTATTGGGAATTGAACCTGGGGCCTCTGTCTACCACTTGAGCCATGCCAAGTCCCTTTACTTTTTAGTTTGTTTTTTAGATAAGGTCTCAGACTTTTGTCCAGGTTGGTCTGGGATGATGATGCTCCAACCTCTACCTCCAGAGTAGCTGGGATCACAGGCCACATTTAACCATGGAATCCCTGCCTGAGAGTCTCTGCCCTCCCAGGCTCCTAATCTGTGCAGTAATGATGTGCTAGATACCACAGCCTCTGGTCTCTGGGACTCCCAGCATGCCTCTCAGAGTGAGGTCCAGGGCCACCTTTCAGGTCTTGTGAAACACACAGATGACAGGGCCACCCCAGGCACACTGGATCAGACTCCACACATGGCTGGCTTTCACCTCCTCTTCACATCTGCATGCTCTCAAGGCCTAATGGTCTGAAGATTTCTGGGGTGGATCTCTTGGACAGAAGGAAGCTAGGGGAATGTGGAAATGCTCCCCCTAGAGTCGTCCTGGGGGAAACTTCAGGACTTAAACTGGGGATGCCCTGAAGCCTGGCTACCACCCCTTCCTCAACAAATGAGCAATACTAATGGAGAGAAAATAGATGAATTCCAGAGATGTTCCCAATTACAGGGGTGGGGAAGCGAAAGACGTTAAGTTCTCCCCCTACTCCCATTCGTTTCTCCTACTTCCCTGAGCCAGACGGACACAAGGGTCTAAACAGACTTCCCACTCCATTGTGCCAAACTTGAGTGGGATGGGAGAAACCTGCACAGCTTGTGTCGAGGGGGCAGTGGCGGACTGGGCCGGCAGGAAGGTGGGAGCCCCTCACAGACAAAGGATGACCCCAGCCAGGCCGGCTAACCAGCCAGCCACCCCCTCCCCCCTACAGCAGGCAGCTTGGCAAGGCTCAACGCCAGCTCCTCGCTCCAAACCGGGTTCCCGCCGAGCGTGCTTAATACAGCAGCGGTGACATTTCTGCCATCAGAGACAAAAACAGGAACTCGGCCATTTTGATGAAGGACACCCAGAGCGCTTGCGGGAGAAAAGAAGGGTGGGTTTCCACTCCTACACCCGCTTTCCTAACTGCCCCCGCCCTCACACAGGGTCCAAGTCATAGGGTCACAAAACCAGGGTTGCCAAACTAGTAGAGAAGCTGCTTCAGAACGACTACCGACTCTCTTGTACAGATGGGGAAACTGAGACCACTGAGTTGACAGCCAGATCTGGGAAAGGCAAAAGGAGGTATTGAGAAAAGCCCCAAGGAAGATGCCTTGAGGAATGTGCGGGTAGGAGAGCCAGGCTGAAGAGCGGGAGAGCTGGTCCAGCAGACCGCAGTGACCCATCCCGAAGGAAGCACACTTGGCTCCGGCCCTAGTGAGCCCTCAGGAGGGCACTCGCGCCGTCTCATGTCTCCAAGCATCGAGAGGGTTAAGCTTCCTCGCGGTACTTGCCGCAGTAAGTGGAAAGGAAAGAAGTGTCAACTCTGTTCTCACCACAGCGGGGCTGTCGGATGGCACCTCCCCCCGCCCGGCGCACCCTGCCCGGCCTGCTCCCCCGCCCTTCCCTCGGAGCGCGCGCGCACACACCTCCCACCGCTTTGCCCAAATTATTTTCGATCCCGGGAGACTCCGGATGCCAGACGCGCTCGGCGGCGGCGGCGGCGGCCGCGCCTGATTCATTGCGCCAAAGCTGCAGATGCGACCTCCCGCCTGCGCCCCGTGCCCCGGCCCGCGTCGGGCTGCTCGCGCGCCTGGAGAGATTGGGGGTGGGGGACAATTTGTAGGCGCTTTCCCCTCCCCACAAAAGGCGGGCCCTGGCCCCCTGGGGCCAGGTCCCCAGTCTCCAGCTCCCCGGGCTGCGCTAATTAGCTTCCTCCGGGGGCGCCACGCGGCGTGAGGGGCGGCAATTTCCCGGCTGGGCTGCGGGGGAAGCGCTCCTGCCGCCTGGGAAGGTGAAATGGGAAACTCGATTCAAAGAGAGCTTTCCTCCACCACCACCCCTCCCGCCAAGCTCCGTAGAAAACGGGTTTGAAATTCCTTTTTTTTTTTTTTTATTTATAGTGCACGGTCTCCATGGCAACCGCGGAGGAGGTCACGGTAGCTGGGCCCCCGCGCGTCACCCCGCGCCTCGCCGGCTGCAGGCGTCCGGATTGCGGCCTCCCAGGCGCCGTGGCCCGCGTGGACTCAGCTCTGAGTTCTCCGCCCCCGCTCCGCCCTGCCCGCGGCTGAGGCCCCCGCCATATGACTCTGCCGAGTCTCAGTCGGGAATATAGCACCTGGGCACCAGTGTGCTAAGCTATGCCTCTGTCCCCGGGCTCCGGCACGCGGGACTGCGCCACGAAACACGTGCCCAGCCCCAAGATGGGAACATGTGCGCAGGATGCCGCTGCCGAGGGGCTCGCCGCACTTGCGGATCCCCTGGGGAATCGACCTATGTTGGCACACAACTCTGGAGCTCTTGCAAGATCATGGCCAGGAAGGCCTGCTCTGGCGTCAGAGCCAGTCCTGCCTCGGTAACTTGCTAGCTGCGTGACTTTGGCCAAGTCACAAAATATCTGCGCCTCAGCTTGCTCATCAGCAAAATGGAATTGTCGTGAGACTTAAATTGATTCAAAGTACGTTTAATGTTTAACACGGTGTTTGGCAAGTGGTTTTGAAAACTGTGGTTGGGGTTATTTTTCCTGACTGGGAAAGTCAAGGCCCAAAAGGCTTTTATTAGGGGCGCGCGCTCAGCCTGGAGCCTGGCAGTTACGCCTCCAGAGCGCTCTAACACCTCTGCCTAGGCACACTGGGCGGCAGGTGAGGAGATGTGTGCGGGCTGCGCAGGGCCTAAGGCGCGGCGGGCAGGTTGGAGTCTCCAGAGCTCGCCACATCCGCACCCGGAGCCCTGGAAACGGGGGCTCCCGCGGCGTCCTTCTCCTGCCCCCGCCCCCTTGCTCCAGCACCATTAGCAACAGGCCAGCCTGCTCTCCCTCCCAGGGCTGAGGCCGCACCTGCCCCACCGGATGGCGGCCCAGGGGCCGGGCCGGGCCCCCCGCCGAGCACACTTCCTCCCGGACCCCCAGCGCCCCATCGAGTGCGCAGGGGGGAGGGGACCGGGCCGCCCCCGCCCCACCAGCTTCCCACAGCCTGAGCTGCCCGGAGCTGGGGAGGCAGGAAGTCTCAGAGCCGGGGCGTGGAGGCGGGGTGGGGGCAGGAAGTTGGGGGTGACTCTCCCAGAGACCCCAGACGGGGCCCCGGCGTGGGAGCGGGGTGGGCGGGCGCGTAGGGATTAAGGCAGCCCCCTCCTCCTCAGTAGCCTAAGGCCATGTGACTCGGGCTGGAGCGCCCCGCAGGGTGAGGGCGAAGGCCGTTACCTCTGGCGACCCCCAGCAGCGCGCACGAGGAGGGAGGGGCCGCCTTTGTCTACTTTGCCGCAGAGGCAGCCCCCCCCACACACACAACCCCTCCCCCCGCGCCCCGCTGGCCCTGCACAGCCCGGGTTTTCCATCCGGCCCGGCTCGGCTCGGCAGCTGTCAGGGGACCGAGCTGACCTTCGCGAGCAGGGAGTTTCAATTAGCCGCAGATCAGATAAGCGGGCGGGCCCGTCTCTCTGGGCACCGCGGGGGCGCAGCCCCGCCCCCGCCACGCCGCGCCAAACGCGCTCCAGATGGGAACAAAGATGAGGACGCGGCTCCACCTGCCTCCCCGGGGAGGGGAGGGGAGGGGAGGGGAGAAGAGGGCCCGCCGGGAGGAGCTTCCCACCCGAGGAAGGGTTGCATGTCCTCCCCATGCCGGGTTGGCTAGGGGTCTGGTCAAGATGATCTTTGCGGCTCCTCTTGAGTCCTGCGCTGATCTCATCCCCGCTTGGACATCGTGCCCTCCTTTCCCCGGAGAGAGCTTTTTGCCATCTCTGATCTCATCCAGAGCCTCCTTGAGAGGCTGGGAGAAGGCAAAGCCAACAAGAAGTAGGAAACTGAGGCAGTGAAAGACTGGGGCTTCTTGATTCAGGTCATGCCAAGCACACACTTTCGTGTTTATTGAGTGCCTGTTAAGTGCCAGGCACTATTTAAACTATGGGGGCACTAGAGAACAAAGTCTTGTCTCAGCCTCACAGAACGTACATTCTAGTTCAAGGAGGTAGACCATAACCAAATAAGCAAATAGCTGAACGAGATCACTGTAGAGAGAGAAGCCAAGAAGACATTAACATAGATCATGTGAGACTAACTTCAAGGAGGGGACATACTAGCTATTGTAGACAGGGAAGGCCTCTTAGAGGAGGTGACATCTGAGCTGAGCCCTGAAAGACCAGGAAGAACCAGCCAAGCAAAGGAGAGGAAGTAGAACATGCTGGGTGGGGGCACAGCTAACACAGAGGCTCCAAGGCTGGAAAGAAGTGATCATGTTGAAGGTAGGGGAAAGCCTTTGTGGGCGTGGGCATGGCCATGGGCCCAAAGGAATGCAGACCAGGTGAGGGGTCAGGGTTGTGCAAAGTGCAACAGGAAGCTGATGGGGAGTTAGGAGTGACAGTGACTTAAATTTTTAAAAGATCACTCTGGTTACCACGTAGACCAGAAGAAGGCAAGGAAGGGTTCCAGCAGGGAGGAGAGGGTGAGGATGGGAGTGGAAGGGCAAGAGAAGATGGAGGACAGATGTTGGCCTAGTGGTCTCTTCTGGCAGGAAAATTGCACATGGGATGAGGTAAAGAAACAGAAGCTTGGTGGGAAAAAAGGGCAGGGTGGGACCAAGGCTGGCCTTGGGGACCATGGAAGTGTGCTGTGTAGAGGCTGAGGGTACAACTAGAGTAAGAAAGCCAGAGTTCATATTGTGGTGCTGATATTCTGTAGTTGAGTGACTTGGGTGGGCATTTTGATGAATTTCCTCAAGCATTTAAAAATAAGGGAGTTTGATGATCATCAAGATGGTCACTGTGCCAGGTGCAGGTGCCTCACGCCTATAATCCTAGCTACTTGGGAGGCTAAGTTTGGGAGAACTGCAACTTGAGGCCAGCCCCAGCCAATAGTTTGAGAGACCCTGTCCCTCAAATAACCTGGAGGTATGCCTCAAGCAGTAGAGAGCCTGCTTTGCAAGTGCAAAGTCCTGAGTTCAAACCCCAGTCCCACAAAAAAAAAAAAAAAAAAGATGGTCACTGTGAAGTTTGATATGATGAGTCATAGAACCTGGTAAAGAACGTGCTTATAAATTTTGGCTGTTATTACGAGTATTGTTGCTACTCCACCCCTGCTTCTGCTCCACAACCCTCCCCAATACCCTCCCTGGCCCTACCACCCCACCTCTAGTCTTGTTTGCAGTTTTCATTTGCTGAAGACAGAAACAACTCCTCCAGTTGACACCCCACCCCCATCTTTTTTTGTGTGTGGGAGGGTAGAGGTCATTGGGAAGGGACCCACCCAGTCCACCTAGTTGGTTCACTCAACTGTCTTCTGGGAGCCTCCTCATCCAGGACCCTTACTCTACACTCTTGCGTTAACACCAAGAGTCAGTGGTCTCCATGCAAGTTCTCCCTCCCTTCCAGAAGAGGAAAGAACATTCAGTTATCTCTCAGCCAGTCAGTTTAGTGAGCATCCCTCAGGGCAGGGCTGGTGAAGGCAGAGAAAAGAAAACCCAGGCCAGGCCCCCAGAGAGTTGCCTGGACCACTGGATTCCTTTTGGTTAGGGCACTTTGTCCTTTGGGAGCTCCCAGTGGGGCACAGATGATGAGAGGTGGGTGGGAGAGAAGGACTCCCTTGAAGTAGTTACTCAATTACAGTTGCCATTTATCCAGTCTTTACTTCAGGCCAGGCACCTTGCCCTTGTCCATCCATGCTACATGTATGGTTCAGTTCTCATAATCAACCCCCACACACACCTATTGGTACAATTACTGTTTTTAATTTGTGAGCATATAAACAGAAGCTTCCAGAGGTGACTTGGTGACTTACTTTACCCAAGGTCACACAGCGACTAAGTGGTGGCACTGAGAATCAAACTCAAGTCTGACCAAGGCCAGGGCAGAATTTAGCTACTCTGCAATGTCTTACGAGCCATTAGATGGACAGGTGCCTCCTAAAGTCCCTGTGGAGATGGATCTGCCCCCTTCCTCCCTCCGTGTCCCTGTGTGTGATGCCTGAATCCTCAAGGACAGAGGCTTCACATGGGAGACCAGTGTGGAGTCAGGTACACAGTAGGCACTGCTTGAACGTAGCATCCTCTTCACAAAGTAGCTGGGATACCTGCCCTCCCTTCCATTCCTCCCACTGGGTTCTGGGCCCTCCTACAGCAGATTTCAGAGCACCTCAGAGCTGTTGACTAGAGAAAGAAAGTTCTACTTTACATAATATTTGCATCTGCTTTGCATGCTGTTCACATAACATCAGAAGATACAGAGGCCCTGGCACCCTATGTCTCTTGGCCTCCCCACCCACCCATTTGCTGACCCAGAGTAGGGACTAGGGGTTCTTGGGGCTCCTCTACTTCTAGTGTAGGAGGGAGATGGGAAGGCTCCTGCCTGCCCTCTATGCTGCCTCTGTCCCTCCCTACCTCCAGGCTGAGGTGTGGTGTGTTGGGCAGGAGAGCCAGCCAGCAGACTCCAGTGTGCATCCCTGCAATAATTTGGACTCACATTCACACACACACACACACCCCAGAACTGCAGCAGGAAATGTCTGGAGTCTGCCACCCCACAATTGAGGGCAAGTACAAGGGAAAGGTTTTTGTTGTTTCTCTGCTGCTGAGGGTGGCTGGGCTGCAGTCCTCATACCCTCCCACCTAAACACCTTCTGAGAGGGCAGCCTGGGCTGGGGGAAAGGGGCGGGGCAGGAAGAAATGGCGATGCCAGTAATGGGATGTTAGCCAAGTCTAGAAAGAAGGAAGCTGGTTCTGTGATGGGGGACAGGGAAAGGGGGAGTCTGGGCACAGCTTGGACCTTTAACCAGGTCAGAGCCTCCAAAGACACCCTGACCTGTATCCCATGTGAGTTGAAAGAAGACAGTAACCTGTCCTGATTGGACCCAGCCCTCATTGGAATGAGTGTCTTGGGGTTTGATTGGCCATGAGGTATGAGCAGTTGAGGAGGACTGGGGTTGGCAGAGGCATTTCGCAGCCCACTCATTTCCCTTCCCCCTCCCAGGTTGAGATTTCTGGCTTGGAGGCAACAGTAGATGTTTGAGGAAGAACCAGGGACCAGGGACTCAGAGTGGTGGGTTCACCTGGTTCATAGATGGGTGGGAGGCAGCACGGTACCGTACTATAGAGTGGCTTTGTGCTAGCCATGTAATGGGCCCTGAGGGTAACAGCAGGGTACTGACAGCCTGGCAGAGCGCCTCAGACCTACAGACAAATAATACACAAACACTAACCTGGGAGCCTCCTGGAGGAGCAGAATAGGTGCTAGGCTTCAAGGGACGGGTGGAGAAAGTGGCAGGACCTGTGCCTAAGGCACAGTGAGCAAGGACTTCTCCAGAGTCCAGGACAGAGGAAAAGAACAAAGAAAGGCTGGATGGCACTGGACCTTGAATGCCAGGTCCAGGAGGCAGCACTTTGCCAGTCAGGAAGGGGCATGAAAGGTAGAAGCACACTGGAGGAGCAGGCTTTGAGATCCCCTCTCCTGGAAAAGGCAGAGCTGCGGCCTACTTGAAGGCCCCACTTCATTATCAGCTCCATCTCCTCACCCAACCCGGGAGAAACTCCCTCAGCTCCCCTGACCTTCCCTTAGAAACGTGGCAACCCAGCAGGCTCTCCTGGCCTCAGTGTGCAGCTAAATTACCAGGGACCTTTCCAATTATCCCACAGCCCTTATACCCCAAGGGTCCCTCAGTCCTGGGGTTCCTTCCAGTTACCAAAACTTAAAGTCACATAATCTCCTGAGCCTCAGTTTGCTCATGTCAAGATGGGCATACTACCAAGTTTCTAAGACTCTTGTGAGAATTAAGTTGGATGAAATACTTAATTTCATTTATTCAATACTATTTGTGAGCTGGGCACCAGTGGCGCACACCTATAATCCTAGCTACTCAGGAGCCAGAGGTCAGGAGGATGGAGATTCAAAGCCAGCCCTGGACAAATAGTTCACCAGATCCTATCTCGAAAATACCCAACACAAAAAAGAGCTGGTGGAGTGGCTCAATGTGTAGACCCCGAATTCAAACCCCAGTAACACACACACGCACACAAAATCACCATTTACGTGCCCAACATTGTTTGAGGCACTGAAGTTTCAACAGTAAATTACAAACAAGATCCCCTATTCCCAGAGGTTGAGGGGAATGAATATAAGCCACAAATATGTAAATGAAATTGTTTCACATTATGACAAATGCTGTGAAAGTATAACAGAGTGATATACAGGGTAACTGGAAGTGGGAGAGAATTTTGGATAAGGTGATCAAGGAGTTGTCTTTGAGGTGTCATTGAGCTGAAATCTGAAGAATGAGGAAGAGCCACCATGCTAGGAAGGTGTTTCAAAGAGCAGAAATAGCAAGTGCAAAGGCCCTGAGGCAGGAAGAGTTTGTTCCTGGGCAGGCTGGAGTTTCTGGAGCAGGGGGAGCAAGGAGAACAGAGGCATGGGTACTGGAGGTCGCCAAGTCCTTAGGGTTATAGAAAAACCATTAGAGGTTTTCAATAGGTGTATGCATTTACACAGTAATTCCTCAATAAAGGCTTGCTGTTATCATTATGAATATGAGACCAGAATGGAATAGCAATTTGTCCAAGATCAGAGTCCCCAACCCCTAAACCCTTCCTCTTCTGCTTGGCTTTCCTCTTCTAAGAAGCCACACAGATCAACCCCAAGCTGGCAAGAAGGAGGTAAGGACTGTTTCTCTTCCCTCCTTCCCTCTGGCCATTTCCTGTGCTCCTGAGTGCCAGCGCCCCAATTAGCTGGTGAGGCTGAGGCCTCTGCTTGGAATGACAGACACCTCCTGTCACCCCCTGACGGGCAAGGAGATTAACTCTGAGCTGTGCTGTGCTGGCTGGAAGGGACAATTGGAAAGGGAGAGGGAATGACCAGACTTCCCTCCACCAAGAGTCTCCCATGCCTTAGAAGGAAGGGGGGCCAGAGGGACACCTTCCTTCAGAGAGGATTGCTGGCAGGCTGGGACAGGCCACTCCACTCTTTGGATTGTCTGCTCCAACTGGGGCTGCTGCATCAACTTCCACCTTCAGCTTGCCTGAGAGCAGAAGCCTTGGCCTTATTACAGCTAAGCCCTGAGCTCAGGGCACAGGGTGGGTGCCCACTAAATACCTGTGTACTGACTGTGCTAGGTACTTTTCATGCAGACTCATTCAGTCTCCACAATATCCCCCACTTTACTGTACTTTGCTTTGTCACTGCTTGTTTGAGATGGGGTCTCCTATATTGCCCAAACTCTTGGGCTTAAAGATCAAGAGTTAAGGACTGGCAAAGTGGCTCAAGTGGTAGAACACCTGCCTAGCAAGCCCAGCCCTGAGTTCAAGCCCCAGTGCTGACAAAAATAAAAAATAAAAAAAAAGATCAAGAGTTAAGAATTTGAGACCAGCCTGAGCTACATGGTGAGTCCCTGTCTCAAAAAAAAAAAAAAAAAGTTAACACTATTTGGTATTACTTTCTCCAAGTGTGTTTCAAATATTCTTTAAAAAAACAAAAAGCCATGCTAGAATTCCTGGGCTCAAGGGATCTTCTGCCTTAGCCTCCTGGACTGTAGGTATACCATCACCCCCACAGTAACAATCCCCACTTAAAGGACAAGACTAGCACTTGTAAGGCTGAGGCAGGAGGATCATGATTTCAAGGCCAGCCTGGGATACATAGGGAGAACCTGTCTCAAAAAAACCAAAAATTATAATGGCCAGGAAACTGAGAGGAAGTGTGATTGGTTCAAAGATCACACAGAGGGGCTCAAATTTGAACGATGACTGCCTGATGCCTGGCACGTGTGCCAAGCTTCTGACTGCTATACTGTATTACTCTTTCTTCAGGAGAGGACTCAGCTCTTACCATTTAGGAATTTATAAACCACTCTGGCTCTATGAGATGCAAGCCCCAGAAAAGGAAATTAACATAGCATTGTAGTCACAGCACTGAGCCCCAGGCTCGGGTCAGAAGTCACAGGTAACCCTCAGGAAAGTGCAGCGAGGGGAGAAGGAAAGATACAGAAGGAAGTGAGCCTCCTGGAAGCAAGGCTGTGAGCGTGGCCTCTACACACAGGGCTAGCTGTTCAGTAGAGGGCAAAGGGACAGGATTCCATTTCCCAGCAAAGAGAATCACATGAACAAAGCTTGAAGGCACTATCTGGACAAATCCACAAGCTGCAAGTAACAGAAACCCAACACACAATAGCTTAAGCAAAGTTGGAAACTACTGTCTTTTTCTGAGGCTTGAGGAGAATAGAGTTTGGCTCTCAGCTTCCCTGGTTTTTATGGGGTGGCTAATGGGGAGGTGGTGCTTGGGGTGGAACTGTGGGCCTTACACATGCTAGGAAAGTGCTCTACCACAGAATAGTTTCCTTTTTTTTTTTTTTTTTTCCGGTACTGGGGCTTGAACTGAGGGCCTATACCTTGAGCTGCTCCACTAGCCTTTTTTTTGTGATGGGTGTTTTTTGAGATAGAGTCTTTCGAACCATTTACTCAGGCTGGCTTCCAACCACGATTCTCCTGACTCCTGAGTCGCTAGGATTACAGGCGTGAGCCACCTGCGCCCACCTCAGATCAGTTTCCCTTTGCTGGCTTCACAGGTAGCTGTCCTCAAAAAGTGGTGGCCCCAATTTCCCACAGTACCAGGTAGGACAATCCCTCACCAAAGCCCTGGGATTCACTGGATTGGTCAGGCATAAGTGACATACCATCTATGAGCCAATTATGAACCAATCATTGTGGTTAGGCAGGAGGAGCCTGCTGATTGGCTAGGTCCTCCTCCAGAACCAGGGGTAGGAGGAGTCTCCCTAGAGCCCTAAGTCTGCTGTGAGGGGAGGAGGAAGTCCTCCTTCCAGGGGTGATGGGCATTGGGCACCTGTCAATGCCATGATGCCCTAGTTGCTAGCTTCTGGGCTCTGGATGACCCCTCTGTGGGCAACCTAAGGACTCCTACTCTTCCCACTTCTCAAAGTTCCTACCTGGTAGATACCATTCACCAGCCCAGCTCTGGCTATCTGAGCTAGGGGCACAGGGAAGGGGAGATCCAGGAAGGCTCCTGATCCAGGACAGGAGGTGTCTTGAGAGTTTCCCCTCCCAACCTGGCTCTGGATGGCCTTGGCTGTCTCCAAGGACCAGCATGATCGCCCCACCCCCTTCTGCCTGGCTCAGCTCTTTCCCCATTTTATCAGGGTTTTTACCTGCCTTTTAAAAAGTTACCAGCTCTGATTGGAGCCCAAGAAAGGCAATCTTGCAACAGGAAAGACTATGGCCAAGTGCCAGGAAGGACTTCCACAAGGAAAGCCTTCCATCCTCTAGCCAGGGATACATATGACTGTCAGTATTGTGAAGCAAGAAGACAACACCCGGACCAGCTCCCAGGTTAGGGTGAGAGCTGCAGCAGCACATCCAGAGCTCATGCCCTCACTAGGAGGAGGAAGAGGCAGTGGCCTTTCTGCAATCCAGTTCCAGGTTTGAAGCATGGACTTGAAAGTCATACTAACAGATTTGAATTCTGGGTCTACTGGGCTTCCCCTCTCCAGCCTTGGTTTTCTTATCTGTAAAATGGGGATAATGCAAGGATGGCCTGACCTCAAAGAGTAGTTTCCAATGAGCTATTGCACACCAGGTGTTACCCATGCTACTGGCATAGGACTCTTCCATAAAGGGGCAGCTGTTGCTACTAATACACTTCTAGCTCTGTGAATGCAGGCAGTTAGCCTAGAGCTCAAGGCAGCCCTTTCTGGACCTTAGTTTCTCCACTTGTTCTTCCAGTCTTCTCACTCTTCCAGTGGGTGACTTGGATGATCTCACTGAGGGGAGGACCCCTCCCGCATGGGTCAGTCCATGGGGGGCAGGGGGGGCAGGGGGAAGCAGCAATGCCCAACCAACATTTTCACCAGGCTGGGCAGGCAGCGCCAGGCAGGCGGGAGCTGGTCAGGTTTTTAATTGAACGCGATGCAAATGAAATGTAAATACCATGCAAATAAGCTCTTGCCAGGAGGCGTAGGGCTGGGAGCAGAGAGAGCAGGGAGGGGATTGCTGAGCAGGGCTCCCTTCTGAGGGGGGTACTTTTCTCTCCCCCCTTGGTGTCCACACCCACCTCCTGGTGTTGACCACCCAGCAGGGCCATTCCATTGGGGGAATAGCAACATTTTATCCCTCCTCAGTGCCTTCTCAGACTAACTTCCCTAACTACTGGTGACTGATAGTGGAGTGCTCAAGAAGAGCAAGAGATCCTGGATGGGGTGAGACTGACACAGACACAGTCACACAGAAAGACCCACACATAAACATAGAGGGACAAACAGATTTGTAAAAATACTTTCCCTCCCAAGTCCCCTGCAACACGGAGACCCACTCAGCTAGCCAGTCATGCAGAAATATGCCCAAGTGTACATTCAGTCCTAAACACACAGTAGCACAAACACACCCAGTTACAGAGGCGGGTACACACACACACACACACACACACACTCTTTCTGCCTTCTCTGTCATGAGGACTGCAGACCCAAGTCCCTATGCTGGCTGGAAGTCAGAAAGGGTGGGAGTTGGGAGGTGAGACAGGCACCCTGTGTGGTCAGAGCCTGGTGGCCTGAGCAAGGCCAGTCAAGCGGTAGGGGGTAGAGGAATCTTCAGGGTGGCCTGGGCCCTTTGCCCAGCACCCATCCCAAGACGTATGACCATACCCCATGGCTCCCAGCCACCAGCAATCCTAGGTGTTGGTCCATCCCCAAGTCCTCAGGGTATTCTGTGCCATCCTGTCTCCACTACTGAGCCAGCCAGCCATTTGGGGGAGACTAACTCAGGGTGATAGGGTCACCCTGCCAAAGGTAGGCAGTGAGGTACAAGAGAGTGGGGGAAAAGCTGAACAATCTGGACAAACCTCCACATCTGGGGGTGGTCCCATCCCCTCTCTGAGGTGACTCACACCCTGCATTTAACTTTCATTAGCGCCTCTGAGCCCAGCTGGAGGGACAACAACCAGCCAACTTCCCCCAGCAGACAAGGAGCTCTGGGTGGGCCACCCTCACGGCCTCAGTTTCCCCCAGGGGCCTGGCCCAGTGACAGGGGCTGTGTGGGAGAGCAGAGCTCAGTCCCTTTGGGTTTAGCACCGACTGTCCTCCACCTCATGTAATGAGGGACTGGGTGTGGCCTCTTCCAGGAACCACCCACCCAGTCCCCTACCGGATGCAGGGCAGCCTCAGAGAGTCCCAATCTGTCCAGACCTGGGCCCAGAGGTCAGGAAGGAGGGGGAGGCCCACGGCTGAGGTTGCTGGTGATCCCAACGACTGGCGGGCCCGGGGGCCTCCAAAAACCCCTGCACGAAAGCCAAGCTAGGGTGGAGGAAGTCTCGCCAGAGAAGCAGATATGTGGCCACAGACCCATGGCGTCCTGGCCTCCTTCCCTCTGCCGCTTCTCAGGCGGGGAGCGCTCTCACTGCCCTGTGAGTTGCCTAGGCGCAGCCCCCAGCCACCCCAAGAGACCCAGTTGGCCTGCCTCTCCGCACTCCCTCCCCCTTCCCTGCTCTGTGGGAAGGAGGCAGCTGGGGCGGGGGTGGCCGCGGGAGCGTCTTGCCAGTGTGATCGTGCCGAGGGGGGAACTCGGGGCCATGTGGGAAAGACATTAGTGCCGGCCGCCCTGCCAGCCAGGAATGCGCCCCCCGCTCCCGCTCCGCAGCCACCGCCTGCCTGGCCCAGAAATGGTGACTCACCCGCTCCGTGTTCCCACCCCCTCGTCATGCACCCTCCACAGCCCACCACAGGCCTGGTCCTGGCCGCACAGCCTCCCTGCCTGCCTGCCGGCCAGGCTACCTGCCTTGCCCATCCTCCACGGTCTCCCACCTTAAGAACAGAGCCACCCGGTGCCGGTGACTCAGCCTGTAATCCTAGCTACTAAGGAGCCAGAGATCAGGAGGATTGCGGTTTGAAGCCAGCCCGGGCAAATAGTTCACGAGACCCTATCTCGAAAAACCCTATCGTGGAGTGGCTCAAGGTGAAGATCCTGAGTTCAAGCCCCAGTACTGCAAAAAAGAAAAAAAGAGTACAGCCGGCATCGCACCTCAAGGGGGATCCTCAGATGCTTCTCCTCCCCATGGACCTGTCTATTCGCTCTGATTAGAACACACTCCTTCGGGATTTAGCTCCCCAGGCTGGGTCCCTCACTCCAGAACGATTCACCTTGGGGTCCCCACACCCTGCTTAGGGCATGGAGCTCAGGGCAAGTGCAGAAAAAAATGTGTCAGTGAAAGCTTTTGTGGCTAAGAAGCGGAGCTTGGCTCTGTGTGGGAGTGCTGTTCCCAGGGCTCTTCTCTTTGAATAATAAAGCAATGCCACCTAAGGCCCAGAGCACCTCAGGCCCTTATTCCCCTCGTTTTCATCCTGCAGAATGGGGTGAGCCCCTGTGCTTCCCAAGCTGCAGATGCAAAAGTGGACATCTATAGCCATCAGCTTGAGGCCTGCTGCCTGCCCAGAGAGACTGAGTCCTGATGAGGGTGATGATCATGCTATTTCATGAACACCTACTATGTGCCACACCTGGGGCTGGGAACTTTCTAGGTATTCTCATCTAATCCCTGCCTAGTCCTATAAGGCAGGTGCTGCTATCGTCCTTCTTTTACAGATAAAGAAAAAGGGAGGCTTGGTGAGTGAAAGTGAAAGGTCCTGACCCAGACCCATAAGAGGAACAAGAATCCAGGCCCACACCCAGGGTGATGGCCCCAACCCCCTCTCCCTAGTCCATACAGGGCCATTCTCTAGGTGTCTAGGTCTGCCTCTTCCAGAGACCAAACTGGGCTCCTGTAGGCAGCCCCTTGACAGCCCCACTCTCATCAGAAACCTGCAAGCAGCTTCCATCCAGGGCCACCTCTCATAACTTTTAATAAGAGGTAATAGCACCAAGCAGCGGGTATCAGCTTCATTTTTAATTATCTATTTTACATTTAATTTTCTCCACCAATGTGATGAAATTTATTACAGTTTTACCTAAGAGTATCCATTCATGGCTGAACCCACATTTGCAAAACAAATGGGCATTGCTTCTCTTTTGGATGAGGTCTCTAGTTCAGAGTAAAGGACCCCAGCTGGAGCCTCAGACACCTAACGTCCACCAACCAACACAGTTCCCAGCATTAGACTAATTAATGAACAAATGCCCCAGAATTCTTTCAGCGCATGCCTCTTCCCTTCCAGCGCTCAGAAATAATGATAACTCTATCAGACAGTTAATGGGAACTTTAATCCTTGCATCTACCCTTATGGGCAGGTACTATTAAACACCTGTTTTACAGATGGAAAAACTGAGACCCAGAAAAGTGAGGTGTTTTGCCATACAGCAATCAAAGACAAGAGCTGGCATTGCAAATTTAGGGGGTGTGACTCAAAGCCCATTCTATCTGGCACGATTGATTGGGTGGCCTCCTGAGAAAGTCCATACCCTAAAAGAAAAAAGATAAATTTTCTCTTTTAATTTCTTTGTTTTTCTTTTCTTTTCTTTCTTTCTTTTTTTTTTTTGGTGGTAATGGGGTTTTGAAATCAGGGCCTTGCACTTGCTAGATAGCACTGTACCAGTTGAACCATGCTACCAGCTGCACTCCCTCCACCCTCATTACCCCCCACCGCCCCCAAAGAAAGTAAGTCCATACCCTGTCACTGTAGACTGCAGCTCCAGGCTTTGAGACCTTGGATCTGAGGATAAGTGTGCCCTGCAGTTTTCAAGGTGTTGATTAGTGGGGAGAAGTATGATAACCTAGAGAGTGAGGTCCCACAACAGTGGACCCCCAAAGGTTGAGGGTCTGGCTGTTCAGGCTTCTCAGTGCCCAGTGGCTGTGACTTCCAAGGTAGATTTCCTTGGTACCCTCAGGAGGGCCCCAGAAGTTTCATGGGGGTCCATTTCTCCTCCACTGGCCACAAGATGAACTGGACCTCCTTCAAAGCAGAGGTGATGAGCAGTTTTCCAGGAGAAAGGAGAGAATATGAAACTCCAAACTAAAATCCAGAGCTCGGGGCTGATGGAAAAAAGACTGAGGCCCAGGGCAGATGGACAATATGGATATTCACCTCAGCTGGACCGGACAGGTAGGCAGCATGAACACTCATCCCAGCCTTGACAAGCCAGGTAGATGAACAATATGAACATTCATTGCACCCCTCCACCAGGCTTTGGCCAAATGGACAGTGTGGACACTCATCTGAGCCTCAGCCACACCCTACGACACACTGTGACTCCTCCCTAGACTTGGTCAGGCCCCTGGCAGAGCGGAAGTGTGGATGAGAGCCTTGGCTTGGATAGAGGGCAGTGTGAATTCCTTATGGCATTCATGTTCATGGAACCTGAAACTCCTCTAGGGTTTGATCCACTAGACCCCTGGACACTGTGACCATGGATCTACTTTTCAACAAATGTCTGAGGTTTCAGAAGCTCACCTGGCCACTGTAGGGCAAGAGAGGGCTGCTTGGAGTCCAAAAGCCTGTACTACCATCCCCTGAGGTACCCTTACCTCTCCCGCCTCGGAGAGAGGCGGTGTACTCATCTAGAGAAAGGTGACCCTGAGCCAGTACCTAGCCATTTGGGAAGCTGTGAGGACAGGACTGCTGAGGTGATTAGCAAGTCAGGGCCGACTGTCTGCTTCATTCCTGAGCCTCCTCTCTTTCATGCAGATTACACAAAAAAAGAAACCAAGGCCCAGAGAAGCCAAAGGATTCCCCCAAGATGGCACAGTGGAAGAGGAATTCGGATCTTGGTCTTACACAGAGGAGGGACTTTAGGAAGCTTCATAGACCACAGTGCTGTGTAGGCAAGCGCCTTGGCGTCTGGTCTAGACTAGCAAGCCTTGGGCATGTGTGTGTGTGTTGCTGGGAGTGGAGGGCAGTGGACTAGGTGTCGGGGGAGCTGGTGCTGCTGTCTTCCTGGTATTTTTAGCCTCTAGAATGAGCTGAGCTAAGGGCTCTGAGCTCCTATGGGAAGGGAGGAAAATGGGAAGGTCCCTACCACCCCTCCCTGCCACCACCAGCCTGAAGCTGGGTTGAGGGATGGTGGACCTGGAAAGGGGCAGGGACCCCAGGGATTGGGAGTAGGTAAGTCTTACGCCCTGCATGCTGGCCCAACCCCATCTGGATTCCCACTTCCAAGAGGGAAGCCAAGCTGGCAAGGACAGGCAGCCCCATAAGCCCCCTGCCACTGTTAGCTTCCCCTGCTAGGAGCTCCAGACCAGAGCTGTAAGGTTCCCATGACAACAGGTGACAGGAGAGGAGGCTGCTGGTCACTGGGTGAGGGGTGAGGGAAGTGTGAGTAGAGGAGCAGGGGAAGAAAGGTAGCCTAGCAGGGGTGTAGGGAGAGTGTAGGACCCCCAAAATTACAGTCCCCCCTTCTAAGCCCTGAACCCTCAGGAAAGGCCTAGAAGCATGGCTGATTGCTGCTGGCAAGTTCTCCACAGTATTGAGGAAGGCTGGGCACAGGAAAGGCTGACTGTGCCTTTGGTTATGAGACTATGAAGCCAGCTAGGGTTAGGGCTTGGATGGAGATCTTACCCCTCTGCCTCCCATCCCTGCTTCTAAGTTAGGGTTTAGGCCCCCTACCTCCATTCCTAGGAAGTGAACAGGTCCCAAAGCCCTTCATCCAGGCTAGGCATTCTGTAACTTGGATATCCCATTCTGTAATGAGTGGTAAAGTCCCCAAAAAACTGAAGAGCAAGCCAGGCACAATAGCTGACACCTGTAATGCTAGCTAGTCAGGATCACAGCCTGGGCAAAAAAAAGTTCATGAGACCCCATCTCAGTCAATAAAAAGCTGGATTTGTGGCTCAAGTGGTAGAGCACCTGCCTAGCAAGTGTGAGGCCTTGAGTTCAAATCCTCAGTGTTGGTAGAAGAGCCTTTAAAAAAAAAGTTGGATGAGGTGTGGTGGGCTGCTGTCGTCTCAGCTACTCAAGAAGTATAACTGGGAGAATGCAGGTCAAGGCCGGCCTGGGCGTGAACATGAGACTGTATTTGAAAAAGAGCTAAAGAGAAGGGACTAGGGGCAGTGGCTCAAATGGTAGAGCACCTGCCTTGTAAGCCCAAGGCCCTGAATTCAAACCCCAGTACTGCAAAAGAACAAAACAAAAAAACCACCCAGTTATCCTGGACCTTTAAGCTGACCCCACAGCCTCCTGGGCTCCCTTAAGTGTGGTCTCCTTGCTGCCCCATAAGTACCAGTTCTGGGGCTGGAGGCGAAGCTTGAGCAGTAAAGCACCTGCCTTGCAAGTGTGAAGCTCTAGGTTCAAACCCCAGTACCACCACCAAAAAAAAAAAAAAGTACTAAGCCTCCTAAGAGAGCAGCATGATCCTTCAAGGCTCCTTTTCACTCACACCTCCTCTGGGAAGCCTTCTTGGCTCTTCCCATCCACTCAATCTCTTGCTCACTATGGGGTATAAAGTGGGGGAGTTCACAAGGACCTTCCACAAAGGACTTCTAATTCTACCCTCATTTTATCTCAGAGAAAAGCTGTCACTGACTCAGAGTAAATTGGGGCTGAAGGAGAAGGGCCTCTTGTAGGTATACAACCTGTGAGTGTCAATGAAGTGCTGGTTCTAGGACCTTTCCACTCCCCTCTCCCCTCCTGCCTCCCTTTCTCCTCCCTTCACTCTTACCCTTTCCTCCCCTTCCTTCCCCTCTTCTCTTCTAGGCAGGATCTAAGTATGTAGCTCATACGTAGTCCAGGCTGGGCTCAAACTTAAACCATCCTCCTGCCTTGGCTCCCTGAGTGCTGGAATTACAGGCATGGCCAGCTCACCTGCCTTCCACCCTTTTCTTCTGACCTTTGAGAAGAAGATCTCTCAGCTCCTCTTGGCAATCCCCAGGCCATGGCACTGCAGTTGGGATCCCCCGGCTTCCCTAGACACTTGTCCACATCAGGTCGGCCCATATCTGCCTCCCCACTCATTCAGTATCCTTGAGCACTGGACCTTCACCAGGCACACAGGCCTGGAGCCCAGCTCTCTGTCTAACTGGGAAGCCCACCCAGCAAGTGCACAGGTGAGTTTACCCAGTGGGGCCCCCACCAGGCTTTGGGGGGGCACCCAGGGTGTTGAGTGAACAGAAGGAGGTTCTGTGACCCAAACTAATGGAGTCAAGGCAGATTCAGCCCCTTGTGGGTCCTATCTCTGCCTGGGGAACTTCACTTCCACATCTAACATCAATTGTACCCTCAAAGACCTTAAAATGGGTGACTGGCTGAGAAAGGACTTTATCAACCAGCCCCTCTATTTCTGTTCAGAATTCCCTCTGTGCATCATTTCCACAGGCCCCCAGGATGAGGTAAGGGGGCTAGCTGGGTAACAGAGCCATCAAACCCTCCATATGAATACTAAAGGTCCAGGGACTTTCTGCAGCACTCCCTCTTCAGCTCTCCAGCTCTGCTTTGGTAAACTGGCTTGGCCGGCCAGGGGAGCTATGGGGCCCAGCTGGAGGTTGGCAGGCAGGCCAGGATTAGAGCCTCCCTCTCCCAGCACTGCTGAGCCAGGCTAGAACTGGGGAGGGGAAAGACCATAGGATTGCTGCTAGATCCTTAGGGTCCCTGAGGCCACCAGGAAGGGAAAAGAAAATGAGAAAGGAACCTGGTCTCAGCTCCCCAAATCCAAGTTGGTCTGGGGGTCATGGAGGCTGTGAAAGGCAGGATAGCTCTTGACACGGGACCCAGTGCCCCTCCTGGGGGCGGGGGGAGGGTATCGAGCCTGGGCACCCTCATGATGAGGCCGGCTGAAGGACAATTAATCTTGTGAGGTCTGTGCATCAGCCTCCCTACTCCTCAGCCTCCCATGGCCAACTCTGCCCTGGGAGTTAATCTCTGCTTGGGGAACTTCTTAGCCACTGTCCCTGCTGCATTAATTCTGAGGCAAAGGGAGGCAGGAAGGAGGAACACAGTTGGGGGGTAGATAGCATCCTTGGGAAGGTTTCCTGAACAGCAGCTGATGAAGAGAGGTCCCAAAGGATGGGGCCTGGGTCCCCTTCAAGGCCCAGACCTGGATGAGGGGCTGGGGGCATCCATAGTGTCCCCCTCAGACCCTCAGAGCTCTTGCACCCCTGGCCTCTAGCCCTGGTTGTCCTGTTCGCTAGCTGAGCCAAATGCAGTTTGCAGTTTTGACAGCAGATGTCTCTGCTATTATGATTTATCAAAATGCTTAAGGTAAATAATGCACACATATTTATAGAGAGGAGGGAGTGGGAGAGGGAAGAAACCGAATGGGGAAGGGGATTTTGGGGGCACCCCTGCCTCTGTCCTCAGTCCTCCCTACTCAGACCCAAAGGTTGACCCCAGCCTGCCCCTGGGTAAGTGGGCTGGGGTGATAATAAGCCTGCCCAGCTTCTAGCCCAGGTCTGGTCCCCAGGAGGGCAGGGAGTGACACAGCCACTGGCTGGACCTGTCTTGCTGGGCTGCCTGCTCTGCCAGGCCTGGGAGGCTGCCACCTGGGGGAAGCAGCTGAGCTGGCCTCACACCTCTGCCATGTTTCCATGGCTTCACTGTGTCCCTGCTCCCGAGGGTTTGTTGCCTTATCAACAGAGCCCGGAACTGCCCTTGCCCGCACCCTGGCAGCCACTCCCCTGGTCCCCAGCAGCTGCCTATCGATGATCCTTCTGCAGCAGGGGGCCCTTCTTGGACAAACTTCTGAGCTGGTAGGGCCTGGGAGCTGGAGTGAGGACTTAGAGGAGGTTAGACTCACTTTGGACCCTCAGAATACCCAAACTGTAGCTTTAGGCTACTTTCTTATCACCTACCCTCACTCTACACATGCTCTTTGTTTCTAGGCCTTTCTGGGATTGAGGACATTTAATTAAAGAATTTTATTGGGTTGGGTGTGGTGGAACATGCTTGTAATCCCATCACTTAAGAGGCTGAGATAGGAGGTAGGAGGATTCCAAGTTCAAGGTCAGCCTGGGCTACATAGCAAAATGCTATTTCAGAAAAATAGGAAAAAAATTATTGGATATTCTGATTTGAAAAACAATAAATGTTCATAATCATGAAGAAAAAAGGAAAAAAACAAAACAAACAACAACAACAAACTCTTGCTGGGTACCCGTGGCTCATGCCTGTAATCCTAGCTATTCAGGAGGCAGAGATCAAGAGGATCAGGGCTCAAAGCCAGCCCAGGTAAATAGCTCTTGAAAATACCCAACACAAAACAGGGCTGGTGGAGTGGCTCAATTGAAAGAGCACCTGCCTAACAAGCATGTGGCCCTGAATTCAAACCCCAGTACCTACCTCAAAGAAAAAAAGAAAAACCCTAAGGAGATCAGAAAATGCAGAAAAGCTTAAGGAAGCAAGCAGTATTTGAAATCCCATATCTGTATACCTGGATTGATATCAACATGTCAGGATGGGGTAGGGGATTCCTTCCATCCAAATCCTGAAGCATAACCAGGTGTTCAAGCACTAGGTTTAGAAAGCAGAGGAACCTCCTGACTGTGTGACCTTACCTTTGTCTCTCTACCTCCCTGAGCCTAACTGTTCGCATCCACGAAATGGAGCTAACTGATCATTGCACTGCTCATGGGATTCTGAATGCAGTGAACTGGCTTGATGTTTTTGGTGCACAAGCTCTGTGTCCTGTGAGGCAGAAGGATTTCATCAGGGCCTCTAACCATAGGTTATGGAGGTTCCAGCGGTGGGGAAAGAAAGCTTTTAATTTTTTTGCAGTGTTGGTGATTGAAACCAAAGATCTTGCATATGCTAGGCAAGTGAACTACTGAACTTCAGCCACAGCCCAAGTAGACTCTTTTTACTAAGTTTCTCTCACCTCAATTAGGGTCGGAAATGCACATAAGAAAAATAATGTCTGGTGGCTCATGCCTGTAATCCTAGTTGCTTGGGATGGAGAGATCAGGAAGCTCTCTGTTCCAGGTCAGCCCTGGCAAAAAGTGAGATCCTATCTCAAAAATACTCAACAGGTATAAACACAAAAAAAAGCTGGAGGAGTGGTTCAAGTTACCTGCCTAGCAAGTGTGAAGCCCTGAGTTCAAACCCCTGTACAGCCAAGGGAAAAAAAAAATGCCCAGAACAAGGAGATAAGGTTTCTTCAGTGTAGATTGGGTTTTATTGTTTTTTGAGAGGACGATATGTAGCCCAGGCTGGCCTCCTCCTCTTGCCTTCACCTCCTAGGAACACAGGAATTTCTACCACACCCTACCCCACAGATGTTTTCTATCCTTTCAGGTGCCAGTACTCTCTTAGTGAGCTGAAGACCACGGTTCTGAAGCCAGGTGATGTCACCTTGAATGATCCGAGCTGTGAAGGGGAAACACAGGGACACCTGGCCCAGCAGGGGTCAGGAAGGCTCTGAGGAAGTGCTAGGTATCAGTGGAGGGAGGATCAGTCAGCAGGGAGATGGCAGGAAATGGACCTGCATCTCATGGAGCATGGAATTGGGGGGGGCGGGGCTAGGGTAACAACTTGCCACTTGACCCCCAGATCAAGTCCTGCCAGCCCAGCTGCTTTGCACCCAGGCCTGGAGCCCTGAGGACAGGGCTCACCTCCCCTGGGCCCGCCCTCTTCACACCCTGCTGCCTGGAATCTGAGACAGTCCTTGTTCTCTGGCAGGAGGGTAATTTAATGCTGCTGAGATGGCAGGTCATCGACTGGCGGAGAGAGATGAAAGTGCCTGCTTTGGCAGCCTGGCCAGCAGCCTCAGGGGGACCCTCTTGAACATCTCCCCATCCCCCGATCACCCCCACCCTCCCCACCCCCCTCATCCCCCGCCATCCTCCCCAACAAGCACAGCCCTCAAGGCAAATGTGGGCCTTTGGGGACATGTCTCCCTTGCAGGGCTCTGTGACCTTGGGGAACAGCAAGACTTCTCTGTGCTCAATTCCCTGTCTGCAGGGTTTTTGGAGCCAAGATCTGTATTAACATACTGGTGGCTGCCTGCCCCTCCCCCAAACTTGGCCATCATTAGCAATGGCTTGTCAGCCCAGGGATGCGGATGGGCAGTGGGGCCAGGGAAGGCTGGGCAGTGACCTCCATCTCTAGCACCTGGAGGGTGGGAGCCGGGCTGCAATAAGGGCAGATCAAAAGGCTTTGATACAGCTGACGCATGTGGTCATCACTATGTCCTTCTTCATGGCGGTGTGCTCTGGGTTGAGCCTGGGAATGGAGGTTGGGCCCCCAAACCAAAACCTATCCCCATGGGACACCAGTCTCATGTCCCTTTTGGAGTTTCTGTGGGTCTTGGCACTAACTGTAAGGTGACCTGAAACGTACCCTGTCAAGTGCCTTATTGTACAACCTCTGGCTATGTTGTCCTTTTCCTGCAAACAGAGGCAAGGGCACTTGGCCAAGGTTATCCAGCAAGGATGCATACAAACACACAAAACGTGGCTTTGACCCGTAATGACCAAAAAATAAGGAGGAACACATATGTCCAGCATCCCAGGCCCCTCCCCATTCTTTTGGAGACAACTCATCCTCCCAAGGCAGCCAGGAGCCCAGGTTCTAATCAGGCTTTGCCACTAATCTTGCTCTTGAGTTAAGTTACATAGTCTCTGGATTTCTCTTCTACAAAATGGGTCATATCCCTGTCCTCATAGCTTAAAAAAGAGGTGAACATACTCAACAAACTGCAACCATCCCTGTCTGAAGACTTAGTTCCGATTAGCCATGGCCGGGGGAAGTACCCCTGCAGAGAGCGCAGGCCCTGGCCATGCAGCCACAGGAGCTGTCCTGTTTCCTTCTTCCTGCACAGCACAGTCACAGAAAACTCACAGCAGAGGGCCCAAGGCCTAGACTGCAGTCCCTGACTCAGACCTGGAGGATGGGACAGTGACTTCAGTCTGTGGGGGGTGATAAGAACAACTAGAGAACAGGTCACGCCAAGTCTCACTGTTGTGGAGAAGAGGGGGCGCCTGGCAGGCGCTGGGGCAGCCTTTGGCGGCCACAGAGAACAAAGGGGCTGGGGTTGCCAGGATATTCTGTGGAGATGAAGCTGGCAGTATTGGGGCTGGGAGAGAACCTCGAAGCTGTGGGAACTGTGCCTGCTGCCCCCATGCCAGCGCCCCATGCAGACTGGGTCTCAGGACCAGGGGAGAAGGCAGGCTAGGGGAGAAAGGCCCTCGCTCTCACCAGAGTTGCACAGCTGTCAGGGCAGTAGGTTCCCCTCACTGATGATCCCAGGTGCACACTACCACACAATGTCCTGAACACACACCAGGCAGCCTCACAGGATCACACACACACAGAATCTTTGTTGTCTCTCAGGGCCACATCCATGATGGTCACTGACAATGTCACACACTTAAAAGATCACCCAGTTTTGCAACAGGGTCCCACAATGCCATACAACGTTGTGTATCCAATGTCAAACACGCACACCGAATCCCAATGTCACACATTCAGTTGTATAGGTCAGTGTCACACTGGGTCTGTTATAGGATGGTACAATGTCACAAGATCACACAGTGTCACAGAACATCCCAAAATGTGGCTAGTGACATCATATACTAATTCATAGCCACATGAGGTCTCACATCACAGTCACAAGCCCATTTTCATAATGTCACACATAGCCACACTCCTGCACAGAGCCTTATAGGGTTTTCAGGCCTTGAAGCAGCTGTCTCTTACATTCCTGTACACACACACACTCGCGTGCACACATGCAGGGCTACATGGAGGCTTGTCTCCAGCACAATGTGCCCAGCCTCTCAAGCTCCCACCCTGCCACTCTCAAAGCTGCTCCTGAATGCCAGATCAGCCAGTTGGGGGTACAGGATGCTGGGGTGAAGGCTCCTGGGTCAGCAGGTCAGGGTCCTACTGTACCCTGTAGAGGAAGGAATTACCCACTAGCGCCCACCCCTTGCCCAACAGTTTTGAGTGTCTGTCAGGCTGGAGTGCAGTAGGCGTAGTATGCAAAGAACCACAGGTACAGGACAAGGAGTCAGAGATCAACCCGGACTGCCAAGCATGGGCAGCAGGGACAGCAGCCAGAGAGGAAGGCAGAGGCAGACAGGTTGCTGGAGGGTGGGGCCAGGCCGGGCTCCTGGTAGGAGAAGGGCTTGTGGCTGGGCTGAGCCATGGAGGTGGGTAGTGTGGGGCTGGCGAGGGCTTCGTGGATGCCTCCCAACCAGGGAAAAACACAGGAGACATCTTGGAGAGATTTAGGTGAATAAGTTTTAAAATAGCAACAGCAGCTGCCATAGACTGAGTGCTTACCATGAGCCAGCCCCCTCCCTCATGTGATCTCTGTTCCTCCTCAGGGCACTGTCTGGGGAAAGATAGTTACTGCCCCTTTTCCCAGATGAGGTAACTGAGTCCTCGTTACATTGGGTCTCATAGCCATGTCCTCCCTTGGCCTACTCCAGATACAGAGGCTGGCTCTGTTCACTTCCAGAACAGGGAATACGGGAGCACAAGCTGGAAGAGTTGAGAGGTTTTGAACTTCAGCATCTCTGTGCTCGTGGGTAGATTCAGGGGACAGGGCTGTGGGCTGGCCCACTAAAAGGCACAGGCTGGCTGAGTCACAGTCCCCCCCCCACCCTGGGCTGGTACCAGAGCCATCTACCACACACCTGTAGGTGTGCCAATGAGGGCTGGCCTCGGCCATCTGCAGCCTGTGTGCTGCCAGAAAGGGCTGGGGCGGACAGGGGCCAAAAGCCCAGTGCCCCCTGCTGGCCAGTGCTCCTCCTTCCAGGACCCTCCCGTTGCCTTGAGTTTCTGTAGGTGCTACAGTATGCCTTGTGCGGTGTGTGGGGGGGTGGGGGGTGAAGGTGAAGGATGCCCCCAGCTGCAACGCCTCCCCCTGTTCCCTGCTGGACAACCCCCTTTGGCAGAGCTCATGGAGAGATCACAGGCAGCCACATGAAAGGGAATTTTCCCAGGCAGAGACCCAGTTGAAAGCTGCCTCTCCCGCCCCCGCCTGCCCCTGCTGTGCCAGGCCAGGCTGCAAAGCCCCTTAGTGTTCCAAGGGAGCCTGTGACACCCCAGGAAAGGGTTGGGGGTCAGGACCACCCCCACCCTGCTTTCTCCTTCCAGGCACAATGGCAGGGACAGCCCATCTCCCCCACCTCACTGCCCACCCAGCTTCAGAAGTTCCTCCCTTCCTTTGTTCTGAATTCCCTCACCTGAAGCCAGTTTCCAACAGTTAGGAAGTCCTTCCTCAAGTCTAACCTCCATCTCTGCTAGGCTCAGAGCAGCTGGATGGGAAGAAGGCTCCCCCAGGACATGGATAGACCTGATACCTTAGGCTGGCCTTTGTGATGTGTAGGAGGGACATGCAACTGTCACCCCTGCTTGTTCAGGCTGAACTAGCCTAGGCCATATGGCTGTGTGGTGACTCCTCCAGATATCTGGCTTTCCAGATCCTGGGCAACCTTGTACCAACAAGCCCTCTGGGGGTAATAGCAATCAAAGACAAGGACGCCACACTCCCCACCAGAACTATCGAGTAACCCGCAGCCTGACGAGGAATGGAGGAAGGAGTCTCTTGAGTGTGTGCTGGACACAGCTAGGTCCCTAGGACTCTGCACGTTGACATCGGTCCCTAGAGAGTCACATTAGTGGGGGAGAGTACTAGATCCCTGTTATGCAAGGAAAAAAAAGATAAGACACCCCCCCTCCCCGCAAGGGGAAGCCCAGGCCCCACCCCCAACACTGCAGGCCTGATGAATGAAGAGCAGAGAAGTGGCCCCAAATGAGTGAAGATCTCAGACAGAGGCCTGGATTCTGAGGTGCAGTGTCCAAGCGGGCAGGCAGAGTGCTCCAGGACCAGTCACTTTCAGACAAAACTGTTTCCATCCTATCTGCTTCTGTCTTGCCCTTGCTGGATCTCAAAGGCCTCTCTTCCCAGGAGATCCCACTCTAAATGTCCTGGGCCGTCCTTCTTCCCCCTCAAGATGGCCCCACACAGTTCCCTGCCCAGCAGCCAAACCCCCAAGCCAGTCCCCCAAATCCAGAGAGTAAGAAGCCAGCAGTGCTTCGTGACACAAACATGCATTCGTTTTATTCACAAAACAGCCTGGTTTCCTAAAACAATACAAACAGCATGGTCATCAGCAGGAAGCTGGCCACAGGCAGGGGGCCCCCCGGGCGCCCACCCCCACTGGCAGGGGACCACGCAAAGAAGCCCTTTCTTCTGCTGCCATTAGCAAGGCTGAAAAAAAGGACTTATTTTCTCTAAGGGAAGTAGCCAGGATCAGAAATATTGAGACATGGGCTCCCCAGATCTCAGTGGATCAACGAATAGAACTTGCATTTTTCCAAAATCATCACTGTTGGGGTGGGGGATTCCCAGTCAGGGGATGGTGTGTGCAGCAAGACTGGCCTGGGCTGGGGGGTGAGAGTGGGGGACTCCCTATCCCGGTGCGCTCTGGCCAGCAGCTCTGCACGTGTGCATGTGGATGGATACAGAGGGGCTTCTACACGGCGCCATCAACATTCTCTTTATAAACGTGAGTGGATTCTCCAGGCAAGCTATGCACTATTCATGGTCGGAAAGAATCAAAGGAAGTTTAAATGAGGGTGGAGTTAAACTGTGCTAAATTACAGTAGTGCTTATTAGTAACTAGATTTCAAAAGGTTACAGAAAATTTACATTCTCTACACAAAAACGGCATCTCCCGCACAGACAACATCGACATCGACACAGGAAGGAGACTGATTGTCCATTCTTTGCCCAGGAAGTCTCGGTACTTTATAGATTCGTCTTTACCTCTTTTTTTTTTTGTTGTTGTTCTTCCGAAAAAGCAGTTAAATTTTTTTTCTTTTCTTTTTATACTAGGGACGTGGAGATGTTAAAACGACAACAAAATATATATATATAAAAACAGGAATGAAATCTGTGAGAATATTTTTGGTTCTAAAGACGGTGCATCCGTTTGTCTTCGCCCGCATCCCTTGCCGGAGACCACACGAGCAGTGACATTGCACGGAGAGGGCAGCTTTGGGTTCCCACCGCCGTCACTGAAACCACCGGAAGGCGGCTCCCGTCGGAAGCATCACCTTCTGGTGGGGCGGGAGACAAAAACAAGGAGAGAGTTCAGTCAGGGTCCGGGTGGACCTGGTGCAAGATGTTCCCCCGTGGATGGCCTCATGGCGGAGGGATGGGCAGCCACCCCTGGAGATCCTGCTCTTTTGGCCACACAAGGCCAGGGAAGAGGCTGTGACACACTGGAGGGCCCAGAGCACCCTGAGGCCTCCTGAGCCACTGAGCCCAGGAACCGTCCTTCCCCTGGCCCACAGACACCAAGCACCAGATAGCTGTGGTGCACCTGAGGGTCATGTCCTGTGTTTTTGTCAAACGAGCATGTGCACTGGCTATGTGCACGGGTGTTTGCCTTGTGCAATGCAGGGCTGTGCGGGGTGGCGGGGAGGCGGTGTGGGGAGTCTAGCTGGGGTTTAACAAGCAGCTGCGTCTACAATGAGTGGATCTGTACTGGGCAGGTACATGCAACTGGACAAAGGTGGGTGTCTCTGTGTGCACACAGGCAAACAGACACATGAGGGCTGAGGCTGGAATGGAGGGAAGTGACCAGGAGGCCAGGGCTGGGATACCATTGTTATTTTCCAATCCTTGTGGACATTTGTGTCAAGTCCACTCCTAGAGGGGTGAGGACTGTGGGCAAGGGCAGTAAGCTGAAAAGATGCTTTGTACCCAGGCCTGGCACTCCAGCTAGGCTGCCATGTCTGGAGGCACAGGGACAGACCACGAAACAAGGGTGAAGAGAAAGCAGCATGGGAATTCTCTGCCTTCCCTAAGACAATTCCGTGATGGACAGGCCCTTGTCTGTACCCCAGGCTCATGGCTACTTGTAACTCAGGCCCCAAGTAAGTCCACTAGGTGCACAGACCCAGGTTCTCCAAGCTGCAGGGGAGGCAAGTGAAGGGCTACTCCCAAGGCCCCAGGGACTATGGGACAGAACTCTTTACATGGGGTAGGGGATCGTGCCAGGATCTTAGGTCATGGATTGGATGCTTCAGGACATTTCTCTGAACAGAAACTTAGGACCTATGTGGGACTCTTAATACTGACCCAGGCCCCAGGAGGGGTATCAGCATCCCAGGGCCTCTGGGAATTCAAGGCCCCTGCCTTGCAAACTGTAGCCTGCTGGGAATCTTAGGATGTGGCTCTGATTTTTAGGGCAGTGAACTGGTGTCTCACAGCCAGATCCCCAAACCCCAGGGCTGCTCCAGGTAGGAAAGGTGGGCTCCAGGGCTTGGGGATGGGTTTGGACTGCCAGACAGACGCAAGAGCCCACACACCTCCCTCTAAGGCGCCGTTACCTCCAGAGCAGCGGAAGGCTTCTTTTTGAGTTCCTCACATTTTCTGAATTTGCAAATCTGATGGCCAGTCTTTCGGTTCCTACAACTGCTGCACTGCTCGCAGTTGATGCGCCGCCGGCAGGGCGCACACATGCCGCAGCGTTTCCGCTTCTTCTTGCCCGAGCTGATGGCGGAGGCCAGCTCTCCCTGCATGGGATACTCGGCCAGGCCGGCCATGTGCAGCGCGCTCTCGGCCAGGAACACGCCTGCTGGGGTCATGATGAAGAGGCCTGGGTTGATGGGAAAAGCACCCAGGTAGGGGAAGTCGGACTGGCCATTCAGGGCTTCGGCACTAGCCACAGCCTCCATGTCGGGCAGGCCAGCGCCCGCCTCACTCATCAGCGGCAGGTGCTCCTGCACCACGCGCTTCAGCATCTCCGTGGACTGTGCGAACTGCTGCAGCGTCAGCTGTCCCTCGGCTGCCAGCTCCGTGGCCCGCTCTGCCTTGCTCAGCAGGCTGGCCACAGCACCACTTTTGTGCTTTGAGGTAGGGTTGCTTTTGTCCACAGCCATGGCCGCAGCCAGGTCGTGACCATTGGCCAATAGAGAGGCCGCGGCTGCAGCCGCAGCAGCCTTGTCAGCAGCCTCCCCACCCATCATACTGCCACCGCCACCACTGCTGCCGAAGGAAGAGTAGTGGGAGAGCGGACGGGAGCGACGCAGGCTCTTGTTGAGGGGTTCGCTGATGATGCCGCTCTTGTTCCGACGCTCGGGGGGTGGGGCATCATCCGCCACAGAGGTGGGTGCAGCTGCCGCCACTGCTGCACTCTTGTCTGTCGCTCCTGCCTTTGGGCCGTTGCCACTGCTGCCATTGGTGTTGCTGCTGCTGCTGCTGCTGCTGCTACTGCCACTAGCGTCCTGGGAACCACCACTAAGGCTAGACATGGTGGGGCCGAGGCCCAAACCCCACTGCGGGGGAAGACTGCCAACTGCTGGGGGTTCACGGAGGAGCACTTGGCTCTGCTGCCCACAACAGAGATGCTGGGTGTGTCTCGAGCTACTCAGGGCAGGAACATGGTCAAGGCGTCCACGTGGAAGCGTCTTTACTCTGTAGGGACAAGAGGGTACAAAGTCAGAGCTATCAGTAAGCCCTCCTTCAACATCATCATCTGTATTGCCGTGGTAACAACCACAAGACTGATGGGGCATTTATTAAGTGCGGAGCCCACCTTGGTCAGGAATTTCTCATTTGTGCTATCTCAATTAAGACTCAGAAAAACCCTATGACGCCACAGCTGATAATCCTCTAGATCACAACAGAGAAAACAAGGTTTAGTAGACTTACCAGCCCACGGACACACAGACCGAGTGGAATGACAGACTCAGGACAGGTCTCCAATGCCCAAATCTGTCCTTTTGGGAAGACCTGATGGGGCAGGCAGTCCTTTGCTGGGGTAGGAGAAATACTTACTAACCTTGGAGTCACCTCCACTCCCTAATCTTCCCCTGACCCATCTAAGGAGACGAGCCCTTTACGGTGTAGATCCAAAGTCTGGGAAGCTACCTCTGGACCCTCACTTTGGAGATTTTTTTGGTGGGAGTGGGACCTGCACTCAGGGACTTCGTGCTCGCAAAGCAGGCACTCTAACACTTCAGTCACACCTCCATTCTATTTTGCTCCGGTTGTTTTGGAGATGCGGCTCTTGTGAACTATTTGCTCAGGCTGGCCTCGAACTGAGATCATCCTATCTTAGCCTCCCTAGGATTACAGGCATGAGTTGCCAGCACCCAGCTCACTTGGAGATTTCAAATACACACTGCATCAGTTATTTCAAGACTCTGGAAAGTCCTGCAGGTTGCCTACTTTTTTGTCAAACTGAAGTCTGCTGATAAAAAAATGGTATAGGATGCACTTAGTTCAACAAAGAGCTACCCTCAAGCTCTGGGGAAACGGAACTGGGCCAGAGGACAAGCCTCCCCCTGGGAGAGTGGAAGACACGCATGTGCATAGCAACCTTCAGCTCCCAAACCACAGCCATTATATCTCAGACCCTCCTCTTGACTCTGTGCTGGGCTCTGGCCTGGCTCCTACAGATGGAGAGTGGGTAGAGGCTTCATGAGGCCTGTAGAGCAGGGCCTGTGTGGAGGTCCCACTGAGAACCAAGAGAGAAGGTGGGAACCCTCGAGGGAAGGGAGCCAAGCAGGAGTCTGCCTTTGGCCACCTCCAGAGTTCTGAGGAGTCCCCTTCCCAGACAGGGCCTGCTGCACTTGGGTCTCAGGCTAGGCCACTTGAACAGCCCCGGTCTCCTTGACAGGAATGAACCGGTCCAGATGGAGTGACCTAACAGCCCCCAGGAAAAGGGTGGGAAAACAGGGCTCAGCCCCTCAGCAGCTAGCAGCAAAACATGTAGGTGCGAGTCTGGCAAACCCCGTCACGCTCTGAGCTTGGGGGCAAGAACACATTGGATCTTTGTTCCCCAGACAACCCCATCACCCCTCAGACCAGCTGCCCTGGACACAGCCTGTCTCAGAATATCATCTAGCTCTGCATCTATGGAGGGGGAAACAGAGGCTCTGAGCAGACAGGGCCTCTGACTCAGGACTGCCAAGAAGAGGCCACAAAGAAGGAGCTCCAGGGTGAGGCAATGGCACTGCCATCGACCCCACAGCCAGACATTCCTCAGCCTACCCAGAGCTCCTCCCTAGTGAAAGTAAATGGGTGCAGAGGAAGAGTTGGGCATGGCAGGGTCCACCAGTACAGACCCAAGAGGACCCCAGCAGTGTGCAGGTTGAACTGGGAGTCAGAGGTCAGAGTTGTAGTAAGAGGAAGAGGACTAGTATGGTCAAGGATTGCCGGGCTCTGTCTCACCTCCAAGAACCAAGCACAGGTCAGCTATTTAGCCCCTCTCTTCAGTGGCCCCTCCAGCCATCAGTGACCACCAAGTCACCTCTTCCAGTTCCTACTCATCCAAACTCAGCTACTCTGCCTTGGGCCACAATTCAGCAGCCCTAGATCAGGGAAGAAGGTGGAAAACAGGTGTCCACAGGCTGGAGAAGTGGGGAGGGGAGCAGCGTGCACCCCAGCCCGTGTGTCCCCCGCCTCTGTGGCCCACTGGCTGGTGGCAGAAATCGATAGCTGCATTAACGCTGCTCTTGCTTGCTTGCTCTCTCCCTCTCTCCCGCCCTCCTCCAGCTCCAGGATCTGGCTCTGCATGCGGGGTGGGCAGGTCAATTAGAAGTCAGCTCCTTCCAACACAGCCAGCTTGGTTCAGGGCTGGTGCTCGCTCGGGGTGAGCTTTTGTCTCATTCCCAGTCTCTTGTGGTGGGAAACAGACCTCATGTCCTGTTTATCTCTGGTCACCTCCTGGAAGCTCTCTGATCCTCCACCTTTCAGTCCTTCCTTAGGGACCACACACCCCCAGGCTCCCAGGTCCTGGGACATGCTGAGTTCAGGACAGAGAACGTGATATGTCACTGAACAGGTGCTGCAGGCAGAACACTGTGGTTTGTCAGCCACAGAAGCTGAAGGTGGGGGAGGAGACACAATCGGAACTGGACATGGGCAATTGTCCTCAAACCCAGAGGGCAGACATCCATATCTAGTCCTCCTGGCCTCGGCCTCAACCTTGCCTCTGTACCTGCCTCATTCTCTCCTTCATACCTTGGGAAAAGCTGATGCCTTGGTCCCAGTGGACTTCTGACTACAAGTCCCATCTGCCCTACTCACAGAAGGGGAGGACATAGAGGTGACATTCTCCTAGGCCACAGCCTTCTACTGCAGGATACACAGCAATTCCTCCCAGGCCAGGAAGGGCCTGGCAGTACCCAGGCAGCAGAGGAGGAGCTGGGGCTGCGTTGAAGCGGAGCGGGAATGAGCGGGAGGGAAAGCTGGCGGGCAGGCGGGCGGCAGCGGAGGGCGCATCCATCATCGGCCCTGCCAGGAATGCATCCAGCCCCCAAAAAGAAATACTGCGCCTGAGGAGGGACAACAAAGGGCTCCGTTTCATCAGCAATGCGGAGCCAGCACCCTGCCGCCCCGCCAGCCGCGGTCAGCCCACAAAGGACCCCTTTGTCCATGCAGGAGCCGGGCGGCCAGGGGCTGGGACCAGGGACTGACATGCAGGGACAGAGCCCAGGGGGTGAGGAAACAAGTCACGGAGAGCTGGGGGGCAAAAGAGAAGATGGGGGCAGAACAGAGACAGGTGGTGGGGATAGAGAATGGTGGCACAGGACTTGAGGGATGGGTCAGAGAAAATGGGACCTGGAGAGGAGGGGCAAAGGGTCAAGGTTAGAAGACAGAGAATGCAAAGGTGCCCAGAGACTGGTATAATGGGGTTCAGGGAGATTCAGATACTCAAGTCGCCTAGCCAGGTTCATGGGGACTAAGAAAGCAGCTGAACATGCCCACAGAGGCAGGAGCAGAAGAGGAAGAAGTATGGAGACTCGATGACACCATCATGTCCAGCCCAGGTTGGAGAGAGGAGCTGGGGAGGGGGCTGGGAACCTGGCCACAGGGCCCAACAGCTCTTTGGCTGAGCCAGGAAAAGAGCCACAGATGGGGCCACCTGCTGGTAGAAGGGGCCACTCCTTGCTGCTACCCCCAGAAGGCACAAACCCTGTTCCCCTTGCCAGCCAAGCACCAACCCTACAGCTTATCCCTGCAGCCCAGCAGCAAGGCTGACACTCAGGTTCCTTTAATTAAGTATTCTCTTAACTATGCCTATCAACTAGCATTTACTGAGCACCTACTGTGTCTCAGTGTTCTTAAAGTTTTACATGTTAAGACATTACCCAAGGAGACACGAATTAGTAATCAGTTTCAGAGATGAGGAAACTGAGGCTCACAGACGGTCAAGCTATCAGCCCAAGGTCAAACAGCTGGTGCCCAGGAGGGGTAGAACAAGAACCTAGAGCCTAAGTGTTAGTCACCCTGCTCTGTGGGTGCCTTTGTTCTCCATGGGCAACTAATAGTGACTCAGGGCAAGGGGACCCAATTTACCCTGTTGTTCCTTCCCCTCCCCCAGGACTGTTACCATGCTTGTCACCTCTCTGTGGTCAGGGGCGAGCTGTCACAAACCCCAGGGGAGTGCCCCCACCTGGAAGCTTGAGATGCATAGACAGGAACCCAGATTGCTGGGCCAGTGACATCATAATGCCAGCTGGCAATGAAGTCACTGGAGGTGGTGGCAGTGCCCTCACTCCACCTTCAGGCCAGACAGCATAAGGGAGGAGGGCACACCCCAGGAGGAGATGGTGCTGTGTGTACACAGGCGGATACACAAGTGACCCACAACTAGACATTTCAGATGTTCGACTGCCCCTCACCTATCCCTATAGCATGTCCTATAGTACTGGGGATACGGCAGAGAACACAGACCCTGGCCCAGTTCCCAGTAGTGCACCGGAGGTAGGCTGATTTCTAGTATGAAGCAAGAGCTAGACACTGAGGAGGTCAAGGGGGCCTTCCCAGAGGAAGGGGCTGCCAGGCTAAGAGCTAAGAAGAGGTTCCTACAGGGGGTATAGTCTGAAAGCATCACTAAGAACTGAGGGAAGCAGGTGGGAGGTGTAGCTATGAGCTTGGTAGACTCCCAACTGGGCCAGGTCTTGAGACCAAGGGCGGGATACTTTCTGGCAGTACTGGGGATTGAACCCAGGGTCTTGTATGTACTAGCGCTCCACCACTTGAGCCATGGCCCTAACCTATTTTTGTTTTGTTTTACAGTACTGAGGACTGAACCTAGCCTCATGCATGTTAGGCAAGCACTCTACCACTAAAACCACACCCCCAGACCTAAGATTGCTTATAAAGGGTAGGATTATTTTTTAAACAACTTCATCGAGGAATCGCTTACATAAAATTCACCCATTTTAAAAGGTATAATTCAATGATTTAGAGTAAAATCTTAGAATTGCGAAACTGTCACCTTGCTTGCTCAAGGGTAGGGTTTGCCCAAGAAGGCACCATCCCTCTACTCCTTACTGGCTGGAACAGCTTTCTGGGCCTGTCCTACCTGTGGAGAGAAGGTAGGCCTCCTGAATGGGGCTGCATTTTAGAGCTTTCAGGCACTGGTCCAGCATGGCCTACCATGGTCTGGGTGGGATGGCTTTGTATGCCCCCCTCTCCAATCTCTTCCCACACTTCTGCACGGTGCACCTGATAGTCCCACATCCCTTCCGCCACCTTAGTGGGTTGGTCTCCTTGGCCTACAAAGAGGGGAGCTGGGCATAGGGATGGATGGTATGCAGGTCAGCGTGGTAGAGGGCACAGACCACAGACCTCCAGTACAGAGCTGAGCAATGACAGGGAAGGGAGATTCTGTCTGTTGATTTCCGTACTTCAGCCGCAGGAGTTTCCAGGGCAAAAAAGCCCTGCTCAGGCCCAGAGGATATGACCATATAGGGCCACCAACCTTGGAGGCAACGAGAAATGCAACCCCAGCCAGAGAGCGTACAATACACATCCAACTAGAGTGATGGACATACACTAACCACTTAAGCACCTAGCAGGTGGTCTGGGATGGACATGCTTTCAACACCACTAGGGGTTCCTTAAGACTAATCCCTTGCTCTCCAAAGAGACTAATGCCTCAAGACCTACTGTTGAGGACAGAAAAGGGGGCTGCAGCCAGACCTCCCTGATTCCACATCCCCAACCCTGACCACCCAGCATAGGTGCTACCCCTTGGTCTGAAACATACAGGTGAGACAAAGGTTTGAGAAAACCACTGGAGTGCATGGGCCTCTGTCCCCCCTCAGAGCTCCCAGAAGCAGTGGCAGGAGGTGTGCTCTGACCCGAGCTTTAGGGAATTGAGCCCAGGACATCCTGAGAAAAACAAGGCCTTTCTGAATAGGGGCCTCCCTCAGGCCAGCTTTCTTCCCCAGTGTGTCAAAGGATCAGAAGGGCCCTTCCCCAGTTTGTGACTTCAGCATATGGCCTCTGAGCCCATTTCCCCACATGTCACATGGGACCATGAGGATCACAGCTAACGTCCTCCATAGCCACTATTGGAAGTACTGGCACCGCTCCATTCACAGTTGGCAATTTGATAAGCAGTTGTGAAGCAGACAAATGATGCCCCGCCCTTAGGGACCCCCTGGATCTTGGACTACCGCCTTTCCAAAGTGGTGATGTCTGAGCTGCACCCATCTAAGATCAGAGTCCACATACCTCCTTAGGGTGGGCCTCACCACAGGACAAGTCAGGGAATGCTGGCCCAGAGACACCTGAGCCAAGGAATTAGCTCTGTCCTCCTGGGCTCCGCATGTGGGGTGTCTGTACAGGCACGGCCAGTGTGTGCACTGGCTAGGAAGTGGGGTCCTAGCCACTTGTGGCTCTGCCTTGTCCCTTCCTAACTGTGGACTTTGACCAAGACTTTTCCCTATACTGAACCTCAGTTTCCCATCTGTAAGATGGAGAATGGTCCTTGCTCCTCACTCCAAACTGCAGGAGTCATGCTCCCAGAGAGTGCCATGGTGAAGGAGAGAGAAAGTATAGGAAAGAGACTGCCAATAGTGATTCTCTACACACCCAGCAATTCCTAGAGGCCTGATCAGAAAGTGCTAAGTCTTGCAGGTGGGAAGCAGATCTGGAGGGAGGCTTTAGGCAGGCCAGAGGATGTCGCTTACTGGGGCAAGGAGCACCCTACACCCTGCCCTCCAGCTCTTTTCTCCCCTGAGTATATAACAGGTCTTAATAATAGACAAGTACTTAGGTACAGTGCTAAGCATTTCACATGCGTTTCATCCCTGGATTTTCTCTACAACCCTTCAACTATTTAAGTATTACCACCCCTACCTTTTCTTGCTGCACCCAGGATTGAACTCAGGGCCTGGAACACACTAAACTTGAGCCACGCCCCCAGACCACCACCCCCATTTTACAGATAAGGCCACTGAGGCACAGGGAAGTAAAGTCACTTGACCAAGCTCACAAGGTCTGTAGTTAGCAGAGCCAAGATCTGAACCCAGGTCTGTGTGACGCCAGCCTGACCAAAGGTGGCCAAGGGCTCCTAAGGCACATGGAGAGAAGGACTTCGGTTGGAGGATGAGGCCCAGGTTAGCATGGGGAAGCCCCTAAGATCCTCGAGGATCTTGGGGGTGGCTCTCAGGCTCTGGGTACCCCAAGGACCAGGAAGAAATAAGGGAAGGGGTTGCGGGTGGGCTGGACAGGCCACGCTGGGCCAGGGCTCCGGGCATTCCGGCGGCCTCCGCAGGAAGCAGAACGGGACGGAAACCGGCTCTTGCTGCCTCCCCCAGAATCCTGTGGGCAGCCCAGCCGGGCTGCACAGAGGCCCTCTTTGTGCCTGCCCCAACCCGCCACCCGGCTGGCCCAGGGTTTTGAGTTTCCTGGGGGGTGGGGACCCAGTCACCACTAAACCTCCAGCTCCCTCCCCCTCCCAGGGGCAGTACCAGCAGTCCACAGCTGGAGGAGGAAGTGAGTGAATGGCCAGAGACCCTGGGGGGCTTGGGTCTACCCACATCCCATTCCCCCAACATTTACACACCCTAATCAGGGGCGATGGAGCCTAGGCAGCCACCAAACCCAGGGTGAACGGCCTGGAACCCCCATTCCACTCCACCCCAGTGCTCCTGGGCCAGACAGCAGTGGCAAGGCATCTGCCACACCACCCTTTCCCACTTTCTGGACACACGGGGTACACCAAACAGAGGCCTCTTCCCAGCCCACTTCTAGCAGTTCAGGGGCCAAAAGCACCTTGGGTATATAACTGTTCAAGAAATATGGGGCACCGGGGAGTGAGTGCGGGAGTAGACTGTGTGTTGTGAGAAACAGCACCATGCACAAGTGGATTTCTGTGGGTCCGCCGGGAGGTGTGTCAAACAACTGCATGCTGAATGTGTGTGGCAGGCTGTAGGTGTGTCCAGGTGCATGTGTAGTCTCAGATGTCACCCTCCATGGACAGGGGCCCTGCTGTTCACATGGGGCTTATATACCAGCACAGGTGGTGGTGTTTGACTGAGTGACCTCCTGGGTTGTATGCTGTCCACACCTGTGACACATACAAGAACATACAAAGAGAGTGGTTTCCATTGTGGGTGATGTCTTTGGATTCTTTTGCCCTGTGTGTGTCAACCTGTCTTAGCTGGAGAACACCAGTGTGTATGCACTGTGAGCTGTGTCAGGGCTCTGGGATGGGGCCTGACTAGGCTGGGGATGGTGCAGGTAGGAACTGATGCCAGCTGCTAGGGCCCCTATGGAAACAGGAAGCTGTGCACAGGTGCACCTGGGCTGCAGTGGGGGCTGGGCTCCACCCAGGTTGTTTGTCCCCCCTGAGAAACCAACCCCCCCGCCCCGTCTACTAGGTCTACTAGTGCAGAACCCTTACCAGCCATGAGGGAGGCAACTGTCTTGTCTGCTGTTCAAGGTCCAACAGCTCTAGCTAGCCTGCTTGGCCTGAGCTTGGAAGAAACTGGAAAACAAAAGCCCCCAGACCGCAGGCCCTCCC
This sequence comes from Castor canadensis, assembly GCF_047511655.1. NCBI lineage: Eukaryota > Metazoa > Chordata > Mammalia > Rodentia > Castoridae > Castor > Castor canadensis. The sequence continues at coordinate 79,548,421 of NC_133391.1, forward strand.
TGTAGAGGTGTGGGGGAGGTAGGCAAGAGGCGGGAGGCTGAGCAGGAGGGAGGGAGGTGTCGCTGCAGCCCCGGAACACAAAAATAATGAGGCGAGAGGGGCCAAGGGGCCAAGCCGGCTGGTTCCGGAGTCGCTATCTGACCTTGACAGATGCCACAGCTGGGCGCCTGGAGAGGAGCCGTTGCCACCCACCGCTACTGTGCTACAGCCCCCCCACCCCAGATCCCCCAGGCCAGGGTCAATGGAGGCTTCAGCAGGCCAGCCACAGGCAGCCCCCCACCAGGAGGGATCTGGGACACCTTGGTGCACCTCCCAGAGGGGGGTGAGGAAACTGGGTGTGTGTGGGGGGGTGTCAGCAGTGGGGCTTCCTGAGGGTGCCCCAGCCCTCAGGTGTGGCAGTGTGAGAAGCACAGAGCTTGCCATTGTGGAGCTTAGCTATGCAGCTGAGTATGTGTGAAGAAGGGGAGCAAAATGTGAGCGTGGGTGTGACAGGGACAAAGATTGTGCTTGTGAGAATGTGTCTTTGGGGGTCACACAAGACTGGAGGAATGGGTCTGAAATGGGTGTGGACACATCCCTGGGGCATGGGCGCTGATCACTCTCCTACCCTCTTACGGAGCCGATGGCTGGCGTGGAGGGCGCAAGCCATGCCGGGGCTAGACGTGAGGTGGGTGGGGGGCAGAGACCTGTCACTTGCAGATGGAGGACAGGCCTAGGACCCTTTCTAGCCTACCCTGTCTCCCACTGTAATGATCAGATCATGTTTCTGGGCATGATCTGATCCTGGGTGCTGGGCATGGGGCTGGGCATTGCCACTCTGGGGATGACAGCAAGGGGCTGGGGTGTGAGCTGCAGCAGGAGACGCTGGGCTAGAGGTGGATTAGCAATTCCGAGCACTGGCTGCATAATTAAAAAATCATTACGGCAGGCGGGCGGGCGCCCGAGTGTGAGCTCACGCTTGGAGCGGGTGGGGACACAACCATGGCACTCCCCCTCAAACTGCTTCCCCAAGGAAAAATCCCACCTGCTAATATAATTATGGAAAAACACAAGCACAGAAATCCTGTTTCAGCAAGCAATGTGCCTGAGTGCCCAGGTCCTGCCTGGCCTCTGACACGCCTAGCAGGGCCAGAGACTGGCACCCAGGCAGGCCCTGTTGGGCCCAGACTCTGACCTCAGCAGCTCCCAAGGGAGGGGAATGGGCAGCATGTTAAGCCCAGCTCCCCCAAATCCAGGAGAAAACCCGTGAGTCCTGATAGCCTACAAATGGGGAAACTGAGGCTAAGGAATCTGCATAAGGTCACTGCTTGGACCCCACACCAATGCAATACTCCAGGAGCTCAACACTGCCTTTTCCCCTCTCTCCATGTGGGTGCACCTCAGAGCCATCCTTATCCTGTGCCACCGCTGGGGCTGAGTGTGGTTCCTAAGTTCCCACTCAGACATAAGTGGGCTCGCCTGGGTTAAACCAGGCTAGCAGTGCTGGCTGCCGCTCGAGAAAGGCCGCCAGCTCTGGGGCACAGGCCCCAGGAGGGCAGACACAGCCGCCATCACCTCGGGCCTGGGGAGGCGGCAGGAGGCGCAGGGAGGCAGCCGGGCCTAATTAGTCGGCCTGGGACCGGGCGGGCGCCGGTTCCTCCGCCCGCCAGAGTCGCGCAGGCACGTCCACGGCCGGCCAGCCCAGGCGCCCCGAGACGCGGCAGGCAGGCGGCCTGGGAAGGAAGGCCTGGGCCAAGAAGATGCCGCAGCGAGCAGGACTGCCTCCCCTCACTTCTCGGTGCCACCAGGCGCAGCAATTAGAGGCTTTCAAAGTTTGTCCTTAATTGGTTTCATTTTTGCCTCATAAATGATTCATGGCCCCAGAGGTTTGGGAGGCGGAGGGAGTGGCAGGGGAAATTTGGGGAGGCTTTTGCTTGGGGCGCCCCCCTACCTGACTAGGGCTGGGGAGGGGGTGGTGATGGTCCCAGCACAGTGGATGAGAGAGGCTGGGGAAGCCTTGGGCAGGTGGGTCCCTGCAGCAAAAATAAAAACCCAAGCCCTTTCCTTGGATCCCTAACTAATTAGGAACTGCAACTTCTTTTCTGCAGACCAGAGCTCTGCATCCAGCTCCAGCAGCAGCAGCTGCTGAGGCCCTAGAAGCATGAATAATACGGCTATAACAAAATAAGGACGTCAGTAGTAATAACAGCGTCCAGGACCAGCTCAGAACAACATGGGCGTTAGTTCTTCACCATCCCGTCCCAAGCACTACACGGAGAGGTACTGGGATCCCTGTTCTACAGATGAAGAAACAGAGGCTCAACAAGATTAAGGCTGGCCCTCTGACCCTCTGTCAGATGCCAGAACCCCTCCCTCCTCAAGCTGTCAGGGGTACAAGACTCAAGGCTAGACACTAGGAATGCTATCAGGGGGGTCAAGGGGGATGGGCCCTAGAAATCTAGGCATGGCCCTGTTCTGTCTGGAGGCTTGTAAGCACTAGAGGGCACCAGGTGGTCGGTCCCATACTCACCTGGGCCAGAGGAGCTCTGGCCCTCAACAGGCTGTATGACTTTGGTAGAGCAATGTCATTATGGGGCCTTAACTGACCTATCTGTAGAACAGCAACACAGATGACCTATCTATGGCATTGAAACACAGAGAGGAGATGCCACAGACCCCACCCTCAGGGAGCAGTCAGTCTCACGGACAGACAGAAAGGTTCAACAGTTTCTGCAGAGAACCTTGATTACTCAGTCAGTGACTAGAGGGGCAACCCACCAGGGTTCTTGGTGGTCTCCACTGGTCTCTTGGAGGAAAGGTGGACAGAGGAAGCTCCCTTCCCTCTGACTCCATACCCAACCTACATAGTAGGTTCAGGGGGTAGGACCTTGAAGAAACCCAAGACTATAGACCACATCAGACTGATGTACGATGCAAAATGCCCAGCTCAGTTTGCCCATGACAGCAAAACTAACTGCAAGTCCCACTTGACACCTGGAAATCCTGAAGGTGGGGGGATGTTGTGTGTGTGTGTGTGTGTATTCTGACGCCCCCTAGGCCACGGCTGCTAGCTGTTTGCTCTTAGACGCCTCACAAACATCACCTCTTCTTGCTGTGTTCTTCAGCTACTCTCTCCCAACCACAAGCACCTGGTTCCCCTCCAAAGACCCGCTGGCCCGGGCAGCATAGGTCCAGGCAGCTCTCTGCTCATTCACCCAGCCTGACTTCACCAAGCAGTGAAATAGCCTGGTGCCAGTCCAAACACTTCAGGTGGTTATGCCTTCCTGAATCCCACCATCACATTCTGATCACCCCCCTTTGCAGATAAAGAAAACAAGGCTCAGAGAAGCTAGGGGATCTACCTGAGGCCACACAGCTTGGGGGGAGCCAATGTTCCTCACCTCAGTGGCCGCCTGGCTGGCGGGGGGATGAGGGAGTAGAGTCAATATCATTGACCTGAACCAAGCCTAGAAACTTCTTGTCCCAGCCTTGACCCCTCCTTATCTGAACAAAGACTGCCTACTTTCCCCCAGCAACTAGACACTATCCAGCTTATGGTTAGTAGCCCTGGAGGCAGTAGGGGGACTCCCTCTGTACACAGTGTGGGACCCACAGTGCATTAAACCTCCTGCCTCATCCCAGCTAGATCTTCCTGATTCAGGAGAATAGTGGAAGAATCACCACATGAACACAGGGCACCACAAATGTATCTGTAGTGGGGTTTGGTGGGAGGCAACAAAATGGTACAAGTGGTGACAGGTTAAAAGGAGTTGGCTATGTTCCATGCCCGCCCTCCTCCCTCCCTGGGGAACAGTTGGTTTTAAGGCCCCATCACCCTCACCTAGGAGAAGGGTTGCCTGTGGGGTTCCAAGAGCTGGAATCTTATCTCTTGAGAAGACCAAGCTATTCCCTACCTCACCTGGGTGGAGAATACAGCCCTACCACCTGTGCAATGCTGCATCATGGCCCTTGGGAAAAAACTTTGGGAATAGGTTTAGTGATTTTCTTTGAGAAATGAGGTTTAGAAGAGCTGGACAGACATTCAGTGGTCTATGTTGGCTGGGGGCACGTGAGACACTGATCAGTGGAAGCTGACAGTGGCTTGTGGAACATATGCCAAGTGGCTGAGTTCTCAGGACTCCAAGCTTGTCCTCAGCAGATCTAGCCAACAAACCCTGACCAGGTACCCATTCTGGGTCAGGACACTGGTCTGCCTTTGCTCCTCACTGTCCATCTACCTGTCCCAGCGGGTCAGCACTGGATCCCCAGCCTGCCCAGGAAGCTGCCTGTCTCCAGCAGGTCAGCACTGACGTCAGCAAGGCCAGCCGGGCGTGGAGCCTGTCACCTCCGGAACCACTGATTAATTAACTTTTTCAGATTAATTTCTCAAGCAAAATTCCATAATTACGTCTGTCTCCATGAGCCCAAGCTGAGCAGGCAAGAGGACCCCACAATAATGTGGAACGTGGGGTGAAGAGTGACCATGCCAGTCCTAGGACAAGACAGAAAGGCTGCTGGGGGTGTTGGTTTCATTGTGGCAGGGCATTTGCATGGTGTCCTTATGGTGGCTGTCTCAGAAGACTGAGGCCAGAGTGCCTCAGCCAAAAAGAAGGGGTTCTTAGGGAGATCCATGGCCTGCTCAGCTTATCCTGCTGTCCCCACCCCCCACCTCAACACCCCTAAACCACAGTGGGTCTTGGCATGGCCCAGTAGCAGCACAGGCGCTGTGGGGCTGAGAAGGCCGCGGCAGTGGCGGTCTAATTTCCCAAAGGGGCTGAGATTAATTAGCTCACACACAGGCGCAGAGAGAGAGGAGAGTGGGAGTAGGGCGGGCAGCGTTAAGCTGAAGCCCGCTGCCGCCACCGCCACCGCCACCGCCGCCGGCCCGACAGGCAGTCAGGCGGCCTTGACAGCCTGGGTGCTCTGAAGGTCAGCGGCCAAGCTGGCTGAGCCAGCAGACTGGCACTGTCTCTTTCCCAGAATCCTCAAGACCAAGGCTGGAGGGACAGGAATCAGGACAGTGTGGGGGCAGGGAGGATCACTGCCGCCACCATGCATGGAGTCTAGCTAGGTGCTCTGTCCACATCATCTTGTTTCATCCTGATAGCAGCCCAAAGAGGTAGGCACCACGGTTCTCCCATTGCACAGATGAGGACACTGAGGCCAAGACTGAGTGTGGCAGTGACTGGCCAAGGTCACCAAGCTGTGGACAGTCTAACGAGGCTAAAATTGCAGGATGGCCCAACTTTAGAGCTCACCCTGCTCCCCTAGATTTTTGTGCCAGTGTGAGGGTGGCAGGAGCCCTGGGCTTGGGGGAGCTGGGAACTGAAAGCCAGTGCAGGCCTTATGAGGAATCTGTGCCTGCCATGGCATGCATTTCTCCTGCCTCAGAATGTGCAGGGGTCCCAGCCACTTCACAGATGAAGAAAACTGAACATAAAGACAGGGATCAACCTCCAGCAAAGCCAACCTTACTCAGGGACCTTTAGCGAGCCCCCAAGAGCTACATGGAGCCTGGGGTTCCCTTTGGCTAAGTGGCACTGTAGCTACTACTGAAGAGGAAGTGCCAGCTTAAGAGAACTCTGCAGGGCTCTCCAGAGAGGAAAGGAAGTGAGGCCCCAGTAAAGTGAGGTGGGAGAGGTGTGTGACCTTGAGGAGGCCTCTAGGTGGCTCTCCTAAGCCTAGTAATGGAGTCCACAGAGTCATCCTAGCAACCCCAAGAGGCATCGCATGGTAGGGGAGAGGGGTTGGGGGGAGAGCTCACCTTCCCTAGGCCTTAAAGAGTCAGCAGTTCCAAGGTTCTTGGGTTCAAGCCAGAGAGTCCTAGGACAGTTATGGGGCTGGGCATGGGGAGGGGCTAGCCCAACTGCAATTAGTACTCATCCTGTGATTCCAAAAGGCTCAGCCCATGAAAGGGTCCAGCTGGGCTTTGGATCCAGTGTTCCTCACCCAGCTCTGCAGTCTCCAGTCTAGGGGACCACAGACAAGCTGGCTGATCCATGCCCTACTGTGCGGAATGCAGACAATGAGCCCCAACCCACCAGGGTCCTGGAGAAGACACATCTAAAGCTCTTTTTTATCTGGTGGTACTGAGGGTTGAACTCAGGACTTTGCACTTGCTAGGCTGGGGCTCTACAACTTGAGTCACTCCACCATCCCTTTCTGTGATGATTATTTTTGAGATGTGGTCTCACTTTTATGCCCAGGCTGGTCTGGACAGTGACACTATCTGTGCTTCCCTGTGAAGTTGGAATGACAGGTGGGCACCACCACATCCAGCCATTGGTTGAGATGAGGTCGTGAACTTCTTGCCCTAGCTAGGCTTAAACAGTGTTTCTTCCAAGTAGCTAGGATTACAGGCTTGAGCCACTGAGCCTGGCCTCACACCTGAAGCTTTTGATGCAGGGCTGGCTTGCAGTAGGTTAGGTGCTCAACAAATGATAGTGGTGTTATTTTTACAGTTGTCACCACCCTGCCTAAGATGGAGTACCAAGGATTGCTTAGGGGTGTTGGACGACCATGGTCCTACTCCCAGTTCTGCAACTGTCTGCCTTAGAGGTCTGAGCCAGTCCCTCATGCCTGTTTTCCCAGCTCTATCACAGAGCAGTCCCCTGTCCCTAACCTTCAGGGCCATGGGAAAGAGCAAATGGTAGGGTCTGAAGATTATCTGGAGGGTAGTGCCAGCTGGCTAGGCCTGTGCCTCTTCTGGCCACAGGAAGAACTCACCTACATATCCTGCTAGCCTTTTTTTTCCTACTTCCCTGGCCCTCCACTCATATCTGCTGTATATTAGCACTTCTTAGAACTCCCACAGCCCTGATAGCCCTGCCACACAGACATGGGCTAACCTTGTAAAGGCTGTATTTGCCACCTGGAAGTTCTTGCTCAATTCTAACTTTTGGTGGCCTTGCTGTGTGTTGGGTTGGAAAACAATCTTGGAACTATGATTAGTTCTTCCTCTTTCCTCCTGTATTATGAAGCTTCCAGGAATTTACCTAAGGACCCCAGATTCCTCTATGCTGGGTCCAACCTGTTCCCACCCCTCCTCCCACTGGGCTTAGCCTCTTTACTCTTGTACCTCAGGATTCTCATTTGAGAACTATCCTAGAAAGCTAAGTCCAAAATATTTTCATTCAGAGGCCTTGATACCGGGTGCTGCCCCCAGAAAAAATGCCAGCTTTGGTGAAGCAGACAGGGGGCAAGTACAGGGGGCTGGACCCCTCTGGAAGTTCAAGTGTGACACAATTAGTCCTGGTGAGAACAAACTTCACCATCTACTTTTCATGCCACATCCTACCCCAGTGCTGGGGATCAAACTCAGGGCCCCACGTATGCCAAGCATGTGCTCTACACCCCCAGCCTGTAAAGTCTACTTTAGGTCCTGCAGCTTTAAGACAGAGACGAGGCTCATTCCATTTTATAGGTGACAAAAGTGAGGTCAGCAAGCTTGGCAGACTGGCCCATAACTGCACAGCTGGGAGAGACCAAGTCAGGAGCCCAGGCCTGTCCAATCCAGGGCCCATGGCTCAGAACTGTCCAGTCTTCCTGACTGGCCACTACTGCTTATTTTCCTCAGGATGCCTGGACCCCTATTTATCGCTTCCCCCGCCAACACCAATAGGTGGCCAGGAGCCTGCCTGGGTTCAAAGTGATCTGTAGTCTGGGTGTTAGGAAACAGTGTCCAAAGCCCTTCACCACCACGAAGCCAATCTCACCAGACTCAATTCTTTCTGAAGATGGCATGCTTCTCAGTGTATGGGAAATGACAGGCCCTAGCCCTGGTGAGAGGCAAAGACTTAGAGACTCCCTAAGGCATTCCTTCAACCCAGCAGCCAGACCCTCCTATTCAGACCAGCTCCATGTCCTTTTTGCAGGGCTGTAGATGAAAGAACTAGGGCTACAGCCAAATTGGAAGTCTCAGGGTTATGGCAGGGCACCCCTGGATAATGATGGACGTGGGAAACAGGGGCACAGAGAAAAGTGGGTCCCAGAGTAAGCAGGGAAGGCAGACAGACTCCTGAGCTGTGTCCTGAGACACAGCTTACTCCAGGGGCTCTTATTCCTCTCCCAGTCCCTGGCAAGCCCCCATCTCACAGCCCCACCCAGAGTGGGGAGAGCAGGCTACCACTCAGTGCTCCTGGGGAAATCCATTTTCCATAGCATCCCATCTCCAGCCTCTCTTCTTCCTAACTGCTCTACATCGCTCCTCCACCTACGGCACCTACTCTGCCTGAGCCAAAGCTTCCCATACTAGAGGACAAATGGGTCTCCAGGCAGGGCCACAGCAGCCTGGTGATGAGGAAAGTCCCCACCCCACCCCCGCCTATGGAACAAGACAACATGGCCAAGGAGAGGCCTTTTTTGTGTGAGTCTAAAGGTTAGGGTGAGTGAAGCCCTAACCACATCAGACATGTGTGTGTGCAAGTGTGAGTGCCTGGCTCTGCTGCTGTGTGGGTTGATATTCCTGGTCCAGCACCATGGCCCCATTAGGGCTTGAGCTCTGGCCTGTGGACCTCTGCCTTATTGGAGCAGTGTGTAACATCTGTGAGGGCGAGTGTGGCCTCTTCCGGGGGGGCACACCCATGTGTGACTGCGTATGTCCATTTACTTGGGTGCCTGCCAGCCTATGTGCCACTGTGTGTGTGCACACCAGGCCTAGGGCTGCTTCTGGGAGGCCATGTGTATCCAAGTCTGCCATGCGTGTCAGGAGGTGTGTTGAGCTGTGTGGAATTACATGTGCTGTGACTGTGGCTGTCCTGTGTGCTCCTGGGTGTGCTGTGTGTGGGTTGCGTGAGTGTGTGCTCTGTCTGCCAGGCCGCAGGGCCTCGTGGGGCTGCTGGGGATGGGGTGACTCACGTCTCCTGAGCTAATCCCGCCACCCGCCCGCCCAGCTCACCCTGCTCTGCTGGGCTCATGGCCGCCAGCAGAAGAGGTGGGGGGGAGGCGCAGGCAGACGCGGCGGGAGGCTGGCTTGATAAATAACCTGCTGCTTGCCCAGGCCGCTGCGGAAGGGGAGGCTGTATGGCAGAGCAGAGAGAGGGGGAGGCAAAGGAGGCAGCCCTGGCCCCCCAGGCTCTGGCTGTCCTGGCCCCCACAGCCCAGGCTGCGACTCCGGTTCCTGTTTCATCGAAACCTGAGCTGGGAAAAGCCTATCGGGTCATCTTGCTTGTCCCGCCGGCCGCCAGGCCCAGGCAAGCTGCCCCTCAGGGGACAAGCCCACAGCCTGGCCGCCCAGCCAGTGGGTGGGTGGGTGGGTGGGGGAGGATATTTCTGTCCAGACTAAATGCAACTCCTGGCCTCTGTCTGTGCACCCCCCACCCACATCTGCTCCCAGCTCCCCTCTTACAGGACTAAATATAGGACACCCCCCCAACAAACCCCAAAGCACATCTCTCTCAATTGGCCATACCCACTGTGTGATCTTAAGCCCGTGTATCCCCTTCTCTGGGCTCTCATCTATGAAAAACCAGTTCTCAGCTCTGGGCATATCCTGGATAACAGGATCTATTGGAAGGAGACCACAAGGCACTAAGTTGGGATCCTTACATAGTGGCTACAAGGCTGAGGTCCCCTCCCTAAAGTACCCCAACCATCTTTAGGCTCATAAACATGGTCTCCTCCATCTTGCTTGTTCCTTGCCCAGGCTGGGCAATACCAGGCTCCTCCAATCTGCCCCAGCAGGACCCTGGCCAGGAAACAAGTTGTGCCAGGCCTGGTGGGGGTTGGGGCAAAGACAGCATGACAGCTGCTATTTCCTGGAGGCCACAGTCGGGCACAAAGTGGATTCAGGCCTGGCTCCACACTACCAGAATGCCTCTCCTGGGCCCTGATGCCCCCTTCTCTGTGTCAGTACTACCTCAGACCTCAGCCAGGTCCGTCCCACCCTTCACTGCTCTGGTACAGGCAGAAAGTGCATGGCTCTGTCCACCTCCATGCATGGGGAGAAGGGTGATCTCTGAAGGGTTCACTGGGCCAGAGGCAGCCCCAGCTTCCCTCCTCCTGCCTGCCTGCCCACCCGGCTGCCTCCCCCAGCCCCACATGCACTGAATTCCCCACATGCCTGGCTGTCTCTGACAGCTCGTGCAAATACTTGGCTGCGCGGGCACCCGCTGTTCTGAGCCCGCTGTGCCTCCTCCCTGCCTCCCGGGGGGCTCTGCAGACAAAGCCAGGGATAGGAGGGGGCCAGAGCCCAGAAGCTTGGTGGGCAGTGGGGGAAAGCCAGGGGAAGGGGGGAGGGACCAGCCTCAATTCCAAAGCGCCAACCCCAGTTCCAGGCCCAGGGACCTAAGAGGCCACTGTGAGCCAGCCTGGTTGGGTAGCAGCTGCCAACGCCCCCGCTGCCCCCCGGAACCTCCCGGGAGGACCTTCCGGAGCCTTCCCACTCGCCTCTGACGATGGAACAGCAATCTGCCACCCCCATGGCAGCAGCTCAGGACAGGGTGGAGGGCACCAGGATCCCCCAGGAGAAGGCTTTGAAATCTGGACCATGGCCTGGCCCCTTTAGACAGCCGCAGCCCCCCACCACAGAGCATAGGGGGTGCGTACCAGCCCTCCTACAGTGTGAGGGGCACACCTGCCCAGCTGCCAGGCTGGATGTTTCCATATGTTTCCAAGGCCTGGGGGCCTTGTTTGTTCCCCACTGCTGTCCGCTCTGCTTGTCTGGTATCCTTTCCCAGACAGCAGTGGGGAAAATGTTGGGATTTTCTACTGGACACTGCTTCATTGGTTGGGTCCTTACTTTCTCCCACCCCCAGTCACCCATTCACACCCCAACCCCACTTCTGCAGCCAAAGACATGCCATTTATTTGCCTTAGCACCCTCAGCATCCAGCACATATCAAGACACTGGATGTCTCATGGGATAATACACTCCATTTTGCAGATGGGTAAACTGAGGTTAGGAGAGGACCCGGCCTCCCATCCCATATTCTTCCTGGAAGAAAATGACTTGGGTCCCTTCCCTCTCATCCATTCAACTCCCACTTCCTGCTCAGGTACCATGTCAGGCCCCCCAGAGTCCTGGGTTCATTGTGGTGACAGCAAGCAAAACTTTTTAGCACTCTAGAGCCAAATGTCCTGTGTTCTTCTGGATTATCCCACCAGCTCTCCAGTCTGACATCAGTCTTGAGAAGAATCCCAGCCTTATTGTCCCTGTGGATAAAGCCTTCTCCCCACTGCACAGATGGGGCTGCTGAGGCCCCCAGGGGAGGGGAGCTGCAGGCAGCCATGAGTCAGAGGGGGAGCTGGGAAGCCGCCCGGCAGAGCCGGCTGTCGCTGGAAGCAACAGCCTGCATTTCCTCCTCATGCTGGTGCTTTGGGAAGGGAAGCGTGGGCAGCAGGCAGCGGCTGGCCACAGGGAGGACCCCTCCTGTGCCTGCAGGCCAGCCACATCGCCTTGCGGCCTGACTAGGCAGAACTAGCATTTTTGCCCCAGGAACAGGCTCATGTCACCTGAAGGCTCCAGGTTCTGCGACCTCAGGGAAGCTCCTCTTCCTGAGCCTCAGTGTCCCCAAAGATTGAAACATGACCATTCATGCTTCCTTCCCACAGGAAAACGCACACTTGTGTGTTTCTAGAATCCTAACATGACAAGAATCCTGACTTGCGAATCTTTCCATTCCAAACAGTCTTGACTCTAGGACTTCTGTCACTAAAACTTCTAGACTGCCAAGCTGACAGCCTCAGGAAGGGGCCATGCGTACCCCCACCTCCTGCCAAGGGCCCAGTTAACCAATTTCCCACCTAGCTTTGAGAAGCTAGATCAGGCAATAGAGGGGCTGAGTTTTTCCTATCAGGGTCAACAGGAAATGACATGAAGCTGAGGCGGGGAGGGGAGAGATGGGCCTGGGTCTAGTCCCAGGGGAAAGGTTACCTCCTCCTAGCACACACAACCACTAATGCCACAGACATCAGGAAATGGGCCCATACCTGAGCAACAGTGGGTGGCTGGGGATTTGTGAGCCTGTACCCCCACCCCGGGGCTCAGAGGGAGGGCTGGCTTCAGGTCAGGGCTGGTCTCCCAGGTTCTCAGGTTCCAAGCCAAGCCCCACGCTTCATTTTCCTGTCTTCACCACCCACTGCTTCCTCCTTCCCGCCATAGTCCCCTCACCTCCCAGGCAGGCTTCAGTACAGGCCAACTGGCAGCCAACCAGGGCAAAGGTTCCAAACCCATTTGATAGCTGGATAAACTGAGGTCCAAGAAGATATGACCACTCTCACTGGTTTGGTCTTAGCACCCTGTTGGTCTCTGGCCACACCACAGTGTCCCTTGAGTGTTCATTTCCATAGTCATCTGGCCATTCATTAATTCACTTCTTTATTCAACCAACTAGGCCAATCAGCTCACCTCCCTGCCACATGTCAGGCCAAGGGTTATGGGAGCATCCAGGGGAAGGAGAGCAAGGCCTATGTTCAGAATCTCTTCTGTGTGCCAGGCAGCATGGAAGGTGCAAGAAACCCCACACAGGTCAGCCGTAGCTACCTTCATGGTATTACAGCCTGTCAAGGGCTCTGCCAACAGTGGCAAATCACAAAAGCTTCAAGCCTCAGTTTCCCCGTCAATTTTTTTTTCTTTTTTTGGCATGACTGGAGTTTGAACTTCAGGGCTTTGCATTTCCAAAGCAGGTGACCTCCAGTCTCAGTTTCCTCATCTGTACATAGGGATGCTAACAATACTCAACTCCCTGGGCTCCTATGGGGATTAAAGATGCAAAGGCCAGGAGGTTGTTAACATGGTGGCTGCCCTCAGAAAAGGCGGAGGATGGGCTAGCCCTTATCATCGTCCCTGTTAACAACAGATGATCGTAACAGTACTAATAGTTCGGAGAAGTTACCGATTCCAGCAGCAGCTAAAGCTCTTCAAACACTTAGCTGGTGCCAGGCACTGGGGGTACAGGAAGGAATCACTGCCACACCCCATTGCAAGGCCAGCAAAAAGCGGGCTCAAAAAGCCCCTGTAAGCATCTGATGAATTATGGAACAATGACAGGAGGCATGGCCCTGCCTCCAATGACAGATACGACCCAGCACGTGTTCCTGGGTAAAGGAGTCCTTCTGCACACATGTATGTGCAAACACAGGTGTGCACACATGTGCCTGTGTGAGGGACCGGAGGGGTCCTGTGACGCAGGGAATACAGCCCTTCAAGCTCCCCGCCCCGCCACCCCTCCAGTGACCTTAGCAGAGTTGGAGGATTGTGGCAAGAGCAGGGACCAGACCCAGTGAAGAGAAGCCTGGAAAGATGTTTTGCATAGTTCTGGCCACCAGATTACAGGCCTAGTTTGGGACCCTGGGTGGGGGTATGGGACTGCTGGGTGCCAGGCTCTCTGCGCCCTTACTATATGCCCACAGCAGCATCACATGGCAAACAAGTGTTCCGGCTGGCAGGCCGGGCAAGCCTGAGGTCAGAGGAGGTCACAGGCAAAGGAGGAGTGGTGGGCCCAAGGGCCATGTGGGGTCTGCCAGACAGGGGAGGGTGAGTACAGGGCTCCCCAGGGGCCACCGGGCAGGCCTGGCTCTGCCCTGTTGGGGCTAGCAGCTGGAGGGGAGTAAATATAGCACAGGGCGTCCCAGCCACATTCCTGGGAGGCCAGCGTGGCTGCCCGCTGCTCTAAGCAGAGCACAGCAGCCAGGGCGCAGAGCCGCCACTGCCCTCTTCCCAAACAAACAGAAAAATAAATAAAACCAGCTCTCACGGCCGGCTGGCCAGGCGACCCAGCTGGGGGGGGGGCGGGCAGGAAGGGGTGGAGGGGGGCTCAGACAGGCAGGCGGACCAGTTGCTGCTGTTTCTGTTCCATTGGGAAGCAGGAGGCCAACAAAAGAGGAAAATGGAGGAAAAGGGCAGGGAGATGGTCAGAGATGTGAGAGAAAGGGAGAGAATCATAAGAGAGATGGAGGGTGTCACAAGTGGAGGTGTGGAGTAGGAAGGTCAGGAGGAATAGGGAAAGCTGCACTGGAGGTGGGGGGGCAGTGGGGGAAGGCAGAAGTAGCCTCTGGGTCAGTAATTCAGTGACAGGGATGGGGGGGTGGACAGGCAGACAAAGGGGGCCGTGTGGGCTGGGGCAGGGGGGCAGGCTTAAAGGGCCATGAAATATTAAAGAGCCCAGGCCAGTGAGTGACAGAGGTCATAGTATGCACGAGACTAGCCAGTAAGCACTGGGGGACCTTGAGGCAGAAGGCTGCTCCCCCCACCTCTGTCACAGTCAGTCTCCCCAGCTCTCTTGTTATAATACAAGCCCTCCTTTCTGTCTTGCCATAGAGAGGACAGGCTAAGGATGGGAGGGGCCCTTGGGATCAGTGATGGGAGGGAGACCTTTGCCATTCCTCCTACCCCCCAGGCCGATCTGGGCACAGCTGGCCTTCCAGAGCTGCCAGCCACCCCAGCAAGAAAGCCAGGAGGCCTGTCAGCACAGCCACTGCCACAGGCGCCTCCTGGGAAAGGAGGGGTAGACATCCAGCTTCCCCTTCCCAGAAAAAAAAAAAAAAAAAAAAAAAATCAGCCAAGCCACCACTTCCCAGAGACCCACGGGTAGGAGGGAAGGCTGTGCCTCCAAGCTCAGCTGAGCCAGCAGGTCATCCCCTGGCCCCATTACCAGCCTCATGACCTTGGGAGTCCCTGGTCCCCAGAGCCTGTGTCTTCACCAGCCTAACCAACTCTAGGTTTGGTGTGAGGAAAGAAGAGGGCAAATAACATGTGGGAAACCTGCTGAGGCCAGGCAACTAACCTTTTCACATGGCCTCTGAGGTCAGTCCTCAGTCCCAGTTTACAGATGGGGAAGAGAAACTCAGAGAGAAAATAATGCACCAAGGTCACACACCTGGTAATTAGTCAGATGGAGCAGAGATGCTAAGTGTGAGCGTGGTGTTCTTCTCTTCCTATAGTCACTGGGGTATATGAAGTACTCATCACCGTGAATGCTAATTTTTAATGGGGTTTGGTGGTGCACACCTGTAATCCCAGCACTGGAGAGGATAAAGGAGGATCACCAGTTCAAGGCCAGCCTGGGCTACATAGTGAGACCCTGTCTCAAAAAACCAAAACAAACAAACAAAAAAACAAAAACAAAAAATGAACAAACACAGAAGCCAATTTTTATTGTCCCATTTCAGAGATGAGAAAATTGAAGTTTGCAGAGGTAATACAACTTGCCCACCATATGTCATACTCCAGCTAGATAGTGAGGTGGTCAGGATTTGGAGCCAGGTCTCATGGACTCTTGAGTCCTACTTACTGCTCATACATGCTTTCTTGGGTGGGGTGGTCAAAGGAGGGGAATAGGGGGATCAAGCAGGAGGGGAACTCAGGTTCATTGGCTTCTAGAAAGACTGTCTCCTAGAAAAAACACCACGAAAAGGTCAAAAGCAAGGTCACAACTGCTATGCTGGGAGATGGCCAGCAACTGCTCTGAGAGGAGGTAAGCAAAACCTCTGGAGGCTCCCTGTCAGGGTGTGGTTTAGGGGCATGGCTAGGGGATCTGCCTGGTCTTCAAGGAGTACCTATACTAGATAATACAAGTCCCCTCTTCCAGCATGAGGATACAGAAATTAGGTCTACAAAGGGCTGGTAGAACATGGTCTTGCTGGTCCCCAGGGTTCTAACACGAGCTTCAGGGTCAGTGTACCAGGAACTAATCACCTTCCCTGATCCTCCAGTGCTGGTGGAAGGGAGGTTGGGATCCCCCTCCTTTCCAGTCCCTGTGAGCCCAGAGGGAGGCCAGCATCAGAGGCAGGAAATGAAGAAGAATTTGTGATCTAATTGAGCTGGCAGGGGATTAGGCGGCAGAATGCAATTACAGGGTCTGGAGCTGGACCAGGGGCACTGACACCCCGAGATGTGGCTTTGCCCAGGTGACTGGATTCAGCTACTCTCCTAGCCAGAGATACTAAGGGGTAAAGGACAGACAGGTGAGCAAGGGTTGGGGCCAGACAGCTCTCCTCAACATACCCAGAACTACAGGGCTCCCGCTGCATGTGATACCTGGAAGCAAGAAGTTTTCCTGGGAATTCTCTCCCCAGGATAATCAATGACAGCCCTGTGGACAGGCAGACAGGCAGGTGCACTCTCACAGACTCTGCTCATGCATTATACACATGTATTTGTGCTCCCAGTTACTCTCATATATTCCTGTTCCCCTAAACTGGGACAGACTTTCTAACCTGCAGACACAGAGCTATGGCCCTGCTGCCACCGGCTCCAGCAAAAGGGAGAAACATAAAAACATCCATGACCTTAAAATCCTTTTATCCCCGTAATCACAGGCTGCCATCGCCGTGGATACGCGCTGTCACCCCGGCCCCAGCCTGTCTCCCTCCATGGCTTCCAAAACTCCCAGCAGGCAGGCAGACAGGGAGGCTGCCCAGTTACTGATGGGCAGGGTGGAGAAGGGTGAGGAAGACAGGAGACTGTGGGGGAAGACACACACTCATACAAATACACACACACATTCAGGGCCACAAAAATCAGGTAGGGAAAGAACAGAAAGACAGACTGGCAAAGAGATACAGAAAGAGAAAGAAACACATAAGCACCAGCCACTAGAGACACAGACCACATCCCACACAGCTCAAACATGCCCACTTCCCAGATCTGAGAGAATACTCACAATCCAGATATATACCAGTCAGTGCCTCAGTCAGACACCCCTAGATTTATAAGCATATACAAAACACACAAATACACATCAATCACAAACATGAACTCTCTGAAATTCCAAGCACACACAACACATAGAATACATACATTCCCAGGGACACATTCAACTTTCAGATACACAATCTTGGTTTCATAAGCACACAGTCACATACATATACAATACAGATAATATGCCCCATTCACAAAACCATGCATCTCAAACCGCCACAAATGAGACAGACAGACACTGTACACACAGATATGCAGATATAGACAAGCAACTTGAGACACAGCTCCTGATCATAAGCACACACACCGCCCAGGTTCTCACATCCTCATAGGCAGACAGCTAGTGCCACAGAGCCTCATCTGGCAGCTGACACTGCCTCTAACTTTGGAGGCAGGTGGAAGGTTAGAGATTCCTGGGTCTTTGAAGAGGCAGTTCTTTCTCACTGCGAGCAGTCTGGGAGGGTGGGCTCTTGCCTGGGGCGGGGGGAGGGGGAACAGACAGAGCAAGAGGGAAGTAAGAGAGAGAAAAAAAAAAAAAAAAAAAACTTGAGTGGGATATTCTTGTTGGGCAGTAGCGCGTGAGTAACGGGGGAGGTTTTTTGTGGTCTGGTGAGTTCCAGCTATGAGTGAGAGTTTAACTATTAATACACTTAATCAAGGACACTTCACAAACACACATATACAACCACACACACAGCACTAGGATAGGACCAGGTGGTGGGGGTAAAAGAGAGAGCCCCAGAGGACAAAAGAGGGAAGGCCCCAATCAGGGGCCCAGGAGGCAGAGTTTCCGTCCTGTGCTTGCCTCCAGAGCAGGGGCAGAGTGGTTCTGCACCCCCAGAAAAGTAGGGTTTGATAGGCAGTAGGTGTAACACTTATATATCAGGCCTATGAATGAATAAATCAATTACACATAAACAGTGGGCTATGATAATGATGGTAGTAACAAGTGAGCCTGCCCCATTCTTGACCAGCCCAGGCATGCTCCAGAGCACCATGCTTGGAATTAGTTCTGATTAGATGGGTCACCCCTCCACAGGAGGGCTCTGCGAAAGCAGGCCTGGGTCTGACTCAACAGTATTTCCCCATTTCTCTATCCTGCACCCTAGAAAGTCAGCCAACCTTAGTCCAGTCCATATCCCTGCCTCTCTGCCTGGAGTGACTCTCATCTCCATTCTATCCTCCCATGAATAACTAGGTGGAGTCCAAAAGAGGGTGGGTATTTAATTCAGAGACTTGGTTCTTTATCCAGATGCAGCCTTGCCCCCACACTCCTATGGGCCTCAGTTTCACACTTGCCAAATGGGTAGAAGACAGGCAAAGAGCTGGACAGAGACAGCAAAAGTTTAGGGTTACAATGGGAGCCCTAGGGCCTGTGGAGGGAGGCAGGGCCTGGACCCTGGATGCAGAATCCTCCCCTTTCCTCCTCCCCCACACAACCCAGCCCAGCTGGGTGGACATTCCAGGCCTCACGTGATAAAGAGGAGGCCGCTGGCCCTCGGGTAAGTCAACAGGCTCTGTGGCAGGAGAGATAGGAGGCCCAGGCCAGGGTCACCTGCTGAGCCGGGAAAACAGTTGGGCAAACAGCCGGGCCCAAACACATACATAAATAAGGCATCAACAGCCAGCCAGGCAGCCAAGGGTCTGTCTTCTGTGCAGGAACCTCGGCCCCAACCTTGGAAAGGGAGGCAGTATGGGAGAGAGAGGCTCAAGGTTGATTAGGGGCTGTCCCTGGAGAGCCCCAGGTCCTGCCAGGATGGAAGGGGGAACATATACCAAGCTCCAGGGCTGTCTGGGAAAGCAAAGGCCAACTGCCCTCAGCTGTTCCCACCCCTTACCAGGGCAAAAAAATCAAACTGTCACCCCCCCCCCTTCCAAAGGAGAGAGGACAATTTCCGTTCTGGGAGGGGGGTGACAGCTGCAGAGCGGGCCACCCCCCCTCCCCCTTTTCCAAGCTCCAGCTTCACTCTCATCTAGGGAAACTGCTAAATCAACACCATGCAGTTACAGGGAAGTAGCACCGGTCGGAGTCTGCCCGCGCCGCTCTCAAAAAGAGGGTTGGAAGAGGCATCGGTTCCAGTTACTGGGTTTCAAGTGGTGAACAGAACCCAGGAAACCGGGAGGATCGTGTCAAGCTTAGGCCAATCGCTCCCCCCCTCCAAATGTCTAATTTAAATGCTCCCAACCGCGAGGACAGACCCCACCTCCACCCCCGAGGGCTGGGGGGGCAGCTGAGGTGGCGCCGGGCGTTCAAATCGCGCTCCAAACAAGTCCGCAGCGACCGCGCTCGCAGCCCCCGCCAGGCGGCCCCAGCGGAAAACTTGAAAGGGACTCTGTTTGCCGGCGGCCCTGGGGCGGCTCCGGCGGGGGCGAGGGCCGAGCGATCACACACGCCTCCCTCCCCAGCGCTTCCCGAGCAAACGCGGGGACCGGGGGTGGGGGTGGACGGGGGGAGACTGAACCCTCTACAAAACGTAGGGTTCCAAATAGGGACCAGGGGAAAGCTTAGGATCAAGAAGGTGCCTGTAGAACGCCCTTTCAGCAACCCCAATCTTAAGACCCTACTCTCAGACCACCCAAGGTCCAGGGGGCAAAGTAGGGCGCGGCTGCCAAACCTTCAGACCCCAGCCGCAGGACACTCGAAAGGAGCAGGTCTTTCGAAATGATTCACTTCAGAATCTCCCAAATCTATTGGTGCCTCCTTACAGCCCGTGGCACCAGCCCAACTCTGAGCACCTCTTATGATTCCCTTGGGAGAAGAGAGAGACCTTTCTCTCTCATTGGGTGCTTCAGCTCTTCTGACAGGACCCAGGGTAGCCCCCCATTTAAAAACTGGGGTCCCTCGCTTTGGTCGATTCTACACATAAACAAAGCCAGGCGCACCCCGCGCTCCCTGCCGGAAAGCAGCCCATTCCGGGAGAGGACAACTTCCCCCAGTCGGAAAATTAACACATTCCTCTCCCGGCGGGGCAGCCCCTCGCTCCAGGGGTGCGAAGGGGAGGGGGGCCCAGTCCACACTTTAGGGGTAAATTAAAGGCCAGAGGAGCGTGGCAGGAACCTGGGACGCCCGCCTCCCCCACATCTCCGGAGCTAAGGGAACACCCCCATTCTCCATCCCTCGCCTGGCACCGCGGGGCTCGGAAGGCAGCCCGAAAGACTCCCCAAGGTTGGAGGGGAAGGCAGAGAGACCGCGCAGCACGGCAGAGGTGGTGGGGGGAGTGATAATTTGGGGGAAGGAAAAAAGGTCAAACTTGATCAGCCCGCCTGCGACCCTGCGGGCAGCGGAGGCGAGGAGCCGCAGGGGAAATACAGAAGTGGCCGCCGCCTCTTCCAAGTGGAGGGGGAGGCTCAGCCACGCGTGGTCGAGGACGTTCAGGGCAGTGACGGTCGCCCCCAAACACCGGGCTGATGCGGGGAGCGCGCGCTTGAGATCCCCAAGCAGCCGCCCCCGCAGGCGGAGCGTCAGCCCTACATCTAGGGGAGAAGACCCCGGGCGCTCGCTGCCCCAACGCCCGCGAGCTCCAGTAATTGGAAAGCGACCGCACACCGCAGGGAGAGTCCCAGCCCCATTCCACGGCGCCCAACCCGCCGTTCTCAACCCTAAAATCCCTCTTTTTGTCTGAACTCAGTGATCTGCGACCGAGCATACTGCGGCTTAGGGAGGACTGGGTATAGCAGCGGCCACCGAATGATCACCGGCGCTAGATCTGCTAGACTCCTGGGTTCTGCATCTCAGGCTGCGGGTATCCCCCGCCCCGCCCAAACACGGACCCCTCCTTCCCCGTCCCTGGGTCTCCGCACCTGAACTTCGGGGGAACCCGCGCAGCCAAACTTTCCGCCGACTTGAAGCGAACTCCGGCCCCGGCCGCGCACCGAGCCCCGGGGGAGGAGAGGGAGGTAGGCGGGGAAGGGGAGGGGGCCGGCCTCCGAGGGGGTCGGGGGAGGGCCGTGGCCCGACACCTACCGGCTCTCCGAGTCGTCCTAGCCGCCACCACCGCCGTCGCCGCGAGGCCGAGGGGGAGGGGTGGGGCGGGGAGCCGCGCTCCGCTCTGGGCACTGCCGCCGCGGTGCGCTCCGCTCCAGTCGCCCGCCGTGCCTGGGTCCCGAGCCGGAGTCGCGCCGCCGCGGCTGGCCCGAGGCGGGGAGGGGGGGGAGCCTGCCGCACCTGCCCCTCCTCCCCCTCCCCGCGGCCCAAATTAAAAAAACAACAAAAAGCAACTAATCACCCCCGAGCGGAGCAAAGCGCGGCGCGGCGAGCGTAGGGCTCAGCTTGCGGCGCCCGGACTCAGCAGGCGGCGCGCATGGCTGGGTGCGGGCTGGGTCGCGGGGCCCGGCTTTTGGGGGCGAGGCTCGGCGGCTCTTCTAGCTCAGCTCGGACGCCTCCTCTCGTCGCCACCGCCTCCTCTGCTGCCGCCAGTGCCGCCGCCTCTACATCCCCACTCAGGCTCCGCCGCCTCTGCTGCCGCCGCCGCGCGCCCGCCCGGGCAGGAGCTCTGAACGCTGCCCGGGGGCTGCCGGCAAAACCCGGACCGGACTCACCGCTCCCTCCTCCCCCCCCACTGCCGCCTTTTCGGCTCCCCTCCCTCCTCCCCCCGCCTCCCTCCCTGCGCAGCTCTGGCCACTTGGACGCCGCAGGCTGAGGCTGGAGCCGCAGCCGCTGCGCTTCCAGATCCCCGCGCCCTGGCGAGGTCGGCCCAGGCTCAGCTCCCCGAGCGCCCTCCTTCACCATTTTTCCGCGCAAACTTTGCGGGGAAAAAAAAAAAAAAAAGAGGACCCCCCCCTCCGCCACACACACACCTTTGTAAGGGTTTCCTGGGCTTGGAGACGGAGACACACCTTCCGGGTAAATCTGCCGTCCCTCTGCTCCCTGTTTATCGGGGCAAGAGGCTACAAGGAACTGGAGGATTTGGCCGCGTACCCCCAGCTCAGGTGCTCTTTGGGCTCGAGACTCCTAGCCGAGGGTTGTTGAACCTAAGCGTGTGTTCAAAGACCCCACCCTTCCCAGAGCACTTTTCTGGATTCAGTGGGCACTAGCTAGGTCCGCCGGGAGAAAAGAGGCAGAAATTCCTGTCCCCATTTCACAGATGAGGAAACTGATTCAAGAATGGTCATTTTATTTCTTAAGAGGCAGACGCCAGCCTAACCTCTGAGTTCTGAGGTTTAGGTGACCACGCTGCGGTGTCCTAGAACCGTGGCCTAAGAACTCGGGCTGAAACAGTACCTGGAACACAGCAGCGCTCAATAGAAACTGGCCGAAGAAGAGAAAGAAAACTAAGCCCTGCCAGAGTAAACGCCCAGTGGGGACAGACAGATTTGAGCCCGCACATCCCATCAGTGTCCTCTCCGTCTGCCCATCTTGGGCTAATCCTATGACTGCAGATGTCTTCCTCTTAGCGACCCATAGAGAGAGCCCCAGGGTCGTATAATCCCAAACTGCATATAATCCCAAAGTGGAAGTTCTCCAATTCTCTGAGATTCGTGCTGGAGGGTTTCCAATCCCACCAAAAAAAAAAAAAAAAAGACCTTTTTCTAGGCAGAGAAAATGCAGCCCCCAGACCCAAACCAGGGTGGGGGATGAGAGGAGGAGCAGAGGAGCAGTGCGGTTGGGGAAGTCCGCCTCATGTCAAACGTTGCAGTCTGAAATCGATTGGGGTCCAGATAACAGGGAGTTAACTGCGGCGACGGCGACCGAGGCGCCTCCAGCCACAGGCGAGGCCTCTCTGTGAGAGAAGCGAAACTGTCTCCCACCTCGCTGCTTCCTCTCCTCTGCGTGGCCTGGCTATCTCCCAGCCATGACCAGGACCTTGGAACCCGGGTCTCCCGGAGCTGCAGCTTGATACCAACCCTCCAAGCCTTCTATATGTGGATTTGGGGCCTTAATCCAGCTGGGAGGTGGGAGTGAGGTCAAGGGGCAGACCTCATCTGGAATGTGTTGCCTCCCTTCTTCCTCCAGACATCCCAGGCTACAAGGAATGACTGCTCCCAGATATTGCAGACACCCACTTCCTAGCTAATTCCTTCCTTGCCCAAATGCTGATGTGTCCTCTCTTACCTACAGTGCCAAAGAACGGCTTCCTTGGGGAGGTGTTGAGCCCCTCTCCACCTTTCCAACAGACTTCTGCAAAGCTACCCCAAACAAACATAGCATGTGAGTAAAAGCAAGGTGCTTGCTATGGAAACAGTTTTAAAACAGTGAAGGCACCCAAATGCTCACCCCTAAACTGTGTGACTGTGTGTGTATGTGACTGGGATTTGAACTCAGGGCCTCACACTTGCTAGGCAGGGCTCTTACCACTTGAGCCATTCCACAAGTCACTTTTTTGTGATGATTTTTTTCGAGATAGGGTCTCTTGAACTATTTGCCTAGGGCTGGTTTGGAACCTCCATCCTCCTGATCTCTGCCCCTCAGTAGCCAGGATTACAGGCTGAGTCTTTTGCACCCAGCCCCTATACTGTTTGAAGTCTAGGGCCTCACCCTGAGTGTCAGGTAGTCCCTCTGGGCTTAACCCTGAGTGTCAGGCACTGTTTGGCACTGACCACACAAGGAAAAAGGGAACATAATTCCCTAGTTTAGATACTCCAGGATATCCCAGCATTTAACCAGTTCCCGTCTATCATTTCTGGGGGAGGTGAGGAAGGACCTATTCCCTGAGAGTCAGCAGCAGGCCCCAGAAGATTGGGACCCAAGAAACTATCCCTCGAGTCCCTGAAGCCTAAGGTCAGTCTAGAATCAGGAACTGTACACTGAGCCTGGCACTGGTAACTTTAACCTATAATCCTAGCTACTCAGGAGGCAGAGATCAGGAGGATCTAGGTTCAAAGCCAGCCTGGGCAAATAGTTTATAAGACCCTATCTCAAAAATACCCAACACAAAACGGCTGATGGAGTGGTTCAAGTGATAAGAGTGCCTACCTAGCAAGCATAAGGCCCTGAGTTCAAACCCCAGTACTGCCAAAAAATAGACCTGCACCCCCCAAAAAAATGCTCTATGCTGGGATCCCCACTTTATGCTGTTAATTATCAGCTTTTTGGGGACCTCTGTCCCCACCTCACTCCCAAACTCAGGAGGGCAAAGCCCAAGGCGCTGCAGGCTGCCATGGGGATCCAAATGGGGATGGCCTCCCCAGGACAGCCGTGATGACATGTTCCTGGCCCAGTTTAGAGGGTAAATCTTGGTGTTTTCCCCTTCTCATAGAAATTAAGAACTGGGAGAGATCCAGCCCTCACCTGTCCAACTCAGGGGAACCAGAGAGGAAAGGGGTAGATTGTATAGATGGAAAATGCAACATGACCAGGAAATTTCATGAGCAAACCATCCATGCTGATGGGAGAGATCCAAGAACTCTCAATCATGGATAAGTGAGACAAGTGGAGGACATCCAGTATAGATGGGGTGGGAATCTTTGCCTTTGGGAGAGATCATCCCCACCTTCGCCCCCTTTCCCAAGAAGAAAGGATGTTATCTTGGCTCAATTTTATGCCCCTCCCCCCACATCCAAGAAGGAATATTTGTTTCACATTGTTATTTAACTTTCTCCTGAGTTTTCACCCATTCAATCAAGCCTTCAAGTTAGGAAGCAAATTCCTCAAGTTTCTAGCACCTTTGGGCAAAAGAGGGCTGGTGTATCCATCTTCCCTGTCTTCTGCAGAGGAATATATCAATTCTGTAAACTAAGTATGATGATCCTTTTTTTTTTTTGAGGGGACTGGGGTTTGAAATCAGGGCTTCACCTTTGCAAAGCAGCTGCTCTAACACTTGAGTCACACCTCCAGTCCATTTTACTCTGCCTGGGCTAGCCTTGAACATAGACCCTCCTGATTTCAACCTTTCAAGTAACTAGTATTACGGGCATAAGCTACTGGATCTTGAATCCTGCTGATAACATTCATGTCTGTCACTGATGAAGCCCTTACCTATCTCATTTACTCCTTATATTGTCCTCATTTTTCAGATAAGGAAACTGAAGTAAGATTGGCACCCAAGTTGTTCCTTGACCCTGAGAAATTTGCTGTCATTGTGAGGCTTTTCAGAACAGATCTGATCTGGGACTCACCTGGTTCATGTCCTATGGTATCTCCCCAGAGCTCATAGGATTAGCTCAAGCCCTTTAACCCACTTGACCTTGCTTCCCTAACCAGCACTTTCCTCCCTACAGTCCCCAGGTTGTGCTGATTAATACCACTTAACACTGGTAGACCCCTGGGATACCCCCAAGACCGCCCCATTTCAGGTTTACAGAGCTTTGCATGTTCTGTTCCCTTTGTCTAAAAGGGCTTTAATAAGTCTCACCCCACAAACTCCTATCGAACAACAAGAACACTTCTACTGGGAACCTTCTCTGTCACTCCTAACCTGAGTTTGGTCCCACCTACAAGGCCACCAGGAGACTTTGTGCTAATTAGAAAAGGTTCATGATGGCCTTTTAGCCTTTGCTAGGTACCATTTTGAAGTGCATGCACTGCACACCTGCACTCTGTGGCTTGGCTTTGGGCCTGTCATCTGTCCCTTCATATGACCACAGTGACCACATTGCACAGAAATAGCTTTTCTGCATTTTTTCTTTTGTGCAGGGCTGGAGAGCGAACCCAGAGCTTCACTCATACTAGGCAAACTCTCAACCACTGAGCTGTATACCCAGCCCCAAGAAACAGCTTTTATTTGCTCATCTGTTTCCCTGTCCACTCACTACTGCCACCCAGGAAAATTCTTTGAGGGTAAGGGAGGGTCTCTCACCTGACAGAGGCCTTGTTGTAGGTACTACCAGTAATAACAATTGTAGCTAACATCCTTCTGAGCACTTAAAATGTGTCCAGCATGGTGCTAATTTCTGTGTGTACTGAATCCTTATGTTTGGACACTTTGCCTGAGGTTACAAAGTAGGAAAACCAGGATTTCAATCCAAACCTTATCTGAAGCATTTTCTACAACTACCATAAGTAAGCTAATGTGCATCACTGATTAATGCCCCAGTGACTGGAAATGGCTGTATGGAGGAGTATAGGTGTGGGTCCATTTTCCTACCCCCTGCCCCCAACTACATACATGCTATAGTTAACCACAGACAAAGCTCACATTCTCTGGCCGGAACAGGGAATTCAGACTATGTGGAAAGGAGAGGATGAGTAGGGATAGTGGAGGGGGCTAAGGGAGTGTCATGTCCCTAAACTGTTAGGCTTGGCTTCGCTAGGCACAATCAAGATTCAGTTGTCTGCCCTGTGGGAATGGGACTGAGTGTTCCCAGAGGCCAAAGCTGTGGTTCCAGTCCCATCCCCACAGTAGGAAGAGGGAGGGGAGGTAACTGAAGGGGAGGCATGGTGGAGGGGTGGGTACTGCTCCCAAACCTGGAGGCCCTAAGCCTGGGCAGTGAGAAGTCAGTGGGGCCTGAAGGCGCCCTACGCAAGGCCTGAAGGCTAAGGTGGGCTGGCATGGGGGAGGCCTGCTGGGGACAGGGGTGGGGCTCGGTCTCTCACCAATGGGCCCCAGATGGCAGAGCAAGATGATAAATGCCCTTCACAATGGGACAGTTCAGCTTCTCTTTAAACCAGGGGTCCCAAACACCCCAACCACTAAACCCTACTATGCCATTCCTTCAGACACCAGAGAATAGGGTACTCAGGTGGTGCCTGGGGTGGGCCCAGGATGAACTACTCTTTGAACTGGTGGGACTAGTTCTGTGTCTAGCTGCCTGGGCAGTCACGGGTTGCCTGCTGGGCCAGGGAGGAGGCCTCAAGAAGGGGCCCCTTGTAAATCGTTAACTCCCAGAGCCGCCACCAGGTCCCCTGGGCCCACCCCCAATCCTGACTCTGGCCCTGAGTCCCCACACTGGGGCAGAAGTCAAAGGTCAGAGGTTAGAGCCAGAGGTCTCAGCACCTTAGCAAGTTCTTCCCCCAACTCTCAGGGAGAAGGGGAGTTTCTGTGGAGGTGGCCCTATCTTTAAATTCTGGGAGCTTCTCCTAGTCTGCCCTCCAGCCTTCCTGCTGCAGACCTATGTCTCCCAGAGGAAAGAACCAGGCATTTTGGGTGGGCCTTGGGGCAACCCCTGGGCAAACCCCAGCCCCACCAGTACCACATAATTATGCCAGTCCCACCCATTCTACCTAAAGGAGTGCTTGTCACAAGGATTATATAATGAATAGGGTGAGGAAAAGAACTAGATGCTGTTCACAATTGGGATGGGACCCTCTGCATCCTAACCTCTCCATCTTGGGGTTGGGGACCCAGTGGAAACAACAGGGCTGCCTTACTGGAGGAATTATTTAAGGAAACCCTTTATCTGTCTAGTAGGTAATCTGTGTAGCAATCTATTACGATTTTTGCAAGTAAGGAAACTGAGGTTCTGAGAGGGGAGGTGACTTATCCTGGCTATGACAGCTGTACAGGAACAGGGCCTGGATTCAGAACAGTTTTATGCATCAAGAATAAGAGATGGGTTCAATCCATCTCTTCCTCAAATTCTTAAGCTATAGCTGAGGAGACATCTGTCCTCCCAGTGTATTACTGCTGGGAGCCTCTGATACGGGGACAGATGGGGGTGTAGGTGGATAGGAGACCACCAATGCCCCCCACCTCTCTGGGAGCCCCTCCCCTAGCTCACACCCCCCAGCTTCTATAGGGAGACTTGGTCACTCTGTCCCTCCTCTCCCCCTGAAGGATTCTCCAGACAGGCCAATGAGAGAGGACGGATGGTGCTGCCACCCCTTTCACGAGGGAGGCATCGCAGAAGCTGAGGAGACATTAAAAAAAAAGTCAACTTTTAATCGAGATTGCAGATTCAGAAAATTCATAAGTGAGATGATTCCCTAAGGAAATAGAAAAAGTTACTTCCGGCATGCCTAAATTGGGCATGCTTCAAACAGGGGCTGTTGAGAAGTCATTAAGATACACATGATGATTTCTTTAGATATATGTGAGCTGTCAGGAAGGCTGGCCACTGCTCTGGCTAGAGAGGACACCTGGTACCCCTGGATTGCCCACCTTCCCCTACTCTGACACAGAGCTGAGGCAGGAAGGGAAAGTGGGGAGAATTCTCTACCTGCCAGACCCCAGGAGCCACTGCCCAGAAACTGTAGCAGAGAGAGTGGAACAGGACCATGGCTAGATAGAGCTTTTTATTGTTGTACATCATTTTTTCCCTCTTCCTAATAGGATAATGGACACTGGCAGGGCAACAACTATCTACCTTCCTTGGAAAACTGGAAGGGACTCACTTTTCTTGTCCCCTGTCCCTTCCCCATTCCTTGGGCCAGCCTGAGAAAGTGGGTACCTATTTGGACATAGAATTACCAGAATACTCTCACAGACCTGCACCTGAAATCCTTGCCTGGGCAGGGAGAGGTTGAAGAGGGTGAGAGTTGTGCCACGTCACTCTTTGGTCTCTCCCTCCAGAGAAAACTGGGGTGTGAACTTCCTGGGAAAAGCTCCAGGATAACCAGTAGCTTTTGAGAACATTCTTATCTGCCCATTGCAGCCACCTTCATGTTCTCAGATGGAAGGCTTACCTGAGGCTTAACACTCCTTCGAGCCTTCGAGGATGTTTCTGCCTCCTGCTTTCCTTATGCCTAGGTTTTGTGTGGTACTGGAATTTGAACTCAGGGCCTTGCTAGTCAAGTACACTACCAGTTGAGCCATGTGCCTATCCCAAAATACTGAGCAAATTTGATTTTTTTTTTTTTTGCGGTGCTGGGGTTTAAACTCAGGGCCTCACTGCTTGCTTGCTAGACAGGCACTCTACCATTTGAGGTACTTATGCCTAAAATTTTCCAGAATGAAGTCGAAGCAGATCACTACTGTATATGGATCACCTTCCCCCTCCATACACTGCTGCAGCCCAGGACAGGGATAAGTCCTTCCTTACCCATTTCCTTGCGTTGCCCAGGGTCTGGCCCCCAGTTGATACTAAATAAATGTTTACAGAAGAGGAGGGAAGGCATCAGGATGTGGCTGGAGCTCGTCTGTGTCATACGGAGGTGGGGCATGGGAAGAAGACAGGCCAGTGCCTAGTCAGGGTATTGTAGTGAGGGTGTCCGAACCCCTTTCCTGAGGCACATGTGTTTCAGTAGCCCACTCCTTCCTTTACTGCCAAATCATCAGGGAAAGCAAGAAACCTGAGCTGGATAGTGATGGCTACATTGCCTTTTGAGTGACCCGAACCCGATCCTGGCCAGGCTGAGGCACTATTTTAAACCCTAGTCCCAAGCTGCAGGCCTTAGCCAACCAGGCTTATCTCTGATTACAAAGCCACTGCCCACTTCCCAGCCACTCCATCCTCACCAACCTAGGACCCCCCCCCCCAAAACTGGTGACAGGTCAGTGTGTCATAAGACTGTTTTCTGGCACCAGTGCCCCTCTTCCACCATCACTCCCTGGCCTTGTCCACTTAGGCATTCTCATCCCTCCATCTGGGGCTGGCGGAGTGGCTGGTGGTAGAGCACCTGCCAAGCAAGCATGAGGCCCTGAGTTCAAACCCTGGTACTGCCAAAAAAAAAAAAAAAAAAAAAGCTCTCTTTCCCAGGAATGAGGGCACACCCAATCAGAAGGACTGTAATGTTGTGCTGAGCATCATTTCTGTTAGGGCCAGAGCATGCAGATCAGGACAGGGTTGATACTTTAGGAAGAAAGGAAGTAGGTTAGACAGAAGTAGGGTCTTCCCAGCAGTGAGACAGTATATCAGAGAGCTTGCCTGCTTGCCTGCCTGCCTGGCAGCCTGGGCAGGATAAGGAAAATGACTCCAGAAGGCGGCCCCACCCCAATCCTCTGTTTTAGGGGCTAGGGTTGGAGATATTCAGAAACATTTAGAAACATTTAGCCAACCCCAATGTTCTCCCCCCTCCCACCTTCCTGGAGGGGGCAGTCATCAGCTCAGTGCTCAGGTGGCCAGTTGTCTGGGCCTGCTGGACCTATGTTCACCATCTCTCCTACTCCTGGCAGTACCCCCACTGTCTGAGTCCGGCCAGCGCCATCTCTGACCAACAGTGACCTAGAGGGAGACAGCAGAGCCGTTACCAGGCACCGAGGGGAGGGAGGACCATCAAATCAGTGCTGGCAGCCCCCATCTTGAGCTGGCTGGATCAAAGGCCACCTAGACAGCCCCATGACCTTGTCTACTCCCCTGCCTCCATGACTTCAGCAGTATGGTGTTGGCACCATGCCCAGAGCAGCTGAGCAGTGACACCAACAGCCCTGCCATCTCAGGCAAGCACGGCTTGCTCCAACCTGGCAGTTGGGGCAATGGGGGTAATAATTCTGGACCTGAGACAGCTGAGGACAGGGCTGTTTTGGAAGATTCCCTCCCCACTATTGCAGATCTGGCATCCCCATGCCATCCTGGCTGTCCCCTGCAGAGGGTTGGTCTTGAGGCTAAAGCAGTGGTTTTCAACTAGAAAATCTCCCACAGAACATTTGGCAATGTCTGGAGACTTTCTGTAGTACGCGATCAAACCCAGGCCCTTGTGCATGGTGAGCAAGGGCTCTACCACTGAGCTACATTCCCAGTCCTTTGGAGACCTTTTTGTCAGAACTGCTACTACTGGCATCTAATGAGTAGAAAAGAGAGATAAGGTTAAACATCTTATAATACACAGAACAAAGAATTAAATGGCCTATGACCCAGAATGTCAAGTACGGAGGTGTAAAAAGCCCAGGAATAACTTCCCTGACTAATCTAGGAGCTAGAAAGGGGAGGCATTCTCTATCCACTACCACCACCACATAAACAGACACTAAAGCTCATCATCTCTCACTGGCATGCTAGGCAGAGAACGCTTTCTGCCACTCTGTCTTCAAAGGCCCCTTGTGACCAGGCTTGGCGGCACTCACCTCTAATCCCAGCTACTTGGGAGGCTGAGGCAGGAGAATCACAAGTTCAAGCCTTAAAAAAGGCTTTCACCTACCCACACCAGTTTCTGGTACCCAGGGTGAGGGGCGTGGCAATGTATTTCAGCAGCCCAGAGGGGGTTGGAGGGGCTTATACATTTACTTCCAGGCAAACTTCAGAACCCTCTCCCAATGAGGATTCTGGGCCTGTGCAAAACAGTGGGGACAGTCCTAAAGGACTGGACAAGTCATAGGCTGGTTGAGAGCTCTGGCCGCCTCCTCATCTCTCCACCCCCTCCCATTTCTATTTAGGAGGCAGCTATGGTAGCTCAGCTCCTGTCTCCGGTTTCCTAGGGAGCTCTACTGAAGCAGCCCAGCCTCCTTGGGTCCATCTGTCAGGGAGGCTGTTCCGCCCCATCGATTGCTGTTCCCAGGGGGTTGTGTTGCTTGAGGGACCCAATGTGGCCGCCAGATAGGAGGGAATCACACAGATAAGAGGTGTGTTTGTGTGTGTTGGGGGGGACAGCTTGGCAGCAGGCAGAGCCAAGAGAGGCTGACGCAAATGTAGACAGGCATAAGAAATGTAGAGGGCAGGGGCAGTGAGACAGCAGGCTAGCTAGAATGACCTCTGAAGCCAGCTGGCACCGAGGGCTCCATTTTGCCTTTGAACACACCTCGCTCCCACTTGCAAAGACAACAATAACAATAGCTGACATTTATTGAGCAGGAACAATGTGCCTGGCACTGGGCTGGGGGCTCCATACACCTCTGCTCTCACTTGAAGATCGAGCCCATTCAAAGCAGGTGCTTCAATTTTCTAACAGAAGAGGAAGAGACTCAGAGAGGCTGCAGCACTTGTCAGTAGCCACACAGAAGAGCTGGAGCTAGTCTTGGATGGTCAGCCTAGCCCAGTGGCTATATCCTAGCTCCAGACTGACAGAGCTAGGTCTGTAGGGGAGGAGGCAGTCTCGCCTAGCCAGAGGCCCTACCCGCCCTCCCTGTGGAGCCGCTGCCTCCTCCCCCGGGCTGCGTGACATCTGCCCCGCTTCCCGGCCCCAGACAGCTGCCCAAAGCCACGTCAGCACTTCCACCAGGGAGTCTGGAAATTGGCTCTGGCCCCTGGATGAGGGCGGAGAAGCGTGGGGGGACTGTGGGCTCCCGCCTGGATGGCTCTCAAAGAGGGTGACACACTCAGCTGAACAGAAGATAGGGTCACATGAGTTTAGGCAGCACTGCTCCTATGAACCTCAGTTACCCGCAAATGCGTGTGTGCGTGTGATAGGGATGTGCTTTGGGAGAGGTCTCAGACAAGGTAGTAGCATCCAGAGTGGACAAGGAGCATATATTCTCACTCAGCCACAGTTCTGGGACACCAGGGACAGCCTTCAACCCTCACGGTCCACTGGGGTCAAGTGGTCATTTGGTGGGACTCGGGTGGGAATGGAAGGTAGGGAGGTTGTAGGTGCCGAGCCTAGATCTGCACACAAGCACGCAAGCCGGCTGGGGCCAGAGATAACCAGAGCCTCCCGGAAAATCATTAGCATCTGTTTTGGGCCAGCAAAGTTGGCCCGCAGGCGCCTCCGCCCCGCCGGAAACGGCTGGCCTCACCAGGGGCCAGCGCACAGGCGCTCTCACAGCCCAGCCAGTTCAAACTCATGTAGGGACAACATCCACCCACTCGCCCACCCCGAGTGAGGGGCGGCTCAGCCAGCTGGTGGAGGTTGGGCCGTGCCGTCGGGGGCTTCCTCAGTAAAATGGGCTGTCCGGTCCGCTCTCCCGGCAATCCAGGCCGGCTCTTGGATGTGTCTGTGCTGGCAACAGCCCAGGGAGTGTGTGGAAATGACACCGCCAGGGCGGCGGAGATCCCCCCTCCTGACATTGGCTGGAAAGTGGAGCAGCTTGTCAGGGACAATCAATGGCGATCGATCGCCGTGCGGCGCTGGCGGATGGCGCGGGGGAGGGGTGGCGCGGCTGGCCAGGGTTGGGGGTATCAGTGGCAGAGGTCAAAAAACACACAGACCCGCAAGACGGCACAGGAAGGGGTCGCAGGGACACAGAATCAGTCCGGGAGACATTACTATGGGCCACCACACCACAAAGGAGGCAGACTCACACAGAATTACACCACATAGTCTCTGACACAATTCACACCAGGGTCAAACCTCTGTTTGCATGGGCATACAACAGGGTCAGAGACACATAACTATACAATGATATACAATCAGTCACACTATCACAAAACCAGTTTACCGTACCACCACTGGGCCTCACACAACTGATGACCCTACCCTAGACATCCACCATGTCACCAGGTCACAAAATGAGTCATCCATTCCACTAGCTAGTCTCAACCACACAACAGTGGGGAGTTATATATTCTGGCTGCACAACAAAGCAAAAAGTCACATAGCCACATTACACATCATCACCACCTCAAAGAACATTGTTAATTGGATCTCACTCTATGCAACAGTATGAAGAGCCTTAGTATACAAAAGGGCGAAATGCCACAAGATGCACCCCAATAACTAAGACAGGGATAAAGCTGTTTCATCCCAACACAAATATAATTGTGCACCCTATCACACTCACAGGCAAACCAGCATTAACTAAGGGTCTTCTGACAGGACTACAAGTAAATACCACAGGGCCAGGCATACAGTAACCACTCAACACATACATGTGTCTGTCTGTCTGTCCTTAGCTTATTATTAATGGTTATATGATACTAGATCATGTCTATATAATGACTATCTACTTGACATCATTCTCTTCCAGTTTGGTCCCTTCCTCTCTCAGAACCTGATTCACCCCAGCAGCAAAACTAGCCATTACACATATCTGGAAAATAACTTGAGTGTCACAAACACAATTCAAGCTGCTGAACTTCTCCCAATACATAGCCACGCCCCTCAGAGAGAGGGTATGACCATGCAGTGGACCCCTGTGGCTCTGGTGGGGAAATCACCCCCAATCTTCACCAGGTAACTCAACTAGTACATAGCTACTGGCATCATTTCCTGTTTCTCCCACTGTAAGATACAAAGCACTTCCATCCCCAACCATCACCTACCCAGAATCTCAGAGCCTCCCAAATAAGCTCCCTAAGAGATATCCCTAGTTAATCCTTGTCTCCATTCCTTCATTTTCCTCAAAATAAACTGAGCTATCAGCTGCAGTCCCCAGAAAGGCTCTGTCCATTACAAATCTAAAGCAGAAAGCATGACTGGGCCTGGATCTCAGCAAATGTTCTCCATTCCCATCCCCAATGGGTTGACGTGTGAGGAAGCAGGGCCAAGATCCTTAGTCCTTTAGGGACTGTTCCAGGGAAGGAAGGGACAGCTGGGCTGTACCTTTCACTTCTTTCAGTTCAGGCCTGGGCCCACCCAGGGGCTTCTAGGAACCTCTTGCAGCCAGGAAGCTCCCCCTAAAGGTCATATCTAGACTGACTTCCAACATTCCTCACTTTTGCCTGGCTGTGTGACGTTGGTTAATTTTCCAACCTCTCTGTGTCAGGATCCCAAGTCCTGCACACTGATGCGAGACAGCCTCCCCAGAGAGGTTTTCCTTGACTAGAAGGGATATTATTGGCTATAGTAGTGACTGCAATTATCCACTTACTCATCCCTGTCCTTCCCCCTTCAGGCAGGGCTGGGAAAACAGCTAGGGAAGATCTGGTCTTCCACAGCACCCTCCACCCCCATGGATGGAGGCAAATTTTTCCTCTAACTCCCTTCCTCCAGGCTTTATTCAACAGGAGGTACTGCTATAGTCAGGTCGGCCAGGCATGTCCATCCATCTGCCTACCTACCCTATTTGTGGACACTCTTGCTGAGTGGGTTTGTGAGCCACTGGCCACAAAGGGCCATAAATCCTGCTCAGGTCCCAGAGTAACTCAAGAACTGGTAACTGCTTCAAGAAGGACAAACCTCTGGGTTGTACAGAAATCTAGGAAAGAGGTCCCACCATCCATACCTGCAGTCCTGAACCCTTAAGCCTCCACAGACACAACTCTTTAATAAAAAGTCTATTTTCCATCAAGCATCGCCTATGGACCAGACTAGGAACCAAGTGCCCACTTAATAGATGAGAAAAACCAAACAACAGATAAATTAGTTGCCCAAGATTTACAATGGAAAGGTCTTGGGCCTGTGATTCAAACCTAGAACTGAATCCTGTTCTTCAAAGGCTACAGATTTAGGCTCACAGCCATATGCATAAACACTAAGGAATGTCCACACTCACAATTCTTACTCTCACAAGCTCCTGAACACATGAACAGCCCCTCCTGCATACACACATACACACACACACACACACACACACACACACGCTGGCCTATGCTCTCCCACGCCTGGAGCCTGTCAACCACATTCTCTATGGCTCCCTCCTTCTAACAGGGACAAGGGCAGGCAGGGAGTCTACATTCCCAGGTTTCCGCCCTGACCCTGACCCCCCCCCTTCCCCACCAGAGCACACATTCTTTCTGTTGCAGCCAGATAACCAGCCCCAGGAGGGGAGTCTGGGGGAGAGCAAGGCATTCTGGGGGCCAGGCTGCTAGCCCCAGCTCCACTGCTATGTCTGAGGTAGTATCAAGCCAGGGGCTTTCCCTACAGGTAGCCCCCATCCCTCTAGTCAGCAAGGATTCCCTCAGGATTTATTCCAGAGACTTTCTTAGGCCCAGAGCTTCCTTTGGATGCAAAGTCCCTCACATGGTTAGGAACTAAAGCAGGATCTGGGGAGCCCCCAAGACCTCCCTCTCTAAAGTTTATCAGTAGGAAAAAGCCTAACTTATAGGCAACAATAGCCTCTAGCAGCTTTCCCCATCTGGGGGTAGTGGCAGTTCTCACAACTCTGCCTGGGTTGCAGCCACTTGGTGGGCTCAGCAAATCTGCAGATATTTGCATACCCAGATGGCCAAGACTAGAATTTCAAAGAATTCCCCATGAAGAAGCAGCTGGCTTCCGGGTGGTGGCCCTGGAGGCTTGCAGCTGTTGGGCTGGAAGACTGGGGAGCCTGGGGACCCCAAACAGATCGAAACAGACAAGAAAAGAACATTTCTCAGGCCCTGTCATCAGTGCCTGCTCTGCTCCTCGGGTCCCAAGCCACCATCCTCGGGGCCTGAAGGAGCCATGTTATGGTTGCCCAGGGTAGATGGGCACGTATGTGAGAGTGGGTTCAGTGGGAGCACAAGGACTACTTCTGCAAAAGGCCACACTACCAGAAACGCGGACTCCCATGTTCACATGAAGCAACAGACACTTCTTTGTTCCCATGTAGCATGCAGCCAAGTGGGCAAAAGTCCTGGGTTAGACCCTGCCTGGCCTGTTCACACACAGGGAAATAGTTACAACAGCAATGGGGAAGGGAGAGTGGAACTAACAGCCTGATAGAGTAGGCCTTGGGATAGTGGTAGGCCTTGGGCTGCAATGTTGGTCACTCACCTGTTCCCTCATTGTAAGGCTGAGAACCTGACTGGTTCCAGACATGGCAAATAAAAACCAAGCCCAAAAGCAGCTTCCCCAATCCAACAAAAGCCCCTCTCAGGTTCTGCCCATACAGATTCACTGACCACACACCTTAGAACGGCTAAGAGCTATGGGTCATCACTGCCCTCTGCTGGCCACTCAGGCACTAGCACCCACTCAGGCTATCATATCACTTCCCACACAAACAAAAACATTTCAGTCATCTCTTCCACCTGTGAACACTGACTGTAACCCCAATTCTGCTGACACCTGAGTCAGAGGCTGATGGGGGGCAGGATGAGTAGGACCAAGCTAGGGACACAACAGGTCAGAGCAATTCCACACACCCAAATATAAATCTGAAACCCACCCTGCAACTTGTTAACAATGCAACAGAACCTTTCTCACTCTTATGTTCTTGCCTTGTTTTCTCCAAAAGAGGGCTAAGTTGAGATGTCCTGGACCATTCTCCCAGAAAGTGAGCTGTATTAGGTCTGAGCCAGTCTTGGTTTCCACAGTTCCCCCTGCAACTAGTGACTAGAAGCCCAGTCAGCTCCCCTCAAGATGGCAGTGATGCTGGTTTGGGGGAAGGGGGAGTAGTGGGTGGGTGAGGAGAACTGCCCAGAGGAACCAGACCAGTACTGTCACTTATTAGCTGGGGAAAGCTCCAGACACCACTGCTACCAAATAGGTATTCTTGCTTTTGTTAGTTACAAGTATGGAACATTTCTCTTACCTCTGAGATGGTGCTAGCTCTGGAGCCCAAATGTCAGATTACACTTGTGGCTGCTTCTAGAAACTTCCAAATTTATCTCATTTCTATGGAAAACGCAAGAAAGCTGGAAATTTGGGGAATAGCTTGTCTGTCCCAACAAAACCCTCCCCCTAAGTCACTTGTTCTCTAAAGGTGCTAACAATACAGGGCAGGGGGATGCCTTTCAAGATTCAAGAATTGAGGGGTTGGGGATTTAGCTCAGTGGAAGAGCGCTTGCCTGGCAAGTGTAAGGCCCTGAGTTCGGTCCCCAGCACCGGGGGGGGGGGGGGGGGGGGGAAAGCAAAGATTCAAGAATTGAGCTGGGTGAAGTAACATGGCTGCAGTGCTGGCACTTGGCACTGGCTGAGGCAGGGCCATCACTTTGAGTGCATGAGTTCATGACCAGCCTAGGAACGTGGTAAGGCCTCATCTCAAAAAACAAAACAAAACAAAAATCAAAGCAAAACAAACAAAACAACACCCAAAATTGGTAAGTACTTAGAAGGAAGTTCAAACAGGAGAATCTTTGAGAACAAGTAGCTCAGGGAAGAGAGGGGCGTGCCTGATGAAATGGCAGCAGTCACCCCTGTATCTTTAGAACTTTGAAAAGGAATACAATACATCCCCCAAGGCTTCTGCTGCTCTTCTTTCACATAATAGGAGGCCAAGCCTCGGTATTCAGTGGCTACTTTTTGCTTTTCATGTGTGATCAGCCATTTGCTTTCAGAATAAATGCAGACCAATCAGGTATCCCAGACTTGTAAAAGGCTAGTCTGCAAATAGCAGTTTATACAGAAGGTTAAAAACAATGAAAAAGAACTCAATCAAACATGACTATTAAGCTGCTGTACTGGTACCGTTATTCATACTGACTTAAATCTGCTAAAAGGCAGATTACACTATGCCTCTGACCAAATAAAACTCCATAAATAATGCAAAGACGAAAAGTGATCACTTGTAACAAAAATGTCTGACTTTGCCTCAACCAGTCCAGAAGCAATCATTGGGAACGAGCAAAGCTATTGGTGATTGTATTATTCAATCAGCCCTGAAGTCACAGGCTTTAGTTAGTCCAAACCTTTGAGCTTTCTCACTTAAATTGACTTAAGATAAAATACAGGATGAGGGAATTTGCTTCATGCATATGAACTCGGACGGTGCAATCCCCTGGCCAATTTTCCTATTTCTAAGCCCACTCTAGGAATTGGTCTAGAAATGTTGAAAGGGTTCTGAACTGCTTCTTATACAGCCCTGGGTAAGTAAGATTATAATGACAGGGAAAGGCTTTTAAGGAAGGCTCTGTGGGGTAAAGAGAATTAGAGAAAGCCAGTTTTCATCTACGAGCTTGCACAACACAAGGGAAAACTGAATAGGAGCTAGGATCTAGGAGTGCCTTGAAGGAAGTCTATTTTCTCTGCTTGGATACATACAGATATATAGTTCAATAGTTTGATACCTTCAATGATTTTCATATTAAAAATCTACTTTCTCCTCAATAATATCGCACCCATCAAAATAACCCATTATTTGAAATAAAGTGTTTCAGAAAGGGAGAAAGAGGAAACAAAAGGAGATAGGTTCTTAACATTAGGGACAATTTGCCATAAGGGTAGTTAATTCTTAATTTGAAGAGAAGATATGTTCATAATTCAGAAGGGCCAGGAACAGAAGAAAGTTCTATTTAAACTTTTACAGGACAGGCCGGGTGCCAGCGGCTCACATCTGTAATCCTAGCTACTCAGGAGACAGAGATCAGGAAGCAGGAAGATCATGGTTCAAAGCCAGCCCTGGCAAATAGTTTGTGAGGCCCTATCTTGAAAAACCCTTCACAAAAATAGGGCTGGTGGAGTGGCTCAAGGTAAAGACCCTGAGTTCAAGGCCCACCACCACAAAAAAAACAAAAACAAAAAAACATTTCAAGACTAGCACAGTGGTCCATGTCTGTAATCCCAGCTACTCTGGAGGACTGAAATCGGAGTCATGCCCCAGGCAAAAATGAGAGACCCTTTCTGAAAACTAACTAAACTAACTAAAGCAAAAAGGCCGGAGGCAAGGTTAAGTGATGGAGGGCCTGCCTAGCAAGCATGAGGCCCTAAATTCAAACCTCAGTACCGCCAAAAAAATCCCAAACAAAAACAAAATCCCCCAAAAACCTTGGCACTGGGTGTTAAGGGAGTGCTATGCAACACACAGAAACAAAGTCAGAATTACACCTTAATTGTAGACAAGGGACAATTTATAGGCATTCTAAATGAAATTTAGAAATAACCCATTTTTCCTGACAACCCAGTCAGGGCTCAAAAATAACTGGTTGAGGCAGAGGAGTGATTCAAAAAGTGCAATATTGTAGCAGTTTAAAGTAGAAAAGGAATGCTTCTATTGCTAGGTCAGTACAGAAAAAGGATTTCTCTCTCTGACCACCACATACACTCCTGTCTCCAAAATCCTTCCCCACCTCTACAGCCCTTCCAATTCTTTGTTCTAGCCAAAGGTAGAAGCTGGCAGAACAATGCTCCCTTTCACTACTGGCCAGTTAACAGAGCATGCAGATATTTGAAATTACTTAGTTTTACCGAAAGCAACTGCTCTCACTATAACTTGACAAAGTATTCCAAGCTATTATTAAGAAGCAAACAAAAGGAAACCCATAAACTTTGACATTCCTTTGTAACCACTACTTCACCAAGATAAATGGAGGTTGCTACAAACTAGCTTTTACATATGACAAAGCCAGAGAAGCTCCTGTAAAAATCTGCCGATCCTAGGTGAGAACTACCCTGAGTGACATTTTTTGTTCTAATGGGAAAGGTGGCTTCATTCTGGACAAGGCACATGTACACAAGTGAACCAAACATGCTCCATATTCAAGTAGGCATTACCAAATTGCATTCAAGGGCCTCAAATTGTTTGTGATCATCCAAACCTTTCATTTGGTACTTACACACCAGAATGACGGCTTTTATTTAGCACAGAAATACTTAAGACTGCTGTTGTGAAAGATATACATTAGACCAAAAATACACATTATGACCAAATAAATGGTAATAAGCTGGCTGGCTGCTTTCTCTTCCTCTCTGAGAAGCAAATAAAAACTGGGCTTTCAGGATCTTGCAACCGACCCATATTAAATAGTATAGTTAATGCCAAATCAAAAACTGATGATTTAGGATGGGATGTAACTTAATGGGAAAGCATTTGACTAGCATGTGCAAGGCCTTGGGTCTGATTCCCAAAAAACAAATCAACAATAAAAAAACCCCATACACACATACAGAAACCAAAAACTGAATTCCCACCTGCCCACTATTACTGAGACTACAGGGTGATTTTAGGTTAGAGTTCAATTCTCTTTTTCCCACAACTGTTAACAGTCAAACTTACAAGGTCAAGGATGCTTATTAGCATACATGAAGCCAGGAGTTGAAAATGCAGAACTTTCAGAGAGTTTTTTAGCTTGTATCACAGGTAAGTTCTAAGATGGAAGAGCAGTGACACTGAGAGATAAGACAAGGTGAACAAGTTGAAAACCAAAAGCAGTGGACATTTATTCCTCAATTTTTGTGCAAGAGTGTAAAGATGCATTTTTAAGAACTTGATGGCTAGAGAGTATCAGCCATGGCCTTCAGGTTGGCCTGGTTTACAATTAGATTAGGAAAAGAAGGGAGGAAAAAAGGTAACTTGTCTAGTTCACATGATTAATGTTTCTGGCAAACACAGTTGCTTACAAGTTTTAAACTACATTTTACTAAAGTCAAGGGAGGACTTCAAAAAGCCACATACAGTACAATTTAAAATTGGATGAACATCCTGCAAATGTTAGTGCAAAGTAATTATGCAGACTCTCCAGTACAAGATTGTGCTCATGTTTCCCAGGTTTGGTCAAAGTCGCTCATTTAAAATTACAATCACAGAGACTTAACTTACCAAATAGCAAATGTCTTTGTGTTTTATGTCCTATGTACCAAGGGAATGTCACAAGATTTTGGTGAAATGCAGCTTAGTTTCATCAACAAGGCAAATTTCTTACTAAGTTTAACAGTCATGTTCTTGGAGTGCTGCACAGGTAAGTTTCATAAAAATGCCTTTAACTTTATGCCTCTATCTTCTTCAATAAAATTATTCTCCAGATATCTTTTTTTACTCTGTAAACTGGAATTGTTTTCACGATTTTGAAATGCAACCACTATAAATGAAAATATTTCAGGGGTGAGGAAAATCCACCACTAATCTCAGCTAGACAAAGTTCTTACAATCAAAAAGCCTATTCACACAAAATTATATGTAATGACTGTAGTAATCAGTTTATTACACAGATTAACCATTCTTCAACGTACAAGCTCCAGAGGAGCAATTGGGTCTTTAAATATACACAAGTATTTCCATCAAATGAATTTTCACCCTTACATCCAAATAGACCTAAGCAGTTAAAAACATAAGAAAAATAAGAGCTATTAGCTATGTATTAACTGAGAAACCACATATAAACCAAAGAATATGGAGAGAAAGGGGATGAAAGGAGGAAGGTTGAAGGGGCAGGGAGATGAGAAAGAGTTGGGAACAAAGCCCATCATACTTTATGTACTAATAGCTCCAATCCATTTAAATGTTGACCAGTTAAAACTTAGACCTTAAAATACAGGATGTGGGTGGTTGGATGTGGTTGGTCATAACTTTCATCTAAGTTGTAGGTCCTTCAAATAAAGTGAATACAGAAACAGATTCATGTTCTTCACACCTTGCTGTTCATAACTGTTTTGGGTTTAAATGGATTCCACTTAAAAACAATCTCCTACAGGTCAGTGGAGCTTTCTCCCCAATCCAAACACACACCATGAACCCACCACCCCTCACACCTTGCAGTAATCCAAATTTAAGTCAATAATGAAAGCTTTTAGTCTCACACCTAGGTTATGCCTGAAGAACTGGCTTGTCACACACACACTTCTCTGCTAGGAGGCAATGTTGGTACAGAAGTATTTCTAGTTTGTTGTTCCAAGTATGTACAATACGCAGCACTGCTGTATCAGGTAAACATGTGCACAGGGGAAGATGAGGCGTGGGCTCATAGAAAGCAGTCAAATGGAAATCAAAAAGGACTTTCTCTTTCAGAGTTCCCCTATCTTTATTTGTAGAGGTTATCCAATAATTTCTTTAATTACATCGCATACTTCTGAGTCCATTCTCGAGCTATTCTGTTGTACCTGTACACACAAAGAGAAGCTTTGCTTAACATAGGCAAGGAGTCAGTAAGCAACAGGTTTCATTTATTTTATTCATCTAGTAACTTGAAGGCAATACTTCTAGGACATTCAAGCAAAGTCACCTTTCTACCTCCAATTTCTATTTAGCCTATACTCAAAGACAGTAGGACATAGCTATAATATGGAAAACAATTCCTTATAAATACTACTTACAGAGGATTCTGATTAAATTTTAGTATCTGCTCACATATATCTTATTCTACACTTGATTGATCTTCAACTTTTGATTCATTCATTCGAGGTTGTTGTTTTTTTCTTCTTGAAACAGGGTCTCACTATGTAGCAATCGTTCCACCTTAGCTTCCTGAGTACAGGGATTATAAGTATGCTGGGATCATACTCAGCTATTGAGGTTCTTCTGGGAAGTGGACTTGAACTCAGAGCCTTGTGCTTGCTAGGCAGGCAGTCTATCCTTAAATTATGCTACTAGCCCTTTTTGCTTTAGTAATTTTTGGAAAAGGGTCTTGTGTTTATGCCCATGTAGACTTGGACCACAAATGTCTTAATTACACCTCCCCTGTATCTGGGATGATAGGTGTGAACCACCAGGCCCAGCTTATTGACTGAGTTGACTGAGATGGGATCTTCCTAATTTTTTGCTCAGGTTGGCCTCTAACCTGGATCCTCTTGAGTAGCTACAATTAGTGGCATGAGCCACTACACCCACTTTGAGGTTCTTAAAACTGTAACTCAAAAGCCAAGTGATGGTGGCTCATGCCTATAAACCTAGCTACTCAGAAGAAAGAGATCAGAAGGATCAAGGTTTGAAGCCAGCCTGGGGAAAGTTTGTGAGACCCTATCTCAAAAATACCCAACACAAAACAGTGCTGGTGAAGTGACTCAAGTGGTAGAGCACCTGCTTGGCAAGCATGAAGTCCTGAGTTCAAACCCAGTACCACCAAAACAAATTCTGCATTATGGGTTTTTTTGGGGGACATAGTACTGGGGTTTGAACTCTTGCTTTGTGCACTCTACTGCATCTCCAGTCCATTTTGCTGTGGTTATTTTGGAGATAGGTTCTTAAAAACTCTTTGCTCTACTGGCCTCGAACTGTGATCCTCCTGATCTCAGCCTCCCAAGTAGCTCGGATTACAGGTGTGAGCCACCAGTGCCCACTCAGGACCTTTATTTATATCCTGATCACTTTTTAAGAATTCGTATTTCTAAAGTTCTAAGATATCGAAATTCTACATCAAGTTTTATTTTTGTAAGAAATGTAGAGCTTTCATGTCTAATGGCATTTATTAATTTTCCTCCTTTAGATTATGCCAAATGGTAGAAAATTAGTTCCCCTTTTCCATTAATTTTAAGAAACACATGTAAGATAAATGGGCATGTGATGCAAAAAGCTTTGCGTCAAAAGTCAAATATAAGACAAAAAGCTATTGGAAAAAAGTACTGTAGAGAAAGTTTTTCTAGATAGGATTCATATGAAACAACTAAAAATGAGCTTGGAATCA
The DNA here is from genome assembly GCF_047511655.1 of Castor canadensis. Classification (NCBI taxonomy): domain Eukaryota; kingdom Metazoa; phylum Chordata; class Mammalia; order Rodentia; family Castoridae; genus Castor; species Castor canadensis. Next base: position 79,591,796 of record NC_133391.1, read on the forward strand.
TCTATTTATAATAATACCTGGATAAATACTCCTCTTTCCATCCCCAGGAGAGTATGTTAGGACTTCATTTTATATTCAGCTGTTAGATAAGAAAGACTTGAGACAACATCCCCATCCTACCAAAGAGAGCTTTTCATCTAGAGGTCATACTTACTTTTCTCTATCTGTTTTGTAGATCCGAGCAATCTCAGGCACTAAGGGATCATCTGGATTGGGATCACACAACAGAGAACAGATGGACAAAAGAACTAGGGTAAAAGAAAGTATACATTAGTAGAGAACAAAAACGAAGGGTTGAAAGAAACGAATGCCAACAAATTAGTTCTAAGAATCTATTTAAGGCTGGGGGTGTAGCTCAGTGGTATACAACTTGCCAAAGAAATACAAAACTACTTATACTGTACTGCCTTGCAGTTTTGAAAACTCTACCTAACTTTATATTAACAATAATCATCAAAGATTTTAAGCTTAAACAGATGTCAAATTCAGTCATTAAAAAACTAAAATGAATAGCAGAAAGCTAATGTTAAATGACATTTTGTCTCCCACATAAGAGTATCAGCTCCTTTGTTCAAAGTCTCACATTTTTCTTACGATGTAAGAACAGTAGACATGGCTATTTCTACGCCTGAAGTCCTAAAGAAGCTGCCCAGACATATGAAGTTATTTGTCCAATGGGCTTGGCTAGTAATTAGAATTAGAAAGTGCTGGAGGAGTGGCTCAAGTGAGAGAGCACCTGTCTAGAACGGAATTAGAAAACACAGATCTTGAGTTGGGGGAATAGCTCAGAGAGCAAAAACAGGTCCTCCAACTCCTACACTAAGAACATTTGTCAGAGAACATAAAGTTCAAATTTTAGAAGCCCAACTTCAGGGTAAAATTCCAAAAACAGTAACGCTGGAGTACTCTTAGGCAAAAATGACAACTTGAAATTCAACAATCACTATTTTCTCAACGTCAGGTACTATTTTGATACAACAAATTTGATTTATTTTTAGCTAAAAACAATTCAGCCCAAGTAAAGAACTTAAAGGCCAGTAACTTATCCCCAAATAGGATGGCCGCATACTTATTACTGAGGATATAATATAGAACTACGAATGTCTCAAATTTTTTTCAGTGATAATTTAGCTCTCATCTAAGTCATTTCCTCATTGACAATGCAGACAAATCTCCATTGTATAATTTCATCTGTTAATAATTTATCATTAACTTACATATTTCCTTTTTATTTATTTTTTGTGTTACTGGGGTTCAAACTCAGCCTACACCATGAACCATTCCACCAGCCCTATTTTGTGTTGGATTTTTTTTCCAAGATAGGGTTCTCCCAAACTATTTGCCCAGGCTGGCATCAAACCGTGATCCTTCTGATCTCTGCCTCCTGAGTAGCTAGGATTACAGGTGTGAGCCACCAGTGTCTGGCACTTATGAATTTCTTGTTGAGTGCAAAAGAGGGAAACCCAGGTCACTGATCATATTAACCTCAAGAATCCTCTGATGAAATGGGATAAATTCCAATCCTTCTCTTCTAATGCTAACAAAACTCAACTATCTTATTTCTCACAAATATTCTTTACCAAAAGGTGATAACTCTGAGCCCACTTTACTCCAAACACCAAATTCTCTACTAAAATCAAGGGTTTTTGAGAGGTGAAGAAAAACTGACAAGCCCCTTTTCAGTTTGGTTTAAAAAAAAAAAAGCTGTTTTGCTGCCCAACTAACGGTATATATAGGTATGTAAGTATATGTCAGGACAGATATTTTCTGATTCTTCATTCCTGTTGTCCAGAATTCTGGCAGATGGCATTCCTAAAACAGCTTTCCTTCCCATTGCCAGGTGTCATCACCTGATGCCCTCCTCTTCAAATATAACATTCTAACAGCAATTAGGAAATATTTCCTGTGTCTCCTGGAAATGGGAACAGGGAATAGATTTGTGAATGCTCCTAAAAGTGTAGAGTATAGAAAGAAGAAACTTCTCTGATCTATTAAATTAGCAAGAGTACCACAACAATTCTTCACCTAATGTCAGGCATACTGCCAGATTAGCATGTATTACAAATTCCCTTTAAGTATTCTTCTAATAAGCAACCTTTAAAAGCACAAATTTTACATTTCTTTTTTTTTTTTGATGGTCCTGGGGTTTGAACTCAAGGTTTCACCCTTGCTAGACAGGTGCTCTACCACTTGAGCCATTCGCCAGCTCCAAAGGACAAATTATAAAGAAATAGCTTTCCTCCCTTTCTTTCTAAGAAAGAAAAGTAGGGTAGTGGTTATCTGTACCTAGTGAAGGGATGTTTAGTATACTACTTAGCTCCTTTAATTTGTGGAAAATTGATTTTGGCTTATAATAATGTACATACTTTCCTCTGCAAAGAGATTAACTTCTAATTCTACAACTTGGCACAGGCTCTTCACTGAAGTCACTTAACTTTCACCCAGATATATTCTTCATCAGTATTATACCCATTTACATTACTGTCATAATCCACTGTCACTTGCAATTCTAAAAATACATGCTCAAGTGGATTTTGTTAAGTTTTATGTATAATTAAGTCCCTAACACGTATATTCAAAGTAGAGGGGGAAATGGAGGTGAAGCTCAGTGGTAGAGTATACTTAGCCTACATGCAGCACTTGGTTCAATACCCAGTATTAAAAAAAAAAATGGGGCTAAGTGGAGTGACTCAAGCAGTAAAAGTACCTGCCTACTAAGCATGAGGCCCTGAGTTCAAACCCAAATACCACCAAAAATGGGGGTGGGGAGGATTTTGGTTCACAATTATAATCCTTGAAAATAAGACTGCATGCTAAAGGATATTTAATATCACTGACAGGATTGAGGCCTTTCACAAAAATACCTGCCATATACTCAATTTACAAAAGCAACTTGTTAAAGACAAGTTCACTAGGTGATACAATGACATTCAATTCAACAAAATGGTACTACAATTATTTTAAAAGATAGCTATACCCAGATAGGCAGATGATAAGAGAAATTAAATAAACTTTTAACTGCCCTTATGATTTGAAATATCTGGGAATATCAGGCATGAGAAGGGGAAAGAAAAGAAAAGAGCTATAGCAACTATTTCAGCTATCTAGCTCCCTGTCCCCAACACACAGCATAACATAATTATGCCATTCTACCTCTCTTGGTCCCATTGTTAAATTTATTTCTCTATTGGCACTTGGTGAAGAGCAACCAATAAGACAAGAAAAAGTACATAAACACTCACTCAATAATCCTTTTTTTTTGCCTAGCTAATTTGAGTTCAAACCCCAGTATCTGATGGGAGGAGGGGTAAAAAAAGAAGACAGAGAATGCTTTTTTTGTTTGGCAAGAGGGCTTTTGGAGGGGGCACTCTGGAAAGCTATTTCATTCACAACTTTTACAAATATGGTTTTCTGGGGGGAGTTTGAACTCAAGGCCTCATGCTTGCTATGCAGATGCTCTAATACTTGAGTTACTCCACCAGCCCTCCTAGGTTTGTTTTAATTTTTGCCTAGGACACCAAAAATTTTATTTGTTTGCTTGCTTATGGGACTGGAGTATGAACTCAGGGCTTCAATTTGCAAAGCAGGCGCTCCATTGCTTGAGTCAAACCTCCAGTTCATTTTGCTCTGGTTATTTTAGAGATGGGATCTTGCAAACTATTTGTCTGTGCTGGCTTTGAACCTCAATCCTCCTGATTTCAGCCTCCCACGTAGGATTACAGAATTACAGCCACCAGCACCCAGCTCAGAAATTTTAATTTAATGCCACTAAGTCTTTGTTTCCTTTAAAAATTTAATTTCTAAGAGTATATAAATCATAACATCCAAATTATAATGTGAAAAATATCTAACGCTTTTGACAATTGTGCCTTTATGCCAGTTATTGAAGTGCTTATAAGGAGTGCTTCTTTAACCTTCATAACGACAATGAACTACTTATTATCCCTAGTCTACAGATGAAGAAACTGAAGCATACAAGGCTAGAGATGAGGCTCAAGTGGAAGAGCACTTGCTAAGCAAGTGTGGAGCCATGAACTCAAACCCTAGTGCTTGAACTTATTCAAAGTACATTAAGTGCATCTATGGAATTATAATGAACCCTCCTTATATTATTAACATATGCTAATTAAAACAGTTTAAAAGGGTGGGAGAGACTAACTGATAAAATATCAGAGTAAAGATTATTACTTAAAAATATATATATATATGTATAGGAAGGCCAGAGGTGTGGCTCAAGTGTTAAGAGTGCCTGCCTAGCAACCCAGGATTTTAAACAAAGGAATATTTAAGTTAATGTGTCTCAAGTTTCATTCAATAAAAAGTGGAAATGAAATCTCAAAATATGTATTTGGACCCAGAATCTATGTTATTTATTCATTCATTCATTTATTTGGATGTACTGGTTTTGAAACTCTGGGCCTCACACTTGCTAGGCAGGCACTCTAACACTTGAGCCACTCCACCAGCCCTTTTTTGTATTGGGTATTTTTGAGATAGGGTCTTGAGAAGTATTTGTCCAGGCTGGCCTCGAACCCCCTTCCTCCTGATCTCTGCCCCCTGAGAAGCTAGGATTGTAGATGTGAGTCACTGGCACCCACCTCAGAATCTATGCATTTAACAATGAAACTACACTGCCTCAAGACAGGTATACATTTTTTTTTCCCTTTTCTGTTTTTTCAACCATAGTATTTTCCCCCTTACAATATTTGTAAGGTAATCAATACTCTAAAATTACTGGGTCAAAGGGTTTGGATAATTAAGTCTCTCTTTTTGTGTATGTGTTGCTGGGGAGTGAACCCAGGACCTTAAATATGCTAGGCAATCATTCTACCACTGAGCTACATCCCTAGCCCTTGGTTTTTTGAGATCATGTGTCACTACATAGCCCAGACTGGCCTGGAACTCACAATCCTTCTACTTTGGGCTTCCCTCCACCCAGTGCTGAGATTATAAGTGTTTACCACCACACCCAGCAATTAACTCTCTTAATACATAACCACATACTGTGTTTTACAAGTCTAAAATTCTATCAGTCATATATGAGTGCTCATTTCAGTATACTTTATTAGCATTTGGACTTCTTTTCAAAAGATCTTTGCTATTAAAAAGGTGAAAAATGAGCCAGGCACAGTGGCTCATGCCTATAATCCTAGATACTCAGAAGTGCAAATCAGGAGATTATGGTTCAAGGCCAGCCCAGGCAAAAAGTTAGTAAGACACCCCCCCCCGCCCATTTCAACTAATAAACTGAGCACAGTAGTATGTGCTTGTCATCCCAGCTACACAGGGAGCATAAATAAAGGATAGTGGTTCAGGCCAGTCAAGACATAAAGGAGAGCCTCTTTCTCAAAAATAACCAAATCAATGTGGGCTAGAGGCATGGCTGAAGGGCACCTACCTGTTTATTAAGTGTTAAGGCTCTGAGTTCCAACCCCAATACCGCCAAAAAAAGAAAAGGGGTCTATGACTCTAGCTCAGTAGCAGAGCACTTGCCTTACAGGGCCCTAAGTTCACTGCAAAAAACCAAAAAGTTTTAAGGTGACAAATGGGAAATTTTAACTTTCATTTCTTTATTTTTCTGGTTCCTTTTTGTCTATCTACAGGGATGTGGGTTTTTTGGTTGTGCATGATTTATGTTCTTCCTATCTTAAACATACTAATACATTACCATACCTGATTTTTCTTTTAAATAACTATTTTCACTTTTAACAAAAGCATAGCTATTAAGTTCTTTTCTTTCAAGACTTTTCAGATCAGAAAGTTGAGATCTGAGAAATATTTATTATGGTTTAGTTTTTAATACATCTGTGATTCCGTCTGGGGATAATATTGAGGGATTGTTTAATTTCAAATCAATATGTAAGATAATGTTCATTAACTACATCACTCAGTTCACTGATTTAAAAAAAAAAAAAATCCCTAACCTACTCATGTAATTGGAAGTCTTTCATTACAAGCTTAGCAACTAACTTTCTCTACACGTTTTCAAACTCACAGAACTGTATTAATGATTCCTTTTTGAATTTTATTTTACTTTTTTAATTAGCATACACTGATAACATGAGGAGGCTTCATTGTGATAATCCCATCGATGCACATAGTGTACTTTGAACAAGTTTACCCCCTTTACGCTAATCTTTAAGATGCTAAAAGGAAATAATTTTGTTTTGGTGGTGCTGGGTGATCAAGCCCAGGGCCTTGCACATGCTAAAAAAGAAATCGCTTTACCTCTTAAGCTACATGTCCAGCTTCCCAAAATTTATATTAAGCTGATTGACACAAATGAATCTGTTCCTGATAGAAACCTAAATAAGAGGTGGTGAGACCTTTAACAGTCTGAATACAAATTTCCGTATGTTTTGTTCTTCAAGAATCTAATGTCTGCACCTACTGGGTGCTGGTGGCTCAAACCTATAACCCTAGCTCCTCAGGAGGTGGAGATTACAAGAATCACAACTTGAGGCCCTCCTGGACAAAAAGTTCCAGAAACCCCATCTCAATCAATAAAAAGCTGAGTGTACCAGGTACCAGTGGCTTATGCCTGTAATCTTAGTTATTTCAAAGGCAAAGATCAGAAGGATTGTGGTATCAGGCCAGCCTGGGCAAAAAAAAGCAGAACCCTATCTCAAAAATACTCAATACAAAAAAAGAGCTGGTGTGGCTCAAGTGGTAGAGCACCTGCCTATAAGTCTGAAGCCCTGAGTTCAAATCTCCCTCACCCCCCAAAACTTATGTATTTTAGCGCAAGTATTGTTCTAATGATACTTCTATTTTCTACTTTTTTGTTGTTTATTTTTGTATTTTTATCTAGCATATATCTTCTCCAAAATCCAGGAATCTTAAAAGTTGATCAATTGTTAAGTACCTTCTGCTTTCTGCTCTTAAAAAAATTTCATACCAAGTGCCATTTTGCTATCAGTCTTCCAACTTGTCCTTATATAGCACAATTAACAGACTAATCATCATACCAAGAAATACCTAAGTTTGCAAATCCAACTCTTTCCAGTTGTCTTGAGGTCTGTTTCAGATTAACAAAGATTGCTAAAAACTCTATTTCAGACTATAAGAGGTTGCTCCTCTTAAAAGGAACATGGGAGTAATCTCTAAAAGACAATATAGTTGCTTTATCTTGATACCAAACAACCATTCCTTTACCTTTTGAAATAGTTAGTGCTGGAGACCACTGTGACCGTAGAATATCAAGACAAATGCTGCCATTACTGTTAATATTTGGATGATAAATTCTTGTCGTAAATGCAACCTGTATCAAAAGGAAAACTTTTTGTAAATTGGTTTATTAATATCATACAGAGTACAATAAAAGCAATTATCACATCTCAATTACCCCTCTCTTGAGACCCCCTCCCAGCTCTGGGAGCTCTATTCTATGCTATTTTTCTATCTCAATAAACTCTTCTGCTTTACTCACCAAAAAAAAAAAAAAAAAAAAAAAAAAATCAATTACCTTAGGTGGTTTGAAGGGATAATCTGTTGGGAAATGAATTGTCAAGAAAAATACTCCACCCTGATAGGGACTGTCATTCTGTTGATAAGAAAAGTGGGATTAAAATGAGTAAAGTACATAAAATATTTATTCTGAAATTAATATGAATACTTACTGGCCCCATTATTGTAGCTTGCCAATGGAACACTGAAAAAGAACAACAAAAAATTAACATGCAACAATATCCATATTATGCCTATACCATTGGAGCCTACCATTCCCCATCTAATCCAAGTTCATTTTTAAGCACTACAACAATGAGTATGGGCAAGATGAAGAAACCTAACTTGTGAGTCTAAACAGAAAAAAAATTGACTAGAAAGGTCTAGACCATAGATAAGCTGCTCAAAAAGTATTTGGAGTGAGGCATGGTTGCACAGGACTGTAGTCCCAGCATTTGGGAGGCTGAGGAAGAAAGATTGCAAGTTTGAAGCAGTGCAAGTTATATAGTGAGGCCCTGTCTCCAAAAATAATTGGACTAGGTACCTTGAAAAGTCATGTCAGCTAGGTGTTATAGCACACACATGTAATGCCAGTACTTTATAGAGTTGGAGGCAGGAGGACTGTGAGTTCAAGACCAGCCTAGGCCTTAGTTTTTGAAACCCTATCCCAAAAAACTTGGGTCAGAGAGACAAACTTTTGGCAGAGCCCGAAGTGCTACTTTTAAACAATGATTTCCTCACTTCCAAGGGTAAATCATTCCCTCAACACAATTACATATAGTATATTCCTTTTATAATGTAGGAAAGATTGGTTTTTAACAATGAGAAACAAATTCTCATCTCATGTATAGGTTGTTATAATTACTGCCCCCTCAATAAATAAGAAAATATCAAGAGTGGGATTGCAAGTCAGTGGTACAGTACCTTGCAGATTCGATCCCCAGCACCACTACCAAAACACACACACACACACACACCCAGAAAGGTCAAGTTTGATTACAAGGGTTAAGAATAATTTAATAAGGAAATCTCTTCAAACTACAGAAAATAGTACTTGTTTCATTTCTAAGGGAGTACTACTAGGTACAATACACAGATCAAAAGACAGTTTATCAAGACAACCCAAACCAGTTAACTCTTGTCACAGGTAGAAATATGAAGACTAAGTAACTACATGAAAATCCACTGGAATGTTGGAATGTCAGTCCAAGTCCTAAAGTTTCTTCGGACCTCTTTAATAGGAAACTGCCTCACCCAGGCACTGAGACAGTCTCAGGCTTGTCATCCTAGCTACTTAGAAGGCTGAGGTTGAGAGGAAAGAGGTTCAAGGCAGCCCGAGCAAATAGTTGGAAAGACTTCTCCAAAATAACCAGAGCAAATGGACTGGAGGTGTGGCTTAAGAAATATAGTGCCTGTTTTGTGAGCACCTTGAATTCAAACCCAGTCCTACCAAAAGATAGAAGGGGGAAAAAAGTCTCAATGATTGGTTTGTTCCTTACCAGTACCTAAACAGCAGCCTATTCATTTAAGATGTAAAGATGAAGGACAGCTCATCTCATGCCAGTAATCCTAGCAACAAGGGAAATGGAGATTGGAAGAATCTCAGGAAAAACCGAACTAGCAAAAAAGTGTGAGGCACTAGCTCCAAAATAACCATAGCAAAAAAGGCTGGAGTTGTGGCTTAAGAGGTAGAGCACCTGCCTAGCAAGCGAGAAGCCCTGAGAACCCCAGTCCTGCCAAAAACAAAAAAGGACTAAGGATATAGGTATTACGGAAGCACATTTTCTTAGATTACCCCTCCACAGCACTTTAAAATTTTCTTATTACTTTTAACCAAACATCTTTTTAATGTGGTAAGTAGCTAGGGAGAAAGCCATTTTGAGTCACTAAGATTGGTCTTAGTCTAGTATCTTTAACAAAAGCTCTATGGTATGCTTAAAGTAACAAGTCTCACACTCTGCTTAGCCACAAATATATACTTAATTTGAATAATCAAAACAGTCCGATGACTAGTGTTAACAACCCCCACAAATAAGGCTAAAAGCAGTATTAGACAAAAATGATGACCAACTGAGGAATTTTATTTATTTATTTTGCAGTACTGAGGTTTGAACTCAGGGCCTACACCTTTAGCCACTCCATCAGTCCTTTTTTCTGATAGGTTTTTTCAAGATAGGCTCTGGCAGAACTATTTGCCCAGGCTGGCTTTGAACTGCAATCCTCCTGATCTCTGCCTCCTGAGTAGCTAGGATTACAGATGTGAGCCACTGTTGCCCTGCTGTTTCTCTTATCTTGTTTTTCAATGGGACTGGGGTTCAAACTCCCTCACAAAGCAGGCGCTCTACTGCTTGAGACACACCTCCAGTCCATTTTTGCTTTGATTATTTTGGAGCTGGGATCTTGAAAACTATTTGTCCAGACTGGCCTCAAACCTCAAGCCTCCTGACCTCAGCCTCCCAAGTAGGATTACAGGCATGAACCACTGGTGCCTGGCTCCCAATAACTACTTAAGTACTAATTCTTTTTTCTAGCCTTTTCAAGATCCTTTTCTTGCTAAAAGTACCACCAGACTTAAGAAGGTATTAAGAAAATCTAAATTTGAACAAGTTTTGGCTAACAATAATTCTTTTTTGTGATTACCTATTCTTCCTACTAACAGCAAACAAAGCATATTTTATAATCTAGGATGAAAATCTAGTACAATTATTAAACAATACAGAATCTCCAACAGTCTTGGAGCAGAAATGCTGGCAAGCTGGGTACCAGAATATCTGTAATTACAGAAAGAATATTGTTTGTGATACAGGATAGCAAAGATCAGTATTTCCAAATAATATTGCGATCTCTTTCATATCCATACTCCAAAAATTTGAAGACAATCTGGGGTCTGAACTCAGGGCCTCACGTTTACTAGGCAGGCACTCTACCACTTCAGCCACTCCACCAGCACTCTTTCGATATAAGGTCTCAAACTATTTGTTCAGGCTGGCCTTGAACTGCAATCCTCCTACGGTTGCCTTCCAACTATCTAAGACTACAGGTATGAGCTGCTGGCACCCGGCTATTGAGAACTCTTACAAGCATTATCAATAGGTTATGACATTTGTTTTTTTTTTTTTTTTGTGGTACTGGGAATTGAACTCAGGACCTTGTGTTCACTAGGCAATGCCTCTACCACTTGAGCCACACCCCAGTCCTCATTTGTAATTTACATTTATTTATTTAGTAAATCTTATCTGTTTAATATTAGGACAGAACTAAACATGCAATTCACTGGCATCAAAACACTAAATAAAACTTTATTCACATTCAAATGGTAAAAATATTAATTTGTCTTCATTGTTAAAAGTTAGAGATCAAATATTGTCATCAGAAAAACATATACCCAGGGCTGCCTTTAAAATAGGACTGGGGAAAAGAAGAATTGCTAATGTAGCAACCAAAATCAATGGTATTTACGACTTTGACAGCACTGGGGGGTTGAATTCAAGGTCTTGTACTTGCTAGATATGTGCTCTACCACCTAAGCCACTTTCCCAGACCTACCATTTAAATCTTAATTGAGCTGGGAGTGTAGCTCCATGCTAGAATGGGTACTTAGCATGTGTAAGTCCCTGGGCTTAATTCCCCAATAAATGAATATATGCATCTTACTTGAATATACTGTCACCCCAGTTAACACAAAAATACTTACTGTAATCCCTGACTTAGGTCTCCCTTTGCAACCCTGTTAGACTTCTAACTCTCTTAGGTGGAAATATGAATAAGGAGAGAAGTCAGTAGAGAATATCCTACCTGCCTCAAATTACAATGGTTTTGTAAACAGAAGATTACTAGGGGTTCCAAGTAGAAAGAACTCCAGAAATAGCTACTGGATGAAATACTGGACCATCCCATAAGCATAAGATATTGCTATATTTTATATGAACATGTAGTTCAACAACCTTTCATGTAAGGATCAATCCTAAGAGTTGGACAAAGTAAAATTTAAGGTACAGTGTTTTGGGGGGGTTGCTTGTTTTGTGGTTTGTTTTTTTGGGTTTTTTTTTTTTTTTTTCAGTACTAGGGATTAAACTCCAGGCCTGACTCATGCTAAGCAAGCAATCTACCACTGAGCCACATCCCAGGCCTGAAACAGCTTTGACAATAAAAAACAAAAACCAAAAAACCTCTACCACCACCTTGGCTGGATGCTGCAAACCAAATTACACAAAACGAAAGTTATACTGTGTTGCATGAGCATTTAAATGTGAAGTTCACAGTTCAATAATTACTCTTTGGCTCAGTGGAGAAAGCCTTATGTTGTCAAGCAATAATAAGATTGTTAATTTGAGGCTAAATCTCCAGGAGACCCACATTCAAACAGATTCAGAGAGTCATTTCATGGGCTGGCAGAGTGGTTAAGGTGTTAGAGATCCTGTCTAGCAGGCCTGAGATCAACAAAAAAAATAAAAAAGATAAAAAATAAATAAAAATCAACAGAAGCTTCAATAACAAAAATTTAAAACTCTCACGTACGTATCTCACAACTCAGTCCTGCGTTATCGTCAGTTGTGTTTAAATTGTTGCATGATCTGCTGAGTGTTTCCTTGCTCTTAATTTTGTGAAAATACGCCTCTCAAAAGCAAATGGTGCCCAAAAAGCAAAGTAAAAATTAATGTGTTTAATATAAGTGATAAAGTGAAAATTTTAGATTTTTTGAAAGGTGGCATGCCTTTAAGCAAAGAGTGGCAGTAATATGGGAAAATGAATCAAGTATTCACAGTACAGTAATTGAACTCTATTAATCCTGAGCATTCACAGTTTTTCTCTTCAATGATCATCTCTTCGGAACCCATATACCCAAGGGACACCAATGCCACTGTACAATTTTCTGGGTCCTTATGTTTTATTAGGATGATTATGAGCTTTTCTTTTTTTAATCTTTTTGACAGTAATTCAACCGCAAATGGTCTCAAACATCCACAAAATTTTTAAGTATAATATTTTGCAGCAAACTGCCTAGGTGACCAAGTTTAAGGAAGTTATACTATTCCTAGGAGATTATCCTTAATTTCTTTAAGAAAATAGATACTGTTGGTGACTCAGAATTTGAATCAAGATACTCATAAATTGAATAAGAAGACTGAGAATTAACCAGAGATTTTCTTTTTTGATGATACTGTGTTTTGAATTCAGGACCTCACACTTGCTAAGCAGACATTCTGCCACTAGCTACATACATGCCCAGCCTCTTTTTCCTGTTGGGTAGTTTCAAAGTAGAGGAGTCTACCAAACTACTTGCTCAGGCTTACTCTGAACCTCAATCTTCCTCCATCATGGCATCTTGAGTAGTTGGGATTATAGATGTGAGTCACCGGTGCCCAGTGCCAGAGACTTTTTTTTTTTAATGTGGTGCTTAGAAATCCAACCTAGGGCCTTGCTCATGCAAACCACTTTACCACTGAGCTATAATATCACTGGCCCCAAGATGATGAGGAGGAAGATTATTTGTGGTGCTGAGCATTAAGTCCAAGGCCTCACACATGCTAGGCAATCACTCTTACCACTGAGCTACTACAACCCCAAACCTAAGATTATTATTTTAAACAGCTTTACTCAGATATAATTCATACACAGACATAGTTGTACAATAATCAGTATAATCAATTTTAGAACATTTTCATTGCTCCCAAAAAAGACCCTATACACAGTAGCAATCATTCCCCATTCCCCCAAACTTCCAGTCCTATGAAACCATTAATCTACTTTCTGTCTCAATGGATTTGTGTCTGCCGGATAGTTTAAGTGCATGGAAGCATTCAGCATGCAGTGTTTTAGGTCATGATCCTCTCACCTAACATGTTTTCAAGGCTCATCCATGTTGCAGTACTCACCAGTACTTTACCCCCCCTTTTTTCTTGGCGGTACTAGGTCTTGAACTCAGGACCCAACTTGATAAGCAGGTACTTTACCACTTGAGCCACATTTCCAGCCCAACTTTATTCCTTTTTATTGTTGAATATTCCATTACAGGGCTGGAAGAGTGGCTTCAGTGATAGAGTGCTTGCCTAGCAAGTGTGAGGTCAAACCCCAGTGCCCCGCCCCCATCCCCACTTCTGTGGTCCCAGAAGTGCACCACCACACCTGGCTTATTTGTGGAAGTGGGGCTTGCCAATAACTTTTTGCCCCGGTTGGCCTCAAACTGCAAACCTCCCTAGTATCAGGGATTACAGGCATGAGCCTTTGCACCCAGGTCATTCATTCCTTTTTTCCAAGGTAGGGTCTCACTATGTAGTCCAGGCTGGCCTCAAACTCTCAATCCTCCTGCCTCAACCCACCAAGTGCTGAAATTACAGGTGTGTGACCCCACACTCTGTGTATTTTTATCTCTTTCTTAATTTTATAGTTTGCAGAACGTAAGGTCTTAATTTTCATTTATCTATTTATTCTTTGTGTTTTGGGGAAGTTTTATTTAACTCTTCAGGGTAACTCTTTTTTGCTCTGAGAAAGGAATGCAATAATGCAAACTATAAGTAGCAGCAAAGAAAAGACAAATTATTTTTACATGCTAAAGAAAACTTCAAAAATGAAATCTAATCCTCAGATTCAGATTACTTTTAGTTGGAAGATTTTTCAGCCACTCAACTTTTAGGAATTCACCTAAAACAAAACCACTTTTTCAAATGAATGGAAAGCGCTCTGACACAGGTGGATCATAGATTACTGTGGAATGACAAAACTATAACCAGAAAAACTGATAATGAGTCCATTTCAGGAATCTCCATAAGCCTCTCATGAGACTCTTTTTTAAGATAGTATAAAAGTAGAGACTTTATTCACCTAACTAACCAAAGGTTATTTTGAGGCTTAAATAAGATGTTTTTACCAGCATGTAAATCAATTTGTATGGTTTAAGTGCATGGCCTGTCCTGTTTGGTACTAACTATGGAAGTTATTCATTTGGACCATTCAGAATGTAATATAAAATGAGATTTCTCATCAAGTATTCTTACTTAGTCTCATAATTTATAATATTTATCTGTTTTGTCTGTAAAGCAATCATCATAAAAGGGATTGTTAAGAAGTTAAAAAACCAGAAACAGCCAGACACCCATGGCTCATGGCTGTAATCCTAGCTGCTCAGGAGGCAAAACCCTATCTTGAAAAAACCCATCACAAAAAAGGGCTGGCGGAGTGGCTCAAGAGTGCCTACCTGCCTACCTAGCAAGGGTGAGGTCCTGAGTTCAAACCCCAGTACCGCAAAAAAAAAAAATCAGAAACAAATCCTTAAGAATTCATTACTAGTCTTAATCTATACATGTTCCTTTTAAAGATCATCCCATTTTTATTTTATTTTGGTTGTTTATTAAGTTTTGTGGTACTGGAAATTGAATGCACAGGCTTGCATATGGCATGCAAGCCCTCTATCACTGAGCTACATCCCCAGTCCTATTTTGCTTTTTTGAGACAGAGTTTCACTATGTAGCTCAGGCTGTCCTGGAACTTGTTATGTAGAAAAGGGTAGTTTTAAACTTTCAATCCTCCTGCCTCAGTCTCCCAAGTGCTTGCCTAATTGATATGATGTAAATACATTTAATTAAGTAAATAATTATATCTGCTTTTGCTAGTATAAGGCAATCTAAAGACAGTCATACCATGTCATCCTCAGTATTTATCCTTCCAACTTAAAGAACAAAATGTAAAGTGCCTGCCAAGCAAGTGTGAGTTCAAACGCCAGTATACCATAAGAACAAAACAACTAGGTAACAGCTCAAGTATTTCACCCCAGGAAAATACTCAGAAAGAAGGACAAGTAAGAAGGGACCAAAATGGCTACAAAGATAATGCCTGGTAGAAGAGGTTCAAAATATAATGAACAACACAGAAGATACAGGTACTTTTATGGGAAACTAAGAGTAAACAAAGAGTAAATATTCACTTTTCCCTGTATTAAATGATCTTCATACAAAATAACCTTAAGATACACACACACACACACACACACACACACACACACGCACGCACGCACGCGCGCGCATCCCAGGGTTTCCCAGAGACAGAGTGTTACCCTGTTATTTACTTCATAATTCTTTTTGATACTTACTATCATCTCCAACAGGACCTGCTGAACACTGTGCTGGAGGGTCCCTTGCAAGGTCATTCAATTCCTTAAAAAAAATAATCAAAGAAATTTATTCAACATAAATATAATTTTACATTGTTACTAAATTTACATTGTTACCCATATTCTCTTAGTGGTGAAGCTCCTGTAGAATCAGTCCTTCATAGTCAAGAAGACTATCAATCTTTAAACTGAAGTATTTTTGATTCTTGAATGCCAATGTGTGTTTTGTAAAGTAGGTAGGGGTTAGGGGTATAGAGCAGCTGCTTAGCAATCCCCAGCACTGGGTGGGGCATGTTTGTTCAGAACTGAGTAGGTAAATATGATAACGTAAAAAGGCGTTATGTACAAAAGCCACAAAAGTTGTTTGGTTCCACCCCCACCCACCACGTGGTGAAGATGGAACCCAGGGCCTCCCACATGATAGGCAAGCATTGTACCACTGAACTACACCTCTATCTCCTGAAACTGTTGTTTGTTTTTGAGATAGTCTCACCATGTTGCCCAGGCTGGCCTTGAACTCCTGAGCACTATCCTCCCATCTAAACTTCCCAAGTACTGGCAATACAGGCATGTGCCCCTGTACCCAGTTCCCCAAAACTGTTTTTCTTTTTTGCAGTGCTGGGGTTTGAACTCGGGGCCTACACTTTGAGCCACTCTGCGAGCACCCTTTTTTTATTTGTGATGGGTTTTGTCAAGATGGGGTCTCATAAACTATTTGTCAGGGTTGGCTTCGAACCACAATCCTGCTGATCTCTGCCTCCTGAGTAGCTAGGATTATAGACATGAGCCACTGGTGCCTGGCTGCTTGTTTCGATTTTGAGACAGGATCTCCTGTAGTTCAGGCTGGCCTTGAACAAATGATCCTTCTGCCTCAGCCTCTCAAATATTAGTGTGCTACCATGCGTTCATCGATTGTATTTCCTTTTTCAAAAAAAAGATTCAATACCAATTTTTGTACCACAAACTATTCAGGACAAACTCCTAAAGTGATAAATATTCCAAAACTATACTGGACCATCTGGTAAGATCTTGATATGTTTTCAGCTGATGTCTACTATCAGGGTTCCAAAGGTAATAGACAAAACCTTTTTTTAAAGCCAGGCACTGGTAGCTCACACCTGTAATCATTCTAGCTACTTGGGAGGCCAGCTCAGACAAAATGTTCACAAGAATCTATCTCAACCAATTGCTGGGTACAGTGGGGTGAACCTATCATCCCAGCCTCAGCGGGAAGCATAAAATAGGAGGTCTGAGGTCCAGGCTGGCCTGGGCAAAAGTGAGACCCTGTCTCCAAAGTAACTAGAACAAAAAGGGCTGGAGGTGTAGTGTAGCCTGCCTGACAAGTGTCAAGGCCCGTGTTCAAGCCCTGAGTTGAGAACAAAGAAAGACTTAAAAAGGATATATCAAAAGGGCTGCTAAAATAATAAAACCTACCATAAAGCTATATAGTCAGAGACTGCTCTACCTGTAGTAATCCTCCATAATCAGATGTCAGCTTCTTAGCTATTTTAACACAGTAGTCCACAAACTAGAAGCCTAATAATGGGTGGGATGCCAGAAAAATCGTAAAAACATCATACAACTTTCGCCGTCTCCTCAGCTTGGTTTTGCTTTATTTTCTTTTGCAGCACTGGGACAGAACCCAGGGCCTGGCACATGCTAGACAACTACCACTTAGCTATACTGCCAGCTCCTGTCTTCTTTTTTGAGATTAAAAATAAGCTTGAAGGATGGCCTAGTTTTATAATATATATTTCTTTTTTTTTTTTTTTTTAGGTAGTACTGGGGCTTGAACTCAGGGCTTCGCAGTTGCTTGGGCCACTCACTCCTCTGGTCTTAGAATATATTTTTAAATTGTTAACAGTAAAATCTAATATTTTTAAAATGAGATAAAAACTATGTACACTCTTATTTTTAAGTTTGCAGCACATATTATTGTAAGTTCCTTTCTCAGAGTTTATTTAATTAATTATTTTAGTATATCAATTAAGCTGTTTTATCCTGCATATAAAGATGGATTACAAAGCAAAAAGCACAAAAAAAAGGTGGTGGTGGTTTTATTGGTTTTTTTTTTTTTCTCTTTTTTGCAGTACTGGTGCTTGGACCCAGAGCCTCATGCCTGTTAGGCAGGTGCTCTACCACTTGTCCCACTCTGCCACCTCAGATAAAGATTTAATAATATTTACTTTCTCAAGTATCTCAGTTTTTGGATTTTGTACCTTCCTACAGATTTCTTGCTCATCTGAGAGGGCTGGCTGTCTACTGCACAGTCCCCATTCTGTTTGCAACACAGGTCAATGTAAGTGAGAATACTTACTTGCAATGGGTTGCTATTAAAATATAATTTGAATTTAATAAGCTATTCTGAAATTCTGCTGTGTTCATTAAACAGTATTTTACTTCAGATTTAGTCTTAATCTTTTGCTTTCAAATTGAGTTACTTTTTTTCATCCTAAATGACAGAGGACTAACCTAAGTACTAAGATTTATCTAAGCTGAACGTAATATCCATCAGTCCATTTCATGATCCAGTATGATACAATTAATTTTTAAAAATGTAACCCAAATGCAGGCTAATAGACATTTAATACACCCATTCAGCACTTCCTTGGTTCAAAGCAGGTATGGATTAATCTCAAAAGCATACGCTAAGTGAAAGAAGCCAGACATAAAAAGATACATTATCGCGGGGCACCAGTGGCTCACGCCTGTAATAATCCTAGCTACTCAAAAGGCAGAGATCAGGAGGATCATGGTTCAAAGCCAGTCAGGGCAAATAGATCCTGAGACCCTATCTTGAAATACCCATTACAGAAAAACGGGTGGTGGAGTGGCTCAAGGTATAGGCCCTGAGTTCAAGACCAGTATGGAAAAAAAAAAGGAGACATTATCATGATTTTGGTAGAAGTTGCACAAATGCAGGCATATTTGTTAAAACTCAAAATTGTTGAATTTTACTGCATGTAATACATATCTTAAAGTTGCTTGTTTTATTTTTTGTACTGGGGATTGAATCCAGGGCCTCTTACATACTAGGCAAATTGCCTACTACTGAGCTACAACCCCAGCCCTCAAAATTATGTTTTTTTTTTTTTAATGAGGTTTTAAAATTTGGAATACTTTTATTACAGTTAGAGAAAAATTGCAAAGACAGCTACTGCTAGCGCCTCCCTCACTCACATTATCATGGTATGTTTGCCAAAACTAAGAAACTAATACTGGTGATTACTAACTCAACTCCACACTGTATTTTCCCAATAATGTCCTCTTTTTGTGCCAGCATCCCACAGTACAGTTACAGTACATAGTACAGTTAACTGTCATGTCTCTTTTGTTTCTTCTGGTCTGTAAGTTTCTCAGTCTTTGCTTTTCATGACCTTGACAGTCTTAAGCATATTGGCCAAGTGTCCTGTAGAATGTCCAACCTACATGAGTCTGATTTTTTCTTTTTTTAAATTTTTCTTTTGGCAGTACTGGGGTTTGAACTCAGGACCTTGTACTTGTGAGGTAGGAGCTCTACCACTTGAGCCATGCCTCCATCACCAATGTTTTTCTTATGAATACTCTTTTTTTATTATTGTTTTACTATTCATATGTGCATACAATGCTTGGGTCATTTCTCCCCCCTGTCCCCCAAAATTATGTTTTTTAAAAGCACATAACCATGATGGGGTGTAGCTCAGTGGCAGACCACTTGTCTAACATGTACAAAGGTCCTGGGTTCAAGCCCCAGCATCACCCCCCGGGGGGTGGGGTGAAAGACACATTACTACCCATCTTTATATGTGCATAAAATAGCTGAAGAATGCATGAGAAACTAGTTGACAGCAGTTGCCTTTGGGAAGAAAAGCTTACTCTGTGGGTGAGAATGGAAACTGTGTACGTGTGTGTATATATTCTTTTTCACCTTCAAGATTTTATAAAGTGTATATGTTGCCTATTTGAAAAATAGATTACCCTCTATGGCTGTACATAGGATTAAAATTAAATAGTGGAAACCCAAACTAAATAAACATACAATCTATAAAACTGATGTCTCTACATCCAGATGAAAACTGAAGTCAAATCTTAAAATTATTTAATAAAAGCACTGATGAAAACAGAACACAAGGGCAGGAAAAAAAAGTTGTTTTATTTAACAGTTGGTGTTATCATTTGGGCATATGCCTATACATTAATTTTTGTACTTTCTATTTTAAGAAAATAGAATTCAAATTAGTCTTATATATTATATAGAAAATTCTAAATTACTGGGTCTGAGGGCAGGACTAGGACAAAATCCAAAAACTAGAAATTAGTCTGGTTAATAATAAACTTTTTTTTTTTTTTTTTTTTTTGGCAGCACTGGGGTTTAATCCTGCACTTGCTAGACAGGCATTCTTACTGCTTGAGTCACTCCACCAGCCCAATAAACTTCTGTAGAAAGAATAATAGAGAACATGCATATAATTAGACTAGGTGTGGTGATCCACGCCTGTAACTCAGGATATTTGGGAGGTGAAGGCAGGAGGATTTCAAGTTCGACAGCCAAAGCAGGACAAAGTTAGTGAGACCTTTTCTCAAAAAACAAAATTTAAAAGGGGTAGTATAGCGGAAGGGATAGAGCAGAAAAGGATATATAATTAAATTTAGGGAAGTGGGGGGATCCTTGTCAGTTAAGGTCGAAAATCAATTTTTTTTTTCACATTTCCATTTTTTTTAATTCATTTATTCACATGTGCATACATTGTTTTGGTCATTTCTCCCCCCATCCCCTGCTCCCCCCCTCTCTCCTCCACCCCAAATCCTCAATTTCTAAAAAGATTTTACATTCTAACTTTCCATGAAGTCTTTTTGTTTTATTTATTTATTTTTTTTAGTGGGACTAGGGCTTGAACTCAGGGCTTCACACTTGCAAAGCAGGCACTCTATGCTTGAACCACACCTCCAATCCATTTTGCTCTGGTTATTTTGGAGATGGGGGGGGGGTCTCACAAACTATTTGCCTAGGCTGGCCTCAAATCGCAATCCTCTTGACCTCAGTCTCCCAAGTAGCTAGTTTTATAGGCACAAGTTGCTGGCACCTGGCTTTAATTATTATTTATCTGCTGGTACTGGGATTTGAATCAAGGTTTCACACTTAGTAGGAAGGCACTCTATCACTTAAGCCAAGTTCCCAGTCCTTTCCTTGAAATCTTTTAAAAAATTTTTAAATAAATACTTTATTTGGAGAGCAGACTACGTATTTTACTCAATTTATAGTATTTCTTGCTGAGCACCAGTGGCTCATGCCTATAATCCTAGCTACTCAGGAGGCAAAGATCAAGAAGATCATAGCTCAAAGTCAGTCTGGGCAAATAGTTTGAGAGACTCTATCTTGAAAAAACCCATCACAAAAAAGGGCTGGTGGAGTAGCTCAAGGGGTAGGCCCTGTGTTCAAACCAATCAAAAATATTTCTAAGCCAGACAGTGTCTCATATCTATAATCCTAGCTCCTTGGGAGGCTGAGATCAGGAGGATTTCGACCTGAGGATATCTTTTGGCTCATGACTGATTTCTAGTGCAGAGATAAATAGGAATAATAAACTCATATGTTGTCTCATAATACTTATTTTCCAAAGGATCCATCCTTATTTATTCATTAAGTGATTTCCTGAGGGTTGAACCCAGGTCCTCACGCATGCTAGGCAAGTGTTTCACCACTGAACTGTACCTCCAGTTGTAATCTCTATTTAAAACTGTCCACTACTGGATAAAACAGAACACTAAAACTTCCAAAAGCATGCAATCACAACACCATAGCAAAAAGAAAAGAACCTTCTTAACACTTTGAGGAGAAGGAGTCTGGTATAAGAAATATGCATAAGAAATACAATTCCATTATATCCCAAAGTAGACAAGTTAAGTCACTAGTTTAAAAAAATGTATCTATATATCTATATATATATACATATAGTGCTTCTTACTAGTTTTCTTTTTGTTGTGTGTGCGTTACGGGTCTTGCTATGTTGCCCAGGCTGGTTTCGAACTCCTGGGCTCAAGTGA
This sequence comes from Castor canadensis, assembly GCF_047511655.1. Classification (NCBI taxonomy): domain Eukaryota; kingdom Metazoa; phylum Chordata; class Mammalia; order Rodentia; family Castoridae; genus Castor; species Castor canadensis. The sequence continues at coordinate 79,613,373 of NC_133391.1, forward strand.
TCCTCCTGCCTTAGCCTTTCAAAATAGTTTGTCTGTAAAAGTGTGTCACCACACCTGGCTTTACTAGCTTTTTTAAATGGCTTCCTTCCCCAATCTTAAAGTATTTGTTTCACTCTTTTGGTCTACAACCTATAGCAAAAGATGGAGGAAGATGGAAAACTGGGAGAGGTTATCGCTAACTTCATAGAAAAATGTCCTAAATCATTTTAATACTTTAATCAAGTGGTGGAGCACCTGCCTAGCAAGCACAAGGCCTAGGGTTTAAACCCCAGGACCACCAAAAACAATAAATAAATAATCAACTAAATAGCCAGTTTTCAAAACTCAGTAACTATTAGTGATTCATAATTATCTTAGATGAGTTTGAAAAGAGAAGCATAATTTCTGTTAGTATGAAAGTATCTGGAGCCAAAAGATTTAAATTAATCCCTTGGTACTCTCAAATGTTCTTATTCTCTCCCCCAACTTCCCTCCCTTCCTCTTTCTCTTCCTCCACCCATGGGTAGGATTACAGTTGTGATGTACCACTATTTTCTATTTCTTAATAATGCTGCCCTCCAGAGACAGAAAAATTGATGGAAACATGTATCTATACCAATCTCTCTCTGAACAGAAGCAAAAGTGGTAACTTAACCAGAAATTAAAGTCTATATACCCATAAAAAAATTAAAAGCAACCTAAAGAAAAGGAAATACCTATTCTGAACCTACTCTACCCAGCTTTACCCAATCTTAACACTGCTTTGGATCTTTATGAAGTCCCCATATGTGCCCCAGAAGTAATGATTTCTCTGAATACAATGTTTATCATTCCATCACATTGTTTTATACTTTTCTATTTGTCCATAAATGTAGTACATCTTTCATATTTTCCATCTTTTATTTACAAAGTGTTACAAGACATAAATATGCTTCTATACTTTGCCTTTTTGTTTTGTTTTGTTTTAAGACAGGGCCTCATGCTGGGCACTGATTTCTAATGCCTGTTATCCTAGCTACTCAGGAGGCAGACATCAGGAGGATCAAGGTTCAAAGCCAGCCCCAGTCAAATAGTTGGGGAGACCCTATCTTAAAAAACCCATCACAAAAAAGGGCTAGCAGAGTGCCTCAAGTGGCAAGAGCACCTAGCCTCGCAAGCATGAGGCCCTGAGTGCAAACCCAGTGCTGCCAAAAAAAAAAAAAAAATGGCCTCACTACAGTAGTCCGTGATCTCTTGCTGAAGCCAGCTGAGTACTGGAATTACAGATATGAATGACCACACCTGGCTGAGGGTTCTTTTTTTTTTTTTTTAAGTTACTTTTATCAGGCTCCAGGAAACCCTTAAATATACTATGTGTGACAATGTTAGTGACTTCCAATAGCAATCAAAATATGTAGCTGAAGGTGGGCATAGTGGTTCACACCTGTAAACCCAGATCTTAGGCGGCAAGGCAGGAGAATGGTTGAGCTCAAGACTTGCCTGGGCTACATAGCAAGACCTTGTCTCAAAAAATGAAAATAAGGAAAAGGGAAAATGATAATATTACAAAGATATTAGTGAAATTTATCACAGATATAATTTAATCTGTTATACTACAAAGTTTAGATAATTGAAATCTTAATACCATCCACATCACACCTAGAAAATAAGACTATTAAACAACATACCTTAATGAATTTCTTTTTATAAAGTAAATACTGTAAAACTCTGTAACAGAAGGGAATCCTGATTAATCTAAGGTTGGGCTGGCGTAGTGGGTCAAGTGGTAGAACACCTGCCTAGCAAGTGTGAGGCCCTGAGTTCAAGCCCCAGTACCACCCCCCCCACACACACACATTATGCTGACTACCCTAAGGTTAAAAGAATTCAAAGAACCACAGACACTAAAATAATTTTCTTTTTTAGCATGCTAAAGATGTAACCAAGGGCCTCATGCATGCTAGCCTAGTACTCTATCACTGAGCTTTATTCTCCAGACCCCAAAATTTTTCTGTTTAGACTCATCATTGAAATCAAGTACACAGCCAGGGTTACACTTTAGAAGAATGAGAAGGGTGTTGAAATCATGACATTAGAGAATAATGAGGTCTATTAACTGCTGGGCAAGTAGAAAAAGTCAGCCTTCGGTAGAACAGTTTTGAAAAATCAGTGATGCGCATCTGTGTGCCTGTAGTCCCACCACCTCAGGAGGCTGAGGCAGGAAAATTGCTGAGTCCAGGAGGTGGAAGCCTGCCTGGGCAACATGGCATGATCTAGCCTCCAAAAAGACAAAAACCAAAAATGTTACTTCAGACTTGTAAGATATTTCTATCAAATAAATTATCATTGGCTTATGACATTCAAATATGGTTATCATATTTAAAGTTTCACAGTGGAGCAACAAATATTAACACTCTGACATTACATATAAATAACCCACTTAAAAAGGGATTTAAAAAAAAATGTTTTTTAAAACTAGATCCCAGATCTTTTGGTGCTGGGTATCAAAACCAATGCTTTGCAAATGCTAGACAAGCAATCTACAAACTGAGCTACATTCCCAGCCCTCTAGATCATTTTTATCTATGTTCACAATACCATAGATGTTTAAAAACACATTAAGCCAGTGGTTCACTCCTGTAATCCTAGCTACTCAGGAGGCAGAGATCAGGACCATGGTTCAAAGCCAGCCCAGGCAAACAGTTCGTGAGACCCTGTCTCAAAAATACCCAATACAAAACAGGGCTGGTGGAGTGGCTCAAGTGGGAGTACCTGCCTAGCAACGATGAGGTCTGAGTTGAAATCCCAGTATTGCCAAAAAAATCAACACCAAACACTCCCAATTAAAAAGATTTGTGTTCACATTATCATACTGTAAGGGTGAAAACAATCTTAACTTTTTTTTTTTTTTTGGTGGTACTGAGGGGTTGAACTCAAGGCAAACATTCTACCATGTGAGTCATGCCCCTAACTCCTATCTTAACTTCCTATTACCTACGGACTTCCTTTTTCCAAGCAGCTACTTCACAGATTTAGTATCGTAAGTACTACACAGTTGTATATTTCATGTTTTTTTTTTATTAGACAAGATCTCAATATATAGACTGGGGTAGCCTTAAACTTGTGTTCCTTCTGCCTTCACCTCCAAAGTGCTGGGATTACAGGCACACACTACCATGCCCAGCTCATGTTCAATTTTTAATCCATAACTATGAAGAGTTAGCTTTTTTTTTTTTTGGTACCTAAATAAATGGATGAATGCCTAGCACAATTCCAAGCAGAAATGGGGCTCAAATATTTGACAAATGAGAAGATAATTAAAGGAACATAAACTTCCAGGGGCAAGTCCAATCTACTCATCCTCATCACCTACAGTGTTGACATACAGAATATGTTAAGATTTAATTATTGAACCTGAAAGGAAAAGGTGTTTGGAGGTAACCCGAGAGAACAAGTTTCTGTGAGCACTTCAGCAGCAACCATTTAGGCAGGAATGTTGTGCTCTAACAAGGTTCTCGGTGTAAAGTTTTTTTTTGAGGTCTCACTATGTTGCCCACCCAAGCTGGTCTCAACTCCTGAGCTCAAGTGATCCTTGCACTACAGCCTTTCAAGTAACTGCAACAGGTGCAAGCCACCTTGCCTGGCTCTCCACATTCATAACTGAAGATCAAGAACCCTTCCTAGGGTTGTTGGCATAGCTTAGTGGTAAAGCAAGAGCTTAGCATGTGTGAGTTTCTGAGTGCTGAACTCAGTACTAAAAGACAAAACAAACCCCACCTTTCCTAGACCTCTTATTCTACTTATTTGAACACTCGCTTCAAAACTTTTTTCATTTGTTAAAATTGACCATATTGTACACATCACATGTAACATGAAGATTTGAAATGTGTAAACATTGTGGAATTACTAAACTCATGTAGTTTATTCATATATATATATATATATATATACACACACATATATATATATGTATTACCTAACATATTTACTTTTTTTTTTTTTTTTTTGGTGGGACTGAGGTTTGAACTCAGGGCTTCATACTAGCAAAGCAGACATGTGACAACTTGAGCCACAACTCCAGTCCACACTGCTCTGGTTATTTTGGAGATGGGAGTCTCAGGAATTATTTGCTTAGGCTGGTCTCAAACCAAGATTCTCCTGATCTCAGCCTCCCAAGTAGTTAGGATTACAGGTGTGAGCCACCGAGCATCCCAGCTACATAGTCACTTTTTTTGTAGTAAGAACACTTCAAAATCTAGCAATTTTCAAAAATCTCTAAATCTCTAGAACCACAAAACCAAGAATATGTCTTTATTAACTATAGCTATGTTGACACACAATAGGTCTCTTAATCCTCTTATTTAACTGAGACTTTATATCCCTTGATCTATTTCTCCTCAACCCTCAAACCCCTGCCCATGGTAACCATTAATTCTACTTTACTTGCATGAGTTTGAATGTTAGACTCCACATAAAAGGGGTTTGGTTATCTGTCTTTCTGTACTTGGCTTATTTCACTTACTAGGTCCTCCAGATTCACCTATACTATTGCAAGTAACAGGATTCCCTTCTTTTTAGAGACTGAATAGTATTCCATTTTGTATAAAACATTTCATTAGCATTTAATAGGTATACAGGGAAGAAGTCACTGTGACATTTACATATATACTAATAATATATCTTAATTAGGTTCACCCACTCCATCATTTTCTGACTTTTAAATTTCAACCAGTCTAGGACTCTAGGAACATTCTACTTGGAATATTCTCCCCATTCCTACCTCCTTCATGTACCTAACATATTTACTTTTTTTTTTTTTTTAAGGCTTCACCTAAATACAACCCTTAGTCAAGACTTGCCAGAAACTCCTCACTCTCCATTTATTAAATACTATGAAAAAAGCACCAGGTTACTTTTATAATTTAACATGTTTCATATTTATCTGTGTGCTTATATAATGTCTCTTGATCCATAAGAAGGGACCTGACCTAGCTTCTTACAGACTATGCATTCCATAAATTACCTAGATAAAGTTAATACTACCTTCCATTGACTGTAAGAGATATATTTTTAATATAAATCATGTTTTTTAACATACCATGTCACTCCAAACAATGGCATATCAGCTTAACCGGCAATGTTCTCTCTCTCTCTCTCTCTCTCTCTTTGTAGTATTGGAATTTGATCTTGTGCTTGCTAGGCAAATGCTCTACCACTTGAGTCATGCCTCTACTCCACACTATTTTCTGAGTATAATAACTACATTTTCAGTTGATGGCATCTTAGAATTGATTAACTAAGGTACACAGAAAAAGCAGTGATCTTATTCTCTGATACTGTAGCCAAAGGACCATATACTTGACAAAGTATAAGTTTAGAATTTTGATAGCCACAGTCAAAGTAAATCACTAAGTAAATGACAGAATAGGATAGGAAAATCCCAAGCACTCTAGTAAGACTACCATCTGTAGCAAGTCCCTAAACAAAAGTATTAGGGAGGCACGCATGATACCAAAAGCAAAGCAAGCAAATAACTATTCCATGCTACCAACTCCTAAAGCTGATGAGCAGTGGTGGCTAAGTTGTGAGAGAAAGTTTGACTTGCTCCACACAGGATCTCTGTAAGGATTCAAAACTCCCTGTACTGTCAGTTACTGAGGTATTGGTCTCTTCTCTCTACTGCTATGTCCAAAATGAATGTGGCATATAGCCAGGTACATGGAAGAGTCTATATACTGATAGACAGATGGTGGACTCAATGTTAAAAGACTTCTCTACTCACTAAGCACCAAAGAAAATACTTAAATGCTAGGAAATTTCCTTCCTGGCATTTGGGTAACCAAGATCTCTTCCACAGTTGAATTTCACCTTTGAGAGAAACTATATAGAAAACTAGAAACCTGAAGATCTTACTGATAGGGAGTCACTACCATACTCTTCTGTAATAATAATCACTAAGTCTCAAGCTTCAAAAACATGGGGAGGGGAAAGCTGAATGCTATTATTATTTTGGTGTGTTTCTGTGCTACTAAAAATAGTAGAGTAATGGGAACCTCAAAAGTAAGTAAAATGGCATATTTCTCATTATACCCTGTAAAACTATGTGTCCGCCCCCCCCAAAAAAGAACCAGTGTGAATTTTTTTAATAAGTAGCATATGAGTACTTTAGTATTATGAAGTTTTGAAATATATAAAAACTGTTAGGCTAGAACTATAAATCCCTGAAATTTAAAAAGCAATACTTGTCATGAACTTTACTCTTCACAGTTCCTAAACATTCTATCAACTTGTTTCATGGACTGGAAAGGTAGCTCAAGTGGCAAAATGCGTTAACTATTAAGTCCAAGGCCTGAGTTCAAACCCCAGTACCACCTCCCCCCACCAAAAAAAAGTGCTGTTTCATAAATTCACTAGCACAAATATAATTGTGTTGATGAACTTGGCTGTGGTAACATCACTCTTCCTATAGACTAACCAGTTTTGTAAGATGAACAGTATAGTTGGGGGTATAGTTCAGTGGAGAGCATTTGCTTAGCATGAAAAAGGCCTTTCAGTTCAATCCTCAGCACTGCCAAAAAAAGAGAAGGAAAAAAGCATGAATAGACCCAGAGGCTCATGACTGTAATTCTAGCAACTCAGGAGGCAGAGATCAGAGGACTGCAGTTCAAAGCCAGCCCGGGCAAAGAGAGAGATCCTATCTCGAAAACACCAAACACAAAAACGAGCTGACATAGTGGCTCAAGGTGTAGGCCCTGAGTTCAAACCCCAGTACCATCCAAAAAAAATAGATGGGTAGACCAAGTCAAGTAAGCTGTCAAATTTTACTATGCTACAAGACTGGCTATAATTGCTACAAAACTGTCTTGTGATTTAAAAAAAAAAAAAAATCCCAAAGCTGCCAAGGGCTGATGATGTAGCTCAGTGGTAGTGGTAGAGCACTTTCCTAGCATGATCAAGGTCCTGGATTCAATCTCCAGGACCTTGTTTCAAATCCAGAACCAAGTTTCAAACCTAAGAGCATGTTTCAGGTTTTATAATAAATTATCCGAAACAGCAACTGACATATTCTTACATCTTCCTGGAACAACCTTTCCAGCTTCCAAAACTAGACACTAGACATTACTGATAAGCATGAAAAGGTACATGTCTTTTTAAAATTACACTTTATGTAAGCTTAGGGACAGGAGCCCTTTGAACACACTGAAAAGCACCCATGATGGCATCTAATAACTATCTTCTACACAATACGGACTACTGTAGGTCTTGGGAGAAGACATTACAATATCATGATAAGAAAAGTGAAGAGTTTCTGTTTTCCTGTGATGAAATTCACATCCTAGAAGGAGTGTCATGTTATCTGAAGCAAGGGTTGGAAAAGGGCCACACCAAAAATTCAAATTCATAGTTTGGCTGGGGAACTGATACCAATACGTATCATCTGTTACAAAAACATTTTACACCTCCTGATATTAACAACAAAGCATAGCTCTACTCTAATAAGCAGAGGAGGTTTTTTTAATTTCGTTTTGTGGAGCCACTCCGCCGGCCCTTGTTGTGATGGGTATTTTTGAGATAGGGTCTTGCAAACTATTTTCCCGGGTTGACTTCAAACCTCAATCCTCCTGATCTCTGCCTCCTGAGTAGCTAGGATTATAGGTATGAGCCATGGGGCCAGGATGTTTTGTTTTTTAATACCAGGTTAATTTTTTTATTTTTTTTGGCAGTACAGGGGGTTGAACTCAGGGATTCACACTTGTAAGGCAAGTGTTCCACCACTTGAGCCACATACCCAGCCTAAGATAACAATATAAATAAGAGAACTATTTTCATAATTCTAGATTTACAAAAATATGAGTATTAGGAACATATTAAGGTGGCAGTACTTGGAAGTTTGTTGAAGAAAAAATGGGGATTCAGTTCTAGATTAGAATAGTTTGTTTTTTTCTTCTTTTTTTAAGTCAGTTCCAGTTTAGAAACATTGTGAAACTCAATTATTTTCACAATAAAGAAGTTTTTGGTTTGGGTTTGGGTTGGCAATGATCAATTAAAAATACATTTTGACACGTAAGATTTCAATACTCTATCAACTTCATGGGTCAACATTATTGGCTGGTTAACAGTGTTAATATTTAAAAAAAAAAAAAAAAAAAAGAAAAGCCCACCAGATCCAAGAAGTCCCTTCCTTCTGCAATGTCCCTCAGTGCCCTCTATCAACAAAGCCTAAGCAAAGGTGAGAGTCCAGCTCATTCACTAAAAGGGTGAATTTGGAGTTAACTGATTAAGTGGCAGGTGTATGCCATTGATCTGTTCCTTTTTTCTGCTGGGTAAGGCTCCAGTGTATGTATATTCTATGTTTTGTTGATGTATTCACCTCTTGATGGATATAAGTTGTTTCCCAGATTTGGGATAATGTAAATGAAACTGCTATTCATAATTATAAACAACAAGAGAAACCCTATCTTTTGTGCAGTCATAACTGCCAATCACTTCTCATCATGCCCACAGGCTTACAGGGTATGTGATATTATCTGTATTCTATAGATAGGGAAGCTGACTCTCAAGAAAATTAGTAGATCTGCCAGGTGCTGGTGGCTCATGCCTGTAATCCTCACTTAGGAGGTCGAGATCCAGGAGATACAGTTTAAGGCCAGCCCAGGCAAACAGATCGAGAGACTGCATGTCCAAAATAATCAGAGCAAAATGGACTGAAGGTATGACTCATGCAGTTGAGCACCTGCTTTGCAAGGACAAAGCCCTGAATTTAAATCCCAACCTCACACATGAAAAAAGGAAGGAGGGAAGGAAAGAAAGAAAATCAGCAGACATGCCTAAAAGCCTCAGGGCTAGGATATAACTCAGTAGATATGTTGATCCAAAGCCTTACCTTTTTTTTTTTTTTTTTGCAAGACAGGTTCTCAATGTGTATCTCAGGCTAGCCTTGAACTCATAATCCTCCTTACTTTAGCCTTCCAAGTGCTGGGATTTTACAAGTATGTGCCGCAATGCCTAGTTTACTATTTTTTTTTCCTACCACACTACTTAAATCTTGGCATTCACTGAATATCGTTAGCAAACCCAGAATGCCTACTATCTGGTGCTGGGAAAACAAAGAATAAGACAGTGATTTTGCCCAGAAGAGTTCAGACTAGAGTAGGTAATAATCAATCCTATCTACATATCTACAATTCTATAATGGAATGTTGACATCCTTTCTGCCTGGGGAAGACTTCCCAGAAGTCATTTCTTCTGGGTCTTTGCTGGATCTTCAATTATGAATAAAGAATTCAGAAGGCTAGGCATGACAGGACATGTCTATAATCTCAGCTACTCTAAGAGGTAGAGGCAGGAAGATCTTAAGTTAAAGGCCAGACTGGTCAAAGTCGGCGAGACCCTATTTCGTTATTTCTTTTTTCTTTTGGTGGGACTGGGATTTTTGTGGGACAGGGCTTCATGCTTGCAAAGCAGGTGCTCTACCACTTTAGCCACACCTCCAGTCCATTTTGCTCTGGCTATTTAGGAGATGGGGGGGTCTTGAAAACTATTTGCCCCAGGCCGGCTTCAAACTCTAATTGTCCCAATATCAGCCTCCCAAGCAGCTAGGACTGCAGTCATAAGCCACCAGCGCACACAGTGCAAGACCCTACATCAAAAACAAACAAAAGGGCTGGGGGGCATAGCACAAGCTATCTCTATACCTAATATGGGTGAGGCCCTGGCCTGGGTTCATTCCCCAGTACTGCAAAAAAAGGAAAAAAGAATTTAAAAGGAGGTGAGAGTGGGATGAGAAGACATTCTTTGTACAGAGAAAGACCAAACAAAAATGATTCTAAGAAAGATCAACTAGTACTTCAATTATAGCAGTTTACCAGGACATAACTCGTATGTATCATATTAATGAAGAGAACAATATTTTTTGTTCTAAATTGTATCTACTTTTAATACATGTTAAGTAATATTACATATTTTTTCAGGATTTTTTTTTCTTTTTTCTTTTTGGTCATAATGGAATTTTTTAACTCAAGGTCTCATGCTTGATAGGCATTCTACTACTTGAAACAAACCCTAGTCCTTAGTTTTAAAGCAATAATTTGCCTCAAGAAATTGCATATCAGAAAGCGAAGATGTCCACAAGTGACGCTCCATTTGTGTTGATGCACAAACAGCATTTAACTACCAGCATTATAGTCTATTTGAACATCACTGATCTATCTAATTTGTCATAATTAAGTGTATATTTGAGAAGTTACTTAACCCAAGCTCATGTATACTATTTCTAGAATACACTACCCCATTTACTATGAACCTAGAGCTAAAATAAAGCTGTGAAGGAGCCAGACGCTGGTGGCTCATTCCTGTAATCCTAGTTACTTGGAGGCTGTGACCAGGAGGATCACAGGCTCATTCCTGTAATCTTAGGTAGTTGGAGGTTGATCTGGAGGATCGAAGTTCAAGGTCAGCCTGGGGAAATAGTTCTGGAGACCCCATTTCCAAAATAACCAGAGCAAAATGGGCTGGAAGAAGCAGTAGAGCACCTGCTTTACAAGCTCAAAGTCCTGAGTTTAAACCCTAGTCCTACCAAAAAAAAAAAAAAGGTGTAAATAGAAGCAGAGTCCCTTAATTCTTAAACCCAAGTCAGATTGTCTTAAACATGAACAGCTCTTCCTCAGCTCAGCCTACCAAGGTAGCTGCTATCTCCTACTCACAGCTGCCCTCAGACCTTTGGTGAAGCCCAAGATCATAAACAAAGAGGACCAAGAAACTCATCTAACACCAGTCAGACCAACTGCAAAATTAAGTGTAACCGGCAGAAACCCAACAGTATTGACAATAGGGTGCAGAAAAGATTCAAGGACCAGATCTTGATGCCCACCATTGGTTATGGGAACAACAAGGAAACAAAACACATGCTGCCCAGAGGCTTCTAGATGTTCCTGGTCCACATTAAGGAGCTGGAAGATTGTTCATGATGCTTCCTCCAAGAACACAAAGTCATCCTGGAAAGAGCACCTTAGCTGGCCATCAGTCACCAATCCCAATGCCAGGCTGCACAGTGAAGAAAATAAATAGATGGCTCATGTGCACATTTTTATTTGTGCTTACATAAACCCACATAAACTGCCAAATAAATAAATAAGCTAATATACAGGATAGCCTTCTACTTGAAAAAAAAAAAATCACAAAACAAAACTAGGTGACTTGTCCATGATGGGACAAATTAATAATTTGCCAAAAGTCTAATTGCCTAAATATTACAAATAAGAATACTATAAACTATGCAAGAGCATCATGATTCATGCCTTTATCCTAGCACTCTTGGAGCAGAAGCAAGAACATGGAAGAGTTCTGAGGGTCAGTCTAGGATACAGAGATTTTGTGCCCCTCACTCCCCAAAAAAAGTCAAAACAATACAAAAATGCAGTCTGTATTTTTTGGCTACAATGTTATATGTTTGAAACAAATTTTCATATTATATTGCAATGAAAACACGTAACAACACAATAATGAAGTATCTGATAAGGATCACTTATTATTTGTGGGTCTGGGAGCATTGAAGGTAGGACCTCACTCATGCTTAGATAAGCACTCTACCACTGAGCTATATCCTCAGTCTGAAAAATTCTGTTAAAAGTGTTACTTTTAACATGCCAGGTGCATGCTTGTAATCCTAGCTACTCAGAAGGAAAAGATCAGAAGGATCAAGGCTGGAAGCCAGCCTGGGAAAATAGTTTGGGAGATCTTATCTCAAAAAAAAAAAAAAAAAAACCCTACACACACACACACACACACACACACACACACACACAGGGCTGGTGGAATAACTCAAGGTGTAGGCACTGAGTTCAAATCCCAGTATCACAAAAAAAAAAAAGTGTTACTTTAAGTCATTCTCAACCTCCCTTTCTGAGACTACCTGCTGTAATTCTACTGAAAGTATATTCCTTTCCTAATAAACTTTACTATCACTTTCACTTAAAAAGTTTTACTTCATAACACCATGGAAATTAAATATATTTCATTCTAATGTCTTTAATAATGTCTCTAATTTTTTGCTTGTGATATTATGATTTTATATTTCAATTAATTTATTTGAATCATTTGCGAGGTTTCTTTTTTGTTTTTTCCCATACTGGGGTTCGAACTCAGGGTTTCATGCTTGCTAGGCAGGTACTTTACCACTTGAGCAACTCTGCCAGCCCTTGTGGAATGTCTTGTTTTGTTGGCAATGCTGGAGTTTGAACTCAGGGCCTTGTGTTTACTAGGCAGGTATTCTCCCACTTGATCCATGCCCCTGTTTGTTTTTAGGGATAGGGTATTACTATGCTGCCTAGGCTGGCCTCATACTGTTAGATTCAAGCAATCCTCCTGTCTCATTCTTCAGAATAAGCTATGTCTATTGTAAATTTTAATATAAATGTGTATTATTTCAGAAATAATATTTGTATATTATCAGTATTAATCTGAAAAGTGTTCTAGAGCTGGATGGTGGTATATAGCTGGAGGTTGACATAGGGAGATCCCAATTTGAGACCAGCCTGGACTACCAGTTAGACCCTATTTCCAAAAAACAAAACAAGGGCTGGGGACATGGTTCAAATGATAAAGGACTTGCACAAGGTCTGAGTTCAAACCCCAGTACCACCAAAACACAAAACAAAGAAGTGTTCTAGGCGCAGGGATGTACAGCACTTGCCTAGCATGCATGAGGCCCTAGGTTTAAACCCAAAAATCATCAAAAAAAAAAAAAAAAGTATTATAATAATGTTGGTAAACAAAAAAAGAGAAGAGTCGGGTGCTGGTGGTTCACACCTATAATCCTAGCTACTCAGGAGGCAGGGATCAGGAGGATGGCAGTTTGAGGCCAGCCTGAGCAAATAGTTCCCAAGACCCTATCTCAAAAAAAAACAAACAAAACACAAAAACAGGGCTAACAGAGTGGCTCAAGTGTAGAGTGCCTGTATGGCAAGTATGAGGCCCTAAGTTCAAACTCCAGAACCACCAAAAAAAAAAGGGGGGAGAAAAGAGATTATCCAAAGTTAAGGGAAATGAATGATAACCACTTTATCTGTAATTAAAGTTAAAAACAGAGATACCTATTGAATTTGGCAATTAAGTAATCATCAGTGACCTTACTAAATAATTCCAGAACAATGAATATCCTACTCTTTCAAGAATTTTGGCACTGAAATGTCAGAGATGGGAGGGATAGACAAGCAGGATAAAGAAGGAAATGAAGTAGCTCTAGTGGGAAAGGGAAGATTTAAAAAATTCTTTTGCTGGCATTTGGAGGTATAGGTCAGTGTTATAGTGCTTTTCTGGCATGCATGGGTTCACCTCCAGCACTGTGGGGTTTTTTTGTGTTTGTGTGTATTTTCTTTTGTTGTTTATTTTTCAAGATGGGGGAAGACCTTGGATAAATCTGGATGTTCAGGAGTTAAGAAGTCAATGAAACTAAAAGCATACCTAATTACTAGAGATCAAGGACTTGGTAGAAAGAATAGATTGGAAAGCAATAGGTTGGTAAAGGGAAAAGTAGAGCTTCTCCAAAGGCAAGAGGGAGAAAGAGCAATGACTAAGACAGTCAAATCTGAAGAAGCAAGTCAGGCACATTGGCTGAGATGGGAGTTTTACTAACTTTTACCTGGGGCTGGCCTTGACCTTGATCTTCCCAATCTCTGCCTCCTGATTACAGACATGAGCCACTGTGCCCTACTGTTCTGGTTTTTTGAGATGAGGTCTCATTATGTAACTTAGTTTAGCTTCAAACTCTCCATCCTTCCAGCGTCACTCTCCTGAGTGTTAGGATTACAGACATGTACCACCACACCCAACTACATTGTTTTTATGCCTCAAAGAAATCTAAAAGATTTCACATATTAAGATTTCTATTCTCACTGTAGAATAGGTACTTTGGTCATCTGCTGAGATTAAAATAGTGCACCTAAATCTTAAGTCTTTCTGTAGAGATTAAAAACCCATTTAAAGCTGGGTCCAGTGGCTCATGTCTACAATCCTAGCTACTCAGGAGGCAGAGATCAGGAGGATTGTGGTTCAAAGCCAGCCTGGGCAAATAGTTCAAAAGACCTCATCTTGAAAAAACCCATCATAAAAAGGGCTGAAGGAGTGGTTCAAGGTGTAGGCCTGAGTTCAAGCCCCTGAACCACCAAAAAAAAAGAAAAAAAAATTGACTGATTAACAATACATGAAGTGATAGAACATTCAAACTGCACAATTTTATGGGAGTTCAGGATACTTCCTTAAAAAAGCCTCAATACAAAGGAAAACTGAGGAAGATCTTTAGGTTCCAGGATATAGTTTAAATACACATTTGTCTCAACAAAAGAATAAAAAATATGCTTCATCTGGATTTAAATATTTAACAACTATGTAAGGATAACCATCACCTTTCAGAAAAGATACTAGATGCAGTCAAGAAATCCAGGTTCTTAAGCAGGGTGTGGTAGTACCAATCTGTAATAGTCTCAGCAACAGAGAAGTTAAGACAGGAGGATCTGGGGTCTGCAGTTCATGGCTACAAAGCAAGACCATGTCTCAGAAACAGAAATCCAGACTGGGCTCCAGTGGCTCATGACTATAATTCTAACTACTCAGGAGGCAGAAATCAGGAGGATCTAGGTTTAAAGCCAGCCTGAGCAAAAAATTCAAGAGACCCTATCTCAAAAACACCCAACACAAAAACAGGGCTGGCAGAGTGTTTCAAGGGGTAGAGTGACTGCTTAGCAAACATGAGGCCCTAAGTTCAAACTCCAGTATTGGGGAAAAAAAAAAAGCTAGGTCCTTTATCAAGCCCTAGAATGTGTAGCAGTGCTAACATTATAGTTCTATTATTATTTCACTTGACTCTGTACACAGAACAAATGGCACTTTATTTCCCAATGTTATAGTTTAATATGATTTTGAAGGTTAGCATGGGAACCTAACCATCAAAACTTTACTTCTACAGGAAAAACAAGTATGCTCCTGCATTTTCAAGATGAGTGCTAAGAGGTTTCTGGCAGCATCAGGCATAAGTCAGGAATTCCTATTCTAAGGACTACCTAGGATATTTTAGCAGCCATCTCTCCTTGAACTATAATATCCCAAAAGTGAACTTGTCAAAACCTTCTCCTTATCAGTCAGTAGTAGAATAAGACACATTTCGATATTTTAAAGAAAATCCTAGGTTAAATTTTCCTCACTGCTGGGTGTTTAGCAACCTAATAGAACCAAAGGAAATATCTCAATTCAATATACTTTTGTAAAGCATATTGTCGCATCTATAGTTCTAGCTACTTGAGAGGCTGGGCTGGGGAGGATTGCAGTTCAAGGCCAGCCTGGGCAAATAGTTCAAAAGAGCCCATCTCCAAAAAAAAACCCAGAGCAAAATAAACTGGAGGTATGGCTCATGCAGTAGAATGCCTGCTTTGGAAGCACAAAGCTCTGAGTTCAAACTCCAACACTGCCAACAAATCTGGATTTGTGGTATCTCTTTAAAAAAAAAAAAAAGAGCTGGCAACATTCAGCCCACAGATCTTGGCAATGGCAACATTTCCAGGGAGCTGGGTAGCATCTGCCTTTATCTGACAACACATACATTTTCTAGCTCCCTTCATTCTCTGTGCTTTCTTAAGTTACCTGCCTTGCCTTTATAGCAGTAAGTATGAAACCTTTATCTAACTGAGAACATTATTTTGTCTCATGAGGGACCTTAAAAGATTAAGCTAGTCATAAAAATCTTTATCACAGAAACAGAATAGATCAATTTTTTTTTTTTTGGGTGGGATTGAGGTTTGAACCCAGGGTTTTGTGCTTGCAAAGCAGGTGGCCTACTGTATGAGCCACGCCTCCTGTCCAGTTTGCTCTGATTACTTTGGAGATGGGGGTCTCAAGAACTATTGCTCAGCTGGCCTTCAACCATGATCCTCCTGATCTCAGGCTCCCAAGTAGCTAAGATTACAGTTGTGTGCCACCAGCGCCAGGCTTAGAATAGATCAAGTGATGATCCTGGCATTACTTTGTTTTAAAGCTATGTATACCAAATGTTAATTATAACCAGTAGGACACCATTAAAATGTACAAGGCATTATTAGGGTTAAAAAAAAGAGCTTTCAGTATACTATCTGATCAGTCTTCAACTTCTCAAAGAATCAAGATATTCAGGCTTTACCCTTCCCAATAATAGAGACATTAACCCTGTCTTTTCAATATTGTGGCACCTGCATGTACATAACTAAAGGAAAAAACAGGAAGTCAAAAAGTTCTCTGATCAGCCTAAGAGGTCACACAGTTCACAGAACACATGAAGTCCTCTTCATTCAGAGCCTACTGGATCTTTATTTTAGACACAATTTTAATAAGCTCTGTGATCTGGTTTCTTAGCCCACAACAGATGAGATGCAGCGGACTAGAAAAGAGATGGGGGTGGCGGTATTGCTAGAGGCAAGCACTGAAAGCATCAAAATCAAAACTGAAGACCTATAGTCAGTAGTAAACATCAAAACATAGCAAACTAAGGTCATTTGTTGCAGATACAAAATAATAATTCCAGAGGATCCTTATCCCTGCCAAACTATACTGTATGTTCATAATAACCCTTTAATACACTCTGCTTAAAGCACAGGTCAGGAGACCTTAAGATACATATCTAAATAAATCCCACCAAAAACTTTTCCAAAAAATACATGGCATATAAAAGACTGCCAAATTCAGGGTTGGGGTGTAGCTCAGAACACTTGTTTGGCAGGTGTGAGGCCCTGGGTTTGATCCCCAACACCACCAACCAAAAAAAAAAAAAAGAAAAAAGAAAAACACCAAATTCAGACAGTGTTTCTTTGCCAAAAAAACAAGACATTGAATTCCTAAAAATGCCTATGTCAAATGTGATTTTTCTTAGAAATATTGTTAGAACCCAGATGCAACAGTTCACGACATCTAAAGATGAAAGGGTTTAAGTAGAACTATTGTTTTTTTTTTTTCAGAGAATGATAATCTGAAAGGTTTAAGACCAAGATCGATTATATAAGTCAAACTAGTCTTCTGGGGATTCCACTGTAGGCACATTGGACTGAGGATAAAATAGGACTGGACTCATCTGTAGCCAGTAAGCTTGCCATTCGACCTAAAATGGGTATCATAACAAAAAGTTTAAAAAACTGACCTCCATGTTGCTTTCACAATCTTTTTGACTTGTACACCAGAAATAAATTTCACCTTTTCTTATCTCTGGCAGTCTCAAGGATATTAAGCCATCTTTTGAGGAAGGCTCTAGGTTATAAATCAAGGGGGAAGAGTGTAACAAGTGTTAAAAGCTCAAGTTACCATTTCTAAACTTGGTTTTCTTTTTTTTTTTTTGGTGGTACTGGAGTTTGAATTCCAGGCCTCATGCTTGCTAGGCAGGCACTCTACCACTTGAGTCATTTCACCAACCCTAAACTTTGTTTCCTTATTAAAATTTAGCTCAGAGGTAGAGTGCTTGCCTAGCAATTGAACCTGTGTTCAGTCCCCAGTATGGAAACAAAATTTTTTAGGGAGTCAGATGTGGTGGTATACAACCAAATCCTAGCACTCAGAACACAAAGGTAGGAGGATCATGAGGTGGAGGCCAACCTGCACTACAAAGTGAGACCCTGTCTCAAAAAAAGAACAGAACAAAAACCCCATAATTTTGGAGGCAAATATTATTAGAAGATTAAAATTATGTTTGGAGTCAAAGTGCTACTTCCCTCTCTGAAGAAATCTCTACAACAATGTATTAATCAATGTAGACATTAAAAGCTGCAAGTCTTGACATGTAAAGTATCACACTTGCTCCTCTCCAGGTTTTAAGGTAAGAGCACAATATTCTGCAGGTATAAACCAAGTGGCATCTCAATTTGATAACTTCCCAATTAGGCTCTATAAGGACTTAATTCCTGAGAATCTTTAAAATACATATGTATTTTACTTGGATGATTAACCTTCAATGTGCTCCTGCCCCTTAACTAGTTCTCTAAGAGATCTTTGCTTAACATTCATACTTCTTTTTAGCAAATACCTTGCTCCATTTTAGTACACGATTTACTGTATAAAGTCTACCTATTATCATTTGTAAGAAACTGAAGTCAAAAGAAGTTAGTAAGAAACTAGTTTATAGTAAGAGATGGAATTAATTCCACATTAAAGAAAATAACATATTAATTGAGGATCAACTGCAGAGCTGAGGTGTTTAAATTGTCAAACATTCTGGATTCCAACCTTTTATAACAAAGTGAAAACTGGTTCTCTTTCTCTTGTATCCCCCATCTAAACGTTCAAGATGGCTAATCCTAGGACCTACTTCTCACTAAGCAGCTGAAGGTTTAATATAGTCAATCTGAGAAGCCAAATGAAACACCAAGTAAAAATAACCAGTGGTGCCTGCTCATTTCCAAAGGGGGAAAAAAAACCATAGTAAGTGGCACTAAGAGGTTACAAAAGAGAGCAAAAGAACCCTAAATTTTAAGCAAAGCCCATACTCTAGTTGTGGTATTAAGAAAACCGCCTTACCAATAACTTAAATTTTTAAAGAGGAAACATTCTTTCCAGTCAAAAATCGAGTAAAACCTTTTCTAAATTTTAAAGGGTCTCCCTGAAAACAGCACCTAATTTCACCGTTAAATTCAGTTTATGAAGAGACTGTGAAAGAAAACTGTGTAGTTTCTCCAGTGATCTTCAATGTTCTGTTTCTGAGCTGACTAGCTTCTTCTACCCTTGCCAATTAAACAGCCTTTCTCACTAGATGTAATCTTGCAAAACTGAAGTGCTAGTTTCCGACTATATATGTCAACCTCAAGGAATAAAGCGCTTACTTCCCTCCTCGCTTGTAAGTTGCATTTTCTTCCTTCTGAACTTCCTACTGTAGCACTTTCTAGACGAGAAAGGTGAACCCAAGTGTGCAGCCGCCCAAAAGGGAAGTGCACTCAAGAAATAGTTGTGGATCGAGCAAAACGGATTTCTCCGTCTGCCCGGGACAGAGCCCAGAGCTCAGCAGCTGTACGAAGGGAGCCAGTGCCGGTGGGGAAAGGGAGGGAGGCAACGACGGGGCGCCAGGCCCTTTCGACCTCTGTTGATCCTGCGGCCCAACGCCCCAACACCACCACCACCACCCTCCCCACCAATGGCCCCGGCCTGGCCGGACAATGGTCCTCCAGCTGGAGAAAGGCCCTTTACTACATACCACGCGGGCCTGGAAAGACGGCCGGGAAGCACACAGAGGACGAGAGCACCTCCGGCCTAAGCGCGGGCCGCGCGCCCGGGCCTCTGCGGGCGCCATCACTGGGAGTGGGGTGTGAAGGCCGCCCCGCCGGGACAGCGCCAGCAGCGGGAACCAGAGGCTGCGAGCCCAGCGGAGGCCACGGCGGGAAATGAAGGCCGAAGCCTGGCCAGCTAACCCGCCCAGCGGCCCATCCCCGCGGCAGACCTCCGACCGCTTACCTTATGGATTCTCTTCAGAGCCATGGTGGGAGGCGGTGGCGGTGGCCCCCGGGGCGGGGACGGGGGCGGGGGAGGGACGGGGAAGGGACGAGGAGGCCTGAGGCCGCCTCGGCGGTCGCGGGTCGACCGAAGAGGAGGAGGATTTCGGGAGCGTGGGTCCGACGGGATGGGCTGAGGGCCGGGGCCCACTCCGCTTCTGGGGCTGCCGCAGCGGTCACCGCATCACCCGGCGGCGGCCCCTTTATGCGCTGCCGCCCCAGCCGCCACCGCCGCCGCCGCCGTAGCTGACTCTTCCTCCAAGTCTCAGCGCCACCTCCTCATTCGCCGCGGATCCCTCCGCCGGGAAGCAAGAGCCCGACACTCCGGCTCGGCAGGCGTCTCTCGGTCAGACAGCCGGAGGAACTGCCTGCCTTCCTGCCTAATGCAGGTGGACCAAGGGACGCGCGGGCGGGCGGCGCCGCCGGGGTGGGGCCGCTGAAACGCGGGGTGGGCCCAGGCCGAGGGGCAGGTCGGGAGGCGCGGGGATTGGCGGGCCAGAGAAGGAGGGCCGGGCCGCACGGACGGCGGAGGGATACGGGCCGCCCCTGTGAGTATTCTCCGCGCCGTCGCCGTCGCAGCCACGGCTGCCGAAGGGGATGACGCTGCGAAGCGCTGGACGGAGATCTCGCGAGAGCTCGGGCGCAGGGTTCTGGACCCTCGAGTCCCCTGCTCCTGGTACTCCACGCGCGAGTCATGAAGGATGATGAAAACATTTGAAAGCAAATGTTTTCCACATCGCTTGTCGGTCTCTGTACCAGTCTCAAAAGGAGGCACCTACGCCCATTGCAGCGTTTCTGAAGGAAGGGACTTGTCCAAGGTCACTCAGCTCTCCACTGGCAGAACTAGGACTCTGCTGAAGCCGCAGGTCTTAGTAGATACCTTTCCTTAAATTTGCACTAGCAGCAGTCTGGCCACTCGCTGGGATGCGCAGGGAGCTCTGAGATTGGTCCTCATGACACAATCCGCAGTTGGAAAGAACTTGAATGTTGTTCTCAGCCACTGGCATGTTAGCCTTAGAAGTCCTACCATATGTAGTCAGAAACTAGCTTGGGACACCTCAGGGAAGGATCTTGTCAAAGTCACAATAAGTGAGCCATGTCACCTACTCAGCTGAGAAGGGCGAACCTCAAGGGGGAAATTGTATCCAGTCACCCAGAGGCTATAGGTGAAGAGGGACATTCAGTAACCCCAGATCTCTTCTGAAATGTGATAGAAAGGGTACAGAAATGCCCACAGATCAGCCGAGAACGCGAGGTTCATACCTGTAATCCTAACTACTCAGGAGGCAGCCATCAGGAGAATGGCAATTGGAAGCCAACCTGACAAATAGTTTCCCAGACCCTATCTCAAAAATACCCAACACAAAAAAAAAGGGCTGGAGGGGTGGTTCAAGTGGTAAAGCACTTGCCTACCCTGCCTAGCAAGCCTGAGGCCCTGAGTACAAATCTCAGTACCGCCAAAAAAAAATGTTCAACCAGCCTCATAAAATAATTGAGAAGGGTTCCCTTCTCTGTATTCTGAAAGAGTTTGTTTGAGATTGCAATATTTTTCTTCCTTAAACATTTGATAGAATTCACTAGTTACTCCATCTGGCCCTGAAATTTTCTTTGGGCAAAGAATGTTTTGGGGGTTTTTTGCTTTACTGGTGTTTGAACTCAGGGCCTCACACTTCCTATGGGGGCATCTACCACTTGAAGCCCTCCACTAGCCCTTTTTTATTGTAATGGGTATTTTTGAGATAGGATCTCTCTTTTTGTCCTGACTGACCTCAGAACTCAATCCTGATTACTGCCTCCCAAATGGCTAGGATTGCGGCAGGACATCGGCATCCAGCCTGGGGAAAGAGTTTGATAATAAACTCAGTTTCTTTACTAAGTACAGGGCTATTTAGATTTTCTTTTTCTTCTTGTATCAGTTGTGATCATTTGTATTTTTCAAAGAATTTGTTCATTTAATTTGTCTAATTTATTAGAATAAAGTTACTCATAATGTACCTTATTTGTCCTTTTACTCTATGTAGCTTCAGTAGTTGTATCTCTTTTCCCTGATGTTAGCAATATGTGCTTTTTCTGTTTCTTTCGTGACAAATCTAGCATGGGATTTATCAAATTAAATATTTCCTCCAGGAACTGGGATGTGGCTCAGTGGTAAAATGCCTAACATTTGATCTCTAGCACTGCCTAATAATAATGGTAATAATAACTCCTCCAAAGAACCATCTGCTGCCCTTGTTTTTCCTATTGTTCAGCTAATTTATAATTTTATTGATTTCTGCTCTTAGGGGTTTTTTTTATTTTGTTTTTACTTTGGATTTAATTTGTTCTTATTCTAGCTTCTTTTTGGTTAGTTTTTTTGTTTGTTTGTTTGTTTATTTTGCTTTGGTTTGTTTTTTGAGATAGGGCTTCACTATGTAGGCTGGGCAGACCTAGATCTCAAGATCTCCCTGCTTTGGCCTCCCGAGTACTTGGGTTACAGCTATGGGCCACCATGCCCAAGTTCTAGTTTCTTAAAGGAAAAGTTTAGATCACTCACACTCACTTTACACTTTTCCTGGTTTTTTTGGTGCTGGGGGTTGAACCTGGGGTTCACACATATAAAACACATGCTCTACCACTGAGCTACACCCCAATCCCTGCATTTCCATTTTCCTAATAAAAGCTCTTCCTAATTAAGCACTCAAAGCACACTACTTTTGACGTATCTTGCAAGTTTGATATGTTGCATTTTCACTTTCATTCAATTTTATTTTGTTTTCTTTTCCACTACTGGGGATTATTAAGCCCATGGCTTCACACATACATACTAGGCAAGTGCTCTTCTACTTGAGCCACTGCTCCCAGCCCTTTTTTAAATTATTATTTTATGAGATAATGTATCACTAACTTTGTCCAGGTTGACCTCAAACTCAAGAACCTCATGCTTCTACCTCCAGAGTAGTTGGGATTACAGGCATGTACCACCATGCCCAACAAGGTCAAGGTGATTATATTAAACAAAAAAAAACAAGACACAAAGAATATGGATTCTATTATTTCATAGAATCCACCCCCCTCAGACAAAACTAGTATTTGGTGTTTGGTTAGGAAGTAGTTGCCATTGTTTGGGAGGTGACTTGTCAAAAAAGGAATTGAGATGGGGCATGATGGTTCATGCCTGTAATCCCAGCACTCAGGAGGCTCAAGCAGGACAACCACAAATTTGAGACCACCTGGGTTACATAACAAGACCCTATCTGAGAGAGAGAGGAAATTTTCTTGGGCAATGTAAATCGTCTATATATTGTTTGGGGTAGAGGTTATGTATGCAAGTATATAAAATTGTCAAAACTCATGAAATTGAACATTAAACACCTATGCATCCTATTATATAGGAACTTTTTTTTTTTTGCGGTGGTGGTACTGGGGTTTGAACTCAAGTCCTTGTACTTGTTAGGCAGTTGCTCTACCACCTGTGCTACACCCCCAGTGCAAAACAATACTATAAATTTTTAGAGTGGGCAAATTTTCAGATCTTACGGGTCTCATTACGTATCCTAGAACTCACTATTTAACCCAGGCTGGCCTCAGATTTACAGTCTTTCTGCCTCAGCCTCCTGAGCTTCCTGTCTTAGCCTCCTGACTAAATTTGACTCCCTAAGCTTGACTTTTTTCATCAGTAAAACAGGGGTAATATTTATCATGTTCATAGCATTGCAAGCTTAAGTAAAGGCTTTGTATAAAGTTCCTGGCCTGGAGAAAGTGCTTAACAAATATTACTAATGTTGATGATGGTTTTTCTGAGAAAAGTAAGATTGCTAGGGACATGGCTCAAGTGCTAAGGGCACGTGTAAGGCCCTAGATTCAATCCCCAGCACCACGAAAAAAAAAAAAGAAAGAAAAGAAAAGTGAAAAAAGGAAACAAGGAAGGAAGGAAGCAAGGAGTGGCATAATATTCCACTTTAATCCCAGGTGGGGATTCCTGGGATTCAGGAGTATGAGGCAGGAAGATTGGGAGTTCATGACCACCCTGTGCTACATTGTGAGATGCTGTCTCAAAAAACAAAGCAGAACAAAACAAAACTCTGCCTAGCAACTTTTCTCCTATCAAAAAAAAAAAAAATCATTGGGAAACTTTTGGGACTGGAGATATGGCTCAAGCGGTAGAGCGCCTGCATTGAGAATGTCAAGCCCTGGGTTCAAACCCCACTCCTACCCTCCCTCCCCCCAAGGAAACAAATAATTGGGAAGAGAGGGAGGGAGGAAGGAAAAAGAGAAGCAGGATTATTAAAAACAAAAAACAATTAAAAAAAAAAATGATTCCATGCGTGTAATACCAGCACTGAAGAGGTTGAGGAGAAGGATAGAAAGCTTGAGAACAGCCGGGGCTACATAACCAGTTCCTGGCCAGCGTGAGTTATGTAGTGAGACCCTGTCTCAAAAATCAAAACAAAACAAACAAACATAAACATTGATCCCAACCAACTTTTTGTCCATGAGAGAAATCTATAAGCTCCACCCAATGAAGCTGGGGTTGGTATTCTATTTCAGATTCCCAGAGTCTCAGCCTCTCCTCTTTCTGTGGTTCTTGGGGGAAAGGGATGAGACTGCATCAGAATAGGATGAATCTCTTCCTGCAAGCTCAGCCCATACTCCATGTGGCAGCAATCTTGGGGGCTTTCAGGCTGGAAAACAATTAGCCTGGCTGTTCAATATACACAGTCTCCCAACCTTCCTCTGTGTCTTGGAAAAGAGGTGGGAAGACAAGGAACACTTGAATAGGATGTCGTGCAAAAACAAGTTGTCCACCATATCTGTTAGTGATTATTATGTGGTATTATTTGATACCATTCAAAAGAAAAAGTTAAATAATTTTAAAATGAGACTCCTAGTCACTAAGCCTGCTGCTGTTAAGTTACAAACCTGATTTACCTAACTGTAAAAATGGCTTATATAACAAAGGATGTGAACAACTTATGTGCTTATCATGTGTCCAGGAATAATTCATAAAGATAACCGGTGATCTGGAACACCTGAAATCCAGGAAGTGAATGAACCAGGGCAAAAAGTTCTCAAGACCCCATCTCAACCAGTAAGCAGGGCATGGAGGTGGCCCCAGCTATATGGGAAGAAATAGGTAAGTATATCATGGTACAGGCCACCTGAGCAAAAATGTGAGACCCTATCTAAAAAAAAAAAAAAAAAAAATTACCTAAAGCTAAAGGAGGTGGAGGTATAACTTGAATGTCAGAGTACTTGCCTACTAAGTGCAAAGCCCTGAGTTCAAACCCCAGTACAATAGATAAATAAATAAATAAATGGACTTAGTGTTCCAGAGAAGTTTGGAACTCATGGAGAGGAGGATAGGGTAATTGTCCTGGAGGGTCAGGATAAGGCCTGAGGACTTGGTGATTCTGACAGTCTGTAGCTAGAAGGTCCTAGCCTCTTCCCTGCTAGGAAAATGATCCAGAACTCAAAATCTGAGGGCTTCAGTGGCAAACAAGAGGTATAGTACAAACTTACTTGTGCCTAGAACTAGAGATGTGGTCTATGTGTATAACATCTGTATTTGATGCATAACTGAGATAGGTTTATAGAAGTTTCACTTTCTAAGCCATACAGCTCTAAAATGTGAAATGTTTTACACTAAGCATATGCTACTCCTATACAAAAAAAAAACATAAAATTTTAAATCTGGCAATACATAAGAGTAAAAAGTTGGAGTGGAGCATAATAGTGCAGATCTGTAGTCTCACCTACTTTGAGAGGCTTAGGCAAGAGGATCTCTTGAGCCCAGGAGTTTGGTACCAACCTGTGCAACATAGGGAGAATATGTCTTTAAAAAATCAAATGGTAAATGGAGGGGGAGGGTGAGAAGGGGAGGGGAGGAGGAGGATGAAACTCCAAGGAGTGTTCAAGGGCATTTCTGCTGCCTTCCTTGCTGGAAAAGAAAAGGAAGTGAGAACCTAATCCAAACAGGGTGATTGCAGAGACTTCCCTCTAATTGATATGAAGGAAACCAACTTTTGGTTGAAGCTGATCTTGTTTAAAAGAGAAAATGGAGGGACTTCAGTGCTCTGGACTCAGGATCTTGGAACCTTAGCACTGCTTCCAGTAAAAAATTGGAGGGAATGTGCAGTGGCTCAAGTGGTAGAGCCCCTGCCTAGTAAGATCAAGGCCTTGAAAATTCAAATTCCTTTCAAGCCTGTAATGCTAGCTACTTGGGAGGCTGAGATCAGGAGGATCTCATCTCGGTTTGAGGTCAATCCAGGCAAATAGTTCCTGAGACCCCCATCTCCACAGTAACCAGAGCAAAATGGCTGGAGATGTGGCATAAATGGTAGAATGCCTGCTTTGCAAGCAAAGCCCTGAGTTCAAACACCAGTACCACAAAAAAGAAAAAAAATTGAGGACTTTGGGGATTTGGTGGAAAAACTCCATGTGAACACTATCGTTTTTAAACGTCCTTGTGCATGTGAGCGTGAACGTGTGTGTTTATTTTAAGAGTCTTGAACTCAGCCATTCCACCAAGTCCTAATTTTATCTGATTTTAAAAGTAATATAGATTTGTAGTAAATTATTTAAGTAATACAGTCATCTATAGGGTTGAAAATTAAAGACCCTTTCTCTAATTTTATTTTCTCAGGAATAACCACCATTAACAAATGTTGCATATCTCCAAACTCTTTTTTTTTTTTTTTAAGACAGAGTCTCTACATGTAGCCCAGGCTGGCCTCCAAATCGAGATCCTCCTACCTTAGCCTCTCAACTGCTAGGATTACAGAGGTGTACCTCCAGACCTAGCTGTAAGCTTTTCAATGCAAACTTTATACATATAAACATGCACTGTGGGACTGGGGATATGGCTGAAAGTGTAGAGTACCTGCCTACCAAGTAGGAGGCTCTGAGTTCAAACCCCAGTGCTGGAAAAAGAAAAATGCACTGATAATAAACCCTTATTTCAGTTAGACATCCAGTTTCCTCAAATGTAAAATGCAATGATAAGTAATAACTGCTATTTTTATATTTTTGTCATGGTTTTTAGTTTTTTGGCTTTTGTTTTTTTTGCAGTACTGGGATTTGCTAGGCAGGTGGTCTTAACACTTGAGCCACTCCACCACTCCTTTGTCTTTTTCAGTACTGGGGTTTGAACTCAGGGCCTACATCTTGAGCCATTCCATCAGCCCTTTTTGTGATGAGTTTTTCAAGGTAGGGTTTTGGGAGCTATTTTGCCCCAGCTGGCTTTGAACCATGTTCCTCCTGATCTTTGCATCCTGAGTAGCTAGGATTACAGGCATGAGCCATGAGCAACCAGCTTTTTTTGTTTTTTATTCAGTGCTAGGGATAGAATCCAGGGCCCTGGGCATGCTAGGCAAGCACTCTACTAGTAAGCTACAGCCCAAGCCCTATTTGAATTTTTAACATAGCAGGCTCACTACATATAAGCTTCTGTACTTTTTAAAGTTCTTTTTTTGGGGGGTGGGGGGGGAAGTCATATTTATAGATTCACAGGATGTAGTAAAAATAGTGCAGAAAGCTCCAATGTTCCCTTCATACATTTTCCCCTAGTGATTACATCTTACATAATTATAGGACAATATCAAAACTAGGGAATTGATGTTTGTACAATGTATATATATATATAGTTTTACCTCATCTTATCATGTGTACAGATTTCTACAACCACAACCATAATTAAAATGCAGAACTATTTCCTCATCATAAAGTCCTACTTCATGTCACCTTGTTTGATTTTTGAGACAGGGTCTCACTAAATTGTCGAGACTCCCAAGTACTGAAATTACAGGCGTGAACCACTACATCCAGCTCTTGTCGCATCTTTATAATCATGCACATAAACACATATACACCCCAGTATCTCTAACCTCTGGCAATTACTAAACTGTTTTCCAGTAGAAAATAGATTGGTCTTTGTGTATGTGTGTGTGTGTGTGTGGTGTGTGTGTGTATGTGCAATACTTGATTTTAGTCTTGAGATTGCTAAACAAGTAGTCTACCACTTGAGTCATGCCCCCTGCACTTTTCACTTTTTAGTTATTTTTTAGATAGGGTCTTTTTACCCTGGCCAGCCTTAGACCAAAATCCTCCCACCTCCGATTCCCAACTATCTATGATCACAGGGTGATTTATATCACAAAATGTTACACAAATGAATCATATATATGGTCCTTAAAGATTGACTTTTCAGCTGGGTGCCAGTGGCTTATGCCTTTAATCCTAACTATTTGGGAGGTAAGATTGGGAGGATCAAGGTTTGAGGCCAAGTAAATAGTTCAACAAAAAAATGGATTGGATGTGTGGCTCAAGTGGTAGAGCACATGCTTCACAAACATGAAGCCCTGAGTTAAAAAAAAAAAATTACAGTAAAATACATATAACAAAAATGAAGCATTTTAGCAAGATATGGTGCTGTGTGTCTATGATCCCAGCTACTCAAGCAGCTGAGGCAAGAGAATCACAAGTTTGAGGCCAGCCTGGGCAAGTGAATAAGACACTGACAAAAATTTTTTTTTAAAAAATAAAATTTTAGCCAGGTGCTGGTGGCTCGTGCCTGTAATATTAGCTACTCAGGAGACAGAGATCATGGTTCAAAGCTAGCCCCAGCAAATAGTTTGAGATCCCTATCTCAAAAATACCTAACACAAAAAGGGTGGGTAGAGTGGCTCAAGGTGCAGGCCCTGAGTTCAAGCCCCAGTACTGCAAAAATAAATAAATAAAACTTAAAGGACATTGGCCTAATGTGGTGGCACACACTTGTGATTCCAGTATTTGGGAGCCTGAGGTAGGAGTATTATGAGTTTGAGTCCAGTCTAGGCTACATAATGAGACCATATCTCAAAAAAAAAAAAAAAGTCAGATTATAACTCAGTGGTAAAGAGCTTGCCTAGCATACTATAGGCCCTGAGTTCAATCCCCATTACTGAAGGGAGAGGAGGAGAGTAGTATTTTAAGCATCACTATCACCCACCCACAGAATTTTCTTTCTCTTTTGCTTTGGTGCTGGGGATTCAACCCCAGCCTGGTATATGCTAAGCACACACTCTACTACTTCTCTATGCATCCCCAGCCCCAGAGAACTTCCATTTTGCAAAACTGAAAATCTGTACCCTTTAAACAGTAACTGCCCATTCCTCCCTCTGCCAACCCCTGGGAAGCACCATTTTACTGTCTGTCTCTATGAATTTGATTATTTCTAGGTACCTCACAAGGATGGAAATACGTAGTATCTGTTCTTTTGTAACCTACTTATTTCACTTAGCGTAGTGTCTTCCAAATTCATACATGTTGTTGCATGTGCAGAATTTATTTCCTTTTTAAGGCTTATGTGTATACACTTTTTTTTTTTTGGGTGGAGGTACTAGAGGTTGAACTCAGGGTTTCACACTTGTTAGGCAAGTGTTCTATCACTTGAGCCACGCCCCTTGCCCTACACTACATTTTATTTATCTATTCATCATCAGTGAATACTTGGATTACTTCTATCTTTTGGCTATTGTTAATTTTTGCTGCTATGAACACGAATGTTCTATAATATACTTTTACTTTTTGGTGGGACTGGGGTTTGAACTCAGGGCTTTGAGCTTGCAAAGCAGGCACTCTTCTGATTGAACCATCCCTCCAGTCCATTTTGCTTTGCTTATTTCAGAGATGGGGTCTTGGGAACTATTTGCCTGAGTTGGCCTCAAACTTCCATCCTCTTGATCTCAGCCTCAGCCTTTCAAGTAGCTAGGATTACAGTCATGAGCCACTGTCTCCTACCAGCAGATCAGATTTTTAAAGATCTATTTTTTTAAATGATATTTAAATATAGCAATCAATCACAATGTATGGGAAATTGTATATATTATATATACATGAATAAAACTGTATATATGTGTATATATATACACACATATATACAGTCTTATTCAACAAATATGTATATATTTGTTGTTGTTATGCTGAAGATTGAACCTAGGGCCTGAAGCATGTTGGACACTCTACCACTTGAGCCATGCCACCAGCTCTCTGTTTATGTTCTGATTCAAGCAAACTATTAAAAAACGATAAGCTGGGAGCTGGTGGTTCACCCCTGTTATCCTAGATACTCAGGAGGCAGAGATCAGGAGGATCATAGTTCGAAGCCAGCCTGGGCAAATAATTCGTGAAACCCTACCTCGAAAAATCCATCATAGAAAAAGGGTGGTGGAGTGGCTCAAGGTATAGGCCCAGAGTTTAAGCCCCAGTATGGCAAAAAAAAAGAAAAAAGAAATGTACAGGACAGTTGGAAATTTGAACACTGACTGTATATTTGAGAATATTAAGGGTTTATTTATTTACTTAGAGCATCTCACTATGTAAATCAGGCTGGCCTTGAACTTAAGATCCTCCTTTCTCAGCGTTCTGAATGCTGGGATTACAGAAGTACATCCTCATACCAGCTTGGATTTATTGTTTAAGTGTGATAATGATATTGTAGTTCTGTGTACAGAGGAAATAATATGATGTCTGGGATTTGCTTCACAATAATACAAGAAGTGAGTGGAAGTATAAAGAAAGAAGACAAAAAAATCCAAAAAAAAAAAAAGAAGAAAGGACATGATAAGAGTAAAAAAAAAAAAAAAGAAAGAAGAAAGAAAAAGCTTAAATAGCTGGGTATTGGTGGCTCAAGTTTGTAATCCTAGCTACTTAGGAAGCAGAGATCAGGAGGACTGAAGTTTGTAGCCAGTCCAGGGAAATAGTTCAAGAGCCCCTATTGCAAAAACCCTTCACAAAAAAAAGCTGGTAGAGTGGCTCAAGCTGAAGGCCCTGGTGTTCACACCCCAGTACTGCAAAAAAATGGAAGGAAGGAAGGAAGGAAGGAAGGAAGGAAGGAAGGAAGGAAGGAAGGAAGGAAGGAAGGAAGGACTGAAGGACTTAAATAAAATTAAATTTAAAAACACACAACTGCCCATGAGTTAGTAGCTGTTGAAGCTGGATAACTGATGCATGAGGGATCATTATAATGTATCCTGTCTACCTTTATATTTGTTGAACATCTTCCATAATAATAAAAATATGTATTGTGACCATCTTTCCATGTCAACACATGGAAACCTGCCTCATGCTCTGTAATAGTCATGGCTTTCACTATTTACTCAACCAATTTCCTATTATAGGTCCTTTGGATTGTTTCTAAATATTCAATATGCTAAACAATATAGCAGGAAATACCCTTGTACGAATATCTGTGCCCAATTAGCTATTTCCTTGGCGTAAGCACCTAGGCCTGGGTTGTAATTCAGTGATACAGTGCTTGTGTGAGGCCTTGGTTTAACTGCTAGCACTACAAAAAAGAAAAGAGAA
This sequence comes from Castor canadensis, assembly GCF_047511655.1. Taxonomy (NCBI): domain Eukaryota; kingdom Metazoa; phylum Chordata; class Mammalia; order Rodentia; family Castoridae; genus Castor; species Castor canadensis. Next base: position 79,644,140 of record NC_133391.1, read on the forward strand.
CAAATTCCTAGAATTGAAGGTGCTAGGTCAGAGGACATGCAGGTTTAGCTTTTTTTTTTTTAATGCATGAAGATAATTTCTAGGAAAATCTTTTTTTTTTTCCTTTTTTTTATTGTGCTGGGGGGTACATTGTGACATTTAAAAAAGCTCTTACAACATATCTGATAAGTCATACTTGAATTCACCCCTCCATCATTCTCCTTTATCCTCCCTCCCCCCTTCCTGGTCTAGGAAAATCTTTGAGATTATTTCCTGACACTCCCAATAATAACACTGGTCCCCTAATTAAACCCAAAATAGCTCACAAGACCCTATCTCGAAAAAAAAAAAGTCACAAAAATAGAGCTGGTGGAGTGGCTAAAGGTGTAGGCCTTAAGGTCAAGCCTTAAAAATATTTTAAATTAAGTGTATAATGAAACCTACTGAAAACTGTCAAAAAATAGGGTGGGGTGAGGACAGGGAAAAGAAAGAGCAATAGAAGGGGCTAATCTAATCAAAGTACAGTACATGCATGTATGGAAATACCATGGTGAAATCCCTTTGTACAATTAAAATATACTAAACTGGACTCTGTAGCTCACACCTGTAATCTTAGCTACTTGGGAGACTGAGAATGGGAGGATCTCAGTTTGATGCCAGCAGGGCAAATGTTTGGGAGTCCTAATTTCCAAAATAATCAAAACAAAATGGACCACCCACCCACACACACAAAAAAAGCAAAATGGACTGGATGTGTGGCTCAAGCAGTAGAGCACCTGCTTTGCAAGTGTTTAGAACCCCAAGTTCAAACTCCAGTCCCACAAAAAAAAGTATTAATAAAAATAAGAATAAATAGAACAATAAAAATTAAAATGAAATGTATAACGCCTGGAGATACAGTTCAGCAGTAAAATACTTGCCTAGCATGCACAAGGCCCTGGTTTCAATATCCAATCTTCAAAGCTCGACTGGCTTTGAACTGTGATCCTCCTGATCTCTGCCTCCTGAGTGGCTAGGATTACAGGCGTGAGCCACTGGTGCCCAGCACATTCTATTTTTCTTTTACATATAAACACACAGTACAGGAGGGTAATGAGGCTTGGTAGGGCATAGAGGGCTGTACAGCACAAAGGAGCAGGCCTAATCCAGATTGGGAAATTCAGGGGGGCCTGGCAGAAGCCAACATTTCATTGGAACTTGAGTTCCATGTAGGAGGTAAGGGTGAGGCTGCCTTTCTAGGCTGAGGGGAAAGCATGAGTCCTGCAAGGCATCTGGGCCCACAGTTCAAAAGTCTCAGAGCAAAACTGTGCAGGGTGGCCCACATCTGTAATCCCAGCACTCAGAAGGTTGAGGCAGAGGATCGAGAGTTCAAGGCCAGCCTGGGCTACATAGCCAGACCCTGTCTGGAAAAAAAAAAAGGCAGCTCTTCTCATTTCCCCAACATCTCTTTGTCATTTTGTAGCCCAGAGCCTGCATCCAAATTGCCCTTTGGAAGTACCAGGCACTGCCAACTCCATGGGAATAGGTGGGTAAATTGAGGCAATTTACAGACAGTGGCCAGAGCAAGATCAGTGTGGCCAGCTGCTGACACTAAAGCCTGACAGGCATGTGGGTTGTGGGGGAGAAAAGGGTCCCCATGAACCATGCTCTCCCCTGATCCTGGAACTTTTTTAAATTTTGCAGTATTGCAGTTTGAACTTTGTGCAGGAATTTGAGACATTCCACCAATCCCTCCCCTAATCCTGCATCAAAATTTCCCATCCCAAACATCAGTGGTACCCTCTTACAAAGGGGCATCTTCAGGCCTTAACACTAAGGACCAATTATATCAACTCTTTGGTAGGGAACAAAGGTAGAGATACTCAGATTCAGTTTCCCTCTGAAAGATGCCAGTTTTTTAAAAAACTGTCAATAGATTATCAGGGGAAAAAACAAAGGGCACACATATTTATTTAATCATAACTTTACATGACAGTGGAGTCTTCAAAATGAGGCTCCAAGGCCCCAAGGTAAACTATCCATTTTTATGTTTAGCTCTGAAGCATGGACAGCCATGAGGAAATGTGATTAGAGAAAAAGGTTCTGAGTTAATGGAAACAGAGTGAGGAAAGCCAACAAGGCCTGTCTGTTTGGAGTCTTCTGGCTCTCAGTTGTAGCATTTCTTCCTCCCTGGTATGGGGTAGGATCCCTCTGGAATGCGAGTCTTAATTTCCACAGTGTTGGGGAGTAGGAAGGTAACGGTAATATTTTTAGGCTTTATGGATGACTTTGTGAAAAAAGGGTTCTGAGTCCCAAGAGACACATTGTCTTAGTCAGCAAATATTTGCTGAGAAACTGTTTTATGCTAGTCCCTGTGCTAAGCATGGCCCAGAGTATAAACTGGATAATAAAGTCTTGGTCTCATAAAGCTCATTTCTTTTTTTTTTGTGGTACTGGGGTTTGAACTCAGGGTCTATACCTTGAGTCACTCCACCAGCCCTTTTTTGTGATGGGTTTTTTGAGACAGTGCCTTGAGAACTGTTTGCCCAAGCTGGCTTCAAAACCTGATCCTCCTGATCTCTGCCTCCTGAGTAGCTATGATTAACAGGCGTGAGCCACCAGCACCCGGCTATAAAGCCCATTTCTAATGGAGTTCTCCAGATACTGGCTTGTGTGACTGATGATCCCAAAATTCAGTAGTATAAAATAATTATTTGTTCTGTGCACAGATTCTATGGGTCAGAGGGGTTTGAGGTGTAACTCAGTGGTAGAGTGCTTGCCTAGCACATATGAAACCCTAGGTTTGATCTCCAGCCTCATATCCACACAAGAGAAGTCTCTGGCTAGAGGCATGGCTCAAACAATAGAGAGCCTGCTTTGCTAGTGTGAAGCTACGAATTCAAACCCCAGTTACACACGTGCGCGTGCACACACACACACACACACACACACACACACACACACAGAGTCTCTTTTGTCTGTGGGTCAGGAATTCAGACCTGAAAGCAGCCAGGGCCTGGAATTACTTGGAAGCTGGTGTCATTGTGCACTGTTGGCTGATTCTTTAACTGGGCTGAATTATCAAACTAAAGGAAGGAGGGACTTGAGAGATGAAAGAAAAGTAGATTGCCCTGAGAGAAAGCCCCAACAGCAGCTTGGGCTTATTGTTTACCATGTGCCAGACATAGAGAAAACACTATCAACACAGACTGGATGAGGAAAGAACATAAAAGAGTGGGGAAAACCAGACAGGACAGAGCTGAACTGTCACTCCACAAATTGCTAATTATCTATCATTAGTAACTTTATGTATCTATCTTGAAAAATATTGACTGGAGGTATAGCTCAGTGGCAGAGTGCTTACCTAGCATGTGCAAGGCTCTGGGTTTGATCCCCAGAAGCACAGAAAAAAGTCAGTACTGTAAGGAAATATAGGCCCCAAAAGTGACCACGTGGAGAGGAGTGATCTAGCCAAGAGATTCTTTATTGCCGGGTGGGAGAGGGAGAGAGGAGAGAGGAGAGAGAGAGGAGAGAGAGAGAGGAGAGAGAGAGAGAGAGAGGAGAGAGAGAGAGGAGAGAGAGAGAGAGAGAGAGAGAGAGAGAGAGAGAGAGAGAGAGAGAGAGAGAGGCAGGTGCTTAAATACCCCTCACTGAGACTCGGCATGATCTGATTGGTTAGGATCTTATGGTTCATGCTGATTGGAGGTTGGGGCAGAAGGATTCAAGCTAGACTTGAGGCAGGACCCTGACCCTGGGAAACGGAAGCATAAGGGTGCAGTAAGAACTGAAACCTATCGGCACCATTATTGCCAACATTCCTCCCTTTTTTGTTTGTTAAGGAAGGGGGGCGTTGTGTTTGCTCTGGCTTCTCCGAGCTGGCAAGGGGCGGTGTAGGGGAAGGGAGGGTCAGTTGGCAAAGAATGTTGGGGTGCTGAGCCTCATGATGGCGTACACCCAGTCTCCAAAAATGAAGATTTCTTCTTCCCTGAAGTTGATGAAGCTCCCTTGTAGCCATAGGTCATAAAGAGTCTCGAGCCAATCCTCCGACCTCCGCATGGTGGGTGTCAGCCAACTATCCTCGCATTTTGGAGAGGTTGGTATCCCTGGAGGTACAACTGGTTAAATTTTTGATTAGCAATAGCAGACATGTAGTATGATACAAGGGAGGGAGCTTAAGAATAGCAGAGCAAGAAACGTAGGCATTAGGGTGGGCATTGGCCAGGAGAACCACTGTGAAATGTTCCCTAGACAATTTCAAGAGTCCTCCAACTACAGAGAGAGAAATGGGTGGCCATACATTATCTAAGACCCAAATAGGAATATTAGGAGGAGCATAAAAAGGTGTCTGTTCAGGGACTGTATACCTAGGGATCTAAATTCTGCAAAATCCTATAACTGCCAGGAAAGCTGTAAGCTGTTTTATGGTATGGGGGTTGGGAAACAGAAGATTGGGTTGATGCATTTATGACTCAGGGAGTGAGTCTGTCCCTTTAAGGCCACACCTAGGTAGGTGACCTGTGGGAGGCAGGGGCTGTCAGGATTTAAATGTAACACTCTTGGATAAAAGAGAGCTTTAGCTCATTATTTTATATAAATTGACACTTTTAACCTTTTAAATGTTTGTACCATAGTTAGATAAAATATAACATAACACTGTTACAAGGTGGTCATTTAAGACACATAAGCAAATATGTAAATGAACTCTGATTTAGTAGTATTTAAAAGCTTGACAAGATCAGCAGAAAACACAAATAATTTCTTTGATAAAATCTTTCTCTGTAATGATTTTTTGTAGATGTTACTCAGAGCAGAACAATATTAAGATAACCTTGTTATTTCATAGACATAGAGGATTTGATTTTAGTTTGACATGACTCTAAAAATCTTTTAGGCAACTCTTAGATTATATTCAACTTTAATTTTATCACACACCGAAGCTTTTATTGTACACTTTTCAAACTTACTCAGACCTTCATACAACATGCTAAGCCCTTCGATGGCTTGTCCTAATCCTTCCTATTTGAAACAATCTTTAGGACAAATTCCTTCTTTGCAAAATCCCTTCTCATCCAAAAAACCATTCCTTTTTCCTTTAACTTCTCAAAAAATACATTACCTATCTATGTCCTTTCCAGTTGTTTACTTTGTAACTTGTATTTTAAAATTAACTTTTATAAGAATTTAAAATTTATTATAGGGGCTGGAGCAACTAACTAGTAGCCCTTGTTGTTTTAAGGAATTTATGATAGGCATAAGGCCTCAGGCTTGAGGGGATATTGTTTTAGGTGTGGAAACTGTGAGGGATTTTTGAGTTTTATTTGAATAGGGAGGGCTGTCCTGGCTCACCCTACACTCATCTCATCAGTCCACACTGTGGAATCTTCTTTGTTCCTGAATGAGGAGGCAGCAGAGATAGCTGCCTGGGGGGAGGAGAATTTGAGCTTTAATTGAGATAGTAAATCCTGTCCCAGCAGGGACACTGGAGTTTCAGGTACTATGGGGAAAAAGTGACAGAAGAGGAGGTCTCCCCAAGAGCAGGCCAGAGGCTAGGTAAACTAGCACTCTAGGGGCTAGCCAAATTTGCCCCAAATGATAACCTTTGTCATTGGACCAGGGACCAGGAGAAAAAGGTAAAACAGAGAAATGGGCTCCACTGTCTAGGAGGAAAATGGCCTTTTGTTTTTCTGCCATTATGGCTCTTCAACATTGATGCCAAGAAGTGGAGTGTGGCCAGGAGGCTTGGACCCATCAATCCATAGGAGGAGGCACCTCGTCTTCCATGTGGTGACGGGGGGGGGGGGGGGGGGGGGGGGGGGGGGAACCTTGCAGAGGGCAGGGTCCTGATTGGGGGTGGGGTTGTCTCCCAGGCTGTCCCCCTTAAGCATTCTCTGCAGAAGTGCCCCTCCTGTCCACCACGGTAGCAAATTCAGGATTCAGGCCCCAGTCAGGTGGGGCCCTCTCTGAGCGCAGCAATGGGGCCATGGTGTCTCTTATCTTTTTCTCTCCTGTTAGTAAGGTCCCGGACATACAGACGTAGCCGTAAATACAGACATGGCTAGCTTTGTTACTTGGTTCAATGACTTTTCCATTCAACCACAGTCTGAGTTTTTTACGAATATCTGGGGCTGACTGTTAGAAATTTATCTTTGAGGAGAACCTCTCTCACCTGTGACTCTGAGCCCACCGTGGTATGCTTTCTGATAGGTTGTTGCTGTAAAGTAAAGTTGTTATTTTACATTGACACCTGACACTCTGGAGAGCAAATCTCTGAACTGTTCTGGGCCTCAGTTTCCTCGCTTGAAGAATGAGGGATCTGGTCTAGGTTAAACTACGTTTTTCTACTATGAGATGGCTGAAGTGACATTAATGCCACTTACCTTCTTTACCATTTATTATTATTATTATTTTTTAAGTAATGCTGGGGAATTGAACCCTGGGCTTTGCACATGCTGGGCAGACATTCTCCCATTGAGCTACTTCCATAGCCCCAGATATTATTATTATTATTTCTTACTTTGGCTGTACTGGGCTTGAACTCAGGACTTTCTGCTTGTAAAGCAGCACTCTACTGCTTGAGCCACATAATCATTTCCAACCTGAGTGGCCTGGGCCAGACTCATTGCTTTTCTAATGAGAGAAATTTGTATAGGGGACCTCAGTTTACTTTTTTTTTTTTTTTTTTTTACTTTTATAGAAAAGGTCTAATTGCAGTATGGTATTGTAATTTAAGGAACCCTGTGAAGGCCACTTCTCTTGGTCCCCCAAGGCATACTGAGGCCAGGCCACAGTACAAAGCTTCCAACATCTACTGGCCAGAAGACTGGAAGATGCAGGTCCCATCTAGAAAGAACAAAACATTAGAATCCTGTCTTTTAGCTAAAAGCAGGCAGCCTCTTTTAATAAGGCTATCTTTTTAATGAAGAAGAAATCATTTGTAAAGTTAGAGAAGGGCATTCAGAGGGCATTTCAGGCCAATAACAGTGCCATATGGGACAACTAGTGTTAATATTTGGAGGGAAAAATTTATGCTGTGGCCAAAGGTATAGAAAATTCTAAATGAGAAATTTAGAGACCACAGTAATGTCTATTTAGTTATTTCTGGAACTATAACCTTGAGCTAACAATTGACTTACAAGGGTCTGATGCCCTGAGGTGTGAAGTGGAGTAGGAGCAGAACTTGTGCCAGGTGCCACTCCTTCCACACACACCTGGGGCAAATGACCCTGACTGCCTAGGCCTGATCCTGCGGCCTGTCGCCCCTCCCCCCTTCCTTCTAGGGGAAGTGGTGGCGGGCCACAGCCATCGCCACGTGTGGCTGGCGGCCCAGGATTTGCTGGGTCCTCTCTATGGATTTTCTTAGCTATGGCAGGCGTTTTTGCTGTGTCCAGGAGCCGGCATCCTGTGCACAGGTGCGCCTGTTTGCTTTCCCTCCTCCCCTTGTGGGGGTGGAGTTAGAGCATAAGCGTGGCAGCTGCAGGTTTTTGCAAGCGCTTTTGTAAAACAGCTGACTTAAAGTTACGTTAGACTGAGAGGCCTGGCAAACTAGTTGGAATAGCTTAAGTCATAAGGTACTATGCTACAAGTTTTTCATGGGAGGCACGGTCCCAGTAAGCCCAGGGAGGGCAAGGCAGACAGAGACAGAGGACATGTGGTGGGACCATGGAGGAGACAGAAAAGGTGAGCTGACATCTTAGGTAAGGGAGGGGAAGGCAGAGCCTGGAGGCATGATACATGCCTATGGGATTAGCCATCACCTGTGTCTCTAGGCTGCTCCCATTGATTGGTACTGGCAGGCTTTCAGGAAATGAAACCTCCACTCTCATAATAGCTCTCTCAGAGCTGGAATCGCCTTGAGGCCAGAATTGGCAAGGAGTGGCTTGCTTAACTCCATGACAGGGAAAGTTTTTCTCAGGAAGATAGGAGGAGATAGGTATGGTAAGCAGTGCAAGAAGTCAGTTTACATGGGGAAGGAGGAGGTTTGGAAAGGAATTGGTTGATTTAGAAACTGGTTTACAGGCTGATAGAATCTGCTCAGGGGAACAGAAAGTACAGAGGGAGGATGTGAAGTCAGAGAGCCAGATTTAGATGGAGGTATGAAAAGGCTTGGACATAATGGAATCTCTCCCCATCGCCCTGATCGCTCACAGTAGTTATATGTCCCGTAAAAGGTTTGGATTTAAAGACCCAAAAAGGGGCCGGTGACTTTGGTTGTCTAAAGGATAAGTGGGCCAGATTTGAGTGCAAAAATGGATCAATTTTTTCTGTTTTATCTCTGGGGTCAGACCCAAGGTGTCTAAATTATTGAGGTGGCATTTTAGTGGGGAGTCAGATGGCAAAGAGGAGGTGGCCCCCATAGTGGGAGTGGTTGGAAGGATATATGGAGTCACGGGGAGTCCCCTCGTGGCTCGAATATCCTGAGAACGGTACAAGGTGCACAAGAAACAGTCGTCACTGAAAGTGACGACTGACAAGTGGCTTGTAGGGCCCTGGGGCCGGAGGCTGTGGGTCACCCAGTGCCGGGCTTTGCAGATGGGTGGTTTCGGAGACCGACGACAAAAATAGACCCAAGCCGAACAGAGGAAAGGGAATCCCGATCTACCGTCTGAGTCCCAGAGATATGCGAAAAGGGGGGGTGTTTAAACCCCAGAGACACCGAAGGGAGAGACCGCAAAGGGAGCCCAATAAGGGTATGTGGACTCACCAAAGAATGTCCGGTGTTGGATGTGAGCGAGGGCGATCAGGAGGATGCGTCCTGGCCAATCATGTCCTCAGGGTGGTCGTGGGGTGAGTTGGAATGGGGGTCCCACCAGGATTAGTGGGGAGCCTCCATCCGAGTCATGGCACCAAATGTAAGGCAACATAGGCCCCAAAAGTGACCACGTGGAGAGGAGTGATCTGGCCAAGAGATTCTTTATTGCCAGGTGGGAGAGGGAGAGAGCAGAGAGAGCCAAGAGAGAGAGGGAGAGAGGGGCAGGGGCTTAAATGCCCCTCAGTGGGACTCAGCATGATCTGATTGGTTAGGATCTTATGGTTCATGCTGATTGGAGGTTGGGGCAGAAGGAGGATTCAAGCTAGACTTGAGGCAGGACTGTGACCCTGGAAAACAGAAGCTTAAGGGTGCAGTAAGAACTGAAACCTATCAGCGCCATTATTGCCAACAAGTATTTGTGTATTTTTTTGGGGGGAAGGCCACTTCTTGGGATCAAAGCCAAGGCCTTCCATATGCTAGGCAAGTGCTCTACCATTTGAGTTACATCTCCAGTCCCCAGTGCTGGTCCAATTTCTGCTTCCTTCATCCCTACGTCCATAGGTGAGAATCCCTATGGACACATTTAGCCCCTATGCATTTAGCTACTTTTTTGAAGGCCTCTGGCCCTGGATGGCAATCCTAGAACTTTTGCTCTGATTGACCTCTGGCCCTTTTGGTAACTCATTGGAAGCTCCCAGCTGATGGCAACTGTGACAAACAGTATCTGCATCTACCTATAATCCTTGGAGGTAGCTCTATAGAGGCCAGATTCTGCAAATCTAGCATAAGAATCATTAAAAGGCATCATGGGAAGTTCTAAACTTCAGTCCTCCCTGAAGGTTAGTGTCCTGGAGACCGAGCTGCCCAATGGATGGACATAATGACACTGCCATTTATTTTGCTGAATAATAAGGTGTTAGGAAAGAGCCTTCCCTAGTCTGAGCTCAGCATTTTTATTTGTAAAATGAGGATAATAATAGCACTTACCCAATGGGATTATTGTAGGAATTGAGCTAATGCAAATAAAGAGCACCAGGAACCTAACCAGGTAGCTTTTTGTTTTGTTTTGTTTTATTTTTATTTATTTATTTATTTTTTTGGTGGTACTGGGGTTGAACTTGTGCTTGCTAGGCAAGCACTCTATCATTTGAGCTGCACCTCCTGCCAATTGTTTTGCTTTTTTAAGATACAGTCTTTTGGAAGCCAGTGGCTCACACCTGTAATTCTTAGCTACTCAGGAGGCAGAGATCAAGAGGATCACAGTTCAAAGCCAACCCCAGGCAAATAGACCCTGTCTGGAAAAAACTCATCACCAAAAAAGGCTAGAGGAGTGGCTCAAGCAGTAAGAGCACCTTCCTTCATAGTAAGTGTGAGGCCTTGAGTTCAAACCCAGTGCCACTAAAAAAAACAAATCTTGCTATATTGCCCAAGGCTGGCCTCAAACTTGAGATCCTTTTGTTTCAGCTTCCCAAACCCTGGGATTATAGGTGTGCACCACCTCTCTCAGCCCAAATAGCTGCCCTCCTCCTCCTTACATTTTTATTAGCATATAATATTATAGAGAAAATAATGGGTTTCATTGTGACATTTTATACATGCATGTAATAGACTTTGGTGCTATTCACCTCTCCATTACCCTCTCTTATCTCCCCTTCCCTTAATCCCTTTGTTCTTCTACTTTCAAGACTTTTTTTTTTCCTAGACTCCACATATGAGAGAAAATGTGATTTTTGTCTTTCTGAGTCTGGTTATTTCTTTTAACATGGTGTTCTCCAGTTCCATCCATTTTCTTGAAAATATATGTTTTGTTTTGTTTTTGTTTTGAAATTGGTTTCCAGGCTGGCCTTGAATTCACTACATAGGCCAGGCTTGACTCAAACCTGTGATCCTCCTGCCTCAGTCTCCTGAGGGCTCTACCATGCCTAATTTTCCTTCTCTATGGCTGAATAATATACACAGTGATCTCCAACAAAAGTTTTCAGAACCTCCGTATAAGCAGCTCTCTTACTATGGTCAGTAGGGAAATAATCCCTCTTGTACTCTAATTTCAACCCCTCGTACTAAGATTTCAAGTCCTTCACTTGAGCGCCTTTTGTAGTTCCAGAGCTCGTTTTTAAGACCGCCTGTAGTTTTTTTTCTCTTTCTCCACTCATTCCAGGCACTGTCTATGTGTCTGTGAGGGTGGGAAGGTGGCCTGGGGAAGGGGCTCTTGGGAGCACTTCCCATTCCTTTTTTTTTTGCCCAGAACCTCTCTCTCTGTACACCCAGATTTTAGGTGCTGGCAGTGGGGGCAGGGTGAGAGGGAGGCAAGGTGACTTTCTCACCTGGCCAGGCTTTGATATGGGGCTTTCCCCATTTTCACCCGGATTATTCATAACGCCCCAGGGGGACTATTGACCTTTTCTAGAGTAGGAACAGGTGGGCATGGTTGGCCCAAGTTTGAGAGGGGGCCCTGTTTAGAGCTTAATAATCATCACAAAAGCCTTCCTGGCTAGGGTCCCAGTGTCCTGGGAAGCTGGCTTGGGGCTTTCACCATCTGGGTCTTCAGGCTTCTTTTGATCGCTCACTCTACCCTTAGAGGGGGTCAAGGCTGGGCCTCCCTCAGCTGCCAAGTAATGTATAACAATGGCTCCCTGTTACTGAGCGCTTAGCACCCCCAGGACCATGGCTTAAGTACTTTGTAACAATAATGGCTAGCATTCACTGACGACTTATTAGGTACCATACCTATTGTAACACTTTTGGGAGGAAGATACTGTTACTTCCAAGGAAAAGGAGGCTTCAGGACCTTAACTGCTCCAAGTGACCAGGAAACAAAACAACCCTGAGAACACTGAAAGCCTCTGCTGGGCTCTGACACCCATGCTGTCCTCCTCCCCACCACCTGCACTTCCAAACTCTCCCCTTCTCTCTCCCCCTGACATCTTAGATTCCCCTAGTTCTCCAGTATCTGGAGTACTTTTCTGAGCTCTTTCACCTCACCTCAAGCAACCCACTGGGATTTTTCAATAGCCCTCATCATCAATCATTGTCCCTCTAATTATTCATGGCACCCCTAGGGTCACAAAGGAATTGCTTTCCCAGTCCCTCCCAGTTCAGCCAGCCCTCTATCCTTTTTCATGCCCCTGCTAGCCAACCCACCTAAAGGTCAAAGGTTTCCAGTGCTGAGAAAGGGCCCTGTCAATGCCTTCCTTGCTCCAGGGTCAGTGGAAGTGGCCACTTCCACAAAATCCTCTTTTGTCAAGTTCTTCCTTCCCAGGGTGACCAGGTCTAGATCTAACACAGGCAACCCATCCAACAGAGCTGGGCATCTTAGAGCTCTGGCTCCACCATTTGCCAGCTTTGGCTTTGGCTAAATCACTTAGTTCCTTTGTGTCTCAGTTTCCTTATCCATAAATTGAGAATAAAGATAACCCCAACTTCTGCAGACTCTAGTGAGAATTGTATTAGATAATGCACAGAAATACCAAAAGCCAAATGCTGGAAGAATGGAATGGTTTGGGTCATCAGTTAGCACCATTGGTCCCAAATAGAGATAATCTTACACCTCACTCCCCAGTGATAATCATTTCCCTTTCCTGCTAAAGAATCCCTTGGGAGGCCTGGGTAGTGAGGACATCATTTTGGGAAACCCAAGTGGGGTGACTGACTCCATGGTTATTTACTAGTTTTATATCCTAGAACTCCCTAGGAATAACACCCAGGCTGGCTGCTTCTGCCCTCCTGCCATCCCTCCCCACCTCTCATAGATTTATCTCCTAACTCCACTCCTAAAATCTGGCTCTAAAGAGGCCAATGTTTTGGCAATGTAATCAAGTTTGCTCCCTTCTGTAAGGGCCATTCAAGTTGCTTTTGCTGAAGAGCACTGACTCCTTACTTGGGCCCACAAATTAACTAAAAACAGAAGCTTGGCATCCCTGCCTCCATTTTGAGGTTTGAACTTAGGACCTTATGTTTGTTAGGCAAGTCCTCCACTTGAGCTATGCACCCCCCACCCTCAAACATTCTTATTACTTTTTTTTTGCGGTACTGGGACTTGAACTCAGGGCCTACACTTTGAGCCACTCCACCAGTCCTTTTATTGTAATGGGTTTTTTCAAGATAGGGTCTCATGAACTATTTGCCTGGGATGTCTTTGAACCTCAGTCCTCCTAATCTCTGCCTCTAAGTAGCTAGGATTACAGGTGTGAGCCACCAGTGCCCAGTTTATTATTAATTTTTTTGAGACAAGGTCTCTCTTTGTAGCTCAAGCTGGCCTGGAGCTCATTATGTAATCCAGGCTGGCCTCATACTCTCGAAACTCTCTCTTGCCTCTGCCCACTGAATTACAGCTGTGTGCTACTACGCTGAGCTCAAACTTATGTAAAAGATTTCTTGTTGCTTATCTGTGTTTTCTAATTTATTTGCAAATGAGCATATATTAATTCTGTAATGAAGAAGGAGAAGCCCGTATTTGGGAAAAACTTGAACTGTGACTGACTTTAGCCCCTGGATGGATTCCTGTCATCCCAAAGCCCAGTGAACTCCAGAGTGAGAAGCCACAGCACATTGGTAAGTTTCAGTCAAAGGGAAAAACAGTTGCAAGAAAGAAGATAGGAGCACTTCTGTGGACCTGATTTGGATACTCTTTGGTACCCTCAGTTGTACATTTGGAGAGTTGGGGACATGACCTGGCAGTGCTAAGTAAGGGCTGGAGACCCCATCTCCATTTTGATGCAGATAATTGATGTTTCCTTATTCATGTAAATGAATCTCCAAGATAAGCCCCCAGAGATCAGTTTTCACCAGGTGGACCCTTTGGTACTCCCTGACACTACAGGGGCCTGAGCTACCTCCTCCAGAGATGCCAGTCTTTCTCCTATTGTCCTCTTCCCACCCTTTTCTTCTGCCCTCCCCTTTCTATTGTCTCCTGTTCAAGTGGAGAACCCAGGCTATCCATGCGTGTGTGTGTGTGTGTGTGTGTGTGTGTGTGGTGTGTGTGTAGGGGAGTGTGCTCACTAGGTTGATAGTGACTACGAAAAATGGCTACCCAGATTTAATGGGGATAGTTCACATTTGTTGCAAAGCCTCCAAAAAGTCCAGAGGAGGGGGAGGGCGGCAGGGAGGAGAAATGACCCAAACAATGTACGCACATGTGAATAAATGAATAATTAAAAAAAAAAAAAGTCCAGAGGATGAACTTTGCATCTTCAATGGCATCTTGTACAATAACTTCAGGTAGATATTTATTGAGCCTCCCTATGTCATGCATGGCACTAAGCACTCTTACAGCATCATCTGGTGCCAGTCCAGGCCTCTAACCACTGCTCCCTTAACCAATCAGTTCTCTCCCAGCACATGTCACATCCTGTCTTCACGGTTTATGTGCCTCCCCCACTGTGAGTTGAGTCACAAGAGGGAAAGGGATAACATTGTTCTACCTGGCTGTGAATTTGACACTGCCTTGCCCAAGTCTGGCTCACATGTTGCTGAGTACAGGGGAAAATATGAGATGGTCAGGAAGAGGTTTTCATTCTGTGCCCCTAACCTCTCTGAAGTGGGACCAGTGGAGTAGAGGCTTTCAATGACCAGGTTGGCAGGCCGAAGGACACTGGACATTGAAATGGGCATATTAGAGTACTATATTAGACCCTGGGGGGGTCTGCTGGAGTCTAGATTCAGTGCCCACAGAGGCTGCCGGCACAAACCCTCCATCAGCCTGCATTGCTCAGATCTCGCTGGCCTCATCTGTCTGTCTCTGGATGCCAGGAAACAGATAACTCAGTTACATCAGCTGCAAATGCCACTCAAATGACTGTACAGCACCTGCCTCCAAGAACCCATAAATCAGTTCTATCTGGAGGCCTGACTTGGGTCCTGGGGAGGTGGCCACCTCAGGGCCTGAACACCTTAAGGAGGTTGTGGGTGAGGGTTCCCTTCCTTTTCTCCTTCTTATTCTCTTTCAACATCCCAGCTCACTCACCTCCCCAGTCGTCTACCACTAACTCACCCTACCCCAGGGTAGAACATTTTTCATCTGTGAAAGCAAGCACATAGCTTTAGAGGTAGAGCACAAGCTTAGCATGTGAGAGACCCTTGGTTCAACCCACAGCACATACCACAAAAAAGCAGAGTGCTCAAGAATATAGTCCTCCCTCCACATCTGTGAGGAATTGGTGCCAGGACCTCCTGTGGAAAAGATAAGAATCTTATATAGAATGGCATAGAATTGCCCATAAACCATCAATATATCCTCTTTGTATGCTTTATTTTAATTTTTGTGACAGTATCCACATATAGCCCAACCCTATCTCCTTGGATATATTTTGAAATATCTCTAGATTACTTTTTTTTTTTTTTTTTTGGCGTTACTGGGATTTGTTTTGTTTTTGGCAGCTCTGGGATTTGAACTCAGAGCTTCATGAATTGCTAGGCAGGCATTCTACATCTTGAGCCACTCCACCAAACTTTTTTTGTGTTGGGCATTTTCAAGATAGGGTCTTGAAAACTGTTTGCCCAGGGGTGGCTTGGAACATCGATCCCCCAAATCTCTGCCTCCTGAGTAGTTAGGATTACAGGCGTGATCCTAACCAGCACCCAGCTTTGATTACTTATAGCACCTTAATACATTGCAAAATAAAGTCTGTGCGTATCCTATACATATACACTTTTTTTTTTTTGGCAGTTCTGGGTTTGAGTTCAGGTATTGGTGCTTGCTTGGCAGGTACTCTACAGCATACCGCCAGCTCATAGATGCACTTTTTTTTTTTGGTGGTACTAATGTTTGAACCTACACCATGAACCACTCCACCAGCCCCTTTTTTGTGTATGTGATGGGGTTTTTCAAAATAGGGGTCTCTCGAACCATTTCCCCAGGCTGGCTTTGAATTGCAATTCTCTTGATCTCTGCCTGCGGAGTTGCTAGGATTACAGATATGAGCTACCGGTATCCAATTTCCTTTTTTTTTTTTTTTTTTGAGATAGGGTCTCAATATGTAGCCCAGGCTAGCCTCCAACTCTTGATTCTCCCCTTCCCCCCAACCTCCCAAGTGCTGAGATTATAGGTGTGTACCAACACACCCGGCTTCATCAGTGTTTAGTTGAATGCTCAAATGTGGAGCTAGTAGATAAAGAAGAAAGAATGTCATGCTATATTTTCCCTTAGTCTTTACATTTTATTGGTGATAATGGCTGTTCTGGAATCTTAACACTTTGGGATCATTTTGTTGAGGTAGGGAAGGTGGGGTGAGAGGAAGGGGTGTGTGTGTGTGTGTGTCTGTGTGTGTGTGTGTGTGTGTGTGTGTGTGTGTTGGGAATACAACCCAGAGCCTCCAGAATGCTAAGCACATGCTCTACCACTGAACCACACCCCCATCTCAGGAAGGCTTTTGAGTTGGGTCTTAAAAGATGAAGAGGGTTTGGGCAAGTAGAGAAGAAGGTGGGAGAAAGGTGCTTAGGCCAAAGCACAGAGGTTGCAGCAGAGAAAGAGATGAGAAATGATAGGAAACGAGACTGAAAGGGCCACACCAAAGATTTGGACTAAATTATGAGGGCAGAAGCCATTAGACAGTTTGGGGCCCATGGGTGTATTCCAGCAACACAGAAGTGTTAAAATAGTGAATGTTGGGAGGGGGGAGGCTGTGCCTATAATCCCAGCTACTGGGGATGCTGAGGCAGGAGAATCTCCAGTTCAAAGCCAACTTGGGCTGCACAGTGAAACTCTGTCTCTAAATAAACATCTATCTTATGAGGTAGGTAGAATTATTTCCATCTAATTTTAAAGGAAACTGAGGTATGGAAGATTGTTCAAGGTCACAGCTAGAAATGAATTGATCCTGGAGCCTGTTCCTTTAATCGTCATGACAAGGGGCGGGGGTGGGGATCAGGGAAAAGCTCTGAGAATGTTCAGAGATAGAATAGACACTAAAGTCCGCGTCCACCTGCACGTGGGTGTGAGGATGAAAGCGCTCTCATGGATGAAGCCCAGGTTTCTGACTTGGACGCTGGGAGAAGCGTGCAAAAGCACAGAGACATGAGCCAGTGCAAGTCAGCCTGCCAGGGATCCCAGCCCCGAAGCCGTGGCCGCCCTGGCAGGCGGGGACCTGCGGCCTGGTGGGTGGCACCAGAGCTGGCAGCGCGGCGTCTCTCCAGGCCTGGCCCCGCGCGAGCCTAGCGGGCGATTGAGAGCAGCGCCCCCTAGCGAAGGCCTGGCCTTAGCACCTGGACCCGATGAGGTCACCGCCGGGAGGCATGCCGGGAATGGGAGTCACCCGCCACGGGCGGGTCACCAAGGGGCGGAGAGAGAGGGATGGAGTCATCTGAGGACTGGCTGCTCCTGTCCGGCCTGTGTCTCCTCTGGAGACCCAGTCCCACTCAAGTGCAGGGCCTTCCGACTGGAGGTCCCGGACATCTGGCGTCACCAAGAGCCCTGCAGTACCTTCCCCACCTTCCAGCCTGTGTCCTACAGCTGTCACTCTCAGACCTCTTAGATTCCACCTTCGATCCCTTCCTCCCCCTCCTCCGACTTCAACCACGTTTTGGCTCTCTGCCACCCTCATGTTACATCCCATCTCTTACATCTCAAGGCCAATGTATAAGGAGAGGGGAACCTGTGGATGTTCCCCACTTCCAATTCGACCGCTTCTCTGTGTTCCAACTGTGTCTCTCCTAATTCACACCAACATCCACTCCAGGTTATACTTCTGACCCTCTTCAACCCATTTTCTGCCCTGCAGATGGAGGAGGGATCTTTGTAAAGACTCTGTTGTTCCTAGGGCTAATGCTTTTCTGTGCTCCTCCTTTGGTATAAAGATCAAACTCCTGCATCCGACCTACCAGTCTTTTTACTGCCTGGCCCCTGCAACCAGCCCATTCTCCTCAATGCCACCCTCAGATGTTATCCACAATCTCACCTGCACCAAAATTATAGGTGGAGTTTGTTAAATGTACAGATTCTGTGTCCCCACCCTAAACCACCATATCAGAATCCCTGAGAGTGGAACCTGTTTTAGCACAGCATAGTAGAAACCCTCTTCTTGCAGCTCCTCAAGAATATCAGTGTACTTAAACCTGCTGAGGTGGCTCACACCTGTAATCCCAGATAGGTGGGAGGCAGAAGTAGGAGCATGGAGATCTGAGGCTGGCCTGGTCAAAAGCATGAAACCTTATCTGAAAAATAACCTTATCTGAAAAATAAAGCAAAAAGGGCTGGGGGCGTGGCTCAAGTGGTAGAGTGGGAGGAGGCCCTTGAATTCAAGCCCCAGTACCACAAAACAAAAAAAACCTACCAGGGTTTTCTTCCCTCCGTACACAGGACTCCTTTTCTGAAAAATGACACCTCCTCTGCTTCTGACATATTAAATTTAAAAGTCGTCCCTTCCCTGCTGTTGTGAAGTTCTGGGCATACAACAGCCCTCAATCTAGTGGAGTTTTGCCTATCTGCTTTTTTGCCCAACCAGTATGTAAGTTGTAAATGGTGAGGGCTGAGTCTATCTTGTTCACAGAGTGAGGTGCCTAATAGAAGAAGGGGTTTAATAAATACTTGTTGAATATTGAATGAGTGAATATCTGGTCATAGTCTAAGCTTAAGGCAATTCTAGGACCTGGCGTCAGGGGTGAAAAGAAGAAAAACCCAGAAAAAGGCAGGCCTGTGGATAGAGGAGAATGGGGAGTAGTGGGTTCTTCCAGTCCAAGGTGCCAGCCCTAGGGGGCTAGTTCAGGGCACACTTCCTTCCGAGGATTCCTAGGAGAGCCTGGGTCCAAGTATCATCTCCTTTTTTGGTGGTCTCACGACTTATTCTTCTCTGCTGGGAGTTTTGAGTCCTACATCATTTAGGGCAGCTGGGGATGGCATCTGTGTACTCCAGCAGCTCCTTGTCACAGTTTTTTTTAGTACAAGCTCAGTCCAGACAAATAACTCATGATAGCCTCAAGGAATGAAAGGCAAAAGCCAGGCTCTGTTAAAGAGTCAGCCATTGCCAAGCCTCTGGGGAAGATGCTAAGACAAATGTCCTCTGCAGCCAACACAGACCACTGTTGCATCCTGGGCCATTCCTGACCTCTTCTTTCAAGGATGTCTCCATTTATATTTAGTTGAGGATTCTGGAAAGAATTTGAATTGGACCTTAACTAGAATAACAATTTTTTTGGTTGTTGTTGTTTTTGCAGTACTGGGGTTTGAACTCAGGGCCTACACCTTGAGCTGCCTTGTTTATTTTGCTTTTTGGGATGGTTATTTTTGAGATAGGGTTTTGCAAACTATTTGTCCAGGCTGGCTTTGAACAGCGATCCTCCTGATCACTGCCTCCTGAATAGCTAGGATTACAGGCGTGAGCCACTGACACCTGGCTTAGAATAACAATGTGAATAGCAGCTATGATTTTTATCGGATGCTTATCATGTAGCAAACACTGTTCTAACCACTTGACATTTAGTCTCTCATACTTCAAGCAATCCCTTGCAGACTGGGAAACTGAGGCACTGAGAGGGCAAGCCAGCCCATACACTTGCAGAGAGGGATACAAAGCAGAGTGGTTGGGAAGGGGGTACCTGGTGGGTTGTTTGGGGGCACATTCAGCTCAGGACTGACAGTGGTACAGCTCTTCAAATGGAAGGAAAGTGTATCCGGGGAGTCCTGGTGATGATAATTCTCTGCCTACCAGCCTAAGGTGCTGGGCTTGCTCCTCTGGGCTCCACACCAACTGCTTCTTTCCTCTGTGATTCTGTTTTAGAGGTGAAATGCTGTGGCTCAAGGACCTGGAGCTGGAAGCGCTGACTCTGTTATAGTATTCTCTCTCTCTCTCTCTCTCCAGGACCTCATGAATGTTAAGCTCCTTTCTCCAAGGAGTGTTGCTCAGTCAATTCCAACCCAGT
This sequence comes from Castor canadensis, assembly GCF_047511655.1. NCBI lineage: Eukaryota > Metazoa > Chordata > Mammalia > Rodentia > Castoridae > Castor > Castor canadensis. The sequence continues at coordinate 79,663,698 of NC_133391.1, forward strand.
CCACTGGTCTCTAGTCATAGTTCTAGAGCACGATTAAGCCCAGATATAGGAGTAGCTATAATTAAATTCAGTCTTTTCCCCAAATAGCTCCTTTCCCAGTCTCACAGGTGCCCCCAGAACACAGGACGGACACAAAAGAGGGAGATAGGAGAGAGATAGAAGCCCACCTATCTGTACATCCTGGAGTAGATGCAGCCATCTGCAGCCCTGTTTTTATAACAGGTACTATACTGCTTTTGCTGAAAACCTCAGACTCCTTCCTTGACCTACAAATTAAAAACAGGAGAAAAGCTTGACATCCCTGCCTCCATTTTATACTTGTCCTTTGCTCTGAGTCATTCTCTCTTGCAGCCATCTCAGAATCACGGAAGGACAGGACTGATTGATAACACCTTTATGACAAGGGAGAGAAACTACCCCTCAGGAACAGTGGAGCACTGCAGGACAAACTACCCCTCCAATGAGGGCAATTAAGAGGCTGCACCCTGGAGCAGGAGCATCAGCTCATGGGAACCAGATTGCTCCCCTCAAGTGATGACAGTGATAAAACCTCTCCAGAACTCCAGAGAGCAAGGACAGAGATAATGACCAACTAGAACATGGGACTGTTTAACTATACTTTTTGCCCCCTGCTCTAATTCTTTGTCTATTTAACCCTGTAGTTCATGTCTGTACCCCGAAGGTGGCTGAAGACGAGCTGAGTGCTTACTCTGCCTCTTCCCACGGCTGCCTGTGCCAGATAATAAATCTTCTTTGCCTTCACCATTACTATCTCTTTATTTGGACTACAGGGGTGAGTGGTGGACCTGACATATAGAATCCCAAGAGTTTGGGCCTAGGGTCTAAAAACTCCAGTTTCAGCTTGTCCCCTGAAGGATCTCTATGCCCCAAAAGACAGAATCTCCTCCTCCTCTATTTAGTCTGCATTCATTCATTCTTGCTTTCCTCAAAGGGAGGGCCTTCTGAGTGCCAGGCTTGGTACCAGGCTCTGGGATTCAGCTGTGAACAGGGACAGCTGTGTTTGTCTTAGTTCAACTAGCCACCAGGTGTCACTAGTGTCAGTCACATGGCTTCTCACAGGCCTGAGAAGAATGGGCTGGGAGAGGGAAGTGTGAATGGGTGAATTTGACCAGCTCTGCTCAGCCAGCCAGAATTAAAAGTAAGTTCTTCACATAAAAAAATAAAAAAATAAAAAATCTACTTCCTCCCCTTCTCTTCCACCATAAAGACACCCTTGTGACTTCTTCAACAGCCCAGATGGCCTGGGACTTTGGGAATTCACAACCTGAGACCAGTTTGAAATTCTTTCTGTAGTCTGTTCCTCACACAGGCTTCTTGCAAACCTTTTTGATAAACCCTGCCCACTCCCTCACAAGGCAGTCTATGTTATTAGAAGTTTCTTCCTGATTTCAAAGCAAAATTTGACATTCACTTTACTTCTACTTCTGCTATCTGTGATTATGAAACTCTTTGGACATTCCCCTGAGTTTGTTTACATTATTTTCAGCACAAGGGTTTGAACTTAGGGCTTTGCACTTGCTAGGCAGGTGCTCAACTGCCTGAACCACACCTCCTGCCCAGTAAGTCTGTTCACTCATTTATGACTGTAAGAGAACTTACTGTGTGTTGACTTTGGGGCCACAGAAGAGAGCAAATAAGGTTGAGGCCTGTCCTCCTGTGGGTTATAGTCTGAGAAGACAATAACCAGCTGGGTGTTGTGGCCCATTCATGTAATTCCAGCTTGAGAGACTAAGGCAGGAGGATCATGAGTTCCAGGCCAGCCTAGGCTACATAGTGAGTGACTCTCAGGCCAGCCTGAGCTACACAGCAAGACCTTGTCTCAAAAATAAATAAATAAATAAATAAAGTAAAATAAAAGGGCTGGGATGTAGCTCAGTGGTACAAAACAACAACAAAAAAGAAAAGAAGAGAGAGAAAGGAAGGAGGAAAGGGAAGGGAAGGGAGAGGAAGGGAAGGGTAGAAAGCGAAGAGAAACGAAAAGAAAGGAGCCAATAGCCAAGCTGGTGGTAACAATGAGCTGACTGAACAGGAAAGACTGGGCTAGCCTGGAACAGGAGTCCAGACCAGCCTCCCCCAGCACAGGAATTGGGAAGGCTTCCAGGGGAGGTCTTCTGTCATCAACAAAGGGGGAGCAATGCCATGCTGTTTAAATATCAACTTTTTTTTTTGTGGTACTGGGGTTTGAACTCAGGGCCTCATACTTGCTAGCAACTATCAATATTTTAAAGAAAATTGGAGAGGGTTTTGCTGGTGCATCGAGCTTAGTCTGCTCACTGGGAAATGCAGCATCATTGTGCAGGGTGAGATGTTTAGGGGACAGAAGAGGAGCAGGAAGAGCCCTGCCAGCAGTGTAGAGAGCATGGAGTGTCTTGCTGGAATGCACAACTGAGGAAGGAACTTGAGGCATGAGGCCCAGAGGAAAGGAAGAACCACCCCTGAGCCCTCAGCACCATCTGGACCAGTGTCCAATGCTTAGATTTGTTCTGCTGTGGGCCTAAGGGAACCACAAGGTCACCTCCCTCAATGCTGACATAACATTCCCACCAAAGTGGCTCGAGAAAGCATCTGCCTTTCGATGCTGACTGGAGGTGCTCTAATGTCCTGCCGAAGCTGAAGTCTTCATTCAACCTGCTCAGAAGCCACAGCATCCTCATGCAAGGACCCCAACTGAGTGAACAAGCCTCAAACTGAGCATTATTGCTCTTCCTCATTTCCTTCTTTCTCGGTTTTTTCTTGTGTTTTGTTTTGTTTTTGCTTTCTAGTATTGGGAATGGAACCCAGGATCTCACTTGTCTACCCCAGAGCTATGTTTGTGTGTGTGTGTGTGTGTGTGTGTGTGTGTGTGTGTGTGTGTGTGGTACACTTGAACCACTCCACCAGCCCTGTTTTGCATTGGATATTTTCGAAGTAGGGTCTCAAGAACTATTTGCTTGGGCTGACTTTGAATCGTGATCTTCCTGATTTCTGCCTCCCAAGCAGCTAGGATTACAGAAGTGAGTCACAGCTGTCCAGCTGTAGTATTTTATTTATTGTTGTGTAACAAATTATTATTAAATTTAGCAGCTTCAAATAACTAATGCTAATCATCTCACAGGCTCTCAGATTCAACAATTTGAGAGAGGCTTAACTGAATGATTCTGGCTCAGGGCTTCTCCTGAGATTGTAGCTGAAAAGTCAGCTGGGCTTCAGTCGTCTGAAGACATGTCTAAAGTTAAGGCTTCACTGCCATGGTGGTTGACTCATATACCTGGTAAGGTATTGCTGATTGTTGGTGGAGGCCTTGGATCTCTCCACATGGCCATTTGAGTGGTCTTGTGTCATGGAAGCTGAATTTCTCCTGAGCAGGTGCTCTGAGAAAGAACAAAACGGAAAGCACAATGCAATTTAGTCCTATACTTGGGAATGGACTTAGGCTCACCTTTTGATGGGAATAGTATCTGATAAATTGTGGACCTCTTTTTAAACCTCCATACCCTGCAGGCACCTTTCCAAAATAACTGTAATGAACATTTTGTGTATTGGCAACTAGAATTTTTCTCTTACAAGGTCCTGAGTTCAATATGCAGCATTCTTTCTTCCCCCCCAAAAAGTCTTTAGTCTTCTAATCTGGGTGTGGTATCACATACTTGTAATTCTAGCACTTGGGAAGATAAGGCAGGAGAATCAAGACTGTAAGACCCAAGGCCAGGCACTAGTGGCTCATACCTATAATCCTAGCTACTTAGGAGACAGAGTTCAGTAGGATCAGGTTCAAAGCCAGCCCCTGAGCAAATAGTTTGAGAGAACTTATCTAGAAAAAACTCACCACAAAAAGGGCTAGCAGATGTGATTCAAGTAGTAGAGCACCTGCCTAGCAAGCATGAGACCGTGAGTTCAAACCTCAGTACCATAGCCAAAAAAAAAAGTATGAGACCTGGGCTGAAGTAGTGGCTCAACTGGTAGAGCACCTGCTTAGTAAGCATGAGGCCCTGAGGCCCTGAGTTCAACTCCCAGTACTGCCCCCAACCCCCCCCCCCCCGCCCCCCGCCGCCACACACACACAAAAAGTATGAGGACAGCCTGGGTAACATAGGGAGATTCCTGTCTCAAACACACATACACAGAGAAGAGAAAATCCTTCACCAGCTACTTGTATACTGCTAATTTATAGACCTTTTAATTTTCACATTCACATTTCTGTGACTTGCTTTCACCTCAATATATATCGTAAACGTTTCCGTGTCAGTATGCAGTTGCTATTTTTTTTTTTTTTTTTTGAGATAGAGTCTCATTGTGTGTCCCAGACTGGCCTGGAATTCAAGATACTGCAGTTTCTATCTCTATAGTGTTGAGTGTTAGGTTACAGGCATGCTCCACCAACTCAGCTTGCCTCATTTTCCTTTTTTTTTTTTTTTGGTGGGACTGGAGTTTGAACTCAGGTTTCACCCTTGCAAAACAAGTGCTCTACCACTTGGGCTACACCTCCAGTCCATTTTGATTTGGTAATTTTGGAGATGGAGTCTCAAGAACTATTTGTCCAGGCTGGCCTCAAACCTCAATCTTCCCAATCTCAGTAGTTAGGATTACAAGCATGAGTCACCGGCACCGGGCTTGCCTCATTTTCTTAAAGAGTTGCTGATTAAATGTGAAGCCCTGGGTTCAAACCCCAGTCCCACCTCTTTATGTTTACTGCCTAGTTATTTACAGTACAGAAAGATTGAAAATAAGTGCCCAACAATGGGTGACTGATTGAATCATGATTTATAATTCTTTATAATGGAATGCTGTGTATCCATTAAAAATTATGATGGTAATTTTTATTTTAATATAACCACAAATATGCCTATAGTATATTCTTAGTTTAAAAAAAAGAGAGGCTGGGCTGGAGATGTAGCTCAATGGTAGAGCCCTTGCTTAGCATACTCAAGAGCCTGGGTTCAATCCCCAGACTCACCAACTCACCAAAAAAAAAAAAAAAAAAAAAAGAGAGAGAGAGAGAGTCTGGGATACAGCTCAGTGGTAGAGTGAGTACTCAGGTTCAATCCCTTGAACCACAAAAAAACAAAAGGAAGTTACAAAATTTCACATCTGCTTGAGGAGTGACTTAAGTGGTAGAGTGCCTGCATAGCAGGCACAAGGCCCTGAGCTTAAACCCTAGTATTTCTAAAAAACAAAACAGAACAAAAAACCCTTCAGAGCTAATGAAATTCAGGACAAATTCTGATAACAATAATAAAATAGAAAATAGGCTGGGTTGGGCACAATGGCTCACACCAGTAATCCCAGCTAATCAAGAAGCAGAGATTGGGAGGATTGAGATTTGAAACTTGCCTGGACAAAATATCGGGGAAATACCCTTATTTCAACAACAAAAAAGGATTTCATGGTGATTAAATATTTTGGAAACAGTGGTGATGACTACACAACACTGTGAATGTAATTTATGCCCTGATTGTACATTTAAAAATGTTCAAAAATGAGACAGACAGGGTGGTGCAAGTCTGTAATATGAGCACTAGGGAGGCAGGATGACACAAAGTTCAAGACCAGCCTGGGCTACCTGGTGAGACCCTGTCTCCAAAAATAACAAAAATTCATATGTAAATTTAAGGGATCTAAAATAGCCAAGACACTGCTAAAAAAAGACATTATGCTAGGGGTGTAGCACAGTGGTGGAGCCTGTGCTTAGCATGTACCAAGCTCTGGGTTCAGTCTGTGCAACAACACAAAATCTCAAACAAAAACAAGCAAAAAGATTACCTAGAGAACTGGGAAATGACTATTTCTGGGTGTGCCTATGGGGGGTTTTCTGAGGAGACTGGCGTGAGTGTGTTGACTTCAAGGTGCTGGGATTTGCAAATACCTAGGTGTAAACCTAACAAAAGATGTGAGAGACCTCTACATGGAAAACTATACACTTCTGAAGAAAGAGATTGAGGAAGACTATAGAAAGTGGAGAGATCTCCCATGCTCATGGATTGGTAGAATCAACATAGTAAAAATGTCGATACTCCCAAAAGTAATGTACATGTTTAATGCAATTCCCATCAAAATTCCAAGGACATTCATTAAAGAGATTGAAAAATCTACTGTCAAATTTATATGGAAACACAAGAGGCCACGAATAGCCAAGGCAATACTCAGTCAAAAGAAAAATGCAGGAGATATCACAATACCTGACTTCAAACTATATTACAAAGCAGTAACAATAAAAACAGCATGGAACTGGCACAAAAACAGACATGAAGACCAGTGGAACAGAATAGAGGACCCAGATATGAAGCCACACAACTATAACCAACTTGTCTTTGACAAAGGAGCTAAAAATAGACGATGGAGAAATAGCAGCCTCTTCAACAAAAACTGCTGGGAAAACTGGTTAGCAGTCTGCAAAAAACTGAAACTAGATCCATGTATATCACCCTATACCAAGATTAACTCAAAATGGATCAAAGATCTTAATATCAGACCCCAAACTCTAAAGTTGGTACAGGAAAGAGTAGGAAATACTCTGGAGTTAGTAGGTATAGGTAAGAACTTTCTCAGTGAAACACCAGCAGCACAGCAACTAAGAGATAGCATAGATAAATGGGACCTCATAAAGCTAAAAAGCTTCTGTTCATCAAAAGAAATGGTCTCTAAACTGAAGAGAACACCCACAGAGTGGGAGAAAATATTTGCCAACTATACATCAGACAAAGGACTGATAACCAGAATATATAGGGAATTCAAAAAACTAAATTCTCCCAAAACTAATGAACCAATAAAGAAATGGGCAAGTGAACTAAACAGAACTTTCTCAAAAGAAGAAATTCAAATGGCCAAAAAACACATGAAAAAATGCTCACCATCTCTAGCAATAAAGGAAATGCAAATTAAAACTACGCTAAGATTCCACCTCACCCCTGTTAGAATAGCCATCATCAGCAACACCACCAACAACAGGTGTTGGCGAGGATGCGGGGAAAAAGGAACCCTCTTACACTATTGGTGGGAATGTAAACTAGTACAACCACTCTGGAAAAAAGTTTGGAGGCTACTTAAAAAGCTAGACATCGATCTACCATTTGATCCAGCAATACCACTCTTGGGGATATACCCAAAAGACTGTGACACAGGTTACTCCAGAGGCACCTGCACACCCATGTTTATTGCGGCACTATTCACAATAGCCAGGTTATGGAAACAGCCAAGATGCCCCACTACTGACGAATGGATTAAGAAAATGTGGTATCTATACACAATGGAATTCTATGCAGCCATGAAGAAGAACGAAATGTTATCATTTGCTGGTAAATGGATGGAATTGGAGAACATCATTCTGAGTGAGGTTAGCCTGGCCCAAAAGACCAAAAATTGTATGTTCTCCCTCATATGCGGACATTAGATCAAGGGCAAACACAGCAATGGGATTGGACTATGAGCACATGATAAAAGCGAGAGCACACAAGGGAGGGGTGAGGATAGGTAAGACACCTAAAAAACTAGTTGTTGCCCTTAACGCAGAGAAACTAAAGCAGATACCTTAAAAGCAACTGAGGCCAATAGGAAAAGGGGACCAGGAACTAGAGAAAAGGTGAGATCAAAAAGAATTAACCTAGAAGGTAACACCCACGCACAGGAAATCAATGTGAGTCAATGCCCTGTATAGCTATCCTTATCTCAACCAGCAAAAACCCTTGTTCCTTCCTATTATGGCTTATACTCTCTCTACAACAAAATTAGAAATAAGGGCAAAATAGTTTCTGCTGGGTATTGAGGGGGTAGGGGGGAGAGGGAGGGGGCGGAGTGGGTAGTAAGGGAGGGGGTGGGGGCAGGGGGGAGAAATGACCCAAGCCTTGTATGCACATATGAATAATAAAAGAAAAAAAAAGGTGCTGGGATTTGAACCCAGGGTCTTGAGCATGCTAAGTAAATGTTCTACCACTGAACTACACCCTGCTCAGAACTCCAGGCTTTCTGGCCTGGGATTCCAGGACTTGCACCCCTGCTTCCTCTCCCAACCCGGTTCAGCCTTGGATTGAGAACTGTAGCATCAAATTTCTTGGTTTGGAGGCTTTCTGACTTGGCCTGAGCCATGCTACTGGCATCCCACGGTCCCAAGTTCACAGACATTCTCAGCCTCTAGAACCACATGAGCCAATTCCCCAAATAAATTTCTTCTCAAACACAGTTTTTCACACAATGATGTTTCTATCAACAAAGGACTGCATATATGGTCCCATAAGATTACAATGAAGCTGAAAATCTCCTATTGCCTATCAATCTTGTACCCTTTATACCTCACAGCCCAATGCATTACTCATGCCTGTGGCTGTGCCAGAAAAAACAAACCCAGTGCACTGCCACTCAAGCAAGGTACAGTACATACAATGATGTACAATACATGATACTTGGCAATGATAATAAATGACTGCTACTGGCTTATGTATTTATTACACTGAACTTTTTGTAGAAGTGTATGTGGTGATGGGAATTAAACCCAGCCCTTGTTTTTTTGTTTGTTTTTATTTTTTTCTGACAGGGTCTGTCTATGTATCCCAGGCTGGCCTCGAATTTATAATCCTCCTGCCTCCACCTCCCCAGTAGCTGGGATTACTGATAATAAATTTTAGAGAAGACTTTAGGGAGCTATAACTGTGCTGGAAATAGAAGCAAGAGCCTGCCCAGACCAGCACTTCCAGGGCATTAGGAGGGAAGAAGAAACTACCAGTTGAACAGTGGCTTGAGAGTAGCAGCCTGTAAGCCAGGCAACATGAAACTTTGGCTTAACTTCCCTCCATAGCTTTTGGCTTTCTCCTTGGAAAACCTTAGGCCAATCTGGAAGAGCTGTGAGTCCTCTGTCTGTCTGTGCAACTGAGTGTTAAGGACAGTGCCACGCAAGCAGCTGTCATGACACTCCTCAGGCCCTGGTCACAACCCACAAGGTCCTCCTCATTCTCCAGAGCTCTACTTTTATCACTGACCCTGTTAAGGTCAAAATATATTCTGAAGTCCTAACCTCCATTATATATGCAATGTTTTCTGTGGTCAATAACACAATCAATACAACAAACTGGTAAGTTACAAAGACAAAAAAAAAGAATTATTCTGGCTCAGGATTCTGGTTCAAAGTCAAGAGACCTCTTATGATGATGGCTTTCTTCTGGCAGAGTCACAAGTTGGTGCAAGGCATCACGTGACAAGAGATATGGAATGTGTGTGTCTCTCCACTGGTCTTTCTCCTTCTTATAAAACTACTGGGATTCCGTCATGGATGCTCCAATCGTGATGTCATCACCTTTCAAAGTCTCTACCTCCAAACACCATGACTGGATTAAGTTTCCACCCTCTTAACAACTCCCAGTGGGGATTAAACTCCAAAATGAGTTCTGGAAGGGACGAATTACAGCAACTCGTAAATGTGACTTTATTTGGTCCTTGCATATGTAACTGAGGTAAAATGAGGTCATAAGAGGGCCCTAATCCAATGTGACTAGATCCTTATAAGAAGAAGAAGCACTAGGTTAAGACAGACACACAGCAACAGAGACATATGAAGAACACCACGTGAGAAAGGAGGGAGAGATTTGGTTCCTGCAAACCAAGGAACACCTGAGACCACCAAAAAGTGGAGGAGGAAAGGAATAAGCCTCTTCTAGAGCTTTCAGAGGAAGCACGGCCCCACCGACATCCTCAGTTCTGTCTTCTGGCTTTCAGAACTGTGAGAAGGTAAATTTCTGTCATTTAAAGCCACTTAATTTGTGATATTTTGATACAGTAGCCTTAGGAGAGTAATATAGATCCCCAAACACACACACTTCAGCCATACCAACCATTTCCCTGTTCCTCCACAGGCCAAGCTCCTGCCTACCCCAGGGTCTTGGCGTGTGCCACTCCTTTCAGAATGTTCTGTACATACACACCCTCCCATATTCCTTCCAAAGTCCTTCCAAATGACACACTTTCAAGGAATCTGGACTTGAATATTTCAGGTTCCCCTCAGAGTAGCAAGCCAAATGCAGCACCACATCTACAGTTAGCCACTTGCTTGAGTTACATTATGCCAATTTTCCCTGCTCAACTGTAGGTACCATGACAAGAAGGCCTGGCCTGATATGTTCACCAGCAGTACTAGGTCATGCCCAGCACAACAGGAAGACATGCATGGGTAAGAGGTGCAGGAACTCCTAGCAGGACATTTGAGCATTTGAGTTCCAGACAAGCAACCTTCTGTCTCTTAACCACTCTCTGGACCTTTTTCTCCAGCCAATCAGGTTAGATCATGGAATGACCTCCACATACAAGGCTCTGGCTGACCTTCCTGCCTCCTTAGCTTCCAACATTCCTTATTACTGGCCTCCATGCCACATCTTACTCTTTCTATATGACTTGGCCCCGTGCCTTCTGTGCCTACAAGACCTCAATTAAAGCAAGTTAAAATTCAGGGATATAAGGCCAGAGCAGTGGAGAGGGGGACAAAAGTGGCAGAGGAGAAAGAGGACTGAGAGAGTGGAAGGAGGTCCCAAGACACTATTGAGAGTTTCTCTCTTTACTGCATAACTTAAACCTGTTCAATGTAATGAGCAAGGAAAAAAAACAGAATAAAAAGCACAGAGCAATCATTGTTAGCATTTCGTCATCTATCTTTCTAGCCTTTTATGTGAGCCAATCAGAGGGAAGAGAAAGTGTGAGGATTCCCGCCAGTATTATGAAATGATTTTCAAAAATCCAGAGCATTTCCAGGAAGCCAAATTGCTCCTGGGATCCCAGGGATTTATGTGAATGTGTTTTCTTCCTGTATCTTCGTGTGATGTGGAGAACAGTCCAGGTAAGGACCCTCTGACCTGGCAGGGCCACCCTAACCCCACTCCCCAGGCCCTTTCCTGTCCTGAAATTAGCACTGCAGTTTGCTTGACAGCAGCCAGACACTTTCTATGCCAAGGGAAAGTGTATGCATGAGACTCGGTGCTGGCACATACCACCCCTTCTCATGAAGAGCACCCACCAGGCTTCAGGTCTTCACTCCCTCACTTACTTAGTTCACCTCACCGAGCCTCAGATTACCCACCTGTAAAACAGGGATAGACATCACTTCTCAGCCAGCCTTCTCCCTTTGCTGAAAAGGCGGCATTTACAGGAAGTAACTGTGCTCTCCCCGCCCTCCCTCAATCCCCAGTCTTCAGAGGTTCAGTAGGCATCTGGAAATTCCTGTCCATTAGACAGGAAGCCTCCTGTGAGGTGAGGGTCGCCTTTGGTCCTTGTGGGCAGTCCTGCTGGGTATTAGTAAAGCTCATTGGAACCTGAGGGGCTTGTGGGGAAGCTGCTGTGCAGAGTTGTGGCTGCAGGTGAGTGAGTGACTTTTGGAACATCCTTAGTTTGGGGATAGCAAAGAGCAATGAAATGGAGCTTTCTCAAACTTTACCTCCACTTACCCCGACCCCAAGACTCGGGCTTGTGGGGGAGTGTCCTTCCTTTTTCCCTGAGAGGCAGGAAGTACCCTTTTCTGCAGAGTATTTAAAACCGTGGTCTGGCGAGGTGCCAGGGCTGGGGTGCTGCGGAGGAAGCTGCAGTTGTTTTTAAAGTTTCATTTTTAGGTTGTGCTACAAAGGCTTGGTGGCTGTTTGCTGGTAGCTGTTGTGCCAGGCTTTCACTGTCTGTCATCTTCCAGGAGCAAAGCAAGCCCAGGAGGCAGAAGGTAGGGTCGAGAGCAGCACAGCCAGAGCCCTGGGAAGCTGGGGTGGGAGCCTTCTGGGGACAGGGGACCCAGGTCCCCAGGGGTTCCTAGGTCGGTTGGGCAGTACAGGACACTTCTAGGTCTGGGTCTGGAATAATGGCTGCCTTCTTTCCTTACCATAATGGCGGTCAGTAAGGCTCAGTGGGATGTACAGGTGTGGGCCCTGCTCTGTTTGCAACAGTCTCCTGGACAGGAGCTGTGGGAAGGTGTGTCCCCTAGAGGAGTCTCCAAGAGCAGCCTATAGCAAAGGGTGAAGATGGGGAAGTACCCAGCCAGGGCCTCAGTCCCAGAACAGCAGGGGTGCACCAGGAACATGGCCACAGATTTCTTTTTTTGGCTGTACTGTGGTTTGAACTCAGGGCTTCATGCTTGTTAGGCAGACACTCTGCAGCTTGAGCTCTGCCCATGGCCATGGATTTCTTGGTGCCTACAGATGCCGTATTCCAGCCTACATCCATCCATCCCACCACCCAGGGGTCACCGGGCCCAGCAGGCAGCCTTCGTCCTGCTGGGGGCTTGCCTGGTGGCCCTTTGGGAGCTAGGAGAAGCCGCATCCCAAACTCTCCGGTGCCTGGTGCTCTACCTTGCCTCCTTGCAGCTGGAACTACTGTTAAAAGGGGTCTGCTGTCTAGCCGAAGAGTTATACCATGTCCACTCCAGGTGATTCCCTCAAATCCCCCTGGCAACAAGATACCTAACAAATGTCACCTCTTTGACTCCTAGTTCTACTCCTCCCTGAACCTCTCTGGCTGGGTTGGACTGTGATCTGGACTTGGTTGTTCCCTGCAGGTACCAAGGAAGCTACTGGAAGGCTATGAGCGCCTGCCTGGGTTGCCCCATCCGCCGTGGGGCCCTGCTAATGCTGTCCTGCTATTTCTACTTCTACATCCCAAACACTTCTGACCTTCCCCTCAGCTGGACGCTTCCCCTCCTGGGCCTCTCACAGGCCCTGAATATCCTTCTGAACCTCCAGGTATAACGCAGGGAGGTGGAGGTGTGGCTGAGTGGAGGCTCTGGCTAGAATGTGACCTGCCTAAGGTCAGTGCTGGAAGTGGGACTGGTTTAAAAATTGGAGTCCTGGGAGTGAAGCCTATGATGTCCTGGGATGGTGGGTTCAGCCACAGTGGAGAAGGGAGCAAGTTGGCAGTAAGTTGGGAAAGCTTCCTGAAGGAGGAGGGCTCTGGGTATGTTTCATGGAAGCTTTTTAGCCTCATCTGCTGTCCACAGGGCTTGACTCGAGCTGAGGTCTCTGCAGTCTGTGAAAAAAATAACTTCAATGTGGCCCATGGGCTGGCATGGTCATATTACATTGGGTACCTGCGGCTGATCCTGCCAGGTGGGTTACCCATTGTGCCTCCATTTCTAGGCAATAAGACACTCAGTCTTCTGTGTCTCCAGAACTTGCTATACTTTTCAAAACATTTTCATGGATTCCCAATGCATCCTTGTCAGCATGAAGAATATTATTATTATGCCTGGTTTACAGTAAGGGATACGGGGCTGAAAGCCATTCAGTGACTTGCCCAAGGTCATCCATGAATGCTTTTTATAGATAAATAGTTATTGTGTGCATTTTTTCTTTTAACTTATGTATAGTAAGGAAGGGATCACCATCATCCCTATTTTAGATTAAAAAAAAAAGTGTGATTCTGAGAGATAAGAGACTGTCCATTATTACATACCTGAGAGGTGAAGATACGATTTAAACCCAGGTCTGTCCAGAGCGTGGGCCCTGGCTCACATGGAGCCCATATGTCTCACTCCTGTGACTTTGTAAGCTAAGGCTGTGGCTCTCCTGTGTCCCATGGATGCCTTGCTTTGGGCCTAGAGCTTCTGCTAGGAAGCATTCTGGAGCTGGAGACCTGGCTCTCTGCACTTGGGAATGCTGGGAAGTCACATTTCAGAGCTCTGCCAGCCTCAGAATTCTGACAGCTATGGGGGGAAGGAGTGGGGCTGGCATGGAATTCAGGAAAAAGAAAAGAGGTAACAGGGTGGTGGGAATAGGAAGAAGGATGGAGAGGGTCTTGGGTACTCTTTCTCTGCAATCTCCTGTATAATGGTGTGGACTAAATCCTGAGTCTCTTTCATCCACACACTGGGGGGGCAAATGGCCTGGGCCTCAGTGCTGGATTGGGTGGGAGACAGGGTTAAAGGGGATGACTTCTTGGACTTCTTTACCCCAGGACTCCAGGCTCGGATCCAAACTTACAATCAGCATCACAACAACATACTACAGGGTGCAGGGAGTCGAAAGCTGTACATCCTTTTACCATTGGACTGTGGGGTACCTGATGACCTGAGTGTGGCTGACCCCAACATTCATTTCCTGCATACGCTGCCCCAGCAGAGCACTGACCGGGCTGGCATCAAAGGGCGGGTTTACTCCAACAGCGTCTATGAACTTCTGGAGAATGGGCGTCCAGTGAGTGTGCAGGGCACTAAGGGCCCTAGGGGTGGGACCAAGGCCCCCAGAACCCTTCTCTGAGCCTATTTCTCCAGTTGGTTCTAGGGCAAGGCAAGATTCAGTTATGAATGATAATAAGAAGTAACATTTATTGCATGTCAGATGCTATTCTGGGTTCATCATAGACCACGTCATCGAATCTTCACTACCACCCCTGTAGGGTAGGGACTGTTATGATTCCTTTTTTACAAAGGAGGAAACTTAGGCTCAGAGACACAGTGAGAAAGTGGACGATTTCAGCTTGAGTATAGCAAGCTCTTGGCCATGAAGCTTCCCTTGAGGAAGGCTGTGAGAACATCTGAGGGATTTTGTGTGTGTGTGGAAAAACAAGGCCTGAGCTAAACCCCAGAACCCATCCCCAGACTTGATTTCTACCTGGAGTGGTTGGCAGTGCCACGGGCCTGGGATCTTAGGAGAAGGATCCGTGAAGGGTGGTTGAGCTCAGCCTGGCTCTGATTTCAGAAGAGGGGTGTCAGTGACAAAGACAAGCCAAACAACAGAGACCCCATCAGGGTGGCCACCTGCCAGGCCACCTCCCTGCTGACTGAGAGAGTGGGGCCTCAGTCCATAGCACCAGGGTCCAGAGTCTGCTTGCCTTGGGCCCTGGCTCACTCAGGTCTTCTTTTACCTCCTTCAGGCAGGTGCCTGTGTCCTGGAGTATGCCACCCCCTTGCAGACCTTGTTTGCCATGTCACAGGATGGCAGAGCTGGCTTTAGCCGAGAGGATCGGCTTGAACAGGCTAAACTCTTCTGCCGGACACTTGAGGAGATCCTGGCCGATGTCCCTGATTCTCAGAACAACTGCCGCCTCATTGTCTATCAGGGTGAGAGGTTGATGGGGTGGAGGGTAGGAGGAGTCAGGGGCCCCAGTATCTCTAGAGAGTTAGGCTATATGGCTGCAGGCTGCACCATTTCCTGGGTCTCCAAGTGGTCAGAGGTTAAACCTGCCCTTTCCTCTCCTGAGAGAGGTCCCATGCTGTCCTGAAACATTAGATTGCTTTCTGAGGTCTTTATCTGTAAACCTCGGTGGGTCCAAAGAGGGGGTGGTTCTAGGACCCCCTCACTTCATCTAGGGATGCCACAGAAAGCAGAGCATTCTGGCCTGCACCCATGGTTCTGCTACTCCTTAACTATGTGACCTTGGGAAGGCCTCATCTCTAAAAGTGAGAGAATGGGAATCCTTTTCCTTTAAAACCACTTCTAGCTCTAAGATTCCATGAAACTCTAGCCCCAGCGGCTAGCGTGGCAGCGGGGGGTAGGGAGGGCTAGAGGAGCTTCCTAGCAATTCCTTTTTGATGCATTCTAGTAGGAGTGTGTAGGGTCCTCATCATCTCCCCCAACACACACCATGTCCCATGTTCCAGAACCTGCAGAAGGAAACAGCTTCTCGCTGTCACAGGAGGTTCTCCGGCACCTGAGGCAGGAGGAAAGGGAGGAGGTCACTGTGAGCAACTTCCAGACCTCAGTGGTGCCTGGTTCCTCTGTGCTGTCCCAAGAGCCCAGGCTTCTCATCAGTGATATGGAACAGCCTCTCCCGCTCCGCACGGATATCATCTGAGGCCCAGGATCACCTCATCTGAACCTCCAGTGAACCTCAAGACTGTTAATTGGGAGCATCCTTCAGCAGATGGATGTTCAACAGAATGATTTCCTCCCACTGGAGCCTCACAGAAAAGAGGCAGGTCTCTTCCCCAGATTTAACATCTCCAGATGAGTTCTATATCTTTGGACAAGGCCTTTCATCCCTCTGAGCCTGTCTCCTCTTTGAAATGGGATTATACTTGTTACCCTGCTCACCTCACACAGGGTTGTTGCAAGGACTATGCATGTGTAGAAGTTTTGTGTAAATTAAATGCCAAGTAAAGTTAAAGGATGTGCCAGTCTTCTCCCATTGACCCTCTAGGCCTCCTCTGCCCTGGGACACTGACCTATCTGGATGGCCCCTGGCTTCTGGTCATGTTGGCTCAACGGGGAGCTCCAGCAGGGGAATGGAGGGAAAGAGAAGGATGAGCCTGGGATATTCATTCCCTAGGTCCCTCCCAGTAGTTTAAAGATCACTGTGGGCTCTTCTGTCAGGCAACACTCAGCAAACCTGTCTATCTCCAGGCTTCTGGAAGGGCCTCTCCTCCCCTACCCATAGCAACAGTATTGCTCTCCACTGGAGTATTGCTGTTTTGTGTTTTCCTTATATCCTGTCCTTTCTCAATATTCCTTCAAAAAAAAAACACTCCTCAGATTACCCAGTGTAGGTGTGTGATTTTTCAGCTGATAGACTCAGACATATACAATAGATTGGCAATAAATTATTCCTGATGCCCAGATTTGCTTTCCCAAATCTTGTACCCTTCTTCATCCACTACAGAGCAGTTGTGGGATGGGTGTCATTTCAGTTTGGACCAAGTCCACCATAGAGAGGCCCTCATCCCACCTACCTTTTCAATGTCCTTGTCTCCAGTGGGAAGCTTGTGGAACAGGGACCAGGGCTGGGCCAAACCATGCCATGAATGGTACACTGATGCATTCTGGAAAAGGACCACTTGCTCAAAGGAGCAAGAACCACTGAAAAAAATGTTCCCAGATGAGAGAGCTTGCAAAAAGATTAGGGAGGAAGAATGTTTGTGTAAGGAGATGGGACATACCCTGGGAGCCTTGGACAACACAGCCAGACACCATATCATAAGTATACTTATGCCATCATTGTCAGGACAAGCTAGTGACGCAATCATCCCCATCTGGGAGGGAAGGTAGCCCATTTCTACTAGTTCTACCAAGGCTGGACTTACTCCCTTTCTCCTACCTTTGTTTTTATCACAACAAATCCATATGCATTCTTTTTTTCTTTTTCTTTTTCTTTGGCAGTCCTGGGGTTTGAACTCAGGGCCTCATACTTGCTAGGCAGGTGCTCTACCACTTGAGCCACTCCACCAGTCCTTTTTAGTAAAGGGTATTTTCAAGATAGGGTCTTGCAAACTATTTGCCCAGGCTGGCTTCAAACCTTCATCCTCCTGATCTCTGCCTCCTGAGTAGCTAGGATTACAGGAGTGAGCCACCCGCGCCCAGCTTCCATATACATTTTTGAGTATAGCCTCACTTTGGAGAAAGCTCCACACTTAAGCACATGTGTCAGAGGGAACCAGCTGCCCCTAAGGATAACATAGCCAAGGAAATCAAGGGGGAAACAGTCTATCTGTCCCAGCAATCTTGTCCCCAAGACTGGAGGATCCTCCAACATATCAGTGACTTCTACATCAGAACTCAGCCCAGAATCAAGGGCCTTCCCAGCTTGACTTTGCTCACCTATCAGCCCCCAGCCTGGTGCCCAGGCTGTGAAGTCTGATGGATCCAGGTTCAAATCCTGACTTCACTACTTAGTACCTGTGTCCAGCTGGATGCTTTAATAAACCACAGTTTGTCCAAGTGTAAAATGAAGCTAACGTGGCATCTCTTGCCAAGGTTGTTGTAAGGCATGAATGATGTAGCATCTGTAGGCCTCAGATGGGCCCACTGTCTAGCACAGAGCTAATCCACAAGAAAGAACACTCAGCAACCCCTCTACTCCTTGCTATCTTCCTTTATTTCCCAGCTTCCCTGACTGTACAGGGGTGTCACTGAGGCTGCATCCCAGAGGTTGACTTGTCCTTAGGAGTGCCCAGGGTAAAGCACCAGACCCTTCATACATGCCTGTCTGCATGTCTTTTGTTTGTTTTTGCTTCTGGTGGGACTGGGTTTGAACTCAGAGCGGCTTACAAAGCAGGTGTTCTATTGCTTGAGCCACACCTCAAGGTTATTTTGGAGATGGAGTCTCACAAACTACTTGTCTGGGCTAGCTTCAAACTGTGGTCCTGCTGATCTCAGCCCCCCAAGTACCTAGGATTACAGTTATGAGCCACTGGTGCCCAGCTTTCTGCATGTTCTTTTTTTTTTTTTAACCCCCCTCTCCGTGGTACTGGAGTTTGAACTCAGGGCCAGCCCATGTTTGCATGTTCTTGACTGCACATGGGTGAGGTTCTGAGGTGCCAGGGAAAGGGGTGCCTTTCCAGAGAGCTACCAGTAAGCCTTGCTTTGTCTTCTTGATCTTCCCTGCTGACTTTCCCCCCTTCACACTCTTCCCTTTTCCAAACAGTTTCCATGGAGCTTCTTTTCCTTTCCTGTTTTTCCACTAGCTAGAGAATTCTGGATCTGGGAAATGTTTTTGTGGTAAATTCTAGGCTTATCCCTACAGATCTATCCACACAGAAAGTGGGAGGTAATGAAAGTCCCCAAACTTCCCCCATCACATCCTGGGAAGGCAAGACAGAGTCAAGTGGGAACCATTCAAAGCCAATCTCTGAACTAAAACGCTGCTTGGGGTTTCCAAGGGCTTTGAAGGTGGTCAAAAAGGCCTAGGCTCTGCGAACTGAAGGATTGCCTTCCAGTGGGTTAAAAGGTGACAGAGTCCTTCCTTCCCTGAATCCCCAGCGTCTCAAGAGAAGGCACACTAGGGTTCTCTGCCTCACCTTTCCCTGGCTGACCTTCATAGGATCCAGGGCATGGAGAAAGGGCCTTTGACATTCTTGCCTGTGGACAGAATTTTCCAAGTTGGATTCATTTTACACCAAAAGAAAAAAGATCAGGGGTACAAGGAGGGAGCAGGGACTCAGAAGGAGGTTTAGGGTCTTTAGGTCCCTGAGGGGAGGGAGGAATTTCATAAGGGCGGTCTTGACCATTGGGAATGCCTACAGTAGCATGTTTCTGGACAGAATCTTCAAGCTTCTTTTATTTCTCCTGTCACAACAGAGCTTTCTCTGTAAATATTCTGAGAGCACAGTTCCAGCTGAGTTCAGTGGCCCTTCCACAGCTCTGACACCGAGGGTCCAATATGCTAGTGCTTGAATTCTCAGTCCAGTTTCTTGTTCTAAGCCAAATTGGGCTAATGTTCCAACTATCGCTCCTACAGATATGTGACTTCATCAATGCTGGGCCTGGGGAAAGGAAGTCTCTGCTGGGCTTCTTGGTGACTGTCCTGGGAGTTCAACAGACGCCAGTGGATAAGGTAGATGCCATCCTTTGGCTTTGGGTCTGGTGGCTCTGTGGAGAGAGTGGCATGGCCTTGGTGCAGCTTTGGTCCAAAGTGGACTGCCACCACAATACACACTGCCAGCAGGACAAAGACAGCAATGATAACGGTGAGCAGTGGCAGCCCGTCCTTTGGAGGTGGTTCCTGGGCCCCACCTACCATGTCCAGGAGCTGTCTCTGGGGCTCCTGCCCCAAAGAGCCATTCACAGCTGGAGAAGCCTGGAAGGGGAATGGCAGAAGGTTGGCATGGGCACGTGTACACATAGAGGAAGACCAAAACAGAGAAACAGAGAGAGATGGACACCCAAAGGAAACTGAGACAGAGAGGAACACAGGGAGGGTGAAAGAGAGAGAGAGAGAGAAAGAAAGAAAGAAAGAGAGAGCACAAGTACTAAACAGAAAGAGAGAGAGATACACAGAGGTAAACACACACATAACAAAGAGAAAGTCAAAGACAGAGGAGAATACAGAGAGGAAAGAATGCAAAGAGAAAAAAAGAAAAGAAAAAGAGATAAAGACAAAGACAGAAATGAAGATGGACACAGAGACAGAGACAGAAAGGGACAAAGAAAGGGGCTTCATTATGATCTGCATAGTAGTTCAGTTCGTCCCCAAAGTCTCCTCCCCCTGCCTTCTCTTCCCAGGTCTTCATCAAGATTCCTAAATAGATTCTGTGTCCTAACTCAGGACACAGAGCACCCTATGGACCACTGTCCCATGTCCTGGACAGTGGACAGTGTACAGCTGCCTCTTGCTGTCCTGGAAAAAGGGAGTCATCGTCCAGCCTCTTAGGCCCTCCTCCAATGCGCTGGAGGCGGAAAGGTGGTGGTGGGGAGGGGACGTGAGCCCCAGAAGCCTGGGGTGAGTCTTGGAGGGAGTGCCTTTCCCCATAATTCTGCCTCCCTACCCCAGGTCTCAGGGTCACGTTCTGTGGGCCTGGAGGGGAGCAGTGCCCAGTGTAGAGTCCTGGCTCTGCCCAGGACAGTCTGAGCAGATCCTGTGCCAGACTACCTCTGTCAAGGTCCCCAGCTCTTTGTAGAAGAACTGGGGAATATGATCCCTACCTCTGTCTGTCTCCACACTGCTAGATGTTGAGGGGGGGAGGGGGGATCACAGTGAAGGATGTAAATCCCCCAGTTAGTGAGGTTGTCACAGGCTTTTGCTCCTTAGCCTCACCTATCCCCACCCACCACCATGCCCAAATACTAGGGCATGGTCCCATCTCTCTGACCCTAAACCCTCAGCCTTCCCTCCTTATGGGTAGGGTCCAGGAAAGGCTGCCAAGGCAAACCCATTTCCTTTTATCTCTCAGTCACACTGTCCCTTCCATTCCATTTCCTACATGTGTCCCTCCCCCCCAGTACCTGCTCCTCCCCTCCTCCTGCAAGACAGAGCTGTCTGGGTCTGGCCATAGAGCTCCCAGGGCAGGGAGTGGGAAAGCAGCTCCGGATGTAAAGGGGGAGAAGGGAAGTTTAGGCAGGGAAGGGCATGGGGCCCCTGCAGGGAGTCAGGCCAGCATGGTAGGAAGGGGTGAGCAAAGATTCTACCTGGTACATTGTCCGAGACTGGCGCAGGGTTCCCTTGGGACTGGAGGTTAGTTGGGCAAAGGAGAGCTCACTGCCCTAGCTCGGCCCCTACCGGTAGCTGCCACGTCTGCCGGACCCACGGGGCACACACCCTCTGCACACACCCTCACCACTCTTTCCCGCGCTTGCACTTCCGGGAACATGTGGGCTACCCTGGGCCAGCCCTTAACTCTGATAATACCTTGATCTTCCTCCTTGGCATGTCCTTTCATACTGTCTGCCAGCTTCAGGAGCCCAGCTGGCCTGCTCCCCCCTCCCCCCTCCTCCATCAGATCCCAGGCACCTGGTGAGGGGCATTTTCCTTCAACCAGGTCATGCTGACTCCCACCCCTATGGATTTCCTGAAGCTACTCTCTTTAATCTTTTTTTCTTTGTTTGTTTGTTTGGTGGTACTAGGGTTTGAACTCAGGGCCTCACCCTTGCTAGGCAGGAGCTCTACCACTTGAATCATTGTTTTGTTTTTTTGATTTGGGGGATTTTCTTTTTTGATTTTTGTTTTTGTTTTTAGATTTTGAGACAGGGTCTCACTCTGTAGCCCAGAATGGCCTCAAACTTGTGATCCTCCTGCCTCAGCCTCCCAAGTGCTGGAGTGCTGGGATTATAAGCGTGCACCATCCTGCCTGCAAAGTGTAGGTTATTATATACTCTCTATGTAATATACTGTATATATAATATACACCTCTATCCAATCTCTTAGTACTTTGGTGCATCTATTTCTAAAATATTAAGAACTAAGGGTTTGGGAGGGGGTGGGGGCAGGGGGAGAAATGACCCAAGCGTTGTATGCACATATGAATAATAAACCAATAAAAAAAAAACTAAGGAACAACAAAAAAAAAAGAACTAAGGGTTTTTTAAAATTTATTTTTCTTTTTTTTTTTTTTA
The DNA here is from genome assembly GCF_047511655.1 of Castor canadensis. Lineage (NCBI taxonomy): Eukaryota > Metazoa > Chordata > Mammalia > Rodentia > Castoridae > Castor > Castor canadensis. Next base: position 79,685,405 of record NC_133391.1, read on the forward strand.
AATTTGTGGGACTGGAGTTTGAACACAGGTACACTACCGCTTGAGCCACACCTCTAGTGCATTTTGCTCTGGTTATTTTGGAGATGGGGGTCTCGGGAAATATTTCTATCAGCTGTCCTCAAAGATCGATCCTCCTCATCTCAGCTTCCCAAATAGTTAGGATTACAGGTGTGAGACACCAGTGTCTGATTTCTATTTTTATTCTTTATTACTTTTTTTTGGTGGTACCAGGGTTTGAACTCAGGGCTTCATACTTGCTAGGTAGGCACTCTACCACTTGAGACACTCTGCCAGTCCTTTTTTTTGTGTTGGGTATATTAAAGATAGGGTTTCCTGAACTATTTGCCTGGGTTGGCTTTGAACCACAATCCTCCTGACCTCTGCCTCCTGAGTAGCTAGGATTACAGGCATGAGTCACCAGTGCCCAGCCCACTTATTGGTTTTGAGATAGGCCCACTTAATTGGCCTCGAACTCAAAGTCCTCCAGCTTCAGCCTTCTGGGTGCTGGCATTACAGGCATGCACTACCACACATAGAGACAGTTGAGACAGTTTTTACAAGAAAAAATTTTGGTCCCAACTAGTTCTATCTCATTCTGTCCCTTGATGCAGGCACACCATCCCCTCTTTATTCATCAGGAGACCCCAGGAACCAATGATTTGATGAAGCAGGAGGTAGCCTCCTGGTTCCTTGTTTCTTAACCAATCTGCCCACACCCTGACATCCAGGCATCCACTAAGACCTCCAAGCTCACTTAAGCCCAGGTCCCTGGGCTACTGACCGGAAGCTTAAATTACACGAGATCTGTTGCTGGCTAGCCCTGAAGCCCTGCTGATTCCTTCCTCATGCAATCAAAGGCTCTGGCGGCCCTCTGACTCCCACTTTGGCCACTTAGATCCTAGCCAGAGGGAATCTGGACTCTGCCACAAGTCCAGGGCTTCACCCACCACTGTTTGCCATGTTCTGTTACCCTCACAGGCACCTCCACTGGGGCTCTGAGTCCAGAGCCCAATTTCTGATCCTTTCCTTCACTCAGCAATCCTGGGCTTCAGAGAGAATAAGAGGAGGGAACTTCTGGGATCCGACTATGTCCCATCCTCCTCCATCACTTTCCTACCTCCATGCTCACTGTTGTGAGCCACTCTTCTCCCCATTCCCACCATCTTAACCTTGATCTGTGCTGACTTAGTTCAAGTGTTACCTCTTTCCAGAATGTACTCTTCAGCCCAGCATACTTGAGTAGCTTTCCTTCTTTTCTATAAATGCTATAGAAGCATGTTTCTTACCTGCTCCTAACATTTGTTGCACCTTGTCTTTTGTCACAGGTATGGGTGGGCTCATTTTTCCAGGAACTATGTCTCATTTCTTGCTATGTCTCAGAGTTTATCACAGTGCCCAGCAGTATTAGAAGAATGCTCTGCTTACCCCCTCCTCCCGCCCTGCCCCCAACACACACATATCTGTTGATGCTCCAGGCCTAAAGGGAGTAGAGCACCTGGGGGATGATGCTCCTGAGCCAGGATAGTGCTCACCAACTCCCTCCCTCTGTCTCTTTCTGGATTTTGTTGTCACAGAACCTCTCAGGATAGGCACATAGGGCTAAAGAATCCGCTCTTACTTCACAGAGAACAAAAGCCCTGGCTTTAGAGGCTTGAATTCTGGAACCAAAGACAAAAAGATGTCAGAGTCCTCCCCATCATCCCTTGGACCCAGAGGCCCCTGACCTAACCCTGCATGCTGGGGTTACTTCTTCTTTCCCACTCCCCAGGAAGGGTAGAAGTGGCCTTGTTGACCTAAGGAAGGTGAGGAATAGCTCTTCTTCTTCACCCTGTCCCCACTGAAGGAAGCCAGGGTTAAGAGACTTCGAGTGGAGCCAAAGGACAGCAACTTGTGAGGATGTCCTGAATACTTCCAAAGAGGGATACCATGACAGACTGAGGGGAGGTCTGAGAGTCCTATGACTTTTTGGCCAGTGGGAGAAAGCCAGGAGCAAGGGCTGCCCACCTCAATCACACCTCACCTCTAGCCTTCTGATAGAAAGCTACAGGTCTGTAAAAAGTGTGGGGTTTCTTTTGTGGGGCAATGAAAATGTTCTACAATTGATTTTTAATTTTTTTTACTGGTACAGGGACATGAACTCAGAATTTCAAGCTTGCTAGGCAAAATTCTACCTCTTGAGTTACTCTGCCAGTCCTCTAAAATTTATTTTATTTTATTTATTGGTGGGACTGGGGTTTTGAACTCAGGACTTGGTGCTTGCAAAGCAGGCACTCTATCACTTGAGCCACACCTCTAGTCCATTTTGCTCTGGTTATCTTGGAGATGGAGGTCTCACGAACAATACACTCCAGTTGTTTTTCCTGGCTGTCCTGGAGCCATGATTCCTATGTAGTGTTTCAGATCCTGAGTGGGGTAAGGAAGGCATATGAGGGAGATAGTGCTGACAGAGACAATAGCTTGGTTTCTGCAAGGTAAATAATTAAACATTAAGGACAATGTGAACAGATTTCAGAGAAAGCTATATAACCAAAAGCAATAGGTTCACATCTTGATGAGTGCAAAGCCAAAAGGCACAGTTGGGGGATAAAAGAGTTGAGAAAGAGTTATATGACCTGCAGCACTGGGATTATTTCCAAATCAACACTTTTCCCAAGAAAAGGAGGCATGGGATTTTATTCAGGGATCCTATAATACTCATATAGGAAAACACATTGGCAGGACACATTCCTGAGTATGCTCAGTTGAAGATGTAAAGCCTGGCCTGATGGAGAAAGCCTGTAAACCTACCACTCAGAAGGCTAAAGCAGGAGTACGGAGAATTAGAGGACAGACTGGGCTACAAAGAAAGACCCTGCCTCAAAAAAAGAAAAGAAAAAAAAAAAAACAAAACATGAACATTTCTAGGCATACTTAGTTCAATATTATAATGAGCCACGTTTACTCTAGGTTACCTAAGAGTCAGCATGGATCAGTGACATTGGACAGTTCTTTTCAAATTTCTCCAAAGAATCTTAGCTGAAACAAAAAGAAAAGCAACTCTGAAGGTACATTAATTCAGGAGTTTGCCTTCGCTAGTGCCTAACACCAATGTCTCTGAGTACCAGAGAGCGCACTTCCTACCCAGATCAGCTGCTTTTTTCTTTTCTTTTCTTTCTTTTTTGATGGAACTGGGGCTTCTTGAACTCAGGGCTTCACACTTGCAAAGCAGGCACTCTACCACTTGAGCCAAACCTCCAGTCCGTTTTTGCTCTGGGTAGTTTTGGAAATAGGGCCTCGAAAACTATTTCCTTGGGCTGACCTTGAACTGCACTCCTCCTGACCTCAGTCTCCTAAGTAATTAGGATTATAGGCTAGAGCCACTGTCACCCAGACAGACCAGTTTCTTTCTTTTTTCTTTTTTATTATTCATATGTGCATACGATGCTTGGGTCATTTCTCCCCCCTCCCCCTCCCCCTTCCCTTACCACCCACCCCGCCCCATCCCTGTCCTCCCCAACCCCTCAATACCCAGCAGAAACTATTTTGCCCTTATGTCTAATTTTGTTGAAGAGAGAGTATAAGCAATAATAGGAAGGAACAAGGGTTTTTGCTAGTGGAGATAAGGATAGCTATACAGGGAGTTGACTCACATTAATTTCCTGTGCATGTGTGTTACCTTCTAGGTTAATTCTTCTTGATCTAACCTTTTCTCTAGTTCCTGGTCCCCTTCTCCTATTGGCCTCAATTGCTTTTAAGGTATCTGCTTTAGTTTCTCTGCGTTAAGGGCAACAAATGCTATCTAATTTTTTTAGGTGTCTTACCTATCCTTATATCTCCCTTGTGTGCTCTCGCTTTTATCTTGTGATCAAAGTCCAATCCCCTTGTTGTGTTTGCCCTTGATCTAATGTCTGCATATGAGGGAGAACATACGATTTTTGGTCTTTTGGGCCAGGCTAACCTCACTCAGAATGATGTTCTCCAATTCCATCTATTTACCAGCGAATGATAACATTTCGTTCTTCTTCATGGCTGCATAAAAATCCATTGTGTATAAATACTACATTTTCTTGATCCATTCGTCAGTAGTGGGGCATCTTGGCTGTTTCCATAACTTGGCTATTGTGAATAGTGCCGCAATAAACATGGGTGTGCAGGTGCCTCTGGAGTAACCTGTGTCACAGTCTTTTGGGTATATCCCCAAGAGTGGTATTGCTGGATCATATGGCAAATCAATGTTCAGCTTTTTGAGTAGCCTCCAAATTTTTTTCCAGAGTGGTTGTACTAGTTTACATTACCACCAACGGTGTAAGAGGGTTCCTTTTTCCCCCGCATCCTCGCCAACACCTGTTGTTGGTGGTGTTGCTAATGATGGCTATTCCAACAGGGGTGAGGTGGAATCTTAGCGTAGTTTTAATTTGCATTTCCTTTATTGCTAGAGATGGTGAGCATTTTTTTCATGTGTTTTTTGGCCATTTGAATTTCTTCTTTTGAGAAAGTTCTGTTTAGTTCCCTTGCCCATTTCTTTATTGGTTCATTAGTTTTGGGAGAATTTAGTTTTTTAAGTTCCCTATATATTCTGGTTATCAGTCCTTTGTCTGATGTATAGTTGGCAAATATTTTCTCCCACTCTGTGGGTGTTCTCTTCAGTTTAGAGACCGTTTCTTTTGTTGAGCAGAAGCTTTTTAGTTTTATGAAGTCCCATTTATCTATGCTATCTCTTAGTTGCTGTGTTGCTGGGGTTTCGTTGAGAAAGTTCTTACCTATATCTACTAATTCCAGAGTACTTCCTACTCTTTCCTGTACCAACTTTAGAGTTTGGGGTCTGATATTAAGATCCTTGATCCATTTTGAGTTAATCTTGGTATAGGGTGATATACATGGATCTAGTTTCAGTTTTTTGCAGACTGCTAACCAGTTTTCCCAGCAGTTTTTGTTGAAGAGGCAGACAGGCCAGTTTCTAAACATAATTTGCTAATAAAAAGAATGAAAGCTCCTTGGAGAAATAGTTGATTCCAGGTCTGGGGCAGATAAAGTAAGTAGAAGATGAACTTGGGACAAACATCTCATTATTCTAGAAAGTAAAGAAGTGCTCAAAGAATGATGGAGCAAAAGGATTAAAAAACTAGTTTGAACAGGCACTTAGTGACCAAAATGGGGACAATTTGAGCAGCAAATTGTAAATTATTATAATGTATTATAACTCACTAATAATACAGGAATATATGACTCCAGGAAAATATGAATTTAAAAAATTAATAAGTTTAAAATCTGATGAGAAATGAAATATTTCCATAGTATATAAGTATCTTTACACAAAATACTCATTAATTTCAAAGGGGAAAAGCATAATTGCAGAGTGGAGAAAGGTGACTGCAGTGGACTGATGTGTCTCTGTTCTAATTCCCAGAACCTGTGAATTGTACCTTCTTTGGAAAAACAGCCTTTACAGATGTCATGAAGCTGAGGACCTTCAGCTGAGGAAATCATCTTAAATTATTCAAATGGGGTCTAAATTCAATGACAAGACACATAGAAGACATGGAAGAGAAGGAAACGTAAAGATGGAAGTTATGTGGCTACAAGCCAAGGAACATCAAAGAATGCTCAACAGTCACCAGAGGAACAGATTCTCCACTAGAGGCTACAGAGGGAGACCGGTCCTGCCGCACCTTGATTTTGACTGTTGTCCTCTAGAACTCCTGTTGTTTAAAGCTGTGAGTTGTGGTCACCTGTTACAAAAGGCACAGGGCACGAATGCACTGGTAGTCACTACCTTTAAGCAAGTGAGCAACATGAACATTCTCAGGAATAGAACAAATCAAAACCGTGCACCTGCCATGAGCGGTGGTAAACATCTGTAATCCCAGCATTTGGGAGGCTGAGGCAGGAGGATCTCAAGTTTGAGGCCAGCCTGGGCTGCCAAGCAAGACTGTTTCAAAACAAGAACTACAACAACAACACATACACAAAGCCCTTGGTTCTATTCCCAGCACCACACACACACACACACAAGTTACAACAAAAATCATCTACCACTTGATAGGATGGAAAGAGAGGGATACAGTGTTGTCCATGCAACATTCCTGCTAAAGACAAAAATCTGAATCTAGTCATGAGAATACACCAGACAAACCCAAATTGAGGGCCATTCTATAAAATAATTAGACTGCAAGCTTCAAAAGTGTCAGGGTCTTAAAAGTCAAGGAAAGACTGAAGAACTATTTCAGATTGAAGGGAGCTAAAGAGATGTGCAATGAGGAGGGAAAAAAATGAGAAAGAAAGAGAAGGAAAAACACCTCTGAAATCTGATTGTCTTTTTTGGGCTAGGATAGAGTTCAGTGGTACAGCACTTGCCTAAGGTCCTGGGTTCAATCCCCAGCACCAAAAAAGAAAAGACAAAAACAAAACCATAAACAACGACTGGGGATGTCGCTCAGTGGTCATGCACTTTCCTCCTGCATGCATGGCCATGTGTTTGATCCGAAGCATCACAAAATAGATAAGTAAATAAACAGCAAAATTTTAAAAATGCAAAAGAGAAAAGGGTACCCAACATGTAAATAACTGTATATATATTGCATGTTGTCACAGACTGGAAGGCATATAGATATGGAATATACTGATAAAAAGAAAATATTAAGGACATAGCATTGTATGATTTTTCTGCTCTTAGGGCTTTTTTCTTTTTCTTGTTTTTTGTTGTTATTGTGTTTGTTTGTTTTTTGTTTTTGGCAGTACTGAGGATTGAACCCATGCTCCTAAATTTTTTGAGTTTATTTCAATAAATATGTGCTGAGGCTGGCTAAATGGCAGGCATTGTGCCTGGTCCTAAGGATCCTGAAAAAAGGAACAATGCCAGACTGCAGTCTGCTGGAGAGATGTGTTTAAGTCTAGGATGGAGAGTAAGAACAGGGTGCTACCTCCTAGGATGGAGGCAGAGGGAGGGATGCCTGGCATGTGGTCCCCTTGTTTTCATATTAGGAGTAACTATAATGTTAAACTAATCTCCCTGAAAGATGCTCAAGTCTTGCCTGGATTGGGAGCCCAGAGGAGGGAGAGGAATGTGGAGAATTGAGAAACTACAAAACATGGGCCAAGCTTAGGGCTCAGTCCTGGGAGAGGAGGACCTGGTCTGGAACAGAAGACTATGGGGAGGTTGGGGTGTGGGAAGGGGGGTTGGAATCTCCAGGTGATGTGTGGAGAGATCTGAGGGATCTCTTGAAAGGCCAGGGTGCTCTCATTGGCCATCGTGCACTGTCCCCAGAGGAGACCAAGCCACACAGTCGTGCTGCTTAACCTCATATCCTCATCTGGGCTGCGTACTGAGCAGGGCCCCTGGAGCCATGCCCAATCTGTTTCCTTCTATTCTTTGACAGGAAGCTCCCGAAGAGCCAGCCCCCACCCCCCACCCCGCCCCAGCACTCCCTCTCTCTTCTCCACTATGGATAGAGTCTCCTCTGAGCAGCTGCTGGCTGGCCACACACCCAGCTGACATGGGGACCACCAGAGCCATGCAGGTGTGCTGGGTGATCCTGGGCTTGCTCCTGCTCCGAGGTAAGAGGTGCCTGCCACTTTCCTCTAGAAATTCCCACCTGTCCCTCCGCCCACACCAAACAGGTTTCCCATCCAGGTCTCTGTCCGCGGGAGGGAAATTCCAGAGCCTTTCTGCCAAGGGCTCATTTTGACTGGGGTGGTGGGCATGACCAGGCAAGAGGTAAAAAAATGATACTGTTAAACCCATTTGTGGGAAGTTTCCCAGAATGAATCGGGTCCGGCATAGAGCCTAGCCCCTGAAATGTGGGAAGTGGCTGGCTGGGTGTGAGATTGAGACCGGAAAGCCCCTTCCAGGCAGGAGAAGCCGGCTGTTACTCCATCGAGCATTCCCTCTGGTCTGTGTGGATACCACAGTCACTCTGTGGACTGTTGTAGCACAAAATTATCTGCATCTTGGCTTTACAGGCAATCGTTGTTTTCTTCTTTTGTATGAAGAGTTGCAACCTGGGAATTCCAAATACTGACTTTAAGCTCCAGTCATAGCAAGAGGGCTTCAGTTTAAACACAAAGAACTATTTACTGCTAGGTGCCAGTGGCTTACACCTGGAATCCTAGCTACTCAGGAGACAGAGATCAGGAGGATCGAAGTTCAAAGCCTGCCTGGGTAAATAGTCCAAGAGACCTTATCTCAAAAATATCCAACACAAAACAGGGCTGGTGGAGTGGCTCAAGCAGTAGAACGTCTGCCTAGCAAGCATGAAGCCCTGAGTTCAAGTACCCTAGTACTGCCAAAAAGAAAGAAACAAAAAAGAAAAGAAAGAAGGAAAGAACTATTTGGGTGGGGGGATGGCCCAGACAATGCATAACATATGTGAGCAAATGTAAAAATGGTTTAAAAAAAAAGAACTATTTACCAAGGAGGTTGTATATTACACAGGGGGTCAGATGAGATGGCAACACCTCTCAGATTGGCTTATGAGTCGTGAAGTGGCTCATAAGGATCCAGTAATTAAGGAGCAGTTGCTGGGAACCATGAGAAGTCCAGGACACTGACTCACAGGGCAGCAACTTCCCTTTGGTCACCCCTCCTCCCTCAGTCCTCTGTGGAAGATTTATGAGGTCGTGCTCCAAGCAGAAGAAAGAGAGTGCCAGAGTGCTCTGATGGGAGAACTAATGGCCCTGCTTGGTGGTATAGTGAAGGGACCTGAATACCAGAATACTCTACTTCCTGGAGAGGTCAGACATTTCTCTGAAAACCCATGGGCTGGGGGTAAAACTGACCACCCTTCCCTGCTCCACACACAGGATAGAGTTAAAGCTTTGAGCTGGGGCTGAAAGATCAGGTTGTGGTGGAAACTGCAGGGGAGGACATGTGAGGAATTTTCACAGGCCTAGATTTCTCCCAGCTTCAAACCCACTGCCCTGTCCCTGGCACATTGCCAGGGCTTCCAAATGCCTGTGTGCTCTCTACCTAAGCCACTATCACCTTCATCCTCTTATCACCTGTTATCCCAAGAGCTAAGAATACTTAACTACCAACTTCACTTTGGTGGACTGAGAAATCCTTTTGGACATATCCATGTCTGAAAAGCGACTCCTCTGTGGGCAGAGTCAGGGCAGTTTTGAAACTTGGAGGATTTGAGAGAATGAGAAGGAAATTTAAATGTCTAGCACTGGTTGAGCATGAACTTTCTGTCAGGTATTGTGTTCGTTAAGTACTTTTATCCATTTTGTTTTCCTCACAACAATTTATGAGGTATTTATTTATTTACTTGTTTATTTATGCTGAGGATGGAGCCTAGGACCTTGTCTATGTTAAGTACACATTCTAGTGCACATTCCAGCCCCTCATTTGCATTTTATATATATATATAGAGAGAGATTTTTTTTTTTCTGGTGGGACTGGGTTTGAACTCCAGGCCTTGTGCTTGCTAGGTAGGTGCTCTGTTGCTTGAGTAACTCTGCCTACTCACTTGCATTTGTGGGCTTGAACTCAGGGCCTACACCTTGAGCCACTCCATCAGCCCTTTTTTGTGATGAGTTTTATTGAGAGAAGGTCTTACGAACTATTTGCCCTAGATCCTCCTGATCTCTGCCTCCTGAGTAGCTAGGATTATAGGTGTGAGTCACCAGCTCACTTGCATTTTAAAGAAGAAAAAACTGAGGCCCAAATCAGACAGTGAGTGATAGTGACAGAACTTGAACACAAGCCTATCAGACTCTGAAATCCATGATGTTAACTATTAAACCATGCTGCTGAGGAAAACAGGGATATATGGTGGGGGTGGACTGGAAGGAAATGAAGCAGGTAGGGGTTAGGATGTGGAGACCAGGAAAATCAGAAATTCCTATGACTAGAGTTCTTTGGTGTCTGTGTGTCCAGTGGTCAGAGGCACTGACCACTGCAGAAATCGATGCTCCCTAAGTCCCTCTCCTACTCACAGAGAATCTTTCAGGTGACAGGTTGGGAGAGGGGGAGAGGACATTAGGCAAAGGGAGGGCAGGCCACTGAGACTTGAGGCTTGTGACTTTGGACCTCTCCCAAGCTTCTAGATCATTTTCTTCCTAGGTAAATGTGGGAAAGTAGTGCTCTGTGACTTCCCGGGCCTTCTAGAACTTAGAAAGTCATAAGGTACGCTCAACCTGATAGTGTTCAGAGTTGCTTTGAACTGACCGGGTTCCCCCAGAATCATCATCAGTTAGAAAGGGTTCTCTCTAGCCTGGGCTTCCTATAAGTTTTAACTCCCTCTGGACCCTTCACTCACAAGGGAATGGGACTGTGAGATCTTAGCCTGGAAAAACATGGCCCAGGGTTTGGGCGAGCTTCAGCTTGGAAACAATTCTACACTATGAAGTAATAGCCCCATGGAGGAAGGTAGTGACTTAAAGAAAATAAACAGACCAGCAAACTGCCACAGGTTGAGTAGGTTCCTGGCATTCAGCTGCCTCTGTCCTCCCAGGCCTGGGTTTTGTGCTTCCCTGATGTGAGAGGCCAAATGAACAGCAGGGCCAGGCCTGGGGGCTGCCATCCCAGCCTGAGTGGAGGGACGGGAACCCAGCTGGGCGGCTCCACTTCCCTGAGTTGTTTTCCTTTCACATTGTTCACAGGTTTCATGAATGATTTCATTGTGGAAAGTGAGCAAACACAACCTGACCTTTCAGGTCTGCCCCCCTGCAACACACACATGTAGTACACATACATCTGCATAGAGGCCCAAGATACACAAATGTACATACAAAAGAGCAAATGAGGGCCTCTGACTGGGGACTCCTGGCAACTGGCTCCTCTCTGAGTTTGGCCAATAATCACCAGTTTGGAAGTAGTCTTGCCTGTGAGAGTAAATTGTGCCCTCCTTCTAGAGCTTTCTTTCCTCCCTTACATGCCTCAGAGCTTGCTTCTTGTGCAAGCCTCTACCTCCCTGACTGGGGAAGGCAGAGAGAGAGCTCCAATACAAGCCCTAAACCCAAACCCCCTTTCATTCACTTTTCCATGTTCCCATCCTTTCCCCTTGGGGCAGGACCAGAATGGCAGTCTTCATAGGAGAAAACAAATGTCTCAACCATACGCTGAACATTAGCCTAGAGACCTACAGTCCTGGGTCCTTGTCCAGACATGGCAAGTCACTTGCCCTCTGTCTTTGAACATGTCACCTGATCTTGTGTCAGGTAAGTGTGATAGCCATGGAGGACTGAAGAGACAGGAAGGAACTCTGGAACTCTGAACCATGAGGTGATGGTGATGGTGCAATTGAGTCACAGTCTTGTAGGAAGCCAGCACTGTGAGCAAGAGCTTACATCCTTCAGCCTTCTGCCAAGTGTGCCTGCTTTCCAGCATGGGGGCTTAGATAGCCAAAAGGCCTGGGTTCTGCTATGGGCTGTGCTTGGCAGGAGACTTACCAAATTTGTCTGTGTTTTGCTTTCTTTTGCAGGCCACAACTCCCAACCCATAGCATCTCAGACCACTCAAGGTAAGACAAACTTGTAGGGCCTGCTCCACGTTTGGGTCTAGGAGTTTAGGAAGGGTGTGAGAGGAGGGAGCTCTGGACCAGTTTCACACTGACCAGGGGTGAATGGGGCTGGGACCAGAGTTCAGCTTGGTCCAGTCTAACATGCCTTGAAAAAGGAGAGGGATGAATGGTTGTTGCTAGATGAGGGTAGGGAGGAAGAAGAAGCTATGAAGAAGAAGAAAGGGGACAGAGCAGTAGGAGGTAGCAGACCCTTAGCATCAGATGATCTGTTTCAGGACTCTTCAGCAGTCTAAGTCTGACCACAGTGCCAATTTCTCCCATCACAGGTGAGTGAGTGGGTGTGGTTGCCCAGAGGGTGACCTCCCAGTTCCCATATCATACCCCCTATCCCCCAGCCGTTCAGACCTGCTTGGAGCCCAGGGGTTCTTTGATGGGTAAGGGAATGTGGTATCACCAAACCCACTTCACCTCCAACTCCCCATACAGGTGCTCTACCACTTGAGCCATGCCCCCAGTCCCTGCGTCTGTTCTTACAGGAAACGAATCTTCCTCAGAATCTGGCAGCCCAAGGCTTCTGCCCAGCACCAGTGCCCCAGGTAACTCTGCCATTGAGACTACAAATGGCACCCAGGGAGGGCCCCATGGGAGAACCAGAGATGGTGTCTAGTCTACAAGAAAATACAGACGTAGGAGAAGGGACAAACAAACAAGGCCTCACACTGGCAATTTCAAAGCAGGGGTAGGGGGCTGAGGGGGCAGGAGCAGAAGGTGCAAGGAGCCTACTTAAGACTTGGGGTCCAGAGATGAATTCCAAAGGGAGTGGCCTCAGGAGCTGAGCCCAAGAAGGAATTAGAAGAACAGGTGAAGACTGTGGAGTGGAGGGTGAGAAGATGTATTCCAGACAGAATAAATCACAAAGATAAAGGTCCAGAGGTAAACCAGAAAATTGTCCCTTCTGGAATTGAAAACAGTAAAGAAAAGGAGGACTTGGGCCTAATGAGCCCTCCCTATGCATGTGCTAGCTGAGGCCCTGAATAGTCCACGCATGTTCCCTAATCCACAGAAGTTCCATATAAGGCCTCACAGGGCCCCCTGGTATCAAGTAAGCATGTAACGCTGAGGTCAAGCACCTTGGATGGTCACTTCCCATTCTTGCTGGGTCTGACTCAGTCCCAGCCACAGAAGCAGACATCAGAACTTGGTGAGTACTCAGGGTGGGTAGGGCAGTGGTGAAGGACCCTGGGTTATATCTGAGTAGGTTCCTTCTTCTTCTCCTCAGGAGGCCCTGGTTCTGGGGGATCTTGAGGCCAGAAACCACATCAGTGGCACCATGGTTTGGGAAATTATGAGAGAGTTTTGGATGGGAGTAGAGACAGGAAGTTGGGCCTGGTCATAGTGAAGGTAAAATAAGCCTGGACCTGCGACTGAGAAAGGCATAGATAGAGAGGGAGGGAAAGGAGACCCCCACCCTAAATGAAGGGGAAGAGAGGCAGAAAATGTTGGGAAAGAGATAGACCCTTCTTGGGGTAGGCTGGGAAGGGGTGGGTGCCTCCCATCTTTGCCATTTGCTTCAGTTGCAGGCACAGGGGCCCCAAATAGCAATGGCAGCAGCAGCAGCAGCAGCAGCAGCAGCACAAGGGGAGGTATGTCCTGTGTGTGCTCACAAGGAAGAGGAGTAGTGGAATGTGTCTGTGACCCTTTCTCCAAGCTCTTGGGTTTTTCACAGTCCCAGATTTATTTGGGAGAGGGATGAGATGAGAAAAGACAAGGAAATGGAGTAGCAGTCAGGCCTGAAGTGCAGTGAGATGAGCAAGGGAAGAAAGGGGTGACATACCTCTTTTTCAAGAGAGCCAGAAAGTGCCCCTTACTTGGCAGCCTGGCTTGTTGGGTCAATGCCTAAGGATAAGCATTTGGCACCTTTCTTTCCTCCTGTTTTAACCCTTGGCAGAACATAGATGACTGTGTCTTGCCAGGTCTGGCTTCCCATCTCTGCAGCATAAATCCATTTTTTCTTGTGGGCCCCCAGGGGTGTTAGGAAACACCCTGAACCTTCTGGACTCCCATGGAACCAGGAATATAAACAACCAGCAGTGCTGTTCACATGACCCCACGTGTCCACAGTTTTGACCTCTGTCCTCATGGGGTCAGAGTGGCAGAGAGAAAGTGTTTTTTGGTAGGATGTGAGCAATGTGCCCTCTTACCTGGGAGAAGCAGGAGGGAAGGTAGCTTGTCTCTGGTAGGCTGAACCCTACTTTGTTTCAGAAACATCTCAAAATGCTACTCCCAGTTCAATCACCATGAGCCTGAGGACAAGGGAAGACTTGGCTATCCTACCCAGCCCCACATCAGAGACGGTGCTCACTGTGGCTGCCTTTGGTAAGAGAAGGAGGGAAGGCTAGGACATGGGAAGTGACCCCACCCCTAGAACTGACTTGGACTCTGGGTCTGGGAGCACAAGTTCAAATCTTAGTTATTCCAGGAGGGATAGGTCAATGAGCAAGACCCTGATGTAAAGGAGGCTCCACTGGCTGCCAGCAAGATCTTGGCTCTGCTGGGTGTCATGTGCTAATGGAAGAATGGCACTGGGCTAAGGAGCCCACTCTGGCTAGGGGCATCAGGGTAACAGCTCATTTATTCTGCAGAGAATTGGAATTCACTTTGTTTCCAGAGCTGTTTATATAGCACTTAGCTAGGAAGGCAATGCTGTCCCCTCTTCTACCTCCCTTCACCTTCGTTCTTTTCCCTGTTCAGGTGTTATCAGCTTCATTGTCATCCTGGTGGTCGTGGTGATCATCCTAGTTGGTGTGGTCAGTCTCAGGTTTAAGTGTCGGAAGAACAAAGAGTCTGAAGGTACTTGTCTTGACCTGCTGGCCTCCCTTTGCCCAGTGCTGAAGAACCCAGAGCTACAGGCCAAGACTGACACCCAGCCTGGGCTGCAGGAAGGAATGGCACATTAGCATCTGTTGTGTGGGAGGGTTCCCTTGGATGGGCTTTGAGGGAAAAGCTGGGCTTCTGAGTTACAGCATGTAACCCTAGTCTGTGCCTTTGGGTTTTTACAGATCCCCAAAAGCCAGGAAGTTCGGGGATATCTGAAAGGTAAGACTGTCAGAAGCATAGAAGAGGAATCTTCCATCTAACCCCTCATCCCCATAGGCCAAGAGGAAAATGCTTTCTGCTTTCACATACCCCACACACCATACAAACCACGTGTCACACCATACCCATCCACACACACACACCATACAAGTGATGTCACAAACACCACACACCACACCATACCTACATACCCACTACACACAGTGTGCAAACCACATGTCACACATGAATATAACACACACACACACCCCACGCATACCATACAAACCCTGTGCCATACACACACATCACACATGCACACCACATATCTCACATGTACAGAGACACCCCACACACACAATCCTGCGGCCTCTACTGAGGCCTGGGCAGATAGTAGGCCAGGACAGACCTGAAGGAAACAATCAAGTGAGCAGAAATGGGATAGACTCTTCAGCCCTAGAGCTAAACTTCTGTCGCCCCTTCATGAAAACTGTAGGAATGCAGATTCTAATATAAGATGTGTCCCCTCTAAGCTGAGGAACCTCTTTTTTGCTTACCTACTATGTGCCACCTACATTGGCACATAATTTATAGTGTTATCTCAAACCTTTATAGTAATTTTCCAAGGAGATGTGACTTCATTTTATACATTTGAAAAATCGAGGCTTAAGAGAGGTTGAAACTCAATCAAAATCAAATAAGTAGGTTAAAAACAAACAAACAAACACAAGCCAGGCACCATTGGTTCATGCCTGTAATCCTAGCTACTCACGAAGCAGAGATCAGAAGAATCAGCGTTTGAAGTCAGTGCAGGGCAAAAAAGCCCATTACAAAAAAGGGCTAGCAGAATACCTCAAGTGGTAAGAGTGAAATGTGACACCCTGAGTTCAAATCCCAGTACCATCAAAACAAACAAAAAACAAGGTTTAAATACAAGTCTTTGGAGTTTCAAAGTACATTCTCATTTCATTATGGTCCACTCCCAATAACAGACTTTTTTGAAACAAAAAAGGTTCAAGTCAGGCACCAGTGGTTCATGCCTATAATCCTAGCTACTTGAGAAGCTGAGATAGGGAGGGTCACCATGGTTGGAGACCAGCCCAGGCAAATAGTTCTTGAGACCCCCCATCTCCAAAATAACTGGTGCAAAATGGACTGGAGGTGTGGCTCAAGCAGTAGAGCACCTGCCTAGCCAACAACCATGAGGCCCTGAGTTCAAAGCCCAGTCATTCTCCCTCCCCCCCACAAAAGCTTCAATTTCAACACTTCACTGTCTCTTGATTCCCTGTTGCACTGCCCCTCCTCTCTCTCCTCTCTGTAACTCCTTTTCCTTTCCTACTTCAGCTGTTCCACGGCCAATGGAGAGAAGGACAGCATCACCCTCATCTCTGTGAAGAATATAAACACGAACAACAGCAAAGGCTGCCCCTCAGCAGAGAAGGTGCATTTTCTGTTTCCTTCCTTCCTGTCCCAAATTCATCTCGCCCTCCTGCTCCCACTTTCAGGCTCTGCTTCCTTAACCAGGAAGGCTAAGGTCATTTTCAAAAACCCGAGCTCTTCTCTAGCCTACCCTCCCAAGAAGTTTACCCTTCCCTACTGTGTGTTTATTTTTCAGGTTCTTTAAAAGTGATTTTGGGTTCCCATGGATGCAAGGATTGCAGCCACCCTGAGACTGTGAGGAGGAAGAGATGAGAACAAATCACATATAAATTATTTTGTTTCATGTCTGCTCTCTGCCCCAAAGGACACTGGCATTCCTCTTGATCTAGGAGCAAGCCACTCATGTGAGAGTCTCCGTTCCACGTGGAAGCCACTCTAGAAATATAACCTACTCCTTCCAGAATCACAGGAGTTGATAGATAGAACAAAAGCAAGGAAAATGATGAGGTGTACAGATCCTTTCTACTTTCATTAAAATTATTTTCTGGTCTGCAATCTAATTTCTTTTAAGGTCTATAGTCCCATACATATTGCTTCTTTTTTTTTTTTTTTTTTGTTCTTTTTTTTGGAGACAGAGTCTTGCTATGCAGCCCAGGCTGACCTAGAACACACTGACCTCAAACTCGTAATCCTCCTGTCTCAACTCCCAAGTGCGGGGATTACAAGCTTGTGCCACCACAACCACTGCCATGCACATTTCTTAACAGAGTATTCTAGCTACACTGGGGCCTTCTTTCCTAGGCCAGGCATGAATGTGTGTTTCTGCCCCCGTGGGCACCTCGCTGAAAATTAGTAAGGTAAGGGGACTTTTTGTAAGGTCTCCCTTTGTTTACCTAGTTTATTATGTAGGGTTGAAGCACTGACTAACCACCTCAATAGAAAAGAGAAATAAGAGATTGCAAATAGTGACCAATCATCATCAACAATGAAGTTTTACATCTACAGAGCAAGGACTTGGGAAATACAGTGCATTTTGTGTTCCAGTGGTGAGGGGTATATGATATGAAGATAAATGTCTTCTGCCTGCCCCAGGATGGATGGGCATCACTTTGGTTCTAGCCATGGGATGAGCACTGGTAAGATTTGTCTTAAGGACAGGTCTGTGACTTCATAAATCCAAACTCCTCTACTTTATCCTATTCAGCTTTTATGTCTGTACCCTAGAAATAGAATTAAGGACCCAAGATTTACTGTGAAGTCATTTTAAAAAGAGGAAAATGAAGAACATATTTGTCTTCTTGGAAATAGGCAACACAGGTTTGGAAATAAATCTTGGTTGAGAAGAATCACAGGAAGAGTTGTCTGTGTGTATGTATGCAGGGAGTGTTTAATTTTATAGCTTTCCGCTAATCAGCATTTTATAACACAAGAACGTAGCTTACTCACTCTGCAGCAACAATATGCTATTTTATTCTAACTTAGACTTTATAACATGATATGAGAAAAAGCCTATAACATTAACTGTTAAAATGAAACTGGAGAAACCTACTGACTTCTACAATTTTCTAGTGCAGGCTGTGCACCTGCTTACGTTCTAAGTAATAAAGACGGGATTGTGAGTGAAGGAAATCTGGCCATAAGGCTAGGCTCTGCCACAGTCTTGCAGCTTAACTTTTGGGGAAAAATCACCCCTTTTGCCCCACCTGTTTTCTTCCTTTTAAATGAAGTGGATGGGGGCTGAAGGTGGTTAAGCCCCTGCTTTGCATACTGCAAGGCCCAGGTTCAATCCCCAGCACCAAAACAACAAATAAAAATTATAAAGCGAGGTCATTGGAATATTTGGGCTTCATTAACTTCACCATTTCCTCTTGTTTTTTCTTTCTCTCAACAGTACTAGGGTTTGAACTCAGGGTTTCATGCTTCCTAGGCAAGGCGCTCTATCCCTTGAGTCACAATTCCAGCCCCCTTCCTCTTCTTATATTCCACAGCTCTGCAAACTCTAGATGTTAAGTAAAAAAGGAATGTAATCTGTTGAGTAGAGTTCACTCTAAGGGCCAGAGACAAGGTGACTAAGTGACTCTGGGTAAGTCTTTGACATTCTCTGGACTTCCTTCTTCCTGTGTATCAACAGAAGACAGTGATCTTACAGGCTCCTGGGTAGGTAAGATGAATAATAAATGTGGATTTACTTGGGAAGTGAAAGGACTAGTCAGCAATTGTAGAAGACCACCTAGAGCACTGCCCTAGGTGCCCCACTTGTTCCCCACCTGTGGGGAGTGTTGACAGGTGAGGATTCACAGCTGCTGCTGACTGGCTTGCTGGGGGTGAGAGTGGGGATGTAGACATGGACCCTGTGCCTTAGTTCTCCCCCCTCCCCAATCCTGCTTCCATTGCTCCTCACCAATAAACTCTGAGAGTCAGATTTTCTGGAGAACCCAACCTATGTAGCAATACTACAGTTTTTTTTTAATTTCACATATATTTCATTTAAATCAGGCTGCAAAAGGCACATGACATACTAGCCAGTTCCAGAACAAAAAATCCATCATTGGAATAGAACCTTCCAGATGACATAACAATGTCTAGAAGTCCTGGATTCTGTTTGAATGGTTATTATTATTCTGCCATGAGCACTTAGTTCAGCTGCTTAGCATAATGGACTAATCAGGTCAAGGACATGAGTCTCACTCTAGGTAACTCAGCTAATGTCTCCATTACAAGGCCACAAATTTTCCCCTGACTCTGGACAATGTCCTGCAAATATGAGCTGTTAGTCCTAAGGTATTTATCTGTGGGGGAGGGGTGAGCTGGTATTAATATCTTTGAGATGTAAGGCTCTTACCCTGCTACTGACACAGCAGTACATTAGCCATGTTGATCTTCCTGTTGCTAAGTAACTTTATCCTTTGGGGAGGAATCGAAGATAAACTCAATCCCGAGTTCTGCTTGTGAGCAAACTATATTAGAGGGGGTTCTTTGGAGGATCCCACTATTTATGTAAACACAAGACCCCATCTCTGACAGGAAATCCGAGTGCAGCTTTCTGCTGCCCTTGTAGTTTCCCTGAGATCACATCTTTTCCTTGATGTCTAGACAACAGGATGGTGGCCATATACAAGACGACTTCCTCCCTTTTCTTACACAGGATTACATGGTCCTAAAGCAAGAACAGGTGTGTATGTGTAGTTATATAAAATATCCCCTCATTTCTTTTTCCATCCTATGGGAAAGCAACCAACACACTCACGCAGGAACACAGGTCCCACCCGACAGAAGGGGCATTTACTCAATATCTTTCTTCCAGGCCTGGATGAGGCAAACCTGTTGCCAGCAAAAGTTCATTGAACTTCAGCAAATATTTTACAAGTAATTGGAGAAAATTGATAGAAACTTGGCTTTACTCTGGTATAGTTCTCAATTCTATGTGAGTCTCTGGAAAATATTTGTGGCCCTGATCACCAGTCTCTTCCTGGATTTATGGATGTCTCTCTCTTCAAACTTCTTTCTGCACCTACCTCCTTCTCATTGAGAACTGGCTTGGAGACCCATATTTCCTTCCCAGAAGCTTGCTCCTTTTTGCTGCTTACTTTCTCCTGGCTTCTTCACCCAGTACACTTTGAGACCATAGCTTCATCTTTTACCAAACATAGAGACTGAATTTGACGATGGAGATTATTTTTGCTGAGTGCTTTGTGAGTATAAGCAACAACTGGCACAGAAGTGTTTGAATGTTGGAGTTTTGGAGTCTAAGTTTGTCCAAGTGATACAGTCAGAGATAGATTCGTCTAGAAGTGTTAGTGGAGGTGTAAATGAGCTGAAGTGTACATTTTCATGGATCTATCTGAAAAGGCTGCAGTGTTAAGCCATTTTTAACTGTTCTAGGAATAAGTGAGTCTAGAGAAGAAGGGGTGGTGAGGTTTCAGGAGATGGGAGGAAGACAGTGCTCCTCAAGAGACCCCCCAGCTTCCCAGATCTTGTCCAACATTTTTGAACCTGGATTATGAACCTAAGTAATTCTATACTTGTGGTGCCATTTCTCAACGTAGCACCGCCCCCCCCCCATCCAGCTACTTCTGACTTAAGGGTTCTCATTAAGTACTTTCAAACTTCAGCCCTGTGCCTCTGGAATCCAATGTGTACGCTACCTCAGTTGGCCGTCTTCTAGAAGCTTGTTGTCTACCCTCCCCAAAGCAGAAAAACTTCCTTTTTATATCCCTGGTCAGGTCACTCTGTAACAGAACACTAGTGGCTCCCTCAGGATCCAGACTTCTGTAAGTACACTGCTGCCTGGAATATTTGAGCTACTCACAGGTCCAGAGTCCCAGAGTTGGGCCTTTGGCTCATTTCATGGTTTTGGTGCCTCCCTTGCCTCTCAAGCTTAAAAACATAATGTAATCCATCTGATTATAATGAATGATCCTTCTCATACTGATTTACTTTGCCATCATTTGTTCTTTTTGAAAGTGGGGTGAGAGGCCAGGTGCCATGTCTATAATCCTAGCTACACAGGAGACAACTATTAAGAGGATCGTGGTTTGAAGTTAGTCCCAGGCAAATAGTTTGTGAGACCCTATCTTGAAAATACCTAACACAAAACAGGGCAGCCCCAGTATTGCCAAAAAAAGAAAAAAGAAAAAAAAAGAAAGTGTGGTAAGATGACCAGCTTTAGCAGTAGGAGTCAGGTAAGGTCTAGGGTACAGAGAAAAGCAGCTTCCCAGCTCTTTTGCTAGTGTTCTGTTTCTTGTCCTACTTATAGTAATGATTGCCAGATACGCTGGCATAGGGATTCAGGTAAGACATATCTGGAACCTTATAACATACTCAAAATATGCCCCCCATCACTAATTTGCAAAGTCAAATCACAAAAAATAGTTTCTTTTCTACCAAGCTAGTCTATAGTATTGGTTGGCATTTATCAAGCACATACTATAGCCAGATAAGATGGTAAATGTAAACCTTATTTCCTACAGTAGTCCCCATGCTGACTCCTTTACTATACCAAAATTTCTCTTCGAAATAAAATGAAAATGACTAATTGTAAGGAAATGTGGGCCCCAAAGTGACCACGTGGAGAGGAGTGATCTGGCCAAGAGATTCTTTATTGCCGGGTGGGAGAGGGAGAGAGCAGAGAGCCAAGAGAGTGAGGGAGAGAGGGGCAGGGGCTTAAATACCCCTCAGTGGGACTTAGCATGATCTGGTTGGTTAGGATCTTATGGTTCATGCTGATTGGAGGTTGGGGCAGAAGGAGGGTTCAAGCTAGACTTGAGGCTGGACTGTGACCCTGGAAAACAACAGGAGCTTAAGGGTGCAGTAAGAACTGAAACCTATCGGCGCCATTATTGCCAACACTACTTATCTAGACAGCTGTCATTTTCTCAATACTTATGGAGGTGGGATGGGGACAAAGCACTGTCTTTAGATGCTTCACTTGTAATTGATGTTACAAATGACACACACTAGTTTGGTAATTTTCAAATATGGGGGCTTTTCTTTTCTTTAGCAGACCACAAAATATAGAACAGAAAAAAGCAGAGCTGCTTTGATCGAAGAAAGGTAAGGTTGTAGCGACATCTCTGCTGTGCCTTCTCCCTTTTTTACTCCTCATATAAAATCCCAGAGACATGTGTTCACTGAGCCTTAAGAGCTCCACATTTTTAAACCACCAATCTAGTTTTATCTCATCTTACAGGTGAGAAGACTGAGGCCAAAAGAGGAGGAGAAGGCAGTCAGTTAGGGTCACATAATGATTTGTGGGAAAACCCCAACTATCACCCATATTGAACTTCTAGGCCAGTGCTTTTCCAGTGAGAGGCCTTGACATTTGAGAGTTCTAAGTGAGCATGACATCAGTAGTGTGCCAAGGCTATGACTTCAGGGAAGGGCTAGACTTGAATGTCATCTGGGGCTTTTACCCTTCTGGTTTGGGTCCAGGGCTATACATTCCTACATTCGCCCTACTCCCCCAATGCCTAAATAGCTTTGGGTGATATAATTGATTTGGTTTTCTTGGGTAAGATCTAAATGAATTCCGGGTAAATTTTTTTCCCCAAGGTAATTTTTGTTGGGAAACAAACATGATCATTTTACCTGTTTATAGACCTGCTCTTTGGCCATCCCAACCCACTCACCTTCCTGCATGCATGAGGACACTAAGTTCATTC
Organism: Castor canadensis; assembly: GCF_047511655.1. Classification (NCBI taxonomy): domain Eukaryota; kingdom Metazoa; phylum Chordata; class Mammalia; order Rodentia; family Castoridae; genus Castor; species Castor canadensis. The sequence continues at coordinate 79,707,462 of NC_133391.1, forward strand.
ACCTATGAATGCAGTGAAAGTTGCTTTTAAATTCTTTGCTAAACCTTATGCAAACCAGGGTGGATAACAATAAGAATAGTTTTTAATTTCCTTTTTTACTAATTTAGAGCTGCTCCTTCAGAAAAGAATGGGCCAAGGAAAATTGATGGCTGGAAAAAATTCTCAGAGGGGTGCTGGAGTAGAATGGTATGGAATAGGATAAGAAATGGCAAAGAGGGGCTCTGATGCCTACTCCCAAACCTGCCCTTTCTCTACCCCTAGCCCCTAGCTGTCCTTCTGATGCTTAAGGAGCTGGACTAGGGGAAAAGAAGGGGGTGTGGGGTGGGCATATTCAGACTGCACTCTAACCCCGTAAGTCTACTTCTATTTTCATGGCTTTTAAAAAAAATTTTTATGTATTTATTTTTTATACAGTGGCACTAGAGATAAACCCAGGGCCTTGTACATTATAGACAATATTTAACCATCGAGCTACATCCCCAGTCCTCTATTTTCATGGCTCTTAAACTTCCCAGAGGTGGGTTTGACATTTCCAAAGCCACGTCTGAATCTCTAACAGAAAAGGCATTGGTGCTATTACTTTCTAGTGCAGTTTGCGAAGCCCTTCCCAGACAAGACCCTCGATCAAATCCGCTGGATGTTCGCAGGGTTAGACAGGGCAGAAGCCACTGTCCCCACTCTGTAGATGAGGAGGAGCTGGGAGCAGCGCAGCAGCTAGCTGGCTGCACCCCACCACCACCACCAATCCCCCTCCGAGGATCGAGCCTCTGTATCTGTGCAGCCCCGCGGACCTCACAAGTGGGCCTGCCGGGAGTTGTAGTCCCATGCCTGCGGCGGTCCACACGGACTGAACTACAATGACCAGCATGCCCCGCGCTTCGCGCCCCCTTCTCTTTCAGCCTCGGGGACCTGGGAGGCTCCGCGAACCTGCCGAGTGGGAACGGATATGGCCGCCACCCTGGGCAGCGGGGAGCGCTGGACCCAAGGTACCAAGTCCTGGACGGAGGGTGGGACAAGGAGGTATTCCAAAGAGATCAGGGATGGGGCTCCTGAAGGATCGCTAAGGCCAAGATCCTGGGCCTGAGGTGAAGGAGGCCTATGAGAAGATGCTAAGCCTGAGTAGGGTTCCCGATGCTGTGGGGGACCGCCCAAGGCAGAGGCCGGGGGCCGGAAACTCGGAATATTTGCTCAAGCCGGAGTCCGGGCTAGGAGCCCAGAGACACCTGTAACGACTTGTTGCCTCGCGCCCCCAGCCCCGCCCCGGCCCGTGCCCCGCCTAGAGCCCGCGGCCGCGCGGCCCCTCCCGTGCCTGGGAGACTGGACAGCTGGGGTGCTGCGGTCTCCTGCAGCTTGCTTACCTGCCTCTTACCGATAACTCTTATAACTTCGCCAGATTGGGCCGCCTGACCCTCAGTCTGGGTTTGATCTTGTCCCTTCTACCCTCATCAGGACCAGTAGGTTGCCCTCTTCCAGCCTACAGTCGGGCAAAAAGTATTGATCCAATACGTGTTGTGTATCCCTATTATGCTGATTCTGCAGGGAGGATTTTACAGACATGGGCCCCTGAGCTCAGTCCACTGGGAGAGTTTGACGGGGTTAACAGCCAATTACAAAACAGAGTCAGTTAAGTCCTGGGCTAACCCGGCAAGGTCAGGGACTTGGGGAGCACACTGGCAAGACACCCAGCACAGCCTGGGTGTGAAGGAGCCTTCATGGAGAAGGTATTACATCTGAAGACACCAAGGATGCGTTGGAGTTAGCCAGGCAGACTTAGAGGAATAGTGTCAGGAGCAGTGGATAGTCACTAAGGACAGTAAGGCAGGAGAAAGCCTTTTCCAAATCCTCCAACAAAACAGGATTGCATGTAGTGCTTTTTACATTCTGTAGGCGTTGTGATTTATTGAATCCTCATCCACTGAACTGTAACTTCTTTATGGTCAAGAATAGGTCTTACCTGAACACCCCTCTGACAGCCAAGTGTTTTGGTACATAATTAGTTCCATAACTGTTGGATAACAATTGAACTGCTCACTACTTTAAATCTTAGGGGTCAGGGGCATGGCAACAAAAGTTTGCTTTATGAACAATGTCACTAATGACCATGCAGCACAGAGAAACTGGCTTCCTTCTGTGCTGCACTAAAGGCAGGTTATTGGGTAGATGCTTCTTCAGCCCCTATTCTGTCTCTAAGTCAACATGATTTGCTAAATGACCGTTCTATTTGTTGTGCTTCATGCTTCTGGCATTTATAAGTTTTCTTGGGTATGTGCTGTATTTTCTGTATAGTTTCTCATTCAGTTTTGAATGGATACTTAAAAGTCAACATGATGTCCTTAACCTACTCCTCACACTCACTTGCTCATACCTATAAGTGATACCCATCACTTGTCATTGCCTGAGTTAGTGTCCTGGCACAGTCATGTTTGAAGATGCCGGACAAGTAAGTTAGGAGTTAAAGCAAGTTCACACCACAGACCAGGAGTTAAGAGTAAAGCAAACACAAAGTTTATTGAAAGGATAATAAAGCACCCTGATGGGTGGGACTTCTTGAAGAACAAAGCCAAACAATGGCTCAAGTCTAGGAGACGATATAGTGCATGAACTGACTTAGGGCCAACTATTCCACTAATATTTGTGATTGGTTGTGAATAGTTCCAGAGAGTTAAGTCAGGGAGCAAAGTTGATTTATAAATCCAGGTGTGATGTTGCATAACTGTAATCCCAGAATTCAGGAGGTTGAAACAGGAAGATCACAGTTAGAGGTGCTGTTGCCTTGCAGCTTATGTTGATGCAATTAGAAGAAACAAATATGCAGAAGACAGACTTCCTGAGAGTCTTGACCCCTGTGGTTGCTGTAACTGCATGAAGGCACAAAAGGAAAAGAAATATGAGAATGAGCGGAATCAGACCCAGACCCGGCTGGGTGAAGGGAGCTCCACTTATACTGAAGAACAGCTGCTTGGGGTACAAAGGTAAGCGTGCAATGTGATTAAATTGGTGTTTTTTCTGTAAAGTGTTTAGAAGAGTACTTGGCACAGAGGATGTGCTAAATAAGTATTGACATTATTACTGTCGTTATTGCTGTTGTTATTGAAGTACAATAGTTTCTTTACTTCAAAGGGAAAACTGAGTAGAAGTACAGTGCAATGTGAGCTGTCTGTCCTGCTGCGGCTTTAAGAGAGGCAGAGGAAACCAGCTAGACATCACACATATTTATAGGACATTCTATCCAACAGTCACAGAATACACATTCTTTTCAAGGATACATGGAGTATTTTCCAGGATAGAACATTTCTTAGGCAATAAAACAAGCCTCAATAAATTTTAAAAGATTGAAATCATACACTGTATGTTCTCTGAAATCAATTAACAGGGAAATTTGGGAATTCAGGATTAGTGGAAAGGAGACCATAAACCCCAAAAAACAAATTCTGCACAGAATAAATCACAAGGAGGACTGGAGATTTGGCTCCAGAAGTAGAGTACCTGCTTTGCAAAGTGTGAAGTCCTGAGTTCAAACCCCAGTCTCACCCAAAGGAAAAAAAAAAAAAAAAGAAATCACAAGGAAAATTAGAAAGTGCTTTGAGCCAGACTCTGGTTGCTCACATCTATAATCCTAGCTCCTTAGGAGGCAAAGATCAGGAGGATTGCAGTTTGAAGCCAGCCCAGGCAAATAGTTTGAGAGACCCCATCTCAAAAAACCCATCACAAAAAAAGGGCTGGTGGAGTGGTTCAAGGTCCCAGTACCACAAAAAACAAACAAACAAACAAACAAAAGAAAGTGCTTCGAGTTGAATGCAAATGATAAAACAAAACATACTAAAACATAGGGGATGTGATACAGATAGTGATCAGGGGGAAATTTATAGCTAAAAATTCTTTTTGTTTGTTTGTTTTTTTTAAATACCTCAAATTAATAACCTTATCTTCTGCCTTAAGAAAACTAGAAGCCTGGCAGGTAGCATACACCTGTAATCCCAGCATTCTGGAGCCTGAGGCAGGAGGATCAGGAGTTTGAGGCCATTCTGGGCTACATAGTGGCTGCAAAAAAAAAAAGAAAAAAGAAACTAGAAAAGGAACAAACTATATCCACATAAGCAGAACAAAGGATATAATACAGAGTAGAAGTAAATGAAATAGAAGATAGAAAAATAGAGAAAGTTAAAATCCTAAATTTGTTCTTTGAAAATATCAACAAAATTGACAAACTCTTCACTAGACTGGTCAAGGGAAAAAAAGAGAAGACTCAAATAATTAAAATCAGGAATGAAAGAACATCACTACCAATCTTATAAAAATAATAAAGATTATAAAAGAATACTATGAGCAATTACATGTTTTATATGTCAAAAAATTATATACCTAAAATGAAATGGATAAATTCTTAGAAAGATACAAACTTCTGAAACTGACTCAAAAAAAAAAAACCCAAAAGCAAAAAACACAGAACACAGAACAGATGAATAGACATACAACAAATAAGGAAACTGAATTAATAATAATTTTTAAAAAATTTCCCACAAAAGCACAGGCTCAGTTGACTTTGGTGAACCCTAACAAACATTAAAAGAAAAATTAACACTTCATAAACTAAATATATATATATACACACACACAATGATTGGGGCATGTTGGTACAGACCTGTAATCTCAGCACTCTGGAGGATCATAAGTTTGAGGCCAGTCTGGGCTACCTAGAGAGTTTCAGGGCCAGCTTGTGCTATGAGACTGCTCTCAAAAAACAAGTAAAAGGAATACTTCCCAACTTATTCTATGAAGCCAGTATTACCATATAAGGGAAACCAGACAAAGACATCGCAGGAGAACAAAACCGTTAACCAATGTACTTTTTGAACATAAACTTAAAAATCTTCTTCAACAAAATACTAGCAAATCAAACCTAGCAACATATCAAAAGGATCATGGATGTTGATCATCCATGATTTATATCTTGCAGTACTGGAATTTATCCCAGTATTGCAAGATTTTTTTAACACAAAAATCAGTCAATGTAATACATGATGTTAATAGAATAAGCAAGAAAAAAATACTCATTTCATTAGAAACAGAAAAAGCATTTAACAAAATTCAACACTCTTCCATGATTTAAAAAAGAAACCGTCAAAAAACAAGGACTAAAAGGTAACTTCCTTAGTCTGATGATGGCCATCTATGAAAAACCCACACCAACCTTATATTTAATGATAAGTGACTGTATGTTTTCTTACCAAGATCAGGAACAAGACAGGTATGTCTACTCTTAATGCTTCCATTAATTTTTCTAGAGGTTCAAGCCAAGGCATTTAAGCCAAGAAAAGGAAATAAAAGACATCCAAATTGAAAAGATAACATGGTCTTGAATACAGAAAATCCTAAGGAATCTGCATGCACACAAAAATACTATTAGAACTAGTAAATAAGTAGCAAAGTTAAAGGATACAAGATCAATATACAAAAATCATTTTTTTGCATACTAGCAATGAAAATCTGAAAATGAAATGAAGAAAATAATTTCAGGCTGAGGGTATATGTAGCTCAGTGGTAGAGTACTTGCTTGCCTGCCATGCATGAGGACCTGGGTTTGATTCCCAATAACACATACACACACACAGAGAAAAAAATCCATTTCTAACTACATCAAAGAGAATAAGATGCTTAGGAATAAATTGAACAAGAGAAGTGCAAAACTTGTACATTAAAAACTATAAAAATAGCGGAAACGCCAGTGGCTCACACCTGTAATCCTAACTACTTGGGAGACTGGAATAAAAAACTATTATTGCAGTGATGAGCAGGAAGCTTAAAATAGGGGAATCTGTCCAGGCTGGCCTGGGCAAAAACTGAGACCCAAGTTCCAAAATAACGAGAGCATAGAGGCATGGTTCAAAGCAGTAAAGTGCCTGCCTCATACGTGTAAAGCCCTGAGTTCAAACCCCAGTACCACGAAAAAACAAACAAATGACCAAAAAACACAACTATAAGATTACCTTAAAAGAAATTAAAAGAGCCAGGGGTTGGTGGCTCACACCTGTAATCCTAGCTACTTGGGAGGCTAAGATCAGGCTACTTGGCTCAGTTTGAAGCCAGCCTGGGCAAATAGTTCTCAGGATCCCATCTCCAAAATAACCAGAGCAAAATGGACTGGAGGTTTGGCTCAAGTGGTAGAATGCCTGATTTATAAGCATGAAGCCCTGAGTTAAAACCCCAGTCCCAACAAAAAAAGAAAAAAGAAATTAAAGAAAACCTAAATAAATAAGAAGATATCTTATGTTCACTGACTAGAAGGCTTAATATTGGTATTATGATAATAATTCTCCAATTGATTAGCAGATTCAACACAATCCCTACCAAAATCCCAGCTGTCTTCTTTTGCAAAAATTGACAGGCTTATCCTAAAATTCATACAGAAGTTCAAGGGACCCAGAATATCCAAAACAGTTTTGAAAGTTAGAAAGTTGGAGGATTTATACTTCCCAATTTCAAAACCTAGTACAAGGCTGCAATAATGAAGATATTTGGGCTAACATAAGGATAGACATACAGATCAATGGAATAGAATCGAGAGTCCAAAATTAATTCTTGTATTTATTTTTGACACGCGTGCCAAGACTTTTTTGTCTTTTTTTTTTATTTTCTCTTTTTTGTGTGTGTGCGTATTAATTATACACAGGGGTTTCACTGTGATATTTCCATGCATGAAGATAATATACTCTGGTCACATTTACTCCATTACACTTTCTTATTTTCTTTCCCCCTTTTTTGAATAATTTTCAATGGGTTTCATTATTCTATTTTCTTCTTCTTCTTCTTTTTTTTTTTCCCAGTATTGGAGGTTGAACTCAGGGCCTCATGCTTGCGAGGCAGGAGTTCTACCACTTGAGCCACTCCACCAGCCCCGTTACTCTATTTTCTTACATGCATATGAAGTACTTCCATCCTGTCCACCACTATCCCCACCAAGACATTGCCAGGTGCTGGTGACTCAGTTACTACTAGTTACTCAGGAGGCAGAGATCAGGAGAATCTCAGTTTGAAGCCAGCCCAGGCAAATAGTTCAAGAGGCCCTGTCTCGAAAAACCCATCACAAAAAAAGGACTGGTGGAATCTGGTGGAGTTGCTCAAGGTATAGGCCCTGAGTTCAAACCCCAGTGCTGCAAAAAAAAAAAAAAGACATTGTAATGGGGGAAAAAACAGTGTTCAACAAATTTTGTTGTACATGAAACAAATGAAAGAGAATGAACTTGGACCCTGATCTCAAACCATATACAAAAATTAATTCAAAGACCTAATGTTAAGATCTAAGTATAAGAGCTAAAACTATACAGCTCTCAGAAGAAAACATAAATGTAAATCTTCATGACATTGGATTAAGCAATGACTTTTTTTTTAGATGTGGCACCCAAAGCATAAGTGACAAAAGAAAAAAAATATGTAAATTAGATGTTATTAAAATTTAAAAGTGTTGGGATGGGGATGTAGCTCAGTGGTAGAGTGCTTGCTTAGCTTGCCTGAGACTGTGGGTTCAGTCTCCAGCACTACACACACAAAGAAACCTTAAAACAAAACAAAATCTTTTGTACTTTAAAGGATACCATCAAGAAAGTGAAAACTGAGCCTAGTGCAATGGTGTGTGTCTATAATCCCAGCTATTTGGGGAAACTGAGGCAGGAAGAGCTGAGTTTGAGGCCAGCCTAGCTTATGTAGACTCCCATCTCAAAAAAATTAAAAAAACAAAAAAAGTGAAAAGTCAACCCACAGAATGGGAGAAGATATTTTCAAAATATATAGCTGATGACGGACTTTTTCTCTTTTCTTTTTGGCAATACTGGTGTTTGAGCTCAGGGTCTCACATTAGGTAGGAAGGTGTTCTACCACTTATGTCATATTCCCAGCTGCTTTTTCTTTGGTTATTTTTGAGACAGAGTTTCAAGTTTTTGCTGGGGAAGGCCTACACCTGGATCCTTCTACTTCTGCTTCCTGCATAGCTGGAATTATAGGCATGCCCTACCATGTCCAACTTTTTGTTTTGAGATGAGGGTCTCAATAACTCTCCCAAACATCCATACCACCTCAAACCTGAATCCTCCCAATCTCATCTTCCAAATAGATAGGATTATAGGCATGAGCCACTGTACCTGGCCTTGATGAGGGATTTTTATCTACAATATATAAGGTACTGATACTTTTCTACTTACAATGGAGTCATATCCCAATAAACTCACCACAAATTGAAATTATTTTTAAGCAGAAAATGTATTTCATACAATTAACCTACTGAATATCATAGCAACACAGTACACTATAGAGTATCAGTTGTTTTTGTTTTTTGATCTGAGGTCTTGCTATGTTGCCCAGGTTGGCCCTGAACTCCTGGGCTCAAGCGATCCCCCCATTTCAGCCTCCCAAGTGTCTAAGGCATTGCACTCAGCTGGAACGGTATCCTTGTTTACCCTTGTTACAATGCAGCTGAATCAGAGCCGAGGCTTTCTGTTGCTGGCTAGCATGACAAGAAAGTAATGTATAGCATATGCTAGCCCAGGAAAAGAACAAAATTCAAAGTACTGTTTCTACTGAATGCTTATTGTTTTCATATGAAAAAGTTGAATCATTATAATACAGGGACTATTTGTACTCTTAAAATTAAACAATAGAACTGGTGTAATGGCTCAGGTGGTAGAGTGCCTGCCTAGCAAGTATGAGACCCTAAGTTCAAACCCCAGTGCCATCAAAAAAAAAAAAAGAATGATAAAAAGACAAATATGACCCATTTGAAAAAATGGGCAAAAGATCTGAATAGACAATAGTCCAAAAAATGTTATACAAGTAATTAATAAGCATATGAAAAAATACTCTTCATTAGTCATTAGAAAAATGCAAATCAAAACTACACTGAGCTGAGCATGGTGGTGCCACCTGTAATCTCAGCACTCAGGAGATGAGGCAGGAGGATCATGCGTTTGAGGCTAGTCTTAGTTATAGCAAGTTCCAGACTAACCTGGGCAATGTAGGGAAACCCAGTCTCAAAAAACAAAAAAAGGGCTGGGAATGTAACCCAGCAGTACAGCGCTTGCCTAGCATGTACAAGGTCCTGGATTCTATCTCGTGCACCATAGAGGGAAAAAAAAAAAAAAAACCAACAATTTCTGAGATCAAAAAGTTCAAAATTTGCCATTCTAATCTAACGTACTAATCTATACTTCTCACATTTATCTGTTATGAATCAGTCTTCAAAAAATTGTTAGTTTAAAAAAAAAAAAGCAAGATGAGGAAAAGTGATTGTTTCCTTTAGGTAAGGAAAAAACTGGGAGTTGTATATGGATTCTCTATAAACAGCATTCACAGAACACTTCTAATGGTGGTTGTCCCTGGGGTGGGGTATGAAGGGACAGGGAATGAGGAAGCAAGAAAGATTTTTCATTTGGTGTACTTTAGCACTGTTGGTTATTTTTCTTCTACCGTGTGTAGATACTAACTTTTAAAATGCATGCAGTTAAAAAACATAGCCATAAGAAAAACAAGAGAAATAAAAAAAAAAATAGGGTAGTGCTGATTCTTCTGTGGTTCATCTCGTAAGATCTTAGTATGAACTTCAATGTAAGAGTTAATACTTGTCCTACCTACTTACAGGAATATAGGAAGAATAAAATAGTAGATGTAAAAGTACTTTGAAAGGCATTAAGGTCTGGTGGGAGGACTTGAATGTTTCACTAGTGGGTTTGCTTGTCTCACAGATGGGAGGGATGTATTATTTGGCTGTTCATTGTATAAAGGGGCCTTTGGAGATATTAATATTTCTGATTTTTTTTTAGGATCAAGAAGTGCAGAAATTACTATGAAATTCTGGGAGTTTCTCAAAATGCTAGTGATGAAGAGCTTAAGAAAGCTTACAGAAAACTTGCCCTAAAATTTCATCCTGACAAAAACTGTGCTCCTGGAGCAACAGATGCTTTCAAAGGTCTGATCCTGAACTGCTGCTTAATTTTGCCCTTTTTGTCCCAAGCACTTGAGAGTGAACCAGGGTCTTGTGCATGCTAGACAAGCACTCTTACCACTACTACTGAGCTACAACCCTGCCTTTTTTGAAACAGGGTCTTGCTATGTTTTGCTCAGGCTGGCTTCAAACTCAGTATCCTCTGCCTCAGCCTCCTGGGTGCTGAGATTATAGGCGTGCACCATACCAAGCTGTAATTCTTCCCTTTTGATGGTTGTTCAGTAGCAAGTTGTGTTTAGCCTTTCCTGTAGTTGATTTATTTATTTATTTATTTATTTTTGGTGGCACTGGGGTTTGTACTCAGGGCTTCACACTTGCAAAGCAGGCACTCTATCGCTTGAGTCAACCTCCAGTCCATCTTGCTCTGGTTATATTGGAGATGGGATCTCCAGAACTCTCTGTCTGGGCTGGCCTCAAACTGCAATCATCCTGATCACAGCCTCCCAAGTAGCTAGGATTACAGGTGTGAGCCACCATTGTCCAACTCCTGCAGTTGATTTATAAGGCCATTAAGCAAGGTTTTCCTTGCACACCTCTTAAATATTAATAATCAGCATACCTCCTTCTTGTTTTCATCTACTTACTTTAATATTTTTTGTAAAAAAGATTTATTTGTAACACCCTTTGGGATCATTAATTCAGACAACATTTATTGAAGACCTTCTATGTGCCAGGTACCAGACTGAATAAAACAGACAGGGTTCTTGTGGAACTTAGAAACTGGTGGTTGCCATAAGTAGGACCCAGGCATCACTCCCAAACTTCTGTGACTGTGGAACTCTGCTTATGAAGCCTCTGTTATTTACATGTTCATATGAAAAAGTTGTATGTAAGGCTGGTGAAATGGTTCAAGTGGTAGAGTGTCTCCCTATCAAGTGTGAGGCCCTGTGTTCAAACCCCAGTCCTGCCCAAAAAATAAAAACAAAAACAAAAAACATTTAAAGGAAAGAAAGCTGTGTATAAAGGACATGAATACAGCTGGTGGCTCATGTCTGTAATCCTAGCTACTCAGGAGGCCCTGAGTACCACAGTACCACAAAAAAAAAAACCCCAGTGCCACACACACACACAAAAAAAAGGACATAAATATAGTTATAGATCAAAATTTTTTCTGCTGATTTCCATTATATTTTCTTAAAAAATATTTGGACTTATAACACACGAATACACATCTTACTTTAGTGCTTCCCCAGGCCAGATGCTGGTGGCTCACATCTGCAATCCTAGCTATTCAGGAGGCAGAGATCAGTAGGATCATGGTTCCAAGCCAACCCGGGCAAATACTTCATGAAACCCTAGTTCAAAAATACCCACCACAGAAAAAAGTCTGCAGAGTTGCTCAAGTGGTAGAGCACCTTCCTAGCAAACTTAAGGCCCTATGTTCAAACTCCAGTACCACAAAAAAAAAAGAAAAATTAAGTAGATAAATGAATGAATAAAATTTTACAAAAGAGCTTCCCCCACAGTGAAGTCATTGATTCAGGCAAGAATCAACAGTGTATGCTAAACAATAGGATGATAGGTTGTTGTTTCATGCCCTCAAAGTATCACCCCACAGAATACTGACTTACAAAGGAGAAAATTTCCTTTATAATGGAGACATCTGGCTGTCACCCCTTCAACCCAGTGATCCAACTGAACATCACTAATACTGGTAACTAACATTATGTGGTACAACACTAGTATGGTATTTTTGCCCAAGTGTTTGACCTGAATCTAATAATGAGGAAATTAAAAAAAGGAATATACTTTTTATTCTTAAAAAAATTCAATATAATGAAAATCAAAAAAGCTATAGATTGTTCTAGATTGAAGAAAGTAGAGATTTAAAACCAAATGCAATACATGAATCTTTCATGGATGCATCAAATGACAATGAATTGGTGTTCATTTTCTTAGCTATGATAATGGTATTGTGATATAAAAAAAATAGTTGGGTGCTAGTTTCCTTGTTTTTGTTATTTGTTTTCCGGTGCTGTGGATTGACCCCAGGGCCTGGAATTTGCTAGGCAAGCACTCTACCACTGAACTAGACCCCAAACCCTGACTGGGGTAGCAGTATGGCAAATGCTAACAACTGATCAATCAAAGTGAAGGGTATGCAGTTTTTTGGTTTTGGTCCTATGTTTTAAGATAGGGTTTCACTGTGTAGGCCAGAGTTGTCCTGTAATCCTGATCTCCCTGCTTCAGTATCCTGAGTGCTGAGATTACAGTCATGTATCAGCAGGTCCAGATTATATATATATATATATATATATATATTCTATTTTTTTCACCATTTTTATAGGTTTAACGTTTCAAAAAAGAATAAAAAGTAAAAGTAAAGATAGATCTGAGGATTTTTTCTTTTTCTTTTTTTTTTTGTGGTACTGGGGTTTGAACTCACAACTTCATGCTTGCTACTAGGCAGGCACTACTTGAGTCACTCTGCCAGCCCAGATCTGAAAATTTTTAATCAATATTTACCTCAGAGGACAGCTACCTTTGTTGATTTGCATTATGAATCTAATGCTCCCCACAATGTCTCCAAGAAAACATAGATAACCCACGTTCTCTTTACACCTCCATGTTAGGTTTTTCACAGACTAATACCATTTCTTTGGGAAATTTGCTACATTTCAAAGAATGTGCTGTTTAAGCAACTTGTTTAAGTTTTGGGTTTTTTTTTTTTTTGGCTTGGTTATTATTGATGTAAATACTAACACAATTTTGTAGAAGAATCATAAAGTGCTCTTTCTGTGATTCTGATAGTGTTGGCACTAGCAGGTATTTGAATTACAGGTAGAGTATGGGGATGTCTTAAAAGATTTTTCTTGCTGTGCACTGGTGGCTCATGCCCATAATCCTAGCTACTTGGGAGGCAAAGATCAATAAGATTGTGATTCCAAGTCAGCCTGGGTAAATAGTTCTTGAGAGATTATCTCAAAAAAACTCAGCACAAAAAATAGCTGGCAGAGTGGCTCAAGCAGTAAGATCACCTGTCAAACAAGCAGCAAGTGTGAGGCTCTGAGTTCAAACCCCAGTGCCACCAAAAAAAAAAAGAGAGAGAGAGAGATTTTTTTGAGGTTTCTGTTGATTGGTGATATTGATTGTATATTTAAATGAAATTAGGCAAAGTTTGCACATTTGTGGATAGGGAAGGAAAGAAAATATATATAATCTATTCTGTCTTTGATCCCTCATGGAGACATTACAAGTACTTTTTTTTTTAATTGGTAGTACTGGAGTTTGAACTTATACTTGCCACTCCATTAGCCTGCAAGTATATGTCTTAATTTCAAAAAATTTTTCCCAAAAATAAGCTGAAATAAGACTATGAGGGGGACTTTATTTTTAGCCAAGCAGAAAGGTTTTTACTGATGATTCTATTCAGGAGATTATTGTTGACTTTAGTTAGAATACTACTGCTACTATTTATGTGTGAATTGTTTCCAATTGTAAAGTTCTTTTTTTTTTTTTTTTTTGTGGTACTGGGGTTTGAACTCAGGGCCCCATGCTGGCTAGGCAGTAGCTCTTCCACTTGAGCCACTCTACTTTTAACAGTTCCTTCTAGTGAGTTTCACTGTGCTATTTCCATACATATATAATGTAACTTTGATCATATTTACTCCATCCTGCTTTTATCACCTTCTTCTCCCCCCACCAACAACTGGTTTCTCCCTAGTAGTCCCACTTTTATAACCATGTCATATTGTTATTTTTTATTTTTATTTACTTTTTTTTTCGGGACTGGGGTTTGAATTTAGGGCTTCATGCTTACAAAACAGGCATTCTACAGCTTGAGCTACACCTCCAGCCCATTTTACTCTGGTTATTGTGTGTGTGTGTGTGTGTGTGTGTGTGTTCCTTGTCATTCAACCCCTGGTCTTCATGAATGCTAAGCAAGCTTTTTACCTCTGGGCTAAGTCCCCAACCCCAAGAACCATTTTTAATGAATGAGAGTGAAAGCCAGTTGAAGAACACTTCCCAACATGTCTGAGACTTGCAGTGACTGGCAACCTGAACTGAGGGGTGAGGTCCTGATTTTTAGGTCAGCTGGGATAACTCAAGAACTCTTTTTCTTTTTTTTTTCAGATAAGGTGTTGAATTTTTGCCTGGGACTAGCCTTGCACTGTGATCCTCCTACCCTATACTTCCCCTGTAGTCCTGTAAGGTGCTTAAGAATTCTAAAGAGTTTACTCTCACTTCAGCAGCAATTTTTAGTTTGTTTGAGTCCAGTGCTGGTTTTGGCTTACCAAAGTAAATCATGGACGATTTCAAGGCCAAGTAAGCACTTTGGGGAACTTGGCGGACTTAAGCATATCTCCTTGGACTCCTGTGAAGTTGTCCAGTACCAATCTGCTTTGGCCGCATTGCTGCTGTTGTGATCACTCTCAGCCCATAGCAGAGACTGTGCTCATGTGCTACTTCTTGTTGGTTGCAGCAATAGGAAATGCCTTTGCAGTCCTGAGCAATCCTGACAAGAGACTCCGCTATGACAAATATGGAGATGAGCAGGTGACTTTCACTGCACCTCGAGCCAGACCTTATAATTATTACAGGGATTTTGAAGCTGACATCACTCCAGAAGAGCTATTCAATGTCTTTTTTGGAGGACATTTTCCTACAGGTTAGTTTCCCAAAATGATGATTTTTTACAAAAAAAAATTTCTTAACTTACAGCTCTCAGCAAGCTACTGTTTGGAGATACAACTAGAGCTACAGTGGTTTGGTGGAAACAGCAAGAATTTGCAATCAGTTGAACAGTAGTTTGAAGCAAATTTCTACTCTTCAGCTGTGCATAATATTGGCCAAATCATTTAGTCTCTCTCACTCTAGTTGATCACCTGAAAAAATGGAGCTGATAAGAATATTTACTTTGCAGAGTTGCTGTGAGGATTAGAGGGAGTTTTTTGTTTGTTTTTTTGTGGTACTAAGGTTTGAACTCAGGGCCTCACAGGTGCTTTACCACTTGATCCATGCCTTCAGCCCAAGATTTGATACGTTTCAGTGCTTTGTACATCAATAGAAAAATGCCTGTTATTATTTCATTATTACAAAATAGCAGTTAGAAGGATAAGTTAGAAAAGTTCCCACACTTACTATTTGGAAACACAAAGGGATGGGGGATGGGAAGGGAGGGTAATGGGAAGGTAATTATGATCAAGGTTTATGATATATATGTATAAAATGTCACAATGAAATCCACTATTTCGTACAATCATTATAAACTGAAAAGAAAAGTACCCCACAGAGATTTGGAAGTTGGTATAATTCAAGGCTCAGGAAGTAAATTGAATATTTTTTGTGGTGCTGGTTATGGAACCCAAGGCCTCATGCATACGAAAAAAGTCCTCTACCACTGAGCCAAACCCCCCAACCCTATAAATTGAATTTAATGAGCTGCTATTAAAGATACCAGTGACACGAATCTGATATTGAGCACAGAAGGAGACATGAGCATGCCAGTTATAATTCATGGCCCAAATGCTCTCTCTCTTTTAGCCTTTCAGGGTTCTTGCCTTCACTAATTTTTTTTTTTTTTATACTAGGGTCTCACTATGCAGCCCAGGCTGGCCTCAAACTGGAAATCCTTCTGCCTCTGCCACTTCACCTGTTTAAATGAAGTCTGGAGACTTAGGCACATTCCATACCCAGTTGGCTTACTTGACTTACCTACTGTTTTATTTTTTGACTGACTACAATAAGTCAATACTCTGTTCTCAAATAACCTAGTTGGGAGCAAAGACCTTGAAAAAGGCCAAAAAGGAGTATTTACCCATATCCTTTACTATTTGCTTTCTTTCTTTCTTTTCCAGGAAACATTCATATGTTCTCAAATGTGACAGATGACACTCACTATTACCGCCAGCGGCACCGACATGAGAAGACACAGACACGGAAGGAAGAGGAAGAAGATAAACCTCAGGTGCCTAGGGAAGAGAGGAGCTGCTGCTCATAAACAGTTTTCTTGAGCCTACCTCAGTGGTGTATAATCTAGTTCTAGAAGTTAAACCTGAGATGTGTTGCTAAAATGTGCTTTAGGGAAGCAGAGGCCATAAGAACAGCTGGATGATTGGTCTGAATAGGCTGGAATGGTAGCCCCGCCCCCACCCATTCATTCTTTTGTGGCTCTCCCAGGATCTCAGTTTCCCTGTGAGGCCGTCTTAATGAAGGTTTTCTTGACTATAGAAAATAGAAACCACCTTCAAAATGTTCAGAACTAAAAAGGGTGCAGGGTGAGGAATCAAGGGGCTCTCATGAAGCCCAAGGGCCAGAAGCATAGCGGGCCTCCTGACAAGCAGGAACCAGGAACTGGCTGCTCTCACGCTCCCAGGCAGTTGTGCTCACCATCGCGATTTGAAGCCAGATTATGTGTTCCCACCACTCTGCCTCTGTTTTGTTCTTTCTAAGTAGTCTGGCTTATTCTCCTTCCTCTTGCAAATAGCCAGTTCCCAGTGCCTGAGAGTATGTGTCCTTTCCTCAAGTAATGTTCTAGTGGTGAAGGGTAAAAAACCTCAACCCCAAATTCCCAAGGAGGAGAATTTGATTACCCCTGCTAGAGTTAGATGTCCCTCAGACAGTCAGCTATGGCCAAAGCAAGAGAGTTGCATAACACTCACATGACTCCTAGCGCCCTACCCCTGGGAGAGTCATGGACCGCTTACCTAAAGGTATCTGTGTATTGGTCTTAGAAAAGGGGGCTGCAGGAGGTTTACTGAGTATAAGTCCGGGTTGTGGGTGGGCCTCCTTCAGACTTCTCAGCAGAGAGAATACAGTTTGCTTGGTATTTCCAGCTGAAAGTATAGCCTTCCCAGAAAAGTCTTGGGCTTTGTAGACAGTCCTGTGCATTGCATTGGTAATTTGTATTTTCTTTGGAATGTCTTTGTATTTATATTTTAAATAAGGCTTATATTGATGAAAAACACTTACACCAAATACTTTTTTTTTTTTTAGACTACATATTCTGCATTTATTCAGTTGCTTCCAGTTCTCGTGATTGTGATAATATCTGTCATTACTCAGCTGCTGGCTGCTAATCCCCCATATAGTCTATTCTATAAATCGTAAGTCAGTTATTTATAAATCTTTCTTGTGTGTGTGTCAGTACCTTGCTTTGTAGCCTAGGCTGACCTCCAACTCACAATCCTCCTGCCTCCGCCTCTCAAGTGCTAGGATTAGAGGTATGTGCCATCATGCCCAGTTTATAAATATTTCTTAGTAACAATGTGGAAGATGAAAGACTTGAAGGTTTTGTTGATATATTACTAACATTTTATTTCACCTTTCATACAAAACACTGATTTTATGTTTAAAGGAACGGCCCAGTAGTAAAAGGGCAGACTCAAAAATACTGAAGGCAGTTTCCTGTGCTCTTCAGATGGATTATTTTGTTCTACAGTGACATCATCTGGTTAGCTTTAGAATGGCAACAACTGGTTTCTGAAGGATCAATAAAATAATTTACAGTTCAAAGTAAATCTTTATCTTACCATAGTAGAGTTGGAAAGGAACCCCATAAGCTTTGAAGTAGTATTGCTGGATCCCTGTTGGCTTAGAATGATGGTAATTGGGACTAGTGATTATTTTCCATTTTAAAAATTGTATAAGAACTTTTGTAAATGCCACAGTGTACCCTCACCCAGCACAACAATAAAAAAATATATAAATAAAATTTTTAAAAATCACCAATAAATAAATAAATAAAAATTGCAAGGATGGAACATTTATTAGCCATAGTTAAACTATGCTATCAGCTTCTTTGCTTTTGCTGAAAATATAGAAATTCATTGTAGTCTTATTATACATATAGATTATATAAACTCTCATAGGAGTTTTTTAATTCTTTTTTGTTGGTTTGTTGGTTTGATTTGATTTGGTATTGGCATTTGAACTCAGGGTTTCAAACTTGCTAGGTAGGAGATCTACCACTTGAGCCATACCCCCAGCTCTTTTTGCTTTGGTTATTTTTGGGATAGGGTCTTGAGTTTTTGCCTGGGTCAGTCTGGACCATGATCCTTTTGTTTATTCTTCCTGACAGGAGCATGCCACCACCCCTAGCTATTGGTTGAGATGGGGGTCTTGATAATGTATTGCTTGAGTGGGCCTCAAATCCTGATTCTCCTGTAGTTCATTCTATGTAGCTGGTCTCAAACTCACAATCTTCCTACCTTAGCTCCCAAGTACAGAGATTATTGGCATATACCCCATAACCAGCTCTTGAATTCTTCAGTTGATTTGGTTGTCAAAATTTGGTCCTTAGACCAACTGGCAATAAATACTCAGCTGGCAACATGTTAGAAATAGAAACTGTTAGGCTCCCCTCCACAACTAATTGAATCAGAAATTCTGGGGGAAGGCTGGAGGTATGGCTCAAGTAGTTGAGCACCTCCCTAGCAAGTACAAACCTTTGAGTTCAAATCTCAGTACCACCAAAAAAAAAAAAACCCCAAAACACTGAGGGTAAGGACCAACAATCTGAGTTCTAATAAGCCCTGCAGATAATTCTGGCCCACACTAAAGTTTGGAAATCACTGGATTTTCTTAATTAATAAAGAGTTATGAATTCTTATTACTCATTATTATAGTCTAATGGACAGAAATCTTAAAAAGTGGAATTTATGCAACACAGCAGGAAAGTCTCTGTTGGTGATCACTATAGGTTGAAGACTATCATTCTAGGTCAGTATCTTCCTTTTACAGAAAACAAAGCTGAGGCTCTTGCCATCGGGTCACAGTGGCCTGATGCCTGCTACTTTCCAATTTCCCATGGTTTTCTAAATGGGACTTTGACCTCCTTCTTGATAGGTCAATGGAGTACACACTAACCCCTTCCTTCTGCTTCTGCTAACCCCTTCCCAAAGTGAAGTGAGAATAATCATGGCCTGAGCTCCAAGATGTTTGGCAAGATCCTTAAATAGGTTAAAGGAAAGGATGCGGAAAGTCCAAATATTGTTCCTTTATGTGGAATTTGTCACCAGGTTTTGGTGTCTCACACCTATAATCCTAGCTACTTGGGAGGCAGAGATCAGGAGGATCAAGGTTGAAAGACAGCCCGTGCAAATAGTTTGTGAGCCCCTATCTCAAAAATACTCAACACAAAAAAGGACTGATAAACTGGCTCAAGTGATAGAGAGCCTGCCTAGCAAGTGTGAGGCCCTGAGTTCAAACCCCAGTACCACCAAAATAATAATAGTAATTATAATAATAATGTGGAATTTGTTCAGTTTGAACAAAATAAGCTTGGAGTTTGCACATTGCTGTCATATTGAATTTGAGCTGCCTTCTATATGTCCTTATGTTTAGAGTTTAGTCAACTCAGACTAAATGTTTCTGAGCATCAGATATCATTGGATGTCGTAGGCCCGTAGAGAGCCCTGAAGCATCATTGAAATCCTCTTAAGTTTTTTGCCATTCTCACTTAGCAGCTATGTATGAAGTACTTTTTATCATGTGTTAAAAATGGGTTCTAGGTTGGAGCAAGTTACATGTTTTTTTGTAAGTAGTTTAACACTAATCAGTTCATGCAAGCAGCATTTACCAGTAGCCTATTCCTTCAGGTACCATGCTAGGTCCCACACAATAAAATAAACAAATTATTTCTTTATCTTTTTTTCAGAAAGAGTCTTGTTATGTAGCTCAGGTTGGCATTAAACTCCTGATCCTCCTGCTGCCACCTCCCAAGTGCTGGGGATTATAGGCAAGTGCCACACTTTCTGACGCAAATTGGGTTTGTTTTGGTTTTGGAGGGGATTTTGTTTTGTTTGGTTTTGTTTGGTTTTGGTTTTGGCTTTGTTTTATTTATTTATTTTTTTGTGGTAGTGGGATTTGAACTTAGGGCCTTGTGCTTGCTAACCAGGCACTCTACCATTTGAGCCATTCCACCAGCCCTCAAATTGTTTTTAAGCATTCAGCATTCTACTTTTCTCATAGAAAGACACATAAGAGAAGAGAATGCCTGAATAGAATAAACTAAATATTCTAATGTAGAATTCACAGTATGAACTTGCTCATATAATGATAATGATGACTTTCTACTTACTACTTGGCTAGGGGAATAATAAGTGTTGGTTATATTAGCCAATGGTGTCTGCATCTGCCCTGTAGAGAAGTGATCATGATATGGAGACCAAAGCTAAGAATGAGATTGCCAAGTGCTACAAGCTTACCTGAGCTCCTCTCTGTTTCAGGACCTTGGGCTATACCATTTCTAGAGAAACTCAGAACCTGCAGGTACCTTACTTTGTGGATAAAAACTTTGACAAGGCCTACAGAGGAGCTTCTCTACGTGATCTGGAGAAAACAATAGAGAAAGATTATATTGATTACATCCAGACGAGTTGTTGGAAGGAGAAACAGCAAAGTAAGATGTTGTCAAAGGAACTTTTGCTGGTAGCTATGACCACCAGCCTGAGGTGTCCCCAGCTTCCTGATTCCTCTCTCTCCTTGTTTGGGTTGTATGCGTTTATGTGAATAGAGACAGAGGACAGAGGCCCATTCAGGATACTGTGAAAGAAGGGAAAGTTTATTGACAAGATGCATGTGGTCAGGACTTGGAAATCTTAGGAACTTAGGCAACATTCATCATCTGCCTGTCTGTCTCTTTGAGTCTCTACCTCTCTCTGCTGTTACCTTCCCTTGTCTCCTCCAGTCTTCCTTCCTCCCTCCCTTCCTTTCTTTCTTCCTCTCTCCCTCCCATGGTCCATTGTGGTCACTACCCTCCTTGTTGCTCTCCCAGCATCCTTAAGCCCCAGTCATTGGCCTCTTTCTACATCACAAGCTTTCTCATGAAGTTCTTAGTGTCGTCTGGTTTGATCCACAGTTTCTGAATTCCATATTCACGATGGAAATCTGATTGAGCCAGCCTAACTTTTTGAGCCAAACCAAACATTTAGAGGTTGCTGGTATTGAGTTAGGTGTCCACTACACTCACATCTAGTCAGCTGTGGACACAGAACAAGAGTGACCCCCTAGGTCTGTCCTTTCAGTAAAATGAATGTAAGCAGGCCTGCAATTCTCTTTCCCTCTGGAGATTGGGGATGACAGTATCTGCAACTTGGCTTACAACTCCAGTTGTTACTAGGGAGTGTTGGCAATTTACAGTGGAAGTCCTGTTTGTCTGCCAGCAGCTTTACTTTGTATCCCACTTGAATTATACACACAAATTACACACACACACACACACACACACACACAATTACTAACTGCATCTTTGCAGCTTTGGTTGCTTTTTCAAAGCAATTGTAACTTAAATAGTGGGTATCATTAAATACCTGTCTAACTGGGCACCAGTGGCCCATGCTTATAATCCTGGCTACTTGGTAGGATGAGATTGGGAGGATTACGGTTTGAAGCTAGCCTGGGCAGATAGTTTTCAAGACCCCCATCTCCAAAATAACCAGAGCAATATGGACTGGAGGTGTGGCTCAAGCAGTAGAGTGCCTGCTTTGCAAGCATAAAGCCCTGAGTTCAAACCCCAGTCCTACCAAAAAAAAAAAAAATCAGGAAACAGCCTAGTGCAATGCTGTCTATAGTCCATAGTGAGAGACTGTTGCACAAAAAAAAAAAAAAAAAAAAAGGAAAGAATTTGTGACCAAGATTAAAAGCCTTAGGCTAAAGGCTAAAAAGAAGTATATATGTGGATCCAAATCAAGGTGAAAGCCACAGTATATGTTCTAAACATCTCATTGTTCTGGACACTAGGAGGGCTTTTAATTTATTTTTTTCTGCCAGAACTGGATGAAAATCTGCATTTCATAGTCTTAATGCATACACACCACATTCTCTGTAACAATAAATTATAGAACTATGCAGCTGAGTATAGTGGCTCAAATGTGTAATCCCAGCTATTTGGGAGGTGCAGAGCAGGAAAATCAAGGCCAGATTAGGCAAAAAATGAGCATGACCCCATCTCAATGAACAAGTCATGTGTGGTGGTACACACTTGTGGTACGAGCTTCATGGGAAGCCTTAGGTAGGAGAACCACAGTCTGAAGCTGGTCCTTTGCAAAAGCACACAACTCTTTGTGAAAAAAACTAAAGCAACAAAGGGCTGGGGGGTGTGGCACAAGTGGTAGAGCACCTACTTAGTAAGCTAGAGGCCCTGAGTTCAAATTCCAATATCCACCCCCCCCCCACAAAAAAAAGACGTAGAACTATGCAAAGAGTTCACAATAAGGATTGCATTGAAGATGGTTTCTAAGCTTACGTTCCCATCCATTTGAGACCTGGTTTCAAAACTGTGGCACTCTCCAGGTACAAGTAAAATTCTGATGAGTAAGCATGATGTGTGCATGATGTGTGTTCACAGGTTCCAAATGGGGGTTGTCAGCAACATACCCCTTCAAAGTCTATTTCTGGCATTTGAGTACAATGGCTGTTAGGAGCTTCCACACTACCCAGTGCCATTTGAGAACAGGCAGCATCTGCCCTCTGAATTCAGCAGCAAGTGCAGCCAGCAAGGTTAAATTTAGCACTTAGAGCTTGTAAAAATAAACCCACTTGAGAACAAAGTTAACTCTTGGCAAAATACCAAATGGAAATTGTTTTTATTAAAGTTAGCCATTGTCTTTTTTTAAATCTTTTATTTATTTCTTTTCTCTTCCTTAGAATGCTTAATCTGGGTGAACTTTTATGGGTAATCCCTGACTATAAACATTAATTTCCCTGTTTACTCCTTCACTACTGCATCTGTATAATAAAACTGATGCCCGGGGAAGTGGCCATGCCACCAGGCTGGGCAGGACAAAAGTAACAGGCAAGAACTGTCTTCTGGCATAGTCCAGCTGAGCTGAGATCCTGGCCCTGACTGGCTGAGGAACACTTCTTTCCATGCCCTTGAGCAGAGTAACAAAGTAGGTAGAAACCCAGGCTTTGAAATGGGCAAAGGATTAACTTCCTCCTGGAGCAGTTATGGATAACAGGTGACGGGGTGGGTATAACTCTTAGCACAGTGTCTAGCACATAATAAGCACCTGATTTCTGGTGAAGCCCAGGCTTTGCATGGCCTTGTACTGTAGATGAAGTGACTCTGTCTCATGGGGCTGGATCATGGGGATAGTTGGGACTTGCTGGGGGACTTTCCAGCTGTCAGACTCTAGTCTGGACTCTTGTGCAGTATTCTTGGGAGAGGCTCTGGGACTTGCTTCTCTTGGTAGTTTGCCAGAATCAGTTTACCTTTAAAGTTCAACACTCTGTCCATTTGTAACCATGACCTTCGGGGCAAGGAGACATTTTGTTAAGGAGAAAATGTGGCTGGGGCCTGGCTCAAGTGGTAGAGCACTACCTAGCAAGTATGAAACCCTGAGTTCAAACTTCAGTACTGCCCCCCCAAAAAAGAAAAAAAAGGTGTTCTTGCTAGGTAGGCACTCTACTATGCAATGTGATGTTTGAGAAAAGCACTCATAGACGTGCAGTTATCTTTCATCAGCTGATATAGAGTTCCTTAGGTAGAAAATATTTAATGTTCTCTGGAATGGGACTTCAGGGAATGAGGCATTTAGAAAAGGTCAATAAGCAAAAACACCTAAGGAAATTGTTTCAACAAAGAGCAAAGCTACAGAATTGGCTCCATATACTGGTATAACTGAGACTCTAAAGGCCCAAGGGGTAGATTGATTTCATGAAGACCTGCTTAATTTTTTAAGTCAGTGCTTTGTGCTGGCAAGGCAGGTGCTCTACCTCTTGAGCCACACCTCCAGCCCCCTTGGAGGCCTTCTGAATAGGTTTCACAGGCCAGCAAAGCTTGAGAAATGGAATTAGTGCTAAGGGCTGGGCAGGACACAGAAGCAGACTTTTCATTTGGGTGCAGCACATGATCCTTCATGAAACCCTGTCACCTGCAAGATGACTGTGCCAAGGCAGGCCCTGGCTAGCAGACACCGCAGGCACCCTCGCCAAGGGTGAGAGCACATTGTTCTGTTGCCTGGGAGACTTGCAGCTTGCCAAGGCGCTGCTGGGCTAGCGCCCAGGTTCTGTAGCCCCATTGTAGAGGGAGGGTTCTTGTGCCTATCTACCCCTCACCCTGTTGCCCTGCACTTCACCCACACTTTGAGCCTTACTTGGTGTAAATACAATCATTGTGAGCAGAAATGCCAGGCAGTGTTTTGTGTCAATAGAAACTTAATCAGTAAGCAATGTCCATCGTTCCTCCTAGCTAAATTTTCTTTTGTCCTGGCAGTTTGCTGATTAATCAGACAGGTGCTTTTCCTTCCACCAAGAAAAACAAAATTTGTCAGCAAGATGCTTAAGAATGCGTGTGAGAGAGGGCCTGGTGGTATGGTTCAAGTGGTAGGGTGCTTGCCTAGTACAAGGTTCTGAGTTCAAACACTAGTACCCCCCCCAAAAAAAAAGAGAATGAAAAACAAAGAATGGGGGAGAGAAATTGAGACTGTCTCCTCAGCTTTGCAAAAAATTTAAAT
This sequence comes from Castor canadensis, assembly GCF_047511655.1. NCBI lineage: Eukaryota > Metazoa > Chordata > Mammalia > Rodentia > Castoridae > Castor > Castor canadensis. The sequence goes on from NC_133391.1 coordinate 79,731,852, forward strand.
AAATTCATTTCTCAATTAAAAAAATGAATAAGAATGATAAGCATATTTCAAAATGATTAAAATAGTATTTTCCCAAGTATGGTCCTTTAAACATTGAGTAGCTGCCTGCTCTCAGAAGCCATGCTGCCAACCCAAGCATGCGATCCTGTCACTATTCAACACATCTCTGAAGGTGTTTTTCAGGTGTTCCTCCCTGAGAATATCTCTGTAAAAGAATAAAAAGTTGGGGCAGCCCAACCACCATGGAGTAAGGAAATATAGCAGAGATTCTATTCTAGTTAAAAATAGAATGACCTCTACCAGGAGGAGAAAATGAAATTCATTTAATCAAGGAGACAAAGATCACTGGATCCAGATGATTTCATTTTTAAAAGAGCCCAGCTGCCTTTGGTCTTTTGAGTTGGGGACCCCACATGTGGTAAGGGAATGAAGAAAGCTGTCAGCAACCTGGCCTTCTGTAGATGCTTCCCCACCAGAGGGAGGCCCTGTGTCATGTGTGAGTTATGATCCAGCAATGCTGGGGAAAGAATGAAGCAGTTGTCTTTGTTTCAGATGACAGGAATAGGTGATTGGACTCTAGTCCCTCCAACTACCATCAGAATATCATTGACAGGAAGGCCGTGACAGTCTCCTGTTACTGCACACGTGCATGTTTCCTATGTATGCTGCCAAATGTTTTATTGATAGGAGCTAAGTCCAATGCTTTTATAATAGAGTGCAGGTACTGTAAAACTACAGGAAGACAGGTGTCCTTAATCCTCAGCACCTGAGTACTCCCTAATGTATGTTTCTTGAATAAATGAGTAAATGTTGCTTGAATTTAATGGGAAGAAAAAGCATTAAACACACTTTGATTCCAGAAATATTGGAAAGAAGGGCAGGAGGTGTAGCTCAAGTGGTAGAGTACCTGCCTAGCAAGCATGAAGGCCCTGAGTTCAAACCCCAGTACTGCAAAAAAAAAAAAGGAAAGAAATATTGAAATGAAACAAAGAGCTGCACACTTTGATGAATTGGTTGCCTCTTTTATCTTTCAGAGTCGGAGTTGACAAATTTGGCAGGATTATACAGAGATGAACGGTTGAAACAGAAAGCAGAGTCGCTGAAACTTGAAAACTGTGAAAAACTTTCCAAACTTATTGGCCTCCGCAGAGGTGGCTGAGAGGATGATGACCTGTGCAGGGTTGGGGTTTTGTTACTTGTTACTATTTATGTTCCTAATTCCATTTTATAATACAAAATTAGGAAAGTTGAACATTTTACTACCTTGCTAACTTTGCTTGTTGGACAGAGTTGAAGGAGCTCAAGCATGGAGGCAGACTTGTCATCACAGAATCTTTCCCAGTAAGTGGTTCCTGGAGCAGGAACAGTTCATTTATGTTACAGGAATGGCAAAGCATTTACTCAGCTCCTCTGCTCCATGCCTACCCTGCCTCTGTGACTGCAGTTAGGGCACCCTAGAGCACGTCCCTGTTTTTTCTTCCTCCTTCTCATCTTTAGTGAAGTCTCAGTACCCAGGCATCCCTAGGCTTAGCTAAAGCAGCTTCCTGTTTTTTACAGCATCTGCCAAGAATTATGCCCTTCACCACATTAAAGTCATCATCTCCCCCAAGATTCAGCCCTGTAACTTAAACTATTTAGCCAATAGTTTTCTATTTTCCTAATCTCGGTTCAGAGGATTCAGAAATTAAAAACTGTTGAGCTGTATGATAGTTCAGTGGACAGTTCAGCAGCAGGAAGCAGACCCAAGGGGAAGGTAAAATGCAGACTGATTTTCAGCCCTTCAGTGCAGATTCCTTAGTCTAAAACAGAATCCAGAGAATGTTCTCTGAATCATTTCCTCTTTGGTATCATTACCCTTGAACTGAGTCCCTATACCCCAAAGAGGTATAGCGGTCAGACCCATAGCCATCTAGCACATAGCCAACCAGCATGGTTGTGGCTCAAGCCTAGAGGTAGAAGAAGAAGATGCTCGCTTTGTGGCCATGGAGGACTAGTGTTGGGCCTTAAGCAGTCTTTTGATTAATCCAGTGTCTTATAGTTTGTGGTATGAAATGTTTTATTCAATATTTATTTATTCAGTGCATACCATAAAGCAAGAGTTCTCACATATATTTTTTACCTAAATTTTCTACACAACTTTGTGAAGATTATCTCTGTTTTTATGAAGGAGCACATTGGCCCAAAGAGGATGAATGGTTGACTTGAATTGTACGATAGGTAATGGCAAGGCTAGATGGCAGGCTGCTTATCAAGTAAAAAGTGTAAGAGATCGCCCTCATTTCTCAGGTGATTCTAGTCAGATTGGCCAAGCAGAATCTTTTTCCCAGGATGCCTCTGTCCTCTGTATCCTTCCTATGGCAGTCCTGCATTCATTCAGGATGACTTCTCTACTGGTCTTTAGGAAGGAGGACCCGCTCTACACAAATTGAGGTTCCTCAAAGGCAAAAGGGCAGCCTTTCCCACTGGTGACAGAAAGAGCTAAGGCATTGCCTGGGCTGTGTGATTCTGGACCAGGATTGAGCTGCCCAGATTATCATGGTCTCTGAATTATAAAAGGACCAGTAGGTGACTGTAGTTTACACTGTATGTCTTCTTTGGATTGGAAGAAAAGCTCCTATTGGAAGAAGCAAAATGAGTTCCAAAGTAGTTTCTCCACTCAGGTCATATCTGTGATTTAGGCAGAAGTGTCTAGCATGATTCATGACTCAACATATACATGCTCCACAAAGTCAGGAGATGGGTTCATGAGTAAAGAATGAGGGCTGTGGTGGCTGGTAGGAGACAACTATTCAGCTCTCCTAGGGAGGGGTAGCAGTTTGAAATAGCCAGATTTTGCTGCCCAGATAGGTCTATCCTCCTGGCTTTTTAAGGGCCTCTTTGACCTCCTCTGAGTGACAGGGAATTTACACTGTAAAATATGCCGTGAGCCAAACAGGCTTATGGAAAGTTTATATATATACAAAAATCAAAGTCCTTCTCACCCTAGCCTCAAACCTCTGCTAGAAAATGGGCCATAATGAAACTAATTTGACAGCGTAGAAGACTGTCCTCTAGATGCCCGTGAATAGCATATTCATATGTTTTGTGGATTTCATGATAGCGATGAATTATCTGTGATGATACTAATTAGAGGCAATACTAATTCCACCAAATGTCATACTGATTGTCTGTAACATTGATAGTACTGCTTTATTTATTACTAATAGACCATAATACTCACATCCGGTTTTTCTCAAGGGAACCATATTTTCTTTTGGTTGAAGAATAGTTTAATCTATTTGGTACTATCTAGAATATTTGTTAAACTGTTAATTTCCTTGATTGTATTGTAGATGGATTGTCTGCATGGTGGTAAAATAACTCTTTCCTCTTGCCTACATCCTTTGGAAGAGTTCCTGACAGTATAACTCTTTAGATAAGGCTTTTCTTGCTGTCAGATCATGGCACACAGCTTGTGACTTTCTTTCTGCATTGCTGCAGATTGTACAAGTGTGATGGTAGTGGGACAAAGAAATAAGGTTTGAGGCTCACCCAGAAACTGAACTGAAGCTTCCATTCAGATGAAGGTGCTCTCAGCAGTGAGGAGGGGAAGATGAAAATCTTTCTTATCACAAAGAACTGTGCAGGTTGAAGGATACCATGTCCCCACATTAGCAGCTCTGGGGTTCTTGTGCCCAAGCAAAACAATTTCTAAGCTTTCTTGATCAGCTCCAGGCCTCACAGCTTGGGTAAAGGGACCAGAAAGAAAATAATACTGCTATACTTTCTGTTGGAAACTATTCAAAATGACAGTGAACTCCAAACTCCACCATGGGATCCAGCAGCATGGCCACGCTATGTGCTATTCTCGTTTTCATCTTCACATTCCTCAGGAGTGGCACTAGAGGAGGCATTTAGGGATTCCAGCAGCTTTCTGTTACAAGTGGCCACACATCTGAGTCCATTGTCTTTGCATGCACTGCTCCTCACAGGAGCTAGCACGTAATATGTATTTATTTTAGACTCAGTTAGGGTATCGGCTTAGTGTTCTGATAATATTTTTGGAAAGGGCCAAGTTATTATTCATCTTAGTTTTTGAGCTTGCATTGTTGATACCTCATGAAGTGGCCACCAAGTAGCCATAAACCCATGTGTTAGATATTGATTACATCATTTGCATCACACTCAGTCTTTGGAATTAAAAATGTGAATGTTCTATGACTAGAGTCAGGGATGACACAGATGAAATGATGAAATCAGCTCCTGGTGGAGTAAGACTCCAGAAAAATCTGGTCACCTGATCCATTGCATCTAGATTGAGTGTATTTTAACAAATAAAAACATTAAATGATTTTATATAAAAAGAATGGCTTTATATTTTTCCTTTGTTCTTTTATCTTTGCCTATGGCATCTTCAGGCACTGCACATACTTGACTCCCTTGGAGCCACTTCCTACTAGAGAAGCTGATAACCACTGCTCCAGTCTTCCTCCATCCCTCAGTGGAATTATTTGTGTTTAGAACAGTGCACAGCATGGATGGTATCATGGCTTCCATACTTTCTATCAGATAACAGCAGCTACAGATATCACGGCCAATCTGCAGAACAAAACCATACTTAGCATTAAAAAACAAAACAAAACAGATCCTTGTTGACTTTATTCCCAGTGGCCAATATTTAGGAAAGTCTTGGTTTAGAAATATGGTTCCTTGTATTTATATGAATCAACTTGTTTGTGATAGCTTTTACTTGAAAAAAAAATGGACATGAGTTCAGTTCAGTGAAGGTTGAGAACTTGCTCTGTCAGGTGAGCTGAGCTAATGGTCAGGGAACAAGTGAAACCTAACCCAGAGGCTCCTAGATTAAACATCTAGTGGACAAATGAGGCTTTAGACAATGCACCCCAATGGGGTAAGTGGAGAGAAATGCAGGGGTAGGGACATGGCTCAAGTGGTAGAGTGCTGCCTAGCAAGCATGAAGCCCTGAGTTCACTCCTAATACTGCCAAAAATAAAGATATAGCAAACCCCGGGGGAAAAAAGTCAGAAATCCAGGAGACTATGTGGTACACTGAATTTGGTGTTGCCAATGCACCACAACTAATTTTTTTTGTGGGGGGAGTAGTACTGGGGTTTGAACTCAGAGTCTACACCTTGAGCCACTCCATCAGTCCTTTTTTGTGATGGATTTTTTGAGATAGGGTCTCCTGAACTATTTTGTCCAGGCTGGATTTGAACCTCCATCCTCCTGATCTCTGCTTCCTCAGTAGCTAGGACTACAAGCATGAGCCACTGGCACCTAGCTACCACAACTAATCTTCATGCCATTATGCTGACTCTTTTCAAATTCAGGCTGGCTTCAAATAGTAGAAGGTAGCAAAACTGGTGGCTTCCATTTTTGTACTTGGGAAGAAGCCAGCCAGCATGTAAGTCCGGGTACCCTGAAACCACTATTGCTAACCACATGTAGAAGGCACATAGAAGAGAACCAAGCAGCAGAGCTGACAGCAATAAATGAGAACCCAAATGTATAATGCAAGTTGAGCCATTCATGTCACCTTAGCTGATGGCAGAACAGAAATGCTCAGACTGCAGATTGTAGCCATAGACAACCAAAACACATTGTCAGCCTTTTCCCCCATATCCCTTCCATCTTTAAGACCTGTTATTTTTACCTCCCAAACATCCTAAACCTACTTTCTTCATCTCTGAAACCATTGGATTCCCAAACTACCATCCACTTTCATTGTAGTAGCCTCCCAAGTGTTCTGTAGGTCTCCACAGGCCCTCTTAATCTATATGCCTCACTGTAACCAGAGAGATCTTTTCAAAGCATAAATTGGATCATATCACCCTCTTGCCTAAAATATTTCAGTAGCTTTCTTTTGCCCCCAGAATTAAAACTATAAAAGTTCTTAGCAGGCCTAGAGTGTTTCATAAGGCTCTGCCAAGTTCCTGGCCTCTAATCATTGTCCTATAAATTCTTCTCTGACACACTAACCTTTTAGTTACTACTCTGCCAACTTCTGTTGCCCCAGAGTCTGTGTATATTGTTTCCTCTTTTTAGAACCTGTTCCCACTCACTTGCCCTATTTGCTTTACTAAATGCATTCCAGTTATCTTCATAGGTTTCAGCTGGAACATCACTTCCTCCTAGACATCTCCCCTCCCACAGATGCTTGCCCAGACTAGGATATGTCTCCCTATGAATTCCTTTCATTCCACTGTTAGCACTTGTCATAGCTATAATGCTATTTATTTGAATGATGGTATAATTTGAGATTTGTGTATTTATTTGATTATTGTCTGACTCCTCCACTACACTAAGTTCCAGTCTGGTTTTATCTAAGATGAACCTTGAAGGGAATAACATGCCATCTGACACAAAGATTTGCGCTGGAAGAGTAGCCCAAAATCTTTGATACTACTGCTATTAATAGGTGAGTGGAAGCCAGGTGCTGATGACTCACACCTGTAATCCTAGCTACTTGGGAGGCAGAGACTGGGAGGATCACAGTTCAAAGCCAGCCCCAGCAAATAGTTCTAGAGACCCTATCTCAAAAATACCCAACATAAAAAAGGGCTGGCAGAGTGGCTTAAGTGGTAGAACGTCTGCCTAGCAAGTGTGAGGCTCTAAGTTCAAACCCTAATACTTAAAAAAAAAAAAAAAATTAGGGGAAGCCAGGTGCTAAGGGCTCATGCCTGCAATCCTACCTACTTAGCTGTTTGCAAGACTGAGATTGGAAGGACTGAGGTTTGAGGCCAACCAGGGCAAATAGTTCTAGAGAACCCAATCTCCAAAAATAATCAGAGCAAAATGGAGTGGAGGTGTGGCTGAAGCAGTAGAGCACCTGCTTTGTAAGCACAAAGCCCTGAGTTCAAACCCCAGACCCGCCAAAAAAAAAAAAAGAAAAAGAAAAGGTAAGGGGACTGAGTGTGTCTTCTTCCTCTGAATTATCATTTTGTGTATGTGTGTGTAACTAGGATTTGAAGTCAGGGCCTTGCACTTGCCAAGCAGGCACTCTACACTTAAGCCATGCCCCAAGCTCTCACTCACTTCCCTTGAATCTGGACTGTGTCCAAAAAGTACAGCAGAAGACTGGAATGTAGCTCAGTGATAGAGTGTTTACCTAGCCTCTAGCCTGTGGATTTGGTTCCCAGCAATTAAAAAGAAAAAAAAGTAGCAGAAATGACACTAGGGCTTTTTGCTGGAAGCAGAGTGTGCTATCATCATGGGTCCCATGCATGCTCCCAGGAAGGGCCTGTCCCAGTCAGCTGTGTCTTATCTCCGAACATCCCTGCCTGACTGAACCTGCCTGATGTCTGACAATGTGAAGGAGCAGATTTACAAACTGGCCAAGAAGGGCCTGACTCCCTCACAAATTGGTGTGATCCTGAGGGACTCGCATGGCGTTGCACAAGTATGTTTTGTGACAGGCGATAAAATCTTGAGAATCCTTAAGTCCAAGGGACTTGCAGATGATCTTCCAAAGGAGTTCTACTGTTAAAAAAGCTGTTGCTGTTCGAAACTATCTGGAGAGGAACAAGAATCCATCTGATTCTGATAGAGCAGAATTCACCGGTTGGCTTTATTTTATAAGACCAAGCCTGTACTCCCTGCTGATTGGAAATGAGTCATCCACAGCCTCCGCCCTAGTGGCATAAATTTGTCTTGTATACTCAAGCAATAAAATAATTATTTCAATTTTTAAAAAAATGACACTAAACCAGTAATTAGGCCTTTAGATAGTGGTATTTTCTGGTGTTTGTTTTCTTTCGGTAATGGAGATTGAATCCAGGGCCTGGAATATGCTAGGCAAGTGCTTTGCCTCTTGAGCCATGGCCCCAGGTCCTGTCACTTCTCATGTTTTTTCTTTAACCCAACTACCATTCTATGACAAAGCCCATGAAGAGGAACCATGACCCTTACTCAGCTCCCAGCTGACAGCACCAATGGGCCAGTCATGTGACTGAGACATCTAGGAAGCAGAACTTCTAACTCCAGTTAACCATCCTAGCTGTAAGGAATAGAGAAAAGCTTTCTCCACTGAACCCTGCCCAAATTGCAGCTGTGTGAGCAAAGTTATTGTATATGATTTTTTTTTTAATTTGAGGGTGTTTTGTTAGGCAGCAATAGATAACCAAACCATCAACCAGGATGACAAGCCTGTGCAGAAAGGCAGCCTTTCCCCAGGACAGGATCATAGAGCTGTTTGAGATATCATGTTGCCCCAAATGCATGAAGGGCAGCCTGTTCCAGTTGATGGAGGTGAACGTTGACTGGCAAGAGACATCAAGCAGCACCTCATGAAAGAAAGACCTCAGGCAGGGAAGAGAACATAGTTCCTGGGGTCACTGCCCTAGAGAAATGTACAGCTTTGTCCAAGGTGATTCAGGTGAACATTCACATTTAGTAGACAAAAGTTCTGAGAGGACTCTCTGCTGGGCACACACAACCTACACAGCACCGTCTAGACCCATCCTGTTCAACACAATAGTCACTAGCCACATATCTGTTAAATTTTAAATTACAACCGGGCACTGGAGGCTCATGTCTGTATCCTAGCTACTCAGGAGACAGAGACCAGAAGGATCACGGTTTGAAGCCAGCCCTAGGAAATAGTTTGTGAGACTCTATCTCAAAAAACCCTATCACAGAAAAAGGGCTGGTGGAGTGGCTCAAGGTGTAGGCCTTGAGTTGAAGCCCCAGTACCACAAAAAAATAAAATCACAGTGGTGTATACCTATAATCCCAGCACTAGGGAAGTTGAAGCAAGAGGCTGACAAATTCCAGGCCACCCTGGTCTACACAGTGAGACCCTGCTTCATAAGACCAAAGGTTGGTCTGTAACTCAGAGGTAGAGTGCTTGTCTAACATAGAAAAGGCCCTGGTTCAATTCCCAGCACAATTCAATTCCCAGCACCACAAAAATAATTTTTTGGATCCAGGCACTGGAAATCAAAAGGATCGAGGTTCTAAACTGGCCCAGGCAAATAATTCATAAGACCCTGTCTTGAAAAAAATCCATCACACACACACAAAAAAAAAAAAAAAAAAAAAAAGCTGGTGGAGTGGCTCAAGCAGTAGAGCCAGTGTATGGCCCTGAATTCAAACCCCAGTGCTCTTCTCCCCTCAAAAGAAAAACGCAAAAATTTTAAAAGGTTAAAAATTTAAAAGGGTTAAGAACATTATTTGATAATACTGAGCATAAGTGTGAATACTCAATATACACTAACTTTTCTTATTTTTACCAAGCAAGTGATTGCTTTGTCCTTCCCTGTCTCCATTTTACAATTCTCCTTCAAGCACCACTTCAGTCCTAATTTCTTCCTCATCAAGGCTCTCCTCGATATGGTCGCACAAGGATCTAATGGGGCTGAGTCTGGTATCAAAGCATGAAGACTCATGCTCTCACTCTCGGTTTCTCTTTATCCTCATCAGGTAGCTAAGGCCTCCTAAGAACTGTGTGTGCTCCAGAAGACTGGAGTCTCGTACTACAAAAGTTGGAGATTAGGGTAGGAGAAACAGACTTGTGAAGTTAAACATGCACGGGTGCATAAACTGGCCCTGGAAGAAGGCTGAGGATCCCTGTCTGAGTATTGCCTGCTCACTGACATTTAAAGTGAGTAGGACATCCGCACTGTGCGAGAAACAGAAGTTAAAACAGATGTGTAGAAATCCTGTAAAATTCTGAAGGGTTTGTTAGAGGTTCCTCCTCCGGCGGCTCCTTTAATTATATGTCTGCTTTTGTGGTGCTGGGGATCTAATCTCTAGGCCTCCCAAGCAAACCCTCTACCACCGAGCCACACCCCCCCAAGCCCCAGGCGGGTCCTTTAAGAGGCGGGCCCCATTCCTGCTAACAGAGAAAGTCCCCGCCTCCGGTTGCCAAGGTGCTTTGTGGCGTCGCATTCTCATTGGCGGACAACGGTGGTGAGGCAGCCAGCGGCGGCCATTTCCAACGAGCTGGCGGGGGCTAAACATGGCGACGCCCCTCGGGTGGTCGCAGGGGGGCTCAGGATCTGTGTGTCTCGCCTTCGATCAACTGCGGGACGTGATTGAATCTCAGGAGGAACTGATCCACCAGCTGAGAAATGTGGTAGGCAGGCAGAAAAGCTCAGGAGAGGCCAAACCCCAGGCCTCACGGGTGGGGCGAAGCCAGGCCCTGTTTGGATGCGAGGGGTGTGGCCAGAACCCATGCCGAGAGCGTCATCGGGAAGAGGCGGGGCTCGGATAAGCCTTGGCTTGGAGGGGTGGAGCCAAGAGGGGAGAATTTTCGGGAACATTTACTAGAAACTTTATTATTTTATTGTGCTGGATACATTGTGGCATTTCCAGAAGTTCTCATAATGTATCAAGTATATCATACTACTAGGAACTTTTAATCTAAATCAAGTAACATTCTCTAGTTTGGTTGCTACAGAGCCTAGAAGGTATTCATTGAACCTCTTTTCTGTTTTTAGTAGAGATGACTTCACTGACTCCCCAAGGCCTCACGTGCAGAGAAACTATGTCATCCCCTCCATTATGTGCACCCCTCCCCAGTGTCAAATGCGGTGCCTTGTTGAGTGCAGTAAGCACAGATTTAGCCCATGACCCATGTTGGCTTAATGGTTTCCACCCCCGCCAGGACGTTTTTTTCTTTTGCTTTCTCAAATCCCACCTAATGGAGGCGCAGGTTACTTTCAGTGCTGGTCAGATGGAGTTCATGGTTTTTGTTTTTCTATCTTGGTGACAATGTTGAGATGTATCTCCATCTCATATATAAAACTGGCTTCACATCGGTTTCTCACTAATGATTCTTAGACAACTTCTTCCCTTCTGGGAAGTTGGATGTGGAGGAAGAAAGAGACATGCTCAGTTGACTACCCTAACACCCTACTTCTGCAAAATGTGTGCAACTCTAGGGACTGAATTGCCTTCAATTCTCTAAAGGTACCCAGATCTTTCTGTTTTGACAGCCGACCTTGGCTATGTGTTCCCATCACTGGAACACTTCTCTCTACCTCCTTTCACTCATCCTATTTAACAGTCAGATCTGAGGACTAATGTCACCTTCTCCAAAAGTGATTTTCACCCTTCCCCAGGCTGGTCAGGGACCTTCTCTGGACACTACACCTCTTTGTGCTTTCCCTCACAACCTATAGAGTGTTAAGTCTGGCTGTGGGCTATCTCCTCCATGAGCTGGGTTGCTCTTTTAAGGCAGCACTTAGATCTGGACCTCAGTGAACCTGTGGAACTGAATTCTCCCTCCCCAGAGGTTGCCAAATCCTGGGTGCCCTGGGCATCATCCCATTATCTGTCCTTTGTCCTGGTCCATAGAGGGCACCCTTCTCACCTCAGCCCTAGGCCCTCTCTGAGCCAGGCTCTGTTGCAGATGGTTCTCCAGGATGAAAATTTTGTCAGTAAAGAAGAGTTCCAGGCAGTGGAGAAGAAACTGGTGGTGAGTAATAGCCTGTTCAGGCTCCCAATCTTCCCTCATTTCCCAAGAGCTGTTTGCTTAGGCAGAGTCATTAAGTGTTGAACTTTGAGAACCTCCAGCCCCTGTAGTGAGGCCAGCATCTTCCTATACCTTGGCTTCTATATGCTCCACTGAGAAAGGGAGCTAGTTAAGAGAGCCTAAGAAATTCATTGTACCTTGGGGTAATGAGTGACTTTTGCTGCAGGAAGAGAAAGCTGCCCATGCCAAGACCAAGGTCCTCCTGGCCAAGGAAGAGGAGAAGTTGCAGTTTGCCCTTGGGGAGGTAGAAGTGCTGTCCAAGCAGCTAGAGAAAGAGAAGCTGGCCTTCGAAAAAGCGTGAGTGGACCTCAGGAGGGGGTGTGGAAGTCAGAGGTCTTGTCTGCCTGCTACTCATCTTATCCTCCCCACCCAGGCTCTCCACTGTCAAGAATAAAGTCCTGCAGGAGTCTAGCAAGAAGGACCAACTCATCACCAAGTGTAATGGTAGGCGGGAGGCCCGCACTGCCCCCCAAGCTAACATATATGGGCTCTTTCCTAACAGCCCAGCATCTGTGCCAAAAGCAAGGTTTCACCCCAACTTCAGTCCCCGGATGAGGATACAGGCAGGCCCACATGGGCCACACCTTCGAAAAGGCCTTCAGGGACCAGGCAGGTCACGGAAATGAGGGAAGCAGTTGGTGTACAATATTCTTCACAGCCATAAAGAAATGGGCTCGCTCCCATTTTTCTGGAAACGTATGACCTCCTTACTCCACCTTTTGTTTTCCCACTTTTGATAAGTATTAGAAATGGTGCACTTTACTCATAACCTTGCCGCAAGAACAATAGGACAAGCACAGTCCCACTGGGGAGCTGTTAGTCTCAGAATCAGGGACTCAGTAGAGGACTGGGGACTATGGTGACATGAAAGCCATGCCTTCTCTCAAGGGTTTAGTCACACCCCTATGGGAATGGGGGCCCAGGATTGCCAGATCTTTGAAAAAGGAATCTAGAAACCAAATTCTAATGGAAGCTTTTCTGACTCGTTAGTGTTGGCCTTTAATTTAAACATTTTAAGAAGCATTGTGTGGACCAAGTGGCTACCAGTTTGCAACGCTGCTGTATACACACACCTGTGGCCATTTGCTGGCTCTCTTGGTGCTTTGAGTTGGGCGGCACTTTTAGAGTCAGCTACCCAGTGTCCCTAGCTGTCAGGAAACCCTTTCATTTTCCTAAATGCTGAACTCCTCTTAACCAGTTTGAGTAGTAGATATGAATTCCATACACAGCACTTGCTTCATTCACTGTAGCATATATCAAGTAGAATAGAGACCATCCCAAACCCAAGCCCAAGCCCTGGTGGGGCTCCCAGTTGGAGCTCAGGGCAGTCCTAACCTACCACTCAGGCCTTCTGTCTCTCCTGGTGAGCATTCTCAAATGTCTTGATCTGGTCAGACAAAGCTGGCTCCTGCCAGAGCCTCCTAAAGCCCAGCAAGTAGTGACTGCCTCCATACCCAAGATGCTGGTACCTTTGTCCTTCTCTCCCTGGGCGTCTGCTCTACATCCCCCACAAAGAACCTGTGGTTCCCTCCGGTAAGGCCAGACACCTTCCCTGTAGAGTATTTCCTACAGGGAAGACCAGTCTAGGTTGCAGGGTTCTGTGTCCAGTTGCATATGTCATGGGGATAGGATCTAGCTGCGTCTCCCCCACCACAATGTCCTGCACCCCTCCACTGTGAGGCTGCAAACTCCCTACTGCCTCCCCTTTTTGGTTTCACTTTAGTTCTGACACTTTGTTTTTCTCAGATTTTTTAACCATTTTCTCATGGGGTGCTCCTGGCTTTTATTTTAAGAGTTACACAGATTTCTAGTTCTTTTCCCAAAAGAACTTTAGAAACAATACAGATTAGCTGGATGATCTTGGTCCTGGTCCTGTCATACAGTAAGCTCATGCATGGTTTCTTCTTTTTTATGGCACTGGGGTTTGAACTCAGGGCCTCACTCTTGCTAGGTAGGTGCTCTACCACTTGAGCCATTCTGCCAGCCTGAGTTCATGTTTTCATTCTCACCTCATCGCCTGTGCCTCTTTTCTCTTTCCATTGACTTAGTGCCAGATCTCTTCTGGAAATCTTCAGTGCATCAGCATTTCTGCATTGTCAGAGCTTGTGTTCTGGTTAATCCTTGTCCAACCTTTATTTATATATTTATTTTGTGGTGCTGAGAAATCAAACCCAGGGCTAGACAAGTACTCTGCCATTGAGCTATATCCCCAGCCTTGCCCAGCATTTAAAGGCAGTGGGAGCAGGCACGAGTGGCTCACGCCTATAATCCTAGCTATTCAGGAGGCAGAGATGGAGGTTCAAAGCCAGCCTGGGCAAATAGTTCATGAGACCCTATCTCAAAACACCCAGTACAAAAAAAGGGCTGGCAGAGTGACTCAAGTGACAGAGCAGATACCTAGCAAATGTGAAGCCCTGAGTTCAAATCCTAGTGCAACCAAAATAAATAAAGGCAGTGGGATTTTCTTCTTGTGTAAATCAGAACTTTCCAGGGCTCCACAAGGGGCAGTTATATAAATGAACCACCGCTAGGTTCTTGCATTTTGATACATCCTTGCATCCATTATGTGCTTAATATGGGGGTACTTTTTGCCACCACTGTCACACTGGGTCCTCCCATCACACTGCAGAATAGGGCCTGCTAAAAGATGAGGAAACAGGTCTGAGAAGGGAAACAAGTAGCCCAAAGTGGTAGCATTGCCTCATCAATATGACCTTTATTGAAATGTAGTCTTGCCCTGTTCTCTGATCTGTTTCAGAGTGTTTTATTTTTTTGTGGTGCAAGGGATCAAACTCAGGGCCTTACATATGCTAGGCCAGGGTTCTACCACTAGCTGAGCCACTCCCAAGCCCTCAGCTTCTGAGGTCAGGGACCTTATCTTCTCCCACACCCCCTGAAGCCCTAGCACAAGCTGGGTATCCCGTTAGTCCTCAGTAGGTCTGGCTAGACTGAGATGTCAGTAGGTCTGGCTAGATTGAGACAGCTGAACTAGGTGATGTTTCGAAGTCCTAAATCCCCAAGGGACATCACCTTTAATCATTCCACAAATAAATTTAGTGTGTACCTACTATATGCCATGCCTTAGGGAAAAAGCAGTGAATAATTCAAAAATCCCTGTCCTTATGGATCTTACATCCTAGGAGTGTAGGAGACAAATGAATAAAATACATTGTATATTAGTACAGAGATAAGGAACAAAGTGCAACAGGAAGAGGAGATAGGAAGTACTGGGAAGGGTTGTAATTTCTAGACTAAGGGTCTTGCTAAAGAGGTGACATCTGTAAAGAGCTGCAGGAGTTGAGGGCAGGAGCTAGTTCATCCTCCTGCTTGAGGAGGGCCACCCACTTCCAAGAACATTTATCTGCCTTCAGCAGGTGAGGTCCAGAATACAATGGTAAAGTCATTGATATAATTATAAGACATTGTCCACCCTCCCAAGACTACATAATAAACTCATTCATGCTAAAGTATTAGCAACTGTTCATAGAGAAGCCCTGGGTGGGGGCAGCCAAGTTCCAAAAAGCCCCATGAGGGAAGGCCCTTAGCTCAGGATGGGGCCCATGGGATGGGAGCCACCCCTCCTCCCTGCCTCTCTCCCCCTCACAGAGATTGAGTCTCACATTATAAAGCAAGAAGATATACTTAATGGCAAAGAGAATGAGATTAAAGAGTTGCAGCAAGTTATCAGCCAGCAGAAACAGATCTTCAGGTGAGGGGCCGGGTCAGGCTGGGGGTTGTTAATGGAAGTGGGGAGCCTGACCTCTGGCCTCTACCCCGGGCTGTCTAGCCTACCACCAGCTGGCTCCATTTCAGGAATCATATGTCTGACTTCCGGATCCAGAAGCAGCAAGAGAACTACATGGCCCAGGTGCTGGACCAGAAACATAAGAGAGCTTCAGGAACACGGCAGTCCCGCAGCCACCAGCATCTTAGGGAAAAATAAAATGCTGATCATCTTCCTGTTCTCTGGCTGTAATGCCCAACTTACTTCTCTGCTCTGAGGAGTTCAGCCCTGCCCTTTTCATCCCTGTGAGTCCCTCACCCCTCCAGGGAAGGGGCCGGAGAAGAGACAGCAATTCTGCCTGCCTTCTAGGTCTTAGTGACCTGAGTCCAAGGCCAAGCCTTGGGCCACCCCCTGCCAGGCCATTTTGGAGCTCAGAAGGGGATGCCTCCAGTCCCTGCTACTTCCCTCCTCCCCTTGGGTAATGGTAGGGTCCATGGAGTAGGGGGCAGCTGTAGTCTAGGGGAGGAACTGGGTCTTTGTTGTCTAATAGTCATAGCCCCTTGCTCTGGGTGTTTAATCCTTTCCTACATAAACAACCCTGGTTACCCCAGTAACATCCCACTCCACTCCTGGTAAATTTAGCTCTCAGGGTGGCCAAAGGACAAGATGGCTCTGTGTGTGTGTGTGTGTGTGTGTGTGTGTGTGTGTGTGTGTGTGTGTGTGTCTGTCCTGAATCTGGGAAGTCAGCTGTTACCATATAACGTTATACCTATACATCACATTTGCACCTTATTACACCCCCAAACCGAAGCTCACTAGTCTTCACAAATGGAAGGAGGGAAAAATGACAACACTGTTGATTTTTAAGGTGGGGAAGCAGTATGGGAAAGAGCCACGGCTTGCTCAAGTTGCACAGGCAGGAGTGGATGCAATGGACAGGCTATGTCCTTTCAGAAGCCATCACTAGTGTGCCTAGATGGTCATTTGGACACCCATGCAGGGGATCCATAAAGCTGAGTCAGATTTGTCAAGGCTAGCCTCTGTTGGGGTCAGTGTGAGGGTGAGTACAAAGGAGAGGCCACTGTTCTTGCTGCAGGGCTGGCTGAGGCCTGAGTCATAGCAGGACCTTGAAACCAGAAGTTTAAGGACAAAGTGGTGCCCATTGTGATAAGACAATGACAGGTGGTGGCTGCTTCTCCACCAGCACCTGTCCTTGGCAGGAATGAGGGACTTGTGGAGCACAGGGATGTTCTTGCCTGGGGGAAGGGGGCTTTAGGAGAGAACCACACAAAGGAATATTCAGGCCTTGTTCTCATGCTTAGGCAGCTTGTGAAAGCTAGAGCTGTCCACTCCAGCCCCTTCCTATAGGTCTCACTACAAGCAATGGGTCTAGGCAGAACTTTCCTAAGGCCCCAGCAGAACTTTTGAATTTGGGGTAGACATTTAGTGATGCAAAGGGTGTGTGTGTGTGTGTGGTGGGTGGCTCCCTCAGCTAGAGATTAAGAGCTCTAGTCAGCATCCATCAGAGGGCCAGGGAGTGGGGAAGGTTGCCTTACAGTGAGGAGTGGCCCAGGGAGGATGAAATTACTATGAAGACCTGAGTTCCCTGGCCTGAAGGTCGTCGTGGTCCACACCTTGAAGTGCACACTGTAGCGCTTCAGCTCAGGAAGGCCACTGCCGGGCAGGTTCCTCACCTGGGATAGGTGGGGTTGGGCCTAGCTGCTGGTTCCAAAGTTTCCAAAATTGAGCCTGCCCGACCTCTGACCTGTCAGCCAAAACCTGAAGTCCCACTCCAAGCGCTCCGCCAGTGCTGGAGGAGGTTGGCATGGGGGTTAGAGAGGATGGGGTGCAGGGCCCAGGTCTCGCCTGCTGCTATAACCGCTGGCTCAGGAGTGGACGCGGCCGCTTTAAGGCGCTCTGAACCTACGGAATCCTCGGGCGGGGCGGGGACAGTGCAGGCGCCACCAGCGGAGGCACTGCAAGGGAGGTAGTGCTGCGAGGTGTCCGGCCCACCATGCTGACCACGCTCGCCCCGCCAGCCCTGCTTGGGCTCCCAAGGCGGCTGCCTGCGGCCCCCGCACGGCGCCAGGACTCCTCGGGTTCGTCTGGCTCTTACCACACGGCTCCAGCTTCTCCGGAGCCCCCGGACGCTGGGCCGGACGCAGAAGGCCCGGCGAATTGGCTCTGGGTGGCCTCTGGGCGGGGGGCGGGCACGCAGCCTGTCCTGTCCGTCAGCGCCCAGAATAGCCGCCAGCAGCACTGGGCCGGCTCGGGTTTCCCCCGAGGCCCGGGCTCCGACCTGCCGCCACCCCAGCCCCAGCTGCGCATGCTGCCGTCGGGGGAGATGGAAGTCATCTTCGGTGCCGGGCCTCTGTTCAGCCGCGCGGGCACAGAGGATCACGAGGGGCAGCAGCTCAATGCGCCAGCCTTCAGCGGTCCCTCGCTGCCTGGACCTTCGTCTCCTGCCCCCGTGTCACCGCAATCCCAGCCCCCCGACGGTGGCTCCCGCTGGGCCACCTACCTTCAGGTGCGGCCCCGCGGACCGAGTCCTGCGGCCTCAGCACAGTTCGAGTGTGTGGAGGTGGCGCTGGAAGAGCGCACCGCGCCAGTCAGGCCCCGGACAGTGCCCAAGCGTCAGATAGAACTGCGTCCCCGGCCTCGGAGTCCCTCGCCGGCGGCCGGCGCGCCGCGCCCTCGGCCGCTCTTGCGAACCGGCTCCCTGGACGAATCGCTGGGCCGACTGCAGGCCGCTGCGGGCCTCGTGCAGACGGCACTGGACAGAAAACTCGGCCCCGTGGCCCCTGCCCCAAACGTTACTTTTAGGCCCACAGGGCGGCCAGAACGTAAGACTCAGGAAACGACCCGCAGCACCCGCGTGGTCCTGGAAGAGGCTAAGTCTCGGCCACCCCGTGCACAAGATAGTTTCGTCCCCGCCAGAGCCCCACGACCCTGGCCCAGCCTCCGCGAGCGCGCCATTCGGCGCGACAAGCCCGCGCCCGGGACCGAGCCGCTGGGGCCTGTTAGTTCCAGCATCTTCCTGCAGTCTGAGGAGAAGATCCAAGAAACACGCAACCAGGAACCCAAAACTCGGTTCCCGAGAGAGACTCCGGATCGAACCGTCCAGAAGGCACGTAGTCCACCTTCCCAGGCTAAGGCCCCCAGGGAGGGTCGGAACAGGGCTGTGAGGCCGAGGAGTCCGTCCCTGCCATGGCAGGCTCCAAATGGGGTCGTTCGGGGTCCTCGCTGCCCGTCCCCCCAGAACCTGTCCCAGTGCGATAGGACGGTTTGGAGGGTGAGTAGCCCCACCTTCCCAGAAGCATCCTCCGCGTGGGAAAATCAGAGTGCTGCAGTCGAGGAAACTGTCAGCAGGAGAAGCCCTACTCCTCCAACTCTTGCCCCGTGGGCTCAAGGTATTGCTAGAGCAAGGAGCCCGTCCCCCGAAGCGCCTTCTCCGTGGGAAGTTCCGCATCCGGCAGTCAGGGATGCTGCAGGGCGGGATAGGGGCCCGTCTACTCCAGCCTTGTTCCCAGGGGAGGCACCAGATCGGCCTACTGGAACGCGGAGCCCCTCGCCCCGAGAGACCTGGGGACCTGTAATGCAGAGCTCGCCTACAGCATTTACACGGGAAGCGATGAATGGCGTAGCTCAAGAGTTGGCGCCGCCTACACCACCCGCACCCGGGACTCCAGAACTAACCGAGGTGCACGGTCTGCACACACGGGAGATTCCGGATCTTGCCTTGCGAGGCAGCCCGCCGTCCCCAGAGGTAGATGCACCTGAGCCACCCCGCATCCATCTCGTGAGCATCCTGGGGGACGACGATGCGCGCCCAGAAGCCTTGGGCTCCGGAGAAGCAACTTCTGCACGTCCGCGCGTGGCCATTCCGCGGCCGCGAGACGTGCGCAAGCTAGTGAAGACCACTTACGCTCCAAGCTTTCCGGCTGAAAGCCCAGGCTCCGCGATGCGGGAGCCTACTGCCGACCCCTGCGGGGAGGAGGGCGGGGCACCCAAGACACGAGAGCTCCGGGAGCTGGGGTCCCCTGCCCCGGTTCATTACACTTCAGTTTTTCTCAAGGACTTTCTGCCGGTCGTGCCACACCCCTACGAGTCCCCAGAGCCTCCGGTCCATACAGTCCCCCGGGATGCCTCACAGCCCAATGGGGTCCTGAGGCGGAGAGCAGAGAACAGCACCGCCAAACCCTTCGCGCGCACTGAGATCCGCTTGCCCGGCGCCCTGGCCTTGGGCCGACGGCCCGAGAGAACCCGGGGAGCCGCAGTGCGCCGTCCTGGCGGAGAGAAGCCGGAAGGCGAGGCGCAGCACCTCATCGCAGACGGCGAGGGTCGCACCAGTCCCCTAGGCGGCGCTCGCACCTCCCCCCAAAGGTCCCCAATAGCGCCAGTAGCGACCAGACCACCCCGCCCCGGCTCCCCTCCGGCGCGCCTCAACTCGAGCCCTGGCATCACACCCAAATTGGAGACAACCCCTGTGGCCCTCGAGCCCGAGAATGTCGCCCAGGCGCCCCTCCCGCCAGAGCCCCAGACGTCGGCCGGCAGGACCGCCCAGCCCCATCCCCAGCCCCGCGCTGCCTCGGCGCCTCCTACGGACCGGGTCCCGCAAGGCCTCTCCCAGGGGAGGCGGAGGCTGCCGGGAGCGGCGCACCCGGGGAAGGTCCTGGTGGACCCGGAGAGCGGCCGCTACTACTTTGTGGAGGTGCCGCGGCAGCCGAGGCTGCGGTTGCTCTTCGACCCCGAGAGCGGGCAGTATGTGGAGGTGCTGCTGCCGTCCTCGTCCCCGGCGCCACCCCGGCACGCCTACACCCCGCTGGCCCTGGGGCCCGGCCTCTACCCTCCCGCCTACGGGCCTATCTCTGGCCTCTCCCTGCCCCCGTCCCCGAACCTGCCAGCCCTCGGCAGCCCCCAGCTCCCCTGGGCTTCTGAGGCTGGATCCCTGGACGGGATGTTCTACCTGCCGGTGAGCGGGACCCCCAGCCCTGCTCCACCTCTGCTCCTCTGTGCCCCGCCGTCCAGCTCGGGTCCCATACAGCCCACCAAAGGCTCTGTGTTCCCATTGTGATGCCCGGGGCCTGATCCCCATGGAGTCCCTAGATGGCCTTGGAGGTTCTGGTTTCCAGTCCCCTGCCTTCCTTTCCTCCCATTAACTCTTTCTTTGGTCTGTCCTAGACAGTCAGACCAAAAGTGAACTTCAGCGAATGTATCCGGGACCCCTGGCTGATGGGACTGGAGCTCAGCAAGTGCCTGCCTACTTCCTCTCCCAACAGAAACGCAAATCCCTTCCCCAGCATTCCCAGGGTGTGGTGTGGTGTGTGTGTGTATGCCAGCCAGCCAGCAAACAGGTAAAAGTGGGGAACAGACCCAATAGATGTTGAGGGTTCCCAGGGGCAGCAGGGACAGGGCCACCCCCTAGGTGGTGAGCTGTCTGTCCTCCCTAACACCGGTGCCAGCTGATGTGCGACAGAACAGTGGGCACTGTTGGATGGAGGGAAAGGACTCTGGCCTTCAAAGTTGTTGTTTTGTATTGCTCGAGACAGATCACAGTATATACCCAGCAGGCCACCATAGCACTTGAGATCTTCATGTCTCAGTCTCCAAGTGCTGTGATTACAGGCCTGCGCCAACGAGCCCAATATCAAATGCTGTTCTTTTGAAAGGAGCTGCGCGCGCTCACCTGGGAGGATGTGAGAGAAAATGGTCAGTGTGGCTGCAGGCCACTCAGGGTCTGAGAAAGTGAGCTGTGAGGACAGCAGGTGGAGGTGGAGCAAGGAAGTAATACAGAGACGGGCTATGGACCAGCCTGGAATTGGAGGTGGGAGGACTGGGGTGAGGTGGGGCCTAGGTGGTCATGGTTCCCAGTCGGAAGCTTGGCTTCTCCTTCCTTCCTTTAGCTGAGTCTCTGGTTTCTCAGCTGAGCTGGTTCATGTTGAGGGTAGGACTTCAACAATTCCTACCCAGAGAGGGGACAGGTGAAATGAATCACCAGGAAGTACTTATAAGAGGGAAGATGGGTTGGACTTTTGTCCCAGGGGGGCCTCTTGATCCCTCTGGGTGGCTGGAAGGTGAGTGAGGGCTGGCAGTAAGAGAGATGCCTCTGTGTGGGCTAGGCCAGAGGGTCTTGAAGCTCTAGTTGTGTCCACTCTCCCAGGGACAGATGTGGCAACAATGCCCAGGGATGGGCTAGCAGTGCAGGTTGGTCAGAGCACGGAAAGACCCAGAACCTGTGCTCCAACTACCTTGAGCCTCTGAGAAAGGCTGAAGGAACAAAGGTGGAGGTGTTCTGCATGAGGTGGGAGGTGGTCTGCCTGGAGGCTCTGTGTAGTTCTGAGCCTGAAATGACTAGGCCTTGCTGGACTGGAGAGTGTGTGTTTTGGAAAGGACAGTTCCCCTTAGAAGCAGTGTCAGGGATGAGGATCAATGCCTTCCTTGTTCCCTTGGAGAGCCTAGGTCCCTTGGCGTCTCTGTCCCCTCTCTCTGGACTGGAATCTGACTAGAAGAACCATGAGTCTTCGGGAATATAGAATAATCTTGACATCTCTTGGCCAGAGACACTGGTGCCAACGGTATGGAGGGAGCTGGGGCTACTCCTAGGTGCTTCACCTCATCCTGGTGTGCAATAAATGGCTGACTATGGAACCATGGTGGCTGAAGTAATGACTGATGTAAGGTGCCTAATTTCCTACCGTCTCTTCTATACACCCTCCACAATGCCCTTCCAGGCCTGGTATGGACTGAGTAGAGGGGACCCTAGCCAGGGAAAGAGACCATGTATACTTTCACACACTATGCCTCTGCCTCACCTCATGTAAACTTACCTCCCAGGGAGGCTGGCAACCACACCTATGGTCACAATCTTCCTGGTGACTGAATGGGTTTGGGGGCCTGATCAAGCTGGATTCCCTCACAGCATGGCTCCTCTAGCTGGGTAATTCTTGCTTTCATGTCCTCAGGGGCAGAATGAAGATGTAAGTTCCCAACTGCCTCCTCCCACAAAGTACACAGTACCAGCCACTTCGCCAGGTCACAGCAATGTAAGAGCAATCAGCTCCCATGTGTCCATGCCCAGGCTCAGCCCCTTTTACCTCATTGTTCCCAATCTGTGAAATGGAATTGAGACTGCTGCAGCCTGGGTCCTGTAGAGAGACAGCACACGTGGCATCACCAGGGCCCAGGGGGAGGAGAGAGGATGGGAGGAGTGAGGTGTCAGTTCCCCATTGGTCTGGGCCACAGACAGCACGCACATGCACACTCACATCGGCTCCCCAACCACAGTCCTTGTTTGCTGAGCCAACTCCAGAGGCCATGAAGCTGTCACTGCCACTGTTGTTGCTGTTGGGTGCCTGGGCAGTCCCAGGGGGCCTTGGGGACCGGACCTCGCTCTCGGCGACTGCACCACAACTGGATGATGAGGAGAAATACTCGGTCCACATGCCTGCTCACATGCGCTGTGACGCCTGCAGGGCCGTGGCCTACCAAGTGAGTCCTTCCCTTCGCAGTCCCACAGCCCTTGTGACCCTCCACCTACCTCATATCCCACCACTGGTCTTTGATCCTCAGCCCCCACCACGGAGCATCAAGCCCCAGAGTCAGCCTTCTACACTATTGATATCCCCACCTCACCTGAACTGCCATGCCTCAGTTTACTCATCTGTCTGCCCAACAGAAGGCACACAATCTAGGACACTCCCAAAGAATCTGGAGGCCACAGGGAATCACTCACTTGTCCTCTTCAGATTCTTTCCTGTCTGTACCTCCTCAGGTCTGGACTCCCTCTAAAACTCACGGAGGGTGGGGGGGTCCCTTCATGTATGTGTACGTGGTGCCCACGTGTAGATTGCGTGATTACTGAGTATACGAGTGTCTCGGTGCATACTTGTCCCTGTTCAGCCTGCTTGTGTGCCTGGATGGATCTTGTGTGTGTGGGTATAGGGGTGGGTTATGAATACATGTGTCATTGAAGATTGGGCTACAGTTTTGGTTTTATTTTGCTTTCCTTGGTTTAAAATAACATGTACTACTGGGCAAGTATACCCTGGAGGATATGCCCAGTGCCCAGGCCTAGCCTTCTACTGCAGCATTTCCACCAGATGAGGGAAGTGGACCCTGCCTTCATTGGCTTTGGGGACCAGGGATGGGGGGAGGGGAGGGGAGGTGTCCTGTAGCCTGTCTCACAGGTGTTTCCGGTTCAAACGGCTCCCTTGCCACCTCATTCTCCCCAGACACTTGGGCTCCTGTCCTCCCCTCCTTCCCCCAACTGACCATCAGTCTCCAAAGCCTGGCTCCTAGTCTCTCCTCATTCCAGATGTGGCAACATCTGGCAAAAGCAGAAGCTAAGCTTCATAGTCCAGACTCCAGGGGGCGCCAGGAGCTGAGTGAGTCAGTTTACACAGACGTCCTGGACAGGAGCTGCTCCCAGAGCTGGCAGGAGTGAGTCACCAAAGCAGCCCTAGCCTCCCTCTTCCAGGGGCCAGGGTGCTGAGTGCAGACCCTAACCCTCCCACTCACACGTGCACTGTATGGAGTCTCTGGCCTGAGAGAGGGGCTGGCTGGGATGAAGTCTGGGCTCTGGAACTGGAGCAAGTGGGAGGGTGGATGGTCAGCAGAAAGGTCACTGTGTGGTCTTGGGCCAGGGCTTGCCCTCTCTGAGCTCAGCAAATGCCAGTGTGCCAAGCTTAGTGTGGAAACAGGTCCCTCCCTGCCTGGACTCCCACCAACACCATAACTCATTGCCTCCCTCCCCACTGCCTTCAGCTATGGGGTCCGAGAAGTGAACCAGGTGAAACATCTCATAGGCCCAGGGCTTAGCAAGGAGCCAGAGCCAAGCATCAGCGTGGTGATTACCGGGGGCCTCTGGCCCAGCAGGTAATGACAGGGATGCAAGAGGGTGCTGGTGGGAGCCCTTAGAACCTTAGTTTGTTCCCCACTTCTCGGTGGGGCTGGACAGTCTGAGGCTCTTGCTGGGCTTCCCTAGGCTCTCCACGACATGTATGTACTACCTGGGAGAGTTTGGAGAAGAACGGATCTACGAAGCCCACCAACAAGGCGAAGAGGCTCTGGAAGCACTGCTTTGTAGGGGTGCCCATGCTGCCTGCTCGGAGAAGGCACCAGTCCCAAGGAAAGAGCTCTAATCCATGACTTCTCCTGCCCCTGAGGGGAAGCTGGGGCCTCCCCTGGACTTTCCTCATTCCTCTCTATCAGTGTCTGGAGGGCAGGGGGCCTGGCTCAGTACTGCCACTGTCCTCCCTCTTCTGCTCAGAGGCACTGAGACTGGGAGGGACAAAGTCTTCCTCTCTAGATTCAAATAAAAAAAAACCCAGTGACCTTAAATTGCTCTCTACAAAAGATATTTGGGGGCTGGATGCCGGTGGCTTATACCTGTAATCCTAGCTTCTTGGGAGGCTAGGTTCAGGAAAACCAAAGTTTGGGCAGAAAGTTCATAAGACACTATCTCCAAAAATCACCAGGGCAAAATGGACTGGAAGTGTAACTCAAGCAATACAGCACTGCTTTGCAAGTGCAAAATCAAAGTCCTGAGTTCAAATCCTAGTCCCACCCAAAAAAAAAAAAAAGGTGTTTGGGGGTCTGGGAGGACAAACATTGGTGTTTCTGCTGACATCTCACCTACATTGGGCCAAATACACATCACTACGGTTTCCAGAGGTGAGAGAGAGTTGACATGGTTGGAAATGTGAGCATTATGAAGGGTACATGGAACTAGTCCACTGCAAACATAGATTCATCAGGAGGAAAAGAAAATCAAGGGACACTGCAGGCAGCCACCTTGTGGCCATCCGGACATCTACAATCTGTGCTGCTCCTGGAACAAGTCTCCCTGATCAGTCCCAGCATCCCTCTGTACTCTGCCAGCAGTTGATATGATTGATTAGGTCCTGGGTGCGCCCCTGGGACAGGGCAGGGCAGGGCAGGGCTCCCAGAACCAGCTGAGTTAACATCTTGATTCTCATCTGACTTTCTCTAGAAATTCTCCTTCTCCAGAGGCCATGCCCTTGGGAAAGGATCCCTAGGCTCCTGGGTCTGAAAACCTGGAGTCAGGTAGTGCTGCAACTTTAGTTTCCTTTGTGTCACTGATCCACCGATGCCTGGGTAGAACAGAGGCAGAAAGCGAGGCTCCGACAACAAGAAAAGAGCTGCAGACCATTCCCAGACTGAGTAGTGACAAGGTCAGGAGGGGATTCAGACTTTGAGGGTGGGGCAAGGTCGGCTATTGGAGGAATGGGAAAGACCGTTCCCTCCCAGGGCCTGACCATTCCCAGGCCCTGGGAACGCCCCTGGAGCTCCAGTTCTCCACATCCCATCACCTGTCTAAGATCTACCTGATGTCCTGCCTTCCCTAGCCTGAACCCCAGGGACCAGGAGTGCCAGGGCCCAAGGAATCGGCTGAGCTGTCAGGGGTATGAGGTGTGGGTCTGGGAGGGGGCCTGGGATGAGGACCTGAATGATTCTGTGTTTATGTAGAGTGACTTGGAGACTGTATCAGAGTCTGGGTGCTGTGGGCCCATTTGGGTTTCCAGGCAACTTGGGTCATGTGCAACTTCCCCATCTATGGGTGAGGTCTGGATTGAATCGTGTGATGTGAATTGTGTGATGAATTATGAATTGGGTTGAATTGTGAGGTTCACGATTCAATTGTGGGTGAGGTTTGGGTGAATTGAACTGTGTCTAGGGGTGGGGTCCAGCCCCACTACCCCCTGCAGAGCACTGGGAGGTGGGGGCAGAGGCAAATGCTGAGGAATTGCAGAGGCTCCAAACAGGTTAGAAGACTTTAAGGACCTGAGAGCCAAGAGGGAAAGGAGAGGACAGATGAACAGAGGAAGGAGCCAGGCTCAAAGTTGTGGCATGAAGCTGCTGGAGAGCCATGCTGCCTGTGACTTCAGCCTGGCCTGTGTCCCACCTGGTCATGGGCACAGCAAACTCAGAAGTAGGTAGGCCATGAAGTGGCCAGG
This sequence comes from Castor canadensis, assembly GCF_047511655.1. NCBI lineage: Eukaryota > Metazoa > Chordata > Mammalia > Rodentia > Castoridae > Castor > Castor canadensis. Next base: position 79,758,028 of record NC_133391.1, read on the forward strand.
TAACCCAGAGGGAAGCAGGTGGGATCCCAGGTCTAACTCTCACCAGCTGAGGAGCTGAGCTGTATCCTCAGGCCCTTGGTTCAGTCCAGGCTGGCCTGCTGACAGGGGAGACCGGTTGGACATGGTACTGGCTTCCCGGACTGTGTGACGCGCAGTCACTCAGGGCCCAGTGATTAGAAAGGCCCCACCCTCAGTTGAATGATCTGCTCTCGCCATGTTTTTTGTTTTGTTTTGTTGGTGGCCCTATTATTCTATGTGGAGAGAGATCACAGCTGAGTTTGAAGGCCAACCTCACAGAATTTAATTTTTTTTTTTTTTTTTTTTGCAGTACTGGGGCTTGAATTCAGAGCCTACACCTTGAGCCACTCCACCAGCCCTTTTTTGTGAAGGGTTTTTCGACATAGGGTCTCTTGACCTATTTGTCTGGGCTAGCTTTGAACCTTGAGCCTCCTGATCTCCTGAGCAGCTAGGACTATAGGCATGAGACACTGGCGCCCAGCAAGGACTGTTTTTCTACCTGCCTGAGTGGCCTTGGTCAAATCATTTTATTTCCTCAATATAAAAGGAGATCCACATGACAGCACAGATGTAAACCTGTGTATCTCTTGCCAATCAATCATTCCTCAGTAAGGAGAATGGTTATGGCAATGATGATAAAGATTAACTTGTTATTCATATAAGCAAGGAAGGGCTTTGTGTGGAGGGTGATTGTGATAAGTACCCATTCCCCCTCCCTTTCCTTGTCAGATTGTCCCCTTCTGTCCCCCGCGACTATGGCAGTCTCTAGGAACACAAGAACTGGTCTCATGCCAGGCTCGGATGCAGGCAGGGAAGGGAATGCTCAGGAGACAAATGTAGCCTAGACTTGGGTGGCCTTTACCACCAAAGCCAGGGTTAATACCTTACCTCTGCCCGATTCCCCTTTCGCAATCCAGAGCTAGGGACCTGGTTACAGATTTACTTCAAACAATGTCTGGTGTGTGGAGTAAAGTCCTTCTTGGCCTTTGTAAAGTCATCCTCTCTTCTCCTTAGGAGCTTCTCACACCTGTGTCCTACAGATGAAGGCTCAGGAGGACCCCGAGGGCCAGATACAGGTGCTGGGGGACTGTGTGGGAACTGGGTGGGGGCAGGCAGGTGAGGGCTGGAGGGCCTATATAGGCCTGTCTGGGTGGGAAGAAACAAAGTTCTGATGAACTTCATAGAAAGTGACAGTCCAGAGCTGAATGTGGCAATTGGGGGATGGGGTGAAGGTGTAGTCTTTAGCTATGGGACTGGCTGACTTGAGCTTGGGGGTCAGTAGGGGCCCAGCCTCCTCCCCAGTGACACCCCTAAGGACCTCCAGGGGGCAGCGGTGGGACCAGAGTGGGCTTATGCACTGTCTTGGCCCCTCCCCTGGTGCCTCCCAGGTCTTCTGACTTAGGGACCCACCCCTGGCTGAATGCATGGGATCTGCAAGCTGTATGGGCGAGTGCAGTGTGTTCATCCCTTCAGGAAGCAATGTGAGATGTGGCCAGGTCAAGTGACCACCAGGCAGACAGACTGTAAGGGAGGGTGGGCACTCCATGCTGCCCACTCAGCCTCTGCGATCGATCATGGGGTGCAGTGGGCTTTGCCTGTTCATCACGCCACCTAAGCTGGTACTCTCTCTGCCCCAGCATGACTCCCCAGGCTCAGCAGGGACTTCCACCAGGGACCCACATTTGTCAAAGCCTTCGGAGCCCCAGTTTGACATGTTGTACAAGATTGAGGACGTGCCACCTTGGTACCTGTGCATCCTGCTGGGCTTCCAGGTGGGCCTCCCTCAGCGCCTCCCCACTCCCAGTTGCACACACCCCAGGGATCCTGGTCCTACCCCAAACCAACAAGGTTATTTCAGGTGAGAGAAAGAGAAACTTAAGGTCAGTACAGCAAGTATCACCAAGCACGGGTGGGAACAGGGAAATGGGATCTGAGAGGGTTGTGGAGTGTTGGTGACAGGGAGGTAAACCCATCTGCAAGAATAACAGGGTGAGGGAGATTAGCACCCCCAAGAGTAGTGAGCAGTAACTCTCTAGGAATCCCTGTGGGGAGTGTCAGTGCAGTGACACACAGGCAGGGTGGCCCAGACTCAGGCCCAGTGAGGCAGGTATGAGGACCTAGGGTACACCTGTTTCTGTGTGAGCTCAGTGGCCCTTGCCTCATGCATTCCTCTGTCACCCTAGCATTACCTGACATGCTTCAGTGGCACCATTGCTGTGCCCTTCCTCTTGGCGGAGGCGCTGTGTGTGGGCCACGACCAGTACATGATCAGTCAGCTCATCGGCACCATCTTCGCATGCGTGGGTGTCACTACTCTTATCCAGACCACACTGGGTATCCGGTGAGCTGCCCGTCCCCATTCACAAGTGTGTGTGGCACATACACACAGGAGTGCACAGGCATGTGCACTGTGACCCATGGGGCAGGAACAGGTGGGCTCAAAAGCTCAGGGGACTTTTATGGAACAAAAAAAATTCAAACCCCCATCTGCTGCTCCTATCCCCAGGCCAACCTTACAGCTAGGCAGCTGGGCCCTTCAATCCAGGGGGTCCTGCTCTGGGGCTCCTCAAAGATAAGGAGTCTGCAGGTGCAAGGGAATGTGCCCTACCCTAAATGCTCAAGACCACCCTCTTCCCTGTCTGCACTCTGAAATGGCCAGCAGGCCTGGGGAGCTCCTAGTCCCATGTGAACATCCCTAGCCTGGGTGGTAAAAAGGATGGTTGTTTGAGTGGTGGGGAAGAGGACAGTGGTGAGCAGAGCACAGACACCAAAACTGAGCCTTCTGCTCCTCATGGTGGGGAACTGGTGTGCAGCTCCAAGACAAGGGCCAGCTTTTGAGCTGGAGCAGCCATTTGTTTGTTCTTGCCCCCTGGAAATGTTAGACAGTCCTGCCTGGATCTTCAATGACTTTCCTCTGCCCTGCCACTACCCGTGCCCGTGTCTCTGTCTGCTCTCTATGCCCCTTCCTCCCAGTCTCCCTGTCTCTATCCCCACCAACCCTGTCACCCCTGCTGCTCGGCGATTGTCTTTTAGGTTGCCGCTGTTCCAGGCCAGTGCCTTTGCATTTCTGGTTCCAGTCAGAGCCATCCTAGCCCTGGATAGATGGAAATGCCCCCCTGAAGGTGGGCATATTTTGGGGGTCTGGGCTGGAGGAGAGGGGAGGCCCAGGGGCTTGAAGGTCTGGGCAACTGTCTCAAGTTCAGACACCAGGGTATATTCATGGAAGTATCTTCTATCCTACTCTGTCTCTTGTTTGTGTGTACCTGTCTTTGTCCCCAGAGGATATCTATGGTAATTGGAGTCTGCCTCTGAACACCTCTCATATCTGGCAACCTCGGATGAGAGAGGTAGGTAGGAGAGGCCTGAGGAGGGGCTAGATGGGAGTGAAGACCACTGCTCAGTTGTGTGATTCAACTGTTATCCTGATAGTGGACATAGTGACTTATAGCTGATTTTTTGCCCTTTTAGATCCAGGGTGCGATCATGGTGTCCAGCACAGTGGAGGTGGTGATCGGGCTGATGGGGCTGCCTGGAGCCCTGCTCAACTATATAGGGCCTCTCACAGTCACCCCCACTGTCTCCCTCATTGGCCTTTCTGTCTTCCAAGCTGCTGGTGACCGAGCTGGCTCCCACTGGGGCATCTCAGCTTGGTGAGAGGCACCAGACCTGATCCCTGCCTACTCCCTGTACCTGCAACCCTTGCATGTTCTGCCCTCTTTGTCCTGGATCCTGGTACCAGCCTGGCCTACCAGCCACATCTTCCTTTTGCCTCTGTCCTCAGCTCCATTCTCCTGATCATCCTCTTCTCCCAGTACCTGCGCAACCTCACCTTACTGTTCCCTGTGTACCGCTGGGGCAAGGGCCTCACTTTCTTCCGCATCCAGATCTTCAAGATGTTTCCGGTAAAGAACTGGAAGGCGGCTGGGGCTGGGACGCAGACAGGGACTGGTCCTGTGCCCAGGGCAAGGGTATGGACAGCATGGGAGCCTGAGAGATGAGGTGCGGCCAGAGGCTGGAACAGGTGTTGGGGCTGGAGTGTGGATGACAGTGGGGGACTCAAGCGGGGGTCTGGGCTGGAGCTGAGTAGAGACAGGTCAGTGTGGTCAGAGACCTCCAGCCCCTACAGTGCGCCCCTCACCCTACTTGCTTCAGATTGTGCTGGCCATCATGACTGTGTGGCTGCTCTGCTATGTGCTGACCCTGACAGATGTGCTGCCCTCAGACCCAGCAGCCTATGGCTTCCATGCACGAACTGATGCCCGAGGGGACATCATGAGTATTTCTCCCTGGATCCGAATCCCCTACCCAGGTAAGCAACTCCCTCAGATCCCTCTGCCTCCAACTGTACCTGAGAGACCCCTGGTGACCTCAATTCAGTTGACAACACAAATAGCATTAGCCACATATTTATAGCATGCAGAATAGTTTTACTCAGACAATGCCTTACTCCAGGTCCAAATAAGCTCCCATAACTGAGCAGCTCCCATTGCAGCTCAAGACCCCTACCAGCCCCCTTCTGGTTCAAGAACTCCCCTGTCCATTCCCCACGCACCACAGACTCCTCACTGTATCCATCCTCCTCTCTTCTCCCAATCCAGGTCAGTGGGGTCTTCCCACAGTGACTGTGGCTGCTGTCCTGGGAATGTTCAGTGCCACACTGGCAGGCATCATTGAATCCATTGGTGATTACTATGCTTGTGCCCGCCTGGCTGGCGCACCACCCCCTCCAGTACATGCTATCAATAGGTATGCTCACTTGCTCTCCCCCACATCTGATCCCTGGGGGGCCACTCAGGGAACAAATGTAGGGATGGGGATGAGTTTTAGACAAGTAGGCTTGGGCAAGTCACTCACACTTCCTGACCTTGTTTTCCTTGCTTCTGGAATAGGGAGGCCCTTATCACTTACTACATGATTGTTGGGAATAGCTAAGTAGATAAATGGAGTCCCAGGGAAACCACAGTCATTGACAACCTTCCATGTACCAGTTTGTTTGTTTGTTTTGACACTGGGGCTTGAACTAAGAGCCTACACCTTAAGCCACTTCACCAGCCCTTTTCTGTGATGGGTTTGTTCGAGACAGTCTCCCGAACTATTCGCCTGGGCTGGCTTTGAACTGAGAGCCTCCTGATCTCTGCCTCCTGAGGAGCTAGGATTACAGGCATGAGCCACCAGCGCCCAGCTGTGCCAGCATTCCAGTGCTCCTCTCATGCAACCTGATATCCGTTCTGTGAGACAGGGACCCTTATAGCCCCACTGTACAGATGAGGACATTGAAGCCCACAAGTGCCTAAGGGAGTAAGTGCCAGGGCACTGGAAGTCGCACTGAACTAGCGCTCTTACTACGGCTTCTGACTCCCAGACTTCTCTCTGGTCTGGAGTGTGGAGTACTACGGACCGATAGTGGCAGCCGGCACAGTCTTAGAAGGGCAGGCAGCCGACGTGGGCAACGGAGGACACAAGCTGATGAAGAGGCTGGACCAAGACCCTCATTCACCCTTTCATTACAGGGGCATCTTCATCGAAGGCATCTGTTGCATTATCGCCGGGCTTTTGGGCACAGGCAACGGGTCCACCTCATCCAGTCCCAATATTGGCGTCCTAGGGATTACTAAGGTGCCCCGCGACAAGCCAGAGCAGCACAAAGTCCCATTTGGGTTCCCAGTGTCTCAGGCCCCGCCCCAAAGCCAGTCCCGGCTTTGGCCTAGCCCTGCCCTGTCTTTGAGAGGCTTCGCCCCCGCATCAAGCCCCAGTCCATACGGGCCTAGTGTCTTCGGCAGCCCCGCCCCCGTAACTCCCCCCCCCCGCCGCAGCCCCAGCCCCGCCCCCGTAACTCGCCCCCCCTCCCGCCGCTGCTCCAGCCCCGCCCCTTTCTTTGCAGGTGGGCAGCCGGCGCGTGGTGCAGTACGGCGCGGCTATCATGCTGGTCCTGGGGACCATCGGCAAGTTCACAGCCCTCTTCGCCTCGCTCCCTGACCCTATTCTGGGGGGCATGTTCTGCACCCTCTTCGGTGAGTGCCCGGCGCGGGCCCGAGGAAGCGGTACGGGTCGCTGAATGGTGGCCTCACCCAGCCGCGCAGCATCTGTAGCGGTTCTCCTGTGCCCGCAGGCATGATTACCGCAGTTGGACTGTCCAACCTGCAGTTCGTAGACATGAACTCCTCCCGCAACCTCTTTGTGCTCGGATTTTCCATGTTCTTCGGACTCACCCTGCCCAATTACCTGGACTCCAACCCCGGCGCCATCAATACAGGTGCCTTCTGGCTGTCGACTGTCTCCGGAGGTGGGGCAGGTGGGTGGGCTCAAGACTGAGCACGCGGGCTGGGAGTGTAGCTCAGTGGTAGAGCGCGTGTCTAGCACGCGCGCGTGCAAGTTCAGTCCCCAGTCCCACAAAACAAAAACCAAACCAATCTCTAAGCACAGCCTCCTCCCTTAGAGGCTCTACACAGGTCGAGCCACAGAGCCTTCCCAACTCTGGGTGTTAATCAGCAGCAGAGTGGCTAATTACTAACTGTCCTTTGCTAAAACACTTTGTGGACAGAAAGTTTTACATGTGCTCATTTAAATTTCATAACACCTCTATAAGACAGACACTGTTATCATCTCCATCTTACAGAGGAGGAACCTGAGGCTCAGAGAGGCTAGGTGGTATGTCCTAAATCAGTAACTGGCAACTGGAATTGAACACAAGGATGGGAAGTACAGATATGTGCAAGTTAAGCCCTTAACCAAGGTTGCACAAGTGAGAAGTCCCTAAGCTCTAGGCAACATCCATTGGCCCTTGGCCTACTCCACAGGCATTCCTGAAGTGGACCAGATTCTGACTGTGCTGCTGACCACGGAGATGTTTGTGGGCGGGTTCCTTGCTTTCCTACTGGACAACACAGTGCCAGGTATGGGTCAGCTCTGGGAGGGAAGGCAGAAATAGGCTGGACTCCAGCAACTGGTCCTGTGAATGGTTGTGACTAGATCTGATGCCATGCAGGTCTGCAAGGAGCAGATAGGCTGGTGGAATGCCCATGGCTGGGAGGACAAACAGAGGCAGACATGCCTCCTATGTCTTGAAGAGGGTGAGGCCATGAGAATTATTTCTGGGTCCTGGAAGTAATTTCCTAGACTTTTTTTTTGGTGGTACTAGGGTTTGAACTCAGGACCTTGAACTTGCCAGGCATTCTGCCACTTGTGCCACGTTGCCAGCCCTTTGTTTTAGTTCTTTTCCAAATAGCATCTCACTTTTAGACCCAGGCTAGACTGAATCTCCATTATCTTTTTTTTTTTTGGTGGGACTGTTTGAACTCAGGGTTTTGTGCTTAACAAAGCAGGTGCTCTACCACCTGAGACACATCTCCAGTCCATTTTGCTGTGATTATTATTATTATTTGCAGTACTGGGGCTTGAACTCAGGGCTTACACCATGAGCCACTCCACCAGCCCCCACCTCCTTTTGTGATTTTTTTTTCGAGATAGGGTCTCGAGAACAATTTTCCCCCAGCTGGCTTTGAACCGCAATCTTCCTGATCTCTGCCTCCTGAGTAGCTAGGATTACTGGCGTGAGCCACTGGTCCCCAGCTTCCCAGAAATGTTTTGATGTGACATAATAAAATTAAAGCACTTAGCACAGAACCTAACGCACTACAGTTACAGTGTTAACTTTAGCCTTCCCCAGGCTTTGGCAAAATAGAAACTCAGAAAGTGACTCAGCGTGGTAAAGCACTTGTCTAGCACTTGTCTGCCTTCCACCAGAACCCCCTCTCCCCTCCACACACATAAAGAAATCATGGATTCAACAACTTTTTAGGATCAAACAGTATTTTTAAGAGATATTTGAGGGCTGGGCATGGGCAAGATCTTGGGCTAGATCCCCAGCCACACACAATTGACTTAGAAGCCTGCCTTAGGACTAGATTATGGGAAGGCAGTAAGAAGGCTTGGGCCTTGGTAAATGACCCCCCTATCCTTTCCAGGGAGCCCAGAGGAACGAGGCCTGATACAGTGGCAAGCTGGAGCCCATGCCAACAGTGAGACGTCTGCCATCCTTAAGAGCTATGATTTTCCCATTGGAATGGCTATAGTAAAAAGGATTGCCTTTCTGAAATACATTCCTATCTGTCCAGTATTCAAAGGATTTTCTACAAGGTCAAGAAAGCAGCCTTCAGTCCCACAAGACACTCCAGAAAATACAGAAACTGGGTCTGTGTGCACCAAGGTCTGAAAAATTATTTCCAAGAAAGGTAGGGTGTGTCCACAGCTTTTGTGGGAGGGCTAAATAATCAAACATTGTTTTTGTAAAAGGAAAACCAAACTACTCATTTTCCATTTTTGTGACCTAGTATCCTCAAGGGGTAGGTGGATGGGTAAAATGTCAGTATGTATTTTCTGGGTGAAATTCCTCAGCTGTTTTATAGTGAGAGGAGAAATTGTCACCTGGTGTGGGCCACTAAGTGGCTGTAAGTATGCCAAGATATTGATCCTCCCAGATACCTGGGCCAAAACTAAGCCAGCAAGCAGTCATGGGCAGCCTCATCCTTGCATTCCAGTATACTGAACAAATACCTGACATTTGATATGAAAAAGGTTGAGAATACCAACACAGCAAACCAGCAGGAAAAATCCTCTATTATGTATTAATTGTTTCAATAGTGATCATAAAATTAAAACCCTCTGAAATGAATTCAGTTACCCTAAAACTATACCAGTACAAGCTCTGATGAGATGATTGTATGTCTATAGGGCTTCAAAATACGTGGGCAGCTGATGCTCTTAAACTTTCCATCTCCACCTGGAATGCAGAGGCCTACCTTTCTAAAGTGATTTAAATGTGCATGTTTCTTCAGACAAGAAAAGTTCCAAGAGAGCTGAGCCTAGACTTTTGTTTTGTTTGAGACAGGGTCTCTGCCACCCAGACTGCATCCAAGTGCTGGGAATGCAGGCATGTTCCATTGCTAGGCAGATGCTCTACTGCTTAAGCCATGCCTCCAGCCCACTTTTTTTTTTTTGTAGTTCTAGTGTCTGAACTCAAGGCTTCATGCCAGCCCTTTCTCTCATCTAGGAAAAGGGTTTCTCGAACTATTTACCCAGGCTGGCTTTGAGCCGCAATCCTCCTGATCTCTGTCTCGGAGTACCTAGGATTACAGGTGTGAGCCACTGTCACCTGGCCAGCCCATCCTTTAATAGTATAATAATAGCAATCATTGTTATGACAGATTGAAAATTCCTTACCCAAAATGCTTGGTATCAGAAGTGTTCCAGACTTTGGAGTTTTTTGAGTTCTGGAATATTTACATAGGTTTTTCTGGTTCACCATCCCTAATCTAAAAGTTAAAAAAAAAAAAAGCTCCAAAATTCAAGCCTGGGCTGTTAACTCAATGCTAGAGCACTTATCTAGCATGTATGAGGCCCTGAGTTCAATACCCAGCACCAAACAAAATGCTCCAAAATCCAAAACTTTCTGAGTGTCCTTTCAGCTTTTTTTTTTTTTTTTTGCTGGCAGTGGGGTTTGAACTCAGGGCCTCATGCTTGCTAGGCAGGCACTCTTATCACTTTAGCCACTTCACTAGCCCTCACATCAGCATTTTAAGAGACAAAACTAAGACACAGAAAGGTTAAGTAACTTGCCCATGATCACTGGATGCTCATCTGGGAAGTGTGGCTAGAATCTTTGCTTTTTTTTTTTGGTGGTGCTGAAATTTGAACTCAGGGCCTTGTACTTGCTAGATAGGCACTCTACTACTTGAGCCACACACCCAGCCCAGAATCTTTGCTTTTAATCATTAGATCATAGTGCCTAGTTCCCTAATTGGCGCCGATTACACTACAGTGTCACAATTTGGCAGTATGAGGAAATGAATTCATTTTCCCCTGAGTTCAGAGAGAAAGGACCTGTATGCCTCACATACTGGGAGCTGGCTTTGTCCTTTGTAGCACTAAACAGAGGGAAGTGATTATATTATGGTTCCAAAAAGAACAGACGTAAAGCATGACTGTTCCAGAGTTTCTTTAAAAACCTGCCTATTTATTAGTGTTGAGGTAGCTATTTAAAAAAAAAAAAAAGATCCCATTGGGGTTGGATGTGTAGCTCAGTGGCAGAGCAGCTGCCTACCCATGTATTTTGGCTCCAGCACTGCCAAAAAACCCAAAACACAACACAACACAAAACAAAAAAACTCCACCCCATCATGCCTTCCATGAAGAGTGTGAGCTAGAAATTACTGTGTAGTATTCTTAATCTTCAGCTCAAAAAGCTCAAGAAAAGCCAAGTGCTGGTGGCTCACACCTGTAATCCTAGCTACTCAGGCAGTAGAGACCAGGAAAATGGAGGTTCAAAGCCAGCCCTGGCAAACTGTTTGTGAGAGCCTATTTTGAAAATACTGAATATAAAAGGGCTGGCAGAGCGGCTCAATTGGTATAGTGCCTGCCTAGCCAGCATTAAACCCTGAGTTCAAACTCCAGTACCGCCTAAAAAAACAAAACAAAAAAAGCTCAAGAAAAGTTCAGGGCCTTGCACATGCTAGGTCAAATTCTCTGCCACTGAGCCATACTCCCAAGCCCAACCAGAGTTTTTTAACACAGCTATCTATGATCGCCCCGATACTGCAGTCTCAAGCCAAAAAAAAAAAAAGTAAAGGCAGGGCTACAGAGTTTATTTTAGTGCTGTATTGTGGATAGACACGTGCACAGCAACATACTTGCTACTGTGTGTTCTAATGAATCCTGCTCTCTCAGCACATTTTGCCAGCAGGGTTGTCCTGAAGTACTGGGCCCACACTAAAATGAGTATCACCACTGGAGAAGTCTGCAGTCCAGCACCAATAAACACAAGCATCAGCTCAGTTCTACTATTATTTATTTTTTTAAATATTTTTGAAAAAATATAATTTTTTTACAATATTTTCAACTTAAACACTATTCACACTGAACACGTATGGCAGCTTAACCTACCCAAATATGAAGTTTAAGAAGCCAAAACTGTTCTAGCTTTGTTAAAAGAAAAGTTGTGCTGCAGACTTTTGTCATGATGGTTAATAAAGCAAGGAAAAGCACCACTCAAATCATGTTACAGTCTTTGTTCAATTGGATTATGGACTGGTGTTGGTCCTAAGTTAGACTTCACACAGTTATGGCTATGATACAGTTAATCCCCTCAAAGGATGAAATTCTCAAATCATATATCCTCAGACATAACGCCAGGAGAATTCAGTATGTCTAACATTATAACATACCAAGAAAGCCAGACTAGCTTTTATCAATCACCAAAGACACACTTTGTTTATAGTGAATTATTTCAAATTAATAGACCTTCAGAAAAAAGGAGATTTAACAATTAGAATGTAATTTAATGTTACTCATTTCTACAAAGTATACACATTAAAAACTGTTAATCTTACAGGACCACTTTGGCCTCGAAGAAGAAAATTTAGTAGGAGTTAGAGGTTTTTAACTTGGTTCTTTGTCACAACTTGACTGGTGCTTCTTTCCTCACTGTCTTTACATTAAGTCAATTCTATTTTCAGGAAATGTTTGACAGCTTTTTACTTAATAACAGTCTCAGCACTTTTATTAAGCATGCAAGACTAACAAAAACTTTGGCAATGCATAAGTGTAACACAGTGACAAGAGAGAGCTTTTACAATTAAGTCTTCTAATACTGCCTTCACAGTGTGGAAATTGTGCTACATCCACCAAAAGAGGGCCCCGTCTACTCAAATATTTTAGTACTTCACCCCAGGAACAAACTCCTTTGCATTTGGATTCAGATTGCTCTTGACCTGGAAAATAAGTACATAAAAAAAAAAAGAAAAAGAAAAAAAAAGAAGCAAGTTCATTACAGATGGCTTCATATACTCAGAAGCATTCAGCCTAGATCCACATGCAAAAAATATCTTCCAGAAAAATACAAAATAAAAGAACCTGGACTGTAAGGCTACGCAGAGAAAGAAAATTGTATCAACCTTCTAAGAGAAAGGAGGAACTGAAACTAAGTTTAAGCATAACCAGAAATTCACTAACTCCACATAAAATAATAGAATAGTACTGAATAAGGAATTCTGTTAATTTAATTGTGATACCTGACTTTTGTAAAACACTTTCATACCATGGAAACATGTTAAGTAAGGGTTGAAATTATGTCTAAAATAATGGGGGCATTGTTGATGAATTAATTTTATTTTATGATCCTCACTGAAAACTTAAGAGTTGTCTTTCTATAATTGCTGTCTTCTAATTCCTACAGGAGGCACGGTATGTAACAGGAAAAGAAAACTACATCAGGAGCCAGAAGACCTAAAATTGAAATCCTAGCTCTGCCCCAATCTAACTTCCTATATAAGCTTGGATAAACCAGACTCTGGGACTCCATTTTTCCATCAGCTTAAAAAAAAGGGAGGAAGGGGCCAAAGTTGGTAAGAATTACAGAGACTTGTACTAACATTATTCTAGGTTTCTAAATCTTTACTTTCCTATGCAGACATGTTAAGTGTATAGAAAGAATAGCTAGAAATGCTCTTCTATCACATTTTGGGTTGTAAGTTGATAAAAAAAGAAACCAGGACAGATTTCAAGACCTAAGTGGAGGTATTTTGACAGTCTTTTACACTGAATTTGATCCCATTGTTACTTACTTTAAGACCAAAACATAATATTAAAACAACATACTGGAACAGTAATTTTAGTTTCATAATTCACACACAATTTTTCTTGGGAAGAGTACAATGTCTCTTCCCCTGGGGGAAATGTATCTACACTTTAAATGTACAGTTTAGAGATGATAATTGTGTGGAGTGCCAGCTTAGCATGCTTGAGGTCCTGAGCTTCTTGATCTCTAGCAACACACACACACACACACACACACACACACACACACACACACACACACACACACACACACAAGGATGAAGAAGAGCAGGAGAAAGTATATGGTTTAAATAAAAAAGCAGCATTCTTGAATGTAGAATCTTTTGGCAACTATTAAAAGTGTTAGGAATGAATTAATGTAATCTCACATTGAGTGAAACCAACTAGCTTCAACTTCTGTTATTTATAGATTTATACTGAGTCCAGGTTAAAGTTATACATCAAGCCTAGCAAAGGGCTTTGTTCATGAGGGAAATCAGGATTACTTGTGACATGACTAATATAGCCATAAGCAAGCATGTCTCAACAGACTCAACTGGATTACTGACATTTACTGCAACAAAGACTATACCACAAGGAAAATTTCAGTGTTCTCCATACAGTAGTTTAAGAAGAATGGTTTCCAAATGTCAGGTGGGAAGGATGGCTATATAATAATCCTCTACAGTGCTAGGTAGGTGCTCTACCACTTGTGCCACTCCGCCAGCCCTGTTTTTTTATATTGGGTTTTTCCAGATAGGGTCTCTTGAACTATTTGCCTGGGCTGGCTTCGAACCTTGATCCTCCTGATCTCTGCCACCTGAATAGTTAGTATTACAGGAATAAGCCACCAGTGCCCAGCCTCTGGAGTGCTTTTTAAAAATTAACACACCTAAGAAAATTGATTTTCCAAGTGAGGGATACAGCTGAGGGACTGATTTTTGTTTCTGATGCTTCATAGGTAATTATCATGTACAGATTAGTTAACTACTGCAGTGAACAGAAGACAATTGCAAAAAACACTTAAGAGTGCAGTGAGAAAATTCCATATAACTTATCTTGAAGAATCAACTACAAATTATAAACATTCAGGCCTACAGAACATTTTGTTTGACATTAAAATAGTTCTTTAATCCTAATTTTAGTGAAGGACTCTTAAGGATATGCTTTAGTGCTTATGTTTACCATAATTCTCAGGGAGGGAACATTGAAAGTAACAAAATGTGACTGCAGGTTTGTGTCTCTTCTGCTAAGAGCTTGTAAAATTCCTTATTATATCACAGCTCCAAATGAACTGGGTACTTGAATGAAAACCTGGGTCAAAAGAGCTCTATGAGTTTTTTTTACCTTTGAGATGAAATTTTTCAAATTTTTAAGTTTCACCAAATGTTCAGATTGAGATTAAAGAGCAAAATCCATCATGCTAGTTTTGAACAGGCAAGTCACATGGTAACACTATATGTGAATTAATTAAGACATGTAAGTATCCTACCACAACTTCAACGATAAAAAGGCAACCTCTAAGACTAACTGTAGCAAGGAGTCTGTTTGTGGTCTAAGACTCCATGGTGTTGCCAGAAGTTACCCCTTGTTTAAGTGACACTGGACGCCTCTGCCCCCACTCTTAAGAAGCGGTACAATTTTGGAAGGGGAAGAGACGTGGAACTCTTCTTAAACAGATGGTAGCTGGTCTTTCCACTTATGGGAAAGATGAGCTAGTGTCTAAAAAAGATGAAAAATAACTTTTTACCACAAGATCTTCCAGAGAAGAGCCATCACTGATAACAAGGTCATTAAATTGGTCTTGGATTTGGTCCATTGTTTGTGGGAGATCTCGAGCTGGAATAAACCACTCATGTTCTTCTTCTTCTTCCAGCATTTCTTGGAAACAACGTTCAATAAATTCTTCTTCCCACAACTCCTCTTCTATCTAGATTTTCAACAAATAGAGGATAAGACATCATTAGGAATGGCTTAAAATGTCTTCACATAAGCCATTTAAAGCCATAATGTTTGGCCTGGTGTGGTAGTACATGCCTGTAACCCTAGCATTTGGGAGGTTGAAGTAGGAAAAAGGTGAGTTTGAGTCAACCTGAACTCTATATAGTAAAACCCTATCTTAAAAACACAAAAGCAGGTCAAGTGCTGTGCCTCACTTCTGTAATCACAGGAACTTGTGAGGTAGAGATAGGATAGTGGTTTGAGGCTAATCTGAGGCAGAAAGTTAGTGAGACCCTATCTCAATCATAAAGCCTGATGTGGTGGCACTCATCTATGATATCACCTAGAAGAGATGGTATAGACAGGAGGACTCAGTTTGAGGTCAGCCCTGAACAAAAATGAGAATTCTACATGAAAAATAACTATAGCAAAAAAGGGCTGGGAGCATGGCTCAAGTCATAGAACACCTGAGTAGCAACTGTGAGGCCCTGGAGTTCATGTTCAGGTGGAACATGACTATAACCTCCATACTCCTCAGGAGGTGGAGACTGGAAAATGGACAGGTTGAGGTTCAGTCTGGGCTCTGTAACAAGAGCCTGTCTTTTTTTTTTTTTTCCCTTCGTTAGGTAGGACTGGGGTTTGAACTCACGGGCTTTGTGCTTTCAAAACAGATGCTCAGCTGGGTGCTACATGCCTGTATTCCTAGCTACTGAGGAGACAGAGATCAGGAGGATCACAGTTTGAATAGTTTGAGAGACCCTACCTTGGAAAAACCATCACAATAAAGGGCTGGTGGAGTGGCTCAAGGTGTAGATTCAAACCCTAGTACCACAAAGCAGATGCTCTACTGCTTGAGTCATACCACCGATGCCAGTCTCAGGAAATAAAAATAAAGCTCAAGGCCCTGAATTCAAACCCCAGTACTGTCTGGGCTAGGGATATAGCTCAGTGGTAGAATGCATGGGTTTGATCCCCAGTATCAGAAATAAAAACATACAATCAAAAATAGTGTCAGACTTTCTCCTTTACTTCCATGCTAAGGGGGGAAAAAATGCTTTCCAAAAAGATCTAAGATGATCTCTTAGGATTTTTCTAGTCTTTACTTCTCTTAGAATACATTTTCCCATTGAGGGCGGCAAGGAATAACAAAGGAAAATACAAAGGAAGTAACAAAGGAAACTTTTAACACTATATAAACCCTCATCCAACCCCAAAATGACTGAAACAAAATCTTATGTGGGGTAGGATCAGGGAATTGTTAAGTAAAAATAGCAAAAATACTCCTGCCAGGCATTGGTAGCTTAAGCCTATAATCCTAGCTACTTAGGAGACAGAGATCAGGAGGATCACAATTCAAAGCCAGCCTGGGCAAATAGTTCGTGAGACCCTATCTTGAAAAAACTCATCCCAAAAACGGGATGGTGGAATGGCTCAAGGTGTAGGCCCTGAATTCAAACTCTAGTCCCACAAAAAAAACAAAAACAAAACAAAACAAAAAAACCCCTCCCAAGTGATCCTAGCATGCAAGAGGACCTGGGCTCAATCCTCAACACCATAAAAAACTAAATAAAACAAAAACACGACACCACAACTGATTCTCACGAAGTGAAGACTGACTGTTTTTACTCTGGAATGTCCGTCACTGGATACAGAGAAGTCAAGCAGGTTACTGATTACCAAAGACCATATCAGTGGGGAGTTAAGATGAGAACAGATGCCAGAAATATGGAAAAGACAACATTTATATGTGTATGAGCATTCTCTACAGAGAAGAATGGTTCCAAATTTTTCAGGCTGATTAGACTGAAGTTCTCAGGTTAAAAATAGTAGCCAGGCACTTGTGCCCAACACCTATAATCCTAGCTGATCAGGAGGACCTCAGTTTGAAGGCAGCCTAGGCAAATAGTTCCATGAGACTCTATCTCAAAAAAAAAAAAAAGAAAAACAACCTAGCACAAAAAAGGGCTGGTGGAGTGGCTCAAGGTGAAGGTCCTGAGTTCAACCCCCAGTACTACAAAAAACAAACAAAAAATATAGCATAGTTTTATACCCTAATATCTTTGTCTGCTCCAGATTTCTGACTTGCACTGCAATCTGATTTGTACAAGGTAGTGGTTTCCAAACTTACTTGCCAGAACCACCTGGGAGCTTTTTAGTTTCCCAGGCTCCACCCTAGTTTTCCTGAATCAGAATCTCCAGGGTGGGACTCTGAAACAAGATGCCCGAGTAATTTTAATGAGCAGGTAAGCCTGGTGGTAATCAGCAGCCAAGTAAAATAGGAGTGGTGGCACATAAACCTACACACTTCAACCTGTAAACGACTAGATAAACACACGTCAGAGCCAAGGATAATCTCATTATTTGAGGACTATAGTGAGCTATAAAAAGAACAGGTCTGTACAAAAAACTAACTTGTCTGTTGAATTCCTCTTCATTTTCCATCCACATGTACTCTGCGAATGGATTGTCATCTTCATGAGAATGACCATTAATAATCACATCTTCATTGATGATGCTTGGGCTAGTACTGCTGCGACTTGGATCTTTCATGGTTGGCGTTAGTTGTCGTTTTTAACCTTAAAAGTAGAACAATACAGTTAATTTAGTCAATCAGTTAAATTAATTAAATTAACAATTTAGTTTTTTTTTTTGGGTGGTACTGGGCTTTGAGCTCAGACCCTTGTGCTTGCTAGGCAGGCATGCTACCACTTGAGCCACTCCACTAATCCATTCTTTCAGCAGCATCATGGTAAGGGTTTACAGGGTGTGTAAACCTTACCTATGGTAAGGTTTTAGATGCACATAAGTTAAGTAATTGAGAAGTTTCCTATTTTTTTCCCAAATGCTTTTAATGTTTAAGTAATAGCTGAGGAGAAGGCTGGGGATCCAGAAGGGTGCTTGCCTAGCATACACAAGGCTCTGGGCTCAATCCCCAGTACCCTCTTCCCTTTCACCCCCCGCCAAAAAAAAAAAAAAAACTGAGGCCAACATGTTTTCGGATAATAGTAAATGAAGGTAGTCAATTGCTTACGTGGAATCTTCAAACCATCCATTTTATTTTACATTTGACATCCCCTGCTTTAAAAACCAAGCATGAGCCAGTGCTGGTAGCTCATATCAGTAATCCTAACTACTCAAGAGGTAGAGATCAGGAGGATTGAGGTCTGAAGCTATCGCCGGCAAATAGTTCGCAAGACCCAATCTTGAAAATACCCAACACCAAAAAGGGCTGGTGGAATGGCTCAAGTGGTAGAGGACCTGCCTAGCAAGCATGAAACAAAACAAAAAAACCAAGCAAAAAGCAGGAACTTATAGCTCGTACCTACAATCCTAGATACCCGGGAAGTTAAGATCCAGTGCACTGTGGTTCAAAGCCAGCTGGGGAAAATTTTTATCAAGACCCCATTTCCAAAATAACCACAGCAAAATTGACTGGACTAGAGGTGTGGTTCAATTGATAAGAGTGCCTGCTTTGCAAGCACAAAGCCCTGGGTTCAAACCCCAGTACCCTCCCCACCAAGTCTGCTCTGAAATATTTAGTCATCATGAAGTGATAAAAAGCAAACTCTTTTTTTTTTTTTGATCTTATTGGGGTTTAAAGCAAATGTTTTTTATAACTGATGTTAGTTAAGTCCAGAGATAGAAAGTAAAAACAAACTTTTAGTAACCTCTGAATTCCTCAGCCCCAGCCTCTGGATCTTTCTGGAAGTTCCCACTGTGTTTTTTTCTCTAGATCTAGCTGAGTTCTGCTATGTCTGGATCTCCCTAATATACAGTGTTTCAGGCATCAAATCTCTTTTTATGTAACTAAAAGTAGTGTCAAATATAGTAGGTCTTGGTTTCTTCAATCTATGCAATAGCATAAGCTAGTTGATTACATCTAAAAATTAAAGATAGGGCCAGGCACTGGTGGCTCACGCTACCTGTAATCCTAGCTGCTCAGGAGAAGCCAGCCTGGGGCAAATAATTCGCCAGACCCTATCTTGAAAAACACTTCACAAAAATAGGGCTGGTGGAGTGGCTCAAGGCGAAGGCCCTGAGTTCAAGCTCCAGTACTGCCAAAAAAAAAAAAAATAAATTAAAGATGGGGCTGGGGATGTAGCTCAGTGGTAGAATGCTTTAAGGCAGTGGTGCTCCATCCCCAGTACCACCAAAAAAAAAAAAAATTAAAAATTAAAGTATGAAGGATTCACTAATATTCTACCAAGTCATTAAGTTTGAAATTACTAAAAATAGATTTATGTATCAGCCAGACACTGATGGCTCACGCCTGTAATCCTAGCTACTTGGGAGTCTGAGATCTGGAAAACTGAAGTTCTAGGACAGCCAGGGTTAATAGTTTGTGAAATCCTATCTCCAAAATAACTAGAACGAAAGTGGACTGGAGGTGTGGCTCCAGCAGTAGAGTACTTGCTTTAGCACAAAGCCTTTAGTTCAAACCCTGGTCTCACCAAGGTGAAAAAAAAAAAAAAAAAAAAGGTCAATTGTATTCTACTTCCCTGGACCCTACCTTTCTGAAGAGCATGGGTCAGGGCTAAGTATTGGATTCACTCATCCTTCCTCATTAATACATTTTTTTGTATATTTCCTAGTTTATTTACCTATTTTCCCTCTCTTTTTTTTTTGGCCAGGCAGGTGTTCTACCACTTGAGCCATGCCCCCCACATCTTTTTGCTTTAGTTATTTTTGAGATAGAGTCTCTATTTTATGCCTGGGCTGGCCTGGACTGTGATACTCCAACTTCCACTTCCTGTGTAGCTGGGATGACAAGCACCTGCTACTATGCCCAGCTTTTTATTGGTTGAGATTGGGTTTCTAGGACTTTTTTCCTAGGCTGGCCTCAGACTATAATCCTCCCAAATTCCACCAAATAGCTAGGATTACAGGTGTGAGTCACTGTGCCTGACCCTTTGTAGTTTATAGCACTGAAAAAAAAAAGTACTAAAGAACTTTAAGAGTCACTTGTACACAAATTCAAGCAGTAGTGCAACTTGTACCAAAGAAAGGAAACAGTATACCTAATATGAGGGCAGAGTTTACAAAGCCTGGAGAGCTGGGCGCTGTGGCTGACGCCTATAATCCTAGCTACTTGGGAGGCTGAGATTTGGGAGATCAAGATTCAAGGTCAGCCTGGGCAAATAGTTCATGAGGCCCCATCTCCAAAATAACCAGAGCAAAATGGACAAGAGGCCAAGCACCAGTGGCCTGTAATCCTAGCTACTCAAGAGGCAGAGATCAGAAAGATTGTGGTTCAAAGCCAACCCAGGTACAGTTCCTGAGACCCTATCTCAAAAACACACAACACAAAAAAGGGCTGGTGAAGTGGCTCAAGGTGTAGGCCCTGATTTCAAACCCCAGTACCACACACACACAAAAAGATGGGAGGTGTGGCTCAAGTAGTAGAGCAACTGCTTTGTGAGCCTGAAGCTGGGTTCAAACTCCAGTCCAAAAAACCTGTTGAGGTATACTATCCCAAAGTTATCAATTAATATCAAAACTAAAATCTCAGGCTGGTGGAGTGGCTCAAGGTGTAAAAGCACTTGCCTAGCAAGTATGAGGCCCTGAGTTCAAACCCCAGAGCCACCAAAAATATTTTAAATTTCCTACTAGAATTTTTTCCCCCCTCTTAGAGTAAGGTTCAGAGGAGAGACCTGTTCTGTGTGTGTTGCCTAGCCCCTTAATTTTATGGACTTACACTTACTAGGGTATCTGTTCATGTAATATGAAGGGTCCTATCCCACATCCAGCATACGTGTTATTTTCTCTCAATACTAAACACTAATATCATCATGGTGATCAAAATTTTGCTAAGTGATTCTCAACTAAAAATTACTGGAACTGTCTGGCCTAGTTGTTATATGTATATGAAAGACAGACAGACTGAGAGGTGTGTGCTAGGGTGTCAGGAGAAAGAAACCATGACTTGGGTTAGAAACCGAAGCATTGTAAAAGCATACAAGTCAGAAAGCAGACAAGAGATATCTGATATTTTTACTTATTAAATCTGGGTGAAATAAAACTATTTTGATAACAAATTTTGACTAAATAGTAATGAGTTCCTTTAAAGAAAATTACTCAATCCTTTATGTCAGGTTACCAAACACTTATCTGCACATCTTTAAACAAATTACATTTTAGATTTTCTTCAAACACTATAAATAGCAGGCTTTGATCCTGTTTTGGAACTGAATGGAACTTTACTGCATCTGCATCTGAATCAACCAATAAGCTATGTTCAAAGATACCTTATTCTTTATGACAGCCTTATTATTTTCCCAACTTTTATTCTATCTGGACTTATACCCATTAAATCCTATCTTTCAGAAGACCACAGTATTAAGAAATACTGGATACACCACTTACATTTTTATTTAAAAATAGAAAAAAATGAAGTTTAGCACAGATTATAAGGTCAATATTCAACTGGAATTGGGATGAATGTTGATAGTAAATTTGTGTGATATATATATATATGCAGAAATACTTCTGTCTTACACTCAAACATGCTTCAGTTTGTATGATATATATGTACATATATATATATATATTGCATAATATATATAAATGCACTTTTTTTGGTGGTGCTAGGGAAGCATATAAGCTAAGCAAGCACTACCACAGGGCTACATCCCTAGCTCTTGTCCACCATGTATTCTGTGTGTGTGTGTGTGTGTGTGTGAGAGAGAGAGAGAGAGAGAGAGAGAGAGAGAGAGAGAGAGAGAGAGGGAGAGAGAGCGCGAGAGACAGACAGACACACGCTGGGGTCTGAATTCAGGGCTTTGTGCTTGCAAAGCAAGAGCTCTACCAACTCCAGTCCTAGTGTGGTTTTTTATTTTGGCAGTACTGAGGGTGAAACTCAGTGCCTACCACTTGAGTCATCTCCCCAGCCCACTGGTGCTTCTTACATTTGTATTAACATATATTATTAGTTGTACAGGGGGGTTGGTTGTGACATTTCCATATAGGCTTAAAATGTATCTTGACTAGATTCACCCTATATCATTCTCCCTCATCCCCGCTCCTGCATGTGTTCTTTCAATGCTAGTCCTTTAGTTGTACATTTCCAATTCTGAAAGATAACATGAGTGAAAAAGATGACTGACTCCATTCCTACCATCAAATATATTCTTCACTCAATTCTTTTCCCAAAGGTAAGTTCTGTTATTATTTATTAATCTTTCCCCAGAAAGTACATACACATACCGTAATAGTAAGAACTTTAAAACAGCTGGCAGAGTGGCTCAAGTGGTAAAGCACCTACCTAAAAACAGTAAGCCTGAGTCACTGAACCGACAAAAAAATAAAAAAATAAATCAGGCCGGGTACCGGTGGCTCACGCCTATAATACTAGCTCCTCTGGACGCAGAGATCAGGAGGACTGAGGTTCAAAGCCAACCTGGGCAAACAGTTTGAGAGATCCTACCTTGAAGCCCATCACAAAAAAGGGCTGTTGGAGTGGCTCAAGGTGTAAGCCCTAAGTCAAGCCCCAGTACGGGGTGGTGGCAGGGAACTAACCAAACTTTAAAAACAGCTGATTGTAGTGGTGCAGAGCCCTAATCCCAGTGCTCCAGAGGCTCCAAATTTCAAGATCCAGGCCGGCCTGGGCTTCGTAGGGAAACCATCTCATAAAAACAACAAAAAGTCCAGAAAACAAAAGGATCAAACAACGACAACCATTATATCTTTCATACTCAACAAGTCCTATGCATAGAGGTATTATGACCAAACTCATTTCAATGATATGGAAATTTAAGTCTTAAGTAACTTGTTCCATGTTACACATCTAATAAACAATGGAGTTAAAATTTAGGTCAAGGCAGCATGACTCTAAAACACGCACCTGTGGCTCAAGGGTAGAGTATCTGCTTTGCAAGC
Source organism: Castor canadensis (assembly GCF_047511655.1). NCBI lineage: Eukaryota > Metazoa > Chordata > Mammalia > Rodentia > Castoridae > Castor > Castor canadensis. The sequence goes on from NC_133391.1 coordinate 79,780,471, forward strand.
TCAAAGCCCAGAGTTCAAACCCCAGTCCCACCAAAAAAAAAAAAAAAAAAAAAAAAAAAGTTCTGTTCTGTCTTTAAGGTAGTTTGTATTAAGCTAGACACTAGTGGCTCATGCCTGCCATCCTAGCTACCTGGAGGCAGAGATCAAGAGGACTGCAGTTCCAATCCAGCCCTAATAGTTCTCGAGACCCTATCTCAAAAATAGGTAACATAAAACAGGGCTGGAGAAGTGACTCAAGTGGTAGAGTGCCTAACTAGCCCCCCCACCCCCCTGGAAAATTGCACTTGGGATGCAATATGTGCAAAACACATATTCTCTCTTATCCTCCATCTTCTCTTATTTTCCACAATTTTTAATGGTTTCATCATTTTATTTTCATACATGCAGATAATACACTAAGATCCTATTTACCCCCATCACTGACTCCTTTTTTCCCCTCCTCCCTCATACTGTTTCACCTCCCAAACACCTCCCCTTTTATATTCACATCTTTATTTTTGTTTGCTTTTCATTTGTTTAATCTAGATTCTGCATATGAGAGAAATAATGAGCTACATGTTTTGTTTTTTGCTTAACATAATGATCTCCAGCTTCACCCATTTTTCTATAAACAGAATTTTGTTGTTCTTTATGGCTGTGTGTATGTATGTACCACATTTTTCCTTATTCATTTATCTGTTGATGGATACCTAGGATGATTGCACAGCTTGGCTACTGTGACTAGTGCTGCAGTCATGCAAGAAAACAAAAACCAAAACCAAAACCACTTATATTATGGCTGTTTAAAGTTACTTTTTTTTTTTTCTTTTTTTTGGTGGGACTGAGGTTTGAACTCAGGCTTGCAAAAACAGGTGCTCTACCCTGTGAACCACACCTCCAGTTCATTTTGCCATTTTGCTCTGATTATCTTGGTAAACTGTTCCCAATCTCAGTCTCCCAAGTAGCTAGCATTAGGGGTAAAGCACCAGCACCTGGCAAAGTTACTTATCTTTATACTATTAAGTTTAACTAGTTTACAGCTTTCTAAGGCAATCAATTCACAGTATTACATGCAAAACACTCAAATTTTGGTATACTAAAAGAGGGAGGGAAGGAAAGAGGGAGGGGGGAAGGAAGGAGAGAGAGAGAAAAAAGTACCTTGTATTGGCAGTTCACTTTCTGCTGTTTTGGAGAACTTTCTCTTTTCTATCCTTCCTTCCTTCTTTTGTTTATTTATTTATTGCAGTACTGAGGTCTGAACTCAGAGCCTTGTACTGACTAGGCAGGTCCTCTACCACTTGAGCCACTCTGCCAGTCCCTTTTTGTATTAGATGTTTTCAAGATAGGGTCTTCCCAAACTATTTGCCCAGGCTGACTTTAAACCAAGATAATCCTGATCTCTGCCTTCTGAGTAGCTAGGATTAAAGGTGTGAGCCACCAACACCCAGCTACCACCAACACCCAGCTACAAGCTACTTTTAAAGTGGAAGTCTGAGCTGGATGGCTCACACAGTTCAAAGCCAGCCCAGGAAAATAGTTGGTGAGATCTAGCTAAAAAAACCCATCACAACAAAGGGCTGGAAGAGTGCTCAAATTATAGGCCCTGAGTTCAAACCCCAGTACCACAAAAAGAATAAATAACAACAACAAAAAAAGTGGAACTCTGGAATCAAAAGCTTATACAAAGGCTGATGGTGTGGCTTGGTGGTAGAGTGTATGGAGAAAAAAAAAGCTTCTAACCATCAGGGAAGTGCTTAATGAAGGAAAAACAGTTGAATTCTAAAGGGTTTTTTTTGTTTTTTTGTAGCACTGGGGTCTGAACTCAGAGCCAAGCTTGCTAGGCAGGTGCAGCCACATCTCCAGCCCGAGACTGAATTCTTTTTTTTTTTTTTTTTTAAATCCAGTGCCATCATTCCCCACTTCCAAGGATGATGGCAGCCTTGAAGACAATATCCTGTGTTCCTAATACAGGGTGGAGGGGAGCAATATGGGTATTATTTACAAAAATTATGTTTTGACTTATCTCGGTGCTCCTTCTTAAAGGATTGGCTTAGGGTTTGCTATAGTGGTTAAGTGACAGTATGCACACATTTGTTGAACACAGTTAAAGGTAAATGTGTAGTAATAACGGTTGGAGTAAACAATGGATAAAACACGGGTTGGAGGTGTGGCTCAAGTGACAGAGCACCTGCTTTGTAAGCATGATGCCCCAAAACAAAAAAACAAAGTCATCTGCAACAAAATATTGAGGAATACAAAGAAATAAGAAAGTATGACCCATACAAAGAAAATGTTCTAAAGGAAGGTAGGCATTGGACTTATTAGACAAAAACTATGTATGTATATATTTGTGGTACTGGGGTTTGAGTTCAGGGCATCATGCTTGCTAGGCAGGTGCTCTACTACTTGAGCCACTTTTTTTGCATTGGATGTTTCTGAGATAGGGAGAACTACTTGCCCAGGCTGGTTTCGAGTAGCAATTCTCCTGATCTCTGCCTCCCAAGTAGCTAGGATTATAGGCATGAGCCACTGGTGCCTGGTCTAGTCAAGTATTTTAACTATGTTCAAAGAACTAAAGCCACCAGGTGTGGTGACACACTTCTGCAATCCCTGAACTCTCACTCTGGAGGCTAAAGCAGAAGGATCATGAGTTCAAGATCTGACCAAACTACACAGTGAGTTCAAGGTTATCCTGGTTACATACTGATACCCTGTCCTGTGTCAAAAACAAAACCCAAATATGAGGCTATAACTCAATGTTATAGTCAAGTGTGCTTGACTAGCATGTGCAAGGTCCTGTGTTTGACTAAAAGAAGCCATGTACAAAGAACTAAAGGAAGCTGTTTCACTTTGGCAGTACTGGGATCTGAACTCAGGACTTCATGCTTGTTAGGTGGGTGCTCTATTACTTAAGACATGCCACCAGTCCCAGAGAGACAAGTTTTATAAGGAAACAATTCTGGAGTTGAAAAACCAATGAAAATGAAAAATTACTACAGGACTTCAACAGCAGATTTGACAAGGGAGAAAAAAAAATCACCAACATAAAAACAAATCAATTGAAATCACTCAGTCTATGGACCAGAAAGAGACAATGAATATCAGAGGCCTGTGACACCATGAATTGTGTCAACTTATGCATTTAATGGGAGTTCCAGAAGAGACTGGGGTAGCTGATTCTCCATCAGAAATCATGGAGGTTGCCAGGCACCAGTGGCTCATGCCTGTAATCCTAGCAGCGATCAGGAGGATCGTGGTTCGAAGCCAGCCTGTGCAAAATAGTTCCTTGAGACCCTATCTCGAAAAATCCCTTCACAAAAAAGGGCTGGTGGAGTGGCCTGGGCTTACAGGCATGTACTACCATGCCTGGCTTGGTACGTATCTTTTAAAAGAATTTTTAAATTGAATACTTTACAATTCACATGATCATTTATATTTTTACCAGATTCAATGTTTATCACTGCTTTTCTTTTCTTTTTTTTTTTTTTTTTGAACTAGGGTTTGAACTCAGGACTTCTCACTCTACCGCTTGAGCCATGCCTCTAGTCCATTTTGCTCTGGTTATTTTGGAGATTGGGGTCTCATGAACTATTTGCCCAGGGCTGGCCTCTAACTTAGCTCCTTTGATCTCAGCCTCTCAAATAGTAGGATTAGAGGCATGAGCCACCAGTGACTGCCTGATTTCTTTTTTATATTGTTTTGATGGGGCCTTGCTATTTTGGCAGATACATGCCACCATTCCCATCTCTATCCATCTTTTTTGTTTTGTTTTGTTTTGAGATAGCCTCTTACTCTATAGCTCAGGCTGGCTTGGGGATTCTATGGCCTTGCCTCACAAGTACCTGGGCTTACAAGCATGAACCACCATGCCTAACTTTTATCATTATTTCTTATATTCTCTTCCCCTAACTTGGTATCTTTAATTTAAATAGGATATTTCTTCAAAAGTTGCCTGAGGATATGTATTTCTACTACATGTTCCAAAATGTCTTTTGCCTTCATATTTGAATAAAAATTTTAGATGGGACAGAATTCTTAAAGACTGCTATGCTTTTTCAGTCAATCTATATTAAATTATTCCAACTTTCACTGTTGAAGAAAACCAATTTTCTTTCCTATGTAAACATCCTGCTTAAGATGACAGCTAAGCTGGGCACTGGTGGCTCATGCCTGTAATCCTAGCTACTCAGGAGGCAGAGTTCAGGAGGACTGCAGTTCAAAGCCCTGAGTTCAAACCCCAGTACCAAGGAGGGGGGAAAAAAAAAAAAGAAAAAGAAACCAAAATAGCATTTAGATGTTACAATCGTTCTTCCTGAGCTTGATTTCTTAAGAATTGTTCATGAAAATTCAAATTCTGTTTCTTTCATTAATTTACCTTCATAGATCACTTTTTCTCACTCCCTTAGTCTTTACTTTGAACCACTGTGACTCCTGCACCTTAGTTGTTTATCTATTTGGCTCCCAGTTACACAGAGACACACATACACAGGATGACAGGGTTGGAGACATGTAAGCAGTTCAAACCTTAGCACCATGCCTCCCCCCCAAAAGAAAAAGAAGAGCCGGTGGTGGCTCACATCCATAATCCTCAATACTTGGGAGGCAGAGACCAGGAGGATCCGACGATCACATTCAAAGCCAGCTGGAGCAAATAGTTCAACCTATCTTGAAAATATACAACATAAAACGGGGCTGGTGGAGTGGCTCAAGTGGTAGAGCACCTGCTAGCAGTCATGAGGCCCTGAATTCAAACGCCAGTACCAACCAAAAAAAAAAAGGAAAAAAAAAGAAAACAAAAAAAAAACCCCATGGTTGCTGGAACCAGGGTGCTTTATTAGCTGCATAACTGTGGATAATATGGATAAGTAAGTTACTTAACCTGAGTCTCAGTTTCCTAAAGTGTAACATGGGTAATAATAAAAGTACCTAGGTAGATTACCTGGCATAAAACAATTAGAATGATCTGCCTTGATATATAGTAATCATTTAGAACAACTAAGTCTCTAGAGAAAGATACAAGGTAAAAATCACCAGTCCCCTACCTCTAGGAATGAAACAATGTTATAGAGAAATTCCAATCAAAGGCTATAACCCTAATCTGCCCTACAGAGTGACAAAGATGATTCTTTTCTATCATTACTGTTAAAAGCTCAAACACATCAGAAATATCATCTTACCAAATACAGTCTGATATAAAAATAAGCAGAGGCAACTTAAACTTGTGCCAACCATTATGGTAGCCATTAGCTACAGTTAGCCATTTAAATCAACTGAAATTCAGTCTTTAGTTGCACTAACCTTATTTTAAGCTTTCAACAGCCACACATGGTTAATGCCTGTTTTCCTAGACAGCACTGCCTTATTTAAGAGCTGGTGAAGTGGCTCACATAGAGCACCTGCCTAGCAAGTGTGAAGCCCTGAGTTCAAACCCAGTACCGCATTAAAAAAAAAATTTTTAAGAAAAAATTATTACAACTGAACCTTACACTGTAACAATGTAAATTATTAATGGATCTGCCTTCATCACAAAAGGCACATTAATCTTGGACCACAGTCAGAAAAACTAGGTTCAAATCCCACTTATGCCACTAAACATCTTCAGGGAACCTGGACATGTCATTAAATCACAAGCAGCACACAATATAATGGTTAAGAGCATATGCCCTCTGGACTACTTGGATTTGAATTCTAGCTCTTATTAGCACCAAGTTACTTTATGTTCCTCATTTTTTGCTTCATATTACAGTAGTGTCTACCTCTTACAGATGTTGAGGATTAAATAGTTACTATCTGTAAAAGCGCTTATAACAATGCCTGGCATTTCTAAATGCTACCTATTTACTAAGTAAAAATCTCTTAAAGCTATTTTCTCAATTTCAAAATGAGCAAGAACTTGTTCTCATAAGGAATATTTTGTGAATTAGAGAGACGTAAAAGCACCAAATATTAAACTACATTACCTTCTTTAATATCCCACAATATCTACTAAATTGCTCTGCTAGTAGTGGACGTTTTACAAATAATTTTCCATAAAACAGAGCACCATTCTCTGGGGACATAACGGGATAAATTTGTTTTTTTGTACAAGTGAGGTTGAACTTGGGGCTTCATACTTACAAAGCAGGAGCTCTACTGCTTGAGCAACACATCCAGTCCAAGGGATAAACTTAAATAAGGCTTACTGCTTATTCAAGAAAAAGCCTGCTATAAACTTACTGTCCCAAAGATGGAAATTACCTACCTCAATTTGAGTTCTCAAGGAGCAATATGCACAGCCTTTAACCATTACAGTGAGTCGCCATTCCCCCCATCCCCTAAAGAAACAAATAAACAGGCTATAATTTTTTGGAACGTTACCCATTTTGTGAGTTATGAGAGACAGTTGTGTTTTGGGTCACAATAATGAAGATTGTCTCAAATATGCTTTCACAAACCGAAAACAGAACCACCAAACAGCAAATCCGGGGAATCTCATTAAAAATCATTAGAAACCCTTCTCCTGTTTGCAAACACAACCCACAGCCAATGAAATTTCATAGACTATTTAATGAAAATGCAAATCGACAACTGCTAAACTGAAACTTGTGAAAAACAATGCCACCACGGTACAAGAAAAGATGATCCAGAACACACAAAACAGGACTGTATTCTGTTGAAATAAACTTCAAAGGCTGTCAGCTATATTAGACCTCCGAGGCAAAGTGGAAGCCAAATCCTTTCTAGAGTTTGGGGTTTCTGTGAGGTTATGGGGCTGTAAAATTAAGGAAAGCAAGACGACAAAAGGAGGCGGATAAGGTAACTTTTAGTATTCATTAGAAAATTACTGTTAGCTGCTGCAACAAATGTTTTTAAAACTAACTTCATCACAAGTCCCCATCCTTTTTCTTGGTGATAGGGGTGGGAAAGGAGAGTAAGCATATATTACTGAAGTTCATCTAGCTTAAAGCCTCCTGAAGTAAGGATTCCCAGTACCCGCAGACAAAGGCCCTTTGTGGAGCATGGGGAACAACGAAATTTAAAACAAGGGACAGGGATGAAGAAGAAATAGGGAAAAAGGATCAGAACGATACAGGCCCTTCGATGGTTACGGAGTGCTCTCCTATCCTAGGACAACACCGGTCCGCCAGTCCCCCTCGCCCCTCTCTCCTTCCCCACCCAAGCCTCAGCAAGAGCGCGCACGCGCAGCAAGTACGGGTTGCGTGTGGCGACGCGCAGGCGTAAAGTGCGGAGAAACAATGAGCTTTGTTGCCGAGGCGGCAGTGGGGGCGGGGGGGTAGGGAGAGGGTACCCAGCAGGGGCAGAAAAGACAGAGGGCTGAGAGACGCAAGAAAGTGCTATCCCGGCAGCCCTCGCGCGTCACCAAGGACCCGGATAGAGGGTTGCCGAGATCCAAATCATAAGTAATGACAATGAGAAAAAAGCAACGGCCATTTCTCAGGAAAGAAAAAACTCTGAGCTTATCCCTCAGGCTGAAGGAAACAGGCAAGGAATTATGGGGGGGGGGTCCCACGGCACTCAATAGGCAACAAACTGAGGGACCCACAGGCCCCTCAGCCGTCCCCGAGGAGCTGCCCCTCGACCGCCGCACCCTTCTCGTTGCTCCGCCCGAGGTGACCCCCTCACCCAGTGCACGGCAGCGGGGACGGCAGCCAACGAATCCTGTCGGCCTCCGCGGATCTCCACAGGCAGCGCCGCTCCCCCGCTCGACGTGCGCCTCGCCCGCCGCCTCCCTTCTCCAGTCCAAACAAACACCCAGCCCGGAAGTGACTTCACTTCCGCCGCTGGCCCCGCCCTCTCGTTCTGCCAGCGCTGCCCTCCTGGGCCACTAGAGTGCGCAAGAGAGAACCAGTGACTCTAAAAGTCTTTTGGTGTCCTAAGCCGCACACGTTTGCTTCCGGCATGTCGGCGGACTACGGGTTATACTTACATTGTCGCGTTCTCTGTGTGAGGAGGGTGTGGGGGTGTCCCCATCCTTTCAGAATGCTGGGATGTAGTGAATGGCTGACCTGGAAACAAAGATGCAAGGATACACACTCCTACAGACCTAAAACACATGCTGATACCACAAAGGAACAGTCACACGGACATACGCACTAAATATACAGTGTTATATATGTTATATAACATATATGTAATTTATATGTTATGTTACACTAAGTGCCATACACCAATGTCATATTTCTCATGACACAGGAACATAACAGAAATTCAGAAGCATGTTAACTGATTTACAAGCATGTTTAGGGACACAAATACTTTGCAAAATACCCAACAGGTGCCCAGGTGGCACCTGTTATTTAAGACAGGAAGTATCCTTGTCTAGACGGGATAGAAAGCCTCGGGAATTTCCAAGTCCTTTAGTGCACTGGCCCTGTATGTTATTCTTACCCATTCTTCCTTGCTATCATCGACAAGCTTCAAAATATATTTCTAGCAACACTAGCAAGGTAAAGAGTGCATGTGCAAAAAATCTGGTTGTTCAAATATGGACGCACTAATTATATTTGGAAAAGGACATACAAACCGATGATTTCTTTCTTTCCTCTGGGGAAGGGAAAGGAGCAACTGGGAAATAAATGGAAAGAATTACTTTTTTTTGCCAGGCACCTGTGGCCCATCCTTGTAATCCTCAGGAGGCAGAGATCAATCAGGAGGATCACAGTTCGATGCCAGCCCGGGCAAAGGAGGATTGCATTTCAAAACCATCACCGGCAACAAAAGACCCTGTATTAAAACTATTCATCACAAAAAAGGGCTGGTGGAGTGACCCAAGTGGTAGAGCACCTGCCTAATAAGCATGAAGACTCCTCCCCCCACCCCCCGGTTCAAATCCCAGTACTGCCCCCCCCCAAAAAAAAGCTAATCATGAAAGCCAGGCCTATTGCTACAATCTGTAATCCCAGCTTTCTGAAAGTCAAGGTAGGAGAATCATAAGTTTCATATCAGCCTGAGCTACAAGGCAAGACTATCTCAAAGAAGAAAAAGTTAATCATGCAATAACTGAACTTGTTACTTAGTAACACAAACAACTTTGACAGTAATACTGAAAAATACTTGCTAAATCCTGGTTTATATTCATGTGAATCACTCAAAGTCCTATGCTAATTCTACTTTTTTTGTGGAACTGAGGTTTGAACTCAGGGCTTCCCCCTTGCAAACCAGGCACTCTACCACTTGAGCCACACCTCCAGTTCATTTTGTTCTGGTTATTTTGGAGATGGGGGGGTGTCTCACAAACTGTCTGGGCTGGCCTAAATCCTCCTGATTTCAGTGACTAGGATTGCAGGTATGAGCCATTGGCCTCTAGAGGGTTCTCATGTCAATTTCTACATCACAGTGGTTGAGAAAGCTTGATGAGTTGTTTTCCCTTGGCATCCTCTGCGCACACTGGTTACTTGTAAAACGGGTTTCAAGATAGTGATACTAGCTGAGGGTGTAGCTCAGTGTAGAGCATCTATCATGCATGAAGTCCTCAGTTCCACCACCAGCAATCGTATCTTTCCCCCAAATAGTGATGCTTTACTTGGATGGCAGTGGTGGTGACTTGTGAATGAAAAACACTATTAGAGACTAAAGGCTAACAAGTTTGCTGATGAGGACACTACAATGGGATTAAGAGAGAGCTGGTTTAAAAGTACTAGAGAAATTTACCTGTTTTGTGCATATAGCAACAACCTACCTTAAGTTTGAGGTTGAAATAAGAATCAGATGAGCATGGTAAACCTTGTAAATAATTGTAGTCATCAAAATGGCTACAATTAGGCTCCCACTGACCATTACCAACTTCCTACAGACCTCTCTCATTCTTACTAATATGTGAAAAAGTATAATTTCTGAACCAAATACTCCGCATAGGAAGTTATCCAAAGATACTGTACATATGTAAAGACATGTAGGTATGTAAGTATATTCATAGCTATGTTATAACCAAAAAACCCTTAAAAGCCTATTGATAGGGAATTGGTTAAAATATGGTGTCAGTAAAATCAAACATTTGTTATTATAATTACAAAGATACATCCATTGATAGCTAATCAGGAGGCAGAGATCAGGAAGAACATGCTTCAAAGCCAGCCTGGGGAAATAGTTCACTAGATCCTATCTTGAAAAATCCTTCACAAAAATAGGGCTGGTGGAGTGGCTCAAGGTGAAGGCCCTGAGTTCAAGCCCCAGTAATGCAAAAAACAAACAAAAAAACCCTATCCATTGATATTGAATGATACTTTTTGGTGGTACTGGAATTTGAACTCAGGCCCTTGTGCTTGCTAGAAAGATGCTCCACTATTTGAGCCATTCTACCAGTCAGATTCATGCTATATATGTTGTTTTTTCTTCTCCTTTGTTTTAAGCAGGTTGCAGTCAAGGACGGTGGTTACATCTGCAATCTAGATCTCGGGAGGCTAAGGCAGGATTGTGAGTTTAAGGCCAGGCCTACATAGCAAGTCTAAGGCCAGCCTGAGTTAAATAATGAAGATCTTCGCTTAAAAAAAAAAAAAGCTGCAAAACACCATTATAATTTTCTATTATATATGTAAACATGCCTGCATGCCTATAAATGCCAAGTATCTGATACAATGGTTACCAAAATGGATTTTCATTTTTTGTTGAGACAGGGTCTCACTGTGTAGCTCAGGCTTGGTCATATATACTCCATTCTCCTGCCTTAGCCTCCGAATTGAAGTGGATGTGTGTGTGTGTGTGTGATGCTGGAGATTAAAACCTGGCCTCCTGCATGCATATAAAGTGCTCTACCACAAAGCTACTCACCTTCCTGGCACCATATCTAGGTGGTCATATTTTGAGAAATTTACTACTTTCTGAATCATATTGTCCAAATTTTATGAAAGCTTGAATTTCATTTATAACCGGGGGAAAATTCACTAACATCCCAAATAAAGTCTAACACAGGTTCTTGTAATAACTTGGTAATAGCCTTATCCCTATGCTTGTTTCATGTGGAAGTTGCGCAGAGATTGTACGATCCCATTACCGAGTGTTAAACAAAGTCCTGGTACTGTGAGGGAAAGTGTTCAAACCAATAGCTGAGAGGATGCCATTATTACTATTGTTATTTTTTTGAGACAAGGTCTCAATACGTGACCTAAGCTGACTGTGAATTAGTGATCCTCTGCCTTTGCCTCCCCAGTGCAAAGGTTGCAAGTGTGTCATCATGCCTGGCTATCAACATTTTCTTTTTTTTTATGGTGGCAGTGGGGTTTGAACTCAGGGCCTCACACTTGCTAAGGCAGGCCTTCTTACCTCTTGAGCTACTCCACCAGCCATTTTTTGTGATACTTTTTTTTTCCAGACAGGGTCTCAGGAACTATTTGCCTGGAGCTAGCTTCAAACTGAGATTCTCCTGATCTCTGCCTGCCTCTTGAGTAGCTAGAATTACAGGCATGAGCCATCACTCTTCAACACATTTTTGAGGCTGGCGTGCCTCAAGCAGTAGAGTGCCTCTTATGCAAGCATGAAGCACTGAGTTCAAACTCCAGTCCCACCAAAACAAAAGAAACCCTCAAAAAAGAATAAACACTTTTTGAATGCTTACTATGTGCCAGTACTATCCTATGCTTGAAGACCTAGGGTTTTTACTAGAAAAACTTTTTAGTGAAATTTAAAACTATCCTGACTTTTAAAAAGGGTCAAAACTATATAGTAGTTGGAATAGGTAAAGGTTTTGCAGAGTAGTGATATGTGCCTACAGATACGCTAACACTAGAAAGCAGGAGCAAGTCTTCGACAACATGGGCCATGCCCATTCTTGCTGGTTTTGTGCGGCTCAGCTGCTCCTTAAAATAAGAATGGGTCAGGTGGGTGGAATGGCTCAAGTAGTAGAGTGCCTGCCTAGCAAGCATGAGGTCCTGAGTTCAAACCCCAGTACCACCAAAAAAATAAAAGATGAGTCAGATACACTTACCACTTGTGAGCAGTTACCACAATTAAGAAAATGAGTTAGATTACCTTTACAGCCCCACAATCCATTACATCAATAATCATTTAAGCCACAACCCTTACCACAGGCTCTCTCAACAGCACAACTTAGAAAGCTTTCAGCTGGACACCAGTGGCTCACATATGTAACCCTTGCTACTCAGGAGGCAGCGATCATGAGGATCTCAATTCAAAGCCAGCTCCAGGCAAATAGATCCTGAGAGCCTATCGTGAAAATATTCAACACAAAAAAAGACCGGCAGAGTACCTCGAGTGGGAAAGCGCCTGCCTGGTAAGTGTGAGGACCAGAGTTCAAACCCAGTACCACCAAAAAAGGAACAAAAAAAGTTTTCAAATGCTGAGCCTTGCACATGCTACACAAAAGCAGTAACATAGCAACATTTCTAGTCCAGGGTATTTTTTTTTTTTTTGTGGGACTGGAGTTTGAACTCAAGGCTTCACACTTGCAAAGCAGGCACTCTGCTGCTTGAGCCACACCTACAACCCATTTTGCTCTGGCTGTTTTTGGAGATGGTCATGAACTATTTGCCTGGGCACCCTCAAACCATGATCCTCCCAATCTTACCTCCCAAATAGTTAATAGACCTGAGCCACCCACCAGTGCCTGGCTCCCAGTTTCTCTTTACAGAAACACATGGCCTCCTAAGAGTAGCTCATAATGAACTTATATATAGCAGCTCATATAGAACTAAGTAGTTGTCAAGAAAGAACAAATTGTCTTTTTGTGCTTGTGTAACTGGGGTTTAAACTCAAGGCTTCAAACTTAGCCAGGCATATGCTGTACCACTTGATCCACACCTTCGGTCAATTTTTGACCTGGTTATTTTAAGAGATGGGAGCGCATGAACTTTTTGCCCAGGCTGGCCTTGAACCAAGATTCTCCCAATCTATCTCCCAAGTAGCTAAGATTATAGGCATGAACCACCAGCTCTAATTGCCATTTTATATTTCTAGCTAACTCATACGGAAGAAAAAAAAAATCTTCAATTTAGAGACAGGATTTCACTATGTTGCCCAAGCTGCCTTCAAATCAGCCTCCTGAGTTAATCAGGATTTATAAAGTGCTTGCCAACGTGTCAGGCTAATTTCCCATGTCAAATACTCCAAATTAGGTATTAGTGAAAAGCCACCATTTCTGATTTCTCAACCACATTAAAGTTGGGCAATGAGGAATTTACTTTGTTTTTGGTAAGCAGGGAGGGGCAAAAAATGAAACATGAAGACCATTTTGTCCTAGTCAAAAGTAGGACTAGATGGGCACTGGTGGCTCACACCTGTAATCCTAGCTACTTGGGAGGATTGTTAGAAACCAGCCCAGGCAAAGCTTGGGAGGCCGTATCTTGAAAATACCCAACACAAAAAGGGCTGGCACAGTGGCTCAAGTGAGCACCTACTTAACAAGTGTGAGGCCCCGAGTTCAAACCCCAGTACCACAAAACGAACAAAAAACAGGAAGTATGGCTCAGGTGGTAGGACACCTATCCAGTAAGCTCAATGCCTTATAGTACTGCACCTTCCCCCCCAAAGTACGACTTGAGACCCTGGGTTCCATCCCCAAAACCACAAGGCAAAATAAAACACCTGCTCGTAGGGCTCTTGCTGCTTAGAAGCAACTCATAAATCCTGTCATGTAAAGCATAGTACCATGTTGTCAAAGATCATTAGACCTCTAATACCAGTAATTTAAACCTCTAGTAACAGTAATTTTCAACTGAAGTATATACATCCTGCTATGATTGGGAGATAATTTGACTTGAATACACCCGACACGCTGCACTTTTTTTAAACGGCACTGAGGTTTGAACTCAGGGCCCAAACTTTGAGCCACTCCACTTGCCCTTTTTTGTGGTGGGTTTTTAGAAGATAGGGTCTCGTGAAGTATTTGTCCAGGGCTAGTTTCGAATGATCTCTGCCTCCTCAGTAGCTGGGATTACAGGTTTGAGCCACTGGCACCAGTTGCACTTTTCTTTAAAAGGTTCCACTTTCACATGATTTTCATATGCATATTTGGTTTAGAGAGTCCTTAAATCTGTGTATTATAAACTTCTGAGGCTTTTCTTGAAAGTTCAAGCAAAGGTGAAGCTAGAAATACAAAGGTAAATCCTTTTGTGTTAACATATTCTTTTATAAAAATCACTGTGCATGGCTAATGTAGTTTAGCGGTACAGCATGTACTTTGCAGAAGTGAGAATATGGTACAATACCCAACTCAAGCACACACAGTGCTGCATAATAAAGTAAAAAGGAAACCTGTATTTGGCAAAATAGCAAACCCCTGAAATCTTATGTTCTATCCTACTCACCTTGAGATTTCTGACTGCACATTCTCCCAGAAATGGCTGTGTGGGGGGAAAGTTGTAGGGGTTGAAAGTCTGTCTCATATGTTTTTAATGCTCTGAGGCTGAAGGCATGGCAAGCTTTGCACTGGATGGGCCCCTAAACGGCAATTATTTTTCAGTACTTACAGCTTTATTAGAACTCATACTACAGACAATAGTAATCATTTTAGGCATAACTTCAAAGCACAAATACTTCAGTTATAGGTAAAGCAGTAATTCTGAGATCTCTATTCTTTATACCATCACCACCTGGAAACTTGTTTAACATGCAAATAAATTATCATGATCCATCCCAAGCCCTAGCTAATTAGAATTCTGGGAAAGGGTCCAGAAAGATTTGTGGGTTTTTTTTGCAGTACTGTGGTTTGAACTCAAGAGCCTCACTCTTGCTAGACTAGAGCTCTACTAGACGGCGCTGGTGGCTCATGCCTGTAATCCTAGCTACTCAGGAGGCAGAGATCAGGAGGATTGCATTTTGAAGCCAGCCCAGGTAAATAGTTCTCATGACCATCTCGATAAACTTTACCCTAAAAAATTGGGCTGGTGGAGTGGCTCAAGGTGAAGGCCCTGAGTTCAAGCCACAGTACCAAAAAAAAAAAAGAGCTCTACCACTGAGTTACATCCTAGCCCCATGTTAGGTATTTTTGAGATAGGGTCTTGCAAACTATTTGTCTGGGCTGGCCGTGATAAATTATCCTCCTGGTCTCTACCTCCCAAGTAGACAGGTGCTACTAGTACTGGCTGCGTCTCCATGTTAATACATATTATATACTGATTCTAGATAGAATTCACACTATCATATGTGTTGAACTTAAGGCAAGTACTTTACAACTGAGCTACCTATCCAGTCGGGGGAAAGGTCCTCCAAGTCCAGCTGACTTAACAATCAGCTCCCAGGTACTGCTTCAGAATACAATCTCAAACTCAACCACTGGATACCTGAGCTTTCAGTTCCAATAGCCATATACTACAGAAAATGGAAACCAACAAAGTGCACAAAACAACGGCATCTATCGTGCATTATCTCAAAAGGCAGACTATTGGGCTCACATTGGCAGCACATAAACAAAAAGTGGAATGATAGATTAGTATAGCCCCTGGTCAAGAATAACAAACATAGTCATAAAACTTAAAAAAAAAAAAAAAAAGTGAAATACTAAACATTTCTCTGTGACCTAAAAAATTGTGCTGCAGTGTTTTTGCAGATTTCCATTACATGAGCTCTTTTTGGTGATTTTTTTTCCTTGTTGTACTGAGGTCTGAACTTAGGGCCTACACTTTGAATTACTTCACCAGCCCTTTTTTGTGATGGGTCTTTTTGAGATAGGGTCTAGGGAACTATTTGCCCAGGCTGGCTTCAAACCATGATCTTGATTTCTGCCTCTTGAGTAGCTAGGATTACAGAAATGAGCCACCAGCACCCACCCTTCTGGCAATTTTTAACTTGCAGAAAGTTTGCTGTGAACAATGCTAAGCAAAGAAAACAAGTTTCCACCCTTTTTGGGCCACCAGCACCTGAGAAGTACCCCATGATAACCTATCTCATCACCTTAAAATCAGACAAGGAGCCAGGCTCCACTGGCTCATGCCTGTAATCCTAACTACAGTGATAGGAAAGATTCAAATTCAAAGCTAGCTGAAGCAAAGCTTTTAAACTTGAGACCCTATCTTGAAAAGTACACAACACAAAAAAAAGAGCTGACAGGAATGGTTCAAGTGGTAGAACACCTGCTTTGCAAGCATGAGGCCCTGACTTCAAACCTATGTACTGTCAAGAAAAAGAAAAAGAAAAAAAGGGTGACAAGATAACCTCTTACTCCTAAGGAATTCAAATAATAGATATAATCCAAAAAGCTTTTCTAGAACCTTACACATTTATTCTTTGTGTTGGTGCCATAACTATACTCAAAAATTTTTTTTCTTAAGTCAGCGTTTTACTATGTTGCCCAGCCTGGCCCTCAACTCAGGCTTAAGTAAACTATCGGCTACACCACTCCACTCAATAAATGAGTATTATGACCTACAGAAGCTGTCTTGACAGAAAACAATTAAGGACTCCACTGTACACACAATGCTTTCTATACTTGCTATTATTAAAAAAAAAAAAAGTGGGTAATTAGTAAAAGCTAAAATTAAACTGAAATAAACTGCAAGGATCTTTGTACATGTTACATCAAGAGTCATTTGTCCTTACTGGGGAAGAAATAAAAATTTTAACCAACTATTTGAAATATCCCCTTAATACTTTTGGTCTGAGAGCTTCAAAGACAAATCTCCATCACTTCTTTCACCAACGTGTCTAAACATGAACTTTTGCAATTTCTTCATTCTTATTATTTGAAACTCACAAGTTTACAAACACAAAACATGAACAGTGCCATTTTTAGTTATGTAACAGTAACAATGAATCCACCAGCACCACAAAGTTTAAAATTTAGATCTTTAGTAGTATTTTGTAGAGTACTCACTATAGGTTAAAAAACTAGTAATTTGGTAAAGCATGCACAAAAGTGTAACGGTGAATAAAAACCACAACTGACAAATATATTGGTTAATATCCCAAACATGTATTACCAATGAACATGGCCTAGGATTTTTGTTTTTTATTGGTATTCACTTCAGTAACTTGAATCCACAGATATAAGCAGTATATAACCAGAGAGTTACAAGTAAACACAGATCATACATGCAAATTTCTGTTCACAAAGGTCACATGTGCAGGTACATGAGTTAGAAGCGTGCGTCTAGAATTATGGCCACACTTTTTAAAATGCAGAAATGTAAAATTACATCTTGAAAATATGAAGAGATGGTTCACACACTTCAAAAATCAAATGTTGCTTATACCAGAGATGTATGACAGCTATAGGATTCAAGTGACAAGCAGTAAGATCTTAAGAAATTAATACTGGTCAAAGAGAACGAGAGCATTTTTACACTTCACTGAAAGTACATTGACTACTGGAATACGAAACCTAGCAGGAACTCAGGGGGAAAAAAAATTACAAAATCTAAAGCCAATTACTTAATATTTCTTATTACTTAACTGCATAACATTAAAAGAAAACGGCACCTGCATTTGAACTGCCAATCTCACATGAATGACGTTCTCCAAAAATGAAATGCAACCAAAACAGCTTCAAACTCCAAATGAAAAGTCTGCAAGGCTCAGATTAAAATGTGGAATGTTTCACATGAAAGTAATAAAAATACAATTGGTTTTGTTCTTTATTGAATGGAATCAAAACTTGTTGACATTCCTTTGAAGCTTGGAACTACTAAATTTCATTTGTCTGAATGGTTCCTGTTATCTTTTTCTTAGTGGTGCAAGTTGTCTTAGTAGTAGCATACAGAGTCAGTCTCTACAAAGTACTTTTGTCTGTTGCCATTCTGATGAAACAAAACTTTTTCATTAACTTAACCATATGTGTATTTTTTGCTATAACACTTAACACATGAACAGACATCTATTATTTTTCCACTAAAACAAAAGAGTACAAGTTTTCTCCTAACTATCAGTATTATATTTAAAAAAGGTTAACATTAAAAACAAAGAACCATTGTTTTCTTTGAAATCATTAAGCTTCTTGCACATCTTAAGCTTCCTTCTTCTGCCTGCGTTCTTCTGCCAATTTATTCAGAAATTTCTAAGGAAAAAAAAAAGAATTACAGGGATTGAGTAACCTAACAAGAAAAGCAACATATGCATTAATTGCCAAATAAAATATGCTATCCATATTGAGGGATCTCAATGTGACATGAACTACAACTTTATCCATTTAAAAAAAAAAATTAGTTAATTCTTAGAGGACCAAATTAAGTTGGCTCAGAGGACACCACAATAAGGCATGAAAAAAAAAAAAAAAAAGGTATATGTGAAGAATGGGAATTTCAATATGCAATTAACCCTAAATTTTAGACATGAGGAAACAGAGAACACGGTCACATAGAACTGGTGCTACATAGATAAGATTAGATCTTTGTTTTAACTATTCCTGCAATAAGCTAAAACAGCCATACACAAATACCTAAATGAATGGCTGTCATTCCAATAAAACTTCATTTGAAAAGCAGGCAGGTGAACCACTCATAAAAAAGTTCACTGACCCCTTGCTACCTTGTCTACAATTTTTAGACTCAAGATCTAATATGACACTAAAGTGAGTATAAATAACATTTGAAAAGGAAATTTATCAACTCTGGCTACTACAAATTGAGTTAAAAGCCATTATATATCCTTAAAAAGATTAAAAAAAAAAAAAAAAAAAAAGGACCAATTGAAGTATCTAATTATAAAGCATAATATTGTTCATCAAGTATGAAGCGCCTAGAGATCACCTTAACATTATTTCTACACTCTTCTAAGGCAATACATGTAGTTTTCTGATCCAAATAGCTTAAAAGCAATGCAGGTAAAATTCCCATTACTTGGGACTAGTAGGTGTAGTTTAGCGACAGAGTGCATGCAGGGATCCCTTGCACTGGGTGGTGTAAACATGAAATTCACTTATATTTCATATGTACATAATAGAGCCTGAAGGTAAGTATTTTTTTTTCAGTGCTACAAGTCAAACCTATCTCCTACATCATGCTAGTCAAATGGCCACTAACACAGCTCCAGCCCTTAAATATAATTTAATATTTTTAGCATACCATATACTGATTGCAATTTTTTACATGGTAACTGGTATGGAATTTTCTGTTTGTGGCACTCAAAAGTTTCATATTCTGGAGCACTTAGGATTTCCAAAAACCAAAATACTGAAAAACTGTCATCTACAATTATTTGTTCTTTGAAGTTTCCTCCCATTTTATCTACACCAATACTTAGACCTTAAAGAAATCATTAACTAAAAAAAAAAAATCTATTAAGAACTGCTGCCCTTTATTTATTTCTTTATAAGACAGTATTCTGTTATTCATAAAAATAAGTAAAGAGTATCATTATTAATAATTCATGTCACTGGACATAGTGGCTCACAGTTGTAATCCTAGCTATTGAGGAGATGGACATGGAGAGAATCATGATTCCAGGCAGGGTCCCATGAAAAGTTTGCAGGACCCCCATCTCAAGTGAGGATGGTGGCAAGTGCCTGTAACAGAAGGTATACAAATAGGAACCTGGTTTAGGCCATAGCATGGCCCTGATTTCAAAATCTCTGTACCATCAATTAAAAAAAAAAAAAAAAAAAAAAAAAAAAGGTAACATCAACATAAAACTCATTGAATAGGAACCAGCCATGATGGTACACAGCTGTAATCTCAGTATACAGGAGGCGGAGTAAGGAGGATCTTTAGCTTGAGACCAGAATGAGCTACACAGTGAAACACTGTGTCCAAAAAAAAAAAACTAAAATAAAATTTAAAAAATAGGGTACAGCACTTGTAACTAGAGAAATTATCAAGAGTACTGGGGAAATTTTACGCTCATCACAGAATTTACAAAATGGCTAAATTATGATTATTTCACTAGAGTAAACTATTTTCATAGCCCATTAAATTGCTTAAAGCCATCAATTAAGAAAGAAAAATGTCTTCAGGATAAAGCACTGTGTTGGGTCCAGAGACTTACACACATTTTTACGTAGAGATCTCATTTATTTCCATAACTTTAGTAATTTGTTAGTTTTCACAAAAGAACTCTCCTCTTTTAGATTCAGCCTTACCTTTAATTTCTGATAATGAGGAAGGCTGCTGCAATGAGTATTCTTTGCAACTTCTTCATTTGTATAAAAGAGTGAACACAGCTTACAGTAAAACCCTGTTTTAGGTATCACATAGTCTATACCTAGAAATACAAACATACATTCTTACAAATTAAGTAAACTGAAGAGTTTATTTAGTAGTCTCAAATCTTTTTTCCTGTCAATACTATTTGAATCAAACAACATATTTGGGAGAAGTCCAATAAGGCCTAAGCTAAAAACAACAAAACCATAACATTACTAGTTTTCTTTGTACTGAACTTGATGTTCAAGGTCACACCTAACTACTCTTAAAATGAAAGACAGAAATATAACACAGAAACACGAAACAAAAAGCAATGTAATTTTTCAGAAACCTTTATGGTAAGAGAGAACACTGTGGAATGGTAACAAGATAATACAAATCAGGAGACATGTATAAGAAGAAAAGAGAAATACACCTGTTTTAACTTTACGAATTGTTCACCACAGGGGGAAGTTAATTTAACACTTCCCCTAACACTAATTTTTAAATCATTAAGTTTGTAGGGAGGGGAGGAGAAGAGGAAAGAACAAAGCCTTAAAGCTCACCAACAGGAACATTTGGCTGATACGGTCCAATTCTATACTCATCTGGGATGGTATAGTCCTCCTTGTTTTCATCACTTTGGCCATCTGCATTTTCACTTGTATCTTTGTTGGGATCATCAGAACTCTCAGCAGATTCAGCACCTGGTTCAGTATTTTCCTCATTTTTAATTCCATTTTCCAACGCTGCTTCGTTTTCTTGATCAAGTTCTTCGATCTTGTCCACCTTAATTTCAACCAAACCATCATCATTTTTGTCACCAGATTTAAATGCCATGCCTGATTTACGAAGTTTCTGAGGTTCCGAATCTTCCTCATCACCAACCTCATCTAGAGTGACAAAACCTTCCATACTCCCTGGGAAACGACGCTGTTAAGAAAGACAAATTTACTCTGCAACAATTATCCTGCAGCATCCCTTCCATTTGTTTTACTTTAAGGGAAGGGATAAGCGTCTGTATCTTTTTTTTTTTGGAGGCAGGGTCTCATTATGTAGCTTATGCTCGAGTTTGTGATCCTCCTGCCATAGCTTCCAGAGAGGTTGGATTATAGAAATGTACTATCACGCTCAGCATGTCTTTGTCTTTATTCACTCTCTCAAATACTTTTTTCTTTCTTTTCTAAAATCGCTCACTGTCTTTTTAAAACAATTTAGCTTGTTTTACATAATGGGGGTAGGGTTGTGGCTTACTGGTAGAGTTCCTGCTTGTTGTGCAACAATCCCAGATATCCAGCACCCAAAAAAACAAAGAACCAGAAACCAAAAACTATACCCAAACCTAAAATCCACCAAATATAAGGCCTGCCTCACACAAGCAAAGGAAAATAATTTATGTATGTATTCTACACATTCTTAGACAATTATGCTACTAAGAAATGTATCAAGGAACTGATTTGATGAAAATAGTTGAGTAATGTTACTTTTAAGACAGTACCTAAACTTTTTCTACACACTTGTTCAGAAAAAAAAAAAATTCATCTATGCTTTAGAAACTTCCCACGTTTTATCTGAACACTTTATCCTATCCAAAGCCACAATACATAAAATAGCAATACTGGCCTCTTCTCACACTGTTAACTACCACTTTCTAGAAGAGCTCCTACTTCTTCTTCTACAAGTAGCTGTTCTTCTGTCTGAAATAGTATAACTAACTGTTAAACAATTGAGCTGTGGAGCATGACAGCCTAAGTTTAAACTTTAGCACTGATGACTTAGGACAAGTTATTGAAATTCTCCATGTTTCAATTTCCCAATTTATGGAATAGTATTAACAATTATACCTACTTCACATGGTTATTGTAAAGATTAAAGAGCTTAGAAAAATTCATGGCATGCACTAGTACTAATAGTCATTAGCTCTTATAAGGGTAAACTTACACAACCATCCGTTTCCAGTCAGAAAACTAAGGTAAAGTTACGTGACCAGGCCACCAAAACCTAGTATTAGAAGAAACCATTTCAATGTCCTAATACTTAAGCTAGGTAACATAAGGTTTTTTTAATTGTTCTTTTTATTACATATACAATCTTACATTTATATCACCTTGTATTAAACTTATTTTCCTTTTTATCCCCTTCTTTGTGGTGCTAGGGATGATAGGGATGAACCCAGAGCCTTGTACATGTCAGGCAAGTACTCTCACTGAGCTGCCTCTTCAGTCCAGAAACTTATGTTCTAACGAATTATTTTAAAAGCTCTTAAGTTGTCTCAACTTCCATTTCTCAAACAGAAAAAAAAAAAAAAATAAATAAATAAATTCAAATTCAGCAAGCTTTAAATGAAGGGGGAAATGTTTTAAGTACCAGGCAGTTAACCTATGGCAAACACATACCCCTATCTGGTTTTGTATTTGAGTTAGTGGCCTCAGATTCTGAAGAGGTGGGATTAAAGCGATACGCAACCATGCAGCCCACCCCATCTTTCTAAATCAAGCTGTTCAATAAGGGTGCCCTACTTGGTCACATATACTACCACTACAATACAGAAGCATCCCTAATTCAAATCTGTTTTCTATAACTTAAATTTCTTTGCAAGTTGACCTTTTTTTTTTTTTGTAACTGTAATGATATGTGATATGTTCTATTTAATCTAATTATTGCAGAGTTTGGATTTAAAGAATCATAGCTTATTTTTTTCTGTTATAAATAATTCTCATTTGACCCTGCTATGATGGAAATAAATCTGAAAAATTAATCTGAACTAGAGTAATGTTAAAACGAGTATATATAAAGCTTTTTTTTTTTACCTTTTTAAGTTTTTTCTTCGCTGCTGCTGAAGCACTCGCATTTGCATCTTTTTTCACAGCTTTATCTGAAGGCTCCTTTTTCCCATCAGAAGCCACGTCACCTAAATTAGCAAGGTCGGTCTCATCTCCCACTGAACTGCCACTTTCTAGAAGAGCTGCTGCTTCTTCTTCATCTACAAGTAGCTCATCTTCAGATTCAAGAAGCATATTAGGTTCTTGTTCTGTTTGGTCATCCTTTGTATCTTTCTCACCATCTTCACCTGATTTCTCTTCTTGCTCTTTACCTTCAGTTGTACTTTCAGCCTTCTGGGAACCATCAGTTTTTGATTTCTTATCACTTGGAGATTCTTTGCCATCTGGAGAATAAGATCTTTTTCTGAAATAAAATTTCACACAATTATTTTTTCTGGGTTAGAAAATTTAATATTCTTGGCAGTACTGGGTTTGAACTCAACACTTGCTACACAAGCACTCTACCACTTGAGCCACATTCCCATCCCATAAAAATGTAATATACAGCTGGGCACAGGTGGCTCATGCCTGTAATCCTAGCTATTCAGGAGACAGAGATCAGGAGGATCACAGTTCAAAGCCAGCCTCAGCAAATAGTTCTCAAGGCTTTATTTCAAAAAACTATCACAAAAAATTGGG
Source organism: Castor canadensis (assembly GCF_047511655.1). Taxonomy (NCBI): domain Eukaryota; kingdom Metazoa; phylum Chordata; class Mammalia; order Rodentia; family Castoridae; genus Castor; species Castor canadensis. Next base: position 79,803,914 of record NC_133391.1, read on the forward strand.
CTGGTGGAGTGGCTCAAGGTGAAGGCCCTGAGTTTAAGCCACAGAACTGCAGAGAGGCAGAGAGAGAGAGAGAGAGAGAGAGAAAGAGAAAGTAATATACAATGCACATAAATACATGTAAAATCAAATTACCGGGATTTATCTTTTTTCAGTAAGTCAATGCCTCTGTTGGGAATCTAAAAGACAAACATTTTACAGAAGTTAAATACACTAACTTGAAGAATATATAATAATCCAGTGATGGTTCCTTATATAATAAACTCATCTCATTCAATCCTGTAACCATATACAAGACAAACTACCTACAGTCAGAAATTCTTCAAAAATCACCAAACGAACAGAGATATGGTTAATAAAATAGTTTGGCAACAAAATTATTCAAATGAAGTTTTCATTGGATAAAAGCTATGAAGATGATCTTTATAAAACATCAAAAAACTTCTATTAGAAGACCAGAAAAAAAGGTTCTCTTTCAATAACCAAATATTTTATTGTCAGCATATAAAAAATTTAACTCTCGAGAATGTTATGGCTTCTGTCAAGCTTGCAGTATGCACCTGCGGTCTTACCTACTTGAGATGCTGAGCAAAAGGGTTACTGAGCACAGGAGCTTGGGACCACACTGGGTAATATAGTAAGGCCCTGTCAATGCTTTTTAATGGTAACAAACCAAGTACTACATACCCTCAGTACCAGTTTTTTATATTTTTCAGACAGGTCAACCTTAACACATCTCCCCTGAAACCAAAGTGCTTTTTTCAAACAATGGTCAACCATTGCCATAGCATCTTCTCTGGTCTCCATCTCAATAAAGGCCTACAAAAAAAAACAAAAAACACACAAAAAGCATTATTTTTCATATAAATTATTAAATTTAATTTTTAGCACAGCAAGTTAAAAAAAAAAAAATCACAAAAAAATTTTACAAATTCCTCAAAAACCACTAAGCACCAATTATTATTACCACCTACTTGCAGTCTTTCTGCTAAAAAAGCAGTAAGCTCAGAAGATACTAATTTAAATACTATAAGAAAAATAAGTTTGAAAGGATACAAACTCAGAATACTGAGTTAAAAAACAATTTTTATATAAAGGAAAAAAAAGAAATGAGAGAGACAGAGAGAAAAGATGTTCTCTTCACTGTTTTTGGGTGCTGAGCACTGAACCCTGGACCCCTACCACCAAGCTACACTGCCCAGTCCTCTGGATTCCTTAAGTAGAAACAGAAGTATAAAACAACTTAATGTGACCATTGAACTTTGATTTTTGAATAGTCTAATGTCTTATGTCTACAGAATACTCTCAATCAATGCTGCTGTGGTTATAAAAGTGGCCATACTTGCTAAAGCTCAATCTGGCAACATTAAAACAAGAAAGCAAGTATCAGGACCCAGAATTTCAATTGTGACATTGTTCCTTCAACTATATGCACTTAAAATATGCAAAAACTAAAAGGCTGCAAGGTCCCTAGAGGACTAAGGATACAACTACAAAAAAGACAACTAAATATCCAGCAACCCACAATGATGATAGGTACATAATCATGTAGAATGCCAGTTAAAAATTCTTAAAAGAACACCTATTATTTGCATAGGAAGATCTCATGAAACAAGCCTTAGAAATAAAACTTTACTAGCACTTTTCATAATTTATTCAATGTTTCACTGAGCATCTACCATGACTTAAAAAAATTTTTTTTCTTATGGTGCTGAGGACTTAATAGTCACTGAGCTATACTCCTAATCAACTCAACTATCTTAAAGTACTTTGAGAAATTATCTTTTTAAAAACCTCTATATGTATTACCTGACTTTTCATCCTCATCAAAATATAATTCTTTATTTTCCCATAAGGTTCAGCAAGCTTGAGAACAGCACTGTCAGAATACCCAGAATGGGGTAAATTGCTGAGATGTATCACACGTCCAAGCTCTTGCTTTTGATCAAACTTCTGATCTGGCTTTCCTTCAGGTTTCTTGAAATGGAATAGGGTAGGAGGGAGATTAAGGGGGCAGGAAAGAGAAAGGGAAGTTTAATGTTGGTAGGTATGCTATAGTTATCAGTCAATAGTTAAGAATAGCCTAGTTCTTAAACAGACAAAATTAACAAATACTAAAATAGTTTACTAAACTAATTACATATAACTTGGAAGAAAAGAAAAAAAACAAACAAAAGGATACTACCTTTATTCTTTTATACTTCTGGGATAAATGAACTCTCACTGGCTTGCCAAATACTAATGCTGGTGTGGTTGTATAATAATCCACTGCAGCCTGAGCATCTTCTGTGGTTGCCATTTCAATAAATGCCTGAAATTATGCAAAAAGAAATTTCTAAAAATATCATGCCCAATCTTTCTAAATATTTTTTAAAAAACAGTGATCCCAATATTCTACTTTATTAAAAGGTACCTCAAATTATATCTATACTACTGAGCTATCATTCATTATGCCTAATGGGTTGAAAAAAATGACTATCTATCATTGTCACAGATGTGAGATGATGTTTCAGAATTTTCCTTTTACAGCCCGGATAGTAATAACAGTAGTAATATTAATAAAGGTTTAATCATAAGTAACAATTGTGGCAATTACTAAAGATCACAAATCATAGTTACAAATAATCCATGAGTATTACTTATTTTTCTAAGTTAGAAAAATTTTATTTTTCTAAATTAGTGATTAAATATTACAATTCTTGAATCCAAATCCACTTAATTCTTTTAGGAAATATATTAGCAGTATAAGTAATATGCTTATTCCAACTCATACCTCATTGATTTTATTTAGAATCAGATGATTTGAAATGACACCAAATGGTTCGACCAGCTGCAACAGTTGGTATCTCAAGTTTTTTCCTCGTTGAAAATCCATGATGTGAACAACTCGACTAGTTTCCTACCCATGAAGAAAAACATCCAAGTCAATTAAAGTTTCTTTAAAAGCAATATGAAGGGGCTAGGAGTGTATTTCAGTGGCTGAGTATGTGCTTAACATATGATAAGCAGGAGGCCTTGATTTAATCTTTGGCACTAAAAGAAATAAAACTAAACATAAAACACATTATTTATTAGAATTTCTTGTACTCTATAATAAACCAGAAAAAAAATGTTCTACTATCTCCCAAAATATCCAAAAGATACCTATCTCTGTTCTGACTTTTTAATTGAATACTATGCATCTAACAGAACAGCAAAGTTCCTAAGATGATGAATCAGGGTGAGATCTCTAGATTATAGGCACATAAAAATTCAAGTGTTAACTATCACCAAAATTATGTAAGTCTAATTGGTTTTTAAACTGTAACATTTCTTCCTGTCACAGGACTGTGATACAGATTCAATTAGTAAGCATTCAAATTAAATCACATTCTCAAGTTAGTAAATACAATAAATGCAATAGCTATTATTACTGACCACTCTGCCTTTCTGCATGTGTCTTGGTCCCTGCAGGTTTCCGTTTCCAGCACCTTTATGAGGGAAAAAGTACATTTTTTTTTCCAGATTTAAAATATTCTTACTATAAAACAACTTATTTTAATTAAAAAACTGTACATCTTCCAAAGGCAAATGAAGGGCTGGAGGCATGGCTCAAGCAATAGAGCACCTGCCCGGGAAATGCAAATCCTTGAATTAAACCCCAGTACTGTGAAAAAAGGTATTGTAAATATAATTGTCTTTTCATGCTGTATTATTTTTGGACAGCATTTGAATAAGTATCCTTATCAGTATAATTACACTGAATTTTTTTTTTTGATAAAAGGTATTAACAAAAGGCAACAGGAGTTTCATATAATCACCCAAATTTCCTCTTGGTCCAACTGCTGGTCCCCCAAGATGAAATGAGGGAGGTGGAGGTCCCAGAATTCCTGGTGCTGGATTTGTAGACTGCTGCAACATGAATGGATCACCCCTAGTAATGTGAAGAAATAAAATATAAAGCACACACACACACACACAAAAGAAATCAGAACCAAGATCTTGTGTTGAAGTACCCACTGTAAGACTATGATAACTTCAATATTTGGGGGCATTTATATGTTAGTTAAAAATTTCTTAAACTACAGAGATTCTTACCAAACTCACATTTGGTAACAAATATTGATGAAATATAGAAGTTAAACCTGGATTCCTTACATTGATCTCCTTTACAAACAATAGTTTAAAATTTTTTAACTTACATTGTGTGTCCTGTATCATTGTCAGGATTCCATTCTGGGTAGCTTTAAAAAGACCAGAAAATTAACTTTACAATAAAACTGTCGTTTTCACAAAGTAGCCTCATTTGGTCTCTAAAATAGAGATCATTTCTTAGTAAGTTATCTGAGAGTCTAAGTGTGAGAAATACTAGTTTTAAAGCTTATTTCAAAAGAAAAATTTCAGAACTTCAAAATATTCCATCTAAATGAGAATAAACTTGGTCTGTAGTGCTTGCAAATATAGGCGATGGATGTTGAAACTGAAATTTTCCTATATTTGCTAAATTATAAGGAGAAAAAGTGTTGTAGAAGGAATTAGCAATGTTGGTTATATAGAGAAATAAGAAGTCCACAAGTTTACTTCCCCAATATTAATTATCAATAGCAGAGTTAAGTTGTGACACTAGAAAGGACAGCCACAACAAAGTTTATGAATTCCATCTCAATGTAGCAGCCTAAACACAAAAACAAAGGTATCTCAAAAGCAAAAATACATCATAAGGGATTTTGCTGGACAGAGACTTTTAATTACCCCTCCACATCTTCTATGTTTTAGAGCATGTACTATTAAAATTGCAGTTATTAGTCTATTTTACATATCAAAAACTGTCATTAAGTCTATCAAATGTCTATTTAAAAGGGCAATGTGTTTATTTATCCTAGAAATAAAATCAAATAATTACCATTATTTTTGCACCTATTATTCAATGTAAGATTACAGATCTAGACATGTTAGCTATAATTAGTACTCTAGACATTATCAACTATGTGATATAGCACTGTGGATATTACAAGTAAATGATGAGCGCCCCCAAACCAGTAACAGCTGTATCTGATTCACGATAAGAATGCTTTAAAGGTATTTCAAACTCCTACATTTCAAGAAGAAGCTGGCATCGGCGACTGTGACTTGCTCCATTGATATGTTGACTCCACTCCTGCAGCAAAGTAAATTAGTAAAATTAACAAAAATAAAACCAATGTATTTTCATCTGAACCAAAGTTTAGGACATTAATGTCTATGTAGTAGCACAGGCTGTACAAACACTTGCCGATTCAGTAAATCACAATAATTTAATTTAAAACTATTTTAGTTCTTGAAGCTTGATCCTGCCCTCAAATACGCTATGCACATTCTTGGAAAAACTGGATTAACTCGGTCAACATGCTAAGAGATCTAACAGGGAAAAGATACAGAGTTAAATAAAGATCAAGAATAGTAACTGACCTTGAGACCAGTTCAACATGTTAACTTCTGCTGTGGATTAAACTTAAGCATCCACTATGTATTAGAACTACTATTTTATAACACTCTAAATGATAAAGTATTCATATGTCTACTTTTTCTAGAAAATGTGTGAAAATTATTAGTTGAGGCATGCTCCAAGTATACTACCTACAAAACATATAGTGAGAATTATACCATAATCAACATTGTCAAAAAGCTAACATAATTTAACAGGAATGACTTATCTAGAAAATGCTCCCCATTTATCAAAAAATTAAATTTCCCTACTTTCCAAAAAACAATGCCTGCTTCCAAAAAATTTTTTTTGTTGTAGGACTGGGGTTTGAACTCAGGGTTACTGTGAAGCTATTAGTGTGAGTCACATCTCTAGTCCATTTTGCTCCAGTTATTTTGGACATGGGGTCTTGTGAACTATTTGCCTGGGCTGCTCTTAAACCATGAGACTCCTGACCTCAGCCTCCCAAATAGTTAGGATTACTGGCACTCGGCTATGTTTGCAAATTTTGAGGGAAACATTCTATTCCACCAATATTTGCTCCTTTGTGGCTAATCTTAAATTTGAAGGAATTGACTAAATTCCGTATTTTATTCAAATAAATTTCATTTAATTTTTTTGGCAATACTAGGGTTCAAACTTAGGATCTCATGCTTGTTAGGCAGATGCTCTACCAATTGAGCCACTCTGCCAGCCCCCCAATTTTCCCTTCTTTAGGGAAAAAAAATCCACATTAAAAAAATAACTTTTCAGTCAATATAAGAAAAAGGAAAAGTGAACTGTGCTGCCAAGCTGCATCCATTCTCAGTTACTTAAATTCATGTGACAATATATTTTTTTGGGGGGGGGGTTGACTAGGTTTTTGAACCCAGGGCTTCCTGCTTGCAGAGCAAGCACTCTAACATTTGAGCCACACCTCTAGTCCATTTTGGTCCAGTTACTTTGGAGATGAGGGGGAGGGAGTGTCTCACGAACTACTTATCCAGGCTGGCCTCTAACTCAGATGCTCCCAATCTCAGCCCCCGCAAGTAGCTAGCATTTCAGGCGAGAGTCACTAGCACTGGGCTTCTCATGGGTTTTGAAAAGCAAATGAATCAAATAAAGTAAACTGCTTAGCAAAACACTATCAGCCACATGGGTAAGTGCTCCAAAAAATTAAAGAAAGTGAACTATCTGAACTATCATATTACTTATAAATCCATCTTGTTTTTTACAATTTATTTTACATGTACTATTGATGCTTCACAAGTTCCTACAAATTGAGGCTATTTCTGGAATATCCAACTAATCTTAATTATTACTGTAATATAAATATAGCCAGGCAATGTGTTTTTCTCAACAGGAGGGAGGGAGAAAAATATAGCATTAAATTACAAGTTGTATCTTTCTGAAAAGTCTCAGAATAGTATTTTATAAATGGGATCCTAATTTCTACAACTTGATTTGTTACAAGTTTACATATTGTCCTATGCCCTAACATAATTAAGTAAAACCTTGTGAAAGAACTAAGACGGGACATATCCAAGCAAAATGGTACTTATTTAGAATGTGGTGAGCTATCAACTACTATTTCTACATCTCTCAAAATGGCTAAGAGGAACTTAAAAACAGATTTCGTAGTTGGCCCTACAATCAGATATTTGGGATATGCAATAAAGTTTCTACCTGCAAAGCAACAGATCACTGACTTATTAGAGGCTACTTTTTAAATGGCTATAAGCAAGAGGTATCAAAGTTAAAATTCACAAAATTCAAAAGCCGGATTAAACAAATATCTTAGAATTTTCTGAACTAAAAATCTTCAGATTTTATCTAAAATATCCTCAAGAAGTAACATTTTAGAAGAATAAATGTCATCTCATTAAGCATGCTTCTAATTTATAGGAGATGGAAAAGATATAGCTGAATGGAAATTATTTCTAACCCTCCATGTTCTTTAAAGGTTCAAACTTATGGTAAAAGTATGGCTGGTTCTTTCAAAGTGCTAGAAAGAAAAAGACCAGAAAATCATCATTTACCCTCCCAAACCACCCATTAGTAATCTACACTACTGTACCAGATCTCTTGCTGTTTGGTTTAAGTTAAGGACTAAGAGTCAAGGTTTTTTGTTTTTGTTTTTTTGATAGATATATATATTAAAAAAAAAAAAAAAAAAAAAAAAACCTTTACCTCTGGATTCTACATTGAGGTAATTCTTACATGAGATCAATGAAGAATAGGCTTGACATTTTGAATTCAGAAGTTTCTGAGGGAAACTACTCACCTTGATGTCTTTGATATATCTTAAGTTATATAAAGATTAATTTGGGGAGTACTTCCAGAATGGCAGAATACACTATAATTTAAGGGCTTCTAAAGTAATACCATAAGGAAAAATAGGAATTCAAGTGACAAGACAGCAGAAGAGCTGCAGTGGGCAATTTTCTTTAAGATTGTATAGAAACACTACTTGATGTTCTAAAATGACCTAGAAAGAAATAAAAGCAAGATCATCATCTAAAGTCACCCAAAACTATAAAACAATAAGGATACTCCAAAGTAACAAATTAGATGTTTTCCACCTAAATTTCTTATTTCATAGTAAGAACTTTTGCCCACATAGATTGCTACTAAACAAGACCACTAATTGAAAGTAACAGATTTTCCAAGTTATGCAGCAATACCAGAGAGCAGGATTAAATGTTTAAAATTTTTTCATTATATACTTCTACCACAGGAATTTTCTTTAAAGTCATTTATATGTCGGTTATAAAATAAAGGGCCCGCTGCTTAAGTAAGTACTTAATTACTTTTTCAGTGATACTGATACACAGAGAACATCAGCTATCAAGGTAACTGGAAAACATCAAGAGAATTCATGTGTTTAAACCTTTTAAAACTGGTCCAACCTATAAAAACTTTGTAAATCAAACAATTAAGCAAAAGGCCTCAAAAGTATTTCTTAAATATATCTAGTATTTTGACAGCATGCTCAAACTAGCTAGAACTGAGCCACTTTCACAGGCCAAAAAGTACCTCTTGACTAGTGTAGAAGGTATCTTACTCTTGAACCCAGAGTTTCGTAAAATATCTGAAGCTGCTCTTTTATTAATTTAGATCTATTTAAATTACTAGCCCTTTTATAGGAACTAGAACGTAGCAAAATTTAGAGAGAAAAGAATAATCATATAGAAAACCAGAAACGTTATCTGATAGGTCCTCTCATGGTTCCCTCTGTGTTCTTTTGTGTTGCCCCAACAGCTTTATGACTCCAGTAGCAAGGATTTCAAGCCACTTCAGATCACTTTCATTCAAGACTCTGTTAACTATTTTCCTTAGAATTTGGAGATCTTTTCTGAGACTACTGATCATGCCACTTCTGGCTATGTGTAAACAGGAAAAGAAGTAACAGAAAACTTTGGAGTCAAAGTTTAATGGGCTTTTCATCACATTAATTTGCACCACACCTAAAAACTGAAGTTTAGTACAGAACAAAAACTAAAATAAATTCCATGATGTATTTAGCATATCCAAAATTATCTGAGAAAAGATAACACTAAAAAGACCTATAAAATAAAATATGCTGACTTTTATGAGTTTGGGGTTCTAACTTTCATGAAACTAAATCTATGAACCTAAACTTAGCATTAATTTTATTTGATATGGAATAAAGATTAAAAGACAAAAATACTGATATACAAACATAGGAAAGGGAGTGATTGGTAATACTCTTTAACAGATATTAAAAACAAAATCACTAACGGTACGATTTACTCTACTCAAAAAACAATACTCAGTTAAAAAAAATGAATTTAAAAGGAATTGATATGAAAAGAAAATGACCCTTCCAGATGTTACTGTAAAGAAAAACCCTGTAACAGTAAACATCAAGTCAATTTCATGGCAGCAACTTACTCCAGTTAAGTAGCTTACTATAAAGCACATTAGGAAAAATGGATGGTCACAGATATAGTTCAAGCTAGTGGGGTGCTATAATTGTTGACTTTAAGTCAATTCCAATATATACTGAAAAAGAAAAAAAAAAACTCAGTGAGAATGAGTAACACTGTAAAAGTTGAAAGAGAAAGGATAACATACTTAAAAGGGCATTTTGAAAAAGTTCCCATTTTGCCAGATGTGACAATTATGGTAAAGGAGAATTAGATTTTTTTTCAAATGACTATACTAGAAGTCTAATAAGCCTAAGTCAGAAAAAGAATTTGATTATGAGGAACACAGAGCAGGATACTGCAGTAATTGATTTATCAAAGTCTCTAAAGGGACAGATGCAATATGGGATAATAAAAAGTGAGCTTTGAAGTATGTTTAAGAAAGCTGTGGAAAAGGAGAAAAAAAATGATGAAAAATTTCATAGTATGAGAGTTTGTGTTAAAGGGAAATTAAAAAAGGAAGAATGAACTAACCTAAAATATGAAACATACTGAAACAAACACCAGGGCTCTACATTAACTCTTTCCCTGTAGCCACAGATAAGGAAAAAAAGAGAATTGTTCAAGACTACATCTTTACTACATACAAATCAGCAATCAAGACAGATGGAGAGCTGAAATCTAGCATCCTAAATGGCAGAGCACATTGACTGTGGGGGGGAGGGGAGGAGAAAAATGCTTAAAACAATTCAACAAAGCAGACAAAAAAAAAAAAAAAAAAACAACAAAATAAAACAAAACAAAAAAAAACCAAACCTGCTTAAATATATGATTAAGAGGAACATATTGATGCCAAAAACCAACAAGATAATCCCAGCAGATGACAGCATTGTGGCCAGAAGTAATCTAGGCAGATTGTATTAATGTAAAGCCCTGGTTTAAAACGCTCAAACACAATTACCTTCCAAATAAAGTGTTCTCAAAAGTATAAAAATTCTTGATCAACTCAATGTCATCAGACTACAGAATTAGAGTAAAAGATATAGGTAAATACAGAATAGGCACTACAATGTAAAAGAAATTAGAAGCATCTGTTGCATTAACTCACCTTATTAGAATGAACTGGCAAATCACATATAGAGCACAGATGGGGATAACCCTTCGGTAAGAGTCCATGGAAGTCTTCAATATTGCTACTTGGAGGAGCGCCCCTCTTTTTCTCAAAGAGAGATCTCTCTTGTAAGGGGCCAGGACCACGTCCCATTCTCTCATACTCACTGTCAAATTTATGATAGTTATGCGAGGTCTCACCAAAAAAGGAATCATCCCTACACCTTTCTCCATCTCTTAATCTGTCATCTTCATAATCCATTCTGTCATAATAACCAGATTCTTGAGAACGACTTCCATGGTCATAATCAAGCACTGGGTTGAGACTAGGACCACGATCATCAAAGCTATCTCTTCTAAAGTGCCTTTTTTCTTCCCAATCATCCCTAGGTACTCTGTATGGTGGCTCCCGTGTAGCAGATCTGCCATCTCTACCATAACTCAATGTAGGGCCTTCTTCAGTTCTCCTCCTTTTAAGCTGTAGAAGGATTTGGGGCAAATTCTCAGGAGTAATCTTGTCCTCTGGATAACGACTCAGTTCATCTAAGTCTCTAGCAGACAGACCAAAGCTGGCCAAAATGTTACTGGCCTGGTCTGTATCTCCACGGTGTTGAGAAGACAAAGGGAGTGGACCTCTACTTCCAATGTTAAATATAGACTGCAAATTATGGGAAGAAGTACTAGCAGAAGACAGTGCACTATGAGCTCCTTGTTGATTCAATGAAGAACTCATTCCAAGATTCATTAAACTAGCAAGGCGTGCAGTACCCTGGTTCATCCTTCCAAGAGATGCTGGCATACTTAAAGACTGGGTAGCAGCAGCAAGAAGGCCTATTCCTGCTGCAGACAGGTCACGCCCATGACCCTGTGAGTCCCTACCGAGAGATGACTGCTGGAATGACTTGGACATTGTAGAACTATCTCTTGTCTATTTTATAGATTGAAAAAAAAATGTTTTTAAAAGACGGCCAAAAAGAAAGCTGAACTAGAAAGCTAGGTTAACTTTGCTTCAAAAAATGGTAACGCCAAGAAAAAGGATCAATAAGGACTGTAGAATCTTCTTCAAGCTGAGAACCAGCAGACAACTCTGTAGAAAAATAAGCAATTTTAGTCATAAATCCCTTTAAGTAGATGCCGTTTTTTTAAGAAAAAAAAACTTACGCATCATGTTGATAAAAAAACATTAAGATCTCAAACTTACAAGGAATTTATTACATGTTAAACAGATTCCAGATGTATGCAGAGTCTGCATATAGATAGTTAAAAAGTAGCTTGTCATTCTAAAATTTAACTATTAAAGGGAATTTCATACTGAGTTTAAAAACATTTAATTCAAGGGCTAGATGTCTGAGCACATCAAAATTTCAGTGAAAACATAGATGGGCTTCTTCTTTTAGAAGGATAAAAATACACCCTAAAGTGTGATGCTTAAGTCCCAGGAGAAGACTTTAAAAAACAAAAACACCAAGGTCAGCAGCAAGTCAAAGATGAAATCAGTTGTATTCTGCTTTGGAAAAATGAGATCTATTATATCACTATCAGCAAGAACCAAGTAAAACCAAAGTAAATGAAGCCTGGGGTAAGGGAGAGGGTCAAGTACCTGATGTAAGATCTAAGACCAAATAATAGCTAAGAACTTCATGCAGCAAAATCAATTTGAGGTGAAGACAGATGTGAATAAGAAAAATACAGTTTTAAAGATTTCTGCCCAAATTTAAGCCATACAATGAACTGCCTTCTTACTAACTATCCTACATCAGGCAGTGCTTGTTTCACATCTACTCTTATAAAAGAGAACCAATTCTGGTCAGTACAGAAACAGGAGACCTTCCAAGAAAAAAACCAGGTACAGGAAATATAGGTGATTTAAAGAAGGGAAACACCAAGTTAGCACCCATCAGTTCTCATTTAATGTTCAGGGATATATAGCACCTCTAGCGCTCAAAACATGTAAAAATGAAAAAAAAAAAAAAGATCTTGGTAACAAGATTTCTTCAAACTTTTCACAAGAATAACCCAATCACCTGAAAATTTTAAATTCTGATTATGATCCTCCAAGATGTATTTCTAGATGACATTTTCTTTCTTAAATCATTATTGTATCTCAAAAATGTATAAGGATATGTAAATCACTTACACGATTCTCATAAAATGTAAGTTAAATGTATTCAGTGAAACAATTTTATAATCACAACCACATACAGAGGTAAGTGTGATGCTATTAGCTACAGAATTCTATTATGAGGCATTGCTTATTAAGTTTTATGTTTGATTACCCACACATCCAAGAACTAGCAGTATAGAGTTAAACTTTATTACACTAAAAACCAGACAAAATCCAAGTTACAAGTCATTATTATGGGACCAATTCCATCAATGATAGATTAAAGCAAGGATATACTGGACGAACACAGTGGCAGAGGGAAGTATAAAAAAAGTTACAGGCAAGAAAGATTTAGACTAGATTTTATAAAATAGATGTCATATAAAGTTATAAAGACACAGAAACTATCAGAGGTGGCTGGAACTACAGATGTTTTTGCACACCAAGAAAGATGAATTTGTGAAAAGACACCAAGGAAACTAGTTCTAGACAAGATCCACTTAAGGTAAACTATAAGCTTTACCTTTAAGACTAATAAAGATAAGAGTTAGTGAACTTCAGATGAAAGTTTCTTTGGTTATGTCTTAAAAATGTCACACAGAACATTGGTATTGGTAGGACCCACTAAATTTTCATGTATACTTAAAAAAAAATCAACAGTTATAGAGTCATTTTCCAAATATGTTCATAAGCACGAGTTATTACTAATTGTAGCTTTGACTTTCATATTATACCAAAGCTTTTTATTATTCAAAAACCAGTCTTTTAAAAGAACTATTCTTTCCCCACAGAGAAATTATAATGACATTTGATTCTGTATAAAAAATTTAGTTATTTTAAGGAAAGATTGTTAAGCTACAAGTTGTCAATCTCATTTTGGCACTTTATATGAAAACAGTGGATCTGGAAAAGAGAAGGTAAAAGATGACAATCTTAAGACAAAACAGAAAATGGATGTCAGAAAAGGCGCAAGACAAACAACATAAATCCCATGACAATGTGTAAATCACCTTAATTTTTTTAAGATACTCTGAGTTTCAACTTAAAACGCAGTTCCATATAACATTAGAGTAGTATTACTGAAAAGGAACTTAACTTGGATTTTTGATTGAAACACAAACCAAGTTCTCAAAATATTTTTATTAGAACAAAGAAATTAAGAGAAATCAAGACATGACAGCACTGCTTAGAAAGTATTTATGAAAACAGACTTCTAGTATTTTGGTCAATGCTGAACGTAAGATGTACAAGCCATTTTTAAGGGCTCATTCACATGGGACTTGCTGCTCATTACTAAAGTTAGCACAATAGAGATATTTACTAAACTACTAATGATATATGAAAGATTAATTTTTTCCCTTTTGGAAACAGTATCTCAAAATGTAGCCCAGAGTGGCCTTGAACTCAGATCCTCCAGTGCTAGGATTACAGTCATGTACCACCATTTCGACATTAATAGATTAGCTTTTCAAAGCCCTGACTTCAATCCCCCAGCTAAACCACACACACAAAAAGACTAGCTTTTAAAACCGTTTTCCCCTGTAATTATAAAACTGTCTCACCAAGAGAATTTAAGAATGTAATGTCAAATTCTGATTTACTTATGAATTATAAAAATGTCCAGTAATATAGAACCTTTTACCTCCACCCTCAAAACCAGGAAACTTAAATGTCACTTCATAAACACTGGGAGGAGGGTAGTTCAGTGGTAGAATATTTGTCTAGGCATCTGTGAGGCCCTGAGTTTGAAAGCCAGTATCACAATAAATAAATGAAATGCATTTTACCATAATATGACAATCAAATTCTTAACAAATGGTCTTAAAATTCATCTTTACAGAAAACTTCAAATAATTAACCTGCAAATTTTTTTTTGGTTTTTTTGGCCATACTTGGGCTGGAACTCAGGGCCTACATCTTGAGCCACTCCACCAACCCTTTTTTTTTGTGTGATGGATTTTTTTTTCAGATATGGTCTTAAGAACTATTTGCCCCGGCTGGCTTCCAACCATGATCCTCCTGATCTCTGTCTCCCGAGTAACTAGGATTATGGATTACAGGTGTGGGCCACCAGCACCCAGTTTATTAACTTGGAATTTAAATCTATTTCATGATACAACTTTCTCAATTATCCTAAAAACAATGTAAGCTTCATGTTCAACATATAAACAAGTATTATCCCTATGCATGGTAGAGAAATGTTTCAGTTAAACTGGGCTAAGCTGGGAATGGTCATGCCTACCTGTAATCCCAATACTCTATAGAGGCTGAGGTAGGAGTCTTGTGAATTGGTCAGCCTATGCTATATAGGAAGACCTTGGCTCAAAAAAACAAACCAAAAAAACCTAAAGAAATGTTTCAGTTAATATTCTACTTCTAATTCCATGATTATCTGATATTCTTCATTAGATTTTCTTTCTTTTCCAATTAAAAGTAGAATATGTCAGAAAGTATATTAAAATGCTGCTTTAAAGACATATGCCATATGAACCTTAATTGCATTCTTAATTACATGAAATACTTTTTTTGGGTAGGATTGGGGCTTGAACTTAGGGCTTCGTACTTGCAAAGCAGGTGCCCGACTGCTTAAGTCAAACCTCCAGTCCATTTTTGCTCTGATTATTTTGGAGATGGGGGTCTCTTTAACTATTTGCTTGGTCTGGCCTTTAACTGTCATCTTCCAGATCTCAGCTTCTCAAGTAGCAAGGTTAATAGGAACGAGTCATCAGCACCAGTTTTACTTCTTAACTAATTTCAGGCTGGAGGTGTGGCTCAAGTGGTTGAGCACCTCCCTAACAAGCATTAAGCCCTGTGCTCAAACCCTACTACTGCCAAAAAATGAAACCAATTTCAAGATGATTTAACTACAAAAAACCACAGATTCATACAAGATGGTTTCTGGTTTTACCACAAAAGTGGGATACTCATGCAAAAATATCTTCATGTTGACATTATTTTAACCCTTCACTCTTATATAAAACTTACAAGCAATAGTTAGAGACATATAGCTTCTTATAGTATTTTCCTGTTCTGAATCATAAATATACACAAAAGTGCAATGACAGCAAGAAATACTCAAAATTTCCAAATGTTTTATCAAGGTTGAACACCTGGTTTATTAACTTATTTATGTGAAAACATAAAAAAAAGTTTAGGTAGCAACCAACAATATCAACATAGTAAAAAGATGTCATAACCAGTACCATTGGCAGATTGCAGGGACCGTTCATTGTCACTAATTTCAAATCAGTATAATTTAGAAAGGTTGCTGCTTGATTTTTTTGTCACCAATCACACAAAAATATTGATTCCTGAAGTGAAGATGGCTCCACTCCCTAACCCAGGGCCTCACTTACGCTGTTAAGCACCCTACCACTGAGCTATACCCCTAACCTTCAATATAGTTTATACCAATTAGTTTTATTTAAAACGGTTATCTGAGTTACTCATTGCTCCCCCTTCCCCCAGAATTTGAGCCACTTCAAAATCTTATATTCAATATCTATTATGTGTTCTTGAGTGCCATAATCTCAGTGTGACATTTTTGAGTAATTGAAGATTTTTTTTTGGGGGGGGGGGAAGTAAAAGAGTTGAGACAGAGTCTTGCTATGTATCCCAGACTGGCCTTGAGAGGGCTTTTTTGTTTATTTAATGAACTTCTAAGCAATTTAAACAGTAAATCCCATACACATAAAGTCCCCAGATTTTTTCTGTTTTGTGTAAAGCTACATGTGTCATCACACAACAAAAAACAAACATTATTTAGTGCCAGGAAACAAGTATTAATATTTGTGTTTTAAAACTATTGGTCTTAATCCACCTAACAAACCTGGATTCAACTTCTAGTCCACTTCTCCATCCTTAGGCTAATAGGAGATAAGAGGGTTGCAGAGTGTTTTCAGCTGCTGAGAAGATAGAAAATTTCAAGTTAATCAGTAGAAGGAATTCTTACTCAGACTTGGAATATTCTTTTTTTTTCTTTTATTCGTATGAGACTTGGAATAGTCTTAAGATTTAAAACTTCCTCCTAGTGTCTTCCAATTAGCCACAAAATATTTTCAGATTAAGGCTACTCAGGAAACTGATTAAGGAAACCTATGGTACAAGATAGAAAGTTATCTATTTACCAGGACTGGCTCTTGACTTTAGCTATAGGATATAAAGTTGGTTTTCCTGAGCAGGGCAATGGTGTCTCACTCTCTGTAATCAATCCTAGCTATTTGGGATTGCAGTTCAAAACCAGACAGGCAAGTAGCTCAAAAAACAAAACAGACAAACAAAAAAACCACCAAAGTTAGCTTTTCTCAAAGCTGGATTCTACATTCTTAAAATCTGCCCCCCTCCCCACAATTTTCTACTCTCCTAGTTTTCACAAACGCCTTGATGTGAATCCTGGTTGGACTAAGAAGTAGCTGTGTAACCTTGAGCAATTTACTTAACACCTCTGTTTATTTCCCCACATGTAAAGCAGGAATAAAACACCTACTTCATAAGGCTGTAAAGATTTAATAATAAATAACACTATCACATAAAAATATTTAAAATAGTGTCTGGCCCATCCATAGTAGACACTGTGATAATCATCTATTTTTATGTAATTTAGTTCCCACAAAACTCAGACATAGGTAAAATTTTTATTTACTTTTTTAGATAAGCAAACCTTTACTGGAGTGGTTCAAGTGGTAGAGTGCCTTCGTTGCAAACATAAGGACCTGAGTTCAAACCCCAGTACCACCAAAAAAAAAAAAAAAAAAAAAAAAAAAAAGGAAAAGAAAACCTTTACAGG
Source organism: Castor canadensis (assembly GCF_047511655.1). Classification (NCBI taxonomy): domain Eukaryota; kingdom Metazoa; phylum Chordata; class Mammalia; order Rodentia; family Castoridae; genus Castor; species Castor canadensis. Next base: position 79,821,223 of record NC_133391.1, read on the forward strand.
TAAAAAGACTGATCCTGGGACACACAAACCATTCACTTGTGCTATATTCCTTATTTCATGTTTCAACTTTAAGATCCTATCCTCCAAAACAAACAGCATCAAAAAAAAAATCCTGATTTAAAAACTAGTAACTTTGAAAGACTGAATCAAGGAAAAGAAGCTGATCCCCGTGAAAGTGCAAAAATTACAACTTCATTCTCTATTGCCCATCTCATCCTTCAGAATGCAGCCCTTACCTCTATTCTTTCCGCCCTAATTCTATTCGATACCCTCAGCCCTCCTGCTTTTCAGTTGGCTTCCATGCATCCATGCTCACAGCTCATCACCAAATATCAACCTGAAACATCATTTTATTCTCCTGCTCAAAAACCCACTCCTCCCCTAGAAGTTAACATGTAAACTCTTCACTATGGTTTTCAATGCCTTTCATACCTTAGTTCTATCTCATTTTTTTGGTTTTTTTTGAACCCAGGACCTCATCCATACTAGCCAAATGGCTCACCACTGAGCTACATCTCCAGTCCAATTCCATCCCAATTCTGTTCCAACCTGTTTTCCTTCATTATGTAGCTTACAGAAAGAAATGTCTGTCTCGCACTGAGACACAGAGCCTGTTCACTGCTTGTGTAAAAAACTTTTTTTTTGGGTGTTTAGGAATAAAATTAACTGGAATTATCCTTTTTCTCATTTAAAGCAATTACTTTAAGTTTTCTTAAACTCCAATGATTTCCCTTTAATCATGTAAAATTACATGATGTATATACTACGGTATATACAAACACCCAAGTCAGGTGAAATCAAGGGCTTTCAGGATAGTATGGTAGTAGTATGGGTAGATCAAAACCCAAGTTAGAAATAAGACACTAGTAAGACCTTACAACATTCTACCTGCCAATTTCCAATATACTCCCTTTTCCCTTCTACAGTCCCTTGTCTTTTAAGTTCTATAAATAATGTATGTACCCTTAAAAATTGATTTTACATTTATGAACTGTGTACAAAATTGACTCAAAATGTATTGTTAATTTTTTTGGTTGTGATGGGGACCAAACCCAGGGCCTTGTGCATGCTGGGCAAAGGCTCTACCATTGAGCTATATACCTCCAGCCCTGTATTTGCTTTTTAAAACTTCCCATTTGCTTTTTATACGTGAACTAAGACTGTACTTTTACTATGATAGAGATAGCATTTTGTATGTACATATACTAATATATTTTGCAATAAAGAACATTTAAACCTCTTTTTTGGTGGTACTGGAGTTTGAATTCAGGGCCTCTTGCTTAATAGGCAGTAGCTTAAGCCACAACCCCAGTCCAGATGATGGACATCTATGAATATCTAAGTGCCTTCTAGTGCTTAAATGCAAAAATTCGCTCCTCCACGGTACTTTCTAGAAATGGACAGACACGTAATTATTAAAACTGGTACTAGCGGTTGGGGTTATGGATTCAGTGGTACAGGGCATACCTAGCAAGTTCAATGGTTTGATCTACAGCCAAATAAGTAAACAAATAATTTGATATTGTTTCTCAACTATTGCATGAGCTAGATCAAGTAGTGACTTTAAAATTTCACATATAGCTTAGCCCTGGTGTCTCACACCTATAATCCTAGCTACTTGGGAAGCTGAGAGACGGAGGATGGCAATAGGAGGCCAGCCAGGACAAGTAGTTCATGAGACCCCCTCCCCCATCTCCAAAATAACCAGAGTAAAATGGACTAAGTGTGGCTAAAGCTGTAGAGCACCTGCTTGGCTTGAACTCCAAGATTGGAGTTCAAACCCCAATCCCTCCAAAAAAAAAAAAACCAGAAAAAAAACCAAAATCACATATAGTAGTTTCCTCTCCTTTGACTTACTTTACCAAAGAATGTTAAATGTACTAATACCCACAAAGGAAAACACACACACAAACACACAAATCATTTTGAAAAACTGAAAGGTATACATCAGCACAAAGTGGAAGGAACAGTTAACACTGCAAATCAAAGAGCCTATCCCTAAGATTTATCTACATGACTACTATATACCTGGTGCATTTACTGCCAAGATCACTAAGACACCTACCATAGGTATTTTATTTTTTTCTCCTTGCCCTTCTTATCCAGCAATAGAAGGTATGAAGAACCACACTCCATCCCAATGCACACCCTCTATTTTCCTACTAGTCTGTTTCTGCCTGAGAAGAGTACTAACAGGTTACTGGGATTCTAGATCAAAGTGAATGCCAAATATGTCATTTAAAAAAGTTTCCTGAAAAACACAAGTCTTTCATATCAACTATCCTTTAATTTTGAAACAGCTTTAAAAATGTTTTTTGGAGATTTTTCTTACTTTCAAAGAGCTAGAGCCTTTTCTATACAGAACATTGGGACTTGAGATACTACTGGAAAATTATCCAAAGCTACTCATCACATTAAAGACATGCTACGCTACATTCACAGTCCTGACATAGTAATTAATGACATGCAGGCCAGGAAAGATGGTATAGCACTTTATTGTAATTCCTATGGTGGGAGCCTGTTATTCTAGCACTGTGGCACAAGGATGATTAGTTTGAGGCCAGCCTAGCCTCCAAGCAAGACCCTGTCTTGGCCAGAGTTGCCACTCTGTCAGAGTGCCTGCCTAGGAAACTCAAGACCCTCAGTCCAAACCCCAGTACCACTGCATACACACAAAGTCAAGGGGTCTGTTGATGTGGCTCAAGTGATAAAGCACCTGCCTAGCCACACAAGGCTTTCAGTTCAGACTCCAGTGTGCCTGTCTGTCTGTCTTTCTCACTCTCACACACACCTCCCCCCATCTAGTCAGGCACTGGTGGCTTACATCTGTAATTCTAGCTACTCAAGAGGCAGAGATCAGAAAGACTGCAGTTCAAAGCCAGCATTAAGCCCTGAATTCAAACGTCAGTACCACCAAAAAGGTAAAAAGACCCTGTTCTCAAAAGAAGCTTGTAAGCCAGGTTGTCGTGCCTGATGCCTGAAACCTTAGCTACTTGGTATATCGGCCTCCAGAGGCTGAGATCAGGAGGATGGCAAAAAGTTCTCAAGGCCTCATCTCAATCAATAGGTGGGCACCTTGGCATCATTCCAGCTGCACAGGGAAGCACAAGCAGGAAGGTGGAGGTCCAGGCCATCCTGCATCTATCTCAAAAATAACAAAGTCTGGAGGTGTGGCTCAAGTGGCAGAGTGCCTGCCTAGCAAGCTCAAGGTCTTGAGTCAAAACCCTCCCAGTACTGCCCAGGAAAAAACAAACTAAAAAACAAAACCAAGTAATGTAATTTCTTCTGGGAATTTCAGAAAAATACCAGAAAGGAAATACAAATAACCCATGATGCCAACATCCAGAGCTAACAAAATTTTTGGACATATCTCTATACTTAGGCTTTTTTTGTTTGTTTACACACTAGAAACCAGTCAAATTTGTAATGTTTTAGTACATCTCTTTTACTCTCCTAAAAAACTGTTTTGAACCCAGGGCCTTGAGCATGCCAGGCAAATGCTTTACCACTGAACTGCCTTCCTCAGCCCAAATCTCAGATTTTTTTTTTCCCGTAGTAGTGGAGGTTGAACTCAGGACCTCACACATGCTAAGCAGGCACTTTACCACTGGAGTCACTGCACTAGCCCCGAATCTCAAATTTTTAACATGCTTAATAACTACTAACATTTATGAGCATAAATCTTCAACTCCCTATTTTCTTAAGATAAATTCCAATAAGGACAGCCCTTCTGAATCCTCCCACATTAGTTCAAAATAAGTAAAAGCTTCCTCTATAGGTATAAACTAAACACAAAATTAAGTGCCAAGAAATGTAAATTTAAAGAACTTCACCCTAAAATCTTCTGGGTAAATGAGCTTTTTCAAATCTTTAACCAATCAAAAGATTTTTCATGTATAAATCTTCGATGGTGTTTAATTTCAAGGTTTCAAAAACACTGTCTACTAGCAAAAGCCTAGTAAACGTCTTTGCAACAAAAAAGTCTCCCCGATCCTTTTTGATTTCTACAATACTAATAATCAAAAATTATGTCCATAGCTGGGCGTGGTGACAGGGGACCGCAATTCAAGCACTCAGGAATTTTGAGACTCTCAAAAAAAAAAAAAAAGTAGACTGTACAGAGTGACTAAACTATTAGTGACACAATGAGCTTCTAAGAGATTTTATTTTGCCTCCTTATTAAAAGTCTAAATATAATCTTTGCCAGCAGGCCAACTATTTAAATTTACCTAGGAAAAAAATGTGTCCTACCAACTCTTTAAAAATCTTAATCCAAGCTTTAATGCACAGAAAGCAGTATAGTCTACTAGCAAGACTAGAAATTTCAGAATCACAATAACCATTCTAGAAACGTCTAGCTGAAAAACTGTAACTGATCCAACAGGAATAGTCTACAGAAGAGGTTATTCCGCAAGACTAGGCCGTACAGCAGGATAAATACCTAGGGGATATTCATCCACGGTAAAAGTAGAACACAGCGCATGGCACAGCGCTAGCAATGGAAAGAACGATGCGGCGACTACACCATGTTATGCCAAACCCTTTGTCTGGAAACCGGAAGGTCTCTCCACATACGATCCTGACCAGAGGAACCTGGACTAACAATATTTTGATAAAGAGAAAAGGGATGTGAGGTGACTGAGTAAACACGCTTCCCAGCGTGCAGAAAGCTTTATTCACGACGCAATACGAATAACAAGCGTTAACGTTTCATTTTCGGCCATTTTTACGCGATGGGGGGGAGAATTGTTCCAGATGTCTGGCTAAAATCGCGCGCGAGCGTGTGGGCGGGGGACGCGGGAGTCTTGGGGGCGCTAGCAAGCGGTGGGCGAGGAACGGCGCGAAGGCAGTGACACCAGAAAAAGAAAGAAACGTTGCTCAAAACGGCTAAGCTGTTCAGGGTCTGCGAAATCCTCCATTTGGGAACACTTTTTCACAGGAAAAAAAAGGCAAACGCACTATTTGGGGCTGGCGCTACCCAAGGACTTTGCTAGCTTAACTATTTTCCCCAAATGGCAGGCCCCCAACGGACAGTCGGTCCCTCAGGCCTCAAACGCTCCTCCCTCCCCCTCAGCGCTGCGGCCCGCGTGTAACGGGCTCGTCGTCCCGCCCCCGCCCACAGAAAGCCCAGTACGCGGAAAGCTCGGTGGACAAACAAATCTCGGTACCCCGCCCCTCCCCCCGACTCTCCCACGGCACCCCGGGGCATTGGCTGGTCGCGTGTCTTCCACCGGGACCGCTCACCTCCACCGCCCGAGGAGGCTGGTTGCGCCGCCACTGCGCTCCTAACATGGCGGCCGCCGATCAGGCGGCTCACATACGCAGCGCAGAGGGAGGCAGAGCGGGCTAGCGGGAGCGAGCAAGAAAGGCGCGCCGCCGGCTCCCCGCGGCCCTGCTCGCCGTCGCTGCCCCCTCCCGGCGGACGCGGAGCGCCCCCAGCCACCCACCTCGACTCTTACCCGTTTCGCGCCTACCTGAGGAAAAGGGAGAGGGAAAAGGAGAGAGACCTCTCTCCCAGCGAGCGGGACGCGGAGGCTCCCACAATCCCCCGCAGCAACGGCGCTGGCAAGAGATGATAGCAGCGGCTGCAGCCCAAGCACTCACTCTCGCGAGAACGCTCGTTCCCACCCCTCCGGTCCTCGTTCGGCGCGCGCCAGACTCCTCCCACTGCACGGCGCGCGTGCCTAGCTCGCGCTCTCGGCCGCTGTGGTTGTTCTTTAATCCTGGAGTCTCTCTATCCCTCATCCGGTTGAGGTGGGAAATGAGGGAAGACGTATAACCTACGTGTTTGAATACCATTCTCGAAAAAGCTTTTTTCCCTCAATCCCCAAACAGCATATTGCAAAATTAAAGAGTATACGTTAGCAGCGCTACGCGGGAGTCCTTAGCTTAAATCTAATTTCTGTCCTTTCCAATTATCTGCAGAGGAATGGTGCCAGAGGGAACCGATACTATTTGGCTAGTTTTTAACCACAGGAATTTCCAGGGTTATTCTGGCAAGAGATACCGAGCCCCTTCCCTTGAAAAGACCTCAGCTTTCTGTTGAATTTGAGTAGATAGAAACATCGTTGGGACTGTGATACTGCACCCAGATTACTGTCGGGTATTTGGGATCCCATTTTCTGATAAACAAAGGTGACCCGATTGGCTAAGACTCTCACAAACCACCCTCACAAAACTCAGTGTCTTAGAGGGCAGGGAAATTTCTCAGCACTATTAATTATGGTAAGAATTATAGCTGGTGCCAGTGGTTCACACCTGTAATTCTATTTGGGAGGCTGAGATCGACAGGATCGCGGTTGGAGGCCAGGCAGAACCAATAGTTCTACAGACCCCATCTTCAAAACAACCGGGGCAAAATGCACTAGAGGTGTGGCTCAAGTAGTTGAGCGCCTGCTTTGTAAACAGAAGCCCTGGGTTCAAACCCCAGTCCCAACCTTGCCCACCCAACGGAATTATAATTCTTACTATGGATTGGGTAGGCAATCCAATAACACTGACAAGTGGCTATTACTAACATCCTATTGACAGATGAGAAAGTCTGTACGGTTTATGAAAGTTGAACTTTTATAGTAACTACTCTTGGAAATCCTTAGGCATTTTCTGAAACGGTATAGCAACAAAAACAGAAGTTAACTTGTCATGACAAGAGCCATTTGCTTTATTTACAAAATACAAAGCAAGTCTGGCTCACAATATTAGTCTACCTCAAGTATTTCAGAAGTGCCTCCTGCATCAGTATGCAAAGTCCAAGGGGAAATGGCAGTAAACTTAGACAAAAGCAATTTTTTTTTTAAGGTGGTGATAAGTCTGAAAAATCATGCTTCCACTGTGAAAACAACAGAGGGGGCAAGAGAACAGAGAAATAGGGTCTAGCAGAACTATTTGCCCTGGCTGGCTTCAAACCAGGATCCTCCTTATCTCTGCCTCCTGAGTAGCTAGAATTACAGGCGTGTACCACCAGCACCCAGCCCAAACCAAGCCTTTTTAAATTGGGGTTTTTTTCTTGGCAGCACTGGGGATTGAACTCAGGGCCTCACACTTGCTTGATAGGCACTCTTACCCCTTGAGTCACTCCACCAGACTATGGGTTTTTTTCCCAGACAGGGTCTCAAGAACTATTTCCCCAGGGCTGGCTTCAATCAGTAATCTTCCTGATACCTGCCTTCTGAATAGCTAGGATTATAGGTGTGAACCACTGGCGTCAGGCTGGTAATGCTGTTCTTTAAGGCATGATGGTACATGTCTGAAATCCCAGCAGGTTGAGGCAGGAGTTCAAGGCAAGCCTGAGCTACATACCAAGATTCTGAGACCCTGTTAGAGTGGTATGTATGGGTCTTGAGCTCCGGTGAAGTTTATGCCTTAGCAACAAGATATAAAATGGGGTATGTAAGAAATATGCCTAAGTATACAGAGTGGCCAGAGGGCCAAGCACTGAGCTCTAACCAAGAATACCAAAGGAAATCCAGTGAACAGGTATTTGTGTGTAAGGGTGGGAGGGGGAACAAACATTAATCTATGTAAAATATGGGGAGGGAGGAAATTATACTGCCTTGAAAACCACAATACTTCCAGGACAAAATGATCAACAGGGTCAAATGCTAGCAAGAGTTCAAGATGAAGACAAAAACAAAAAACCCAGCAACATGGACATCATTAGTAACATTTAGAGTTGCCTGCAATAAAGTAGAGGTAGTCAGCACATGTTAAAAGGGAGATATGAACTACCCAATGTGAAAACACCTGGGCTGAACTTAACACAATTGCAGGAAGGATATTTTAGTTAGCTTTGAGAAATAAAAATTGCAGAGGATACGAATTCTTTAGTGAATCTTGGGTCTTATTTCCACCTGAAATCTTCTGTAATTGAGATTCCAACTGATCTTCCCCATGTTCTCTTCAAAGGCTCTAGTTCCCTGTCATACAGAAATATGACTGCTTGCAAATCTGTTCATATATGTACTTACTCAAATTTTTGCATAAGGCTCTAATGCTACCTGGTGATTGTGTAGGAAAAAAAAAGTCAGGCTTTTTTAATTAATTATTTATTAAGGATCTGACATGATGAGACTCAAGAAATTACAGGTTCTAAGAAGCTTATCAGTAGACACAGGAAAACAAGGTTAATGACTACACTCACCAAATACTTGTCATGAAGGCCACTATATAAAGCTAGGAACACAAAGATAGAAAAGACAAATTCACCCTTGAGGACCTTGATCTGAAGTAGACTAAAGAATCTGGCCTCAAGGAGGGCCTGGTTTTGAGGCGAGATTGATTAAGTGCTCTATTCACATTTGGGTTACTTTGGGGTAGGTGTAGTCACCAGGGATGGTAAAAGGCCTTCAAAGAAAAAATTGCTGTTGAGACTTTCAAAGCCATGTTTGGTACAACTAAAGGACTTAACTTCCAATACCAAGATAATAGCTCTGAAATCTAAACTGGCAAGGGCCTTTTCCACTTCTGAGTGGAGAAAACATACATATATGGAGGGGAAAATGTGTTAAACCACTCATTTGGTCAATACAGCAAGTCATGCTATCAATGTTCATACATTTTACCTATGGTGCTGGGCATTAAACTTGGGGCCTTTTTATATGCTATTCACTCTCCTATTGTATGTACTAATACCATCCGCCAGCTGGGGATTAAATTTGGGATCTCATGCATGCTGAGCACCTCTACCAACTGAGTTATATCCCCAGCCCTTCGTTCTTAGTTTGAAAGGATGAAACTCAGAAAAAACTCATTTCCTAAGCTAAGCAGCCTATAATGCATTATAATTAGCATAATCCTGAACATAAAAGCACCACTATCCCTATACAAGAGATTAATAGGCTGGGGAATATAGCTCAGTGGTCAAGCCAGCTAGGTTGAGTTCAATCCCCAGGAACGAATCAAAAAAGTTTAAGCTTGATTAGTCTTGCAGCTGGAGACAAAACCAGTTTTTTTATTGTATTATACTGCTTTTGGCAGAGCTTTGGCCTCAGGATCTATTGGAACACGTTTAATACCCCAAAGCCAGGTCTTTTGAAGGACACTTAAGAGGTAAAATTTAAGTAATGGCTCTTTTTTACAGTAGGGCTGTTTAAAAGTTTATGAAGTCACACAATTTTAAGTTTCTTCAGTTTGATTACAATATATCTTGGAGGTTGTGATACTCAAACTTGCCTCACAGCATGAAGGATGACATTATATATAGTATGTGGGCTAATTTCAAGCAAGATCAAATAAAACTATTTGGAGTTCTCTGGATCTATCTGGATGTTAATTCACTTCACCAGATTTAAGAAACTTTCTGCCAACTAGGCAGGCGTTTTTTTTTTTTATAATTTTATTTTGTGGTGCTGGGGTTTGAACAAAGGGCCTCATGCTTGCTAGGCAGGCACTCTGCCACTTGAGCCACACCCCCAGCCAACTTTCTGCCAGCTCAACAGCACCATTATCTCAACTGAGACTAATATGCTATTTTAATGTCTCTTAATACCCCCTCACCAAGGAAACTGAAAAATATAAAGGATAATGGTTTCAAGACAGACAAGATTTGGCCATGTAGAAATACTCTGGTAATTGATCAGAGTTCAGGCAGGTAAGTTTGTATGCAGAGAGAAATTTGAAACACTGAACCAAATTATCTGTAATTATAATGGGGAGTAATAATGCCAAATTACTTTGGTATAATGCTACTTCTCAAGAGAAAAGCGATGTTACCCTTTTTACTTACAACTTAGTCCTGAGATGTATTTTTTAACCTTGAATACAAAAGCAGTACATTTTATAAACTTTGTACATGTGAAGGTATTTGGCCAATGAAAATGCCTTAAAAGGAATGTTACACCTTATAAAACTTGTTTTTAAAGCTCTCCACCATGAATTCCTTTCCAGTTTGCTATGGTACTTAACACCAAACCACATTTTAATAAACTTTTGCTTTCTCTGTTCTTGCAATGCATGTGTTTGTTTGGCAGTGGTATTCCGTAACTTTTAAAAGACTTCACTTTTTATTCTAAACTAAAAGTCTCACTGTTACCCAGACTGGCCTTGGACTCCTAGTTCAAGTGCTCTTCCAGTCTTTAATGACCTTTAAGCTTGCTTTATTTTTTGAGTCTGTCACTGAAATTTTTAGTTCAGCCATATCATTTTTAGCTCAAGTACTTGGGTTTTTAAAATTATTTTTTATAGTTGGCTACTGCTGATTTGTTTTGTTTGGTGTAGTCATGGGTTGGTGTCTGTGCATTTAAGTATTTTTCTTTTGAGGAAGGGTCTTGCTCTTGTAGTCCAAGTTAACCTCCAACTCTTCATTACCCAGTCTTCCACCTTGAAGTGCTAGGATGCCGAGCATATAGGACCCTATATGGCTACTTATTTCAGTCTTACAGATTTCAGCAGAAAAACCCCTTCCTCTGTCAGTCACCTCATCCAGAGATTCTGGGAAGACCACATAGTTCATCTTGTGAGCAAGCTAGCTTGGCACATGGGTACACAGTACAGGGGCTCTAGACCCTACTTCAGAGCCTACTCTGAAGCCTAAGCTTACAGATGCCAACCTGGCATCAGGATGAGGCTGGGTGTACAGGTATTGGCTTAGAGTGTGGAGCCATACTGGCACCTGCCCAATCATTGAATTTTACTGTACAGCTGCTGATGAGATCCAAGGCAATCTGGTGCGCATTTTACTCTCCTCCATGCAAATCACCCGAGTTGTACAGCCTGGGATTGGGAGAACATCAAGCTGTCTTTTCTAACATCTTTAATACATCTTTTTTTATTTCTATACCACACCCATGTGTTATAATCTCACCTGACTTCCCTATTTGTTGTAAGATTTTTATGCATTTACAATTGTTCAAATTGAAGCTTCCATAAGGCAACAAGAACTAAGCCCATTATACTTTACCACTTTGTTGACACTGAATGTCAGCTAAGTATATCCTGATCTCTTGTCTACATTTAAAAAAGTAACTATTATATCAGCCATTTCTTATTTTTTCTGAAGTGTCTTTTATACATAACACGTTACTTATGTTTATCATTCTTGTGACAAAGATGGTCATGAATTCTGGTACTGCATGAGTTTATTTACAAACATATACTATGCTGAGAGTTCAAGAGTTTGATCCAGTAGAGTGCCTGCTTTGCAAACACAAAGCCCTGAGTACAAACCCCAGTCCCACCAAAAAACAAAACAAAACAAAACAAAAAAACCAAAATAAAACTTTGATCCATTTTCCGAAGTGCCCCTCTTCAAACATTCTTCATATCTGATTAATGGATGAAATAAAACACCTTTTTAAGCAGCTGGTGTCTTACTATAAAAGATGCAGCAAATCCAAGGGTATCATAACCATTAACTGTCACTTGTTTTCCACTGAAAATGGTACATTCTTCCCTAATCCTCCTGGTAGTGGCTCTAATGAACCAGAGCCACTTCCGAATGTCCACCTCTGGATGCCCTGCCCCAACGTAGCACTGCTGGCAGCTCTACAAAAGGTGCAGAGAAACCAACAAGCCACACATACTACACAAAGTACTCCTTGCTTCACTCTGCCTGCCATTCCTTTCATGGAATGGTGGTGGAATTAATTTCTTTTGTCTTTGCATCCAGAAGGGACCTGTAGATCAAGAGAATGTGGAGATGACATGTAACCTTTAGTATCTTCTTTCATCCACTTGGAATCTAAATGCCACACTGAAAATTCCAAGCCATATGAAAAGATGCCCTGTTGAGGTTTACGGCAGTAAGCTTATGCCAACTGCCAGCCAGAGTAGAGCCTCCAGATTGCTGCAAGCCACCCAGTCAACCTAGACAATTTTCATACATGTTTCAAAGTAAGAAGTTTTTGGGTAAAGGACTGGGGGGACTGGGAGTGCGGGCAGCAGCTCAATGGTAAAGTGCTTGCCTAAAATCTGCAAGGTCTTCAGTTTGATCCCCAATACCTTGAAACAGAAGATTTAGGGCTAGATGTACAGGTAAGTGGTAGAATGCTTATCTAGCATGCATCAGGCCTTGAGTTCAATTCCCAGCACTGTAAACAAAACAAAGAAACCTGAAAATGTTGACTTTACTCAATACTAGTATTTACCAATACTATCCCATTAATTATGACAATCACAGCATCTTAAAATGTCAGTTCTTAGGGGAAAATGGTTATGTGCTTCATGAGAATTCCTTGTACCATATTCTCAACTTTTTCATATACCTACAACTATTCTAAAAATAATAAAATTCCATTCCAGGTCCATTTTGTCATCCCTTTCTCATAAGGCAGTAAGTAACCCTTAACAAGAAGCTGAGAACATTCTTATACTCCAAAGGACCTTTACTGGAAGATAAGGAAGGCCAAAAAAGTAATAGGAATCTTTGACCCAAGCCTCAGGCTACTTAATTGATAAATATATGGCCCAGCAAGTTGGCTCATTATAAATGTTCCTAAACAGCAGTTAAAAAATGTTGCTAAGCAGAGATTTTAAGTATTACAGTTAATTTGTTAATTCACTTAAATTGTTTTCCAAGAGTATACTGACAGTTTCATTAAGTAGAGCTGTTCATGAAGCCCTAATTAAACCAACAAGATTCACAGGAGTCATTTTCACTCTTTTAAAGTTCTTAATGAGTTGCTCTTAGCGGTTGTTTTCCTTTGTGTGAATTCCTAGGCACTTAACCAAGCTTTTTGTGTCCCTTTTGGTTCTGCAGAATTCATCCCTCTGGGATTTGTTCTCCTGATTGAAATTTGAGACCTGATCCAACATTTCAATGTAAAAAATAAAATCCACTGTCACTAGCAAGAAGTGATAATATAATGAGAGGCAACAGGGATAGATAGCACTTAATATAGTTCCCTACTTACCTTTAAAGTTTTCCCTCTTAAGGTGGTATAAGGCCTGGGACCTGAAACTTGGCCAGAACAAGTAAGATTGTACTTGTGTTCTCTACTGCCATCTATGACAGTTGGCAGCTTGGATACTCACAGACCAGTAACCTTGCCAGTCTAATTCCAGTTTCCATTGCAGCATGGGAAAAGGATAGAGTAAGGGGAATAATGAATAAAATGCATATTTACTTCTTAAGTCTCTCACCAGAACGTAAATGTCTTTGTTCTGAAAGAAAAAAAAAAAAAGATGTAAGTCAATACAGCTAAGAAGGTGACCAATTATCAATTACAAAATCCCATTAAATCATTTTAATTGCCTGATTATGTCATTGAAACCTCTTGGGCTATTGAGCACAGGCACACAAATAGCAAATGATTTATACCTCCTCGAGAAGCAACATAGGAACCTCTCTGCCCTATCTGTGGTCAGGAAGGCAACCTGTACACTCAAAGTTTAACTCAAGACCTGACTTAAAACTAGTTCCCAAAGTTTAATCCCCAGTGTAAAAACAAAACAAAAACAAAAAACTTATGGAGCTATTTGATGACATATTTCCCTACCCAAGACACTGATCAAATGCTCTGCTAGAAACTATCTCCCTCTTAGGAGCACATTAAAATGAAGAGAACCACTCTGATAAAAGTATGCCATGCAAAAAGTATGCATAAACAAATCCTAAACACAAGAAAAAAAAGTATTTTACTAGTCCTCTAAAAAGATGAATTTAAGGCGAAGGCATTTATATGCAATGTTGGATTGGCCCTGAATATGCTGCTAATAAGCTGTTGAACTCTCAAGGCCTGAATGGCAAACCATAATCCATTAGCAAATTCTAGCTTGCTACCTGTTTTTGAATAGTCCCAGGAAATAAGAATGGTTTTTGAATTTGTAAATGCTTGGGAAAAATTTGGCATTGGAAATTTTATGAGTCCAATTTCAGTGCCCATAAATACTTTACTAGAACACAGTCATGCTCATTTGTTGACATATTCTCTAATGGCTGCTTTCATGGTACAACTGCATAGTTATAAAGATCACATGGCTGCATAAGTCTAATATATTTACTATTTGGGTCATTTCAGGAAGCAGCAGTGTTTAGTAAACTTTCTGGAATGTTGTTTGAGCTGTTCACTATGGTTGTCAACTAATAAAACATGAAATTGAAAAATGTATTTTAGCTTAATCAACAAATAGCCATATGCAGTATACAATTTATAGCAGCGCTCTAAAAAAATGACATACTTTAGATTCTAGAATTATAATACACTCCATAATTTCTTTTGGTGGTACTGGGATTTGAAATCAGGGCCTTATGCTTATTATTAGGCAGGCACTCTACCACTTATGCCACAATTTTTTTCCTTTTTTTTTTTTGTGGTACTGGGGCTTGTACTCGAGTCTTCACCTTGAGCCACCCCACCATCCCTACTTTTGCAAAGGGTTTGAGAGAGTCTCACAAACTATGCCTGGGCTGGCTCGAATCGTGAACCTCCTGATCTCTGCCTCCTGAGTAGCTAGGATTATAGGCATGAGCCATGGGCGCCAGGCTAAACCAGCAATTTTTGCTTTAGGGTTGCTGTTTATGCCCACGCCAGTATGGACTGTGATCCTCCTTTCCGCTTCCCATGTAAACAGGAATCACAGGTGCATGCCACTGCATCTGTGTTGGTTTAGATGGGGTCTTGGGAACTTTTTTTTTTTCAGCTTGTCTGCTTTTTATTGTAAAAAATGTCAGTGATAAAATGCTTCTCTCCCCAAATCTTTTGTTAGGATCTAAGTTCTTTTTTTTTTATTTTATTATTCATATGTGCATACAAGGAAGGCTTGGGTCATCTCTCCCCCCTACCCCCTCAATACCCAGCAGAAACTATTTTGCCCCTATCTCTAATTTTGTTGTAGAAAGAGTATAAGCCATACTAGGAAGGAACAAGGGTTTTTGCTGGTTGAGATAAGGATAGTTATACAGGGAGTTGACTCACATTAATTTCCTGTGTGTGTGTTACCTTCTAGGTTAATTCTTTTTGATCTCACCTTTTCTCTAGTTCCTGGTCCCCTTTTCCTATTGGCCTCAGTTGCTTTTAAGGTATCTGCTTTAGTTTCTCTGTGTTAAGGGCAACAAATGCTAGCTAATTTTTTAGGTGTCTTACCTATCCTCACCCCTCCCTTGTGTGCTCTTGCTTTTATCATGTGCTCAAAGTCCAATCCCCTTGTTGTGTTTGCCCTTGATCTAATGTCCACATATGAGGGAGAACATACGATTTTTGGTCTTTTGGACCAGGCTAACCTCGCTCAGAATGATGTTCTCCAATTCCATCCATTTACTTGGGAACTTTTCGAATCTGTCTCCCGCACCCAACTTCCATAACCACCCATCTGAGGGAACTTCATGACAAAATGACTACATACATGTGTGACACCAGGCTGTTAGAGATCTGAAGTCCTGATGCAAACAGATTTCTCATTCAGGTGAAGGCACCTGCGATGAAAGGAGGTAAGAATGACCTAAGGTGCTTGGGAATGAAACCCAGGGCCTAAATGTTCCAACACTAAGCTAAAGCCACAGGAACTTTTCTAACAAGGACAACAACAAAAAATTGTTTGCACCCAGACTAGGACCAACTCCACAGGAGGAGCCATTCCACTCTCAGAGGTGCAAAACACTGTCCAAAGGTTCTTGGCCACAAGCCCAAAACGGTGCTTGGAGCCAAGCCTCAGTAAAGACAGTGCTTGCTCTTCCAACAGTGTAACACAATCACAGACATTACAGTAGCCTGGATAGCTGACAACTGCTGGATTATTCCTAAAATTTCTTGGTTTTGTTTCAGATAGTTACTTCTGTCCTGTAGAAGATATGAACATAGCACCACAATTAGTGGGACACTGACTACAGAACAGGTATGGGTTCAGTTTTATTCAATATTCAGAGAGTTCTTGGTATATGCCAGAGACTGAGCTTGGGATTTAGTATTAAACAAAGCAACATACATTATTCCGTAGAGCTATAGAATTTACAGTTTCCTTATAAATTCCTCAGATGGCATGACTTGGCTACACAGATCCTAATGCCTTCACACAAGCCACCAAAATTCTACTTTCATTACCCAGATACTAAATTTGAGGGCAAATAGAGGTGAATTTGCATCCCAATTGTCTCTTGACAGATATCAACTAGCCACCAAGCCTGGCACAGAGAGGTAGTCAATGCTGGAATAAATAAGGACATTTACCTGACAATTCCACATACACACTGTCACTCTCTTCTCTTCAGGAAGGTGAAAAATGCCTTATTTTCAAGTCACCCTAAAAAGGAAGGCAAGAAGATAAGCTTTAGTGACGTATTGTATAAAATAGTGACTATAACAATGCATCATATACTTCCAAATTGCTAAACAATTTAAATATTTTCCCCACAAATATGTAATATGCAATTATTATTTGACAATGAAAAATAAAATAATTACAAAAGACAGAATAGCAAACGAGATACATTTCCCATGGATTTATCTGTTCAACACCCTAGATTAAAACAGCAGCTCCTAAGATCCTTATCTGTAAAGGTGGAAAAAATGTTGGCCATTCATGTATGATCTACAAATTTCTACTATTTGCCTTTTTCCCTGCCTACCTGCCGAATATCATCAGTCCTAAGACCACCTATGTAAAAGGCTATTCACAACATTTGGGCCATTCAATCAAATGACTCAACATTCAGCTGAGAGAATCCTTTTAAGGGAAAGCCAATTGATGGAACAAAATAAGCTTTGATTACTAATTCCCTGCCCATACTCTCCCCCCAACATCCTCACCAGTTCCTCCTATGGAAACTAGGGTGTCACTTTTCACCAAGGCAGTAACTAAGTCGGCTCTCCGAACATTGTCCAGAATCACCCTGAGTGATAAATGTTTGCCTAGAACCAGGAGGCATTTCTTCTCAGAAAATCAGCATTCTAAAATAAAATCATGCTGGGAGCATCGTTTAAGTGGAAGAGCACTGCCTACCCAAGTTCAAAACCCTATCCTGCCAAAATAATACAAAATCAGTGCAAAGGGTACTCAATACTTTCTACTACAAAGCGGCAAGAACGGTTCACTTCTGATGATCGATACCAATACAAATACTTTCAGTTTAAAGCAGGAATTAGGATGGTTTTCCTTAGGCCTTGCTCCCAGAGCCCATCAACCACTATTTTCATATTTGATTAAAGAGCTGGAGAAGAATGCTCATAATTTTTTGTTGTTGATGAGAGAGGGGAGGGTACAGTGGTGTTTTCCTATGTTGTCCAGGCTTGTCAAGTTATCTTAACGATTATGTGCTGGAACTTCAGCAGTGTACCTTTACACTAAATGGCCATAATTAAAACAAATTCTCAATAGTATTTTCTTAAATAGGGCACTTCATGGGGTAACTACAATTATTAAATTCTTTAACAAAATGATCATAGGGCTGGGAGTGTAGTTCAAGCAGTAGAGTTACTGCCTAGAAAGCACAGCTGAGTTCAAATTCCAGTACTGCAAGAAAAAAAAAAAAAGAAGGAAAAAAAAATCTCTTCCCTGGGACTGCCTCAGTTTTATTTGAGCACCAGTGACTTAACGCCTGTAACCCCTGCTACTTGGGAGGCTGAGATTTAGAACTTCAGTTCAAAGCCAGTCCAAATAGTTCTGGGTCAAGAGGTAGAGCATGAAGTTCAAACCATCAATGTCCCACCAGTCTCCCCCCCCAAAAAAAACCCCAAAGGAATCATGACTAGCTTTTATTGTGGGAGGGAGCCAATCACTTTAATTGAAATCCCACTGACTCCCCCTTATCAGGCCCCTTTTGCACAATCTGTAGACAGTAATACATTAAAGCTTCATGTTTATACACCCCTCCCTGGCTTACTTTTGCTGTTTTTCCAAGGTGTGAGTCAAGTAGCTTTATACTACCCAGTTAGACCAGATTCACTCAGGGAGATAGGAGTTTTAGGTTTCTCCCTACAAAAACTCTTGCAGATTTAGTCTTAATGAATAAGCAACTATGCTGACATCCTGGTATAGTTGAGAACAGAGTTGGCAAAAACCAGGCCCAGAATGTCAGCCAGCTTTTAGCTGCTGTTCTCCCAGCGGTGTAACACTTACCTAGGTACAAGGCAACCTAGGCAGCTGCCTACAGCTGGGGCCAAAGAGAGCTTCTACCTTAAGTCCAAAGATGGCTACTCTGCAATCCAAGCATTCCAGGATAGACAAAAGTGAACACGTGCAGCTTTGAGCCCCAGCACTCAAAAATCCATTATTTTTGTGAGGCCAGAGCCACAGAACCAATAGTGGACAAGAAACAAACATCTTATCCTTGGTTATCTTTGTTTTCACAGTTGATTTATTACTTTATGTACAACAGCAGTTCAACAGGAGCACATAAATGGCCTAGACAACTATCATGAAGTTTGAAGCTATCATTTAGCAGCCAAACCACTCAGCAAGTACCTCAATCTCATTTGTAGAATGGGAGTAACAGTGCTCTGTAGACAGGATGGTTGTGAGACGGTATGTGAGTCAAAAGTACTGATATGTGGTAGAGTGGGCATTCAATAAATAACTTGAGCTACATTCCAGAAAGGTATGATGAATAAGGGCGAGTACAAAGGGAAGTCAACCAGGGTGAGCAAAGGGCAGTGAAAATGCAAAAGGCCGGTTTAAACTAGATAGAGGAAAACCTTGAATATGGGACACCTTTTGAAGGACAGTAAAAGCAGCCACTTAGATAAAAAATCACTGAATGCAGTAATGTTTGGGAAAGGAACTACTGACTTAAAGCAATGACCAATATGTCTGCAAAAACGTTAGTAACTATTCCTACACACTCAGCAATATAATTATCCCTATTTGTAGAAGGTTGTTTTATCTAAGCCCATACCTTTTCCCAACCATTTTCAAATCTTACACCTAACCTCCTCCAGATAATTTAAACGAACAAGAAAATGAATAGAAGACTCATTGCTCGGGTCTAAAAAACGAAACTAGTCTGCCTCTTTCAGGTCCTCGTGTTGGAGGGGCTGACTCAATTCCATCCAGACATGTGGTCCTCACAAACCCAAGTCTCTGCCTGCGGTCGCCTTGAGAGGGACGCTCTCGGAGTTCGGCTCCAGGTGACTGACTCCCAAGCGAGAAGACGTGCAGTAGAACACGAGGCGACTCTGAGGTTATGGTTTCCCAGGGTCTCTTCAAGATGCCCTCCAAGCCTGGGGTCACGAGGAAACGAACCACAATTTCGTCTGGTGCCCCGGCAGGAGCCTCCCCACATTTCTTTTGCCTCTGGGCTGGTAAACCACCAAGGCTACTTCCCACCCGGCCCTCACTTACCCGCACGTGTACGGAGCTCCACAAAACCAACCAGCGCAGGCAGAGGCCGCACGGGAAAGGGCAGGCGGCAGCCGGCGGGAGCCCCGCCCCGGGGCGCCGGGGGCGGCTCCATCCCGCCCCGGCCCGCCGGCTCCGCCCACAAAGGGCCGGGTCAGAAACACCCTAGGGCGGTGGTGCACTGGAGTGTCCTCGGCCTCGGTGCTACACCCTGGGGAAGAAAACGCTGGAGTCCGAACAATCGCTATATTTGTTGGACACCCGTCCCATTTCTTACGTAGAAGTGGCGCTGGGTTCTGAGCTGCTAAACAGAGAACATCGTGTGTCCCAGCGGGGCCAGGCTCACTGCCTGCCCGCCCTTAACACGCCTGGGAAGCCTGTTTCACACACACGTGCAGAGCCTTTTGGTTGCCGCAGGTCTGGCCCACGCTTTTGCACTTCCCACGCACATCCTCTTTCTGGCTTTCTGCAGCAGCACTCTCAGTTGGCTAATGGATCTTCCACCCACGCAGGTCACATTAGTTGGGTTTTTTCTGGATATCTTAAGGAGGTTTTAGGGTAGATTAGGCCAGTATGTCCTGGCCTAACACTGCGGACCACATCCTTGGGTGTCCTGCAGTGGAATTCTTAGGTAAGCTGCAGCAGCTAAAGAATGCTGACTTTTTCTGCCAAGTTTTTGCTGCTCCTGTGGCACAATCAGCCAAAGAAGCCATATTCTCGGTTTGGACAGACACCGCCGTATTATCAGGATTTCTTTTGAATACTAACATTTCCTTTCTCCAGTAGTTAGGAGTCATTATGATTCCGTTCAGATGAACAGATGGTGATGCTGGAGCCCAAGGGACCAGGCCCACCAGCAGTAATTCCTAAATCCATTTTATAACTTTAAATTCTAGAGCTCCTCCAATTTTCTGACTCCCTCCCCAACTCTCTTCCCCAGCTTCTTACAGGCTCTGTTGATATATTGTATCTGGCACCATTGCCAGGCAAGCCCCTGGGAATCAGTCACTGCCCTTGGCGTCTTGCCAACCTGTTTTATTATCTATTTCCTCAGCTCTTTCATAATGAAAAAAAAAAAAGTGCTTCCTATTCACCCCAACCCTAGCATAACTCTCCTGAAAAAGCCCAGAGTCCTAAACTGATTCCAACAAGAGACCCTAGGCTATAGGGCCAAAGACCGACTGGAGAAGTGGCAAACCCCAAATCTCAGTTTTAATGGAGTTGAACATAGGTTGTGGTTGGGAAAGTGCCTACATAAATGCAGTAATTTAAAAAGTCACATGATCAGTGTTGGGCTGGTAGGCAGGAGTTCTGTTTTGCAGTTAAATCAGAATATGACTGAAGACTGCTTGCTGCCATAATCATTGCAGCATCCGGCTGTCACAGTGTGTTCATAAAAGAGGGTTATGAGCGCTATAAAACCGAGCAGATTGGGTGGGTAATTGTCCTGTAGAGCTCTGCTAAAGGAGAAATTGCTTTGGTATCTCATATATTTTTCTACCTTTCCTTCCAAACCCACAAAGTGGAGAAGGCAGAGCTACCCTGAGAATTCATGAAAAGGAAAGATGAGGGGTCAACCTTCTTGACCTCCACTCTTAAATTCTGAATTCATGATAATGGGTTGATTCACATGTTCTTTTACCTGTAATATCAGAATTTTTCTGTATTTTCATTTCTTATACCTGCAAAGACAAAATTGTAGTAGTAATTAAAAAATAAAAGGTAATATGAAGATTCAAAAATAAAATTAAAACAAAATTTTTAAAAAAAAGAACATTTCTGGAAAAACAATGCAGCTAAGCGGAAGGCCAAGGATGAGGGCAAGCCCATTTGCTTTGCGTTTGACCTCATAACTAAAAGTCTGGCCCCAAATGACACCAGATTCCCAAGTTTCTTGCCTATGTTTCCCTTTCCCTTCTACCTATCCTCTCCACCTTGCTTCTCTCATTGATGCCTTTTGCTCAAGACTGAAAGAAAGGAAACATGTACACACACATAAAAATATCAATAACAGAAGGACCATGTATTACTGATTCCATCCATATATGCTATGGTTTGAATGTGATTTGTCCCTTGTAATTTCATGTGCTTGAGTCTTGGTCCACAGTGTGGCTATTAAGGTGGTGGGGCCTAGTGGAAGGTGGTTAGATTATTGAGGACACTGCTATCAGAAGGAATTAATGTAATACTCTAGGGACCTTTGTCAGTTCCTGTGAAAGTAGTTTGTTATAAAAAGAGCAAGACAAAAAAAAAAAAACAAAAAAAAACGAGCAAGACTTTCTCTTCCTGGTCTTTGGTGGGTCAAGTGAGCCAAATAAACCTCTTTGTGTGTGTGGTACTGGGGTTTGAACTTAGGGCCTTGCACTTGCTAGGCAGGCTCTCTGCCACCTGAGTCTCTACCAGCCCCTTGTTTTCTTTATAAATTACCCCAGCCTTGTGTATTTTGTTATAGTAATAAAAAATGGATTAAGACAATATGAAAGTCCAGAATAAGACAATCTATTGAGACAGGAAATAGATTAGGTCTGAAAGAGGTAATAGCTAAGGGGTATAGGGTTTCTTTGGGGGATGATATTGGCCATGGTCATGGTTGCACATATTTGTGAATATATTAAAAACCATTGAATATACACTTTAATAAATTATCTCAATAAAGCTGTTGAAACAATAACAAAAACATATCTGTGGACCTGCAGTTCTGCTAGTAATTGTGTGCTCTATGGTCATTTAAGAACTAGAAAGGAGCTGGGCAGTGGTGGCTCACACCTCTAATCCTAGCTACTCAGGAGGCAGAGATCAGGAGGATCATGATTCGAAGCTAGCCTGGGCAAATAGAAACCCTGTTTTGAAAAAACCTAACACAAAATGGAGCTGGCAGAGTGGCTCAAGTGGTAGAGTACCTGCCTAGTAAGTGTGAGATCCTGAGTTCAAACCCTACTACCACCAAAAACAAAAAACAAAAAGAACTAGAAAGGACTTTTTATTTTGGGTCCTGTGGCCTCTCAGAGTTCCTTATTCTATGGAAAACTATGTCATTTGGGCCAGAAGCACAAACAGATGCACAAAGGTACACACATTCCCACACTTCCACTCCTTAACTCAACTTCCTCACAATGACTTGATTCAATGTTTACTGTGTAGAAGGCAGGCAGGACCTGAAAGAACCAGTCTCTTCATTCCCTCAAGGATTTAAAATTAAATTATTATGATACTGACCTCTGTATAAACAAATATAGCTCTTTAAATGAAAGGCAATTAGGTACAAACAATAGTCACTAGGCAGCCTGGGATTCTGAACTTCCTTTATTGAATGTAGGGAAACATAGTGATATGAGCTATAGACCAATTTCCAGTCCTTCTTGGAGCTGAGCAAGTTCCAGGACTTGCCTTCTTCCTCACATGCCTCCAGTCACCCCTTCATTTGGTTGCTAGACTCAATTTGTCAGTCTATTTTCATATCCCTCATTTTCTCACCAACCCCACCCCCACAACATCCAAATTGGCTCTCTAATACTGAAACCATTTGCCGGAAATTCATTAAACTGAACACATGGGAAATTACAGAGGAGATTTCACATGTCACTTATGCTCAAATATAGAAAGTAATTTTAAAAGGACAGTGCTGGGAGTCTATTTTTACCTTGCTTGTTTGTGCTGAGCTTTCTTATCTTGCTGTCTCTCTTTCTGTTACTGGCTATCTCTCTTTTTCCTTGTTTCTTCTTTAATATTGGCCTTTAAAATCTTTGTCCCAGGTTCTCTTATCTTGCTTTTTAGAGTCTGTTTCTGGCTTGTCATTCATTCAACATATTTTGAGTACCTACCATGCAGCAGCCCCTGTGGTAGACCCTAGGAGGGATTCAATGAGGAGGAAGTCCTTATCAGTATGGCCTTTACAGTCTGATGAGGGAGGTGGTCCTTAGGGAGAGTGGATTTCAATTTGGTCACAGGAAAGCTTGGGAGATTTCTTGAGGAATGTGGAAACCAAAGACCTAGGTCTGTATGTGACCTAGGATGAGGGAATAGCAGTTGGGTGTGGTGTTATGTACTTGTAAACCCAGCTTCTCAAGAGGCTGAGATAGGAGGATTACTTAAATCCAGGAGTTTGGGGCCAATCAGTGCAACATAATGAGACCCAGCTCTTAAATTTTTTTTAAATAAAAAAATACTAAAAATAATCTTATTTTAAGGTTGTGATGATTGAATGTATACCATTATCATGTATAAAGGGCATGGCAGGTGTCCAATGTATGTTACTTCCTTTCCATTATTTCTCTAGCCACCCTTGAATCCTATAATTAAAAATAAATACATAAATCTACTGCTAAATAAATTAAAAAAAATAAAGCCTAGTCTCCCAATTGGAAATGAATTTCTCAAATGGTGTTCACTAATCATATGCCTAGAGAGATGAGCTGCTACTAGATTGGTTACTGTAAGTTGTATTATTCATACAGCTTATAAGTGATCACTCCCTTCCTCTGGGAGAAGAAAAAAGCCATAAAAAAATAAAATTACAGTATAGGAAAGAGACTAAAATGAGAGATGGCAAAGGACTTCCTCACTTGGAGAGCTGGAATGTGAGTGGATGCCTTAGAGCTACAGAGAGCCTCTGTCTGAACAGGGTCAGGGCAGGCCTACTTGGAAGTTGAGAATGAACCTGACAGCCTCTTCATGTTCTTTTTAGCCTAAGGAATCCTTGTGGGAGGCATTACAGTTTCTTTTCCTTTTCTAAGCCAGGTGTGCTCTGGGGAGCTGAATGCTGCCATAAGGCTTATTGTTCATAAGGAAAGGAAAAATGGCAGCTGCCATTTCAGGTACTTAATAAGTACACTAAATTAGGAAGCTGCTGATTTGTTTTACCTGATTCCTCCTCTTTGATAAAGAAATCTCTTCAATCAGAGGTTCCTTGAAGCTGAAATGGAAGCCTGAGTTCAACTGCAGAAATTGACAGACAACACACAAATGAATAAGCGGGACTCAGTACCAGGATTCCCTCTCCTGCCCAGCCCTCATCCACAGGAAATTCCAGGGAGCTTTTGGTCAAGTTATTTGCAAAGGGGATTAGTTTATTTGTTTATTTCCCCTCACCACTATTTTTCTTTCTTCTCCTTTTTACCTCCTTCTCATTTCCCTTCCCTTCTCTCTTCTGTCTCCTCCTTTTTTCTTTCCTCTTCCTCTCCTCCTTCCTAATTTCCATTTCAAATATTGGTCTTATCACCAGCCCCACTGTGATTTCTGGTCCAACAACTTTAACATTCCTGCTTGATCTAAAGTAATAATACTATTCTAATCATAAAAGCAATACTCTGTTTTTGTATATAGCAAGGTTTCCCAACATTTAGTCAAAGGCATTGGGGGAAGACATGTTGGATTTTTAGAATCTTTCATATGCTTTAATATGAATTACGAATTACTAAAAATAGTCAGTGATGGTCCATTTTCAAAGCAAGGCATTTAACCCTGGCTGCTTGGTTTTATATCAGCTTGGGGATGCTGGGGGAGGATCAACTGATAAGGAAACTTAAACTGGAAGGGGTAAATCATGATAAAATGAGGAAATGAGTGAAAGCTGTGTGTATATCAGAAAGCATATATCACAGGGAGACCTTCCTGCCACCAAAGGAGACAGATACCACCTAAAGCCCACTTCTAAGATTTGACCAATTCTAAGAGAGGCATATTTTTAAATAACCCAATAGGAAATTTAGGCAATGTACAGGAAAAAATGTACACTCCATAGTACTCAGCCAATGAGGAATCGGTGGAGGGACTTTTGTGCTAGACAATATAATGCCTCTTGTAACCGCTTTGGGTGTCTCTGTTCACCAGCAGCCAATCTAGCAAGATCACTGTTAAAATCTCATAGTACTCTGTCTCTGAGTCCATTCTTTGAGTTTGCACAGGTGAGCATATTTCTCACATGAATGTCCACATGGGGCTAGAATTTTGGAACTCAAATTTCCTAAGGCTCTTTGACATTTTATTTTCCCCTCATAGCTAGACTGAGATAAGTGGTGGAACACATTTCAGAAACAACACTTTGTTGCTTGCTGGCTAGCTGTGTAACTATGAATCAAGCATGCAAATTCTCTGAGCTTCAGTTTTACTCATCTGTAAAGTGGGGCTAATACAAATTCCCTGTCCCATGATAGGACTAGGGCTATAGTCAGTCATCTGAAGATAACTTTGACCAAGACTGGAGGATCTGCTTTGAAGACCATTCATTTTGCTGTTAACATGAACCTCTCCATAGGGTTGATCACAACTTGACAACTGGTTTCCCCCAGAGTGAGTGATCAGAAAGACCAAGAGAAAATGACTAAGAAGGAATCCTGGAAATCACATAGGATTACTTCTTCCATATTTTATTTGCCACACAGACAAACCCTGATACCACATGGGAGGAGACTACAAATGTATGAATACTAGGAAATATGGATCATCTCCAATGAAGTAGATTACCACAACTGGTTTACAGAAAATGTCTTCAAAACAACCATCTCTTCAACATATATGTGGCCTTAAAACACTGGCATTCACATACTTTTTGGGAAAAGGTCTGAACAGGGACAACATGGGGGTTGGGTGGGTAATTTCAGAAAGTTGCTGAAAATCTACAGGTCTTATGTCAATCTATACAAGCATACTTATTTTTTCAAAGCCCTGCTTCCTCTCTGTCTGGCCTCATTATTTCATTCATCCAATTAACTCAATTTGGAATAATCTTAGTTAAGCCTGCAAAGAAAAAACAATCATTTTGAGGAAAGCGATCAGTTTTCAAAGATGGACTGGGACTTCTCTTGGTAATTTAACCTTGAGATGACACTGGATTTTATGAAAGATAAAGCAGGCCCACCCATCCCTCTAGAATCCCTAGGTACCTTCCTGTGGAAGACAGGCATCCTGCCTAATCTAAGAAGAATGACTGATGGAAAGGATCAGAGCATTTGCCTCATCCCTGAGGGCCAGTGCTGGATCTGTCCAGAACAAAGACATGATTCTCTGGAGGCCCAGAGCAGGCCTCCTAGCTCCATCCCCCACCAGGCTCAGCCTCAGCTCTACGTCGGGATCTGGCCAGTTTCCTCAGTTGAGCAGCAGATGGCATCGCAGCCTCAGGAGCGAGCGCTATAAGGAACTTGCTGTTGGCTTGGCATCTGGGGGTTTCTGGGGTGGGGCTCCTGCTTCTCAGCTCTCAGCTCAAAGAAATTTCTGATCTGTGCTTGCAAATGAAGATACTGCCAGGGCACTATCTCAGAGAGCAGGGACTGAGCCCTCAGTTGGGAAACAGATCTTTTCTGAGAAAGATGAAAATCAATAACTACAGAGATTGGTTTTCCTTCACTGGATGTGAGGGGTCCATGTGGAATATATCCTGGTTTGGGGTCTGGGAGGTTCCTAGTAGAAGCCTCCTGGGATGACCAGATGGGACTTGAGGGATCAGTGGGCTCTGGAAATCATCTAGAGAATTCCAAGGATTCCAGACACTGAATCCTCTTTTTTTTTTTCCCCCAGTGACCCAAATGAGGGGCTATAACCAAGCTGCCAGCCAGTGATGCAGTGATGCAGAAGGGACTTGGTTCTGTAGGCCTTCTCTCTGGGCCTCCATCTCTTCCCTCTTCTTGTGTTTCTGGTTCCTCCTCTTCCTTCCAATTTTCTCACCCTCCCTTCTCCTCTGTCATCTCTAGCTCCTTATGTCCTTTGCTCTGTGGATTCATTTCTTTTCCTCTGCTCCAATTCAGAGAAGAAAGTTGGCTACCAAACAACCATAGCACTCAGATTCTCTGTACTTGTTGTTGCTCCCTTCTTCCCTTCTCATGTCCTCCCTACTACTGCTTGATGGCTAAGTCCCTAGGGGGTCTGGATTAAGGGAGGTCCAGAGATCCCCCAAAAGAGTCTACTTTTTTCCTCCAGAACCAGTTCTCCTGCTTTGTAGCTCTAGAGAGGAAAGACCCCAGGGGCTTCCCAGTAGGATGGAGATCCATTGAACTTTATATTCACTGAGCATCCATTATATGCCATTGGAATGTTGGTTCAAAGGCAGGGTCCTGATGATCCTCTGCTGAATCCACAGTATCCAGGACACAGTAGACACTCAATAAATAAGTATTAAAATTAATGAGTTGCTGGGCACTGAGGGCTCAAACCTGCAATCCTAGCTACTCAGGGGGCTGAGATCAGGAAGATCATGGTTCTAAGTCAGCCGGGGCAAATAGTTCACAAGACCCTTTATTGAAAAAACTCCACACGAAACAGGGCTGGCAGAGTGGCTCAAGTAGTAGAACTGCCTAGCAAGCGTAAGGCCCTGAGTTTAACCCTCCTCCACCCCCCCCAAAAAATTAGTGGGTGGATGGAGGAATGAATGCTGAGCAGTGCATTTGACAATAGGGGTAAAAACATTAATGGTGTAATCCTATAATCCTAGTCCAGGGAGAGAAAGAATTAAAAAATAAAATTAATCACCTGCAATCCAGAATAGTAACTGAAGCTGATGGTGATAGACATTGTAGTGGCACCTGAGTATGTACTATGAAAGCAAAGAAGGCCTTGTTCACTCACCCATGGGGACTTACTAGACTCTGGGATACACCCCAGATGCTTGGCTAGAACAGAGTTAAGGTAGGCCTCTTGCCTGAAGGAAATTCCCAGTTGAGTGAAGGAAACACAGAAGCAAAAAACAGGCAGTAAACAGGATCAGTACTGTATTGGGGAAAACACTGGGCAATGGAGCAGAAAGCAGAGGCAGCTTGCCTGGACAGGGATTCCGTAAGGCTTTCTGGTGAAGTGAGTTTAAAATAATCTGCCTGAAGGGTCAGTAGAAGTTAAGAAAAGAGGCGAACAAGAGAGTTCCAAACCAAACAGAGAACAGGCAAGTTTCATGGAACTGAGCAAATGTATCTGAAATTCTGGCTGGAGTACTAGTAGGTTAGTGAGTAGGGCCAAAAGGCAGGAAGCAAGAAAAATGGATAGAAATGGGAGAGAAGAACTCCAACCAAGATGAAGAAGTGATGACTTTACCTTTTGGGTACGGGAAGCCATTTAAGAGTTTTAAGAAGGGATGAGATAAGATCAAGTTTTCATTTTAGAAAGATTATTCTGGTGGTAAGGTCAGAGGGCCATCCTGGAGACCAGTTAGGGAGTAGACATGATGGTCTGAAGGATGATAATGTCTGTGGAAGAAGAGGTCATGTCTGAGTTGAGATTGAGGATAGTTATGAGTTTTCCTGATCCAAGACTTGGGGGTAATGGGGATGCTGGCTTGCTAGAGACAGAAATTTCACATGGAAAAGTTTTAAGAGCTTGGCATGTTCTGGGAAGCACATGTGGTTATGTATTTTTAGCCTGTGAAAGAGCACAGGAGAAGGTAGCGGGAAATGAGATAGGGAGGAGCTAACCTTTGCTAAGAGATTTGGGAGCCCAGAATGAGGCCAGACTCCTTTGTTTGAGCTGGGGAAGGAGAAAGGAGATATGGCCGTCCTCTGCAGTTACCCAGCTTATCTGGAGGGACCAGAGGTGTTTCAGAAAAAATACTTCATCCAACATCCAGAAGACAAGTTCATACAGTGTCTAAAGATGTGAAGGAGGGCATGGAACTTAAGTAATCAGCAGGTGGACCAAGAAAGGGAGTAGGGAGAATGGGAATTCAAGTGCAAAGGCAAACAAGGCTGGGTGAGATAGGTTCCACTGGAATCTGAAATCACTGTTCTAGAATTGTCCAGTCTCTGGAAATTCTGGAAATTCTTCCTTCTTCTGCCTTGAGATCTCAAAGGAATCATAGCTATCTCTAATTTTTTTCCCCCAAAAATGTTAGAAAAGAGTAGAGGGGCTGGGAATGTGGTTCAGTGATAGAGTGTTTGCCTAACATTCATGATGATCTTGGTTCAATCCCCAGCACTGCAAAAAGGGGAGAGAGTATGGCTAAGTTAATATAATGGTTAAAAATCTAGGCTCTGCTTCTCCTTGTTTTGTGACTTACAAGTAACTAAATATAGCCATTTTCCTCACTTGTTGGTGCTGCAAGCTTGAAATGAAGTAATGTGAACAGAAAACTTACATAGCGAAGGTTCACAATAAATCTTTGTGTTACTGGGATTTTGACATGGGTCAAATGGGGTAGAAGATACAGGGAAGAAAGAAATAGGAAATGATGATAAAGGAGGGCTGGGTGGAAGGGGGTGAGTTACATGTTCAGAATTCTTTAATGGTTTTTAAATCCTATGAGCCAAAATCTTCTACTGCTATGTTTTGAGTGTGTTCCCCAAAGTTTATGTGTTGGAAACTTAATTCCCATTGCAACAGTGTTGAGAAGTGGGGCCTGATAAGAAGTAATTAGGTTTTGAGGGCTCTGCCTTCATAAATGGATTAATTAATGTCTTCGTTGAGGGGGGTGAGTTTGTTAGAAAAATAAATTCAGTCTCTTTGTTCTCTTGCTCTCCCTCTGCCTTCTGCCATGTCAGGACCCTGCAAGCCATACATTACCAGATACCAGACCCTTGATGCTAGACTTAGTCTTCAGAACTGTAAGAAATAAATCTCTGTTCTTTATAAATTACCCAGTCTTGTGTATTCTGTTACAGCAACACAAAACAAACTATGACATCAACTGAGGCCGAAGTCTATCTGTCCTGACTCATCTCCTACTGCTCCCAGTCTCACTTTACAGACTAAACATGACAACACAACCTGTGATTCCCAGAAGTTTTTTAAGCTTTTGTACACACTCTTCTTATGAAGAAAAGGTGGATCCTCAAACCTGTCTTCATACTAAATATCAAGAAGCCTTCAGAGACCTGAAACAGATGTTGGGAAGGGACTCAGGGTGTGTTTGTGTGTGTGTGTGTGTGTGTGTGTGTGTGCGTGTGTGTGTGTGTGTTATAAGAGGAGCACAGCACAGTAAAGATAAACAGAAGGGGGAGAAGGTTAATATGGCTCAAATAAATGACATTTGACAGAGTACTTGGGTGAGAAGAGAGACAGGCAGGTTAAATGGTCATGCATCTTTTTGGTGGTGTTGCTTAGATTAGAGGAGAAGAAGAAAAGGAGAAAGGTTTAATGAAACCCCAGTATAGCCCTGTATCTCCACCCCCTTTGCTGTTTTCTCCCTCTTCCTTCTATGAGGGCCCAAGTTCCCTGGTAGGGGTTGCAAGCCTGGGAGTGTTGCTTAAGGACCCATCTGTTCCAGTTAGGAGACTCAATGAAGGCTCCAGAATGCAAAGGCCCAGTTATGTAGAAAGTGCCTTAGGACTTTGGGAGCCTGGAGAAAGTGTAGCTAATTCAGCCCAGGGAAACCTTGGAAGTCTTCATAGAAGAGGGGCACAGGGCCTTGGCAAAGAAATAGATTACCAGATGAGAAAAGGTTTCTTGGCAATGTGCAAATACATGGAGTCCGGCTGTGCCTCCTCCCTCTCCTTGCTTCTCTTTCCCCTAGCCCATCCTTAGAACCACTGAATATTAGAGATGAAAGAAATCTGAGTGATCTTGAAGGTCATCCCAGACTTTGAATTTTGTATTTGGGACACCCAAAGGGACAAAGAGACCAATCTAAGGTCTCAATGGGTGAGGAACTCAGGCCCAGAGAGGGTTTCACACCTATCTCTGCTCATATTTCCCATCACCATGCTGCCCTGGCCATGTTATCTCTATTTTTTTTTCTTTTTTTACCACCAACCAGAGGACTGAGAATTTTTTTTCCCCAGGTGAGGATGGGAAAGGAATTTTTCCTAACCCTGTTATCCAGTGATAGTAACTACAACATTATTCTTTGTTGAACATTAACTGGGTGTCAGGCACAGTTTGAGGTACTGGGGCACAAAACAAAGTCTCTACCCTCATTTAGCTCACATTCTAGTGTAGAGACAGAAGTTAAATAAACAGACCTCTAACATGTCAGGTGTTTGTAACTCAGCTAGGTTAGCTTTCTCTCAAAAGAGACATGGAAAAGAGAAATGCAGAAGCAGAGATACAAAAAACAGGAAGAAGACCAAGATTGAAGAGTATATAATTAGCAGATACAGAATTAATTAAGGGATGGGCAAAATATCTGGGAGAAGTTAAAAAAAAACAGCTAAAGAGTAGAGAGGGGAAGATGCACTTTTTTCTAAATAAATGTTAACTGATAATTGTCCCTTCTGTTTCTCTGGGATGATACTTCTGCAGTGCCTGCCCTTGTTCACCCTTAACATCCTACGTGGAAGGTGGGGTGGCCATCACTCCCCAGAAGTTTCTCATCCCTTCCTTCCTTCCCTAAACAGATTTTTACTAAGTACCACTTTGGTCCAGAGACTACTCAAGGTGCTGGGCATATAGCAGTGAGCAGGCAATAAATGTGTCAATAAGCCCTTTTTAGGGATGTGCCAGGGAAGCTGCCCCAACTAGGGTGTTCTCATCTATGCAATGGGTATAGTTACACAGTATCTTCTTCTCCAGATGGCTGTGGGATTATAGAAGTTAATACATGAAAGTGCTGAGCACAGTGCCTGGCATAGAGCGAGCTCTCATCATTATTATTCCAGTGTGAGCAGGGCCTGTATCTGAGGAAGTGTGTTACCTTCATTGCATTAAGCACTCATTGAAGGAAAGGCCTATTATTTTCTGTAGCATAGACAACCCCATAGCATAGTGTCTGGCATATAATCCATAAATATCTGTCAGATGAATGGATCCCCATTTCATCAATAGAGAAACCAAGGCTGAGAGTTTAGAGGGTTAAAACATCCAGTTACGTTAATAGCAGAGTCCCAGTCTCTGGATCCAGTGATTCTTAGAACGTGGTCCTGATGCCCCAGGAACTTTCTGGATAAAGGCTGGCAGAGAGTGGTGGCATAGGGAGGGATGTGGTAGGACAAGATCCTGAGAAACCTATGGTACGACCTTAAAAGTGGGTTTAAAAGGAGCCTTATTCTCCTTATCTTTTCTGGACACAGACAAAGATGAGAGACTGGCATGTCACTAAAGATTTCCTTTGTGTGTGTGTGTGTGTGTGTGGTATTGGGGTTTGGACTCGGGTCTTCATGCTTGTAAAGCAGGCACTCTATTGCTTGAGCCAATCTCTAGTCCATTTGGCACTGGTTATTTTGGAAATGGAATCTCATGAACTATGTATTCAGGCTGGCTTCAAACTGAGATCCACCCAATTTCAACCTCCCTAGGATTACAGGTGACAGTCCTAAAGACTTCTGAATCTTCCTCATCCCCTACTGTGGGCTGTTCCCCAGCAGCCAGCCACACTTATGCTTTTCATTCTTTTCATTCTTTCTATTGTCAAACCTTGGTTGCTGACAGCTTGCCTTCCTTCTTTCCATCTCTTTCTTTTGCCCACCCTGCCTAAGGACTTCCTCTGTCTCTTCCCGTCTGTTCATTCCTCTCTTTCTGGCTCTCTGATCTCTGTTCCTCCCCTTCTTTCCCTCTATCCCTCCATCCCTTTGGAAAGCACCAGCCTTGTTCTTTCCTCCCTAAATTGAAGGGCAGTGGTATAGTAAAACAAATTGCTGTCAACAAAAGTATATTTCCACTGTATCCATCCTCCTGTAGGGAAGATTTATCAGGGTTTCTCACCCTGTACTGTTATATAAATGTGGTAATCCAATGGAAATATGATATCTAAGGAATCTGAGGATAAAGTCTCCATAAAACTATCAATTACTCACTGGGGCTTGAATTTGCTTAACTCACTCATTGCCTTGCCTGCCTCCTGCCTCTCCCCCTTTTGGGGGGGACATTTTGACAGTTTGCTACAGCATATAAAAGATGCTTTCTGCCTCCTTGAGTCCTGGGAGGTCATCTGGAGGATCAAATGTTTGTAAAGTGCTTGAGAAATTACAAAGTGCTACATAATTCAAGAGTATTATTATTTCTATTGTTGTGTGGGCTGTCTCTGTGCCTCTTTGGTTTGACAGATGTCTGCTCTGTTCACAAGCCTAGGTTAACCTTGGGTGTCTGTAACTTCCTTTCGGCTACTTGCACTTATAATTAATGCTCCTTCTTTCCCCTCTTTCTAGGTAGCCCCTGGGCACCCCAGAATCACCTTAATGTTTGTTTGTCCTAGAAGTTTAATAGGAAGACAATTGTTGAGGGAGTAGAGAATCCTGAGTCACCCTCCACATTCCCAGCCTGCTGGAGTGGAGAGTGGGCAGGTTGTCAGCAGTGATGGGAACTAGAAGGTAGACTAGGATTGTAAACCCAGCCCCAGAGGCCTCCAGGTAGCTGTACTAAGGGCTGAGGATTACATGTGCTGCCCTCGATTACCCAAGGGCTGTACTCAAAGAGGTCTATACTGCCCTAAGACAGGCAGAAGAGCCTGGTGACTAATGGCTCAGGCTGTGAGTCCTGGGGTTTGAGCTCAGCTCTGTTACTTTCAAATTAATTCCCTC
This sequence comes from Castor canadensis, assembly GCF_047511655.1. Taxonomy (NCBI): domain Eukaryota; kingdom Metazoa; phylum Chordata; class Mammalia; order Rodentia; family Castoridae; genus Castor; species Castor canadensis. The sequence continues at coordinate 79,854,795 of NC_133391.1, forward strand.
TCACCTTTTCATTTGCAAAATGCAAGTGATAATAGAGTCTGCTTCATAGAGTTGTGAGGATAAATGAGACAAACCTATGACAAGCTTAGCATGTAGTAAAACACTTCTGTTGTTGCTTTAAGTGTCAATCAGAGTGTTTTCTAGCTCATGAGCTTTGTCTATCAAAGACCTGGCCATCAGAAAACAGACTTGTCTGGTCTTCTTCACCAATAAAGGGTCTCCAAGCCTAAGTTGTGCCTGTTTCTCTTATAATCATGCTGTTTCAAACCAGCAACCCCTGCGGGATGGAACTGAGGGACTGGAGGAGGCAATAGAAAGGTAAGAAGAGTTTTAGGGGAGGTGGGTGTCTCTTACTAGAAATGTCAAGAGTCAGAGCAGAAAGTGAGGGAGGAGGCGGGGGTGGAGGGAGGGGGGAGAGTATAGGATGTCTCTAAACTGCCAGAATCCGGATGGGGCTGCAGCTCTAGGGCCCTGGCACTTCCTGCCACCCCCAGTCTTGGGAATGAGTCACTAGAGAGAGGAATGATGGAGGTGCCATGATCTTCCCACAGAGCATTGGGTTCTGTTCCCCAAAAGAGGACTGGTGGGAGGGAGAAGGAGATCCAGAGCTTAGGGGCTGGTGGGATGGGGGTGAAGGAGAGTTAGTGGGAATGCTAAGCTCAAGGGGAGCGAGGAGGAGAGTCTAAGGCTGAGCTCACCTCCTGCATGTCAGGGAGCAGGTCTGGGCAGTTCAGTGTACACCATGGCTAGGAAATAGCCATTCACGATTGCTCTTCCGACTTCTGCTTCTGTCTGCCCAGTTGTCTCTGGAGGGGGCTACTTCACATCCTCTGGTCACCCACAATAAGGCTCAGTCCTCCCTTTTCTACCTGGTCAACTCTTAAAGTTTTCTTCCCTCCAAAAGCCTTTCCCTCTTCCCCTAAGCAACCTGTTCATGATTCTTGTGGCACTGAGCTCATTGTTTGTTTTTTCCAAGAATGTCCGATCCTTCAGTCTTCCAGCTCCTCAAAGTCAAGGTTTTCCTCTTCTCCTCTCGTTCCCCCTTCTTCTTTTTCTGGGATGGGTTCTCTGTGTAGCCCAGGTTGGCCTCACACTTGTGATCCTCTTGCCATTCTACCTTCCTCTTTTTTGTGACGGGTTTTTTCCAAGTTGGGTTTCTCCAACTATTTGCCTAGGCTGGCTTTGAACCATGATCCTCCTGATCTCTGCCTCCCAAGCAGCTAGGATTACAAGCATGAGCCACTGGTGCTGGCTGCCTCTTCCTTCTTTATGCACTGTTTTTCCTCTGTCTTCTTTGTAGTTTCCATTAACTGAGCACCTATGTACTAGGTGTCTTTATATATATTTGTAATTTATTTAATCCTAATAAAGACCTAGTGACCATAATAGAGATGAGAAATGTGAGCTCAGTGAAATTAAATAACTTGTCCAAGGTCACAGTCAACAGATGGCAGAACTGAGGTTTGACATCAAAGTCCTCATGTTTTTGTTGTTTTAAGAATTTTATTATTTATTTTGGTAGGACTGGGGTTTGAACTCAGGGCTTCGCACTTGCAAAGCAGACACTCTACTGCTTGAGACATACCTCCAATCCATTTCGTTCTGGTTATTTTGGAGATGGAGTCTGGGCTGGCATTGAATCTCCCAATCTCAGCCTCCCAGGAAGCTAGGATAATAGGCATGAACCATTAGTGCCCGGTAAAGAATTCTATTATTTAAAAGATACAATAATCAAACTTCTTAGTTGTAATAATTTCAAACAAGTTTTAGTAAATTTGTGATTGCCTTTTACTTTATTAAGATGTAATTTACATATTATACATACCCACTTAAAGTATATAGTTCAATGGTTTTTAGCATACTTACAGAGATGTACGACTATTATCTCAGTCAACTTAGAACATTTTCATTACTCCCAAAAGAAACTCCATGCCTATTTGTAGTCACTGCCCATATCCTCCCAACTCCCCCAATCCTAAGTAGCCATTAGTTTATTTTGGTCTATAGATTTATCTAGTCTGGACATTCCATATGAATGGAATCATACAATATATGGTCTTTCATGGCTGGCTTCTTTCACTTAGTATTATGTTCTCAAAGTTCATCTGTGTTGTAGCATGTATAGGTACTTCATTCCTTTTTATTTCTGACTAATATCCCATTTTTTGGATATAATCCACTATGTTTATGCATTTATCAATTGATAGGCATTTGCCTAGGATGAATAAAGTTGCTATGAACTTTTTTTTTCATGGTTTCTAATTTATTCTTTTTTTATTGTTTTATTATTCATATGTGCATACAAGGCTTGAGTCATTTCTCCCCCCTTGCCCCCCACCCCCTCCCTTACCACCCACTCTGCCCCTCCCTCTCGTCCCACCCCCTCAATACCCAGCAGAAACTATTTTGCCCTTATCTCTAATTTTGTTGAAGAGAGAGTATAAGCAATAATAGGAAGGAACAAGGGTTTTTGCTGGTTGACATAAGGATAGCTATACAGGGAGTTGAGAAGTTGATTCACATTAATTTCCTGTGCGTGTGTGTTACTTTCTAGGTTAATTCTTCTTGATCTCACCTTTTCTCTAGTTCCTGGTCCCCTTTTCCTATTGGCCTCAGTTGCTTTTAAGGTATCTGCTTTAGTTTCTCTGTGTTAAGGGCAACAAATGCTAGCTAATTTTTTAGGTGTCTTACCTATCCTCACCCCTCCCTTGTGTGCTCTTGCTTTTATCATGTGCTCATAGTCCAGTCCCATTGTTGTATTTGCCCTTGATCTAATGTCCACATATGAGGGAGAACATATGATTTTTGGTCTTTTGGGCCAGGCTAACCTCACTCAGAATGATGTTCTCCAATTCCATCCATTTACCAACGAATGATAACATTTCGTTCTTCTTCATGGCTGCATAAAATTCCACTGTGTATAGATACCACATTTTCTTAATCCATTTGTCAGTGGTGGCTGTTTCCATAACTTGGCTATTGTGGATAGTGCCGCAATAAACATGGGTGTGCAGGTGCCTCTGGAGTAACCTGTGTCATAGTCTTTTGGGTATATCCCCGAGAGTGGTATTGCTGGATCAAATGGTAGATCAATGTCTAGCTTTTTAAGTAGCCTCCAAATTTTTTTCCAGAGTGGTTGTACTAGTTTACATTCCCACCAACAGTGTATGAGGGTTCCTTTTTCCCCGCATCCTCGCCAACACCTGTTGTTGGTGGTGTTGCTAATGATGGCTATTCTAACAGGGGTGAGGTGGAATCTTAGTGTGGTTTTAATTTGCATTTCCTTGATTGCTAGAGATGGTGAGCATTTTTTCACATTTTTTGGCCATTTGAATTTCTTCTTTTGAGAAAGTTCTGTTTAGTTCACTTGCCCATTTCTTTATTGGTTCATTAATTTTGGGAGAATTTAGGTTTTTAAGTTCCCTATATATTCTGGTTATCAGTTCTTTGTCTGATGTGTAGCTGGCAAATATTTTCTCCCACTCTGTGGGTGTTCTCTTCAGTTTAGAGACCATTTCTTTTGATGAACAGAAGCTTTTTAGTTTTATGAGGTCCTATTTATCTATGCTATCTCTTAGTTGCTGTGCTGCTGGGGTTTCGTTGAGAAAGTTCAAACCTATACCTACTAACTCCAGAGTATTTCCTACTTTTTTGCTATGAACTTTTGTATGCAAATTTTTGGGTGAACCCCTGTTTTTGGTTCCCTTGGATATAGTTAGGTATAAAATTGATAGGCCACATAGTGTCTCTATGTTTAACTGTTTGAGGAACTGCCAGACTGTTTTCCAAAACTGCTGTATTATTTCACAAACCAGTAGCAGCATATGAGGGTTTCAGATTCCTCACATCTTCTCTACAACTTATTATTAGTTATCTTTTTTGTTTGTTTTTTGAGACAGGATTTTGCATGTAGCCCAGACTGGTCTCCAACTGGTGATCCTCCTGCCTTAGCTTCTTGAGTGCTAGATTACAAGTGTGTACCACCATACCCAGCTTTCTTATTTCTTTTTTTATTATAAGCATCCTAGTGGCTTAGGTTTCCATTGCCTTGATAGTTAAAGACATTGATCATCTTCTTATGTATTTACTGGCAGTTTTCAGATCTACTTTAGTCTGTTCAGATCCTTTGTCCATTTTTAAATTGGGTTGTCTTTCTGTTATTACTATTATTATTACTATTGCTATTATTATTATTAGTGTGGTGCTAGGGATTGAACCCAGGATCTCATGTATATAAGACAAGCACTGTACACTTTGCTATACTCCCAACTTTTTTTTTCTTGTTCAAGTGTAACATTCCAGATTAAATTTCCTTATCAAATATGTAATTTGCAAATATTCTCGCCATTCTGTGGGTGGTGGTCTCTTTTTACATTCTTTTTTTGTGGTGTAGGGGATCAAACCCAGAGCCTTGTGCATGTTAGGAAAATGCTCTACCCTGGGCCACATCTCCAGCTCTTTTCACATTTTTTTTCTTTGTTTTGTCTTCTTTTTGATTCAGGGTCTTACTATGTATCCAACGCTGGCCTCAAACTCAAAATCCTCGTGCCTCAGTCTCTGGAGTGCTGGGATTACAGTTTTGAACCACCATGCCCAGCCTCTAAACACTTCTTTAACAACCTACTTAATAACATTACAATGGCAATTAAATTTTAACATGAGTTAAACCACATGAGGGAACAAACATTCAAACCATAGCACTCTCACTCTTAACCAATCCCAATTTGAAAGGAGAAGAGAAGAATGTCCAAGAGGAGAGAAAGAAGGAAAAAAGGGAGGAGGAGGAAGAAGAAGTGGAATAGTTATCTATAAGGAACAAACAGAAGTGAGTTCAGATACGGGAAGGTCCTAGGCCAGTCAAGAGGCAGAATCATGGAAACCTGAATTCTTCCTCACCAGATAGGTCTTTAATTAATCCCAGTTTCAGTCCGTATATCAATAGCTGGCCTGGTTCTTTCCCTTCTATTTTTATTTTCCTTAGTATCTCTTCCGAATACCTGGTAGTTACAAGAATACCTTATATATCTTGAGTTATGGGATTTAGTGAAAGCTTTTTGTTGAAAAGCCCCATGTCTCCAAAATGGCAAGAAATAAATCGCATTCCCACCCCCTTTCTGCAGTGGAAAGTGTTACAACCCTTTCTTGGCGAGAATCAGGGTAGTTGCCCTGCTCTTGGGCCTCTATTCTAGGGATACTGGCATATGGAGGATATGCGTGGGTCTCCAAGGGTGCTCTGAGATGTGCAGGGTGGAAAAGGAGGCTATGACTTTCTTTCTTTAATTAAATTAAATTAAATATTTTATTTATTCATTTATTCATATGTGCATACATTGTTTGGGCCATTTCTCCCCCCTGTCCCCCATCCCCTCCCTTTCCCCACCACCCTCCTTGATTCCAGGCAGAGCCTGTTCTGCTCTCTTCTCAATGAGGCTGTGACTTTCTTACAGCCTCATGATCTGGTGAACTCAGCTGGGTCCAATGTGTTGCTACAATGGGTACCTTTAGTATCTCAACCATACTTCTAGCTAAATGCTGGTGAGGGAACGAAGTTATGGGAAGTGGGAGAAGTAAGGAGGATGATTGAAATTGCTCACTTCAGAAACAATTTAGCCAGCTGTAGAAAATCCTATTAAATGACAATTCTTATCTCAGTCCCTCACTCCTGGGGAGAGCAGCTGTGGGTTTTGTGAAAACCAGGACACAGTCTCCTCTGAATCCAGTCAAATCATCACCAATAGGAAGCTAAAAGTCAGACTTTACTAGGTCTCCCTACCTTTTCCTATCCCTTCATCCAAGTCCCCATATCATATGTCAATTATTTGGTTAGTCGAGCCTTTTCCCTGCCCATTGTAATGTAAGTAGCAAGTATTTTATGGGTCCCCATTAAGCAATGTGATCAGCATCAGTTACTTAATGAGACTCTGTAAAGTTGTGATTTAAATCCTGTCTTCAATTGTGACTGGGCTTTGTCTAGAGCCAACGTGATAATTGCAGTGACACCCAAACAAATTGTGCTACAGATATGAGGCTTCCGCTCCCAGCCTGGATTTGGCCCACTTTCTGTCAAGGGATCCAATCTCTGCATACTTTTTTTCTAAAAGGGAGCATTTTATATGTCCCTGGAAGACTTAAGGGGTTATGAGTGGAGTGCTCAGTTCTTCCCTTGTAGTTTTAGCACCTCTGGGCATGAGAGAAATAGCACGAGTCTAGAGGACAGTGCAGGAACGCTGGAGATTATCAGAGTTTTGTCTGTTTTGTCCTCTGATGTTTCTGTAGTGCATATTGACTATTTGGCCCATAGTAGGGATTCCTCAAATACCTGATAAATGAAGGAATAGAATCCCAGTATGGCTCCATTAGCCAGCAAGCCCTTCTCTTTGAAAGTCTCCCAATGAAGACCTAATACATTTTGGATAAAACAAATGCTGGAGACTTAGGGATAGGTTTCTTTTAAGTCCTGTGGTTAGTTTAGATGTAGATCCTTAGAAGATAGGGAGAAACTTGTGTGTTCAATGATAATCTTTGTATCCTGAAGATTCAGTAATTGCCTGTTTGATCTGATGGCCTGGGATAAGAATTTGATGTTGATGACGTACATATAGGGTTTTGTTGTCTTCCTCATTGCCCCACCACATAGACAGTTGAACTAAGGATTATATCCTGGCTTTTTTCCAGAGTCACACAGGTGGTCCCTTTTTTTCTTCACTTTTCTTAGCTCCTTTCTTGGATAAGAGACAATGTGAAGCCACTTGCCAAATTTATTTGTCAGTTTTCACATGTTATTTATCCAGTGTTTCTGCAATTTTTGACCTAATTGATCATACCCTTCCTTTTGAAACACTCTTCCTGGCTTCATGATTGCCAATACTTTCTTGGTTTTCTTCCTGTTTTCCCAGCAACTTCTTTTTTTTTTAAATTGGAATTAATAGAGTTTGAACCCACGCCTTCATCCTTGCAAAGCAGGTGCTCTACCACTTGAGCCACACCTCCAGTCCAATTCACACTCATTTTTAAAGTGATTTAGTGATTTTCTTCAGCGTCAGTATTAAATAGTTTCTATACTGAAAACTATTTTTTTTTTTGGTGGTGCTGGGGTTTGAACTCAGGGACTCATGCTTTCTGGGCAGGTGCTCTTACCACTTGAGCCACTCTAGCAGCCCTCTTTTTATAATGGTTTTTTTCAGATAGGGTCTCTCAAACCATTTGCCCAGGGTCAGTTTCCTACTGTGATCCTCTTGACTTGTGCCTCCTGAGTAACTAAGGTTACAGGCAGTAGCTACCTGTGCCTGGTCACAACTCCTACTTTGTATCTCAAAATTGGTCTTTTCTTCTAAGCTCCAGACTCAGCTATCTAATGCCCACCTGATATCTCCACTTCTATGTTTATTAGGAATCTCAAATTTGATATATCCAAAAGAGAACTTTTTTGTTTTTCAAGACAGGGTCTGGCTATGCAGCCCAAGCTGCCTTGAATTCACCATATAGTACCATCACACCTGGTGAGATTTTTTTTTTTTGAGACATACTTTTCCTACATAGTCAGGCTGGCCTTGAACTTGAGCTCTTCTGCCTCAGACTCTCCAGTGTTGGGACTCCCATTGAGAACCACCACGCCCATTTATTATTAGGGGTTTGTTTTTTTTTATGGTGACAAAAACATGTATTTAGGATTAGTCAGTAGGATTCAATTTAGACAATCCCAAATTTGTTGGCAACATCCAAAGCATCATAATCAGGAGCCAGTCCAACATATGCCTTCTTCAGTCAGGCCTGATCAGGGTATTCACCTTGGCCACTTCATCTTCACAGCCTGTTTGGTCTTGTGTTTGTTGGCCTTGACATCCACCATGAACACAATGTGTTGCTGTATTCTGTCTTCTTCATGGCCAACTCACTGGTCAAGGAGAACTCAGTGATGGATAATGGTCAAGCTTGTTCTCTAGGGGTGCTCTTCCAAGGGTATTTGTGCTGCCTCAAGCAACTGGGAACATCTTGGGCCAGCAGAAGCAGGGCAAGGTACAGTCTTCTTTTTGTGGTTGTGGACGTCTTTCAGCACTGCCTTCATGGCCTTCAAAGCCTTTGTTTTGGCTTTGGCTTTAGAGGGGAAGGAGTCTACCACTTGAGTCATACCTTCAGCTCTTTAATGCACTTTTGAAAAAATAAACTCTTCCCTTCTTTCCTTCCTTCCTTCCTTTCTTCTTCTCTCTCTCCCTCCCTCTCTCTTTCTGTCTCTCTCTTTCAGATGGGGTCTCACTGTGTAATTCAGGCTGGCCTGGAACCCTTGACCCTCCTGCCTCCAAAGAAGCAGGGATTACAGGAATGAAACACAATGCCTGGTTAAAGAATAAACTTTCTATATTAATTTTAGATTTACAGAAAAGTTGCAAAGGTAATATAGCGTTCCTATGTACTGCACAGCTAGTTTTCCCCTCTAGTATTAACATTTTACATTAGTATAGCAATTTGTTGCAATTATTGAGCTATATTATTATTATTATTTTGTAGTACTGGGGTTTGAACTCAGGGCCTACACCTTCAGCTGCTCCACCAGCCCTTTTTTGTGATGGTATTTTTCAAGATAGAATCTGGCAAAATACTTGCTCAGGCTGGCTTTGAACCTGGATCCTCCTGATCTCTGCCTCCTGAGTAGCTAAGATTACAGGTGTGAGCCACTGGCACCTAGCTTAGCTATATTATTATTAAAACCCATACTTTATTTATTTATTTTTTTTGGTGGTATGAGGATTTGAACTCAGGGTTTTGTGCTTGCAAAGCAGGTGCTCTACCACTTGAGTCACACCTCCAGTCACCCTATATTTATTAAGATTTTTCTTAGTTTTGTTTTCGTGTCTTTTCTCTGTTTCAGGACACCAACTGAGTACTTACCAGACACTGCATATAGTCATCATTATCTACTTAGGCTTCTCTTGACTGACTGTGTCTCATATTTTCCTGGTTTTTGATGATCTTAGCACTTTTGATGGGTACTGGCCAGTATTTTGTAGAATGTTTCTCAACTAGGATTTGTGTAAGCTTTTCTCATGATTAGGCTAAGGTTATGGGTTTTGGGGAGGAAGACCATGAAGTAAATTTTCATTTTCATCATGTCATCTAAATTAACTCACGACTGAGCCCAAGTTTGCCAGGTTTCTCCACTGTAAAGTTATTTATATTTCTCCTTTTTTCCCACAATCTTATAATATTTGGAATGAAGTCACTATGTGAGGTTCACACTTAAGGAGTGAGGAGCGTCTACATGCTCCTGCCAGAAAGATTTGTTTTTTTCAGTCAATTCATTTATATCAATATGGACTTATAGATTTTTATTTTATAGTTTGGGTTGTAATTCACCAATGTTTTGTTGCATAAGTTGTTCTAATTTTGGTCATTGGAAGTTCTTTTTGTTAATTCCTATGTTCCAGTGTATGTTTTTGTCTGAGTCTCTCTTTTCTTTCTGGTACTATAAGATTCTCTAGGCTCATATTATATATTTCCTGCCCTAACCTTAGAATCAGCAATTTCTCCAAGGAGCCCTGATTTCTCTTATTGTAAAGAAATTTCTACCTAAAATAACATTATTTCTTTGCATCATGTCTGTATTTCTTGCTAGAACATTAGGTCCTTAAAACCAGGACCTTTTCTGCTTGTTCACTGCTGTATCTCCACTAGTTAGAATAGTATCTGGCTCACAGGAGGGCATTAATAAAAGTGTAGTGAGTGAATGAATAAGTGAATAAGGTAAGTATTATGACTTTTTATATATGCATTCTTCATGGTATTATGACATCACAAGAATTTGATCAAAGGAAGCCATATAGGTGGATGGACACATGGATGTATGAACGAATGACTAAACAGATGGATAGATTATTGGAAGTGTGACTGAATTGAGAAACATGGATGAAAACTGGCATTATTATTATGCACTTTGGCTGCTCATGATAGAAATTGTGTGGTGAGGTATCTCATTCTTGATTCCTCCATGTTTCATCACCCACATTCAATTAAACACTATATATTGCTCATTTTACATCTTAAAAATTTCTCAAGTCTGTGACGTGGACCTTGAGCACTTCTCTAGCCTCACCTTTTGTCATTCTCTACCCTGCTCTGACTGGCTCACCTCCAAAATGCCAAACTTCTGTGGTTCCCTGTGGGGATGGTGCTGCTTCTTGATCTGTGTTTGGCCACACTAGTCCCCCACCTGGATTGCCCTTGTCTTATAGCCAGAGCTCAGAATTTTTACCAGCTTTGAGTTGTTGAAAGCATGTACTTTTGCAGTTGTGATTATGCTTATTAATGGGACCAAGACTAGGGTGCAACATTTATGGAAAGCTGTGCAGTGAGAGTACATTCTTAAATCTTGAGCCCTGGGTGCCCTACTTGACTCACCTTAGTCCTGGCCCTACTCTCTTCTAGATTGGGAGCTTCTTAATGACAAGAATTTTGTCCTTTATTCGTATGCTCTCATCACAATACTAGCGGTGGCAAGCAGAACAAGTTACCTTTCTGTATCTTAGTTTCTTTATCTGTGGAAAAGAAATAATATCTCCATTATATGATAAGGATTTTTTTTTTCCTTTTTGGTAAGACTGGGGTTTGAACTCAGGGCTTCACATTTGCAAAGCAGGTGCTCTACCACCTGAGCCACACCTCCAGTCCATTTTGCTCTGGTTATTTTGGAGATGAGGTCTCATGAACTATTTGCCCCACCTGGCCTGGAGCCACAATCCTCCCAATTTCATCCACCCAAATAGCTAGGACTATAGACATGAGCTGCTGCTACCCAGTTATTGTTTTCCATTTTAAAGGAAGTTATCCATTTCACCAAAAATTTCAAATTTAGGGCTTGTGGAATGGCTCGAGTAGTAGAGTGCCTGCCTAGCAATCATGAGGCCCTGAGTTCAAATACCAGTACCACAAAAAGTTCAAATTTATTGCCTTAAAATTCTTTACAATATTCTCTTATGGCCTTAAATTTTGTACTATATCTGCAGTTATGTCCCCTTTTGAAATTTTTGGTATGGTTTGTTTTTGCCTAAACAAAATAATTTTCTTTTTTTGGGTTGAGGGTGTAACTGGGTTTGAACTCAGAGCCTCATGCTTGCTAGGCAGGAGCTCTACCACTTGATCCAGTCTGCCAACCCCAAAATAGTTTTCTTGATTGAGCTTATCAAAAGGTGTTATTGAAGGGAATGGCCACAGTGGCTCATGCTTGTAATCCCACCTACTCAGGAAGCAGAGGTAGGAGGATCAATGTTTGTACCCAGCCTGGGCAAAGTTAGTAAGAGACCATAGCAGAAAAAAAAAAACTAAAAGCCAAAGAACTGGGGGCATAGATCAAGACAAGCTTGAGGTCTTGAATTCCACAAAAAATTGGTGTTGATCCTTTATAGTATCTTTTTTTCCTAATTATTAATTCATGAATTCATTAACTTCTTTCTTTTTTTTTTTTTGTAGTACTGGGGTTTGAACTCAGGGCCTCACACTTGCTAAGGCAGGCACTCTACCATTTAAGCCATTCCATCAGCCCTAATTTTTGTCTTTGTGTTATTATTATTATTATTATTGGTGCTGGTGCTGGGAAAAACTCAGGCCCTCTCGAATGCTAGGCACATCCTCTACCACTGAGCAACACCTCCAGTCTCATCTTTTATTTCTAAATATCTCCATTTTGTTTGTTTTTTTGTCCCATGAGTCCAGAGCTGTTTTCAAATACACAAGGCCCTTGTTATTTTTCTGTTGTTGAGTTCTATTGATTAGACAAAGTAGTCTATTGATTTTTTTTTTCTATCTGATGAGATGTGCGTTCTGGCTTAGTTTGTGACCAGTTTTTTAGATAGTCAATGGATATTGACTATCTAGGGTTACTGCCTCATAGGGTTACTATGAGGATAAACTTGGGATTTGTTCCAGCCCTTTCTGGTATTGGATACATTAAGCACTTAAAGCCAGGCACTGGTGGGTCACGCCTGTAATCTTAGCTGAAGCTGAGATCAGGATGATGGCAGGTTAAGGCCAGCCAGGGCAAATAGTTTAGGAACCTCTATTTCTAAAATAACCAGAACAAAATGGACTACAGTGTGGCACAAGTGGTACAGCACCTACTTCATAAGCACAAAGCCCTGAGTTCAAACCCAAGTTCACCAAAAACAACAATAAAAAACACTTAAAGTTCTGCTTTAGCACTAAGTAAGAGCTCAAAATGTGGTGGCTCCTGTTGTTATTATTATTGGTAGTAGATGACAGTGTTGGTCATTGCTCTGTGTGTCACTAGTGCCCTGGGAATTGGAGAAATTAAACCCATTCCTACAAGTCAGTACAGTTTAGTGTCTACACAGACCATAGGGTTGATTATTATTATTATCATTTTTTTGGTGATACTGTGGTTTGAACTCAGGCCTTGCACTTGCTAGGCAGGCATTCTACCACTCGAACCATGTCCCCAACACTGGATGGATAAATCTCTGGCACATATGGAAAACACCATTCAGCTCATTATAGTGGGAAAAAATTCAGAGTTTGACCTGTGCTAGGTCCCTGGTTTCGCCTCCATCAGCTCTGTGATACTTTCCCATTTCCCTACTCCCAAACTCCATTTTGCATTTAAGAATTAATATACTCAACCAGGTGCTGGTGGCTCACGCCTATAATCTTAGCTACTCAGGAGTCAGAGATCAGGAGGATTGTGGTTTGAGGCCAGCCTAGGCAAATGAAAAGTGAAACCCTATCTCAAAAAATACCCAACCCAAAAAAAGGGACTGGCACTCAACTGGTAGAGCGCCTGCCTGCCTGCCTAGCTAGTATGAAGCCCTGAGTTCAAACCCCAGTCCCACCAAAATAAATAAATAAATAAAAGCATAGGGCTAGACTTTTGAGAACTGTTGGTTTATTTCCCTATCCTTTCACCGAGTCTGCAGGGACAGAGAGGAAGTTAAGATGGAGTTGTAAAGGTACAGACACCTCCACTCTCCTTTCCTGGACTTCTCTCCTCAGAAAGCCTCCTTCGCGTTTCTCCATGCAAGACTGCACTTCTCTGAGGCCCTTCCCCAGAGAGCAGCTTGAAATCAGCTGTGACTAAGGGAGAAAAGAGAGGATGGTGGCACATGCTAGTCAGCACCCAGCCTCCTGCCGAGTTAGCATGACACCTGCTTAGACAGAATTTTCATTTTATCTTTTATCTGGAGCAGCCCAATTAATTTTTCAGGCCATCAGTTACCATATCCTGCAGATGAAAACTCCTCACACCTGAGCGAATGCAAGGGCTTCCTCCTTGATGGCTACACAACTCAGGGTTTGCTCCTGTCCTTTTTAGCATTCCCCAGGTCCAATCATCATCTAGGGGCCACCCAGCCTTGATTTGGATCTGTGACTGAGCCTTCTTTCAGCACTGCTTGTAACCTCCCCTTCTTTCTCACTTTTAAGTCTCAGTCCCAGTGTGCAAAGTGGTTGGGCTGATTTTCCTACCTGTGCATCCAAGGAGAAGGGATGAAACAAAGAAACATGGAGTGGGGAAAGAAGCAGGACTAAAGGGAAGCTCTGAATAGGGATATTTCAAAACTGATAGTCCATTCTCATCGCTACCTCTAGTTCCTTTGCCTCTTCTCATTTCATTCCTCCCATTCTAATTCAGCTCTTCTCCTGCCTCCAGGCTGCTAGGGAAAACCTCAGAACTGTGATCACTAGTTCCAATGTCTGACTTCCCATTGTGATGAGGATTCAGTGTCCCTTGGTAATCTTTATAGGCTCTTTCATTCTCTGGTTACAGGCATTTGTGGTTGTTTCCAATTTTAACTATAATGAGTAATGCTGACTTGGGCATCTCATACATGTCTTTTTGTAGATATACATTTTTCTTATTTTTTTGGACAAAATAGCAGCATATTTGCAGGTCATAAAGTAGGTGTATATTTAGCTCTATCAGAAAGTGTCAACATTTTCCAAATTAGTGTATTAATTAGTTGGGGCCCTTATTATAAGGAAAGATCCCTGGGCTCTATTCTGGACTTACTGAATCAGAATATGCTAGGAAGAAATGTCAGAAATCTGTGCATTTAAAAAATTTCCCCCATGTGATTTAAATGCAACTGGTTCACTGATAGTCATTTGAGAACCAAGAAAATATTTAGCATCCTTATTTTCTTCTTTTCCATTCCTTCCTCAATAAATGTTATTCTGACCACCATGTATTATGGTTGTAATAATGGAATAGTGAACTAACAGTGACTTAAGCAATAGCACATTTATGTATCTTACATAAGAAATCCAGAAATAGGTGATTCCTGGTTTAACTAATTTGGCCACTCAATAATGTCATAAAAAATTCAGACTTTTCTCATTTGCCTCTTTGCCATTCTCAGGATATTTGTTCCATTCTTGGACTTAACTCTACATAGTTGTAAGATGATTGCCATAGCTCTGAAAAGCATGAACTTACATCACAACTTTCAAGGCAGGAAAAAAGGGGTTAAAGAGTCTCTTATTTTGGAGAGGAAAATCTTTTTCAGAAACTTCCAGAAGACTTCCTAAATTCTATTGTCCAGAAGTGGGTCACATATTTATCCCTAGGTCAAAAAGGTGGAGTGTCTGTTGGGGTGTTTTGAGTCCCTATAGTGGGAGGTAACCCTTGCCAGTAAGGAAAAAAAGTGGAAAATGACTTTTGAATAGGTAATCAACAGTGTCTCCCACAAGACCTCACTGTTAAATACTGTAGGGCTACAGTCAATTACTTCTCTCCAGTTTTCCTTGTACTTGACCTCTCATGATGATTTACATTGCTTGCTCCCTCTTTCTTGAACCTCTTCTCTTCATTCCTGCTATTCCATCTCCTTACTTCTCTAAACATTTCTTCTCCCCCAGCTCCCCTGTACTGTTTGTGGTTCAGTCCTTGAACCCTTTGTACAGCCATGGGACTCCTTTCCCTGTTACTGATTCTTGATCTGTCGTGCCTCTGTCTCTTCCCTCCATTACCGGGCTGTTGGTTTTGATAAGGTCCCCAATCAACTTTTTCTTAAGCACTGACTTTAAAAACAGTTACTACCTAGGAGTGGTGTATCACACCTGTAATCTTAGCTACTCAAGAGGCTGAGATTAGGAGGCTAGAAGTTCTAAGCCAGCCTGAGCAAAAAGGTTCTCAAGACTCTATCTTAATTGAAAAAACTGCTGGTGGTGGTGGTACAAGCCTGTCATACAAGCTACTGCACAGGAAACATAAATAGGAGGATTGTGATCCAGGTTGGCCTGGACAAAAAAAAAAATAGCAGGACCCTATCTCAAAAATAACAAGAAGGAAAAGGGCTGGAGGCATGGCTCAAGCAGTAGAGCAACTTTACTACTGAGTAAAACTGGAAGCACTGAGTTAAAACCCCAGTACCACCAAAAAAAAAAAAAAGTTATTTATAACCTTCCATAGGGTAGGTCTTAGAACTGAAGGGCCCTTTGTTTCCCACACATCCAGGGATTTTGGGATAGAAACTGAATTGCTCCACAAAATAAAGGGATGATGAATTTGGAGTTCCAGAATTTAAAAGATCAGGAGAAAGAGACCAGAGTCAGATGAGAGCTGGATGATGAAAGAGTTGAGAAAGACTTTGAGTATAAGAGGATTGGATTACCCATATCCAAAACTGAGTTTTTAAGTGAAACAATGTGAGTTGTTATACCTTTTCTCATGACTGTATACAGTTTCATGGGGACAGTGTTTTGAGAAATTTATTATTTTAGTTTCAAGAATAATCTTTAAAAAATAATAATGTAAACATAGTCTGTAATAGCCAGATGGCTTCATCACCCAGTACTTTCAGGCTTTAGTGCCTTGGTTTACACTTGCATTTATCGATTGGGTTGGTACCAAATGATCTTTTGAAATGACAATATTTATTTTTTTGGCAGTACTGGAGTTGGAACTCAGGACCTATGCCTTGAGCCACTCCATCAGCCCTTTTTTGTGATGGGTTTTTTCAAGATAGGGTCTTGTGAACTATTTGCCCAGGCTGGCTTTGAACCTTGAGCCTCCTGATATCTGCCTCCTGAGTAGCTAGGATTACAAGAGTGAGACACTGGCACCTGGCTTTGAAATGACAGTATTCAACTTTTTTTTTTTTCAGTTGGCACTGGGTTTGAACTCAGGACCTCACACTTGCTAGGCAAGCATTCTATTGCTTGAGCCACTCCACCAGCCTTACAGTATTTAACTTTTAATGCTGTGATTATTTTTATTTCATTGTTCACAGATATATTCTTAGCACCTAGAACAACAGTGCTTGACACATTGTAAATGTTCAATAAAGTTTTTTTTGAATAAATGAAATTTCTCAAACTAGGTTCAGAGATCCTAAGGGATCTTCTAGTTAGAAAACTTTACAGCATGGCACGTGAGATTCATAAACTAAGAATACTCTACTAGTAATTTTACCAGACAATCCAGGCAGGATAAAGGGGTGTTGCCCTTTTTAGAAAATAAAACAGTGAAAATATAAAGGATTTATGTACATGTTGACAGGGTGGATGTGATATGCAAATGACTTGCAAATTTAATGCAAATTACATGCAACTACTCATGCAAATGAGCAACCTGTCTTTGGAATCAACTGCTGGTTATTCACTTACTTGTCTCCAGTACTGGCAGTAAATCTTTTAAAGGCTTGGATTGCAAGTTGCTGTGGTGGAGATGTGTGTGTATGTTGTAGAGGATGGGGTGCCTGGAAGGAGTCAGAGTGGTATTGTAAGCCTGCAGCTTAAAGAATGCAGTATGAAGTTTAGTATAGTTATTTTGCTGTTATACTCCAAGAGCTGGTCTTTTGGGAATAAGCTAAGGATGGAGGCAAGGAAATTTGACTTCTTATAACCCTTCAAGTCTTTGGCCACTCACATCTTCTGCACCACCCCCTTACCTCTCATCTCACACCATCTGGACTCTAGTGTGCAGGAGCAGAGAAAAGAGATCACTGGCCCCAGGTCCTCACCATAAGGACCACAGAAGAGCCTGAGATAAGAGCCCTTGTAAATCACGTCTGGAGGAGGTTAAGAGCATGTTGTGAAGTTCAGCATTTGCCAATCTCATGACAAGCAGAATAGCTGAATTTCTAGACCTGTTAGAAAAAGATGGGTGGTTACAAGAAAAATGGGGACTTTCTGAGAAATATAGCTGTTTAATCTCAATGTCAGTGATTCAGTATCTGACAAAGTTGGGAAGCTTACTTGGAAATCTAAAGGAAAAAAATGTCAGCAGGTTTTTTTTTATTATTATAAAAACCTGTTCTTCCCTCTCCTTGGTGTGAAGGGAAATTTTTGGTTACAGAGACTCTTCCCCGTTGATTATAAAAATATTGGGTAAATGAAATAAAATGGCCTCTACCAGATACATTAACATAATCTATTTTTTCTCTGATACTTTGTAATCAGAACTGGGTTCAAATATTACCTCCCAAGTATAGAAACTTGGGCAACTTATTCAACTTTTCTGAAGGTCAATTTTTCTCATCTGTTAAGTAGGAATGATAGTAGAATCTTCATGAGGTAGCTGTGAGGGTTAAATGAGATAAGGCATGAACTTAATACAGTGCCTGGCTCATATATTCAGTAAATGTAGCTATTTGAAGTGGTCCTCTGTGTGCCTCCTAGAGCTCATTCACCCTCCATTGGATAACTGTATCCCATTTCTTCCTAGGGAACTATCAATTCTCTCTTTCTCAGTCCATGTGATTCTAGTAAAACCAATTTCATATTCAGTGCCAGAGGTTGAACTTCTGACTTAGTTTAAAATCAACCAGACCAGTACATACTCAGGTCACAGTGATTAATTAAAGAAAGGGGACATAGATAGAATTACCATACAATTCAGCAATTCCCCTTCTAGGTATACACACAAGGGAACTGAAAACCAGTATTCAAAAAAACCTTGTACATAAATATTCATAGCAGCAATATTCATAATAGCCAAAAGGTAGAAACAATCCATTTATGTTCATCAATTAATGAATGGATAAATAAAGTGTGGTTTATCTATATAATGGAACATTATACAGCCATAAAAAGAAATGAAGTGCTGATTCGTGCTACAATGTGGATGAACCTTGAAAACATATGACAAGAGAAAGAAGGCTAACACAAAAGACTATATACGTATGATTCCATTTATATGAAATATCCAGAATGGGTAAATCTATACGGACAGAAAGTAG
The DNA here is from genome assembly GCF_047511655.1 of Castor canadensis. Lineage (NCBI taxonomy): Eukaryota > Metazoa > Chordata > Mammalia > Rodentia > Castoridae > Castor > Castor canadensis. The sequence goes on from NC_133391.1 coordinate 79,872,977, forward strand.
ATTAGTAGAGGAAAGGAGAATGAAGAATGACTGCTACTAGGCATAGGATTTCTCTATGGGGTGATGAAAATGTTTTGGACTTAGATAGTATAGATAATGTATACCACTGTGAAGATACTAAGCTGGATCACATCATTTGTGTTTTATTTTCTTGAGACACATAGCCCAGGCTGGCTTTGAGCTCATAATCCTCCTGCTCAGCTTTCCAAATGCTGGGATTATAGGCATGGGTCACCACACCCAATTTGAATTACATACTTTAAAAAGATGAATTTTGTGATATGCAAATTATGTCTCAACTAAAAAACTGTAAAGCAGCAAAGAAGAAGCACCAAAGCACATGACTCAAGTAGATCAATGGGAACCAATAAAACTCAATCCCATCCTTCGGAGTCATGAGAGGAGCAAACTAGTTCTTTTCTCACAGGATCCAACTTGAAAGAATATACATATAAGACTGTTGCTGACCTGTCTTGCTTTGTGTAGAGTCTGAAACTGAATTATCCATGACAGCTGAAAGCAGAACCAAGAAATGCAGAAACATCTACAGCTAGTTATACATTGGAGCTACAGTGACTACGTCCCCAGCTTGCCTGGGACTTTCCTGGTTTTAGCACCAAAAGTCTATGTTGGTTACCCTAGTTGACCCTTCAATCTATCTCTCTTTGTTCTGTTTTACAAACAGAACAAAGCTTCAAAACAACTTTACTTCTGGACTTTTCAAAAACACAAATCAATAAATTCTCTCTCTCTTTTTTTTTTTTAAGCCAGTGTCACAGATTGGGTTCTCTAGAGGCAGGCACTGAGACAAAGGTTAGGGTCCAAGATGTTATGGAGAATAACACCTAGAAAGGAAGGAGGCAGAAGCAGTATCGAGCAGAAGTCACATGTGATGCAGACTCTTGTCCAATCCAGTAGAGAACTCTAGTACATGTAATGCTCTTTAAAAGGCCCACACTAGGTGCCAAATGACTGAGCCACTATACTTTTCCCAGCTCTTCTTCACCTACAAATTTCTAGACATTCAAGTGTCAGCCTAAATGTTGCCTTTTTGGGGAAGTCTGCCACTCTTTCTTTCTTTCTTTCTTTCCTTCCTTCCTTCCTTCCTTTCTTCCTTCCTTCCTTCCTTCCTTCCTTCCTTCCTTCCTTCCTTCCTTCCTTCCTTCCTTCCTTCCTTCCTTCTTTCCTTCTCTCCCTCCCTCTCTCCCTCCTTCTTTCCCTCCTTTCTTTGTTTTGTGGTATGGGATTTGAACTCACCAGCCCTTTTTTGTGTTGCATATTTTTTGGGAGAGGGTCTCACTTTTTTCAATTTGCTTGGATTGGCCTGGAACCATGATCCTACTCTGCCTCCTGATCTTTTCCTCCTGAGTAGCTAGGATTATAGTGGTGAGCCACTGACCCCCTGCTGGGGCAGGGAAGTCTTTCTTAAAGTGACATTAAATTCCATGGCACCTGGCTCATCTTCATTATATGCAGAAATTTGATTTAATTTTAATTACTTAGTTTTTTGTTCTATGTCTATCTTACTTGCAGCATTTTAGCCTCATGAGGAAAGGGACTGTTCTGCTTAGTTAGGCAAAGTAGGGCCCTGTGCCAGATCCAATCCACATACAGTTACTTTCTTTCTTTTTTTGGCAGTAACTGGAGTTTGAACTCAGGGCTTTGTGCTTGCTAGGCAGGGGCTCTACCACTTGAGCCACAGCTCCAGTCATTCTTTCTCTGGTTATTTTGGAGACAAGGTCTAGCTTTTTGCCTAGGCCAGCGTGGACCATGATCCTCCTGTTGTTGCAGGAAGTATATGACAGGTGTGTACCACCATACCCAGCTTTTTCCCACTGAGATAGGGTCTCACAGACGTTTTTTGCCCAGGCTGGCCTGGAATTGTGATCCTCCTAATCTCAGCCTCTGAGGTAGCCTCTCAGGAATGACAGTTGTATACCACTGAACTCAGTTATTGGTTGACATGGGGTCTCACGAACCATTTGCCTGGGCTGGCCCTGAACTGCTATACCTTGAACTTGATCTCAGCCTCCCAAGTAATTAGGATTGCAGGCCTAAGCCACTGATGACTTTTATTTCTTGAGGTGGAGTAAGGTTGGCCTCAAACTCTCATTCCTCCTGCCTCAGCCTCTGAGTATCTGGGATTATGGGCATAAGCCTCTAATGTTTGGCTATATCTGCTTTTATATAACCAATAAATTAAGGTTTATGAGATTGAGACTGGATCTGACTATGTTGCCCAGGCTGGCCTCAAACTTGTGATCCTCTTGCCTGAACCTCCTGAGTGCTAGGATTTTAGGTATGTACCACTATACCCAGCTGAGATTTTTGTTGTTATTGTTCTTTTCATGTTTAGGGAGTTGTAAAACAAAACAAAACAAAAAGCCCAACCAACCAAAAGCAAGAAATAAAACAAGAATAGTATGAGACAGAACGGTATATGGTCCACAAAGCCCAAAATATTTACTATCTGGCCCTTCATAGGAGGGCTTACATCACTCTATGTATTTAAGCAGTTATTTTGTTAAACTCATGATTCTGTGGGTCAGAAACTCAGGAAGAGTTTGCAGTTCTTCTGCTCTAAGTGATGTTGACTGGGACCTCTCAGGGATACTCAGCTGGAGAATGATCCAATCTGGAGGATCAAAGAAGGCTTCACTCACATGTCTGAGTTTTTGACAGGATGACTGGAAGGCTTGGCTCAGCAGGGCCCTTCTCCCTCTGTACACTGTTTCTCCATCAAGGTTGTTGGAGTTATTAGAGACTAAGGGCTCTAAGAGACCAAAGTGGAAGCTTTGTCAAAGGCTAGTCTTATATTGGGATAGCATTACCTTTTCTGCATTCTCTTGGTCACAGGTCAGTTTAGATTCAAAGGTGGGGTTGTATACTCTGCCTCTCCATAACCTCAGTGACAAAGAATTTAAGGCCATTTTTAATCTACCTCAGGACTGACTGTTCATTTATCTTTATATCCCTTGCATGTAGCACTGCACCTGTCACATGAACGCAATAAATTTGTTAACTAACTCTGATAAGTGGAATCTGACCTGTTTTAATACAAAAAGTATTAGATTCAGAGCTAAATCGAAGCTGAGATCTACTTGGATCCTTAGGGAGCTAGCCAAGCTACATACTGCATTTGGGGGCTGCTGTGTGCTCAACACTATGTTGTATCAGCAAATTTGAGCTTCTGTTTCCATTTTGGTTAATGAAAGGCAATAAAACTTACATCTTACAGAATTAAATGGCTTAAGGGATATAAGAAAGTTTTAGAAACTGTAACGTTCTCTTAAATGATAGGTTTTTGTTGTCATTGTTGCCCAGGGTGGGGAGCAGACAAAGTCAGAGGCTCTGGATTCCGTCCTGGAGATGGGCCTCTCAACCTTACTCCACTTTCTAGCTCTTTCTCTGCTTGTTCCTAAGAAGCAGGTGTTAGGAGAATGAAGCAGAGATCCTATTGCTCCACAGTCAAGTTTCACCAAAGATTTATTTCCCTACAGTAGTTTTAATGATGATTCGATGGGATTCATAATTCCATAATGATCTTGTGCCAGTGCCTCCTACCCTGGGCGTCTCTGTGGAGGCTGTGGGGAAATGGGAAGTCACAATGGCTAAACAAATAAGAATGACTAGTTGCATGTGGCCAGCCCTTTGTCTCCTGAGTCAGCCTATTGCATGCATCAACATATGGAGTAATAGACACTTCTGAGAAGTGTCTATGACTTCAACTTGTCATCCTCACCTGGCATTTCTTTCCCTAGAAAAGCCCCAAACCTTCTGTCCCAGAGGCACTCCCATACTTCTGCTTTCCTGTGTCTCATTTTTTTTCTGGAGGAGAGCAATACCTCTTCTTCCTATCTTTCCACAAAAGCTCCTAGACAGCCTGGACATGATACATAATGTGTGTGTTGTGTGCAGGTCTGAGAGGGAGATCATTATTTCAAATGTTAGTAGATATATAAAGCATAGTCCCCTGTGTGAGCTTGTAAGTAGCCACATGTGTATTTGTGTGTAATTTAATTTTGTTCAGCCTCTAGCATTCTGCCCACATGGCCAAAAGGTATGGAAAAGAGTAGTGCTTACTATAATTGTTGGTATGTATTTAGCACTTTTATTGTGTGCCAGGTGGCTCTCTGCTTGGAGAAGCAGCCTGGATTCTTGTGGGGGGCTAGGCAGAGATTAGTTCAGGATGTAGGTCCACCTAGGCTGTGCTATAGCAGCCCTGCAATGGCCTGTTTTTTAAGACCCTTCCAGGTGTGAAGATTGCATTGAACTGTCACAGTAAACCTGGATTATCACAAACTTGGAATGTAGAGTTCAACAGTCTCAGTCAGTCATTCATCTTGGTTGTGATGCAGATGACAAGAGTAAACAGTGGTCTTTGAGAAGAGAGAAGACAGTTGGGAAAGTAGTCTGCCTTCAGTGGAGATGGGGATAAAAAAGAAAAAAAATAATCTTTTAATGTCACTAACATAATGCATTTTTAATTTAGGCATGACATTTAATTTATTTACTCTTGACTATTCCATCATATACGGAGCACATAAATTTAATGTAATAAAGTTAAGAATTGTTGCTTTGTCAGAAACCTGCTTCTGTGTGGAAAGTTACTTTGATAACTACTTTGATTAAATGATAGCCGTAACCCTCCCCACCCCAAAAGAAAGTAGCCTACTTTCAGACCACTTTGGTTCCAGCTCCAGTGCCTTCCTGTCTTTACATCAGCCCTTTATCACGAGTCTAGGCAAACCTGAACTGCTCTGTATGATAAAGGGGTGAAGAATTTGGAAGCCTGAGGGAAAATACAGGACAGGGAATATGAACTGGCTGACTGGTTGCTATGCAAGGAAAAGACAGATAAAAAGTGATCCAAGTAGGTGATACCAGTAAGAAAGGACTTGGGAGATGAGAACTGCTCCTGCAAGGTTCAACTTGTTTGCCTGGGGTGTGTGGTGTAAACTTTCTCCTCCATCAACCCTAGAGTAAGTTCTACATTTCACCCCAATGCTTTTGTTCTTGATAGGGAGTCAGAGGGTGAGAGAACAGTTTTCATCTAGGTTCTACTCCATCCATCTTCAATCTTGATACCTTGGGATCTCTGATTGGTCTTCCTTCCTTTCTTCCTTCCTTCCTTCCTTCCTTCCTTCCTTCCTTCCTTCCTTCCTTCCTTCCTCCCTCTCTCCCTCCTTCCTTTCCTTCCTTCCTTCTTCCCCTTCCCTCCCCTTCCTTGACTTCATTTCCCTTCCTTCCTTCACCTTGAGCCACTCCAAGAACCCTATTTTTGTGATTGTTTTTTTCGAGATAGGGTCTCATGAACTATTTGCCTGGGCTGGCTTTGAACCATGATCCTCCTAATCTCTGCCTCCTGAGTAGTTAGGATTACAGGCATGAGCCACTGTAAAGTTCTGTGGGTTTTTTTTGGGGGGTGATACTGGGATTTGAACTCAGGGCCTCGCACTTGCTAGGCAGGTGCTCTACCATGTGAGCCACTCCATCAGCTATTTTCTTTTTTTGGGGGGGACAGAGTAACAGTATGTAGTCCATGCTGGTCTTGAACTTGTGAGCCTCATGCTTTGACCCCCCAAGTGCTGGAATTACAGTTGTGCACCAGCACTCCTAGCCCTCTGAGTGTTTTTCAAGGCTACTCTCTTACAAGACTATCTGTATAATTATGTAAGTGATAGGCCTGTGACAAAGTGCATATTATTGTATTGTTGTATGACAGTATTTGTGTGAATGCAGAATGTTTTAACTTGTCTATATGTGTAGACATGTCTGCGCACTGTATGTATGTGTCTGAATGTGTAAACTGTGCTCGGGAGTGTGGGTATTTTTTTCAGTGTGGAACTTGTTGCAGATTGTATTTTCATGAGGGGGCTGCCATGACACAGTCTATTTCTCATGTTCTCTTCACGAAGGATGTTGACACTCCTTTCCTCTACTTGATTGTGTGCAGACCTTGTGACTCCCTCCAGCAAGACATAGTATGATAGAGGTGATGCTATATGACTTCTGAAGCTAGATTATAAAATACCATGCACTTTTATGCCTTGTTCTCATGGGATACTCATTCTTGGAAACCAGCCACCAGGCCATGGGGGGGTTTTCTATGGTTTGAATTTTTGTTCCCTCTGAAACTTCTGTTGAAATTTAATTACCTTTGTAAAAGTACTAAGAGGCAGGACCTATAAGACATAATTAAGTCCTGGAGGCTCCACCCTTATGAATTGATTAATGTTATTATCTAGGGAATGGGTTATCTGAGAGAATGGATTGTTACAAAGCCACTCCAGCTGCCCTTACCTCCTCTTTCACATATGCTGACTTGCCCTTCAGCCATGGGATAATGCAGCCTAAGAACCTCACCAAATGTGGCCCCTTGATCTTAGACTTCCTAGCCTCCAGAATCATGAGCTAAGTAATTTCTATTCATTATAAATTACCCAGTCTGTAGTATTCTGTTAGAGCAATAGAAAATGGACTAAGAGGTCAAGCAGCTACATAGAGAAGCCACTTGTCAGTATCCTGGATGACAACACCAGCTGAGGTTCCATCCAACCAACAGCCAGTGTCAACTGTCAGCCCATGAGTGAGCATCTTGTCTTGTCAAGCCACTCTAGCTGACAGTATGTGGAGCAGAGTTGATTCTTCCTTGCCAACCCCTGCACAAACTGCTAAATAAATTACTATTGTTTTATGCTATTGAGTATGCTTTATTATGCAGCAGTGAATAACTGGAACAGAGCTATAGCTGTGGCTGCTATAGTGTATTCTTGTGGTTCTATCTATGCCTTTTCAGGAGCCTATAGGCAGTGCATTTTGTTAGATGTCTGGATACACAAATAGTTGTGTGGTTAAAGGTGCTTCTGGAGACAGAGTCATGGTTCTTAGAGCTTTGCTTTGTTCTCAGTAGGATGCTGTTTGGTGAGAACACTTTGAAATCTTGTCTGTCTTCTGGATCTCTTCTTTTCAGTGTTTTTCCTTTGAACAAGAAAGGCCTATTTAGCTGAGAGCTAATGTAGCTTAAATTTATTGACCTTCCTCTGGCCCAAGCCCTTTGGAGCTGCCAAGGCCTTCTAGTAGGTGGGAAGTTGCCATCTGAGCCTTCACATCCTTTCACAAGGGCTGAAAATGCTATTTTTTTCCCTTCCCTTTTTCTGCCTTTGAGGCCTTCAGAAATGAACCAGAGAAGACCAAAGCACAGTTCACTGGGGTTCTTGAAATCTCTTGGGGTGAAGAGGCCTAGAATTCTTGACCTCCACCAATGAGGCTGCTGATACAGGCTTAGTGGGCCTGAGTCCCAAGGGAGAGGTGCTTTGGTCGCTGCCCTGCCTTAGCTGCTGCAGTCCACCCCATCTGAGTACAGCCCAGACAATGGAGATTATGGCTCAGAAGATGAGCATTTCCTCTTGGTCTGTTGCAGGAGGACTCACACAGAGACTGAGAGGGCACCAAAGCTTTTGGGAAGCAAGGTTATTAAGCAAGCCAGCACCGACTCAGCAAACTCGTGTCCAGAGGCTGAGCCCTGAGAATAAATGGGGCTTTTCTTATATACCATTTAGACCAGGTTACAGAAATGGGGGGTGGGTACAGCTTGTTCCATATATAATCACATGTTATTTCATTGGCTATTTTAACCTCAGGGCAAGGTGACCCTTCTCTGGTCTCCAGGTAACATTCCCCAAATCCAGTTCTTTGTTGCACTGTAGCACTCAGTACCAGGGGGATTAGGCAGGGTAATATCAAGTATGTTTCTAAGACAAGGAATATTGTCCCTATTAAGCTCTTGAACCCACCTAGGGTTCAAAGTAGCCCCCAAATAGATAATAGGGGCTCCATCCCTTCCAGGTCTGCACAGGGACATGGGCAAGCTTTTTCATTTTGTCATTAATCTGTAAACAGTAGCTACTCAGATTGAGATTATTTTAGGCTATTGTAAACTCAGGGAAGTTAGCCAGTGGGTAAAGTTGGGGCTCCATGTAATTGGGAGCCCCCCACCATTGAGTCTCCTGAGTAGGGTTATTGTAAAACTTTTGTCCCAAACAGATCAAGTCCCCTACTGGTGTGGAGAATTGGCCTTTTGGATAGGAGATACAGTAATTCCCAGTAATAGAGGTTTTTAGGAGCCTGATGCTCTCCCCAAGGCTAGGGAGAGTGGTTTCATTAAAAGGCTCTTGTGGGTTTAGCTCTTTTACCTCCCATGGCCAATGGTCTCTCATATTGGTTCCCCCACAAACATAACACAAAGTTACATTCAGAGTTTGTGTTATGGACTCAGCTAGTGAGAGGAACAGGTTTTTGGCTTTAACTGAGATGGGAAACTCACTTTGTATCTCCTCGTAAAAGGAGTGAAAGGCCTGGTATTGTTGCGGGAAGAATGTTGAAGCAGCAAGAACAAGACTCAAACCCAGGTGGTTGGAGGAAAGGAAGATTTATTATGCTAGCGGGCCAGCACCTGGATCGCTCCAAAAATGGAACTGACCCCGTAGCTCAGGGCTGCGGGGGTTTTTATGCCTCAGAATGTGGAAGCAAGCAAGCAGGAAGGGCAAAAGCAGACGTGGCAGTTAGCCTTTCAGTGGGAGGTTACCACATATCACACTAGCACAAGGTTACAGCTTATCACACTAGCACATCTGTGAAACTGGGCCCTGGCTGGGGGAGGGAGCTTGCCTTCAGATCTTTCCCCTGGGTTTCTTTATCATTCCCTCCTCTCACTCTTCATAATCCCTTATGACCATTTCGGGAGAGTCATCTAGGGGCAGTCTTTGATATTGTCTCACTAATTGCAATCTAACGGCGTTCATCTGGTTGCGAATGAAACTGGTGAGGAGGTTTATTACACATAAGAAGCACAGTAAGTGGGCCCGCCAAGGGGGTTACCCATGGGGCCCATCTCTTCCATCCTGTATTCCAAAATGTTTCCTTTTTTTTTTTCGCTTGCCTTGATTCTTTCTAGTAATTGGTGTGCATTTTCTCTCACTGGCTTGCATAGAAGCAAAAAATTTGCATAAAAACATGCAAATTCCCCCTTTTTCCGCAGTAATGAGGTCTAAGCCTCTGCGGTTCTGTAAGACTACAGCCGCCAGTGAGTTCAACTGATTTTGTAGGGTGATGATGCTCTGTTGTACTTATCCTAAATCCTCATGGATTTGTTCAGACAGCTGGCTGTGTTGGACTTGTTGGAGGCCAATAGCAGTAGCTCCTGTGGTTCCTGCCAGGGTGACTCCCAGAAGTACCGGGAGGAGGATGGGTTCTAGCCATCAGCTTGTTAGTTTAGGTATCCAGCAACTTCAATCCTGGGAAACATGTCCAGGCCTGGGACTAAGAAAACCAGGGCACAACCCCCCACCCCACCGCCCCAGGAACAGGTGTGAATCCTGCAAAGTAAGTCCCATTAGGTGCTTTGGCTCCTTTCACCAGTTTGGTACAATTATTTTTGTTACCCAAGCATTTAGTTTCTCCAGTTATTTGGATAGCTGGGCCCATGAGACAGGTATTGTTGTTTTGGGTTGAGCTGTCCAGGCCCACCCCGGCATATGGCACTTGGCCAGCCCTCAGGCAAATCCAACAGTCTCTGCCTAGTTCAGGGTCTGCTTCTTGTACTAGCTGGTGGCTCCTGTTTGCCAAAGCTCTCATCTTAATGAGGAGGGAGGGAGGATCTGCCCCATGCCCAGAGGTCCAAGGAGTTAACTTTACTAACTGGGAGAGAGATGTTTGCTGCTTTAACCTCAAGCCTAAGGCTCTCTAAGACTGCAGAGTCTCCTCAATAAGTTTGAAGGAATCCTCCCAGCCTGAAGACCCTAATTCTCCATTGTTATGGTTCATCTATTGTTAATTGGAAGAGGTCTCCCTTTCTTCCTCCCTGTGCCTTAGACCACTCATTCATGTTGAAGAGGTTTGAAGACAGCCCCTGAATACTGACACCCTGGCCTTTGTGGGGGCCCCTTTCTAAGCCCCTGGAGAGGCAAAATTGACACATGACCAGTGTCGTAGAAAGGACCATGAAGGCCCCCCACCATTGTCCCAGTTCTGTGGTACTCGGCCATACACATTGGACTTACAATCTTTGGATGGACAAGAGCAAGTTAGGGTGGAGGGCTCCGGTTGGGCCCATCTGCTGGCCTCCGGGCCTGGGCAATACCTAAAGGAGACAAGACAAGGGCCTAACAAAGCACAGATGGTGCGGTTAATTTATATAGTTCCCTCTTGCCTTTCTAAGAGTTTGACCTCCCGTATCAGTTTATTAGAGACCCCAGCTGAGTATGGAGGGTTTGTTTGTGAGTCATTTATTGTTATTATAGCTGTTAGTAGAATCAGTAGGTCTGTCTGGGGCCTCATCGGCACTCACTCAGGGCAAGGTCAGCTTCAACAGCTGGTCCGGGTTGGCTTGGGATTTCCACTCCCGGCCTGGATCCTCCTCTGGCTTGGCGTGTGTGTGATGAATCCATGGTTTCAGTCCCACAACCTTAAGGGCTGAAGGAGTGGTTAGAATAACTTGGTAAGGTCCCTTCCATCGGGGGTCTAGACTCCTCTAAGTGGAGTTTTGACCCAAACCCAGTCCCCTGGGCTCCATGGGTGCAAAGGCCCGAGGGTCACAGGAGCTGGCTCCAGGTGCCCCAGGTACTGGGCAATCTCCCTGGAAGCATGCACTAAGCCTTTTAGGAACTTGTGGAGGCCAATTTGTCCATACTCCCAAAGGTCTCAAGCCTGTCCAGGTATTAGTGGTGGCGGCTGTCCACACAGGACTTCAAAGGGAGAGAGACTGCATTTTCTAGGTGTACACCTAATTTTGAACACCAATGGTAGTACATATGGCCAGGGTAGCCCTGTCTCTTGATGTTGTTTTGTTAGTACTGTCTTGATAGTCCTGTTCATCTTTTCCACTCAATCTGATGATTGGGGGTGATACCGGGTGTGCAAATCCCAGGTCAGCCCAACTGTATGAGATATGACTTTAACCACCTGGCTGACAAAGGCAGGCCCGTGGTCTGACCCAATGCTGCTAGGCACCCCAAACTGAGGAATAATTTCCTTGGCTAGCACTCTTGACACTTCTGTGGCCTTTTCCATGCAGGTGGGATATGCCTCTACACAGCCTGTGAAGGTGCAGACCACCACCAGGAGGTACCGGTAAGTTTTACTTGGTTGGATCTCAGTGAAGTCTGTCTCTAAGTGTTGGAATGGGTAGACTCCCTTCTTCTGAGAGAGCAGTGGGGGCTTGGGTCCCTGTCCTGGGTTATGTTGGGTGCAGCACAGGCAAGCCTTCCTGACCGACTGAGTTAAAGTTGCCAATCAGGGAATGACCAGGTATTTGTGTAATAGTCTTTGTAGGGAGGTTTTGCCCAAATGGGTGATGTTGTACACCAGCTTTACCAGGTCCAGGGCTGTCTTTTCTGGTATTAGGATTCTTCCCTCTGGGGTTATGAACCAGCCTTCTGAGTTCTCTTTAGCCCCTGTTTCATGGGCTTGCTCTGTCTCTTGTGGGCTGTACTCTGGTCGGCCCGGGAAGACAGGGAGGGTGAAGCATACTTTGGCTGGAGTAGTATCTTCCTTTTCTACTTCTTTTGAGAGAGCCACTTCTTTTGCTATCCTGTCCGCCAATCTGTTCCCTTGGCTGATCTTGTCTGGTCAGTTGTTGTGGGCTGGACAGTGGATGACGGCAATGGCTTGGGGCTTCCAGACTGCCTCTAACAATTATAAGATTTGTTGACTGTTTTTGATCTCTTTACCTATGGATGTCAATAGGCCTCTCTCTTTGTAAATGGCCCTATGGATATGCAAGGTGGCAAAGGTGCAATGGGAGTCAGTGTAAATGTTGGCTGTCTTTCCATCTGCTAGGGTGAGGGCCCTGGTGAGGGCGTATAACTCTGCCCATTGGGCCGACCAATGGTCTGGCAGCTGTCCATGTTCCACTACTTGTGTGACAGTAGTCACTTCATACCCTTTAACCTCCCTCTTGTAGGCTCCGTCTTCCATCAGTGAAAAGCTCCAGGTTGGCATTGGGAATGGCACTGTCTGTGAGGTTAGGCTGGGAAGAAAAGATTTCATCTAGAATCTCCTTGCAGGAGTGGAGAGGTTCTCCCTCCTCTTCTGGCAAATATGTGGTGGGATTGAGAGTCCCCACTGCTTCGACTCATACCCAGGGGTTCTTGCCCAATAAAGCCTGGTATTTGGCCACTCATTCCCCAATCATCCATCCACTGGCAGTGTCATTGAGCAGAGAAGTTACTTGGTGGGGGACCCGGAGCGAGATGCATTGTCCCAGAGTCAGTTTGTCTGCTTCTTGTATTAAGAGGACTGCCACTGCCAATGCCTGGAGGCATGGGGGCCAACCTGAGGCCACAGGGTCTGATTTCTTGGACAAGTAGGCTACTGGCCAGTTCCATGGCCCCAGTGGCTGGGTCAGGGCACTTAATCCTATGCCTCCTTTCTCATGGACATAGAGGTGGAAAGGGTGAATGACATATGGGAGAGCCAGGGCTGGTGCCTCACCCAGGTGTTGTTTAAGTTTTTGGAATGTGTCCTCTTGGTCAGGGCCCCAGTACAATGATCCTATGGGGCTCCCTTTAACACTGCATAGGGTGGCCCAGCAGTGACCAAGGATCCAGGGATCCATAGGTGGCAGAAGCCTGTGGCACCCAGAAACTTCCGGAGCTGTCTCTGGAATTCTGGACATGAGTACCAGAGGATTACTTCTTTTCTCCCAGTTCCCAGCCTTCTTTTCCCTTGGCTCAGGTGATATCCCAAGTATATGACCTCCTCTAGACAGATTTGTGCTTTCTTTTGTGAGACTTTGTATCCTGCTTCCTGTAAGAATTAGAGTAGTTCTTCTGTTCCGTTTTTGCAGACCTCCAGGGTGGGGGCTGCTAAGAGTATGTCATCTACCTACTGGAGGATCATGCAGTCTTTTGGTCGGCAGTTTTCAAGGTCTCTGGCCAAGGCCTCCTCAAAGATAGTGGGGGAGTTTTTGAAGCCCTGTGGAAGTCTAGTCCAGATTAATTGTCCTTTTGCTCCAGTGTCAGGGTCCTCCCATTCGAATACGAAGAGGGGCTGGCTAGCTTCTGCTAGTTGCAGGCAGAAGAAGGTGTCCTTAAGGTCCAGACATGTGAACACCCCAGCTATGGGAGGAATCAAATTCAGCAGAGTGTTACCTCGTTCATCCGGTGCTGTTCTTGAACTGGTCAATAATCATTGGACCCTGGCTTTTTGACAGGGAGTAAAGGGGTATTCCCGGCCAATTGTACTTCCCTCAGGATTCCCTGGTCTCATAGGCATTGAATGTGTGGCACAATTCCCTTCTGACCTCTAGAGGTATTGGATATTGTCTTTGATGCACCAGGTTAGCTCCTGGTTTGATGGTGACCAATATTGGGGGATGTCCTGTTGCCAGCCTGATTCACCCGTCCTGGTCCCAAATGCCTGGGAACCACTTCATGAGGTGATCTAGGAATGGTTGAGGACCGAAGGGTTTATTGTCCCTGGGGATATATATGGTCACTCTTCTTCAGGACTGACCTTCAAGGTTAGCACGAGCAAGGTACTCACATCAGGCAGTACCAGATCCACTGATACTGTGTGCCTAGTTTAGAAAGTAAGTCTCTTCCCAGAAGGGGGTCTGGAGCTTCTGGCACATTCAGAAACCAGTGCCTGACCTGGTGTCCACCGATCATGCATTCTCAGGGTTTGCAGAATCGGTACTTCTTGGTGTTTCTGGTGGCCCCTATAATGGTGATTGAGTCCTTGGTGAGCCAACCAGTCCGTGTGGTCACTGTAGAAATGGCCGTCCCAGTGTCCAAAATGAAGTCTATTTGGTGGCCCTCAATGTCAATCTTGACCATATGCTCCTGAGGGTCGATCAAAAGGGAGCCTGGTCGCCCTCACTCAGATTTGTCTCCCCAGGTTGTGCTTGTCTCTAGGTTGCAGGCTTCCTTGGATTTGGCAGCAGCCACTGTCACTCTTTCTTTTTCCTTTTTTTTTCTTGTTAGGGCACTCATTTTTCCAATGTCCCTCCTCCTTACAGTAGGTGTGCTGGTTTTTTCCTAGAGGGTTTCTCCATTCTCTTCTGTTAGGGCCTCTCTTCTGGCCTCCAGCCTTCCCATTTCCCTCCTTGAGGGCCATAGCCAGGATCTTTGCCTTTTTATCCAGATATTTTTCTATCTCTTTTGGCCATTTCCTCTCAGTTTGCTACTACCTTGGCTGCTATACTAATGAGTTGGTCAATGAGTTGGAGAAGCCCTCCATCTTTTGTAGCTTTTGGTGAACATCAGAGGCAGACTGTTGGACGAAGGCAGTGTTGATCATAGACCGGTTCTCAGAGGCTTCAGGATCAAATGGAGTACACAGATGATAAGCATCACATGACTGGTCATAGAACTAGCTAGGCAGCTTATTAGGCTTCTGGGTGACTTCACTGACCCTGGAGAGGTTGGTTGCTCCTCGTACCCCCTGGCGGGCTCCCTCTAGGATGGCTTGTCTCATATGCTGGATGGATTAGAACCTGGAGGGAGTGTTTGAATCCCATTCTGGTCTGGTGTCTGGGATCCTCTCATTTGCCCATCACTCTGGATTTGCAGTCTGTGGTGGAGCTTGGGTAACTAGCCATGCTCTGGCTGCTTGGTATACTCGCTGGTGCTCATCAGAATTGAAGAGGGTAGACATGAGCTGACGGCAATCATCCCAGTTGTGTTGGTGGCTGTGCATGATGTTGGTCAAGAGCTCTATTACAGCCTGTGGTTCCTCTGAGCATGCTGTGGTGTGCTGCTGTCAGTTCAGGAAGTTGGTGGTAGTGAAGGGCTGGTACACATATTGCATGGGTCTGGCCGCATGTGACTCATCTGCCTGCAGTAATGGCGGCCCTGAAGCCTGGTGCAGGGGGCATAGTGCCACATCTGGAGTTCCTGCCTCCTTGCTTGTTAGCCTCCCAGAGTTCGGCGACCTTCCCTAATGGCTCTTATCTTTCTACGGGGCCATTGAAGGCAAAGGGGGGTATAACAAGGGAGCCATTGGATGACATGGGTGGGGGTTTAGTTCTGATGTCTCCTCCTTTCTGTTGGGGTCCTCTGAATCAGACTCAGGTCTTGGGGAGGCCAGGGCGGTGGGGCACACTGGAGGAACATATGGTGGAGGGTCTGGCGGCTCAGGTTCCAAGGTGTGGTGGACCTCAAATTTCTTTTCTTTTACTTTTCCATTAACCAGAACAGCTGTGTGTCTCCAGGGTGCACGAAAACGTAGCCAGTCAGGTGGGTGGGATGTACCAGGAGTCAATGTAAGGAAACTGGTCTGGGTGATGTGGATCCCTAATGACTATGTCTCTCACATGGGTGATAGTGGCTAGGTCCATTGTGCCCTCTGTGGGCCATCCTATGTTGAAGGTGGGCCATTCTGCCTCACAAAAGGTTCAGAGCTTTGCCAGCTTCATCTGGACTCCGTAGTCACCCGAGAAACCGTCCTTAAAGTTAGCAAGCATGGTCTGGAGCACTGTTGGGTGCTTTGACCCGGAGGAACCCATTTTATATGTGCCTGGTGATTATTGGTACCGCAGGACAGACAAAGGAAAGGGGGTGCCTCTCAGTGAGAAGCCACACAGGTGCTCATATGGCCACAACCCCAGGTGATGGGGTCAGGTGTGGCTTGGCTATAGTGGCTTCAGCCCGACAGGGTGACTTACGATCAGATGCTAGTCTGATCCCACCATAGACCGTATGTCAATCACCGAAAAGCCGCAGATCAAGTCCACTCAGACTCTGTAGCCTTTAGGGGACCTTAGAGGTGCCCAGCCATGGAGCCACAAATTCAAGCTGAAACACAAGCAAGTCAAGCCACTCACTCACACACCATTCACTCAGAGTTTAAAACAATCAGTTCCTATTTATTTTCCTCTAAAATCCTGGCCTGCTCTAGTCCCAGTTGACCAGAATCACATTGGTCACAGAGGAAGGGGTTGCATCACCCTGGGTACTCCTCATGGGTCAGCTGGTCCCCTGTGGAGGATCAGTCCATGCCGGCTCCTTACACTGACTACCGTGGGGCTTTCTACCTGGTACGGACATCTGGCACGGATCTCCATTTCACTCCACCAGTCCCGGGGGTGCATATTTTTTGGTTCCAGGGAACCCCTGAAGGCTGCAGAGCCAGGGAGTGGGGACCCATTACCCAATGGGGCTCAGAGGTTTGATCTCACTGAGGCCTCCAGAAATATTGTGGGAAGAGTGTGAGACCAATGAGAACAAGACTCAAACCCAGGTGGTTGGAGGAAAGGAAGATTTATTATGCTAGCGGGCCAGCACCTGGATCACTCCAAAAATGGCACTGGCCCCAGAGCTCAGGGCTGTGGGTTTTTTGCCTCAGAGTGTGGAAGCAAGCAAGCAGGAAGGACAAAAGCAGACGTGGCAGTTAGCCTTTCGCTAGGAGGTTGCAACATATCACACTAGCACAAGGTTACAGCATACCACACTAGCACATCTGTGAAACTGGGGCCTGGCTGAGGGAGGGAGCATGTCTGTGGAACTGGGGCCTGGCTGGGAGAAGGAACTTGCCTTCAGATCTTTTTCCTGGGTTTCTTTATCAGTATGAGGAGCTCTCATGAGTGACTGTGATGAGTTGAAAATGCAGCAAAGTGCTGGGGTCTGTTCCCTCTCCATAGATTAAAATGCCAAACTTTTTTCCAACTTCCCAACCTGTTTCATTGAGGTTGAAAATAGTGAAATTTACAGGGTTATAGGCACCAAGAGTGTAGGGGGTGGGGGGTTGCGTCCCCTTTTTGTAAAAGAGCTGTAGATCCATGTGAGGCCAAGTTTTCCACCTTTCACAACTCCAATATGGGCAGTAGAGTTGTTCATAGTACACACAGCTGTATGTCCTACTGTCATCTTCTGGGCATATATTCTTGTCATCTAACCTATAGGTCCTTTCCCATTCTAGCCCCCATGGTTGCCCCAAGGCCGGGTGTTTTCAGCTATTGTGGCACGCACATCAAAGTATATGGACACAGGTTTGCCAGGGTCATTAACCTAGGTGTGATTAATGAGCTTCCTGTGCTGGTGAAGCTTTGGACCTCTAGCCATTGCTCCTGAGGGTGATAAATGGGGTTAAAACAGATATACTGACCATGATGAAAGCACACTGAATAGGTGGTATGGTTGTGGGTTTATGACCCAGCAATGGTACCTGCACAGGAATAATAAGTATGGAAAACCAGAGTTTTGGTAATGGCACTCCCTGCTCTGATAGTGCATATGCATGAGTCACAGTACAAAGCCTGGGGGTTCCCAGGTAGAGAGCTGACCAAGCTTAGCAAGAACACTCGAAACAGACTCACTCTCAAAGGTGAGATGGGCGACTCCTCAGGCTTCTGCCATGCATAGATTAGTCAGCTTCCAGAGTGACTACAGCAGGGTTGATGTCTTGTTGTCTCTGGTCTCCTGTTGCCTCCTGGGAAGCAGGGTCCCTGTCAGGAAAGGGTGCAGGCATTTTATGGTGAAGCTGGATCAGGGATGCACTTCCATTAGAGGGAAGTTGGCTTCACTTGGCTGTGGTGGATCCAGGGAACAATCTCTGTTACTTTAACTGTGGTGGGGGTGGACAAAACAACAAAAGGGACCCTCCAGTGGGGCTTTAGCAGTTGAACTTTTCATTCCTTTACCCAAACATCATCCCCTGCTTTATAAGGGTGCATAGAAGTTGTTAAGCTAATGGGGAATCTCTCTCTTACCCAGTCACTGATTTTTAGAGTCAATGGAGGGCCTGTATCTGTTGTCTCGGGTGAGGTCACTTGTTTCCTTAAGGTCCCTTTACAGACCCTTGACTAAAGGGGGTGGACGCCAAAAAGTATTTCAAAAGGGGAGAGACCCATCCATTTGGTGAGGCTGGACCTAATCCTGAGCAAGGCTATGGACAGTGATTGATCCCCTTGTAGGTGGGATAGTTTTCCCAATTGCAGTTTTAGAGCCCTGTTTATATGTTTTTTTTTTTCCCTGAATTCGGGGTAGAAGGCCATGTATAGCTTTTAAGTTATTTCTAATCTCTTAGCCATTAACTGTACCACCTCAGTCACAATGTCCGGCCCATTATTTGACCCAATAGACACAGGTATTATGAATCCAGGGATGATTTTTTTAACAGGCACCCGGCTACTTCTTGGGTTTCTCAATCTGAATAGGGATGGCTTTTATCCATCCTGAGAAGATGCAGGCAAACACCAGCAAATATATACATCCTCTGGCCTGTGGAATCTAAGTAAAATCCACAATCAGGTTTTTAAATAGGAGTTCCTCCAACACTTTGCATCTGAGGTGGTGCTCTTGGCACTTGTTGGGGATTGTTTCTGGCACATAAACTTCACCTCTCACATACTGTCTTACTTATGCTGGAAAGCTTGGGGACATAAAAATGCTGGGCTCTTGAAGGCTGTCTGCCTTGAGTGAGTTCCTCTGTGGAACTGCTTGACAAATGTGGGAGCCAGTGACTCAGGTATGGCAATGCAGCCATCAGTAAACTTCCACCATCCATCTGGTAGAAAATTTCCTCCTTCAGTCTTAAGCCAAGCCTGTTCTTGTGAAGTATACTGTGAGTCCCATTCAGATAAGGAACAAAACAGCTGTCAGTGAGGCCAAGGTTTGTTCTACTATGAGGGCTGTTTGCTTGGCCTCCCTATCAGCCTTTCAATTTCCCCAAATAGCTGTTGTCTCCCCCTTCTGGTGTCCTTGGCAGTGCAGTGCATGATTGCTACTTGCTTAGGGGCCCAAACAGCTTTTAGTAAATTTAGAATTTTTTGTTCATGTTTAACACTTTTTTTTCTCCCAAGTTAATAAGCCCCCTTCTTTATACCGGGCTCCATGGACATGAATGGTAGTGAAGGCATATTTAGAATCTGTACATCTGGCCGAATATGTGCCATCCCAGACAAAGCTTTTGCCATACGTGAAATACTCAATGTTTGGATGACTAATGGGCTGGTCGGTCAAGTCTGGCCATCTGGAGAACACCTCATCCATAATATCTAAACAGTCATGCTCCGGTGGGCCTGAATTAACCCATAATAGGGTGGTTGGGTTTAGAGTCTTTACAACCTCTAGCCGGACATGTGGGTTTTCACATAACATGCTTTGATATTTTACTATTTGGGAGTTTGTTAATCAATAATTTTCTTTATATTTTTATGAGGGTCAAAACAGAGTGGGAAACTTAGACTTCTCTAAGTAAGTTTGTCTGCTTCAGCCATCAAGATGGCCGGGTGCGCAGGCAGTGCAGCCAGCTTGGGGAATTGCTTTAAATTGCTTTGAGAAATAGGCCACTGGGAAGTGCCAGGAACCTAACAGCTGGGTCAAGACTCCTACAGCTACCCCAAGTCTTTCACATACATATAGGAAGAAGGGTTTCATCACATCTGACAAGCCTAGAGCAGGGGCGTTTGTGAGTACCCTCTTTGTTTTTTTAAAGGCCTTTTTTTTTTGCTCTTCTCTCCATACCATGGGTTCCTGCTCTTCCACCTTTGTGGCTTCATAAAAGAGAGAGTAATTGGGGACCCAGATCTGGCAGAAACCTGCAACTCCTAGAAATTTTCTAATCTGTACAGTGCCACATAATGGGGTGGGGACTCATTAATATGGGTTTTCTCTGGATTTTTTCATTTTTCCTTGTACTTGAAAGTTGCTGCCACTCTGGCTACCATACCCTGCTTTCTGTAGGTGGGGCTTTAGGCATGTGTGCTGATTGAGGACTGCATCCTGCCAGCAGTCAATATAAAGAATGATCTGGGTGTTTCAGGTTCCCCTACAACCACTTTTTAAAAACTCGATTGACTATGACCTTATCTAATGATCCCTCTGAGGGCCACCCTACACCAAAAGCAGGCCAGTCTATTTCACAGATTGTCCTTAGCTTGCCAGGAGTCAGCTTGACCCAGTAATCTCCATTAAATCACCTCTATGGGGGTGTTCTTACTCTGACCTCCTCCCATTCCTCCCATTTGCCAGACCTCAAGACAGAGACAAAGACAGAGGGATAAGGACTGTGGAGAGGAGATAAGGGGTGCTCCTCTCTGGCACACAGGGGAGAACAAATAACACCACTCACTGTCTGTTTCTGGTTGCTTCCTTTGCTGGGATTTAGGAGTCTCTTGGCCATAGTGAGTCCATATAAGCCCCAGACTGGAGGCCCTGTTAGGGCTCACCCTAGACCATAGGAGTTTGCAACTGACCTGCAGATTGGGACTCTGCACTCACTTTGTAACTAGCTAAATCTCAGACTCACACTTTCACACACTCTCACACAGCACAGTACTTCTGCCCTGTTCTTTGAACCTGAAAGACATGGTTTCATCTCCAAAAAGGGTGTTACTCGGGTGTCTTTGGGAGGTAATCAGTCTCCCCTTCAGCTTCCTGATGCAGGCCTGAATTTGAACCTGAATTCTTACCAGTCTGATTAGCAGGGCTCCCAGGTTGGTTTTTGAGCCTTTCCAGGTTCCTTTAGGCAACTGGAACTTGCCTCCTTGGCTCACTGGGAGAGAGGCTCCCTTCCCCAGATCAACATGGTCTGGTGTCACCTGTCAGGGGAAGCCCTCCCTGTGGGCTGGGGACATGGAACTGGAGTCAAGGAGCTGAAAACAGCACCCTACCAATCCTGGACAAACCCCCAGAAATGCTGCAGGAGGGCTCAGACAGAGACTGAGGGGGCACCAAAGCTTTTGGGAAGCAAGTTTATTAAGCAAGTTGGCAGTGACTCAGCAGACTTGAGTCCAAAGGCTGAGCCCCAAGAACAAAGGGGGCTTTCCTTATATACCATTTAAAGCAGGTTACAGAAATGCGGGGAGGGCAGGGTACAGCTTGTTCCATACAAAATCACATGTTATTTCATTGGCTGTTTTAACCTCTGGGGAAAGGTGACCCTTCTCTGATCTCCAGGCAACATTCACCAATCTGGTTTTCCTTTGTTTCACTGTAGCACTCATTAATCCCTCTTCCCCCTCCTTGCCTTCCTGCCACAGATCTTTCCTGGAATACCTCTTAGTTTCCTGCCTCTTCCACATTGGCTGCCTGATTTAGCTTTTCTGGGACTGTTCCTGCCCTTGCACCACCTCTTGGTACATATAATGTACTACTGTTCAAGAGATATTTCTATGAATATGGAGTGTTCTATAATCTTCACTGTCCAATATGATAGCCAATAGTCACATGTGGACAGCACAGTTCTGAAGACTTCACAGAGAAGAGTTTTTGTTATCCATGAAAATGACAAAACCTGCATCATCTATCTTACAGGGGTGTCTGGAACAAATAATGACTCTGAAAGGGCTTATTCAAAAAGGAATTTGGAAAGACAGTAGTATGAACCGAGTGAGCTTACACTTAGAGCTCTTTGTTAATATTTCTGTAAAATGGCACTTGTTGGCTATTTTGATTTGATCTGTTTACATTTCTGTGTCTCCCATTTGACCTGAGCTCTTTGAGGGTAAGAACCCAGAAGGACTGTTTTACAGTTGCCTCTCTACAGCCAAGGACTTACATATAGCTTGGTGTTTATGTGAATGAAATATCTGAGCATAGGAGGGATTCCTGGCAGCAGGATTTGAGTTGTATGGTGAAACCTGGGTGTGCAGAAAGAAAGGGACAGGATAATTCAGTGGTGAGACAGAGAGTGAGGTCTCCTGCTTCCCACTCAACATTTTGGCCCATCGAGAGAGCAGGGAATATGAACAAACCAAAAAAGAATATATGAAAACAATTTCATTTACAATAACCTCAAAAAAAAATCAAATATCTACGTGTAAACCTAACAAAAGATGTGAATGACCTCTACATGGAAAACTATAAACTTCTGAAGAAAGAGATTCAGAAAGACTATAGAGAGTGGAGAGATCTCCCATGCTCATGGATTGGTCGAATCAACATAGTAAAAATGTCTATACTCCCAAAAGTAATCTACATGTTTAATGCAATTCCCATCAAAATTTCAATGACATTCATTAAAGAGATTGAAAAATCTACCATTAAATTTATATGGAAACACAAGAGGCCACGAATAGCCAAGGCAATACTCAGTGAAAAGAACAATGCTGGAAATACCACTCTTGGGGATATACCCAAAAGACTGTGACATAGGTTACTCCAGAGGCACCTGCACACCCATGTTTATAGAAGCACTATTCACAATAGCCAAGTTATGGAAACAGCCAAGATGCCCCACTACTGACGAGTAGATCAAGAAAATGTGGTATCTATACACAATGGAATTTTATGCAGCCATGAAGAAGAATGAAATGTTATCATTAGCTGGTAAATGGATGGAATTGGAGAACATCATTCTGAGTGAGGTTAGCCTGGCCCAAAAGACTAATAATCGTATGTTCACCCTCATATGCGGACATTAGATCAAGGGCAAATACAACAAGGTGATTAAACTTTGATCACAAGATAAAAGCGAGAGCCCACAAGAGAGATATGAGGATAGGTAAGACACCTAAAAAGTTAGATAGCATTTGTTGCCCTCAACACAGAGAAACTAATGCAGATACCTTAAAAGCAACTGAGGCCAATAGGAAAAGGGGTCCAGGAACTAGAGAAAAGGTTAGATCAAAAAGAATTAACCTAGAAGGTAACACACATGCACAGGAAATCAATGTGAGTCAACTCCCTGTATAGCTATCCTTATCTCAACTAGCAAAAACCCTTGTTCCTCCCTATTATTGCTTATACGCTCTCTTCAACAAAATTAGAGATAAGGGCAAAATAGTTTCTGCTGGGTATCAAGGGGGTGGGGGGGAGAAGAAGGGGATGGGGTGGGTGGTAAGGGAGGGGGTGGGGGCAGGGGGGAGAAATGACCCAAGCCTTGTATGCACATATGAATAATAAAAAAAAAAGAGAGAGCAGGGAACCAATTTTCCACACCAGGAATATTTTTACATTAACAGGGCATTGGGCTTGTGGGAGATTAATTGAGAATGGCTTATCAGAGGAGGAATGATCTACTCAACATATTCTGCTTGTTGAAAAAAGCCAAATTGATCATATAAATTTCTGCCTAACCAGGGCTCTGGGGTGCATGCTGTGATTTCCTTTGGTTTGACTGATAGGGGCCAGGTTGAAGGTTATTCTTCAGGCTCTCTACTCTCCCAAGGTTTTGCTCTTCTGGGGAATATAAGAGGGAACCTAGAAGCTGTCTGACAGAGCTATTAAGGGAGAGACAGCATCTCTGGTTGTTGTTTACTCATTTCAAAGAAAATTTTAAACTTATTTTTGCTCAGTTCCAAGAATGATATAGGGAAACAGATCCCACCACCACTCTGATCCCTGAATTTCAAACTTGCCACATTTGTAGGAGTCCTTGATTGGAGCCATGTAAGTAGAGCCTGTCAGCACAGGCCCAAACTTGCATACTGGCTTTAGTAGCTGAGTCTTCAGCTCAAAGTCAGTATCAATGAGATGGTTCTCAGCCAGAGTATGTCTTAGTCTGGGACTGCTATAACAAAACACCTCAGACTGGGAAATTTATAAACAACACAAATTCACTGGTCATAGTTGTAGATGCTGTGAAGTACAAGATATAGATGTCAACAGATTCAGCATCTGGTGATTGTTGTTGTTGTTGTTGTTGCTGTTACAAATACCTGAAACAAAATGAAGGAGGAGGAGTTTATTTTGGCTCATGATTTCAGACGTTTCACTCCATGGTCAACTGACTGTATTACTTTTAGACCTGTTGCAAGACAGGAACATCATGGAGGAAGGGAGGGTGGAGGAAAGCTGTTCAACTCATACAGGCCAGAAAGCAGAGAGATGGAGAGGAAGGGCAGAAGACAAGATACCCTTCAAAGGCATACCCCAGCGACCTACTTCCTCTAAGAAGGCCGCACAGCCCAATGTTTTCACTACTTCAAAAATAGTACCACCAGCTTGTGACAAAGCTATCAACACATCAGCCATAATAACAGGTAAAGTACTTGCTCTCTGCCTCAAGGACTTATTTTTCCTTTTCTTTTTGGCGGTCTCTCATGGCAAAAAGGGCAAGACAGCTCCCTGAACTTCTTTTATAAGGGCATTAATCTGGGATCTGGGGATGTAGCTCAGTGGTAGAGCACTTGCATAGTATGCACAAGGCCTTATTTCAAACCCCAGCTAGTGGTCATTAATACCATTCCCCCAAAGACCTCAGCTTGTAATACTATCACTTTGGATATTAAGTTCCAATGTACCAATTTTGGAGGACACCAACATTCAGATGATAGTAAGGATTAGGGTCTGGGAGGCATTGAATATACCTTCCCGATACCTGAGCTGTTTAGATCTGTTGCAAGGAGGAAGCCAGGCCCCTGTGAGTGCTGGTGGCTCAGTGTTACCGTGGGAACCTTTGCTTGGTCCATGCATTAATTTATTCATTCTAAGATTTAAACGTATTCTATGTTAAGGTTGTTACTCTTGTAGGACTTAATTATTAATATCTTTTTTATAACTTGTGCCTGACCCAATTGTAATTTATGTGTTCATTCTGTAATTTATTATTCATGCAATAGATATTTGTTCAACATTTATTACCTGTCCTCATGATACAGATAGTTCCTGACTTACAATAGTTCAATTTATGATTTTTTGATTTTATGATGATACAAAAGTGATACACACTCATTAGAATTTGTACTTCCCATTTTGAATTTTTATCTTTTCCTAGGTGAGCTGTGTTAGACTTCATCTCTGTGAAAAAATCTTGACAGAACAACTTAAAAGGAGGAGAGAGGTGTCTGGAGCCCTCATTGCTTACTGTTGTGATCGAAACAAAAGCTCTCCTGCTTTCTCTTGTGAACTCTCTGACTAGAGAAACACCCAGAGATAGGATGGGCTTTATTCAAGTCTGAAACTACTGCTGTTCTCAAGAGAAGATGTTGGGAGGCTAAGAAGGTTTCATGGAATAGGTTTGGAAATAACACCTTCTGTTTTTGTCCTTTCACTGGATGATTTTGCTTGATAGCTCATCCTTCATAGAATGTTCTCCCAAATGCCCTTCCCTATGGAGAAGTTGTTTGGTTACCTTAGCCCCAGCTCAATGGAGTTCAAAGTTGTGAACCAGCCGGTGCAGAGAATCTTCACTTCACGTTAAATGGAGAAACGAGGAGGGCCCCTGGGGCCGCCAGTGGCCGGTGCCCATATGGCTTGGGAAGACGCGGACCAGGTGAGCTTCGTGGTACCACGGTTCCCCCACAGACAAGCCTGGGCCAGAGCAGCATAGCCCCCTGGACAGACTGACCTCCACCCGGGAAAAAAAGAGAAACTGAGTAATAAGCAATAAGAACAGTTAAGACACACTGGAAAGAGGGTGGGGCGCCCTGAGCGCTGAAGATTGGGGGAAGGGAACCCTTCCCGGGACTGTAAATAAACAAGCCGGGCAGGCCAGAGAGCCTCTGGCGGGAGTGGGGCGCGCCCAGCAACCACGAGTGGGGACGCTTGTGAGAGTGGCTGAGGGAGGAAAACTCCACAGGAGAGGAGGAAAGACCCACTTCCCACGTGAACTGTAAACAAACATGGTGGCCGGCAGGAGCAGCAGCACCGTCCAGTAAGCAGGAGCAGGAAAGCTTCTGAAAGTGGCAGTGGGAGGAAAACTTCAGAGGAGAGGGGGGAAGACCCACCTCCCACATGAACTGTAAATAAACATGCAGGCCTGACAACACCAGGGCAGTGTCACCTTTCCCAGTGCTTGGAAAGGGGAAAGCCTGTAGCAGAGGCTCCTGCACAGGAGAACTCTGAGCAAACAAAGCCTGTGGGACCAGGTGAGTGCTAGCTCACCCCAGAGATCTGCATAAATAACCCTGCCAGCTACAGGCTGAGAGCAGCAGGCAGGCAAGCCACAGTTGCAGATACCACTCTCAGAACTGTCTCCAGATGCTTTTTTTTCTTTTTCTCCCTACCTTTGATGAGAGAACAACCGAATTACACCTGCAAGCCGAAAAACTTACTGAAACTGTATTGCATTTGAACTTGGGACACTTGGTGGGGCTTTTTGTGTGTGTGTGTGTGTGTGTGTGTGTGTGTGTGTGTGAGTGTGTAGTTTTGTTCTACTTTATGCATCCTCTTTGATGAGACAACTACAGAACAACATCTGAGGCACCAACTCCAGGACTGGAGATTGAGACGGACACCCAAATTAATTAAGACCAAAACTGCATTGCATATAAACTTGGATGTTTTTTGTTTTTTGTTTTTTTAATTTTCTATTTTCCATTTTATTTTAATTCATTTTTATATATAGCTATTTCTTTCATTTACTTATTTTTTATTTTTTTTATCTTTGATTTTCAATCCTCTCTCTGTCTCTCTAATGTCTGTTCAGCTTACTGCCGATTAGTACACTAACACTCCCTGTTTATACCTTTGAAACTCCCTTGTCTGATACCTTGTTCTGCTTTCTCCCTCTTGTCTGTAGATTTGTTTTCCCCTTTTCTTTAACTTCTTGCTTTCCATCTCAGCTCACTCTTCCATTCTAAATATTACCATTGTTATTATTACAAGCTAGAAAATACTTAATTGCACACTGTACAGGGACAGTAACAACACCAAGGACAATGACGGGAAGACAGAACAAACAGGGAAACCAGTTTCCCCACAGCAAAAAATTAGTACAGGAACCAGAGGGGAATGAAGAGAACAGAAACTCAGAGCCAGACTCCAACAAAATGAAGATAAACTATGCCAAAGGACCCAATGAAGCCCACAAGAATAATTTAAAAGAAGACATACTACAAGTACTCAATGAGAATTTTATAGAGATGATACTGGATAGGGTCAACCAAAATGTACAGGAGACACTCAAGAAATTCCAAGACAATAAAAATAGAGAATTTGAAAAAACAAAAGAAGAAATAAAGGAAACCATAGAAGCACTGTATAAACACCAAAGTGAAAGAGAGAACACAATGAATAAATGGATAAATGAACTCAGGACAAAAATAGACAACATTAAAGAAGAAAACTGCCAGGATATGGAAAACCTCAGAAAAAAGAACGAAACAGAACTGCAAAACAAAACGGAAGGCCAATCCAGCAGAATAGAACAAACAGAAGACAGAATCTCAGAACTTGAAGATGAAATGGTAATTAAAGGAAAAACTGAAGAACTATTAATTAAACAACTCAAGACCTGTGAAAAGAAAATGCAAGAACTCACTGACTCCATCAAAAGACCAAACGAGAA
This sequence comes from Castor canadensis, assembly GCF_047511655.1. Lineage (NCBI taxonomy): Eukaryota > Metazoa > Chordata > Mammalia > Rodentia > Castoridae > Castor > Castor canadensis. Next base: position 79,900,151 of record NC_133391.1, read on the forward strand.
TCATGGGCATCGAAGAAGAAGAGGTGCAAGCGAAGGGAATGCGTAATATATTCAACAAAATAATAACGGAAAATTTCCCAAATCTAGAGAAAGATATTCCCATACAGATGCAAGAGGCCTCCAGGACACCAAACAGACCAGATCAAAATAGAACTACTCCACGACATATCATCATTAAAACAACAAGTTCAGAAACTAAGGAAAGAATATTGAAGGCTGTAAGAGAGAAAAAACAAGTAACATACAAAGGTAAACCCATCAAAATCACAGCAGACTTCTCAACAGAAACATTAAAAGCAAGAAGAGCGTGGAGTGAGATCTTCCGGGCACTGAATGAAAATAACTTCAACCCCAGGATACTCTACCCAGCAAAGCTATCATTCAAAATAGATGGAGCAATAAAAGTCTTCCATGATAAGCAGAAACTAAAACAATATGTGACCACAAAGCCAGCATTACAAAAGATTCTGCAAGGGATCCTGCACACAGAAAGTGACACCCAACTTAACCATGAAAAGGCAGGCAGCACCAAACCACAGGATAAGAAAAAGCAAGACAGTAGAGAGTAACATCAAGTTAGGTACACACAATCAAACCTTCAAACAACGAAGACAACTAAATGGCAGGAATCACCACATACCTATCAGTACTAACGCTGAATGTTAATGGACTTAATTCACCCATCAAAAGACACCGTTTGACAAAATGGATTAAAAAAGAAGATCCAACAATCTGTTGCTTACAGGAGACTCATCTCACCGACAGAAATAAGCATAGGCTAAGGATGAAAGGCTGGAAGAAGATTTACCAAGCCAATGGCCCCAGAAAACAGGCAGGAGTAGCAATACTTATCTCTGACAAAGTAGACTTCAAACCTACATTGATCAAACGAGATAAAGAAGGACATTCCATACTAATAAAAGGGGAAATAGACCAAAAGGAAATAATAATCATCAATGTGTACGCACCCAATGTCAACGCACCCAATTTCATCAAACATACCCTGAAGGACCTAAAAGCATATATTAACACCAACACAGTGGTTGTGGGAGACTTTAACACCCCATTATCATCAATAGATAGGTCATCCAAACAAAAAAATCAATAAAGAAATCCAAGATCTAAAATATGCAATAGATCAAATGGACCTAGTAGATGTCTACAGAACATTTCATCCAACCTCTACACAATATACATTCTTCTCAGCAGCCCATGGAACCTTCTCCAAAATAGATCATATCCTAGGGCACAAAGCAAGCCTCAGCAAATATAAGAAAATAGAAATAATACCGTGCATACTATCTGACCACAATGCAGTAAAAGTAGAACTCAACAACAAAAGTAAAGACAAAAACATGCAAACAGCTGGAAACTAAATAACTCATTACTTAATGAAGAATGGATCATCGATGCAATAAAAGAGGAAATTAAAAAGTTCCTGGAAGTCAATGAAAATGAAAACACAACCTACTGGAACCTATGGGACACAGCTAAGGCAGTCTTGAGAGGAAAGTTTATAGCCATGAGTGCATATATTAAAAAGATTGAAAGATCCTAAATCAATGACCTAATGATACATCTCAAACTCCTAGAAAAACAAGACCAAGCTAATCCCAAAACAAATAGAAGGAGAGAAATAATAAAAATAAGAGCTGAAATCAACAAAATAGAAACCAAAAAAACCATACAATGAATTCATGAAACAAAAAGTTGGTTCTTTGAAAAAATAAACAAGATCGATAGACCCCTGGCAAACCTGACTAAAATGAGGAGAGAAAAAACCCAAATTAGTAGAATTAGGAATGCAAAAGGGGAGATAACAACAAACACCATGGAAGTCCAGGAAATCATCAGAGACTACTTCCAGAACCTATATTCAAATAAATTTGAAAATCTAAAAGGAATGGACAGATTTCTAGATACATATGATCATCCAAAACTGAACCAAGAGGAAATTAATCACCTGAATAGACCTATAACACAAAATGAAATTGAAGCAGCAATCAAGAGTCTCCCCAAAAAGAAAAGTCCAGGACCTGATGGATTCTCTGCTGAATTCTATCAGACCTTTAAAGAAGAACTGATACCAACCCTCCTTAAACTGTTCCACAAAATAGAAAGGGAAGGAAAACTGACAAACACATTTTATGAAGCCAGTATTACACTTATCCCAAAACCAGGCAAAGACACCTCCAAAAAGGAGAACTATAGGCCAATCTCCTTAATGGAACATTGATGCAAAAATCCTCAACAAAATAATGGCAAACCGAATTCAGCAACACATCAAAAAGATTATTCACCACGACAAAGTAGGCTTCATCCCAGGGATGCAGGGGTGGTTCAACATACGAAAATCAATAAACGTAATAAACCACATTAACAGAAGCAAAGACAAAAACCACTTGATCATCTCAATAGATGCAGAAAAAGCCTTTGATAAGATCCAACATCATTTCATGATAAAAGCTCTAAGAAAACTAGGAATAGATGGAAAGTTCCTCAACATTATAAAAGCTATATATGACAAACCTACAGCCAGCATTATACTTAACGGAGAAAAACTAAAACCAATCCCTCTAAAATCAGGAACCAGACAAGGATGCCCACTATCTCCACTCCTATTCAACATAGTACTGGAATTCCTAGCCAGAGCAATTAGGCAAGAAGAAGGAATAAAAGGAATACAAATAGGTAAAGAAACTGTCAAAATATCCCTATTTGCAGACGACATGATCCTATACCTTAAAGACCCAAAAAACTCTACTCAGAAGCTTCTAGACATCATCAATAGCTATAGCAAGGTAGCAGGATATAAAATCAACATAGAAAAATCATTAGCATTTCTATACAGTAACAATGAGCAAACAGAAAAAGAATGTATGAAAACAATTCCATTTACAATAGCCTCAAAAAAAATCAAATACCTAGGTGTAAATCTAACAAAAGTTGTGAAAGACCTCTACAAGGAAAACTATACACTTCTGAAGAAAGAGATTGAAGAAGACTATAGAAAGTGGAGAGATCTCCCATGCTCATGGATTGATAGAATCAACATAGTAAAAATGTCGATACTCCCAAAAGTAATCTACATGTTTAATGCAATTCCCATCAAAATTCCAATGACATTCATTAAAGAGATTGAAAAATCTACTGTGAAATTTATATGGAAACACAAGAGGCCACGAATAGCCAAGGCAATACTCAGTCAAAAGAACAATGCAGGAGGTATCACAATACCTGACTTCAAACTATATTACAAAGCAATAACAATAAAAACAGCATGGTACTGGCACAAAAACAGACATGAAGACCAGTGGAACAGAATAGAGGACCCAGATATGAAGCCACACAACTATAAGCAACTTATCTTTGACAAAGGAGCTAAAAATATACGATGGAGAAATAGCAGCCTCTTCAACAAAAACTGCTGGGAAAACTGGTTAGCAGTCTGCAAAAAACTGAAACTAGATCCATGTATATCACCCTATACCAAGATTAACTCAAAATGGATCAAGGATCTTAATATCAGACCACAAACTCTTAAGTTGATACAAGAAAGAGTAGGAAATATTCTGGAGTTAGTAGGTATAGGTAAGAACTTTCTCAATGAAACCCCAGTAGCACAGCAACTAAGAGATAGCATAGATAAATGGGACCTCATAAAACTAAAAAGCTTCTGTTCATCAAAAGAAATGGTCTCTAAACTGAAGAGAACACCCACAGAGTGGGAGAAAATATTTGCCAACTATACATCAGACAAAGGACTGATAACCAGAATATACAGGGAACTTAAAAAACTAAATTCTCCCAAAACTAATGAACCTATAAAGAAATGGGCACGTGAACTAAACAGAACTTTCTCAAAAGAAGAAATTCAAATGGCCAAAAAACACATGAAAAAATGCTCACCATCTCTAGCAATAAAGGAAATGCAAATTGAAACCACGCTAAGATTCCACCTCACCCCTGTTAGAATAGCCATCATCAGCAACACCACCAACAGGTGTTGGCGAGGATGTGGGGAAAAAGGAACCCTCTTACACTGTTGGTGGGAATGTAGACTAGTACAACCACTCTGGAAAAAAATTTGGAGGCTACTTAAAAAGCTGGACATCGATCTACCATTTGATCCAGCAATACCACTCTTGGGGATATACCCAAAAGACTGTTACTCCAGAGGCACCTGCACATCCATGTTTATTGCGGCACTATTCACAATAGCCAAGTTATGGAAACAGCCAAGATGCCCCAGCACTGACGAATGGATTAAGAAAATGTGGTATCTATACACAATGGAATTTTATGCAGCCATGAAGAAGAACGAAATGTTATCATTCGTTGGTAAATGGATGGAATTGGAGAACATCATTCTGAGTGAGGTTAGCCTGGCCTAAAAGACCAAAAATCGTATGTTCTCCCTCATATGTGGACATTAGATCAAGGGCAAACACAACAAGGGGATTGGACTATGAGCACATGATAAAAGCGAGAGCACACAAGGGAGGGGTGAGGATAGGTAAGACACCTAAAAAACTAGCTAGCATTTGTTGCCCTCAATGCAGAGAAACTAAAGCAGATACCTTAAAGCAACTGAGGCCAATAGGAAAAGGGGAACAGGTACTAGAGAAAAGGTTAGATCAAAAAGAATTAACCTAGAAGGTAACACCCACGCACAGGAAATCAATGTGAGTCAATGCCCTGTATAGCTATCCTTATCTCAACCAGCAAAAACCCTTGTTCCTTCCTATTATTGCTTATACTCTCTCTACAACAAAATTAGAAATAAGGGCAAATTAGTTTCTGCTGGGTATTCGGGCGGGGGGGGGGAGAGGGAGGGGGTAGAGTGGGTGGTAAGGGAGGGGTGGGGGCGGGGGGGAGAAATGAACCAAGCCTTGTATACACATATGAATAATAAAAGAAAAAAAATAAAAAAATAAAAAAAGGAGGAGAGATTTATTTTGGCTCATAGTCTCAGAAGTTTCAGTACATAGTCCTTGGCAGTATTGATTCTGGGCTGTTGGTGAGGCAGAACATCATGGTGGGAGCAGAGGCTATTTACCTCATGTTAGACAGGAAGCAGAGAGAGAGAAAGAGAGAGACAGAGAGAGAGAGAGAGAGAGAGAGAAGAAGGAACCAGCAGGAATCTGGTATAACCTTCAAAAGCATGCCCCTAGTGGACCACTTCCTCCAGTTAAGCCTTACCTCCCAAAGTTTCTACTACTTCCCAAAATATCACCACTAGCTGGAGACAAAGCATTCAACATGTGAACTAGGGGGAGACATTTCATAGTCAAATCATAACACTAACAATATATAGTAAGGTACTTCCTTGGGATACTGGGTAGTAGTAGCTAGCAACAGCTCCCAGTTAGCCATGCAATCAGGAGGGTAAACAGTTGATTCTATACAGTGTACTGTGTTGCTAAGCTAGGTTAGGTGTATTAAATATATTTTCAATTTACAAAATTTTCAACTTACTATGGGTTTATCAGAATGTTAACCCCATTGTAAGTCAGGACTGTACTAGGCAATGACACAAACTAGAATTATTCCTGGGCCCAGCATCTCTTTCTGGTTTCCTGGCCGTGCCATTGGAAAGTGAGCTGTTCTCTGTCCTTTCCTACCCAGTACCCAAGGAAGTGTTTTATCTAGACCTTTCTCATAAACTGGCACTACCCACACAACTATTGCACAGGGGCCTGTTCTCCCTTTCCAGGCTACTGATCAAGATTTGTTCAGTGGCTGTGAAGTTAGTTTCCCACCTGCTTGAGGTAAACATAATCAAGAAGGTAAATTGAATGCTGGAGGCTCACACAATGTACAGAGAAAAGAAAGGAATGACAGAGAGGTTGATAGCTCTTGAGGAACACCTGCCATCTGGGGACACTGAGTGTTTGAATTATCCTTTTCACCTCTCATGAATGACCAGGAATCACTGCATCTGGGCTCTGAGGGCAGTGGTAAACACTTCATTTTGCTAGTCAGGTTAAGCATGTCTAGATAAGAAAAATATCTAACAGGTGGTATAGTGGAAAGAGAACATCACTTTGGAGGCACCCAAATCTAGCTTGAATTCCCAGTTCTACACTTTCTGAATGTATGACTAAAGCTGGAGATTTGGACCCAAGGCCTAAACTCCTGAGGTTCCATATGCCAGGTTTGGCCACCTGCCCCTAAATGCCATGTAAAGAGGCATGGTGAAGGCAGAGACAGGAGGTTTATTACATGGCTGGAGACATGCCATGGGAAGAGGCAGTGTAAGCACTCAGTTCATCTTTAGTCATCTTCGGGGTACAGACATGAGCTATAGGTTTAAATAGACAAAAGAACTGGGGGCAGGGGACAAAGGTATGCATAGTCACAGGTGTGTTCTGGTTGATTACTATTTCAGTCCAATTGTTCCTAGAAGGGTTCCAGAGAAGATGTTATCACTTACATGATGTGAAGGGAGCAATTTGGTTCCCATGATATGATTACTCCTTTTCCAGGGTGCAGCATCATCATTATAGGTAATTGTCCTCATTTTGAGGGGTGGTCTGTCCTGCACATTCCACTGTTCCTTATGGGAAGTTTCAGCCCCTTGTCATAAAGATGTTATCAATTCTGTCCTTTCTGGAATCCAAAGTTATTGCAAAATGTAAAGACACTGGTTTAGAGCAGAGACAGATACAAAATGGGGCAGAGATGCTAATCTCCTGTTTTAATTTATGGACTCAAGTAAGGAGTCAGTGCTTTTCAGCAAAAGCAGTTTAAACGCCTCTTACATGACCTTGTAGAAATCTCTTGGCCTGTTTCAAGCCTCAGTCTCTCTATTTATAAAAAGGGAATGGCAATTCCCATCTTGGGAAATTATGAGAAGTAAAAGTACGTTCATTTGGCAAATACAAAATAAGACATTCAGTGGTAGAGCAGAATTAGAACTGCAGGTGACCTATTTATTTTTAAAATAATTGATCGTTTTAAAAAATTCACACAACGTACATTTATATAAATCGAGTGATTTACAGGTGGGCTATTTTGCATGAATTTTCAAAGGACTATTTATTGCTCGAGATTCAGTTTGTCACAAACTGAGTCATAACAGCTTGATTTATTTTTACCTTCCACCCCCTCTGGTTTCTTTCTGAGAATTCTTCCGCTAGAAAGAAAATAGGATGTTGGGAAATCAAAGAAGAAATCTTCAAGTGCTAGACTGGAAGCAAAACCAGGCCCTAATATCTGTTTTAGACGTCTCACTATAGCGGAAGGACACAAGGAAAAAGAAGTTCCGGAACTGCGGAGGAAGACAATAGGGGTGGGGCCTAACAGAAGCCGGAGGGGGCGGGACTAGCAACTGGGTGGAGGGTAGCGAGCGGGCCCCCGGCCGTTCTGGCAGGCTACAATTGGGCGAAGCAGAGGGTGACGTAATAGCCGTGCGCTCGGGTTCAGACAGTCGTCGCGGCGTTTGCGCACGGGGAGCTGGTTTCCGCTGCAGCCGCCTGGAATTGTGGGGGTTGTGTCTGCCCCTCGGCTACTGTGCGGAAAGCCGAAGGTAGGGGCGGTGAGGGCCGTTGGGCCTTGGAGCTGGGCGGAGGGCTCAGGGCACTGCCCGGGTCACCTGCTGTCAGCGGCCTCGGTGCCTTTCCAACAGTGTTCCGGGGTCGCAGCATGACACCCCGCCCCCCCCCCCCCCCCCCGCCCTTAGTGTCTCCAAAGCAAGACTTCCAACTGGGCCCTAGGTACTCAGCCCAAGAGCCGCGTTCTCTGTCTTCCCCATTCAAAACATCTTTCGACGCCAGGAGATGAGGCAGTGGGAATGTGACGTTAACTTTTGGCCCCTCAACTGTTTTAGTTTTTTTCCCTAATCCTTTCTTCCGGCTTTTCCCCCCTCATCTGTCCAAAGAAGGGGTGGAATTGATGTCGATCACCAAGGCTTCTCCAGGGTTGTTTGACATTTTGGTTTTTGGCCAAGACCTTTGAGTCTCTTTAGCATTTGAAATTGTGCACCCTTCGTATTTCCACTCTCCCATTGCGTCCTGACAGATGTAAAACTTGCTTTTAAAGTAGCGGTTACAGAATTTCGTGTGTCTCAAATAGCTTAGGGAATTTACGCCCAATTTCTAGACTCCCCCCGCCCCCCCCACCCTCCCAGGAGCTAGGGATAAAGTGGTGTATGGGCACTTGCTATCCCATCCCAGGTGACCTTGGAATCCTTGCTTTGAAGGAAAAGGACAGGAATCAAGAAATGGCTAACAGCTGAGAAACCAGTAGGGGCTAGAAGACTGTTAGATGCCTTTAGCCCGTTACAAATCATATGTAAGATCATTTTTCTAATAAATATTTTTAAATGCTTGGCTTGGATTCAAGCCCAGCTCCCTTTTCTACCTCAATAAAACGAAATCGCAAACTGCCTTGAGGGATGGTTGGATTAACCCAGACTAGGTAGACAGGAAGAAAGCTAATCCTCCATATTTGCTAAGAGAAAAAACTGATGTGTTTACAATACTAATGGTGTTTGTTTCAACATTGGTGGGACTGGGGTTTGAACTCAGGGCTTTGCACTTCCAAAGCAGACCCTTTACCGCTTGAGCCATACCTCCAGTCCATTTTGCTCTGATTATTTTGGAGATGGGGGTCTCCTAACTATTTGCCCTGGCTGGCCTGGAACTGTGATCCTCCCAATCTCAGCTTCCTTATACCTGGGATTACAGAGGTTGAACCAGGCTATGTTTTGCTTTTTGTGTGTGTCTTTTTAGCTGTCACCCACCCAAAATTGCTTTTTCCTTTTCTGATACAGTATAGGGCTGGAGGTGTGGCTCAAATGGTAGAGTGCCTGCCTAGCAAGTTTGAAGCCCTGAGTTCAACACCAGAACTGAGGGAAAAAAATGTATAAACAGGTTTGTTGATTGAGCAACATAAGGTATAAGGACGATAATAGAACTGATGTTTGCATAATATGGGTCAGAACTTGGTATGTGGTTTCAGTTGGGAACATGGCCCTTGGATTTTTAAAATGCACCAGATTTAACCTTTTTTTCAGATGTTTAGTGAATTTAATCTGCTAATTAATACACATGTTGTTCTGATGAAACTGACAAAAGACTTAACTACCTTCATTTTACTTGTGATGTAATGGGAATATGTTAGTAGTCAGGAATGAAAAATTTCCTGGAACTTTGATAGTTTTCTTCTTTTTCCTGTTGTTTTCTGAAGGCCAGTTTTACTTCTCTGTTGAGGCTGTCTTTGGTCCCTGGTGTGTTTGATAACAGGGAAAAAGGCAAATGAAGTGAAAATGAAAAGTAGCAAAATGGATTTTTTAAAATTATTGTTATACTGGGGGTACATTATGACATTTACAAAAGTTCTTACAATGTATCATAGTTGAATTCACCTCCTCCATCATTCTCCTTTATCCATCCCCCTACTCCCCCTTCCTCCCCTGCAAAAAGAATTTAAAAATAACAGACACACTAGAACTTAAATTTTCCAATGTTTCTGTCCTTTAGACAGAAACATTGTGTAGGTGTGGGCTGTAGGTGGCATCATCTAAGTGAAGTTGCTGTTGTCCAAAGCAGTTTTGAAAATCCACATCTGGAATTGTTTTCAGAGACATTTTGGAATCATGTGAGAAATCATGTCTCATTAATAAATACATGATACCATATTTAAAAAAACTTAAGTGGCTTATGGTTAAGCACTCTTGTTACTTGACTTGTCTTCAGATGAATTAGTAGTGTACATAACAGATTTTTGGAGTGTTGTGAACTTGAATTTTGAGTCTATCACTTATTAGCCATATAACCTTGGAAAAGTTACTTCACCTGAGGTTCAGTTTTCCATTGCAGAAAATAGGAATAGTACTTTGTAAGGTGGTCAAATGAAAACTCTTGAAACATAGGAATGCAATAAATGTTTTGGGTTTGGGCTTTTTTTTAACCCATAAGGATTGAAGATTTGCTTTTTTTCCCATTGTTTTCTTTGCAATCCTGGGAATCAAATCCAGGGCCTATGCATGGATGGTAGACACACACTCTACTACTGAGCTAAAGTCCTAGTCCGAAGATTTGCTACTAATGAGAAAACTCAGAAGAACATGACAGTCTTTGAAAGGAAGTTGTAAATGGATGCTTTCCAATTCTCTCTCTCTTTTTTAATATATTTTTGTAGATTCATATTCTGACCTGCTCATCCTGCTTCCTGTTTTTGTTCATTTTCTATCCTTTCCTAAGAGAAGCTGTGCTGCAGAGGCTATCTGCCAGTCCCTTGGAGTAAGCCTCTTTTCAGGAGAGCTAATCTTCACATTCTTACAATGTTTGCTCCTTGGTGTGTATTCCTGGGGATTTTTCTCTGAGGCCCAGCTGGTGTTTAGATCACACTCTGTAGCATAGGCATTTCTAACTCCTAGATTTGGTGTCAATTTGGAGACACATCCTTGTGAAGGTAATCTTTTCTCTTTCTGAGCAAGGATGAATACTTTATCCTTGTCTGAGTCAGCCTTAAGCTGCGAGCTTTAGTTTTCTACAGCAGAGAGCTTCATATTTTAATTATTGTGGTTTAAAGAGAGAATGTCTTTTTTTCCCCCTTAATTTACTTTCATCAGGAATTTCATTGCTGAGTAGGGGAAGAGGAAAATAGCCTGTTGTCATTCAGGTGAGGCTTTGGGTAACCCCTGATTCCTAGCATCAATAATAACTCAGTTTGTCTTTGAGACAAAACCCTTGTAAAAAATTCAAGTTGCTCAGATACATAAAGAGAATCTCATGGAATCTTCCTGACTTGTGAGGGTTTTGTACCTAGCATTCTCATTTGTGTAATTTTCTTCCCTTGAGATAGGGAGAATCTAGTAGCAACAGGGACTGTGTTCAGCCTAGACTTGTTTTGCCTTTAGATTCTACCAGCCAGTTCATAGGCACATTGGCTGGCTGGCAGAGTCTGCCCTAATCTTGCCCTTGGGTTTGGAATGAGAAGGAAGTGGTATAGTCAGTGCATGAGTTACATTCTATGCTAAGGACTTGGAGATCAGCAACAGAGAGTTTTGAGCGTGGAACTGGGCAAATGGAAAAATACCAGTCTTATCTTAGGAATGTTGCTGAAGTGCTAGGAATCCTACTATGTTTCTCAGTGTTGCCTCATTTGTGAAATAGGAATGTCTTCATTGATCTTATCTATGAGAAAGGTGAACAACCATTCCATGTTTTTTTTCAAGATAGAGGGATTTCCTAGATATGGGGCTTTTAGTGCCCAAACCAGAAAATCTGGGAAAAATCAAGATATATTGGTCATCCTACCCATGAGCATATGTGCATTAATGAACATACTGTTCTTATGCTACTGGGTAACCCTTTTGGGTTCATCTAATCAAATGTTTCTCAACACTCCCTTCCCTCAAACCCTCTTCATGGTGATATCTGATATTCTTTTTCTGATATAGTCACCTAAGGTATGTTATCTAGCTGGAAGATGTAGCTGTAACCACAAGCTTTTTCAATGTCTCAAACACCAAACTACTAAAAGCAGAGAAATTATCTATCTTATACCAACCTTATAAGATAGTTGGCAAAATTCCCCATTTTATAAATGAAATTGAGGCTTAGTGAGATACTGTGATTTGACTAAGGTTAAAAACTTGGTGTAAGCCAGAAATGGAGGTGTAAGTCAGGTGTGTTGGCACATGCTTATAGTTCCAGCTACATGGGAGGCTGAGACAGGAGGACCACTTCCTCTTGAGTTGTAGTTAGAAACCAGCCTAGACAAGAAGACCCTGACTCAAAAAGAAAAAAAAAAAAAGCGTGGTGCAGCCAGTATTTAAACCATGTCTGAGTCCAAAGTTCCTTACACTGCACTGTGTACCACAACCCTGTGAATACTCTTCTACCCCTCCCCACCCCCCACGAGTCTTCAGTCATCAGCAGGGTGTCTGGTCATTTCACTTTTCTCAAGTCCATATTAGGTGCCTGGCTCCATGGGAGATGTTGGGGGATGCTAAAGTGGAAAAGAGTTCCCAATGTTGAGAAGCCCGCAGAGTTTTTCAAGGGTGAGGCCACCTTAGGGATAGTGCTCTTTTCATTCTCTCCTCTTTGAGTCTCTTTGTGAGATGGCTAACTGTCGTTAAGGCCACACAGAAAGGATTAAGCTGCTTGGTCTTTAGGAAGGTCTAAGCTCTGAATTTTCCCATACTAGTTCCATTTTCTAACCTGCTGAACTGTTTTCAATCATTGAGCATATTGCCTACATAGGATAACCAAAAAGGTGTAGCAGGCTTGGTAAACTCAGCTTTTAGATGTTTGTAAAAATGACATTTCTGCTCTGCTTTCTAATATACCTAATAATTTAAAACAGAAGTTGTTTTTCCCTTTTTGAAGTTATTCCAAATTTGTCTTCTTCAAAACCAAATGGCATTAAGAGAGTTGCAGAAGAAATGAGAGTAGAGGTGGATGTGGGAGAGATGATCTCTACTTGGGCTCCTCCAAAGGGGCTAGAATTGACTTTATTCTTTTTTTTTTTTTTTTTTTTTTTTTTGTGGTACTGGAGCTTTGAGCTCAGTTCTTATGCTACTGGGCAAGTACTCTACAACTTATGTCACACCTCCAGTTTATTCTTTTTTTTTTTTTTGAGAAGTGTTCATTTTGAGATACATGTTTTTTATTTTTTTTAGTGCCCTTATGGAGTGGTGTAAATGTTGCTGGTTTTCTTTTTTTTTTTTTTTTTTTTTTTCATTTTTCTTTTATTATTCATATGTGCATACAAGGCTTGGTTTATTTCTCCCCCCACCCCCACCCCCTCCCTTACCACCCACTCCACCCCCTCCCGCTCCCCCCCTCAATACCCAGCAGAAACTATTTTGCCCTTATCTCTAATTTTGTTGTAGAGAGAGTATAAGCAATAATAGGAAGGAACAAGGGGTTTTGCTGGTTGAGATAAGGATAGCTATACAGGGCATTGACTCACATTGATTTCCTGTACGTGGGTGTTACCTTCTACGTTAATTCTTTTTAATCTAACCTTTTCTCTAGTTCCTGGTCCCCTTTTCCTATTGGCCTCAGTTGCTTTAAGGTATCTGCTTTAGTTTCTCTGCATTAAGGGCAACAAATGCTAGCTAGTGTTTTAGGTGTCTTACCTATCCTCACCCCTCCCTTGTGTGCTCTCGCTTTTATCATGTGCTCATAGTCCAATCCCCTTGTTGTGTTTGCCCTTGATCTAATGTCCACATATGAGGGAGAACATACGATTTTTGGTCTTTTGAGCCAGGCTAACCTCACTCAGAATGATGTTCTCCAATTCCATCCATTTACCAGCGAATGATAACATTTCGTTCTTCTTCATGGCTGCATAAAATTCCATTGTGTATAGATACCACATTTTCTTAATCCATTCGTCAGTGCTGGGGCATCTTGGCTGTTTCCATAACTTGGCTATTGTGAATAGTGCCGCAATAAACATGGATGTGCAGGTGCCTCTGGAGTAACAGTCTTTTGGGTATATCCCCAAGAGTGGTATTGCTGGATCAAATGGTAGATCGATGTCCAGCTTTTTAAGTAGCCTCCAAATTTTTTTCCAGAGTGGTTGTACTAGTCTACATTCCCACCAACAGTGTAAGAGGGTTCCTTTTTCCCCGCATCCTCGCCAACACCTGTTGTTGGTGGTGTTGCTGATGATGGCTATTCTAACAGGGGTGAGGTGGAATCTTAGTGTGGTTTTAATTTGCATTTCCTTTATTGCTAGAGATGGTGAGCATTTTTTCATGTGTTTTCTGGCCATTTGAATTTCTTCTTTTGAGAAAGTTCTGTTTAGTTCACCTGCCCATTTCTTTATTGGTTCATTAGTTTTGGGAGAATTTAGTTTTTTAAGTTCCCTGTATATTCTGGTTATCAGTCCTTTGTCTGATGTATAGTTGGCAAATATTTTCTCCCACTCTGTGGGTGTTCTCTTCAGTTTAGAGACCATTTCTTTTGATGAACAGAAGCTTTTTAGTTTTATGAGGTCCCATTTATCTATGCTATCTCTTAGTTGCTGTGCTGCTGGGGTTTCATTGAGAAAGTTCTTACCTATACCTACTAACTCCAGAGTATTTCCTACTCTTTCTTGTATCAACTTAAGAGTTTGGGGTCTGATATTAAGATCCTTGATCCATTTTGAGTTAATCTTGGTATAGGGTGATATACATGGATCTAGTTTCAGTTTTTTGCAGACTGCTAACCAGTTTTCCCAGCAGTTTTTGTTGAAGAGGCTGCTATTTCTCCATCGTATATTTTTAGCCCCTTTGTCAAAGATAAGTTGCTTATAGTTGTGTGGCTTCATATTTGGATCCTCTATTCTGTTCCACTGGTCTTCATGTCTGTTTTTGTGCCAGTACCATGCTGTTTTTATTATTATTGCTTTGTAATATAGTTTGAAGTCAGGTATTGTGATACCTCCTGCATTGTTCTTTTGACTGAGTATTGCCTTGGCTATTCGTGGCCTCTTGTGTTTCCATATAAATTTAACAGTAGATTTTTCAATCTCTTTGATGAATGTCATTGGAATTTTGATGGGAATTGCATTAAACATGTAGATTACTTTTGGGAGTATAGACATTTTTACTATGTTGATTCTACCAATCCATGAGCATGGGAGATCTCTCCACTTTCTATAGTCTTCCTCAATCTCTTTCTTCAGAAGTGTATAGTTTTCCTTGTAGAGGTCTTTCACATCTTTTGTTAGGTTTACACCTAGGTATTTGATTTTTTTTGAGGCTATTGTAAATGGAATTGTTTTCATACATTCTTTTTCCGTTTGCTCATTGTTAGTGTATAGAAATGCTAATGATTTTTCTATGTTGATTTTATATCCTGCTACCTTGCTATAGCTATTGATGATGTCTAGAAGCTTCTGAGTAGAGTTTTTTGGGTCTTTAAGGTATAGGATCATGTCGTCTGCAAATAGGGATATTTTGACAGTTTCTTTACCTATTTGTATTCCTTTTATTCCTTCTTCTTGCCTAATTGCTCTGGCTAGGAATTCCAGTACTATGTTGAATAGGAGTGGAGATAGTGGGCATCCTTGTCTGGTTCCTGATTTTAGAGGGAATGGTTTTAATTTTTCTCCGTTAAGTATAATGCTGGCTGTAGGTTTGTCATATATAGCTTTTATAATGTTGAGGAACTTTCCTTCTATTCCTAGTTTTCTTAGAGCTTTTATCATGAAATGATGTTGGATCTTATCAAAGGCTTTTTCTGCATCTATTGAGATGATCAAGTGGTTTTTGTCTTTGCTTCTGTTAATGTGGTTTATTACGTTTATTGATTTTCATATGTTGAACCACCCCTGCATCCCTGGGATGAAGCCTACCTGGTCATGGTGAATAATCTTTTTGATGTGTTGCTGAATTCGATTTGCCATTATTTTGTTGAGGATTTTTGCATCAATGTTCATTAAGGAGATTGGCCTATAGTTCTCCTTTTTGGAGGTGTCTTTGCCTGGTTTTGGGATAAGTGTAATACTGGCTTCATAAAATGTGTTTGGCAGTTTTCCTTCCCTTTCTATTTCATGGAACAGTTTAAGGAGGGTTGGTATCAGTTCTTCTTTAAAGGTCTGATAGAATTCAGCAGAGAATCCATCAGGTCCTGGACTTTTCTTTTTGGGGAGACTCTTGATTGCTGCTTCAATTTCATTTTGTGTTATAGGTCTATTCAGGTGATTAATTTCCTCTTGGTTCAGTTTTGGATGATCATATGTATCTAGAAATCTGTCCATTTCTTTTAGATTTTCAAATTTATTTGAATATAGGTTCTCAAAGTAGTCTCTGATGATTTCCTGGACTTCCATGGTGTTTGTTGTTATCTCCCCTTTTGCATTCCTGATTCTACTAATTTGGGTTTTTTCTCTCCTCATTTTAGTCAGGTTTGCCAGGGGTCTATCGATCTTGTTTATTTTTTCAAAGAACCAACTTTTTGTTTCATTAATTCTTTGTATGGTTTTTTTGGTTTCTATTTCGTTGATTTCAGCTGTTATTTTTATTATTTCTCTCCTTCTATTTGTTTTGGGATTTGCTTGTTCTTGTTTTTCTAGGAGTTTGAGATGTATCATTAGGTCATTGATTTGGGATCTTTCAATCTTTTTAATATATGCACTCATGGCTATAAACTTTCCTCTCAAGACTGCCTTAGCTGTGTCCCATAGGTTCTGGTAGGTTGTGTTTTCATTTTCATTGACTTCTAGGAACTTTTTAATTTCCTCTTTTATTGCATCGATGATCCATTCTTCATTAAGTAATGAGTTATTTAGTTTCCAGCTGTTTGCATGTTTTTTGTCTTTACTTTTGTTGTTGAGTTCTACTTTTACTGCATTGTGGTCAGATAGTATGCATGGTATTATTTCTATTTTCTTATATTTGCTGAGGCTTGCTTTGTGCCCTAGGATATGATCTATTTTGGAGAAGGTTCCATGGGCTGCTGAGAAGAATGTATATTGTGTAGAGGTTGGATGAAATGTTCTGTAGACGTCTACTAGGTCCACTTGATCTATTGCATATTTTAGGTCTTGGATTTCTTTATTGAGTTTTTGTTTGGATGACCTATCTATTGATGATAATGGAGTGTTAAAGTCTCCCACAACCACTGTGTTGGCGTTTATATATGCTTTTAGGTCTTTCAGGGTATGTTTGATGAAATTGGGTGCGTTGACATTGGGTGCGTACACATTGATGATTATTATTTCCTTTTGGTCTATTTCCCCTTTTATTAGTATGGAATGTCCTTCTTTATCTCGTTTGATCAATGTAGGTTTGAAGTCTACTTTGTCAGAGATAAGTATTGCTACTCCTGCTTGTTTTCGGGGGCCATTGGCTTGGTAAATCTTCTTCCAGCCTTTCATCCTAAGCATATGCTTATTTCTGTCGGTGAGATGAGTCTCCTGTAAGCAACAAATTGTTGGATCTTCTTTTTTAATCCATTTTGTCAAACGGTGTCTTTTGATGGGTGAATTAAGTCCATTAACATTAAGTGTTAGTACTGATAGGTATGTGGTGATTCCTGCCATTTAGTTATCTTAGTTGTTTGAAGGTTTGATTGTGTGTACCTAACTTGATGTTACTCTCTACTGTCTTGCTTTTTCTTAACCTGTGGTTTGGTGCTGCCTGCCTTTACATGGTTAAGTTGGGTGTCACTTTCTGTGTGCAGGATCCCTTGCAGAATCTTTTGTAATGCTGGCTTTGTGGTCACATATTGTTTTAGTTTCTGCTTATCATGGAAGACTTTTATTGCTCCATCTATTTTGAATGATAGCTTTGCTGGGTAGAGTATCCTGGGGTTGAAGTTATTTTCATTCAGTGCCCGGAAGATCTCACCCCACGCTCTTCTTGCTTTTAATGTTTCTGTTGAGAAGTCTGCTGTGATTTTGATGGGTTTACCTTTGTATGTTACTTGTTTTTTCTCTCTTGCAGCCTTCAATATTCTTTCCTTAGTTTCTGAACTTGTTGTTTTAATGATGATATGTCGTGGAGTAGTTCTATTTTGATCTGGTCTGTTTGGTGTCCTGGAGGCCTCTTGCATTTGTATGGGAATATCTTTCTCTAGATTTGGGAAATTTTCCGTTATTATTTTGTTGAATATATTACGCATTCCCTTCGCTTGCACCTCTTCTCCTTCTTCGATGCCCATGATTCTCAAGTTTGGTCTTTTGATGGAGTCAGTGAGTTCTTGCATTTTCTTTTCACAGGTCTTGAGTTGTTTAATTAGTAGTTCTTCAGTTTTTCCTTTAATTACCATTTCATCTTCAAGTTCTGAGATTCTGTCTTCTGTTTGTTCTATTCTGCTGGATTGGCCTTCCGTTTTGTTTTGCAGTTCTGTTTCGTTCTTTTTTCTGAGGTTTTCCATATCCTGGCTGTTTTCTTCTTTATTGTTGTCTATTTTTGTCCTGAGTTCATTTATCCATTTGTTCATTGTGTTCTCTCTTTCACTTTGGTGTTTATACAGTGCTTCTATGGTTTCCTTTATTTCTTCTTTTGCTTTTTCAAATTCTCTATTTTTATTGTCTTGGAATTTCTTGAGTGTCTCCTGTACATTTTGGTTGACCCTATCCAGTATATCTCTATAAAATTCTCATTGAGTACTTGTAGTATGTCTTCTTTTAAATTATTCTTGTAGGCTTCATTGGGTCCTTTGGCATAGTTTATCTTCATTTTGTTGGAGTCTGGCTCTGAGTTTCTGTTCTCTTCATTCCCCTCTGGTTCCTGTACTAATTTTTTGCTGTGGGGAAACTGGTTTCCTTGTTTTTTCTGTCTTCCTGTCATTGTCCTTGGTGTTGTTACTGTCCCTGTACTGTGTGTAATTAAGTATTTACTAGCTTGTAATAATAACAATGGTAATATTGAGAATGGAAGAGTGAGCTGAGATGGAAAGCAAGAAGTTAAAGAAAAGGGGAAAACAAATATGCAGACAAGAGGGAGAAAGCAGAACAAGGTATCAGACAAGAGAGTTTCAAAGGTATAAACAGGGAGTGTTAGTGTACTAATCGACAGTAAGCTGTACAGACAATAGAGTGACAGAGAGAGGATTGAAAATCAAAGATAAAAAAAATAAAAAATAAGTATATGAAAGTAATATCTATTTATAAAAATGAATTAAAATAAAATGGAAAATAGAAAATTAAAAAAAACAAAAAAAACAAAAAAACCAAAAAACTTCCAAGTTTATATGCGATGCAATTTCAGTCTTAATAATTTGGATGTCCGTCTCAATCTCCAGTCCTGGAGTTGGTGCCTCAGATGTTGTTCTGTAGTTGTCTCATCAAAGGGGATGCATAAAGTAGAACAAAACTACACTCACACACACACAGAAGAAAGAAAGAAAAAAAAAAGCCCCACCAAGTGTCCCCAGTTCAAATGCAATACAGTTTCAGTAAGTTTTTCGGCTTGCAGGTGTAATTCGGTTGTTCTCTCATCAAAGGTAGGGAGAAAAAGAAAAAAAAAGCGTCTGGAGGCAGTTCTGAGAGTGGTATCTGCAACTGTGGCTTGCCTGCCTGCTGCTCTCAGCCTGTAGCTGGCGGCGTTATTTATGCAGATCTCTGGGGTGAGCTTAGCACTCACCTGGTCCCACAGGCTTTGTTTGCTCAGAGTTCTCCTGTGCGGGGGAGGGGGGCCTCTGCTACAGGCTTTTCCCTTTCCAAGCACTGGGAAAGGCGACACTGCCCCGCGTTGTCAGGCCTGCGTGTTTATTTACAGTTCACGTGGGAAGTGGGTCTTCCCTCCTCTCACACGCGTCCCCGCTCCTGGTTGCTGGGCACACGCCCCGCTCCCACCAGAGCCTCTCCGGCCCGCCCGGCTCGTTTATTTACAGTCCCGGGAAGGATTCCCTTCCCCCGATCTTCAGCGCTCAGGGCGCCCCACCCTCTTTCCAGCGTGTCTTAACTGTTCTTATTGCTTAGTACTCAGTTTCTCTTTTTTTTTCCCGGGTGGAGGTCAGTCTGTCCAGGGGGCTATGCTGCTCTGGCCCAGGCTTGTCTGTGGGGGAACCGCGGTACCGCGAAGCTCACCTGGTCCGCGTCTTCCCAAGCCGTATGGGCGCCGGCCACTGGCGGCCCGGGGGCCTCCTCGGTTCTCCGTTTAACGTGAAGTGGAGATTCTCTGCGCCGGCTGGAGATGTGGAGGAGTCAAAGTTATGCCTTTTCTCGGTGATTATGCCTGCAAAGTGTGTCTCCAGCGTCTCTCCTAGATTTCACTATAGGAGGGTCGCTTTCTGCTTCCTACCTCTAGCCGCCATCTTGGAATTCTATTCTTTTTTTTTGAAGGTTGGTGTGGTGGTACTGACTTTTGAACTCAGGGCCTCATGCTTGCAAGGCAGGTGCTCTACCAATTGAGTCACTCTGCAAGCCCTTTTTTGATTGGGTATTTTTTGAAATAGGGTCTTGTGAACTATTTGCCAGGGTTGGCTTCAAACCATGATCCTCCTGTCTGCCTCCTGAGTAGCTAGGATTATAGGCATGAGCCACAGGTACCCAGCTGTTTTATTCTTTATTGTTTATTTTCTTCCAAACCTTGTACCTTTTTTTTTTTTTGAGGTACTGGGGTTTGAACTCAGGGCCTTGTATTTTGCTAGGTAGGTACTCTTCCACTTGAGCCACACTGCCAGCCCTAAACTTTAGACTTTTGAAGTGTTTTATTTACCATATGCTTCTCTGGTGCCTTCTGGGCTTTCCACTTTCATAGCTGAGTTTGCTCTGTTGGCCCAAGGGTTCCTAGACTAAATGTTAGAGTCTTGGTATTGTTAACCCATGTTATATTTCAATGCACAGAGAAATAGGGAAGGGTATGTTTCTGAGGTCTGGTCAGTGTACATGTTGTAACTGAGGAAGTTTTTGATTATGCTTTTTAATTACCACTTATCATAGTAGGTAAAGGGGATCATAGCAGTTGGTATACTGATTTCCACATCTAGCTACTTTTCTCTCTGTAAGTAGTTTTCCCTTTTGTCTTGTGAGGGGAAAGCATTCTAGAAACTGAAAGAAGAATCTGAGATGCATCTAAAAGGTCTGGTCTGGTGAGGAGGGCTAATGCTAGAGAACTTTTAAGAGTCCTATGCTCTTGCTACTGAGTTAAAAGTTGCCAGTGAACTTTTAAAAATTTTTATTTATTTTTTGGTGGAACTGGAGTTTGAACTCAGGGCTTTGAACTTGCAAAGCAGCTACTCTACCACTTGAGCCATGCCTTCAGTCTATTTTGCTCTGGTTATTTTGGAGATAGGGTCTCGCAAACTATTTGCCTGGGATGGCTTCAAACTGAGATCCTCCCAATTTCAGTCTCCCAAGTAGCTAAGATTATAGGTGTGAGCCACTGGTGCCTGAAACCAGTGAACTTTTACATGGGCATTTCTTTACCTCTGGGAATAGTCTCACTCTTAAATGCTTCTAGTGTTTGTGAGGTTGCCACAAGGGCAGCGGCTATCTGACCAAACTCTAGAGAAAATTAGTAGGCTTCCAGTCCAGTGGAAGTAACATAAAGTATGACAGTCAGTGCAGGCAACATTGATTGGTCATGCTTTGAGTGCAGTGGGTAGTAGGTATTGGAAGTTTTAGGGGTAAGCTACTAAGCAAGCTCATGCTCCCTTCCCCAGTCTTGTACTCATGGGGAGCTGGGTTTGACTGTGTTCATAACATAAAGTCATCTTTGGGTCAGCTGCTAAAGTCTAAAATCATGGTGCTTTCAGGCTGAATGAGATCATCATAGAGATTTTTCTTTTTTGTATTGAGGTTTGAATTCAGTACCTTATGCTTTCTAGGCAGGCACTTTACCACTTGAGCCATGCCCAGCCCTTCTCCTTTCATTTTATTTATTTATTTAGCTTTAGTTGTTTTTTGGGCAGGGTCTTGCATTTTTTGGTTGGGTCCAGTCTCAGACTGTGAGCTTCCCATCTGTGCCTCCCAGTAGCTGGGATAAGAAACTCATCACCACTTCCAGCTTGTTGTTTGAGATGGTGGTCTCACTAACTTTTTGTTCAGGCTGGTCTTGAACCATGTTCCTCCTGATTTCTGCCTTCTGATTATCTGGGATTACAGGGATGAGCCACCATGCCTGACCTTGTAGAAGTCTTTATTTCTTACCTGTATCAGAGTTGGGTGTGGTTGTGTTCCAAGAGGTAGCTGTTTATGCTTTTTGAGTGAAGGGTCAGGAGATACCCTTTTAATTCATTCACTACCTAATGACTCAGTGTTGCATTTAATAGCTTCTTTTACTAATGACAATACTGAGTCCCACAATCTTTGCTACTTGGGAGGCAGAGATCAGGAGGATCCTGGTTTGAAATAAGCCTGGGCAAATAGTTTGGGAGGTCCTACCTCGAAAAGAACCAACTCAAAAAAGGACTGGCAGAGTGGCTCAAGTGGTAAAGTGCCTGCCTAGCAAGTTTGAGGCCCTGAGTTCAAATTCCAGTACCACCAAAGAAAAAAATGAGCCTCAGAGAAGTGAAGTGGGCCATACTTCTTTAGGGCTGCTGCTCACTGTTAAGGGTTTTAGCTGTCATGCTGGTTTTTCTTCTAAGCATGTTGAAGTATGATTCTTGCTCTTACCTCAGAGTTTTGAAGTCTTCCTCTATATTAGAAACAAAGAAATATTGTTCTGGCCAGACTATTGTGTTTTCTATAAAGAATGGGGCCATATACATCAGTGGACCCAAACACACCTTGAATAAGTCTTTAAAAGAAAAAGAACAAATAAATGTCAGAGAAGTTTAAGAATACTTTGGAGTCAGACTTACTTGGCTCTATGTCCTATTATCTACATACTAGCTGTCAGATTTTCTCTAAGCTTTATTTTTACAATCTGTAGAATGCGAATAATACTTATTTTTGTAGCTGTCTTTAAGAATTAATTGAGAGAATATATGTGGAAAGTACTTTCTTTGGGGGAATGTAAATGCTCTGTGCTATCAACAGTGAATTATATGGAACTCAGTTTTCCCGCTGTCTTCTTCCTTACTCTACTCAATTCTTACCTTTCTCTAGTTCTATCTCACAGGTGACTGAGCCTGCAGGCCCTGTTTTTTGGGCAGTGTCTGATGTGGAGATTTTTTTTCTTAACATTTTTATTAGCATATATTACTTGTACAGGGAGGTTTCATTGTGACATTTCTATATATGCTTACAATGTATCATGGTTAGGTTCACCTCTCATCATTCTTTTTCATCCCTTTCCCCCTTATGTAAAATAATTTCAACTGGCTTCACTGTTCTATTTTCATACAAGTATATAAAGTACATCCACCATATTTACCCTCCTTTACCCCCTGCATTTTCTTTCCTCCCAGTCATATCCACCTCCTAACAGGACCTGTTTCACATTCTTTTTTTTGTGGTACTGGGGTGTGAACTCAGGGTCTTGCACTTACTAGGCAGGCATTCTACCACCTGAGCCACTCCACCAGCCCTTGTCTCGTGCCTTTTTGGTCTTCAGCCACATATGAGGCAATTAGCTGATTAAGAAAACTTTGACTTATGTCACAACTTTCCTCTGATTGGTATGTGCAAGGTAGGGAGGCATAGTCAAATACATTGTCCCAGGTTTTGTGTTCAAGTTGACTGTGTTTTTTTTTTTCCCTTTTAAGATTTATAACCGGTTCAGTGGTAATTGGGAAAAAGCCCCTAAAACTACTCATTATACTAATCTCAGACCAAGTTTTTAAAAAATCCAAGCACTATAACTGTAACCTAATCCTTGCTCCTCTCAATGAAACAAATAGGTGGAAGTTTATTATTTTGGGGGAAGGCCAGTCTGAATTGGTAAAAAATAGAGTATTTTTGAGGAAATAACATTGTCTTAAAATGTTGGCAAGCCTCTGCAATGTCTTTTTTAACTAATCTTACTGCTTCCCCTGTTTCCCATTACTATGTTTCTTAGTTATTATAGAAATCTATTTTTTGCTTTAGATTGCTCCAGGACATTTTATACCACTGCTGCTTTGGGTCTTCCTATATACTGTGATGATCAGTGAACACTTAGGCTTGGAAACCTTCAGTGACACCCACTGGCTACTGAATACTTTTCAAGTGTGTATAATTGTCTTGGTGTTCAAGCCTATGGCAGTGTATCCCTTACCATTCGAATTATATACTGTACCATTACTTATATGTCCTCTTTGCTCCTAATAAACTCGTCCTCTAAACATG
The DNA here is from genome assembly GCF_047511655.1 of Castor canadensis. NCBI lineage: Eukaryota > Metazoa > Chordata > Mammalia > Rodentia > Castoridae > Castor > Castor canadensis. The sequence continues at coordinate 79,923,764 of NC_133391.1, forward strand.
CCTAATGTTTGTGTGTCTGTCCTTTCTTTTGCCAAGAGTGCTCTCTCCTTGGGGCCCTACTTTATGCTGCAGGGCCAGCTTCTTCAGTGAAGAAGCTGATATAACCTCATCATGTATTCTCATAGCAACACCTTGATTATAGAAATCAGCACACTTTATTCTGGTTAGTTATTTGTCCCTTATTATGTGAGCTGCTCAAAGACATGGGCTATATTTTGTGTCCCTTAGCATAATACTGAGTATAATATAGACACCTTAAATAGTTGTTGAATGAATACGTGAAAACCTAAGAAATGGTAACAATGCTGTCGAAATCCCACTTCTTCCCTGAAGTATTCCTTGATTCCAGCCATAGTGAGTTCAGTCTGATGCCTTAGAGAATGTCTTATGCTCTCAATTTGTTTATAAATTATTAGAAATTAGAAATTATTATCTTTACCCTCTCTGGAGGGTAGAGACTTCTTACTTCATTCTTCTTTAGGTATTCATCCCCAGTACAGTTACTGGCATATAGGAACTGTTTGATAAAGGCTTGTGAATGCAAGAGTCCAGCTCTTTGGTCAACTACAGTATCTGTCAGCTTCCTCTGTCATTCACTGACTCTGGTGATCTCCATCTCAGATGTTTTCAGGGCCAGGAAGGGAACCATCTGTGTGAGACAACAGGGAATGGTGGGTCCATATCAAATTGGAGTGTTCATATGCTCCATGAGAGGCAGTTGCTATTCAACCTGTCATTATCATAGGTGAGTTTGGCTGTACTCATTATCTCTTATTCCAGGAGAAACTGAAAACTCACAAATTTATGAAATCTTCAGGGACTACTATAGTGCATCTGTTGTTCACATTTAACCTACAGTTACCTATTTATATCCTTTGGGTAGAGACTAGAATTCCATAGGTTTGAGGACATAGCCTGAAAGCTTTTGAGGGAGTTTTGATGAAATCCTGACTCTGATTAAGAGTGTCTTATAATTTTATATGGGTAGTCTCTTGGGCTGGTTCCTGTAGAATGTCCTTCTAATTCTGTACTTCATTCTCCATTCTGATTTCATTGGGTAACAAAAAGAAACTTTTGTCCCTAGAAAGATGGTGATCCTAAGACTACTCTAAGTTTTGCTCTATTCCTGGTCTCCGCTGAGGCATGTTTGAAAGTTTGTGCTTCTGGCTGCTTAGAAGGGCTTGGTGGTCAGGCTGGTACAACATAAGGTCCCAGAGAGCACTCCTGTTAGTGACATCTCTGAGAAGGAGCTCTGGGTGAACAAATACAACTGGAAGGAAAATATATTGTATATTGTGGCCAGCAAGAGGGCAAAACAGTATGATACTCAGAAGGGAGTCTGCATCTCTGTGGGACCTTTTGCAAGGTGCTATCTTACATACTGATTGACTGGTTTTTGTAGTTCCTAAGTGACCCTGGTAGTACTTACTTGTTTTGCCTTACCTTCTGGGAATGAGTATGTTGCCAGTAGGTTCTTAAACTGATGCAGAACTTATTGATTGGAATACCCGTGGAAGAATACATGAGAAACTGTAAACAGAGGGTGTCTGGTGAGGGGTCTGGGATCGCTAAGAACTCAGGAGGAGGGATACTGACTTTTCATTTATACGTTTGTATACCTTTCCAAATTTGAACCATGTGCATGTGTTACTGTTATTATTACTATTAGTGCTGGGGATCACACCCAGGACATGCACTGTACCTCTTAGCTATACCCCATCCCTTATTATTATTATTTTTAATGTACCTGTGTAGGTCTGTGTGTGATTTCTTCATTCACTTCTTGTTTTACTCCTGAGGTGTGAGTTTCTTTGAAAACACCTGGGGGTAGTCATTATAGACTGCCTATCAGAGGTGATAGCTTTGCTTCTCTGTTCCCCAGAACAGCTTAGGGTTTGATACCTAGGGGTCTTTGGAATAATAATCAGGCTTAAAGTTTGTTCAACATTTTATCCTTTATAATTTTTACTGTTTACAAAGAGCTTTCAAATACACTATTTTATCTGATCCTTACAACATCCCTGTCTTATGATGGTAAAAAATTGAGGTTTGTGAATCTAAATGACTCTTTCAGGATCATATATTTAGCTGGGGTAGGGGTCTGACTAATTCAGGTAGCTTTCTTTCATATTCATATCCCTTGCTCTTAGTTCTTGATGCAGAGAATTTGGAATTCTTTTTGGAGTTCTCTTACATCTCTGGGTTTCCAGAACTGTTTCAGTTGGAGCAGGAGGGGAGCTCTGGTGTTGCTTCTTTCCTGTTTTGGTTTGAGCTTTTTCCTCTTTAGAACTCTGACTCAGTTACATAGTTTGTTGGTAAAAGGGGTCAGTAGTAGTGCTCTCCATTTTAAGGATGAGGTAAAACTAAAGCTCCAATGGAACAATATCTTTTAGGGGAGTTTGAATTGACAATCTGGTTTCCTATTCTGGGCAGAGAATTATTGCTGATATTAGGCAGAGGGCTTTGTTTTCAGGTTACAAATCTTTTTTAGCAAAGAAGTAACTGTGGAATAGAATTGGAAGGACTTATGTAGTCCTTGGATATAATTTAATGCTCTGTGTCCCAGAGAGAATAAACATTGTAAAGTGTGGGTTTGGATTAATATCCTGACAACATATGGCTTGGCATGTAGGACATTCCTTGGAGACCCTTCTCACCAAACACAACCTGCCTTTGCCGGGTGGCCCCTTCCCACAGGCCTTCCCAGCAGCTGTCGTGCACCTGGGTGGATCATCAGTTTTCCTAAACTTCAAAACAAAACAAAACAAAAAACAAATTTTAACTGATGGAAGTCCTTATACAGAAGGCAAAATAAAATCAACCCTCAGTGACAGTGTGTCTTAGTCCTACTTAGCTTCTCCTTAATTTGTCTAGGGTGTTCACCTCCATTAGGAACATTGGTAGATCCTTACTCTTGAGAATACTACATTGTAAATCACCCTACCCTTTATAACGCTGCTACCCCTGAGGTCAAGAGTCTGAAGTTCTCTGGAAACTCCAGGGAAGCAGGGAGTACCATGGAGGGAAGGCTCATTTATTTCTAAGGACCAAGCAGAAATCCTTGGCTTGTTACCTTTGCTATTTCTATTTGAATCAGAATCTGAAGCTTTCAGAGAGAAGTCTGCATTACTTGACATTGCTAGGAGTCGGAGAGACTCCTTTGCAATCTCTGAAGAGAGCTCATTAGGGTGTGTAGAGGATGTTTTCAGGATCTTTTTTTACCCATAGTCCTGTACTGTGCCAAAGAAAGTTGTAGAGAGGAATCAGCTATGGCTTAGTCAGGGCTTCCTAGATGGTCAGCATTGTAGGCCTGGAAACTCAACTAGTTTACCCAGGTTTAAGTTCCAGGGGCCTTTCTCAGGCTCATGAAATTCCTAAGACCCACCAAGCAATAGTTCCAGTTAACTAATTAATTCTAAGGAACATGACTATCAAGTTGATTTTAAGGGATGGGTAAGAGCATTTTCTCCTCTATAGGAAAGATTAGCTGGGAAGCTTTGGGGTTATAAAATCTCTTACACCCAGATTTAAACCATGCACTAAGAGACTGAAAAAGAAGGGAAAAGAAAAGAACATCAGAATACTCTTGTCAGTCTGTTAGAGCACGAGGTATTTCATTCTCTAGATTCTTCTTTATGTATTCTTTACAAACCATGATCCTTCTGTTACCTCAGGTAACAGATTCTAGCTCTCATCAGTAAATTCCAACTCAAAATTCTTTCTGGTTACTATTCTTACTCACTCTACAGTTATTTGCCAAGTACCCCCTGTGTGCCAGGTCCTATTTGGCCACGGGAATATAGTGGTGAATAGACTCATGTAGTCTCTGCCCTCAGTAACACCCTTCAAACTCCCTCCTTCAATGACTTACTTATGATGGTCTTGTTCATTATGTGTTGATTTCCCTTCCTTTTTTTTTTTTTTTTTTTTTTTGGCAGCACTGGGTTTTGAACTCAGGGCCTCATGCTTGCTAGACAGGTGCTCTTACCACCACTTGAGCCACTCCATCAAACCTTTATTTATTTATTTATTTTTAAGATATGGCCTTGTGAACTGTTTGCCTGGGCTGGCTTCAAACTGTGATCTTCCTGATCTCTGCCTCCTGAGTAGCAGGATTACAGGTGTGAGCCACCAGCACCTGCTTAATTTCCTTCTGAGAGTGCAGTCTGCTCCCTAGACCTAGGGGACAGTGCCTCTTTGTGCTTCATGAGCCTTGCCTGCTGGCTTACCTGCTCCCAAGCAGTGTGCTGAGGCTGAAATAGAAAGCCCCAAGGACCATTAATACCTCAGCCATACTTGTCCCATGAGCCTGCACTTGGCACTCCTGAATGTTCCTTTTCTCTTTGTATACAGATTATTGTGTTCACTGGTAATTTAAATTCAAATAACCTTCCACCCCTTCTCTGCCTTGAAAAAAAAAAAAAAAGCCCTGTGTATTACAGGGTAGAGAATAAAGCAGGCAGCCTTGGTTTCTTGGTAGGGTTTGTTTTATCATGTGTGTTTTTTATATAGCTTGCTATGGATTGCCTTTCTTTAATAGGACTAATGTATAATTCAGGCATATTGATATTCTGCAGTCATAGAATCATCTTTTTTTTTTCAACCTTGTTTGTCATAAATAGTGTGACAGGTAGATTCCTGAGCTTTGGTGACAGGCTTCCTGACTTTGCTTCTTTGCTTTAGGCTCCAGACTCCATCCTGGCCCCAGTGGACCTTGCATAAAAAAGGCCCTACAGCTAGGATGATGATTTCTAGCTTCAAAAGAGGTGCCTGAAGATTGCCTTCTGTTTCCCCCTCCTCTCCCTATGCCAATTTTTCTGGCAGTTACCAAGAAACGTGTGTGGGGAAGCAAGAAGAATGACCCTCCGGGAACCATTTATCTGAGAGCTCCCAGTGGAGGAATGCATTTTCCTTTCCTCCCTCTCTTGCAGTAGTGTGTAACATTGTGATTTGGTACTGCTTGTCCCTCTGCATACTGAGCCCTGTGTATGACTCCTCCAACCCTGTTGGGGTTTTCAACAATAAATTGTTTGCTGGTTAGTATTTCCCCTAAATTATGCTACCTTCCTGGGAGGGTAGAGGAGTATGGTAACAATTAGGGACCCAGTTGAGTCTCAGTTTCTGACTTTGACCACCAAAGGCATCGTGGACAAGTACAGATGAACTATGTTTCCCATTGCTTTTGGGGCTGAGCATTTGCTCTAGTTAGACTTAGTGTTAAGAGCCACACTAGAGGCTTGGCTGGAAAGGAGAAAGCACTGCATAATTATTGATTATGTACTAGTTAAACCTATCAGCCAACAAATGTTAAGTGCAGGAAAAAAGCACAAAAATGTTATAATGGCATAACAGTTATCATTATAATAATTAGCTGGCATAGCTTTTGACAAGAGGCAGATCGTGAAGTGAGTTCAGGGGGAAGGGTTAACCTTGAACTACAGCACAATGAAAGAGTACATTTCCTTGCAGGAGATGCTGCCCATTCAGGTAGCCTTTCTGTATAGCTAAAAGAAATATGGAGACTTCAACCAGGGTTGTATGCCCTGGGTACCACCTGAGAATGTGATGGAGCACACCATTCTTTGGTTTATGGTACTCCATACTGCAGCATGGCTTCTGGGAAAGGCAGAGACTTCATCTCTGTGGAGTCATTTGGAATATTCAGGAAATCCAGTCTCATTCTAATAGTTGCAGATGATGGACTCTGCTCCCTGTGGTGAACTGTGTTCTGTACCTAAGATTTTGTCTATACTAATGTGGTAGGCTGTGGTCATGGAGAGCAGCAAGCTTTTTTTTTTTTTGGTGGAATTGGGGTTTGAACTTAAGACGCTGCACTTGCCAGGCAGGCACTTTGCCACTTGAGCCACTCCTCCAGCCCTGGGCTATGCTCATAGAAGACAGGCTTTTCTTTTCCAGAGAGCTTGCCAGGACTACATTCCCAATTTTGGTTAGGAAGGTGGTATAGAAGGGATGAGGAACAGATACATGGCCCAAAAGGTGGCATTGGAGTAGGGAAAAAGAGTCTTTGGATTCAGGCAGACCTGGGTTTGACTCTTGACTTTGTCATTCGATAGCTATTGGACAGGTGCTTAACCTTGCAGGGCATAGCTACCTGTCTTTGTATGTGCTTATCTGTTCCTTATTTGTTTTTCACTAATCATTCTGTTTATAAAGCACCTATCACTATGCCTGACACTATGTGGTACTCAATAAATACTTATGCCTCACCTCATCCTACCCCTACCACCTACTCTAAAGAATAGAAGGGGCGGGAGGTCTTCCTGCCTCTGTATGGAGGAATTTTGGCTTCATTTAGAGTTTTATATGAACTTCTTTAGGCACTGTGAGCTATGATCTACAGACCTTCTCTGAAACTGCCTTATCAGGGGAGACTTTGATATTTAATATTTGGGTACATCTCTGCCTTATCCAAGGAGTAAAAGAGAGGTTATAAAATTCCTTCAGGGAGCAGTATACCTACTTCTGTCTCAGACTCCTTGTAACCTTTTCTCCCTTCCCTTTTTCCTTTGGGTGGGTAACTTAGGGGCACTGCCTGCTGTGGGAATCACTTATTTATTTTTTCTTGGACTTCTGGTCATTTGGCTCTGTATCTTTACTGGGTAAAAGCTGTTCTGTTTCTGCCTGGGTTTTTGCTGTGGACTTTATTTTGGAAGCTTGGAGCACTCAGACAAGGTGATATCTTTTTAGAATATTTTGGCACTAGGCCAGCTTGTCACTATGGCTACCATCCAGGAAGAATGGCAGGACATAGAAAGTAACTTCTAAAAGAAATTTGGGAAGGAGGAAGGGGAAAAGGGAAAGAATAGTTCCTTAAGGTCAGGTAAAGAGATCAACTTCTCTAAGTAGAACCTTTTGATTTGGACAGAGAGCTTAATTTCCTTTGTTTCCTTTACTTTTAAATCTAAAACATCTATAGAAACTGTGTTATTTCCAGACACTATGAGAACCTGAGATGCAATAATGACAAGTTAGATAATTTTTTTTTCAGTTCAGGGTCTTGAACTCAGGGCCTACACCTTGAGCCATTCCACTAGCCCTTTTTTTTTTGTGATGGGTTTTTTTCAAGATGGGGTCTTGCAAACTATTTGCCTGGGTAGGCTTTGAACTTTGATCCTCCTGATCTCTGCCTCCTGAGTAGCTAGGATTACAGGTGTGAGCCACTGGTGCCTGGTCAGATATGGTTCTTGCTTTGAGTGTATTGATAAAGGTAGACATTAATTGAATTATAATCACACACAAAAATAAAATTATAATTTATAAATGTATTGAGAGAAAGGAGTGCAGTACCATGACAATATTTGGCAGGGTTTGACTTGGTCTTGGAGCTAAGAGGATATCAAGGAAGGCTTCCTTAAGGAGATGATGTTTGCATTAAATTGGAAAGAACAAACAAGTATTTAGTAAGCAAAGTAACATGAGGTTGAAGAACATTTCAGGCTGAGGGCTCAGGTTTTGCTGTGACAAATACCTGAAAAAACAAAACAAAACAAAACAACTTAAAGAGAGGAATTACTTATTTTGGCTTCATGGCTTCAGAGGTTTCAGTCCATAGTTCTTGACTCTGTTAATTCTAGGCCTGTGGTAAGGCAGAACATTATGGAGGCATGAACATGAGGCAGAGGCTACTCATCTCATGGCATACAGGAAGCAGAGCAAAGAAGGGAAGGGGCCAGAGCAAGTCAAGTACATCAAAGGTATATACTCCAACCAGGATCTACTTTACATAGTTTCTACCATCTCTCAAAATTCTATTCAAATTTTGTATCCATCAGTGAAATAATCAATTAGGCGAGAGTTCTTATGATCTAATCTCTGAAAATGCTCTCACAGACACACCAGAGATATGCTTCACTAGTCATCTTTCAGTTCAATTAAGTTGATAATTAACCATTGGACTGGGAGCATGGTTCAAGTGGTAGAGCACTTGAGTTCAAACCCTAGTACCACTACAAAAAAAAAAAGAAAAAAAAAAGATTAACCATCAGAGTGAGGGTAGGGAGTTCTCTGAAGAACTGAAAATGTGGCCGGAGAACAAAGAATGAGAGGAACTAGGTTACCAGATGATGTTGGAAGTATTGGCCAGGGCAGGGTTAGTCAACCATGGCAAGGCACTTTGTGTTTATCTGGAGAGCATGGATGCTTTGGAGAGTTGTTGTTGGTTTGGTAGTGAGATGACTGGATTTTCAGTATGAACAAACCACTCTCTGGACAGTATATTGGGTGGGCTTTGATGAAGGAGTAAGAATAAAGATCAGAACAGGAACATTACTGTAATAGGGTGCTTTTTTTCCCATTCAGTCAGATGAATGGTCTTGAGGCTAACCTTTGAAAGTGGATCCTTTTGGACTACTGGGGAGGGGAGAAAGAGGGAAGAAAAAGAGAGGTTAGTTGGGACGGCAGATGTGATCAAAGCATGATATTTGATGTATAGAAATGTCACTGATACCCATTAATATGTGCAATTAATATGTATTAATAAATGAGTAGGAAAAAGAGAAAAATGGTACCTTTTCCCTCCAACTCAAGTCCTCTCTCAAGTACTAGTAGTCAGTGTATTATTAGGGTCACCTGGCCACTTAGAAGACATGGTGGTCCACTCTGCCATTATTTGGCATTATTCTGTCTATCCAGAAAAAGGCCTACAGGTTTTAGGCCTGTCACTTGTTGACATCTTACAGCTACAGAGCCCTTTTTAATCTGTTATGTCAACATCTCACTATTGGCTGTCATTATTGGGTGGGAGCTACCCCTCTCACCTTGGTTCCTTTTAGTCATTGACACTGGCAACTCCCTGAGATGCAGTGTGCCAATTTAGCAAAGCCAGTACCTACAATTTGTGTAACATTTGGTTCTGGTTGGTATAGGTGTACCCATGTTCTCTTTGGTAGTTGCCAGTGTCTGAAGAGCCAGAAATGAGTTGAGTTGTTCTTTCCATGTGTAGCCAGAGAGACTGAGGTATATGAGGGGCCTATGGTATAAAGAAAACTGAGTTAGAAGTCATATGCTCTCAGACCAATTGTTAAGTGCATTATGGATGATTCTAGACCCTAGACAAGAGCTCCGACCCCCTTTTATTTATTCATTAGGGAGACTGTATTACATAGTGGTTAGGAGCATGGCCATTAGACTTGGACTAACTTTAGTTAGAATTTCAGCTTCTCTACTTACAAGTTTGGACAAATTGCTTTCCTTTCCTGATCCATAGTTTTCTCAGCTATAAATGGGGAATAATGATAAGTGTCATAATCTGAATGTATGTATCTCTCTAAGTTCATATATTGAAATCTAACACTCAGGGTGATGATATTAAGAGGTAGGGCTTTGGAAGGTGATTAGGTCATGAGAACCTTGCTCTTATGAATGGTATTAGTGCCCTTATAAAAGAGACCTAAGGGAGCTTCCCTTGCCTCTTCTGTCATATGAGGAAATGGTAAGAAGGAATCATATCTATGAAGCAGAAAACCCTCAATCAGATACTCAATCTGTTAGCACTTTGATTTTTTGCTTCCTATCTTCTAGAACTATAAGCAGTATATTACTGTTGTTTATAAATTACTAGTCTGTTTTGTTAAAGCAGCCCAAACAGACTAAGATAGAAATTGATAACAAGAAGTGAGGTGCTACTACAACAAATACCTAAAAATGTGGAAGAAGCTTTGAAATTGAGTAATGGGTAGAGGTTGGAAGAGTTTTGAGATACATTGTCATGAAAAGAGCCTTATGGATGTTTCTGCTGGGGATCAGAAGAGGAGAGCTATAGAGATAGTCTCAGTCTTCTTGGAGATTACCTAAGTGATTGTGATCAGAATGTTAAAGTATGGATGGCAAAGGCCATTCTGATGATGTCCCAGATGAAAATGAGGAATTTTATAGTTTTCCTTCTTTATTGAGTTCTGACTTCATGCTGTTATGGTCAGAAAGATATTTTGTGTATGAAATCTATCCTTTAAAATCTACTGAGACTTAGTTTATGGCCTAACATTTGTTACAACCTGGAAAATATCTTATGTTTACTTGAGAAGAATGTGCGTTGTTGTTTGGTTAGAATGTTTTGTTATGATCGATATAGGTAGATACAGTTGGTCCATTGTGTTGTTCAAGTGCTTTGTTTTATTTATCTTCTGTTTGTTCGTTTTATCCATTGTAGAGAGTGAGTATTGAAGTCTCTAATTATTTTAGAGCTGTCTATTTTTCTATCTGATTCTTTTGATTTTTGCTTTGGGCATTTGATAGTCTGTTATTAAGGGAATAAATGTTGATAATTTGTGCCTTTTTTGGGTATTGAACTTTTTATCAATATATATTATCTTTTGTTTCTTCTAACTTTTTGCGTTTAAGTCTATTTTGTGTAATATTAATATTGCTGTTCTGTTCTCTTTGGTTACTATTTATATGGAATATCTTTTTCCATATTTTTACTTGAACTTGTTTGTATCTTTGAATCTAAAGTCTCTTATAAGTAGTATAAAATTGGATCACTGTTTTTATTGTTGTTTGTTTGTCCCCCCTTCCCATTTTGCTAATCTCTGACTTTTGATTGGAGAGCTTAGTTCATTTGTATTTTAAGTAATCACAGATAAGGAGAGACTTCTGTCATTTTGCTTTTAACTTTCTGTATGCCTTATAGCTTTTTGGTCCTTTTCTGTTTTGTCTTTTGTGTTCAGTTGATTTTTGTAGTGAAACTTTTAAATTACATACTCATTTCCCATTCTGTATATTTTTTAGCTACTTTGTGGTTACCATGGTGATTACATTTAATAGCATAAGGTTTTAACACTAATTTGAATTTATACTAGTTTAACTTCAATAGTATACAAAAACTCTGCTCCATCAACAGCTCTGTTTCCCATCCCCATTGGTTGTTGATGTAACATTATTACATGTTATGTATTGTATCCAAAAAGACAAAACATATGTTTTTTATCCACTAATTTCCTAAATTACAGTAGAAAACAAAGTATGATGTCACAAACCTAAGTTATAATGTTAGTTTTCATAATTGCCCATGCATTTACTTTTACTAGGACCTTTATTTCTTCATAGTGATTCTTTGAATCACTATGCAGCATCCTTTCATTTTAACCCTACAGGACTCTTATTTAACATTTGTTGCAGAGCATGTCTAGTCACAAACTTATTCAGCTTTTCTGTATCTGGGAATGTTTGAATTTCTCCTTCATTTTTGAAGGGCAGTTTTTTAGGATATAGCACTTTGGCTATAACAGCTCACTGCCTTCTGCCCTCCAGAATTTCTGATGAGAGGGTTTAGAGGAGTGGCTCAAGCGGTTAGAGCATCTGTCTAGCAAGTATAAACCCTGACTTCAAACCCCAGTGCTGCCAAAAAAAAAAATCTGATGAGAAATCAGTTTATTGAGGATTCTGTGTGTAACAAGATGTTATTTGCTCTGCTTTCAGCATTCTGTCTTATCTTTGATTAGTTTGATTATAATGTGCCTTGATGTGGATCTGTTTGACTTTATCCTATTTGGAGTTTGTTGAACTTCTTGGATGTATATATTCATATCTTTCATCAAACTTGGGGAGTTTTTGGCCATTAGTTCTTCATATGTTCTTTTTGGCCTCTTCTCTTTCTGGAACTCACAATATGTGTGTTGATTTGCTTGATGGTGTTACAGATCAGCTGACTGGGGTTCTTTTGTTCTATCTGGGTGGAAATCACAAATAGGCAAAGGGAAACTTTGAGCTCTCCAGTGCCAAGAGCCTATGGGCTGGACTAGTAGATCCAGAGACTTATTGCTGTGGATCCTGAACACTAGAAGCTTTTGGTTCTAGAAGACAGAGACTTATAGCTCTAGATGCTCAAGTAAGAGGTTTACTGCTCTCGGACCTTGACTGTCAGTGGCCCCAGACTCAGCAACAAGCAATTCAAGGCTTGTAGTAGCAGCTAGCATTAGTGGCAGCAGATGATAGCCAGTGTTAACTGAGTGTTGGGACCTTTGGCTCCTAGAATTGGCTGATGTTACAGCTCTCTAGCATTGAGTGTTGGGACCCTTGGCCCTTAGGACTTGGAAGCTCCCTGGAACTCTTTTAGTGACTGAGGCCTGCAGTCTCTCTTTGACTTTTCATAGCATTCTATTTTCCATAGTCTTGGCTTTTTGTCTCCCCTCACCTTCTTCTGCCCACCCCCCATCCTTTTTTTTTTGTCTCAGCTTCCTTTTTTCCCCACAGTTTTCTACTCCCAGTTACTTTCTGAAACTCTTCAGCTGCTTTCTTACTGCTACTGCTGCTGTCACCACCACTGTTGCTACTGCCATCACTGTCTCTTCTTTGTGTTACCAGCTCAGCCTGCTCTATTTAGGATAAAGAACAGATCAGTCAAGAAAAAGTCACTAGGGAAAAAGCCTTTTATGTTGCAACATCAGGGGGCAGCACAGGAATGTGTCTCCTGGCTGACTCAAAAAAATGAGCTGAACAGCCTGGTTATATGGGGGGGAGTGGAGAATGATGGGCAGCATGGGTATGGTATGCAAATATAGTGATTATAACACATACCATTAAGAGCACAACTTCCTGTTTTATCAAGACCAATCATAGCTCAGGGTAGATAAAACCCTCACATATGTCAGTTGTAATTTTTTTTCCCCCGAGTCACTGGGGGAGTATTCTTCTTTCTCTGGATCTGATTAAAGACGGCCTCCACGAGGCCTGGAGCTGCTAGAGGTAGGGCTGTCTGGAGTAGCTGCAGGTGGGAGTCATCTAAAGTTTGTTAAGGCTTGTCTTGCTAGAGTGAGTTTCTGGCACTGGTGTAGGCTGCAATTAGAATAAGGCCTCCTGAAAACAGGAGTCATGTCTTCAGCAGCTTTGATTATAATGTCCCTTGAAGTTGGAATGCAGTTCTTCATGGGCCATTAACCACTTAGGCTGCCAAGTATAAAGGCTTATGGCTCCTATATAGAGGCCAGAGACTTATATCTGTCAAATGGTCTGCACATGACAGCTTCTTTGACTCACAGAAAGACAACAAAGGGTGCTTTTAGAAAAAGACTTAACAAAAACTTAATATTTTCATGACATAGTGTTCAACAGTGCTTTATTCTCCGCCTCAATACCCTAGGAAGACTTGGATCCCTCAGACTTGATCTGTCTTAGTGGTGCCCTTCTAGGGCACTTAGTTTCTATTCACTTTTCTTCAATATTTTTTCTTTCTTTTTCTCAGATTTGGTAATTTCCATTGTTCTGTTTTCAGGTCCACTAATTCTTTCTTCTGTCTGTTTAAATCTGCCTTTGAATCCCTTTTTTTTTTTTGTCTTTTCTATTTTGGTGCTGGGATTGAACCCAGGGCCTTGCGCATGCTAGGCAAGCGCTGTACCACTGAGCTACATCCCAGCCCCCCTTTGAATCCCTTTAGTGAAATTTTCTTTTTAGTTATGTACTTTTTAGCTCCAAATTTCTATTTTGTTTCTTTTAAAATTTTCTATTTCTTTATATTTCTATTTTTCAAAGTGTTTTCTCAACTTTATCCATGTCTTTCTTCAGTTGTTTAAGTTCTTCTTAAAGAAGAAAAGTGTTTTAAATTTAAAGTCTTTGTTTAGTTAGTCTTCTAACAGGTAAAAATCTGTTAGGAACAGGACAATTTCTGTTCATTTTTTTTTTTACTTTGAACATGTCATACTTTCCTTTTTCTTTGTACGCTTTTTTTTGGTGGGACGGGTTTGAATTCAGGGCTTCACACTTGTGAAGCAGGTGCTCTACTGCTGGAGCCACACCTCCAGCCCTGCATTGTGTTGAAAACTGGACCTATAAGTCTAATAATGTGATGAGTCTGGAAATCAGATTGTCTACCTTCTCCAGGATTTGCAGTCTTTTTTGTTTATTTGTTTTGGCTTTTTTTTTTTTTTTTTGGCCATGCTGTGGATTGAACTCGGCTTCACGCATGCCAGGTAAATGCTTTACCACAGAACTATAGCTACAGCTCTGTTTTTGTGTTGATTGTTGTACATTGTGTTCTGAAGATCAACCTCAGGCATAAATTTAAGGTGTTCTTAGGTTTTCTCTGGACCTGTACTTTCCTCTGGTCATGTGTTAATGACTTTCTAATTTTCCCCATATATGTGGTTTTACTCTGTAATCAGAAGCAGTAGTCCATGGTAGAACACAAGATCCCCGATATTCGGAAGACAGTCTTTTTTGGATATCCCGTCTCCTGCAAGCTGTGTATAAGCTACTCTAGGAATACCTGTGCAGCTACCTTGAGGGTTGGGTAGCTGCTCCTGTGATAAGAGTTAAAAATTCACAGAAAATAACTAATTTACCTGTAATCCTTCCCTTGGAAGTTGCAACCACTCTGTAATCTCAGAAGGATTCTGTCAGTGCAATGGTTGCCTAGGTGGGAAGACCAGTTTTGGCACTTCTTACCCCACCATCTTCCCAGAATCCTTTCCTTTACTGGCTTTTTGACCTTGGGCTTATTACTTCTGTGATTCAGTTTCCTCATCTTGTGCTCACCTCCTGAGTGTGGCTAGGATAAAATGAGATAATGCATGTCATGTGCTGGCACATGGCAGATGCTTAGTGAATGGTGAGGACTATAATGCCTTCAAAGAATTCAGTAAGAAGAGAAGCCGTGGACTGGACTATAGGTTTAGGAGAGGCTGACCAAAGGCATGAGACAGTGGGGTTGGGTTTCTGTGTTAGGGACAGTTTTTGGAGAAGGTATTTAGAATCAGGCCCCAGTCTATAGTCCTCACTGGGGAAGATAAACAACTATTTGAAAGAGAGGGAAAGCAAAGGACAGAACCTTGAGTGGTAATCTGAAAGAATTGTTGTTTCTTTTCCCTCTGTCAGGGGAGGGTTGGAGTCACTAGAGCAAAGTGAGTGGAGCTCTGGCTGTTTTGAGTTAGGCAGACCTGGTTCCCTGTCCTGGCTTGGCCATGTACATGTTGTGTGGCTTTGAGCAACTCACTTCTCTTCTCTGAGCTCTGGTTATCTCCTCTGTAAAATGGAATTGATAATATCTATTGCAGTATTGGATGAGGATTAAGATAATGTATGTGCAATATTTAGTACAGTTTCCTGCATATATCAATGTATATTCAGTAAGTGATAGATTAAAAAAGAAATATTTCTCTTGGGAAATTAAACTTTTCTAACTTCTGTGGCCAGAAAGCTTTTGTGAAATGTGTGTCTACATCTTGGGATAAGTTACCAACTTCCTTCAGTAAGTTCTTACAGAGCGTGCCACTCCCTTGCCCCACATCCTCTGATGGCTCACCATCATACTTGGAATTAACTCTAAACTTCTTACCCTGGTTATAAGCCTTTCATGTTCTGAATCCCTGCTTGTCTGTCTTGGCAGCCTCATTTCTATGCTCCCATCTTTGCCTCTTTGTGGCTACTGTGTTGTAGCCACAGTGACCTTTCTGCTTCTTGAACAGAGGGCCTTTGCTCCAACTGTATCCTCTGCCTGGAATGCTCTGCTTTGTCTTTACTTGATTGGCTCCTTGTCATTTACACCTCAGTTCTGCTGTTATTTATGACAAAGGCCCTTCCTTTCATCCAGTACGAAGTGACTACTTAAGATAACATAACATAATCATCTGCATTAGTCCATTTTCTGTTGCTGTAACAAAACACCTGAGACTGGGTAATTTATAAAGAATAAAAACTTATTCTGGCTTATGGTTCTGGAGGCTGGGAAGTTCAAGGGCATGATACCAGCATCTTCTTGGCTTCCAGAGAAGGCCTCATGCTGCTTCAACTTATGGCAGAAGGCATAAGCACAAGAAAGCTTAAGCAGAAGAGAGGAAGGGACAACGGAAGATAACCCATTTTATATTAACCTGCTCTCAGAACTAATCCAGTCCTGCAAGTGTTATGTCAGTCCATTTTGAGAACAGTGCCCCCATGACTTAATAACCTCTTAAAGTTCCCACCATTTTTTTTTTTACATTTAAAAAATTTTTTTATCAGTTTTACCTTTACTTACATGTGTATACATTGTTTGGGCCACCTTCCCCTCCTCTGCCCCTCCTCCCCATTTTCAGGCAGAACCTGTTAGCTCCCACCACTTCTTAATACTGATGCGTGGGGAGGACAAACCATAGCACCACCTGATACATGGATGTGTATATACATATATGTGTATATGTATGTATATGTATTTTTGTTTATTTGATTGCTTCTTGTTGACTCTGTTTTCCCTTCACTCAAATGTAATTTCCATGAGTGTAGGGACTGTATTTGTCTGTCCTGTACACACTTGTATCCTTAGTGCTAGGAACAGTACTTGGCATATAGTAGATGATTAAACAATGTTTGCTCAGTGCATGAGCTTGTAAATGAGATTGTGTTCTCTTATTACTTAGAACCTGGGTACACAGGTGTTTATATTCATACTGATTTGTTTCCTAAATAAATATACTCAAACTGATTTTCCTTCTTGTTTATTATTTATTAAGTGCTCTCCTTTCTCCCTACACCTCCAGTAATTGGAACATTCTGAGGAGAGGCAGTTTTCCCCTTGCTTCATTTTATGTAGCTCTATTTCTTCTTGACATTTTGTTATTGGAAAGGGGAGTTTGTAGTTGCTGGGCTTCGAGCATTGATTTTTTTAGGTTTTCTGTTATAAGGAAGCAAGCTTTAATGCATTTCTTTGGAATAAAACAAACACAAAAGCTCACCAGGACATGTCAACTTTATCTCACTCTTGATTTTTTACCAACACTTTTTGCAATAATAGTGTAGTTCTTAGATAAGGTCATTAGCCAAGAATTGGCAAATTGACAATGGCCAGATAGAAACAAATTCATAGAATGTGAGTGGGTGGCAAAGTGAGACATAACAGGTCAGAGGGGATAGTGCTTCTTTTTCTGGCAGTGGCCTGTTTTTCACAAGAAATACTGGCCATGTGAGTGAGACCCGGTGAGGGCCAGTTTAATTTTCTTCTTTTCACAGGTCTGTAGCTTTGGAAGCTGCAGAGACCATAAGGAAGCTGCTCAGTACTGGTGTGTCAGTCTGGCAAGGCCAAAAGCAACCCTTTTTCTTCTCTTTGCTAGGGAGGTACTCCACATTCCTTTGAATTAAGGAATAGGTGGAATTCTACCCACTTTTGTAAATGTTTGAGTTGCTAATGTTATCCCTCACTGAAAAAACTTGGTCTTTAGAGAATAAATTCCCAGGAATGTGTATGAGCAAGAAAGCATATCTGGAGTAGGGTTAGCCAAGAGAGAGACTGGTTTGCATTTCTGTCCCTATCGAGAACTATAGCAGTGCAGATACTGGCCACCACTTACTTCCAGGGTTCCTGTTCCCATTCAGCTGCCTTCTTCTTTTACTTTTTCAAAAGAACATGTTTCCCTTAACCTGACTTCACCATTTATAATTCTCTCAAGTGAAACACATTGAACAGCCTCCTTGCTATTCTCTCGATGTTTATTTTTCTCCTTTGAAGGCTTAGACCTGTGGCTGAAAAAGGGTATTTAGCCACTCTTGCTCCAACTCTGCAGTCAGTGTTTTCACTTGATGTAGTTTCTCTGATCATCCTCTATCCTTCTGGAATAATCACTAACTTATGTATAAATGTCTCAAGAAGCTCACTTCTATTGAAGCCCTCCTTCCCTCATTTTATGTCAGAATTTCAGCTATAAGCCAGAAAGACAGGTTTTTGAAGGTTTGGTAGAGCAAAAACTCTACAATTGAGTGACTATCTCAAGCAACTTTCTTTGGGCTTAAAAATCAATCATTAATTTCTGGCTTTAAAAATCCCCTTCTGGGGAAAGTGAATAAGAGAGTAAAAGGGGGGGTTAAACATGATCAAAGTATACTATATGTATGCGTGAAAATATCACAACAAAACTCTCCACATTGTACAGTTAATATGTGCTAATAAAATGTGGAGAAAAAAGAAAAATACCCAGAGCTGAATTCAGCCAAAAAGAAAAAAGTCATTATTAAGCCTTCTCTCACTTCTTTTACCTCACCTCTTCAGTCTTTTTCTGTGCTAAATGATGATCCCTATTCCTTTAATCTTTTTTTACTTGCTCTATTTCATCACCCCTGTGTTGTTTCTATAATTCCTCTTCAAATGGGGTGTTTTCCTTTAGAATTTTTCACAGCTGTCTTCTGGCCAGGGTTGTAGATAATGTTTTTTTTATCATTTCTTTTACTGCACTGCCCCCCCAGGCTATGACATGTTTTTTTTTTTTAATTGTAGGAAGGTAATTGGAATGGGTTAGAGTCATTGCTATTCTCCCAACTCATTTTTTCTATACATGATTCCATGTCATATAAGGTGGATCAGCCAGTCACCAAACTGGAGATACTTTTGACTTTTAAGGTGGTGATGATCTAAATTTTTGTGATGGTCTAAATTTTTTTGATGCCTAATCAGGGTTTCTATTTTTAAAAATTAATCTATGGATTTGTTGTTGTGTTGTTAAAAGTAAACAAATTTACATCTCTTTTTATTTTGATTTGTATTGATTTCTTCTTACCTTAAGTCCTGACTGAGAACTTCAAAACCAGTTGCAATCTTTGTGTTCACAAGGATTTGATACATCAGGACTCCCATTTCTGCCCCATATTCTTCACCTATGTATCTGATAGATAATAGACTGCTGTGGGAGCAGTTTTCAGATGTCTTACATCATGCACACACATACTCAGGAATATAGCTAAGTTCCAAGGAATAGACATTTCTCTAAGAACTCATTCTGTTTCATGCAAATGCCCTCCTTGCAGCAAAATTGGAAACTTTGAAAGAGATGGAACTAGTGACTTTTTTTTTTCCCCAAGAGGCCTAAAGCTCTTAAAATAAACCTTAAAAAATCTGGTACTCAGAGATTCAGCTTAGAAAGCAGACAAATTGCAAATGTGGTACAGTGAGGCTCTCCTTTCCTCAGATCTTTTTCTGTTTTCACTCTCGATTTATTTTAACATCCCCTTTCATGGTCTTACCTTTCAGAAACTTGATTCAGGTCTTCCTTGCCGGCTCCTGGCAGGGGAAGCAGCAGGGCTTCCAGCCCTAATTTATGGTTTACATTTCTTCTCCATTCCCTTGCTTTGCTGCCCTAGTTCTTCATCTCCCAGCATCTTACTGGTGCTTTCCCCATCAGAAAAGTCACTGTCCAATAGTGACATGTAGCTTTGGAATTTGGTGGTGAAAGTCTTAGTCTAGTGATTTGGGTAGACTTTTGGAGTCTGTTTTATGCTTGTACTGCTAAATGAGGTGATCTCTCCTCCTTGTTTTTATTTATTTGTTTTTGGTGGTGGTACTTGGGTTTGAACTCAGGGCCTCACACTTGATAGGCAGGTGCTTTTACCACTGGAGCTACTCCAACACCTCCCCCCAACTTCTTTTTAGTACCATCTTTCTTTCCCCTTGAGTCTTGTTGCCAGGGGAAATGGAGATTTCTTTACCATGATTCTTGTTGCCAGGGGAAATGGAGATTTCTTTACCATGATTAATTTTGGAGTATTATCTTATGAAGTTACAAAATATCATTTCAGAGCAAGATGTCAGGGAGTCTCTCTGCAGTTCCCATGAAACAAGTTGACCTTTTAGTTCATTTTTTCATCATCTTCGGGGGCCCATTTGAGAAGAGCTCAAGCAGTAATTAGGGCCAAGCAAAGAAAACTTAACTTGGAACTAGAATATTTTAATAAGAAGTTTAAAGAAATCAGAGCCTGCTGATATAAACAGGAGTTTGAACTTTATTCTCTTCTTACTTATTCCTTTCCCTTTTTGCATTATTTTTTTTTCTCCCAAATTTGAAGACTTTCCATTATTTCTTTGGTGGTGGAATGATCCTGCTGGTGATAATCTACTGAGATGCAGGTAGGTGGAGGGGGTAGTGGCGGACTGCCTTCAAGTACTGCTAAGTGTGGATATTTCGTTCCCCCAAGGATTCTTAGGGACTGTGTTTTCAGATGGTCCTTTGAAAGGATGTAAGGAGCAAAAAAATTTTCTGAGCAGTTCTAAGAACTCTTTTGTGAGGTTTTCTGAACACTTCAAAGATTCAAGCCAAAGATTTGTGAATTTGTCTCCATAAGGTCTTTTCTAGTGACAGTAGTAAACCCCCTGTGGTTCATTTGGGTGGCAGGCAGTTTGATGTTATATTTAAGAGCTTGGCTTTGGGGTCAGACCTGCTTTCTAATTCTGGCACTTCCATTCATTAGATTTGTAACCTTGGGAAGGTGGCTTCTCTAAATTTCAGTTCCCTCATCTGTAGTAGTGAAATCAGAGTTTTAGACCCCAGACCCAAACTCCTGGGATTTCATTTGTCAGGTCTGGCTACTTGCCCTTATATACTAAGTAGACATGTTGAAGGACAGAAAAAGGTTTATTATGTGGCATGGGCACCCAGAGGAACATAGTGCTTCTGTTCATCTTTAGCCATCTTTGGGGTACTGACATAAGCTTTAGGTATAAGTAGATAAAGAATTTGGGTGGAGCAAACATATGCATAATTATTAAACAATGCCAGTCACAGATGTGTTCCATTGGTAAGAGATGGAGACTGGTAGCCTAGCAGCTCATTGTCTCAGATTGGTTAAGTGGGACCTGGTTGGCCATTATCTTGGTCCGTTTTCTCTAAGGGTTCTGGAGAAGTTATCACTGTCATTATTTAAGGGGAGCAATCTGGTTCCCATGAGATGATTATTCCTACTCCAGGGTACAGCCCCATCATTATTTATTAGGCAGCTGTCCTTATTTTGGGGGTGTTGTCTGTCCTGCAAGGCTCTGCTGTTCCTTCAGAGTAGTTTTGTTCCCTTGTTATAAAGATGTTATTGATCAGTCCTGTCCTTTCTGGAGCCCAAGGTGATTGCAAAGTGACTGCAGATAGAATGACTTAGAGCAAAGACATATATAAAATGGAGGCAGGGATGCTAAGCTTTTCTCCTGCTTTTAGTTAATTCATGGGCCCAAGTAAGAAGTCAGTACTTTTCAGCAAAAGCAGTTTAAATATCTATTACAATAGAAGGGTAATGATGGCATCTATGATGCAGGTTTGTTTTGAGCCCAATACCTGGTGAGTCCCTAAATGTTAGCTGTGATTGTTACTTGGGATACTGGTGAAAAATCACATTGGTTTGAATGTGTCTCCCAAAGTGTATGTGTTAGAAACTTAATCTCCAATGTAACAGTGTTGAGAGGTGGAACCCTTAAGAAGTGATTAAGTCATGAGGGCTCTGTGTTTATAACAAAAGGATGAATTCAGCTACTTCCTGTGTGATTCTGCCATATTGTGACACAGTAAGAAGGTCCTCATTAGATGCTGGTCTCTGGATCTTGGTCTTCTCAGTCTCCAAAACTGTAAGAAATAGATATCTGCTCTTTATAAATTAGCCAGTCTCAGGAATTCTATTATAGCTCCACAAAATAGACTAATACCAACCTTCTTGGCAAGACAAAAAATGATAGAAACAGCTAAAAGAACCTTGAAGAGAAGATAAGGGGTTGAGGGAGAGTGAAAAAACATTTAGCAAAATGAAAATTAGAACTCTGAGTACCTACCTGTTGTTTTACTACATTAATAAATCCCATGTCTTCTCATTGTTAATCCACCAAACTGATTATTCTCCCAGGAACCCCAGTCCTACTGGCTCCACAACAAAGATTCAATAGCCACAACAGCCACAACATCCTTCATTACTAAGACATCATTATTTTTACAAAACATAAGGCTGTGTTTTGCCACCTGCACTTTGAAGTGCTGTAAATATTTAAAGCCAAACTGTACTTGTCAGAATAGGTTCCACAAGTGCATTTGGGGATGCTGTAACTTTGTCCTGACAATGTATTTATTAGCTTTCTTATTAATTCCAGGGCTAATTAACTTGAGGCACTTCTGTGCCAGCCTGCTCACATCAACACTCCAGAGAGGGAGAAAAGGGTGACTTGCTCCTTTTCTCAGTGTTCCTGCTATGGTGAACAGCAGTCCTTCTTGAGGGCAGAGGGGAAACTGAACTACTTGTGGGGCCAAACATACCTGTGTGGAAAAGAAGAAATTGTGGCCTGGATGAAGCAGAACTATAGAGGTTAGGAGCTTCTCAATGATTTGGAAAACAGGTGCATACAAACAAATTAGATGAAAAACGGTTAGTTTAGTTTGCTTTCTCATGAAGATGCTGGATTTTGGGCTGTTTATCTCCAGATCTGCTTATTAGAAGAGGTTGGCTCAGCCCTCATAAGCTTTCTCTGCAATGGTGGTGGAAGAAAGGAGAGGCTCATCTGAAGGTGTGCAGCAGAGGAGCTGTCATTGCCCGTTGTTTTTGTTCTTGGCAGGGTCACTCATTGGGAAGACGCCTGGTTTAGGGGGGTGGTGTGTAGAAAAAGGAGCAAAGGGTAGTGCTTGAGTGCAAATCTGGATTCATAAGCACCTAGGTTCAGAGACTGGCTTTGCCACTTCTAGCTGGGTGTTCTAGATACCTGTGATTGCAGTGATAAATTAATACAAGTTTTGTGGCTTAACGCAACAGAGACTTATTCTCTCATAGTTCCAGAGGTCAGAAATCTGAAATGAGTATTATTGGGCTGAAATCCAGATGTTATGCTCCCTCCAGAGGCTTAGGACAGAATCTATCCTTGCTTCTTTCAGCTTCTTCTGGTTCCTTGGATTATGACCACATCATTCTAGTCTTCAACGCTAGAATTTTCAAACCTCTCTCTGCTTTGCCTCTTCATTTCATCTTTTTTTCCATGTCTTTGTAAAATTTCACTCTCTTTATTTATAAAAACACTTGTGATTATATTTACTTGTGTAATCCAGGGTAATCATTTTAAGATCCTTAATTTTGCCTAATAAGTGTAAGACCCCAGTACCGAGAAAAAAACAAAAAGAAAAATCCTTAACTTAATTACATCTGCAAAGATCCCTTTTTGTTATTATAAGGCAACTTTTATAAGTTCCAGGAATTAGGACCTGATATCTTTAGGGAGCTATTATTTTGCCTACCATACTGGGTGACCTTAGGCAAGTAGCTTTTACCAATGTGAGCTTATTTCCTTATTTGTAGTAAAAATGGTAACTATAGCTTCTGAACTGAACTATCACGAGACTTAAACAAAGTATCGCATGCTGAAAGATGCACTTGGCACTTTGCCAGGTATGCAGTTGATACCACTAAGTACCCAGTAAGATATATTACAATACTGTTATTGTTATTTGGCTATCTTCTTTGCAAGGGAGTAAAATCGTTCTTTCAGAGTTTGTGCTGGGGGCAGTGGGTAGGGGGAAGAGATGGCGCAAACAATGTATGCACATATGAATAAATGAATAAATAATTTAAAAAAAAGTTTGTGCTGCTGGGTTTGGTGGTGCACACCTGTAACCTCAGCATTCTGGATGCCGAGGCAGGAGGATAGCCAGTTCAAGGACAGCCTGTGCTGCATAGTGAATTCTCACTCTATAGCCAAATCCTGCCTCAAAAAAAAATTTATTCGTATTAGGACAGTTCCCCCTCATGCCCAGCTTGGCTCCCTTTGCCCTGGAATCTTTGGCCATCATCACTGTGGTCAGCAGATGTCCCCAAGTCCACCTTCTTACTCAGTCCTCTATTTTCTTTCTTAGTGTGTGGGCTGGTCTTTGGGAACAGTTCTCTCCACTTAGGGGTGTTATAAGACTGAAAGTTTGTGTCTCCCAAAAATTTATGTGTTGTGCTCCTAACCCCAAGTGTGGCTATATTTGGAATAAGGTAGTGATTAAAGTTAAATGAGGTCATATTGGTGGGATCTTCTTTTTGTAGTACTGTGGTTTGAACTCAGGGCCTACACCTTTAGCCACTCCACCAGCCCTTTTTTGTGATGGGTTTTTTTGAGATAGGGTCTCACAAACTATTTGCCCAGGTTGGCTTCGAACGGTGATCCTCCTGATCTCTGCCTCTTGAGTAACTAGGTTTACAGGCGAGCCACCAGTGCCTGGCATTGGTGGTGTCTTGATCCCCTATGGTTAGTGTTCCAATAAGATGAGACACCAAAGAACTCCTTCAGTGTTCTTGTCCTCTTTTTCCCCTCATCTGTGTATACACTGAAGAGAGTTCATGTTAGGACATTGCAGGAAGGAAGCTTTCTTCAAGCCAGTTATGGAAGCCTTCACTAGAAACTGAATTGGCTAGAACCTTGATCTTTGACTTCTAGCTTCCAGAATTGTGAGAAACTAAACTTTTGTTGTTTAAGCCACCAATCTATGATATTTTCTTGTGGCAGCTGAAGAAGAGTAATGCAGGGGGTTATTACCTGACTATTATCCACTTATGCCTAGATACTTAGGAATAAGCTTGGATTCTGGAGTTATTCCCAATTCCCATTCAAAACAATTTTAGCTCTGTTTCTACTTTCCTATGGATAATTGTAACTCCATAATGAAGGAGGGAAGAATATTATTTTTACAGTGGTATTTAGCATCTGATAGCTATTAGCCAAAAGGTATGTGTCCCCGGTGAGGTACTGTAAATACATTTTATCTGTTTTGTTACCTGCCATTTCATGAATGCATCCCTAAAGCATTTTAATCTTGTTTTTCATACTTATCTTCAAGTGAGGAATTGTTTTTATTTGCAACTTTGGGGATAATTACTATGTTCATTAATTTCTGTTCTTCCCATCCATTTATTTCTGGTTCCTAAGGAAAAAAATTTCCCTAAATCTATACTAACAGGAGACAAGTCATTTGTTTAAAAGGGTATTTTGCAACACTGGTTTCTCTGGATCCCTTGAGATAGTAGTGGAAGGGCTGTGTCACATCTCAGCTGGATAAAGTTCTCCCTGGTCTGGGCTCAATGACTAAGAGACTTGGAGCTATGACCTTAGACTACATTAAAGAATATTTTTTTGCACTGGAGTATTCCTGAGCATAGGACAGGAGAGGTTCATCTGGTTTCCTTGCCAGTGTTGTAGACATTGATCAGATGTGCTATTTATAGGACATTGTGTGCAGCATTGTGGGGGACACTGTTCTTGGCTCACAGAGGTACTCAGTATATGTTGATTAAATTAATCAGCAGCTGGATAGAGTGGCCTTAACATTCAAAGACTGAAAGGGCCATCCAGAGAGCCAGTGCCCGTATGCTAGTGAATGGAGGATGCGGTAACATTTTTGGAAATGTAACAAAATTGGGAACATCCTCATGAGGTCCATGATGCCCTAGCACTTAGATCTATAAGAGGAAGCAGTTGAGGAAAGCTGTGTTGATGATGGTTTACTTTGCATTTCTTTTTTCCTGATATTTTGCCCCTGTGAGTCTCTTCATTGTAGATAGAACTGTTACATACATTCTGTATAAATGCACATGTTTTGATTGTTCAAGACAGTTGATGGGGAAGATGGAAAAATAGTCATTTGGACAAGTTGGCTCAGAATAGGGAAGAGGCAGAGATATATGTGAGAGATGCCTGGGGAAATAACTGAAAATGGTAAGAGAACAGAAGGCAGGAAGGATTTGAATTAATCTAGAACAGAATGGAAACCCAGCTTGGAGGAGTCTGATCTGGGATAGAGACTGAGGAAAAAGCCCTGGAAGGGTTTCTGCCTGTGAGAATGACTTGGATAGTGGGGGAAGAGGAACATTGACAAGAGTGGCTTAACCTCTGAAGCCTCTTTCTCTCTGTCATCCCATATGTCTCTCCATTATGATTCTTGTCATTTTATCTGGTGATTATTTATTTAAATGCCCCTTCTGTCTCCTAGAAGTCAGGAGAGGGGCTTCAGCTACCTCTGTATCTCAGTTACTGTGCACTGTCCATCACATAGTAAGTGCCACACAGATAGCTGAGGAACATGCTTTAGGTTAAAGCCTGGGCCAGCTGTTCAGTGAGGACTGTGAAATGCAAGACTTGGGGTGAGGTGGAGTGGTGGTGATAGCAGCCAAGTGCATAATTGGCTTTGGGAGGGAAATCAGGATAGAACTGAGAATTGAGCCTGTAAATCATCCCTCAGGAATTTGTTAATCGTTTCTTTTGTGCCAAGTGTGTCAAGTCTCAAGCTTGTCAGGACTATTAGGTATGTTTTGTGTAAAAGCAGAAGGTCTCTGTCTTTTTTTTTTTTTTTTTTTGTGGTACTAGGGTTTGAACTTAAGGCCTACACCTTGAGCCACTCTACCAGCCTTTTTTTCTTTTTTTTTTTTTTTGTCTCACATTTCCTTTTTTTTTTTTTTTTTTTGTTATTCATATGTGCATACAAGGCTTGGTTTATTTCTCCCCCCTGCCCCCACCCCCTCCCTTACCACCCACTCCACCCCCTCCCGCTCCCCCCCTCAATACCCAGCAGAAACTATTTTGCCCTTATCTCTAATTTTGTTGTAGAGAGAGTATAAGCAATAATAGGAAGGAACAAGGGGTTTTGCTGGTTGAGATAAAGATAGCTATACAGGGCATTGACTCACATTGATTTCCTGTGCGTGGGTGTTACCTTCTAGGTTAATTCTTTTTGATCTAACCTTTTCTCTAGTACCTGGTCCCCTTTTCCTATTGGCCTCAGTTGCTTTAAGGTATCTGCTTTAGTTTCTCTGCATTAAGGGCAACAAATGCTAGCTAGTTTTTTAGGTGTCTTACCTATCCTCACCCCTCCCTTGTGTGCTCTCGCTTTTATCATGTGCTCATAGTCCAATCCCATTGTTGTGTTTGCCCTTGATCTAATGTCCACATATGAGGGAGAACATACGATTTTTGGTTTTTTGAGCCAGGCTAACCTCACTCAGAATGATGTTCTCCAATTCCATCCATTTACCAGCGAATGATAACATTTCGTTCTTCTTCATGGCTGCATAAAATTCCATTGTGTATAGATACCACATTTTCTTAATCCATTCGTCAGTGGTGGGGCATCTTGCCAGCCTTTTTTTCTAATGAGTTTTTCAGGATAGGGACTGTGAACTATTTGTCCAGGCTGGCTTTGAACACTGATCATCCTGATCTCTGCCACCTGAGTATCTAGGATTACAGGCATGAGTCACTGGTGCCTGGCTTGGTCTCTATCCTTATGATGCTCATAGTGTATCAGGAAGGACAGCTATGTAAGAAAGTATAGTAAGTGCTATGATCAGGGAAGGATTGATGCTATGGCAGCACTGAATCTGCTAGAGAGGGCTGGGCAAGACCTCCTAGAGGAAAGTAACTTTTGAATTGAATTCTTTAGGATGAGTAAGAATTTTTCAGAAGAAGATGAGGGGGAATGGAATTCCAAGTAGAGGGAATGACAAGTGCAAAAGCTTGGAGGTGGGAGACAGAGCAGTGAAGAAAAATTGTATAAAGGCAGCTATAGACAGGATGAGGAACGAAATGAAGCTTCAGGCATTGATTGGTGCTGGACAGTAGAGGGATTGGGTATACAGTTTGGCCTTTATTCTGAGGGCCCTAGAAAAACATTGGTTTCTAATAGGGAAGGGTAGGGTCAAATTTGTGCTCTGGCTATAGCTAATCCCTCTAACATTTAATCAATGTGTGTACATGTAATTTGCTGATTTCCTACCCCAGGATCCTTTGACATGGCAGTGAAGTCTGCCCGTTTGCTCCAAATCATCAACTAAGTGTGGGAGTCTGTAGTGTGAGAGAGAGTGGCATGCCACAGGCCTGGTGTTTGATCTCAGCGCCATAGCCCAAGGCACTATTGCTGAGCATGTGTATTGGAGACCCCTGCTCCTACCTCTTGACAGCTGTCCCTGCTCTTGCTGTCTGCTCTGACAGCAGAGACCCTGCACAGCATCTTAAAATTCTTTCAATGCAGCTTCTTTCTCTGTTCCCTGTTCTCTACAAATTGAAAATTTTTATGACAATGTCATACCAACAGGAAAAGTTTTGAAAAGTGGGGCTGAGAAATAAAGACCTCTTTGCCTTTTTTACCTGCAAGGGAATTTGAAAAACTATAGAAATTCTAAGTTTTATGTTAAATATCCTTGGGGTTTCCTTCCCTTCTCTTTTAAAAGTTTTTTTCCATTAGCCAAAAATCCGACAGAGATGCTTGTGGGAAGATAATTCCTTTTGGCTAGAGCTTAAGCTCCACATTGTGAGCTTTTTTAATTTTCTTTCATCGGCAGTGGGCTGGGACCCAACTGTGCAGTCACTGGAGCTCATGATAGTCCTGTTGCTGGGCGAGTTATCTCTGAATCTGTATGTTTTCCCCTTGTACCTACCTAATGAAAGCCAAATTAAATCAATTTTTAATCAAGGAGATGAATGATGCCTTTTTCCTTAGAAAAGAAATCATAAGGCCCCAAAGTACTGGATACAATAAAAAGTGAAGGTTTTTCTTTGCATGTGTTCCTTTAGGCATGACCTTAATGTCAGGAAAACAGGAGGCACTGTTAAGTAGCATTTGGAAGAATGCTATGCCAGAAAGATGAAGGAGAGGCTTTTCTCCCTGCTTTTCTTTCACAGTTTGTGCATACTTGTGTGTTCCCAGCACTTTGCATAGGTATGTAGTAGGTATTTAGAGATATCTAAATGAAAGGATGGTTTTGATTTAGGGCCTTCTTCTCCTGCCCCTACCTCTATCTCCTCAGTCTGCTATCCATTCATTTCTTCATCCATTTATTCATTCATTCAACATATATTCCTTCTGAACTGAGGAATGGGGGTGAAGGAAAGGTTTCCATTGAGTTGATACTGGAAGGTATGCTTAGGTCTTTCCTTCTTCTTCAATACCTGTTTTGTCTTTTATTTTGGAAAATAGAGTTCCAAGGTACTATCAAGACCAACTTGATCCTCCTCAAAATCACCTTCTCACATCTACTTTGACATGTGAATGGTTCTACTGAATGGTTTTCTTTATGGTAAGGGAGGGTGGTGGATGGAGTAGAGATGAAGACTCTAGCTTAGTAGCTGTTCTTATAGTTTGTCTCCATGGTCAGGGAGGGCTGAGAGGTGAATCGGGAACCAAACTTTCCTTGCCTGGGATTTGACTCCCGTTATCATAGGCCTGGTTTCAGGCTCTAGGCTCCCAAGGCATTGGCATTTCCAGAAGACTCATGCAGGTCCTGGAGTTTCCCTGCAGCCTACTTTCTAGCACTGTTGCTGTTGAATGGGCTCCCTGAGTGCCTCTTTTCATCTCAAGAAAAAAGTGGCTTTTATTGAGAGCTGTTTAGAGGGGATAAGGAAACTGGATATTGCATGTTTCAGGCTAAGCAACTAAGAGATGCATTAAAGCTGTGTGCTTTCTGCTTCCTCTTTGTTTTCCTCGGCTTGAGTTTGGCTGCATTGACAGCCTGTAGGGGCTGCCCTCACTTGATCTAAGGTTGGTTGTAGTAATTTGGGCATGTGAGCCAGGAACATTGGGGAAGGAAGGTACTTAGGAGATAAAATTGTTAGTAATTGATAGGTAGGGAGTAGAGAGAAAGGGGGGAAGGGAAAGGGAGGCATCCAGAGTTCCCCCGTTTCTGGCTTGAGTAGGGGACCTAGGCAGCTCTAGAGGAGGCTCAGGTGAGAGGGAAGAGCATGTGCTCAGCTTTGGATGTGGTGAGTGTGAAACATACAAGAGGGAAACAGAGCGGTAGCATGAAGGCTATACTTAGAGTCTCAGGCTGCTTTCCTATTCAGGTTATCTGCTGAGATGGGCCACTGTGGATGAGTAATGCTCTGATTCCACATTCTATTTACTAGTTCCTTTTATTAAGGGAAATAGAAATTGGGAATTTGTAAGAGCTAACAAACCACTGAACAAAGGAATGAGTTCATAGGCAGAGTTCATAAACATTGGTGACCCACTGGTCTTATCTTCATCATAAGGCAGTTCTGAAAAGGGAAAGGTTCCAGGGGTTTGCTAAGACAGTACAATGAGCTATTCATTTGAAACCTTAGTTGTCTGGGTAAGAGCATTCTTGTATATGGTGAGTATACTCCAGTCCTTTGCTCCAGCATATACTTGTTGAAATAAATGCATTTCTAGTTTCCTAGTTACATGCCTCTAGACCTTCAAAAACCACTTTGTTCTCTACCTGGGATGCCTTTTTCATTGTCTTTGGCTAACTCCTTTTCCTGTTTTAATCTTCCAAGCTCGCCTATTTCAGAAAGTCCTCCCTGATTCCCATCCCCTCTCCTGCTTCAGAGCCATCTTTGACAGGGCTCTTTAACCCAGTATTTGCTGTAACTGCTGATTTGCTCATCTGTCTCCATTTCCTTTATGCAAGCTTCTGGAGGACAGGACCCCTATTTGTTTATTTGTTTTTTGCACTTCAGCAGCTGGCACATATCTGATATGCAACAAGTCTCAACAAATATGGGTGGAAGGATTTATAATCTTCCGGTTGAGTGTATTGTAGTGGCAACTGGATATATATGTTCCCTAGTAGGCAGTATAGGTTTCTTCATCTTTTCATAGTGCACAAATTTTTACTGTTTTGGTAACTCTTCTATTTGAGAGGGTGAACAAAGTCTTTTCAAAAATATTTTTGTCTGGATTGGCATGACTGTTAACTGCTCATCTGGGGTGGAAAGGCTTTGATGGGGTGTGAACTGCAGGTGGTAAGTGGATAGTGTGTCATGACTGTGTAGGCACAGTACTCCTCTTTTTTGGATGATCTCCACATTTCCATGAGTTAGAACCCAAACATCTGGCTGCTCTGAAGCCAGGACTTGTGCCTGGCTGTTTATGGGAGTGGTTGCCTTTCAGGCGGAGAGTCTGCAGTACTACTTCATCTACTCAGTGTTTTTTGTTAGCATCACCAGGGGCTGCAATGGCAGTTTTAAGAAGAGCCACCACAAGAGTAATCCTTGAGCAGTGAGAGACAGAATGGAATACTTGGAAAGAATTGCCTCTCTTGGGAAGAGCAAGCCCTTTAGGCAAAATAGAGGAGGAATAGGGAGAGACTGAGTGATAGAGACAAAAAAGAAAAAAAAGTAAGGCCAACCAAGAGTGAAGTCGTTGTTTTATAAGGAAACTAGAATTTGCTGTAGGGATGAGGCAAGAATGGCATTGGCAGCTCTTAAAATGACGTCTTTTACTCATGACCCAGTGTGGTTTAGTTATGAGCTGCCCAAAATACGTGGGCTCCAAATGCTTCCTGATTTTTGGCTGGATGTATTCTGCCTAGAGGCAGTTTATGAGACAGACTATTTCTAGGATATGTTTACCTGGGCAGGTAGATGGGATACCATTCTCTTTCAGCAAATCTGGTTTAGTGAGAAGGCTAACTGGAAAGTCATTGCATGGAGCATACTGTGACAGGAGAGACTTCAGGGTCTTGCTGGCATCCCTGTCACAAGCTCACTTATTGGAACCCAGAGTCCCTTTGCAAGTTCTAGTCTAGGATGCTGCTGTTGTCTGAGCTGTATCCCTGTCAGTTGCAGGCTGATCACTCCTGGCAGGCTGGGATTTGGTTGGTGGCATCTTTTAGGGACCCCTGACCCTACCTGCTGTCACAAATCCTGTTGTGTTCTCTTTGTTCACATGCATGAATGTTTCGTGATATACTACTTTTAAGAAGAACAGATACCAGATGGGAAAAGTAACTCTCTTGGGTTTATATGTCCCTTTTTTTTTTTAAAATAAAATGTAGCTTGATTTGGCACTGTTCCATGCTTAGAATGTGTTTATTTGTCACGTTCTTGCTGCCTATGGAGACCAGAAGATCTGTGAAGAGAAACCACCTCATTAGGAGAAGCTGGATGAAAACTGGATATGAGCTTTTCACCTTTTGCATCCTGCTGAGGCCAGGGAGGAATGGCTCCCCAGGGTAGTGTGCTCTGTACCAGTGTCCAAAGATCTTAAGGATTTTAATTAAGCAACCAATAGACAAAGGAATGTTTAAAGCTCAAGTGTGATTTTTGTTGACATTAAACATATTTGTTTAAATATCAGTTAATTGGTGCTTTTTAATATTGCTTCTTGCACTCAAGTTTGGTTACAGCAGTTTACACAGATACTTGACAAATATAAGTTCAGTGTGGAGGCGTGGGGCACAGTTGAACATGGACTTGAAGGAGAGGGAGAAAGAGCACATAATTTACAGCTGCTGAAATAATTCAGCTGTTTCCCATACTGATTGCTCTTCTCTTCTATACTGCTGATGCAGTAAATTGTTGATGGGTTAGGCTGTTGCTGTGCCAATCAGGGTGGGGATGAGGCCGTTTTTATTATTGGGAATAAACTCTGAGATTAGGCAGAACACTTTAAGTTTGAAACCAATACCGCATAACCTCTCAACTCCAGCACAGGATCTAAGCTTTGGGGTATCCTGGGACTTGAGGGTTGCATCCTGCTGAAAGAAGGCAGGCACTGAACTCTGTTGCTGATTGGGTAACAAGGGAAAGTGAAAAGATGAGAACCTAGGGGTAAGTAGGGTTCATTTTACAGAGCCGCACACAAACTGAGTTGTCTGCATTCAGAACAGATATTCTGTGGAGTGGTTGATGACTCTTTGGAATGCCTCCCTGCCTAAAAAGAGGTGCTCTATATATTTGCCAGGGCGAGTGTCTGGATTAAGGTGTTTATCTGCTCATTTGTTCATTTTAGTACCCATCCATTAATTTACTTATTTGTTCATCAGTCATGCTTTATTAAGTGCTTGCACTAGCTAGGGATAGAACAGTGAGTAAGGAATGGGTCCATGCCCTCAGGGAGTTGACATTTACATTATAGTTTGGTAGCTCTCATGATTGCTGCAGAGAAATTATGGCAGTTTTCAGAGGAGCAACAAAATATGGAAATAAATCCAGCAGGATATAAAAGTAATCATCTGACCAAGTGGTGCTTATCCCAAGAATTGAAGGGTGGTTTCACATTAGAAAATCTGTAGATAAAATTTGATACCTTAATAGGTTAAGGGTGAAACTATATGATCATCTTACTAAGTTTAGAATATACTTGATAAAATTTAACACCCATTCATGATAAAACTTCTTTCTTAGCAGTTTGGAAAAAGTAGGGGACTTCTCTACTGTCAAAGTATATCTCCCAAAACATTATAGAAAACATTATTTTTGTTTCTTAAATTTTTAGAAGAGAGAACAGTACAAGTATCCATGTACCCAGTATCCAGTTTTAGCATTTACCAAGTCATAGACAACCTTATATTGTTTCTAGGCAGGCATTCTATCATCTGAGTACTACCCGCCCCCGCCCCCCCCTTTTGTTGTAGTTGTTTTTGAGATAGGGTCTCATGTTTTTGCCTGGACTGACCTTGAACCACAATCCTCTTTATCTCATCTCCCAAGTAGATAGAATTATAGGTATGAGTCACCATACCCAGCTTTTAAAAACTTTTTTAGCATGATAAATTACATAAATCATAAAATTTATTATTACAAGTGTAGTGTGGTGGTACCTGCCTATAATTCCAATCTTCCAGAGGCAGAGTCGAAAGGATTATGAGTTGAAGGCCAGCCGGAGCTGTAAAAAAAAAAAAAAAATGTCATGACTAGTTTTAAGTGTACATTTCAGTAGTATTAATTTTAGTCACGGTGTTGTATAGCCACCACCACTGTCTGCTTCTAAAACTTTTTTTTTTATCATCACAAACAGAAATTCCATACCACTAAGCAATAATTTTCATTACCAGTTCTCTGCCCCACAACTGTTGGTGTCCTTTACTTTCTGTCTTTATGAGTTTACCTATTGTTTCATATAAATGGATATTTATTTCATACATCATATTTGTCCTTTTTGTGTCTGATTTACTGTTTCACGTAGCATCATGTTTTCAAGGTTTATCCATGTTATTAGCATGTATCCAAACATCATTCCTGTTTTTTTTTTTTTTTGGCAGAACTGGGGATTGAACTCAGAGTCTAGCACTTTCTAGGCAAGTGCTGTACCACTTGAGCCATGCCCCTAGTCCTTTTGCTTTTAGTTGTTTTTCAGATAGGTTCTTATGCTAACTTTGCTCAGGCTGTCCTTGAAACATGATCTTCCTGTCTCCTCCCCCTGAATAGCTGAGGAGTAGCCACTATGCCTGGCTTCTTTTTATGACTGAATACTATTCCATTTTAGGCCTGGTGAGGTGGTGAACACCTGTAATCTCTATATGGGAGGTGTAGGTAAGAGGTTTGCAGTCAGAAACTGGTCCCCAGCAGAAGTGAGACCCTATCTGAAAAATAACTAAAAGCAAAAGGATAGATATATGGCTTAAGTGGCAGAGCCCTTGCCTAGAAATTGTGAAGTCCTGAGTTCAAACCCCAGTATGGCCAAAACAAAAACAAAAAGAAAAACAAAACAAAAAAACCCAAACCTAAAACTCCATCGTATGTATATATCACATTTAATAAAAATCTATTCCTCTGTCAGTAGATATTTGAGTGTTTTTACCTTTTGGATCTTGTGAATAATGCTGCTTTATCTACTAAGGAGTACAATTGCAGGGTCATTTGGTAATTTTATGCTTACTTCTTGACAAACTACCAAAGTTTTCCACAGTAGCTGCACCATTCTCAATAGCAATCTATGAGGGTTCAGTTTCTCTACATCCTCCCCAATACTTGTTATTTTCCTTTTCTTTAAAAGTTACAGCCATTCTTAACAGGTGTGAAGTGATTTTTCTTTGCATTTCCTCAACAAATAATGATATTGAGCATTTTTACATGTGCTTACTGGCAATTCATATATCTTTGGAGAAATAAATCTTTTGTCCATTTTAAAGCTGGTTTTGTCATTTTCGTTGTTGAGTTGTAGGAGATGTTTGTGTATTATGAATAATTTACCCTAATCAGTTTTGTGATCTGAAAACATTTTCTCCCATTCTCTGGCTTGTCTTTTTACCCTTTTCTTGGTAGTACTGGAATTTGAACTCAGGGCCTTGTGGTTGCTACTTGCTTGGCAGGAGCTTTACCAATTGAGCCACATCCCCACCTTCAGTCTTTTGATAATATCTTTTAATGCTGAAAAGCTTTTAATTTTATTGAAGTTCAATCTGTTTTTCTTTTATCACCTGTGATTTTGGTTTCATATTTAAGAAACCATTGCCAAGTCAAGGTCCTAAAGATTTGCCCTTGTATTTTCTTCTAAGAATTGTATAGTTTTAGTTTTTAAATTTAGGTACTTGATGCATTTTTAGTCCCTGGTTAAAAATCAATTGACTGTAGATGTGTGGGTTTAATTCTGGTCTCTCAATTCTATTCCATTGGTTTGTATGTTTATCCTTAGGTCAGTACTATACTTTTCATTACTTTAACTTTGTGGTAAGTTTTGAAACCTGGACTTGTGAATGCTCCAGCTTTGTTCTCTTCCCCCCAAACTTTATACTTCTTTTTCAAGATTGTTTTGAGCATTCAGGGTCCTTGAAACTTCAAATGAATTTTAGGATGTATTTTTCCATTTCTGTGAAAAATGCTATTGAAAATTTGACAGGAATTGCATTTAATCTGTGTATTGCTATGAATTATATTGTCATTTTAGCTATATTAAATCTTCCAATCCATGAACTCAAAATGTGTTTTAATTTGTTTAAGTCTTCTTTAATTTCTTTAGCAATGTTTTGTAGTTTTCAGTACACAGTTCTTTTGCCTCCTTGGTTAAATTTATTTCAGTGTATTTTGTACTTTTTGATTCTATCTTAAGTGGAATTGTGTTCTTTATTCCTTTTTGGTAGTTCAAGGCTGGCATTTAGAAGTACAAATAATTTTTGAGTGTTGATTTTGTATTCTGCATCTTTCCTGAATTTATTTATTAGGTCTTTACAGAGTTTTTGATATATTCTTTATGATATCATGCCATCTGTAAATAGAAATAATTTTACTTCTTCCTTTCCAATATTTATCTATTTTTTCTTGCCTAATTACTCTGGCTAGGATTTATAGCATTATGTTGAGTAGAAGTGGTGAAAGCAGGCCTTCTTTATTTTGTTCCTAATCTTTGGGGAAAAGCTTTCAGTCTTTTGCCATTGAATATGTTAGCTGTGGGTCTCTTTATTATGTTGAAGATATTCTCTTCTATTCCTGGGCCTATTTAGTGTTTTTATCATGAAAGGGTACTGAGTTTTTTTAAATGCTTTTCTCTGTCATGTGAGATGATCATGTATTTTTATCTTCATTCTATTGTATTTTTATCTTCATTCTATTAATGTGTGTTACATTGTTTGATTTTAATATATTGAGCTACTCTTTTATTCTTGGGAGAAATACTACTTGATCATGTTGTATAATCCTCTTAATATGCTGATGAATTTGGTTTACTAATATGGTGTTCAGGATTTTTGCGTGTATAATCATGCGGGGTATTGGCCTGTACTTTTTTTGTAGTGTCTTTGTGTGATATTAATGTCAGGGTATGTTCGCTTCTTATTTTGGAACAATTTGAGATGGTTGGTGTACTGCTACCCTTGTGACAGTCACTTTGTTGCCCAGTAGGCCCTGGCTTCCCTGGCCTGGGGCTACCTATTTAGACCACTGGTCTTAATGCTGGGCCAGGCCAACTTTTCCATATTTTGTCTTGATACCTTCATCTTGACCACCTGTCTAGGGAGCCAATCATAACAATGATGCATACTAGAAGTTGCCCTGGCAAATAGGGTTAGGATGATAAATTGGGCAAGACTGTAGCTTTTTCTGTGTGTTCTTTGTATCCTTAGACTGGTGGATGGATGATCTGATCTGGGGCTTGCTGAGCCTCTGAGCCATCCAAGGGATCAGAACAAGTCTCCTGACAAGGTAGTGGGATCTTTGCTGAAAATATTTACTTTAAGTGTTTTCTCATATACTTAGTATTTCAAGATGAAAGATTCCACTGAGTACAGTTTTCTACAATTCTAAATTCACATCTGATCATAGAGGTAGCCACACAATAGTTTTTCAAACGTGTAATTCATATACGTGTGCTCTTATGTGCTACTTCTACTCAGTAATATTTTATGTACTAGCTTTCATATATCATTGTGGTCTATTTTATTTTTTACCTATTTCAATGGCAGCACCATTTCCCATTATGCTGTTCTATATTATTATTTTAAGGATCATTGCTTTAGCCTGGCTCCAGTGGCTCACGCCTGTAATTCCAGCTATTCAGGAGGCAGAGAGCAGGAGGATAGTGGGTCAAAGCTAGTTCCAGGCAAATAGTTTGCATGATCTGAGTGGCTCAAGTGGTTGAGCTCAAGTATGAGACCCTGAGTTCAAACCCCAGTACCACTGAAAAAAAAAAAAACAAAAACATTATTGCTTTTGCTTTTATTCAACCAACAAATGTTTTTTGAGTACCAGACAATTGCTGGACAGTGAGAATATATGCAATGGATCCTTATCCTTGTAGAGTTCCCAGTCAGATGGATTCTAGTTGTTACAGTCTAGTGAAATAGAACTTCACTGACTACCTACGACAGGCCTGGACAGGATGAAAGGTTGTACAATCCCTAGTCCTGGTTCCTGGTGCTGCGACATTTTTACTTTTATTTTATTTATTTATTTTTTTCTTTTTTTATTATATTCATATGTGCATACAATGTTTGGGTCATTTCTCCCCCCT
Source organism: Castor canadensis (assembly GCF_047511655.1). Taxonomy (NCBI): domain Eukaryota; kingdom Metazoa; phylum Chordata; class Mammalia; order Rodentia; family Castoridae; genus Castor; species Castor canadensis. The sequence goes on from NC_133391.1 coordinate 79,961,122, forward strand.
TCCCTCCCTTACCCCACCACCTGCTCCCTCCCTTACCCCCACAACCCCTCGCTACCAGGCAGAAACTATTTTGCCCTTATCTCTAGTTTTGTTGAAGAGAGAGTATAAGCAATAATAGGAAGGACCAAGGGTTTTTGCTACTTAAGATAAGGATAGCTATACAGGAAGCTGACTTGCATTGCTTTCCTGTACATGTGTGTAAGTTAATTCTTCTAAGTCAATTCTTCTTGAACTAACCTTTTCTCTAGTTCCTGGTCCCCTTCTATTGGCCTCAGTTGCTTTAAAGTATTTGCTTTAGTTTCTCTGCATTGAGGGCAACAAATGCTATCTAGTTTTTTGGGTGTTTTACCTATCCTCATACCTTCCTTTTGTGTTCTCGCTTTATCATGTGATCAAAGTCCAATCTCCTTGTTGTGTTTGCCCTTGATCTAATGTCCGCATATGAAGGAGAACATACGATTTTTGGTCTTTTGGACTAGGCTAACCTCACTCAGAATGATGTTCTCCAGTTCCATCCATTTACCTGTGAATGATAACATTTCATTCTTCTTCATGGCTGCATAAAATTCCACTGTGTATAAATAGCACATTTTCTTAATCCATTCATCAGTAGTGGGGCATCTTGACTGTTTCCATAACTTGGCTATTATGAATAGTGCTGCAGTAAACATGGGTGTGCAGGTGCCTCTGGAGTAACCTGTGTCACAGTCTTTTGGGTATATCCCCAAGAATGGTATTACTGGATCAAATGGTAGATCTATGTTTAGGTTTTTAAGAAGCCTCCAAATTTTTTTCCAGAGTGGTTGTACCAGTTTACATTCCCACCATCAGTGTAAGAGGGTTCCTTTTTCCCCACATCCTCGCCAACACCTGTTGTTAGTGGTGTTGCTAATAATGGCTATTCTAATGGTGGTAAGGTGGAATCTTAGTGTGGTTTTAATTTGCATTTTCTTCATTGCTAGGGATGGTGAGCATTTTTTCATGTGTTTTTGGCCATTTGAATTTCTTCTTTTGAGAAAGTTCTGTTTAGTTCACTTGCCCATTTCTTTATTGGTTCATTAATTTTGGGAGAATTTAGTTTTTTAAGTTCCCTATATATTCTGGTTATCAGTTCTTTGTCTGATGTGTAGCTGGCAAATATTTTCTCCCACTCTGTGGGTGTTTTCTTCAGTTTAGAGACCATTTCTTTTGATGAACAGAAGCTTTTTAGCTTTATGAGGTCCCATTTATCTATGCTATCTCTTAGTTGCTGTGCTGCTGGTGTTTCATTGAGAAAGTTCTTGCCTATACGTACTAACTCCAGAGTATTTCCTACTCTTTCCTATATCAACTTTAGAGTTTGTGGTCTGATACTAAGATCCTTGATCCATTTTGAGTTAATCTTGGTATAGGGTGATATACATGGATCTAGTTTCAGTTTTTTGCAGACTGCTAACCAGTTTTCCCAGCAGTTTTTGTTGAAGAGGCTGCTATTTCTCCATCATCTATTTTTAGCTCCTTTGTCAAAGACAAGTTGGTTATAGTTGTGTGGCTTCATATCTGGGTCCTCTGTTCTGTTCCACTGGTCTTCATGTCTGTTTTTGTGCCATTACCATGCTGTTTTTATTGTTATTGCTTTGTAATATAGTTTGAAGTCAGGTATCGTGATGCCTCCAGCATTGTTCTTTTGACTGAGTATTGCCTTGGCTATTCGTGGCCTCTTGTGTTTCCATATAAATTTCACGGTAGATTTTTCAATCTCTTTAATGAATGTCCTTGGAATTTTGATGGTAATTGCATTAAACATGTAGATTACTTTTGGGAGTATAGACATTTTTACTATGTTGATTCTACCAATCCATGAGCATGGGAGATCTCTCCACTTTCTATATCTCTCAATCTCTTTCTTCACAAGTTTATAGTTTTCCTTGTAGAGGTCATTCACATCTTTTGTTAGGTTTACACCTAGGTATTTGATTTTTTTTGAGGCTATTGTAAATGGAATTGTTTTCATACTTTCTTTTTCAGTTTGCTTGTTGTTAGTGTATAGAAATGCTAATGATTTTTCTATGTTGATTTTATATCCTGCTACCTTGCTATAGCTATTGATGGTGTCTAGGAGCTTCTGAGTAGAGTGTTTTGGGTCTTTAAGGTATAGAATCATGTTGTCTGCAAATAGGGATATTTTGACAGTTTCATTACCTATTTGTATTCCTTTTATTCCTTCTTCTTGCCTAACTGCTCTGACTAGGAATTCCAGTACTATGTTGGATAGGAGTGGAGATAGTGTGCATCCTTGTCTGGTTCCTGATTTTAGAGGGAATGGTTTCAGTTTTTCTCCGTTAAGTATAATGCTGGCTGTAGGTTTGTCATATATAGCTTTTATAATGTTGAGGTACTTTCCTTCTATTCCTAGTTTTCATAGAGCTTTTATCATGAAATGGTGTTGGATCTTATCAAAGGCTTTTTCTGCATCTATTGAGAAGAACAAGAGGTTTTTGTCTTTGCTTCTGTTAATGTGGTTTATTACATTTATTGATTTTCATATGTTGAACCACCCCTTCATTCGTAGGATGAAGCCTACTTGGTCATGGTGAATGATCTTTTTGATGTGTTGTTGAATTCGGTTTGCCATTATTTTCTTGAGGATTTTTGCATCATTGTTCATTAAGGAGATTGGCCTATAGTTCTCCTTTTTGGAGGTGTTTTTGCCTGGTTTTGGGATAAGTGTAATACTGGCTTCATAAAATGTGTTTGTCAGTTTTCCTTCCCTTTCTATTTTGTGGAATAGTTTAAGGAGGGTTGGTATCAGTTCTTCTTTAAAGGTCTGATAGAATTCAGCAGAGAATCCATCAGGTCCTGGACTTTTCTTTTTGGGGAGACTCTTGATTGCTGCTTCAATTTCATTTTGTGTTATAGATCTATTCAGGTGATTAATTTCCTCTTGGTTCAGTTTTGGATGATCATATGTATCTAGAAATCTGTCCATTTCTTTAGGATTTTCAAATTTGTTTGAATATAGGTTCTGGAAGTAGTCTCTGATGATTTTCTGGACTTCCATGGTGTTTGTTGTTATCTCCCCTTTTGCATTCCTGATTCTACTAGTTTGGGTTTTTTCTCTCCTCATTTTAGTCAGGTTTGCCAGGGGTTGTTGATCTTGTTTACTTTTTTGAAGAACCAACTTTTTGTTTCATTAATTCTTTGTATGTTGTTTTTGGTTTCTATTTCATTGATTTCAGCTCTTATTTTTATTATTTCTCTCTTCTTTTTGTTTTGGGCTTTGCTTGTTGTTTTTCTAGGAGTTTGAGATGCATTTTAGGTCATGATTTGGGATCTTTCAGTCTTTTTAAATATATGCACTTATGGCTATGAACTTTCCTCTCAGGACTGCCTTTGCTGTGTCCTATAGGTTCTGGTAGGTTGTGTTTTCATTTTCATTGACTTGCAGGAACTTTTTAATTTCCTGTTTTATTTCATCAATGACCCATTGTTCATTAAGCAATTAGTTATTCATTTTTCAGCTGTTTGCATTTTTTGTCTTTACTTTTGTTGTTGAATTCTAGTTTTATTGCATTGTGATCAGATAGAATGCGTGGTATAATTTCTATTTTCTTATATTTGCTGAGGCTTGCTTTGTGCCCTAGGATATGATCTATTTTGGAGAAGGTTCTGTGGGCTGCTGAGAAGAATGTATATTGTGTAGAAGTTGGATGAAATGTTCTGTATGTAGACACCTCAATTGGGTCCATTTGATCTATGGTATATTTTAGATCTTGGATTTCTTTATTGATTTTTTTGTTTGGATGACCTAGCTATTGATGATAATGGGGTGTTAAAGTCTCCCATGACCACTGTGTTGGAGTTAATATATTCTTTTAGGTCCTTCAGGGTATGTTTGATTAAATTGGGTGTGTTGACATTGGGTGCATATAGGTTGATAATTGTTATTTCCTTTTGGTCTATTTCCGCTTTTATTAGTATGGAATGTCTTTCTTTATCTCGTTTGATTAATGTAGGTTTGAAGTCTACTTTTTCAGAGATAAGTATTGCTACTCCTGCCTGTTTTTGGGGGCCACTGGCTTGGTAAATCTTCCCGCCTTTCATTCTAAGCCTATGCTTATTTCTTTCGGTGAGATGGGTCTCCTGTAAGCAACAAATTGTTGGATCTTCCTTTTTAATCCAGTTCGTCAAATGGTGCCTTTTGATGGGGGAATTAAGTCCATTAACATTAAGTGTTAGTACTGATAGGTATTTTGTGATTCCTATTATTTAGTTGTCTTAGTTGTTTGAAGGTTTGATTGTGTGTACCTAAGTTGAGGTTATTCTCTACTTTCTTGCTTTTTCTTTTCCTATGGTTTGGTGCTGTCTGTCCTTTCATGGTTATGTTGGGTTTCACTTTCTGTGTGCAGAATCCCTTGAAGAATCTTTTGTAGTGGTGGCTTTGTTTCAGTTTCTGCTTGTAATGGAAGTCTTTTATTGCTTCATCTATTTTGAATGATAGTGTTGCTGGGTAGAGTATCCTAGGGTTGAAGTTATTTCCATTCAGTGCCCCGAAGACCTCACCCCAAGCTCTTCTTGCTTTTAATGTTTCTGTTGAGAAGTCTGCTGTGATTTTGATGGGTTTACCTTTATATGTTATTTGTTTTTGCTCTCTTATAGCCTTCAATATTCTTTCTTGAGTCTCTTTACTTGTTTTAATGATAATATGCCGTGGTGTAGTTCTCTTTTGTTCAGGTCTGTTTGGTGTTCTGGAGGCCTCTTGCACCTGTATGGGCATAGATTTCTCTAGATTTGGGAAATTTTGTGTAATTATTTTGTTGAACATATTATGTATTCCCTTTGCTTGCACCTCTTCTACTTCTTCAATGCCCACGATTCTCAGGTTTGGTCTTTTAATGGAGTCAGTGAGTTCTTGCATTTTCTTTTCACTGGTTTTGAGTTGCTTAACTAATAGTTCTTTGGTTTTTTCTTTAATTGCCATTTTATCTTTGAATTCTGAGATTCTGTCTTCTGCTTATTCTATCCTGTGGATTGGCCTTCCATTGTGTTTTGCATTTCTGTTTCGTTCTTTTTTCTGAGGTTTTCCATATCCTGAGTTTCTTCCCTTTAATGTCTATTTTCACCCTGAGTTCATTTATCTCTGTATTAATCGTGTTCTTTGTTTCACTTTGGTTTTCATACAGTGCTTCTATTGTTTCTTTTATTTGTTCTTGTGCTTTCTCAAATTCTCTACTTTTGTTGTCTTGGAATTTCGTGGGTGTCTCCTGTACTTTTTGGTTGACCACATCCTGTATCATCTCTGTAAAATTCTCATTGATTACTTGTAGGATTTCTTCTTGTAGATTATACTTGTGGGCTTCATTGGGTTCTTTGGCATAGTTTATCTTTGTTTTGTTGGAGTCTGGATCTGAGTATCTGTTTTCTTCATTTCCCTCTGGTTTATATACTAATTTATTGCTGGGGGAAACTGGCTTCCCTGTTTTTCTGGCTTCCCATCATTGCCCTTGCTATTGTTACTCTCCTTGTACTGTGTGCAATTAAGTATTTTCTAGCTTGTAATAATAACAATGGTGATATCTAGAATGGAAGTTTGAGACGAGAGGGAAAGCAAAGAAGGTAAAGGAAAAGGGAAAAACAAGAAACAAACAAACAAGTCAAAAAACCAAAACAAACAACAACAAAAAAACCAGTGTCAAAGAAATAAACCGGGAGAGATAGTGTACTAATCAACATTAAGCTAAACAGGCATTAGCGAGACAGGGAGAGGATTAAAAAAAAATCTCCAAGTTCAAATGCAGTAAAGTTTTAGTCTTAATAATTTTGTTGTTAGTCCCTCAGCCTCTAATCCTGGAGATGGTATCTCAGGAGTAGTTCTGTCATTGTCTCATTAAAGGGGAAAAAAACCCAAAAAACAAAACAAACAATCAAAAAAAAAAACACAACAAAATATCCCAAGTTCAAATGCAGTACAGTTTCAGTAAGTCTTTCAGCATGAGGTTGTAGTTCAGTCATCTCATCAAAGGAAGAGAAAAGGAAAAAAGAAAAAAAGAAAGGGTCTGGAGACAGTTCTGTGAATGTCCGTCTGAGACTGCGGCTCACCTGCCTGCTACTATCAGCCAGCTGTTGCTGGAGGCTTTATTGATTGCTGATCTCAGGAGTGTGCTTAGCACTCACCTGGCCCCGCAGGCTTTGTTTATTTAGAGTTCTCCTGGGCGCGACTGCCACTGTTAAAAGTTTTCCCCTCTCGAAGCACACTTGGGGAGGTGGCGCTACACCTGCCTTGTCTGGCTGGCGTGTTTATTTCCAGTTCACATGGGAAGTGTTCCTTCCCCTCTCTCCAGTGGGGCTTTCCTCACACAGCCACTTTTACAAACCTTCCCGCTCCAAGGTTGCTGGGCAGGCGCCACCACTCCTGCCTTCTCTGGCCAGCTTGTTTATTTAGTTCCATGAGGGATTGCCCCTCCCCTCCCCTTCAGCACTCAGGGTGCCCTGCCCTCTTTGCTACCTGTCTTTTGTTGTTGTTGTTGTTGTTGTTTATTATTCAGTTTGTTTTTTTCTCTTTTTTCCTTGGGTGGGGGTCAGTCTGTCCGGGGGCTATGCTAATCTGGCCCAGGGTTGTTTGTGGGAGTACCGCGTGCCGCTTAGCTCACCTGGTGGTCTGCGTCTCTAGAGCCTGTAGGAGCTGGCATCTGGCAGTGTGGGAGCCCTCCTGGTTTCTCCATTTACCGTGGAGTGGGGATGCTATGCACGGGCTGGGGGTGTGGAGGACTTGGGGTTTTGCCTCTTCTTGGTGGTTTTTCTTGTAAGGTGTATCTCCAGCATCTCTCCAAGGTTTTACTTGAGGAGTCACGCTTTCTGCTTCATCCTTCTAGTCACCATCTTTTTAAAATTTTTCCTGAGACAGTCTTGTTGCTGGAACTTGCTATGTTGCCCAGGCTTGCGATCTTCCTGCCTTAGCCTCCCGAGTGTTGGAATTGCAGATTTGCAACTCCACACCCAGTCCTTTTGCTGTCTTCTGAGATACAAAGGAGGCCTTGGCAGTACAGTGGCATTTTTGCTTATCACTGGGCTCTCAGCAAAGCCCGGGATGGGGAGTCCTGGGAGCATGGCAGAGGTGGCTCTGAAATGGGACTGCTGCAGCAGGAAGGACTACTGTTTCCTGGGCAATACTCTGCTTAATATTTTTAGTGCATGGTCACAGCAGAACTAAATGTGGTTTCTGATCCCAAATTGGTAATAAATGTAGACATATTTAGAGTCAGAAACAATGCACTTAAAATCCTCTGCTCTTTAATTGTCCTGCCAAATGCTGAGTTTAGGTTTCTTTGTTTCTTGGCTATGTACCCAGCCTTCTACCATCTCTTGGAGAAGGCGCTTGGATTTTCTCTGGGTGTTACGTGGGATTGTGAAACCCGTGAGTTATGACTCTCTGAGCTCTATTGAAAGGCATCTCATTTTTGTGTTTCTGCCCACGTTATGTAAATGTGTATGTTTTAAAATTCATCTCCCTTTCAAGTTTTTAAGGATCTGGTATTATAAATAGTCTTGGACTCTCAGGCATGTTAAAAATAAAATATATGTTTCAGTTGCTGACTTACCTGGAAGACAGTCATTGCCAGCATGGTAGTAGTAAGTTCTCTGTTTGGTGACCCAGTCTCATCTTGCCACAAAACATTTCTGTAAGTAAGTTTTGAAGGGGGGAGGGAGAAATTTGGAGATAAGCCTAGGTGTCCTTAATTAAAGAGCACCCTAATTGTTGCCTATCTCATTATTTTGAAGTTATAATTTGTGTCTCAAGTTGCCCAGAACAGTATCTATTTTTTCACTGAATATTTCTTAGGGTTGCTTTCTTTTTAATAGTTGTATCGTTTGGGCTTTAGATGTTGAAAACCACATTAACCACTGATTGTGAACAGGACTTCAAACTTCCTAAGGATAGTGATAGTATCTTTTGAATATTCTGTTTGTATTATAGTACCCAGTATTCTAAGGGAACTGAGGCTATTGCTAAAATATCTCTATGTGGTACTTGTGTCTAGAGTGTAAATGCTGAGTGCTTATAATCCACAGTAGCACAGAATAAGGGTTGATGTATTTATTTACTTACAAGTAGTCTTTTTGGAGAGCCTCCCTATTTTAGTCCCACTAAGAGGTCTTGACATTCTCTGGAAGCCAGCAAAAGAAGGGAAAGATGAACTCTGATCCCTCTCCATCTGCAGACTGTTATGTGTTGATGAGTTTTTGAAAGTTCTTGATGTCCTTTGGGAGTAAGCTATAAGAAAGCCCATTGTTTTACTGTCAGGAAATCTAGTTATTGTTTTTAAAGGGAAGAAGAAAAAAGGGAGTCCTGATCCCATTTCTTGTTGGATGCTAGCTGCCTCTGTCCAATATGGTCCCAGCAGTGTACGTCTGTTGTACTTGCCCTGGCTACTCCTGCCCTCCCTGACTCCTTAGAGGTAGAAGAGCAGTAGCAGAAATTTGGAGATAAGCCTAGGTCATCAGGAAGCTGGCCTCTAAAGTGTCTGCTTTTAGTCAGCTGGCAGTGATACAGAGCCAGCCAGTATTGCTTAAGGGTTTCAATGGAAATGAGAATGTAGTACAGGTGTACGGGCAGACTTGTGGCTCAGGAAAACTGGGCTCCAAGCAGGAGTTGGTTGGCAGAACAGAAGACAATCCTGTATGGGGATGTAACCCCCAATACTTTTGTTTATCCTGTCTTTTTGCTCAGAATTTTCTCTAATTATAGCTAATAGTAAGAGCTGCAAATTCTTGAACCCCCTCTTTGTGTCAGGCACTGGGCTGTATATTCTGTATCATCTCATTTAATCTGATGCCATACAACTAAATAGTTACCATTATTCCCTTTATAGATGAAGGAATTAGGACTTGGCAAAATTAAGCATGTAGCCCAAAGTCACACAGCTTGTCAGGGAGACCTGCATTGAAATCTAGAGCCTATCCATTGCCATGCAGTAGAGCTAGAATGGAATAGAGCTTCTTATAACATTGATGTTATCATGAGCCACAGACTGATGATCACTCTCAAGACCTTAGGCAGAATCAAGGAACAAGTGTAAGGAGTAGGTCCCCTTGCCTATTCCCCGATAAGAGCTTACAGTCTAAGGGCCTAGGGAAAGTACGCTAACCTGGTCCAGGGTATTTATCTAATTCACCTGGTCACCTGCTGGTCAAGCTCTGGTCATCCTCCCAGGCTCCATTTTCTTTGCCATGTAGAACAATCTTATTTGGTATATCAGGATCATAGACTAGTTGGAAATGAACTTAGATATTGTCTTGGCCAACTTTTGTTCATTATAAATTTCTCCTCTGCTCTGCCGAGTTTTTGCCAGACATGTGGCAAAATATATATGAGGGGAGCAGTTGGCTCTGGGCTCTGTCAGGGGGAGCAGGAATGCTTTGCTGAATGTACAGTAGAGAACTGGAAAGATGGGAGGTTAAGAGGTCAAGCCACAGTGGGAGTTAGTAACTTGGCAGCAATTTTTTTTGAGACAGAGTCTTCATATGTATCCCAGGCTGGCTTGCAACTCATGATGCTCCTGCCTCCACCTCCCAAGTACTGGGATTATACAAGTGAACCACTGTGCTCAGAACTCTGGCTTGCAATCTGAATCAAGAACTTTCTCCTCCTCAATGTTTATGCATATGCTGTGGGCTGAGCCTGTTTGAAGGGCATTCAGTAAGCAAAGTGTGTGTGTATGTGTGTGTGTAGGGGTTGGGGGCCTGGCTACAGGTACTTGGACATGGTAGAAGTGGAGGGCCCCCAGCAGGGACCCAGTAGGCTCATATAGATTTCTGTCTTGACACAGAATGCACCTTTTTATTTGCACTGATGTAGAACAGATAAAATGGTGAATCTAGTTTCTGTGGCTGGTTTCATAGACCACTGTAGAGATAGCATGATCTGTGAAAAGAGCCTTGGTTCTGGGGCCAAACTGGCTTTGAATCCTGACTTTGCTGCTTTCTGGCTGCATGAACTCTAGCAAGTTACTTAACCTTTCTGAATTCGGTCCCTGCATGGGTAAAATGGGTATCATATTAGAACCACCTCAGAGGGTTGTGAAAAGTCACTGAGTTCAGTACTTGCTTGCAACATAGACAGTGCTCTATAAATGTTGACTATAGTTATTGTTGACAGAATTTATTTTTCTCTGGAATGCCCAGTTTTATTACATTGAAATATTGGGGAGGGTATACTACTGGGCTGTTTTTCTCTCCCCAACACCGGTTGCTACAGTTATAATCATTACAGCTCTACAAAGCAGTCTGAAGCATGGCTGAGAGCTCAGAGAAGGTAGAATTGTGTCTGATGGGAGTTTCTTCTTGGAGAATTTGCCTCCCTATCTTCTCTTCCTTTTGGTATGACTGTGCCCATCTCTGTCCTGATCATAGGAACCTGTTGCATTACATCATGACATTAGAGAATCCCTGTGTAGTTGCCACTGGAGGGAATATTTTTTCTCTGTTACCATTAAGATGGTAGTGGAATGTTGAAAAAAAATAGTTCTTATAGAAGTGTTTCTAAATCTCTAGACATCAATGGTCTCGTTCCAACCTTTCAAAGTATCCTACCCTTCTACCTCTGCTTCTTAGCAGACTATCTTGAAGGGGCCCTCTGACTGGATGAGTCCCTGATCTCTTAACATTGCTGCCTACAACTTGAGTTTCTCATGATTCTCTGCTCTCTGCACTCATCTTGCTGCTGCTCTGGTTTCTTTGCTTGGCTTCTTTTCTTTTCCTAATCTGCAGCCATGAATTGAAGACTGTTCTTGCCCACTGCCTTTTTTCCTTTGAGGTTTCTTCCTAAGACAGTAACACTATTTTTGTTGCTTTGGTCACACCTGTCTGCCAATGGTACCAAAACCTTTGTACTACCGTAGCCATCTCTGTTTCTTAGTCTTTTTAAGAAGTTGCCAGAACCTTGGCTTCATTGACAAGCTGGGTGCCTAATGGTATTGAACTCTGATTATTCTGTATATAGATGTTGAGTGCCTGCCATGTCTTCTGGGTCTTCAGCAGTCCAAATGAAGACTGAGCCTTAAGTTCCTTCCCACCATTCAGAGTCTTTGAAAATCCAAGTAGGATTATTCTGGAGAAGCCAGGCTGGGCTTTCTTACATTTAGTTATTTTGCTTGTCTCTTGATTTCTTTTATATAGAGTCACCACTTTTTGTCTCTGAGTTTGCAATTTTTTGCTAATTTCTTTAGATACCTTCTTGAAGATTTTTACAGTTCTGTACTGGAGTATAGGTGGAGTTGATCATGTCCTTCCCCCTCTTGGGATACAAAGGATTGGGAAAGGGTCAGGAATGCCCCTTCTGCCCTTCCACTTCATCCCATCTTGTTTTGCTCTCTTAGAGCTCTAGTTCTAGTAGAATCCTACTTGGCTCCCTGTGCATTCTGGCAATATCAGTACCTGTCCTTGTACTGCCACTGGAAAGGCCTCTTTTTTTTTTTTTGTGGGACTGGGGGATTTGAACTCGGGGCTTCATGCTTACAAAGCAAGCACTCTACTACTACAGCCATGCCTCCAGTCCATTTTGCTCTGGTTATTTTGGAGCTGGGGTCTCCTTAACTATTTTCCTGGGCTGGCCTCAAATCATGATCCTTCCAATCTTGGCCTCCAAAATAGCTAGGATTGCAGGCATGAGCCACTGGTAGCTGGCTGGAAAGGCCTCTTGGGCTCTCCCTTGCAGCCTGCAAAAGTGGCTTTTGGCTTTGTAGCTCTCTGGCCACTCAGAGGCTTGAGTTTGTTATGAATCTTCTACCCTCCTCTAATCACTTTCCTTGGATGCCTTGGTTTGAGAGCAGTCCATGTTTGCTTGGCCCTACATATGACCTCAACTCTTGGGGAAAAGAACCATCCCCATTGTACAAATGGCCATTTCTGAGTCCAGGCTTGCCAGGTAGGTACAGTTAGTAACCATACTTCTTTTGCTGTTCAAAGGCTCTTTCTGTTTTGCTATCTCTCAACTTTCTGTTTAGTTTGTGTCTTAGGGGAAGAAAGCCTATTTGCCTGATTACTCCAAACTTGTTTCTCTTGTCCTTTGAATTATTCTTTTAAAATTCTATTTCTTTTCTTAAGCCTTTACATATTGTTCTTCCTTGTCAGGATTGTCCTTTCAGTGTCTTCTTTGCATTGTTTTTTGAGCTTCATATTTGTCTGCTTAAATTAGGTGGTGAGCTTCTGTTTGTGTAGAGGTGAGTGATTGTGTGTGTGTATAAGTTTGTGCAGCCCGTAAATAGTAATGAATGTATGTCTGTGGGATGAATTTATCCTCTAGCCTTCAGTTTGTAAATTAGGATTGTCTTACAGCTGTTCTTGCAGCCGGCAGTTCTTCATGCTTAGGGCCTGACTCTCTGGATGCCAGTAATGCTAGGAAAAGCTTTGAGTGGGCTAGGTTTACCTTGGAATTTCAGCTTAAAACTGTTTTCAGTCTCTCCATTTTTTAGGTATATGGGCCTCCTTTAATGTCTATTTTCTTTATGTTCTGGGAGCAGCTATCCAAAAAAAGCCTGTGTTCCTAGTTTGAATCATGGGTCAGCTGGAGAGTATGTGGGTGTTGTAAGACGTGTTCCAGTGATGGAGGGATAGACAACCAGGTAACAGGTGCTATCTGAGCACTTTCCATGAATTGCTTTATTTAATCCTTCCTACCATCCTTTGAAGTAGGAGCTCTTATTATGCCCATTTTATGGTGAAGAAACAGGCCTATTGAAGTTGTGTTTACGATCACATTGGTAGGAATTGGCAGAACCTAGAATTGACCTTAAGTCTGTCTGGCTCTTTAATCTGTGTGCTATGCTTTCTACTCAACATTTTTTGTCTTTTTTGCTTTTGTTTCCTCCTTTAAAAAGTGAAACTAGGAATTCTTGGGGGAAAACAAGTACATAGACATACACAGTAAGTAACATGGAGTTCCAAAGACTCCAAGGCAGGCTGCTGAGGTGACTCTACTTGTGTAGGACACTTAGGACTTTTTCCTGTTCTGCTTGTGCTCTGTTCCTGAAGCTAAGAGCAGCTGCTATCCACAGAGCCTGCCAGCTGTGTCAGAAGCTACCAGAGACCAAGCATTCCCCTTTTACTCCAGGTCTTGGCTTCTTCATCCTCATTCCATTCTTTTGTTACTGGAGGATGTATTGTTTACACAGACCCAAGTCCCCTCCCCCAGTCTTATCTGAATGAGTGGAGGACCAGAGGCACCAGGGAAACTGGGACTAGATGGTCTCTTCCCAACCATTCCCTAAGCATCTGCTCTGCACTACAGTAAGCTGGCAATACGGATTTCTGAGAACATCCATTCTCTATTTAAGTAGAGGTACAGCCTACAAATGGTTGGTTTTGATAGAAAAATGGGCATCTTGAGTACCTTACTATCTCTTGTGTCCCAAAGTCCAAGGGTTCTTAGGGAAAGAGTTAACTGGTGGAACATTGAAAATAGGTTTCCCTTTCCTGGGCTGCATCATGGTGTTTTAAGTTAGATGAGGACCCATAAATGTAAAGATGTAGATCTGCTCTCCATGAGAGCCAAGGCCAAGCAGGGGCCAGTGATCAGGTGAATCCAGGGTTAATGGGCAGCAAGTGGTTTAAGCAGGACACTCTCCTCAGGCCAAGTTTGCCAAACTGTAACTCAGTGAATTGTCTTAAATTTGGCTGTGTATCAGAGACTGAGGTTTTCTTTTGCTGTTGCTGCTGCCTGGGTCCCTACTTGTGATGGTGGATTGTCTTAGCAGAATGTAGCAGTAGGCTGCTTCCCCTTTTCCTCTTTCCCCCTCTTTTCCCGCTTCAATATAAAGCCCAGAGAAAACTTTGCTTGTGTTCTCTCGTCTTGTCACTTCTTGAGTAAAGACCAAGACCAGGTGACATAGCTGCAAGCCAGACTTTAGAATAGAGGACACTTACCAGTGCCTGCATGCTGCAGAATTTGCACTTGTTCTCTGAGTGCCCCTGCAAAACCTGGGAGACTGTATCATACTTTTCTCCTGGCCTCACTTCATCTAGGTCTCTCCTCAGTCTTTCCAATGTCCTGTTGAGAATAGGGCATTCAACCCTTGCTCCATGCGCCTTCCCCCTTACAGAAAAACATATGGAAGAAATAAAGGGGTCAAGTGAGTAGTCCATGTGGAATTATTGAAGGGAAATGAAGGATTCATTTGTGAATCGATCTCTCATTCTTAGTATTGGCAGAAAATATTCTTGCTGGTGTGAATGTGTGCAGAGGTAGAGGCTGCTGGGAGCCTGTAGTAACTGCTGTTTACTCTTCCCTCTACACTTTCCCATTCTAGGCGGTGGGGAAGCTGCTATTTGTGTATCAGCTGTGTCTGACTTTTTGTTCCTCAGTCCTTCTGGGCCTCCTCCTGCTGTGCATTTGTTTTCTTTGCCCTTGACTTCCTCCTCATCACTCATTTTTCTTTCCTGTAATGCTAGTTGCACTGTTTATCCCTGGTTATAAGAAGGGAGCACGTAATTCTGTGTGAGTACGTGCACATACACATGAACACTGTCATGTACAGGAAGGAAATCTGTGGCTTTTGGGTTAATGTTTCTTTTATTATATGTTCTGATAATGCTGTGCATGCCTCACTTTATTCCCTCCCTCCCCACAACCAAGTCTGCAAGAAGTAAGAAAGGTATAGGATATTAGGGAAGTTTTAGGGCTATGTCATTTTGAGACCTATCTCCTTGGGGCTCTTTAGCCTTCTCCCTGATGTGTCAGCTCCTATTCCTTGTTCATCCTTACCCAGCCTGGCTCCTTTCCCTCATCCCTAGGCATGGCCAGGCACCTGTCCAAAATCTACTGTGGTGATATGAACTCTCTGTCTTTCAGTGTGATTGGTGTCCCCAGGGAGCCAGGCTACTGTGGGGCGCTTGTGTGGCACTCAGCAGTTCCACTTTGTCCACAAAAAGGGGAGGGGGACTGGCAGAAAGCAAAGGCTTTTGCCGCTGTGTAAGTAAAGCAGCTATTTTTAGCTCCCAAACCTTTGCTTTTCCATTTGGATGTGCTTTTTTAGCACAGTGCTGGTCCAGCAGGGCTGTGTTCTTTCAGGGCTGCAGATGTCCTTAGGGAACATTTCTGTCTGCCCGAGAAGGTGTGGGCTGGGCAGAGGGGTAATAACTTCTGAGAGCCGTTTCAGCTAGGGGTTTGGATCCCACTGCAATAATGTCATGGAACCAGTTGTTGAAATGGAACGGGGAGGAACATGACAGGAGTAGGAGAGAGAAACACCACACTCTTCAGAGATGCCTCTTGTAATTAATTCACTTAAGTAAACTAAGTAAACTTCCTAATGAGATGCATTAGGGACAGGGCTATATACAAAAACCTCTTATATGGATCTGGATTAATACTGACACATTTTGAACTTTTTCTAAGGTTTGTTTGTTCTAATTGTTTAATTTTTTTTGAGATAGAGTCTTCCTATGTAGCCTCGGCTAGCGTGAACTCATAATCCTCCTGCCTCAGCTTCCCGAATGCTGGGATTACAGGTGTGTGCCACCATAACCAGTTTAATTTTTGTTTTTTTCCCCTTATACCTTTCTTTTTTATATTATTTGCCAATTTAGATTAAATTTTCTTTCCTTCTTTCTTTTTTTCTACCGCTTAAACTACTCGTCCACCCTTGGATTTAGTTTTCTTGACTTCTACTCTAGTTTACTGCCCAATTTTTTTTATTGTTTTATTATTCATATGTGCATACAAGGCTTGGGTCATTTCTCCCCCCTGCCCCCACCACCTCCCTTACCACCCACTCTGCCCCCTCCTTCTCCCTCCCACCCCCTCAATACCCAGCATAAACTATTTTGCCGTTATTTCTAATTTTGTTGAAGAGAGAGTATAAGCCATAATAGGAAGGAACAAGGGTTTTTGCTGGTTGACATAAGGATAGCTATACAGGGAGTTGACTCACATTAATTTCCTGTGCGTGTGTGTTACCTTCTAGCTTAATTCTTTTTGATCTCACCTTTTCTCTAGTTCCTGGTCCCCTTTTCCTATTGGCCTCAGTTGCTTTTAAGGTATCTGCTTTAGTTTCTCTGCGTTAAGGGCAACAAATGCTAGCTAATTTTTTAGGTGTCTTACCTATCCTCACCCCTCCCTTGTGTGCTCTCGCTTTTATCAGGTGCTCAAAGGACAATCCCATTGCTGTGTTTGCCCTTGATCTAATGTCCACATATGAGGGAGAACATACGATTTTTGGTCTTCTGGGCCAGGCTAACCTCACTCAGAATGATGTTCTCCAATTCCATCCATTTACCAGCGAATGATAACATTTCGTTCTTCTTCATGGCTGCATAAAATTCCATTGTGTATAGATACCACATTTTCTTAATCCATTCGTCAGTGGTGGGGCATCTTGGCTGTTTCCATAAATTGGCTATTGTGAATAGTGCCGCAATAAACATGGGTGTGCAGGTGCCTCTGGAGTAACCTGTGTCACAGACTTTTGGGTATATCCCCAAGAGTGGTATTGCTGGATCAAATGGTAGATCAATGTTTAGCTTTTTAAATAGCCTCCAAATTTTTTTCCAGAGTGGTTGTACTAGTTTACATTCCCACCAACAGTGTAAGAGGGCTCCTTTTTCCCCTCATCCTAGCCAACACCTGTTGTTGGTGGTGTTGCTAATGATGGCTATTCTAACAGGGGTGAGGTGGAATCTTAGTGTGGTTTTAATTTGTATTTTCTTCATTGCTAGAGATGGTGAGCATTTTTTCATGTATTTTTGGCCATTTGAATTTCTTCTTTTGAGAAAGTTCTGTTTAGTTCACTTGCCCATTTCTTTATTGGTTCATTAGTTTTGGGAGAATTTAGTTTTTTAAGTTCCCTATATATTCTGGTTATCAGTTCTTTGTCTGATGTGTATCTGGCAAATATTTTCTCCCACTCTGTGGGTGTTTTCTTCAGTTTAGAGACCATTTCTTTTGATGAACAGAAGCTTTTTAGTTTTATGAGGTCCCATTTATCTATGCTATCTCTTAGTTGCTGTGCTGCTGGTGTTTCATTGAGAAAGTTCTTACCTATACCTACTAACTCCAGAGTATTTCCTACTCTTTCCTATATCAACTTTAGAGTTTGTAGTCTGATATTGAGATCCTTGATCCATTTTGAGTTAATATTGGTATAGGGTGATATACATGGATCTAGTTTCAGTTTTTTGCAGACTGCTAACCAGTTTTCCCAGCAGTTTTTGTTGAAGAGGCTGCTATTTCTCCATCGTATATTTTTAGCTCCTTTGTCAAAGACAAGTTGGTTATAGTTGTGTGGCTTCATATCTGGGTCCTCTGTTCTGTTCCACTGGTCTTCATGTCTGTTTTTGTGCCATTACCATGCTGTTTTTATTGTTATTGCTTTGTAATATAGTTTGAAGTCAGGTATCGTGATGCCTCCAGCATTGTTCTTTTGACTGAGTATTGCCTTGGCTATTCGTGGCCTCTTGTGTTTCCATATAAATTTCACGGTAGATTTTTCAATCTCTTTAATGAATGTCCTTGGAATTTTGAAGGTAATTGCATTAAACATGTAGATTACTTTTGGGAGTATAGACATTTTTACTATGTTGATTCTACCAATCCATGAGCATGGGAGATCTCTCCACTTTCTATAGTCTTCCTCAATCTCTTTCTTCAGAAGTGTATAGTTTTCCTTGTAGAGGTCATTCACATCTTTTGTTAGGTTTACACCTAGGTATTTGATTTTTTTTGAGGCTATTGTAAATGGAATTGTTTTCATATTTTCTTTTTCAGTTTGCTTGTTGTTAGTGTATAGAAATGCTAATGATTTTTCTATGTTGATTTTATATCCTGCTACCTTGCTATAGCTATTGATGGTGTCTAGGAGCTTCTGAGTAGAGTGTTTTGGGTCTTTAAGGTATAGAATCATGTTGTCTGCAAATAGGGATATTTTGACAGTTTCATTATCTATTTGTATTCCGTTTATTCTTTCTTCTTGCTTAATTGCTCTGGCTAGGAATTCCAGTACTGTGTTGAATAGGAGTGGAGATAGTGGGCATCCTTGTCTAGGTCCTGATTTTAGAGGGAATGGTTTCAGTTTTTCTCCGTTAAGTATAATGCTGGCTGTAGGTTTGTCATATATAGCTTTTATAATGTTGAGGTACTTTCCTTCTATTCCTAGTTTTCTTAGAGCTTTTATCATGAAATGGTGTTGGATCTTATCAAAGGCTTTTTCTGCATCTATTGAGAAGAACAAGAGGTTTTCTTCTTTGCTTCTGTTAATGTGGTTTATTACGTTTATTGATTTTCGTATGTTGAACCACCCCTTCATTTGTGGGATGAAGCCTACTTGGTCTTGGTGAATGATCTTTTTGATGTGCTGAATTCGGTTTGCCATTATTTTCTTGAGGATTTTTGCATCATTGTTCATTAAGGAGATTGGCCTATAGTTCTCCTTTTTGGAGGTGTCTTTGCCTGGTTTTGGGATAAGTGTAATACTGGCTTCATAAAATGTGTTTGGCAGTTTTCCTTCCCTTTCTATTTTGTGGAACAGTTTAAGGAGGGTTGGTATCAGTTCTTCTTTAAAGGTCTGATAGAATTCAGCAGAGAATCCATCAGGTCCTGGACTTTTCTTTTTGGGGAGACTCTTGATTGCTGCTTCAATTTCATTTTGTGTTATAGATCTATTCAGGTGATTAATTTCCTCTTGGTTCAGTTTTGGATGATCATATGTATCTAGAAATCTGTCCATTTCTTTAAGATTTTCAAATTTGTTTGAATATAGGTTCTGGAAGTAGTCTCTGATGATTTCCTGGACTTCCATGGTGTTTGTTGTTATCTCCCCTTTTGCATTCCTGATTCTACTAATTTGGGTTTTTTCTCTCCTCATTTTAGTCAGGTTTGCCAGGGGTCTATCGATCTTGTTTATGTTTTCAAAGAACCAAGTTTTTGTTTCATTAATTCTTTGTATGTTGTTTTTGGTTTCTACTTCATTGATTTCAGCTCTTATTTTTATTATTTCTCACCTTCTATTTGTTTTGGGATTTGCTTGTTCTTGTTTTTCTAGGAGTTTGAGATGTATCATTAGGTCATTGATTTGGGATCTTTCAGTCTTTTTAATATATGCATTTATGGCTATGAACTTTCCTCTCAGGACTGCCTTTGCTGTGTCCCATAGGTTCTGGTAGGTTGTGTTTTCATTTTCATTGACTTGCAGGAACTTTTTCATTTCCTGTTTTATTTCATCGATGACCCATTGTTCATTAAGTAATGAGTTATTCAGTTTCCAACTGTTTGCATGTTTTTTGTCTTTACTTTTGTTGTTGAGTTGTAGTTTTATTGCATTGTGATCGATAGTATGCATGGTATAATTTCTATTTTCTTATATTTGCTGAGGCTTGCTTTGTGCCCTAGGTATGATCTATTTTGGAGAAGGTTCTGTGGGCTGCTGAGAAGAATGTATATTGTGTAGAAGTTGGATGAAATGTTCTGTAGACATCAAGTAGGTGCATTTGATCTATAGTATATTTTAGATCTTGGATTTCTTTATTGATTTTTTGTTTGGGTGACCTATCTATTGATGATAATGGAGTGTTAAAGTCTCCCACAACCACTGTGTTGGTGTTAATATATGCTTTTAGGTCCTTCAGGGTATGTTTGATGAAATTGGGTGCGTTGACATTGGGTGCATACAGGTTGATAATTATTATTTCCTTTTGGTCTATTTCCCCTTTTATTAGTATGGAATGTCCTTCTTTATCTCATTTGATCAATGTAGGTTTGAAGTCTACTTTGTCAGAGATAAGTATTGCTACTCCTGCCTGTTTTCTGGGGCCGTTGGCTTGGTAAATCTTCTTCTAGCCTTTCATCCTTAGCCTATGCTTATTTCTGTCGATGAGATGGGTGTCCTGTAAGCAAAAAATTGTTGGATCTTCCTTTTTAATCCATTTCGTCAAGCGGTGCCTTTTGATGGGTGAATTAAGTCCATTAACATTAAGCATTAGTAATGATAGGTATGTGGTGATTCCTGCCATTTAGTTGTCTTCGTTGTTTGAAGGTTTGATTGTGTGTACCTAAGTTGAGGTTACTCTCTACTGTCTTGCTTTTTCTTTTCCTGTAGTTTGGTGCTGCCTGGCTTTTCATGGTTAAGTTGGGTTTCACTTTCTGTGTGCAGAATCCCTTGAAGAGTCTTTTGTAGTGGTGGCTTTGTGGTCACATATTGTTTTAGTTTCTGCTTATCATGGAAGCCTTTTATTGCTCCATCTATTTTGAATGATAGTTTTGCTGGGTAGAGTATCCTGGGGTTGAAGTTAATTTCATTCAGTGCCCGGAAGATCTCACCCCAAGCTCTTCTTGCTTTTAATGTTTCTGTTGAGAAGTCTGCTGTGATTTTGATCTGTTTACCTTTGTATGTTATTTGTTTTTTCTCTCTTACAGCCTTCAATATTCTTTCCCTAATTTCTGAACTTGTTGTTTTAATGATGATATGTTGTGGGGTAGTTCTATTTTGATCTGGTCTGTTTGGTGTCCTGGAGGCCTCTTGCATCTGTCTGGGAATATCTTTCTCTAGATTTGGGAAATTTTCTGTTATTATTTTGTTGAATATATTACGCATTCCCTTCGCTTGCACCTCTTCTCCTTCTTCGATGCCCATGATTCTCAAGTTTGGTCTTTTGATGGAGTCTGTGTGTTCTTGCATGTTCTTTTCACAGGTCTTGAGTTGTTTAATTAATAGTTCTTCGGTTTTTCCTTTAATTACCATTTCATCTTCAAGTTCTGAGATTCTGTCTTCTGTTGTTCTGTTCTGCTTGATTGGCAGTTCTGTTTTGCAGTTCTGTTTCGTTCTTTTTTCTGAGGTTTTCCATATCCTGGGTGGTTTCCTCTTTAATGTTGTCTATTTTTGTCCTGAGTTCATTTATCTGTTTATTAATCGTGTTCTCTCTTTCACTTTGGTGTTTATACAGTGTTTCTATGGTTTCCTTTATTTCTTCTTTTGCTTTTTCAAATTCTCTATTTTTTTTGTCTTGGAATTCTTGAGAGTCTCCTGTACATTTTGGTTGACCCTATCCAGTATCATCTCTATAAAATTCTCATTGAGTACCTGTAGTATGTCTTCTTTTAAATTATTCTTGTGGGCTTCATTGGGTTCTTTGGCATAGTTTATCTTCATTTTGTTGGAGTCTGGATCTGAGTATCTGTTTTCTTCATTTCCCTCTGGTTCCTATACTAATTTTTTGCTGTAGGGAAACTGGTTTCCCTGTTTTTTCTGTCTTCCCGTTATTGTCCTTCATGTTGTTTTTGTCCCTGTACTGTGTGCAATTAAGTATTTTCTAGCTTGTAATAATAACAATGGTAATATTTAGAATGGAAAGGTGAGAGGAGATGAAAAGCAAGAAGTTAAAGAAAAGGTAAAAAGAAATAAACAGACAAGTAGGAGAAAACAAAACAAGGAATCAAACAAAGTTTCAAAGGTATAACAGGGAGTGTTAGTGTACTAATCGACAGTAAGGTGAACAGGCATTAGAGAGACAGAGGATTGAAAATAAAAAATAAAAAGAATAAAGATAATAATAAAAATAAAACATAAGTAAATGAAAGAAATATATATATATGTAAATAAAATAAAACAAAATGAAAAATAAATAATAAAATAAATAAATAAACAAACCCCTCCAAGTTCAAATGCAAAGAAGTTTCTGTCTTAATAATTTTGGTGTCCGTCTCAGTCTCCAGTCCTGGGGATGGTGCCTCAGATGTTGTTCTGTAGTTGTCTCATCAAAGGGGATGCATAAAGTAGAACAAAACTGCACACACACACACACACACACAAAAACACACAAAGTGTCCCAAGTTCAAATCCAATACAGTTTCAGTAAGTTTTTCAGCATACAGGTATAGTTCGGTTGTTTTCTCATCAGAGGTAGGGAGAGAGAGAAAAAACAAAAAAA
This sequence comes from Castor canadensis, assembly GCF_047511655.1. NCBI lineage: Eukaryota > Metazoa > Chordata > Mammalia > Rodentia > Castoridae > Castor > Castor canadensis. The sequence goes on from NC_133391.1 coordinate 79,983,013, forward strand.
AATAAAGAAAAGAGTCTGGAGACAGTTCTGTGAATGGTATCTGGGGCTGTGGCTTGCCCGCTGCTGTCAGCCTGCTGTTGCTGGAGGTGTTATTTATGCAGATCTCAAGGTGAGCTTAACACTCACCTGGCCCTGCAGGCTTTGTTTACTTAGAGTTCTCCTAGGCGCCCTTGCCACTGCTACAAGCTTTCCCCTTTCCAAGCACACTGGGGGAGGTGACTCTTTTTTCCCCGGGTGGAGGTCGGTCTGTCCTGGGGGCTGTGCTGCTCTGGCCCAGGGTTGTCTGTGGGAGTACTGCGGTACCGCTAAGCTCACCTTGTCCGCATCTTCCCAATCCGTCTGGACGTGGGTGACTGGTGGCCTGGGGGCCCTCCTGGTTTCTCCGTTGAAGTGGAGATGCTCTGCGCCGGCTGGAGGTGTGGAGGGGTCAACGTTTTGCCTCTTCTCGGTGTTTTTGCCTGCAAGGTGTGTCTCCAGGGTCTCTCCAAGATTTCACTGTAGGAGGCACGCTTTCTGCTTCCTCCCTCTAGCCGCCATCTTGGAATCTCCCCCCAATTTTTTTTTTTAAATTTTGCTATTCTAAATGGAAACTTTGTTCCTTTTAAACATTTTTCTCTAACCCGAGGTAACTCTTGGTAACTGATTCTGCTTTCTGTCAATTTGCCTATTTTACATATATTTCATGTAAGTGGAATAATACAATAACTGTTTTTTTATAGTACTGGGGATTGAACTCAGGGCTTCCTACATGCTTAACAAGCCTCTACCACTTCAGCCCCAGCCCTTTTGTTTGTGTTTTTTGAGATAGGGTCTTACTAACTTTGTCCCCTCCAACTCATGATGCTCCTGCCTCTTCCTCTTTTGTGTTTGGCTTATTTTACTTGATACAGTGCTTTCAGGGTTCATTTGTATTGTGGCATATACCATAATTCCATTCTTTTATATGACTGAATAATAATCCATTGTGTTTATATACAAAATTTATTTATTTAGTGTAGATGTACTAAATTTAAAAAATCTGTTTAGCAGTTTATGGGTACTTGTGTTGTTTCTTCCTTTTGGATATTGAAAATAATACTTGTATAATTACATATGAATATTCATATACAAGTAGCTGTTTGAGTCTGTTTTCAGTTCTTTTGATATGTATGCCTAGGAGTAGAATTGCTGAGATATATGGCAATTATATATGTAGCTTTTTAAGGAACCACCAAACTGTGTTCCGGAGTAGATGTGCTCTTTTACATTCCCACCAACAATGTATTATTGTTCATTTAATTCACACTTTCACTAATACTTGTTATTATTATTATTTTTGGTGTTACTGGGATTTGAACTCTGGGCCTAATGCTTGCTGTGCAGTGCTCTACCACTTGAGCAACTCCACCAGCCCTATTTGGTGTTGGGTATTTTCGAGAAAGGTTTTTGCAAATTGTTTGCCCAGGCTGGCTTCTAACTGCAATCATCCTTATCTCTGCCTCCCAAGTAGTTAGGATTATAGGTATGAGTCACTGGTGTCCAGCTGTTATTTTTCTTTAAAAAAAATTATTATAACTATCTTAGTGTGTATATTGAGTGGTTTTGATATACATTTCCCTAATGGTTAATGATGTTCAGAATCTTTTCATATTACATATCTTTTTTTGAGAAATGTCTAAGCCCATTTTTAAATTGGATTTCTTGCCTTTTTATTGTTGAGATTTAGAAATTCTTCTTTCTTTTTTTCCTTTTTTTTTTTTGGCAGTACTTTCTAGGCAGGCACACTACCACTTGAACCACTCTCTCAGCCCTAGACATTTTTGATATAATTTTTTTTGCTGTGCTAGGAATTGAACCCAGGGCCTCATGCATATTAGGCAAGTAGTCTACCAGTGAACTATACCCCCAGCCCTATGATAATATAGTCTTTTGAAATATAGTATTTTAAATTTTGATGAAGTCCAATTTATCTCTTTCTCTTTGTTGCTTGTGTTTTTGGTGTTACCTTTGAGAAACCATTGTCAAATCCAAGGTTATAAAGATGGTGCTCATGTTTTCTTTTAAGAGAGTTTTATACTGTTAGCTCTTAAATTTCGGTCACTGATCCATTTTGAATTAGTTTTTGTATATTATGGAAGGGTCCAATTTCATTCTTTTGTCTGTGGATAGGGAGTTGTTCCAGCATTGTTTGTTCAACAGGGATCCCCATTGTCCTTTCTCCATTGAATGGTTTTGGCACCCTTGTTGAAAATTAACTATATATGTGATTATTTCTGTGCTCTCAGTTCTATTCCATTGGTTTATATGGTTGTCTTTATGTCAGTACCACACTTTGTGTGTGTGTGTGTGTGTGTGTGTGTGTGTGTGTGTGTGTATAGGGTCCATTATATAATCCAAACTGGCCTTGAATTCACTATGTAGCTCATCCTGGTTGAATTTGTAATCCTCCTGCCTTAGCCTTCCAAGTGCTAGAATTACAAGCATGAGGCACCATACCACACCTCTGATTACTGTAGCTTAGTGTTAAGTTTTAAGATCAGGAAGTATGAGTCCTCTAACTTTCTTCTTTTTCAGTATTGTTTTGGCTATTCTAGGTCCTTTGAAAATCCATATGGAAGCTGGGCATGGTGATGCATGCCTGTTATCTTAGCTATTTGGAAGGCAGAGATAGGAGGATTGAGGTTTGAGGCCAGTATGGGCAAAAAAGTTAGCAAGACCCTATCTCAAAAAGCAAACTGGGTGTGATAGAGCATGTCTGTAATCCCAGGTACTTGGGAGGTAGAGGTAGGAGGATTGCGCTCTGAGGCCAGCCTGTTAAAAGTGAGCAATCCTATCTGTAAAACAAACTAAGACCCAAAAGGGCTGGGGACATAGCTTAAGTGGGGGAGTACTTGTCTAGAAACTGAAAAGCCCTGAGTTCAAACTCCAGTACTGTTCCCTACTCCCCCCCCCAAAAAAGGAAATTCCATTTAAATTTTAGGATGTTTCTCCATTTCTGCAAAAAATACTATTGAAATTTTGATAGAGATTGAATCTCTGTGTTGTGTTGGGTAGTTTTATCCAATTAATCATATTAAGAATCCAATCCATGAACACAGGATGTCTTTTCATCCTTATGTCTTTTTAATTTTAATAGCTACTAGGGCCTGCATTTGATTTGTTTGTTTGATCATTGGAAAGGTGATGGGAAAGGCTCTGTGGCTTGGAAATGTTGAACTTTGCTGGCTTAGAGGTTGCTGATGCTATTATCAGCAGCAGTCATTGTTCTCAATAGACCTTGGTTTTTGTTCTCCAAATAGAAGAATCCAAGCAGAGCACATGGATGGGGTGAGGTAGAATAGCTTTATTGAGGGAAGGGAGTCACTGGTTTTGCCAGGTGTGAAAAGGGAAGAAGAAGGGCTGGGGCGGAGGGGAGGTCTCTTGGTATGTCATTTTTATCCCACCTTGAACTTGGAGGTGGGAAGACCTTATGTCATCACCAGCTTCTCTCACCTGTGGGCTGGGGGAGGAGCCCTTGAGCCAACAAGGGGAGCCGTCCCAGATGATCCCTAACCTAGCCTGCCTCAATGCCATTTGTCTTTAGATATGATAATGGGTATGGTTAAAGTAGATGTTTTTAGAGGCTTATGTGGACTTGGACCAGCATCTGTTCACATGCACAGCAAATGGTTAATTTCCTTTTTTCCCCCCACAGTAGCAATACTATTTTCGACAACCTGATAAATTATTAATGAGGAAGTAAGGGATCAGGGTTGTTATAGCACACACAAGAGTCTTGGTAGAGTTTACACCTTCAACCAACTCATATCTCCTCCTAAGTAGCCAGATCTGTTACAGGAGATAGAGGCTTTAGACGTATCTCGGAGTGGTAGATGACTTGTCATGCCTCTATGCTGTAAATGTTTGACATGGAGCAAGTGCTATTATGGGAATCACAGTGCTGAGGGACCAGGCACCAGCTTTCCACTGACCTTCTGTGCTTATACCCTCAGGTCCTGATAATGGCTCCCCAGGGCCTGCCTCCTAGGATGGCTTCCCTGGGAATGTTGCTTGGGCTGCTGTTGATCTCCTGCTTTACCTTCTCCCTCAGTCTTCAGAACCCAGTAAGTATCTTATTGCAAATAAGAGGAGCCCTGTGAATGGATTAAGAAAATGTGTTTATACACACACACACACACACACACACACACACACACAATGGAGTTTTATTCAACCATTAAGAAGAATGAAATTATGTTGTTTGAAGGTAAATGAATGGAATTGGAGGACATCATGTTAAGTGAAGTAAGCTAGGCTCAGAAAGACAAAGGCTGCATGTTTTCTCTCATATATGGAAGATAGCGCCAAAAGATAAATACACACACAAAACCAAACATGATCATATACACATTTATATGTAGAACATGTTTGTAATAGTAAAACTACTATATTGCACTTGGGGGAGGAGGGAAAGAAAAAAAATGATAGTCAACAGTATTGAAATGCATTACATCCTTGCAGGTAGAGGACATAACAATATATACTGGAAACTGTGAATAATGGAGGTGGGTGGGGGGAGGGAAGAGGTAAGGGAGAGTAACAGAGGGGATTGAACTGAACAAAGTAAAGTATATTCATAATACTGTAAAGACAGGACTGTAAAATAGGTACAGTGTGTATGGGGGTACTTGTGTGTGTGGGAGAGTGAATGGAGGAGATGAAGGTGAAGGAATATGGCTGATGGCTTCATATGCATAAAGGAAATAGAACAATGAAATCTTTTGTAATGGCTTTAAGTGGGATGGGGGGGGCGGGGAGATGGAGGGGAGTTCTAACCAATGTACAAAGTAAGGCTATTCAGAATCGTCACAACCAATCCTCCCTGTACAATGAATACATGCTAATAAAAATGAAAAACAAAAATAAGAGGGGGCCTAAAGAGTTTTGAGAAAGCTTCCCCATCACCAGGGCTGCTATGGAATGGGGTGGGCTTTTATTTTTCTTTTTTAGGGAAATGTGGCTTCTTTCTCCTCATTCCTGAGTCCTCTGCCCTGTATTTAAAACTCATGGTATAGTTTCTTTTTGGGAAAAAGATGATGATGATGGTATGATGTAAATAATAATAAATGCTCATGTACCAAGCATTGTATTAAGTCCTTTGCATGTATTCTCATTTAATCCTCCCATGAACCCTATGAAGTGGGCAACTATAGTTAACATCCTCATTCTGAAAAGGAGGAGACTTAGTGTTAGAGAGTTTAAGTACCTTGGCCAAAATCATACATCCAGACTGAGGCAGAGCTGGGAAGGTCAGGATTATCCCCCAGGAGCTGGGTGCCTATGTGGTGAGCACAAGTCCCAAGTAAGATTCTGGAAGGCGTGCCTCAAGCAGTAGAGTTCAAACCTCAGTACTGCCAAAAAAAAAAAAAAAAAGTTCTATGGCTCAAAGTGGTAGAGCTCTTGCTTAGCAAGTGTGAAAACCCTTCAAGCTCTCTGGAGTTTGATATGGAGTTTAAATCCCAGTACTGCAAAGTAAGACTCTGATTGTTCTACTCTCTTCTTTCTTGTACTCTGTCAGGCTGCTATATCCTCCTTTTCTCTTCTTTTCTCCCTGTTCTTTCCAGTCCTTTCTTCATTAACCCAGACCTCATTGTTCAGGGCTTCTGTCTTTGTCACAGGTAGGAGAAGAATGCACAAGAAGGACTGATTTTGGCCTACCTGCAGCACACTAAGGTTTCTGGCCTTGTTTCCCTGGCCTGTCCCAGCAACAGCCTGCCCTTGACCAGCTTCCAGTGCCCTTCCTTTTCTCCTCCCTTGAGAAGCCCTGACTTCTCAGCTTTCTGACATTTTCACCCTCCTTGGTCACCTTTCTCAACCCCCAGGGCTTCCACTAAATGTTGGGTAAAGCACTAGAGAACCGAAGGCCCTTAAAATACAAGTGACAATTGTGATGAATTTAATAACAAACCAGCTCAGCCAAGGTTCACCTCTGGCTGGTGGCAAGGTTCCACCTTCTCTCTGAAGTCATTTGTTTTTTCCTCTACCTTTCTCTCCCACTTTATGGAGCAGGAGAGAACATTCAGTTAAGAGTCACAAATCCTTTTGAGCTTTTAATGTCTTTCTTGTTGGTGCTTTCTTTTGGCCTTTTCAAGAACAATGAGACCGAGATCCCAGATCCCCTGAGGGTGGGAATGGCTATTGCATGAGGTTGGACTGTCTCTGGCATGGTTTGGCAAGAGTCTTGAGGGATTAGGACTGTGTTCCCTTCCCAACTTGCAGCTCATGAAGATCCTTGTTCTCTGTTGAGAGATTTAGCAGATGCACAATTAACAAAAACATGCTGATGAATTTACTTAAGGGCCATGTGTTAGTAAGTCCCTTTTGGATAATAGTCCAACCAAATAGATGAGCTTTCAGAACCATAATTATTTTGGCCCATTTATATTAGCTCTATTGAGTCTAGTCTGAGAAAAATGTTAATACTAACTTTTATCAGCAGAAGCTGCTTTTATCCTTATGTCTCCTCCTAAGCTGTATCCATTTGTCATAATCTTTCACCATGTGCTAAGCTCATGTAGGAGTTGAAGTGTCTTTTTCTCTCATACCATAAAAATTGGTGCTCTGATGGTATTTAAAATCCGAATTATGCAGTGGGCCACTTTCATAGTAATGAAAATGGGGTGAGGTTAGGGTGCTTATGATTCTTTCTTGAGAGGCTGAAGTCCAGGCTGGTGTTCCTGTTGATCTGGAATTGTCCTGCCCAAAGGCATTTGTGCTAGTTAATGGCTACCCAGGACAGGTTGGCTGTGTATTATCTGTGTAATTTGGGGCAGCCTCTCTCCTGTTGTGGTATTTCCCTGAAGCCGTATCTTAGGAGGAGTGTAGATTCTTAAGGGCTATGGTTGTGAGATAGTAGCCTTCAAAAAGTGGATGAATGTGGAGGGAAATCAGTGGAAGGAACACAGTTCCTCTGAATGTTCCCTTTTGTCTATCTACTTTGGCATTGTGGCCATTTCTGAGCTTTGTTACCTCATTTGTAAGACTAATTGGTACCTTCCTCTTAAGGTTTTAGTATAGATTAAATGTGATTACATAGATAAAGCACTTACCATTGGGATTGGCACAATATGTTCAATAAATGTTCAATATTATTTTTAGCATGGGAGTGACTGCTTCACTGTTTTAACTTGGGACTGTGTCAAGTGGGCTCATAAAATGTTGCCCTGGCAGTCTGTCTTTGTAGTGGTGTCTATCAACCAATGATAAGGATTCATTCATTCTCTTGGATTTTGAAGGCTTTAGCTTTTAAGAATATCATACTCAGATACAAGTACAGGGAAGTGTGACTTGGTAAGCTGTTATCGGATAACAACTTAGCTGGGATTTCTTGTCATTCATTTGAGAGGAAATTGATATTTAGAGTTATGGTGGTAAGGAGGAGAGCGTGCTGATCATCTAGCATGGAGAAGCCAGTTGGGAAATACCACAACAGGAGAGAGGCTGCCCCAAATTACACAGAGCATGGAGTTTACTTCAGAGGTGACCAAAGGTAGCCTTCCCCCTCTTACCTCTTGGTCTTTCTTTGCTGGGCTGAGAGAAGCTAGGTTTTTTTTTTTGCCCACCTTGGTAATGGGGACTGAAGCCAGGCATGCTAGGCAAACACTTAAACCACTGACCTGTATCCCCAGGCCTGAGAGACTAGTTTTGCTTGTCTTTTTCTCTGGTTTCTCACTGACCAATGGATGTCATTGCTTGGGAAGAAATGGATGTGTTGGAAGATGCATGAAAGTGATCTCATTGCCCTAGCTTCATTCCTTCAGCATCCAGGTTGCAACCATTAGACACTTGACCAAGAAATACAAAAGTGAGTCTGAACTCACACATGGGCTTTAGAGCCATACAGGCCTGAACTTAAATCCCTGCTCTGTTTTTTCTGAGGAGTATGATTTTGAACAGGCTCAGTATCTATCCTCATCTGTAAAATGAGAATGATAGTATGTCCTTCACAAGTGAGACTCACATGAATTGGGGCATGGAAGGCATCTATGGTCAAAGCTTAATAAATGGTACCTGCTGTGTTCATTATACCTAGTCCTTGTGATACTGCTCCTCAAAGCATCTTCTGGAATTCCCTTTCTGAACTGACTGTCCAGCCTATGATATTCATATCATCAACTCTCAGTGCTTATGAGTCCTTGACATGTGAAGATAACCAGATGTAACTTGGGCAAAATGTTTGAAGTCACTCAGGACCAGATCTGGTGAACAGTGAGCTGGTTGAACAGGGGGGCACTAATTTTTGCTCCCCACTAAAAACTGAATTTCGTTTTGTGTCTTAAATCTTGTTCAGAGATGATACCAAGAGAAGGTACAAAAAAACATTTTTGTGGTAACAGAATTGTTGCAAAAGCGTTTGCCTCTCTATGGTTTAAAGCATGTAGTGGCTCAGTGGTTCATTGGTCAGTTTGTTTTTTTCTTTTTCTTGTTTTTTTTTTCCAGTTTGTTTTTTTCATTGTATTTTTTTGGTGGTGCTGAGATTTAAACTCAGAGCTTGCATTGCTAGGCAGGTGCTCTACCACTTAAGCCATGCAACCAGCCCTGTATTTTTATTTTTAATTGACAAGTGGTAATTGTACATATTTATGGGGATAGTGTGACATTTCAATACATGTATACAATATATAATCATATCAGAGCAATTGCCATATCTCTAACCTTAGACATTTATCGTTTCTTTTGTTAGGAACATTTGAAATATTCTCCACTAGCTATTTTGAAATATTTGATTAATTGTTGTGGACCATAGTTATTCTACTGTACTGAAGAATATTAGAAAGCTGGGCACTGGTGGCTCAGGCCTAAAATCCTAGCTACTCAGGAGGCAGAGATCAGGAGGATTGCTATTCAAAGCCAACCCAGGCAAATAGTTTGTGAGACCCTATCTCGAAAAAAACCCTTCACAAAAAAGGGCTGGTGGAGTGGCTCAAGGTGTAGGCCCTGGGTTCAAGCCCCAGTACTACAGGAAAAAAAAGAATAAAAGAACATTAGAAGGTATGACTCCTATACAACTGCACCTCTGTGCCCGTTAATGATCATCTCTACATTCTTTTCCCTTCTCAGACCCTGGTAACCTCTATTCTCTTATATGAGATCAACTTTTTATCTTCCATAGTTACCACATGTATAGTATTTGTCTTTTCTGTGCCTGACTTACTTCACTTTATGTCCTCCAGTCAGTTCCATCCATGTTGCTGTAAATGACAGAATCTCATTTTTGTGGCTGAATAATATTCCATTGCATATATGTATATTTTGAGTGTATGTATATTTTCTTTCTCTTTTTTTTGCAGGGGATGTGTACTGGGGTTTGAACTGGGGGCTTGCACTTGCTAGGCAAGCACTTGACCACTTGGACCATACTCCCAGCCCTTTTTGCTTTAGTTTATTTTTCAGATAGGGTCTCAAGTTTTTGCTCAGGGCTGACCTCAGATCTCAAGGTAGCTAGGATTACAGGTGTATACCACCACATTCGGCATACCATATTTTCTTTATCCATTCATCCATTGAAGGATACCTGGTTGATTCTGTTTCTTAGCAACTGTGAATAGTGTTGCAAAAAACATGAGTGTAGTCCTTTCTTTGACATAATGATGCATTTCTTCCGTTTCCTTCCATTCTTACTTACCTAGTTACTAATGGGTCTTGTTACATAGATTGCTTCCCTTGAACTTATCCTTTAGCCCAGACTGGTGTTGAAATTGTAACTCTTCTGCCTTTGTCTCTGAGTGCTGGGATTACAGGCATGCACCATCATCCCTAGTTTATATTCTGATTTCATTTAATTTGTATGTATATATCCTGTAGTGAGATTGTCAGCTCTAATGTCAATTCTATTTCTATTTTTTTGTGGGACTGGGGTATGAGTTCAGAATTTGCCTTGCAGAGCAGACATACTACTGCTTGAGCTACACATCTAGTCTGTTTTGCTCTGGTTATTTTAGAGTTGGGTTATTGTGAAGTATTTGCCTGGGCTGGCCAACAAATCTTCCTGATCTTAGCTTCCCAAGTTAGCTAGAATTACAAGTATGAGCTATTGGCATCTGGCACATTTGCCCATTTTTAAATTTGATTATATTTTTCTGTTTAGTTGTATCAGTTCCTTATATATTCTGGATAGTAATCCCTTATTGGGGACTTGAATATTTTCGCACATTCTTTAGGTTTTCTATTCAGTCTTACTTCCTTTGCTTCATAGAAGCTTTTGAGTTTGATGCAATTCCACTTGTCAATTTTTGTGCTTCTGGGATCAGATCCAAAAAAGTCTTTGCCCAGACCAATGTCCTGGAGCATTTACAATATGTTTTCTTCTAGTAGTTCCATAGCTTTGGGTCTTATATTTAAGTTGTTGATTCATTTTGTGTTGATTTTTGTATACAGTGAGAGATAGGGGTCTGGTTTTTTGCTTTGCATATGGATATTTGGTTTTCTCATCAGCATTTATTGAAGAGACTGTCCTTTCTGTAGTGTATCTTCTTGATGCCTTTGTCAAAAATCAGTTGGCTGAGCTGGCCTAGCGGTGTGTGTCTGTAGTCAAGTCCCAGCCATTTGGGAGCCAGAGGAAAGAGTATCACTTGAGCCCACCAGTTCAAGACCAGCCTGGACAGCATAGTGAGACCCTGCATGTTAGCAACAACAACAAAAAAACCAATTGGCTGTAAATACATGGATTTATTTCTGGGTTTGTTACTGTGGTTCATTTATCTATATGTCTGTTTTTATGCCAGCACCATGCTGTTTTTGTTACTATTGCTTTGTAGTATATTTTGAAGTCAGACTCTGTAATGCCTCCAGCTTCATTCTTTTTGGTCAGAATTGCTTAGGCTATTTGGGGTCTTTGTGGTTCCATATAAATTTTAGCAATTTTTTAAAAATTTCTGTAAAAAATGTCATTTTGATAGGAATTAATGTAGAATCTGTAGTTCACTTTGAGTATTATGGACATTTTAACACTAATTAAATCTTCTAATTCCTGAATAGGGGATGTCTTTCCATTTTTGAGGGGTGGTGTTCTTCAGTTTCTTTCATCAGTGTTTTGTAATTTTCATTGTAGAACCTCTTCATTTCCTTAATTATGATTATTCCTAAGTAAGTGTGTGTGTGTGTGTGTGTGTGTGTGTGTGTGTGTGAGTCTTATAAATGGGATTGCCTTTTCTTTCTGAGAAATTTTGTTGTTGGTATATAAAAAGGCTTCTGATTTTTGTTTATTGATTTTATATCTTGTAACTTTATTGAATTCGACTATCAGTTCTAACAGGGTTTTTTTTTGTCAGTTCTGTGGTTTGAACTTGGGGTCTTGCACTTCCCAAACAGGCATTCTACCACTTGAGCCAAACCCTTAGTCCTTTGTACTTTCATTATTTTTTGAATAAGGACTCATGTTTATGCCTGGGCTAGTCTGGATTGAGATCTTGAGATCTTACTATTTGTACTTCTTATGTAGCTCCTGGTCTGGGTTTTTCATATATAAAATAATGTCATAGCAAAAAAGATAATTGGACTTCCTTGCTTTGTACTTGATGTTCTTTATTTCTTTTTCTTCCCTCCCTCCCTCCCTCCTTCCCTTTTGTTTCTGTTGTGTGGTGCTAGAGATTGAACCCAGGGACTTCTAGGCAAATTTTCTGCTAACTGATATATATCCCCAGCCCTTGGTTTTTTTAGACAGGGTCTCACTATATAGCTCAGGCTGGTCTCAAACTCTTATGTAATTTAGGCTAGCCTTGAACTTGCAATCCTGCTGCCTTCACCTCCGCAGTAGTGGGATTACAAACATGTACCACCATGCCTGGCTGGATGTCCTTTATTTCTTCTTTTGCCTATTGCTTTGACACTGAAGAAGACTGAAAGTAGACATTCCTGTATTGTTCCAGATTTGAGAGGAAATAATTTTGGCTTTTCTGCCTTCACCATGCTGTTGCCGATTTGTCTATAGTCTTTGCTATGTTGAGGTATGTTCCTTCCATACCTCATTTTTTGAAGTTTTTTGGGGGTGATTGTGGTGGTTGTACTGGGGTTTGAACTCAGGGCCTTGAGCTTGCTAGGCAGCTGCTCTACCACTTGAGCCACGCTCTCCCCTAACCCCTTTGTGCTTAAGTTGTTTTTTAGATAGGGTCTTGCACTTTTTGTTTGGTGCTGGCCTCTGGTCATGATGCTCCAATTATGCCTGCCATATAGCTGGGATTATAGATGTGTACCACTATACTCAGCCTTGAGAGTTTTTTTTTTTTTTTAATTTTTATTTATCTCATGTCTCTCTATTCATAATACAGACCAGGCCCAGGGCCTGGTTGAAGTACATATGGGGTAGGTTTATTTTCTGTTTTCTTTCTATACAGTCAGTATAAGAACACAGCCTATTGTAAGCACTAGGAGGCCAAGGGTTTTCCATGAAATGAAATGATGTTGAATTTTATTTAATGCTTTACTGTATCTATTGAGATGATCATACGATTTTTATTGTTCATTTTGTTGATGTGGTGAATTATGTTTAATGATTTATATATATTGAACTATCCTTGCATCTTTAGAATAAATCCTTCTTGATTATAGTGTATAATCTTTTTGATATGCTGTTGGATTTGATTCCAATATTTTGTTGAAAAATTTTACATTTATGTTCATCAGGGATATTGGTGTGTAGTTTACTTTTTTGTTGTGTCCTTGTCTGCTTTTGGTATTTAAGGTAATGGTGGCTTTGTAGAATGAGTTTGGAAGGGTTCTATCCCTGTCAATTCTTCTTTTGTTTGTTTATTTGGTTTTTTTTGGTGATATTGGGGCTTGAACTCAGGGCCTCACGCTTGCTAGGCAGGCATGTTACCATATGGGCCACTCTACCAGTCCCTGTCAATTCTTTGGAATAGTTTGAGAGTTGGCATTAGTTCTTTGGAAGTTTGGTAAAATTCAGCAATGAAGCCATCTGTTCTTGGGTTTCTCTTTGTTGGAACACATTTTATTACCAATTCAATCTCATTACTTTTTATTGGCCTATTCAGATTTTCTGTGCCTTTATGTTCAGTTTTAATAGATTATATGTCTCCAGAATTTATCCACTTCTTCAGGGTTTTCCAATTTGCTGGCATAGTCCTGCAGTAGACCCTAATGATTCTTTGTATTTTTATAGTATCTATTTATAATGTCTTCATTTTCATCTTTGATTTTATTTATTTGTGTCTTTTCTCTCTTTTTCATGATTATTCAACTGAATATTTGCCAATTTTGTTTTTTCAAAAAACCAACTCTTTGTTTAACTGGTCTTTTTGTCTTTGCTTTTTTTAAACTATATTTTGTTTATTTCTACTCTGATGTTTGTTCTTTGTTCCTACTATTATGGGTTTGGTTTGCTCTTGTTTTTCCTGTTATTTGTGTTATGTTGCATTGCTATACTATTTGTTTGAAGTTTTTTTTTTTTTTTTGAGGCAGGCATTTTTTGCTACAAATTTCCCTCTTAATACTTTTTTTTGGTATGTTTTGTTTTTATTTGCATTTATTTCAAGACATTTAAAAGTTCTCCCTCTTCTTTCTCTCTCTTTCTGATGGTATTGAGGTTTGAATTCAGGGCCTCCTGCTTGCTAGCTAGGCATTCTATCTCTTGAGCCATCCCCCCCATCCCTTTTTGCTTTCTTTATTTTTTTGAGATAGGGTCTCCTTCTTACTTATGCCTCCTGCATAGTTGGAATGACAGGCATGTGTGACCGTGCCTAGCTTTTTGTTGGTGTTGTTGAGATGAATATCTTGCTAACTTTTTACCAGTCTGCCTCAAACCTCAATCCTTCCAGTCTCTGCAAGTAGCTGGGATTATAGATGTGAGCCACCATTCCTGGCTGAATTTCTCTTTTGATTTCTTCATTGACCCATTGGTTATTTAGGTGGATGATATTTTAACTTCCATGTGTCTGTACAATTTCTAAAGTTTCTTAATGATTTTTAGTTTTACTCCATGTGGTCAGAGAAGATCTATGCTATCATTTCACTTTTTTTGAATTTTTTGGAGACTTTGACATATAGTTTATCCTGAAGAATATTCCATGTGCTTTTGAAAAGAATGTATGTTTTGTAACTATTGGATGAAATGTTCTGTAATTATGTTCATCTGTTTGGTCTATGATATGATTCAACTCCAGTGTTTTTTTATGATTTTTTTTTTTTTTTTGTCTAGATGAGCTGGCCTTTGAGAAAGTGGGGTGTTGAAGTCCCTAACTATTATTGTATTATGGTCTGTCTCTCCTTTTAGATCTGATGGTGTTTGCTTTGTATAATTAGATGTTCCAGCATTGGGTGCATATACATTTACAATTATTAAAAATTAATTTTGAATTGATACTTTATTATTATATGGTGACCTTTTTTGTTTCCTTTTACAGTTTTTGGCTTAATATTGATTTCATCTGATATAAGTGTAGCTACTCCTGATAGCTTTTGGTTTCTGTTTGCATGATATATAAATATGTGGAGAGATATAGATTTTCCCCCATTCCTTCACTTTGAGCCTATATTGTGTTTTTACTGGTAAAATGGATTTCTTGGTACTGAGGATTGAATTCAGGATCTGTTTTTGTTGAGTCTATTAAAGGTTCTTTAAGCTTCCCAGACCTTGATATCTGTTTCTTTCCCAAGATTGGAAATGTTTCTAGTAATTATTTCATAGAACACATTTTCTATGCCATTTTCTTTGTGAATGTTTACTTACTTAATGGTGTCCTATGAGTCTTATAGGCTTTCTTCATTCTTTTTAGTTTCTCCTTATTCTCCTTTTTTATATGGCTAGGTTATTCAAAAGATCATTCTTTACACTTAGAGATTCTTTTGGCTTGATTTAATGTGCTATTGAAGTTCTCAACAGTATTTTTTATTTCACTTACTGAATTGTTTATCAGCATGATTTTTGTTTGGTTCTTTTTCATGATCTCTCTTTAGTGTATTTCTCATTCATATCATGAATTGTCTTTTGTCTTCCTAATTTTGTTGAATTATCTGTCTATTTTCTTATATCTCATAAAGTTTTCTTAATAATTATTTTGAATTCCTTTTCAGGCAATGTGTTTTTTTGTTTCATTTTGTTTTTTGTTTTGTGATCTGTTGCTAGAGTTAGTGTGTTACTTTGGAGACATCATGTTACCTTGTTTTTTTATGCTTCTTGTTTCTCCATGTTCATATTTTGTATCTGATAGTTTAGTTGCTCCTCCCAACTTATAAGGTAGATTTTTGTTGTTGGTGGTGGTGGTTTTTTTTGAGACAGGGTCTCCCTCTGTAGCCCAGGCTGGCTTGGAACTTGAGATTTTCATGCCTCAGCTTCTTAAGTGTTGGGATTACAACTGTGCTTCACAATGTCTGGCTATAGGGTAGCTTTTGAGTAAAAATAAAGCAGTGGGTGCTAGGGTACCAACTAGGTAGGGTTGCATTTGTTTTGGTTTGAGATGAGCACTTTGGTGCATGTGGCTTTTTAAACTATAATCCATATCAGTTAGCAGCCTAGGCTGTAGGGGTTCTTGGAATGTACCTAAGTTCACTCAGGTAGGTTGGGTTTACTGGCATCTCTTGGTGATAGTACACTTGACTATGGGTGTCGGAAACCTGTTACTTTCTGCTGGCCATGTGGGGTTGGGTCCACTCTGGTGGGCCTGTAAGTGTGAGGCATGGCTGGCCACAGAGGCATGGCTCCTGTCAGTTTCCACAGATTGCACAAGGGTGGGAGATTTGGTGGGAGGAACCACCATGGTGGTCTCAGGTGGGTGTGTCGAACATGCCTGTTAGTGGAACAGAGTATCCTCAGTATCTGAGTGCTGCCCAGGGGCTGGCCTGCAGCAGTGGGTCCAGATAGTGTACCTGTATGTGTCAAAGGGCTGTATGGGTAGCAGTGCCTCCAGGGCCTACCTGCTCAGGGCAGGCTGCCTGTTTGCTTCTCAAGGCTTCAGTGGACTGATCTTCTGAGAATGTGCAACCTAGTTGCTTCTTGTGGCTATAGGAGGATGGACAGGGCCTACTAAATTCTTCCTAGGGGCTTCAGCAGACCAAACCACTCAGTGCTGGCTGTCAGGCTACTTCCTGAAGTTGTGAGTAGATAGGACTGCCTGGCTGGTTCTAGGGCTGGGTTGGCTAAGATGCTGGGGGCAGGTGCCCAGCTGCTTCACAGGACTATAGGTGGGCAGTCTCAAGATGACATTGTGTAACAGGACCTGGGTGGTCAGGCACAATGTGGACAAAGCTTTTCTCCATGGCAATTCAGTGGTATAGTAACCTGACAGCTCCCCAAACTGGACTCAAGGTCTATGAGGGCAGCAGACTTCTTAACAGTTTTTTTTTTTTTTTTTGCCTCAGGTGTCCATGCCATGAGTGGTAACTGCTAGGGGTCTGTCTCCTTGCTCTTTCCCCACCAAGCAAAGTCCCTCTCAGTTCAGGGTTGATTTTGAGAGATGGGACAGTAGATGCTATGTACTTAGTTCACTTCTTTATAAGGCCATCTTGTATTTCCATGCTCTGCAATGTCTCTACCACATCCCTCTCCCCACACTTTGGCACTGTGCCTCAAATACACTAGTGAAATAGCTGGTGTTTTTTCATCGCTTTGGTCCTTTCTTGCATGTCAAGCAACTCTAGTAAGCCATGTTGCTGGATACACATTGGTCTCTTTAACCCTTCCTCTTGCTTTCCCATACCCCAGTTATAAGCCCATCTGGATTTTGAAGGGCTTCCTGTCTCTCTTGAGAATTTAGTTCCCTGCTTATAGCCACACCAGCCAGGAGTTACCTATTAGTACACTAAAGCAAAAGTTGCAATTTAAAGCTTAGATATTTAGTTTTTCCCTCTTAGTATTCTAAAAATGAGACCATTTCACATAAAAACTCAGATTTCTGTTTCTCTTCAAGTTGCATGCCTGGGTGGCAGTGGTGTGCCAGCTGAGTAGCAGCTGCTTTCCACAGTCAAGGCAGGAGGGCTGCATTTTTCACAGTCCTGGCACTCCCTGTTGTTTATACCTGCCCCACTTCTCTCATTTATATCCATTCTTGCTTGGACCCTGGAAGCATTTGATTAACATATCTTTGAGGTGAATTTTATTAATGTTCTCCTTACCCTATGGTCTAGTACTTCTGACAAGGGCTGAACAACATGGCTGAATCCTAGAGTATATAATTTCTGGTACTTAGCAGACAAGGTTGACTTCAATATGAATGTGAGGCTAGTGCTTGCCTTCAGCAGTCAGGTACTTTGGGCTTGCCTCATTCTAAGGCCTGAAAGACACACCTGCCTGTGGGAAGGGGTATTTATTCATTCATTCATTTATTTTATTCATTCTTTATGTAGTTACAAACTAAGCCCTGAGCTAGGCATTGGGGATAGAGTAGTAAAAGTGACTGACACAGTGCCTGTCCTCAGAAAACTCAGGCATTGGAAGTCCTTGATACCTGTCTTCCTGACAGTCTGTCTTTTCTTTAGTCTCAAAAGCATACCCTCTCTTTTCTCCGTAGTTTTCTTTTGAGTTCTGTTTTGTGCAAACTTCAAGTTGAAGGGTTACAAAGAGCTTGAGGGACAAGGCTACATAGGTGGCCACTACTCCAACCTGACCTTTCTGAATGAGGTGGATGGCACAGCACAAACTTATATGACCTGAAACCTTAGACTACCTTCATAAGCAGTGGCTATCATGTACCCAGGACTAGTGGCTCACAATAGGTACCTCTCCTAATACACAAGCTAGATATTGTTATTTTCACTTTATAAATGTGGATACCGAGGCTTAGAAAGTTAAGTCACTTTTCCAGAGTCACAAGAAACTGGGATTTGAACTTCGTGTTATCTGAGACACAGCTTGAGTTCTTTATCACTGTGCTGGAGTCAGTGTTCTCACTAATTGTGAAATAATTTTTTGAGGGTCCTTTTGCCTAAGATAATTTTCTTACTAGTCCTTAATAAGGTGTGAATTTCTGCCACCTAAATTTCCTGCTTTTATTTCTCCTGAAAATAAGAAAATTCTTGGGGGGCTCTGTGTGAGGAGAGCTCACTTGAAGTGAGCTTTTTTTTCTCTTGCTCCCTTGTTATTGCTGAACCTAACTGGGCCTAACTGGTTGGTGACAGGAGATGCAGAAAGGACACAGGATAGACACACAGACAGAAAGCAGGATCAAGTGTGTTAGGTGCTCAGGTGAAGACGCACAACCCTCATTGCTTCTTTTCTCTATTATTATTTTCATTTATTCTGCTTGTTTTCTCACTCTTTATTCTTTAAGGCCTTACTCCTTTATAATTCTTTAAAACCTTGATTCTAAAGTCTTTCTTTAAAACCTTGCTTTTAAAGTGTTCTGTTCTTTAAAGTCTCTTTTCTTAGACTTATTCTGTACCATGTTTTCTCTTAGCTGTTCTTTTTTTTTTTCATTTTTCTTTTATTATTCATGTGTGCATACAAGGCTTGGTTCATTTCTCCCCCCTGCCCCCACCCCCTCCCTTACCACCCACTCCGCCCCCTCCCTCTCCCCCCCCTCAATACCCAGCAGAAACTATTTTGCCCTTATTTCTAATTTTGTTGTAGAGAGAGTATAAGCAATAATAGGAAGGCACAAGGGTTTTTGCTGGTTGAGATAAGGATAGCTATACAGGGCATTGACTCACATTGATTTCCTCTGCGTGGGTGTTACCTTCTAGGTTAATTCTTTTTGATCTAACCTTTTCTCTAGTACCTGTTCCCCTTTTCCTATTGGCCTCAGTTGCTTTAAGGTATCTGCTTTCGTTTCTCTGCGTTAAGGGCAACAAATGCTAGCTAGTTTTTTAGGTGTCTTACCTATCCTCACCCCTCCCTTGTGTGCTCTCGCTTTTATCATGTGCTCATAGTCCAGTCCCCTTGTTGTGTTTGCCCTTGACCTAATGTCCACATATGAGGGAGAACATACGATTTTTGGTTTTTTGAGCCAGGCTAACCTCACTCAGAATGATGTTCTCCAATTCCATCCATTTACCAGCGAATGATAACATCTCGTTCTTCTTCATGGCTGCATAGAATTCCATTGTGTATAGATACCACATTTTCTTAATCCATTCATCAGTGCTGGGACATCTTGGCTGTTTCCATAACTTGGCTATTGTGAATAGTGCCGCAATAAACATGGATGTGCAGGTGCCTCTGGAGTAACAGTCTTTTGGGTATATCCCCAAGAGTGGTATTGCTGGATCAAAAGGTAGATCGATGTCCAGCTTTTTAAGTAGCCTCCAAATTTTTTTCCAGAGTGGTTGTACTAGTCTACATTCCCACCAACAGTGTAAGAGGGTTCCTTTTTCCCCCGCATCCTCGCCAACACCTGTTGTTGGTGGTGTTGCTGATGATGGCTATTCTAACAGGGGTGAGGTGGAATCTTAGTGTGGTTTTAATTTGCATTTCCTTTATTGCTAGAGATGGTGAGCATTTTTTCATGTGTTTTCTGGCCATTTGTATTTCTTCTTTTGAGAAAGTTCTGTTTAGTTCACTTGCCCATTTCTTTATTGGTTCATTAGTTTTGGGAGAATTTAGTTTTTTAAGTTCCCTATATATTCTGGTTACCAGTCCTTTGTCTGATGTATAATTGGCAAATATTTTCTCCCACTCTGTGGGTGTTCTCTTCAGTTTAGAGACCATTTCTTTTGATGAACAGAAGCTTTTTAGTTTTATGAGGTCCCATGTATCTATGCTATCTCTTAGTTGCTGTGCTGCTGGGGTTTCATTAAGTTTTTACCTATACCTACTAACTCCAGAATATTTCCTACTCTTTCTTGTATCAACTTAAGAGTTTGTGGTCTGATATTAAGATCCTTGATCCATTTTGAGTTAATCTTGGTATAGGGTGATATACATGGATCTAGTTTCAGTTTTTTGCAGACTGCTAACCAGTTTTTCCAGCAGTTTTTGTTGAAGAGGCTGCTATTTCTCCATTGTATATTTTTAGCTCCTTTGTCAAAGATAGGTTGCTTATAGTTGTGTGGCTTCATATCTGGATCCTCTATTCTGTTCCACTGGTCTTCATGTCTGTTTTTGTGCCAGTACCATGCTGTTTTTATTGTTATTGCTTTGTAATATAGTTTGAAGTCAGGTATCGTGATGCCTCCAGCATTGTTCTTTTGACTGAGTATTGCCTTGGCTATTCGTGGCCTCTTGTGTTTCCATATAAATTTCACAGTAGATTTTTCAGTCTCTTTAATGAATGTCATTGGAATTTTGATGGTAATTGCATTAAACATGTAGATTACTTTTGGGAGTATAGACATTTTTACTATGTTGATTCTACCAATCCATGAGCATGGGAGATCTCTCCACTTTCTATAGTCTTCCACAATCTCTTTCTTCGGAAGTGTATAGTTTTCCTTGTAGAGGTCTTTCACATCTTTTGTTAGATTTACACCTAGGTATTTGATTTTTTTTGAGGCTATTGTAAATGGAATTGTTTTCATACTTTCTTTTTCAGTTTGCTTGTTGTTAGTGTATAGAAATGCTAATGATTTTTCTATGTTGATTTTATATCCTGCTACCTTGCTATAGCTATTGATGATGTCTAGAAGCTTCTGAGTAGAGTTTTTTGGGTCTTTAAGGTATAGGATCATGTCGTCTGCAAATAGGGATATTTTGACAGTTTCTTTACCTATTTGTATTCCTTTTATTCCTTCTTCTTGCCTAATTGCTCTGGCTAGGAATTCCAGTACTATGTTGGATAGGAGTGGAGATAGTGGGCATCCTTGTCTGGTTTCTGATTTTAGAGGGAATGGTTTTAATTTTTCTCCGTTAAGTATAATGCTGGCTGTAGGTTTGTCATATATTGCTTTTATAATGTTGAGGAACTTTCCTTCTATTCCTAGTTTTCTTAGAGCTTTTATCATGAAATGATGTTGGATCTTATCAAAGGCTTTTTCTGCATCTATTGAGATGATCAAGTGGTTTTTGTCTTTGCTTCTGTTAATGTGGTTTATTACATTTATTGATTTTCATATGTTGAAGCACCCCTGCATCCCTGGGATGAAGCCTACTTGGTCGTGGTGAATAATCTTTTTGATGTGTTGCTGAATTCGGTTTGCCATTATTTTGTTGAGGATTTTTGCATCAATGTTCATTAAGGAGATTGGCCTATAGTTCTCCTTTTTGGAGGTGTCTTTGCCTGGTTTTGGGATAAGTGTAATACTGGCTTCATAAAATGTGTTTGGCAGTTTTCCTTCCCTTTCTATTTTGTGGAACAGTTTAAGGAGGGTTGGTATCAGTTCTTCTTTAAAGGTCTGATAGAATTCAGCAGAGACTCCATCAGGTCCTGGACTTTTCTTTTTGGGGAGACTCTTGATTGCTGCTTCAATTTCATTTTGTGTTATAGGTCTATTCAGGTGATTAATTTCCTCTTGGTTCAGTTTTGGATGATCATATGTATCTAGAAATCTGTCCATTTCTTTTAGATTTTCAAATTTATTTGAATATAGGTTCTGGAAGTAGTCTCTGATGATTTCCTGGACTTCCATGGTGTTTGTTGTTATCTCCCCATTTGCATTCCTAATTCTACTAATTTGGGTTTTTTCTCTCCTCATTTTAGTCAGGTTTGCCAGGGGTCTATCGATCTTGTTTATTTTTTTCAAAGAACCAACTTTTTGTTTCATGAATTCTTTGTATGGTTTTTTTGGTTTCTATTTCATTGATTTCAGCTCTTATTTTTATTATTTCTCTCCTTCTATTTGTTTTGGGGTTTGCTTGGTCTTGTTTTTCTAGGAGTTTGAGATGTATCATTAGGTCATTGATTTGGGATCTTTCAATCTTTTTAATATATGCACTCATGGCTATAAACTTTCCTCTCAAGACTGCCTTAGCTATGTCCCATAGGTTCCAGTAGGTTGTGTTTTCATTTTCATTGACTTCCAGGAACTTTTTAATTTCCTCTTTTATTGCATCGATGATCCACTCTTCATTAAGTAATGAGTTATTTAGTTTCCAGCTGTTTGCATGTTTTTTGTCTTTACTTTTGTTGTTGAGTTCTACTTTTACTGCATTGTGGTCAGATAGTATGCACGGTATTATTTCTATTTTCTTATATTTGCTGAGGCTTGCTTTGTGCCCTAGGATATGATCTATTTTGGAGAAGGTTCCATGGGCTGCTGAGAAGAATGTATATTGTGTAGAGGTTGGATGAAATGTTCTGTAGACATCTACTAGGTCCACTTGATCTATTGCATATTTTAGATCTTGGATTTCTTTATTGATTTTTTTGTTTGGATGACCTATCTATTGATGATAATGGAGTGTTAAAGTCTCCCACAACCACTGTGTTGGCGTTTATATATGCTTTTAGGTCTTTCAGGGTATGTTTGATGAAATTGGGTGTGTTGACATTGGGTGCGTACAGATTGATGATTATTATTTCCTTTTGGTCTATTTCCCCTTTTATTAGTATGGAATGTCCTTCTTTATCTCGTTTGATCAATGTAGGTTTGAAGTCTACTTTGTCAGAGATAAGTATTGCTACTCCTGCTTGTTTTCGGGGGCCATTGGCTTGGTAAATCTTCTTCCAGCCTTTCATCCTAAGCATATACTTATTTCTGTTGGTGAGATGAGTCTCCTGTAAGCAACAAATTGTTGGATCTTCTTTTTTAATCCATTTTGTCAAATGGTGTCTTTTGATGGGTGAATTAAGTCCATTAACATTAAGCGTTAGTACTGATAGGTATGTGGTGATTCCTGCCATTTAGTTGTCTTAGTTGTTTGAAGGTTTGATTGTGTGTACCTAACTTGATGTTACTCTCTACTGTCTTGCTTTTTCTTATCCTGTGGTTTGGTGCTGCCTGCCTTTTCATGGTTAAGTTGGGTGTCACTTTCTGTGTGCAGGATCCCTTGCAGAATCTTTTGTAATGCTGGCTTTGTGGTCACATATTGTTTTAGTTTCTGCTTATCATGGAAGACTTTTATTGCTCCATCTATTTTGAATGATAGCTTTGCTGGGTAGAGTATCCTGGGGTTGAAGTTATTTTCATTCAGTGCCCGGAAGATCTCACCCCACGCTCTTCTTGCTTTTAATGTTTCTGTTGAGAAGTCTGCTGTGATTTTGATGGGTTTACCTTTGTATGTTACTTGTTTTTTCTCTCTTACAGCCTTCAATATTCTTTCCTTAGTTTCTGAACTTGTTGTTTTAATGATGATATGTCGTGGAGTAGTTCTATTTTGATCTGGTCTGTTTGGTGTCCTGGAGGCCTCTTGCATCTGTATGGGAATATCTTTCTCTAGATTTGGGAAATTTTCCATTATTATTTTGTTGAATATATTACGCATTCCCTTCGCTTGCACCTCTTCTCCTTCTTCGATGCCCATGATTCTCAAGTTTGGTCTTTTGATGGAGTCAGTGAGTTCTTGCATTTTCTTTTCACAGGTCTTGAGTTGTTTAATTAATAGTTCTTCAGTTTTTCCTTTAATTACCATTTCATCTTCAAGTTCTGAGATTCTATCTTCTGTTTGTTCTATTCTGCTGGATTGGCCTTCCGTTTTGTTTTGCAGTTCTGTTTCGTTCTTTTTTCTGAGGTTTTCCATATCCTGGCAGTTTTCTTCTTTATTGTTGTCTATTTTTGTCCTGAGTTCATTTATCCATTTATTCATTGTGTTCTCTCTTTCACTTTGGTATTTATACAGTGCTTCTATGGTTTCCTTTATTTCTTCTTTTGCTTTGTCAAATTCTCTATTTTTATTGTCTTGGAATTTCTTGAGTGTCTCCTGTACATTTTGTTTGACCCTATCCAGTATCATCTCTATAAAATTCTCATTGAGTACTTGTAGTATGTCTTCTTTTAAATTATTCTTGTGGGCTTCATTGGGTCCTTTAGCATAGTTTATCTTCATTTTGTTGGAGTCTGGATCTGAGTTTCTGTTCTCTTCATTCCCCTCTGGTTCCTGTACTAATTTTTTGCTGTGGGGAAACTGGTTTCCCTGTTTTTTCTGTCTTCCCGTCATTGTCCTTGGTGTTGTTACTGTCCCTGTACTGTGTGTAATTAAGTATTTTCTAGCTTGTAATAATAACAATGGTAATATTTAGAATGGAAGAGTGAGCTGAGATGGAAAGCAAGAAGTTAAAGAAAAGGGGAAAACAAATATACAGATAAGAGGGAGAAAGCAGAACAAGGTTTCAGACAAGAGAGTTTCAAAGGTATAAACAGGGAGTGTTAGTGTACTAATCGACAGTAAGCTGAACAGACATTAGAGAGACAGAGAGAGGACTGAAAATCAAAGATAAAAAAAAAATAAAAAATAAGTAAATGAAAGAAATAGCTATATATAAAAATGAATTAAAATAAAATGGAAAATAGAAAATTAAACAAACAAACAAACAAACAAACAAAAAAACCCAAAAAACTTCCAAGTTTATATGCAATGCGGTTTCAGTCTTAATAATTTGGGTGTCCGTCTCAATCTCTAGTGCTGGAGTTGGTGCCTCAGATGTTGTTCTGTAGTTGTCTCATCAAAGGGGACGCATAAAGTAGAACAAAACTACACACACACACACACACACACACACACACACACACACACAAAAGCCCCACCAAGTGTCCCCAGTTCAAATGCAATACAGTTTCAGTAAGTTTTTTGGCTTGCAGGTGTAATTCGGTTGTTCTCTCATCAAAGGTAGGGAGAAAAAGAAAAAAAAAAGCGTCTGGAGACAGTTCTGAGAGTGGTATCTGCAACTGTGGCTTGCCTGCCTGCTGCTCTCAGCCTGTAGCTGGCGGTGTTATTTATGCAGATCTCTGGGGTGAGCTTGGCACTCACCTGGTCGCATAGGCTTTGTTTGCTCAGTTCTCCTGTGCAGGAGCCTCTGCTACAGGCTTTCCCCTTTCCAAGCACTGGGAAAGGTGACACTGCCCTGCGTTGTCAGGCCTGCGTGTTTATTTACAGTTCTTGTGGGAGGTGGGTCTTCCCCCTCTCCTCTGAAGTTTTCCTCCCACTGCCACTTTCAGAAGCTTTCCTGCTCCTGCTTACTGGGCGGTGCTGCTGCTCCTGCCAGCTGCCATGTCTGTTTACAGTTCACATGGGAAGTGGGTCTTCCCTCCTCACAAGCTTCCCCACTCCTGGTTGCTGGGCGTGAGCCCCGCTCCCACCAGAGGCTCTCCGGCCCGCCTGGCTCATTTATTTACAGTCCCGGGAAGGATTCCCTTCCCCCAATCTTCAGTGCTCAGGGCGCCCCACCCTCTTTCCAGCGTGTCTTAACTGTTCTTACTGCTTATTACTCAGTTTCTCTTTTTTCCCTGGGTGGAGGTCAGTCTGTCCAGGGGGCTATGCTGCTCTGGCCTAGGCTTGTCTGTGGGAGAACCGCGGTACCACGAAGCTCACCTGGTCCACGTCTTCCCAAGCCGTATGGGCGCCGGCCACTGGCAGCCCTGGGGCCCCTCGTCGTTTCTCCGTTTAACGTGAAGTGGAGATTCTCTGCACCGGCTGGAGATGTGGAGGGGTCAAAGTTATGCCTTTTCTCGGTGATTATGCCTGCAAAGTGTGTCTCCAGCGTCTCTCCAAGATTTCACTATAGGCGGCTCGCTTTCTGCTTCCTACCTCTAGCCGCCATCTTGGAATCTCTCTTAGCTGTTCTTTAGCATAATCTCTCTTAAAGTCTTTGCCCCCAAACTTGAACTGTCCCATGTTCTCTCTTTAGCTTTCTTAAAGCCTCGGTGCTCAGACTTGCACTGTCCCATGTTCTCTTTAGCTTTTCTTTAGCTTAGCTTTTTAAAGCCTATGTATAAATTTTTTGGTGCAGACTTTCTATCAACACCTCTTTAGCAATTCTCCTTCAGCAATCCTTTCCCCTTCAGAAATCCTTTTTCCTCAGCAATCCTTTTCCTTTCCAAAGCTTCCCACATCAAAAAGCCTCCCTTCATCCAAAAGCTCAAAAGCCAAAAGCAAAAGCCCATAGCAAAAGCCAAAAGCAAAAAGCCCAAAGCAAACAACCTCGTGTCTTCCTTCAGTGAGTCTTTTATTTCCAGTGGTAAACAGGGTGAAACAGCAGTTCTGGGGAGAGATGCGACATTGTAATAGAAGAAACCTGCATTCCTGCTTCTCTGAACATGAACAACTTAGGAAAAGCAACTGTTCTGCATTTTCCTCTTCTGCAGCTGGGGCTGTGCCAATCTCAGCCTGTAGATAAACATCTTAGGAAAAGCAGCTGAGCTGCATCTCTTCTTGTTTATGTCCAGTTCTCACAGGCTTCTCATATTCTGCTCTCCACAATCACTAGCACTTTAATACCTCCTTAACATTTCCTCTGGCAGTTAAAGATCAGACTCTTAGGGTCCACTTAAGTAGGAGTCCCTTTGTGGAGCTAAGACATTACTTGAAGAGATGCATGCATATAACATCTCCTGGGCAACATTAGAATTGTTGAGAGACATAATGAGATCTATGTAAAGTACAGGTTTAGGCCAATGGAAGATCCTAAGAAATACACCTATTAGGGGAGGAATTGGGAAGTGGAGGAAAAGTTATGACACAGAAGGTAGAAAGGCTGAAACAACCTCTCTGTGTGTTAGTGTGGGTTCTTCTTTGCTCTCTCAAATGTAATTTTCTGGAGCTCTTGGAATTCTCTCCTTCCAATTTCCTGAGGCCTTAACTGCTTTTATGCAAGAACTCATTTAGAAATGGAGTAGGAGGGAGGCCAACAAGAAGCAAAATAAATAATACTTTGTATTTATCTTGCATGTGTGTCTCCTGAGCTCAGAGTGTTCCATAGACTCCATCTCATTAATCTCATGTTCTCCATGGGGTGGAAGGAAGTAAGTTTTGGGATTGATGTCCAATTTGGGCATCTTCTTCCTCAGTCAGCTGGACTCTCACTTTTCCACTTGCAGCTCTTACTCCATAGTTTGGAATGTCCCAAGAGGTCATTTGTGCCCTATTTAGGCCCCCAAGGGAATTGCCAGGGCTGCTGAGTTGAGACTCAGATGCCTGCTTTTGTATATCTGTGTTGGCCATTTGAGGCATACTCTTCCTGTTGATGTGTGTGTTTACTTTTATAAATGTCTTTTTTTTCTTGTGAAAGCAATATGTATAGGTTTTAAATATTACACAGTATAGTAGTATGTCAAACAAAAGCAAAAAAACCTCTTATTTGCCCATACTTCTCTCCATTGTGTTCTTTAACTTCCTCAAGATAGTGTGGAATCTAGGACTAGATGTGTGGCTGAAGTTGTAGAGCACTTGACTAGGAAGTGCAGTGTCCTAAGTTCAAACTCCAGTACTGCCACAAAACCAAAACCAAAACCAAAAAACAAACAAGAACAATAGAAAGATAATGTGAACTCTGGTGTTGTTACTTGTGTATTTGCAAAAGTCCTGTTTATATAATACAGCATGCTGTGCTCATTTAACCATATTGCCTCACACATGCTGGTCCTGAAGCTGACCTTGTGAAGGGAATTACAAGTGTTCACGTGTGTCTGAGGAAGGGAGAGGGACATGGAGGAAGAGTGTGCCATCTCAAGCTGTTTCTTTCTGTTTGCCTGGAGCCTCGTAGAAGTGGGTTACTGTATTTTCTTTTCTCAGAATGAGTTTGCACTGACCAACATAGAGAAGAGTAGCACCAAAGAATCAGAGAGAAAGGAAACTAAAGCAGAGGAGGAGCTGGACCCCGAAGTCCTGGAGGTGCTTTACCCAACTCAGGAGTGGCAGGCTCTTCAACCAGGTACCAGGCCCAGCTCTGTCCCCTCAAAACACACTGAATTTATACTGCATATGTCCTTTGTTCCCACAGGGCTGCTTTGAAGGAGCATTCGATTCCTTGCCTGCTGAAGTGAAGAGTGTGGTTCATCAGAGTAGTAGTTGCTGCTGCTATAGGGCTTAGGGACCTTCATTTTCCAGCAGAACAGAGATTGTGGCACTTGAGTGCCCTGAAAGGAAGGCAGGTGGTAGGTGGTTGTGCTTTCTGAGCAAGTGACTGAAAACTTTCTTTCCTTGCACTTCTGAAGCACAGGAGAGGCAGTTACATGTGCCTCACTCTGCGAATGCTATTTTGGGCTCTGTTGCTTGGCTCAGTGCTGCTGAAATGTTGTTAATGGGAGAGTCTTGAGCACTGGTGCAGGGCAGGCATGTTCTGTTGTTAAAGGAACCTGTGCCAAAACGAAAGGGGCTGGCCCTGGCCTGGATTTTAAATGGGACATCCTCAGATGCTCTAACCCTGTCATGAACCTCAGCCCAGAGCTTAAAATAATAATGAAAATAGCTAGCAAGTGTGGTATGTTTAACATATTTTGGCACTATGTTAGCTGTTTAATGTGCATAATCTTGTTCAAGCTTCATAGTAATAGGAATTATTATTATTATTTTAATTTTCTGGTGAAAATATTGAGGCTCAGAGAGGTTAGATAACTTGTCCTATGTCATTCAGCTAATTTGTCCTATATCATTGACTTCAAATCCTGGAACTGCTCTCCTTCCTCTTCTTCTCAGTCCCAGCTATCCTTGGCTGGAGCCCACTGTGCTGACACTTGGGACTATTCTCTGGAGTAGGCTGTTTGCATTCTGCACTGTGGCAAGGTAGATGGCAAGCTCTGGCAGCTGCCATCGTATAGTTTCATCAGCTCCTTGCTGATATTCATCATCATGTCCTCACTGCTCCCATTGCTGATGTGTTGGCGGGGATAACATTTGCTGTGCCAGTCAGCTTTCTGGTAGCAGTATCACTCCTGCTGGGCTTGCATAACAGGTAGTTGCTGCCACAGAAGAGTGATGAAGCACCAAAGAAGCCAAGTGGGATCTAATGGTGTTGGGCAGAAGGAGGTTTAGGAACAGAGATATTAGGTTCAGCAGATACTAGGTTCTGGCTGTCCTCTTCCACCTTCCCTTAGAACTGATTCTCTTGGTCTTTGAGGACTAAAACTAGGGGGGCTATCAAGGATATGGAATAGAAGCTGTGGGCTATATCTACTGGCTTTATGTTGCTTATACCACTTTTGACCAGATAAGTTCCAGGAGCAAATGGAGGCAGATGTCCTGTGGCCTCTACTTCCACTTTATCCCTTCCTATGACTTAGTAGCTCCCTTCAAGGCCTTATTGAATACTGTAGACAGAACAAGTTGGCTGGTTTTGATCCTGGGTGCTTGCCCAGCCTTCTGAGCAGTGGAACTACTGATGATGCCTAAAGGAAACAGCTTCTCTGAGTATCCTTGGGGAGGAAGAGCCAGAGCCTGTAGACAAGGGTGGTGTGTGGGCTCTAAGAGCCTTTCAGAGAACTGGAGTGAACCACAGATTTCTACATTTAACTTGATACTCTGTTGACTTCACCTTCTACCATATAGTTTATCAAGAGCTTTTTGTAAACTCTTCTGCACAAAATTCTCTTGAAGCTGCCCCAACAGCTAGTGTGTTGCATTTGAGCACACTGCAGCCCTATAGTTCAGAAGGCAAAGCCTACCCAGTCCATGAAAGGGCATTTTCCACCTACATGTTACCTGCAAGGCACAACTGGTGAGGGGGGTTAGGCATGTTGTGGCCTCAGTGTCTGATGTGGGATTCTACTATGAAGTCAGACAAGCCATTCTTAAGCTCCAGTACAATATTGATTGTTTTGTATGTAAATTGTTAGAAAATTGACCTTTTAGTGATTTGTGTAAATAGCTGGCACCTGCATTCAATCAGCATATAATATTTGATTCACAATATTCTGAATGCTGCCAGGGAGTTTCCAACACATCTACATAAAGTTAAAGATATTTAACCAGTCCTGGGAACTTCTTTGATAAGTAGGTAAACGAGGAAATAGTATAGTTTAGTGGTAAAGAGCACAGACTTTAGAAGTAGGCCTGTCCTGAATTCAAATTGAATAATTTTGCTACTCAGGGAATCTTGGGCAATTCACTGAATCCTTTTGCTCTTTGGTTTCCCCATTGGTGATATGGGGGAAATGTCTGGTCAGCCTGCTGCACAGGATGTTGTGTGTAGTGAGACAATAGATGCAAAGCCCTCTGCCGGACTCCTGCCATGAAGGCATCACTCAACATACAGCTATTCTGGTTTCAGTGGTAAATACTCCACTTGCACGTCTTCTTCAACTCCATAGTTGAGTTGGATGTCAAGTGAGGGTGTACGAGCATGTGGCCTTTCTGTCCCTCTGGTCTTACTTGGGGAAGGGCACTTAGGATGTAAAGGAGAGACTTTCATAATCATGAAAAGTTCTTCCTCTCTCCTTCAGTAGCGATTTTTAGGGGAGCAGTGTTAAGCATATGCAGAAGGATTATTACAGTATTTCCTGCTTGAGAGTCAGAGGCAGAGCACAGAAAGATGATAGAGTCTCTTTGAGGATTTTTAAGACATTAACAAGTTTATTTTGGCAATTATTGACCCCAGTCTTGGTCTCCCATTTCTTTCCTTCTGTCAGAAGTATCTTCTGTCTCTCCAGGTCTCTACAGCTCTGATTTCCTTAGGCCTCAAAGGCAAGGGTACTAGGATACAAGGGCTATTTTGGTTGTGGGCTGGGCTCATTTGAAAGTGAATTTCCAGACTGCCTGCTGCAGCCTGGCACACAGAGATGATCAGCCTATGAATGTGTGGGCCTTCCCACCACATCAGGTGGGAATAGGACCCTAGCCATGCAGCCCTGGAGCAAGTACAGTTCTCTTACCTGAAGTCTGCCTGCCTCTGTTATTACTGTCACGATCCTCACTGGGAGTCACTTGTTCCTGGAAGTGTTTTTCCTTTGTCTTTCTTCTGGTTTATTTTGGGATCTGCCTCACCTTACAGAGGCACAGAAAGCATTTGAGTGTGGATTCAGCATCAGCTGTTCTCAAGCAAGCAGAGGGAAGCTGTTTGCTGGCAGCTTCTGTTGGTTCTGGGTAGAGTACTCAGAAGTTTGTCCTGGGGTCTAGGATCCCTGAATTCCAGGTCCAGGACTTTGTGCCTGTGCACTTGTTATCACATCTAGATTCAGTGGGGTGTCTGCTCCCTGGGCATTTTCTGAGATCCTACTTTGTGCCAGGCACTGTACTTATAGCCAGAGATATAGGTAATAGCTCACATGTATTGAGCATTGAGTCTGCCAGGCATACTTTGAGGGCAGATGCTATAACTGTCCTCATTTTTGTAGACAAAACTGAGTTTCAGAGAGAAGAAATGGCTTAGCCAAACAACAAATAAATGTGAGAGTCAGAATTCAAATAGTTTTGTCTGGTTCTGCGTCCCAGCTCTTAACCACTGTGTCATACTCTCTTGCTGGGGAGTAAGAAGGACATGACACCTACCTTGTAGTATCTTATAGTCTTACAGAGGATGCAGAAACAAGAAGAGAGAGAGAGAGAGGGAGAGGGAGAGGAGAGAGAGAGAGAGAAAGTGGTAGTTTTAGATGTTCTGGTACAAGTGTTTTATGCCTAGTGAGGGTACAAAGGATAGTATGGCAAAGTCAGGGCCTTCTCTCTTTAACCCTTAGGTCTTGGAGAGGCAGTTAGACAAATACTATGATGGTGAACCTACAGTTCTGTCTGCAGTTCTTCTTTGAGCTGGGTGGCCTTGATCAAGTTGCTTAGAATATCTGAATCTTAGTTTCCTCATCTGAAAATAGGGTTGAAAAAATATCTACTTTGCAGGGATGGTGTGAGAATGAAACAAGATTAACATATGTAAATTGTTTTGCAGAGGCCTACCACATAGGACATGTGGCTGTAGTTGCTATTTTAAAAAATAAACCTTTATTTCCTTCCTTTCTTTGGGGACGTGACAGGGTAGTGGGGAAAAGGAAGCCCTGGGCAAAAGCCCCTTTATTCTGCCCATTCACCAGTGCTGCATGTTGGTCCTATGCAGGCCCTGGGAAGCCTTACTGTGCTCAGACCTGGAGTTCCTTATTGACCTGATCTGACTTACAGTCACTGTGAGAGTTTTTGAAAACTTGACATTAGCACAAAGAGCCCACTGGATGGAAGCATGCAGGAAGGCTATGCAGGAACACATTCATGTGAGAGGAGAAAAAAAAAAAAAAGAAAAAGGAAAAAAAAATCTAAATCATCAACAACTGATGAGAGCATCCAAGAATTATAGAGCACCAGCCATCTGGTCAGATCATTTCAGATCTACACGAGCAATAAGAGGGAATTGAATTTTAAAAACCTCATTTATAGTAGACCAACTACTCTGGTTTCAAGTATTTAAGACAGGAGCCTGATTTCCTGCAGGCTCTGGGCATCTGTCTGAATGAGCACCTGACTCTGGTCTGGGTGACTGCAGGGTTATCTACGGGGGTACTTTGCAGCTTCAGAGGGGCCATGTGGTTCTTCAGTCCTTTGACACCAACTGGGTGTCCAAGAATTCAATTCAATTCTGACAGTGCCTACTGGGGATTAATGTCAGCTCCCATATGTTAAAGGGTTAAGTTCTCTTAAGACTGTCCCATTTCAGATGCCAATTGCAAGTCTCTGGTCATCTGCACTGACTATCCAGTTTATATATTAATCAAAGATTCCCACAACCCCCTCCTCAGGCTTCGTAATTTGCTAGAATGTCTCACAGAACTCAGGACAGCACTTTACTTATGTTCACCCATTTATTACGAAGGATGCAACTCAGGAATGAACAAGGGGAGAGATGCATATGGTGGGCTATTGGACAAGGTGGATGGGTCAGTGTGCAGAGCTTCTATGCTCTCTCTGGGTGTACTAAACTCCTGCTCAAATGGAATTCAGGAAACTCTCTGAAGCTTGTTATTTAGTGGAAGTTTCATTATGCAGACAAGATTAATTAAAGCATTGGCCATAGGTGATTGAACTCAATCTCCAGCCCCTTTTCCCTCCCCAAAGGTAGAGGATGGGGCTGAAAGTTCAAATCCTCTAATCATGAGGTGGTCTTTCTGGAGGTCAGACACATCCTGAAATTATCTAGAAGCCCCACTATGAGTCAGCCCTATTAGAATAAACTCAGAGTGAAAAGCACTTGTGAATAACAAGATACTTTATCACTCAGGAAATTCTATGATTTCAAAAAGTACTCTACCAGGAACCAGGGACAAAGATCAGAGAATACCTCATGTTGTATTTGAGGAGAAACTAAGGGGCAAAAATCCCAGTGTTTTCTACTATCTTTCCAGCTCTGAGAGGCAAATGACCATCCTCCCCTGTCTTAGAGGGATCAACCTTATAGGTAGTCTTCAAGTGTCAAAGAATATGACCTCTTCTGTACCATCTTTCACACACAGACATATGCACCCAGAGGGCCATGAGCAGTGGGTGAGAGCAGGGGTTGATGGTTAAGGTAAGTTTATACCTAAGCCTCCGTGGCTCATCAAAGTGGGGGCAATAGGACTTTTAGGCTAACATCTTTTTTTTTTTTTTCCTTATGTGCTCTCGCTTTATCATGATATCAAAGTCCAATCCCCTTATTGTGTTTGCCCTTGATCTAATGTCCACATATGAGGGAGAGCATACGATTTTTGGTCTTTTGGGCCAGGCTAACCTCACTCAGAATGATATTCTCCAATTCCATCCATTTACCAGCGAATGATAACATTTCGTTCTTCTTCATGGCTGCATAGAATTCCATTGTGTATAGATACCACATTTTCTTAATCCATTCCTCAGTGGTGGGGCATCTTGGCTGTTTCCATAACTTGGCTATTGTGAATAGTGCCGCAATAAACATGGGTGTGCAGGTGCTTCTGGAGTAACCTGTGTCACATCTTTTAGGTATTTCCTCAAGAGTGGTATTGCTGGATCATATGGTAGATCAATGTTTAGCTTTTTAAGTAGCCTCCAAATTTTTTTTCAGAGTGGTTGTACTAGTTTACATTCCCACCAACAGTGTAAGAGGGTTCCTTTTTCCTGCATCCTCACCAACACCTGTTGTTGTTGGTGTTGCTAATGATGGCTATTCTAACAGGGGTGAGGTGGAATCTTAGTGTGGTTTTAATTTGCATTTCCTTTATTGCTAGAGATAGTGAGCATTTTTTCATGTGTTTTTTTGCCATTTGAATTTCTTCTTTTGAGAAAGTTCTGTTTAGTTCACTTGCCCATTTCTTTATTGGTTCATTAATTTTGGGAGAATTTAGATTTTTAAGTTCTGGTTATCAGTCCTTTGTCCAATGTGTAGCTGGCAAACATTTTCTCCCACTCTGTGGGTAGTCTCTTCAGTTTAGAGATCATTTCTTTTGTTGAGCAGAGCTTTTTAGTTTTATGAAGTCCCATTTGTCTATGCTATCTCTTAGTTGCTGTGCTGCTGGGGTTCCATTGAGAAAGTTCTTGCCTATACCTATTAATTCCAGAGTATTTCCTACTCTTTCCTATACCAACTTTAGAGATTGGGGTCTGATATTAAGATCCTTGATCCATTTTGAGTTAATATTGGTATAGGGTGAAATACATGGATCTAGTTTCAGTTTTTTGCAAACTGCTAACCAGTTTTCCCAGCAGTTTTTGTTGAAGAGGCTGTCTTTTCTCCATTGTACATTTTTAGTGCCTTTTTATCAAAGACAAGTTGGTTATAGTTGTGTGGCTTCATATCTGGGTCCTCTATTCTGTTCTACTGGTTCTCATGTCTGTTTTTGTGCCAGTACCATGCTGTTTTTATTGTTATTGCTTTGTAATATAGTTTGAAGTCAGGTATCGTGATACCTCCAGCATTGTTCTTTTGACTGAGTATTGCCTTGGCTATTCGTGGCCTCTTGTGTTTCCATATAAATTTCACGGTAGATTTTTCAATCTCTTTAATGAATGTCCTTGGAATTTTGATGGTAATTGCATTAAACATGTAGATTTCTTTTGGGAGTATAGACATTTTTACTATGTTGAGTCTACCAATCCATGAGCATGGGAGATCTCTCCACTTTCTGTAGTCTTCCTCAATCTCTTTCTTCAGAAGTTTATGGTTTTCCTTGTAGAGGTCATTCACATCCTTTGTTAGGTTTACATCTAGGTTTTTGATTTTTTTTTTGAGGCTATTGTAAATGGAATTGTTTTCATATATTCTTTCTCAGTTTGTTCAAATTAGTGTATAGAAATGCTAATGATTTTTCTATGTTGATTTTATATCCTGATATCTTGCTGTAGCTATTGATGGTGTCTAGGAGCTTCTGAGTAGAGTGTTTTGGGTCTTTAAGGTATAGAATCATGTTGTCTGCAAATAGGGATATTTTGACAGTTTCATTACCTATTTGTATTCCTTTTATTCCTTCTTCTTGCTTAATTGCTCTGGCTAGGAATTCCAGTACTGTGTTGAATAGGAGTGGAGATAGTGGGCATCCTTGTCTAGGTCCTGATTTTAGAGGGAATGGTTTCAGTTTTTCTCCGTTAAGTATAATGCTGGCTGTAGGTTTGTCATATATAGCTTTTATAATGTTGAGGTACTTTCCTTCTATTCCTAGTTTTCTTAGAGCTTTTATCATGAAATGATGTTGGATCTTATCAAAGGCTTTTTCTGCATCTATTGAGAAGAACAAGAGGTTTTCTTCTTTGCTTCTGTTAATGTGGTTTATTTACGTTTATTGATTTTCGTATGTTGAACCACCCCTTCATTTGTGGGATGAAGCCTACTTGGTCTTGGTGAATGATCTTTTTGATGTGCTGAATTCGGTTTGCCATTATTTTCTTGAGGATTTTTGCATCATTGTTCATTAAGGAGATTGGCCTATAGTTCTCCTTTTTGGAGGTGTCTTTGCCTGGTTTTGGGATAAGTGTAATACTGGCTTCATAAAATGTGTTTGGCAGTTTTCCTTCCCTTTCTATTTTGTGGAACAGTTTAAGGAGGGTTGGTATCAGTTCTTCTTTAAAGGTCTGATAGAATTCAGCAGAGAATCCATCAGGTCCTGGACTTTTCTTTTTGAAGAGACTCTTGATTGCTGCTTCAATTTCATTTTGTGTTATAGATCTATTCAGGTGATTAATTTCCTCTTGGTTCAGTTTTGGATGATCATATGTATCTAGAAATCTGTCCATTTCTTTAAGATTTTCAAATTTGTTTGAATATAGGTTCTGGAAGTAGTCTCTGATGATTTCCTGGACTTCCATGGTGTTTGTTGTTATCTCCCCTTTTGCATTCCTGATTCTACTAATTTGGGTTTTTTCTCTCCTCACTTTAGTCAGGTTTGCCAGGGGTCTATCGATCTTGTTTATGTTTTCAAAGAACCAAGTTTTTGTTTCATTAATTCTTTGTATGGTTTTTTTGGTTTCTATTTCATTGATTTCAGCTCTTATTTTTATTATTTCTCTCCTTCTATTTGTTTTGGGTTTGCTTTTCTTGTTTTTCTAGGAGTTTGAGATGTATCATTAGGTCATTGATTTGGGATCTTTCAGTCTTTTTAATATATGCATTTATGGCTATGAACTTTCCTCTCAGGACTGCCTTTGCTGTGTCCCATTGGTTCCAGTAGGTTGTGTTTTCATTTTCATTGACTTGCAGGAACTTTTTCATTTCCTCTTTTATTTCATCGATGACCCATTGTTCATTAAGTAATGAGTTACTCAGTTTCCAACTCTTTGCATGTTTTTTGTCTTTACTTTTGTTGTTGAGTTGTAGTTTTATTGCATTGTGATCGGATAGTATGCATGGTATAATTTCTATTTTCTTATATTTGCTGAGGCTTGCTTTGTGCCCTAGGATATGATCTATTTTGGAGAAGGTTCCTTGGGCTGCTGAGAAGAATGTATATTGTGTAGAAGTTGGATGAAATGTTCTGTAGACATCAAGTAGGTGCATTTGATCTATAGTATATTTTAGATCTTGGATTTCTTTATTGATTTTTTGTTTGGATGACCTATCTATTGATGATAATGGGGTGTTAAAGTCTCCCACAACCACTGTGTTGGTGTTAATGTATGCTTTTAGGTCCTTCAGGGTATGTTTGATGAAATTGGGTGCATTGACATTGGGTGCATATAGGTTGATAATTGTTATTTCCTTTTGGTCTATTTCCGCTTTTATAAGTATGGAATGTCTTTCTTTATCTCGTTTGATTAATGTAGGCTTGAGGTCTACTTTGTCAGAGATAATTATTGCTACTCCTGCCTGTTTTTGGGGGCCACTGGCTTGGTAAATCTTCTTCCAGCCTCTCATCCTAAGCCTATGCTTATTTCTTTTGGTAAGATGGGTCTCCTGTAAGCAACAAATTGTTGGATCTTCCTTTTTAATCCAGTTCATCAAACGGTGCCTTTTGATGGGGGAATTAAGTCCGTTAACATTAAGTGTTAGTACTGATAGGTATTTTGTGATTCCTGTTATTTAGTTGTTTTAGTTGTTTGAAGGTTTGATTGTGTGTACCTAATTTGAGGTTATTCTCTACTTTCTTGCTTTTTCTTTTCCTATGGTTTGGTGCTGCCTGTCCTTTCATGGTTATGTTGGGTTTCACTTTCTGTGTGCAGAATCCCTTGAAGAGTCTTTTGTAGTGGTGGCTTTGTGGTCACATATTGTTTTAGTTTCCGGTTATCATGGAAGACTTTTATTGCTCCATCTATTTTGAATGATAGTTTTGCTGGGTAGAGTATCCTAGGGTTGAAGTTATTTTCATTCAGTGCCCGGAAGATCTCACCCCAAGCTCTTCTTGCTTTTAATGTTTCTGTTGAGAAGTCTTCTGTGATATTGATGGGTTTACCTTTGTATGTTATTTGTTTTTTCTCTCTTACAGCCTCCAATATTCTTTCTCGGGTCTCTGTACTTGTTTTTTTAGTGATAATATGACATGGGGTAGTTCTATTTGGTCTGGTCTGTTTCGTATTCTGGAGGCCTCTTGCATCTGTATGGGAATATCTTTTTCTAGATTTGGGAAATTTTCTGTTAGTATTTTGTTGAATATATTATGCATTCCCTTTGCTTGCACCTCTTCTCCTTCTTCAATGCCCATGATTCTCAGGTTTGGTCTTTTGATGGAGTTGGTGAGTTCTTGCATTTTCTTTTCACAGGTCTGGAGTTGTTTAACTAATAGTTCTTCGGTTTTTCCTTTAATTACCATTTCATCTTCAAGTTCTGAGATTCTGTCTTCTGTTGTTCTGTTCTGCTGGATTGGCCTTCCATTTTGTTTTGCATTTCTATTTCGTTCTTTTTTCTGAAGTTTTCCATATCCTGAGTTTCTTCCTCTTTAATTTTGTCTATTTTCGTCCTGAGTTATTTATCTCTTTATTAATCGTGTTCTTTGTTTCACTTTGGTGTTTATACAGTGTTTCTATGGTTTCTTTTTTTCTTCTTGTGCTTTTTGAAATTCTCTACTTTTGTTGTCTTGGAATTTCTTGAGTGTCTCCTGTACATTTTGGTTGACCACATCCTGTATCATCTCTGTAAAATTCTCATTGATTACCTGTAGGATTTCTTCTTGTAGATTATACTTGTGGGCTTCATTGGGTTCTTTGGCATAGTTTATCTTCATTTTGTTGGAGTCTGGATCTGAGTATCTATTTTCTTCATTTCTCTCTGGTTTCTGTACTTACTTTTTGCTGTGGGGAAACTGGTTTCCCTGTTTTTCCTGTCTTCCCATCATTGCCCTTGGTGTTGTTATTTTCCCTGTACTGTGTGCAATTAAGTATTTTCTGTCTTGTAATAATAACAATGGTGATATTTAGAATGGGAGGGTGAGAGGAGAGGGAAAGCAAAGAAGGTAAAGAAAAAGGGAAAAGCAAATAAACAAAGAAGTAAGACAAAACAAAACAAAACAAAGAAACATAAAAATTTCAAAGATATAAACAGGGAGATATAGTGTACTAATCAACAGTAAGCTAAACAGGCATTAGAGAGACAGAGAGAGGATTGAAAAAAAAATCTCCAAGTTCTAATGCAATAAAGTTTCTGTATTAATAATTTTGGTGTTAGTCCCTCAGCCTCCAGTCCTGGAGATGGTGTCTCAGAAGTAGTTCTATCATTTTCTCATCAAAGGGGAAAAAAAACAAGCCAAAACAACAATAACAAAAAAAATAGCACAAAGTGTTCCAAGTTCAAATGCAATACAGTTTCAGTAAGTTTTTCAGCATGCAGGTGTAGTTCAGTTGTTCTCTCATCAAAGGAAGAGAGGAAAAAAAAAAGGAGTCTGGAGACAGTTCTGTGAATGACTTTGTTTACTTAGAGTTCTGCTAGGTGCAACTGCCACTGCTACAGGCTTTCCCTTCCAAGCACAGTGGGGGAGGTGACACTGTACCCTCTCAGGCCGGTGTATTTATTTACAGTTCACTTGGGAAGTGGGCCTTCCCCCCTTCTCCTGTGGAGTTTTCCTCCCACTGCCCCTTTTACAAGCTTTCCTGCTCCTGGTTACTGGGCGTGTGCCACCGCTCCTGCCTTCTCCGGCTGGCTTGTTTATTTACAGTTCTGTGAGGGATTCCCCCTCCCCCACTCTTTGGCACTCAGGGCACCCTGCCTTCTTTGCTATGTGTCTTTTTGTTGTTATTGTTTATTATTCAGGTGTTTTTTCTTTTTTCCTTGGGTGGGGGGGTCGATCTGTCCAGGGTTCTATGCTGATCTGGCCCAGGGTTGTCTGTGGGAGTACCATGTGTCATTGTGAATCTTGGTTTTATAGTGGCTGTTTGAACAAAATGCTCTCTTTTCCTCTCTTTCTGGTTTTCATGCTTTCAACACCTCTCCCTTTTTCTCTCACTTGAAGCCTGCTTTCTCTGTCTCCTTTCCTGTTTTGTAGTGATAGCTTTCAATCTGCAACTGAGTGGCAGGTGGCAGGGATGGATAGATGGGGATGTGGGTAGCTGGGGGAATACTTTCTCAATTCTACTAGCATCAAAGAAATGACTTCCAAGCCAATCCTTCCAGCCATGTATTTCACTGATCAGTCAGAATGAGAGGAAAAACACATTATCATTGCCAAAGAGGAGATTTGGGAAAAATTTTGTCCGTGGAATTGAGTGATTTAAACTCACAGCATTAAAAACAAATCCTGAAGTACAGCTGGAGGTCTTTCCAGCCTGTCTCCCACAGCCAGGTCCCTTGACATGCATACCCTATGCTATATGAATGGTTTGTGCTCTAGCTTTCCCAATGAATCTAATGCTAAAGTGGAGGTACCAGCTCAAGTTGCCCATCATTGGATATTTGTGGACATGACATAGAAAAGAAACAATCCCAGTGGGGTTTTTTTCTCTTTTTTAGGCCCGCCCTCTCTCTTCTCTGTTTCCTTCTTTCCTTCCTCCCTCCTTCTTTCCCTCCCCTGTGACCTCCACATCTTCATACACTGCAAAAGTGTTATATAAGTTCTCTTCAGTTAAGCATACCCTCATGCTCATATGTTTCTCCTCTGCCTGATATTAGCCCAGAAAGAGATTTCAGAAGAACAAAAATGGCCTCTTCTTTGTCCTTAGACCAGGAACATACTCCTTGTCAAGAGAAAGAAATCTCTGGTTGTATGGGCAGGACATAGAAATTATGTTTTGCTTGTCTCCTTTGAAAAGAAAAAGCCTAGAATGCTCTTTGATTAAAATTTAAAATTCTTTAAAGAGAGAATGGCCAGAGGGTAGAGCCCAGGTTGTATTTTGGCATTTAGCTATCATTGTACTGTCTTGAATATAGCACACAGGGTGGTGTGGAGAATCAGCCTACACCTTGGCTGTGTCTTTTATAGCTGGGTAGCCTTGAGCAAGTTACTTCCACTAAGGTTTAATGAAATATTCCTGTCTGTAAAATAGGGATAGTAATAATGAGTACTTTAGAGGGTTATTTTAAGTGGTAAATAAGATAAATATGAAGTGTTAAAATAGGGGAATCTAGGTAAAGGGTATATGAGATATCTGTACTTTGCAACTTTTCCACAATTTTAAAATTATTTCAGAATAAAATTCTAAAATAAGTGGATGTCCAAGTGACCTTTTAGGCAATATGAAACTGACCAGGACGTAACCATGCCCCTGGCATAGCAGGTAACACCTGACTTGGTTTCACCTTCCATGACATAGTAAGGGCTCTCACTAAGGGTCCCCAATGTCTGCCTCCTTAGCCCTGTACACCTGCTTCATACTGAGGACAGGCCTGCTCTAGGCAGATATTGGTCAGAGAACAATGCAGATACACACCTCAGGTCTGATCCTGTAGCAGTACCGATGGGAAGGAGGCCACTCATTTGATGTTAGAACTCTACAGGTCTGAGTGATCTGGGCACTTGTCTCTGTTCCTTGGAATATAAATGAAATTCTGCTTGTTTTATCCCTCTATCTAAACACCAATCACTATGGCAATATGTTTTTGGATTGTGATGCCTACCCCTATGCTCACTGTTTGATCATCCAGAAGAAAGAAAAATAAATTCAAACCCAGCTTTGCAATAATTTATTTTCTTTCTTGGTTTAAGTGACTTTTTCTTGCAGAAAGCAGGTAGCTTGCTTGCTTTTCTTGAATGCAAAAGGTACGTGTGCTTTTCTTATGACTGATGTGGCCATCCCTGTCATGCTAATAGCAGGGTTTGTAGAAGAAAGCTATTGTTATCATTGGGAGAATGTGAGTCTTGGAGTTTTTATTTTTGCATTGAAGTCAGTTGTTGTGGCAGGGGGTGGGGGTGGGGTCCAAAAAGTATTAAGTCTTTCATTCTAGCACATAATTCCCTTATAAGCATTTATCCACTGAAGTTCATATTTTCTAAGTTAAAAAAAAAATCAGTGCTAAAAAATGTTCTTTGTATTTTAGCTTAGTGGCGAAGGTGTTCTGCTTTTTGCCATTGGTTTACAAATTTTATTGTCAGACCCTTGGGACACATATGGATTACTCAATACTATGACAAATGGTTGGGCTCTGAATTATGTATTTTACTACAGGGGAGTTCATAAACCATATTTTGCTATAGGTTATTTTAGGCATAAGACTGGTGAACTGTTATTTCTCTTTTAGTTACACGTGTCTTAAAAAAAAAAAAAGCAGGGGATGGTGGTGGGGAGGGAGATGTGTCTGGCTCAAGATTGAATAGTAAACCACTCCTGAAAGCTTGTGAACTCAGAGGCTTGAAATGGGTAAATCTGGGGTATAGATTGGGAAGGCTGAGAGTACCTGGGGCAGAGGAGAGAGAATTTGCTGCACATTTGCAAGGGGGCCATACCCCAATTAGAGAGAAGATCAGTTTCCTTTCTCCTGGGCTTCTCAGCCCAGAGTCCTGACCTGGCCTTCCTTGCTCCTGTTTCCCCCTCCATTTATAGCCACTTATGCTGATGGATGTGCAAACCCTTTACATACGGCTTGGCACCATTTGGCATGCAGAGATCATCTGTCTCTTTCGAATGAGCAACTTTATGTTTGCGACTCCTTTCCCTAACACAGAGAAATTGCTTTGTGCTGGCTTCTGCCATCTGATGGAAGTGTTTACTTTCCCCAGGGAAAGGCACTATTCTTTGGAGCTGATGTCTGCAGGGACTCCCCGCCCTTTGTGGGAGAAAAGCCTGAGCCCAAGGGTGGACTGAAGAAAGGCTGTTGAAGCATGCACTGATTGCCACTGTGGTAGCCATCTGCCAGTGTGATAGCTGATAGCCTGCCCATGAGCAGGCCGCCTGGAGGGAGTGTCTGCACTCCAGGGTCTGCATGCATTATGCACAGCCCATTCCCTAAATGAGCTTCCTAAATGTATATAACTTCTGTCTACCCTGTTCTTCTATGGCCTGCCTCAGGGTATCATTCAAAATCTCCTCTAATTATCAAGCTTTTAGTGTCAAGCATTTAGTTTCTGATAATAACTGATTTTTTTGTTGTTGTTGTTTTGTTTTGATTTCTAAAATTGCAGTGAGAGATTGGTTTATGGTTATGGGAAGATTTGCTTCTTACAGGGAAAGTATTGACACTGCGATGATATAGTTTCGTGATATTTTGACTCCACCAAAAGCCACAACCTAGCCTCCCTCCCTGTCTAAATGCTTCTGGAATGGATCCCCTATCATTTGAGGAGGCTGCTCTTGTTTTAGAATGAGATCTATGCTTCAATTGTAGACCACCACCTTCTCTACATGTCTTGCCCTTATCTCCACCTTCCTTTCCTGAAATGGAGTTTTTCACGTGCAGCTTAGAAAAAGAAGATTCACAACATGACTCAATGCTTGCCCATACATCTAGGATTTCTGCCATCCAGTAAATTTTGGCAGGCAGGCTGTGTATATGAAGAACAAGTCCTGCCTTCCTATCTCTGCACTGCTCCTTCATTATGTATGCCTCTTGGGTGGGGTCTGGGGTGTCTAGCCTCTCATTTCTTCTTTTCCCCTCCCAAGCAAGTCTTTCTTCTCCTTAAGGGTTGGCCTCTAATAGTTGGACAGTCTTGTACATACCAGGGACTTCATGAGTAGAGTCATTCTTGAGGTGTTTGAGTGCCTACCACTATGTTAAGTAGAGTGAGGACATAGCAGAATGCCTTGGCTTTAAGCACGACAGCCCATCTGAGAATCCGCTCAAACAAAAAGTCCCACCAACCCACCCACAGCGTCTGAATGTACAGGTGTTCTTGTGTTTGTCATTAAAGTGTTGAAATGTCAAGGTCATTGAAGTCTTACTATGGTGAAGTCTCACCATCACTGACCATGTTCAGAGTGACATGGGGCTCTCCTTTGCCCTCTGGTAGAGAAGGGGAAAGGAAAAGGAACAATAGTTTCTAGAAAATCTTTGACCATTTGTTTTCCTCTCATCCATCCCTCAGTAAGTCCAAAGAACTCTGAGTAACAGAGTAGAGGACAGAAGTGGGTCTTTGGGGGAATCAGCCTGCAGGAGGAGGAAGAAGAGGGAGGGAGGGAGAGAGAGAGATAGAGAAAGAGGAGGAGGAGAGAGAGGAGAAGAGAGAAGAAAGCCTAGTTAGCATCTGTAAGAAAAAGAGAGAGAAGTGCCTTCCTCAGCCTGGCTAGCCAGGAAGACCTGTGCTGGTCTACTGTTGGCACAGTTGAGGGAACAATGAGGCCTCTGTTGAATCTGCTCCCGTGGGTAATGTTATTACCTCCCTCTTCACAGAGCCATGTAACTAATGGTCCTGAGCTGTGTTGCTCCTGCAACACAGGGGGACCAACTCATAAAAATTGACTTAAGACAAATCTGGACTGGGCCAGATGTTACTTTTTTTCAGCCTAACCACTGGGAAATTCTTGTAAGAACCACACATGT
Source organism: Castor canadensis (assembly GCF_047511655.1). NCBI lineage: Eukaryota > Metazoa > Chordata > Mammalia > Rodentia > Castoridae > Castor > Castor canadensis. The sequence goes on from NC_133391.1 coordinate 80,026,977, forward strand.
ATGGTGGTGTAGGCATAGTAGAAGTTTTTGGAGCTGAGTCTCTCTTTTCCAGTCTGGCCTTTGTGGACTTTCCTCCCTGTTTTTTACCTCAACTAATTGACCTGCTGGCAAGTTCTGGAGCCTTATCAAACTTGTAGCAAATACAATTTGACAATAACAAGCTCTGTTCTAGGACTGCATTTATTTAATGTCCTTTAAATTAAACTTCCTGTAGTCCATATATGCTCACTGCAGTCTCTTGCCAGTCCTGATGTCCCTTGAACTTCATGCTTGTGCTAACTCTCATATACATTCCTGTATTTTTCATTCTAAACACAGTTGGTGATGACTTGGGGGAGTGGAATGAGGGTTTACTTTTCTTTGTACCAGAAATGCAGTGCCCCTAATTTCATTCTCCACACCCTGTCTCTAAGCTGAGCACAGTCTTCTGTGCCCATGTTTAGTACTGCTGTGTTGCTGAACTCTCCTGGTGAAAATTAGGCTAATGTCTCCAACGACTGCATTAGTCAGTGAAATGAGGTTGTAAATTGCAGGTACTACACCAACTCTCTCTCCAAGGTATCCCCTTGTTCTGGTTTTTATTATTCAAATTCATTGTCTCACTGATTCTCTGCAGACTGGCAGGCTGGTTCAGTCTAGCACATTGTACTAGCTGAAAAGCAGGATCACCTTTTAAGAAAAGGAAAGGAAAGGAAAAGGCAAAAGATGAATGCCATGGTGCAAAAAAGTCAGCATTAATCTCTTCTTAAGAGCTCCTTGTGGACCTGTGTGATACTTAGAGATAGGAGAAAAAGGGCTCAATCCTAGACTGGGGGTGGGGGCCCTCACGTGGGATGATATCATTGCATTGGTGGTGTCTGTCTTCTTAGTTCATCACACCTTTCTTATTCTCTTTCGTGTTTATTAAGTACCCTGCCTAACAGGGTGCTGAAAAGATCAATAGGACAAGGTCTTTTAAGAAGCTCTTGTCTTAAGGAGCTAAAAATACGCGATGGAGAAATAGCAGCCTCTTCAACAAAAACTGCTGGGAAAACTGGTTAGCAGTCTGCAAAAAACTGAAACTAGATCCATGTATATCACCCTATACCAAGATTAACTCAAAATGGATCAAGGATCTTGATATCAGACCCCAAACTCTTAAGTTGATACAAGAAAGAGTAGGAAATACTCTGGAGTTAGTAGGTATAGGTAAGAACTTTCTCAATGAAACCCCAGCAGCACAGCAACTAAGAGATAGCATAGATAAATGGGACCTCATAAAACTAAAAAGCTTCTGTTCATCAAAAGAAATGGTCTCTAAACTGAAGAGAACACCCACAGAGTGGGAGAAAATATTTGCCAATTATACATCAGACAAAGGACTGGTAACCAGAATATACAGGGAACTTAAAAAACTAAATTCTCCCAAAACTAATGAACCAATAAAGAAATGGGCATGTGAACCAAACAGAACTTTCTCAAAAGAAGAAATTCAAATGGCCAAAAAACACATGAAAAAATGCTCACCATCTCTAGCAATAAAGGAAATGCAAATTAAAACCACGCTAAGATTCCACCTCACCCCTGTTAGAATAGCCATCATTAGCAACACCACCACCAACAGGTGTTGGCGAGGATGCGGGGAAAAAGGAACCCTCTTACACTGTTGGTGGGAATGTAGACTAGTACAACCACTCTGGAAAAAAATTTGGAGGCTACTTAAAAAGCTGAACATCGATCTACCATTTGATCCAGCAATACCACTCTTGGGGATATACCCAAAAGACTGTTACTCCAGAGGCACCTGCACATCCATGTTTATTGCGGCACTATTCACAATAGCCAAGTTATAGAAACAGCCAAGATGTCCCAGCACTGACGAATGGATTAAGAAAATGTGGTATCTATACACAATGGAATTTTATGCAGCCATGAAGAAGAACGAAATGTTATCATTCGCTGGTAAGTGGATGGAATTGGAGAACATCATTCTGAGTGAGGTTAGCCTGGCTCAAAAAACCAAAAATCGTATGTTCTCCCTCATATGTGGACATTAGATCAAGGGCAAACACAACAAGGGGATTGGACTATGAGCACATGATAAAAGCGAGAGCACACAAGGGAGGGGTGAGGATAGGTAAGACACCTAAAAAACTAGCTAGCATTTGTTGCCCTTAACGCAGAGAAACGAAAGCAGATACCTTAAAGCAACTGAGGCCAATAGGAAAAGGGGAACAGGTACTAGAGAAAAGGTTAGATCAAAAAGAATTAACCTAGAAGGTAACACCCACGCACAGGAAATCAATGTGAGTCAATGCCCTGTATAGCTATCCTTATCGCAACCAGCAAAACCCCTTGTTCCTTCCTATTATTGCTTATACTCTCTCTACAACAAAATTAGAGATAAGGGCAAAATAGTTTCTGCTGGGTATTGAGGGGGGGGAGAGGGAGGGGGTGGAGTGGGTGGTAAGGGAGGGAGGGGGTGGGGGCAGGGGGGAGAAATGAACCAAGCCTTGTATGCACATATGAATAATAAAAGAAAAAAAAAAAGAAGCCCTTGTCTTGAATCTTCATGGTTTCCTCTTTTTTGAGGTGTAAGGAACAGGAGAGCAGGGGAGTGAGAGGAGCATTAGACTGTACAATGCTTTGCATTTTATATTGAAAGTAGAGTGTGTTGGCAGTCAGCTGTCTAGATTGTTGAGGATTTGGCTCTTTCATGCTTGTTTTTAAAATAGCTCCCCCCACCAAAGAGTAATGTGTTTCCAAAGCAGAATACTTGGGAAACATAGAAAAACACAAAGGGATACAATAATAAAAACAACAAAATCATCCAAATCCCACTATGCAGATGCAAAATTAACATTATGGCTGTTCTTCCAGTTGTTTTTACAAAAGTGCTGTCATACTGTACTTACTATTTTAAAGTTGATATTTTCCCTTTGGAAATGGAAAGTTTTGAAAGTTAGTCTCTGGCACATGATTAGGTATATAGGCATACAGCAAACACTTTCTGGGTGCTGTATGAACACTGAATTCATTGTTTTGGGGCACTAGGTAGCTTCCAGTTTTCACTGTTGTAAATAATTCTTCAGTGAACATTCTTTTTATGTACTCTATGTTCTTACCAAGAATTCATCAGAGCAGAATTGTCTTTCCTGATTCTTTTGCCCAGCATCTCAGCAGGACATCCTTTTTTCTGGGCTGTTTAGGTATCACCAGATTTTGAGTATCTCTCACTCCACTCTGTATCACACATCAGATGCCCTGGGATTTACTTTCTATGTGGTCCCTGGATACTTCTTTGACCAGGAAATAAATGGTTTCAAGTGAGACAGGGCAGCAAATGCAGAATACATGTTCTATTGTTTTGTGCCGAGATGGTAGGGTCCCCAGGTACAGAGATATTATCATGAACCTCCTTAATAGTAAGCAGTTTTTGAGTGCCTGCTTATCTGTATCTAACCCAGTACCAGATGGAGGAGAGATACAAATAGGCCCTTATCTTGAGGATCTTACTTGTGATTGACTGACAGGGTTACACATGAAACAATTCACACGTGTTTTATCACACATATGCTATGTGGCTGGTACTTATATGAAGTGATTGTTAGGGGAACAGGAAAGGCTGATGTGTTCCTCTTGTGCTTCTTCTTGTTTTTTCTTTTTCTTTTTTTGGAGGAGGGAGGTTGCTGGGGATTGAACCAGGGCTGTGTGCTTGCTGTACAAGTGCACTGCCACTTGAGTTACACATTTTTTTTTTAAATTTTGTTTTTGAGACAGGGTCTTGCTAACTTTGTCTGGAGGAACTTGCATTCCTCCTGCTTCCACTTCCTGAGTAGCTGGGATTACAGCTGTGTACCACCATGCCTGGCTATTCTCCTCCTCCTTATTTTCTCTTTCTTCTCTCCTCTTTCTCTTCCTCTTACCTCATGCTGGAAATCAAACCCAGAGCCTGTGTATGCTAGGCAAGTGTACTATTGAGCTGCATCCCAGTTCTTGTTTTTGTTTTTGTTTTTGCTTTTTTTTATCTTGCTGTGTAGCTCAGGCTTGCCTTGAATTCACTATGAAGACCAGACTAGCCTCAAACTTGTCATCTGGGTTTCCTGAGTGCTGGAATTATAGGTGTGCACCACCACAATTTGCTTTGCTGTCCTTCTTAAAGGAAGCCATAGTTTTTATAGGTAAAGTTCATTAACCACACAGGTCAATAAATGATAAATATCTAGTGTTAAAGATAGCAAGTATTACAGAGGTTCAGGATTGGCAGTCATTGGAGTGCTGGTGCTTCTTCGGAAAGGAAGCTCTTTCATTGTGAGTTAGAGTAGTAAGATAAATTTAAAGGATAAGATAGGACATTAGTTGTGGCTTAAAAGAGCTGGTATTTGATGAGGTGGAGTGGAAAAACAGCTTGCAGAGGGGTGATGGTAATGATGACTATCAGATGTACAGCAATGCAAGAGTAGATTGGGGGTAGAGACAAGGGAGAGGAAAGGTTGCATATTGAAATTCCGGAGAGTTATCAAAGTCCAGAACAATACTAGCTACTTAGTAGATGAGAAAATACCTTATTAACTTTGCCTCTCATTTAAAGGCAGATAAGAGAGCCTTGATTTCTCTCAGTGTCAGAGTGTTCCTAGGCTCAGTCCTTGGACCTTCTATCTTCTCTTTCTACACTGTGCTCTTGGTGATCTCATCTGCACTGATGGCTTTACATTTCATCTGATATACTGATAATTATCTTTCTTCTTATTTTTTGTGGTACTGGAGTTTGAACTCTGCCTCACGTTTGCTGGGTAGGCATTCTACCACTTGAGCCACTGCCTCCAGCACTTTTTTTTTTTTAATCTTCAAGCCTGACTTCTCTAAACTACAGATACATTGGCCTAATAGATAATCTCTAGTTGGGTGAGTACCTCAAATCTAATGTGTCTAAAATTGAGTTCCTGTAAATTTCCTCACCTCAAGGGCAACTCTATCTTTTCAATTACTCAGGTCAAAATTTTTGCAGCCATTCTTGACTCAATTCTTTCTCTAATACCCCATGTTGTATCTGAGAGCCAATTCCAGCAGTTCTGTCTATAAAATGTATCCTGAATTTGACCACTTCTCCTCACCTGTATAGCTACCATTATCTCTCATCTGGGTTATTGTAGTAGACCTCTACTGGCTTCCCTCCTTCTGCTCTTATTACCTGCAGACAGTTTTCAACACAGCATCCTTTTACCATGTCTTCCTTAAAAATATTCCTTAAAAAAGTCAGGTGCCAGTGCCTCATGCCTATAATTCTAGCTACCCAGGAGGCAGAGATCAGGAGGATTGAGGTTCCAGGTCAGCTTGAGCAAATAGCTTGTGACACCCTACCTTGAAAATACTCAACACAAAAAAGGTCTGGCTATGTGGCTCAAGTGATAGAGCACCTGCCTAGTAAGTGTGAGACCCTAAGTTAAAACCCCAGTATTGCAAAAAAAAAAAAAAAAAACCACAAAACCCAAAAACCCTTAAAAATATCCTTTGATGTTCCTTCTTACATAAAGTAAGAGGCAATTCCCTCCATAACCTAAATAGCCTAATGATACGGCTCACCAATACTTCCATAAGTTCATTTGCTCATACTCTCCCTTCCATGCCTTCTTCTCTAGTTGCTCTTGCCTTCTTTGTGTTCCCTGAACACACCAGGCCCACTACACCCTGGGGCCTACATTATTCTTCTAGATAGCTTTGTGCTTGGCTGCCTCATTTCCCTTAGATCTACACTCAGAAGTAACTTTCTCTTTCAGTTAGCAAAAGCTATAATAATTTAAGTAACAAAATAAATAGGGTAGTTGTATTAGTCACTTTTCTGTTGTTCTTACAAAATATCTAAAGCTGGTTATGATATAAAGAAGCTTATTTGGCTCATAGTTTTGGAGGTTCAAGGGCATGGCTCTGCCATTGGGGCTTCTCTGGTGAGGACCTCATGTTGGGTGGCATGACAATGGTGAGAGCACATTCAAGAGGAAGAGATCACATGGCAAGACAGGAAGCCAAGGAGCAGAAAGAGGGCTAGTCTTGTACTTTTATAGCAACCGTCTTGTGAGAACTAACCAGGGTCCCAAGAAAACTACATTAAGTCCTTTAAATGGCAGCAACCCAATGATATAATATCTCATTAGTTCCACCTCTTAGAGGTCTCGCCACCTCTTAACATTGCCACTGAGGACCAAACTTCCAACACATGAACCTTTGGAAGACACTCTTAAACCATATCCAAACAAACCATAGAAGTCATATTGGATTATAGTGCAAATATAAAATAAATAAGTTTAAATTCACATAAATAATTAAACAGATAGGTAGAGGAGAAAAGGAAAGTCTTTCTTACAGAAGAAATGAATAATATATGTAGATATACCTGTTCTAGCAGGTAGAGTTTAGAATATGAGCTGGACTTAGTGATTCATTTCTACAGAATAGATTTTGGAAAGGGAAAAATAGTAACTTTATAATGCAGAAACCTAGTAACTGCTACCTGGATCAAGAGTATCAAGTGATCAAGGGTAGCATCACCACTGTTCTCATGAGGATATGATGTACCCTATGAAGTGATGAGAGAAAAAGAGCACTTCACCTCTGTGGTATTCTTTCTTAAAACTAAAAACCCCAGTCTACTTCAGGAGAAAAACATCAGACAAACCAAATTAAGGAACATTCTCTAATATATCCAATCAGTACTTCTCAAACTATCATGGTCATGATAAATGAGGAAAGGCTAAGAAACTATCATAGACCAGCAAAGATATGACATCTAAATGCATTTTAGAATTCTGAATTGGAGGCTAAAACAAACAAACAAGAAGGACATTTATGGAAAAGCTGATAAAACATGGAGTGTCTACAATTTGGTTAATAATAACATGCCAATGTTGGTTTCTTAGTTTTGACAAGTAACTGTGGTAAGGTAAAATAATAGTATCAGGAAATCTGAACTTGGGTGGTATGCCAGAATTTTAGGAACTTTCTATATTATCATTGTAAATTTTCTACAAATCTAACTAAAATTTTTAAATAATAAATCCCACAACAAGGCCTTCCCTGGCTGCCCTCTCAAAAAAGTTTTATACCTTCTTGACATTTATACCTTTTCTTGCATTATTGTGTTCCATTGCAGTTATGAATTAATACTGTATATTTTACTTGTGATGTTTATTGTCTGTCTCCACACTAGACTATCAGCTCTGAGAGGACAAAGATTTGGTTTGTCTTGCTTACATCCATTATCTTTTGGGACCAGGACTGGGCTTGGCTCCTCACAGGTGTTCAATAGATGTTTGTTCATCAATGAAAGAATGATTTCCTTTATATGACCCTATCCTTAAGTAGCATGAGAATTTTGTGTTTGGGCCTTCCTATGTCTTTTGGGATTTCCAGTGATTTCCTGTTCCAAAGGGGGAAAATGACTTCCATTGTTTCTTTTTGATTTTTGCTCTGCATGGAAATGCAAATCATGTCCAAGGTGGGTTATTTAGAAATGTTTTGAATGTGTTTGCCCCGCCAGAGGAAAAGCAAATGGCTTCATTTATTACTTTCTTGGCAGAGATTGTTCTTCTTGAAGGGGAGGGCTGATTTATGAGACACCTCCGCCTAGTTGTGTTCAAACTGGTGAACTGGTGAGGACTGGCTTCCTCAGGAGAGGAATGCTGCCTCTGATTCTGGTTCACTGTGATAGATGTGGACTATATGTGGATGTGAGGACACTTGGGAGGAGAAGGAAAATTATTTAATCACAGCATAAATTGAGCTCCTCTGCCTGCCAAGTACTGAAACCTATAGGGGGAAGATAGTGGGGATGTGAACTGGCTTAAAAAATCCTTGTCAGTAGAACCTGACAGAACTACTTGATCTCAAAGGACTAAATGTAGGATAACCTAAAGAAAATTTACCTCTCATAGTGAGTAATAAACATATGGCTGAAAGTGTGAATTCAAAAACACCTTTAAACAATGCATGGATAGTAGCTGTGTAATGGGTGAGGGATGGAAAGAGAGTTTGGAGGGCCTCCATTGAACATCAGACTAATCTCTTTTACCCCCAGTGTTCATGCCAGCAGATCTTATGGGGTCTACTGGTATTTTTATGAAGGGGGAGTTGAGTGAATTATATTGTCAGCACCTTTGTAGGTATAGGAAGTGAAAAGTATGGGAAGAGAGATGAGCTAACTAAGCTCTGAAGGACTGTGGGTTGTACCTGTTCAATAGCACCTACTTTTTTCTGTGTTTGAACATGATTTATCTTATAATACATTTTAAAACTTTCATAGACTATACTTCCCAAAGAATGGAGTCATACTGAGGCCTGAATAAAGTCATAAGGAGCAACAAAATTGTAGGATAAAAGATATTTCCCTCATACCAGGCACTTTCCAGTACCTATTGTTTTCTTGTTCTCCTTGTCATGAGTCCAGAGATGTGGCAGTTTTGCCTTCTGCTTTTGGCTCTATGCCTGCCACATGGCTCTGCTCTCTGAACAAAGGCCTGCTCCCTGTTGGGCTCAGGAATTGGGCTGGACCTGGGATTGGATTCCTTTTGGAGAGAAATAAGCAGGGCATTTTGCATCCCCTTCTATTTTGCTTATGTTACAAAAGAGGCCAAGGGTCCCCTCCCTTTGCAAGTAAAACAGAATGTACTTTCTTAAAACTATTCAAATATCACAGTTGGGTTCAATTATCTGCAGAAATAGACTTATATAAAAGAAAAACTTACAAAGGAGAAATTTGTACCAAATAACAGGCTACCTTTTAGGTAAGGCTTTTTTTCCCCTCCTCTTTTTCAAGGACATCCAATTTAAAGTCTATCGAGAAAAAAAGTAGGAGAGGATATATAAAAGAAACTAAAGTAGTTATAGATTCTTGAAGGTAAATCTGAAATCTCAATAATCATATTCTCTGGATTTACCAGCATTGCAGTTTGTCAGGGATTTCCCCACCTTGATCTTGTTTCTTACTTCCTATTCCCATACCCCCAGTGGACAAGGAAACCATTATACTTGCCTGTCTGCTGCTCCAGCAAACTAGCGGGTCCAAGGTCTCACACAGCCTACTTCTTCCCATCTCTGCAGGGCTTCCGTAATTCTAGTTACAGCCTGGAAACAAATTTCCACAATCGTAATACTTCAAACATTACCTCATTTATTATCTTATAGTTTATATAGGTCAGAAGTCCAACACTAGTTAGCTGGGTCTTCTGCTCAGGGCCTCATATTCTGAAACCAGATGTTAGCCAGGATGTGTTTCTTTCTGGAGGCTCTGGGGAAAGAATCTACTTTCAAGCTCATTCGGGCTGTTGCCAGTATGTCTTTACAATCGATTCCTGGAAGTCAGATTTCTGGGTCAAAGGTTAAATGTAGTTATAATTTTATTCGATGTTGTCAAATTCCCCTTTGTAGGGGATGTAACATTTTGCATCCCAAATATCAGTATGCAAATACCCATTTCTGTAGTCTTACCTGCAGAGTACGTATTTACAAACTGACAGAAATGCTATATCCTACTATAGTTTTACTTTACCTTTCTAGTATTATGAGCAAAGATGAATATCTTTTCATATGATTAAAGGACATTTTGTTTCTCTTTCTGTGTGTTGCCTGTTCATATATCCAGTTGTTTTTCAATTGGGTTGTTGTTTTATTTCTTCTTTTTTTCTTTCTTTCTTCTTTTTTGTGGTAGTGGAGTTTGAACTCAGGGCCTTGTGTTTGCCAGGCAGGCGCTCTACACTTGAACCTTACCCCCAGCCCTATTTCTTCTTTAATTTTAAAAGCTTTTTATATGTTAGAGATATTCATACTTTGTCTATGATATTAAATACTTTCCCCAGTTTGTTGTTTGTCTTTTTACTTTGCTTATGATATTTTCTCATTAAGTTTTACTTTTTACACAGTTACTTTTATTTTTGGTTGTCCAGGGTTTGAACTCAGGGCCTCTCACTTGCTAGATAGGCACTTGAGTCATGTGCCCAACCTCTCATTTTTACTTTTGCATAATCAAATTTATCGATGTTTTTGTTATTCCTTCTGGATATTGAATGAGAATTATGAAAGTTACTACTCTCCCAGGTCATAGAGCAGTTCATCTATGTGTTCTTTTGGTACTTGTATGGTTTAATTTTTAATATCTAAATATCTGGTTTGTTTATAATTTATTCTGATATGTTAGGCATAAGGAATTAAGTAACTTTATCTTCAGTTTATCTATTAAATTATCCCAACACTACTTACTATAAATTCTGTCCTTACCCCACAGTTTGAGATACTTCCCTTATTATACTAAATTCCCAAATGTAGTTGGATCTATTTTTGAATTTTTTTTTCTGTTCCATTGGTCATTCTGTCTACTCATGTACAAATACTAAACCATTTTAATTATAGAGGATTTGCAGTATGTTTTATTATCTAATAGTTCCTTCTAGGTTTTTTTTTTTCTGTCCACTGTGTATGCATGTGTCTAGATGACATTTGAGGATATGAGAACTGATGAGTTCCAGAAGAGAGCCAAGGACTGGCTTCTGAGAAATTTCAGCTTTTTTTGGTCAGGTAGAAGAGTCTCACACCTCCTGCTCTGAGGTGTGCAGTGTCTCAGAAGTCAGAACACTGCTCTCCTGTGTTAGGTGCTGCCAGGAGATCTCTTAAGGTAAGGAACAACAAGCATTAGTGGCTATCACTGGGTTGGAGTAGAGGGGCATGGGCTTGGCAGGTGAGAAGACGGAAATTGTAAGTGTAGACACCCCTTGAGAAAATTGTAAGTATAAGAGAAATGAAAGGAAATGAGAAAAGTTGGTACCTATAAGGGGACTAGGGAGGTTTTTCTTTGTTTTAATTTTTCATAAATTGAGGTAAAATTCACCTAATATAAAATTAACCATTTTAAGGTGACTGGTTCAGTGGCATTTAGTATATTCACAATGTTATGCAGTCTACCCCCTCTAATTCCAAAACATTTTCTTCACCCTAAAGGGAAACTCCACACCCAGTAAGCGGTTACTTCCCATTCTCTAATCCCTTATTCTTAACAAAGCAGCAAAGCATCTTTCTGTATTTATGGATTTACCTATTGGATATTTCATATAAATGGAGTCATATAATATGTGACTTTTAAAATCTGACTTCTAGGACTGGGGGTGTGACTCAAGTGTTGAGTGCCTGCTTTGTAAGTGCAAAGCCCTGGGTTCAAACCTCAGTCCCACCAAAAAAAAAAAAATCTGGCTTCTATCACTTAATTATACTATTTTTGAAGTTTATCTGTGTTTCAGTATGTATCAATATTTCATTTTTTATGGTTGAATAATATCCCATTGTATGGATACACCATTATATAAATAAATTTGTTTATCCGTTCATCTACTGATGGCTTTTTACATTTTTTTTTTTGACAAAAAGAAACTAGAGGCTATGTATAAATGTTACTGGAATGACTCTGGTTCATAGGGCCAGGTAGAAAAATTAAGGAGATGGGGTAGTTAAGAGATAAAGTTCTTGAAAAGGTGGACTATCCATTTGGAAGTAGGGAGCTGGAAAGGCCCCATCTGATAGCTTCCATCTGCTCTATGATATAGAAGGCCAGGCATTCTACATCTCATCTTCCCACTCAGCATAGGAAGTCTGAGGTTTCAGGGTAGAGGATGTGAGCTTGTGATTGGATAGAGGAGTAGCATGTGCTGACTAGAGAACATTGTTTTGATTGATGGTTGGTGCTGGACACTTTTAATCTTTGTTCACTATTTATTTCAGTTTGCAAAAGGTCTTTTGGGGAGTCTCCTCATGTTGCATAGCCAGAGAGGGAATTTATACTTTTGCTATTTCAATTTTCCAAGATGATTTTTCAGCCATACCAGAGCTTAGAGTTCTGCCACAAAAAGAAACCACAAGATGTAGCAGCTTCACAAATTTGAAAAGCTTTTGAGATGGCTGGGGGTGTGGCTCAAGTGATAGAGGGCCTGCCTAGCAAGTAGGTGGCCCCAGTACCACCCACTCCACCCCCCACCAGAAATAAATAAATAAATAAATAAATCTTTGAGAAGCCTAGGGAGTTGGGCTCTCCTGAAGCAGATGGTAAGATAATGGGAATGAAGTATATTTGTAAAGAATCAATCCCTATGAATGGAAGGGGGAAGAGCTGGATTAAGCAGAGGAAGAAGTCAAACTTTGATGGAAGCCTAGGAAAGTCTTTTTTTTTTTTTTCAGTATTGGGGTTTGAACTCAGGGCTTACACCTTGAGCCACTCCACCAGCCCTTTTTTTTTGTGATGGGTTTTTTCAAGATAGGGTCTTGCCCTAGTAAAGTCTTGACTATCCCTGTGGGTAATTCTAGAATGAATATTGTCTTTCAGATTGTCCTGCATTTGGCCTAAATGGTTAGTTTTTTATACTCATGCCTGGCTTAGGTTACCAGTTATTGGTTTGCCACAGAAGGTCATGACTTTGAGCAAAGTAACTCTGTGCAACTGAGGCAGATAAGTTGTAGGTTGCCTGTTGACTGGAGGTAGAGCAAGTCTTGCCTTTGAAAGAGAGCCTGAACACATCTGCCGTAGTAGAAGCAATCTAGCTGGGAGCCCAATTGAAGAGCTTGGAGTTGATGCACATAGGAAATAGATTTCTTCAGAAGGACTCTTCTCATCACTGCCTCAGAAGTTGTTCTTAGAAAGTAAGCTGAGGGACAGGAGCTGGATGGGCTGGTGGTGAGAAGAGAGTGCACTCTCTTCTCAAGTAGAATGAACTGAGCCACAGTGTTTGAGGACCAGGGGCTTAAGTTCCCATGGGGAATGAAATCTCACTTATTAGAAAGGCTTTATTCTCAGCCAATCAACTGTCCAGGAATGGTTTGGATTTTGAAAATGTTTCTTGATGTTTTTGACTTCACTACTTTTTGTCAGGTAGATGACAAAAAGGAAAGGCCACCCAGTCAGCAGTCAGCAAATGTTTGCTGAATGAGTGAATAAAAGGACCATTGTGAGAAGAGCAGCAGCAGGAAGCAGAGGGTGAGATTCTGTGTCATCTTTTCAGAGATCAGACTCCTTTGAAAGAGGAACAATTTTAATAATTGCAGAGCATATAAAGGGAGGGTGAAGGATAGAACCAGGAGCAGAGACAGCATTCCAGGGTGGGGTGGGAGGTGCCCCAGTTATGGTAGACCTGGGTGCCAACCGCCTCAGCTGGCTTGTAGGAGGAGAGAGTAGGTGCCTGGCAGTGGATGGGTGGCTGGATGTTTGCCACATGAAGCTTGCTTGGGAGGTAGAGGGGATAGTCTGGTAACCTTTCCCTGAGGTCTTTCTTTTTCTTCCCTGTTGTTTGAGACCTTGGTACAAGGAGGAAAGTTTTTCAGACTACTTCCTTCTATATCCTGAGAATCTTCAGATACATACCCACTCACTGTGTTTTCACCTACTTCTGGTGGCTCCATTATAGAACCTCACAGTCTTACCTCCTCTATGCCCTAGAACTGAAAACAGTCTGACTGCTCTCCCACTCTGGTCCATTGACTCGCCCCTACTCTCCACCCCCCGATTTGCATAGCTGTTGTTTCACTTCAAAGAGTTGGGTTCATTTGATCACATGATGAGGTGAGAGCACCCAAGGGAGGTATGAGGATAGGCAAGAACCCCCACCCCCCCAAAAAAACCAAACAAACAAGATAGCATTTGATGTCCTCATTGCAAAGGAACTAATGCAGAAACTTTAAAGTGACAGAAGCCAAAAGGAGAACTGGACCAGGAACTAGAGAAAAGATTAGTTTGAGAAGAATTAATTTAGAATGTAACACATATGTACAGGAAAGCAATGCTAGTAAACTTCCTGTATAGCTGTCCTTATCTCAACTAGCAAAAACCCTTGTTCCTTCCTATAATTGCTTATACTCTTTCTTCAACAAAATTAGAGATAAGGGCAAAATAGTTTCTGCCGGGTAACGAGGGGGTGGGGGGTGGGGGGGGAAGGCAGGGTAAGGGAGGGGGAGGGAGGGGGGGAGAAATGACCCAAACGTTGTATGCACATATGAATTTTAAAAAAAAAAAAGAGTTGGGTCCATATTTGTTTATTATAACCTTTCAGTGTTCTTCTGGCCTTCTTCCCTACACAGCAGAAACCTTATGGTACCTGTCATTTCTAAGACATTATTGCCAGCCCCCTTGATTTCTTCACCTTGTTGTCTTTTGGGGAAAGAGGCAGGACCAAAGAGGCTATTGGATTAAGAAGGAAGAAATAGGTATTGGGTGGGAGTGAAAGTCCTAAGGTCTGAGCTGGTGTTGCTATCTAACTGCTAGCCTGAGGAGTGAACTGGGGCTTAGAGAGTAGGGAATGAAGGAAGAAATGTATTAATTTATTATTTTAATAACTCATTTATGTAGAAATTAAATTCAGCAAATTGCTCCGTATCTGTTATTTCACTGGAATTCATGCTTATCTCTCTCTAGACTCCTTTTCTTCCTCCTGCTTTTCAGATGTAATCATTTATCAAGGCTGTAGTAAACATTATTTCCTTTTTCCCTTCACTTTCTCCTTAGTACTTTTTGGCTCTAGCCCACATTGCTATGCAGATGACTCCCAAGCCTGTGTTTCCAAACCCAGCCTTATCTATGGGGCCCCATTCCAGATTTTTAGCTGCCTAATACATATCTGCCTGTCCTGTTGATGCTGTATATGTAGTGTTTTAAACCAAGCATAATCTTCTCCTTCCTCCCAAACCTGTTGTTTTTCCTATTTAATCATGGTGTCATCATTCTCCTGCTACCTCACCTTGAAACTTTGGCATGTCCCTTCTTCCTTTCCCTCCAGCCCCGACTGTTTGTCACTTTGCTTTGCCATCATTCTCCTGCTACCTCACCTTGAAATTTTGGCATGTCCCTTCTTCCTTTCCCTACAGCCCCGACTGTTTATTTGTCACTTTGCTTTGCCATGTCCCAGCACTTACTTCCAGTCCCACTGTCCTCTCTTGTTCCCACCTCTTGACTTTTTTCTGAGCTATGGCAATAGCTCTTCACCCAATTTCTCTAACTCTTAAGTGTGTCTGCCTCTAGGTACATCTTGCATATACAAGCCATCACACCATTCTTTGTAAGCCACCATTCTTACCACAAGGATATTTTTCCCTGAAGAAACAGAAGTGGTACCCACTGCCTAGAGAGTTAAGGTCTGATTTTTCAGCTGGAAATGGTAGGCTCACAATCTGTCTTTCTTCCTCTTAAGATCTTATACATACTCATCTTATCTTTTAGCCATGGAATTGCTTTTGTTTCCCTGATTGTGTTCTGGACTTTCCTTCCTGCCTTTGTTCATTTTATTTTTCATCCTGTAGCTTTTTTGCCACACCCTAACCCCTTAGTCTACATCATTTCTACCTGTTGAAACCATATCGATTTGTGTACATTGTAGTGGAACAGTTTGACACCACTGAGATGGATGCATGTGCATGTGTTACCACAGAGTGAGACTCAAGGCATACTACTAGATAAAAATCTAGCAGTGATTTATGGTATGATTCCATTCTTGAAATTTTGTTACTACTAATAGATACAAAATAATGAGTAGAGAGAAAAAAATTGGGAAACTATGCTCTGATTATCCTTGAAGAGAGATGGTAATTATAGGGACTATAGTGTGTTTAAATAGTCCTTTAACACTTATGACTTTTAAATAATGATTCTGTAGTAACCAGAAAACAAAAAGCAAGAAAATAAAGTAGGAAAAAGAGTTGTCCCTAACTTTCAAAGTATGTCTGAATTTTCTCCTCTTTAGGTTTTGCCAATGGCAGGTGCTCTTGCTCATATTCTCCCAACCTCCACACCCTTTTGCATGAAACTCACATCAAGCCTTGTATTATAGTAGTTAATGGATTTGCCTTACTTTCCCTTTCTTATCCTCGCCCCCAAATCAGGAGCATTTGGTTAATTTGAATTCTTCTACCCTTGAAGGGCCTGGCACAGTACCTGTGCTTAGCATCTGTTCTATCAGTGTTTGTTGAGCTGGGCTGCCATGCCCCAGGCATCTCTGGGCATTGTGGGGTCTTCATGATCCTGTAGTTTGAGAGTGACTAAAGACCGTGAGTGCTCTTTCCATGGCCAGAGCGCGTGACTGATGGGCTGTGATTGGCCTTTAATACATTACTAGGTTCCTCACTAGGATCCCACTGATTGTGATTGATAAGGATGTGGTTGGAAATCTCTTGTGTGTTCCCACTGATCCAGAGAGTTATCTATTTCCACATAGCAACCTAATGTCTAGCCTAGTATGAGATAAATTCAATTCAGCAGTTCATCAAGACACAAAGTAATAGAAGTGTGGATTGGTGCCTGCCAAGAATGGCAGGAGGAATGATAGGGAGGTTTTGGCTGTGTTAGTTACTTTTTTATTACTGTGACCAAATACCCAAGAGAAACAATTTAAAGAAGGAAGAATTTATTTTGGCTCACGGTTTCAGAGGTTTAAGGGCATGGCAGAGCAGAACAGCTCAATTCATGTTGGGCAGGAAGCAGAAAGAGGGAGAGGGAGAGGGAGAGAGAGTGGAAGTGAAGGGGAGAGTGAGAGTGAGTGCCTGTGCTACCTGACTTTCTCTTCTTCCCCCTTTGTTCCCAGCCTGTGAGATGATACTTCCCACATTCAGGGTGGGTCTTCCCCCTTAGTTAATTCTCTCTGGAAAAGTCCTCACAAACATACCCAGAGGTGTGGTTTACTAATATCCTAGGTGCTTCTTTATCTAATCAAGTTGACAATATTAACATTCACATTAGCCAAAAGGACTGAGCTGGCTAGCCCCTAGGTTGACTCTTAACAGTGTCTCTGTTGAGCTTGAATGAGATCTGCTTTGCAGAACTTTCTAGGCCCCATATTGTGGCACAGATTCTGGTCTTTAGATCAAAGGACTTGTAGCACATAGTGAGAGACTTTCCTATTTGACCTCAGGCAACTTTCTTGGGGGGTAGTCAGGGGAGGTATTGACAGGTACTTAAGATTTCAGGCTTAAGTACCTGGCCCAAACACAGAGAGGAGACAGTGTCAGGTAATGGAAGAACCAATTTTGAAGTAAGACCTAGTTGAAGACTTAGTCCTGCTACCAGCCTAAAGACTACTCTAGTCAGGAACCACTGTGGATTGCAGAATATAAAATGCCTGGTAATTTGGTGTTTGGTAAACATTTGTTGAGTCGAATTAGTTGTATAACCAAAAAATTCTCATCTTTAAAGTAGGTATTCATATCCCATGCAATTGCTGTGAAAATTAGCTAAGATAATGTGCTAGCAGCTATCCTAGTGCCTAGCATCAAGAAGTAATTGGTAGCTGCTAATTTCCCTTTTTTTTTTGCTCCTTTCCTCTTATGCCTTTAAAGGTTTAAGACCTTTTGATATACTAGATTGCAATGAGAATGGTTTGAGGTGGTCCCATTTTTTCAGCAGATGTGAATCTTCTCTACATCTTGGGTTGTCTTCTGAGATCCTTATAGCTATCTATCTCATCTGCAGAAGCTGTATTCACAGCAGTGATTCATGGCACAGCAGTGTGGGAGAATGAATAGAACCAAAGGCAAAGACAATTAACTTGAAGTCTTTGTCACCTGTTTTCTTATCTATAGAAAAGTAGTATTTGCCCTTTCTGGAATTTATATTCCATCCCAAATCTACTTTTTGAGAAGAAGAATGGAAGTTAGCATCGCTTTGCTCCTGTTGTTTCTTTGGGATGCTATGTCTTGTATCATGCCTACTGTGTTAGTCAGCTTTCCTTTACTGTAACAAAATACCTGAGATAATTAACTTATAAAGATAAAAGGCTTATTTTGGCAGTTCTAGTCCACGAATGGTTAGTTCCATTGTTTTAGGCCTGCGGCAAGGCAGTACGTCATAGCAAGAACACATAGTGTGGTTAAAAACCACTTACTTCATGGCCAGGAAGCAAAAGAGAAAGTGAGGATAGGGCCAGAATCCTATAATCATCTTCAAGGGTATACCACCAATCACCTAAAGACCTCTCAAATCTCCCAAAGGTTCTACCACATCCCAATAGCACCACCCTTGGGACTAAGCTTTAAACACAAAGGCTTTGAGAGAACATTCAAGACCCAAAATATAGCACCTACCTTCCTAGTATCCTGCCTGCACTCAGTTCACTTCCCTTGGATGGCTGTCTTAGGAAAGGAATTTATCTATTGTACCATTACTGATACCATATTGTGACAACAGTAGTTATTGTTGTGCTCATACTTAACTGTTTTGTTAGCTGCTGTCAATAAAAAGGACTTTAAGTAGCTTTTAGTAGCAGACACATATATAGAACACTGTTTAAGTATATATTAAAACTAACTTAAGCTCTCTGTGTTACATCAGTCAGACTTTTCATCACTGTCACAAAGTACCTGTTACAAGCAACTTAAAGGGAGGAAGAATTTATTTTGGCTCATGGTTTCAGTCATAGTCCATTGGTTCTGAGCCCATGAACATCATGATGGTGTGATAAATGGGATAGAGGCTACTTACCTTATGGCAGAGAGGAAATAGAGGGAGAAAGAGAGAGGGGAAGGGATAAGACACAGCATCCAAGAACATGCTCCCAAGTGACCCACTTCCTCCAGCAAGGCCCCACCTCCTAAAATATCCAGAACCTCCCAAAATAGCACCACCAGCTGGGAACCAAGCATTCAGTACAAGAGCCTGTGGGGGATATTTTAATCCAAACCCTAACAGTGGGTGTGGAGTTGGAAGGAAAACAAATATAATAATTACCATGGCTACTTTTGTTATAGGACCTAAGCATTAAATGTAATTCTCAATGTCCTGATTGCAAAGGAAAAAGGGAAATATGATGGATTACATAATTATCATCTAATAAAAAACATTTATATTGGTTGTCTGCTGAGAAAGAAGCTCTTTCAAAGTACTAGTAATAACTCATCTAAGAGCATTTTTATAATAGACATTAAACCATGTTTTGGACAGTGTCTTTAACAAAGTTGTCTCAGAAAATGCAGGAGTTTTTTTTACAATCTGTTCCTTTTATAGACCCCCTAATAAATCTGAGGACATTACAAAAACAGATTCTACAAATTTGTTTTTTAGTGGACAAGTCTAGTGAAGTTTTTTTTTTAAAACTTGATGCTAGAATATAATATAGAATCCCCTTAGCAGAATGCATAAAGAAACCTGTCCTTAAGATTGCCTTATTCAAACATTTCTGTCAGGTTTTTTTTTTGTTAGGGACTGAATAGTAGTCAGGCACAGATTGAAAACACAGGCCAGGATTTGGTATAATGTAGCTAGCTGGTGTTTCATCTTTCAAGACAGCCTTATCACCACAGTTCTTTATATGATCCATTTGTTTTTTTACTATGCATATTGTAGGAATGTGAAAATAATGAACACATGTTGAATTTTTTTTCATGTTGACTTTTTAATTAAAAAAAGAATCTGCAGGGCGTGGTGCCAGCCAGCACTTTGGAGGTTGAGGTAGGAAGGATAGCAAGTTTGAAGGCAATCTGGACTATATAGCAAGACTCTGTCTCAAAAAACCATAATCTAATATTTACCCATTTTCATTAGTTTGCCTAGTGAGTGCTGTATGCAGCAAGTTGTATCCTGCTGCAGAGCCCCAGGATTCCTGCTTAGGTTTCTGCTGCTCAAGTTTTATGTTTATGGATAGTTTTTAGGGTTTTTGTTTGTTTTGAAAGAGGATCTTACTATGTAGCCAGGCTGGCCTGGAACTTTTGATTCTCCTGCCTCAGCCTCCCTTATGCTGGGATTATAGGGAGTGTTCCAAATGCCTGACTTTATGTATAGTTTTAATTGGAACAAAGCACATCCGTCACAATCTATCGCAAAGTACAATAACGTGTCAACTCCTCTCCCCCTATATTACCACCCTTAGATGGTAATTTTCAACTACATAAATTCTTTTCTTTGAGGTCAAAAGTATAAATACAGACTTTGGAGAAATGCAAAGAAATATTGTGGCTACATGAGAGAAAGCAGAAATTCCATGTTTTCTTGTATTTATTTTTGGTTGTCTTTTCTTTGGACTATATTCTTTTTTTTGGTACGGGGGATTAAACCCAGAGCTTTGTGCTCACAAGACAAGTGCTCTGCTACTTGAGCTATGCTGCTAGCCCTCTTTTCTAGGAACTATAAGTTTAGATTTGAGGAAGAAAAATAGTCATTGGAAAATGTTGGCATAACCAGTACATATTTGCTAACAGAGACAAATAGAGGCTATTTGTATATAGCCTCATGGGAAACCATGAAGCTATATACGAATAAAGTGCTTATGGAGTGATTTTCTTTGTTAAACCTTTTGGTTAGTCTCATTCAGTTTAATTTTCCATGTTCTTTTTCCTACTGCCAGAACTGAAGAAGTCCAGGTCGGTTCCTTTGCCCCTCATTAGTTAGTTATTTTCTATCCAGTTCCTCCACATCACTGAAAGGGTTCTCTGAATTGTTTGGGAGGGAAGGGCATTCTGTACTTGTTTTTATCCATTATTTATGTTTGCATTCAATTATACTCAGCTTTCCTTTCAATTATGGAGATGGCCTTTGAGCATTTTTGTTTCAGAGAGTAGGTATCTGTTATAATAATTAGCTCTGAAGAGAGGGGAATTACCCATAATTCTTTTCCTCAGAAGAGATGTGTACTAATGGATCCCTGTTCTCCTATCTACCTCCTCTGGAGGGCCACTGCTCTTGTTTACTCCTTGGCCCCGGGTCTCCTGATTTGGAACTGCAGTACGTATTCAGCATTGTAAACCAGATGTGAGTCACCCAGAGGGATCTCTGCTGCAGAGCCCCAGGATTCCTGCTTATGTTTCTGCTGCTCATCTTGCCTCCCAAAGCCCTTTCTCCCATGCTTTACTAGATTCTCAGTGTTCCAGGCATGAACTCTTTGTGAAATGAAGATCTGTTTCTGTGTTGTCATTCGTAGCTAGCCATTCATGCTAATTTCAGTTTAAACTAATTATAATTAAAAAATTAAATTCAGTTTCTTTGTGTCACTAGTCACATTTCAAGTGCTTAATAGCCACATGTAGCCAGGGGCTACTATAATGGACAGTACAGATATAGAACATTTCTTTCATCACAGGAAGTTCTGTTGGATAGTGCTGATCTAGAAATTGGATGGCTGAAGCTAGCCTATCTTCATTGACTGCTAATGTGGAAGCACAACCTCCTCCCCTATGCTGTGTCTTTTCAATAATTGCTTGATGGTGATAGCCATCATTTTGCTGCTTTATTGATTTAAAGTTCTCAGGTATCTTGTAATCTCAGCTACTCAGGAGGCTGAGGCAGAAAAATAGCTTGAGCCTAGAAATTTGAGACTAGCTTTACAACAAGGTGAGGCCCCACTTCAAAAACAATGAAAATAAACAATAAAGTCATCAAATGGAAAGTGCTAGATATTTCTAGGTAAAGTCACAGACATCAATTGCAGGTTTTTTGCTTGTTGCTGCCAAGAGGCATTTCATATGAGTGCTATATGGTGATGTCCATCCATCAGGATTGTAAAGAGTTGACATGCAGGTTATGAGGCAGAGCAATCACACTTGATGGTGTGTCTAGCCTCTGCAGGCTGAGTCTTGCCTTCTTTTGCTGCTCTGACTTTCCCCCAGTAGGAAGCCATGGAGAAAGTAGGTCTGGTGAAATCTGGAGGCTCAGGTAGGAAGATGATTGGCTTTCAGGGCATGTATTGTGAAAATCAAGTTGAAAGGGTTCCAGGAGAGTTAAGATGACTATAACTTTTTAAAAAATTTTTATTTCAGAAACCTCAAAGAGCAATTGGGAAGCTTTTTTGTCAATTATAACTTTGTCCATTGTAATTCTTTTTTTTCAGGCAAGGTGAGGTTTGTCAAATATTAGACACAAGAATGTGATTTTGCTTGTCTACCCAGAAATGTGAATGTGAGATTTTATGTGTATATTCACATTGCACAGGTGGCTCTGGGCTCATACTAAATATTCCCACCTCCCAGGACCCCTCTAAAGCCTTTGTGCTTTAGTTTGTGTGGCATGTGTTAGAGGGAGTGATAGTGGGGAGGGAAGCATTCCTCACACCCTGCCTTCTCCTTCTCTCAAAGAGCACTAAAACATATGTGCTAGCATAAGCTGAAGATTTGACCCAAGGAGGTAATGCTCTAACTATGGGATTTAACTAGTTGGGTTTTGGGGGAGACTGGGGTTATCAAGTGTCTTCTTGATCTCTTAGATCCCAGCACATCAGTATGACTGTTTTTGTGGCCCTGTATAGGACAGTGCACACTGCTGTGCTTTTCAGGCTGTGTGTAGGTTTATTCAGAAAGGAGACTTAGGGAAAAGTTCCTCTTGCTGTGTGATGAGATGTCAATTTCTGAGTTAAGAAGTATGGTGGTAGCCAATAGCCAAGTTATGGAAACAGCCAAGATGCCCCACTACCAACGAATGGATTAAGAAAATGTGGTATCTATACACAATGGAATTTTATGCAGCCATGAAGAAGAACGAAATGTTATCATTCGCTGGTAAATGGATGGAACTGGAGAACATCATTCTGAGTGAGGTTAGCCTGGCCCAAAAGACCAAAAATCGTATGTTCTCCCTCATATGTGGACATTAGATCAAAGGCAAACACAGCAATGGGATTGGACTTTGAGCACATGATAAAAGCGAGAGCACACAAGGAAGGGGTGAGGATAGGTAAGACACCTAAAAAACTTGCTAGCATTTGTTGCCCTTAACGCAGAGAAACAAAAGCAGATACCTTAAAGCAACTGAGGCCAATAGGAAAAGGGGAACAGGTACTAGAGAAAAGGTTAGATCAAAAAGAATTAACCTAGAAGGTAACACCCACGCAGAGGAAATCAATGTGAGTCAATGCCCTGTATAGCTATCCTTATCTCAACCAGCAAAAACCCTTGTTCCTTCCTATTATTGCTTATACTCTCTCTACAACAAAATTAGAAATAAGGGCAAAATAGTTTCTGCTGGGTATTGAGGGGGTGGGGGGGAGGGGGTGGGGTGGGTGGTAAGGGAGGGGGGTGGGGGCAGGGGGGAGAAATGACCCAAGCCTTGTATGCACATATGAATAATAAAATAAAAAAAAAAAAGGGCTGGGATGTAGCTCTGTGGTACAGCGCTTGCCTAGCATGTGTGAGGCCCTGGGTTCGATCCCAGCACCAAAAAAGAAAAGACAAAAAAAAAAAAGAAAACCTCTCCCCCCACCCCAATAAAAAAGAAGTATGGTGGTAGCTATTGGGAAAGGCTAAAGATTGAATAGTAAATTCCCAGAGAAAACTAAAACAATTGCTAGACAGGAATGAAAATTCAGACCAGAATAGTTTGGGGAGATGGAGTTTTGTTGTAGACTGGGTCACTATGAAGTATTTAAAAATATAAACTAATGAGGTAGTCTTAGGTATTAAATAATAGAAATTTAGGGGAAATTGAAACGTATGAAAAGTATAGAATATACTTGTTAAAATTTTGAAGTTATTTATTTGAGAACCAAAGAATTTATGTCTTTTTTTAAAATAAAGATATGCATTAAACAACCTGAAATCCCAGAAAAATTTAGGAAACTGCTTAGAGAGTGTAGGAGAGGGGATAGTTAAAGAACTAGAATTAACCCTGAGGGGGAAATAGCTTTTGTATTTCTTTCTAGTGATTCTTTTATTGGTCAGTTTGGGTCACAATGACCTTTGAATAAGAGTGACAATTAGCCATATCAACTGAAGGAAAATTGGTTTCTTAGTCCACTGTGCTGGTGAAATAATGGGGTGGCTATAAATTTGAACTTTTTGATATTACATCTCCAGATCTCTGAATATCCATCCACCTGTCACAGGCCCTAGGAACAATCATTTGCTTTTCTAAATGGAGGAGCTCCAAGGTACTGTAGCCCAGAGATTGAAGAGACCGATTGCAAGATGGGACAGCGTGCAAATGGACTGTATCAGTATCAAGCTTTTGCTGTTCCCAAGGTCTATATATTCAGTGATTTTAGTGTCTTTCTATGTAATGCATTTGACTTTTAGCTTCTGTTGCTAAAGTAATGGTAACATATTCTGTTTTCCATTTGTTTATTTATGGTCTAGTTTTCTACCCTTGCAAAACTTGATATAGGCACAAAGCTTCAGAAGTGTACACATACCAGAGCAATAGATAACTCTGATTTTGTTACAAGGCAATAATTTAAGTTGACAGGTTTAGCTGATAACATAAAACACAAGAGAGAAATAGGATGAGTTTATAAATGTCAGCAGAACCCCTGAGAGTGAGTTGCTCTCACTCAGCCTTGGAGCTGACTCCAGTACTGTTGTTTTGTCTTATATATTATAAAGTGAAATAAACTTATGTCTGTGAAAATCTAGCTGACCAAGATTAAAAGAACAGGGCTGTAAATTAACTATTTCCTTCATGTCACTTTAAGCAACTTCCAGAAGGGATTGAAAATGATAGGACATTAGGGTCCTTGGAAGAACTTTGGGTCTAGCTTCTGTGGAAGGCTACCAAGAAAATGGACAGGCCTGCTTGTGGCAGGTCCTGTTGGAAATCATAACTTGCCATGTGCCATTATGCCTCTGTTCTGGGAAAATGGAACCTCAGAGTGAAGGAGATTATAAAGTCCAGATGTCTGGTAAGTAGACCTGTGGAAGGTCATTGTAGGTTTTGTCACTATGATAGCCATAGCCATCCAAAATGATGGGACTGTGAAACATTTTAGTGATTTGACAAAACTAAACTAGGTTCAGCATAATGGGGCATTAATATACAGAATCATCATTTCTCACATAGAAAATAAATATTCCTGCTTTACTTTGACATTTATTTCCCATAAACACTCTAGTGTTTATGTAGCTTTATATCTTATGTGTTTTATTTCCAGTGACACGCTGTTACTGGTGTCTGCAGAACCAGGGAAGTGACAGGGACTACTTAGGGCATTTAGGAGCAGTTGGCTTTTAGGGAATTAATTTCAGTTCTGCACAGTTAAGAGTGGACATAAAAACTAAGAAATGTATCATTTTCATGCATCTCAGTGGCTGCCACACATTCAGAAAGTCATTGGATTATTGCTTTTCCTTTATAGAACAGTTTGGACTTATGTCCTTGTTTTGAGATATCTTGTGCTACAAAGTGAAAATAGGGTCTAGAAATCTTTTAAAAGTCATGTTTACATCCATTTGCCTCAAGGTAGAACTGCACTGAACCCTTTCTAGATTGGTCAGGACACCCTTGTTTCAGAGGTTTCTGAGGATTATGCTTGTAGACACTGGTTGATGATTTGTGCTTTTCAGTCATAATGGGAGCTTAGTATTTATACATAACCCAGAGATACTTAGCTCTGAAGATAAGAGAGGATTTAGGGAAATGATTCCTTTTATAACTCTTGACCCTCCACTCCCATCTCACCCACCACTGGCAGTGTGGGAACAAGTGTGAACAAATCTCCTGAAGTACCCATCCTCTTCCACTCTGGCTTCCCTGCTGAAGATCTGAGGGGCAGATTGGCTTGTTGAAGATAATATGGGAATAAAGACATTAGAGTTGAACCCAGTGTCTTGCTAGCTTGTATTTGAGCAAGGCACCTATCCCCAGATGTTTGTATGATCTCCTTGTAAATACGACATAACCCAGAAAAATACATGTCAGGTACTTTATTGTAAATATGCAACTTAAATTTGATTGGTTAGATTCATCTTTATTTAGCAGGATGTGTTAGAATGTGTCTGAGTAATATATTTTGATTATGACTGTGATATTCTAAGGTATTACTTCTCACTTTAGAATGTATATGTTTTAAATATATAATTTATAATAGGCCTTTGTTATAACAATATACCTTAATGGCTCAAATGTAGAGTAAATTGGTTGGTTTGTTCTTTACAACTACCTACCTTTTTTCTTTTTAGAATTTATCACAGTTTTATACTTCTTTACTTTTGAAATAATTTGTTCATTTATTTTATACCCAAAGAAGAAATTGTGTGTTTCTTTTATAAAGGTATTATGCATTTAGCAACATAAATCCCCCCAATAAAAAATTAGATAAAAACTTTCTAATCAGAAAAATAATGAGGTGAATTCAAGTATGATATAGTTGATACATTGTAAGAACTTTTATAAATGCCACAATGTACCCCTACTCAGCACAACAATAAAAAAATAATATGTTCTCAGTTTTAAAAAGTGAAATATGTAATTTAGGAAGTGAATTCAGAAATAATTCAGAATATATAACTTAGATTCAGAAACATATAACTTAGGAAGTAAAAGTCTTTGTAAGTCCAATTTCTTTACAGGAGACAATATATTTAAAATCCTTTTTATTAGCCAAGTGTGGTGATAACACACCTGTAATCACCGCACTGGGGATGAAGCAGGAGGAGTCAGAGTTTAAGGCCAGCCTGGGCTACGCAGTGACACTGTCTAAAAAATTTTTTTATTATAAAACTAAATACAAACATAGAAAATATGAAGTATGTAGCCTAATGAATACTCTTGAATATGGAGTTATTTATTTGGGGACTGGGACTATAACTCAGTGGTAGATCATGTACTTACCATGTATGAGGCTCTGGGTTCAATCTGTAGTCCCCACCACCACCAAAAAAAAGAAAGAGAAAAGAGGAGAGGAGAGGAGATCCCTCCCACTAATGTAACTATGATCCTGTGATTGCTTCTTTGTATTTTAAAATAACTTATCACTCAACTGTGTACTTTTTTTTTTTTTTAAATAATTTGTCTGTTGGAGAACTTAGTTCATTTCACAAACTAAATTTTGCTGTTTTCATACTCATAATGCATGTCAGCATGGTCTTTGGACCCTATATATTTCTTGCAAATTGTCAGTTGGATCCAGAGTCTCACAAAGACTTAGGCCCAGCCTGACTTTTTCATAAAGAAGTACATAATGTCCGAGTGACTATTTTTTTTTTTTGTGGCTAAAAAGATGATAATGTTCAAATGTATCATTGCTTTTTAATTTTAGCTGCATTACTTTTATAGAAGGATACTTCCCTTCATAAACTATTTCATTACACAGTTCATAAAGGAAAGGCAGGATAAATGGTTCTTTTTTCCATATATACCAGTTTTTAAGACAATGAGTTGGTTCCTAGTCATCTCTGAGTGGAAGATGGTCAATTAAGGTTTTGTCTTTTAAGAAATCATTGATTTAAGCACATTTCAGAGTTTAATCAATTACAATTCTTTTTGATTAGTTAATTAGTTAGTGATGATTGAGATTGAAACCAGAGCTTCACACATGCTAGGCAAATACTCTACCACTGAGTACACCCGCAGCTCCAATGCAATGACTACTTTCATTGAAGCTCAATTTGTCCCACCTTTGACCAATTGAAGGTTTTCAGGAAGGCCCTTTTGATGTTACCCTAATAGAGTGGTAGTTTTCTTGTGACAAAATATTGCAGACTCATCTTGTTACAGTTCCTGCTCAGGACTGGAGTCAGCCTTTTCTCTAAGAAGGCTTGATTTCTTTTAGTAGGAAATAATATTTTAAGAGTGAATTCTCCTCATTCCAAAGAGGGTTGCTCTTTGGAATTAATTTTGATCATTCTTTCCAGGCATTTTCTATTGACAAGTGCTAGCAAATATATAGATCTATGTATACATTATCTGTCTTGTCTGCCTATCTATCTATCTACCTATCTCCTATTCATATTTAGAACTGTGGACTTAGTTGTTAAATCTCTCTCTCTCTCTCTCTCTCTCAAGTGTACCTAGCACTACCTCTGTTAATGCTCAATTCCAACACTTGGATGTTTTTCTACAACAATTACCAGAACTCATGGTAGACTCAGCCAAAGGAGAGAAGGTAAACTGTACGGTGCCAAGCAGCCCAGCATACTGCTGAGGTTCTGGAAGAATAATGGGATATTCTTCCCATTATTAATGAATATTGGGATAATGGGATTCTCTACAACCACTTGCTGTCAGCTTCCAAGTGGACTAGAGCTGACATACTCACAAACATAAAATGATTATTTTCAGAACTATGGCATGTTTTGTGTGTGTGTGTGTGTGTGTGTGTGTGTGTGTGTGTGTGAATTATCTCTTTGATACTATGCTAGTATATCTTTTCTGCCATACTGAGTCTTGATTATGGATTATGGACACAAGGATTATGTAGTTAGAATATTTAATAATTATTCATTCTTTATCTCATATTGCACATACAACGTTTCAGAATGGCAGTACTACCATCTCTGATTACTAAAAATAATTTGCAACCTGTGTTTGTGTGCTCTCATTGACTGAATCTACATTGTCAAAGTATATATTATGTACTCTTCTTCCTTTTTTCTTTTTTAAATTTGTGGTGCTGGAGATTGAACCCACGGCCTTGCATATACTAGGCAAGCTCTCTATCACTGAATCACATCCCCATCTGTTTTTGTTGTTGTTTTGAGACAGGGTCTCACTATATAGCTTAGGCTGGTCTGGAACTTGCTATGTAGCTCAGGGTGACCTGAAACTCCTGATCTTCCTGCCTCTGCCTCCTCAGTTCTGGGATTACAGGTGTGCTTGGCACTTTCTTCCCTTTAACCCTCATTTAGTCTTATTTCTACAAATGATTATGCAATATAATCAAATATAATGTTTACCACCAGTTGTAGTTATTTTGGTTGTCTGCAGTGGATTTTCTGATAAATTCTTCAGGAAGGGCTCAGTGAGAGAATCTTATCAGTGTTCTTGTGTGTTAAGTTTGTCTGTAGTATTTATACCCAAAAGTCTCTTTGGTAGGATTTAAAATGCTTGGCTTACATTTTCTTTTTGTAAGTACTCCTTCTTCTGTTGGCAGTAGGCTTTGCTGTAAAAAACACTGATGAGGACCTAATTTGCTTTATAAGTCACTTGCTATTTTTTTATTAAATGCCCAAATGATAGTGTCTTTCATTTAAAATCCAGTGATTTTACTAGACTATGCCTTTTTGTTGGGCATTCCTTGTCATTATTCTCAGGTAGTGTTTTCTTTTAAATACATAATTAAAATTTTTTTTTTTGTTTTAGGAAAGTTTTCTTATAATACATTTTGCCTCATTTTTATGTGAAATTAGATTTCTTGAGCTTTTAGAGAGAAACATAGGTTTTGATATTCTGTTCCCTTGCTTGGGCTTTCTTCTTTGTCTTTATGTTGGATCTTCTTTGTCTTCATTGTTTATTAGTTTCTTACAAATCTTACCTTTTCTTTTCTTCATTTCTTTTTGTTTTTTTCCTCCGTTTTTGCCTTCTGTTTTTCTTAAGGCATTTTTCTGTTAAGATTATTTTTTATTTCTGATTCTTCTTTAGCTTGTAGCACCTCATTTATGATTTTTGT
The DNA here is from genome assembly GCF_047511655.1 of Castor canadensis. Taxonomy (NCBI): domain Eukaryota; kingdom Metazoa; phylum Chordata; class Mammalia; order Rodentia; family Castoridae; genus Castor; species Castor canadensis. The sequence goes on from NC_133391.1 coordinate 80,056,259, forward strand.
TGTTGAATATCTCTTATCATTTAAAAAAAGTCTTTGGCTAGGACTGTAGCTAAGTGGTAGAAGATTTACCTAGCATATGTGAGACCCTCTTGTTTTATTTCCAGCATCATGGACAAAAAACAATTTTTTTTTAGCTCATTTTAAGATAGAAGTTGCAGTTTTGTTGTGTTTGTGGTCATGTCATTCTGGTTTGCATCTACTGTCACAGGGATGTTACTCTTCTCTTTAATTCTTTTTTTCATATGATTTTCTTGTATATTGATTTATATTCCAATACTGTTATTCTGATGCTTATTTTTATGGAAAATTAGATTCCTTGAACTTTTAGAAAGAAGCATGGCTGTAATTATCTCTACTAAATTTGTGGTGCTTCCTCTTCTGTTGTTTACATGTAGCATTTTATCTTCCACTTTCATATGACCCTCCTCTTTCCTTTATTTCAGTTGTCCCAGTCGTTTCGATTTTTATTCCGCTTCTAGCAAGGTCTTCTAAGTGTAGGCCCCTGTGTACTGGTTGTTTAATTTTGAGAGTTGAGTGGAGTTAACCCCTGTTACACCTTGAAACAGGCTTCTTGCCCTTGTCCACAATTGGACTGAGAAAAATCACTCCTAGGTTTACTGCTGTTCTCCCATTAGCCCACCACATTTCTTAGTGAATACCTGCTGGCTGCTTTGGAGTTTTCTTGCTCTTAGGTCTACCAGAGACCTTGTTGGTTCTCAATTCCTTTTTACTTAATTCTGATAGAAATGTTGCTATCTAGTCACTGAGTTTGTTTTTATGTGAGGATTTGGGTATTTAAAAAATATGTTGCTGCCACATTAGCATATACATTCTTTAAAAAGATATACATTCTTTAAAAAGAAAGATGAAATAATATATTTGCAACTTGCTCTTTTTGCTTAGTCTTAGTCATCTTTGTATGTCAGTACAAATCCCCCTCTTGTTGAGGACTGTTCTGTTGAAGGGATATTCTGTATTATGTAATAAATCTTCTTCTAATGGACATTTGTATTGTTTCTCATTGTTTGCAGTTATTAAAATGCTGAAATGAATATTCTCTTCATATATCATTGTGCATTTCTCTGAATATTTCCATTGGTTAAATTCCTAGAAGTGGAATCTGCTGGGTCAAATGGAACAAATAATTCCAGTTTTAATAAATGTTGCCAGAGGCCCAAAAGCATTTCACTAATTTTCATCCTTATCAATAGTGTTAGTATATCTGTTGCAGCATAGCCCTGCCAATATTGGCCTAGAAGTTCCTTAAGGTATGGGTATTTATATATATGTTTTGAGAGTGATTTACTGTTCTCTTTAAGAAAGCTATGGACCTTCTCAGAAAACTACAGTTAGGTAAGCCTTGAAGATCAGTAGGGGTATTGATAATTTGGAGGACAACAGGAGCCACAATAGGTTAAGAAGGGGAATGCCAAAAGGGTGGTCCCTGGGGTCCCTGTGATTGCAGTCACAGGAGGTATCTTTTCAGTGAGGATTAAGTCTCATGATCTCCTGAGGTTCTTTCTCAGGATGCTGGGATTGCTGGGGTTCTGAGGAGCATATGTCTTCTCTTTTATAAAACTGAAATAGGAGGATGAAAGAGGGTGTCATGGAGATGGTTTGTTGTGAGATGACATCTGTCAAAGGCTCTGAAGACCAGAAGTACTTAGAAGGGCCTGAATGTACCAGCACCTGAATGAGATAGCACCAAGGCCAGAGTTTCCACCTACTGCCTGGGTACTTGTAAGGAACTTGAGAGTGTCTAGTGGGTAGGGTATGTATAACCAGGCCACAGAATTCATATTTGATGCTGAGGATGGGGAGTATGGGGAGGGGGTTGCATAGTTGGGGCGGCATTAGCTGCTATGATGGTAGGGTAGAGGTGTAAGCAGCCTGTTCATAGAAATGTGCACATCAGCAGGTTAGCTTGAATTCCAACCTTGTGCTCATTGGCTCAGAACATCCAAGTCTCCTCGCCCATGCTTGGGTGGGCACCTGCCAGCATAGTCCAGTGGGGAATAGAAAGTCAGAGCAGGGCAGCTGCTTTTTTATTAAGCTTCTCTGTGCATTGTGACAAAACTAGCTTAATAACTGAACTAAGCTTATTGGGAAACCTGAAACTCTTCTCCCTTGTTGCTGGCAGTTGTTCTCATTTAAATGCCCCTCCCATGTTTGCCTAAGCTATGCTGCTGGATATGGCCTCTTTGATTTCTATCTTGGGAAAAGGGGTAGAAAATACCCATCTTTGATGGCTTTGGTGACCTGCAGGAAGTCTGAGCCAAGGTCTGATAGGTCTGGTTTAACCAGTTCATTAGCTGACCTCTCAATTTGGGTGTCTTACAACCTTCATTGTTATTGACTTTTTTTTTTTTTTTTTTTTTTTTTTGGTGGGGGATAGTACTGGGGTTTGAAATCGGCCTCATGCTTGCTAGGCAGGTGCTTTACTGCTTGAGCCATTTCATCACCCCTGTTATTATTTTGCAGCCTTCATAAGGCAGTCTGACATGAAAATGCTACCTCTCCTCTGTAGAACTCCATCAAGTATTTAGTTGCTAACACACAGTTTGAGCATCTGTCATGGCATGTCTCATAACTGGGAAAACTGAACAAGTCACAGAGAGAGTCTAAGAGCCATTATTGAGAGCTCTCTGATAGCAGCTTCAACCATCTCATATGCATATCTCTTACTCCCAGTGACCAATTCTGTGAACCCTATCAAGTTGGTACCCCTGATGCCTATTTTACAGATTGGTCACAGAAGTTATTTGCCAAAGATCTCAGAGCTGTAATGTAGTGGAACCCGTTTTTTCTGAGCTATGCTCTTCACCACTAGGCTTAACAACTGCTCCTGTCACCCAAATGCTAGATGCTGCAGCTCCATCTGTAGAAACTAGCAATGCAGGTGAAGAAAACAAAGCAAGTGACTAGCCTTATTTTGTTGTTTAAATTGCCTATTTGTAAGGGGAGCCTTCCCAAAATGGGAGGGAGCAAGGATTTGCGACCAGTTGTTTCCTTAACTGTGCTCTCTGTACTGTACCTGTTGTTCCTGCCTCTTCTTCTACTCTGATATGCATTCTGTCTCCCTTGCTCCTTAAAAAAAAAAAAAAAAAAAGGATTGTGGAATTCCATTTTTTTTCCCCTCCAACCATCCCTATGGATTTTTCACTTTTCATTGCTGAGACTATCCAAGCTGAGGGGATTTTGTGGCAGGCCCTGGGGAAATTGTAGAGGTCAGGAGTAGCTAATAACTGTTTTGAAAAAATTCAGAGAACCATGTTTGGCTGTGGAGGTAACAGGTGTTTTAAAACAGAACAAATAGAGCCAATTATGATGTCAGGATCCCTGGCAGCTGATGGGATCTTGGGTGTGTGGGGGGGTTGTGTTAAAAATTAAAGCACTGTATCTTGCTCTATGCTTTCTTAACTTCCTTATTAAATTAAGATTTCTGTTTGAGGAAAATAAATGTGGACAAAGGGCATATTTAGAATACAATCTTTGTATTTTAAATTTGATTAATGAGCAGGTTTAGCACTTTCATTTGTTTCTCAAACTGTGTTCAAAGTGTCAGTTAACCAATAAATATTATGAAAAACATGAGTCAGAAATGGTTGCACCACTCTTGCTAATGAGCTGCTAATGAAATTGTGCCTGAATGGGAAAGGGAGGCTCTCTGGAATCCTCAGAGTTTTTGCCAAAATATGAGCAGCAGTGGAGCTAAGGCCCCTGACCCCTGGGAAACAGGCACATTTAACTTCTTCACTCCAATGTTTTTTCCCTCCTCATTGTGAAGTGAAGCTCACAGTGGTATCTCATGGTTAACTATAATAATAGCAAACATTTTAAAAATGCATTTTTATTTGACTCAGTAGTTTTGAAATGAGTTTAGGAGCTAGAAGAACTGTAGTGGTGCTGTGGTTTATTTCCAATTGCCTGACCTTAGGTCTCTGGATAATTTCCTTTTGTCTTCTAATTTTCTTGAGTTTTTTTCTCCTCATCCCTCAAAACACACACACTTGAGAATAGAGTGAAGTCTGAAGAAGTTTAGGGTTCTATAAAGGTGAAGGGAACAGGGAGTAGATGGGGCGGGTGGGGGGTATATCTTACAAATAGAGAAGTGGCAGAAACTGGTGGATCCTAGTAGTCAACGGGGCTATTGAAAACTAGACTCATAACATGGGTATAAAAGGCCAAATGCTCTGATTAAGGGGCTGTGCTATTCTTGTTAATCTTATTTGCCTGGTCTTTTTCTCAGCTAAGTAGGGGACATGAGACACATTGAGGGTAGAGTGAGGGGAACAGAGGCAATCAAGTGGTTGGAAAACAGGTGTGAGATGCCCAACATAGGCTTCTGGGTGAATGTAACTCCTTTGCCTCCTTCTTCAAGTCTCCTTTAACTCATCTTCAGATTTATTAAATTTGGGACCGTGATAGTTCCTTAGGGTTGATGGTTGGAGTTATTGCATACCTGATGCTTTTGTGAGGGAAGAGGGCTTGTCAGGGCCCTGGCAGGAGTCCTAGTTTTTTTGGTCAAAATGTCATCTCTTATTACTGTCTCAGTCTTCCCCTTCCATACCCATTCCCCTAGTATGGGCTTTGTTATATAACAGCCTGCTGATTGGCTACTTGCTTCATCTCTCCCAGTTTTATATGCTGAGCTCCAGATGCTTCAAATGGAGTTACATTGCTTTCAGGAAAGTGATTGCTGGACTTGAGAGATTTTTTTTAGTGTTCTTAACACTTCTCCCTTATTTATTACTCCTTAGTGACCAGATTTGGTCTTATTCATGGTGATATCCTTCCCAATGCCCAGCACAGCAAGTGGCCCTCAGCAGGTATGCAGTAGGCTATGATAGAAAGAATGCCTAGAAAAGAGCAGGCTGTTGCCCAGTCTTCAGTGAGTGCTTGTTGACCAGCCAGTTCGAAGAGGTTTACCATGTCCAAATATATTTACTAGAGCCATTGACCTGATGGCTGTTGAGAGCATCTCTTCCACTGTAACAGGAAATCAAAATAGGCTTGATAGTCCTTGTCCTTGGAGAGCATTACTCTTGCGAATTCTGGGTATTGAGACCAGCTATACACAGAATTTTTTTGAGATTTTTTTTAGAGGGTAGTTTTGGGGAGAATAGTGGGAGCTATCAGGGTAGCTGTTCTGAGAGGCTTTAATGCAGTTTAGGGATTTCTGCCCTTGCTTGGAATCCATGGCAGAGAACTCTTCTAAGGTTCTACCCAGATTCTAGATTCTATGACTCAGAGTAAAAAATCAGTTTTGTGAAAAGTTTAATTTTTCTCAGTTTGTCATTGTTTAGTACTTTAAAAAAATGCATATATGTCTGTCTATCTATCTATCTGCAATCCAGAACGGCTCATTATATGTTTTGCTGTTAAAAAAAAAAGGCCTCCATTTGTGGTCCACTTAAAAAATAAAAAGCATTAAACACTGTTTCAGGGTTCAGCATCCTAGGGAGGTTTATGCACATTTTTCTGTTACTCGTTCAGTTCAGGTCCTGCCTTAGAGACAGGATAGATGCTCATTGTGTGAAGCAGGGATCTTGCCAAGGCTTGTTTAGGGATTTTGAATAAAAAGGCAGGAGGATAGGGCTGTAGTCGTCATGGCAACCAGGCCTGTAATGTCTCAGCTTTGACCAGCCCTAGTTAGGAGGTTGGCGGCTCAGTGAGTTGCGTGCATTGCTTCCTATGGCATATTCTTCCTATTCTTTTCAGTCTTGGACTGAGGGAGCTGGCACGGAAGCTGGTCTTTCTAGAGGCCTACCGTGTGCCTGGAGCTAAGTCTGAGCTGTGGGTACAAGTAATTGATCCCTGCCCTTCAGAAACTCAATATAATAGGGAGATTTTACTCTTTACACATTCTTGCAGGACTTGACAAAGGTTGTCTTTTTATCTAGGTGGACATGTGCCTCTTAGGGATGTTTTGGGGCTGCTTTTCCTGAAGCCCTTTATATTTCTTCTGAGCATAGACACAGTGTAGCACATTAGGGAAAGCAGGTGTAGTAAATTCTTTTCATTTGACACATAGGGCACAAAGATTCAGAAAGATAAAGGAATTTGGCTAAGTTCACCTGGCTGACAAAGACAGAGTTCCAGGGCTCACGGTAACATAGCTAGTTGGGGCAGCCTTTTCATATTTTGGGTTCAGGTATGACTAAAAGTTCCTGGAATGGGACGTTTTCTGGTGGAATCCCATGGAGGACACCACCTCATACCTCTTATCATTCTCAAAGCCACAAAACTACCGAAGCATCTGATGCCAAAGGCAGATATGAGCACATTGTGGCATCTGTGTCAATTGGCACTCTCTCTGCTGAAGCAAGGCAGCCAGGCTATATACCACAGTCTCATTACAGGCATTGCATGAGGAGGAACCTGGTACTGAGTCCAGATGGGGCAAGTTTCTAATTGCTGGGTGCTGGAAAGAGGGGGGACAAAGTCTGAGTCAGGTAATATTTGTTAACAGGTGAAATGTACCTTTTCCAGCAGTGACAAATTGGCTGTTTATGAGCTGAATTTATAGATATGTTTTATTTGACTTTCAGATGTTCAAATCTGAATGTTTTTTGAAGGGGCATTTTTCAGAGCCCTCACCAGTCCTTGCTTTCTGACAAATGACCCTCCTCATTTACCTCTCTAGCCTGCCTCTTGTGGGCATTTGAGTTGGCTCCCTCCTCTTGATCACTGTTTCTTTATTGCTCTTCTACTTGGGTCCCTCTGGTAAGTGCTTCATGGTGTCAGGCTTTCTAGATTAATTTTCTTCTTCTTGTCCTTCCCAGAATTGCCCTCCTGGACTGTATCTAGGGTCTGAGCTTAATTCTGTATCCTGGACTGACTATATCTGATAAGCTGATTGGAACTAAAAGGGATTCAGAAGGAGATGCTACTGCTTTATCTGAATGAATAAATTTTAAAACGACTTTATTGAGATATAATTTGTACAGCATCTTGTTCACTTATTTAAAGTGTGCAATGGAAATAATTCTCAAATGTCCGAGGGAAGGTAGATAGAATACAGAGGTAGACTATCATATTTCATGGACCAGAAAAACTTCAAAATAAAATTTTGGGGACCAAGGCTAACTTTTTACTGTGCTGAGTTAAAGGCCTTAACATAAAAACAGCCAATTACCATCTATCATCATCATATTATTTTATAAAAGGACATTTTAACACTAAAGAGAGTGAAACTATGTAACTTCAGATAAAAAAAAATATTATTTTATTGGATGCTCTTAATTTCCTTGTTTCAGGACCATTGGCATGAATTGCTATCATAAGCAAAACACCTCAAAGCTTGGTGGCTTAAAACAACAGTAATTTCTTTTTGTATAGACCTGATTCTTAGAACCATAATAAGAGTTCACATACTCTTCATATTCCCCCAAATAAACAGTAAAACCAACCAGGATGACGAAGGGTGGTAGCTACAAAATGGAATGCAAATACTGACAAATGAGCCAAGTATTGTAAATTAAGAATTTAATCATGTTGAAGGAAGTGGAAAAGAAAAGAACAATCTAAGTGACTTTGTAAAACAATATCTTAACTAGATACTGCAGAGCCAAAGACAAAAGAATTATACATAAATGCCATGATTTAATTTGGTAAATGTGTTTCTTGTAGGGGTAGAAGTTGGCAATTTTGCCAGGTGCCAGTGGCTCATGCCTATAGTCCTAGCTACTCAGGAGGCAAAGAGCAGGAGGATTGTGGTGCGAAGCCAGCATGGGCACCTCATCTCGAAAAAAAACCCATGACAAAAAGGGTTGGTGGAGTGGCTCAAGGTGTGGGCCCTGAGTTCAAAACCCATACCTCCAAAAAAAAAAGTTGGCAATTTTGAAACTACTTTATTTGTACACTAAAATTGAGCATTAGTAGATAATAAGAGTGAAGTTTCTTATCGTTGGAGACACAGTTATAAATAAGAAGAGTGGGAAGAGGAACCTGTTGCATTAGATTAGAACTGTAGTACTAGTATAGCTTGTAGCCCCTATGTATTTGTACTATATATGCACTTATATGTGCATAAGGTATCTAGTGCTGTCTGCTCAGAGGTCTTAGAGGCAATGATACCATAGTAGTAATGAGTAATCTAGCATTAGATCTTGGCTTCTAAACACTGTTCTCCAATTTAAAAAATGAGGACTTTTAGAAGAGGCTGATTCTAGTGCTGAGGAAGGACAGTACAACATATACTTGTAACTTCTTATGGAACCAGAAAGTAAAGAAATACTTTAAAAAAAGGAAATAATGGAAGGGGGAAAGTTTTGTCAAAGGAATATAAGAATCAACCCAAGAAGCGCCTAATTGCTCAAAACAATTTGAGCAAGAAAATAAACAAAAATTGTGTTAGATCAAACCCCATAAAAAGAGCTATGAGTCCATATTAATACAAATAACTAACTTAATAGAAAGAAGAGTGATCATTTTTCCTTGCAGTGAAATTCCAAATTAATAAATATATAAGGAAGGAGAGAATTAGAAAGTAGAAAATCACCATTAGAAAGTGGGCGTGGCTCAAACCTATAATCCTAGCTACTGGGAAGGCAGAGATTGGGAGGATCTGGTTTGAAGCCAGTCCAGGGTAAAAAGTTTGTGAGACCCCCATCCCAACCAATAGCTAGGTGTGATGGTGCCCGCCTATCACCCCAGCTGAGCTGAGTACAAAAAGGAGGATGGTGGTCTAGGCCAGTCCTGATATAAAGCAAGACCCTATCTCAAAAATAACCAACATAAAAAAGGGCTGGTGGTCTGGTTCAAGTGGTAGAGCACCTGCCTGGCAGTGCAAGGCTCTGAGTTCAATCTTCAGTACTGCAAAAAAAAAAAAAGTATAAAAACTCTATACCACAGTGGTAATTACAGATGGATTCATTTAATGATGTGCAAAGGTTGGAAGAGAAAAGGGATTTGTAAAATCCTAAAGTATTTTCCCTATGACTTACAAAAAATAATTCTGATGTTTTTTGTTAGAATATTCATAGTGTTGTGCAACTGTCATCACTATCTAATTCCAGAATATTTTATCACCCAAAAGATAACCCAATTCCCATTAATAGTCAGTTCCCATTCCTCTCCTACTCCAACCCCTGATGAACACTAATCTTCTGGCTTTATAGATTTGCCTATTCTGAGTGAATCATATAAAAAGGAATCATATTATATATTTTTTGTCTTTCATTTAGCATAATATTTTCAAGTATATGCATATAGAATATTTCAGCACTTCTTATTTCTTTTAATGTTTGGATAGTATTTCATTGTGTGATATACCACATTTTGTTTACTCATTTATCAATTGATGTATATTTGGGTTAGTTCCACGTTTTTGGTTGTTATAAACAATACTGCTATAAACATTTATGTACACATTTTTGTGTGAACATGTGTTATACATCCAGGTGTGGAATTGCTGGGTTTATATATGGTAACACTCTATTGTTAATGTAATTAATTAATTTTGTGTTGCTGGGATCATCTATATTTAATTTTTTAGTTTTCCATGGTTTGGTAGTTCCCCATAATTTTTGTGTACTATACTGGAAAGCTTTAGAAGGATTACCTTTATTTGTTGATCAAGGCCAGAGTTATCACTAATAAGACATAGTGGAATCATGAACCCTGTGGTATGATGTGCTGAGGACATGCCCTCATTTTTGTGGTGCTTCTGCCAGGGATAACCTCAGTTTAATCGTGAGAAGACACCAGACAGTCCTGAATAACTAACCGGTATTCTTCAGTGGTGCCAGGGTGATAAACTATAAGGAAAGACTGAGGAGTTTCAGTCTACAAGAGACTAGAGAAAAAAAACCCAAACAACTTATGTGTGATCTTGAACAAAAAAAGGACATCAGTGGAAACACTGGGAAGATCTGAAAAGGATTTTCACTTGATTGGTTAATGATATTATTAATTTTACTAAGGGTATGCAGATACTAACATTAGGGAAGGTGTTTGGAATGTATGGAAACTCCACTATTTTTGCAAATTTTGTGTAAGTTTAAAGGTAGTTCAAAGTAAAACATTTAAAAGAAATCCTGTTTGTTCTTATTCACATTTCTGCAGATTATCTAGATTTGACTGGTCATTGCTGGGCTTGGTGTGGCATACCTCCAATCTGCAGTTTGGGTCCAGGTTGACTCCATGGGTCTCTCATCTGTCTTGGACCAGAAAGGTGGCAGTGACAGGTTATCATGGTGATGACAGAATCCCAAAAGACAAACCAACCACAAAAACATATTCCAAACATCTGTTTGTGGTACATTTGCTAGTATCCCACTGGCCAAATGATCTCATAAGCCAAGTCCAAATTGGAGAGGCAGGAAAGTATACTCTGTTGCTAGTAGGAGGAATTGTAAGGTCACATGGTGCAGTGTGACAAGCAGGTAGGAAGAAAATTGCTGATAGTGTTGCAATCTGCCATAGATTTTTCTTTCCTGGGAAAAGCAGGAGTTGTTACCTAAGTCCTGGCCTGTGATTGAAGTCATTGACTCCCATTTTCTGTGGGAGTCAAAACTCAAGCATGAAATGCCTTATTTAAAATGAAGAGTTTCCTAGCAAGCGTGAGGCCCTGAGTTCAAACCCTGGTACCACCAAAATAAATAAATAAATAAATACATACATACATACATACATACATAAATACATAAATAAGTAAAATGAAGAGTTTCTGCAGACTGGGATAGTCAGCTTTGGGATCTGCCCCCAAGAATCAGTAATGGGGAAACAGTCATTATAGGCTTTGAAGACCTTTCTTTTTTTCGATCCCAATCTTATTTTCTGCCTATTTCTTTACCTGGCCACCTCCACCCCACTCCTCACTCTTTTCCTATATGTAATTTCATGACTTCTGTTTGCCTTTGTTTTGCTCTTCCCCAGTGTTCTTTCTGGTATTTTTTCTTTCTCCACAGAGGCTTAAAGATGCAGGTCAGACCACACACTCTCTAATTTGGCCTTTTTCCCAATGGAGTGGAAACATGTGAAATACTGTATTTGCTGTTTCTTCTGCCACTGCTGCTACCATGACTGGTTTCACATATTTTAAGTGAGCGTAACTTGTATTTTGAGTTAACACTATTGTGATTCCTCTTAGCTCCTGTGGTGGCTTATGTGAAAAGAGCAATTTTGGAATCCCCAAATAAAATAATGATTCACATAAGATCCTAGTTTTTTCCTTGGGCAGCTCAGCACAGACTTCAGACATAACCTGTATGTCTGAAGCTTATAAATTCATGTTCTTTTTCTCATGTCTAATGTCAGTGAAAATCAGAAAATGTAAGACATTAGTATTATTATTATTATTATGTTGGTGACACTGGGGTTTGAACTTAGGGCCTCATACTTGCTAGGCAGGCACTCTACCATTTGAACCACTCTGCTAGACCCTTTCTGAGTTGGGTATTTTGATATAGGATCTCGCTTTTTTTTTTTGCCCAGGCTGGCCTCAAACTGCAGTCCTCCTGACTTCTGCCTCTTGAGTAGCTAGGTTTACAGGCCATAGGTGTCCAACTACGATACACCTATTTTAAGGATTTGTTCTGTTACTACTAAAAAAACAAAACAAAACCCTGTTAACATAACTTATTATTATATATCTACTTGCCCTCATAAAAATTCTGACCTTTCTACATACTTGCAGATAGGACAGGATTTCCTGTCTTTCATGTAAAATTTTTCGTTGAACAAATAATTATTGAGGGTTCAATGTCTACTAGGCCATTGATAATTCCTAGGGAGAAAATAGTGGGCATTTAATCAGATAAATTTATGTTAGAATAATTACTGATTGTGATAAGCGCCATCAAGAAAGGATACCTAGTGCTGTGAAAGCCTTTGGGGCAGACAGATCAAGTCTGAGGAAACAGGGGATGCCTTGCAAAGGAAGTAACCCTTAGCTGGGGTTTGGAGGGGTGAGGAGATGGAGGCTGGGGTTAGAAAGAGCATTCTGGATAAATGGAACAGCAGGTAAAATTGCTCCCTAAAACTTTGGTTCTTCCATGGAGTAGGAAATGGAGTATGGAAATCTGTGGTGAGCAAGGCTGAAGAGACAGGCAGGACTTGCCTTCTAGTGGGGAGCCTCACTGACCGGGATGAGGGTTTTCATCTTTATGCTAAGAACAGTAGGCTGGTTTAAAGGTTTGAAGCAAAGAAATGACATAGATTTGTATTTTGAAAAAAAAAAAAAAAAAAAAAAAAAAAAAAAAAAAAGGGAAGGCCAGTTGGAAAGTTATGGTTGTATCCAGATGAGTGATAGTAGTGGTCTGGACAAAAGTAGTGATGGGAAGATGGAGAAAAGGATTTGAATTCAAGAGACATGAAGCAGGAAAAATCAACAGGTTTTGGAGATAGAAGGGAGTGGCAAAATACAAGTGCACATCAATGGTGATGTGGTTAACATTCAGTCAGGAAGAGACAGTGTTGTTTTGTTAGTGTCTCTCTATGTGAGGTAGCCTTTCCCTTTCACATATTCAGAGAGGAGATTAATGCTAAAGAAGTCACCTCTTGCCACATAATCAAAGGAATAGAAGTTGCCAGTGTTGTTATTCTTGCCATTATTTGGTCTTATCGCCTCCTAGAACCATCTTCAGCCATTAGTTTTGTTTTCCTATTTCAGGAAAAAAGCCCAATCTTTTTGATGATACACTAAGCCAGCAGCGCCCACAGGCCCTCAACTCCTGCCAGCCTGGTCTGCACCTGCATTCCTGCAGTCTTATTAGTTTCTGTGTCAGAGCCTGTGCACATGGGGTGCCTTTCATTTGGGACTCTTTTTTTTCCCAAGCTGGATCTTATTTTTTGCCTCATTTAACCCCCAACCTAACCTTATCAGGAAGCTTTTCCAGAGAAGGATTTCCCCACTCTATCCTGAGCACATTTTTTTTTGTCCTTAAAACACTTTGGCTGGGTCTAGAAGGAGACCATTTGCACATACTCATGTATGTATGTGTATTTTAGCTAAAGGTGCAGTTCTCTATTGCAGTAGGGTGGGAGAACAGAAGTGACAATATTATAGTGTGATATTTCCCTGGCTTCTTGGTTGTTGGCAGAGTGGCCAGGTAACTTGGGCGTCCACTGTAGTCCTGCCAGAATTGAGAAAACTGTTGAATTCTTACTTCTTACTTCATCATTACCATTTTATACTCAGGGTTTATCTGACCATTGTGAGAGAATTTGCATATTTCCCTGAAAAGAATTTTTTTATTATCATCATTCACAGTTTTTAAACTCAGTGCTGTAAGATAGGTGTATCCTCTGGCAGAAGAAAGCAGAATCAAAGTCCAAGTATCAGAAGACCATTTTCTTCCGATTTCTAGTGTCCTAAAAAGCCCTATCTGTGAAATGCTCTATCCCTGCAAGCCATTAACATTTGTCTTTGTATTCCTAGAACCTACCATGGTTGCCTGTTTATAGTAGTTGACTGGTAAATATAATTTTAGTGACTGACTGAATGACTGAATAGGTGTAACATTCCCTTTGTATTTTGTGATTTTGCACAGTTGTTTTTAACTATCCTTAGGTGATTTCATGGAATGCATATGAATAGCCCATCCATTCATAACACTTATTTTCTCAGCTATTGGATCAGAGTCTTTGAGATAGGTGGGCGTAGATTTTCACTTTCTCTTGGTTCCACTCCCTGCTTCCTTGGCTTAGTTTTTCCTGCTATGTTCCAGTCACTTATTTCTTCCTTCTGATAAATGTTAGAGCTACAAATTTTATGTGCCACGCTTTGGCATAAAGGATGGGGAAATCCAAAAGGAGGAAACACAGCTCCTATCCTTTGGGAGGAGAGAGCTACATAGAAGGAGCCTGGTTAAAAAGATGAGGGTGGTGAGCTAGGAAGCTTGCTGGGATGTCAGGCTGTCTGGGGTTCTGTGGGATTGTGAGGCAAAGGGCAGGAAAGATGTCGTGGAAGAGACAATAATATAACCATGTCTTGGGGGGTGAGTAGATACATTCATATAACAGTAACAGCAACAAAAGCTTATTACACAAATTTAAAGAAAACATATAATAGCTTAAAGTGCAGGTTCTAATGAGCAGAAGTTGGTCTCTAGATTCAAGTGTATATCCTGTAGCCTGCCTTGCCTCAGTTCCTTATGGATTCCCTTACAGATTAGTAAAACGAGTGTATGTGAGTGGAGTTTGTGGGTTAGAGTGGGAGAGAGGGCTGGGTGGAGGAAGTAAACTGGACACAGCATTATGGTCTTTATCGGCTAGTCAGTCCTGTTAGTATGTTATCCAGTCGTTCCATCCCTGTGTGCCTCCAAGAAGTCTATACCTCATGAACCTTTCCTTTTCTTGGCTTTTAGGTCAGGCTGTTCCTGCAGGATCCCATGTGCGGCTGAATCTTCAGACTGGGGCAAGAGAAGTGAAACTCCAATATGAAGACAAGTTCCAAAATAATCTGAAAGGGCTGAAAAAAGGCAAAAGGTATAGCGTCCACTCTAGCGACTGGGAGGCTAAATGATGGCATTGATTTTGAATACTGAAAGTATTCATGTGGCTTTTTTAAATTTGAAATTTAATAGCATAGAATTTGTGATAAATCTGCCAATGTTTTATGGAAGTTCACTTCTTCAGTCTTTGGAAAGAAAGAGTTTGCAAAGCAAATTGATACTTTAAAAAAGGCTGTAGGGGGAATGCTTAACCTGCTTTAAAAATGAAGCTATTTTTCCTGGTACTTTAAGAGCACCCATTTGAATCCCAACAATTAATGTGCTGATTACAGATGAGTCATCTATTCATTAAAACAGGCCTGTTCGGCCTTCTGCTTTGCAGTAATACTTCCTTGGTGAACAATAAAATTGGATTTTAAAGTCTTTAATTCAGACTAACTTTTCCTCTTGTTAGTCAGTATTAAAACAGACTTTCTTTTGGTATACAAGTAGACGCTACTTTATTCTCCAGTGGTTAGAGGTTGCCTTACTTTTAATAATCAGTTTAGGCTACTTGATTTTAGAGAATCTATTTTTCTGTTCATTGCCTTGAATTAATAAGTTTTCTTTGCTTGGTATTTCCTGAATTAATGGGAGGGAGGTTGAGGCATGGGGTGTCAGGGATTGCCAGAATCGTGGGGTTTGGAAGCTCTGGATAAATGCCAGTGTTGAAGTCTCTAACACAGGGACCATCAAATTATGACCAGCATATTGACACTGCTGCCTGCTTTGATATGGTCTACAAGCTAAGTTGGGTTTTACAAATTTTAATAGTTGAAAAAAATCAAAAGAAGATTAGCATTTCATGACTCATGAAAATTATGTGAAATTCAGATTTTAATGTTCATGAGTATTTATTGGAACACGCCCTTGCTCATTTGTTTACATAACGCCTATGGATGCTTTCTTGCTGCAGTGGCAGAGTTGAACATTTGGGCCAGACAACCCACAATGCTTAAAATATTATTTGATTGTTACAGGTAATTTTCAGACCCCCTGTTCTCAAACATGTAAATATTGAGAATTAGTCATAAATTGGGGGTGCCTAACTCAGTCCTTACAGTTAGATATGAGTCAGAAAGGGACCTTAGAGGCCTAGTTCTTGCCTGACATATCTGGCATACCTTCTTTAACATACCTGACAAAAGGTCATTCAGCTGATCTATGTTCATCTTTAGTCAAGTATCACTCACAATTGCACAAAGCAACGTGGTCAGAGTTGGGCAGTTTTCACAGTTGGAGGCATTTGTCTTCCTTACATTCACTCCAAACAAGGACCTTTCTTCTTTCCCCATCTCTGTAGGTAGGCCTGTATCTGGAGTGGTCCAAGTCATGCAATTATTCCTTTATTACAACCATATAAGAAATAATCAAATATTGTTGTGGCCCTGCTAACCTTTATCCATCCCCAATATACACATATACATTATTTCAGCATCTTTTCTTTCTTTCTTTTCGGCAATACTGGGGGTTGAACTCAGGGCCTCATGCTTGCTAGGGAGGTGCTCTACCACCTAAGCTATGCCTCCAGCTCGTTTTTGCTTTGCTTATCTTTCAAGTAGGGTCTTATGGTTTTGCCAGCCTTAGACTTTGATCCTCCTACCTACAGCCACCTGCACAACTGGGATGATAGGCAGTGCCACCAACCCAGCTTATTGGTTGAGATGGGTCTTGCTAACTTTTTTACTCAGCCTGGCCTTGAACTGTGATCCTCCCAATCTTTGCCTTCTGAGTATCTGGGATTACATATTTGAGCCAGTGTGCCTGGCCTTGATGTCTTAAAGTCCTTTTATAATGTCTTTTCTCATATCTAAGTCTTATTTTCTAATGAAAAAGCCTATTGATTAATTTGAAGCTTTTTATTTGTTTTTTTTTTACATCATGGGAAGTTACTTTCCTACTACCTGACTGTGGATTATCAGTAAGAGCTCTTACTGCTTTGTCTGTTGTTCGTATCTTTTTAGAATAAAAAGCAGATCCATCCATGTGGTCTATAGAGACATACCATAAGGGAGAAATTTTTGTTCCCACTCCTGCCTTTTTACTTTTCTCCTTTAGAGTGTTTCTGAGGGCTTTGCCCTGGAATGGCCTCCAGTATATACTGGACATTTCCTCTTCTTTCTCAACTGTAATAACTAGTGGCAAACCTAACTGAACAGAAGGCCAAAGATATTGACAAGTGGTGTGGTATTCAAATTTGATGCTGTTAGCTCAGTGAGTCTCCGTCTGTGTGTGGTGGTCACTTCTTCCTTCTGGGATGGGCCTCATTTTTTCTCTACCGGTTCTGCTCCACAGTATCTTCCTAGCTCTGGAGTACTGGGTTAGGAACAAAGGCCTAAGTGCAGAGCCAGTATCCTGAAATTGGTACTGTATTTTGCTTACTTGCCTTTTCTGCTTTGGAGGAAAAAATGTGCAGCTTTTCATCTAATTGTCAAATAAGTTGGTAAACCCACAGAGTTAAAAACTGTTGGCCTAGAGGCAGATGGGAGAGTTAGCCTAATTCATGGCAGCCTGTCCTACTGAGTATGTTTCTGGCCATACTGCTACCTGGGGTTATGATACCTGTGGGCTCTCAGGCCTGAGGCAGAGACCCTGCCTCAGAGTTGTCTCAGAGGGTTCTTTTGGCACTCCCTGATGTCATGCATATTTGGCTTCTATGTTTTTATGTTCTAGTTATTGTTATTTTCATGGGTATTAGTCCATATCCCTGTCAACATCTCCATAGAACATCTCTTTTTTTTGCCTTGGAATAACCAGCTTCTTCAAATGTTCCTCCTGTGTTAGAGGATTGAGAGACAAGCTACCCAAGTTGTACCATCTTGGGTTAGGCATTTACCATGGAACAATACAGAATAGAAGTTACAGGGGTGGGCCAAGGATAAGCCATTTACTTGCTGCATTCATTCATTTTGCATAAAACCTGTTGAGTGCCCATGTGCCAGGCCTTAGGGATACAGTAGTGAACAAAACATACACAAAGCAGCTAGAGTTACCTTGTTATGAGTATGAACATTATGGAGGCTAGCAGGCAAAAAAAAAAAAAAAAGGAAAACAAATAAACATAGAAGTAAGATAATTGCAGATTATAATAAGTGCTAGGGAAGAAATAAATAAGCTGATGAAGTCCCTGGAGAAGATTACTTTAAATAGGATGGTTTGGGAAGATCTCATCAAGCTATTTGAATTGAGACCTAAAGAATGAGAAGGATTTACCGTTTAAAGGATTAGGTTTATAGGTTTAGGAATTAGAACATTTCAGGCAGATGGAAAAACAAGAAGAATCAGTGGCTTCCTCAAGTTAAAGAAACAGGAAAATGATCAAAGTGATTAGAGAGGAGAGAGAAGGAAGAAGACTGACAGGAGATGCAAATGAAGAGGACATGGGGGCCAGATTATATGAAGTTTTAAGGAACTCATTGAGTATTCTTCATTTATCTTTTGGTGTAGTGGAAAGCCATTGGAAGATTTTAGGCAGAAGAGTGACTTGTAGCAAAGTAACTCTAGTTTATTTGTATTTGGCAAAGAGACTGAAGACAGGGAGAAGAAGAAATAGAGACAATTAGGATGCTGTTTCAGTAGGCCAGACAAGGTATGATGGTGGCTTAGCCCAGGGTATCATAATGGAAAGTAGATGAATTTGGGGATTTAGTCTGGAGTTGAATCCAAAAGGACTTGCTCATGATTTAGATACAGAGGTTGAAGGAAGTGGGGAGAATTCAGGATAAAGCCTTGTTTTGGGGTTTGAGCAACTGGATGCTTAGAGGTGCTATTTATTGGAATAGGGAAGGGGACAGATTTATAAGGACCAACAATTAAGGGCTATGTTTTAGATTCAATAATTTTGAGGTATCTGTTAAACATCTGAGACCCAAAATACAACAGTTAGGTAGTTGTGTAAGAGTCTACTAGTTCAGGGGAGAGGATTGGACCAAAGACACTCATGTGGGCCTCACTGGAAGATTGATACTTAAAAATCTCATCCTGAAAAAAGAATCTCATCTTGGAAATGAGAAGAGAAGGACTGAATCCAAAGTATTTCAACATATATGGTTCAGGTAGTAGATAAGGAACCATCAAAAGTGTTGGAGAAGGAATGGGGAGCCAGATGAGTGTGGTATCAAGAAGCCAGGAAAGGAGAGTGTTTGAAGAAGGGAGGATGTGCTGTGCAAATGCTACTGAGTGGAACATGAAGTTAGTGGAGATTCATCAAATATGAGTAATTTTGATGAACAATGTTAGTGATGTGGTAGAGACAGAATCCAGATTAGAACAAATGGCAAAGTAAATAGGAATCAAGAAGCTGGGGATAGTGAGTGAAGACAATGTGTTCATAAAGTTTTACTCTACACAGGAGCAGGAAAATGGCCTGTTAACTAGAAGAGACTGTGAAGTCAAAGGAGTGCTGGTATGCTGATAGAAATTGCTGATACAGGTAGGAGAGAGCAGTATAATTATGGGAGTTAAAGCTTTTGTGAAGGCAAGTGGGATCTGGAACATTTGCTTGATAGGAGCGGAGACACTGTCATCCACTGTAATAGAAGAGTATTAGAGAACATAGGTTGAAGTATAGGCTGTTTTGTAGAGCTGATGATGGAAGATGAGGAAATTCTTAATTGTGGTTCTGAGACTCAAAAGCAGGGCTTCATTGTATGCTGGGCAAGCACTCTCAACTGAGCTATATGTCCTTAACCCTGAAGATAAAGAAGTTATTGATGATAACATCCATTTTCCTCAGTGAAGAGTGAAGTGAGAATATCAGCTGATTGTGTTTGAGGTTGTGTGTGAGCACATGGATATGTGCTTATGGATGAGTGTTGTGCATCCAAGGGTGAGTGATGATGCATGGCCTGGAAGAGTGGGATTTAAGGCAGCAAACAGATATACAAGGAGCATGGACTTATTTCTGACCAAGTTTTGAGGAGGAGGAAGTATTTCCAGCTGTGATTCCTGAATGTGTAGTTCCCTTGTAGGAGTGGGGGCAGAGCAGTGCTATCTTCATGCAGTTGGCAGTGGATGACACTCTGTGAGGAGAGGGATTTGGAATTCCATCCCCTATTTTGTGGGATTATGCCTAACCATTTGAACAAAATACTACCTTTAAGGAATTAACACACTGCTGACACATAAATGGGAGTGATTAGCTATTATGAACTGGTTTAGGACTGAAGTTTAGATAAAATAAGTAGTTTTATCAGTGCCCTTAAAGGGTCTCTGCAATGAATCAAAGACTGAATGAGCAGAGCCCTGAGTACATATCCCTCTTATGAAAACTGAGATCTTTTAAGATCTTGGACTATGAGATTGACATTCTTGTCCCTCTTGGAGTAGAACAGTTCAGTAACCTCTTCCTCCCCCACCTCTGAAATCTCATGGGCTATGCTTAACTCAATCACAGCTGGACAGTCTGTCAATTGTAGTCCATTGTGTTAGTTACTTTTGCCTCATTGTGATAAAATACCTGACATAAACAATTTAAGGGAGGAATTATTTACATTGTTCATGGTTTCATTCATTATGGTAGGGTGACATGTTGGTATAGAGTTATTCCACTGTGGCAGCCAGGAAACAGAGTGAAGAAAAATAGGAAGGGGCCAGGGCAGATATAGCTCCCAAGGACACTCCCCCAGTGACCTATTTCCTCCAACTAGGCCCCACCTCCTACTTTTTACAACCCCCAGTAATACCATCATATGAACTCATCAAGGGATTCATCCATTGATTATGTCAGAGCCCATCAGTTGGCAACCAAGTCCCCACTGAGTGAGCCTGTGGGTGACATTTTATATTTCAACCTTTAATATCCATAGTCTACATTTCTATTTGTCCACATCACCCTTGTTTACTGAACTGAGCTGAGTGCTGGCGGTAAAACTTTGCCCCTCTTTCCTCATGATGCCTTCTGTCCAGTCAAGATGAATGCTTATCCCTGGGCTTGGATCAGCTCTAGGGGGTTTTCTGAGACTCTTACTCAAGTCTCTCTTCAGGTTCTTGAGATTACTGGTACATTGGTTCCTTTATTCTCCTTGAAGGCTAGCTGTGGAAGGTGGCTGGCCTTGATTCTACTCCTCAGTATCTCAAATCTATTCCTTTGTCCGAATGACACACTTTTTGTTTCTCCTTTCTGCTCAAAGGTTGGTCTTAAGGTATGAATCAATCCCATTCATTTATGAAAAGATAGGTTGGCTTGTCAAGTCAGGTCAGGTACACACTAGGGAGCCTTGTTTTCCCCTTCCCAGAAGACTATCAATAAGTGTGCATGTTACTCCCCATCTCTGTACTCTTTGCCCTTAGGAGGCTCCTGTGTGCCTTGTGTTTAGAGAGCA
Source organism: Castor canadensis (assembly GCF_047511655.1). Taxonomy (NCBI): domain Eukaryota; kingdom Metazoa; phylum Chordata; class Mammalia; order Rodentia; family Castoridae; genus Castor; species Castor canadensis. Next base: position 80,077,020 of record NC_133391.1, read on the forward strand.
GCCCTGTAAAGACATTTCAGTCCTGTTTGTGTCCAAGCAGCTGACTAAAAACCTCTTTAGTTCAGGGTGAATCTACCCTGTGTCTTTTCCTCCTTTCTTTATCTTTATCTAGTTTCAAGGTGCCTGTTGGATCCCTGACTGAAAGCACGGTATGATAGTACACTCAGAGTTACAGCTGGACTGGCCTAGTTTACCTTGTACCAGACACTCAAGGGTGCTTTCTTTCTTGGGAAATGTAGTGCCTTTCTCCTGACTCTCAGCTTCTCTTTGGGTAGATTGGACATCAACACCAACACCTACACATCTCAGGACCTCAAGAGTGCACTGTCCAAATTCAAGGGAGAAGCAGAGATGAAGAGGTCAAAGGAAGATGAGGTATGTGGTGTCCTTTCTAGTTAGTATAACCCTGCAGCAGGACCTTGGTGTTTTTGTACAGGAAAGAACCATTTTTCCCTGAAGATTTGGCAATAAACATATTATAAAATAATAATCATAATATAAAATAATTTGAAGAATCATTAGTGACAGATAAAAAGCCCTTTATAGACTATTAAAAAAAAAACAGTGCTAGGAACATTTCTGTTAGTTCAGGTTATGATCCAACTTTCTACTGCGTAGGTGGAGAAATTACAACACAGAACAGAGGTGGCCATACTCCCCTATATCATGAGTGGTGAAAGGAGATTACAGTCATAGCCCCTCACTTATACTGCAGTTAGACACAAGATGGTTTAAGAGAATGCAAATGAAAAAGAGGTACAATCATAGCTCCTTGGTTGTGCTCCTAATATCTGGGAAGGGTCTGAGGTACAGTTTATATCAGGAAGAAATCCTACTCTTGTATGGATATGAACTCATGTAATAGCCAGAAAATGTCACAAAGCATTTCTATATACTTCTAGTTGAGTCTTGTTAGTCCTTAAAGAATCTCCTTTAATGGCTGCTTTGGAGACTTCTCTAAATTTTCCGTCCTTTTTCCCCATCATAGTCTTTTTTGCCTTTGTCTGCCTCTTTACCCTCTCCCCAAAACTCTACCAGTATCTTAGAGAGGCAGTATTAGGTCATTGGCAGCTTGTGTGTTAGTACAAGAAGGCTTAGGTGTTTCAGATCATTTAGAACTAAGTATTTCTGAGACAAATGAACCTTGGTAGTTCAGCTGGTGTCAACCTATTTAGGAAGGTTAATGCATAGGCCATGATTCCATGTTTTTATTCTCACATGTCCTGCATGGAGATTATGTATGTTGTGGGAAGAGGAGCAGGGTGGTGGCAGCAGTAGCAGGTGAATGAAGGTGCTGCATCAAACTCCATCCTACCACAGATGTATTAGCTGGGTGGGTTCTGGGAGTGAGGAAAAGCAAATCTCTTACCTGGTGAAGGTGAAGCCAAGAGAGATCCTAGGGTAGGGATTGGTGCTCTGAGGACCAGGCCTTTGGGTCCTTCCCACTTGTCATCCCTTCATTATGGATACCATGTGGGATTGGTAGAAACATAAAAAGTTGCTCCTGGTTCCATAACTTATGTAAATGGAAGATCTACTTACCTCTTTTGCTTCTCTCTATTTTCTTGAGATGTGCAATTAAATTTTCTTTTCTCAGGTAATGACATTTTCCTCTCATAATTCCTCTAGTGTACAAGAGTTTTAATATTTATGAAATATTTGAAAATGGTAAACAAAAGATCATTTAAAAGTTTTCCATTGATAGTTTTTACAATTTAAAAAATTCTTATCCTTTGCAATGGGCTTTGCATACCAATACCCAAAAGCAAAATCCCAGGACTTGCTGATTTGAGTCACCCAGCCCACTTCTGAGATATGGCTGCCACTCTTTCCTTATTTTGGTGAAACTTAGGTTGTTAGCTTTTTCACTAAGTTTCTGGGTTGTGAGGCTCTTCTGCTTTTATTTGGAGTCTGTCTGGACTGAGTCAGCTCACTGCTAATGTATTATCAGCACTGACCATGAGATTGGTAAATAAACTGACTTGAACTAGGTTTGGGAGTTTCTTACATGTCTTAAGCTCTTGGCTACAGATGTCTTCATACTTTCACCTTACTAACTTTAACCCCCTCCTGTGGTGCTTTGTATGTACAGGATGGTGCTTTTGCTATTTATAAAGATAATACTGTCAGGTATTAGCCGTATCTTTAGGTTGTGTGTTTTTTGCATTTGATGTTTTGGAAAGAAGGGCATTAATTCCCTTGTATCAAGGGTAGCTTAGTTGGTTTAGGTGAAGGGTTCCTTGCTTCTCCTTTAGATTTGGGTGGTGGTTGTTTAAGCTTACTCATTTGTCCCTCAATTACAATACATATTCATGGTTTATTCCTTATCCTGTCATCTATTGTTTATTCCTTATCATGTCAACTATTGTTTACTTATGTCTTAAAAGTTATTACATTTTAAGATTGACCTTCTTAAACTTTTGATTCTGGGCAAGATGTAGTAGACTCATTTTTCCCAATTACTCTTACTAAAGATAACTAAAAACCCTGGACATAACCCTAAACGCAAATGTAGAAAACCCTTAAAAAGTGGTAAGAAGGTGGCTAATTGGGTAGAGACCTTGGACCTTTAGGAGTGACATGGCAGTGAGTTTCTTGGGTTTTCTTTCTGCTCTCAATATCCCAGACTGGGAACTGGAGAATCCTACATCCTGGAAATGCCAGGATGCTCTAAGAAAAGCCTGCTCTTTCTAGATGAAGGCCTGGAAAAAGGTTAGTGTAACATGAAAAACTTTTTTGACAATACCTGTCCTACTCTTTCAAAAAAGCCATGGAACACCCCCCACCACACACAAACATACACACATTCATTGCCAGTAGAAGTTGAGTAGGAAGTCTGAATTTTTACCTCCTGCTTGGTTATAGCAGCAAGGAGTACTCTTGATTCTTTCACCAGAGCCAGCAGAAGCCATGATGGGAGCCTAAATTTGCACCCCTTGCCAATGGCAGTAATGTTCTGTGAGTCAGTGCTCTACTTCCTCCACCAGGAAGGTGTCAGTAGGAGCTGAGAGTCTGAATTTCTACCCTCTTCCCAGTAGCTTTCTCTGCCTCTTCTGCTGGTGTAGTACCAGCAGATCTGATTTTCTACCCTCCATCTGGGGGCAGCAAGCTGCTTATCCTACTGGGTTGGTGTCATTAGAGCCCAGGAAGGTAATTTGAATGCCTGGGGCCTTGCAGCACTAAGATGGTTTTTCACTTCTCCCTAATGAGGTAGTATCTGTGAGAATGCATCAGGAATCTGTCTACCACCCCCACCCTGGTGGCAATAGGCAGAATGAAACAGCATTCTGCCTCTTGCTTTGGGGTACAATCTGTGGGGCAATGAGGTAGAGCTTCGATTTCACTACCATCAGGGTGGTGTCAGTAGAGGCCAAGAGGGGAGATAGTATTCCATTCCCAATGTCCAGAATCCAGTGGTAGCAGATGATGTTCTTTACCTTCCCAACTAGAGTGTGAGGGTAGCATTTTGGGAGAACAGAACTGAAGAAAGATTTTGCATACAAAATCCTGGCCAAAACCCCTAAGTAACCCCTACAAGAAACTGACCAGAATTAATGCAACTAAAGGTTTGAGATCTGAACCAGTGTGGCACACTGCCCCGGTTTTTAGATTGTCCTTTGTGCAGCACACAAAGGTAACAACAGAATACCACTACAAACTAAATTATTGGAGCCATAACCAACCCACATGAGTAAGCCAGAGCCAGCATAATAAACCTAAGCAGGTGACAGCCTGTTGAAAAATAAGAATGAATAGAATGCAGACTCTCTCAACTTAATACCCAAAATGTCCAGCATATATAGTACATATAGTGTATACAATGTGGACATTCTAGACAAAGAGATGATTCATGTCCAAGGCAGGTAGAATAGCATGAGATTTCGTCATGCTACTCAGAGCAATGTGTAGTTTAAATTTAAAAATTGTTTATCACTGGAATTTTCCATTTAATATTTTTGTGTCTTGATTGACCATGAGTAACTGAAGCCATGAAAAATGAAACTGCAGATAATGGGGGATTATAGAATAGAACTGAAAACTATAATAACTAAAAATTTAAAAGTAACTGGATTAGCTCAAGAGCAGACTGTATATGACAGGGAAAAGAACTTGAAGACAAATCAAAATTACAAAATCTGAATAGAGAAAAATAGATTGGAAAAAAAATGAACGGAGTCTTAGGGTCCTCCACGGAGGACTATAACGGAAGATCTAACATTTGTGTCACTGGAGTTCTGGACAGAGAGGAGAAAGAGTTATGGGGCTGAAAAAAATAATAATTAAAGAAGCACTAGCTGACAAGTTTCCTAATTTGACAAGAGTCATAAATCCACAGATCCATGAAGCCAAGTTGATCCTATAGGATAAACTGAAAGAAGTCAGAATCAAGGTACATTGTAGCCAAATTTTTGAAAACTGAAAATATTTAAAGCAACTATCTGTGTTCCATTATCTGTGGAACAATGATTGAGTGATATTGAATTTTTCATCTGAAACCATAGAAGCCACAAATCTGTGGCACATTTTTCAAGTGCTGCATAAAGAAAGAACTGCCCACTCAAAATTCCTATAAATATCCTTTACGAGTGAAAGCCTATAAATATCCTTTAGGAGTGAAAGAGAAATCAAGACATTCTCAAATAAAGAAAATTAAAAAATTTGTCACCAACAGACCTACCCTAAAAGAAGGACTAAAGTATATTTTCCAAATAGAAAGGAAAAATAATAAAAGAAAACTCAACATCAGGAAGAAAAAACAAAAAAAATGAATAAAAATGGGGCAAAATATGGTTTCCATTAAAAATGGATAGTGAAGCAAAAATTATGACATCATCTTATGTTTCTCAATGTTTATAAGGAAAAAAATTAAAGATAATTATAGCTGAAAGTAACATAATTGGAGATAAAATTTCTATACTTTTTTATCACTCAGATAAAATATTGATGTCATTAGATCATTAGCTACTTATGTATGTTTTACTACTTAGAGAAATCAGTATTAAAAAACTATGCAAAGAGATATATTTAAAGCACTATGAATAAACCAACATGGAGTTTTATAAAAAATGTACTTAGCCTTGTGACAGGAAGACAAGAAAGGGGAAACAAAATCCAAGGAAATAAACAGAAAACATAAAACAAAATGACAGACTTGAGCTCAATCATAACAATAATTATATTAAAATGTAAATAGTCTATATATGCCAGTTAAACCAGATTATCATAATGAATTTTTAAAAATTGATCCAAATACATGATTTCTACAAGATACCCACTCAAATATCATGATAAAAAAGGTAGGTAGAATAGGTAGAATGTAAAAGAATGGAAAATATACAAGCATTAATTGTTTTTCAGAAAGTTGCAGTAGCTATATTAACATCTGATAAAGTTGACTTCGGAGTAAAGGAAATGATCAGCAACAAAGAAGATTACATAATGATAAAAGCCTCCATTAAAATATATTACAATCTCAAATGTGTATGTATCTAGCTTTTATATTTATATTTATATATCAATATACCTGAAGCAAGACCTGACAGAACTGAAAGGAAGAAACAGACAAATCCACAATTATATTTGGGAACTTCAACACCCCTTTTTCAGAATTCCATTTTTTTAGGGGTGGGGTGGAGACTGGGGTTTAAACTCAGGGTCTCACACTTGTTAGGCAAGCGCTCTCCTTTCTCAGTATTCCTTAAACCTAATAGAAAGAAAATCAGCAAGGGTATGAAAGAGCTAAATTATACAATCAACTAGAATGATTGAATTGACATTTATAGAACATTCCATCTAAAGATAATATTCATTCTTTTCAGATGTCTATGGGACATTCACCAAGTTAGATTATATCTTGGGCTATAAAACAAATCTCAACAAAATTAAAAGAATTGAAGTTAGGGAATATGTTCTCTGAACATAAAAGAATCAAAGTAAAAACAAGTAATAAATAGCAGAAAAATCTCCAAACATTTGTGTTAAAGAGAAACTCTCAAGAGAAGGCTTTTTATTTTATTTTATTTTTCAAGTACAATGAGCAGTCGCTGGTGGCTCATACCTATAACCCTAGCTATTCAGGAGGCAGAGATTAGGAGGATCACAGTTTGGAGCCAACCCAAGCAAATAGTTTTCGAGACCCTGTGGGTGCTGGCAACCCACACCTTTAATCCTATCTACTTGGGAGATTGAGATTGGGGAGGGGAAGGAATCTCAGTTTGAGTTCAGACTGGGAAAATAGTTCACAAGACCCATATCTAAAAAATCAGCAAAAATGGACTAGAAGTGTGGCTTAAATGGTAGAGTACCTGATTTGGAAACCTGTGAAGCCCTGAATTCAAACTCCAGTCTCTCAAAAAAAAAAAAAAAATACAATCTGTCAGCCAAGCATGGTAGGTCATGCTAATCTCAGCATGAAGGCTGAGACAGTATACAAAACTCAAGGCTAGCCTGGGCCACATAGAGAGACCCTATCTCACAGAAACAGGGCTGGGCATACAGTTCAGTTCAGTTATAGAGTATATAATTAGCATGTACAGGGCCCTGGGTTCAATTCCCCAGCACTGCAAAATAATTTAAAATAATACAGTCTATTAAAATCAATAAGCAATGACTAAGACTAGAAGGGAAATTAAATGCTTATGTTAGAAAAAAAGTAAGATGTCATATCCTACCTCAAGAAACTGGGGAAAAGGGCTGGTGGAGTGGCTCAAGTAGAAAAGCACCTGCCTAGTGAGTGATGAGATCTGAGTTCAAACCTACCAAAAAAAAAAGAAACTAGGAAAGATGATCAAAATAAGCTCAAAGCAAGCAACAAAAGGGAGGAAATAATAAAGAGTAAAAATTAATGGAATTGAAAACAAAACAGTAGGAAAAAACCCAATGAAACCAAAAGATGCCAAACCTTTAACAAGACTGACAAAGAAAAACTGTAATAAGATGCAAATTACCAATGTCAAGAATAAAACCAGGAAAATTCACCATAGATCCTAGACATTAAAAGGAAAATAAGAGAATTCTAGATCAACTTTCTATATACATATACATTTGACAACTTATTTGATTTAGTACAGTTCATTTAAAAGTATATGCTACCCAATGAAATAATGTGAATAGTCCTGTAACCATTAAAGAGTTTTGATTTGCAGTGAAAACCTTCTGAAAAAGAAATCTCTAGTTTCATAAAATTTCCCTGGAATTATCTACCAAACATTAAAAAAAATTAGCATCAATTCTGTACAATCTCTTCCAGAAAATGGAAGCCAGAGGAACACTTTCTAACTTAACTTTACTAGGTCAGTATTATACTGGTATTTAAACCAGATAAAGTCAAGAAGAAATCTGTAGACTGATATCCCTCATGACATAGATGCAGAAATCATTAGTAAGATATTACCAAGTAAAATCTAGCACTTTACAAAACAATAATGCATTACAACCAAGTATAAGACTAGTTCCATGTACAACAACAAATCAGGTATACAACTGTAATACCAGCACTCTGAAGTCTCAAACAGGGGAATTGAGTTTTGAGGACAGCATGGGCTAAATTAGCAAGACCATGAATGGAAAAAAAAAAAAAGAAAAAAAAGAAGAAGAAGAAACCCAACCAACCAAACAAAAACCCAATCAATATAACCACCATATCAGCAGGCTTAAGGAGAAAAATCACCTCATTATATGTCAATTCATATACAAAGAGCCTTTGACAAAAACTTTATGCGCATTCATGATGGAAACTCAGAAACCTCAGCATAGACCCCTGCTCAACGTGATTAAAAAAGCATCTACAAAACAACAAAAACCTCACTACATCCAACATCATGCTTTTTGTTTTGTTTGTTATTGGCAGTGCTGAGAATCAAATCTAGGGCCTTGCGCATGCTAGGGAAATGCTCTGCCACTGAACTACATCCTCAGCTCCCATGCTTAATAGTGAAACACTCTTTACCGCTGAGATGAGGAACAAGGCAATTCATTCAACACAGGTCTAGCCAGTGAAGTAAGGCAAAGAGAGAATTTGTTAGAATAAAAGGCACATAGATTGGAAAGGAAAAAAATAAACACTTTCTTTATGTTCAGATGACATAAATTATCTATGTGTAGAACCTCCAAAAAAAAACCAACAATCTTTTAGAATCAGTGAGTTCAGCTAGGTCACAGTATTTCTATATAATAATGAATTTGTGCCAGTTGAAATAAAAAAATACCATGTATACCTGTTCCTCCCTAAATGAAATATTTAGGAATAAATCCAACAAAACACATAGGATGTAAGTCTTGAAAATTATAAGAATTGATGAAAGTAAATCAAAGAAGATTTAAGTCAATGGAGAGCATACTATGTTCACAAATTGAAAGATTCAATATAGTAAAAATGTCACTTCTTTCCAAGCAACATTTTATACATAGCGATAAGCTTATTCTTAAGTTTATATAGAAAAATGAAGCAATAGAATAACTAAACAGTTTTGGGAAAGAGTAATGAGGTGAGAGAAATCATCTTATTTTAACTTTAATATTTACTCTATGGCTGTAGTAATCAAGACAGTGTATTTTGGTGGAGAGAAAAAACACATCATGGAATACAATAGAAAGCCCAGTGCACCCAGCTGATTTTTTTTTCTTGTCTTTCAACAAATGGTTTATTGATGTAACCAATGACAAAATACCTAGTATCTTTTTTCTAGACTTTATGGTCACTCCATAGCCTGCATCTTTGGAATGGGGAAGGGGTTTGTTTTCCCATAATCATAAAGCTGTCATGCTCAATCTAATTCATCTAGGTAACTCAATCTAGGTCCATGTAGTATGTCCTCAACCCACTCCTTTTAATTTCATCTGTTTGAGTCACTCATAGAAGAACACTGTTGGCAGCAATATCTAGCAGCATGTTCAAAATTCATTTTGTCTTGAATGAAAAACTTAACTATTCCATTAATTCAATAATTCCATATAGCCTTATTACTATTTCTGTACAGAAGATATGATCCGTCAACATTTCCATTAGCATTTCCCATGTTTCTTTTTTTACTTTTTTTTGGTGGTACTAGAGTTTGAACTCAGGGCCTTATGCGTGCTAGGAAGGCATTCTACCACTTGAGCCACTTTGCCAGCTCTTCCCATGTTTATTGAGGATTCTCAAAGACTTTGAGAGATTCAAAGAGTAAGCTCCCAAGAGAGCTGTTTAAAGTAAGACCCTGTGCATGGCTCAGTTTCCAGTATATGAAGGGATTCAGTACAATCCCCTAGTTCTCAGTTCATAGAAAAAGGAATTTGGGAGGGATAAATGTAGTAACTGCCTATATTATTTGATAGCCTTACCCAGCTGATTTTTGATAGATAGGCAAAACCAATTCAACAGAAGACCAATAGTCTTTTCAATAAACAGTGGATATCCTTAAGCAAATAAATAAATGAACCAAGATCTAAATCTCACATTATATTAAAATAATTAATTCAGAATCATGGATTTAAATGTAAAATGTAAAACTGAAAATAACTAAGCATAAGAGAAAATATTTGGAAAGTAGGACCAGGTAGAGTTACACTATAAAGACATGAGCCGGGCTCTATGGCTAACTCCCAGCTACTTGGGAGTTGGAAATCAGTGGGATCAAGATTCAAGGCCACCCAAGGCAAAAATGTTAGCAAGATCCCATCTCAATCAATACGTTGGCTATCATGGCCCATGCCTGTGATCTCAACTACATGGGAGGCATAAGAATGTAGTCCCAGGATGGCTGGGCAAAAAAGCAATACCCTGTCTGAAAAATAGCCAAAAGCAAAAAGGGCTGAAGGTGTATCTTAAGTGACAGAAGCCCTTTCCTAGCAAACTCAAGGCCCTGAGTTCAGAGACCTCTGTATTAAAACAAAAAGCAAAAAAAGACATTACACACAAAATGCTCAAACAATAAAAGAAAAAAAAAGGTAAGTGGATAAATTGGACTTCACCAAATTAGGAAACTTTGCTTTGTGAAAAGGCCTATTAAGTCAACAGACAGAGAAGCTACCAGAAGAAAATGTTCAGAAATCATATAGCAGCAGTTCTTACTTTGTGTTTTCACATGGAACTATAAAAATGACTGTACAAGCTGAAACTCTGCAAGGCAAACTTAATAATCAATGGAAAAATTATGATTGCTCCATGACCTTTAAAATTTTTGGCAAATATTAAAAACTACATTACTATCAGTTGTAAATATATATAGAAATGAAAAAGTAGCAATACTAATACTTATTTAATTCACTGTAATTTAAAACTTCTAGCACTTCTAGAACATTGAGAATTAAAGTTTTCATTTCTTTCTAAAAAAATTTTGTCAAAGAGTAGTTTGAACAGTACTTATTTTTTCATAGTATAACATGACATGGAACAAGCGTCTTTTCTATGTCTTGGGAAATTATCGTGCTATTTTTTAAGTATGGGTCAGCTTCCAGAATTTTATCAGTTATGATTTCAGTGTTAGAAAATTTTGTAGAGTCCCTGTAATGTGAAGATCTTTTGCCAGTGTCACTTTATTTTTTCTATGACTTTATTAATTCATGTTTGGAAGTTTGCCTTTTCTAAGCTCCTGTGGCTGCACGTCTAGTTTATTAAACAGCAGCAGTATCAACATTCCCAGATCCACTCTAACTTCATGTATGTTCAATTTGTATTTTACTAATAAAGTTACCACTTTCCTTCCTTTGTTGCCCTTTCACCTTTACTGGCCAATTCTTTTTCAGTTGTTCATTTTTGTGAGCTATTACATGGGTTTATTATATATTTTGCATCTGTGTATGAGCTGAATAAAAAATGCCAAGTGACCTCATCACTGACAGACTTTGAAATAAATCATGTGATCAGTCACTGCTTATGGAAGGCATTAAAAAATTATGTAGTGATTTTGGAATTCAGGAGCTAGCAGCAAAGTTGATACTTTATACAGTTACAGTTTCAGGAAAAAAAAAATTAGTAACTACCCAGGCACAGGGATGGGAGGAAATAGAGAAGTAGGATAAGGTATGGCTATAAAGAGGTTACACAATGGAGGTGCTTGGTGGTGGTGGAATGATGTCACAGCTTGACTATGCTTATAGCTACACAAATCTGTACCTTGGATTAAACTGTGTAGAATGATTACACATACATGCAAATGAGTACATGTAAAAGGTGGTGAAATTTAAGGCCTATAGATTAGTTAATAGTATTATAGTGTGTCCTTTCTTGATTTTTACATTGTACTGTCATTATGAAACATGTTACTATTGGGGGAAGCTGGATAAAGGGTGGATAAAGCGTGTATGATGTTTTCTACTATTTTTGTAATTTCCTGTGAGTTTATAATTACTTCTAATAAAAATTTTCTCTCCCTCCCTCCCTTCCTTCCTTCCTTCCCTCTCCCTTTCCCTTCCTCTCTCTTCCCCCTCCCTCTCCCTCTTCCCCTCCCTCCCTCCCTCTCTCTCTCTCTCTCTCTCCCCTCCCTTCTTCTTTTGTTTTTTGTTTTTAAAGGCCTTTTTCAGGGCCAGGAACCATCATCTTTGTGAAGCCAAGTATCCTACCGTGCTCACTTGCCTGTGTCCCATAGCTTTAGCCTTCTAGACCTCTTTGCCTGGCTTTGGCCACCATTCATAGTTCTCTAGCTGAGTTTAGGGAGACCTATTCACATTGTTCCAGCCCCAAAAATCAGGTCGTGGTGCCCCATAAATGTGATTGCTATGCTAAAATAGTCTTTTAAAAGAGGCTGATTCATGTCTTTGGTTGGTGTTTCTATGGAATGTTTATAATGGGGAGAGTAATCCATTTGGAGCTGACAGCTGCTCATCATCCTGCTTTTTATAAGTATTCTTGCCTTTTAGTTTTTCTTAGAGGATAGATACATAAACCACTGTAACCTTTCAGACTCTTTTAAGCACTGTCCACTAAAATTGGAAAGAAAATACGAGTATCATATATGTAAAGTACCCAATTAAAGTCTTTTATTCACCTCCAACATAACTTCATTTTAAAAATCTTTATATATATGTGGGGGTGGGGAGGGATTGAGATAAAATTGTTTGAGATTTGAGTATAGTACATACAGTAATTTAGCCACTTCAAACAGTTGAACAAATTGTACACCTGTGGTTAGATTGACAGTAATGACAGTGATTTAATTTTCATCAGCAAATTGCTCCTGCTCTGACAGCTCTTACCCACACTTTCCTATATCTGGGTTTCCCTAAAATGTTGCTGGGTTGGGTAGTGCAAGGCCAAGCTATTCTCTGATTTGGAAGGTAGAGAACCATGGTATAGATTATTTTATTTTAGACCTAACCCATCTCATGTGAGATTTAAGGTTGTTTAGACCTAAGCCATCTTATGTGAGATTTGGGGTTGACAGTAAGCTTGTGTTGCTTTCTCTGACCTCATCAATTGCAACAAGACTTTTCCTTTTTCCTGAACAGTGGAAGTCAGACTCAAATGAACCTGGGAAAATCTTGAGTGTGTTTCTAGAGCAGAAACCTATCAGTAGACTCTGAGCTCTCTTTACCCTAGACATCTTAGAAGGTATCAGGATTTTTGATAGTGTAGATTAGTGAACATTGTGAGTCTTGGAACAGCAGTTCTATAAGGATGAGTATCCATGGTAAACCACAGAAGTTTTGGGGAGATTTCTGTAATCAATTAATCACTTCTTTGCTGCTTTCCTTAGGCAAGGCAGGCTGAGGTAAAGCAACTCTTCCGTCCCATTGAGGAGCTAAAGAAGGAATTTGATGAGCTGAATGTTGTCATTGAGACTGACATGCAAATCATGGTACGGTTGATCAACAAATTCAACAGTTCCAGCTCCAGCCTAGAAGAGAAGATTGCTGCACTCTTTGATCTTGAGTATTATGTCCATCAGGTATTGTATTACTTTGTCCATCAGTCTGAATTTTAATTAGCAGCTCCAAAAATAGCCCCCTACCCTAAACCCTGAGAAAACAGCATCAGCATCTTCTCTGCCAAGGCATGGACTGTTTCCAATCTAGGCCAATGTCTGTTGTGATTAGATATATTATTAGAGGTCAGAGCCAACCTCTTTTTCATTTACACTGTTACCTCCTTTATTTTTTCAACACTGAGTATACTGAAGAGACAAAATAGCCATAGTCTCTGTCCCATGTAGTTTATAGTCTCGAAGGGGAAACAATTAAATAATGAACAATTGAATAAATTAACAATTAAATGATGAGATAGTTTAAGATCGAGATAGGGCTTCTGAACGCAATATAGGAGTATATCATAGGGGAACTTAGAACCTAGTCAGGGGGGAATAAAGGATGGCTTCTCAGAGGATGTGCCATTCAGACTGAATGTTCAAGGAGGATTGGGAGTTGGCTAGGTAAAAAGGAGAAACTAAAACAAGATGACAGCTATAATCCATTGGCTACATCTGGCATAATACTGATATTTGCAAATAAAGTTTTATTGAGACACAGCTACCCCTATTTGTTGATATATTATTTATGACTGTTTTCATGCTACAGTGGCAGAGTTGAGTAGTGATATCAGAAACCGTATGGCTCGCTAAATCAGAAGTATTTACTGTCAGGCCCTTTAGAAAAAGTTTGCCAGTCCTTGAATTAGAGCATTCCCAGCAGAGTAAACAACATGAGCAAAGATTCTGGGGAAGAGAAGAGCTTGGTGAGGTTGAGGGCCTAGGGAAGATTAGAATGACTGGAGCACAGTGGCCAGGGGGAAGGTAGCATAGATAAAATGGAAGCTGGGAAATCAGAAAGGTAAGATTGGGAATATTATGCTCTTTGTGATTTTTAGCCTTAATCCTAAGAACCATTTGCTAGTACAAAGTAGAAAAGTAACTGATAGGGTTTCTAATAGCTAGTATTTATTGAGCACTACTGTATACCAGCATTGCTTGGTATACATACAAAGACATTGCTTTGTATGTATTAATTCATTAACTTCCATAGCTACCTTAAACCTGTGTGTGTGTGTTTGTATGTGTGTGTGTATGTATGTGTTTGGGATGGGGGCTCACTATGTTGCTCAGGCTGTTTTTAAATTTCTGGGCTCAGGGAATCCTTCTGTCTCAGGCTCCTGGATAGGTGGGACTATAGGAAAGAGCCACCATGCCTAGCCAATCACATTTTTTAACTGAGGAAAACAAAGCACAGAGAGTTTATCTGATTGTTCAAAATCACCCAGCTAATAAGTGTAGAGCTAGGATTTGCAATAAGATCTGTCTGACCCTTACAGTCTGAGGTTTAAAACTTTTTGGCCAGTCTTCTCACAGAAAACTGGTATCTTTTTGAATGAAGCTCAAAGGGAATAGGTAGAGGTAAGGAGGAGTTGATGAATCCATTCATTTATTCAGTAAATGAATTTATTGAGTGCCTGCTAAGTTCCAGGCAACTGAGATACATCTGTATACAAAATTGGCACTTAACCTTTTAGCAGAGGCAAAGAGACAAACATGCCAAAGAAGTAAATTGTAAACAATATGTTTGAAAAGTGATATATACTATGGAAAAATAAAAAGGAGAAGCAGGGTAGGAGCTGGTAGTGTTGAGAAGGAGCATCTCAGGTAGAGGGAACAGCAAGTATAGAATTCCTGAGGTAGGAGCATGCCTAGTATGTTTGAGGAATTATAAGGAAATCAGTATAGCTGGAGCTGGGAGAAAGGGAAGAAAAGAAGCAGATGAAGCTCACAGATAATGAGAGGAAGAATATGGAGGCCTCATAAGTCATGGACAAGAGTGGAATAAGAGGACATTGAGCAGAAGAACGACAGGATCTGATTACTTTTAAAAAGACCTCTCCAGCTGCTGTGTTGAGAATTACAGTGGAGGCAGGGGGCCTGGGTAGAAGCAGAGACCAGGTAGGAGGTTATTGAGGTAATCCAGACTATGGGCAATGGTGGCCCAGGAGGTTGTGTAATCATAATCAAAGGCTTCTTTGAGATCCTTATCCAGGCATAGATCCTCAGTGTCCTGTCCACACATGAGAGCTTCCTTGTTCTCTGTAAACTAGGCTAAAAGACACTTTTTCTTTGTTTAGAATTTTGTCAACTTCTGTGGTGAAAGAACATGAGTGTGCACTGTATCTGCAGGAATTATGGGGCAGCTTCTTCATCTTCTTTCTCTGCTCATAATTCTTTCTCAGGCCTCAAATAGGGCTATGATCCTCTTAGAGAAAAAATAAACTTGGGTTCTCTTTCCCCTTTTCAGTCTTTAGGGTAAAAACAAAACTCCCCACTGCTTTTCCATTAGCCGTATTTAAAGGATTAAGGTTCCTAAGGGTTTTTGGCCAGCTCAGTCTTCTGATGTTGACAGCTTTTATTTTTTGTTTTTTTCATCCTAACATACTTGGATGCATCTTTAGGTATGAAGTTTCTGAAGGCTTTTGCTTTAGTTGTACATGAAAGACCAAAATGACTAGAGGCTTATCATACATACAGGAATGAGTACACAGGAGGCTTGGGTTAGCAGTGACCCAACAAAGCAACCCCCCCCCACCCCACCCCCTGCGCCTTGCAGGTCTGAAGGAATGAAGGACAGACTGCGGGAAGTCCCAAAAGGGTGATAAGTGGTCAAGGAGACACTTCTCCTCCCTAGGAAATGCCTGTTTGCATTCGAAAGGCATCTCCACCCTCAGGCAATGCAAACTAGGCTATAAAACCCACTCCCCACCCTGACCCAGGGGATCACCGGTTTCTGGGTCCCCCTGCATTCTCCAATATGCAGTCTTTCTCTTCTCTTTTCTCCAACTAAATTCTCTGCAAATAAAATCTTTCCGACCTCTGCTGTTAGAGTCTGTGCTTTCATTCTCAGAGCAGGCTCAAGAACCTTGAGCATCTGAAATTCCTGTGTGTGTCATCTGTGCATCAGGTTTTCTGTTTACCTGGTAGTGTCATACCTAGGGTGATGTCCCATTCTGTTTTCACAGGTCACTGGGAAGGGTAAACAGTGTTTTGGATATCACCAACTCAGCCTGAGGTCATTGTGGGAACCATTCCGCTGGTCAAGGCCCAACTAGTTCTGTTGGCAGGAAGGTCATAAATGTTCAGGCTGTCGGCATTTTGATTAGAAGTCTAAGGTCCTTGGCTTGGGCTGGTCTATCAGGCTGCCATATAGCAGTGATAAGTTGCTATTTCATAGGAAGATTCCAGAACACACCATTCAGCTCAATTAGTTGGGTTATGTGATGTTAGCTTTGAGGAAGATAGGACTTTTCTAGCAAAGAACTTCTCAGTTCATTCCCATTCTAGACTCACTGGAATCGTGGACTTCAAGGACCTGAACTGGGTCTGCCTAAGGATTCCTCACAGCCAGATTTTAATTATTAAGGCAGGGTATGTGAAAAGCAAAATCTTGTGTGTGGAAAACAGATTGTGAGTTATTTATGAGAAATGTCCTATGTCTACCTGATCTGCTTTGGGGTAGTATATTTGCCTTCCCTCACATGACTCTTCAATTATTTACCTCCATTTCTCCCTCTAATTTCTTTCTTATTCTCTCATTGTTTTGTCAGTGTTTTGGTTCATTTCTTTCTTCCCAAATGTTGGTATAGTTCCCTTCATCCCTTTCCTAATGCATTCTTTATCTATATTCATCTCCACCTGCCCCACCCCATCCTAAAGGAACCTGAGAAAAGTTCTGACTTCAGATCCAAAAGAAGAGCTCTGTACCTGGGCTCTAGTCATGCCATATCCTGTGTAACTCTGGGGAGAACCCAGCTTTTGGTGTGCAGTGAGTCAGAATGGCTTTTCTTTCTCACTGCCAGTGAAATAAAAAATGAGAGAACACCTTACAAGGCTAAAGTGCATATGTAAATATCAGCTCTTATATCACACTGAATTATTATTGTGGTAATTGAGATAACTGTGTTGATTTGGGACTGATAGGGTAGTAGCTGCTTTGCCAAGAAGTTATACCAGCTTTGAAATAGTGGCCATCACAGATATGGGATAACAAGATTCTGAGTCATGGTCTTGTATCTGGAAAACCTAGAGTAAAGAGGATCAAAGGATAGGCAACAAATTCATATATTTTAAATCAGAGCATGGAAGGATGGAAGGAAGGAAAGAAGGGAGAGAGGGAGGGAGGGAGTTTATTGTTAGCAAAGCACTAATTTTGAGTCTCCCTAGTAAGCTGAGCTGTGGCTCAATAGTCATTCCTCATGAGGACAGATTGGGGCAGAAAAATCTGTTAGGGTACGAGGCCGGCCACCTTCTGAGAGGACAAAGGACACTCGAGACAAAGGAAGTCACAAGGCGAGGTTTATTTTCTAGCTAGCTAGGGTCCAAGCATCCTCCTGACAGCAGGTTTCAACAAGGACCCTGAATGCAAAGTTTAAGCAGGTCTTACACTCTTTAAAGCATCAATCATTGTCACATAGGAATTCCTCATGCCCCTGGGGTCACATTTTCCTGACACTGCCCACATCCTGGTGGTGGGGTAAGATTATTTATTGGGAACTGGAGAAACACCAGAGGTTTACTTATCAGGTTACAAGGAATGTGTTCTCCCATAAATTAGGGGCTAGTAGTGGAATAGAAACCTAAGGTTTAGATAAGAACAGCAGGGGAGTCCTGTTTTGGAAAGTTTATTTACAAGTAGAGACAAAGGCAGGAATGGGTGCTTATCTCTGCATGGTGCCTTTTATCTTGGTCCCAAACTTTTGCATGGCTCTAATGGGCAATTCCTCACAGCTTTGTCCGAGGTTACAGGTTTTAACTGACAGTTTACCATGTTTTACAACCCTGTTTCAAGGCTATCTTCCTCTTCACGAGGTTACCCAAGGGTCATGCCAGTTATAGCTGATTTTTAGGCTAGGTGGGCTGCAAGTTAAAGTACCCCAACAAATCCTTACCCTGGCCTGAGGCCATGTGGTAGACCAGAATTCATGCTTACTTCACAGCTTCAATTGGTATTTTTTTCAGGTCTGCAGTACCAGAAGCCCATCTTCTTTTGTTAGCATAGATATCACAGATTGCTTTTTTAAAAATTCACAGTGGCATTTTATTTTAGGAATAATTTTTCCTGATCAAATACATATTCATCAGTGCAATGATTTATTTATTGAGTACCTAACTGTATGCTCAGCAGTAGTCTAGTCATTGGAACTACAACAGTAGATGAACATTCAAAAACCCCTGCTCTTGTAGAGATTCTATCAAAGTGTATAAAAATTATCTTCCAAGTGATAAAAATAGGATAGGACCAACAAAAACATGGGCTAAGCCAGATACTGTGCTTCACACTTGATTTTTCTGTTAGAATCTACTTCCAGTTTGAAGTCTGAGGCAAAGGCACAGTTAGGTAGGAAATGGCTCTGTAGTTCTTGGGGGGGAAAAGTAGATAGCTGTCACACTGGTATTGGACTTTGGCTTCCTAAGTTTTCCTGATGATTGGATCAGCATGTGGACAAGAGACAGCCTTGGAGTGGGGTGTGTGGGGTGGGTGGGGTAGGGAGATAGGGAGATAGATAGACAGACAGACAGATAGGTAGATAGGGAGGGAGAGAGACAGAGAGAGAAAGAGGAGATTAATTCTGATTTTTTTCACATATAATGTAAATGTAGGATTTAGCAATTTAATAGGAAAAATGATAATTTATTTTAAAATAATAGTCAAAATGTCACAAAAATCACATGTCCATTACAAGTCAAACTAGAGATGTGTAAGAATTCAGTACTATAAGGGCTGGAGGTGTAACTCAACTGGTAGAGGGCCTGCCTAGCAAGTATGAAGCCCTGAGTTTAAACCCTAGTACCTCCAAACAACAAAACAAAACAAAAAACCCAAGAGAGAAATCAGAGTACCATGCCAGGATTTAGTGGACATGCCCATAATCCCAGCACTTGGGTGGCAGAGGCAGGAAGATCACGAATTTGAGATCAGCCTAGGCTACATAGCAAGACTGTCTCAAAAACAAAAACTGAGCCAGGCATGGTGGCTTATACTTGTAATCCCAGCTACTTGGGAGGTAGAGGGCAGCCTGGGCAAAAAAGTTATTGAGACCCTATTTCAAAGAACAAGCTGAGCGTGCTCATAATTCCAGTAATGTAGGAGGCCAGCCTAGCCAAAAATATGAGACACTTTGAAAAATAACTAATGCATCTAGGACCGGGGTCATGCCTAGCAAGTGTTGAGACCTGAGTTCAAATCCCCAGTACTGCCAAAAAACAAAAGCAAAACCAAACTTAAGTCAGTGTAATGATTTAGTTTTGATTTTATTGTAATGCGATCTTTTTATAATCACTTAGATTCATTATTTAAATTTATTAAAGTCACTCAGTTTATGAATTTTATGATGACAGACATGTTTTGTCTGTAGCCAGTAGCCAGTAACAAAGACTAAAGTCTAAAGTCTTTGGGAGAGTGACTTTCGTGCAGATTTTATTGTGAATGTCCTCAGATTCAGTCAACCTTCGCAAAGAAGGGTAATATTGTTATCCCTTTTCTTATTCTCTTGTAGCCCTCTCGTCCCCACTCTACCTCCCCTTCAACAGGGCTTATTTTATAGTCCTGGCTTCTAATTAAAGATCAGCTTTTAAAATAAATGTCTTTTGCCTCCACTGCCCCCATTGGTTTTGACATCAACAGGAAACATGGCACCATTTAGTGGTGCTTATGATGCCAGATCTTTTGTGCTAACAGGTTGCGTGTTTGGAGTAAGCTTTGTGACTCATGGTATTAGAATCTTCCAAGACATGTTTGGCATGAGCAATAGTTAGGTGCCGTTTCCACTGATTACCATGCAGGGTATTCATAAATTGTATTAACAAATTAGAAGTTCTCAAATTTAACATTACTTTCAAATTTAGTGTGTTTATACATAACCTTTTTTAGTTAGATCACTTGGCTTTCAAATTTGTTTTTGGATAGTCAGCAAAAGGAAGGCCACTAGAAGAGCTCTTCCTTCCTTGTCAGCTGTCCTGTGCTAAGCAGTACCTTTGTTGCAGATGGATAATGCGCAGGACCTGCTCTCCTTCGGTGGCCTTCAAGTGGTGATCAACGGACTGAACAGCACAGAACCTCTGGTGAAGGAATATTCTGCATTCGTGCTAGGTGCTGCCTTTTCCAGGTGAGCAGCATGGGTGAATTCCCATTGGCCAGGATTGTGTGGCCTAGTTGGCGTGGAAGAAGGTTTCACTTCCACTTGTACACATCTCTACTCAATATTTCAGTGAAATATCAGTGTGAAACTAGAATTTGATTCTGTCTTTATTCCAAATAGACAGATATTTTCACCCATGTTATCCCTATCTATGACTCTTTGTTCCCTCCGTCTTATAAATATCAACATCTAATAAAAGATCCTGAGGTCACATTCTCTGTCTTAGTGAAAGCTAATAAAAAGCTAGACCAACAATAGGTAGTAAGTGATGGAGAGAAATAAACTCCAAGAGTTGACCGTTTTGGCAATAATGCTACATCTAGAGAATAAATGACGAACCTCAAGGAAAACCTTGTGAGGAGGGAAATATGACAAGAAGTCAGGTTATTGGCACTCTCAGGTTGAGATTTCTTTAGAATTTCAATTAGTCTGGCTTGTGCTAGAAAACTGATTAGGAAAGAGAAAAGGGGAGACAGTATCTTGAAAGAATGGATTCAGAAAGATACGTGCTCATCCAAGGTCAGGATATTTTCATGCTGTAGTTTCGTCCACTGGAGTGCTACAGTTCTTCCCATTTAAAAAAATCTGCTCCTAGAACCTCTTGTACCTTGAAAACAGTTACAGATGCTCTGATTCTGGCTTCAAAGAGCTGTGTGGTGGCTACTCAGGTTGCCTTGCATAGATGTAGGGTTTGTGATGTTGCAGGAGGACTATTGTGAATATATTTACCCTTGTAAAGTTTGAGTTTTTCTTTGCTTTTTACCATGCTCATGTTGACTTAATCAGCATCTCAATCGAATGCCTTCTTATGCTAAGAGGTCAGCGTCTTTTCATAGTAAAATGAAGGGCAGAGTTGGGTAGGCCTTCAAAATTGTTCCATGAGGAGAGGCTAAGAGCAGTACAGGCTTTTGTTTTCCTTATTATTTCTATTTAGATCTTCAGGCCCTAGTTGTCCTGTGGTTGTATTATGGGATGACTTCCAGGCACTTCCATCTCCTTGGTCTCATCTCCCTAAGTCAGAGTTTTCCAGAAAGCCCACGGGAATCTAATCCTGTGCAGCCACTGGAAAGGTGGAGAATCTGTAAGTTTGTCATTGTTAGCTGTGGTTTCTGCCTAGAGAAGTCCAAGGTCTTTTCCTCATAAGGTTTTAGAGACTTAAGTACTAAGTCTTGCCTTTCTTTTCAAGTCAGAAATGAACTAAATCAAACATTAACCTTTTCTTTTCTTTCTTTTTTTTAAATCTTTGCCTTACTCCCAAATACTTTCTTTTTACCATAAGTATGAGCAGGTTCTCCTACACATTCATGGTAGAAACTCTAGTATTACATTTTAGTTAAGAAGCACATATTAGATCTGCTTTTAGCAAACCATAACTCACCTAGAGGCTGTGCCAATATGTGGTATTAGGACTTCTCCATGATCATATCAGCATAATACCATGTTAACACTTATGCATCACTAAAATTTAGAGATAAATATAAAATACTTCAACTTAAATTTTTGGTGGTAAGCAAACTGCTGTATTCAAAATGTTCTAGCTGAGTTGTTTTTTTTTTTTAATCTTTTTTTACATTTACTTACATGTGTATACATTATTTGGGCCACCCACGCATACCACCCCCCACCCTGTACTTCTGGGCAGAACCTTGTTCTCTGATTTTGTTGAAGAGAAAACATAAGATATAATAAGAAAAACATAGCATTTTTGCTAGTTTGAGATAAAGATAGCTGTACAGAGATTCCTAGTGTTGCTTCCATGCACATGTATATTCCAACCCATATTGGTTCCTCTCTATCAGACTTCTTCACGACTTCCTAGTTCCCTTCCCATAGTGGTCTCTGCCAGGTTAAGATTACTATATTCGCTTATATTTAGTGAGCGCCTCAACCACATTCATGTTTTACTAGCTGAGTTTTTGATAGGTCACTGGAGAGCTGTTATGGTGACAGCATAGTATGGCTCCAGAGCTTTTCAAAGCCAACAGCAGGCTCCCAACCATTATGAAAATGTCAAGTGTTTTACACAAAGAGGAGTATGGTGCAAGTAAGACTGTTTCTATGGAGAGAGGCAGGTTTCAGTGTTGTAAATGTGCATTATTTACTTTTGATGTCCTAAGTATTGTCTCTGCACCTCTCTAATTGTTCTTAGCATACGGGTGTGTACCTACATGCCACACGTGTGCATACACAATGACTGGATAAACACTTTGTCAAAAGAGCATTCAACAGATAGCACCTGGAATCATGAACTCTTCTTTGTGCCCATAGACAATCTTTCTAAGCCTTACCTTTTGTTTATTAACTGGGAACAATAATAACCTCACCTTTTATTTATTAACTGGGAACAATAAAAGGGGTCTTGTTCATTTTATAAGGTCGAATATCAAATAACAAAATATATAATGCTTATATTGTATATTTTACACAATACAATTTTATATAAGGTGTTATCAACATCACCATCACCCTCATCATGATGTGTCTTTTTTTTAACTAATTTCTCCTGTAAGGAAAGTGTAGAATACTTTCTGTAGTATAATACAAACCTTTTCCTTCTCATTTTCTCTTCTGTTTAGGTGTTTATGTTATACTGAATCTCTTGATGCTAATCTTGCCACTTGGTAAGGGTGTCTATTTGCTCAGGTTAATTGCTTAATAAGGCTTCTTCCATGCACATTTTTGTGGATGAAAAGATCTCTTCCTTGAGTTAAATGTGAAACAATTACTCCAAGATCAAGAAAGAGAAAGATAACATGATGATGTAAGATGAATGTAACTGACATGGCCACTGAAATAAAGTTTGTTTTTTATTTAAATATTCACACCCAATTATGGGTGCACATATTCATTTTCTGTTGTTTTTTTTTAAACCCTTGTACAGATGAAACTTTTGTGTAAGGAGATCTGTAGGGATAGGTGTGCAGATGCTTTTAGCAGATTTGCTTTTTCTGGCTTCATTCTTTTTTAAAACCTTTTTAATTCTTCAAGTAAATTATTTTCATTACTCTTTCTGTGACCTGATTTCATATCATGATGGAACCTGTGTGTGTCTTGTCTATATGACTTGCTGAGAGTCTCAGACAAGTCCTTTGTGTTTCTGTATAAGAGAAGTCTCAGAAAGACCTCATGAATTTCAAAGGCCATACAGCTTTCTGTAATCTGGTTTGGTTTTACTTCTCAACAAACTGATTGCCTGCTTGCTTTTGCTTTTCTGTCATCTCCCTGTATATAGCCTTTACCATTTAACTGTCAAGAATTAAACTATCAAGAAACTAGTATGCCTTTCCCCAGGGAGTGTTGGTTTTGACCAGTCTCATGTCTCTGCCTCAGTCACTTTTGGTTTCTTATTGCTGTCTTTAAGAATCCACATTCACATCTGTATGTGTATGGATTATTATGCATTTACATGGGCTTGCAAATATTTGCATAATGCTTTTTTTATGTTAGTCCTGAATTTTATTTATTTATTTTATTTTTATTTTTATTTTTATTTTTAAATTATTCATATGTGCATACAATGCTTGGGTCATTTCTTCCCCCTGCCCCCACCCCCTCCCTTACCACCCACCCCACCCACTCCCTCTACCCCCAACCCCCTTAATACAAGGCAGAAACTATTTTGCCCTTATCTCTAATTTTGTTGAAGAGAGAGTATAAACAATAATAGGAAGGAACAAGGGTTTTTGCTAGTTGAGATAAGGATAGCTATACAGGGAGTTGACTCACATTAACTTCCTGTGCGTGGGTGTTACCTTCTAGGTTAATTCTTGATCTAACCTTTTCTCTAGTTCCTGGTCCCCTTCTCCTATTGGCCTCAGTTGCTTTCTTTTTTAAATTTTTTTTTATTATTATTCATACGTGCATATAATGCTTGGGTCATTTCTCCCCCCTGCCCCCACTCCCTCCCTTACCACCCACTCCGCCCCCTCCCTCTCCCCCCCACCCCCAATAATAGGAAGCTCAGGGGCCTATGCTGATTTGGCCCAGGGTTGTCTCTGGGAGTACCACATACCGCTTAGCTTACCTTGTGGTCCGCGTCTTCCCAAGCCATCTGGGCGCCAGCGTCTGGAGGCGGCCCCGGTGGGGGGGGGGGCCCTCCTGGTTTCTCCGTTTAATGTGAAGTGGAGATGCGCTGCGCAGGCTGGAAGTGTGGAGGGGTCAAAGTTTTGCCTCTTCTCGGTGGTTTTGCCTCTTCTCGGTGTATATCCAGCGTCTCTCCAAGTTTTTACTTTAGGAGGCACGCTTTCTGCTTCCTCCCTCTAGCCGCCATCTTGGAATCCCTCTTGCATTACGCTTTTATTTGAACTGTACAATGTGCAGGATGGCATGGAACTTAACCCAGTACAAAAAGGAATGTACACATGCCATCAGTCATGGAAAGATTATGTTCCATAATGATGGATCTCTGAAACAAAATCCTGTTCTAACTTCTCTTTCCTTAGCAGATTCTGGATTTATATACTAATCCCTTAATAAAATGAATGTGTCCCTGCACAACACAGCCCTATTCTGCTGACTCTAATTCTCTCAGTTGTGTTCTTCCCACTGAGGTTTTACCAGTGTTTAACCATTTGGCCAGACTCATATCACCATGTTCCATCTCTGAGTGCTAACCTTCAATTTGCAGGTTTCTTTCCTGTAACTTTCACTGAATTTCAGTGCTCATCTCCATCTTCTGTCTTCTCTTTGCTGATGGCTTTTTGTGGGCTCATTGGGGACCAACATTCTCAGTTCCCTTGTGTACTTCTGTCATCTATTAGATACCTTGAAATTGGTTTCCCATTTTTTCCAACATTTCATATTATCTAGCTGCCACCAGTACCTATTTACATCTTCATGTCTCATGTTGAACATATTTGTTGTCCTTGAGGCCTCCAGCCTCAAGGTCACTGTCAGTGTTCCTTACTCCTCCTCTCTAGGCAATTTCCTTTTAGTTCATGGTGTACTCAAGCTACTAATTGACTGATTTTCCTACCACTAACTTATTCATCACCTTTAACCTACCAACTTATATTTTCCATCCCTTCATTTGAAGATTTCTTGAAAGAATAGATAAAAAGGGATATAAATAGTGTACATGCCCATTATGCTAAAATATTCAAAAACACTATTCCTATTTTCTGATTTCTGTCCCCTTTATCCCTGAAAATTGTCAAGAGTATTTTGACATCATTGACATCTCAGTAGCAATCAACAATGTTGATCAGTACTTTCTCTTCTTGGATACTGTGTCATTGTAGTTTCTTGGTTTGGGATGTCTGTAATCTCTCTCTCTCTCTCTCTCTCTTTCTCTCTCTCTCTCTCTCTTCCTCCTTTCCTCCCTCCTCCCCTCCTTCCCCCTCCCCCCTCCCCCATTTTCCTGTGTTGGGGATCCAACCCAGCATGCATGCAAGGCAAGTGCTCTCCCACCAAACTACATCTTAAGCCCTCCTTTTCCTTGAACTCAGGGCCTCATTTGCTAGGCAGGCACTCTCCCACTTGAGCCACCCTGCCAGCCCTTTTCTCTGTTGGGCATTTTTTTCCCCCCCAGGCTACAGCTCTGATAGTGCATTGCTGAGCCCTGCACACATAGTTTGGGTGTGCCCAATTCCCCACTCAAACTTCCAAGCTCACCAAGGGCACAAGAAAGCTGCAATTCACCAAACTAATGAGCAACATTCCCCCCAGCCCAGGAAGGCATTTCTCTCCCACCCTGCCCAGTGGGCATTTTTGAAATAGGGTCTCACAAAGTATTTGCCCAGGTTGGCCTTGAACCTCAATGCTCCTGATCTCTGCCTCCCAAGTAGCTAGGAATATAGGCATGAGTCACCAGTACCCAGCTTCTTATTATCTTTAATTGTAGCTACTCACCAAGATTCTTTGAGCTTTGTTCTCCCCTCTTTTCTTCCCTAATGATCCTATCTGTTTCTATGGTTTTGAATCCTACCAATGGCTACAATTTAAATCCTGCCTTTCTCTTGAGGTCTTATCCTACATTTCTATTAGACTGTGTGATTGTACCTCAGATTCAAAGAGGAGAAAGTTGAACTTATTATTATCTGTCTTACAAACTAGATTTTTCCTGTATTCTCTTTTTATCTATTCTTAGCACTCTGATTGTTGTAGTTACCCAAGCTTGAAAGTTTTGAATGATATTTGAGTCTTGCTGTCCCTTCACTCTCTCATTAAGTTGATGAGCCAGTCCTGGGATTCTTACTTCTACTGTTATCTACTAAACCATCCCTCCTTTTTCATCTATTTTAAAGAACCTTGATGTTGTGAGTTCAGCCTGTTCAGGGAAAGAGTTCCCTCCCCTGGTGCTATGAAATGAGCCATGAATAATCTAAACCAAGCATGGTAATCCCATTCTCTGCAGATGGGGATGGATTTAGAGATGGGCATGTGACCCAATTGTGACTGATGAGACATAAAGAGATATTTGTTAGGAAGCTTCTGGGAAGGATTTTATGCTTATGAGAAGAAAGATAGTTAGAAGACCTTGCTCACTTCTTCCTGCCTTGATTGCATTTATTTTGGAGCAGATGCTTGGGACCAAGGAGGTGAGAAGCACAAAGACAAAAAGCCAACAGGTTGTAGAGGATAATAGAGGGGAAAAACAGAAGGAGGCTGGCTGGGTCCTTTATCTTACAGTTTAGCTCACTATGGTGATTCTAGAACCATCTACTTGTAGACTTTGTTTAAGAAGTAATTAATTTTTTATTTTGTAAAAAATTACTGTTAGTCATTATTCTGTTACTTGCAATTGAACATATATTCATACTGATAAAAATTCCAAAATCCCTCTCAGATCATTTAAAGTCCTTTTAGATTCCCCTTCTTCATAGCACCCATCTGAATTTGCAATTTTGTATTGTTTAGCTACCTGTTTCCTGTTGATATGACAGTACTAAAAGGAATAAGATCCCTTTTCTATCTTGCTATCTTCCTAGTGTAGAGCACAAGGAATTGTTCAGGAAATATTACTGAAAGAATAAATGAAGAAACAAAGAAACTAATAACCTAGGAAATGAATTATTTTTCAGATAACATATCACACTGACTAGAGAGTGCTATTTTTGTTATTAATGATGTAACAGTGATAATTCAGATGCCATACTTTGACCCTTTAAAATATAAGGCCATGGAAATGAGTGTGTTATCTCACTGGCAGAAGGCCCAGAAAATAGGTTAGAGATTGGATGCCAGCATTTAAACAAAAGTTTAAATGTGACCCCTTAGGACTAGTCTGACCTCTTGTCTCTAGATGCTCATTTTCCCACACTCCTCCAGTGCAAGGGAGGTACTCAAATCATTTGTTTCTGATAAATTAATTAGCATAATATCCAAGGTTGGCCCAGGTAATTGGGTAGCCGTAGCTCTTAAGCTACATTCAAAGTCTGATTATGTTTTATCGATGGCAATTAATGAAAAATTAATTGCCCGATTAGCTGCCTTGGTGAGTACTACAGGATTCAAGTCTTTATTCTGGCAAGGGAAGCACCACTTTCTTTAATGAATTTGTCCTTTCAGCATTTCTTTTGAATCCATCTGTATGATGTTCCCCTGCCTCCTCCATATCCTTTGTGGCTGCGTTCAGACTTTTTCAATATTGAATATCTCCTTTTAATTTCTTTCCTGCAGAGCCCCAGCCCACAAAGTTCTCTTTGTCTTCAACTTTATTAACATTTGTTGTCTGGACCCCTAAACTGACACTTTAATACATTGACTTCTCTGTTGCATGCCAGTTCTCTACCTATTTCCCCAACCTAATTGAAAGGTTTTGGAGAGTGGGAACTGGTACCTAACTCTGTGATATACACAGCACCTGTCAGAGGGCAAGTTTGTTTGGTTGCTTACAGCGTAAATGGTCTGACACAAAAAGTGAAATCACCAAAAATCTATAGGAGGAAGGAAGCCACCAGAGCAGGGAGATCTTTTATCTTCTGTATTTCACTTTGTTTTATTTTTCTTCCTCTGAGTATGTATCATTTTTGCAATTAAAATTTAAACAATAAGTAGCAAAGCAGAACTGGGAGTTTTCTATATCTAATGCATTTCCCCAAAACACTGTTTGTTCAAAAAACCTGAAAATGCTGGATTAAATATTTAAACATTTCTTCAAATGCTTCATCAGCAAACAAGAAACTGAGGATCATTGCTTTGCGTAACTCCAGGGGAAATAATAATATATAATATAGATAACATATGTAATATGTAAAATTCATAATATATAATACTTATATAATATGATCATATAATAATAATATCATAATGCTTATGTGGCAGCCCTGGAAGAAAGTGAAAGAAATCCTAAAGCTAAATAAAACTCAAATTCTAAGAGATACAGAACACTAAAACTGACAGCTATCTTGGGGATATTTGCTATTCCTTAGTGGTTAAGAGCTTTTAAAGTTAGGGAACAGGAGACAAAGCTTTGGGGCTTATGAATGAGAGAATTAGAGAAGTAAAAGTCTTCCACTTAAAAGGAGTAAGTAAGGTAATTTAGTTTTGAATACAATGTAGAAAAATTCCCCCCCACCCCAAATTCCTTATCCATGTTGACTCTAGAGTACATTCCGACTGGAAATCATACTCCTCTTGTGGCCAAAAATCTCCAAGCTGAGAATTTAGTTTAAAATGATCTCAACAAACAATATACTAAGAAAAAAAATTTGTACCTTACTTCACAGGCACAGCATTAATATCCTATATATATATAAAGAGAGAGAGAGAGAATTTCTAAAACTAAAGAATAAACAAACACACTAGCAGTCCTGTTATGAAACAGGCTAACCATACACAGTTCACAGACTAAAAGAAATGCAGATGGCTTAACCATGTAAAAGAATGCTCAAGAGAAACATTAGTTAAAACTACACTGAGATATTATTTCTCTCCTGTCACATTGGCAGGAGTCCAACAGTTGATGTATTCTGTTGAAATGGTGGGGAAATAGGTACTCATACTTTGCTGGTAGATTTACAAAATGATACAATTCTGTGGAAGGAAATCCAGCAAAATTGCATGTATTTACCCTTCAAAATGGTGTTCCCACTTCCAGAATTCTATCTCTAAAGTATGTTGGTAAAAATACAAAAGGACATGCATGCCTAAGGTTACTCATTATAGTGTTGTTTGTAATAGCAAAAGAAAGGAAACAACCCAAATATACATAACTAGGGAAACGATTGAATAAATTATGTATTTCATTTCATGGATATACAGTTGTAGAAAGAATGAAGAATATTTCAACATAATAAAGAATATTGCTATTGTGATATATTATGGGATGTATTATTAAATCATAAAAGAAGTAAAGTATGAATAAGATGATAAGAATGTGTTTATGTGCTTACATATTTTTCTTTTTTCATTTTGGTCTTTTTTACCTGCTTATATTTTTTAAAATAATGAAAGATTAAAAAGTTACTATAGAGAAAGGGACTTTGAAACCATGCAGATACTTTTAGTTAAAAACAAAATTAATACATTTTAAATCTATAAAAATCTAAAGCAAGATGAAAGAATTGAATTTGTGGCATAATCACACAGGAGAGAACTATCTTGTCTTACTTTAAAAACCAGTAATTTGACTCTATATCCCTATTTTGATGGGATAAAAGCTGTGAAAACTCATCAGAAATTTTATGTATTGTTTTGGTATAATTGTTCTGAGGTTCTTGTACGTATTATGATCTCATCCATGTTACTGCAAATGACAAGATTGAATTAAAAGGTCTAACATGAGTTCCAAAACTATGAGGAAAGTAAGTATGGGATAGGTTATGTTATTTAAGAAATTTTTTTCCAAAATTGATGAAAAACAATTTCTGAATTTTGATTCAGAAAGTTCACTGGATTCCAAATATTGTAATTAAGAAATTCTTTTCTAGCAACATAGCAAAACTACAGAACAATAAGGGTATAAAAACTGAGAAAAGATAGATTAGCTTCTGAGTACCAGTAGCAACAAAAAGAGAGAAACAGTGCTCTTAGGATTTTTAGCCTGGTTGCTTGGCCTGAGAACTAAGCTCGGATGTCATTTTCATCAGTTCTAGACAGCAGTTCCCATTATGCACTAAGGTTCCATTCCCTATGACTTTTCTTTTCTGGTTCCATCTGCATCTGAGTAGATATCTGGATACAAAGAAGAATCAACAATGCTTTCCAAAGTTAGAGGTACTTGTGGTCTTCCAAGTTTCTTATTAAGTGCCTGTTCATAGGTTCAGGTTATTAGATTCATATCTTTGAGGGAAGAGTAGAACTACAGAGAGCCTCTCCTCTTTTAAAAGGTGTTTCGTACATCTTTCTAAAGCTTCTCTCTCTCTCTCTCTCTCTCTCTCTCTCTCTCTCTCTCGCTATCTCTCATTTGTTTACCTTTTTGTATGTTCTCATGCTGTCAGTACTGCTTCCTTTTAAAATTTTATTATAATATCTTTTGCTCATTTTTACATTGAGTCTTTATTTTTAGCATATGATATAATCTGAGAGCTTATGTATCATATATAATGTATTTTCATACATATCATATATGACCTTGGTACTAATTTTTTTGTCAGTTATGTACATAGCAAATATTTTCTGGTGTGTGGCTAGTTATTTAACACTGCTTATGTAATGATGGGGATATAGTTCAGTGGAAGACTGCCTATCATGAATAAGGTCCTGGATTCCACCCCTGGCACTGTAAAAAACAGAAAACAAGCAAACAAAAACCATTGATTACATTGCCTTTTGTTATAGGCATTTTAAAGTAATTGTTTATTTTTGGTGGAACTGGGGTTTGAACTCATGGCTTCACACTTGCAAAGCAGGTAATGTACTGCTTAAGCCACACCTCCAGTCCTTAAAAGTACTTTTATAAAGTAAAAACAACCAGTATTTTCTTAAACTTTATACTCTTTATATTTTAGAAATACCTTAAAGTGCAAAGATAGTCTCCTTATCTTCTAAGAGTATATAAAGTTTTGTTGTTTTGTTTTTGATTTTTTTTTGGTGAATCCTGGGTTTGAACTCAGGGCTTCGTGCTTGCAAAGCAGGTGCTCTGCTGCTTGAGCACAGCACCAGCCCTAAGAATATAAAGTTTTGACACTTAGGTTTTAATTCTAAAATTTATCTTTATAAACTAAAATAAAAATTTTAGTTTTTGTTTTTTTAATTTTGGATTTTATGATGGGGCATCATGTAGTGAGTAGTCTTTTTCCTCAGAGAATTTTAATGGTTTCTCTACTATATACTGAGTTCCCTTACTTGTATTGGTTTATTTTCTGATATTCTGGTCTCTTTTTATCCTTACAGCAGTTGTATATTATTTCAATTGCTGCAGCTTTAGCATTGGATACTTTTTGGCCCTTTACTCTTCCATATGGATTGTAGACATACTCTGTCAGATTTAGCCAAAACTGTAGATATTTTAGATGGTACACAGTAAATTTATAGATTAATTTGTGAGAACATATTTACAAAATTGTGTTCACCTCTCTGAACATGGTATATTTTTATACTTAAATGTTTAAGTCTTTAATGAAACTGAATTTTTTTCATGTAGATATTGAATCTCTTTTGATATGTCTAAGTACCTTATAGTATTTGTTATTTGCAAATAGGATAAAATTTATATTTTGAAAATAGGTGAAACGATATGTTGATTATACAAATACACACATATACACCATTATAACTACTAAAAC
This sequence comes from Castor canadensis, assembly GCF_047511655.1. Lineage (NCBI taxonomy): Eukaryota > Metazoa > Chordata > Mammalia > Rodentia > Castoridae > Castor > Castor canadensis. The sequence goes on from NC_133391.1 coordinate 80,108,775, forward strand.
AATCAAGTGAAGGAGAAACACAGCATTTAGGCCGCGATTTCTTCTGTGAAGAGGGAAGAAGTCTGGCATATGGTACACAGTGGTTTTTTAAATTACTGATAATTTTGTTTTTTTATACTGATGAGTGAGTTTTTATGATATTATTATTATTTAATTTCATTAATATTATAAGCCTGTAGACTTTCTATCTCTTATTAAGTCATTTTCCTCTATAAAATTATTTAATTTCAATAATTCTCTGGCAAAAAGTTGTTCATAATATTCAAATAGGATTTTTTTGGTCTGTTTTCTATCATTATATATCTCTTTTCACTCCTAGTAATTTTTATGTGTTTCTCTCATTTTTTTACTTGGCCCATGTTGCTAGAGGATTGTCTCCTATTAGTTTTTTTTTTAGCCTTTTCCCCTTTATTTCCCCTTTATTTTCTATCGTTAGCTCTGCAGTTCACTTTCTTTTTTTCTTCCACACACTGTCTTTGGGTCACTCTTTTGTTCTCTTTATAACTTTTCAAGTTTGAATGCATAGCATAGTTAAATATTCTGTAACTTAAATCATGGTTTTCTTAAATCCATTAATTATTTAGTAATGTGGTTTTTCCCAAATCCAGTTTCCTTTCCTGTATTCATTTATATTACGTTGTGTGCCAAGATAATGGTGTGCGTGATAGTAATTCTTTGATATTAATTGATATTTCCTTTTTTTTGCTTGCCAGGTAGGTTTAGTTTTTGTAAATGTTCTGTGAATGTTTCTAAGGAATGAGTTGATTCTGTGTGTGTGTATGTGTGTGTGTACACGTGTGTGTCTGTCTCTGTTGTGATGCTGGGGATCCAATTCAGGTCCTTGTACATATTAGGCATGCGTTCTGCCACTGACTTACTCCCCTAGCCTATGATTGAATGCTTTTTATTTGTTGGATAATGTACATATTATATTTTTGCTTTATGTATCTGTTTATGCATTCAGTTTTATTCATAACATGTTTGTGTCTCCTATTTTCTTACTAATTTGTGACCAACCTTAATTTCTTTTCTAAGTAGTTATTAATAAAATGTTTTACTATGGTCATGTGTTTCCATTTCTTCCTGTAATTATTCAATTTTTGCTATCTTTTGAACTAAAATTATTAAATGTATGCACATGTGTGATTTTAATAACCTTATGCCTATTCCTTATTGTACCTTATATCAAGTCATGATAATCTTTACTCATAATAAGTCATTTTTGCCTTAAGGTCTATTTTACCTAATATTAATATGTTTGCTAACTTTCTGTTAGTATGTTCCTTTTTGTTTGTTTGTTTGAGACAGTCTCATTATGTAGCCCAGACTGGCCTCAAATTCACAGTACTCCTGCCTCTGCCTTTTAAGTACTGGGATTACAGGCATGGACCACCAGATCTGTCTGTTAGTATTTTCTTGGTGTATCTTTTTCTATCCCTTTCCTTTCAGTCTTTTTTAACATTATATTTATGATAGATCTTTTGTTTTTATACAGCATATAGGTGGGGGGGGGTTTATTAATACAATTATCTTTATATTTTATTGGATAGTTAATTCACTTCCTTTTGTTGTGGTTTATTGACATTTGGATTATTTCCTGCCATCTGTTTCAACTATTAGTTTTTAAGATGCTTCATTGAGCTGCTGAAGTTTTAAGTAAAGCTTTCCACCTCCTGTCAAACTTTACAAAAACTCTAAGGATGATTTAACTCCAGTTTCTCTAGTCTCTTGTTTAAATGATTTTTTGGGTAATATTTTATTTCTATCTCATCTTTAACCAATTTCATAAATCAGGGTTATTATCATTACCAATGCCAATATTTTACAAAATTCATGATTATTTGTAATGTACCAACATGTTTACTGATTTTTTTTGTCCTATTTTTCTTTCTGTGATTCAGTTTCCTAGTGTTAGTCTTTTAGTAAATATCTGGTAGTAATGCTTTCTTAGTTTTTCCTAATACCACTATCATTTTCTTTCTCTCTTAAATGATACTATATCTAGTTATCTTTATGATATCTGTTATTACTGATGAAAAATTATTTTTTGCCAGTTTAATAGTTTTTGCCTTCTATAGGTAATCAGTTTTCCCATGATCATTTAAAAGGTTTTCTTTCATATTTAGTTATCAGCAAGCTTTATCATATGTCCAAATATGATTTGTTTTAGTTTGTTCTCTTTGGCTGTCAATGTGCTGCTTTAATCCACAAACTTCCGTTATTTTCTGGCTTATTACCAGTACTATGGTTTTCCCCCAGATTCAATATCTGGGATTATATTGGACCCACGTTTCTAATATCTTTTAACTGTTCTTTCTTCTTCTTCTTTTTTTTTTTTTTTAATGTCACATTGTAACAAGGTTTGAGGGAGACACATCTTACACAATGGTATAAAAACCCAATCATCACACATGTGAACCACAAAAGAATCTCTTTCTCTTTAATTTCTTTACCTCTTATACTTCTTCTTAGATGACTTCTTTCACTTTATTTTCCAGTTAACAGATTCTTTCTTCATTGTGTCAAATGTATTTATTATATCCATAAATTTTAGTGTTAAATTTTTTTATTTCTGTTTTCTTCTAATTATTGCTTTAATTGCATCAAAAGTTTGATATATAGTATTTTGATTACTGTTCAGTTGATAATATTTAAATTTCCATTATGATTTCTTTGAGTCGTATTTGATTGTATTTCTTGATTTCCAGATATAAAGCAAAGTTTCTAGTTATGTTTTTGTTGCTGACATCTAGGTGATGGTCAGAAGTTCTCTTAATTATTATATTAGCCATTTGGAATTAGTTGAGACTTTTTGTTTGGTTAATATCTGCCATGGTTTGTATGAGTATCCCCCAAAAGTCTGTGTTAAAGGCTTGGTCTCTAGGTTGATACTATTGGAAGATGTTGGAACCTTTGAGAGGTAGAGCCCAATGGGAGATGCTTAGGTCACTGGGGGCATGCCCTGGAAGGGGATTGTGGGCCCCAACCTCTCAGTCTCTCTGCTTCATGGCTGATGTGGAGATGAATGATTTGCTCCAACATATGTTCCCTGCCTTCACCAGAGGCCCAAAGCAGAGCAGCCACCTGATAGACTAGACTCTCCAGAACCATAAACCAAAATATCCTCTTTCTCTCTATAAACTAATTGGCTCAGGCATTTCATTACAGTAACGTGAGGCTTTCTAATACAATACATATTCAGTTTTTGTAAACATTGTACATGTGCCTGAAAATAATATGTGTTCTATACCTGGAAAGTAAAATATTCCTGTATCAAACTTCACAGCCGTACTCTACACATGCACAGATTGTCCCATACTTATGATGATTTGACTTATGATTTTTTTGAGTTTATGATGCACCATCATGCACTGAATAACTGAATATGAATTCAGTAGAAACTGTACTTCATATTTTTTCTTTCTTTTTGGCTGCACTGGAGTTTGAACTCAGGGCCTCATGCTTGCTGGACAGGTGCTCTACCACTTGAGCCACGCCCCCAGCCCCTTGCTTCATATTTTGAAGTTTGATTTTTTTTTTCCTGGCTAGTAAAATGTAGTATAATATTCTCTCATGTTGCTGAGTTGTAGCAGTAAGCCACAGCTCCCAGTCAGCCAGGCAGTCATAAGGATAAGTAGCCAATAGTCTACAGTGTACTTACTGTGTTACTAACTTACAGTATTCAGTGCTAAATACATTTGCAGTTTTGGATAAGCTTTAATGTAGTTCCATCAGAAGTCAAGGAACATCTGAATATGTGAATATGTAAATATATCACACACGTATGTATATACCTACATGCGTGTATATTTATATATACACGCTTATTTGTATAGATGCACATGTTGTATGAGGTGGCAAACTCATTTTTTGTCTAAATATGTCTTAGTTTTTGTATCTATTTGCAAAATAAAGCACAAACTAAATTCTCTGGACATAGATGTTGTGATAATATTTGCTTTCCTTCAGCAAATTAAATATACATCCTAGTCTGCCTTTTATTGTTGCTGTTGAAGTTTTTTGTCACTAACTTTCAAAATAATAACTTTGGTCATTCCTTTGAAAATAATCTCCTTCTCCCATCTGCTTTTAAGATTTTCTCTTTGAATTTCTGTTCTTTTTCATTATGATATGTATAGTTGTAGATTTTTAAAGCATTTTAAAATCCTTTTTTCTGCTTAAAGTTTGTTCAATATATTCAATCTGGATTTGTTACTTTCATCTGTTCTAGAATATTTTCAGCCATTATCTCTTCAAATACTATCTCTGTTTCTGTGTCTTTTCTATCTTTCTGAATCTCCAATTAAATACATGTTAGACCTTCTTATTTGGTCGTCCATATGTTATACCTTTTTCCATATTTCCTTTCTGTGTCACATCTCTGCTGAAGTCTGGACAAATTCTGTGTAGCCTGTTTTTCAGTTTACTTATTTTCCCTTCTGCTGTGTCCAATCTGCTGTTGAATCTATCCATTAAATATTTAATTATGGGTTTATATTTCTAATATTTAGAAGTTTTATTTATATCTTTGTTAAAGTTTGGTATGTCTCTTTTAATAGTTTAATAGTTTTTTGTTCACTGCAGATATTTTAGAATATGCCTTTTATTTATTCAAACATTGTGAGCCATTATTTTATAACCCATGTTTTATAGTTCCAGCTCTTGTTTCCACTAATTTGTACCAATGGTGCCTTCTTTTCTCATACACTTGGTTGTTTGTACTACTAACTGTTTTTAAAAAAATTATTTGGGTCAAGAAAGAAAGTGCCTTCTTTAAAAAGAAAGAATTTATATTGATTTCTGACGGGTGCCTGGAGGTAGTTAATAAATCCTGGACTGTCTCAAATCAGGTTCTTAGCCTGAGGTTTCTCACATTACCCAAAGGATGTGACATAGGTTTTAAAACCATACAAAGGCTGGAATGTGTCTTATGCTTTTGTCTGTGTGTTTGTGTGTGTGTTTTGTTTTTTTACTTCCCTTTCCCCATTGCTCAGATAGTCATTCTGAGTCACCTTTAGTTAGGACTCCAGAAAGTACTCTTGGGATAAATGTGGAGAGGATTTCCACTTTAGATGGCTCTTGTCTTTGGCTTATGTTCCCTTTTCCCCACAGAGGTGCGAAAACCAAAAACCAAGTTTGACTGAATCCATTAGTGTTCTAGACCTGAGTGACTTCAATATCCAGTTTCTTCCCCAGGTTTCCTTTCTCCCTTAGCTTTTGATGTAGTAATTCCTAATCATTTTTCTGTTTTTCTTTTTTAAGATAGGATGTCACTATGTAGCCCATGCTGACCTCAAACTTGCAATCCTTCTGATTTAACCTCCTTCTAAGTGCTGAGAATTTTGTTGCTTTTTGATGCTAACTCTTAGTGAGATTCAAAAGGTGGGTGGGGGATATCACATCTGTGTAGGAACAAGATACAATGAAATACACTGAAAACTTGAACAATATAGGGTGGGGGAAAGGATAAGGAATAAAAGTAGAAGGCATTAAACTGAGTAAAGTTCTATATATTTACAGGTAAAATACCAAGGCAACCCCCCGCCACCCAACAATGAACAGACACTTAAACAACAAAGGGCAGTAGTGTAAAATGGGTCATGTCAAAAGGAGGAGTAATATCAGGAGGGGGAGAGCAAATGAAGAGGGTAAAGGAGGGTGGTTCATTGTTTGGAACAATCAAAGCTCCTTCTGAGTGGTTTTTCTATGATATTTAAGTCACAAGGCCATGGATGGGACTCTCCTTCCATTGTACTTCTTTTCTCTCCCACATGTGAAGCATTTTCAAATGTTTTGTTTATTGAATTCTGATCAGTTAGAAGTTTTCCCTCCCAGCCTCTCTTCTACTGGTTACAGTAATTCAATGCTCATAGAAGGAAATCCATAAAGTCTAGGGGGAAGGCAGTAATGGAAAGATGGCAGGAAATATTGACCCTGTGCCCTACTGATGACCACTAAGCCTTTTAGCCGTGTGCTGTCTGGGCAGAAGTCCTGGTGAGGGAGCCTTGGGTTGTTTTGTTTTAGGAAGTTGGCTTCATCTCATTATCTCAGAATGTGTGCAAAGTGTTTAATGAACAGCCCTGTGTAAAGAGGCTGTCATGTGGCTGTGGAGCAGAAGGATTTCCTTTTATTGGACAATCCATAATCCCCTTGTTTCAGGGAAATCTTCAAGACTGACTTCCCAGGCTGTCTCCCAACCCCCACTTCATTTCACTTGCATACACAACCTTGAGGTTTAAAGCTAATTTATTTCTATCCCATTTTGTCTCCACTTTTATTCTACATTTGATCAGTTGCCTTGTTCCCATTGCCACACAGCCAGGCTGCTGGGAAAGAATTATAGCTGGACCCTAAGTGCCCCAGCCTTCATCCAGAGAATTTGGCCACCATGCTAGAAAGCAGACTGTCTTGGGCTTTCCTACTCTTTCTGACAGGAAAGCACAGAATAGAATGGGCTGTAGTGTCTCCTGTCCTGCGGCCTTCCCTTTGCTCAGCACCCCCAAAACTGGGAGGGATAAAGAAGACTGCAAGCTTCTTTAAAAAGCTGGCTGGAAAGCATTGAAAAATAAAATGAAAACCACCTGTCTAATTTGCAGGAGCCCTCTCCAAATTACCTTCTGTGGTTACTTTCTGTGGATTCTCATGGCAAAGAGTTGAGAACAAAGACTACTCCAGTAGGGTTTCTGTGTGGTACTAGACTGGAAGTTCTGGGGTGTCCTAGGACATTCCCTCTTAGTGGTCACTCTCATGTCTTTACTCTAAGCATGCATCTTTTCACAGTCCTCACTATCTTGGTGGAAAACTGTTTGGAGTAAGTGGAGGCCCAGTTTGGTGTGGGTGCAGAGATTCAAAAAGAAACAAAAACCAGGAGTAAATTTGTGGGTACTTCCTAGCCAGGAGGAGACAGGAATAGGCAAGCCCTGTAAGCATACCTTTAGCACTTAATATGAATCCCTGTGGCATAGATATTTTTCTTTTTTTAAATTCTTTTTCGTTTCTCTTTTATTTTTGTACTTTTTGGTGTTTTGAGACAGGGTCTCACTCTGTAGCCCAGGTTGGTCTTGAACTTGTGATTCTTTTGCCTCGGCCTCCCAAATACTCAGATTACAGGCATGCATCACCATGCCCTGCCACATAGATGCTCTGGCAAAGAGCTGTGGATAGCAATTAGTGGGCCTCACATCCCACTTAGTGCCTCTGCCGAAGTGATCTATTCAAGACCACAGAGCCATCTGGCAGCCAGGATGAGAACATGAGTCAGAAGCTTGGTTTTCAGGCTACGCTATAGCCTTCAGGTGGCATTTCCTACCCAGTTAAAGAACTCCTAGGATCTGAAGTATGTGTTCCTGCAAAAGTCACATAAAGCCCCTTTTCCAGCCCTGTGACTCACTACGGACTTTGACTTAAATGAGCTGTAGTTTCCCCTTTTACAAAGGTGAGAAATTGTTGGTGGCTTATGATGCTAGGTAGTGCCTGATGTAGCAACAGTTATGATATATAGAATCAAGCTTTCATTCCCAACCTTTCCTCCCTTCTTCCTTACTTTATCTTTCCTTTGCTGCTATAGCATATCACAGAATAGCGGATATAGTGACCACTTGGGCCCTATTTTTCTCAGGCTAATCTTGAGCCCATGTTCTTGAAATCTGTATTTGGAGGTTCACTAAAACTGTATGGCTAAGAGATGTGACTCATTTTCCTCACAGAACATAGTCAGACTTCTCTGGAGTATTTTGTAAGCATCCAAATTAGCGTCTATGAGTTTACTTACTTAAAATTAAATGTATGTCTTTCAACTCTGGTTTGGTAATATAGTCACATGGTTCAAGATGCAAAGGGGCACAAAAGGGTGTGGTGATGTCTCTTCCCACCTTGTCCCTGTGCCACCCAGTTTCTCTTCCTTAAGGCAGCCAGTGTTGCCAGTTTCTGCTAGAGCTGTCTGTACATATTTAGGCAAATCTGACAGTATTTTGGTTTTTTTCTCTTGTTTTGTAACACAAAAGGTAGATACATAAATCTGTAATTTAGTTTTCCATTTAACAAAGTATTTTGAACATCATTCTTTGTCAGTTCATAAAAGAGCTTCTTAGGAGGTAATTTTTTGTTTTTAAATAATTATAAAATGACTCAGGTAGAAGCTTTTGAGAAAATGCTTTCATTAACCCATGTTTAAAAGTGACAATACTCTAATTAATTTGACTTATTGCTAGGCAAAATTTATTGTTCAGATGAAGGAGGTATTTGATTATTGTGTCTAAGAAGTGATTACGGGTGGCTTTTTAGAGCCAATATGACTCACAAAACATTTTTGATGTTAAGTTTGGCGTGACTGTGTCATTAATTTTGATTGGGAATTTGTGTAATTCAAAATTTTTAGTTTAAAAGCTGTTAAGGCAATAAAGAAGCCACATGCTGTGTCTCCTTGACTGCAGTGTCTTCCCTCCACTGTGCTAGGATTATTTTGTGAGAACCAGGTATAGAATTCTGGTATACCATGGTGCTAGGTATACCATGGCCCCTAGGAGCTTTGGAGACTATAGGGACTCAAATGCTTTGACTTTGTAACTGTGAAAAGTAAAAATAAAAAGCTCAGCATTTCCCCTTTGAAACTGGCTGACAAGTTGGGAATGCTTCCCCACCCAGGTGGCCAACTGGTTGAGCCATGGCTCTTTTCACAGTCATATTCCTTGTAAAGAGACTATCCTCACAGGGATAGAGAGTGACTTAGGGGTGGATAAGTGGGTGCCATCCTGAGTGTTTGCCAAGACAGATACTTTAATGCTTCTGGGAGAGCCAGGCTGTTTACAGAAAACAAAGCCATATTTCCTTTTCTTTAGAGGAGAGGAAGGGCTTAGACTCCTCTGTCCCAGAGGTCCTGAATGCTGAAAACAATATGGTATTCATCTTCCTCTCTTGATAAGTAATTCAAAATCAAAAATAATTCTAAGCTGGGCACCAGTTACTCATGCCTATAATCCTAGCTACTTGGGAGGCTGAGATTGGGAGGATCACCATTCAAGGCCACTGTTCAGGGCCAGCCTGGGCAAAAAGTTATCTAGACTTCTATCTCAACCAGCAGCTAGGTATCGTGGGGTGCACCTGTCATTCCAGATATGCAGGGAAGTACAAATAGGAAGATCACTGTCTAGGCCACCATGAGTACAAAATGAGACCCTATCTCAAAAAATAATCAACACAAGAAAGGCTGGTGGAATGGCTCAAGTGATAGAGTACCTACCTAGCAAGCATAAGACCCTGAGTTTAACCCCCAGTATCACAAAAAAATTTTCTAAGTGTTAAATTAAATCCGCTAGTCCCAGGATGGATGACTTATTAGATTTCTTAAAATAATGTATCAAATATCAAATTGTCTCAATTTTTTTCTTATATTTTTTGGGGATGCCCACACCCTGGGATACATTGAGTCTCTTTGTTGTATCATCCAACTTGGAGAGTTTCTGATTCTCCAAGGAGTTGCCCTCTTCTTAGAATTAGAGGGATAGGAATTATTTTACAATGTTAAGAATTCTGAAGTTTTGCCAGACATGTTAGCACGTGTCTATGATACCAGCACTCGGGAGGCTAAAGCAGGAAGATCATGTATTTGTGAATATGAGACCCTGTCTTAAAAAAAAAAAAAGAATTCTGAAGTTAAAAAAATGCTCTTTTGTTTATTTGAAACTATTTTATCAAAACAGATTATTAAAATAGCTGTGAAATCTTCCTCCAAGAAAGGGATTTTCTTCTTTTTGAGTACTCCTTGGTGAAATCAGTTTTAATTTCAGTTCAACTAGTGTGTAAAAACACACAGTAAGTGATTATTAGTCCCTGAAGGAGGCAAGACAGATGGACAGCCCAGAATGGAATTGGCTTTATGATTAATTGAATCCTTAAAGAGTTGAATAGAGTTAGAGCTGATTCGGCCCAGTCAGCTCCTTGAGGTGACTGGTGCTGTCCCAAGCCTGGGAGAAGAAAGGGTCACAGTAACCTAGATTTATTCTCTATTAAAATGTACACCAGACAGTTCCCATTTTTAAGCCATTGATGCAGGATAATTGGAATGGAAACATACAAGATTAGGACTAGATTACAAGTATTTGTGCAAGTTGCCTCCTAAATCAATCAGAATCCATGATTTGTTCTGAGGGTGCATTATCATTAGAGTGAATCATTGAAACTCAGACACATCTGGAGCTGTCCAGCCAGGAGGGAAGAGAGCAAAGGGGGAGCCACAAGCTGCCTGGAGTTGGGAATTAGGTGTAACTCCAGAGTGCTTTTTGTCTTTTGGGGCAGATATCTTCCAGAGAAAATGTTAATTTAATTTGGCTCTTTTTTTCTTTCCAGCAGGGGTGCATAATGTATAGATTCAAATTGACTATCTATAGAGAGATATATTCTTTTTCAGTGTTTGGTTCAAACAGTTACTTAGGGCTACTCCTTCCTGTAGGAACCCTGCAATCCAGAAAAGGGTAGGGGAAGAAGGTCTAATTCTGTGCAGATCTGCAGTCCTATTAATCACCAAGTCCATTAGGATGGTGGTGCCATGATGTCTTGCCAGAAAACTTGTTAGTGCAGAACATTGTCTGGGTTATTAGAGAGCCTGGGGTTTGCCTTCACTGATGGGCTATACTTCTCAGGACAGGAACTGAGGGAGGAAGCCCAAGTTCCCTCTCAGCACACCGCAACCACTGATCTCTAGCCATGGGCCTGGGGTGGGTTGTGGGACATAGTACCCTGACCCTGAGAGTGACTTGGATCTAGTCTTTTTTTTTCCCCCAGTACTAGGGTTTGAACTCAGGACCTTCACCTTGAGCCATTCCACCAGCCCTATTTTTGTGATTTTTTTTTTTTTCAAGATAGGGTCTTGCAAACTATTTGCCTAGACTGGCGTTGAACCGTGATCCTCCTGATCTCTGCCTCCTGAGTAGCTAGGATTGCAGGCATGAGCCACTGGTGCCCGGTATAGTCGAGTTCAGGAGTCTGGATGTATGGCACACAGTCTTAGGTCTGCAGACAGTTAGTTGACATTTAGTCATCATTTTACTTCTCTGGGACTTTAATTTCCTCTCTGCAGAAACTAAAGGACTGCATATCAGAGGTTCTTGCTGGCTTGAAAAGTGTGCCACTGAGTTGTTTTTCAAGTGCTCGTGCCCATGCCACGTCTCTGGCAGCATGCTGTGCGTAGGCCCATAGAAACTTCATCTCATAGATAAGTATCACCCTTCCCTTTGAACTATACTTTTTTTCCTTTTCATTTTTCCATTTTGAGCTCCTGTGAGTCAGGCTGCAGGCAGCTCATTTACATGGGAGTCAGCCAGAAGGAAAGTGGCTTGAAGTCTGCTTTCATTTTGCCGTGGGAGGTGTTTTCCTGTTTCATTGCTAACTAGGCAGGTCAGTAGAAGTCAAGAGATCTCACTTATCCCTAGATGGAAACTTGTACAGCATAGTGTCTCAGAATGAGGTGATAAGAAAAAGGAAGGAAAGAAGGAGGGAGGAAAGAAGGACTGACTTCCTTGCTGACATTTTTCAACTCTAACACTAAGTGGAATATACTTAAATGACACTGTTCCTAAGAAATGAAGATGAGGTTTCTTAGCCTCCTGTCAGAGACGGTAAAACCAAGGCCTATGTCATTCCCTTAGGCTGCTGTAGAATTAAGAACTGAGCCAGCTTTTCTTCTCCCCACTTACTGCCAGGTCCTACCATTACTTTGGCCTTACTAGCTGCTGTGGCTATAGCTTCTACTGCTGCCATGTGTCAAGCACAAAAGAGTTTAATTTGCTTGTTTTGCTTGTCCCCAGCAAAGAATAGCACCTGAGCACCGTGTATAATACAGCCTTCATTTTTGTAAGGGTTATGTCTTCCTTTTCTAGTTCTGGCTCAGTGGAATGCTTTGCCAAATTCTAGCTTGGGCCCCCAAAAGCAAGCAGTGCTCAGACTTTCCTCCCTGCTTTTGTCTGGATATGAAGGATGACAAAGGGCATGGCAATTCTACTTGAGGGCTGTGCCTGATTCTCTGTAACCTAGAGGCCCCAAAAATATAGAAAGGGAAGCTTGATGGTTCAGTGTCAGTCTTGCCTCGGACTATGTAATTGTCAACATGCAGAGTCTATGGAGCTTTCTTTTGTACTTGAGACTGGCTTTTACTTTACATCTGCCCTGAGTAGTATTTCTTCTGGAGTCCTGGAGATGCTGCTGTTCTAGTCAGTGACCAGAAGGCTGGCTAGACTCTTTATCCTGTTGGTTATATAAATTTAGTGTTTTCCTTGGCCTTTAATTTGCCATACTTTCATTGGAACCTGTTGTCTGGGTCAGGAGAGCATTATAACTGCCTTCACTAATCCTTCAACATAGCCCTGTGTGACAGTACTGGGGTTTGAACTAAGGGCCTTGTACTTGCCAGACAGGTGTTCTACCTCTTGAGCCACACACATAGCCCTTTTGACTTTGGCTATATTTTCAGCTAGGGTCTTGCATATTTTTCCAGGCCCAGCCTCAGACCTTGATCTTCCTATCTATGCCTCCACATAGCTGGGATTATAGGTGTGTACCATCACACTTGACTTATTGATTGAAATGGTGGTCTCATGGACTTTTTGCCCAGCCTGGCCTCAAACTGTGATTCTCCTAATCTCTGCCTCCTGAACAGCTGTGATTACACATGTGAGGTGCTGTGCCTCCAGGATGGCACAGACTATTCATGGCTATCCTGTCCCTCCAATTTCTCTAATACCTAGACTGTGGGCAGGATAGATAGAGGGTGATGGCTGCATGAACTGCCGGCAACAGAGGAAGCTCTTGTCTGGAATGGTTAGGATCCATCTCGGGGGAGGTATGCCAACGAGGCTTATGTCTCACAGACTCTCTATCTTCTTGGGCACCACTGTCATTCATATTCACAGCTTCTGCCAGTATTCCCCATTCCTCTTTTTCTCCTGGGAACAGGTTTGTATGTGACTGGGTAGATGGGTGACTCTGCTCGGTGGGAAGGGTTGGAGCATAGGAGAACCAGTGGGGTCTCATGGTTTAAGAAAGGACTTATCCTTGCTCTGTACCCTTTTCTTTGTGGCACTTGAGCCGCTAAACTACTAGTCAGATACTATTCTTGATGACAAGGGGAAGGGGAGGACTAGGCTAAATAGCAGTAATGGTTAAGGATGCTTTTTGAAGTAGTACCTGTTGCTATTCACCTCCATGGCTGTTTTGTTAAAAGGTAACTTTTTTTTCTACAAACATCCCAAAAGAATCATGCTGGGGAAGCCCTACAGCAGCAGAGATACCATTCAGGGATACATAGGGACTCAAAAGATCAGAAGTATCAGGGTCCCACTGACTAGTACAGTAACCTTGGCCAAGCCCTTGGCCTCTCACACCCTTTCCTAGAAGTTAGGAATATTCTCCCACACCTTCTGGGGCCATGGAGAGATAGACGAGATGTTCCTATAAGATGCTGTGATTATCTCAGTAGAAACATGTTCTATCTCTGCCTTCTGTTGTTATTAATAGTGACATTTGAAAATCGATAGGGTACCACTCTGGGGAACCATATGTACTGCCCACACATTTGTTTTCCAGTTGACTCTCACTTTTTCCTGATGCTGAGAGGGGTATTTGTTGCCTTCCCTGCATACCTTCCTAGAGATTAGAAGGAGTAATGTGGAGATAGAGAGCATATCAGGGACCTGTGAACTGGACAAATGCAATTGGCAGCCATGCTTATTGCTTGTGGCACACATGCTTAAGGAACCCAGCTCATTTGACAAATGTTTACTGAGTTTCATCTCTGTTATGCTGTCAAGGCATAGAAAGATGCATTTGTCAGTTACTGCCTTCAAAATGTTGAGTTTAGAACAAGGCATGAAGGATGTTTAGAAACATGAGCACCTATAGTACGTCAGGCACTGAGCTAAAAGACTTACTACATTTTCTCATTGGATCTGACCAAGAAAATACTATCATGAAATCCATACTATTATTATTTGCATTTTGTGCATGAAGAAACTGAGACCTGGGGAGGTTAAGTTCTTGCCTAGGGTCACAGCTTGACTGTATTAGATCCAAGACTGAATCAGGCCATGTGACTTAAAAGCCAAGCTCTTATCACTGTGCTAAGTGGTGCTAAATGTTGAGAGAAGCAAACACATATGAGAGAGAGGGGGAAGGAGACAAAGGGAGAGGGAGGGAAGGAGAGAGAGAGAAAGACAGAGAGAGAGAGAGAAACTATGATAGCATGATCGCATGCCCTTCCAGAATTGGCTTGGGTGAGATTTTGAACATTTGAGATAAAACTGAAGTGCACTGGCCCACATACAATTTGGGTTTCTGCTGTTTTCTCTGCCAATGAGTCATACAACAGCTTATCCCTTCTCTTTATTACCATGTGCCATAGGTCATATCCAATCCAGGAGGAGAATCCTGGATATGAGTATTGGGAGATCAGGAGTGTGAAACAGATAAGAAACTTGATTTTAGTGACTCATCAGTCCCATGAAATGACCCTCACCAAATACCCATTTTATGAGGTAAATTTTTATCTTGGGGAAAGTAGTTAGAGTTCCTTCCTCCTTTTTGGTATATTAGGTTTTGGTACTTCTGTAGTTGAATTTTCCAGAGGAGCCTTCCATTTACCTTGCCCCTTTATCACCAATGCCTCCTTTTGGAACCATTCAGAACATGCGAGTCCTCTGAGGCATGAGTACCCAACTCAGCATATAGACCTGTGCCCTGAATGCTTCTCACAAAAATATCTTCCTGCTGCAGCCAGGAACTCAGGGTGAACCTGGGAAGCAAACATGAGGCTGCCATACAGTGTTACACTTACCACTAAGAGAGAAAGTTCTGTTTATTGTCACCAGGCATAGAAGAGGGACTCAGCCATGAGGGAGAGGGTCAAGCACAATATTTTTAGCAAGCAATCCTTTATCATTTATTCAGCCACTTTAAAAATAGATACTACCCTTTCTAATTGGCACCATTTGTCATCCTCTGTCCTTGCTTTTCACACACTGAACTGTTCATGAATATTTATTTGCCCTCCCAGAAGCAGCTCCATACATGTGTGTGTGCGTGTGTGCATGTGTATGTGCCTCTGAAACTCACTCTGCCCTTCCTTCTTTGTTATTGCTGTGGGTGTAATTCAGTGGCAGAGTGTGTGCTTAGGAAGCAGGAGGCCCTGGGTTCAATCCCCAGCAGTGGGGTAGGGATAGGGAGGGAGGTGATATAGTGGAAGTCAGGGAATGGAAGGGTAGAGATCCTTGTCTTTGAATCCTTTTCTTTGTTGCTACAAGTGATGAGTTCCCACACCTCTGTTCTAGACCCCTGCTTGTTACCCATCCTTTTGCTCTGGGGCTTGAGACAGATTGATTTTCCAAACTGATTCAGGCAACCCTGAACTCATACCATACCTCTTTCTCTACCTGGTGAAATACCTCTCTTGGGCAGCCAAGTCCAGGATCCCTGAGGTACTTTGATGAGGCATGCCCTGGTTTGGACATTCAGCTTTTCAGATATTTTTGCTGTTCTTGGCAAAGGCTAAGTGATAGAAATAACAAGCCAGCTTTCACCTCCTTTTTCCCCTAGAAAAACCTCTGCCTGTCAGCCACACTGACACACAAGCCCTAGCAGTTTTGAAAAACAGGAGTCTACCCACCTCAGGAATGTTGCACTGAGCTAAGGATTCTGGAAAGAGCCCCTCTGCCTGATTTGTCCTCATTCCTGAGCCATTGTTCTTTCTTTGGCTCTCCAGAGTGGCTGAAAAGAGAGAGTGACCACCTGAGCATTTAAATGAGAGTGTATTGTAGATGATGATGTATGCTTCTTAGGTGTGTTGCATCTAATACCCTTCAATGTTCTTTCTCATGCTTACATGGAAAATCACATTCTATCCCTCCTAATAATCCTCCATGCTGGATATAACCCCAGTTATATCCATCAACTGGCTCACACCTAGCACAGCCCATCCTAGCACACACCTCTTCAGGTCTTAAAACTTTATTCAAAGGAGCTCTGTGGTTGAGTACTTTGAGTTTGATCCTTAGTACCACAAACACACACACACACACACACACACACACACACACACACACACACACACACGCGCACACACACGAAAGCAAGAAAGAAGGAAGGAAGGAAGGAACAAACACTTCATTAAAAAAAATATGTATTGAGGGCTGGCAGTGTGACTCAAGTGGTAGAGTACCTGCCTAGCCAGTGTGAGACCCCGAGTTCAAACCCCAAAACTGCAAAAAAAGAAAAAGTATTGAGTACTTACTATGTGTAAGACACTTTGCTCAACTGAGGATATATAGAGGTGAAGAAGACAGGCCTTTTTTTCTACATGATTTATTTTTAATAAGAAATTAATTTTAAAAAGTTGGCCAATATGTCATCAAACTTAAATACTTTTGTGCTTCTAAGGATACTATCAAGAAAGTGAAAAAGAGGGAGAAATGACCCAAGCATTGTATGCACATATGAATAAAAAAAAAAAAAAAAAGAAAGAAAGTGAAAAAGAAAAACCACCAAATGGGAGAACACTTTGACAAATTATGTATCTGATAAGGGACTGGTATCTAGACTCTATAAAGAATGCTTACAAGTCAAACAACTATTTAAAACTCTTAAGATTTCGATAATAAAAAGGTAGTCTACTTTTTAAAAAGGTAGAGGATCTGAGTAGACAACTATCCAAAGAAGATAAGAAAGAACATTACACTCACTAGGATGGTTGTTTTTAAAAAGGCAGGTAATAATAAGTGTTGATAAGGATCTGGAGAAATTGGACCCCTTATACACTGCCCATGGGAATATAAAATGATAGAGCCACTTTGAAAAACACTCTAGTGGTTCCTCAGATAGCTAAGCATAGAATTATGATATGCTCCAACAATTATTTCTAGGTATAAATTCAAGAGAAATAAAAACATGTCCACATAAAAACTTGCACATGAATATGCATAGCAGCATTGCTCATAATAGCCCAAATATAGCCCAAAGTAGCCCAAATATCCATCAGCTAATGAAATGAGTAATATAATATATATCCATACAATAGAATATTATTTGACAACAAAAAATAATGAAGTAATGCTACATGCTGTGAAACTTGGCATGGAAGAAACCTATATGGATGAAACTTTTAAACATATTAAGTGAAAGAAGCTAGTCACAAAGGACTCATATTGTATGATTCCATTTATATAAAATGTCTTGAATATGAAGGTCTATAAAGCCAGAAAGTAGATTAGTGGTCACCTAGTGCTGGGAGAGTTGAATTGGGGAGAACTGGGGAGTGAATAGGCATGTGGATATTTTTGAAGGGGGAGGTAAGGAAAGTATTTTTAAATTGAGTGTGGTGATGGTTGCACAACTCTGTGAATATAGTAAAAGCCATTGAATTATATACTTTAAATGGATGAATTTTGTGATATGTGCATTTTACCTCAATAAAGTTGTTTTTTTCTTCATTGGAGCAGAGAAAAAATAAAACTTTTAAAAAGTCAGTAGTAAATGTTATAAAGAAAATAGAAGTATATAGGGGTTCTTTAGGTGAATTAGTTAATGGTGACTTTTCTGAAGAGATGTCATTCTGGCTGCAGTATAAATGTATTGGAAGTCACCCATGCATACATTAGACTAAGAGTTTTCCAGGCAGGGGAACAGCCATTGTAAAAGGGCCCTAAAGAAGGACAAACTTGACCAACCAGGGGAGTTGCCAGAGGCCAGTGTGGACAGGATAGGGTGAGCCAGAGAGAGATTTACAAGAGATGAGGTTGAGGGAGTTGGTATTGTAAGCTATATTGGATTTTATTCTAAGGATAATGGGAGGCCACTGATAGCTTCACTTTCCCACCCCATAAGGGGTTTGAACTCAGGACTTCATGTTTGCTAGGCAGGTGCTCTATTGCTTGAGCCACTCTATCAGCCCTGTTTTGTGTTAGGTATTTTCAAGATAGCATCACATGAACTATTTGCCAATGGTTGACTTTGAACTGCAGTCTTCCTCATCTCTGCCTCCTAAGTAACTAGGATTACAGGTGTGAACCAGCAGCACCTGGCACCTTGATAACTTTTGATCAAGGAATCAATAGGACTGGTATAGTGGCTCCAGTGGTAGAATGCCTGCTTAGCGAGTGTGAGGCACTGAGTTCAAACCCTAGTACCGCCAAATAAAAAAAGAAAAAGAAAGCGACAAGATCTGATTTACATTTTTTAAATGGTCCCTCTGGATGCTTTGTGGGAAGGAGCTCTTCATGTTTTCAGAATGTAGAGCCTCAAGCTTTGGTATCTTACCCCTCCCATGCTAGGAAGTTCTTCTTGGTGTCTAGTTCAAGTCATCTCTTCATCAAGATTTTGGGTGGTAGATCCAATGGCTATGATAGCACTTCATAACTAGGAAGGTTATTACTTACCAGATTAGGGAATAGAGTCAGAATGCTTCCTGTCTCTTCATGATTTTCCCACTTTCATCATGAGAATGTGGCTGTCCAGGACCATGGTGTTGCCTGGTTTCCCAGTGTTGGGGTTGTTTCTGGCATAGCTCTATGATAAGGGGAACAATCCTATCACTTTTACCAGCTAGTAGCGTGCCCATGCAGTTTAGAGGGTAAGCAACACAGCACCTATGTTAAAGTCCAATAGCCCAGTGGCATGGTTGGATTTTTTAAAACATAGTTCCAGGTAGCTCTTGAGAAGCTGTGTGATATGATTTAGAATGTAAGGCAGAAGTATGAGACCTGGATTTGAATCTGCACTCTACCATTCATGAGCTCTGTAACCTTGGACCAGTTATTGAATCTCTGAAGTAGTTTTCTCATCCATAAAATTGGGATAATAGTATCTACTTAGAGTTGGTTGTTGTGGAGGCTTAAATGAATTAATACACATAAGAATCGAGAAGAGCACCTTCTCAGAGAGTGTTAGCTCTTACATTACCTTCTCTTCATTCAGACTCAGCTCAGGAGGAAGGTGTGCTTCTCTGGGAAAGACACATAAGCAGAGTTGCTTGCTCTGCAAATTTTCACATATATTATTTCCTCTGACTCTATAAGTAATACATTCTTAGTGTAAGCTTTTCAAACATTAAAGTAATATGGAATGAAGTAAGTTGGAATTGCATCAAAAGGATATAGATCAGTTGCAGAGAACTTCTTAATGGTTGTTTCTTCACCCGTGCAACAAATACCTATTGAGTGACTACTATGTGATTCCTCTGAAAGTTATAGTGAATGGCAAGGGAGATGAGGTGCACTGGGTGCACATACTGGGCACCCAGTGAGTACTCAGTAATGTTAGCTTCTGTTACTGTCACTGTCATTCTTGCTGGAGGCAGAGGAATGGACATTATATTTTCTACAGGATTTTTCCTGACTGGAAGGCTGGGATGTCTGGGCATGAAGGTCATTGTTCTCTCTTGTGTAGTGTTCTGGACCTTAACAGCTTAAGTCATGGCTTTTGTTGGCCTGTGATATGATGCCAGATCTGATTCTTCCATTGATTTATCATTTGTTGAAATCAGTGCTGTGAAACATCTCTCCATTGCTCATTGATCCAGTTTATTAGCTATTTATTGCTGCATAACAGATTATCCCCAAACTTACTGCATTAAAACAGCAGTAATTATTTATTATTTCTCACAGTTTCT
This sequence comes from Castor canadensis, assembly GCF_047511655.1. NCBI lineage: Eukaryota > Metazoa > Chordata > Mammalia > Rodentia > Castoridae > Castor > Castor canadensis. The sequence goes on from NC_133391.1 coordinate 80,128,420, forward strand.
GTGGGTCACGAATTTGGAAGTATACACAAGATATTGGCTGGGACTGGGGCAGGAGGATCTGCTTCTAGTTTGCATACTTAGAATGCTGGTGCTGGCCAATGGTGAGAGGCCTCAATTCCTGTCTATATGAGCCTCCCCATAGGGCTGTCCATGCATCCCCATTGCTCTTCCAGAGTGAACAATGTCAGAGAGCAAGAAAGAAGCTTCAGTGCCTTTTATAACTAGCCTCACAGTTCAACACCATCATCATCTTTTTGTTCTTTTGGTCACACAGATCAGCCATGATCCACATGGGAAGAAGCTATACAAAGGCATAAATACCAGAAAGAGGGGCTGTTTTGGAAACTGGCTAGCATACCTAGTATCTAAGGACTCTGCCTTGGCACTATGGAAAGGGACTCCAGACATACAGGGCCTGGCTAGTCCCCTCATAGATACTTGTTTGTGAGGTAGGTGGTGCTCATAGTGGTTTGCAGAGCCTATACCTTTCCTTCATGGATGCTATGGTTCCACAATATGGAGCTGCTTGGCTTAGTGACTGCCTCCTGGCTGAAGAGGGAGGATGAAATGAGACAGTGGTTTTATTTTTGAGTCTTTGATTATAATGATAGGTGAAGTGTGTGATACAAGATGGCACTCTATTAGAAGTCTGCCAATACGTTATGGATCCAAACTCTAGATTTCTTGAAATGGACTGACTAGCTGACCAGCCTCTTCCCACAGGCTTCTAATCTTTTGAGAGGAGGGGACCTGTGTTGTTATCTTGAAATTCAGACATTTCAAGGTGAAGGTAGATAGATAGTCTTATACTGAAAAGGGACAGTTTTCCTTCTTCATAGCTTAATGTGTTCTGTAAGCAAGACTCTTCCTTACAAAATGGAAAAGGTAAAAGTTGGGTGGAAAAAGGAAATTCTTGAGTAAGGCTTAGACTTTAGACAAATGGAGAGGTTGATGTGGTGTGTCTATAGATGAGTTAATCAACCTGCCTAGGCTTTAGTCTCCTCAGATAAGAACTGGAGAAGACAGTGGTGCTTCACAGAAACATCATGAGTGTTAAAGGAGCTGTGGTATGTAGAGTACAGTAAGTTCCCAGCACAAAGCATGGCATACAGTAGGGAAATACACTGATGCCGTCATCATCATTATGCACACTAGCTCTGAGATAGACAAAAGCAGCTACTTATCATTTCTAGCTACTTATCACTGCCTGGGAGCAAGGTTTCCTTCCCTCTCCTAGCATTCATATTTTCTATCTTAATGTCCTTCCAGGTGGTGCCTGAGCTACAAATAGAAGTTTGGGCAACTCCCAATTTATCCCTTATCTGAATAATTCACTCTGAGATAATCTGTGTGCCTGGCTGGCTTCCCAACTCAGCTGAGTGGATTATTCTCCTCTTTCAGTTATTCAGCAGTACAAGTAATTGGGAGCTGGCACCAGGATGTGAAGGCCATGAGGTCATCTCCTGTTGTTCTCAGTTGTTCAGCCCTGCCAATGGTTATGTTTCAGAGGAACTTGGAATCTGTAGAGCAGGGCCCAAGGGAGGAGAACACAGGTGGTAACAAGCATGACAGTAAAGAATGAGGGCCCTCAGATGACTAGCTGGGGCAGGCAAAGCTGCCAACTATGGGCAGGAACGCCAGGGAGGAATGGCTTATAAAGGCTGCCTTCTTTCTCTCCCCTGGGCCAGAGAGAGAGCCTCTATTGGAGCTGAGCTCACACTTCCCCTGAGGAGCTCTTTGATTTTGATTCTGGAATGTTAGACTTCCCAGAGTCTTTTTCAATGTGACTGACCACCTGTCTTCCCTTCTACTTGCTGTTCAATTGGCCTTAAGGGGCTGCCTTGGGAGACCTGAAGAGCCTCCCTTCAGTGTGAAGTTGGGTCTCTACATTGAAAATAGTGTGCATAGTAGTGATCCACTCAGATCAAAGGAAAATGGGTAAAGATTTATGTATAAATTTATATACTGATTATGTGTTTTTTAACTGAGAAAATCATGAGATTTTTTTCCCTTTACTATTTGGCTCCCTTTTGTACTGCATGAACTTATATTATTTTCTAATTAGAAGATATAAAATTAAGAGATAGATGTTGCTATTGCATTTTTGAATATTGCATATTCAAAGGGCATGAGCCCTTTGAATTCTACATTTCAACTCTCATAGTTACTGTGTGGGCCACTTCAGCTTATACAACCTGTAACTGGCTTGAGTTTTGGAGTGGGCTCAATAGTTGCCCAGATTCTTCTAGCCAAATGGCCAGTTAGGCATTACTAGGAATGACATGGGCACGTTTGTCTCAGAGCCATGCACTCCTTATGGGAGCAAAACAAGAGCTTCTCTCTTCTGTCAGTAGCCCCAAGGTTGCCATCCTTCCTCCTACTCTTAATATACCTCACTTCCCCTTGCTTGAGAACCCAAGAATCCTTTGTCCTAGATCTGCTGGGCCTAATGTTTCCTAAATATAGTCTTCTCTTTGCCTCTGGAGAAAAGGATTAAACTCTTGATTCAGTTACTATTTTGGTGTGTTCACTTTGCCAGGTTCAACAGTTGTGAAAAGACAATTGCTGTTTGAACTGCTTCTCTGGGACTAAAAAAATTATTTTTGTTTAGTGTGTGACTCAATAAAAATTATTGGAGCTCAACTTGGGGTTCATAGTTACTGAGGTTTACTCCCAAGTTTTGGCAGGGACAAAGTGGGAAGTGGGTGCTTTCTTATTTCTGGAGTATATAGCAGCATTGTAAATTGTGATCTGTGTGGAACAGGAACAGAGTCAGTTGAAAGAGCTCTGGCTAGACGGTCATCCGTGAGCGAGCCACTTTTCAGCCTGGCTCGAGGTTCTTATATTTGGGCTTTACTTGGCTACTTTGAACCAGATTTTCCTACATGGATCTAAGTATCAAGCATAGTCAGAGCATTTAACTGTTCCATGTAGGAGCTGAGCTTTTTTCCCCTGAATTTCTTGGAAAAGCCTCAGTAGTTAAGAAATGATGGTAAAAAGAACTTGGTAGCCAAATGTTGGCTAGCACCCCTGTTCAGGGAATGCCTCAGGTCCATGGTGAAAATGAAGGAATCTCTTAGAAATGTGCAGAGCTTGGAAACTGAAGCCTAGTGAGAGTACTGCTACATCTCACTCCTGAGGAACTCCATTATCCCCTGTCCTGAGATGGCTTTGGAACAGAGAAGCCTCTTGAACACCTCATCTTTTCCCAGGGACCTTGTCAGGGCTTGTCCTGAGCTGTTGGAGAAGGGTGTCATCTGTGTGGCCTTAAAGAGGCCTGAGTTCCCAGAGACACTTGGCAAGGGAAGTTGCCTTGATAATTAGACAGAGAGATAAACTGTTGACTGGAGTCTGATGGGGGAGAGTTAGAGGAGCAGGCAGTGGGCTGTGGAGCTGAGGAAGGAAGGCCTTGGACCTCTTTTCCTTAAAGCCAGATGGCAAAGAGAACCCCACTGTGAGCCCCTTGTACTTTTGTAGTAGTGGGACAGCCTGGTCTAGTTCCCCTTTCAAGGATGTAGAACTAACCCAGGGATCCAGTATTGTAGATGGCAGCAACTCATACCCATCTTTGGCCCCCTATCAAATGTGTTGAGGTTTCCAAGTTGTGGGGAGTTTATTCCCCATGGTTGGTGTTCTGGGAAGGAGATTCAAGTTAGCGGATATGGCTTCTTTATTTAGTACTGTAACTTAGGGAAACTATTTGGTATCCACACAGTGCTGTGTTGGTCTTGAGGTTCTGGTCTACAAAGATGGGCTGCTACTAAAGGAATAAGCAACAAGCCCTTTGGAGAGTTTCCACTTGGTAACGTCAAACTGGATCTCTGCAACCAGAACCCCACCCAAACTGTTACAGACTTGTTCTGACTCCCAGTCTAGCCCAAAACAGCCAATTATTATCTGGTTCCTTGGCTTGAGGTGGTATAAAACAATGTGATGGGGCTCTGAAGGTTCTTGATTCATGTTGGTTTTGATCTCAGCACATTCATCTATGCTCCTTCTTTAGGAGACACTTTCTTTCCTTTGGGAATCTCTTCACCAATACCATGAGAGGCTGTTGATCTTTGTGCCCCACCAGTTCTCTTTGCAGTTAGGGTTGGTCATTTGACATAGACTAACTACTTATGATATCCCTTTCATCTGTATAATGATTGGTCCAGGGATAGGCATGTGATACAAGCAGTACCAATCAAATTCTTTCCCTCAAATTCTATCCCATTTGGGAGGGAGAAACTCATTATGCTGGGATTGATGTGTTCAGTGACTGCCAGTGGCTGTCAGACTCATCCTTATTTGGAGAAAATAGTCTTGTGCAGAGAGGGAAACCATAACTTGAGATGCAGCCTGAGAAAGCCCTGGCATATCACTTGAGCCAGTTGTGCTTTTACCTCTTCTTCATGATGGAACCCAACAAATTTCATTCTCCTTACATGAGTTTGAATTTAGTTTGGTAATTCAAAAACAGAATCCTGGACTGGAGGCATGGCTCAAATGGTAGAATGCTTGCCTAGCAAGTGTAAGGCCCAGAGTTCAAACCCCAGTATTGCCCACAAAAACCCATAAAAACAAAACAAAACAAAAAATCAGAGTCTTGACTAAGGCAAAATAGTTTCCAGATGATCTATTTGCTTCCAAATGGCTAATGTCATGTCTTAGGAAGCCGCTTCCTTGATGAATTCCCATGCCTAATCAGTGCTTTTCACACAGTAGGTGCTTGCTTCATGTTTCTTAGGTGGTTACTGCATTCTCAAGCATCTGCTACCAACCTCTAAGAGGAGAGTGAAGGCCTGATCCTGGGTCTCTTGGTCTGCTTCTATTGGTGGCAGTGAATCCCATCATCTTTGTATGCATTTTATCTCTTTTCTCCTCTGCCTGTGCTTCTGCAAAGATAAATATAATCTGTCAGTCTCACTTTGCAAGGGTCTTGCCAACCATACTGGTGGTGGGGAGTTTGTTGGCCTACCTCAGGATGCCATCTTCCAGAATTTGACCGGAGACTATACTCCCGTGGCACAACACTGTTTGCAGCCCCTGGTCTGATTATCACCCTCAGAGACCAGGCTGTCCCCTGTGGCCCAGCTTGAGCTGGTGTTGAATTTATTGTGCCTGAACATCAGGGCAGTGTTAGAGGTTCTTGCCCACTGCTTTTCTTCCAGGCTGCTTGTGCCAGCTGCAAGGCTCTCATGAGGCTGTTAGGTGTCTCTCTGTGGCAGATTCATTGTTCCATATTTTTATTTAATTACTTACTTTTACAGCTCTAAGAATAAATCTAATTATCCATCTGTTATGCTACATTATGCCACTGCAGTTCATGCAATTCTTTCTCATTGTATGATATTTGTCAACTTGACCTTGCCCTCTTCCAATGTTTTTGTACCTCTGTGTGGCTCTGTGCCACCTCCTTAGCAGAGCCCCAGCACCAGCCAGCCAATCAGGCCCCCAAGGCAGAGCTGACTGTGAATGGATCTTAGATGGAGCAGTCGTTGATGGGGCTTGGACATTGAAAGAGGAGAGTATTCAAGGGGCCATTGCTGAGGCCATGCTTACCTGACAGAGATCTAAAAACTCACATGAAGTGCCAGAAAAGAAAGCTGACATTTCCAGCATTCAGCTAGAGCTGTTGTCAAGGAGGATAGCCAGGTGAGATCAGTCTGAAACATATCTGTGGACTATTCTGCCATAACTGTAAGTGCTGCCTATCTTTAGGAATGAGTCACAGCTTTTTTTTCTTTTTTAGATTTTTTTTCTTTTTTTAGTGGTACTGGGGATATTGACCTCAGGGCCTCACACTTACTAGGTAGGAGCTCTATCACTTGAGCCACACTGCCAGCTGTTTTTGCTTTGGTTGTTTTTGAGATAGGGTCTAGTATTATTCCTGGGCTGGCCTGACCTGCAATCCTCCTATTTGTGCTTCTCTACATACCTGAATGACAGGTCCATGCTATTGTACCCAGCCCATTGGTTGAGATGTGATCTCTGAACTTTTTACCCAGGATGACCTCAAACTGCTGTCCTCTGATCTCTGCTTCCCAAGTAGCTAGGACTATAGGCTTGAACCACTGCACCAGTTGGTTTTATAAGTTGTATACATTATTTATTAAAGATGATTTCAGGAGCCACATGGAGGTCATTGGCCTACAAGTAGTTTTTTTTGTTTTTTTTTTTTCTGTTCACTGCTGCCTAATATCATCAGGAATTATTTTCTTGGTTTTAGGCAGGAACTTTACCACTTGAGCCACTCCTCCAGTGAATTTCTTAGTTTTAAATATTACTTTTCTTTCTGGGAAAGTGTAGATATTCCCAGGAGGAATAACTCAGGGTTCATTGATCAGCAGTGCTGTATTCCTTTTCTCAAGCAGGCAGGAAATGGGTGGCAATGGGGACACATGAGAGAACTAATCAGGGAATCAAGCAGTGGAGCAGGGAAGGGGAAGAGAAGGTAAAATTCAGGACATTGGCTGGAGTCTGTTCTCTGTTCGCTCCTAGAGTAGGAAATGCTCAGGGGGGAGGGAGGTAGATCTCATACTTGGTTAGGAGGCTGAGTATCATCAGGAAAGGGCACAGGGCTGGCTTCATCTCTTCAGGTAGTTCATGTTGACCACATGCCACGCATGGGGCTAGCCATCTTGAGTGAGCTTTCAGGTGAACAGGCAAAGAAGGCACAGTCCTTGTTCTTGAGGGAGTTCACAACTTAGTAGGGGAAGCAGACTTTGATCAATGTAATGAAAGTGTTAAAGGAAAACAGAAGCTCCAAAAAGGCATAACAGGGTCCCTGTGAAGATTACATATGGGATCATATGAATGTGTCTCTGTGGAGATGGTATTTAAGGTAAGACTTAGAGGAGTAGGAATTAGCCAGGTGAAGATGGGAATAGGGATGCAGGTGGAGAATCATACCAGCAGAGACAGTAGAGAGCACAAAAAATTTGAATTGAGAAAGTCACTGGGGGAAGGAGCCCTCTCCCCATCACTTTTGATCCTGCCAGAGTCATTTTCAGCAGATTTCCTGAATGGAATTCCTGAAAATGTTATTGTCACCACTTTTAAGGCATGTGCTCTTGGGCCAGGGGAGGACCTGAGTGTGGCCAACAGGCTTTCAGTGGTGAAAAAAAACTGTGATGAGAGGCTTTGTTGTGCTCTCTCACCCTCCAAAGTGCCCACAGCCCTTGGCAGGGTCTGCTTGACTATACTAACTCTCTCCTCTCCTCACCTTTCCCCACCCCAGCCCACATTAAAGACTTTCCAATTTGGATGTGGACCCAGGCTGGAGTTCTTGAAAACCCAGTGGCCAGGCCCTCCATTTTCCCTTCCAGGTTCAGACTCTGCAGGCATCAAAGATTGCAGGAGCAGCCCACAGACTTTTGTCTGTCCATGTGGCCTCTGTAGCCTAACTTTTCCCACCAGAGCCTCTGGTGATTTTCCACAAATTTTCCCTCATTCCAACAAGGAAAATTCAGTGACTAATTGCTGGTATTTCTCCTTCAAGATTATTTATGTAAGCTGTCATGTTGGGGGAAGGGAGAAGGAACCCTAATAATTTTTTTTTTGGAGGGTGTGTTGCCATTCCCTGCTATAGCCATCATTAGACTGAGGCCTGTGTAGCATTGATGTCCACACTTTGTCTTTATTCTTGTATTTTTTTTGTCATTTTGACATTTGGTCCTTTGAACATCTAACATCTCTTTTATGCTTCTCATCTCCCCACAGAAGATTGTTGTATTTTGTCCCCCTCCAAAGCTGCGTTTTCCTTTTATCAGATTCTCACTTTCTTCTTTATTATATTTTGATCAGTATGATCATGTAGGTCTGGGTTTTATTGGGAGCTTTTCATCTTCTTGGCGGTGGCCCTCATGGCCTGGTCTTCTTGCAAAAGCTAGGCCTGCCTTAGGCCCCTAAAGCAGGCCTTTCCTGACCAGGGCGTGAGAGAGCCCAGCTTTCTGTCTGTTCAGGGGTACTCTCGCCTAGTGGTTCTTGGACTGAAGCACACAGCAAAAGCACCTGGAAAGCTTGTTAAACTATAGTTGGCCTAGCCCCTCCTCAACAGTTTCTGATCCAGTAAGGATGACTCAAGGCTTGAGAATTTGCATTTCTACCTACTTCCCAGATACTGCTGGTGCTGCTAAAGAGAACAGACCTTGAAAACCACACTGTAGATCTTCCTTTGCCTCAAGCCAGGGTGTCCAGGTCTGGGGAGGCAGAGTAGCAAAGGATGGTTTCTTCTATCAATTCTAGGCCAAGCTCTGCAGCTAAGTGATAGAGGATAGTGGCAGCAGCATCCTAACTTTAACCACTTGTGTAGTGTTTCACTTGCCCATCTCATTTGTCATTCATAGCAGCCCCTTTGGTGAAGTAGTCTGACTGCTTGACAGACAATAGGAGTAAAGTACAGATAAGTTAAAGATTCCTTTCTGGTCTTTCAGCTAGCATTTTATGGTGTATGGTCAGTGATGTCTAGGTGTCTTTACTCCCATTCTAGAGTTTTCATGACTGTGCCCTTACTAGCTATGTGACCTCGGAAAAAAATTACTTTGCTTTCTGTGACTCAGTTTGTGGGTTAGTAAAATGGGGGTAGTGGTGTCTGACTCATCAAGTTCTCATAGGAGTCCATGAGCTAACTCCTATTTTTAGAAGATCTTGGATGGTATAAAATGGAGGCACTCCAGAACCCATCTTTGTGGCTGTGAGGAGCTGCCCTTATTTTTTTCTTTCTTTTATTATTCATATGTGCATACAAGGCTTGGGTCATTTCTCACCCCTGCCCCCTACCACCTCCCTTACCACCCACTCCGCCCCCTCCTTCTCCCACCCACACCCTCAATACCCAGCAGAAACTATTTTGCCCTTATTTCTAATTTTGTTGTAGAGAGAGTATAAGCTATAATAGGAAGGAACAAGGGTTTGTGCTGGTTGAGATAAAGATAGCTATACAGGGCATTGACTCACATTGATTTCCTGTACGTGGGTGTTACCTTCTAGGTTAATTCTTTTTGATCTCACCTTTTCTCTAGTTCCTGGTCCCCTTTTCCTATTGGCCTCAGTTGCTTTTAAGGTATCTGCTTTCGTTTCTCTGCGTTAAGGGCAACAAATGCTAGCTAGTTTTTTAGGTGTCTTACCTATCCTCACCCCTCCCTTGTGTGCTCTCGCTTTTATCATGTGCTCATAGTCCAATCCCCTTGTTGTGTTTGCCCTTGATCTAATGTCCACATATGAGGGAGAACATACGATTTTTGGTCTTTTGGGGCAGGCTAACCTCACTCAGAATGATGTTCTCCAGTTCCATCCATTTACCAGCGAATGATAACATTTCGTTCTTCTTCTTGGCTGCATAAAATTCCATTGTGTATGGATACCACATTTTCTTAATCCATTCGTCAGTGGTGGGGCATCTTGGCTGTTTCCGTAACTTGGCTATTGTGAATAGTGCCACAATAAACATGGGTGTGCAGGTGCCTCTGGAGTAACCTGTGTCACAGTCTTTTGGGTATATCCCCAAGAGTGGTATTGCTGGATCAAATGGTAGATCAATGTCTAGCTCTTTAAGTAGCCTCCAAATTTTTTTCCAGAGTGGTTGTACTAGTCTACATTCCCACCAACAGTGTAAGAGGGTTCCTTTTTCCCCGCATCCTCGCCAACACCTGGTGGTCGTGGTGTTGCTAATGATGGCTATTCTAACAGGGGTGAGGTGGAATCTTACCGTGGTTTTAATTTGCATTTCCTTTATTGCTAGAGATGGTGAGCATTTTTTCATGTGTTTTTTGGCCATTTGAATTTCCTCTTCTGAGAAAGTTCTGTTTAGTTCACTTGCCCATTTCTTTATTGGTTCATTAGTTTTGGGAGAATTTAGTTTTTTAAGTTCCCTATATATTCTGGTTATCAGTCCTTTGTCTGATGTATAGTTGGCAAATATTTTCTCCCACTCTGTGGGTGTTCTCTTCAGTTTAGAGACCATTTCTTTTGATGAACAGAAGCTTTTTAGCTTTATGAGGTCCCATTTATCTATGCTATCTCTTAGTTGCTGTGCTGCTGGGGTTTCGTTGAGAAAGTTCTTACCTATACCTACTAATTACAGAGTATTTCCTACTCTTTCCTGTATCAACTTTAGAGTTTGTGGTCTGATACAAGATCCTGATCCATTTTGAGTTTATCTTGGTATAGGGTGATATACATGGATCTAGTTTCAGTTTTTTGCAGACTGCTAACCAGTTTTCCCAGCAGTTTTTGTTGAAGAGGCTGCTATTTCTCCATCGTATATTTTTAGCTCCTTTGTCAAAGACAAGTTGGTTATAGTTGTGTGGCTTCATATCTGGGTCCTCTATTCTGTTCCACTGGTCTTCAGGTCTGTTTTTGTGCCAGTACCATGCTGTTTTATTGCTACTGCTTTGTAATATAGTTTGAAGTCAGGTATTGTGATACCTCCTGCATTGTTCTTTTGACCGAGTATTGCCTTGGCTATTCGTGGTCTCTTGTGTTTCCATATAAATTTGACAGTAGATTTTTCAATCTCTTTAATGAACGTCATTGGAATTTTGATGGGAATTGCATTAAACATGTAGATTACTTTTGGGAGTATAGACATTTTTACTATGTTGAGTCTACCAATCCATGAGCATGGGAGATCTCTCCACTTTCTATAGTCTTCCTCTATCTCTTTCTTCAGACGTGTATAGTTTTCCTTGTAGAGGTCTTTCACATCTTTTGTTAGGTTTACACCTAGGTATTTGATTTTTTTTTGAGGCTATTGTAAATGGAATTGTTTTCATACATTCTTTTTCCGTTTGCTCATTGTTAGTGTATAGAAATGCTAATGATTTTTCTATGTTGATTTTATATCCTGCTACCTTGCTATAGCTATTGATGATGTCTAGAAGCTTCTGAGTAGAGTTTTTTGGGTCTTTAAGGTATAGGATCATGTCGTCTGCAAATAGGGATATTTTGACAGTTTCTTTACCTATTTGTATTCCTTTTATTCCTTCTTCTTGCCTAATTGCTCTGGCTAGGAATTCCAGTACTATGTTGAATAGGAGTGGAGATAGTGGGCATCCTTGTCTAGGTCCTGATTTTAGAGGGAATGGTTTCAGTTTTTCTCTGTTAAGTATAATGCTGGCTGTAGGTTTGTCATATATAGCTTTTATAATGTTGAGGAACTTTCCTTCTATTCCTAGTTTTCTTAGAACTTTTATCATGAAATGATGTTGGATCTTATCAAAGGCTTTTTCTGCATCTATTGAGATGATCAAGTGGTTTTTGTCTTTGCTTCTGTTAATGTGGTTTATTACGTTTATTGATTTTCATATGTTGAACCACCCCTGCATCCCTGGGATGAAGCCTATTTGGTCGTGGTGAATAATCTTTTTGATGTGTTGCTGAATTCAGTTTGCCATTATTTTGTTGAGGATTTTTGCGTCAGTGTTCATTAAGGAGATTGGCCTATAGTTCTCCTTTTTGGAGGTGTCTTTGCCTGGTTTTGGGATAAGTGTAATACTGGCTTCATAAAATGTGTTTGGCAGTTTTCCTTCCCTTTCTATCTTGTGGAACAGTTTAAGGAGGGTTGATATCAGTTCTTCTTTAAAGGTCTGATAGAATTCAGCAGAGAATCCATCAGGTCCTGGACTTTTCTTTTTGGGGAGACTCTTGATTGCTGCTTCAATTTCATTTTGTGTTATAGATCTATTCAAGTGATTAATTTCCTCTTGGTTCAGTTTTGGATGATCATATGTATCTAGATATCTGTCCATTTCATTAAAATTTTCAAATTTATTTGAATATAGGTTCTGGAAGTAGTCTCTGATGATTTCCTGGACTTCCATGGTGTTTGTTGTTATCTCCCCTTTTACATTCCTGATTCTACTAATTTGGGTTTTTTCTCTCCTCATTTTAGTCAGGTTTGCCAGAGGTCTATCGATCTTGTTTATGTTTTCAAAGAACCAACTTTTTGTTTCATTAATTCTTTGTATGGTTTTTTTGGTTTCTATTTTGTTGATTTCAGCTCTTATTTTTATTATTTCTCTCCTTCTATTTGTTTTGGGATTTGCTTGTTCTTGTTTTTCTAGTAGTTTGAGATGTATCATTAGGTCATTGATTTGGGATCTTTCAATCTTTTTAATATATGCACTCATGGCTATAAACTTTCCTCTGAGGACTGCCTTAGCTGTGTCCCATAGGTTCCGGTAGGTTGTGTTTTCATTTTCATTGACTTCCAGGAACTTTTTCATTTCCTCTTTTATTTCATCGATGATCCATTCTTCATTAAGTAATGAGTTATTCAGTTTCCAGCTGTTTGCATATTTTTTGTCTTTACTTTTGTTGTTGAGTTCTACTTTTACTGCATTGTGATCAGATAGTATGCATGGTATAATTTCTATTTTCTTATATTTGCTGAGGCTTGCTTTGTGCCCTAGGATATGATCTATTTTGGAGAAGGTTCCATGGGCTGCTGAGAAGAATGTATATTGTGTAGAAGTTGGATGAAATGTTCTGTAGACATCAAGTAGGTGCATTTGATCTATAGTATATTTTAGATCTTGGATTTCTTTATTGATTTTTTGTTTGGATGACCTATCTATTGATGATAATGGGGTGTTAAAGTCTCCCATAACCACTGTGTTGGCGTTTATATATGCTTTTAGGTCTTTCAGGGTATGTTTGATGAAATTGGGTGCGTTGACATTGGGTGCATACTGATTGATAATTATTATTTCCTTTTGGTCTATTTCCCCTTTTATTAGTATGGAATGTCCTTCTTTATCTCATTTGATCAATGTAGGTTTGAAGTCTACTTTGTCAGAGACAAGTATTGCTACTCCTGCCTGTTTTCTGGGGCCATTGGCTTGGTAAATCTTCTTCTAGCCTTTCATCCTTAGCCTATGCTTATTTCTGTTGGTGAGATGGGTGTCCTGTAAGCAACAAATTGTTGGATCTTCCTTTTTAATCCATTTCGTCAAGCGGTGCCTTTTGGTGGGTGAATTAAGTCCGTTAACATTAAGCGTTAGTACTGATAGGTATGTGGTGATTCCTGCCATTTAGTTGTCTTCGTTGTTTGAAGGTTTGATTGTGTGTACCTAAGTTGAGGTTACTCTCTACTGTCTTGCTTTTTCTTTTCCTGTAGTTTGGTGCTGCCTGGCTTTTCATGGTTAAGTTGGGTTTCACTTTCTGTGTGCAGAATCTCTTGAAGAATCCTTTGTAGTGGTGGCTTTGTGGTCACATATTATTTTAGTTTCTGCTTATCATGGAAGACTTTTATTGCTCCATCTATTTTGAATGATAGTTTTGCTGGGTAGAGTATCCTGGGGTTGAAGTTATTTTCATTCAGTGCCCGGAAGATCTCACCCCAAGCTCTTCTTGCTTTTAATGTTTCTGTTGAGAAGTCTGCTGTGATTTTGATGGGTTTACCTTTGTATGTTACTTGTTTTTTCTCTCTTACAGCCTTCAATATTCTTTCCTTAGTTTCTGAACTTATTGTTTTAATGATGGTATGTCGTGGGGTAGTTCTATTTTGATCTGGTCTGTTTGGTGTCCTGGAGGCCTCTTGCATCTGTATGGGTATATCTTTCTCTAGATTTGGGAAATTTTCTATTATTATTTTGTTAAATATATTACGCATTCCCTTCGCTTGCACCTCTTCTCCTTCTTTGATGCCCATGATTCTCAAGTTTGGTCTGTTGATGGAGTCGGTGAGTTCTTGCATTTTCTTTTCACAGGTCTTGAGTTGTTTAATTAATAGTTCTTCGGTTTTTCCCTTAATTACCATTTCATCTTCAAGTTCTGAGATTCTGTCTTTTGTTTGTTCTGTTCTGCTGGATTGGCTTTCCATTTTGTTTTGCAGTTCTGTTTCATTCTTTTTTCTGAGGTTTTCCATATCCTGGCTGTTTTCCTCTTTAATGTTGTCTATTTTTGTCCTGAGTTCATTTATCTGTTTATTCATCATGTTCGCTTTTTCACTTTGGTGTTTATACAGTGCTTCTATGGTTTCCTTTATTTCTTCTTTTCCTTTTTCAAATTCTCTACTTTTGTTGTCTTGGAATTTCTTGAGTGTCTCCTGTACATTTTGGTTGACCCTATCCAGTATCATCTCTGTAAAATTCTCATTGAGTACCTGTAGTATGTCTTCTTTTAAATTATTCTTAAGGGCTTCATTGGGCCCTTTGGCATAGTTTATGTTCATTTTGTTGGAGTCTGGATCTGAGTATCTGTTTTCTTCATTCCCCTCTGGTTCCTGTACTAATTTTTTTAAAAAACCAAAAAAACCAAAAAACCTCCAAGTTCAAATGCAGTGAAGTCTCAGTCTCCAATCCTGGAGATGGTGCCTCACATGTTGTTCTGTAGTTGTCTCATCAAAGGGGACGCATAAAGTAGAACAAAACTACACACATACGCACAAAAAACCCCACCAAGTGTCCCAAGTTCAAATGCAATACAGTTTCAGTAAGTTTTTCAGCTTGCAGGTGTAATTTGGTTGTTCTCTCATCAAAGGTAGGGAGACAAAGAAAAAAAAAAGAGTCTGGAGACAGTTCTGAGAATAGTATCTGCAACTGTGGCTTGCCTGCCTGCTGCTGTCAGCCTGCTGTTGCTGGAGGCGTTATTTATGCAGATTTCTGGGGTGAGCTTAGCACTCACCTGGCCCTGCAGGCTTTGTTTGCTCAGATTTCTCCTGTGCGTGAGTCTCTGCTATAAGCTTTCCCCTTTCCAAGCACTGGGAATGGTGACACTGCACCCGCGTTGTCAGGCCTGCGTGTTTATTTACAGTTCATGTGGGAGGTGGGTCTTCCCCCCTCTCCTGTGCAGTTCTCCTCCCACCTCATCTTTCACAAGATTTCCTGCTCCTGATTACTGGGCGGTGCTGCTGCTCCTGCCAGCCACCATGTTTGTTTACAGCTCACAAAGGAGGGAAGTGGGTCTTCCCTCCTCTCCTGTGGAATTTTCCTCCCTCTGCCACTCTCACAAGCTTTCCCACTCCTGGTTGCTGGGTGCGCACCCCTGCTCCCGCCAGAAGCTCTCCGGCCTGCCTGGCTTGTTTACTTACAGTCCGGGGAAGGATTCCTTTCCCCCAATCTTCGGTGCTCAGTGTGCCCCACCCTCTTTCCTGCGTGTCTTATTTGTTCTTATTGCTTATTACTCAGTTTCTCTTTTTTCCCCGGGTGGAGGTCAGTCTGTCCAGGGGGCAATGCTGCTCTGGCCCAGGCTTGTCTGTGGGAGTACCGCGGTACCGCAAAGCTCACCTGGTCCGCGTCTTCCCAAGCCTTCTGGGCTCTGGCGACTGGCGGCCCAGGGACCCTCCTGGTTTCTCCGTTTAACGTGAAGTGGAGATTCTCTGCGCTGGCTGGAGGTGTGGAGGGGTCAAAGTTATGCCTTTTTTCAGTGATTATGCCTGCAAAGTGTGTCTCCAGTGTCTCTCCAAGATTTCACTATAGGAGGCTCGCTTTCTGCTTCCTCTCTCTAGCCGCCATCTTGGAATCCTCTTGCTGCCCTTATTTTTACATTTGTGTTACCAGAGGCCCAGATTGTAGAGATTGTATCACTGCCCACCAGACAGCATTGTCCAGTGTCATCAGAATGGAGCTCACTCATTGGAAAGTCCCTTCTCTCTATGGTCCACCTTGAGGGAATGGTACAGGTGGATGGTATTTTTCACCAGGAGCTGAAGATGGCACAGTAGTGGATGGGTTGGTTCAGCATATGAAGTCTAAGACTGGGAAGAAAGGCACCAGGACAGATAGGCAGCCTGGTCATCTGGTACACTTCTCAGGAACTGTGGCCTGAGTATCTTCCACTACTTAGCCCTGGAGTGGCTCCAGAGGTTGAGTTTGGAAGGGAATAAGCTAAGTCTACCTTTTTAATGTCTTTATCTACCTGCCTTTCCTCTACTTTCTGACTTGGGGCATTGGCAGAAGAATCTGGGGTTTTAAGTAGATGACCAGTCCTAATAATGCTATAAATATATAAATATATATATAAAATGCTATGTATATATAAACCTATTGAAAAGTAGTGCTGGGTGTGTTACCTTTGGTATCTCATTTAATCCTCACAATGACTTTATGAAATAACCCTCATTTACAGGTGAGGAAGTTTGCGCAAAGATAAGCTAATTAGCCTGTCTCAAGGTCGTGCAGAAAGAATGTCCAAAATTCAGAATCAGATGTGTCTGGTTCTGGAGCATGTGGCCATTGGCCTTTCCACTGCTAAGCTACCATGACATTTCCCTCCAAGGGATCCACTTCCCCCTCCGTCTAACCTTGGCCTATTCCCAAGATTCCTTGCCTCTTGACTCAGGGTCCAGGTTCTGGGACTATGAAAGTGCTTTAATCACCTTTGTATGTTCTGTAAAGCTTAACATAAAGCCTTATACAGAGTCACCATATGTTTTGTTTGTGCCTCTTGTACAGGTAGGGCAATTCATAGCACCTTCTTGTACTCTTATTGTCCATGTAAATAATAAATTATATGATCACCCCACTTAGACATGATTGGTCCTCGCAACCCAGGGACAGTGGCATTTTAATAGGGGACCCTGAAAGATAGAATTGTCTTTAAGACTCAAAGAAGTAAATCCCAGAAGGTAAAATCTAAAGCAAATTTATAGCCCATTGGGCAAGAGAATTTACACAAAGGTTCTTGTTCAGCACCCCACAAAAGACCAGATTTGATGGCTGTGGCGGTCAGCAGGCCTGTACTTAGATTCACAAGGCAGGAGTCCCACTGTGGTTCTTGCAAGTATCTGACAAGCAAGGCCAGAAAATGGGAGCAAGTCAATGCTTAGCATTTGACTGTTCTCAGTCCTCCACCTCCACCCCTTCTTGCAGAAAAGAACTCACAGATTGGCCCTGTTCATAGTGCCATCCTATCAGGGCTTCTGCTTACTTTAGGCCTTACCCCTAGTCCCTGGACATGGGTGTGTGCTAGGGGCAGTGCCTAGGTCCACCCCCAGCTATGGTGTGTATAAGCAACATGCAGGCCATGTCATTGCCCCATTTTCAGGCAGTTGAAACTGTTGTGCATATGTAAGTTCACACTTGAACTGGTTTAATATTTTTTTCTTTTAAGTTGCAATCTAAAATTCAGCCAGACAGTCTGTAATGAGCATTAAATCGTCAAGCCTTTTGTTTCCTTTGCTATTCTGGCTGTAGAGATTTTGTGTTTCATTCAGCAACAATTGCTGAATCTTAAACCATTTACATTTTGACATTAACTATTTTATGAGTGTAACTTTTTCTTTGACATTAGAATGATTCCAGCAGAAGGCTTTTTAATGCTTTATCAGAAATAGTTAAAAGAATTTGTGGAAGATGATTCTTAACATTTTTTTCTTTGAAAAAAATATTCTTATCTGACTTCATTTGGGTAATAAATAATGAATTTTAGCCTTTCTCCTCCTATCTTAATGACTTTGGATTTTGCCAAGGCCCTTCTTCCTGGACACCTTCCTGGCTGAGTCCTCCATTGTTCAGGTGACCCTCTTGCACAGTCTCTCTCTGTCCTTCCCCACGCCCCCCACCCCCACCCCACGCTGTCTCTGCTGGTTGTTAATCTTCTGTAATAGGGCAGGAACTATTTTGATTCTTTGCTCCAAGATACTTAGCTGAGGATCCTATGCAAACTAGGCCCAGTCACTGTTTGTCAACCAGCTGATTGAACAAAGAGCTCCAGACAAATAGCATGTTCATAAATGCAACCATTCATCATTTTGTCTCCAGAAGCTATAAGTAACTGAAACTTTTCCCCATTTCTTAAATATTTCTGCAGAGTGGGAAATCTTGGCTTTTTTTCTAAGTCACCATTTGAGCATCTGGTGAGTCAGGCCGAAGGGCCTCTGGCAATATCAGACTTCCCATTTTTTTTTGGGAGGTGGGCTGTACTGGTGTTTGAACTCAGGGCCTTCACACTTACTAAGCAGGCACTGTACCACGTGAACCACTCTGTCAGCCCTTTTTTGTGTCAGGCGAGATAGTGTCTCAAACTATTTGCCTAGGCTGGCTTCTTTCAAACTGTGATCCTCCCGTTCTCTGCCTCCTGAGTAGCTAGGATTACAGACATGAGCCACCAGCACCCAGCCATACCTCCTCCCTGTTTTGTTCCTGCAGCAGAGTAAGTTCTGGGGCTGGGGGTTGTAGTTCAGTGGTAGAGGACTTGTCTACCGTGTACAAGACTCTGGGCTCAATTTCTAACACTACAAAAAAAAAAAAAAAAGAGAAACTCTGTATCCTTCTTAACCCAGAATGAGACCTGATGAGCCCAGAGTCAGGCTGGGGAATCTGTAGAGCTATACTGTGTAGTTTATTCCTTTGTTACAACATTGGCAAAGTTGCTGGGGGGATTAGGAAACCCCCGTGCTAATGGGAGCAATGGGACCATCTGTGTTACATGGAGCTGGCTGATGAAGCCTTGTTGATGCACCCCCATGGAAAACCAGGAACCTGGGTGCTTGCACTTGCCTTTTAGAACTAGAACTAATTGTTCATAAAGATCTTTCCAAATACCAATGATGTAAAATATTTGGATGGTTCACCATATTGTTCACCATATTTAAACTGTCAGAAACCTTAAATATCTGAGCAAAACCTCAGTAAACAAAGGATATTTTGGGGCTTGTTATGTATGTTGCACCGCAGAGAAATTTGTAGTCTATACGACTTCCAAATCCTGTAAATGAAGCAGTTCAGTGTTGTCATTTTCAGCTATAGACCATCCCACGATTGTTGACTTTTCTTTTGGTACTAAGAGATGGCTCATTCATAAACATTTCTACAGTTGTGTAGCAAAAGCAAAATAGGCCCTACTTGATTCCATTGGTTCCAATTGTGGCGACAATTTTTATATAGTGAGATATATCATGTTTGTCAAGTTTATTAGAGCACACAGAGAGGGGAGGGGACAAGGAGGTTGGGGACAGCATTTGGTTTCCCAACACACATCTCAGAACTGTTGAAAGAAAGGTCTGGGTGGCTGGAGAGCTCCACCCTGAGCCACACAGGGCTGCTGACAGGATGCATTGCCTGTAGCTTGGAGCAAGGATTGGCTGGGCAGTTTCCCTGGAATGCCTCTTGCCCTGAGAGATCTGATTTACTCTGCTCTCTCCTTAGTACCTATGGGGATAGACTCACCACCAAATGGTTTAGATGACCTGAATCACACCCTCTCTATGTGCTCTAATGAACTTGATAAATCTCAGTGTGCAAAAATCTCCCATATGCTTTAGCCTACATATTCTTCTGCTTAACCTTGTTACGCCTACCTTGCCTCCCTCAGACTGCCTGAAACAATTACATAGAGACATTCTTCGAATAATTTTAGGCCACTGATAATTCTCTTTAGTCCTCTCACTTCCATGTTCCCTACCCTGTGGTCTCGCTTTAGCCCATTCTAATTAGCTTCTTTGATCCTCCCTCCCAGTCTTTCCCTCTAGCTTGTTAATTACATTTCTCCCCCATGAATTCTTTCTGTACTGCCTTTGTCTATCCAGCGAGAGGAGTTGAGAATGAGAATCTAGGGCCACTCTGTGGGAGCTGGTATGTTCTTCTTTGTCTCCCACAACAGGTAGCCCCTCCCACTTCTGAGAAGCTTAAAAAGTAAAAATAATAATTTTTGTTAAGTAGTACAAATATATTATGATAAGAAAACAATTTTTAATTGCTTGATATTTTCACATGCTTTATATAACTTTATTATTACCCTTTAGTTTGTTTGTTTGCTTTTAGAGATAGAGTCTAACTATGTAGTCCATGCTGATCTCTTTTTTTTTTTTGTGGTACTGGGGATCGAACCCAGAGCCTTGTGCATGCTAGGCAAACACTTAACCACTGAGCTACATCCCCAGGCCCAGGCTGATCTTGAACTTGATTGAAATCTTTCTGCTGTAGCCTTTCCAGTGTTGAGATTAACGGGCCTGTGCCACCATGCCTGGTTTATTATCACCCACAATAATCTTGTGAAATGTTATTATTAATCCCTGTTTTACAAATGCACAAACTAAGGCTCAGGGAGGTTTATGAACTTAACTTATTCACACAGCTTAAAAACACTAGAGCTGGGACTTAGATCCAGGTCTCTCTTACTCTAGAACAGTGCCTCTTTACCAGTTTACCTGATGAATTTGGACTTTTTTGGTGAAAAAAAGCAGTCTAGCTTATTGTCTGTTAACCCATGAATAGACCATCTGGGCCAGGCAAGGTGACTAAAGCCTGATTGGGAGGATTGTGGTTTGAGGTCAGCTCAAGCAAAAAGTTCATGAGATCCATTCTCAATCAATGACTGGCCACACCTGTCATTTCAGCTACTCAGGAAACACAAATAGGAGAATCATAGTCCAGGCTGACTTGGGATAAAGTGAGACTCTGTCTCAAAAATAACTAATACAAAAAAGGCTGGCAGAATGGCTCAAGTGGTAGAGTGCCTGCCTAGCAAGCATGAGGCCCTGAGTTCAACCTTTAGTGGAGCCAAAAAAAACCACAAGCAACCAACTCTGAGCTAGGATCATTGTCAGCTTTTACCCTTTCTTCATCAAGAAAGGAAAGGTACAGATGCAAACTGGTGTAGTGCTTGGGTATCTGAGCAGTTGGAAATTTTCTCTACAGAAAACAAGGTTCTCATAATCTCTTGACTTGCTTAATTTTTTAACTTACTTTTCTGACAGTTTTATCTCTCAAAAGGTTAAGGAAGCAATAAAGAAAAAAGCCTCATTGAAACCATATTCTGAGCAAAAAGAAAGATTTGATTGGTAAAGTGAACATTTGGGAAACCTTAGCAGAAAGTGATCATGTTTGGAGAAACCAAGGGGAATGTGAAGATCTCTTACTCTGAGTTTTGGGGAAAGCAGATTTGAGAACATCCAAAAAAATGTAGATATGATGTCTGAACAAGAGCTTTGAAAAGAAGGATGACTCATAGTCTGAAAAATGAAATGTCCTTAATAGTCACGAGTGATTACTGCAGGAACAAGAAAGGAATCACCTAAAAAAGACCCACAGGCTACATAGGGACCAGTTATAGATTTTATTTAAGAGAAAAAAGGGTCCTGGACTCAAGAACAAATAGAAAGGAAAGGAAAAAAAAAAACTTCTGAAAATACTGTTGGGAATACCAGATGGGTGAGACCTGGGAGGCACCAGAACAGCAAAAGGGGCTGGGCAGCTGATGTTCAGAACAAGAGGAATGACATGGAAGGCTTTAGGCTACCTGATTCAGTCGGATGATGTCATGTAGCTGGTAACCTCACTTCTTGCCTCTGCCTTTTCTTTCAAGGAGAATGTATTTCTGCTGGAAAGAATAAAAGAAATGTGGTTAAGAGGAACTTGAGACCAAGAGGGAGGGAAAGGTGTGATGAGCCACTGACTTCTCCAAATTAGGGTCTGAAAAGTCAAATGCCAAATGAATATGTAAGAACATTATCATAAGACCTCTGTGTGTGTATGTGTGTGTGCACATGTGACTCTTTATAGTATTATGGGAATTAAGAGGGGTGCAAGGAGTCAAGATGGGCAACTGTTTTGACTTTTTAAATAATAGCACGTTTTTAAAGATATGCTTTATGAGTGTTTCTAAATAGAAGATCTGATCACTTGGAGCTGGCACAGACACTGTAAAAAAAAAATCGTAGACTAGTTTAATGCTTGAGTCCCTTTCTTCCTCCCTTCCTTCCTTCCTCCCTCCCTTTCTTCCTTCCTTTCTTCCTTCCTTCCTTGATTGAAAAGCAGATCAGTATTCATAAAAAACTACTTGATAAATTACTAAAAATGAAAACACCCATGTAACTACCACCCAGGTCCAGAAACAGCATTATCAGTATCCCAGGAGACTTCCTCATGCTCCTTGACACTTGCTATTTCCTTTTTCAGAGAGATTTGCCAGACTGGGAGATTAGGCCAATGGTAGAGCCACAGAGGAAGTCTGCATTTCAGGAAAACATTTGACAGAATCTCATGATGATCTAATAGCAGTTAGAGAAAGGATGGTAGAGATGCAGCATTAGGCAACTTGAACAATCAGACCTAATGAATGTTCATTTGTAAATAGTTAAACGTCAACAGGAACATCACTGTATTGATGTGCCAAAGAACTCATGTCAGACCCTGTCCTGTCCAGCTTGCATTTTGGTTCTTACTTAAATATATAGCAACAGATGACACAGACAAGATGGGTAACCCACATGTTAGATACATGACATAATGAGAATCTAAAAAGAATATTACAGGCTATAGTGAAGGAACCACATAGCAAAATGATGTTTTAAATTTTGTTATTAAAATTTTAATTTTGTAAGTAAGATTATAAAAATAACTTATTTAATAATATATATTCATTGTTTTTCTGTGTCACCATTGAACATCCCCATTTCATATCATTTCAACATTTTTGTTTGAAAGTGCTAAATTAAAATAAGGGCACATCTATATAACTTGTATAAAGAAATTTAATGATCAAGAACCAGTGTCAAATCAGATAGAACTGACTTCATATCGTAGTTCTTTGTCTCTAATTAATGCAGGTTCTTGATCAAAGTTTAATGTCCTCATTTTATTTTATTTTTTAAATGTTTTATTAGTATATTATAGTTATACAGGGAGCTTTGTTGTGACATTTCCACATTACATATATTGTACCCCACTTTGGTCATCCCCTCCATCATTCTCCTTCTTCCCCCACTCCTATCCTTAAAATGACCTCAACAGATTTCAATGTTCCATATTTATACATCATTCATAGAAAGTACCTCAACCATATTCACTCTCCTTTACCCTTTTCATTTACCCTCTGCCTCCCAGTAATGCCCTCCCTTTAACACGACTGTTTTGCATTCCTGTCCTTCATTGTTTCAGTGTCTGTTCATTGCTCAGTGGGGATTTGCCTTGTCATTTTGCCTGTAACAATATTGTACTTTAATCAGTCAACCCCCCTCTATTATTCTTCCTTACCTACCCTTTTGCCCCTGCCCAGTATTGTTCATCAGTTTTCAGTGCATTTCATTGTATCTTATTCCCACATAGATGTGATCTGTTTCAATTTTACTCATTCTATCATTCTCTTTTCTACCATTCCTCCTCTGTTAATCTCTAGTAGCAGTCCCACTTTTGGAAACATAATTCTGCTTTTGTATTTGAATCTATCTTTCACATATAAGAGAAACATGCAACCTTTTTCTTCCTTAAAATTATAAAAATTAACTTATTTAACAATTATAATATATATTCATTTTTTAAAAAATTCTCACCATCCAGAAATAAACATGTGGTATCATACTACTTACACCATTTGTAGCTTGATTTTTGCTTACTAATACTTAATAGTAAGAATATATATGAAACCCTGAATTTAAGTTCGGGACCATATTGGGGAGCCCCAGGTCCATCAGAGGTTGTGTGAACAGCTTCTAGGGATTTGACCTAGCCAGTCCAAAGTCAGTTTTGTGATACTACTGCCAAAAACCTACAGATGGCCTCACATGAGAGGCAGGTGGCCCTGGAATAGAGGTGACTGGGTCCACTGGACTCTGGAGGAGTTGGATAGTCCAAAGCCTTGCAGGTAGGTTTGGGTACCATGCCTGCAGGGATTTGACAGTACATGGAGCAGTATCCCAATACATTGTCTGGAAAGTCAGGGTTGTAATACTCTAAGAATGAGTCCAAGATCTTGTGATTCCAGATAAGAAAGGAGCTTTCTCTGGGCATATGGTATTCTTGAACTTGAGAAGGGCTGACCTGTTGTGTCAGAGTTAGGCACTCTCCACTTTGAAAGGGCAGACTTGGAACCAGTGTGTATAAGTGTCACGAAAGCAGATTTCATGTTGGTATCAGAGTATTTTCTAGCAATTGGAAGTGGGTAAAATTAGCATAAGTCTCTCTTGTTTGATGATGATCTCTATTGCTCTAGTCTTCAAGTACTGAGCAGCCAGTGTCAGTCCACTGTACCAAATCAAAGATTAGACATTGGGTCTAGCTATTCCAAATTCTGCTTCTCAGAACATCATCATGTGGAGCGCTTATTTCAAACAGCAGGCTATTGGAGCCACATTCTTCTGAGATTGTGATTAAGTATACACAGGGTAGGGTTTAGAATCTGTATTTTCAGAAAGTGCCCCAATAGAAATTATTATTAGAGTAATCATTGATTTCCTTGTCTGGTGCACAAAAAGTGCAGTATCTCTAATAAGAAAATCTTGTGGCAGAAAGTGAGGAAATGCTCGCAGAAAATGAGGAAAACATGAGAAAGACACAGCCAGTATGAAAAGGCACTGGTGATTAATTCAAGGATAATTTGAACATTGCAACAATCATAAACATGGATTATATTCCATAGATTAAATAAGAATCCATGAATCCATACTGATATGAATGAATGCAGAAGGAAGATCTGTTATTTCAAGTACAGTGCCAAAAAATAAAGATATAGAGGCATTGGTAGAGTTTGGATGTCATCATTTGATAAATAACTTAGTAGTAATTAGGCAAGAATTATCAGTGAATGCCAAAACTAGTGGATGAAAGTTTGATGAGGAACAGCATCTCCATGCAAAATATTTATTCATTTCAAAGGGATAGTTTCATTATAGTGAAGAAATCTTGCAGTTACCCCTATAACCATGTATTCGAAGTGAACATGACTACTTATGGGGCTGATTGACATCATATGTCCCTTGATATGATGTACTGAGAAAGGAACAACATTGTTTTTTTTGGTATTCCTGTCAAAACACATAACCTGAATGTAGTCATGAGAACACATCAGACAAATCAAACTGAGGGACATTGTGCAAGTGGCTTACATTGTTAAATGCCAATGTCATGCAAGACAAGACAGGATCAGGAAGGAAGAGTTTCAGATGAAAGGAAATTAAATAGGCATGTACTACTTGCATTGTAAAATTATTTTTTTGAAAAAGATATTATTGGGACTATTGGCAAAATCTGAATATCTATAACTTACTTTGTTTTTTTTTTCTTTCATTTTTCTTTTATTTTTCATATGTGCATACAAGGCTTGGTTCATTTCTCCCCCCTGCCCCCACCCCCCTCCCTTACCACCCACTCCGTCCCCTCCCTCTCCCCACCCCAATACCCAGCAGAAACTATTTTGCCCTTATTTCTAATTTTGTTGTAGAGAGAGTATAAGCAATAATAGGAAGGAACAAGGGTTTTTGCTGGTTGAGATAAGGATAGCTATACAGGGCATTGACTCACATTGATTTCCTGTGCGTGGGTGTTACCTTCTAGGTTAATTCTTTTTGATCTAACCTTTTCTCTAGTACCTGTTCCCCTTTTCCTATTGGCCTCAGTTGCTTTAAGGTATCTGCTTTTGTTTCTCTGCGTTAAGGGCAACAAATGCTAGCTAGTTTTTTAGGTGTCTTACCTATCCTCACCCCTTCCTTGTGTGCTCTCACTTTTATCATGTGCTCATAGTCCAATCCCCTTGTTGTGTTTGCCCTTGATCTAATGTCCACATATGAGGGAGAACATACGATTTTTGGTCTTTTGGGCCAGGCTAACCTCACTCAGAATGATGTTCTCCAATTCTATCCATTTACCAGCAAATGATAACATTTCGTTCTTCTTCATGGCTGCATAAAATTCCATTGTGTATAGATACCACATTTTCTTAATCCATTCGTCATATAACTTACTTTGTTAATGTTACTTTCCTGATCTGGTGATTGTACTATGCTTATGTTCTTAGGAATTACAAAGTGATCTGTTTAGGGGTAAAAGGGGATCATACCTGCAGCCTACTCTCAAATGTTTTAGACAAGTTCTGTGTAAATATTTACAGAAAGAAGAGTTGGGGGTGTAGGTCAGTGGTAGAGAATTTGCCTAGCATGTTTGAGGCCCTTGGTTTGATCCCCAGCACTGAGAGAGGGAGAGGAGAAGGAAGGAGAAATTGAAGAGAAGGAATGTTTGCCCCACTTAGAAATACTGTGAAGCTTCATGAGAGAGCACATCCCCCTGGTGTGTGTCCAGTGGCCCATGGACATGTGTGAAGTCCAGGCTCAGTCTGGGAATCTGGCAGGTGTGAGCTTAGCTTGCAGTAGGGTTTCACCCAAGCATTTCCCTAGTGCATGTCATAACTTGTCAATGCCTGCCTTATTTCCCATCCCAAATCTCTGCAAAAGCAGCTTTTCTCCTTTTCCACTGATTCACACTCCCTTTTCAGTCCTTATTCTGACTTATCCCTGAGCAGAGTTTCTATGCACACTGTGCACATGCTGCACTAGCCCTGTGTCCTGTGCAGTGGCACAGAATCCCATAGTCAAAAAGACCTACATTTTAGTCTTGCTGTCTTGAAATGCCTAGTAATCTTTGAACAAGGAGCCCCACATTTTCATAGTGTTCTTGAACCTGAAAATTATGCAACTAGTCCTGAGTGACCAAGATGGAGAAAGACAGATCCTGGCCCTGTGTCAGGCAATATTCTCATGTGCCTCTGGCCCAGCGTGGCTACTCTCTTTAGGTCAGTTCCCTCTCCTCTGCTACCCAGAGTTAGTTAGCTAACTGCTTAGCTTAGTGTGCTAAAATATGGCCTCTGACCCTTGGAAGATTGCCCATATTGCTGTCACCCTGACCTAATCTGTTTGGTTTCTTGAAAATGCAATCACTTCCATTTCTGTGATCCACGCCCCCACCCATCCCCCTCAAGATTTACAGAGTAGCAGCTGTTGCCTCCCTCTGCACTCAGACAGCTGACTCGCCTGCTGATTGTGAATGTCCCAGTAATCCGAGTGCTAATGGTATTTATTCAGTCCAGCCGGCTTAGCCCTGAACAAGGTTTATTCTCATTTATCCCATCGGAGATGAGCTTCATCCTCAATATCCTTCTGTTAACTTGGAGTACACCAGCACCACTGATGTCACTGAGAAGCAGGTCAGGCTTCTTTCTTTTTAACTCATTCAAATCTCCAACACCCGCCTTCTGGCCACCAGGACTGGCCTTCTCCAGGCATGGCCTAAAGCTCTGATCCAAGGCCCATGGCTGGAGAGGAATGGGGCTGGCATATATGTGCTCGAGGCCTCTGTGTTCTCAAGGATATGGTCAGGCCTCTTTGTGTACTAAATCCCCTATAAGTAGTCTTTTGGCCATAACATATTGGCTAGCTTTTTTGGTATTCATTAAACCATTCTTTAGCACAAGCTTGTCTGTACTCTGCCTCACTGGTGAGGAAATACTCAAGGGACTTGCCCAGGGTCATTAGCCATTGTTCATAGGATTCCCTCTGAGGGTTCTCCAGGTCCTGGACTTTGTATATCCTTAGACCTCACTCTGAGCAGTTTTAGACATCTCTAAAGCACACAGATGTAAGCATCAAGGGCCCAAGGGTTATGAGCTGCCTGGTAGAGAGGGCCTATTTCTGGGAGCAGTGTGGTGTCTGCCTAGGGGAGACTGTGCCAAAAGCCCCCAACTCTGCTGTCCTTGCCTGGATGGACTGAGGGCTATCTGGAAACTCAGGCCTGTGTTTTCCACCCTCCCTCTGCTCTTTCCTCAACTGCTGTACTGTGTAGCACTAAAAGCCTATTTTAGATGTTTTATGGAACCCCTGAGGTCATGAGAGTCCTGGGATAGGGCCCAGAGTTAATGTGGGCACCGTATTTAAGCTGAGTAAGTGAAAAGGTCAGGCTGGTGCAGGCCCAGGCTGCCAGTGCTGTGTTCCGCCACAGGCCCAGTTTTAGCCTACGTCTGGTTGTACCCACTCGGTCCCTTTAGCACTCTGCAGCAGGTGAGAAGTGGATTTATTTCTATGTGGGTGGTTTTAGCAATTTATGAGAAGTCCTCAGGCTCTGTCTTTTTCTCTTTGGTTTTCATTCCCTATCTTTGAAATCCATTATCTTCTACTCTAAATGGGCTTCCCTTCTTGGGAAGGCAGGGAGTCTGTGTGAGAGAGGGCAGCCTGAAGTTGGCATGGCTGCGGGTAGCTCCTGGCTCATGCTGGCCTACCTTTACAAGAAGAGCACTTCTCTTTGTTCTGGTTCTGAGCTCTGGTTGCCCTGCCATGATGGATTTTGATTTTCCTTGACAGTACTGGGGTTCGAACTCAAGACCTTGTGCTTGCTAGGTGGAGATGCTACCTCTTGAGCAATGCTGCCAATCCTTTTGTTTTGCATTTATTTATTTATTCATTCATTTATTTGGTGGTACTGGGGTTTGAACTCAGGGCTTCATGTTTGCTAAGGAGGTGCTCTGCCACTCTACCAGCCCTTTTTTGTGTAGAATATTTAAGAGATAAGGTCTCTCGAACTATTTTACCAGGCTGGCTTCCAACTTCCTGAGTGGCTAGGGTTATAGGCATGAACCATCAGCACCTGGCTGCTTTTAGTTATTTTTGAATAGGGTCTTGCTTTTATACCTGCCTCAGCTGGCCTAGACTCTTCCTTGTAATGACTGATGTGCACCACCACACCCAGTCTTTTATTGGTTGAGATGGGATCTTGCTAACTGTTTGCCTGAGCTGGCCTCGAATAGCAATTCTCCCAGTCTCTGCCTCCTAAGTAGCTAAGATTGTAGGTGTGAGCCACTGCACCCAGCCTGCTTGCTGTCTTGGGAGGGCCTTGGCTTCACTGCTCCAAGGGTTTGTGGGGATGGGATCCCTCGGAGGTGCTCTCTGAGGCTGATGTGTTGTCAGACCTCACAGCCCCCTTCTTTGGGAGGCAGCATTTGACATTTGTGTGAATTTCTTAGCATGGTTGTCTTCACTCCTTAGACCCTGCCTGTCATGGGTGAGTGTTCCTCAGGCATATGATGGCAGAGACAGCCCTAATTAGCTCACACATGGATGAAGCAGCTGCCTTTCTCAGGTTGTGGGGAGCAGGGGCAGTGGAGAGGCTCTACTCCAATGCTGTCTGCCTGTCTGAAGAGGAGCTGTCAGCTTCCCATCCCCTGGGACTCTAGCCCTCTACCCCCTTTTGCAGGCTGCTTTTCAGGCACACAGGTGGAATTGTTGTGGGATGGGTCAGTGCTCACTATGCATCCTTTCTGGTAAGAGGATGCCGAGGTCTCAGAAGGATGAAGGAACCTCGGTTTTACAGCAGGAAAACTTGGGTCCCACATGCTAGGTCTGCTTTCAGCCTTGAATCTGGTTCCTGGTAGGAACAGAAGGAAGAGGTCATCTTTGGAAAATACTCAGCCCCTTATCACTCCAGTCAGCCAGCTTTGGGGAACCCCTGCTGCATGCTGGGCCTTTCCTGAGGGCAGGTGTGCTGCACCATCTCTCTTGTTATCTTCCTCCCCACTTTTTCTGAGCTTTGAACCAGGGTCCTACTCCCTTCCATTTTTTCTTTGTTCCCTTATGCCCTGCTGCCCTTGTCCAGGATGTTGGGAGGCTACCTCGTTAGGAAGATTGGGGGTTTCAAGGAACAGGTATTTGGCGGTCTTGTGGTACTGTGAAGGTAAGATAGGCCTGCCCTTTCTATTCTCTGGGGCCTTACCAGTGAGCTGCTGTGGTGGTGGTGGGATGGGAAGCCTTGATCTTGCTTGAGAACCTGACCATACAGGTATTTGTGCCTGGCATATGCTCCCTAATCTTTAATGAGATCTTAGAAAGCAAGGAGTCAGCAAAAGGGTGTCTTTCTGGGATTCCCAGCTGTGTCTTCTTGCCTAACAGCAAGCTCCCTCCTTTCATCCTGGGGAGGGGAACTGGGTCAGAAATTTGTTTCCCTGGCATCACTGTTTCTCCATCTGGAATGGGTGAAGGAGCCCCAGAGGTGATGCTAGGTTTTGAGTGTTTCATGTGGTATTGGCATATTCATGGTTGTGTACATGTGTTTATCCATTCAGTCCCTATTGGGCAGGCTCTATGTACTGAGCATAGAGAACCTGGAGAAGAGCAGGTCAGAAGCTGCTTTCATAGAGCCTAGAATGGAGGTGCTGGATGGTCCTATGGGAGGATCTGCTTTGGCACTCATGCTCCCTGGATCTGGTGTTTCACACCATATTACTCCTACACAGGTGTTTCACCTGTTGTCTGTGCTGACGAAGAAGAGGAAGGGGCCCCAGGCCTTCCTCTAGGAACTGCACACCTAGAGGGGATAGAGCTATTAGTTACTGTTCCCCAGTGGGTGGTATGCCTGGGATCCTGGGAGAAGTACCCAATACTGGCATAGCAGCATGGAGGAAGGAACACCGTAGTAGCACCTCTGAATGCTACATCTTTGTCAGAATGACCTTAAGGTGGTAGAAGTGATTTACCTTCCAGCTCATTCAGCCTACTGGCTGCTGGGGAGCAGCATGCTAGCATGGGACCTTTGGCCCTGTCTTCTGTACTGTAGGCCTGTACCTAGGTCAGCCCACACCTATTCATCTCTGTTTTGCCACCTGAGTTCTTGTTTGTCCAGGGCGGGAACCACCCTTCATGCTCTTGCTTCTCCCTGTGGATGGCTAGTGTGATGCCAGTGGATATCTGGGCCAGGCAGAGTGGTCATGCTTTCTTGTGCTTCTTCTGCTAGCAACCCAAAGGTCCAGGTGGAGGCTATTGAAGGGGGAGCCCTGCAGAAACTATTGGTCATTTTGGCCACAGAGCAGCCTCTCACTGTCAAGAAGAAGGTAAGTTTCTGCCCCTTCTTATTGCCCAACACCCAACACACCTTATGGGGCCTAAAGGGAAAAGTTCCCTTTCCACACATGCTATCCTTGGGGTCCTGATTGTCATTGCTTGGTGGCATGGGGAACAGGTCATGCTCAACTAAAGCAGATGGCAGTGTGTTGAGGTGCCTGGAGGCCTAGGTGCAGCTGCAATGGGTGACTTTTAGCGTTGAGCTTCCCTTTGCCCACCATTTGTTGCTTGATGATGTTGAAGGTACTATCCTAGGTTCTGGGGTTTATATATGGACCCAAGGGTCCTAGGAGGCCAAGAAGAATAGGGTCTGAGCTGGGTTAGTGGTACAACCCCAGCTGCCTTTTCTGGGCCTTAGGGCAGGTCCATCTCTGTGTGGCTGTTTATATGTGCCTAATCTGTGCCTCCCAGGTTCTGTTTGCACTGTGCTCCCTGCTGCGCCACTTCCCCTATGCCCAACAGCAGTTTCTGAAGCTGGGAGGGCTGCAGGTCCTCAGAAGCCTGGTGCAAGAGAAGAGCACAGAGGTGCTGGCTGTGCGTGTAATCACCCTGCTCTATGACCTGATAACTGAGAAGGTAAGTGCCTGGGCCTGCCCTGCCTTCCTCTCACTTTGTATTTGCCACTGGCCATTTGACGCAGGCCCCCACCCATATCTCTTCTTTTCATCTGGATGAATGGATGGATGGATGGATGGACGGACGGATGGACAGAGGAGACTTGCACATCAGGAAGGATTCCTATGAGACATGACACCTCAGCTGAAACTGAGGGCTGGTGAGGAATGGGGGGAGGTGCTGACTACGGACAGGACCAAGTGCAGAAGCAGGGGTCAGCATGACTGAAGGCACAGGGAAGGGGAGTGGTAAGGAACCAGTGGAATTTTGCTGCTGAGCCTGGGAGTCATCGTAGCAGCCAGAGACCAAGAAGCTTTTCTGGGAGGGTGCGGACTCTTAGGATTCTAGTGACCTGGAGATGCTTCCTCTGGGAGCTTTGGCTCTGGTCAAGGGTTCAAAATGGTTGCACTTGAGAGCCCAAGAAATCCCAGGCTTGCTACATGGGAGGAGCCTTGGTGCCCAACCCACTTGGGTCTTTGAAAGCCTGAGAAGAATCTTAATTAAGGTGGAGAGAGGAGACAGGTCTGGATTCTTAATTCAGCTGCTGCAGAGCCTTGGCAGGGTTCTCTCAGTTGCCTGTCTGTTGCTGCATGTTCTGGAGAATAGCCGACTGCTGATTGGTGAACCAGGGCCAGCAGCACTGGACTTGCTGCTGACCTTTGGAGACTGTGACCCCCACCTCCTCCCTGGCCTGCATTCTGCTCTGCTCCCCTGACTCCATCTTCTCTCCAGGCAGAGGGTTGGACTGTGTATCATTCTCTCTGTCAGGCACTGTCTCTCCCCTTTCTCATCTCTCTTTGCCTGTCTTCTCTCCCAGTCTGCTTCTGTCTCTCTCAGCTCAAGCTGCAGAAATCCAGATTCTCAGAACAGCAGGCAGCCATGTGGTGCTCAGAGCCAGTTACTAAGTCCTGAGCACAGTTGACATGGTGAGAGTCCAGCAGGCCCAGAAAAGAACATGTACATTGGCATTTCTTGGGAGAAACTGATGTCTTTCCTCTGGTGTCTGTCTTTGCTGCCCCAGAATGGCCCTGGGCAGCCTCAGCAAAGCTTTCCTGAGCCTTCTGGTCCCAGAAGCCTGTAGGGGTTTTGGGGTAGTGCTGTGGTCGGGGAGGGAGGGCCTGGTGTCTCTCTGCAAAGAGTATGGACACAGCCATTCTCCAGGGAGGAGGTCAGAGGAGAATTCTGGGCAGAGGACTTTAGCTGTCAAAGCTCAAAGCAATCCAGGCCTCTGTTCTTTTGGCTTCTAAGAAAGAACAAACTAGCCAAACTGGGGGTGGGTCCATAGCTGCATGAAGGTGACAGTATCAGCTTGCCTATAGGGGTACCACACACCTCAAGGCATTCAGGTAGTCAGATAGCAGCTGAGTGAAGGAATTCCTTTGGGAAGTATGGACCACCCATTCTGAGGTCGGCCACGCCCAAGGCTTCTCCTCTCTTCATTGGTCATTGCAGACCTCTATCAAGGAATAGAGCCCTGGCATCAGGGCTCCTACAGAGGTGGGTGCCTCCCTGGGTGGTACATGCATGGAGCTGACCCTGCCTGTGGCTTCTCCCACAAATGTTTGCTAGGTATTTTCACCTAGTGCTGAGCCAGGTATTGGGGAAATGGTCCACAGTCCCTGCCCTCCCAGCTTTTGCTAACGTATTCATCAGAGAATCTCCCAGCATGTCACATCAAAAAGCCTGTGGTCTAGGGAGTCAGGTGCAGTGGCACTCTGCTCTGAGGGGTCAGAAGAAGTCACTGGAATCAAAATTGTATAGGAAAGTGTCTGAAAGTGGGGCCTTTGGGGTAGTGTTGGCAGGTGGCAAGGAGAGTGTGAGGAGGACCAAACCAAGCCCAGGCAGGGGCAGAGCCACCAGAGCCTGTAAGTTCCAGGAAAAGGGTTTAGTTTTTATCAGAAATGCAAGTTGTGAAGGGCTTGATGCTAGCAGTGCTGGCTGCCATCCAAGGACAGGAGTGAGACAGAGCAGGAGCAGGAGGAGAGGACTGTAACCATCCAGCAAGGAGTAGGACACACAAAGCAGAAGCAGAGGGGGAGAGCTTGGATGTGTTTGGAATATGGAGCTGGAAGGACTGGTGGGTAGGGTAGAAAAGGACTATAGGGTACCTCTCAGCCTTTTCCGTCTGTGGATGCAGAAACATGCCCTTCCCTGGTTTCCTCTATCAGCCCCCATTAGTCCATAGTCTTGTGCTGCCTCCAGTCTTTGCCTAGCTTGTCCTTCCTTTTTATCTACCCAGGTGTCAGGGCAGGACTTTCAACTTTCTGCTTGCTTCTTGGAGGTACAATTAGTACAGCTATATAGGAAATCTCCATAGCCTCCTCTAACATTTGAAATAAGCTGGATACTCGGCTGGCAGCTTGGCAAAACTGGTTCTTACCATACTCTGCTGATGAAGCTGAGCTTCTGCACTTTACAGAAACAGGCCAAGCCGTGACACCCTGCTTAAACTTCCCCCAACTCCCCTGTCCTAGGGCTCTGTGTTCTGGATCAGACCAGCCTGCCATTCTTAAAACATGACAGGGGCCCAGGCCTAGTGTCATGGTCCTCCTAAGTGGACTGGCCCTCCACTCTTATCCCTTTGGACAACTCCCACCTACCCAAGATTCCAGTCAGTGACATCCTCCCTCATCTATCAGACCCTGACAGTAGCAGTCACTCCCTAAAGTACCTATTGTACCTTGTTACCTATAGTAACAAGGACCAAAATCATGGTGTTTATAGAGCTTACATTTGGGATCACAGTACTTGATATGGAAGCTCACATCTTTTGACTGAGGGCTGGCGGAATGGTTTAAGTAGTAGAGTGCCTGCCTAACAATCATGAGTCCCAAAGTTCAAGCCCCAGTACTGCCAAAAAAAAAAATCCTATTTATGCCTGTGTGCTGGGCACTGGCTGCACACTCATGGTTCCACTGAATGCTCCCAATATTTCCCTTGAGTCTCAGGAGACTGAGTGACAGTGGCAGAGCAGGAATTTGAACTAAGTCTTTCCCCACCCTACTACACTGCATTGTTATATTAAACTCATTGTACTATGTAGGAACTTTTATTCTCCTGCTAGATCCTGGGAGCAGGGCCTGGGTCACCCTCTTGGTTACCTCAGCATCTGGTACAGTGAATAGGTATCTTAATTAATGTACGAATGAGTGAATGGACATACAGATGTATGGATGTATATATGGATGGATGGATGGATGGATAAGGGAGCATGTGTAAAGCCAGGAATCCAGTTGGCCTTTTCTTGGGCGTTCTTTGGAGGCCCAAAGGCATGGAGACAATAGGTAAACTTTATGGCTTGTCTTCATGCCTCTGAAGGGCACAACTGACTGGTGACTGCTCCCTGTGTGTTCTCTTCCCACCACCTCACCCTACCCGGCACGTGGCTGTGTGAATGGCAGATGTTTGCAGAGGAGGAGGCAGAGCTGACCCGAGATTCATCCCCAGAGAAGTTGCAACAGTATCGTCAGGTGCACCTCCTGCCAGGCCTGCGCGAACAGGGCTGGTGTGAGATTACCGCCCACCTTCTGGCACTGCCCGAGCATGATGCCCGTGAGAAGGTACTGCAGACACTGGGTGCCCTCCTGGCCACCTGCCGGGACCACTACCGTCAGGACCCCCACCTCAGCAAGACGCTGGGTAGCCTGCAAACTGAGTACAAAGCACTGGCTACCCTGGAGCTCCAAGAAGGTGAAGATGATGGCTACTTCCGGGAATTGCTGGCATCCATTAACAGCTTGCTAAAAGAGCTGAGATGAGGCTGTCATGCTCACACCAGGACTGGACTGAGATGCTGCAGCTTGGGTGGGCTTTACAGGGTACATCAGGCAGAAGGGAAGACTTCCCTACTGGGGCATGTTTCTTCTGGGCAGGGCTGGCTTGGCCATTAAATGGAGAAATGAAGGCCATGGTCTGTCTCCTGTGTTTCTGTGCAGACTGGGCTCAGCCCTGTGGCTGGGGACCATACCTGGGAGGCCTTGAGGGTCTTTAGGTGGGTCATTGGTGATGAGCCCCTCTTCTGGTGACATGCTGGGTGGTCAGCCCAGGGCACCTAGTAACAGTCCCCATGGGAAGGGGCTGGGGTCAGGAATTGGAAACCTCTGGGGTTCTTTACCAGGCAGTAACTCTGTGATCTTGAAGTCATTTAACCTGTCTGACAAAAGAGAGTGCCATTAGAGACAATGTGCATAAAGCACCAAACCAGTGTCTACCCAAGCTTGATCCTTCCCATCCAGCTATTAGGGGAGGTCTGGGGATCTCACTGCCCCTCTGGTCAACCCCAAGGATAGCTCAAGGCTGTTGGCATTGGTGAAGCCTGAGGGCATGTCACACAGGGCTGCTGTATCAGCCATGCAGCAGGTGGGCCAGGTGGCTTCTGGAGACAGTGGTGCTGGGGCCTGGGAGGTAGAAGGACACTGAGGTGGCTGAATGGACTCTAGACCTTTGTGTTGTGGGCCTCACTCTGGGAGAAAAGTAATCTCACTACAACTAGCAGTGGGATCCCAGGCAAGCCCAAGCCTTCCCACCCACTGATAGGGCAGAGGTGTCCTTGCCTTTCTCCTGTGTCCAGGCAGGAGCTGCCTTCAAGAAAGAACAGCTGAGCCTGGCAAGTCCAGACTCCCTCCAGAGAGACTGAGTGCCAGGTTGGGAGCCTGCTACAGGTTGCCATGGCAACCACTGCTGTGGGCTTGCTTTCCCAATTTGGATTCTGGTGAGTTCGTTTTTGAGACTTTTCCAATGCTCCAGAGACTCATGCCTGCTGGCTCAGGCAGCCCCTCCTGGCCCTTAGGAGGAGATGTTAAGAAGGCCAGTCTGGGGTGGCCTCTTCTCTCTTCTAGCTTGTAGAAATCTCAGTTTCACTGAGCCTGAGGTAAAACAAGCCCAGAGAAACATGGGGCAAGTGGGTGATCTTGTTCCTTTGTAGTCCCTTTCTCGGCTTCTCTCAAGCCCTTCGCTTGCCCACCTCATGTCATCTTACCCAAGAAGTGTAAACAAAGAGCTGTGGCCTGACAGAGCCCACTTGGAGAGCAAGGAAGAAGCTGGAGTCCCAGGCTGTTGCCTTAGAGTAGAGATTATCGGAGTAGAAAGCCTTGGCAGTTGGGATCAGTCTGCAGTCTGCCAACTGTTAGGCACCACTGTCTTTTGGCCTTTAAAATTTCTTACAGCCTTGGGGGGGTATGTTTTATAGGGGTTCATGGAGTCTAAATGCACTGTCTGAACCCACACGGCTTGATGCAAAACTAAGACGCACTATGGGAGACTCCTGTGTGGCTTGGGGGTGTTTAATTTGATAACAGTGGAAGAAGGCATGGGAACAATGGCAGAACTGGCAGAAGGGCATGGTTTAGAAAGGCCATGACCAAGGTCAAGAGGCATGTAGGAGATAGTGCCAGCAGATTCTGTGGGTAGATGTGAGAAAGGGGCACAGTGGGGATGAGGCTGTCCTGGCATGTGGTGCTGGGAGACAGGCAAGCTTGGGATTGGGGCTGGGGATGAACCTGACCCAGGCCACATCCTTGCAGAGGCGAGCACAGAGGCCAAGGCCATTGAGCAGATGTGGACCTGGAATAGGGCTGGCGACTCTATAGTCTGCTGTGGAGGACATCGTGCCAGGCCCTTGGTGCCAGCAGGATGAAGCTGGAACTGGCCTTGGGTATAAAAAGGGGTCTTCATGAAAGGAGTGCTGCTGGTAGAGGTCCCCAGTGTCCTTTCTGCCCTTAAGTATGCTGCACTAAATAGCGTATCTGTATGGCCACAGGAAACCTTGGCCGTGAGCTCCCAGGGGTCCCTGCGGCTAAGAGAAGAGTCCATGGGGACTGCAGTGAGGGGGCTGGACTAGTGCCAGGCTGCTAATCACAGGTTAGGTGGGGGACTGCCCCACTTCCACACATATCCCCTCAGGGCATTGGGGAGGGTGAAGGTTGGTTTGATTGGCCAGGTTGGTTCATCCTGGGCCTTTGAAGGTGTCAGGGAACAGGGGACCCAGGATTCTGACCTAGGCTGCTTGGGGGTAGGTTCTGGTCCTACCACCTGATTCATTGTTGGTTATTATCTGCAGATCTGTAGGGAACCACTTCTTTGCCTGCCCTTTGGGTGCCATCTTGGTAGCTGTGTCCAAGACATGTTACCTGGGCTTGAAGTTGGTAATGAGGCTACAGCAACAACCTGGGTTATTCAGCTTCTTCATGCCAATGTGAAAGGTGCTTTCCTCTTGCTTCCAACTGTGTCACACCATGGAGCCATAGGGCTCTTGGCCTTATGACTAGGATTTGACTGAGAACTGTGGCTGGCTTACACCCCTGATTGCTGGTGCCCTATTACTAGGCTAAACCAGGCCCTCAGTAGGAGGATGACAGGAATGGGGAGTAGGGAAGTGGCAAAGGTCCCCATCTCATGCCTCAATAAGCTTGGTTTTATTAATTCACTTGTTCATTCATTCTTTCATTCATTGTATCATTATATTGATTAACTAGTAAGTGTTAGGCCTAGGGTTCTGAGGTTAGTGAGTCACAGGCCATCCTGTTGAGGAGCTCACTGTGGTAGGGAAGGCAGGTACAGGGTGACACGGAGCATGATGGAGCTAAGGAGACCCCAACCTAATTGAAGAGCTCAAGAAAGGCCTCCCAGAGCTGCCAACATTCAAGCAGAGACCTTAAGGTTGCTCGAAGGATAGGGCAGGTAAGGTACAGAGGGTTTCAGGCCCATGAAGACACAGGAGAGCCTGGCGGGGAACAGTCCACAGATTGAGTATTGCTGGAGGAAGCAGTGTGGGTGAGGCCAAGCAGCCCAAAATGCAGCCTCATGGGTCAGTGGGGAACATGTCCTGAAGCACCCTGTCAGCCTTTCCACAAAGTGGGGAACAAGGGGAGGGCTCTGGGTACCCTCTGGCTGCTGCTCCTTCATGCATTTACTCACTCCTCTGCACATGTGATGGAGAACTGTTAAGGACGAGGCCCTGTTGTGAGCAAGATGGTAACATAAACAGAACACAGGAGTATGAAGGACAGCACGGTACTGTCAGGGGACAAAGAGTGTTAGGAGCCACAGAGGGACCTGTAAGTGCTCTGTAGGCCAAAGGCCAGGCTGAGGCAGAGGTCCTCCAGCAGGAATATTCAGTGTTTCAAGAAAAGTGGTTCAGCAGAGGAAGAAGAGTGGGCAAGGGAGGCCAGCTCTTTGGCTGCCCAAAGGACTTTTAGGGCAGAGGGGACACCTGTCCACATCAGGATCCCTCTTTTTTTTTTTTTTCACTGAAAAGATTTTACTGGTCTTTTTGGCTAGAAACAGGAATTTATTTGCCAGCAAGGATGATCCCATCGCACTTCTGCTGGATCCAGCACATGGCCTCCTCTTTGCTGCTCCTGTGTTTGGCCCCAGTGCAGCCTGTCCTGTGCTTCTCATCTGCGATGCTGAAACCTGGCCCACCCAGCACCATGTACAAGTCCAGGCCATAGACACCAATGCTTGGGTTATATTTGATGCCCAGATTGATGTGCTCCTGGATCCCAAAACCAAAGTTTCCGGTATCTGAGAAGTTGTTTTTTCTTAATTCATATTCCCGCACCTTTAGACCTTTCTCCAGGATTTCTTCTGCCTTGGCCCCATGGACCGTGCAGTGGACAGCAGCCTTTTCATTTCTCAACAAGATCCCTCTTGACAAGTGGTGTGTGGCTGGTGATGAATCCAGGTAGAGTGGGTGTGGTGGGAAGCAGGGTGGTGACAGAAGAGGTGGGGAGAAAGGCTCAGATGCAAGCCAGGTGGTAGCTGAGGGGCATCCTGATGATGGGGGAGTGAGGAAAGAAGCACTGGAATGAAGCTACACTGGACTCCGTGAATGAGTGTGTTTGTAGAGGGAAGGTATAGAAGGAGGGGAAAGGCAGGGCTTTGGTGGGTATGGTTGGGAGGTATTTAAGTCAAGGTTTATGCATGTGTTCAAATGGGGATGGTAGCTTGGAGCAGAGTCTGGAGCCTTGGGAAGGAGCCTAGGGAGAGGGGGTCCAGAGCTGTGTGCAAGAGCGACCAAGCTCCGAAGGAAGCATGGAGAGCTGCTTGGGAAAGAGCCATTGTTATAAATTAAATTATAAACATATGACTAGGTAACAGATTTAAAAGGCAAAAGTAATTAACAAAAACTAGCAGAAGACTAAAGTAAAGAAAGAAGAAGAAAAGGAAATAATGAAGAGTAGAAACCAATAAAATTGAAAACAAAAACTAAAGAAAATCAATGTACCTAAAAGAGGTTCTTTGAAAAAAGAGGGAAGACACAGATCACCAATATTGGAGATGAAAGGTGCTATCACCATAAACTCTGCAAGCACTAAGGGATAATAAATAGATAAACTACAAACAATTCTAAATAAATAAGTTGTAAAATTAGTTTGATAGCTTGAAAGAAAATCATGGACCACTTCCTTGAAAAGCATGGTGTCTCACTATATCAATTTTCTATTTTGTTAACAAATCATCAGGAACTTAGTGCCTTGAAACACCCAAATTTATTTTCTTACAGCTCCATAAATTAGAAGTATGCTACAGTTCTTACTGGGAAAAAGTCAAGATGTCACAGGGCTGGCATAGGGTCTGTTCCCAGGCCTTTTCCGGCTTTGAGAAGAGATTTCTTGGAGCAGAGTGGTCCTCCACCTTCACAGCCAGCAGAAAAGCAAGGCAAGTTCTCCTTGTGTTGGATTACTCTGAACTTTGAATTTAAAAAATTTTTTTGACAGTACTGAGGTTTGAAGTCAGGGCCTTACACTTGCTAGGTAGGTACCCTACCACTTGAGCCATGCTTTTTTTGCTTTAGTTACTCATCCACCCCCTTTCCCAAGGTCTTGCATTTTTGCCCAGGGCAGCCTGGTCCTCAACCCTCCTATTTATGCCTCCCAGGTAGCGGGATGACAGGCACATGCTACCACACCCAGCATATTGGTTGAAATTGGATCTGGCTAACTTTTTGCCCAGGTTGCCTCAGACTGGGAATTTCCTGATCACTGCCTCAAGAGTAGCTAGAACTGCAGGTGTGAGCAACCATGTCCATCCCACTCTGAACTCCTCTCTCTTTCTGTCAACTCATTTATTTATTTATTTTTGTAGTGCCTAGGAAAGTGTGGCAAGTGTAACTCAATTCATCACATCCAGAGACTAAAGAAAAAGAGGCCATATGATCATCTCCATAGATGTAGAAAAATACTTGACAAATCTAGTATCCAAGCATAATAAGAACCATCAGAGATGGGGACAGTGGTGGAGTGCCTCAGTGGTAGAGTGCTTGTTTGTCATGCACAAGGCCCTGGGTTTGATCGCCAACACCACAAAAACCTCTCGGTAAATCAGGAATAGAAGAGAACTTCTGTACCCTCATGAAAGGAAACTCATAAAAACCTGCATGTAACATTAGACCTAATGGTGAAAGGCTGAATTCTTTCCCCCTAAAAGTGAGACCAAGTTAAGGGTGTCTCTTTTAACTCCTTCTCAATATTGCACTAAAGTCCTGGGTGTTGCCTAAAGGCAAAAGAATGAAATAAAAAGCATACAGATTAGAAAAGAAGAAATAAAACTGTTTTCACAGATGACATGATTGCCAATGTAGAAAATCCCACAGAATCTACAAAAAAGCCTTGTAGAAGTAGCAGATGAATTTATCTTGGACAGAGTACAGGTCAATGTACAAAAATCAATTGTATTTCTGTATACTAGCAATGAGCAACTGAAAGTTAAATTTAAAAAACAGTACTATTTATAATGACACTAGAAAATTGACGTGTGTAGGATTTTTGCTGACACACAATAGGATTTTATGTTAAAAACTATAAAATACTGATGAAGGAAATGAAAGGACTAAATAAATGAGAGAGATACTGTGTTTGTGGGTTGGAAGACGCAATACTGTTGGGATATCAGTCCCCACAAAATTGAGTAATAGACTCAGTATAATCCCAGCAGAAATTTTTTGATGTCAAGTGTCTTGTTTGAAAAGTTATATGGAAACACAAAGGAAGTACAATAGGTAAAACAATTTGGGGAAAGAGGGAAAAAGTTGGAGGGCTTACACTAGCTAATTTTAAGACCACAGAACTATAATACTCAAGACAGTGTGGCACTGGCCAAAGGGCAGACACATAGATCACTGAATCTCAAGTAGTGTTCAGAAACAGATTCACACAAACACAGTAGTTCCCTCCTTGTCTGCATGCATACCTTCCAAGACTCCCGTGGAAGCCTAACCCACTGATAAAATCAAACTCTTTATAGCCTATGTTTTTTCCTATACATACACAAGTTGAATGCCTTTTCTGTCTTAACCAAGCACTTATCATGCATTGTGGCTGTTTTAAGGTGTGTGCAGTTTTAAGGTATGATAGAAGAATCACAAAGTTCATTTTCCTTCACAATTTCTCAGAAGTTTCATTTTTATTGTAAAGCTTATCACTCTTAGTATATGGATTTTTTTTTCTTAAGTTAACTTTCACCTTTTCACATAAAAGGGAGCACTTTAAGCTTTTCTAAGGGACACCTGAATTGTCACCATCACTTCTCTTGCACTTGAGACATTATTAAGTAAAATAAGTGTTACTTGAACATAAGTACTACAATATTATGACAGTTGATGTGATAACCAAGATGGCAGCTGATTAACAGACAGGTAGCCTATACAGAGTGGATACACTGGGAAAAGGGATGATGCGCATCCTAGGAAGGATGGAGCTGAACAGTGTGAGATTTTTATCACTCAGAATGGTGTGCAATTTAAAGCTTATGAAATGCTAATTTCTGGAATTTTTCATCCAATAGTTTTGGACCATGGTTTACCAAGTATAACTGAAACTGCAGAAAGCACAATTGGGGTTAGGGGGGTGGCTCAAACGGTAGAGCATCGGAATAGCAAGTGTGAGGGAAAAAAAGCAAGCAAAAATGGGTAAGGAGGACTACTACTTGGTTGATTTGGTATTTGACAAAACAGTTCAGTGGAGAAGGGATTGTCTTTTCAATAAATGGTGTTTGGCAATTGGATGGCTATATTTTTAAAACAAGCCCTGACCTGTATACCTTACACCTGTATAGAATTGAACTCAAAATAAATGATAGACTTAATTATAAAATTTTCATAAGAAAACAGAAGATAAATTCTTGTGACTCAGAGTCAGGCAAAAAGAGTTCTGAGATACAACACAAAACTTTTCCATAAGAAAAAAATACATAAATTGAACTTCATCAAAGTCCAAACTTTTGTTATGTCAAAGAAATTGTTAAGACAATAAAAAGAGGGCTGAGGCATGACTCGAGTGGTAGAGCGCCTATCTAGTAAGTGTGACGCCCTGAGTTCAAAGTCTAGTCCTGCAAAAATAAAAAACGAGTCAACCCAATAAAAAAAAGGCAAGAAAATCTGAAAAGACGTTTCAGCAACAAGATCTGCAGATGACAGACAAGCATGCCATGAGTTCAACATTATTAGTTGTTAGAGAAATGCAAAATAAGTCCACAATTAGACACTACTACACACGTACTGCAGTGGCTGAGAGAGCCCAAAGTCTGAACACCATGCGCTAGGAGTGTGCGGAAGAGTTGGATACTCATCCACTGTGGGGGACTGTCCTATAGAAATAGTTCAGGAGTTCTTACAGTTAAACGCATACTTAACATAGAACACAATATTTGGTTTTGGATTTTTTTGTTTTTGATATAGGGTCTCACTAACTTTGGGCTGGCCTTGAAATGATGAGCCTCCTGTCTCTGCCTCCTGAGTAGATGGAATTACAGGTGTGGACCACCATGCCCAGCGTACAACAAAACAATCTTTATTTGTGAATATTTACTGAAGATCAGCAAAAATCTTTATATAAAGCCTGTACAAATACTTATACCAATTTTACTTGTAAAAAATAATAAATTGGAAATAACTCAAATATCCCTCATCTGGGAGAATGAATGAACAAATTATGTACATCCTTGTGGAATACTCAGCAATAATAAGGAATGAGCAGGGCTGCACACAGGTGCACACTGCTCAAAGGCATTCTGGTGATTGAAATTGTGTCGTGCAGTGTGTAGGCAGACTCAAGGCTACATATGTACCAGGCTTCCATTCATATGACCATCTGAAAAGGCAAACTAAAAGGAAAGGATTTTGCCAGGTCTTAGGTATGAGGCTGTCTTTTGACTCCACTGGGATCCATGGGGTCCGTGGGGGGAGGGGTCATGGAACTTTCTGTACCTTGGTTGTGGGGGGTTACCAGGCTGCGTGTGTCAAGACTCATAGTTACATACCAAAAGGGTGGATTTTACCATGTATAACTTCCAACCTAAATTCTAAAAAGGTAAAAAAACTCAGAAACTCCTTTTCCTGATGACTACATTTTACAGCAATTCGTGCTTTGGGGTTACACATGCCAGCTGTCTTCATGGCTGTACGGCACAGCGGGCCTGGTACCCTGTGCTGCTCCATGTTCACGACTTGGAATCTGATGAGGCAGCAATATTTATACCAGGGAAATTGGGACAAGTTACAGATCAAGGCTTTACTTACTGTGTTGTTGACTGTGTAGACTTAAGAAGGTGGTGAAGAAAATGTTATTAATGCTAGTTAAACTTAAAAGCATGTTGCTCCTAGCAACAGTGCTGTGGAGCACAAAGCCCAGAGGGAATTTAGTATTCATCAGCTACTCCCTGATCCAGCACAGAAGTCGCTCACAGACCGACAGACACAACTCTATTCTTGTTTCTTTTTATCACACTCCTTAAGGTAAACAGTATCCAGCACCATTCGTGTCAGAACTAAAGTCATTGTCGTGGCCCCTGGGCTAGCCGTGGATATGAGAGTGCAACTGAAAGGCCTGTTGGTTAAGTGGAGTACAGTAAGAAGTGCTTCATATTTTAACATCAGTTGTAAATCGTGTGCTGTTGTTCCTTTATAGCAATAAAAATATGATGGACTGTATGTGTGTAGCTATGCGTCCTCTCCTGGCCCCGTCCTCAAAAGCCAGTTATTAAACATTTACCAGCAGCTTCCTCTTGGTAGCAGACATGGCTGGACAGATAGGGAAAAGGACCCAGGTCTGAGCCCTGGACCATGTCGGCACCAGAGGTCGTAGAGATGATGAGCTGGGGAAGGAGGAGCAGGGACCCATGAAGGATGTGGGACCCTGGAAACCTGGAGAAGGTACACCAGGGAGCTCAGGAGTGGCCACTGGCACCATGCCACTAAGGGCCCTTGGGAGTTCCAGAAGGGATGGTCAGAACCTGGAGGTGTTAGGGGGACTGGGCCACTTGCTGCTAGGTGAGGGGCTTCAAACAAGCAAAGTCACTGCTTCAGCTGGAAGGTCCTGGGGGTGGTGATAGCATTGCTACCTCATAGGCTGAGCGCAGTGAGGCAGCAGTAAAGGCAGGACATGGGTTTGGGGTTCCCAGCACATGACAGCTCTATCTCCCTTCCTGGGGAGGTGGCTTGGCCTGGATATGGGGTTGGGGCAGGAAGCCTCAAGTATCAGGGCTGCAGAAGTGGGCTGGGGTCTTTTAAGTGTCTGCCCAAGGCATGGGAGCTGCTGCAGGGTGATCAGCAAGGTGGAGCCAGCCTGGGGACTGAGGGCTTTGCAGTCCCTGTAGGTGGTGGGGAGAACAGGTCTGAGGGGCATTAAGAACAGTGTGACAGGTTGTGGAGGGAGCTGGAATTATTAGCTTCTATTTTTTTTTTTTTTGCTCCCCAAGGACTCCCCTGAGAAGTGGTCATCAGGCTGCTCAGAGCAGGGGCATGTCTGTCCTGGCTCAAGAAAGTAGCAGGATGCAGGAGTGAGGCAGCCTCTATAGGGAATGCA
Organism: Castor canadensis; assembly: GCF_047511655.1. NCBI lineage: Eukaryota > Metazoa > Chordata > Mammalia > Rodentia > Castoridae > Castor > Castor canadensis. The sequence continues at coordinate 80,173,354 of NC_133391.1, forward strand.
AAGGGGCAGAAGTCAGCACCTCTAGGACCAGGGCCAGACCATGGTGCGTCCTGTCTCCCTCATGCTCTTCCCTGGCTGCACTGAGATAAATCAAGGTCTGTGGAGAAGTTTCAGAATTTCTGGGTAGGGGGACCTCCTCAGTTGCCAGCTTTTTGTCTTCCAAGAACTTGATAGTTTCAATCAATAAAGTGTCTGTGTCACTTGACTACTTGTCAAGCATGCACTGGGCTTTGATTGGACATAGTAGTGAACAGTGCCAATGCCCACCAGGCGGGGAAAGAGCCATTGGTCCAGGGAGCAAGACAGGCCTTTCTGCTGCACTCTCGAATCCATGGCCAGCCTAGGGCTAGTGTTTCCCTTTGCAGCACGAGGTGTGACTCTAGGTGGTCCACGAATGAGTATGTGTTAGGAAAATGTCATCAGCACACAAAACATACTAGGTACTACTTAGGAGGAAACTATCTTAAACTTTTTAAGCCCTTATTTAAATTGGGTGTGATGGGGCACATCTGTAGTCCTAGCACCTGGCAGGCTGAGGTGGTAGGTGGGATTGCTTGAGGAGTTTGAGGTCAGCCTGGGCTATGTAATAACAAGTGGTCTTTAAAAAAAAGACTAAATCATGGCATTAAGACGAAGGTCAGGAATGAGGACACTCAAAGGCAGTGTCTTGAGGCATGCGAATGATGGGCGTTGGGAAGATGGGCACACCCTGGACATGTCTCTAGAGGGCAGTATGGGTGTGGTGGGGGCCTAGTTGCTGGACACGGACATGGGGTGTGGCAAGTGGGCAAACCTAATGCTGAGGTTAGATGTGTGTGGCTGCAGGAGCTGAGGTGAGAGGATCAATTAGGAGACTTTGCAGGGTTGCAGGTAAGAGGTAAGGCCTTGACCTCTACTGGAGGGAAGTGACTGAGAAAGCAGGGAAGTAAGACTGGAAGGGAACTGGAAGCTTGCTGGGGTGCAGGACAGCGGACACCAGGTTAAACAGCTGGGGACTAGATCTGGAGCTCAGGTCTGGGCAACAGTTTTAAGATTGTGACAAACTGATGGCAATAAAAGTCATCAGTTTTCTACCTGGAGGGGCCAGGTAAAGAGAGGAAGCCAGGGAAGGCAGCTGAAGAGCACTCAGCAACTATTTCTCTAGAGCCTTCCATGTGCGGCAAGTGTCCTAGGCATTGGCTATTCAGCAGTAAACCAAATTTTAGATCACTGCCCAGGTGGCATGTGCGATAGAAACAAACAGATGGATATCTAACGTGTTCAGTGCTGTGATGAGAGGGAAGGTAAGGATTTGTCAATCTGAGACAACTGAAGGAAATGCTAAGGAGAGCACAGGGACACTGGGGAAGTGCATTCCAGCAGAGCACCTGCATGCAGCCACACAAGCAAGCTGTGCTTGCCATGTTCAAGGGATGTCAGGGTGCCCAGCAGAATGGTGAGAAAAGGCCAGAAGGGGTAAGAGACTACAGCTGTTACTAAGGACTGTGGTTTTTACTGAGGGGCGTGGAAGGCACTAGAAGGTTCATACTGAGGGAAGGACACCAACTGTAAAACCTTGTTTTACAAGGTTCACTCTTGGCTGTTGTGAGAAGAACTGCTGCTGACTGGCAGCCACCTCCACGAGCTCACCAGCATGGGTCCCTGGCACCAACAGTACAGCAGAAGTAATGGCAAATCACTTTTCATTGTGGCTCTCATCTGGCTGCTGCTGTTTTGGATCATTTCTCCAAAGGAAACCAGTTACCATGTTGTGAGCTGCTCAGTGGAAGGACCCACAATGCAAGAACTGAAGTCACCTGCCAGAAGAACTGTAAGCTTGGAAGCAGATCCAGCCCCGTCAAGCCATCAACACCACAACTCACCAAAAGCCCGAATCAGAAATACCCAGCTAAGCTGCCCTACATAAAACTGTGAGGTAAGTAGGGGACCAGTGGCTCACGCCTATAATCCTAGCTACTTGAGAGGGTGAGATTGAGAGGACTGCAGTTCGAGAACAACCTGGGCAAAAAATGTTCACAAGACACCATCTCAAGCAATAGCTGGATACAGTGGCACACACCTATCATGGCAGGAAGCTTAAAATAATAGGCAATAGGAGTCCAGGCTGTCCTATGCAAAAGTGAGACTGTTTCTAAATTACCCAGCACAAAAAGTACTGGAGGCATGGCTCATGTGGTAGAGAAGCCTTGCCTAACAAGTATGAAGTCTTCAGTTTGAACTACTGAAAAACTGAAGTAGGAAATGTTTGTTATTTAAGCTGCTGAGTTTGTGGGCAATTTGCTAGTTAGAGACAACTAATTCCATAGTGGCTTTAGGCCAGTTAATGGTAAATGGAGGTGGTGGCAGGTGGTGAGACCTTGTATAAGTTTTAAAGATAGAGCTTTTATTTCTTGGTATTTGGCCAGAAAAATGAGGCAACTGGTAGTGTCAACCACTGAGGTAGGGAAAACAGCAGGGAGAAGGACTTTGGGTATGAATGGTAGAGAACAGAGACGGCAAGAGCACTTTAGACAGGCCCAGCACCCACGTGGAGAGAGAGTAAGGAGACAGGGACAAGCCAGCACTTGGACCAGGAGATCATTTGCAATCAGAAGACTAAGCACAGAGAAGATCCAGGTACTCACATGTCAGCACACCAACATACAAGAAAGGAAGGCAGAACACCAGAGCAAGGCACATTCAGGAAAGAGTGTTTGGCAGTACGGAAGGCTGGACAAGGAGTGGGCAAGATGAGTGCTGACTGGAAAGGCAGAGAGAAGTCAGGAAAGTGACAATGACTATGGCTTTGCCTGAGATGGGGATGTTTGTTGGCTAAGGAGGGTTTTTATTTCTAAAGCAACCATTTTGTCATGGCTGAGTGCTGATAGGAAAGATGCAGATCAAAAAGCCAGGAATGTCCCCAAGATTTACACTTGAACCTTGAGAATGAGCTGGTGGAGTGGCTCAAGTGGTAGAGTGCCCTGAGAATGGACATGTGAATTTTCAAGGTGAAGGTGGAGGTCAGGGCATTCGACAGGTCATGGCTCTGTATGCATAGTCTCTCTTAGTGAACAACTGTCGTAGGAGAAGAGGACACTGAGGAGAGCCCAAGAGCAAGGCAGACACTGTGGCAAGTCCAGACCTTTTTTTTCCCTCACAATTGAGGATTGAACCCAGGGCCTTAGGCATACACACTACCTCAGCCCTTTTGTGCATTTTGAGACAATGTCTCGTCTCATCTGGGCTGTTGTCAAACTTGCAGTCCTCCTGTCTGTCTCCCGAGTAGCTGGGATTGCCTGCATCACCAAGCCTGGCTATGGTGACTCTTTCAAAAGCAAAGAAAACGACTTTGGCCTCTTAGACTTGGTTTCATAGTGGACTTTATTGGGAAAAGTTAGTTAGTGTAAAAAACATTGAAATTCATCAAATTTAAATAACTAACAGTAAAATTATACCTATCAACTCTAGTAATTGCAATAGTAATCACAAATAATGTAAAGTCTAAATTATTGCCTAAGCAAACACTATTCTGGCAGGCTTCTGTTGGGAGCCCAAGGCAGGAAACACTGCAATTATTAGAAGTGAGCCAATGATGAATTTGCATTTAGAGCTGGAAGGGAAAAAAGCATCTTCTGATCACAACATTCTAGCCCCAAAAAAGCAACTTTATTAATGTCCTGCAGCAGAGTACATTAGTAATTGTAGCCATGCATTATGATCCCCATTTCATTTCACAAAGGGAGAAATCAGTTTTCTTCATGATACATTGCTTTATGGTTTCATATGGTCTCTGTCCTCAGAAGAGCTTTCTGGTACATTCCTTCTCAGAGACTGCTTCCTAAGATGCCCATGCTACTCACTCTCTCCACAAGCCAGGTACAGGAAGGGAGCTCTCTCCTCAAACTCTCATCCCCACTAGAGAACCTAACCTACTCAAGAGTGTCACAGTTAATGTGGGATTCTCTTTGGTTACAGAATTTTTATTTCAGCTTATAAAAATATAGCTAGAAAAGCTTCTGATTTCTGTAAGTATTTTTTGATAATTTTGATGGCCTTGAAAAATTCATCACCTGGCTGGGTTCAAAATCTATTTTGCTGTTTTCTACTTAACAAATACATTTGAGTGAAGAGCGGTGATGGAGCCCTGGGTGGGGGTGTGGCAGCAGGCTTAGATGCTGTCCATGGCTTTGAACTCGCTAAGGGCTTGCACAGGGTTCACGTGCTTCTTCTGAGACGCTCGCTTAATCTTGGTCTGCGTCTCGTCCTGCTTCTCCCTCTTCACCAAGGGCTTCTTCTCAGGTGCCTTCATCTTCCACGACACAGCAGGGAGGTTGAGGGAAGCCATGCCCTGAGACTTCTGGTATTTGGTGGAGGCCACGTAGGAGGCCTTCACTGTCTGCACCACAGCGTTCATCAAGTTCTTGGCTGCCTGGATCAGAGACATGGCGCTGTCCACCTATGGGGCACAGACAGGGGTGGGGCCTGTGAGGATCCTGGAGGAAATACCCCTGCCCCCGGCGCATGAGTACTGGGCAGAATCCCGTTTCTGACTAGTGTTCTCAAGGGCTGCTCTTACACGTAAGGTACCTGTTGTTCCATCCCCCACCATTCACAAAACAAACTGGAAGTCAGGCACCAGTGGTTCACGCCTATGATCCTAGCTACTCAGGAGGCAGAGATCCCAAGGATCGAGGTTCAGTGGCTCAAGTGGTAGAGCACCTGCCCAGCAAGCGTGAAGCCTTGAGTTCAAACCCCAGTACTGCCAAAAACCAAAACCACAAACTGGAAGATCTTACTGCCACTGTAAGTGATTACAGAGCTGTAATCATCACCACAGTCACGGAGGAGGGATGGAGTCAAGCCATCCTTGTCTGACAGAGGCCCCCCGACACTACTGTTTTTCACACAGGACTCGAGTCGTCCCCTCATTTAGAGAATATGGAGTTCAGGTAGGGGCAGCTATGATGTAGCAAATGGGATCAATGTGTTCAACAGAAAGTATTTCAAGGACATTCCGTGGAATGAACAGAAACTGTGGGACTCAGTGGAGCCCAGCATACTCAGAAAAATGTCCTTTTCACCCCGGCCCAAGGTGAGAAAGACCCAGAACTGTGATATGATCAAGAGACAAAGCAACAGATTCAACTCGGGCACTATGAGAGTAGAAGTGTTTTGAGAATGCAGCCTATATATATTTACTTTGCAGTTTTTCAACAGGCTTCAGTTCTCTCTGGGGGAATATAAAAATATTATTCCCAAGTGAGTGACTAGCAAAAGGAAGAGGCCAACCCTGGTAGTGACTTCAGCTGTCACCAACCACAGCCATGCTAAAAAAAGAGCTGCACTTCAGCAGGGAGAGTTGATGTGCAGTCTGTAATCTCCAGGGACTGAGATGGATGCTAGAGTTTCTGCCCAGCACACTTTCCCAATTTGGGGCAGTTGAGGAGCATATGTGGACAAGAGGCCACTTTCATTTCAGACACAAGTCAGCACATTCTCATTGACCACCTTATCTCTCTGCTAATACTTACCCCGGAAACAACAAGCTCTCCTCCAAGGTTCTGTACCTCAGCCTTGACTTTGCTGCAGATGTTAAGCTGGTGGCAGTAAAGGGCGATACGCTGCAGGTAGGCCAGCAGGTCCTGTTTGCAGGCCGAGTCTGGGCACTGATGGGAGAACAAGCTTAGCACCAGGCACTCCAGGCCAGGCGCAGACACCCTCCTTCCCTTTCCCCAGGCTATTTCTGAAAGGCTCAGAGTAGCACCAACAAGCTGTCTTTTCTTGGAGCAAAGGACAAGAGAGATACGTTACCCAATTACCTGGGGCCATCATTTTCCCCTAGGCCACTCTGCTTGGAGATGGCAGCAAGTCCCTCATGGAGACCTGACTGTGCAGTGAATAGTTTCTGAGCTCTCCTCTCACTAACTGCACAACTGAGGGGAAACCACCAATGCTGAGTTCCAACCCAGACCTTTCAGTGGCTCTACAAGGTAAGAAAAAAGCCTCAGCAAGCATGAGCCTAACCTGGTTATGCAGAAAATCAGAATGTTTTGAGCTATGTAAACTAACTATCCAAACAAATAGCTATTCCATCCCCAGGCACTTTATCTGCTTAGTTATGATTCACACGATAAAAACACATGATGACAGGTGTTTACCCTTTCATCATCTACTTTAGCCAAAGATGGAGGGTGAGTAAGTAAACCAAAGCAAGAAAAAGACCACATGGATATGATGAGGTCTTAACCAATCACATGGAAAAAGACAGCCCCCGCCCAATCCCGTCTTGCTGCTGAAGCTTCACCCGGAGAAGGACTGGAGAAAGAGAAAGTAGGAAACCAGAAGATGCCTTGGTGGTCCAGGCAGGTGGGTACAAACTTGGACTGAGCTATTGAACTCAGACAGGAAAGACGAGGTGGTGTCAAAAATACATTTGGTCACAGCATTTCTTAGTGGGCTGCATGGAAGGAGGTGATCAAGGAGCTGGCAGCATGGCTCAAGTGGTAGAACACCTGCTTGGCAAGCACAAGAGCCTGAATTCAACCCCACCAGGAGAAAAAAAAAAAAAAGAGAGAGAGAGGAGAGTCAAGAATGACTACAGAACCTCTCAAGTTATGAAGAACCAGCTGTCACTCATCCTATGGCCTAGTTGAGGTCCAAAAATGTGGACAGAGAAAAACTGTAACTGAGGAAGAGCTTCTCTAAGAAACTAATGGAGTAACACAGATAATGAGGTGGAAAGCAGAGTTTTCTGACCCATCAGTATGAGGGAATAAAGGGATGAAGGTTTGCTGAGTACATAGAAGCCTGTCTCCAACTGGGCACAATACTAGTCTTCTAAAACACTGACCAACTGATTCTTAGGCAAACTAAACCTTGAGAAAGAGGTACAGATACGTCTGGTTCTGGTGGTAGGGTTGGCAGAAGCAACTGCTGCCCAGAGCTGAGGTTCTGAAGGGAGTGAGAACACTGAGAAGAAGTTCAAAACAGGAAGAGGTTGGTTTTAGCCATTAAGTGATGATGGAAGATTCAAGGACAGATACAACTGCTCCAGAGATAAGCTCTAATGCAAACAAAGCAGGCCTAGCTCCTAAGATTTGTCAAAGAAGTAACATAAATTCAGAAATCCTTAGAAATTTATGCTAGGATTAATCAAGCAGGTTAAAACTTTTTAGAGATGCGTGATCAAAGAGCTGTGGTCCATAAAAACCATCATTAACAGCCACCTCAGTAATGGGCCAGGCTAGGTTGAGACTGCCAGGTAGGCCTGTCACTCACATGATCTGCAATGGTTCGTCCAAGCTTATCCATCCTTGATCCTGCCTCGGCAATTTTCTTGGCAGCACTGATCACATCTGATGTATTTTTGAGCGGTCCTTTACCTCTAAAAAGAGAACAAGAAACCTGTCCATGATACCTTTCTTACTGGAAATGAGCAAAGAACAGATATATACAAATCAGCACGGCCTGTAGGGATGGGAGCTGCCCTCTCTCTGCATAAGCAAGGTGCTGGCTCACCGGGTGAAGTCGGTCATCTCCATCATAATCATGCACATCTGCTTGGCCAGCACAATGATGTCGTTGCCACTGTCATCCCATTTGGACACTTCAGCATCCAGCTTGCTCTTTTCTTCCTGGAAGCTGGCCACCTGTTCTGCAATCTTTGCTTTTTGTTCCTGGGGAAGCTGAGCCATGATCGCCTACAATCAGAAGCACAGAATCCTCTTACATGAAGAGAATATGAAGTTCTCACAGTGCATTTCCCAAGAATATTACCAACAGGCAATCTAAGATACAGGTAGGATAATGCTTTAGTAACAGGTTTCACTTTGCCTAAAGGGCTATTTCTTCTCAAATTTCACAGAAGGCTACTGCAGCCTGAATTCCCAACCCACTTTCGAGAACAAATTTGAATGAGGAGGTAAACCATGTAAGGGGTAGAAAGGCTAATGTGGAAACTTTGCAATCCCATTTGTGTAGGGATAGACCTGGTTGGCTTAATTCTTCAAAAGTTTCATCCTTTGCCTTCTGCCTAGAGACATGAAAGGAGAGGAAGGGATAATGAATGTGTACAGCCCTCTCCCCTGTGGGCCTTGAAGAGACATTTCTGAGTTTCAGGAGCACTGGAAGTGGTTTTAGAATCTAAATTTTGAACAGGAAGTCAGAAAAGAATTTACTAGGGAACACATAATTTAGTTACTTGATGGTGTACTTAAACCACACTAAAGCAGCACTTAGGGGTCTGCTGCCCAATTCAAGCTCACAGGCCTAGGGCTGGGGGGTCTACCCTCTCAGCTCCGAGAAATGCTTATGACCAAGCAGGGATGTGCTCACTCTGTAAGATGGATTTCCGAGGAGTGAAAAAATAGACTCCTTAGAAATGTATCTTGGCATCCTTCCAAAAACATAAATGCTATTGATTAAGATTTAATGACTACTGAATGCAATGACTCTGACTGGTTTTCTTGAATGTACCGTTGTTATTTCTTTTAAACCATGAACAAGTAAGTAGCTCATACCCGTGATACCATTAAGATGGCAAAGGCAGCAATCTTTTTCACATTTCACAATTCTTTTAACAAATGTTACACTGACAAGATCCTAGGCTTTTTCTGACCTAGGGTTCCGTCATAAACCAGAGCCTCATGGCACAGCTGAGGAGGCCCATGCACAGCTGAGCCTGTTCCATGCTGAGGAGACATTTTGGAGGAATCTACAATTGACTGCAGGTGCCATGATTTAAGTTCATTTCAGTCTGACTGCCAGAGAAAGAGACAAGAAAAATGACACTTTGATTCCTGAGAATTTTTCTGGGAGAGAAGGCAGCAAGGCTTGATAGGTAAGATCTGTAGAACAAGTGAGCACTTTCTTACCCGGGCACTTTGGCCAGCTATCAGTTGGTCATCTTCTGTTTGGACGCTTGTCCTACTTCGGACATCAAAATCTTCTGTCTCGAAGTCAGAGTCATCCAATTCCTCTGGAGTCTGCCACCAAGACAAGAAACCATGGATCAGACATAGCTCTGTGCCTCTAGACACCTTCCCTTTGCCTCTTGCCAGAAGCATGGAGACCTAGAACTCTGAGATTTGTGTGTAGGCCCCACAATAGCACTTTTCAAAGAATGCTGCTTTTACAGGGTGTAGGGTAAGCCTCAGTTTGCCCACTGAATCAAAAATTCTCTGTAAGACAAAAGGCTTTCATTTTTCAATGTACCTACCCAACACCTGCCTCTGAAGGTAAAGGTGAGAACCACTCTTGGTAGTGGTGTTTTATATAGCACTGAACAGTCCTACTTTATGACCAAAAGAAATTATATAAATGAATACTGGGCTTTCTCTTAGGGTAAAGAAGGCTAAGGAGTAAAAATAGGCAATGAATTCTAAAGAACTTTTTTTTAATGTTTATCAAAGGAAAAGAGAATATGGTAGGTTAGGGATCAGTAAATATCAGAGGGACTTACTGGTTCTTGGTCTTTTTTTTTTTTGGTGGTACTGGGGTTTGAAATCAGGGTTTCACTGCCTCCTGATACCTGGGATTATAGGCGGGAGCCACTGGCACCTGGCCATACCATAGGTCTTTGCTTTAATCATGAAATAAAATTGTTTTACACAAACTCTTTCCCCGCCTCCCCCAGGACTGGGGCTTGAACTCAGGGCCTCGTGCATGCTGGGCAGGTCTCTACTACTTGAGCCACTCCACAAGCCGTTTTGTGATGGTTATTTGCAAGACAGGTCTCATGAACTATTTGCCTAGGCCAACTTTGAACTGTGATCCTCTCCTTATCTTTACCTCTAAAATAGCTAGGATTACAGACATGAGCCACTGGCACAGGGCTCCAGCCCATCTTGATTACCTAATGACTTCAAACACAATGTCATCTTCTGGCAGTTACCAGTAAGGGAGCAGCACGTAGAAGAGCTGGGGTTGGCTCTCAGCCCAGCCTGTGACAGGAGGGCAGTGAGGTAAGGACCTCATCTGTATCAGATTCTAGGCCAAGCCGAGCCCAAGAGCTTGTTGTGAAGTTCAAATGACAGGACATGTGAGTGGCTCTCAGACATTGCCAAGAGAAGAGAGTCTCCTGACATGTGCAAAGGCTGGGCCTGTTCCTAGATGAGATGAAATGAAAACGGGGGTGAGGGGAGCGGGGCAGGTCACATAAGGTACCAAAGACAGCATGTCAATGTAAGACCCTGGAGTACTGCTGACAGATGGCCTAACACATGATGCTACTGCTATGATTTTAACACTGTGGTCACTGCTAACTTTAGTGTTGATGCACCGAGTCTAAGAAGCGCCTCTCCATAGCCCACCATGAACCCAAGAACTGTTCCTACCAAGAAAAGCAAATGAATTCCTTTCACTCATTCATTTACTCAAGTATTTGCTGAATTGTGCTAATAAGCACTGTTGTGGGCCCCTAAAATGCAAAATGACTAATGCAGAGATTGCCACTCTCACAGATATTATAGTGGAAGCAATGGCAACAATTTAGAAAGTGATCAGTGCTATAAATAAACACAAAAGGGACTGGGTGGTAGGGAAAGGCCTCATAACGCAGGGTGGTGACAACATGGAAGAAAATGGGAGAGGAGTATCTGCCTGGTAACTGGATGAGCAGCAAGGAAGCTGCAGAAAAGGAACTTCAGCTGGCCCTGAGGATCAAGGGGAAAGCAGCAGGAGATGAAGAGGCAGGAGTATCAGGTCTTAGAAAGCCTCATAGGCCAGCATAAGGACTGAGTGATGTGAGCAGTGTTCTGATTGAAACTAGCTACTCTGTGATGATGAAACTGCAGGCACCTAGGGATGGAATACTGAGGCAGGGGAGAGGCACCTGCATGAGCCCAGGTAAGAGATGCTAGGTGTGTGGGCCAGGGTGGAATGTGTTCAGATTATCAGGAAGGCAAAGAGCAAAACCAGCTGATTAATCAGGTGTGAGGTATACAACCGAAAGAGAAACCAAGAGGAATCCATGAGCAAGGAAAGAGGAGTTACTATCAACTAATACATGAATGAAGACTGTGTGGAGAGATCAGGAGCTCACTCATACACATAGTAAGTGCAAAGGGAGTTAACAAATTAGCCATACAGGTATGGAACTTAGCAATGTCAGCCTTTAGAGAGATTCTTAGTTTTTTACACACCAAGGGAAGGAGTTTAGGTAGAAAAGAGAAGTGGCCAAGAATGTCCCAACAGGCCACATCATTGTTAATGAGATGAAGAAAAACCAGCAAAGGAGATGGAGAAAGAAGGGGACTGAGAAGTTTCTTTTTCCCCTAAAGATATGAGAAATGACCATATACATTGGGAAAGGACAGGAGGCAAGGGGGTAAAGATGGGACCTGGTTCCTAGTGCAGGGGACAGGCTCAGGCAAGAGCACTGAGAGGGGCATGGGTGCACATGCAGTGGGGAACAGACATTCTAACCAACTCAAATCTGTAGTACAACTGGAAAGAAGGCCAGACATTGTGGGGGTGGGGGGGTGGGGTGTGTGTGTGTGTGTGTTCTGTGTTTTTATTTTTTGGGGGGTAGGAGTATGTGGCTCTGCCACTGAGCCACATACCCAGCTAGGATGATTCTTGAATTAAGGTAGTAACAGGATCAGAAAACAGAACAGGCAGTAAGTAGCTAAAACCACAGGTGTCTCTGAAGCCTCTCTCTAAAAGGTCCATTCCCTTTGGTTCAATTACTTTACACTTGCCTGGCTATCCAGAAGGTTACATTAACATGGCATTCTTCAGCTGCAGCATAGCACCAAACATGGTAAGAAACAGTCATTATGTGCCAGACTATACTGAATTCATTTACCTATATTTCATCTAGTAAAATCATCAAAGCCACCATTTCTACATTTTTAAGAGAAGAAAACTGCATCTCAGAGAGCTGAGGGAACTTGCTGGAAGAGGAACCAAAGCTGCCTGCCTGCAGTTTTCCACAGGCCCAGTTGCCTCCCCAGGACGAGACTCTGGACCTGTACTGAACTGTGTCAGCTGTTTTGACCTCAGCAGCTCTCACCTGACATCCAGCCCCATATCTGTATCCTTAGGACTTCTATTTCCACGTGGCTGCCAGCAAGGAAAGAACTTTGGAAAGACAGAGCTGTGTGCATCATGGCTAGTATATGTGACCTGGAAACCCATTCACACCATCAAGATATAGCCACTGGTTTCCATGTGTTCACTCAGAACTCTACTGCACATAGGTTCTTCTCTGGCATAGCAGCAGGAAAAAAAGAACACAAAAGTATCTACCACCTTGTTGCCCCAACATATCCTGGTGAGCCTGGGGCCTGCAGGAACTGCCAACACTCAACCTAGAGCAGTTCTCTCCAACTTCACCCAGGAGATCAGTTTTACTTAGGAGATCAGTCTTGTCTTGCCTAAGTGTTTCCACACTGCACACAAAACAGATGCAAATGCCATAGAAATGACCTGTTTCCAGACCACATTCTGGCTAGCTTCTGTAGGCCAGCCTAAGAGAGCAAAAAATGGGACAGAATCCATGCCTACCTTGGAAGGCATGGCACAGAACCATCAATGTAGCAAGCAGATACTGTATTCCATGTGCTTGCTCTTTAGCTACAGCAGGGCCTAGAACAGACCTAACATGTGTTCAGGTATCCATGGAAGAATATTCAAGGGCCCTGCTCTAAGATTCCAAGCAACACACTTTTGATCCTCTGATTAACTATTATGGGAAAGGCAGCTGGTAGACCCCAGCACCCTGGAAATATATTATAGAGGAGCTGCTAGTTTCTGAAAGCCCTTCGTTCATGCCAACCCGGAAGGGTTGAGGACTTTTTCACAGGCAGTGAGAACTGCTTTCTTAGAGATGAGTAAAATGAGGCTCTTGGAAAGGAGCTCAACACTTGGCCATGAGCCAGGGAGCATCACCAGGGACTGCCCTACTCCTAATCCTCACCCCAAACACACTGTGATTTCTACATCCTGCCTGAGAGTCTAGCACCTCCATTTGAGGAGTGCTCTTTGTGAACAGTAACTTCCCTCTGCCTTAAGGAAAGAGACCCTTCTCTGAAATTAACTTAATTCAAACTGATGCCTACACTACTGTGACTGTCCTAAATTAACGTGTCATGGCCAACTCATGCTAGCTCTACTTGGTCCAAGTTTGGGCTCTCACTTGCAACTAACAATCATTTTAAACAACATAATTAAATATATCTCATTTTAACAGCTTTTAGATTCAGTTTTAATATACTGCCAATGCATCTGCTGAGTTTCAGAATGACACAATGCTCAAGTTTAATAAGTGATAAGAAAGAAGCTGTTAAAATGTCTAGAATGTGGTTATTCACCCTTATCATCAGCACCGCTTTCCTGATGTCACGGATGCCATCATACACCAGGCGGGAGGCATCAATAAACTCGTTCTCATCCATGGGCTGGGCGGGATCTGAGCTGAGAGCTTCCACAGCCGCTTCTACTTGCTCGGTGAAACGTGGCATGACTATGTAAACAAGAGGCAGACAGTACACACTGATGAGAAGACAATATCCCACTAGCCCTCCGTGAATCCTCAGACAGGTGTGAGGCTCGTGATGAAGAGCCTCTACTTCTACTCAAGTAAGTGGTGTTCACGGGTGCAGTAAATTACAGTGCTGACAGATGAAATAAATTAAGGGCAGTGTTTTGCAAAGATTCACACCATCTTAACTTCTCACTCTGGTTGCCACAGGGTTTGGATGGTTGAGAACCTGAAATGAGACTACCTCGAGGCCTTCCTTAAGAGCTGGGGACGTAGCAGTGGTAGAATGCTTAGCTAGCATGCAAGAGGTCCAAGGCTCAATGCCTAGGGAGAAAGAGGGGGAAATGGAGAAGAGAGACAAACCTTAATTTAGTATTTATTCCTAACAGATTTAACTTAGAAGTTCGTCTTAAGTAGTGTGTTCAGAATTAGTCCCATGGTTACTCATGAGACGCACATGAAGGAAATGTGCTGTGGGGCCTGATTTCAGCTATGTTCTCACGAGTGTGATGTACCACCTAGAACTGGTAAGACAAGAGGTGAGTTCTGGTCTTCTGCTACTTAACTACAGGGTCTGGGCTAACAGGAAGAGCTGCTCTAACCAGGCTGTGGGTAGGAAGGGAATGAGTCTTTGCACCTGTGTTGGAGAGCAGCTTGGTGGCTTCTAGGACCTTCTCTGTGTAGACTCCTGGCTCATAGTTGTCCATCTCTGAGGTGACAACATGAATGACCCGGGCTGCCCGGCCTCGGATTGCACCAGCTGTGCGGTCCAGCCCATCCACATCCTTCTCTTGTAGAGCGATGACACACTTATTCACATCTTCCAAAATGTGATTCTCTGAGGAACAAGCAAAGATCTGAGTGAAGGAGAAGGCTTTCAACTACAGGATGACCACTGCAACTTGGCATCTGTCAAGTATGCCAAGTACTACTGAGTATGCTTGGGATGAACCACAGGAGCTGGGCATGGTGACACACACCTGTAATCTAGGCACACAGGAGGCTGAAGCAGTAGGATAGTGAGTTTGAGGTCAATCTGGGCTACAAAGAGAGATCCTGCCTTTCCCCATAAAAGTATTATACTTATCATTTCACAGAAGACACCACATTGTTCCATAGAAGTTCAACCTGTGAGCACTTCCAAGTATACAATCTACATTTCATCAGATATGTCCAACTTTGAAACACTGTTATTTTGTAAATCAGGCAGAAACTTTCAATAACTCCCCTCCCTTTAAATAATTTCACTAGCCTTATGTCCCAAAGTCTAAATAAGAATAATAACAGTTCACTGTCACACTTTATCCATTCACTCTTCCCTTTCCCTCTACAAAATGCCACTGATATTTAGAGGCCAGCACAGGAATGGGAGAAAGTGCTAAAAAAGCAGGTTTAAGCCTTTTGTGGGGGCACTGAGGAAGCACACGTGAGGTGAAATATTTAGGAACCTTCTCGTGACATGTAAAATGGGCCTGTAATCCTTGCAGTGTCCACATAGGAAGAAACCTGTAAGTATCTCCTACTAGTCACACAGCTGGATTTAGAGGACATACTAAAACTCCTTCTCCTCAAAGCAAAAATGTGACACTGGTTTACAGGAATCCCAGAACAAGGGGTTTCCTTTCAAATCTCATGGGGAGTAAAGAGGAGTGCCCAGATGAATGATGGGTCCTATGTACCCATGAAGTTGCAGAGACAGAGCTTTATGGGCAGACTAGAATGGGAGGGAAGACAGGCTCTCAATGACCCAGAATTGCAAAGACCACCATGAAACAACCCAAATGATGAGGCTACA
Source organism: Castor canadensis (assembly GCF_047511655.1). Taxonomy (NCBI): domain Eukaryota; kingdom Metazoa; phylum Chordata; class Mammalia; order Rodentia; family Castoridae; genus Castor; species Castor canadensis. The sequence continues at coordinate 80,188,611 of NC_133391.1, forward strand.
GTAGGTGGCACCATGAAGGAAAGTCACCTGACCATAGCCTTTCTGCTTGAAAAAGTTCTTTAAGATATCTAAGAACTCTTAGAAGTTCTGTCAGTTGAAGACATGCTCACTTCCTACAACCAAGTGTGCCTGGCTTAACAGGTGAAGACCAATGGTCCTAGTTCCTCATGACAAGTTCCACATGACAATGTCTATAAGGACAGTAACAACTTCACCTCTTAAGACACTCAAAACAAGAAACTGGTCATGGTACAATTTCCTCTCATCTCAAGGTGAACCAGAAGCAAGCAGTACTTAGCAGACCTAGCAAAGAACAGAACCACTGCAGTGCCAGGCTTTAGGACACAAGAAGCCGCCCCTCTCTATTTCCCAAGAGAGGGATTGTTTGTTCTGAAGACACAAGTATGATGGAATAAGATGGGAAAAAAACAACAACAAAAAAACAGTATTACATGCTTATAATCCCAGCACTCAGGATGTGGAGGCAGAAGGGCTGGGAGTGCAAGGCTAGTCTGAGCTACACAGTGAGATCTTGTCTCAAAAAAACATAGGCAGGGAGTGTGGCTCAATGTTACAGCACTTGCCTAACATGTGCAAGTACCTGGGTTTTAGACCCAACATGTGAGAGAGCCAGGGAGAGAAGGAAGGAAGAGGAGAAGGAAAGAGGAGAGGGAAGGAGGGGAGGGGATTATGTGAAAGAGTTGAAAAGAGATGTGGGAAGGGGGTTTAAGAAAAGTAATAGAAGTGGTGAGTTTGATCCAAATATCTTATGTGCATGTATAGAAATATTACAATGAACTTCTGTACAATTAATGTACATATACACACACACACACACACAAAAAAAGAAAAAAATCTTTCAAAGGGAAAGCCATTTTCGCAATACAATCTGGCCATATTTAGGCCTCTATTAATTCAAAAACTGTGAGACTTGCTAGGATTTACATCATTGTACTATCAAAACAAATTTTCTAAAATAACCAAATTTTAGGAGGAAATATCTGAGCCAACTGCAAGAATTAATGAGCCTGAAGCTTACCACAAAAGCACCTTCTAAATAGAAACTCTCTACATACTAATTTAAACTAAACAAACTGGTACAAAGCCTGCCCACCTTCCAAGGCTTGCTTCTACTGAACCTAACACAATACTGAGGTATAAGATGTATCTTTTATCACAAAGTAAAGATGCTAACAAAATTGTGAACCAATTTTTTTCTTTTATCTTTGATTTTAAGATTCACCCGTTTCAGAATTGTTAATACTTGGCAGGCAGGGGTCTTAGGATCAATGAAGTACAGCATTCTTTTGGGTTCATTAAACACAGTAACTCAAACCTTCATCTGGATACCTATGTTACTGGTTTTGCTCCAGTGACCCCCAAACCAGGGAAAGGTATGACATTCTTTAGCAACAAAAGTAACTTTCTATCTTAGGAAGCTACACGGGTAATATTATCTTCCCTCACTGAGCAGCTGTCTCTAGGAAAGCCCCAGCCTAGCTGAGATCACCAGACACCCACGACATAGGACCAAATCAGCTCTCTGTCCTTGAACCCCAGAGGGGAGTCTACTAGTCGTGTGCTAGTGTGGGAGGTGCAAGGATACTCATAGTAATCACCTATCACTTTAGCTTGAACTGAATTTCTAAGAAAACTCAGCATAGATCCATTTTGAGTAGACACACCATTTATAGTCTTTCTTTGTAGGAGTACTTCTAATAGGAAGAAAAAAAGTCACATAATAGTCTATAAAGCGTGCAGTTATATGTAGACACCAAGGGGATCCTAATATGGACACCTATCTTTGTTGACTGAAAACCTTTCTAGGTCTGTCCCTATAGAATTACCTCACTCATTCTAATGGTTACATAGAACTCTGTGGAATAGAGGGAGAGGCTGTTAATTCACTAATCCAGTCTCTGCCTAGACATTTTGGTTGAAGAAAACATTCTTATACACTTATTTTGGCAAACATTTGTGATATATCACTCAAAAATTTTTCTAGAAATGAGATTACTGCATTTAAAAAGTATGTAAGAGGGGTGGAGATATAGCTCAGTGGTAGAGTGCTTGCCTAGGATGTACCAGGCCCAACTACCACAAACAAAGCACGTATATGTTTAATATTTAAAGTAGCCACATGGTACCTAATTGTCCTCCAGGAACGATGCCAGCTGCAAGAACTCCAGTCCAAAATATGAAATAAAAGGGCCTGTCTTCATGTCCTTTGCCCTGGATAACTTTAAGTGAAGGCTATGTACAAGTACAAAAGTTTACTTTTGTGACATACTTTCTGTAGAGGACTTACTTAAAGCCAGGTACTACTGAGTGCTTGCTACTTAACTCTATACAGTAGACATTTTTAAAAATCACCACAAATCAATGAAGAAACTGGCATAGAAGTTCTGAGTGACTCACCCAAGCTCACATTTCTAGAGGGCATGGGAGTCAGGAACCACATCTTCTGACTTCACCAGTACCTGTATTGCTTCCTCCAAACAGAAACTCTGATCTACAGTTTTGCTTTTATGCTGCTAAACACAAAGCCAGATATTAAGTATGATAATCCTTTTGTACCAAAACAAGACCAAAATTTTTGGGAACACCGACATTTAAAGAAGGAAAGTAAAAATTACCTATCCATGTGTTGCCCTAAAGGGTTTTGAGACAGGGTCTTGCTATGCAGCCCAGGCTGGCTTTGAACTAGCGATCCTCCTGCCTTATCCTCCTAGAATTATAGAAGTGTACTATGGTGTCTGGTTTGCCCATAAGTATTTAATGCAATGTATTAGTATTTCCAAGAGTATTTAGTGAGAAATATAACAAACCCAACTAGAACCTCTAAGCAACCATTTGCATCTTAAAAAAAAAAAGAACCAAAACTTCAACATGTAAGCAGAGTAAATAAATAAGAAAGTATATTTCTATGTACATTTAAATGCAATTCAAATAGCCTTTATCACTTTGATAAATTTCAAACCATTGTCCTTTAGGATCAGTCAATATAAATGTATTCTTGGTTTGCTGAATGCTCTCTGGCATCCTAAACTATCTCTGAGAACAGACTGGGGAAGAGGAGACCCCACTCACTCTTACATGGGGTAGCATGCACATCCCTCTCTTTAAAAATCTTACCTTTAAATTATCACTGTTTTATCACATTAGATATGCACGAACTGCTGCTGCCCCCACCTCAAAATCCCTCCTGCCTTGCATATAAAATGCCAGCATTGGGATCTTAGTGCCTTCACCAGGTTAGACACAAGATCACCATTACTTTTAGAGCGACAAATTAGGACATGACTATCTAAGTATGAGGGAACTTTTGGAATCAATGGATAAAAAAAGCCAGAAACAGGGTGCTCAGTCCTATTCCATAAATAACCAGCTCTTGGATGGGGTCTCAGTGACTGGGTAGGGCTACTGCAAATATCCAATCCTCTTGGTATTCTAAGAGGAAATCTGATGGTAGAAAATCATTAGTGGAGCTATCTACAAAATCTCTCACACTAGCAAAGGGCCTCAAAGCTCCAGAATATAGGAGAAACAAAAGACTCCAAGAAGTCAAGCAGCATCCTTACTTTCAGCCAAAATCTATACAGTCCACTACCTTAAGTCAGACTCTGCCTTCAAGCCTGTATCACTACAGGATCACTGGAGCACCAGTGTACCTCAGGGTCAGAGTGACACAGGTCAGAGTGAGGCCAAGACATGGCTTCTGCCTTTGGCACCTGAGTGCTGCAGACAAACACCTTCTTAAGCCAGGTGTCCAGTGAGATAAAAGACATCTCCAGTCTACTCCACAAGTACTAAAGCTGCCACAGGTGAGGTAGGTACTTGAGGAGAAAAATGGAGGGGATGAACCATTTCAGGTTAAAATACATGGAAATGTCACAATGAAACTTCCTGTGTAGCTATCTTAAACAAAAATATCTTTTTTTTTTCCTTCCCACAACGGAGAACAGGAAGGTAAAACAGGTCCTCTGTGTGAGATGGGGAGAATATAAGGAAAGGGAGTGGGGAGGATATAAGGAGGGTGAATGTAATAGAAATACTATGTACTTATGTATGAAAATGGAAAAATGAGACCTGTGAAACCATTTCATTGGGGGGGGGGGGGTGAGAGAGAGAGAAAGGAGAATCAACTATGATATATTATTATAAGAATTTTCATAAATGTCACAATGCATCCCCAGTACAACAATAATATGATAATTAAAAAAATGAGTTATTTAAAAAAATGAAACAGGTGGGCACCAATGGCTCATGCCTGTAATCCTAGCTACTCAAGAGGCAGAGATCAGGAGGAACATGGTTTGAAGGCAGACAGGGCAAATAGGTCTCAAGACCCTGTCTTGGAAAACTTCATCACAAAAATAGGGCTGGTGGAGAGCACGCCAAAAAAAGAAAAAAGAAACAAACAAAACAGGAATCAGAGTGTTGGAAATTAATGGCATAATTTACTAGAACTGTGGCCAGACTTCTGCATGTTTCTTCCCTTCATCCCTAATAAGCAGAGAAATTATGAATAAAAGCCTTGTACTACTAATTAACTACTTGACACATTCCTCAGAAGACCTGTGACAGAACATCAGACAAACACACCAGGTAGACGTCTAAATTTCAGATGCTCTAAAAACAATAACACTTCCTTATAGAACAGTTCCATGTTTTCATTTGCTAAAAAGAAACTGTCTAAACTCCCTTCCATCAAGTTGACCCTCAAACTCTCACAAATTTGCATAAAAATTGAACACACTTGCCAAAGCATATCTTCTAAGAAATCTGATTTCTCTTTACTAGTCTTCTGTTTTATGCAATATACCCTAAAGATACTGCCTGGATCCCACCAAATGCTGCTGCATAATCCCTATTGTTCTCTGATTTGAAGAATACTGCATAGAGAGACATTTGATTCTATTACATTTTACTTTGCTCTGCAAGAACTGAAAATCTCTTGAGACCAAGCGTGAACCATACCCAACCTAATCTCTAAAAAGTAACTGTAGGAATGTGGTATGGGTGGGGGGTGGGGGGGAGGGAACGGACAGACTACATTTAGACTTCAGAATTTGTTGTTTGCTTAAAAGTGTGCTGTAAAGGTGGAATGTTTTTCTCTAAACCTATGAAAAAGAGTAATCCAATACTTCATTGGGAAAAACAACAGAAGGCCAAGATTTCCCAAAAAAGCCACTGCTGCATTTTTGGCACCTGCAAAAGATGTGCTTGCAAATGTGTTTTTTGTTTTAAAGTACCAGCATCTGCAATTTGGCAGTCCTGCAGCAACATGGTTTACCCTATCTTTTTGCAGTTTACAGACTATTTGCTCCCCACTTTCTCAAGTAAAGCCAAAGCGACCAATCCCAAAGGAAACCAAGCAAAGACAGGGAGACATTGGTATGCAGAACACACCATCACCCTTATATAGGTCACTACTGGAGGACCTATACTGTGCATGTACTTAAGCCCTGCTTCCCTTTCAAGCCCCATTGTCACTTACATCTCCCACATTGTAGGCTGCAGGTCCCTGGGGTGACAGGTAGTTTCAGCGCTATAATAACCCAACAACTGAATCTGCCTAGTCACTGGCATCAGAAAGCCTGGCACTTTAAGACAGGAGCCATGCAGCCAAGGGCAACAGAGGCCCAATTAAATGGAGAATGCATTTAATGTTACTCAACTCGAAGGAGATAGGACTGAAATTTATCTGTGTGATAAACACTGAATTACATTTGACAGACATTTTCTATATGAATGCAATTTACTATGTCATTACTAGTTTATGTTTACATAATGAAATCAACTGTTTTTGTGAGGTGAATTACCCAGATTTATTTTTTGCAAGTTCATAATTAAATGGCACTTAAATATTTCCTCTCTGTTTTCTATCTGTATATCATGCAGAGTGTTCAGAAAAGTAGGCAGCTAAACTGTGATCACTTCTGAGAGACAGTGGAGAGGCTTTCCAAGAAGGGGAAAAAACTATTTTCAGTAAGACTTAAAAGGAGGCATGACTTTAAGTGGCAGAGTACCTGCCCAGCAAGTACCTGAGTTCAAAACTCCAGTAACCTCTAAACAAAATTTCCACAAAGCAAAAGGTGCTGAGAAGTGCCTCTTCTCAGTTTCATAGGCTTCTAATAACTAACTAGTGTCCACCAAGACATGAGCCAACCATTTTCTAAACACGGCAGTAGCAACAGGGTGGATCGTTATGGTGCGATACAGGCCACAGCTGGAAGATCTCTCTCTACAAATACAGAGAAAGCCTTTGCCAGCTTTCTAATTCATGCTTCTAAGATGGAGACCAGTAAGGGGAAGTAGCTCAGGAGGCAGTAGCAGCATTTTTTTAAAAATTAAAATGAAAACCAGAATACTATTGCTAGAATAATTTGCCTGCCCGTACTTGGTGGTGCTTGATTGTCCACTATTGTAGTAATTATGTGTACTCCCACATGCTACTCTGAGTAATCAGTTCATTACCTGAAACAGCCAAGAAGTCATCAATGGAAGTAATGTCATCAACAGCATCCGTGAGAACACGGACTTGTTTCTCCCATTGTTCTTTAAAAAGATCCATGTTCTCTTGGGCCAGTTTACTCTGTGGTTTTGCTGCTAAAGCCAATGCAGCATTGATAACCTGCAAAAGATTATTAAAATTGTTTATTCTTTGTCAGAGTCATGCAAATAATACAGGCAGGAGAAAGTGTGGCAATGACTTCATCTTATATACATTTCACTAAGACACATGATACTATATGCTCCAGTGTAACTATTACAAACTGGTGAAATGGTAAATAGCAGTTCTTATATGCTAAAGCCAAAGCCAAAGCAGTAATTGTATTTGGAAACGACAATTACAAACCAAACATAAAGTTCTTCTAATCGCTCCACTCCATCATGGCATTTCTACAACTTCTCACAAGTTCCAAGCTTTTTCCTCCTTGTATCACACAAATGTAGCCACATCAAAAACTATACAACTAGAATTACATGGTAAATAAAAGTAACTATTCTGTTTCTTCGATTTTTTTTTCCTTTTTACCAAAGGTGTATTTGACATTAAAAAAAAAAAACACAGATAAGTGAATAATCTGTTATGTTTTTAATTTTTTTTAGAGTTGGGGAATGTTAGCTCAGTGGAGAATGCTTGCCTAGCATGTGTGAGGCTCTATGGTCAATCCCCAGGACTATATGTGTGCATGTACACAAATTAAATGTTTTATTGAGATACAATTCATAAATCACACAATTCACCAATTTAGAGAACAAAATTTCATGATTTTTAGTACAGACACAGTTGTGTAACATTCACCACATTCAATTATTTTAGATCATTTTTATCACTCCAAAGAGAAGCCCCATATCCATTAGCAATCATTCCCAATTTCCATACATTCTCCTACTCCCATCTTCTATCAACCACTAACATAATTTCTGTCTATGGATTTGCCTATTTTGGACATTACATATAAATAGAATCAGATAATATGTACTTTAACATACTGCTTTGAAAGCATATCATGTTAAATCATATCATCAGTACTTCATTATTTGTCCACTCATCAGTTAACATTTGAATTATCTCTATTCTTTGGCTGTTATGAATAATGCTGCATGAACATTTACATATATATGGCTGTGTTTTTATGTCTCTGGGAATGGAGTGAAATTGCTGGATCATTAGGTTAACTTTACTTTCGACCTCTTGAGAAAGTGTCTGAACTTTTTTCTAAAATGCTGCACCATTTTACATTTCCACTATTTTGCAGAAGAGTTCTAACTTCCAGCATCTCCAAAACTTGTTAATTCCTTTTTTAAAGTAAATCCTAGACATCCTAGTGAGTCTGAAGTGATCTTGTTTCTATTCCCCTGATAGCTACTAGGGTTAAGACATTATTTTTTCACATGATTACTGACCATTTGTTAATAATATTCTTTGGAGGTGTCTATTCAGACTCTTTCATGTACTCACTGAATAGAGTGAATAACTAGTATAAAAATGAACTGATAATAGATAGCAAGACTTCTAGGTACAAGGATGCTTATGAGTTATTGGAAATAAATATGTTTAAAATAATGCAGTTTGGAAAGGAAGCACAGACAAGAGGAAACTAGTAGGAAAGGACTGAGATATGGATGAGGAAGAAAAGTAGAAGCATGTGGACATGCAAACCTGAGACCAGTAGTTTGGGATGACTGCTGTAGAGGTGCTGCATACACCTTCAGATCAGGTGTTTAATTCTCATTTAATTGCTGGGGCATTCAAGAATATTATTAACTCAGCCCCTAAAGGCTGCAGAGGATAGCAGACTAAGAAGAATCATATCCCACCAAATTGGTGCACTCCTCTAGACACTCAACAGGCTAATATAACTGTCAGTTATAGGTTCACAGGCACAGAGAACTGACTGAACCATTTCAATTTATTACTTATTAAAGGCCCACCACTTTCAGAATTATCTGGGTTTGGACAATAACCTTTCCTGCCTTTCTCATATGTTATGCTGTGATCTTCCACATTTTCATCACTTAAGAATTATTCTTTGCCTCTGTTCCTTTTCTCACTGGGTATAGGTGTATTTACCATTGTGGATTACCACATACTTGTTAATTCACTAATGTATCAATGTATTGGAGTATCGCCAGATCTCATGAGAATATTTAGCAGAAGAAAATGTTTCCTAAGAGAGCAAAGTAAACATGGGCAGAGAATTAATGATACATTTTAAATACAGAGTATTTTCAATTACAAAGAAAAAAACTGCTCTTTGTTCTGTAATGTATCTTGTACTGTGATGGGGGACCCACCCCATCTAAATTTAACTTTCTCATTTTGCTTATAAAACTGTTTACCAAAAGATTCTTAGAATAAAGACTTGCTATATGGTTGAAGGTAGTATAAATATTATAAATCAGCAGCCTTTCTATATAATCAAAAAATAATATAAAATGAGAAGGGAGTGTTGGATCTTCGTAAGAGCACTTAATATGAAATTTGTGGGAATGAATCTAGAAAAGAAACCAACATGACCAAAGTAAAAGACACAGCTCAGCTTTCCTTGGGTGCATTAAACAAACTTGAACAAATGGAAACCCATCCCACAATCAGGGGTATAAAGACTGACAGATTTATTAACAAATTAATATGCAAATAAATTATTAACAATAGCCAAGAAAATCTTGGGGACAAACAGCAGAAGTAATGTAGAGAAATGGTTAAAAATATAATAAACCTAACATGCTCAGAGTACTCTTAAAAACTGATCCTAACCTATGGCAGGTTTCTATAATAAAAGTATCATCACAAACTAGTGAGGAATTATACATTGACTTCACATATGAAGATCTATGTAGAGAAAAATAATGTTTTTCCTAACTTAATACTTTATTACCTACTTCATTTATGTACTAAGTCATCATTACTTTGTTTGGGGAGTGGGGTGGGGAGGGAATGGACAGTGCTGTGGCTTGAATTCAGGGCGTAACACTTGCTAGGCAGATGCTCCACCATTTGAGCCACTCTGCCAGCCCTTCTTTTATAGGTAAGATTATTTTCACATAGATGAATTAAAAATAACAAAGGTAAAAGAATGAAATTTGTTAACAAATATTAGAGCAAAAAGAGATATTGATGTATTAAAAAATACTTCTCTAAGCCAGGTGTGGTGGCTCATGCCTGTGATCCCAGCTAACAGGGAGATGGGACCAGCCAGGACAAAAAAAGTTAATGAAACCCCATCTCAGCCAATAAACTGGGCATGGTGGCATATGTGTGATTCCAGCTACACAGGCGGTATAAACAGGAGGATTGCCCACACAAGCAAAAATGTATGACCACATTTGAAAAATAACTCAAGCGAGAAGGGCTGAGGCATAGCTCATGTGGGTAGAGCTCCTGAGGTGATAGGGTTTTGAACTCGGGGCCATGCCTCTAGCCCTTGTTTACTTTAGTTCACTTTCAGAGAGGGTCTGGTGCTTTTTTGGTCCAAGGTTAGCTTTGGTCTGTGATTCTTTTATCTATGCTTCCCACCTAGCTGGGATTATAGGCCCAGGTTGTTTGTTGAGATGGGGTCTTGGTAACTCTTTTGCTCAGGCAGGCCTCAAACCACAATCCTCTCAATCTGTGCTTCCCGAGCAGGTGGTATTGCAGGTGTGCACTACCACGTCCACCTTTGGACAGCAATTTTTAAAATGCTATTGGCCAGAATTCCCAATATAATGTTACTTGGAAATGGTGAGGGTGGACATTCTTGTCTTTTATCTGATCATAAGAGGAAAGTATCCAATCTTCCACTATTAGGTATGATACCAGCTATTGATGTTTTCAAAGATATTCTTTAGTAGTCTGAGAATTCATTCCATTCCAAGTTGGCCATCATAGAGTAGAGATTAGAGGTATTTCCTGTTTCACAATTGTCCATAGTTTCTAAGCAAAATAAATATTACTTCTACTTCTCATCTTCTTTGTTATTCCACTAAGCAGTACTGGAGTGCTTCAAGGTGCATTCCTAGGCTACCTTCTCCTTTCTATACTCCTCCTGCCCTGAATGATTTCATCCATGCTTTGAAATGCCACCCATTTGCCAAGTAATACCACAGCTCCTACTTAGACCAGTCACTGCCACCCTAACTCATATCCAACTGCATATCCAGTTGCTCTACCTGTATATCTCAGATATTTCAACTGAGTATATCCAAAATAAAAATGATTTCCTGCATCCAACCATACTGAATGAGTTTCACTTTAAAATTCTTTCTTTTTTCTCAGTATTGGAGTTTGAACTCCAAGCCTCTTGCATGCTAGGAAGGTGCTTTACCACTTCAGCTATTCCTCTACTCCTCACTTTAAAATTCTTCAATATTCAACTTCGAGTGAACTCAAAGCTGGAGACAGCAAGAGAACAACATTACAGTCCCTTTCTCAAGGCAATTGCTTCATATCATCCTCTTAATTCTATTAACACCTCTGCCAGCATCCTTGGAGCATGAATTACATGGACCAGGGTAAACCAGATGCAGCTCACCAAAGAGTTTGAATTACCCCATCTCAAATATTTTTAAAACTTTAAATTAGTTACCAACTGTTTGAAACATCAGACTTGACAGAAAAATCTGAATTATTGCCATATTCTTCAAAATAACCAAGGTATCTGGCAAAAATGGCTGGAGTCACAGCTTCCTCTCTGAAAAGCAAATGGTCCATGTTGCCTGGTTTGGCATTACCAGACCTAAAAACACCTACTGTATTTGCACTGCAGAACCTGCCCATCCCTGCATACACAGCAGTTTGTAAGCAAGGGTGGAAACGAGCCTAGTAGGAATCTAGAGAATAATCACACCTGGAAAACACCTTTTTATCCAGTACCAAATGTGGTATGGGCACTCTCTGTGTAACTGAAGTTCATTTTAGTAGGAGACATGAAACTACAAAGGTGAAGAATGAGAATTTCCAAGGAAGAATTCAACCTGATACACAGAGCCATGTACACACAGTTCATGCACACCAGCATGAGCTTTAGGATCTACTAGACTCTCCATGTGATTTTTTGGGAGTTGACTTTAAGATTATTTATATAAATCATTTTGATAGGTGTGAACAGAGTATGTTACCATCTGTTTCTGCAGACACATGCAAGCACTGTAACTTTTCAAGAATTTCAAAAACCAAATGGAAAATCAAAGACATTAAAAATAAAGTATTGATAAGGTAAAATGGCAAACTTGAGGAAAGAATGGCCAATCTTTAGAATTCCACTAAGCTTTTATCACACAATTTGGTCATCCAGAAACTTTCTGATGTGTTGACTAAATCCATTGTTTTTATCCAGCAATCAGTCACTGGCAGATTTCATGACTGATTAAAGCTAGGGAAATGTCCATCAGATGATAGGGATTCATCATTCATCAAACTGGCCCATCACACCAATATTAAGACATAGAAATTTACCAGCAAACTAACCTAAGAATGAGGGAATGTTTATGAAACAGCCAAAGTAATGGTGTAGCAGTGTATCTTGAGACTGGTTGCAGACAAAACACAGAAACTTCATTCCTGTGATCTCTATTCTGTTACTCCAGTTCTTCTACTTACTTCTACTTACTTCCCTGCCACTGCCATCTGGCAGGATATACAAAGAGAGATATAAGTATACCACGAGCTTTCTGAACCTAGAAAAGTGGAAAGACATTCTCTTCCACTGAAAGACCATGTCCACTTCGGATGAATCTACAAGTGGCAGGGAGAGCTCCCTCATAAAGAGGCAGGCATTCCTTGTATGTACTTCAGTCTTTCTAGAATGCCATGTGCTTAACTAGCCTGATCACTTGTCTTCAATCATCTATTTAAATGGAGAAAAGTTCTTGAGTTTTTACTTTAGTAGCTGGTTGAATTAAGTTACTAATATCTGTATCATACGACTTCTTTAAGACAATTTAGCTAAGGATACCAGCTCTTGAATGTGGTTCCCTTCAACAAAGACCCAAATGCTAGTCACTAAGAGCAGTGAAAGTAGACAGTTGTTAAGAGTTTCAGGATGTGGGGGAATAACCATGATTCCATAATGCCAGATGTTGCAGGTGCCCATCTTGCAGGAAGGTACAGACTGAGCAGTGTGGTCACTGCTGCCCTTCATTTTCCAGCAACGGAGGATAAAATGTCTCTTTTTGTCATACCCCCGCCCTGATCCCCCAGACTAGGGTTTGAATCCAGGGCTTCACACTTGCTAGGCAGGCACTCTACTTCCCCAGTCCTTTTCTGGGTTGGTTATTTTCAAGATAGGGTCTCATGAACTATTTGTCCAGGCTGGCTTCGAACTGTGATTCTCCTGATGTCTGCCCCCTAAGTAAACAGGATTATAGGCGTGAGCCACTAGTGCCTGGCAATGATGCCAAGAAGAAATGACTAAAACTTTTCCAAACTATGTGGACTCTGAGCCAATGATTTGTCTCTAAGACTTATACTTAAAATCCTTTAAAAAACCACCAAACTTAATGCTCATGTCCATTCTACAAAAAACCAATTTGGTGATACCATCAACTTGCCAGCTGTACTTTACCTGAGGACAGAGGGCTTCTAATTGGCTTGCAGACATGCGAACAAGCTTTACACCTTCTTCGTTGTTTGAAATGGAACAGGCCAAGTTGGCAACCTATAAAAGGAACATAAAAAGGTCTGAGAATTTTTCTCTTTTTCACAGCTAAGGAAAACAGACATATACCTATCCTTATCCTTGACCTTTCTAGAACAGATGGCAAAAGCACCTCGGAGGCTTTACTTCTCACAGACTGATTATTTCCTTATGAAGACAGATTTTTAAACTGTCCTACACAAACTACAGGGATGCATAACACACATCATATATAGGTTGGTGGCAGTACCCATAACACACGCTTTACAGGGGCATCTAACCTGCCTGAAGAGTAACTTCAGAAAGAGACTTGCTGGTTTAGGCAATAATGTAAGAAGAGCTTAGGAAAGAACTGTCAGTATACACAAGTAAAAATGTATTTTGTAGCTGCTCTTAAAGAAAGAAAATCAAAATTCTAAGTTGCTATTCTCAATTGACAAGTATATGCAAATGCTTGGTTTAAGCCAAGATGAGTTTTATTTGAATGCAAGTCAATTTTTCAAATAAAAAAAATAGCATGAAAACATCATCAAGATGTATCAAAGGCCATCCTTATCAAAAATGGAAAAGAAAGGGCCAGGCATGGTAGAGCATGTCTGTAATCCCAGCTACTCAGGAGGTGGGGATAGGAGAATTACAGTTCAAGTCCAGCCCAGTCAAAGTTCACTAAGCCCCTATATCAAAACAAACTAAGAGCCAAAGGACTGGGAGCATGGCTCAAGTGCCTAGCAAGTAAAAGATCCTGAGTTCAATATCCAGTACAAAAAAAGAAAAGGAAAAGGAAACAAGGATAATATACCACAGACAAGAGTAAAAGTGTCTTTCAAGTGGGTTGTCAAAATACACAAGCAGTTTCTGGCTGAAGTGCTTAACCACCATCTAAACCATCTCAGTCATTTCAACAGCATAGCTTATGTAGCCAGAAATGATGTTTCCAAGTTGTGCACTTGCTTTGCTAAAGCTCTATCCGTGTTGAGAATGCTGCTCTACAGCGACTGCTAAGGCAGTGATCACTTATCCATGTTTCTAAATGAACAAGCCTGCCGATTCCATTAGCAATGCTATGGCCAAAAAGCATACACAGTGCTGAGACACATCTTTACCTCAGGTGCAAAATGAGTTATGAATGATAAAGGCATAGGAATATCAGAGGCATTTTCCAGAATCTAAATGCCAGAGTAAACAAGGGCAATGGCAATAACATTTGATTTTCACTCCTCCACCTAACTTAAACACATAAGTGCATAAGAAAAATTATACACTATTATGGCTGTTGTTTGCAATGTTACAGTTAGGGATTATCAGCAATGCCTGTAACAAGGAGAAACAAAAGAAGTAACATACAGTTTAAACATAAAAGTGAAAAGAAATTTGAAAATCAAATCTGTAATGTTTCTGAGGCCTCTAAAAATCACAAAAAGTATAACATTTACAACTCCCAGAAGCTTGCAAGTCTACCTGTCAACTGTCTAGTAGATCTGAGCAAGGAGGCATTTCTCTTAAGGATAACAATCTATTAGATGATTGTAAATTTCTGTTTAAAAATCATTCCAAATTTTCAAAGTTAAATTTTTTTAAACTTAAAAAAACCACCAAAATGTGTATTTTATATAGGCATGATAGTACATAACTATAATCTGAGTACTTGGAGTTAAAGGCAAGAGGACTGTGAGTTCAAGTCCAGTCTGGACTACATAGAGAGATCGTGTCTCAAACAAACACAAAACAAAAAGGCATTCTGGAAAAACACTGTAAGTTTGATGTTGATTGCATAATTAGCAGTTTTGGCTTAACAGAGCACCCTGGTGAGGTAAGTATAGGAATGCCCAACTGTGCTGCCCACTCCTCTCTTTCAGGAGGCAAGGTGGATGGTACTGTTAGGACACGAGTGACTGATTCTGCCTCACACCCTCTAGTCACTACTCACACAGTTTTATTTGAACTTACATTATTGCAACTTTGTCACTCCTTTAAATTTGCAAACAAAATTAAGAAGTGAAGGTTTATATAAGGATTTTTTGCAACTGATTTTACATTACAGTAGTGTGTGGTTAAAGCTAAAATGGCTGATTCTTTATGCCATTTCTATTTCCTGATACAAATCCTAACAAAACAAAGGCTATAGAAGACTTGATCTTAATTTCCAAATAGTACTTAAAAATGTTTCTAATGCACTGCTAGACCATTACTAAAGCAGTAATGCTCTAGTTGAGTACACTGCCCATTTCAGAAGGAAGCAGCACCTGCAATGTCAAGTCTTCTCCAGATGAATGAGCTTCAATTCGCCCTTCAGCAATAGGGTTACTCATTTCTAACATTCATCATCTCAACCACAGACCTCTGAGAGGCTAACCTTATATACTAGCTAGTGCCAGGCCTGGCTATAGTTAAAGGAAGCTGTGAGGAGATGGGGCTTTGTGAATGCTTCTTTCTGTGGAAATGTGGTGCTCTAGAAATCTGGGGTAGCATTAAATACTGAGACTAAAGAGAGTCTGAGCCAGGTGTGGTGGCGGTACAACTATAATCCCACATTTGGGAGGCTGAGGGAGTAGGATTGAGAATTTAAGGCAATCTGGGCTACATAGTGAGTCCTTGTCTCAAAAAATAAAAAGAAAATCCCCAAGAGTATCTGAAGTCTAAATTCAAAACATTTAGAGCACTTAACTTCCCCAGAGAACCTGGCAGAGTTGAGACTTTGTTAAACAACGGGCAGTATTTCAAGGTTTGCTCTAAGAATAATCTATCATTGTATCTTTGCTACCACAGTTCCCTGTGTATTAGTAACTTAAATATCTCTGATTACTGTTCAACTAAGAGGTGGGTTATGGGCCACTAGCTAGTTATGGACCACTAGCTTTGAGATCAAAGAGTCCTCTTTGCTAGCTTCTGCCTCTCCTCTGTCAGTACAGAAGAGCAGGTTTCACAAACCTTGAAAACCCCTGATAAAACAAAATCAGCTTTGAGTTTTGCCCAGAGTAGCACAGTAACAATCTGTGCTATTGAGGAAAAGACTGCCAAAGCCAGGTTGTTTCAGATCAACCAATAATGACATCTGTACAAAACAGAAACAAGAACTTTTCAGTCATTTAGGAATACTCTACATTTATTCCACAATTATCTTTACTTAAAACTTGTTATATGAAGTTTTATGTTCAAAAAATACCCTATATGACTATTTCCCTCTACTCTGGCCTTCTAATATGTTATATCATATCTATGGTCCAAAACATGTTTTAGGTTTAATACCCCTAAGCAATTGGCAAAGACAAATATAAATGGAAATATTCTCTGTCTGAAAGGTAACTAAACGTAAATCTCCACATACAAAATGCCAGGAATGTGAACCCACAATTAAAAAAAAAAACACATAAAACACACAAGGAAATAAGCCATCTTGGGCAAGAATAAGCAAAACCACCATGTATGTAATCAGATCCATAACAAATGCGGATACTCATTTGATCAAAAGTCAAATATATGTCTCATGTTAACAAAAGGAGTACTGATAAAGAAAAAGATACCCAAAAATTAGTATGGAGATTTCAAAAGGTCAAAATAGAACTTCAATAAAAAGTAGTAACTTCTAACACCATTAGCAATATAAAATGTTGATTAAATACTGCTAAAAAGAGAATTAGTAACCTCAAAAGTCAAACTGAAGAAATTATTAAAAAAAAAAAAACTAAAAAAAAACTGTGATACAGAAAATAAAGATATTAAAACATGTGAGATAGAATGAGACAGTCTATTATTTCACTCAGTATTAAAAGGGAAGAGAATATAGTGGGAGACACAATACTGAAACAGAAAATGGCTACAAATCTTTGAGAGAGGATGAAATATAATTTTCAGACTTGGAAAGTCAAACAACTTCTGAACAGGTGGGTAAAAGTCCAGCATTAGGAAGTAATAGCTTGAGCTAAAGCTGATCTGCAAATTCCAAAAGAAATCCATACTTTGCTACAGTGAAGCTTTAAAAAAAAAAAAAAAAAAAAAAAAGATTTTTCAAGAACAGAAAGAAAACACAAACTATCTATAAAGACACAGCCAGCAATGGAAACCACAGGCAAGGAAGTAATTATCTTCAAATCACTAAAAACTTCAAATTACTAGAACTTACATATCCAATGAACTTTATATTCCCAAGAATTAGGGCAAAATAAGGATACGAAGACAAGAGAGAAATAAACATAAGGCCACTGACTCTCTACAGGTCTTCCTCCACTACTAAAGAAGTCCCTAAAGAACATATTCAGGAAGAAAGTAACTGATCCCAGAGAAAGGTTTAATATGCAAGAAGAAAATGGGAAGACAAAAAAAAAAAAAAAGTATCTGGTGAATAAATTTAAGCAAAGGCTGAAAAAAATGAATCAACAGTGTTAAATCATGAAGCTAAAAATTAGAGATCCAAAACAATGTACAACAATATTTAAGTTGGACATCAAATAAAGTAAAAGCAATCTAAGATTCTTATATTGTTTCAGAAGAAGAAAAGATACTGATTAATCCAACGTGGAAGTTAAACATCCATGTTAAAATATTCAGCTTCTACCAATAGATTGTTTGGGTGTGACATCCCAAACAATAAAAAAGGAAAAAACATGAGAGATGGAGAATTCAATCAATCCAACAGAAATACAGAATGAGAGTTGGAATATGGGGGTTAGGAAATTAAAATGCAGTGGTAAAAAAACGAATCCGTATGTCAGCAGTATTAATGAAAAACCCTAACGTCCTCATTTCTCCCAATTCTGTCCAGGAAGGCTGAAAGCCACATGCTGGGTTAGGCCCTCACCAGATCATAGCTGGCTAGGTATAACAATTGAATATTAAGACCTTGCCTGTATAGGGTACTTATAAGTAAACAAACAAAATCCCACTGGCCTGTATTTATTATTAAAATGTTGAGGATTCTATGTATTCTATCCTTCAATGTCCCTTGTATAATAAAGAAGCCCAGTTGTAAGGATTCTTTTTCATTTATTCTTAGGATAGGTTTATTTCCAAGGAAAAAAGAATCATTTTTTCTTCATCCTAAGCCTAACTACACAACCGGTTGTTTCATTTTTTCCCACCTACTACCAATGGTTCAGTGTAAAATCTAAACTCATGCATAGTGATGAAGCTCACAATTGTCTACTGTTCTTTTCTTGATTAGAATTTTCAACATCTGCCTTATTTTATGTTTTTATCAAACTAAATTATGCCAATCTAATCTTAGAGAAAAGTTGGATATAAACATAAGCATTGCTAGTAAAAAGACAGAACATAGAATTTGAAATAGTTAATTTTCTGAAATATGATAAGCATTTCAACACCTTGGCTCTTAGATAATTTTAAAAAGGATTTTATTTCTAGATCACCACTGAGATGATCTATAATCAATTTCCACTTAAAAAATTCCCTATTTCTAGGGATGGAGGGGGCTTAGATTCAGTGGAGAACCTGCCTAGCAAGCGTGAAGCCCTGAACTCAAACCCCAAAAAAAGAAAGAAAAAAGAAAAATTCCTTATTTTATCTAACTGCCTAATTCATCAGTAAATCTACAAAGGGTACCTATCTAAACATGAGTACATCATTAGTCTACTTCCTGATTAGAAAGTGGGAGGACCTATACTCTTTTTCTGGAATACAGCCGAGGTTGAGCAGAGTGTTTCCTTAATCATTCCTTCCATGCTCCAAGAGAAAGAACAATCTTGAGGCCCTTTGAGAACTGAGTTCATAGAACTGCTTTCACTTTATTATCTGAAAACTTGGCCAGGTACTTAAGTTCAGCCAAAAAAGCTTGTCTGGAGTAAGGGACATGCAAGACAATTTTGGCTTTCACAACCCCATGCATCTGAACTTAGACTTAGAGCCCCCTGAAAATGTGAGAAAACCAAACTCAATTTGCTTATAATTCTTCCAAGGACACCTGACTTCTTTCATGCAAAGCTCCTACAGTTCTAGAAAACTAAAGCTTCATTTCATTTGTTATTTGCCAGAATTTCAGCCTACAGTGTCATATAGAAGCACTGAGAAAATACACAGGTAGTCATATATGATCAATGTTTAATTCAAATGCTCTTTACACAGCCTTCTTCGAGGCCACTTTACCGCACAATATCAGCACCCCACAGAATAAAAAGTATAATGCAGATTATTCAATTTGTAATTAAAATACACACTTCAAACCAATAAAGCCTCACTCTATGAAGTTCTGGATAATGAGAAATATTTGGGAGGTGGGGAGGACGCAGGTGATAATGCAACTCAAGAGCACATGTTACATTCACTTTTTGATTCTTCATTCACAAGGCAGTGAATGACATATAATCTTACTGTTAACAAATTCATCATAAGAGGCACATTTCAATATAGTATCTGAGGCTGAGGGGAAAGGGATACTAAACTATATAACAGTTTTATAGGCAGATTCTATGACTGGCATTTTCTTTATTTCACTCTCTCAATTTGTAAAAATTGAGAAAAACTCAGAAGAGAACAAAATTGAAGGGAAAACTGTATGCAGCCAAAGGAGGTGGGCAAGGAATGAAACAATTAGAAAGGACACGTAAGTGCTGCATTATTGACAAAAAGGTTAATATTTCTGACAACAAGCAAATTTTCACTTCAATATACTTTAAATTGAAGAGCAACATAAAGAAATGATTAATTTGGTATGGAAAGGAAAAGTCAAGTATAAAAGATGTTATCATTACCTAGAAAAACAGGTGCGCCATTTTATAAGCAGATGTGAGAAAAGCTTTTGATGCTACACTCAAAACAGAAGAAAATGGTGAAGAATTTCTCAGCTCACTAGTACTAGCCCTCAGTTCCTGCTCACCCCCAGCCACGACAACCACCAGGACTCAAAACACTCATATAAGAAAAGGGGCTTCAATGCCCTAAAGGGAGTGACCAGATTCTATTGCCAATTGTGGTATGAGGCAGTCACAGATCTTAGCCAGACACTCAGAAAACAAGGTAAGAGAGGCTTCATGGCAAATATTCTGCTATTTACATAAAATTTTCACAAAAATTACAAAAGTCATTTAATAATATCCAATAGGCACAAGGATGACACTGACACTGTGTGTACACCAAAGGACCAGCAGAATTCAATTCTGGTGATAAAATGCCAATTGTCTGTACATGCTCTTCTTTCAAGGTACCCAGAAAGGGAAGCCTTTCTGAGAGTGTTATTCCGACTACTAGTCAGAAACTATTAATACCATCTGAAGTAACTTTATATGATATTCCAATTTAAAGCACAAACTTTTTATTCTATTTCATTTGATCTGAGGAAAATTACTTCTACTAAAGCAATATATAAGACTTCCAAAAACAATGTTAGCAAGAGCCAACACATCTGCTTCAAATTTATTTTGATCATGTATTAAAAGGGTACCCAAATAACAGCTTTAGTACTCAGCTTCCATTTCAAACGCTGATAAAATGGATTAAAAATTTAAAACATATCCCTCCAGTGGAATTTATAGTACACTGTACAAAATATATATACTATACAAAATAAGCATTTATTTTTATTTTGTCTAGCTCTTGCTGATAGAAGCTAATCTCCATGTAGATAAAGATTTTTGTCTTATTCACTACTATATCCCCAGGACCCAGAACAGTGACCTGGATAATATTAGGAACGCAATAAATATTTGCCATGAGAATATTCTTATAACTTTTTCTCTCTTAACTACAGAAAGGTTGCTTGGGTTTTTGAACGCTTCATTGTAGCAAACAAACAAAAAAAATTAAAATACTGTTCATATCCATGTTATTTAACCATCATCTTCACAGCCCCAAATGATTCATTCCCTCATGTACACAATATACAAGTTGATGCATAAAGTCATTTTGTATACCAAAATTTGAATGTCAAGATTAAATACTTGAGAACAAGACAAAGCTCACTAACACTTGTTTACCCGTAATTCAGAGCTCTGCATTTCTCAAAGTAACAGTCCTCAGACCACTGAATCAGAGTCTTTGGGATACTGGCTCAGCGATTTGAATGGTGGGCATCTAGGTGAACTGATTAACTTCGACAACTAAGAAGTTCAGCTGTCTAAAAGTTGTTGAACACCTTCTGTGTTCTAGGAATTATTCTAGGCCCATGTTCTCATAGAATTTACAATCTATTGGAGTGGGTAGGGAAGGGGAAAAAATTGAGCAAATCCAGTAACTTGAGATAGTAAGAACTATGCCTGACATACATTAGAAGACAGGAAGTGGGGGTAGAGAGGGAAGGACTACTGGACGATGAGATGGAAGGGATTAAGGAATCTAGCAAAGATTTCTGTTGAGACGACTTTTGGACACAGTACACAGAACACAGCTGGTGACATGTTTGGGCATGAGGAAGGACGGAGTAGTTAACAAGGTAGGGGCCAGTCAGCAAGGGAGCCAGTATTAATGGTAGTTGGAAAGACAGGCAGGATACCTTACAGGCCACTGTTAGCAATCTGGATTTTAGGATTTTATTATACTGTATCCTGAAGCCATGGAGTAGGTGGGTGAGTGGTGTGGTCCAGAAGCAGTAGAATGACATGATCTGATTTAAAGAGATCGCTGGGTACTGTTGGCTCGTGGCTCATGACTGTAACCCTAGCTACTCAGGAGCAGAGATCAAGAGGATCTCAGTTCAAAGCCAGCCTAGGTAAATTGTTCTTGAGACACTATCTTGAAAAAACCCTTAACAAAAAAGGGCTGGTGGAGTGATTCAAGGTGTAGGCACTGAGTTCAAACCCCAGTACCAATAAATAAATAAATAGGTAGATAGATAGATAGATAGAAAGAAAGAAAGAAAGAGATCATCATGTTGGCTCTTTAAAGAGGAACAAAAAGTGTGAACAAAGAAATCAGTTGGGAGATTGCTGTAGAAATCCAATTAGAGATGATAACTTATTTCCATAAAGAAGTAAGTGAAAGGTGGATGATATGGGGATTTACTGATTACATACTGAGGAGTAGTAGTCAAGGATAGGTTGTAGACTTTGGGTTTGAGAAACTAGATATATAAATAAAGTGAATGAATATACAAACAAATAGATAAAAGTACAAGGATGTTGATTAGAACATTATATATAACAGCAACGAGAAGAACTTAAATAACCTAAATGCCTAATGGTAGGAAATGGTTAAATGAACGGACTATTAGGCAATCAGTATAAATGCTGTACCATGTATACTGTAACATGGTAAAATGGCCATGATATTAGTGGCTGAAGTGATAAGAGCATCTGACTAGCAAGCATGAGGTCACGAGTTCAAATCCCAAGACAGCTGGAAAAAAAGCCCAAACATTTCTGGAGTACATCAATGTTATTAGACATAAAGCTAGGTCAGAATCATCACACTTAAGCCAACACTGATAAGTAACTTCAACTAGCTGGCTAGTTACTTTGTAAAGAAGCTGCTCTCTATCAATCTTGAAAATTTGCGTCTCACTTTCTAGATAGGTTTTTATGACATGAAATTACTGAACAGAGAGCTAAGTGTGGTGGTACATCCCTATAATCCCAGCACTTGAGAAGCTGAAATAGGATTGTGAGTTCAAAGTCAAACTAGTGAAACCCTCTCTCAAAAAAAAACAAAACAAGAATTACTGGTCATGGATGGTACATACCTGACTCAATCCCAACTACTTGCAAGTTGAAGATCAGGAGGATCATGTTCTAAAGTCAAACTAAGCAAAAATTAGCAAGACTCCATCTCACACAACAACAGGCATGGTGGTACATACCTATGATCCCAGCTGCATGGGAGGCATAGGTAGGAGGATCATGACCCAAAGCTGGTCCTGAGCAAAAATGTGAGATCCTATCCAAAAAAAAAAGTAAAGCAAAAACAAGGGGGAGGGAACGTGACTCAAATGGTAGAGTGCCTAACAATACAGGGTGTTGAGTTCAAACCCCAGTACCACCACCACCACCATACCCTGCTAAAAAAAGAGAAATTATTGGATAATATAGTGATAGAATATACTTTGGAAAGTAGATAGGCATCTAGAACAAAGAAGCTCCTAGAATGGACTATGCTTCCCATAGTTACCCCATTTTTATGGAGTGATCATGGTAGATATTGAAAAGGACATGAGGGGAATAAGGTAGACATGTCCTATCTAAATGTCTTAGAGAGCAAGATAAAATTAAATGGATTCTTCAATGGCTGAAAAGTTCTACCTTATGATTTATCTTAGATATTTTTTAAACATCAGATTAGATAAACAGAAAGATTAAAAAACAAAAAATAAACAAACAAACAACAACAAAAAACAAAGAGAGGCTGGAGGTATTGCCGAAGTGGTACAGTGCCTGCTTAGCAAGCACAAGACCCTGAGTTCAAACCCTAGTATCAGAGAGACAGAGAGAAATGATAGAAGTTTAGAAGGGACAGCCAATGATACGAAGAGCAATGCCAGCAGCAATCTAGATAAAGCATAGAGTGGATCGAGATGAGTTTAAAAACCACACATATATAGCCAGATACCCACTGACAGGAATGGACAAGATAGCACTAAGCAGCAGGGCCTTTATAGGGAAAACCCCAGGCTCTGACACTGGTGAGCTCAGTGGGGATCACAGAGCACAAAAAGCCAAAGCCCTCCTGGAATAGATTGGTGAGTCTCCTTCCAGAGTTATGCAGGCCTTGACTGTTGCTCTACCATACCTACTGCCCCTGAAGCAGGGATTCAGTGAGGACTAGCACTTGAGTGTAGGGCATTCAGGCAAGAACTATAATGAAGAGAGTCTCTGCAAGGCCTGAGGAAATCATCTAGACTAGCACTGTCACACTGCCCAAAGAAGTATGCCAACTATATAAGGATTTGTGAATATCTTAGTAGCTATAATAAAAAACTCAAAAGGTGAAATTAACAATATATTTACTTAATCTCAAATTGTTATTTCAAATTGTAATATTGTAATCAAAATAAATTACTAATGAACTATTTCACATTTTTTCATACCACTTCATAGAAACATATAGGTATGTATTTTATACTCAAAGTAACTCTTAATTCACATGTGTGTAGCATCAAGAAGATGGATGGAGAGGTTTCAGTATAGACTGACTTTCCTCTCTTAACAGAGACTTCATCAGTGCACTATGCTGCCTCTGGAGGGATAGAGATTCCCATGGCTGAAGGAATTCAAGAAAAGCTACGCAGAAAGGGATTTACACCTCAGAGTAAGAATTTGATTTCATGAGGAAGAACAACTCACTCTGATGTGAAGATCTGATTCCCTGGAGAGAAGAGAAAACCTGATGGTTAAAAGGCATAAAATCCTCAGAAAAGCAGAGTGCAAACAAAGCAAATGGTACCAGGTAAAGAGAAGTGGTAAATGACTGGATAATGCCACTAACAGGAATTACATACAAAAAGCTATAGCAAACAAACCTGCCCTATCTTACTTCTTCCATGTGGTATTTATGGTTCTCTAGCAAGCCAAGCTTCCTGTGTAGTCAACCTACCTGAAAACCATAGTCCACAAGTCTTCAAAAGTGTTATTATATAAAATTTGAATTTTGTCCTGGATTCCTTGGAAGGAACTTTTAAATTTTAGGAATTTCATTAGTGTTAAGAGTTTCATGGTTTATGCTAATGAGATAATTCATGATCATCTCATGTGATTAGACAACTGGAGCTTTGGGATCAGACTGTCATGGAAGAGAGGGGAACTGATGAATAAGTGCCATCAAATCAGTGTTTAATAGACCCCAATAAAAATGCTGGATGTGAAATTCAGTAGAGCTACCAGTTGGTGTATACGTGGATTATGACAGGAGGGTGAAGTGCCCATATTTCACTGGGCACAGAAGTTTTGCACTTGAGTCCTTCACAGACTCTACCTTATCTATCTTTTCATTTGGTTGGTCCTGACTGAAGGTCCTGCCTTTAAAATAAAACGTTCTGCAAGTGTTTCTAGTGAATTATCAAACCTGAGGTGGATCACTAGAACTCTCCAGATTTACAATAACTTGGTCAGAGTGGAAATGGCTTAAGGACCTCCACAGACACAAAATGCAAGTATGGGCAACCTTTCTGGGCTTGTGACTTTAACCCACGAGTCTAAACTAACTACTGGTAGTTCGTGTCAAAACTGTACTGCAGTATTTTAGGAGGACCAGTCCTCTCAAACACATCTGGCACAACTCTGTGACTTCAGAATCTGAGCCTTTCTTTGCCTGCCAGAGGCTTATTTTCACCATCCTTGCTCAACTTTTATATTCCATTCTTACTTCCACTGCCCCCCGCCCCAATCCTCAGGAAGAAGGGTCCCTCAAACCAAAGTTATCCGGTAAACATTTACTTCAGTATGGAGAGAGCTAATGAAAAGAAATGAAGTAAAGAGATTAATAAATAACTCACAATGAAGTATTTTTCTTTTGCTAAAACAAGTCTTTGGGTCTGTGAAGTGGCTTGAGTGCTAGAATGCCTGCCTAGCAAGCATGAGGCCCTGCTTCAAACCCAGCCCCCTCCCAAAAAAGAAGTTTCTAGTTCTAAGTGTTTTATTATAACACAAAAGTGGTGGGGGGAGGAGAATGGCACTACAAAGCCTATGGTATGTCTCAAGCAGTGAAAAACCCAAGTGTCATTTAATACATAGATGAGAGGAGGGTGGAAGGCACAGATTGGGGCAGAGAAGTGAAAAAGTGGTCAAAACTGATCTCAAAGTGGAACATTACAATCTAATCTCTAATAAGAGTCCTTAGTTTCTGATGTTCAGAATGAAATAAAAATAAAAAACTTCTGGAATAAAGTTTTCAAAAACCACTCAGTCAATTCCAATGCTTCTCAGAGGGTACTTTAGGCTGTCCACTAAGCCAGTGTGCTCAGGCATACAACTTTCACTATTGGAGGGATGCAACTTGAGTGAAGTTAACCAAGTACTAAATCTCTGCAAGTCTCAGTTTCCTTACCTGAAAAATGCAGTACTGGTATAAAGTAGGTGCTCACCAATTATCAGTTCTTTCAGGGCTGAGAGGCTGAGGTTGACACAACTGGTCCTAATAAAGGGTCCTCCAACTCCAGTACAGACAAGGGCTGCCCACTCTTCAGCTGCCACACTGAGCTCTCATTACCATGCTGGTACACTTAAGGCCTTGGGTTAGCAATGTCCTTGATTCCTGTTACTCAAACAAACTTTCTGAGGCATAGGCTACTTATAGGAGACTGGTTTCCTGAACACTATCTTTGTACATTGGGAAATTACATCTCATACTATCATGTGACTATTTTGAACAATATTATGCTTTAAAACACACAAAGTGTCCAATTTCAGTTCCAAATACTAGAATCATTAATTTGAATAGCAGACTGACCTACGTACTCTATACATAATTAATTCAGGCCAGGATAACAATTCAATTAATGCTCAAAGAAAGCTGGATGTAAAATTAGTAATGCATTTAATGTGATTACTGATGTTTTCCTTGGAATATTTTTATGGTATAAACTTGGGCTAATGCCACTATAAATTTAAATGTACACACATTTTACACGAAAGCTCATTTTCCATTCTTTTATAATGACCAACTTACCAAATGGCCTATGGAATATCTTTGCCAAATGTTAGGTTTCTGCACTAAGGAAACGAAATCAAATACTTTGAGTGTATGTGTACGGTGTGTCATATTTCCAAATTACAGCAATAAATTAAACAATAATATAAATTCAGTTTACAAAAGAATAAGCCTAACTTCTCTGGAAATTAGTGACAATTCACTTTTTCTTCTCATCACTCTACAAGTCAACCATTTCCACACAGATTTCTACAATATAAACATATCTAATTAGCAGCATGCCAAGACTCATTTTCTTCATTTTAAAACAAGGAGTCTGTATCTTAAGCTAAGTACGTGACATACACCATCTCTTTTGGTTCTCAAAATAACCCCAAGGTAGGTATCATTAGTATCCTCTTTATACAGACAAGAAATAGGAACTGAAAGGCATTAACTTGCCAGCATAGAAGCCCAGGCAGTGTGACTCCTGAGAGATCCTGCTCTTATCTGTCACCACTTTCTATACTGTCTTTTGAATCAAGTGTCATGAGCTATCTTTATCTGCATTACCATGAAGTGATGATGTTAAGGTTTCTAGGATAGGAACTATCTACATAATTAATGCAAACTGAAAGAAGGGTAGTTTTGGATAGATGTTCAGTGATAATGCAAGACTAACTATCAGTGTATATATGTTAGATATTAGGTGAGCCCTTAAATTTTTTTTAGCTGATTAAATCATGTGATTAAAACTCACCATGCTTGATCAAATTACCTACAGTTAATGAAACTGCTAATTCACTTACCTCAATCAATTTGTTGGCATGTTCACGAAAAACTTGGGCATACTCCTTAACTTCTTTTTCATTTCCATTCTTTGCAGCTTCAATCAATACTAAAAGTGGAACGTTGGTTTCCAAGAAAGAATCTGAAACGTGGTCCATGACAGCTTTGCGGAGCTAATAATTAAATTATATAAGTTTCATTTTATTTCTATTAAGAAGCAAGGTCACTGTTTTCTTTTGTACCTTTGTATCTAATGAAGCCTATGATACATTGGCTGCCCTTATAGAGGAACCCTCAATGTAAGCAATGCCATTATGTAACTAGGAACAAAGTACTGTGGAGACAATTGTTTACCATATAGTATTTTAGCAACAGAATTTCAGTTTTCAAGACAATATCTTTTCTCTTGGGAATTACAAAACTAAGGCTCACATCTTAAAGGAATCATACAAAGAAGAACAGAAAGCAGCTCTGGGTTGAATTAGCACATAGCCTTAGAATGCATGAAATAATTAGCCTAATTGGCTAAATGAAATGAAGAGAAAGAAAAAAAGAACAATTTCTAGTTTATCTAAAAGGGCTAGCACACTATGAACCTCAAAACTTAAAGGTTATCCTTATAACCATTTCTGATACTTCTTCACCAAAAGAAACTGGATAAAAATGTTGGATCGTAATTTGTTTTATATTAAACATGAGCAATGAAATGTCGCTGCTAGTTCTTGGGAGCTATCTAAATTATTATTATAACTTCTTAAGTCTTGATACATTGTTTTATAAATTCAATCCTAACTTCTTTGAAGACTAAAATTCAGTTTGATTCCAAAACGTTGATGGGACTGTTTATCATTAAATGAACAGATTCTTTGCACTTACTAACATAGATTTTAGCATCCCACATAACACTATACTACATATTTGAACTGGAACCACCTACCTACCAATGATCTAAAAGAACAACTTGCAATTATGTTTTCAGAATGGGGCAAGTCAAACAAGTAAATAGAATTTCTGTGGCTAACTCACGTAAACCAATATAAAAGATCCTTCGAGCTTATTTTCATAAGTCCCCAAGTCATTTTAAATTGATTTTTCTACCTATACATCCTTTTCATGCTACAGCTAATTTATTTAGTCTATTCCAAGTTCCTCTGAGATTATATTAGCCATTAAGAAGCTTATCAGCAACAAAACAGGGAGAGCCACTTTTCTGTGAAAAATCCTTCCCCCCGATAAAAAAATCTGTCCAGTATTTATTACAATTTTAATCAAAACTACAAAATTTGAACTTAAAAGCAATTAGCACTTTCTTTTAGATTACCTGTCTACGCAAGTCCCTTGTCTTCTTGGTCATTTTATCTATTGCAGAATTGAGTGCATCACTTCTTTCTTTACGTCCAGCCTGTATAAGAAGTAAAGAGATGTACAATTTATAAATTTACAAGGAATCCTAATGACATTCTGTAATTATTTAGTACTCAAATTAACACTGTTAAAACAGTACAATACTTTTAGACCAAAGCGGAGGAGGTTGTTCATAAAAACCTAACCTTACAACTCAAGCTCCATATTATCTTTTTTGAAACCAGCAACACAGTTGTTTGTTATCAAGTGATGTGATGTACATAATTGTATATGCTATACTTTTATACAACTGGCAGCATAATAGGTTTGGTTACACCAGCATCACAACAAACATTAGTAATGGTGCTATATGTTTATAAAGATCTTGCCCTGTATCCCAGGTTGGCCTCTAACTTTTGATTCTCCTTGCCTCAGCAAGACAAAGACTTCTGCTTAAAGTTTGACTTTAAAAATTAAGTTTAGCTGGGTGTGGTAGTACATACCTGTAATCACAGCACTTGGGAGGCTGAGGCAGGAGGATTGAGAGTTTGAAGCCAGCCTGGGTTCCATGGTGGGTTCAAAGCCAGGCAAGGCTATACAGGGAGACCCTATCTCCAATAAATAAATAATATTTTAACTCAAGGATCAGCATACACCAACTTCTCCTTGAACTGCAAAGCAAGAATAAGTTATACCTAATGTTGATGATATCTGACATTTAAGAATGTCAAGAGGTGAAAGCTGTCCCTTGGTACTAAAATAATGTGAAACAACAAATTTTAAAACTAAGATATATATTACTCAGTTAATAATGTACATTATGCAGCTCAAATCAGAATGCTTTGTAAAAATTACTTCAGTCATATATTTTTCAATTTTTAGGCTAAGCTTAATGCAGTTATATTGCACAGAAAAGAACGTATTAAAAACTCTAAGGTATGTAAATGAGCATTTCTTCAGAGGCCAGAGGACTGAGTTGGTATTTGCCTCAGTAACTTCCTAAGCAGAAATAAAATAGATGGTAGTTGAAAGAAAAAGAATAAAAGTTATTACCCCAAGGTGTGTCCCTGTAAATACTAACACGTAAAATGTTAAACCATAAAATATACTAAAAATTTTGTTTTTACAAATGTTAGTAATCATATGGGGGAATAATAGGTAAACAAATTTAAGCCATGTTACCTCACTTTGAGACATTTTGTATGGGCACGCTGTTACAACATAAGCCAGATAGCAAATGAAGAGATGGGAATGGGGAAATCTGGATGTGTTTCCTACATGCCTTTTATGTAATTTGTTGTTGTTGAATTGGTTTTCTTGGGAGAGGAGGCACTAGAATTTGAACTCAGGGCCTCAAGCTTGAGGAGCTCTACCACATAAGACATGCTCCCAGCCCCTTTTATGTAATTTGTTATTAAATCTCTTATTTCCTGTTAAATGGGAACAATGCCCCTTATCTATTTGCCTCCATCTCTATGGACTGTTAGAGGAGAAAAGATAAGGAATATACATTACTTGGTTGAGGACAGAAAGGAGGTAAGAGGGGATCTGTGAATTTGGAAGAGTTGATATATAAGTGATAAATTGATATGATCACTGTCACAGGTCTCATTCCTTACCCATTCCTCCAAGTATCACTGTATTGCCACCAATAAAATTAGGTGGTTCACTAATATTAATAATGGTGGCGGTGGTGGGGTACGTGTGTGTTCATATGTCCTTAACAAAAACTGATTCAGGAATGAGGTTACTGTCTGCAGAAATGAGATGTGATTTATTCAGGGTCATCAGTCAGAAGAGAACTCTATGTAAGAAGTCTAATTAGTTACTGGCATTTCAAGATCAAAATGTTCAGGATCTAAGACAAAGGTATGTAAAAGTGAACCAAAAGTCAAACTAAGCCAGGCGCCGGTGGCTCATGACTGTAATCCAACTACTCAAGAGGCAGAAATCAGACAGATCGTGGCTCAAAGCCAGACAGGGCAAATAGTTCACAAGACCCTATCTGGAGGGGAAAAAAAAAAAATCACAAAAAAGGGCCAGTGGAATGTCTCAAATGGTAAGAGCACCTGCCTAGCAAGCAAAGATCAGGAGGATCAGAAAACTAACCAAAGTTAAGTATTTCTAAAATATGGCAAAGGTAACTTCTTTCATAAGCAAAAATACACTAATTTTTTAAGAAAATGATCAATACAGGGAGTAAATAGGAATGAGAAATATAATATACAGTTTATAGGAAAAGAAAATGTTAATATCCGTACAATCTCACACTTCTTTAAAAGATCAAGGAGAGTGTTTTTCTCTGTAGACATTTTAAAGAGCCTGATGGTTTCCAATATAGTGGCAGGTAGGGGTAGTTAGTACATAATTACAGATTAGGGGAAGGAGAGAAAAATGGTTTAAAACTCTTTGGAAGTAAATGAGACAGTGTCTATCAATTTTAAATATACAGACCCTATAGCCCAGTAGTTTCATTGTCAGGACCTTACCTTTTATATAAATTTGCCTAAGTATTATAGACACTAGAAGGATATTTATTTTGCTCTGTCTGCAAAAGCCATGAAACAAACTGTATATCCATAAGAGTACAGCCACACATAGGAAAAACTATGAAGCCATAACATAAACAGGGAGCAGGGAGACAGGCAAACAGAAGGCAGAAACTGTACATACAAGCTAGTAGAACAAACATCAGGAGAGAGCCAGCTCTCATGGGGAGAGCCTCACCCCACTGCTCCCTGCCTTACCAAGCCCCTTCCAGCAATGTGAAAAATAGGTATAAACCTCTCAAGAACAGATATAATGTTGATACATTATAAGCCTTTCATAATAAGAAATAATTTTGTTTTATTGGGTCAAGTCTTTGTTATCAATTTTCTTTTGCACTGATGATATCACAGATTTTTTATTCCTTGGCACATGTCAGTGCCTTTCCACAACAGGAACCTATTAAGAAGGTTGCCAGGGCTCAGTGGTAGAACACGTGCCTAGTACATGTAAGGCCTTGGGTGTGATCCCCAGCACCACAAAAAATAAAAGCTAAAATTAAAAACAAACAAACAAAAAACCCCAAAGGAGTCTCAGAAAATGCTGTTTCCAAGGTTTAGCAGCCAAGAGTGCTGAATATATATGTAATTAACCCCTTTAAAATTTAACCAATTGGGTAAGAGAGCCCAGTAAAATTAAAAGACTAAAGTGAGTATGAATGGGTATCTTGCTTCTATCCTGTGTACACAGTTCTGCATAGACCTTGGTAGTCTAGTTGTGGGAGAAAACATAACTAAATCAAAAGCTACTGAGAAATGCAGACAAGGAGAAGCCAGAAAGGGCAACCCCAAACTTAACTATATATTTCAGAATAAGAAACAAGGCTTGCTATACACAAAGAAAGGGGGAGATACAGAGATAAGAACACAGGATGCAAATGGCAGAAGAGATCCTTTTTTTCTTTTTGTTTTTTTTTTTTTAGGGGAGGGAGGGGTGGTAAACTGGGGTTTGAACTAAGGGCTTCAAACTTCCAAAGCAAACACTCTACCACTTGAGCCATACCTCCAGCCCCTTTTTGTGTTGGGTTGTTTTTTTTTTCAAGATAGGTTCTTGAGAACTATTTGCCAGGGCTGGCTTTGAATCATAATCCTCCTGATCTCAGCCTACCAAGTAGCTATGATTACAGAGTGAGCCACCAGCGCCTGGCTCAGAAGCAATTTTTTTAAAAAGGAGGATTGGCTATATAAATTTCATTCTGTATATTAATCAAGAATTCATGAAAGTTCATTATTTTTGTTTTAATTCCTATGCCATAAAAATAAAAGATCTAGGCTGGAGTAGTAGCTCAAGTGGTAGAGCACCCGCCTAGTGAGCATGAGGCTCTGAGTTCAAACCCCAGTTCCTATAGCTGCCCTCCCCCACCAAAAAAAAAAAAAGATCTTCATAGTTTAAAATCTCAACTCTCTCTACCAAAGCATACATGATTCTCAAACTAGAAGAATGGGCTCCAGACTGTGTAAGTTATAATATGAGATGGAGTGCTGCTTGCCATCACTCATGTAGACAGAATCCCTTTCAATTTTCTCACTCAAGTTTATGAATAAGAAAAAAGGTTTGTTTTTTTTTTTTAATAAAAAAAATCAAAATCAAGAGAGGGCAAGTAGGCATGACTTTGAGTATATAATGAAAGAGAATGCAAAATGCTCACTGATTCATGATGTGGTTTCATCTTTGCTTGGACAGACCATGCAGTATTTAATAAATAGTAGCAGAATACTTATTATTTAGGTGGGGGGAGACAGAGCAGGGTGGGGACAAGTACCTAGGAGTGAAAAAAGATTTTAGATTATATAGTCTAGCTTAAAAAGAAAGATCCCCTTCCCCCTGCCCCCAAAAAACACTTACAACCTAGACCCAAGTATATGGGTACCAACCAAGATCGAAAAAGGATCTCAGCAGAAAAAATATACAGATCCACAAAATCTAGGACCAGTACCCTAAAAGCTGCTGTTGCTTTTTGAAAAATGAGAGAAGATTTTCCAAGTAGCAATCAGGACTGCTAGCCACAAAGTTTACTTTAGCATGATGTTCAGGGAACCTCTGATCAACACTCTGATGCTGGGGCATTAACGATTTTTAGAGTTGGGCACAATTAAAGAAACATTTGACTTTAATATAAAGAATAGTTAAAATTTATGTATCTATATGTTTGCTTCTCCATCAGCAATATATATTAAAAGCAAACTGTCACGTGGAAGAATGTAGATAACTATAGTCTACTTCCTAAATCCTGTTGCATGACTTGCTAAAATTTGCTTAAAACCTTTGGGGGTGGGGAAGGTGCTGGATTTTGAACTCAGGGTCTCACTCTTGGTAGGCAGGCACTCTACCACTTAAACCATACCGCCAGCCCTTATAAAGATTCTTAAAAAGTGAGAATTGACACACATGGTAGACATCAGTTCCCAGAAGTAGTACTGCCACTTTAGGTCAAAGGCATATATATGCAGAAGAAGTCTGCTCTGAAATTAAACTCCCAAAAAAGTTTAGTTCATAAGGAACAATGGTGTCTGTAAAGGTAAAGAAAGATATAAGCCAAAAAGAAAAAAAAGATACAAAAGTCTATCAATAGGAAATGTGTATTATTTTGCCAATTTTAAAGCAAATACTTTGCCATCTTTGGTTCCACAGCCTCAGCCTTTGAACCCAAGGAGGAGACAGGTAAGAAATGTGGCTGGTGACCTGCAAAGAGCTGTGTTCCCTAGGCACTGTGATGCAGCAAACAGGAAGCCTACTTCTTCAGGGGCATGAAAAAATAATGACTTATTGGGTGTGGTGGTACATATACCTATAGTCCCAGCTATCGGGGAGGCTGAGATAGGAGGATCTTGAATTTGAGGCTAGCTATAGCTAGACTGTTATTTACAATAATAAAAATAATGATGACAATAACAACTACGCTCTATTCCTTCTCTGGTCAATTTTCCTTGTCCACAAGTGTGTTTACAATTATATTACAATTACAATATAACTTAAAAGAGTTTCCATTCATTAGTACATAAGAGGTAGACCAAATAGAAAGGAACGAAGAGTACAAGAATAAGGAGATGTTTTTCCCTTCTAAATTTTTACATATAACTAATTTCTAATCATGATTGCTCCAATCCATGCATTTTTTTTTAGCCAAGGAATTAAAGTGGTTACTTGAGAGAAGAATTTAATCAGGCTTTTGTATGGCAAAAGTTATTTTTCATCAGAGAGTGGCAGACTTCAATAAGACATATAACAACATCCAAAGGATGCCTCTTTTTCTTTGAGACAGGATAATGCTATGTAACCAAAATTGGCTTTTAAAAATCCTCCACCTCTCCCTCTTCTTCTGGAGTTCTGGGATTACAAGTGTTCGCCACCAGGCCCAAACTTACCAATGATTTCTTTTTTTTTTTTTTTTAAATTAAAAAAATTAAGAGGTCACTCCTATGAGATTCCCTCCTTGTAAGTTTTCAGAGGACAAGCTCCTACAAAACAGTGTCTCTGCTACCTAGGGTCACAGATCCTACAGGGATCTGATTAAACCTTATCCAGAAAAAAACTGAACAAGCAACAAAATTTCACAGCCCACCTGCAGACTCAGCCTATAAAGAGGGACTATAGGAAGGATCAAGGGCATCATTCATGTCTACACCAGGACATATCTCCCTCCCTTCCTGAACCAGTATGATGTAGGAACATGGTAGTACAAGTGCAAGTTCATTGTCAAGGATATAGCAGACTCTCAAAGGCTATTTTAGCTTAAGAGACTTTTACTCAGCCAGTGAAATTGTCTAAGAACTGCACTACTGTCTGAGACTATCTGCTTAATCTTCTTTCCTTTTCTCCTTTCACAGGTATCAGATCTGCCATGGGGTCTGAAGACTTTACTGGCCCTCAGAATATTCCTGCTGGCTTTTCTTCCTTTAATACTTCCCTGGCATTTCCCTTAAAATAAACAAACAAACATCTCTTGTACTTCTAAAACCATCTTGGGATCACTTTTAGGAGAACTCAAAATATACATCTACATTGCTAGAGGTTCTACTGCCCCTTTACACGGGCCTCTAAGTAAGGAAAGAATCTTAAGAGTCTTCAAGTTCTCATGCCAATGGAAAAGTTTTTCCTTTTTAGATGTGTCTTCTTAGACTTCCCGAGTGAATGAAGCCCTCAGAATGGCTTGTTTCACAGACAACATCAGTGGTCCTGAGATCTCTGCTCTTGGGTTTAAAACAAGACTCACTAAAGGTAAGTGCCAATGGTATGGGGAAACGTATATATGATCAAATCATGTGTAAAAGGCATTACACCCTAGTCAGGCCTAAGGAGTGACACAAGCTGAAACATCCTTTGCAGTTATACAACACTAAACCTAGAGCTGTATATTCACCTTTGAGCTCTGAAAAGTGATGATACTATCCTACAGAGATGCTCGACTTAGGCCAAGCAAAAACAAGCCAAAGCAAAATTCCTTTTCCAAAGCATAAAGTGACCTTTTGTATTCATAAGAGAGATTCCAACAAGAGCTAGTGTGAAGCTCAAAAGTCAGTTCTTAAGTGTGCCAGTAGGAGCTAGTGTGCAAATGCTGTATTATTTCAATGTCACAAACCCCCAATCTCAGCACCAGCTGCGGCTTTCAGTGAGATGCTGAAATACGGAGAACAGAATCCAGTCACACAACATTATTTTTCTGAAATCACCTCTGTTCCCTGCTATCCCTTAGGTCATGTGTATCAAAATTACTGTATCAACCTGCCCTTTGCTTCTAGTAGGACATCCAAAGATCAACTCAGCCTTATTTCTCAAATAGTATGGTAGTAAAACAATGTTATGAAATAGGACACAGAGAAGTTTATAAAATTAGAGTTCCCCTGAAATTCTCAAGGAAGAAGAAGAAAAAAAAAAAAGACCACAAGGCTTTCTTTTGGAAGCCACATCCCCTCTTGCTTTAAGATGTTAAGCTCTTGATGACAAAGAAACCAAACCCACTTACTTTAGCAATACATCTAAACCAAATCAGTCATACGTTGATTTTAACCAAACCTGACAATAAGGCAATTGAGTAACTTTCTAAACTACCAGAGCAGCAGGATTACCTTCCAGCATAAACTGGCTTTAATTAGCACTTCAAAAATCAACAGTGCAGGCTTCTGCCCATTTAGATGATATCTATGTAAAATCAGCAGTCTAACACTGGCTCTCATACACATTAAAAATCATCACTCTGTTAGCCCAACTCACTGTTCAGATGGGTCTTCTTGAATGCAGCCTTTATTACAATCTCACTGCTGTTTCCTACAATGAAGGAATATCATGTTTTTAAGTCGGGAGCTCTTGTTTCTTGCTTTATTGTAATCAGGCGGGTCTTACAAAGACCCCAACACTATTACAAAGCATGATGCTAAACAGTAAAGCTTCTGGAAAACCCAAACAAAAGACACGTCACTGGGTGACGTCAGCCTATATACAGTTCTGTGTGGTCGCAGCACATAAGCAAATCCATTCTTGTGCCGTTTCTCGGAAAAGCTTTTCAGTAAATGCACTCATGCTGCTCCAGGAGCTCTTCTCTGCAACAAGCCGCCCATCTGCCATCAACAAGTTAAGACGAGAGAACTAACAGCTATGGCAAGGAAAAACTGAAGCTTTGATGACCAGCAGAAATCAAAGAAAAGAATTATTAACTTAAATTCAAAACTAATTTTGAGGATCAGAGCATCACAGAAATGAAACCAATGCTTTCCAGAGGAATATCCTAAGGAAAAAACGACTCACCCTGGCAGATTCGATTTTACTAAGAAAGCCTGGGACACACAAAACAGGAAACTGGTCTAAGGCTCCTGTATGTTAGAGCCTCTTACAGACTCACTGCGTTGAGTCTGACAACCTCGACTGAATGCAGCCTCCAATGTGCACAGAATGGGTAAGTCCATGCATTTGTATGTCTTTTACAGTCAATAAGGAATCACGCTTTTAAAATAAGCCACTGAATTCATATTTTATGAGAGATATCGTCACAGTTTTGGATTTTGAGGTTTAGGTAAAGAGATATTGCTAATAATAGGGACGTGCTTTAACTGCTCTTTAAATGGTTTAAGTTGTGCTAATCATATCAACAAGGTTAATTTTTTTTTGCAGTAAATGAAAAAAAGTTATATGCAGTAAAATCTTTCGTCATAATATTATGTTGTTGTTGTTTTAAATAGCCCATATGTTCTGCTGAAACATATATTATCTTCTTGTTTTCCTAAATTATATTCTGCAGGCTTACATTTCAAGTGGCCATTAGGGGCCCCTATGCTGGCAGCAATATATGCAATGAGTATGATTTTAAAAATGCTGCCTGCCCTGGGTATGGCATGTCCACCCAAATGCCGCTGTGAGAAGCTGCTATTCTACTGCGACTCTCAGGGCTTCCACTCAGTGCCAAACGCCACAGACAAGGGCTCTCTGGGCCTGTCCCTGAGGCACAATCACATCACAGAGCTTGAAAGAGATCAATTTGCCAGCTTCAGTCAACTTACCTGGCTTCACTTAGATCACAATCAAATTTCAACAGTAAAAGAAGATGCTTTTCAAGGACTGTATAAACTTAAAGAATTAATCTTAAGTTCCAACAAAATATTTTACTTGCCAAACACAACTTTTACCCAACTGATTAACCTGCAAAATTTGGACCTGTCTTTTAATCAGCTGTCATCTCTGCACCCAGAGCTCTTCTATGGTCTTCGGAAGCTGCAGACCTTGCATTTGCGTTCCAACTCCCTGCGGACTATCCCAGTACGTCTGTTCTGGGACTGTCGTAGTCTGGAGTTTCTGGATTTGAGCACAAACCGTTTGCGAAGTTTGGCTCGAAATGGATTTGCAGGATTAATCAAACTGAGAGAGCTTCATCTAGAGCACAACCAGCTGACGAAGATTAATTTTGCTCATTTCCTCCGGCTAAGCAGTCTGCACACACTCTTCTTACAATGGAACAAAATTAGCAACTTGACATGTGGGATGGAGTGGACCTGGAGCACTTTAGAAAAGCTAGACCTGACTGGAAATGAAATCAAAGCCATCGATTTGACAGTGTTTGAAACAATGCCTAATCTTAAAATACTCCTCATGGATAACAACAAATTAAACAGTCTTGATTCCCAGATCTTAAACTCCCTGAGATCCCTCACGACTGTTGGCCTCTCCGGAAATCTGTGGGAATGCAGCCCCCGAATATGTGCTCTTGCCTCCTGGCTGGGCAGCTTCCAAGGTCGGTGGGAGCATTCTATCCTATGCCACAGCCCTGACCACACCCAAGGAGAGGATATTCTAGATGCAGTCCATGGATTTCAGCTCTGCTGGAATTTATCAACCACGGTCACTGCCATGGCTACCACTTACAGAGACCCAACCACTGAATATACAAAAAGAATAAGCTCATCAAGTTACCATGTGGGAGACAAAGAAATCCCAACTACTGCAGGCATAGCAGTTACAACAGAAGAACACTTTCCCGAACCAGACAATGCCATCTTTACTCAGCGGGTAATTACAGGAACAATGGCATTATTGTTTTCTTTCTTTTTTATTATTTTTATAGTGTTCATCTCCAGGAAGTGCTGCCCTCCCACTTTAAGAAGAATTAGGCAATGCTCAATGATTCAGAACCACAGGCAGCTCCGATCCCAAACACGACTCCATATGTCAAACATGTCAGACCAAGGACCGTATAATGAGTATGAACCCACGCATGAAGGACCCTTCATCATCATTAATGGTTATGGACAGTGCAAGTGTCAGCAGCTGCCATACAAAGAATGTGAAGTATAATATCTACCCATCATCAAAATTCACATCAGATAAGTAACCTATTTTACATAGTAGGGACTAAATAGAGATCTAATTTTTACCAATGCTGACATTAAGCCTAATTTTCCAAATCAAGTGGAGACTTAGTTTTTCGGGTGTTGAAGTATTTTTAATTTTTTAATGAAACCATATTAAGTGTTAAATGAAGCGATACTCATATTAATTTGCACTCTTAAGTCTAAAAATGCTTACTTCAGAATAAGGCATTTCATGTATATAATTATATACTATTATGTGTAAACATTTACACTGAGGTCTCTATATACTTTTTTTTTCCTACTGAAAAAAACAGTTTGGAAAGAAGCTATTGGGCAGAAATAGATATGGATCAATACCTGTTTGATCCTTGCCCTACATCCTATGTACCACACTGGCTTGCTGCTTAAAAAGAGATAGCAAAGTTCTGTTTTATGATACTTTGATTATTTACTCAAAGCGATAATCTATTGCCACTGTGAGAAGTAGACTTACACATATGCTGAAGAATGGTAAATATTAAACACTATTCTTGCAGAGTTTTTGCCTGGGTTAGTAGACATTATGAAAGTCCACACCATGAAATCAGAACCCTTTACGTAACTCTAATAAGCTGAATGACTCTTTAATATATTTAAATAATGAATCCAAGTGATTGTAAAAAGGTCTTATTACAATGAAATCAATACTAAATAA
Organism: Castor canadensis; assembly: GCF_047511655.1. Lineage (NCBI taxonomy): Eukaryota > Metazoa > Chordata > Mammalia > Rodentia > Castoridae > Castor > Castor canadensis. The sequence continues at coordinate 80,228,408 of NC_133391.1, forward strand.
TGACACTGACTTCTTGTCTTGTATCTCTAGCTTGACTTGTAAAGGAAATGTTGATTTTTGTGGCATTTAGACTTATTTTAAACTAGTATTAAATTGCCTTTTTACTAATTAACTTACTAAATCCTATATTTACATGTGGAAAAAATAGAAATTATTTGGAAAAGAAGAGATAAACTGAGTTAATTTAACAATTCTGATCATGTTCCCTCTGGTTTGGAAAAAAAAAAGAGAAATCCCTCCCTATGATTAAGATGCCTTGACAAAGGGTTAAGCCTCTTCCTTCTGTCAATTTCTGATTTTTAAATCTTTAAAACTTAAAAAGCCAAATTAAAAATAATTGGCTACCAACAGGAATAGCACCAATTCTTATTGTATTATAAAGGAACTATGGAGAAAATTACTTTCTAAAATAAATATTCTATGCTAAAATTTGTCCTTTAGATGAAGATACACACTCACATTGTGTGGTTTCTTCCAAGACAGGACCAACACATTACTGAGATGAATTTTATGGTACAATACTAGACATGCCTATGCAGCCACACAGCAGTAATTGCAAGACAGCACAGAGGTGAGGGAATGAAAAGGGAAAAAAAAAAAGATTTTGAAACCTGACTCTCAGGTGAACTGAAGTTACTAGCCAAGAAAGACTACATATAATCTGTACAAAATGAACAAGGCCCAGGGACCTACACTGGAAAGGAAAAGGAGGGAAGCTCTCTAGTGTAAATATAAATAATCTGCAATAACAATAACGATGCCACATTTTTCATGCAGGACAGAACTGCAAATATTCAATTTGATTTCTAGGGGGAAACCTATGGGTTATTTAGGATTTAGATGCAAGTTACCAATCCACACAGAATTTTTCCATAAAGAAGGTTCAGTTTACGTGGAAACATTGTAAAGCAGAGCACTAATTTGACTTTAGAAAAACAAGCATTTTTACAGCTGTCACTTACCATATATGAAAAAGTCATAAAATCTTAAGAGAAAATCACTGTCATAGAAGAGACATCTTTTCCTTAACATGTACATTAAAATTATGTACATTACGTACATTATCCTTATTCAAGACATATTTTTCCCAGCATTACACTGAAAACATGTTACAAATATAGTTTAACCCATAATACCAAAAAGGGTACCAAATTCAAAGAAAACACATCTTAATAAAAAGCAGACAAGATCACAAATTATGGTGAAAATGTGCTCTATACTTTTAAGAGAGGGAGGGAAAAGACAGATCAGCTTGGCAAAGCCTCAGCCCAGTTCAAGTCAGTTGATCTTCAGTGGTTGAGCATTTCACCTCCTGCTAAAACAGACTCAGAGCCTGCCTGGGCAGAGACAGACGCCGATTTTCCGGCATAGAGCACAGTACACTACTTCCCACAGAGGGGCTGAATCAAAACCCCTATTACAAATGAGAGATCCGTGGGCTAAAATTTACCAACTTACTTATTAGGGTGACCACTGCCATTGTCAGGTGACAGCTTGTTCACAACACAGCTTTGAGCATATAAGATTCCATCAGCTTTGAAGAAAAGTGGAGTATTCCTCATCATTTCAAACCCCAACCAAAATTAATTCAAACTGTGAGTAGAAGGTAAGAAATATTCACTGGGAATCCCCAAATTAATCCTAAAGAATTTTAAGTCAAGTGGACCATCAGCTGGCAAACTCCTTAATGTATGTGGAAAAGCAAGTCATTTAGTAATTCAGATGAAGAACACTGCCAAGGCCACTGAGGTATACTTTTCAGTTGAAAAATAATTATTTTTTTCTCTCCACATTTTTGGTAATGTTTGCTGAGAAAAATGAATGTCAGTGTCACCAGGTATTTTCCTTTCTCACTTAAAAGCACAAATTTCCCTTTTGAATTGCCTGTAGAAGACAGGCTTCCATTTAATTGTTGTCTATCTATCTGTATCTCAGTATCAGCACAGGTTTGAAGGTGAAATTTAGACATCTGTGCTCCCTTTACCAACTGGCTGGGGTAGAAGAGCATCATAGCAATGATACAGATCCTGGTCACAGTATCAGAGCTTTTCTTTTGTTTTATTTCCTTTGGTGGGGGTTTTATCTTCTTCACCACTGCCGCCACCACCACCACCATCACCCTCCTTTCCCCCTCACCCATTTTCAAGGTTAGAGGAAAATTACCATAAAAAAACAGAAAAATAATCCAATCCCTCTGGAAAAAGGAGAGCTAAAGAAGAATACCTTATCTACAGAGGAACCAAGAACTACTTTGCAATTGTTTCTATTCATTTCTATAGCTTGCCTGGGAATTCAATCACCTTTCTGAAAAGACAGTGGCTGGTAAATTTGCAAATCCACGCACAACTCTGAGAATACTTGTTGCCAGCATCAAAAAGCAAAAACACCAATTTTTTAAGCCAAAAATCTGTACTAACACATGTAATTTCTTAATGTGCCTGTTAATTTCTGTACCAATCCAATGAATGGAATTGACTGAACTCCACTCACTAATTGTTAAAATCCATCTGCTGTTCTAATGCTAGTCATCAAGAACTAGACTCCATCTTCCCAATAAAAATGAGCCCTACATAGCACTAGGTCTGAGAACTCAAAACAGGCATATCATTTTCTTAAGATATACTTCCCAATATACAGCTATAGGGGGAGAAAGGTAGGCTATAAATTCTCCCCCTTTCTCTCTCTGAAATGTGCATATCATCATTAAAATTTTTGAATATTTTTAATAGCTGACTTACACAATTTTCCTAATACAGCAATACAATGACAGAACTATCTCAAAAGTCTGTTTGGGGCATGCTTTTCCTATCTTATTGGTTAAAGGGCTTGAGCCAAATAAAGACAAAGGTAAAAGACAATAAGGCCACTCATAAAAAATTAAATATCTCTCCATCTAACCTGGGGAAAATTCATACTACTTGAATAAGGCCAAAAACAAATACAAAATGATTGTTTACACCTTTATTCTCCTATTATAAACATTGGAAACTTCTGCAACCCCTTCAACTAACCTTTTCTTCCTTGAGTTTTTAAAAAATAGTCTGATATATGGAATGTTTGGTGAACCTATCAATCAACACTGAGACTGGAAACTCAAAGTACAGTCCAAATGCATTGTGTTCAACCACCTTTAAGAGCCATTTTCTGGAGGGGAGGGAAGGGGAACAGATGGGTTGGGGTGATAAGAAAAAACTATTATAAAAGGGGTGTTGGGGGGGGAAGGGTAACATAAAGTACAGTGTACAGGAAGGTTTTGTTATTAAAATTGTGTATACTGTAAAGTGAATGTCTCTTTCTTTTTATGGCTTTCCCCTGATAACCTGCCAATGCTAACATGTAAAACTCGAAAAGCCATTTGTGACAGATAAGAAACTTTAAATGAAAGTTGTTTTGTACCATGTTCCTCTACAATACCAAATATGCTGATTGAGAAAAAGGCAGCTAATCATTACCTCTCTATTCAGAGAGGCAAAACTAGGTTAAGAAAGTAAAGATAATTGCTGGTGTTGGGGGGGGGGGGGTAAGAAGCTGTTGTTGTGTCAAAGCTTTAAAGCTTTAACAAGTGGACAGAAAGTGGGGCTCAGAGGGCCTGGGACTCAATGTTCCTCTCCCAATCATCCTGCACAATGGACTACCACCATAGTCTAAGGATATTCAGAAAGGATACCCAAGTGCATGTACCTGGCAAACAGAAACTTGGCTCTACTTCAGTGGTTAGTTGAGGTAGAAAACCCAGCATCACCTAGCATACCACTTCTGGGAATTCCACAGGTGCTGACCAATGCTGGGACCACTAGGCTCCCTAAGTGACTGACTTACTATACCCCAGATGCCAGCTCAGTGGGGATGGATGGAGAAGGGAGAAGATTTTCAGCTAGAGTTTTGCAGCTGACATAAACATCCTCAGACAGGATGCTATGCCTGGGCAGCACTGGGGCAGAAACTGTCCTGGCTTCCAGTAAGTGACTGCCCAAGGGTCTGACACACTTGCCAGGATATACTTACTGCTTCTCCAGCCCCACCACAGCACAACAGGACCAGACAAAGACTGGGATTAGAGAGGCTGAGAGTGCGCTCACGTCAGGAATCTCCACTGTAACTGAATTTAGAAGCAAATTTATAGCCAAAACCACTCCATTTGCATTAGAGGGCATAAGTGATGATGGCTTAAATTGAACAAAAGGGAAAAAATCCTATGTACGCTAAATCTGATTTTTATCATTTATCTTCATTAATTTTGCCTATATACCCCCAACACTCTCATATTCCACTCAACTACATAATAGATTTTTTCAAGTTCTGTTTAAAGAGATTTTTCCTCGTTTTTTAAAATATAATCTTCTGGGTTCAAGTTTCCCTTAGATAAAATATACTACAAATTATCTTTACAAAGAGAGAACAGAGAAAGAGGTGAAAGTCAAAACTATCCCAAACATCTCTCCTTAGCATAAGTTTGCCTTTCTTCTTCACCAGCTGGATGTTTTGGGAACATTTTTTGTTTTGTTTTTAATTGTGCTGGGGACACATTGTGACATTTACAAAATTTCTTACAATATAGCAAATATATCATAGTTGAATTTACCCCCTCCATCATTCTCCTTTATCCCTCTTTCCCCCCATTCCTGGAATAGTTTCAACAGGTCTCATTTTTCCGTTTACATACACATAAGAGACAGATCCTGAATGTCCCCTTCCACTATGTAAAGAGCAAGAAATCTCCAAGGCAAATACAAAGAGGCATCTTAACCTGCCAAGTCCACAAACTAAGTACACCATCTCTCTCCACATAAAGGTCTGACAACAAAGCATAGCTAAAGACCTCATAAGGAACTCCAGTTAGAAACCCAATATGAACGAGGAACTGTGAACACCCAGATAGGCAGAAGCAGATTTAAAAACTGCAACCCCAAAGACAATCTCCAAAGCCATTTACAACTTCCATGAGACTTTGCCAAGAAACATAAGAGAAGAGATGCAAAACAACCATAGTTAAACATGAACTTTACTGCAGAGCCATTCATAATTGTGTTTAGAGCACAATAACTCCATTGTTAGACTGGTATTTATAATAAGTTACTAAAACTCCAAGCTGTTTTTTTTTCAATAAATAAAAAAGTATCTGTTTCATCATCATTGAATGCCAAAAAAGTTCTAATTAACAAAAACATTTCTCATGGGGATATAGTTCAATGATAGAGTACTTGCCTATCTTGTGCAAGACCCTGGATTTGATCCCCGAACTGAAAAACAAAATAGAAGACATCCTGTCAAATATATGAAGGCCAACTGCTCAACACCCAAAACATCTGAAAATCTCATTTACATAAAACCTAATTTTACAGAGTCAACGAAACTTAGAATAATAAATTCACATGTACAGAACAGATAAAATAGAATGCAAAAAGATCAAAGCAGGAATTCGTAATGCCAAGGATCCAGGATATATTTCAAAGAGAACTTTTGGAAACTAATATTTATTAATATTATAATAATATTACATGTGAGTTCAGAGGTTTTATTGTTCTTGAGGAAACCCTGGTAGAGCAAGAGTTATTTCTAGTACACACCAGTTTAGGGCTGGCAGAGTAGCTTAAGTGGTAGATCAGGCCCTGAGGTCAAACCCCAGTGCCACACACGCAAAAAAAAGCCAATTTGGCCCTGATCTTCCTGGTGGACAGGGCAAAGACTAGTTTATCTAAGGGAAAGGCACTTCAGTGCAAAAGTGTGAGGATTACCTGTAACATGGAGACAGCTATAGGAACAATAAGGAAAAATATCAGATAGGATCTCTAAAGTTTTGTATAAAAGACTTGTTCTTCATGTCAATCCTTGATAATCAGACTATCCAAGCAAGTTGCATGCTTTGTGATCACTGAAGATTGGAACCTAAAAAGTCTGCAAGAATGAATGAGTACTCTTTTAGAAAGTAGCTCATGCTTCCTCTGTATCACACCCCAAACTACACTTTTCCCACACATACAGAAGACAGCCAGTAAATACCTTCATTATCTTCTAGACTAGAAGTACAACTTAAAATTTAAAAAACATGTTCCAAAGGCTAGGGTTATAGCTCAGTGGTAAAGTGCTTGCCTAACATGTGTAAAACCCTGGGTTCAATCCCTAGCCTTCCACTGTTTCAGGAACAAAGAGAAGCATGTTTCATGAAACATCTCTGTCTAGTTGTGCTGACAATAATCATAAATGTTCATCTTGGGTTAGAACTCATTTCTTAAGATAATAATTAATTTCCTAAGAAAGAATAAATTTTAACAAGATTAAGCAATCACTGGTCTGACTAGTTGCCAGAAATGTTACCTGTCTCTCTATTCATAATCTATGTTAGTCACTTCTTGTCACTGTAACAAAAAATACCTGAGAAAACAACTGAAGGGAGAAAGAATTTATTTTTGCTTATAGTTTCAGAGGCTTCAGTCTACTAAAGGAAAGGCTCCACAAATTGTGGAGAATGGATTCCAAGACAGATGTGCCAGAATTATTGAGGGATGTGGGCAAGGAACATAGTAAGAATTTAAAACTAAAAACAAGTTATGTTTCATGATAGCTAAATAATGAGCCTCCATATTATCAAATCTGTATTCAATACAGAGCTTACTCAGAATTAATCTATCTGAAGGAAATATACACCTGTAGATCTTATGGCTAAGAGCTTTCTTATCATCACTGTGTTTCCCAGATCAGTGTTATTCAACATGGAAAACTATTTTATCTCCTCTATCATCCAAAGCTTGTTTCCTCTTTCCCACATCTTTTCATCCTCAGCTTGCTACCTGCTTCATCTTATGGCCCTCCAAATTCTAAAGAATTGCTAAGAACACACCTTCAATTTACATATAGTCCACACTCAATAAAACTAAGTGCTTGTCAGTTGCAAACTGATCCACATGATTTGGAAAAATGATTAGAAATACACTTACCTGGGCTATCCTCTCAAGTATAAAATGCTTACTCATTTTACATTCACTTTCAAAAGATGAGGATTACCAGTCATTTAGTTATGTGCATTTGCTTTTAATAATTAGCATTTACTCCAGTTCTCTCATCAAATAAAATTTCTAACACCCTTCACAACTTGGAATGTGAATCACTATTTTGTTGTTTTAATTTGGAAGTATGGAATGTTCCCTGGGGTACAAAGAACATGTTAACATTTAAAAATTGATAGGCAGTAATCCTTACTTCCCACATATATGCCCTAAAGTTTTCACTGCAGTTATCACGAATCCATAGAATTGGCCATAAATATGATGACCTTTCATGTGAAAGTATGTTCTGTCACAATTTTTGCTCCAGATAGAGAAAAACAGACAAGCAATCAGGCACTAATAGCTATTCCACATTAGGACAGCACATGTGTCTCACATGTTAAGGACTATGTTCAGAAGTACCAGGTCAGTGATACTTCTCTCGATCAACCTCTCTACTCTCCCTTGAAATTTAATGAGGGGTGCTGGGGAGCTGCTCAAGTGATTGGAACTCCTACCTAGCAAGTACAAGGCCCTGAGTTCAAAACCCTCATAACGTCAGAGAGAGAGAGAAAGACACTGGAGGGAGGGGAAAAGAGATTGATTTGAGATTTATCAGAAGAAAAATAAAAGGAAAGAATCTTCAATCCTCAGTGCACTCCTGCAAACAACTGGGACAGGGCCACATCACCACATCCTCGCCTTTTCTCCTTAATCCCTTCAACCAATATGGGACAAAACTGCTGATATTTGACGTCAACTTCCAACAATTAGATTCTAACATTTAATCCCTGAGTTTAAACTGCATATAAAATGTGTCTATTATTCCGCATTATTCTACCTAATAGTAGGTAGTCAGGAATTTACTTCCTTTTGATATAGCATTTCTGAAGACATTACAGCACTTGGGATGCTGAGGCTTTGAGGTCAGCCTGGGCAATATACAGAGACCCTGTCTCAAACAAACCAAAACAAGACATTACAGTGAATAAGTGATATTATCATCTATACACCCAATCTGTGCTCTTAGAATTAGATGTGAGGTGAATCACAGGAGAGCCAAAACATTTATCCAAAGTCTAGGTGACATTCTTACCAAACACAAACCCTAATTTATAACTATTAATTATTAAACTATTTCTATTAAAAACACAAATTTCTGAAAACAACAATAAGTAAATAAATATATATACTTAAGTCTATGACATGTTAAAGTGTTTATTTGTTGTCTAAGTAGAGATGACAAGTTCACAGGAAAGGTCATCTGTGAACAGAAGTGCTTAAAGTACGAGCCTAGATGAGATCACCAAAGGAATGAGGGTAGATGGCGAAGAAATTCACAGATCCACACTTTTCTCCTAGACCAGATTCAGAAATACGTGCTTGTTTACTGATTGGGGCAGGGGGGAAGGAATTGTATCACTATATCACTGACTCCTGAGTAAGAGATTATAGGCATGTCCCACAATACTGTCAAATATGAGGAATCTTAAAAAAACAAAACACCAAATAGCAGTAACCCAAAAAAAGGATCCCTTCAAGGCCACTTAAAGCTGAATTAGAAAAGAAATGGACATATTGTCAGCTTAATTCATGAAAATAATCTGAAACATTACCTATCAAGGGAATTTTATTAAGATCTGCACATATACTGCTTTTTGAAGAATGCTAAATAACTAGTCTACTGTTCATCAGTCCTTAGTATATATTCTTCATGCTATGTAGGTGCTAGAGATGGTTCTGCCCTCAATGAGTTCAATGTGTTAAACTAAAGAACCAATGAAAGACCGTGGAACAATCAAAAGCAGCTTTTAAGTCTAGAGGAAATGCACACAATTCATGTTTGAACTACAATCCTGCCAAATATTAAATAAAAAGATAACCATATATATCCAGATGCAGTGGCTTATGTCTGTAATCCTAGCCTGAGAGAGGGGAGGATTGTGGTTTGAGGCCAGCAGTAGGGAAGAGAAATTCACAAGACCCCCTCACAACAGAAAAGGCTGGGTCCACGTGGTAGTATCTGCCTGTCATCACAGCTATGGTGGGAAGCATAAATAGAACAATCCAAGCCAACACAGTCAAAAAAAAAAGTAAGACCCTATATCAAAATTAATCACAGCACAAAGAGCTGAAGGTGTGGTGGCTCAAGTGGTAGTAGTACAGTACTTGCAAGGTCCTAAGCTCAACCTTCCAGTAGTGTCAAAAAAAAAAAAAAGGGGGGGGGGGTACATCTTTGTATGAGTTACAAGGTATGTGCATTTATCAAAACTCATCAAATAGTATAAAGATTTTTATGTTTCATTATATGTAAAATTTACCTTTAAAAAAACTAAACTCTTGGCCAGACACAATGGCTCAAGCCTGTAATTTTAGCTACTTGGGAGGCAGAGATCAGGATGCAGTTCAAGATCAGGATGCAGTTCAAGACCAGGCCAGTCAAAAAGTTCTCAGGACCCCATCTCAACCAATAAAGGCTGGGCATGGTGGTATGTGCCTGTCATCTCTGCTACATAAATAGGATCATGGTCCAAGCAGGCCTGGTCATAAAGCAAGATCCTATCTCAAAAATAACTAAAGCAAAAAAGGCTGAGGCATAGCTCAAGTGGTAGAGTACCTGCCTAGCTCAGTGCAAGGCCCTGAGTTCAACCCCTCCGTACCACAAAAAACCAAAACAAAAAAACACAGATATGTCAGCTACATATTTAGAACCAAATGTGAGTTTTCAATTGACTTTGAAATGCAGTAAAACAATAAGACAGATACAGGGATGGATAAATAAATTCAACAAAATGTTAGTACACTCAAGAGTATATATGTGGGTATTCATCGTACAGTTATTTCAGATTCTAAATATAGGGATTTTCTTAGCAAAATATTGGTACCAGGAAAAAAAAAAAACCACAATTGTAACTTACGGTATTATCAATCTAACATACTATTCCTCTCAACTAAACATATAGTGCTGCATAGTGGCTAAGGGCTCAAATTCTGAATCAGGTTGGGTTCAAAGTGTAGCACCTCCACTTACTAAGCTGTGGGACTTTGTACAAGTCATTGAACCTCTATGCCTTCGCAGTGCCAAAATCATGCTTTAATGATTAAATGAGACTGTTTACAGACAATTTGTGGCACATAGTAGACACTAAAGAATGAGTTTTTATTATTTTTATGACAGTATTAAATATTTTAATATAATTCTACAAGTATTTCAAGAACATTCAATAAATAACAGAAAATAACCAAAAAATGTAAATTGGATAGTGCCACCAAGATTAGTGCCACTAAGATTACTGATGCTTAGAAAACAGGAAGAACACATAAGAATATAGTGGTGAAATGAACTTTGAATTTTATGCAAAAACATGACTTCATACAGCTGGTGCAAGAATAACTAGAGCCACTACTAATCTGACAAATGGTACCGGTTAAGTGTAGCAACTCTTGAACTGGCTGGCAAAGCAAGTAAAAATGACACGGAACTTCTGGGGCCAGGAATACAGCTTTGAATTAACATGGTTGACAAAAACAATTCCAGATTTCTGGAAACAGCTGGAATGTGATAATTAATGCAGTGATTTAGACACAAGTATTCTGGCAATTTTTCTTATTTTACGAAGAAAAATCTGTAACTTGCAATACCAGATAAGGATTACCAAAGGAGATGGATAAGGAAAGAGACTTTAGGGGAGGCAAAGGGTAAGAATAAATGGATCTTTCTAAAACCTTTGCTCATGAAAAATGGATACAGCTGACTGAGTGGCTCAAGTTACCTCACAAGCATGAGACCCTGTGTTCAAACCCCAGCTCAAGGACAGAAGACTTGGGAGAGAGGAAGAAAAATGGACAGCAGATTGAGAGGCATGAGGGGAAAATATGTAAGATATCATTATTAGCATGAGGTACCAAACTCAGTGTCAGAATTTCCATGTTTTCAATTTCATTATTAATCTCCAATTTAAAGCTATTTTCTGAAAAGACACAAATTTCTACAGTTTTACAAGCCTCAATAAGGACGTCCTCTCACAGTTTAAGCAGAAAGAAGACAGAACAAATTTCTATTTTGTAAAATACAGGCCATCAACAAAGGAAAAGCTCTAGTGTGGGTCCCATTCACCCCAGTAAAATCTACCCCTTTGCCATATCTTCATTTCAAACTTTTAGAACAATAATTACTGGCAACCTAATATGGTGCAAATGTTAAACAGAAATGCAATAGCACAGTATAGTGACAATTTGTTAATTTTAATCCCTCACATACTACAAAAGAATCTTATTATAACATTTAATTTGTTACTTTCATTAATGGATTCACTGTTAGAAATCTCGGTGTAACTGAGATTTTGTTTTAAAAAAAAAAAACAAAACTGTGTGGCATTTGGCTGCCAATACAATTTTAATAGAAGTCCCAGGCCTTTATCTACCTCCAATCTAAACAACAGAAATTGATGAGAAATGACATCTCAAAGGTATACTTCACAATAGCAACAAGTTTCAGATTTTAAGATTAACTTCATTTCCCACCTGAATTTAACTCTCTCATGTCTCCAGTTTCCTCTCCATAACCAAATACTTTCTGGTCCTTTATAAAGATTCTTTCAGAAATCAAATTGTAAGAGCTCTTCAATGTATCAAATAAGAACACACTTCTTTTACACATTTTCATTACAATCAAGACTGACAATTCCAACTTCTCTATTCATATAAACTATGAAAACTGATAGATATCCATGTAGTAAGATTCTACTGTAATTTTTATTTAACCAACCCAAAAGGAGAACACCTAAAAGAAACCAACTCTTGTTACTTTTTCCAGCTTTTACAAGAAGGAAAAATATATGCTTTCTGCTCTGCTAAGACAGTGGAAGATGATTAAAGACTCTGGCTCCCGTACAAAACATTGTGTGGAAGAATGGGTTCCCAAACACCTCCAAACAATTGCAAGAAACTAAGCACCAATGGTAATGCAGCAGTATAAGCTATACACTCCCTAATCTCCCAACAAAGAACTCACTAATAAAAGTTCAACCCCAGTAAGTGTTGGATTTTCTCTCATTGCTACTAAAGGGCTTCTACTATTTAATCTGCAGTTCCTTGCAGCCACAATGACATCTATATATAGGAAAGACAAGAGCTGGCTAATTGTCTTGCTTGGTTAAAATATGATGGTTAAAAGTCCAGTTTTGCTCTTCACATTCTAAACCCCAGATTTTTTGGGTTTTTTTTTCCTTTTCTCACTAGAATGGAAAACGTCTGTAAATGGTCATAAAAGTGTGAAATTAGTAAAAATACATTACAAATGCGAGGGGAAAATCACTCAAAGAGTATGACCTACAGAATAAGAAATATCTCTACATAAATAGGTTAACATTGCTTTCTACATCATTGATACCCTTTTAGTGAACAGTATCAACATAGAATAAAGAAGAATATGACATTACAAAAAAAAATAGTCAAAGAAAAGAGAACTAAAAAATGGATGGCTTAATGGAGATTGTTTTTTCTACTAAGAGAGGTCTAATGAATCTAATCAATTATGTCCTTACAGTAATTTCTATATTTTAGACTACTGCCATCTGAGGAGCTTGTCAAACTGTTCTTTCCTCTACTCCCACTTAAGTTTCTCTTCATTGATACTTGGCAGCCAACTCACTCAGCATTTCATCTATCTTTCCTTACTTGAGGGTTCTCAAGCATTTACACTTTTCACTTTAGCCTATGTAAAAGAGTGTGTGTGCAGGCACAAGCACGTGTTCAGCTGGGGAGAAACGGAAGCAAATAAGATTCAGATCAAGACAAAATAGCCCGAATTTACTATGTTCAAAGACAATTAATTCTTATTAAAGATTTTTTTTTAAACTTTGCCCTTGCCCATTTTAAGTCTTATACTGGCTGTTTCTACTCGATTAGAAACAGACCCACTCACTTGAATATATGTAAAGTCACATTGAGTACTTGCAACCAGCACTTGCATATCCATAAATAATTTGCAGATAGATATCCACTCAAATTTTACAGATTGCATAAAATATAAAATAAAAATTCTTAAAACCATTTACAAGTATAGAAATCCTGCAGCTATGTGGGCAATAAGAATTGTGAAAAGAAGGTTTATTTTACAATGCTATAGAAACACTCAATACACATTAAGTGAACTAGCTCTACGACAACTAGGTCGCTTCTTCTAGCTACCCAGGTCAAAGGAATTTTGATCCTAAGCAATTAAAATGGTTTGTGTGAAAAGAATTTTTTAAAAACTTAAAAACTCAGAGTGAGGCAATTATTGCCTTATATTCAACCGTGACATTTTTTGCAAAGGAATCTGTTATTTGGAATTCAATTTATATCAAACTCTCATTTGAAATGTGAAAATTCTTTCCTGCAAATACCAAGTTGAAAAGTCCTCTATTTTTTTAAAGGAGATATAAAATCAACAGCCTCACAAAAACTATTTAATCTGCTCCCATGATTACATGATGATAAACCTTTTATACAGCTTTCCAAGTGGCTCTGCTTCTGTGATTTAACCCTGAAGGAAACAAATGTATATGTGTGTATCACCTAAGGCAGGGAAGATTTTTTAAACAAACAACTTTCTTAACCATAAAACAAAAAATAAATATAAATAAATGGGTGAAAATTTTAAAAAGTTTGTTATGTTTTTTAAAAATATGTACCCTCAGCAGACAAATGAAAGCAAGTAAAAGTATGTAAAGCAGACAGCAAATTTTTAGTCAATAGCTATAATACACAAAAAGCTCTAGTAAATAAAAAGATATACATGCCATTACAAAAATGGAGAATGAATACAAACACTTCACAGAAGAGAAAATCCTATGGCATGCAAGTATATTAAGAGATTATTTGTGAATTGGGGATATAGCTCAGTGTTAGAATGCTTGTCTAACATGTACAAGGTCCTGAGTTCAATCCCCAGCACCAGGTAAGGGGGTAAGGCAGGGGAAAAGAAGGGAGATTTGGACTCAACAGTGGCCAAAAGAAACAGAATTTAAAGTAACAATGAGCAACTGCTTCCAACCCATCAAACCAGAAAAATTAACGTAACATTTATTGTTAAAAGAGAGGATATGAAGAATAAGTTATTTTCTTACATTGATGGTAGAACTGCCACTAGTTTAGCCTTTTGTGAAAATGTCAATACTTTCCAAATAAAAATATATACGTACCATTCAACCCAGCAATTCCATAGAATTAAAATCCAGACTCTTTCACATAGAGATAAAAGCACCACACACAAAAGAGTATCTTTCAAGGATTTTCGCTACTGTACTATTCATGGTATTTAAAAAGAATTTAAAAAGCAACTGCTTATTGCCAAGAAAGGGAAATGACCAAATAGTTTATGGTATATGTAATCTACACGATGAACTATTACTCAGCAATGAAAATAAATTAGAGGTCAGTTAGAACACTTGAAAGTTTTTCCACAGAGTATTTTTAAATAATAACACAAGGGTTTGTAAACAATGATCTCACTTTGACCAAGGAAATACCTATGCAAAAAAAAAAAAAAAAAAAAAAGTCTTTATTTTGGTTGAGAGTGAGAGAAGCAGGGATCTATCATATAAGCAGAGAAACACACTGAGATATTTATGCCAGATTGCTAGCAGTGGTATTTGAGGAAAGAAGGATATGTAAGCAGAGGAAGAAAGAGAGGAGAAAGGGAGTAAGTAATAAAAGGACCCAGCATGTATACAAATACAGAAATACCATTTATGGAAAACTTGTGTGTAATAAAATTTCAGTATATATAGTTTTACTTGTTAAAGTGAAGCCTAATTTCTTATTATTATGTTACAGAGGAAATGTAGGCTACATGGGAATAAACTATAGTTGAACTATGTCATGACATTCACTGGGTTTTGGAAAGGAAGATAAGTGACAACTAAGTACCCAAAAAGACAGGAAAAAAGCATCAAGTGAAAAGTATGAGGGGAGTGGAAAAGATGATGTATAATGGAAAAAGAGGCCAGAAATCACTGTTCTGGAGCACTGCCTAAGGAAGAAGTGAAAGACAGGGGAGGGAGGATAAAGGAGAATGATGGAGCAGTGAATTAACATATGATATATTTGATATATTGTAAGAACATTTGTAAATGCCACAATGTACCCCCAGCACAACAATTAAAAAAAAAAAAGTGAAAGAAAGTACCTCTCCGCTGAACTATGAAACAGAAAACATCTATGTGGAAGGAAGGAGTAAGCCTATAGTTTAAATATTCCACATCCTTCACTCAACACTTGAACTGTTAATGGCAAGCTCTGTAGAGGCCTCCAGAATCCTGATCCAGAACTATGGCAATACTAACTGGGAGCACTCTGCTAACCAAGCATACATATACTGAATGTTTCCCCTGCTTAGGTATTGAAACCACCCATTCCTGCCCCCCCCACACACGATACTGAGTCCATCTTCCTCCAAACGCAAAGCAGTAGCAGCTGTCATAATCATCTGACAACTTCAAAAGGGTTCTAGTGTCCCAGTAGGGTAAGAGGGGAAGCTCAGTAAAACAGGAGACCAAGGAAAAAAATGAAGAAGGCAGACTGGGTATATAGCTCAGAAGTAGAGCTCTCATCCTGGATTCAATCCCCAGTGAAAGAAATAGAGAGGGGAGAGGGAAAAGCAAAAAGGAAAAAGGAAGTAGGTGGGGAAAGGAGGGGAAGAAGGGAGGGAGGGAAGGAGGGAAGAAAGAATGACATGGAATCTTAAGTGTTGTTTTGACTTGGATTTCCTCTACAGCTGAGAATGTTGAACATTTCTTCACATATTTATTATCCATTTGAATTTCTTCTGCGAATTGTCTGTTCAATTCATTTGCCCATTTATTAATTGGATTATTTGTTCTTTTGTTGCTTAGTTTTTTGAGCCCTTTGTATATTCTGGATATTAATCCTTTATATCAAATAGCTGGTGGAGATTTTTCCCGTTCTGTGGGTTTTCTCTTGATTCTGGAACTGTTTCTTTCGATATGCAGAAACTTTTTGATTTGATGCAATCCCATTTGTCAATTCTTGCTTGTTTCCTGGGCAACTGGTGTCCTAGTCAGAAAATAATTGCCTAGGCCTGTATCTACCAGAGTTTCCCCATTTTTTCCTGTGGTAGTGTGAAAGTTTCAGGTCTTACATTAAGGTCTTTGATCCATTTGGAGTTGATTTTTGTTCAAGGTGAGAAATAGGGGTCTAGTTTCAATCCTTTGTATGTAGATAACCAGTTTTCTCCACATCATTTGTTGAAGAGCCTGTCTTTTCTCCAGTATATGTTTTTGGCTCCTTTGTCAAAGATCAGATGGCTAAAGCTATGTGGGCTCATTTCTGAGTCTTCTATTCCATTGGTCTTCAAGTTTATTTTTGTGCCATTACCATGCTATTTTTGTTACTATTGCTCTGTAGTATAATTTGAAGTTGGGGATTGTGATACCTCCAGTGATGCTCTTTTTCCTCATTACTATTTTGCTATTCAGAGTCTTTTACTCTTCCACATGAATTTTAGGGTGGATTTTTCTACTTCTGCAAAGAATTACTTTGGAAATTTGAGGGGTATGCACTGAATCTGTAGGCTGCTTTCAGTATATAGCCATTTTCACAATATTGATACTGCCAATCCATGAGCATGGGGGCGGCGGGGGGTCTTTCCATCTTTTGGAATCTTTTTCAATGTCTTTCTTCAAGGTTTTGTAGTTTTCATGGTAGAGATCTTTTACTTCCTTGGTTAAGTTTATATCTAGGTGTTCTTTTTTTTTGAGGTTATTATAATGGGATTGATTTGTCGGGTATAAAGATATAAAGGTATAACATTTTATCAAGTATAAAGAAATAATGCAAGGCCAGATGTGGAGGCATATGCCTATAATCCCAGCCATGAAGGAGCCATAGGTAAGAGGATCTCAGTCCAAGGTTGTACTGGGCAAAAAATGTGAAACCCTATCTAAAAAATAACTAAAGCAAAAAAAGAGTGGGAGCATGGCCCAGTGGTAGAGTGCCTGTCTGCCAAGCAGGAGGGAGGGAAAGGGAAAGAATCTCAGCTCAACAGCAGAAACTTTTTTCATAACAGGAAACCTATGCAAGCCAGAAAATAAAATGCTCTCATATTATTCTTAGTTCTTGATGTCACTTCTGAAGCAATTAGCCATCAATCCAATGAGCAAATCCACAATTAAAATCTGAAGGCAACTATTCATATCTCATTAGTGGAAAGTGATGATACCATCAGCCCACATGCCTCACTTCAAAGTCAGCCCACCTTAACTGTAAAGATTTTTCCTAAAAAAGAGCCTTCTCTTCAACCTTTTTCAAACTCTAGAGACCATAATAACATGAAAGGGAAAGAGACTTTCTAGACCTCACAGTATCTATCCCACTATCTTATCCAAACTTATTTTTGGCTAATCACTCAATCAGTTATAAGGTATAAAAATTCTCTGAATCAATGGGTTAGAATGGGTGGGTGGGTGGGGGGTGCCGGCACATGCAGGTGTGTGGCTCAATTGATACACTGCTTACCTAGCAAGCATGAAACTCTGAGTTCCAAGTCCCATTATCACAAAACAAAAGAAAAATCAGAAAAACCATTATTCGTAATAGCCTTCCCCTCTAGCAGATTTTTTAAATAAAGAAATATAAACACAAGTTATATAAAATGAACAAGAAACATATATAGTATTCAATAAAAAATATTTCGAATGCAATCACTAAATCAGAAAGGATTGGGAATGAATAATGAAGAAATGCCTATTCAAAATTCAATTCAGAAAATAAACATTGATGATCAGAGCCTCGCTTCCCATGCCAGATAACTCAGAATTAACTGCAAAGAATGCCAGACTCAAGCAAAACGTACATTTTAAGAGACCATAAATGAGAGTCTGGGAATAAGGCCACCAACTTTAGTCAAGATAGTTAAGACAGAGCAATAAAATAACCTCTGCAACACAGACAACAGGGACATACTTGCTAAAAAATTAATAGTCTTTAGCCATTAGTATCAAACTTCACATGAATGAGAAAATTCTCCAACTATATTTGACCATCACTGAAAGAGAAGAGTTGGAAAACGGAAAGAGATAATAAACTCTTTCACTCACTACAATGATAAATGCAATTACTTTACCAAAAAAAAAAAAAAAATCTCTGGAAAACAGGACAGCTTTAAAAAAAAAAAAAAAGGGACCTGAACTTTGAACCATTCAATTATAAAGTAAATTATTAATTATACTACTGGTATTAGTAGCAGTCATATAAGTCAACAGAAACTTGGGAAAGTTTAGGTAATTTTTCATGCTCCAATGATTAGAACAATGTCTCTCCACAGAAAATCCCACCAACAACAAATGTTTATTAGTAAATATGTAGTTCAAATATCTCTAGAGGAAAAAGCAAGACTCAAATTAGGGAGATTTTATTATCCCAGAACCAAGATCACTGAATCTCACCTAGGCAAAGAGAATTTTAAAGAAACAGAGGAGCCACCTGATTTATCTAGAGAAACACAGGTTACGGTAAGCATTCCTGACAACTTCACAACTAAACAACAGATAACAGTATCATCTTTGTCATGTTCAGCTTTTACCGTCAATTCCTCAGTCCCAAATAAAGAAATACAAACTTCATTAGTATCTAGCTCCAAGTAGCAACAGAACTTGAAACTGTCCAAACGTTTCCTTTCTGTGACTCAACTGAAAATTTACTTGGTGCAGGGAAGATGCACTCTATCTCCCAAGGCATCAAATTAGACATGTCCCTCAGCAAAATAAGTTTCATAAGACCTGCCCACACAGATCTGCAGGTGACTGTCTCTATCAAAACATAACTTTCTTACTTTCTGCCACAGTGCCTGAAATAACACTATCACACTATTTAAAAAAACAAAATCCCCAAATTAAGCAACAATGAAAAGTGGGGAAAGGGCATACTTTTTAAACTGACACTTTGAATAAGAAATTGTAACAGTTTTAAAAAGAAATGTCAGCTTCAGAGAAGGCTTAGGAATATTTTTTTAAATTTCTTCTCTCATATGAATTTGTTTTGGGTGCCTGTTAGTTTGGTCTGGTTGCAAACATCTCTGAATAAAAGTATCTATGTTAACTTGCTGGAGCGAGTTAACATAAACTAGAAAGTAATGGTTATGGTTAATTTGACCTCTTATTAGCAATTGTACTTTTTTATCTTATGTACACAGAGTGTAGTGAGTATCGTTTTTTGCATATAAAGTTGTTACTAGCATTTATGGTGGAACTGAACACACTTCTATGATAAAGACTTAGGATTACTGAATGTTGTAGGGAGGCTGCTATCTTCATCAAAGAAAAGCCCAGCTCTTCGGGTTTACCAAATTGACACATTTGCAGCTTAATCTGCTAGGCAGCACCAAACCTCACCTGACCAGTATCTAGGTGATTTGGTATGTGCATCAGAAAGATCAGTAAAGACTGATGACACAAACTGAAAGTCCATGCTGTTGAACTACAAGTACTAACCATGGAAGCAAAAAGAGTAAAATTCTATTGTAAATAACGTAATTAACGTAGCTTAAACCACTTCACTTGTAAAGCCACTTCACTTACAACCTATACTGTATCTTTTGCAATTGCTTCAAGTTCAAGTGGGTTTAAAGTAAAGCTTTAAAATGCTACTATATATTTATGAGCACCAGTATTTCAACCAAAATTCCCTCTAGGTCCACTGAACTCCAATGAACATGAACGAACGAACACACACACACACACACACACACACACAATACAGATTACACAATTAATATAAAACTTGACTTCCCATAGTTCTCAGAGTTGTTCAGTCAAATTCTAGATGACTATATACAGAATTTCAAATAATTCAGTATTTTAAAACGTGATCATTTAAGGGCCAAAAATGTGCCTATTGAACAGATCCACCAATTTTTCAGAGACAAAATTAAAATGAAAATAGTCTGTTCTGATTTCTGAGTATATGAGCTATTTTTGATTCTACGATCTTTAACTCAACATTTTTATAATTTAAATAAAATAGCCACAGAAAATTACATGCCATTAGTCTGCTCAATACAAAGGCAGAAGATTAAAGAGGCAAACTCTGCATACAATACAGGCTTTTAACACAGCACATGTAATCCTAATGGCAGTAGCAGACAAGAGCCAATGTTAAAAATGGGGAGAAGCATTCTCTACTTCATGTGATAAGCAAATTGCCCAAACTCACATAGAAAATATAATTTAAAATACTTATGACATCATAAGCATACTTATACATGGAAAGGCATGTGAATATTTTTAAACAACTTTAAAAAGGCACATATATATATATGATACATACATACTAAGACATATCACATATAAATTCACCTATGAAAAGATTACAAGTCAGTGTTTTTAGCACATATATACAACTATTCTACAGTCAATGTTGGAGCATTTTTAATCACCTTTAAAAGAGATCCTATACCTTTATAGCTATCATTTCTCTATCCCTAAATGTGAATATGTAAATATGTAAGTACTTAAATTTTAAATGTACATGACATGATGATCGTACTTGGTTACGAAAGAAAAGGCTCTAACTTTATTGTTCTTTAAAGTAATTCTTAGCAGATGCAGCAGACAGTCTAAATTTGTTCCTTATACCTCCAGTATTACAAATTTATCCACTCTCTTCCAAAAGACTCTTCAGCTACGTCTTCTTTGTGAAAAAGAACCAAGGCAATTAAAACTTTTAAATCTGTCTATCATACATACAAATGCACCACTTCTTAGTATTTACCAACAATTAAACAAAAATACATGAAGGCAAAGTCCATAAACATTTAAAAATGTCTCCTATCTAATACTATCTACATGACAACAAATGTCCACTCTTATTCTATGGCATGTGTCTTTGTTGGGTTTAGAAAAGTAACAGAAGGCTCCAAGTCCAATTATGCTGATCTTAACAGGAGAGCCTTAGAGAATGTTAAGATACTCTCTTCCTCCACCCACCTTAAATATACACCCCCTGAAACTGTTGATTCACTGGATTCTCAGCTGCCAAAAAAAGTAGACTAGCTTAGTGTTGACATTTCCTTTTGGCAATCATTAGTCCTTAATGTGTCACTTTCTTGAGGCTAAACGGAATAGTTTTCTTCATTTCTACTTTTGCAGCTCATTTTCCTAGGTCTCAGGAAAATTATCAAAGGCTGAATCCACCCTAAAAAAAAGCTGCCAACCTAAGACTTTATAACCTATTAATATGATGGTAATCAAAACATGTCTCTCTTCAAGCCCCTTCACACTAGAATCTGGGCCCGTGATGGCTTCTTAATGCAGTGGCTTTCTACACAGGGGCAAATTAAAAAGGGGAAAATCCCCCACAGATTTTCTAAAGTCTCTA
This sequence comes from Castor canadensis, assembly GCF_047511655.1. Taxonomy (NCBI): domain Eukaryota; kingdom Metazoa; phylum Chordata; class Mammalia; order Rodentia; family Castoridae; genus Castor; species Castor canadensis. The sequence goes on from NC_133391.1 coordinate 80,249,770, forward strand.
ACAATATCAGTGAGCTACCCACTTGAAGAGAGAAAGAGAACTGCTAGCCAGTTTTGCTTGAAAAATGGTTCTTCGTTCATACTAAGCCAAAAGGTTTGCACTTTCTAATTCTTGACTCTAAATCTACTATTGTTTCTCCCTACTTGCACTTTCCAATACCAATGAATACCAACACTTTCTTTCTGTCTTTGTGCAACCTACTTAATATAAATAGTTCTATACTTGCTGCAATGATTTGTAGTAACAATTGTGTGTTTTTATCATTCTCTTCTAACTCCAATTTCTTCATTCTTACTTTTGCACCTCAAAATGAGCACCAAAAAGGGGGAAAGAGAGCAAGAAAAAAAAAAAAGAAAGAAAAAGACAATAGTAGATAGGATGCTTATAATCAAACAAGGATTCTCTAGCTATGAGCCATTTTTTAAAATCACCAATAGCCAAAGTGAGGAGTCTAATATCATGTTGACAAAAAGTGTTTAATCCATATAAAATCATCTGTGACTTTTCAGTCAATACAAAACTTGCACAAAGTGGGTGATCCCCCATCAACAAAAAACCTTTATCACTGCCATTTATTCAACTTCATTCAAAGTCTAGTGAACCATAACACAAATACAACTACTACATTATGTAACAGTAAAATCAGTTAGAAACACACCTTTAAAATATGACTTGATCAAAGTTTATTACTCCTGAAACGCTTGAAGAATTGGACTATGGAACACTGGGATGTTTAAGGAATGATCATGTTGACATTCTTAAAAACAAAACAAAACAGTGCTTACTAAGAATTTAGTCAAGCCAAGTGTGTGGGTGATACATGGTTATACTCCCAGCAATAAGGAGGCAGAAGCATGAGGATCAATATTTTGAGCAAGCCTGGGCTATACAGCAAGACCCTATCTTTTTTTTTTTTTTTTTTTGAGGTACGCCTGCAAATAGCTTTTTATTTATTTATTTATTATTCATATGTGCATACAAGGCTTGGGTCATTTCTCCGCCCTGCCCCCACCCCCTCCCTTACCACCCACTCTACCCCCTCTCCCCCGCAACCCCCTCAATACCCAGCAGACTATTTTGCCCTTATCTCTAATTTTGTGGAAGAGAGAGTATAAGCAATAATAGGAAGGAACAAGTGTTCCTGGTTGAGATAAGGATAGCTATACAGGGAGTTGACTCACATTAATTTCCTGTGCATGTGTGTTACCTTCTAGGTTAATTCTTTTTGATCTCACCTTTTCTCTAGTTCCTGGTCCCCTTTTCCTATTGGCCTCATTTGCTTTTAAGGTATCTGCTTTAGTTTCTCTGCGTTAAGGGCAACAAATGCTAGCTAGTTTTTTAGGTGTCTTACCTATCCTCACCCCTCCCTTGTGTGCTCTCGCTTTTATCATGTGCTCATAGTCCAATCCCCTTGTTGTGTTTGCCCTTGATCTAATGTCCACATATGAAGGAGAACATACGATTTTTGGTCTTTTGGGCCAGGCTAACCTCACTCAGAATGAAGTTCTCCAATTCCATCCATTTACCAGCGAATGATAACATTTCATTCTTCTTCATGGCTGCATAAAATTCCATTCTGTATAGATACCACATTTTCTTAATCCATTTGTCAGTGGTGGGGCATCTTGGCTGTTTCCATAACTTGGTTATTGTGAATAGTGCCACAATAAACCATGGGTGTGCAGGTGCCTCTGGAGTAACCTGTGTCACAGTCTTTTGGGTATATCCCCAAGAGTGGTATTGCTGGATCAAATGGTAGATCAATGTTTAGCTTTTTAAGTAGCCTCCAAATTTTTTTCCAGAGTGGTTGTACTAGTTTACATTCCCACCAACAGTGTATGAGGGTTCCTTTTTCCCCCGCATCCTCGCCAACACCTGTTGGTGGTGGTGTTGCTGATGATGGCTATTCTAACAGGGGTGAGGTAGAATCTTAGTGTGGTTTTAATTTGCATTTCCTTTATTGCTAGAGATGGTGAGCATTTTTTCATGTGTTTTTTGGCCATTTGAATTTCTTCTTTTGAGAAAGTTCTGTTTAGTTCACTTGCCCATTTCTTTATTGGTTCATTAGTTTTGGGAGAATTTAGTTTTTTAAGTTCCCTATATATTCTGGTTATCAGTCCTTTGTCTGATGTGTAGCTGGCAAATATTTTCTCCCACTCTGTGGGTGTTCTCTTCAGTTTAGAGATCATTTCTTTTGATGAACAGAAGCTTTTTAGTTTTATGAAGTCCCATTTATCTATGCTATCTCTTAGTTGCTGTGCTGCTGGGGTTTCGTTGAGAAAGTTCTTACCTGTACCTGCTAAATCCAGAGTATTTCCTACTCTTTCCTGTATCAACTTTAGAGTTTGGGGTCTGATATTAAGATCCATGATCCATTTTGAGTTAACATTGGTATAGGGTGATATACATGGATCTAGTTTCAGTTTTTTGCAGACTGCTAACCAGTTTTCCCAGCAGTTTTTGTTGAAGAGGCTGCTATTTCTCCATCGTATATTTTTAGCTCCTTTGTCAAAGACAAGTTGGTTATAGTTGTGTGGCTTCATATCTGGGTCCTCTATTCTGTTCCACTGGTCTTCAGGTCTGTTTCTGTGCCAGTCCCATGCTGTTTTTATTGTTATTGCTTTGTAATATAGTTTGAAGTCAGGTATCGTGATACCTCCTGCATTGTTCTTTTGACTGAGTATTGCCTTGGCTATTCATGGCCTCTTGTGTTTCCATATAAATTTAACTGTAGATTTTTCAATCTCTTTAATGAATGTCATTGGAATTTTGATGGGAATTGCATTAAACATGTAGATTACTTTTGGAAGTATAGACATTTTTACTATGTTGATTCTACCAATCCATGAGCATGGGAGATCTCTCCACTTTCTATAGTCTTCCTCAATCTCTTTCTTCAGAAGTGTATAGTTTTCCTTGTAGAGGTCGTTCACATCTTTTGTTAGGTTTGCCCCTAGGTATTTGATTTTTTTTTTTGAGGCTATTGTAAATGGAATTGTTTTCATATATTCTATCTCAGTTTGTTCATTATTAGTGTATAGAAATGCTAATGATTTTTCTATGTTGATTTTATATCCTGCTACCTTGGCATAGCTGTTGATGGTATGTAGGAGCTTCTGAGTAGAGTGTTTTGGGTCTTCAAGGTATAGGATCATGTCGTCTGCAAATAGGGATATTTTGACAGTTTCTTTACCTATTTGTATTCCTTTTATTCCTTCTTCTTGCCTAATTGCTCTGGCTAGGAATTCCAGTACTATGTTGAATAGGCATGGAGATAGTGGGCATCCTTGTCTGGTTCCTGATTTTAGAGGGAATGGTTTCAGTTTTTCTCTGTTAAATATAATGCTGGGTGTAGATTTGTCATACATAGCTTTTATAATGTTGAGGAACTTTCCTTCTATTACTAGTTTTTTTAGAGCTTTTATCATGACATGGTGTTGGATCTTATCAAAGGCTTTTTCTGCATCTATTGAGATGATCAAGTGGTTTTTGTCTTTGCTTCTGTTAATGTGGTTTATTACATTTATTGATTTTCGTATGTTGAACCACCCCTGCATCCCTGGGATGAAGCCTATTTGGTCGTGGTGAATAATCTTTTTGATGTGTTGTTGAATTCGGTTTGCCATTATTTTGTTGAGGATTTTTGCAGCAAGACCCTGTCTTTTAAAAAACAAAATTAAACATTTATTATCATATTATTGTTGTACTGGGGATACAATGTGACATTTACAAAAGTTCAAGAAAAAAAATTTTAATATGGTCAAGAAGGTTCTGCTTTTATTTATTGACTACAGTGTATGTATTCTTTTTTTGGAAAACTAATCCAAATTTAGTGACACAGTTTACTTCAAGATCACATATCCAGAAGAGCCCAAGTACAACTGGGCAACTGGCCTCAAGAGTAAGCCATACAAAAAGCCCACGGCACTTCTCTTAGCTGGGTATACCCTTCCCCAACCTCAAATACCTGGTCTTTTCACTGCCTCTCTATTCATGGTGCTGCTCACTCACAAATCCTGTGAGTGACCTATACTCTGCATAATGGCATTATGCTCCCCCCACTCCGTGCCTACTGCTAAAAGTTGCATCGTTTTCCTATTATTTACCCACACAAATTCCCAAGACAATTCAATTGAGAGATCTTAGGTACTAGCTAGCCTATGAACCAAGGACTAGGAAGCTAGCAGGGATAAAACAAGGTCTGCCAGGAGTTGCAAATAGACAAATGCCTTCCAAAGAATAAAAAAAGGGCAATAACTGTATCTTTAAACATCTAACATGGTGACTAACACCTAGCTCAATTAGCTATAATAATGATAAGAGATATTTTTTCTTAACTTTTTATTATGGGATATTCAAAACACATCCAAGAGGACTGAGAATGTTTAATTGCTTTCTTGTTTCATTTATCATCTTATTCCGTTAGTTTTATTTCTTGCAATATTTTAAAACAAATCTAATAAATCATGTGTCTTTATAAGGAATTATACATGTACCATCCCCCCTAAACACAAGGTCCATGGTCCATATCTGGATGTTCGATGCTTACAAATCTTGAAGGTGAAAGAAAAATTTCAATCAAAACCCTAATTCCAAAACACAGTTATTGTCATTTTATAATCATAACCCTAAAATTAATGTGATTCTTGATTCAGAGTGGTTTTAAGAAAATGGTTAATTTTGCACAGGACAGAAAGAACAGGTCAAAAAGAACAGTGTGCTTTCAGTCTCTACAGTTTGCCAACATAAAAGCTATAGACAACAAGTAAGTTAACCAATGGAATCAATTTAAAAACAACTGTGATTAAAATTTTTAATTTTAAAAATTGGGTTTTTCTGGATAGTACAAAATTTCAATTGCTTTGAAAAAGAAAAACCCAACAAATGTCTTTCTAAGGCTTTGAGTCCATTTCCTCTATATAATGGTCTAAGAAAAATCAACTTTGAAAAGGAGGGAGGAGATTCTTTATCCCAACAGAAATCACTAAATCTAAATAAGGGTATATATGGATGACTGCCTTTTGAAAACAAGATTTCCATATATAGAAGCATTACCTATCTTTATTTTTAGCAACATAAACAATTACATATATTCTGCTTCCCAGGAACAAGTGTATTTAATATGAGTTTTGTTTTGAGACAGTGTCTCACAATGCAACCTAGGCTGGTCTTGACTTCACAATCCTCCTGCCTCTGCCTTCCAAGTGCTGGGATTATTTATAGATGTGTACCATCACATCTAACTAAGTATGACTTTTAACAATTACATTTGAGTATTGTCAGTAAAATATTTAAGATTTTCCATATAAAATATTTCTTGTCATTTTATACCAGGAAATGCTAAGAAATGTTCATACAGACATAAGAATAAGCCAAAACATAAATCTTTTCATTTCTATAACTTTAGTATTTGAATCCATAAAACCAACAATTCTTGTTCAAAGCAGAGAAGTAATTCAAGTCTTATATGTTCAGAGTTAAATTTAAAAGATAATTAGCCATGATAAAAAGATGTCACACTGCATTCTACTTCATAGGTACCAAATATGTATAATTAGAATAAAACCAGAGAAAGAGACCAATCATTTCAACATATCTGAAAATAACACTTATAAAAACTTACTGACCTGATGTTATGTAAGCATAAACCAACTCAAAAGAAGTATCTTCCTTTAAGTTTTTAAACCGTGCAATTATGAAAAGATCCTAATGCCATTTTTACAGAATGACCACATAAAAATGGTCTCAACAACAGTCTTTGGTTCTATATATCCAAAATTATACTTTAAAATACATAAGCTACTTAGGGACTGGCAAGTAGCACTTAATTAGCAGCCTCCAGATATAAACAAAGACAACTCAAAATAAAGAATAAGAACATACACTCAGAAGAGGAAAATATTACATCCCACAGATTCTTATTCTTCTAATTTTAATTCTGACTAAGAAATATGTCAACCCAAGAGGCAACTTTCAACAGAGCAGGCCTAAAGTCAAAGAGGAAGAAATTTCCTGGCAGACAGGGATCTATCAATTACTGTCCTTGGCAAAGACATTTTGGAAACTCAGGATAGAACCTGAATTACCTGCCACTAAAAGCATCTAAACAGCATCTCTAAATTGAACTATATCTAATGGGCAAGGACAAAAAAAAAACCCAAAAAACAGCATTATGGTTAATTTGAAGGCAAAAACAATACAAATTAAGATTAATACAAATTGAATTTGATTAATCTTACACTGCCATAGTCACAATGAGTTTCAATTTCTGCCTTAAGTCCTCTAAAAACTAACACTTTTAAAATTAATGGCCAAAAAAAATTATGGTAGAAAGCTGTCACTGATAAGTGTTTAGTTTTACCTATTTGTCATATGTGGACATTCCAGATAAAAGTCTCCTCAAACCATAACTTTGCTCCATTTAAACAATCATGGTTTAAATGAATCATTAGCAACACATGACAAGTTTGCAGAGAAAGTAAAGGTGACTTTGAGTCAGAAAAGAACTATATTATATTTTCTTAAAATAATACCAATTTGTACATGTACAGCACTACTTCATAGTTTTAGGAGTACATCAAACATGACATCATGCATACACATACACATGGCTCAAACCGGCCTTTATTGTTAGCTGTTCTATGGACTCAGCTTAACATGACTATAGTCCTCTTAAGTTGTAACCATCATGATTACCCCAGAATAACCCTAGCTAGTTTTTCTCAAATTGTGTCCCAGCAAACTATAAATAAAACTATTTGCTCATGCAAAGGTCTCTTAAATGACCACCTTATTAACTGTGTTCTGTCTCTATACTTTATCTAAACATGGTACAAACATTTACAAAGTTTAAAATGTCAGTTTATGTAAAATGATGAGCTAAAGCTATCTTTTATCCAAAAGTGTTACATTTAACTGACCAGCTAAAGTTCTTTAATCCAAAAGTGTTGCATCTAAACCTTTGACATATAAAATGGCTAATGAGACTTTTGGCAGGTGTGCTGTTCATAATTCAGAAACATTCAGAAAAACCTTACCATTTGGGCAATCGTGGCCTATATTAGTTTTAGTCAAATAAGTATTACCATATATACATATATGAAATGTATTTGTACATTAGAAAATAAGGCTATCTGAGATCACAGGCATTGGCCCCCTAACTTGTAAGAGATCTAAAGTTAACGATGCTAGACTTTTGCAAGCTGTGTCTATGTGTTCCCAATTGTAATAGGGAGCATTCAGTGCTGCTGTTTTTAATACTGTCAGTCATAATTTTTTCCTAAAAAATGCAGTCTGCAATGGAAATAACTAAATGTTCTGACAATTCCCAAACTACTTTTCAGTATTTTAACAATGGATATTCTGAGTCTTTTCATTCTCAGTCTGGGTCCTTCTTTGGGAGTATTTGCAATTAAACCCCAAATATGACTCTACCCAGTACCTATTTTTCAATTGAGTCTGCCTTCTAGATATTTGCTTTTCTGGCTTTTTTCTAAACCTTTAACTGTTGTCTGTTGACATTCTGCAACACTTATAAGTTGTCAGGATACATTCTATAGTCCAGACAAAACTAAAAATGGATGCCAGGTAAGCCCCCTGCTAAACCTTTTTGCTTATAATTTGGCTAAATGGGTCTTAATTGGCACTGATTCCCACCTGACCTACCCAAAGCTTCCCCTCCAATGCTGAGAACATCCAGGAAAAGCTTTCCTGCACCAAGGGATTCTCATTAACCAGAATGGTTAATTGACAAAATCTTAAGAGGAGACTCTTCAGACAGTTTGGAGACAAGAGGGGAAAGCTGTCAAAATCCAGATGGACTCACCTGTGCAAGACCTCACAAAAGTTACCAAAGCCGAGAGGTTTTAAAGAAGTGATCTTATATACAGGGCTACTGGACAAGTCCTTGCAAGCACCTCTGACAGAAGGCAGCTACCCCTGTAGCTACACAATGAGCCAATTTTAGTACCTGTGACACTCATGTAACACCAGGAGTCTAGGATGGGAAGATACTCTAAAAATCTTTTTTGCTCTAATCACTTCAAGCACCTATATGAGAAATGGATCAATCTTATTTAGTCTAAAGTACCTAACTTCAGAAATTTAATACTGAAATGTAAATTTCAGTGTTTAATTTTGGTTCTGGGATATTTTATCTTGGCAAAAAACTCTGCCACCAAGAAAGATGACATGAAATCCTATTTGTTGACTTGGAAAGATGTACAATGACACAATTATTAGGAGCTCAGATATATCTTGAGTTCAAATCACATCTGTATGTATAAGTATCTTTAAGCAAGTAATTTCTCAATAGGACTGTTATAGCAATAAAACAGGTAATAATGTTTGTCTCTTTGCACAATGCTGGCACATGGTAAACAGTGTAATGGTATGGATAATCTTTACCTACAATGTTTTTAAAATGAAGTTATATTGTCTGAATTGCTATATACAAAAATGAGTAAGAATACAGACTATAATGAACACAGATCTTTTATAATCAGAAAAAATAAGCAATTCCAATTTTGAAGATAAGAAAATGTAGCCACAAAATAATGCAGTAACAACTTCTTCGCAGAGTTCTTCAAAGGTTGGGAAGCTCTGGCTATGCTGAAGTGATTCCAGGAAAGCATTTGCAGAAGGGATTAGCATCTGTGATCTTTGAAACATTAACTGCATACTATTCATACATTCCATATCAAACCATTACCAAATCGAATTTTCTATCTGATATATAAACATAATGCAACTACTTAAATATATGTCCAGTCCAATTCTCCCAAAATATCCAGTTACTGCATTCTTTTTTTGAGACCCTACACCCACTAAAAACAAAGATAAGTTATAACCTTAAAAAACATCATCCCCTACCATCCTTATCCTAAAAGGTGCTACTTTCTTCTGCCTAAAACTCCAATTTCAAGAATAAAGAAATACAAATTAAGCTTCTTGGAGTTCAAAACAAAGATAAGGACTAATTGTAAAGGAAGTACACCCTCGCCCAAAGAAAATCCTTATAGTTCTTTGTTTAAACAGGACAAGATCAAGACCTTTCTGAAGCACCAATTATATTTACTAAATTCCCCTCAAAGAAATTAAACTTTACAATGCTACAGAGAAATACCTGGGATAGTATGCATGCCGCATACGAGAGGAGAGGGTAAGAGTGAGGCAAGACAGAGATGAGGAAAAAGGGAAATTATATTTTAGGTAATATTTAAAAGGCCAGACTCTGACCTTGGAACAAGGAGAGCCAGAGCAGCTGGCCACCTCCCATCCTTTAGATGCTTAGTTACAGAAACTAGGAGACAAGAGGAGCTACCTGCTTAGGCTTTCCTCTTTGAGATGTTAACAAGGTACAAAGATTCGTGGATGGGTGGAGAAATCATCATGTCTAGGAAAGAAAGTTCTAAAGCATCCTATTGTCTCTTATTTAGGGTGTGATATGGAGGATGACTCCTTCCTGTCAGCCATTTGATCCACTGGATCCATTAACTTTGACCATGTGTATTCCCCCAGCTCTCCACTATAAAACTAAAAGTTGGGGACCAGCATTTTGAGTCTTTGCTCTTATTTCCTGTGTGGGCAAAAGGAAGTTTCTCTTTTTCTCCCCCTCCTTTGTCTATACTTTATCCTGTTATACTAAAATAAATCCTTGCTAAAACTTTCACTGTGTGACACTCCTTGTTGTGAGACACCTTGAAATGCTTTTCAATGTTTGTGGATGTCAAAGACCTGTGATTCTGTGTGGAAACTGGGAACCTGTGGAAGCCCCCGCATCCATCCTCCGTTGACAAGAGAAGGCTTGCTTCTTCTTTTTTAACCTGAACCTAAGACACATGACACATTCTATTAAGTTGTTCCTTTGAAGCAAAAAATGTTACAAAGGAAAGGTAATGAATATATACTACTATTCTCCAAGAACATTAGCTGGTTTGGCGAAAACAAGGTTTTGGAACTGGGTCTAAATCGCAAATTCACTATTTGGTGGTTGTGTGACTTTAGATAGCTTCATCTCTACCTCTGCTTTCTCTTTTTTAAAATGAGAACACCATCTCCTACTTCACTGGGCTGTTTTCAAAATTAAATGAGATAGTCTGGGCCAGTGGCTCACATCTGTAATCCTAGCTGCTCAGGCAGAATCAGGAGGATCATGATTCAAACCAGCCCAGGGAAATAGTTCACAAGACCCTGTCTCAAAAATACTCAACACAAATAAAAGGGCTGGCGAAGTGGCTCAAGTGACAGAGCACCTGCATGCAAACAAGCATGAGGCCCTGAATCCAATACCTAGTACTGACCCCCTCCCACTACGCCCCCCCACCAAAAAAAGAAAGCTGTTTTTCTTGCCCTAGAACCTTCAGTAACTTTAGGCTGACAGATCGGAAGCAAATTAAACATAACCACAATAAACACATTTTGTTTCAAGGAAACCGAGCATTTGTAGAACAAGAATCCACTAAAAGGTCACAATACCTCTATAATGTTAAGTTGGGGTCAAATGCAGTACTTTTACATCAATATCTGTCTCTTATAGCCAAGACTACCTGTCTACCCTCCAACTTTGCAAAGCAAAATATAAACAGGAACATTAAGGCTGAGGCATCCTGATCCTTGGACCCTTAAGAGGGAATATGGCATTCATCTGATGAATTAAATTTGACTCTACTCTGATCTAATTGCTTATTTCATAGTATTTGGTTTAATTTTTTTCTAAAAATGTCATATGCACACCGAAAGATCTTCAGGAAGTATAGGTATACACCCCCTGAAAATGAAAAGGCCCAAAAGGGCAAGATCTAGAGCTAGTGGAGTGGCTCAGATGGAAGAACACCTGCCTAGCAAGTGTGAGGCCCTGAGTTCAAACCCCAGTACTGCCAAAAGGGCAAGATCTTTGGGGCTTTTTTTTTTCAGACTAATGTATCCCTAGCACCATGAATATCTAAAATTGTTCATTTTATTCATTCTCCCAAGTCATCATGAGTTCATTAAGCAAGCTTTTACTAAGTACTTCTTCTAGCATTATAATAGACAATAACAGAATGTTTTTAAATAATTCAGTCTTCCAAAAGCTTAAAACCTACTTCCAGAAATTACATGGATAAAAGAAACACAATTAAGCAACAATTCAAGGAAATATTCAATTAGGTGCAAAACTTCAAATACCAAAGAAATAATGTTGGGTGACACAGTTTGAAACTGCCTTCAGCAAAGGGATGGGAGAAGGGCCCTTGAAGAAAGAACAATTTAGACATAAAAGATGGGAAGGAAATTACAACCTGGATACAACAGATTATTTTTAAAGTACTCCAGGGCTCTAATGGGAATTCAAAGTTACGAATTACTGCCTTAAAGGAAAAACCAGTGGAACTCAGTAACTGACAACATAAGGAGGAAGAAGGAAGTCTCAAGACAGTATGACAATATGTGTATCTACAAAACCGATTGCATTATCTGGGTGTGGTGGCTCAAGCCTGTAACCCCAGCTACTCAGGAGGCAGCAATGAGGAAGACCACTATTCAAAGCTGGCCCAGCAAGGGCAAAATGTTAGCAAGACCCTATCTCAACTAAAAAGCTGGGTGTGGTGGTACATGTCTGTATCTCAGAAGCTACAGATAGAAGGATCGTGTTGAGGCCAGTCTGGGCAAAAACTCAAGACCCTACCTGAAAAATAACCAAAGCAAAAAGGGCTGGGCTGCGGTTCAAGTGGGACAGTGTCTGCCTAGCAAGCTGGGGGCCATAAGTTCAAACTCCAGTACTGCCAAAAAACAAGCAAAAAGATTAAATTAATGAGAGAATCTAGAGAATCTAGCGAATTAAAAAGGTAAAAACAAGTAAGCCTTTCTAGACTTTACCACTTGGTCTACACAGTTATGTGTAAGGAACACGTTTTAAATAATGTAGGTTGTTTCTATTACTATGATTACTTGGCTACTATTTTTCTTTGGTTTTTTAAATAGCAAAAGTGATAGTAAAGTTTGTTAGGAAAGGTACACACTTTTAATAGACTGAAAGTACATCATCTCTAGAGTAAGAATGAGAACAACCTGCACTAGGATTTTTCAACAGAAATAATCAAAAGTTAAAGTGAACTTTTTTTTTTTTTAACCAAGGTAGATTTTAACCAAAAGAATATAAAACAAATCTTCCAGGATTTCCCAGCCTAATCTCATTCTCCTTATAATTACCATGCAATTTTAATTGTACCTATCATGCCACTGCCATTCAACTCCTTGTAGAGACTCTGTTCCAGAAATGATCAGAGCCTCACTCTTCTTCTTACAATGCACCCAGAACACTGTTTTTCATGTTACACACACTCAGTAAAAACTCAGCGACAGGGCTGGGGATATAGCTTAGTGGTTTAGTGTTTGCCTTGCATGCATGAGGCCCTGAGTTCAATCCCCAGTACCACAAAAAAAAAAAAAAAAAAAAAACTCAGTGACAGGCAAAGATGGCCAGTTGTGACTGTCACTAGAAATTCTAAAGTATTTCTAAACTTTTCATAAATAGCAAAAATCTATCTCCTGTTGCTTCTGATTCTTCAGCCCTTTTACCATTCTGAGCTTCCTTCAAATATGCTCCACTGCCTTTCCCCTTTATCCACCCTTCATTGCCACTTGACAAGACTGAGCCTGTTCGCTTTAAAAGAGTCAATAAAAGGAAACCAATGACTTTTGAGGGCAAGCAAAAAAAAGGGGGGCGGGGGGAGAAGGGAGAAGACTTTTACCTTTAGGAGAAATTTCTGAAGCAAGAAATTTCCTTTAAGACCCCTGCCACAATACTTAAATTTAAGCCTAACATCAAGCATTGTTCTAGTTTCCACTTATAAATGCTGTATTATGGTCTCCCTGTCTCAGAATAAATGAGTATTTCCACACATTTTCCTATACCAAAACCATGAATAGAAAGTACTACTATTTGTATGACAGTCAAAGGAGAAAACAGAAGGCTACCAGGGGTGAATGGCCAGAGAATCTGAACAACCCAGGACTCAATGGATATCTTGCAGATTGGTTAGAAAGATTTACCACACCCTCTCTCCCACCAAAGGCTGTTTTCAAAGTGGTTTCATAATTACAACCACATTTGACACTTCCTGCAAATGACTGATCCACATATGTATCATGAGTCTTTGTTCCCATTTAGACTCCAACATTGTAAACCATTCTTCAACCTATCCATTTTTCCACATTTTCTAATTTATAATTATAGATATGGATTTTCTTAATGTGTACCACATTCCCACTGTGACTTATCAACTACCTTCCATTTAACTAAATCTCTAATCTCATTTTTCTGAGGTAGAGTGCCTACAGTTGAAACATGGTAGTAACTTAAAACAATTCAATGTACATCACTAATTTCACAATATGGTAGAAACAAGATAAACACAGAAGGCATTTATCTTCACCTAGGAATTCCATTATGACTCACCAGTACCCTTTCGCTTATGCCAGCATATAAGTGAACAAACAAGACACTAACAAATGTACAAATAAGAACCATGATCTTTTCCTGAAAAATGTTATACAAAACAAAACTACTAGAGATGACAACTAATTCTCATTGTCCTTTTCTCTTTTAAACTTTACTGGGGCTTGAACTCAGGGCCTTCACCTTGAGCCACTCCACCAGCCCTATTTTTGTGAAGGGTTTTTCAAGACAGGATCTCATGGAACTATTTGCCTGGGCTGGCTTCAAACCACAATATTCCTGATCTCTGCCTCCTAGACAGCTAGGATTATAGGCGTGAGCCACAGGCACCAGGCTTCCTTTAAACTTTTAATTTTTATTTATTTTGTTTTTCCTTATAACAGCAAAATAATGCGTATACAGTCTGGAGTGACCCTAAGTTAACATTAAATAACTGGAATGGAAGATATGTAAAAGAAAGGAAAAGAAATGCATATGCCAATAGAGGAAAATCAATTACAGTATTTTCTACGGGAAAAAAAAGAAAAGAGAGGGAGGGGGTGGGGGGGTAAGGGAAGGGGGAGGGGAAGTGGGGAGAAATGACCCAAACATTTTATGCACATATGAATAAAATAAAAATTAAAAATAAATAAATAAAAAGAAAAGACATTTCAAATTTCATAAACCCTGGTTTTTAAACACAAACCTTAAAAAGTCAAAAACATTACTGAGTTTGTGTCATACAGTTCTACCTGGCAATGTTGTATCACTTTTACAACATTCTGTATGGTTCAGAAAAAAAACTTCATAAACTATGAATATCAAAGAGATAGATTTTCAGCATTCCCTTTTGTTCAAATTTAGATGGCTACCTAGTTATGACAATGCAATATTAGTATAAAAGACAATTATCTTTAGGAGATACATACTGAAATATGTACAAGTGAAAAGCATCACAATGTCTGCAACTTACTTCCAAATGTTTCGGAGGAAAAAAAGGTATTATATGTGTGTACACACATATACGCATGTATGTATACATGTTTATGTATGTGCACATGTATATATATTTATGCAAACACATGCATCTTCTATGTGTTAAATGTCAATCTAGACTCATTGCATGACTTTTATAAGTATGAAATTTTTCCAAATGAAAAAGTAAGGAAGAAAATGGCCACTTAAAAAACTTACCCATTCCTTAAAAAATCTGACCCACCTAAAAAAGCCAAGGGTCAAGGACACTTGATATTAACAGTTAAAACATCTCAGATCCAATACAGAAAACTCATCAGACATAAATATCTCAGAACAAAGAAAATTTCTGACACTCACGTTGCCCATGTACTCTGAGAGTAGGTCCTGCAGGGCCTGGCGGACAGCATTGCACTCAGCCACAATTCGCTCACGCCGGTCATCGCGCGTGCAGGATGAATCAGCCATCAGGGCAGCCCCACTAATGATGCTTTCCAGGCGTTCCTCTAGCGAAGGCCTAAAGCGCTCCTCACTGAAGCTCAAGGGGTCCACAATGATTTGTTTCTGCAGAGAAAATGTTATTGATGTTAATGCTCCTTTCAAGAAGGTAAGGAAAGTGTCGATTTGAAATATCAAGATTTAATTAGCTGAGTGCTGGTGGCTCACACCTGTAAAGGAGGCAGAAATCAAGAAGATCAAGGTTAAAGTTCAGCCCAGGCAACTAGTTTGTGAGACTCTATTTCAAAAAACTCCATCACACCTTGAGTGGTTCAAGGTGTTGGCCCTGAGTTCAAACCCCAGTCTGCAAAAAAAAAAAAAAAAAAAAAAAAAGACTTAATTACAACAGCTAAAAGAAAGCTATTCTTCTTGGCAGATAAAGGGCCATCTCATCTGCCTATTGCAGATGACTGCTCAAAGAAGGCACTACTCAAACAGCGTCTGGGTAAGGTATACCACAAATGCAAACACAAATGTATCATGTTCGTACTATTTATTCTAACATTTAAGGGTTAGCCTGTACAGTAATAATAATTCAAATTATCAAATGAGACTTCTAAGAAAAATAAAGTTACCCCTTTCTTATATGCAGAGTATAGAACTGGTATGTAACAGAATTTTAAGCACACAAAAAAATCTTAAATATATAAAAATATTGACCTCTGTTTCCAAAGTTTCATAAAGAAATACATTTATAATGAATTTCCATCTATTTTCCTCATTTTATATTATCTAATAGAGATTTATAAACAATTCAGACTCAAACTTATTCTGTTATGTCTAAATCAGAAACTTTCTTTCCTGGAAGACCACTAGTATTCTGTAAAATAACAACTCTTCCCTAAAAAGTTGCTTTGTGAGTTATTGCTGCCTCAATATGAATAAATCCTTCCTCTGTCTATTCTTCTATACCCTGACTACACTTAAAGCCAGCTTTGCCATTGATGAGTGAAGTATGACCAAAAGTAAGCTAAAGGTTCAAGGTCAACCACTGAAAAACTCCCATTGATTACAATTTCCCCTCATAGTGATAAATGTCTGTGAAAGTATCTGAGGTTTGCTTTAAAGTATCTGAGGTTTGTTTGATTTTGGTAACACGGATTTGAACTCAGGAACAAGTACTTGCTAGACAGATGCTCTACTAGCTGAGCCACACCACAAACCCTTTTTTCCTTTAGTTATTTTTCAGATAGGGTCTCAAGTTTTTGACTGAGGCAGACCTTAGACTATAATACTCCTATGTCGCCCATGTATCTGGAGCACACAAGGGTGCACTACCACTGCCCAACTTATTTGCTGAGATGGGTGTCTTGCCTCAAACCATGATCCTCCCAATCTCTGCCTCCAAAGTAGCTTCGATTACAGGCATGCCCCACCACACCCAGCCTGTGATTTTTCTTTATAGGAATTATTTCCTTATTAATCTCAACATAAATGGCAACCAAATTTGTTCTATTAAAGGCTTGGCTTTTTTCAATGACTAAGCATTTCTTACCTTCCTTTTAAGGGACCTCCAGTTTTCAAACTGAACATGCAATACCTTAAATTTATTATTAATGTACATTTTGACTGACAATTTTTCTTTCCAGATTAGGTTATTACAAGATTTTTCTGATTAAAACTGAGTACAGACTGGGGATGTATCTCAATAGTAGAGTGCTCACCTAGTATGTGTAAGGCCCTGGGTTCAATCCCCAGCACAATAAATTAATAAATAAACAAACAAACAAAATTTAAAATACAAAATATTTTTCTAGTCAACAGAAAGGAAGAAATGTATGGTCATAGACGTTTAATTGAATCACAGAACTATAAAGGGGTTGGTATCATTTAGTACAACCCTTTTACTTTACAAATGAAGAAACTGTGACCCCCTAAGAAGTAAGGCAACTTAGGGCAAAATCTCATCCTTATTACCTCAAAAGAGACAAGTACCTAACATTGCCAAATTGGGGGGGGAGGGGACGGGAGGACCAACAGTCCTAGTAAGCTGTAAGATGTAAACTAAGAGTTTATTATAAAAGTCATTTTGTGTTTAGGTAAAAATACAGCACTAATGCCATGGTCTTTAGACTTAATGCTGCCTTTATGTGTTATAAGAAATCCTAAATCAGCCATGCCTATCAGCAAGGATCAGTTTTCCAAGCCCAAGTAAAGAAGTGATATACCTCTCACCCAAAAAACATAAAGGCAAAGAAAACTGTTAAAATACAAACTGTACTCCATTATACTCCAAAAGCATTCCTATTATGAAAGGATGCTGGCCACCTAGAACACAAGTGTTCCTTACTTTAATGTAAAAGAGAAAAAAAGGTTTGCTCAATAGTTTTTTTTTTTTTTTTCTGCTTTTTGTTTCAGGGATGGGGGAAGCAAGGTTGGTTGTTTTTGCAGTGCTGGGGGTTGAACCCAGGGCCTTGCATATCCTAGGCAAGCAATATACGAATGAGCTATATCCCTAGTCCAACATTTGCTTTAAAACAAACAAAAAGTTGGGTGTAGCAGTATGTGCCTGTAATCTTAGCACTGGGAGACTGAGGCAGGAGGATCATGAGTTCTAGGCCAACCTGGGTTATGAAGACAGATCCTGACTCTAAAGGGGGGAGGGGGGGGTGGAATCTTAAGCTGCTCCCATCTACTGGAAGCCAGGAGACACTGTGGATAGGAAATAAACAAAACCCACCAAAAAATTAACAATACAGTTGTGCACACACAATACATACACAGAAGAGCTCTCAAGCATCAGCTATAAGAGGTATTTTCATGGCATTATGCTAATAAAATATTTTAATTTCAAATCTGCTACCACTTTAATTAATTGTGTTAATGATTCAAAGTTAGTCACCAAGAAGAGAAGCATATTTATGCATATAAGTAAGGTCAGTATGATTTGTCTGTATCTCTGACTAGACCATGAGCTTGGGGGGCGGGGGGTGGAGGGGGGGGGGCTGGAGAAGCTTATGAATATTTGCTTCTGCATCTCCCATACCTTCACATCTCCCAACCAAAATCTTGGTTGAAATTAACCAGACTCATATTCTCAATAAAGAATGGCCTCATTTGATATAGAAGTTGCATAAAAGAACCTGGAAGTAGCTGGGTGTCAGTGGCTCACACCTGTATTCCTGGCTGCTCAGGAAGCAGAGATCAGGAGGATTGCAGTTCAAAGCCAGCAGGCAAATAGTTGGTGAGACCCCCAAACCCTTCACAAAAAAGGGCTGGTGGAGTGACTCGAGGTATAGGGCTTAAGTTCAAGCCCCAGTGTCACAAGAAAGAAAAAAGAAAAGAAAAGAAAAGAAAAAAAGAAGAGAAGAGAGAGAAGAGAAGAGAAGAGAAGAGAAGAGAAGAGAAGAGAAGAGAAGAGAAGAGAAGAGAAGAGAAGAGAAGAGAAGAGAAGAGAAGAGAAGAGAAGAGAAGAGAAGAGAAGAGAAGAGAAGAGAAGAGAAGAGAAGAGAAGAGAGAAAAGAAAAGAAAGAAAGAATCTGGAAGTTTAACCCAAGCTTGAGGGGAAAATAAAAAAAGGCAAATGCTTTAAGTCAAACTACAATCAAGTGAACTGATAATTCAAAACAATTTCTTTCAACTTAGATTTGTAATCTAAGTGGAAACTGAACTTTCATCAGAAGCCTTGATCCCATTTCCCCAGAAACCTGCTATCTTTTGAGGGTTGATGAAGAAAGAGCCTGAAGTTTCTTCTCAAGTATAACTTACATCAAAGTTGTTGAGTGCGTATGCCAGTTCTCCTCCTCCAGTGCCCTGGTGCTGAGAGGTATCGTCTGATGCAGTAGCCTGGGCAGCATTGGAAATGCCTGTGACAGCCTGCTGCAGCTGTTTGTATATCAAGTCCCGGTTGGCCTTATAGGCTGCAACATCAGGGTGCTGTAGGCATGCCTGAGATGCAGTATAGAGGATTGGAACATTTTTCTGCAGGATTCCTCTAGCTGCAGCCATCTGGTCACGATGGCCCACATCTTTCAGTTCCTACAAGAATAAAATATGAAATTAGAGGACTCTGTGGATTCTAATCAAATGGAACAGTAACAGTAGCTCTTTTATCATTTTGAGGAATAAATAATATAATGCATGCAAAACACCTCGAACTAAATAAGGTACTAAAAGTTGAAGCATAAAACTTAGTATAATGACCATACAGACACACATTTAAACAGAGTAAGAGTATAAGGATTTATAAGTTACACAAGTTCATTACAAGAGTTTTGTGAAATCTGGGAAAATATACCACATGTATGTATGAACAATACAAATTAACTGAGGATGGGCCCAGATGAGTACACAATTACCCCTCCCACCTCCCAGACCACTTTGGAACACATACTTTCCTTACATAGTAAAATCAATCAATTCAAAGGCCATTATGCCACAATGCTGAGGCTCATGTGCTCCATCATTTCAATCCATGATTACAACATCCTGTACACAGGTGGTCTAAAGTGAAAATATCCTTTTTAATTTCCTATACCCCCTAATTATAATCCAAAGTTAAAAGGATTTGAGGTTTTTTTTTTTAATTGATGGCCGCTATGCTGTAAGGTGAGTGGATAGGCTATGAGACAAATAAGGAATCCCAATAATACTAAATTGGAAAGGAACATTTCCAATACCCCATCATTACTAAAATACTCAAAGAGAGAAAGAAAAAAGGCTAAGACTTTGGTAAATGTGGATGGTCCCCAGAGTGAAAATTTGGGTGATTACTCTGACCTCTAGATTTATTACAATAGTAATTTACATGTGATCATAGAGTTTCAATATTAATGTCACCAACTAAAGTACAAATTTAAACATTTTTAAATGACTATTATATGTGTAAACAAGAGAATACTAACTTAGAAAGGCCAAAATCAATTATTCAATTGAAAGTCTGGCTTACTATTTAATGGCTCATCCTTCTTGATGACTTCCTAATTAAGCAGAGACACCAAATGGCTTCTTTTTTCAGAAATTTCATCTCAGTATGTATTTGAGAGTTTGCATCTTTATTCAAAACTTATATGACAGTTTACTCTTCCTCCCAGAATTCTTTTCTCATTTGGAACCTGAATTTGCAAATAACAGTACACAGCATTCCAAATCCCCTGTAGCACAGTACATTAGGCTAAATATTCAGAAACAGGACTCTGTGGATTTAAAGAATGAGTGACCGTTTCAAGGCTGTGGCTAACATTATGCTTAAATAGCTAGTGCACATGTTCTGTGGGGCATTTTCTAAACATCTAGCCTTCACTGACATCTCAAGGACTAAGTCTTTGAGGGAGACATTTGCCTTTAAATGCTTACACTGTCCTCTGTTTTACAAAATGCTTTGCAATCAGCTCTTCTAAGTATTTACAACCTAGATTAACATAGCATCATATAAAGGTTTCCAGAGATACTCATGGTCACATTCAGTTAATAGGTGCCAGAATAAGTATTCAACATCTGACTTACCTAGGCCGCTGCCTGGGCTGGTAGGATAAATTTCTACTTTTCCAAAATATTACATCAGGCTTAATACTCAAAAATAGGAGCCTATGGATTTATACAACTGGTCATCATTTCAGGACTCAAGTTACAATGAGGGGCTGTAGTTAACCATTATGCCTAAATAGCTGGTAAACATGTTCTGTATGTTCACTATAACATATCTCTATAAGAACCTATTTGCCAAGTATAGGGGAAAAATTGTAATCTATAATGAAAACGACAACTAAATATCATTAGTCTAGCAAATAAAATATTCTTTCTTTAGAGCTGCTTTTGCCTTAGCACACAGAAACTAAATTTTTGTTAAGTAAAGGTTGGAAAATGGAGGTTGGTATGGTGGCTCAAGCCTATAACCTCAGTTACTCAGAAGGCAGGGATCAGAAACACCATGGTTCCAGGCCAGCCCAGGTAAAAAGTTAGCAAGACCCCACTTCAATTAATAAGCAGGGTATGGTGGAGAACATCTGCGATCCCAGCTACATGGGAAGCCAAAGGTAGAAAGACTGAGGTTTGAGGGTGCTCCTGGGCAAAAACATGAGACCCTACCTGAAAAATAACTAAAGCAAAAGGGAGAAGGGGAGCGGGACTATGGCTCAAGTGGTTAGAGGGTCTGCTATCAGTCCCTGGGTTCAAACCTCAGTACAGCAAAGGAAAGAAAAAAAAAAAAAAAGGATAGGAAATGGACAGTTCACTGGGCAGAACTATCATATTAACAATAAATAAAAAGAATCCCTTTCAAGATACACAGTATGGCCGGGTGCCTGTAGCTCACCAGTGGCTCACAACTGTAATCCCAGCTACACAGAAGACAGAGATCAGGATGATCTCCATTAGAAGTTAGCCCAGGCAAAGAGTTCATGAGACCCTATCTCAAAAAACCCCATCACTCAAGGTATAGGCCCTGAGTTCAAACCTCAGTGGTTGGGGGAGGGGAGGAAGATACACAGTATGAATAATCCATATTACTGAGCTATTAAGCAATGTAACAGATTACTTATTACCATACCAATGTATCTGTTCAAGTTTTCAGAAAAATAATCATGCATATCAGAGTTTATAGACTAGCTAAGGAGTAAAAATCATTAAGCTCTTCCAAATATTTCAACAAACTTTCTATATGTAGGTAGAAGGAATTTGAATTAAAGCACTCCACCATGTTGATGAGCCAGAGTTAACAATGTGAAGCAGAAGTGGTCCTCCTTTCAGAAACCAGGCCCACCCTTACCTCTACAATCATTTTTACTCTTTCCTATGGTTGAGTGTGTCACCTCAAAGGTTACATGCTGAAAACAATTTCCAAAGTCATGTTAATAATATTTGCAGATGAGGCCTTCGGGAGGTAATTAGGATTCAAAAAGGTCATGAAGGTGGGGCCCTCATAATGGCGCTAGTGACTTTATAAAAAGAGGAAGAAACCAGAGCACTGTCTAGCCAAGTGATACCCTATGACATATTACAATGCAGTAAGAAAGCCCAGTAAGATGCTAAGTAAATATTGGCATCTTGTCCTTGTATATACCACCCTCCAGAACCCTAAGCTCAATAAACATCTATTCTTTTAAATTACCCAATCTGCAATATTCAGTTAGCACAACAGAAAATGAACTAAGATACCCATACAGTCAAAGTAGAGCCTGGAAGCTAATAAGAATGCAATGCTTCTAGTCACAAACAATATTTTAGCACAAGAAAATAACAGACTAGAACTACATTTAGAATCCCATTCCAGGATTGATCTGCAGTAGAGTAAGTAGTGCATTCACTAATTAAACAAAATAGTTCTTGAGCACTACTAAATCTAGGCAATGTTCTAGGTACTAGGGCTTATAAGAATAACTAGAACAGACAAAATTCCTGTCTTTGAACCAGACAGTTTAGGTTAAATTCCTAGCTCTACCTCTTACTAAATGAATAGCTTTATCAGATTACTTAGCCTCTCTGTGCTACAATTCCTTCATCTAAATTAAAATGGTGAGCAGTTGTAGTAACTGCCTTATACTATTTTGTAAATATTAAATTGTATTTGCTTATAAAAAGATTACAACAGCATTTGGAACATAAATACTTGTCTATTTATTATCACTTTCAACAACCACACAATATCCTAGAAAAACTTCAAGAACAAAAAAGTAAATTCCAGAAAGCCTGTGGCCCTTATGAGGTTTTTCTTAATGGATAGCTACTGTTAAATTACACAAGGGCAACTAAAGGAGCCAATAAATGTATTACATCTAAATACCTGAGTGAATACTCCCTTTTCAGGAATAAAATTGTTTGCAAAGATGAGAGGTTCGATGAGGAGACAAATTGTTACATAACATGCCTAGAGAAGAAGAAAAAATGAAAACAGACCAAGATGCTAAGCATACAAAAATGAAAGAAAATATACAGTACAGGGAAACATGACAAGGGGACCAGTGGGCAGTACCCAAATGAAGATGAGTATGGAAGTCCCTGGAATAAAATTTCCAACAGGACAAAATGAGTAGAAGTTTAAATTCCCACGAAAAACATTAGCTTATAGAAATACACATGAAAACCCAGGTCTTAAAAAAAGGCTATTTTGTGAACAATAGGCTCACGGGAGCCCCAAACTAGCTTACTTAATTGATTTTCTTATAAAAAACCAAGGCTTAAGGAATTAGGCAAAACAAAGCTGGGAATACAGCTCTATGGTAAACTGGAACTGCCTAGAAGATATGTGCAAACTACAAGGGGACAAGAAGCAGACACAGTCACCAGCCCAGGGAGCAAATTGTGTGGAGAGTGCAATATCTTTTAGTCACCCAAGGAAACCAGCAGAGAAGAGGCTTGTGAATTAAAAGCTCAGCTTCCCCACTCCTAGCTCTTCTGATTTCCTGCTTATGCTCCCACAGGCCAAATCTAAACAGGAGCCACATGGCAAAGAATTCTATGAATCCCTCTAGACAAATTAGGTTCCTAGGGCAGAGAACAGGTAAACAAGGGTAGAAAACAGATATGGAGGGACAAAAAGATGATCCAGCATGTATGTAATGACACCAAGATTTCTGTGACAACTTATTTCAAAAATGTTTGGCATTTACTGCTAATTTTTCTTAATACACAAGGAGCTCTCAGTAGATTCGTGGCACACAGAATTAAAACTCAGGCAGCATTACTTTCAAATAAGCTTCTCCAAATACACACAAAATATATGTTTACTTATTCCGTAATTTTAAACTGATAGGACTATAGCTCAGAGTTAGAGTGCATGCCTAGCACAAGACCCTGGGTTCAATGCCCAGCACCACACCACAACAACAGCATGGACACAACCCACCATTTTACAAAGATGTAAAATAGTGTCAGTCTAAATGTTCCTACTTTTCCTAAATAACAGTGAGTCTTCATAAACCAAGATCAAAGTAGGTTTACAAGACAGCAGTACCATTCACCAAATTTTATTTTTTAAATATAACTTAACATTTATTTCACTTACTCAAATGAGAATTTATATTAAGAATATTAAGTAAAATAAATTATAAACATAATTTGGCCATCGTACCATATTTCTACAATTACCATTCTATTAAACAAGTTCTTCCAGGATCAGTCAGCCCCAGGGGAAAAAAAAATACTGCTAATAGATGATATGACAGAGATTAAGCCAACACAAGAATAAATGATAAAAGCACACTAAGTCCATGCTAACTAAATTATCAGGCAGTACAGCAAATTTAGCTATAAAATTATTAACTACTAGAAATGCAAAAGTAAGATTTCATATGTACTCGGTTAGTATAATCTTACCTTATAAATTGAAATATGAGCAATAAACTACTACTACTCACCAAAGGCTGGGGGGGATGAAGAAGGGGGCCCTTAGTGCCTGGCATCATATTAAGTACTGAACACATATTATTAAATTTAATCCTCAACTCTAATTTTATTCTAATATAAATATACTCAAATAATTAGGAGGTCTTGAAGGCTGAGGCTGTTATATATTAGACACTTATAGTATTTACAACTACCTCTCCTTAAAATGAAAAAAGTCTACAGCAGTTGTAGTAGGTTACAACTCAATCCATTCCCCCACTCCTACCTCCAACTACACTTTTTTCTGTCTATGAAGAGTATTTATTGGGTATTCCCAATAAAAAAACTACCCTTATCCTAGAGCAAAAGGTTTGTCTTGATTATTCTGAGTTACTCATGGTAACTTCTTTCCTCTTAAAATAAGGGAACAGGCATGTAATACAATTTAGATTTAGGGTTAAGTCTACTAAGGGCTTCAGGATTGTTTGCATATAAAGACATATGCAAAAAATTCCCTCTTTTCCTCACTGGACATACTGATGTGTGCAAATATTATATTTAGAGTTTCTGCAGCCATCTAGTGTCGGGGACACTGAAGGTGTCACTGCTGAAAAAGAACCTGGATTCTTTTTTTTTTTTTGGTGGTACTGAAGTTTGAACTAGGCCCCTCATGCTTCCTAGACAGGTGTTCTACCACTTGGGCCACTCCACCAGCCCAAGAACCTGTATTCCTAATGAAAGGGCAAAGCTACAATATTTAACCCAGAAGTATCTTAACCTAACTTAGGACTTCTTATTAATGAGAATTTAAAACCCTACTGTTCCAACAGTCTAGGAGCTGAGTTTTCTGTGTACTACATCACCAAGTATCCTAACATGAGTATTGGCTAACAATAGTAACAAATCAGCTTTCCAGGGATTGTTTTAAATTAAGGATTAAAAGTGGCCAAATGTTAGTGGCTCATACCTACAATCCTAGCTAATTGGGAGGCTGAGATCAGGAGGATCACAGTTCAAGAACAGCTTGGGCAAACAGTTCAAGAGACTCCATCTCCAAAATAACCAGAGCAAAATGGACTGGAAGTGTGGTTCAAGCAGTAGAGTGTCTACTTTGCAACCATGAAGTCCAGAGTTCAAACCCTCCCTGCAAAATAACACACCTAAAACATACAGCATACAACAGGAAGAGCACAGGAAGAATTTCAAAGCACTACAAAAGCAAAAATACCAAAGGGTTATTGGAGCTGAGAAAAATGAGAACACTGAGCCACATGCCACACAACAGAAACTACTAGTAATGATTAATAAGAACCACACAAAAAGTGACAAAATATGGGACCAGTGGTAGGGCACTGTACTTTTTGACACATAGATAATTTTATTACCTTTTAAATTGTTCAGGTTTTTTAAAGATCTGAATTAAATGCAGGTTAATTCTTGAACAAGCATAACACAGGCAAACCACCTCTCCAGACAATACCTTCATCAAAACAGGAACATAATATGAATGCAACCTAAGTATAGCTTTGTTAACATCACAATACTGAAAAGATACCTCTTAAAGTGTTTTAATGGAACTATATGAACAGAGGAAAGTAACAAACAACCCCTTCAGAAAACTTAGGTAAAATGGGTTTTTCCCATTAGATAATAAACTTTAAAATATCCCCAAATAATGACTGTACCTGTTGTCTTTTAGCTGCCATAATGTTCAGTTTATCTACTTCTGGTTTCAGGGCTTTATACTGTATTCCTAAGTCTTGTTCATTACCAGCATTCCTCAGTTTCAAGATACCATCTTCCACCTATAAAAACGCAACCCCCCAAAAAACAAAAATTCTGAACCACAAAGTCTATACATAAAGAGGTCTGCACATACAGAATTTTATTTTATTCCTTTTAACAGCTATTCAGAAAGTAATTAATCCAAACTTAGAAAGCAAGGCCTTCCTGGTACATGGGTGCTTCAGGAAGTGGGAAGGACATTAGCATACTGGCCTATATCTAAAAATGGATAATTCAATATGTCTTGGTTTCTCAATCATAGAACTCTATTAATACAAGAAAATGTCTAATCACCACTGCAAAAAGATAAGAGTCAAAACAATACCTTTGTTACAAGCTCTTCATTAGAACAGATACAACATTGGCTCACAGTAGAGTCTGTATCATACACACTTGGAATAGAGGAGTAAGTGGAAATTAAAAAAACAACAACAACCCTGGTCTATTTAGATTAATCTAGTTTAAAACCAAACTAAATCCTAAGGAATGCTGAGTAAAGTATGGCCAGAATCAGCTTAACAGTAATACAAAGACCAAATTATAGACATAGGCCTGTACTTACAACTTTCAGCTGAACAAGTAATTTGTAGACATCTGCCATGTCAGCCAAAATCAGCAGCCGGGTAACAGCAGAGAGTAAAGCTCGGGCTGCCCGAACCATGTTGCCTCGCTTCACAGAAGAACAAGGATCATCTGCAAACTCTCCGGCAGCACTCTTCATCAAATCTCCTGTTTTATAAAGTTTAAAAAAAGAAGAAGAATCAGCAGGGATTAACCCTAATTGATCTACATTCTAAAAAAAGAACAATAGTTCAAACTCTATGTATTTTACACAGAGATTTGTTTATTCATGTTTGTTACTTATTTTTCATTTGTTTGTTTCATAACTCTCACATAAGCAGGCATCATCAAATAATACTGATAAAAGTATATTATCCAGGAAATAACCTGGGCCCTATGTAACAAAAGACTTTAAAAACAC
This sequence comes from Castor canadensis, assembly GCF_047511655.1. Lineage (NCBI taxonomy): Eukaryota > Metazoa > Chordata > Mammalia > Rodentia > Castoridae > Castor > Castor canadensis. Next base: position 80,276,688 of record NC_133391.1, read on the forward strand.
TTCTTTGCTTTGACCTAATGATAATACTCCTTTCCAGAAAGATTATATAATTTCCTAAAAACAGTAAATAAATAAATAAAATAAAGATGAGGGGCTTAGTTCAAGTGGTAGAGCACTTGCCTACCACACTAGTGGCCCTGAGTTCAAATATCAAAAAATAAATAAATAAAATCCACGATGTGAATGGGTGAAAAAGACTAATGTAATCATTTAACTTCACACTCACAGAATACAGAAATACACCATTAAGTAGGACCACCATACTTCTTTAACCATCCCAACTGCCTAATATGAACTAACAAAGACAAACATACTCTGATATATGAAAACTCAAGAGTTCAGCAACTGACTTGTTCATTTCCCTCAGAGTAAAACAATGGTATCTGGGCATGATGGAACACACCTGTATCACAGTACTCAGTGGCTGAGGTAGAGAATCATGAGTTCAAAGTCAGCTTGGGCAACATAGCAAGACCCTATCCAAAAAAAAAAAACCAGTGTGGTGATACATGTCTATAATTCAAGCAATAGGGAGACTGAGTCTGAAGGACGGTAAGTCCAGGTTACATAACAAGATCATTTAAATAAACAAACAGCCAAGCACAGTGGCTCACACCTGTGATCCTAGCTACTTAACAGGCTGAGATTGGGAGGGTCAAAGTTCAAGGCCAGCCTGGGCAAACAGTTCAAGAGAGCCCATTTCCAAAATAACCAGAGCAAAATGGACTGGAGGTGTGGCTCAAGCAGTAGAGCACTGGCTTTATAAACATGAAGCTCTGACCTCAAACGCTAGTTCCATCATAAATAAATAAAATAATCAAGCAAGAAGTAACAGAGGGCTTAGAGGCCCTGTGTTCAAGCCCCTAAACCAAAAAAAAAAAAAAGGTACCACTAGGTTACAATCTGCCTCTTCAATTATTCTATACTTATAAAAAGTTTCTATTATAAATAGGTATTATCTTAATCAAAAAGTTAAGCTAAAAATACAAAACAAAATTTTACCACAGTTATTAAAATATACAATACTGAGTTCAAAAATTTACTTGTAAAAATTCTTGGAAATTAATATAAATTATATGTGTCATTTGTTTTATGGATAATAATTTTGGGTACCTATTACTACCTCTTTTCTGATAGCTAGAAGCAAGTAAAGGACAAAGGGCTATGTCTTGTCCACTAGTTTTCTGGCAGTGCCTATATGGTAACTATATCTGGATTCCTGAAAAAACAAAAACAAAAACCCTTCCTTCCTTGGCTGAGTGTGTTCACTTTAGGTTAAGCCAAAAGGCCATTAACTCACTCATCTCCTCCATGATTTTAAGAGAAGTCTATTTTTCAACAGACCTACCAAATTTCTCCTACCAACTTTAGTTGCACAATATGAGCTTATAAAAGAAAAAAAAGTTACATTCATCTCAGATTCATATTAATTAGGTTTAGAAGCACTGCAGAGTACTAACAGTAAAGATAAGCCCTAGATATTTGTCGGGTCAGAAACACCTCTTTAAAAATATATTCATTAAAAGGTTTTCTCTGGCTCTATTAACATAGTCTTCTCTTATATGTTCAGAAAGATAAAACATATCACAATCATTATGTGGATTCATAATATTAACAATAATTATTTCATGGTATTTTAAAATATGGAGTGTGGGGTACAGTGCTTCACACATCCAAAAGGCTAAGGCAGGAGGATCTCCAGTTCGGAGCTAGCCTAGGCTACATAAAGAGACCTGGGAAGGAGGGAAGCAAGAAGGGAGGCAGGAAGGCAGGGAGGCTAGAAGGCAGGAAGGAACAGGACTACACCAGCATATACCAGCATATTGACAAGAGTTTACCAAAAGATAGTATGGCCTGATGAATGATTATTTTCTGTTTTTGTTTTTTAACTTTCTATAGTAAGGGCTAAATGGCTCAAGTAGAACTCCGGGCCTGGCAAGTACAAACCCAGTACAACCAAAAAAACAAAGCAAAAAACCCACTTTCTACAATATACTTTTGAAGAAAAAAGGTTTTTAAATGATGACAGTTAAAAAATATCTTTAGCCAGGCACCAGTGGCTCACATCTGTAATCCTAGCTACTAGAGGCAAAGATCAGCAGGATCACAGTTCAAATCCAGCCTGGGCAAATAGTTCATGAGACCCTATCTCGAAAAACCCTATCACAGAAAACTGGGCTGGTGGAGTGGCTCAAGGTGAAGGCCCTGAATTTAAGACCTAGTACCACAAACAAACAAAAAAATATTTGTCATGTGTTCAATACATAAAACTCAGGTTTAAATTTTCTTTTTTCCAAAGTTTAAACATATTTATTGTTACCAGTTTGTTGTAAAAATGAAAAAAGTAAAACATTAGCACACATTAAGAAAAAATTTAGGGGGGAGGGGTTAGTATGGGCATTTGAATTCAGGGCTTCAGGCTTGCTAGGTAGACACTCTATCACTTGAGCCCCACTGCCAGCCTATAATTTTTTTTTTAACTCTATAATATCAGCTATCTTGAGTGGCTTATCCAAAATGTGGGTAAAACCATGTGGCAATGTAGGTACCTGCAACTCCAATGCCATTGTTTTCAGTTTCTGTTTACAGTTAATACAGGGTAGGAGGTTCAACTATTGTAGACCCTTTAGGTACACGTTTCTAAAAGAGAACATTTTATGAGAACATATTGTTTGTTATCAACTGCCAAATCCAAAAGAAAAGATATGTGTTTTGCAAAACAGCAAAAACAGCCCTACATTAAAATGACAGATACTTCCAGGTGAACAGTTAAGTGTTATCAACATCTTAAATATTATTCATTTCAGGATCAGCTTCAAGGCAATTCAGGAATTCTGGCTCCCCTCAATTCCCAGATGACCTTACTCAAGTCTCTTTGTTCTCTTTAACTATGGAAACTTCCTTCTCAGTTATCACACACTTGCTAACAATGCCAGACTTCAGCGCTTTAAATATTTTTTATTCTATTTATCATACTCCTTAAAAATTGTAAAAGTGAATAAACCTCTAACCATGACAACAGTAAAGAGAAGTCTTGTACTTGGAAGGCAGAGGCAAGAGGACTGTAAGTTCAAGGCTAGGTGGGGGTAGAGGGTGGGAGTGAAAGCTTAAAGAGAAGTCTTCAGTTTGCAAGTGCAAAATAATGCACTTAAGTCATATTATTCAATGGAAGATATTATACAGCCACTAAAAATTATGTTGTAGGAAAATATATTTACTGGATCCCAAACATCTTACATTATCACAAGAGTGAAAATGTGAATGATACAATCAGATATAATTTATTTCTACCCAGGGAAAATAAACTGCAAGAATTTAGGTAAAAATGTTAACCAGAGAGTTCATCTATGAGCTACAAAATTTTAGGTCATTTTTATTTTTCTTTTTGCTTTTACTATCAAAACACATTTTCACTGCAAAAACTTTCATTAATTCTGTTGTTATTGTTCTGCCCAGGCAATAGCCAGAGGACAAAAAAAGGGAGCAGGCAATCAACATCACAGGAAAACTTGTTTATCAATTGTCCTAAACTTAATTTTAGCCTCTTTTTACATAAGCCATAGGTCTGAGTACCTAAAATTTTCCCATCTCAGGATTCCTAGTTATTAAACAAACAAGCAAGCAAGCAGGGCTTGATAGAACATACCTATAACTCCAGCGCTCATGAGGCTGAAGCAAGAGGATTCCAAGTTCAAGGCCAGCCTAGGCTACATATTGAAAAATATGTATGTATGTATATATATATATATATATAAACTTCATCTTAAATGTTCATTCCTTGGATTGACTTTCACAAGTTTTGTAGGTTAAAAAAAAGAAAAGGAATCCCACGAAGTTTTCTTAAAAGTAACTGTAGGCAATTCTTTCTATGGTGTATTATATAGGGCTTGAGGTTTTTGCCAAATATTTCCATATACATATTTAAGCTGCTGGGTATGGAACCCAGAGCTTCATGCATGCTAGGCACTACCACTGAACCAGAACCCCAGCCCTCCTAACTTCTAAAAATTAATTTGAGTGTTTCAGCTCCACTGATAAACAATTTTTTTATCAAAATTGTCTCGCTGTATAGCCCAGGCTGGCCTCAAACTCATGATCTTCCTGCCTCAGCTTCCCCAGTGCTAGAGATACAGGTGTATGCCATCATGCCCAGCACAAATCTACTTTATCCCAAATTCCCTCAAATATATCTCATTTAGGGATCTCACCAAAAAGTGTTAAGCTATTTTCATGGATTATTATCATTGACAGACTCTCACTTTAAAAAAAATAACAATAAATGACAGGACCAAGACTTCACAAAATTATGTGCTAACTTCAAGATAACATTGTTAAGGGGATTGGACTATGAGCACATGATAAAAGCGAGAGCACACAAGGTAGGGATGAGGATAGGTAAGACACCTAAAAAACTAGCTAGCATTTGTTGCCCTTAACGCAGAGAAACTAAAGCAGATACCTCAAAGCAACTGAGGCCAATAGGAAAAGGGGAACAGGTACTAGAGAAAAGGTTAGATCAAAAAGAATTAACCTAGAAGGTAACACCCACGCACAGGAAATCAATGTGAGTCAATGCCCTGTATAGCTATCCTTATCTCAACCAGCAAAAACTCTTGTTCCTTCCTATTATTGCTTATACTCTCTCTACAACAAGATCAGAAATAAAGGCAAAATAGTTTCTGCTGGGTATTGGGGGGGGGCAGAGGGAGGGGGCGGAGTGGATGGTAAGGGAGGGGGTGGGGGCAGTGGGGAGAAATGAACCAATCCTTGTATGCACATATGAATAATAAAAGAAAAATGAAAAAAAAAAAGATAACATTGTTATACCTATTTTCTACCTCATCCTATTCCCCCCTTACCCTAAAATTTTAATTAAGTTTCCATTATTTCATAATGAAATAACACAACTGTTAATGAAGATAAACTGGCAATATAGTTCGTAACACAGTCCTTCTGGGAAGGAACCAAATGGTAGTATATATCTGGCATAACCAACATACCCCGTGACATGAAGGTGAATCTGAATAAAACACACCATCCTCTCCACCTTCACTCTTCCTTTCATCATTGGAGGACATTTGTCAAAAAAATCTCAGGTCCCTAGATAATACACCACAGTTATAGAAAAACAGATCATGAAACAAACTTTCTAGGCACCTCTTCTTTGTTTAATCCACAAAACTTCATCTTTTGTGAAAGGCAATCCAAGGAATAAACATTTAATACCAAGTTATTTAAATCGGAATCAGCAGAACCTAGAAAAACCTCTATCTTCTCTCCTTTTCACCTCCTGGGGGCAAGGAAAGGAACTTTAACAGTCCCGTTTTCAAATTGACAGAATGATTAAAAAAAAAAAAAATCAAAATAGGGTACCACACATATTCATGTTCTCATTTTCCTTACTAATTCAAGTGTGCCCTGCTGCTATTCAGAAACACTCCAAAGAAAGAACTTACTTCCTAATTACACATTCAAATAAATGCATAAAATGCATTTCAACTTGGAATCATTTTCTTAAGAAATTAACTAGTAAAAATCAAGTTACTGAAACATCATGATTGAAGTCATGCCAAAGCCAAAATTTTAATATGTAAGGTAACTTCCCCCATTACATTGTACAAGTATATTAAGGCAGTAATATTACCCACTGTAACTTAAAAGTATTTCTATACCAATTAGTGTTATTTTTGTGAATTTAACAACACAGTATTTAAAAAAAAAAAGAGTAGCAGTTTCAAAATGACAGGAAACATTAGAATTTAACAACTTCACTCTTCTTTCCTCACTTCCAAACTAGTTTAGTTACACTAGCACTTGAATCTCTACAAAAGTAGCATATGCTCACACAAGGGTAGTAATCCAGAAGCAGACAGCAACCTTGACACATCCCAAGTCAAAGAAAGCCTCCACTCTAGAGACATACAGTTTAAGCCAGACAACTTTAAGACATAAAACTCTCAGATGACACCCAGTTAATGATTTTCCAGAATTTATATTTTTCTTTTCCTGCTCAAGTTAAAGAGCAAGAGAAAATGGATTAAATGGTGAAACTGGAGGTAAGAGTGTCAATAATGAACAATTGTTTTTATTAGTATTAGCTTTCAGAAACATATGAAGGGCAAAACTTTTGAGTTTAAACCCCATTACTGCCAAAGAAAAAACTAAGAAAGGGAAAAAAATGAGGAGAAAACTGGAAGAAAATTCTACACAAACAGTAAGGGGAAAAGGGAAGACAACAAATGGTAAGCCAGAACTCAAAGCAAAAATACTAGAAAAATCACCTGAATTTTTATTAGATTTAATGACATATTACACTAATCTGAAAGCCTAACTGACTTAACTTTAACCTTTTCTGAAATGTTAAATGTTTTCCTGTTAAGGCAATTCCAAGAACATCCTTAACACATTTTAAAACCCATGCTCAACACTCCAAAATAGAAACGCTTGTCATTTTCCTCCTGTGAAAAATCAGAGTCCATATGTATGATCAAGCTCATGATCTCAACCTGATTAAAACCACACTAACCAAGTTAGAAAGACGAGAATGCAAACTCTCTCCACACACCCACACAAAGTTCCTCAAGGCTTTAAGTCTTCACATCATGAACTCGGCAAACCCAGACTTCACTCTGCCTCCTGTCTATCTCTCAAATCCCACTCAGTCATTCACAGTTGCTTTGTCCTGATCACATCTGCCTTTTAACATTTATCATCCAGGCCACCAATAGATATGGGTACATCATTCTGAAACTGACAACATCTGCACTGGATAGGAAACCAATTTTCAGCTCCTTCAATCTGACTCTAGTCAGTTGCCAGAGGAAAAAAAATTACACCTCAAAAACGGCTTGTGTTCAATGTCCTTTTTGTCAAGAATGAAACACATTATTTTCCTTAAAACTGCCATGCCAAGATTCATAATGATAATACACACACACACATACACTATATTCTCTATGAGAGAGAAAAAAAATACACATTCACACACAAATCATTCAAGCTACATCAAGAAGATGGCATCTATGTTCTCAACCTCTCTATATAATTGCTAAGATAATTAAACAATGTCTCACTATCAACTGAAAATCTTTATTGCACATCCTTCTTTATCATCAGGTTTACATAATTGCTTAATTCTGTGAACTCATGATTTTATTTTAAAAAGTTGAGAACGATGAGTATCGAAATTATTCAGATACTAACTTATAAATTTTAGCTCTACCATTTGACTAGCCAATTAATGTTCTCTCACTCTAAAATTAAAAACTTTTATATAAGAAGGTTCATGTAAAGACTGAGATTTAGTATTGAACAATATTGACTGCTTTCAGTCAACTGAAGTCTTGCTTCTACTCAAGAACAATGCACTTGCATTATTAACAAAGTTTACCTAAATGGAATATTGACTCAAAATCCAGAATTTGAACATGAATAGACATGAAGGGGAGAAAACTACAAGCCAACATTAAAGCATTTGCTTTAAATTTACTGGACAATGATATTCAGTAAACGAACTTTATCTTCACTTTTTAGACATTGGGGAAGAAATAGTACCAAAATGAAACTACTAAATGCTTTTTTCACAATACTTGAGAAAAACCTACAATAGGTTATCCAGATGTTTTCATGTTGTTCGCTAGGAGAACAACAGTATATACATGAGAGGTAACTGGCTGTGGGAGTGATATAATACTCACAAAGTAAAGATCAAACCAAAGGGTCTGCTAGGCAATAAAATCCTCTTCTACTCTCAAAAGACAATCACTTTTTCCAGTACTATAAACCTTGTTCCATCATCAAAATAAAAAATTATTGACATAGGCAATCATTTCTTGATCTTCTGCTCCAATATAGTTCTACCTCTGCTATGTCAATAGACATAGCATAGGGAAATCTGAAAGATTAACATTTCTAGCCAAATGAACCATGTGTCAATTTTTGAAAACCTGGTAGAATTCCAATCAATAAAAAAAACAGGGTGGTGGTACAGAAAAACATATATATATTTTTGGAAATATGTAAAAACTTTCAACTGTTATGTAAGAAGAAAAAGAACAGTCATGCACCAGTGGTGGCGCATGCCTGTAATCCTAGCTACTAGAGAGGCAGAAATCAGAGGATAGCAATTCGAAGTCATGTCTGGTAACAGTTCTCAAAACCTTATCTCAAAAAAACCCAGCACAGAACAGAGCTGGTGGAGTTGCTCAAGTGGTAGAGTGTCTGTCTGCCTAGCAAGTTCGAGGCCCTGAGCTCAGGCCCCACTACCACAAAAAAGAAAGAAAAAAAGAACAAAGCAATCTTTTATTCCATTAAATAAATTTCTTTCTGGTGGTTGTCAAAGGAGAAAAAAAAAAAAAAACGGCTTCAACAAATCAACAAAGGAGAAAGAAAGAACTAAGGTTTACAGACACCTAGCACCATGGATATGAGCAAGATTGTTCTAAAGTTTAAATGGAAAGACAAAACTACTAGAACAGCTAAAACAACTCAAAGACAAAAACAAACAAAAAAACCCACTGGGAAATATTATTCTACCCAATTCTACAACTTATGTAGCTATAACAATCAAGACTGTAGTATTAGCAGAGGAACAGACACATCAATAGAACAAAATAGAAAATTCAGCACAGCCAACCTATTTTTAACAAAGGTGCAAAAGTAACTCAATGGAGGAAAAACAGTATTTTTAACAAATGATACTAGAGTCACTGGATTATCCATAGGCAAAAAAAAAAGGGGGGGGAACTTGACTCAAATGTCATACCTTATACAAAACTTAACCCAAAATGAATCATAGATTTAAACGTATAATGAAAAAAATCTATAGAACTTTTAAAAGACAACAAAGAATCTTCATGAGCTAAAGGTTGATGAAGAATTCTTAGATATGGCACAAAAGACATGATCCACAAATGGTGTGAGGAGTTAATACACTGAACTTCATCAAAATTGAAAACTTTGCCAAAAGAAAAAAAACTGTTAAAAGGATTAAAAATAAGTGAAATTTTTGCTTTCACATAGACAATTGGTACCTATGCTATGGCGTATCCACAGAATACTACCCAGTGGTAAAAAGTTAATATACTGATATACACACCAACTTGGATACTCTCAAAAGCATCATGCTGAGGTGGGAGGAAAGCAGCCAATCTCAAAAGATTATACTGTATGATTCTTAAATCAAAGAATTAGAGTGGAGAAAGGTTTGTTACCAGGGACATGGGAAGGTGAAGGGAGAAGGAGTATACAAATGTGATTATAAAGAGGTAGTATGAGGGAGATCTTTGTGGACATAAAATAGTTTTGTTGTCTTGATTGCAATAATGGTTACACAAATCTACATGTGATAAAAGGACAGAGAACACTCATTGTAAACAATGTCAATTTTCTGGTTTTGACATTATACTATAGTTCCATAGATGTAACTACTCGGAGAAACTAGGTGAAGGGCACACTGGATCCCTCTGTACTATTTTTCCAATTTCTGATTATTCTATACTTATTTCAAGATAAAAAGTTTTTAAAAAAACACTAATTGGCTTTTTCACTAGTGTAAGTAAATACTGGAGCAAATACTGTTAAGCTATTTTAATTTGACTAAAAACTGGCACAGCAGAATCCTAATGGCTCTAAGCTAAGGAATATGTTCAAACTTTAATAATTCACCTAAGTTCTTAGCACCCAGTGCTCAACATGCTCCTAAATGAATCAAGTCACAGGAAATAAATTATGACAATTTTTGACATACCAGGTCCCTTAGTTTTGTCTATTAAAAAGGTAAGCTTGAGCCAGATACTGGTGACTCATACCTGTAAAAAGTACTAGCTACTCAGGAGGCAGAGACCAGGAGAATCAAGATTCAAAGCCAGGCAAATAGTTCAAGAGACCCTCTCTCAAAAATACCCAACACAAAAAGGGCTGGTGGAGTGGCTTAAGTGGTACAGTGCCTGCCTAGCAAGCATGAGACCCTGAATCCAAACCCTGGTTTGGCTAAATAAATAAATGGTAAGTTGTACATAGTTCAAACTCTAGTGCCACCAAAAAAAAAGAAAAAATAGTAAGTTTGAGCTGGACTGGAATAATGCCTATAATTCTAGTTTCTTGGAAGGAGATCAGGAGGATCACAGTTGTAGGCCAGTCCAGACCCTACCTCAACCAATAAAAAGCTGGGTGTGCTGGCATGTCTGTCATCCCAGCTACATGGGAAGTAAATAGGAGGATCATAGACCAGGCTGGCCCCATCATAAAAGTAAGGCCCAATTTGAAAAATAACTAAAGCAAAAAAAAGGCTGGAGTAGAAAAGCATGAGGCCCTGAATTCAAACTGTAGTACTGGAAAAAAAAAAAAGGTATTTGCACAGCACAAGCTGGTAATTACTTTGCATTACAACTGGTCACTTCTCCCTCTGTATTATCTTATGTAGCAGGTCCTTCTGTAACAGCTCTGTTTCTCCACCACTACTATGAGGATCTTCAGACAGTAGGTCCTGCTTCTAAGGCTGCCTCTCAGCCTCTTTTAACCCTTCCTGCACACAACTGAAAGACTAAACCCCCTCAAAACACCATTCTTCCTCATATTCTGTGTTACCCAGATGGCAGAACTTCTTAAAACAGGAAGAAAATTAAAGAAGCGTATTTTAGCTTTAAAAACAAACACAAACCACTACTGGAAAGAGTTGCTTCCTGAAGTAGTGAGTCCTGTGTCACTTGAAATACTAAAACATATGGGAAGCTGTGAGACCTTGTCCCAAGGACAGAATTCTCAGATTCTACATCATTCCCCTAATAGTTTTCCCTTTTTCACCCAAAATTCCAAGTCACTCTCTAAAATGTAGCTCTAAGCCAGGTAGTGGTGGCTCATGCCTGTAATCCTAGCTTCTTGGAAAGCCGAGATTGGGAAGATCACAGTTTGAGGCCAGTCTGGGTAAATCAAGCATGAAGCCTTGAGTTCAAACCCCACTCTCACAAAAAAAAAAAAAAAAAAAGAAAGAAAAATTAAATTAAAATAAAAAATGAAATCTATCTCTAAACTGAGAGCAGGGGTATACACGGGCTTATTAATTCCATGAGGATGAGGCAGGAGGATGGCAGATTCAAAGCCAGTCTGTGCTACACAGTGAGACACTGTCTCTAAATAAATAAATAAATAAATTTAAAATAAAATAAAATCTACCTCCAGACTTGTTCTTCCTTTTAGTACTAGGATAAAACCCAAGGCCTTGGACATGCTAAACACCCATTCTACCCCCTAACTTTTCCTCTAGACTCTCTCCTAACTTTTCCCACCAGCAGTACTCTACTACCCGCCCCCCACCACCACCAAAATCAGGATCCTCACCGTTTCCCAGGCATGACTTGCATGCCTATTTTTCTTACCTAAATGTCTTTCCCTCTCCCTTCTTTCACTTTTCTAGACTCAGTGCAAGCTGTAACACCTTAAGAAAGACTTCCAATCCCATGTTTACTCTCTCATTCCTCAGCCACTCATACTATTAACTTCATACCCATGGATTCTGATTATAAACTCTAGGACGAAACAGGAAAGAGTCTCCTGACTACTAGAAGAATCTCCATCAGAGGACTGGGAAAAGGGGGAAAGGAGGGCTGGTGGAGTGGTTCAGGTGGTAGAACATCTGCCTCACAAGTAGGAGGCCCTGAGTTCAAACCGGAGTACTGCAAAAAAAAAAAAAAAAAAAAAGGAGGGAAAGGAAAAGAATGACAGAGAGCCAACAATATCAAACTGTATTACATCTGTGCAGGTAGAGGACATAATGATATGTACTAAAAGCTGTTAAATAATGTGGGGGTGGGGGAAGGAAGGGATAAGGGAGAGTAACAGAGAAGGATGAACTGTCCAGAGTAAAGTATATTCACAGCTAGGATACATCAAGAAACCCCTTTGAACACTGACTTTGGAATTAAAACTGAAAGACAGGACTGTAAAATAGGTACAGTGGGAAGAGGGGGGTGAATGAAGGAGATGAAGGTGAGGGAATATGTGCTTGATGGAATTCATATACATATATGAAACAGAATGATGAAACCTCTTGTAATTGCTTCAAATGGAGTGAGGAAGGTTTTGGGGGGGAGGGGGAGGGCAATCTAACCAATGTACAATGTAAGGCTATTCGGAATTGGCACAATGAATCACCCCTATACAATGAATATATGCTAATAAAAAATTTTTAAAAAAAACAGATTTTTACATAGACATATAGAAAGCGAGAAAGAGAGAGGGGCCAAGTGTATGGTGGCATACACTTGTAACCCCAGAACTGGGAAGCTGAGGCAGGAGGACGGAAGAGTTCCAGGCCAGGCTTGGCTATATAGCAAGACGCTGACTTTAAAATAAAAAACTGAAATATGTACGTATGAGGGATAACTTTCAAAGGTGACAAAAATGCTCTTGGAATTAGACAGCAATGACAGCTGTACAACCCTGTGAATATCCTGAAAAACCACTGAATTATACTTTTCATTTTTATTAGCATATATTAATTGTACAAGGGGGGATTCATTGTAACATGGGTTAAGTCTGTCCCCACCATCTCTCTTCTTCATCCTCCTCCCCAGAATTATGTACTTTGAGATTTTATAGTATATGCACTGTATCTCAATTTCTTTAAAAAAGTAAGATTCTCCACCCCTACTAATGCACTTACATGTCACTGAAGAGCACATTTTCTTTATTTGTTTTTGGTACTGGGGTTTCAACTCAGCACCTGCACCTTGAGTCATTCTACCAGCCCTGTTTTGTGTTGGGTATTTTTGAGATATAGTCTCATGAACTATTTGACCACTCTTGGCTTTGAACCTCGATCCTCCTGATCTCTGCCTCCTGAGTAGCTACGATCACAAGCATGAGCCACTGGTGCCCAGCAAGAGCACATTTTAAATACTGAGGAAGGGCCTTTTCTCACATTGCACTCCTTGGAAACGTTAATTATCTCAAACATTTTAGTACCTAACACAGATGAGGTACCAAGTTAGATACTACAGAAAAAGGTCACCAGATTACCAAAGAAGCTGCCCTGCTAAAGCTTAGAAAGGGGAAGGCACCCCATTTAATTACCACTGTGATTACAACTAGGAAATATAAAGGTAAGAATGACCTAATCAAGACAAGGGTTATAGAAGACAGATAGGGTCCCAAAAAGAGAAAAGAATACATCTAAGAGGCACATGTATGCTTCAGCCCATGTAAGGTTCAACAACTAGTTAAAGCAGGTTGGCAATGTTACACAATGTAACTCCCAGATCACAGGAATTCTGGATGGCATGTAATTGACAACTGGCTCCTATTCACCACAGGAAGCTCACCTGGCCACTTAATTACCTTTAGATAACACGGCATAAATTTTACATACATGAAAGTTTTTGCCACACTTATGACATATGGTGATGTCTTAGTGTACCCACAAATATTTATGCATATTATTCATGTAGTAAGGGAATGATACAGAAAGAAAGTTATGCTGTAAAAACTGTATACACTCAAATTTCAGGATATTATGATTACACAGAAAACACAGGGCATGTACAAACCCAAAGATACACATGGTCTAATTTTTGGCTCAAAAGAGTTATAAATAAATACAAAAGAAATGCTCTTTTCTCATTTTGGTACTCACAAACAAGTACTTCTTTGAAAACAGTAAGCTTGTATCTTAGTCTAGGAAAACCCTAGGTTCGGGATTAACAAACTATAGCCTACAAACCAAATTTAGCCCCCCACCTGTTTTTATAAATAAGTTTTATTAGAACACAGCCATGCCCATTTGTTTAAATATTGTCCATAGCTGCTTTCCCAACACATAGCAGAGTTTCAACAGACTTAGGGCCAGTAAAGCTAAAATACTTACCACCTGGACCTTTATAATTTGCCAACTGTGAGTATTTTAACAACAGTGATTCAAAAGAAATATTCTTACACATCCTTTAGCAACTAGATGTTTCTATAAACATTATTTTATATGCAGGAAAACACTGACGTCAGGCCAGGGAAAGGTATTTATATTAATTTTCTTTTGCTGCCTAACAAATTATTCCAAAAAAAAAAAATGGTAACTTAAACACTTATTATCTGCCAGACTTTTTTGTGAGTCAGGGACTTGAGGTTGAGGTTACTGTCATCTGGAACTTGACTGGAGTTGAAAGATATGTTTCTAAGGCTATTTCACTCACACGCTAAAGTGTGCTAACTATTGGCAGGAGCCTTAAGGTCCTCTCTACAGGACCTCCTTACTGTTCCCGATATGCTTCCCCTGGAATGAATAATCCATGAGATTATAAAAAGGGGGATCTACCCCCTTTTTATATCTTTGCCTCCAAAGCAGATACCATCACTTTTACCACATTCTATTCATTACAGAAGTATGTCACTAAGTTCAACCCATGTTGAAGAGGTTTGAGGTTAAACCACACTTTTCAAGGCGAGGTGGGGAGCAGTACTGCAGTTTGTATTCAGGGCTTCATTCTTGCTAGGCAGGCATGCACTACCACTTAAGCCACTCCACCAGCCCCCTAGACCCCACTTTTTTAAGGGAGGGATGCCAAAGAGTCTGTAGACATTATTAATGCCACTTTAGGGTTTCAAATGATGAGTAAACAGCTCCAACAACAGAGCCAACAAGCCTCAACTGATTAAAGAATTTGTGCTTAATCAATTTTACAATATGTATTTTATTCTATTTATGACAGAGGAGATTTTGTCACCATTTATTAAGATTCTCCAAAAAGGGTTAGGAGTACAGCTCAGTTGTAAAGTGCTTGCCTTGCATGCACAAGGCCCTGGGTTCAACACCCAGCACCACACACAAAAAGTTAAGCCAAGAGCCAGGCACTAGTGTCTCACACCAGTAATCCTAGCTACTCAAGAGGCAGAGATCAGGAGGATAGTGGTTCCAAGCCAGCCCAGGCAAATAGTTCATAAGACTGTATCAAAAAAAGGGCTGGTAGAGTGGCACAAGGTGTAGACCTTGAGTTCAAACCCCAGTACAGCCACAAAAAAAAAAAAAAAAAAAGTTAAGCCAAGAGAAAATAAGAAAGGCATTTTAGCTTTTCATATCTGTAAGCAAGTTTTATTTAGTTGTGTTTTTTTTTTCCTTTGGGGGGGGGGGGCCGCAACACTGAAATTTGAACTGAGCCTCATGCTTGCTAGGCAGGTGCTCTTACCACTTGAGCCATATCTGATGCACTCCGCCAGACCTAACTTTTCATGTCTGATGCAATGATGATGGGAGTTATATTTTTGTTTGGGCTTTTCCTCTTCTGGAGAAAAGGCAAATTATGGTGAACAGATCATAGTCATAAATAGCTGCGAAGATACACTAAGAGGGATAAAATTTTATGATTCAGAACCACATAAAAGATTTTCACAGATATAAACAAAAACATGAAAAAAAAATCCAGATATGCATTCTATTGTTGGGACTTTTTAGAGGGAAAGGAGTGTGTATGTTCAATCAAAATCGCTACAGATCTGAATCAAACATACTTCAGAAACAAGAAATAGAAAGTTGCCTTCAACAGTTGTTTTTTTGGTGGGACTGGTGTTTGAACTCAGGGCTTCATGCTTGCAAAGCAGGTGCTCTACCACTTGAGCCACACTCCCCCAGTCCTTTTTGCTCTGGTTATTTGGGAAATGGGGCCTTGTGAACTATTTGACCAGGCTGGCCTAGAACAGAAATTCTCCTGATCTCAGCTCCCAAGTAGCTAGAATTACAGGTGTGAGCCACCAGCACTCAGCTTTTATTGCCTTTTTTGTTTTTTCCTGGTGGTACTGGAGTTTGAACTCAAGGTCTTATACCTGCGCTAGGCACTCTACCACTTGAGCCACTCTGCCAGTCCAACAATTGGATGTATTTTAAAAATAAACATCTATGTCAATAGAATCAATGAAGACTTAGTTAAACTCATCTGTTAATACCTGAGTTTCAACATAGACTCCAAGAAAGGCTGGGAAGCAGAACCTTCCAATAGTGAACACTGAAGTAATAACCATCCTGATTTCCTTAGCAGGAAAGCTCAAAACTGTGCGAAACTGGACTAGTAAACTGTTTTACATTAATTCAAAACCACTGTACTGGCTTAAAAAGTGTCCCCTAGAAATTCACCCAGAATTTGTGAATGTCAATGTATTTGGAAACCAAGTCTTTACAGATGGTATCAAGATGAGTTCACACTAAATCACAGTAGGCCCTAATACAATGATAGATGTTCTGAAAAGAGACAAAAACATACATAAAGAGAACAGTATGTGTGACAACAAATGTAGAGATTTGAGTGATGTTCCTCTAAGCCAAGGAACAGCAAGGACCACTGGCAACCACAAGAAGATAAGAAAGAGGTACAGAATAGATTCGTCCTGATTCCCAGGAAGGAACCAAGCCTATGAACACTGTGATTTCAAATTTCTGGCCTCCAGAACTATGAGAAGATAAAATTTCTATTGTTCTAAAGGACCAAATTTGTAGTCATTTATGCTATGGAAGCCTTAGGAAACTAACTCATATTATGAAATCTTAACAGTTTCATCATTTTTATTATTTCAGCCTGAAAACTGAGAAAATAATCACCAAACAAGGTTTTTATCTCACAAATTCAAAACTAAAATTGGAAATACTACCTCTTTCTAATGTACTGCCCGTTTTTAGGTATTTTCAGAGATAAACTTCAAATAAGACTCCACTAGACTATATACTATACACTTTGCTGCTAGACAGAGAACCAATAAGGCTCTCTAAAGGCCAGTACAGCACCTGTTGTTCATAATAAGGACTCAATTCACCTTAAGTGATATCCAACCGCCTAGAAAAACCTACATCGTTGTTGAAGTCCACTAACTGGAAGACAATTCTAAAATAAAACTATAAACTTCAAGATGTTTATGTTTCAGATTTAAAGTTCTTTTCAAACCTTTAACACAATAATGATAATTTCTCTAACATTACTGATAAGTTGCAAATTACCATTTAACCTTCTATCAATGCTAAGTTTCCCAAAACATAATTCCTTTAAACTGAGATTTATTTATGCCAAATTCACACCAGTACAAATATGCATGGCTGAGTTAACATTCCAATGTGACGGAATGGGACGATTACTAGAGTATTTTCAGAATAATTTTCAAAGTAATGAATATTATCAGGCCAGATATTTTTCCATTTTACTACCCCCATATTGTCAGTAAGAACTAAAAAGGAGTTATCAAGATAGGATTTAAAGTAAACTTCTGTTTCATTTATTCCCTACCAAATTATAGATTTCTAGGACTTTATTATATGAAACACCAAAGAGAAGTGGATTCAGAGTCTCCAAAGAGAATCTCCTTGTTAAGCACTTCTGCTGATTATGAGCCAGTACAACTTAATACATCTCTATAGTATAAATTACTGAACTGACAAGTATAAGAATGAGAATACTGACTACAAAAATTCTCCTTCAAAGGAGTAGGAGCTGAGAATGGAGCTCAGCAGGAAAGCAACTTGCCCAGTTGTCCCAAGACCCTAATTTCCATTCCCAAAACCAGAAGAAAAAAAAAAGGCTGATTTTCTAGAAAGGTCTGTCTTACTCTATTTTAAAAAAAGCAATATTGACCTACCTTGTTTTCGAACATCATCTACAGCAGCTACAAGCTCCTCCTTGAGAAACTGACTCTCTTTTGCAATTTTATCCCCCTTCTCCAAAAAATTCTCAGTTGCTTGTTCAACAGATGCAGCTAAAACATGGGCCTTCTTAGAGCGACCTCTCTTTTTATTGGAGGGCCCCTTACTATTAGTGTTTACCAGGGTTGTAACCTAAAAGATTCATTGAAAAAAGAAAAAAAAAGCAATAAATTAAACTGTAGTCATTTAAAATTAGAGGGCAAAGAATACAACTTAGTGATAGAGCATTTCCCCAGCATGCTTGAGGCCCTGAGTTTAATCCCCAGTACCAGAAAAGCAAAATAAAATGAAAGTAACAGAAAGACTAACATATTTAAAGATAATAAGAGTTAAGTTATTCATAAGGAAATGAAAATCACACTTAAGATATTCTAGCTAAGCATTAAATAACACACAACTCTCTCTACATATTTAACATATATAAAAATGACACTGTACTTCTTAGTTTCCAAAATAATTTAACTTTCTCAATGTGTAAGGTAATGTAATACATATTTTAATTCCTCAAATATAATTAGATTTTTAGTTTGATTTTACAAATTAAAAATAAATTACTAGAGATAAGTTAGATGTCTCTATTATAAGTCATCAAGAAGTCCCAGGAAGAGGTTAACAATAAATTTAGTTTTACCTGAGGGTTATGTTTTAATCACTGCCATCAATCTTTTTTTTTTTTTCTTTTTGAGACAGGGCCTCACCATGTACCCCAGGAAACCTCAAAATCACAATTCTCCTGCTTCAGCCTCCAGAGTGTTACACATACAGAAGTGTGCCACCAATGCCCCAGCTACTACTACCGATCTTTACAAAACATTTTCAGATGACTAGCTTCTGAAGTCTTTGTTCAGATTTATTCACACGAATCTTACCAATTAATTAGTAAAGGCCCTTAATAAAGAATTGCCCACAGAAGCCTACTGTGATGATGCTTTAAGTCCCAGAACATTAACCATCATTAACAAGTATAATATCTAATGATCTGTAAGTTGAAGATGATTAAAGATTTCTTACATGTAAATTTGCCAAACAAAAGACCTGAAGGCTATAGTATATGAGGTCTAAGTAAATACGCTAACTTTATCACATACACCTACATATAGATATATAGAATATTAGTATATATTTGAGTTGGAATGGAATTTTTTTAAGATAGCAAATGCCACTAAATCTCATATTCATTCTCTCTCTCTCTACACACACACACACACACACACACACACACACACACACACACACACACACACCCAAAATAGTAAATGTACACAGCTAATGTCATCGCATTATGGTATGTGTATTTGCAGCAAAACATACCAAACCTACATCCTCAAACTGAATTACATGCCAATTAATCCTACACAAGGAAAGATGCAATAAATTGAGTAAAGGAACCTTAACAATCAAGGGTCCACACCCTGTGTCCTTTGGATTTCCCCTTAAGAAAGGGTGAAATTACCTACAAAATGCAAATATTTGGAAAACTACACTACATACCAATAACCTCTCCTATTGACAATTAAGACTGAAGAAGTCAACAGCAGGTAGGTTCTAAAGGAGTAAATAAATCCATGGATATTACTACTAACAAAATAAGCTCAACCACTCAATTTAAGACTTTGAACTAAATAACTTTGGTCTTGTGTTTGGTTCTCTACTACTACAGAACCATGTCACAAAAACTATGTATTTGTGTTTTCAGATTCTTACCTGTGTAACAAGAGGCTCCAATAGTCTTTCAACTGCCAGAGTCCTGATCTCTAGACTTTTGGGATCCCATTTGAAGTTTATGTTGCCTGTGTGGACAGCAGTCATTTCTAAGAGAGACAAACAGCCAAAGTCAGACAAACATCAAACATAAACATGAAGCCAGGCTCTAGTGGCTCACACTTATAATCCTAGCTTACTCAGGAGGCAGAGATCAGGAAGATCAAGATTCAAAGCCAGCCTGGACAAATAGTTCACAAGACCCTATCTCAAAAACCCCATCACAAAAAAAAAAAGTGGGGGGGGGGCCCTGATTGACTAGCTCAAGGTGTAGGCCCGACTTCAAGCTCCAGTACCGCCAAAACAAAAAAAGAATGCTCATCATCATAGGAACTCTCATTAGATTACTTATGATAAAGGAAGAAAATACTAATTTAACAGTCTAGAAAACACACATCACCTTCATCAAGTTAACATCCCCAATAAGGACAAACTGACATCATGTACTTCCTGATAATGATACATTAACAAGGATACAACACCATTTCTATAATATTTCACCCCAAAATTATATTAATCTCAATCTTGTCATGAGGAAATACAAGACTGATTAAAAGTGAGGCATCGTGCACAAAATAACTGTCCACAGTATTAAGAAATGTCAAAGTCAGTAAGAAATACAGATTTAACATATAGATGACAAAAATTTGAATATGAATTCTGAGTTATCAGTGTATTATCAATGTTATTTCTAAATTTTCATCACTGTGATTAGCCATGCATCCAAAAAATTCTGAAATCACGGAAATGAGGATGCCAAAAGAAATCTGGATTTCCCTAATCTGGTAACACAAAATGTCAATTTTCAAGGAATTTGTTTCACTACAGGTAGGAGAATTTGCTCTCTACACACGTATTATGTCAGGTTTATACATGGGTCTTTAAAGGTTATTTGTCCACTAAACTAATCAACTCAAGTCAGTAAACCTTAGGAGATGAAATGCTCTAGAAAGGGCTGCCAACAGCTCAAGCAAATGTCATCAAATGTCACAGGTAACACACTTCAGAAAAAAATTATTTGCCCCATAGATTCTAGTTTCTAGCATCCCACAGACACTGCTTCAACACACTCTTTCAGGATTGTATAGAGAGGGAGCCAAGAGGTAGTAACAGGTAAGAAAAAGTCAAGGATTTTCCCCAATAAGGGGGAAAGGGAAAAATTCAACTTAGCTTCCCAATTTCTGTTACTGAAGTGGGGAGGGGAGAGGGAGAGAGAGGGAGGGGGTTCCCTCAGCTTCCCAGTTTCCACACAAATCACTGGAACTTGAGATCCATAATGAAAAGAATTTCAGTGGTCTCACAAGGTAAAAATCTAGTAAGGTCTACTTTAGAAAAACAGGAAAAAGTAGGGAGAAATAGGAAAGAGGGAGCAGCACATTTCCTGCACTTCACAAGCAGGAAATGAAGAGTGAATAAGACTTCAAATGGTGGTTCTTGTCTAGGGTATTTACATGGGAGATTTCATGTTGAATTCCTTCTTGTGCAGTTTAGAGACAATGGTTTCAGGATGGACTTACTACCACAAACATGGCTAAGATGAGTCTTGTTATTATTCAAAAAACAAGGAGATGTGGTCTAAACATAGGTACAACAGGTATGAGTTTCAGGACTTCATTTGCCAGACATGCCTTTTGATTTTCTGTCTCTATACCTCATCAGTTTGCAGCTCCTTAACATCTACAAAGAGGTAGATTCAAGATAGTCCCTTTAGGTCTCCCTATTCTTGTAACTGAACATTTAAAAGGAGAAGGTGATAGGAAGAAAGCTTGCTGCTCTGATTGTTCAGTTTCTACTTACTGGTCTGTTTTAATTTTTGAGTGCAGCCCTTTAATGTTTATTATTTTTAAAATCCCTGTCACCTCATCTATCTATTTTGCCTCAAAGCTAGTTACAAGGAGACATTTAGGTACACTTAGGTTACATTTGTGGATTTGGGGGGGGGGGGCGGTTGACTGGGGTTTGAACTCAGGGCTTAATGCTCACAAAGCAGGTGTTCTACCACCTGAGCCACACCTACAGGCCTGCATTTGTGTTTATTAAGCCAGAACATATAATAACTCATTTTCCAAAAAAAAATACATACTCTTCCCCTTTTGTCTGCGGTACTGGGGCTTGAACTCCACCAGCCCTTTTTTCAGTGATGGGTTTTTTCCACATAGGGTCTCACAAACTATTTGCCTGGGCTGGCTTCAAACCATGACTCTCCTGATCTCTGCCTCCTGAGTAGCCAGGATTACAGGTGAGAGCCACCAGCACCAAGCAAGGGTCAGCCCACTGCATTGGCCCGGAATCGAACCCTTTTTCTGAAATAAAAAGCCTTCTGGGTCTTTTCCTAATTTTGAAATATGGGGGTACAAAATAATTTCAGTCACTTCAGGAAGCTGTTGAGGGCTGAACCAAGGGCCTCCCATATATATGCTAGAGTGAGCTCTACTACTGAGCCTACACTCACACGTTTAAAAAAAAAAAAAAAGGGCAGCGTATAAGCAAAATAATGAATTAGTGCTAGAGGTGTGGCTCAAGTGGTAGAGTGCCTGCACAGCAAACATGAAGCCCTGGGTTCAATCCACAGTACCAATGGCAGTGATGATGGTGATGATGATTCTTGGCCTCTCCAGGTATAGGTGGGGAGCATCTAGGACGGATCAGGATTGCCAAATCAGAAAGCTTGTACCCAGTTGTCCATCAACTACAGGGAACACTATCATACAGACTCAGAGTTACCAGATCATTTGAATTTTCAAGAGAAGCCAGACAGATGTTTTTAATTTTTATTTCATTCATATGTGCATACAATGTTTGGGTCATTCCTCTCCCCCTTCTCCTCCCACCCCCCTCCACCCCCGCTCCCTCCCTTACCTCCCCCTTACCCCTCACTACCTGGCAGAAAAAAAAAACTATTCTGCCCTTATCTCTAATTTTGTTGAGGAGAGAGTATAAGCAATAATAGGAAGGACCAAGGGTTTTTGCTAGTTGAGATGAGGATAGCTATACAGGGAGTTGACTCGCATTGATTTCCTGTACATGTGTGTTATCTTCTAAGTTAATTCTTCTCGAACTAACCTTTTCTCTAGTTCCTGGTACCCTTCTCCTATTGGCCTCAGTTGCTTTAAAGTATCTGCTTTAGTTTCTCTGCATTGAGGGTAACAAATGCTATCTAGTTTTTTGGGTGTCTTACCTATCCTCACACCTCCCTTGTGTGCTCTCTCTTTATCATGTGATCACAGTCCAATCCCATTGTTGTGTTTGCCCTTGATCTAATGTCCGCATATGAGGGTGAACATACGATTTTTCGTCTTTTGGGATGGGCTAACCTCACTCAAAATGATGTTCTCCAATTCCATCCATTTACCTGCAAATGGTAACATTTCGTTCTTCTTCATGGCTGCATAAAATTCCACTGTGTATAAATACCACATTTTCTTAATCCATTCATCAGTAGTGGGGCTTCTTGGCTGTTTCCATAGCTTGGCTATTGTGAATAGAGCCACAATAAACATGGGTGTGCAGGTGCCTCTGTAGTAACCTGTGTCACATTCTTTTGGGTATATCCCCACGAGTGGTATTGCTGGATCATATGGTACATCAATGTTAGGTTTTTAAGTAGCCTCCAAATTTTTTTCCAGAGTGGTTTTACTAGTTTATATTCCCACCAGCAGTGTAAGAGGGTTCCTTTTTCCCCCCTACATCTTCGCCAATACCTGTTGTTAGTGGTGTTGCTAATGATGGCTATTCTAACGGGTGAGGTGGAATCTTAGTATGGTTTTTTTTAATTTGCATTTCCTTTATTGCTAGAGATGGTAAGCATTTTTTCATGTGCTTTTTGGCCATTTGAATTTCTAGCCAGACAGATTTTTATATGAAATCTCCGAACTTTACTGTTAGCAACAACTTCCCAAAAATTTTACCACTGTGCAGGACAAACACATCTGTGTACTGTGTTTGCCTTTGTGGTCACTACTCTGCAACCTCTTGAGGCAGACCAGAATTGGGGAAAAGTTCAGGACTCTTAGAACATATGACTATATTATATTTCAGTCTGAACATTCTTCTCTTTCTCAGAGCCTTACTTTCTATTGCAAATGTGTGTAAGTTATTCCCACCTTGCCCAGGGACCACCCATACCCCTACCCACTCATTGATTATTGGTGGTTAGGAATCACCAGGTTCTTCCTTTCAATATGTTAAAAGTTTTAAAAGTTATAAAAGTACCAGAAAAGGGAAAGATTCTATCTCTGCTTCCAGCTTCTACCTGTTCCCACCATGCACTTTTGTAATTCCCCTTCTAACCTTAGTAAACTCTACTACACCCATGTGTCCTGCCATGGATTCTTCCACCTGGGACACAAAGAATTTGGAAATCTTCTCATCAGAGACTGCATCATTGCCATTAACCCTCTTAACAGATTTCTCCCCCAAATGTCTTCCAGTTCCAGATCTCCACATCCTCTTAAGCAAAGTCTTTGAGGTCTCCCTCCACAGAAATTCGCCAGACTTGGACCCCTGCTTAAAGAGGTTGAATAAAAGGACTCAATATTTCACTTGAAATATACTGACACTTGAAAACTGAGAACTCATTCAGTTTTCAAGACTTTCAATAACTGTGGTGGAAAAAGACTGGCTTTTATAGCATCCTTAATCAAAACACCTGCAAGAGTGACACTAAACATTATTAAACTATATTATGGAGCCAAGTTATGTTTTTGATGTCCCCAACCTAAAAGGATTTCAAAAACTAAAAGCTTAAAATCTAAAAAGAACATGGTCTAGTGGAAACACCAGCTTTGTCAGTAACTTACTCTGTGACCTTAGGCAAGTCACTTTACCTTGGTTTGCTCAACTATAAAATGAAAAGGGCCGGGAGCTGGTGGCTTACGCCTGTAATCCTAGCTACTCAGGAGGCAGAGATCAGGAAGATCATGGTTCAAAGCCAGCCCAGGCAAACAATTCCACAAGACCCTATCTCAAAAAACCCTTCACAAAAAAATAGGGCTGGTGGAGTGGCTCAAGGTGAAGGCCCTGAGATCAAGCCCTAGGCAAATAGAAAGGGGGGGGGGAGAGAGAGATAGAGAGAGAAAGAGAAAGAGAGTCAGCATGGTGACACATGCCTATCATCTCAATATTCAGAAGGCTGAAGCAATAGGATGGGGAGTTCAAGACCAGAAGGCCATATCTCAAAAAAAAAAAAAAAAAAAAAAAGAGGTTTAATTCTATATTCCACATCCTTCCAGCCATGAAATTCCAATATTCTTTTCACTTCAGCCTTTGAATTGTTTTATTAAACTATATCTTCTCAGACTTAGCATGTGGTCTTCTTAGCTGTATTTTAACTTTCAGGGTAGTAACCATGCTTATGCTTCTTTATATTCCATTAAGTTAGTGACAAGGTACTTTATTCAGGGAGACACAATATTAGTTGAACTGAATTATGCAACCCTGATATGAAAATATTTACAAGCCTATTAAGAAAAAGCTCCTGTCTTAATCTTAGATCTTTTGGTTCTTTACAATTAATGGTATTGTTTAGAGTTGCTAAACAACTTTTAAAACTCTTGGCAGTTTCTAGTTTTCCAATTAACTTATAGAGCACTCCTTCACAAGATCTATTACAAAACCTACTAAAGCTAGCCAACCTTAATGAATTACAGCAACCTTGTTTTTCCAGGAGGGATTATGCTTAGTGGAGCTAAATAGAAAGTTACATTGTAGTTACTCAATCTTCATTACCTTATAAATGGTAACCTTATTTTATAAAGCAAAATATCACTATAAATTCAGAAATGGGCAGATATGCAGTTGTTTGGCTAGCAATCTGTATGACTGACTAAAAGAGAAACAAGAAAGAAAAAAGCATAGTTCCATTAGAACCAAGGATGCTAACTGTTGGCAAACTGCCTCATTTGTGCAAAGAGATATATACCTTCTCAAAAGACATTACACGTTCATTTACAACAGAATGGCTACATCATTCTTAAAAATGTGTCTGCTCCAAAGCTTTTGTCTATCCCTACCATGCTACTCAAGGCCAATTTTTTTAACAGCAAGGTTATGTTAATGAAATCTTAGGATGGTTCATTTAAATACAAATCAGAAAATTTAGAAATTAAAAGTACCCAAAGCAACATTAACTGTCACACTGCACAGAATATAGGACTGTGGATTACCAGGTTGCATCCACATTAAGTGGAGTTAACACATCTGTTGGAATCTCAACTTTCAAATCTCCTGGTAATTGTCAAAAAAAAAAAAAGGTAACTTTTATAATTAAGACTCACCCTGAAAACCAAATCCTGTCTATTTGACTAAATCTCCAGCCTCCAGTCTGTCATCTTCCTTTTCTAAACTGTAAGCCAGCTGGGACTAAGGGGAGGGGTAAGAAAATATAATTTAGATCCTCGCCAAGCACCAGTGACTCACCCCAGCAATCCTAGCTACTTGGGAAGCTGAGACCAGGAGGACCAAGGTTCATGGCCAGCCCAAGTTCACAAGACCCCATATCCAAAAACTAACCCTAGCTAAATGGACTAGAGGAGTGCCTCAAGCTGTACAGTGCCTACTTTGCAAGCACAAAACCCTGAGTTCAATCCCCAGACCCACCAAGGAAAAAAAAAAAAATTCATAAGGTCCATGTAAACAAAAAGAAAACTACTTCCCCAATTAATAGCCTATTTCTAATCACAATTACAGCATCATTCAAAAGAATTTTTAGTCTTGGTTAACCCTGAGGACCAAAATATAATCAGAGTAAAAAGTTCCCATCTTCTGCAGTGTAACTGAATTAAATAAGTCATTTATCATTTGTATGTGATCAACCCATCACATACATTTTATAACAGGCACTTATGGCACACAGAAGTTATTCTCCTTCCAAATATACAGACCTGTGGGGAAAAGGATATGTGGCTAGCTCTTTTAAAAAATAATCAAAAAATACTTTAAGCCATTCTTATTTTGTTCCTTTTCTTATTTTCTTGACGGCATCAAAGGCAATGGGGAAACACGGGGCACAGCTGAATGAAACAATTGCCATGCCATAAGCATCAGGAAACACACTGATTATAAAAAGTACTAAGCAAAGGAAAACATACTAAAACAACAATGTTTGGTCATCCATTTAGCCACACCCACTCAACAAATATGTGAGTGGCTCCTCTGTACAAGCACTATTCCAGACATTAGTCAACAAGACAAAAAAAGGACCCCTGCCTTCACTACAGTAATAAACAAGTACATAAATAAGGTAACAACAATCCTAAGAAGAAAATTAATTAGGGTAATCACAATGCAACTAGGTAGGTCTTGGAGGGCCCTATCTTGAAAACTTTTGAGTTAAAATCTCAAAGTCAAGAAAGATAGGCTGTAGGTGTTGCTCAATTGGTAGAGGGCCTTCCTAACAAGGTTGAAGCCCTGAATTCAAACCTCAGTTCTGCACGCCTCCCAAAAAAGGAATCAGTCAAGTTTGGTGTGTGTATGAGGGGGTGTTTTAGCACAGATGAGGCAATATCTTTGGAGGTCTTAAAAAACAGAGTGTGGGCCAGGTGTGGTGGCAGAAGTCTATAACCCAGTTACTCAAAAACAGTAAAAACAAAAGGACTAGAATGTGACTCAAGATGAAGAGTATTGGCCTAGTATACATCAGACACTGGGTACAATTTCCAGTACTACAAAAAAGAGAAAGAGACAGACAGGCAGGCAGCAGGCAGGCAGGCAGGAACTCAGTGTGACTGGAACAGAGCAAGAAAAGATGAGAAATGGGATAGGGTATGTAAGCTCAATTTGGAGGGCTTATCTAGCATGCCCAAGGCTCTGGATTTGATTCTCAACACCACAAAAAACAACAGAAGAAGTGAGAAGTAAAGGAAAAACCAAAACAAGTTCCTGAGGTGAAGCACTTATCTGTATAATGGGCCAGATACATACTCATATTCTTAGCTTCCAACCCATTACTGTCAAAAACATTAACAATAGAAGAGTTTAACAGAAAGCTGCATGAAGCTCTCATAACAGCCAGGAACTGGTGGCTCACACCTGTAATCCTAGCTACTCAGGAGGCAGAGATCAAGAAGATCTTGGTTCAAGAGACACCATCTCAAAAATATCCAACACAAAAAAGGGCAGGCAGAGTGGCTCAAGCAGTAGGGTGCCTGCCTAGAAGCATGAGGCCCTGCTTTCAAACCCCAGTACCACCAACAACAACAGAAAAAAAAAACCCTCTCTTAACAGATTATACAGGCAAAGATAAGTCCCTTTCCATAAGAAACTGGATGACTCAAGTCTGAAATGCAAAATATAAAACAAGCATCTGCACTACCTAACACAAAAAAGGGCTGGTGGAGTGGCTCAAGGTGTAGGCCCTCAGTTCAAGCCCTGGTACTGCAAAAAAAAAAAAAAAAGGGAAAAGAAGTATTTGTTTGAGAACATGAGACTAAAGACAAAGAAACTCTTCACATAGCTGAGAAACTCACAGCATAAAGTGCTTTTGTAAAACCAGGCAAAAAGATGCCTAGACTCAACTGGAAAGTCTTGGGTGGTTACTCAGAGGTAACCACTAAGGTACTAAGGTACCACTTCAGAGGTACAAGAACTCTAAAACTGGTATTGTATACATGCCTTTGATGACCTATTTTGTCATTCATTAGTGACTGACCAATTACCATGTTCTAAGAATTCTGATAGATGCCAGGGACAGAAAGACTAATTAGAAATTCTAAGCAGATATTACGGCAATTAATTATTAAAACCAAGAGGGAACAGGTGTGTTTACAACAGATATCTAGCAGATGCTATTTAATCAAGTGTTTAAACTTAACATCACCACCAGTAGAACCTGACAACCCACTGCAGTGCCATAAGAAACATCACATATCAGACAAATACAAAATGTGGAACATGTACAAAATTTGCCTAAACACTTCAGAAATGTCAACAGCAAGGCTGTGCATAGTGATACATGCCTGTAATCCCAGCTCTAAGATGGCTAAGGCAGGAAGATCATGAATTCCAGACCAGCCTGTGCTACATGGCAAGACACTGCCTCAAGAAGCCAAATAAAAAAGTCACTGTCATTTAAAGACTGTAAATCAAGCTTAAGAGGTATGATGATATGACAACTGAGTGCAATGTGAGCGCTTAATTCCTGATTAAAAAAAAAAGTAAAAGTATATCACTGGGATAACCTAGGAGAATATAAATATGAATATAAACTATACACTTCTTCTTTTCCTCTCTTTTTGATAGAACTGGGGTTTGAACTCAGGGCTTCAAACAAGCTCCACTACTTGAGCCACAACTCCAGTCCATTTTGCTCTGGTTATTTTGGGGATGGGGGGGTCTCATGAACTATTTGCCCAGGGTGGCCTGAAACCATGATCCTCACCCCACCTCCCATCTCAGGCATGAGCCACCAGTACCCAGCTGACTATACATTTCTGAAGATCTTTTTAAAGGACAGATTCAGATTCAGTAGGTCTAGAGTAGGGACCACAGACTACATTTCTCAAGAGCTCCCATGGAGAGCCAACACTAATCCTCAAACAGTTCTTTTTGTGTTTGTTTTTGTTTTTTGAGACAGGACCTTGAACTCACAATGATCCTGCCTCAGCCTCCTGAATGCTGGGTTACAGAAGGGCTTCACCACATCCAGCTCTCAGACCACTCTTTAAAAGGTATTACATAATGTAAAAGTTCTTGGGTATAATAGTGGCATATGTCCATGACCATGTCCATATTAGGAGTAACATGCTAAAGAATTTGAGTGAAATGCCATGAGGTTTGCAATCGTTCACTACAAATCTGAGAAATGTTAATAATTGATCAATCCAGGTGAATTGGTAAATTCAGGGCTCACTGTACTTACTTTAAATTTTTATGTTAGGTTTGAAGATTATCCAAAAAGAAAAAAAAAAGTTCAAGAAAAATGGTCACAGTCTACATAGGAAAACAGTCACAACAGAAGGTATAAAGTTGTGAAGTTCTCCACAAGGGCACAAAAGGACCTCCAACAGCACAAAGGAATTTCCAGCTAGTCAGGGATGCTAGGCCTCCTGAGCTCTGACATTATTAAGGAGAGGGTGGTTGTTTCAGATTGTGAAGGACAAACATATCAAAGAACACTGGTGGGGCTGGTGGAGGGGCTCAAGTACCTAGCTCACTTGCTAGGTAGAATGCCTGCCTAGCAAGTGTGAGGCCCTGAGTTCAAACTCCAATGCCACCAAAAAAAAGAAAAGAACACTGGTACCATCCATGAACCACAGTATAAGTGAAAAATAGAGAATGGGTAGTGAAACAGAAACCACTGAGATTAAAATACGAAATTAAGAAGACAGGGCCAGAGCCAGGCTCAGTGGTTCATGCCTGTAATCCTATGTACTCAGGAGACTAAGATTAGTAGGATCAAAATTCAAGGCCCACTAGGCAAAAAAGTTAGCAATACCTCAACTCAACCAAAAAAAAAACAAAAAAAAAACCTAGGCATGGTAGCACACACCTGTCATCCTAGCTACACAGAAAGCATAAATAGAAGTATCTCAGTCCAGGTGGACCTGGGCATACACAAAAGATCCTATTCAAAAAATAAAAAAAAACTAAAAAGAGCTGGTGGTGTGGCTCCAGTGGTAGAGCACATGCACAGCCAACCACAAGGCCCTGAGTTCAAACTCCAGTACTCCTCCCAACAAAAAAGTAGGCAGGGCTGGGTATGGTGGCTCACACCTATAATTCCAGCTATCCAGGAGGAACATAGTTCAAGGCCAACTCAAGCAAAAGTTAGCAAGACCCCATCTCTACAAATAAGCCAGTGGTGGTACATGGCTATAATCCCAGCTATGTGAGGCACACAGGTAAGATTATATCTGAGCCCAGTCCTGGGTTTAAAAAAAAAAAAAAAAAGCAGAACACTATCCAAAAAATAACTAAAGCAAAAAAGAAAGACTGGGGGTGTTAACTCAAGTGGTAGAGTGTCTGCCTAGCAAGCTCAAGACTCTGAGTTCAAACCTCAGTATAGCCATAAATGAATAAATGTTAAGAGGCTTGGATTTTATCCCTCCTATCTTAAAATATTCTAGATACATTGCATTCAATTACTTAAGAAAGGCTGAAACCACGCATTTCCAAAGGGGAGGGAAAGGACTGTGTTAGCCAGCTTTCTTTAACTGTAATAAATACCTGACATAATCAATTTATAAAGAGAAAAGGTTTATTTTGGTTCAGTTTTGGATGTTTCATCAGCATTTGGCCCTATGACAAAAGATCATGCAAGACAGTGTGGCAGAGCAAAGCCCACTCACATAATAGCCACAAAGCAAGAATGAGGAGGAAGAGACCAGGGTCCCACAAACCCACTGTAAAGTACACCCCCAGTAGTAGGAGCAAATGCCACTTCTTCCAGTTACCAAAGTGAAAGCAGAAAATCACCTCTACAGCCTCTTTTCCAGCACTTCTCCACACACTCAACTGCAGAACTCAGTTCCTCGAATGCCACAACCATGAACCCAAGCATCTTCCCACTTCCACCCCAGCCTTCTCCTGTGACCTTCCCCATCTCTGCTGACCAAAACACCACCAAACCAGGTCCCCAACAAGAAGACTCTAAATTCTTTCACTTACCTTTTTTCCTTTTTTTTGGATGGCACTAGGGTTTGAACTCAGGGCCTCACACTTGCTAGGCAGGCACTTTTACCAGTTGAACCACTCCACCAGCCCTTTTTTGTGATGGGTTTCTTTCAAGATAGGGTCTTTCAAACTATTTGCCTGGGACTGGCTTCAAACCGTATTCTTCCTGATCTCTGCCTCCTGAGTAGCTAGGGTCACAGGCATGAGTCATCTGTGCCTGGCCTTAGAAAACATTTTATCTGTCACTGGTCTTAATTCAAATAAGCTTAAATTTCTCTCAAGTGTTGCCATCTTCCATCTCCTTGAATTCCACCAACCAACCCCCCCACCCCAACTCCACAAGGGATCAGCTCTCATTTCACTTAGCCACTTCTCTGCAAAAATGACAGGTTTCTAAAGATACACTTCAAAGTCAGCTCAAAGCTTTGCTGGAATCAGATGACCCCTGGTCCATGGAAGAAAATGCTACCAGATGGTTATAGAAACTTTTGTTAATTTGGAAATGCCCAAAACTAGAAAACCCCATAAACACTGACTTGTCAGTAATTTTAACTTGCCTCTCCCTTTCAGTCTCTGGTTTATTCACTGCACTATATTTCATAAACTATAATTAAGAGTCTGAATCAATAATGAAATGTTTAATATAATGAAATATTAGACATACCATAAATAAATAGTAACAATGCATCTTTGCTTGGAAAGTATGTACTGGAGCCAGGAAAAATGGATTATTAGCAAAAACTCATACCCTTCATATCACTTGAAATAGGCCACACTGAAGGTGTTTCCTGAATTATGATAGCACTTTCAGTTTTAAGAAAACCTGCAGAAATCGGGCAACAAGGGCTCACACCTATAATCCTAGCTACTGGGGAGGCAGAAATCAGGATAGTGGTCCAAGGCCAGCATGGGCAAATAATTTGAGAGACCCCATCTCCAAAATGACCAGAGCAGCCAGACAATGGTATCTCGTGCCTGTAACCCTAGCTACTCAAGGAGGCAGAGCTCAGGCTAATTGTGGTTCCCTGCAAATAGTCCAGGAGACCCTATCTCCAAAAAAACCCATCACAAAAAAGGAAGCTAGTGGCGTGGTTCAAGGTGTAGACCGGGTTCAAGCTCCAGTACCACCAAAAAAAAAAAAGAAAAAAAGACTAACTATTTAACACTGATTAAACCACTTTTTTTTTTTTTTCAATACTGGGTAAAACTCAGGGCCTCAAACTTGCTAGGCAGGCTTTTTATCACTTGAGCCACACGCTGGTCCTTTTCTTACTTTACTTATTATTCTGACAGGGTAGGTGTGAGACCATGATGCCACAGGTTCTCACCACCATGCCTGACTATAGATGGAGATTGGGGTTCTCCATATCTTTTGCCCCAGGCTGGCCTTAAACATCAATCCTCCCAATCTCTGCCTTGAGTAAGGAATTACACACACAAGCCACTGTGCCCTATCCAACTTATTACAAAATTCCAAGGCAAAAGATAATTTTTTTCTTGTAAAGTCCTTTAATGGAGAAATGACCCAAACAATGTATGCACATGTGAATAAATGAACAACAACAAAAAAAAGTCCTTTAACTTTTTTGACGGAGTGCAGTACTGACGTTTGAACTCAGGACCTCATGCTTGCTAGGCTGGCATACTACCACTTGAGCCATTCCACCAGTACAAGTCCTTTAACCTTTTTAAAATCTCATAAAAATGAAATATTATAGTAACTTCCACAATGTAATTCCATTCCTTCTTTTTGTAAAATGAGAACAAGGAAAACATGACATTTTTTAAAAAATGAAATCACACTACTCATACAGTACTTGTTTCAAATGATCAAATACTTTTTACAAATATTTAGAATCCAAAGTTGCCCTTGTAACTATAGTTGTGTTGTATGCATCACTCTGAATTTGTAGCTAGTAAAAAGCACAAATTAAATCCCAACCAAAAAGCAGGATTGATAGATGACAATCCATCAAACAAGTAGAAATGCATACTAATTTCAAGCTCCATTAGAAACAGAGTTGAGACATACTTGCATATGAAGAAAACTTTGAAAATTATATATATATAAAAAGGAAGAAAATGAACACTTAGCAGCTCCAACGGAGAAAAGGCAATGGTGATGTTTTATTTTGAAGTATGGTTATTTTTGCACACTTTGAACGTTCAATAATGGATAATTCGGTATAGTGTTCTCACCAAAAGTTTTACTGGTTTTGTCTGTTTGTTTTGGTGGTACTGGGGTTTGAACCTCCTGCTTGCTAGGCAGGAGCTCTACCACTTGAGCCACTCCACCAGTCCTTTTCTCATGTTGGGTATTTTTGAAATCTCATGAACTATTTGCCTAGGCTGGCCTCAAACCATGAACCAAAAACCACAATCCTCTTGATCTCTGCCTCCTGAGTAGCTAGAATTACAGGTGTGAGCCACCAGCACCCGGTTCTAAACAAAAGTTCTTTAAGACTTAAGTGTGGTCCTTTATAGACACTTGAGGAAAAAAGTTATTTGGGCTGGGGGGAAAAAAAAAGATAACTGAGTTCATTTTTTCACTTCCCCCCACCCAGGAGATTGTCCCACTATGTAGTCCAGGCTGGTCTTGAACTTGTAATTTCCTCAGCCTCCTAAATGCTGGGATTACAGATGTGATCATCACACCCAGCTTTGTTTTTCACTACTTCTTTATCTCCATATAGAAAATCAGGGCTGGCAGAACAGCTCAAGCATTAAGAGTGTGCACGCATGAGACCCTGAATTCAAACTCTAATGTCGGGTGGGGGGAAAACAGTCAAAAGAGAAACTGGGAATGTAGCTCAATGGTTTAGTGTCTCCCTAGATTGCATGAGGGCTTGGGTTCAATCCCCAGTACCACAAGAAAAAAAATAAAGTCAAACTAGTCTCCCAAAAATACTTAATTTTCTTTTTTTTTTTGGTGGAGCGGGGACAGTACTAGGGTTTGAACTCAGTCTTGTACTTATTATGCAGGTACTCTTATCACTTAAGCCATGTCCCCAGTCCTTTAATTTTATTTTTTTTTAATGGAAGTAGGGTTTAACTAAGGACTTCATGTTTGAAAAGCAGGCACTCTACTGCGTGAGTCATACCTCCAGTCCATTTTGCTCTGATTACTTTGGAGATAAAGTCTCGTGAACTATTTCCCCAGGTTGGCCTACAACCTCGAACCTCCTGATCTCAGTCTCCCATGTAGTTAGGATTCAGGCATAAGCCACTAGTGCCCAGGAACTTTTTCACTTTTATTTTTTTGTTTTGTTTTGCCTTATTTTGGGAGGTACTAGCATTTGAACTCAGGGCCTCATGCTTGCTAAGCAATTGTTCTACCACTTGAGTCATTCCGCTGGTCCCCTTTTTCACTTTTTTTGGGGGGGAGGGGTTTAACTCAGGGCTTCACACTTACAAAGCAGATGCTCTACCACTTGAGCCACACCTCCCACGCTTTATCACTTTTTGTATGCAATAAAATTTACTCTTTGGAGTTAGACACATTGGTGTACACCTGTAGTCCCAAGTACTGCGGAGGTTGATACAGAATTACTTGAACCCAGGAGTTTAAAACCAACATGAACAAAACAGGAAGACTTCATGGCAAAAACAAACACACACAAAACCTAAATAAATTAATTCACTCTGGAATACTACTCAAAAAACAGTTGTATAGTCACCTCAACACAATCCATATACAGAAAAGTTAAGCCAGGAGCCAGTGGCTCAATTCCTGTAATCCTATCGACTGAAGGTGGGAGGAGGTCAGGAAGATCAGTTTCAGGCCAGCCCGGCCAAAATAAATGGAGACCTGAAAGTGAGATCTTACTTTAAGAAAATACCCAACTGAGCTTTTTGGGAGGCTGAAGTCAGGAGGTTAGAGCCCAGCCTGGGTAAATAGTTTGTGAGACCCCCATCTCCAAAATAACCAGAGCAAAATGGAGTAGAGATGTGGCTCAAGCCGCTTTGCAGGCATAAAGATCTGAGCTCAAGTCCAAGTCCCACCAAAAAAAAAAAAAAAAAATACCAAACACAAAAAAGGGCTAGCAGAATGGCTCATGGGGTACAGCACCTGCCTAGCAAGCATGATTCCCAGAACCACCAAAAAGGAAAAAAGTTAAGTCAATTTATTTTATTTCCAAAAAGAGCAGTGCATACAACTAGAATAAATGTGTACAAAATATTTACTCAGGGGCTGGGGGTGTGGCTCAAGTGGTAGAGATGCCTGCCTGGTAAGTTCAAACCCCAGTACTGCCACAGAGAAAAAAAAAAAATCTCTTTCAGCTTCATTCAACAGTTAGACTACAGTACCCACTCAAGTATTCAAACAGTAAGATTGAGAATGCTTAAAGTGCAAAAAACATGATGTATCTCGGGCACATGTTTGGAGGGCAAAATTTTAAAAGCTATAAAAAGTAGCATATCCTGGAAACAACCCAAATGTCCATCAACAGGATGAGTGAATAAACAAAATGTGGTACATACAATATAGTGCTGGTAGTCAGAGTGTTTGCCTAAGAGCACTGCAAGAAAATATCCAAATAATAATACACAGAATTAGAGTGGAAATTCCAGGAAAGGACTTTAAGAAGATGGTGGAGAAGGAAGCACCAGGAATCCTCATCCCAACCTAGGCAATTTGCAGAGTCTGTCTGATGTAACTACTTTGGAAACTAAAAGTTCATGGGAAAGGCTTGGACAGTAAATTGAACTAATCTTGTTTAGTTTCAGCGCTTAGCTCAGCAGCAGTTATCCCATCTCTAACCCCTAGCCAGGGCAAATAGCCAGATACATATTACTGTAGCAGCTTACAAGAGCCAGGATGGACAGTAAGGACCCTGTTCTCCTAATATTGGGGATCTGTGTCCTGATTGCTAATTGCTGCTCAGCAGAGACACTAAGAGCAGCCATTATTACACCTCTCCTATGGTTCCAAGTCTTCCTCCTCTAGCTCAAGTGACTTTCAGGGAATTTACTGGGCCAGTGTCTTTCTTGCCTCCCCTCTTTTTTTCTCTTTATTCTCTTCTGGGAGCTAGGATTTTTTTTTCTTTCCTATCAATGTATTCCCCAATTCAATCTGGGCTGCTACAGAGACAGAGAGAACAGGGATTACTTTTTTTTGCATCCTAGTGCAAGAGGGAGGATTTCGACTAGGGTATTCAACAGCAATCATATATGGTGATGGGGTAGGGAGATTAAAATGCTACCAAGGTGCATGCTGATCCTCAATGCACACGCTTGGTGTGCCGTGCCCCGCCCCCCCCCCAAGGGTTCATGTGTAGGAAACTCGGTCCCTAGTGTGGTGATGTAAGAGGTAGATAGGTTGGGCGTGGTGATAAATACCTGTAATCCCAGCATTTGGGAGGCTGCATAGCAAGATGCTGTATCAAAAACCAGAGGTAGTGGAACCTTTAAGACATTATGGAGGCTAATGAAAAGTCATTAGGACATTGGGAGTGCTACCCTCAAAAGAGCATATATTAACAAACATTCCTAGGAAAAAGATTAAAAGACATACACCAAAATAGAGTATCTCTAGGTAGTATAGATCAGTTTTATTAAAGAAAAACTTAGGGGTAGCTGAATGGCTCAAGTGGTAGAATGCCTGCCTAACAAGTGTGAGGTCCTGAGTTCAAACCCCAGTAACACCAAAAAAAAAAAACTGAATAATCTGAATGTTAATCTATGTCTCCATCCTCTCATCTATCTGGCACACTCCTATTCACACCATAAATTGTATCACTGCAACTAATTCAGGACTTACTAAATAGTACCAGCTATGACAAAGAAGTTAAGTCAGAAAACACAAAAACACAAGAGAACAAAAGTTTTTGAAGGAACTCAGCATCTAGCAAAAGAATTTATAGTTGAGAAGAGTTTTAAAGAAGGTTAAGTCAGCAACATAGTGACACTTAAATGCTGAACTTGTTTGCTGATTTTACTGGTAAGGCAACTCACTTACTATGGATTAAAAACATGTCCTGTCCACAACTCCAAAACTGAAATACAAATGTGCATTTTATCACATCAGAAATTAAATAAATATTCCTTATAAATCACTTATTCATTACACAGATGAAAAAGTTCAAACTAGGGCTGAGTATCATAAGATTAAAAAGCATGCTGTCATAATTCATCAGCTAACAGGCGTACAATCAATGACGAATCAGCAATAACAAGACACCAACCACTACATCGTTCTAACTCTATTGTTTATATTACCCTTTTAAGAATTAGATTTTTAAAATTTCTTTCCTTGTTCACCATGTGCTCACCATGCAGGAAGTAAAGTGTCTAAAACAGTAACATAATTCCTGCTCCAAAGGTAGCCATAATTTAGCTGGGGGAGGGAAGAGAGCTACAAATAAAAGCTCAATGACACTGGATTAGCAACGACTTCTTAGGTATGACACCAAAAGTATGGGCAACAAAAAATAAACTGTACTTCATCAAAATTATGAACTTTTGTCCATCAAAGGATACTATTCATGGAGTAACCCACAAAGTGGGAGAAAATATTTATAAATCATATACCTGATAAGGGATTAATATCCAGAATAAAGAAAACTCACAACTCAATAACAAAAAAAAAAAAAAATTAAAAAATTGCAGGCTGGGGGTGTGGCTCACTGGTAGCATACTTGCCTACCATTTGCCAGGCTCTGGGTTCAATCCCTAGCACCACAAAATAAAATTAAAATTAAAAAAGAACTGGCCAGGTGTGGCAATACAAGTCTATAATCCCAGAACTCAGGAAGCTGAGACAGAAAGATCACAAGTTCAAGGCCAACCTGAGTGACATTGCAAGAAACCAAAAAAACCATACAAAGAATTAATGAAACAAAAAGTTGGTTCTTTGAAAACATAAACACGATTGATAGACCCCTGGCAAACCTGACTAAAATGAGGAGAGGAAAAAACCCAAATTAGTAGAATCAGGAATGCAAAAGGGGAGATAACAAACACCATGGAAGTCCAGAAAATCATCAGAGACTACTTCCAGAACCTATATTCAAATAAATTTGAAAATCTTAAAGAAATGGACAGATTTCTAGATACATATGATCATCCAAAACTTAACCAAGAGGAAATTAATCACCTGAATAGACCTATAACACAAAATGAAATTGAAGCAGCAATCAAGAGTCTCCCCAAAAAGAAAAGTCCAGGACCTGATGGATTCTCTGCTGAATTCTATCAGACCTTAAAAGAAGAACTGATACCAAACCTCCTTAAACTGTTCCACGAAATAGAAAGGGAAGGAAAACTGCCAAACACATTTTATGAAGCCAGTATTACACTTATCCCAAAACCAGGCAGATACCTCCAAAAAGGAGAACTATAGGCCATTCTCCTTAATGAACACTGATGCAAAAATCCTCAACAAAATAATGGCAAACCGAATTCAACAACACACCAAAAAGATTATTCACCATGACCAGGTAGGCTTCATCCCAGGGATGCAGGGGTGGTTCAACATACGAAAATCAATAAATGTAATAAACCACATTAACAGAAGCAAAGACAAAAACCACTTGATCATCTCAATAGATGCAGAAAAAGCCTTTGATAAGATCCAACGTCATTTCATGATAAAAGCTCTAAGAAAACTAGGAATAGAAGGAAAGTTCCTCAACATTATAAAAGCTATATATGACAAACCTACAGCCAGCATTATACTTACCGGAGAAAAACTGAAACCATTCCCTCTAAAATCAGGAACCAGACAAGGATGCCCACTATCTCCACTCCTATTCAACATAGTACTAGGTAAAGAAACTGTCAAAATATCCCTATTTGCAGACGAAATGATCCAATACCTTAAATACCCAAAAAACTCTACTCAGAAGCTTCTAGACATCATCAATATCTATAGCAAGGTAGCATGATATAAAATCAACATAGAAAAATCATTAGCATTTCTATACACTAATAATGAACAAACTGAGATAGAATATATGAAAACAATTCCATTTACAATAGCCTCAAAAAAAATAAATACCTAGGTGCAAACCTAACAAAAGATGTGAATGACCTCTACAAGGAAAACTGTACACTTCTGAAGAAAAAGACTGAGGAAGACTATAGAAAGTGGAGAGACCTCCCATGCTCATGGATTGGTAGAATCAACATAGTAAAAATGTCGATACTTCCAAAAGTAATCTACATGTTTAATGCAATTCCCATCAAAATTCCAATGACGTTCATTAAAGAGATTGAAAAATCTACCGTGAAATTTATATGGAAACACAAGAGGCCACGAATAGCCAAGGCAATACTCAGTCAAAAGAACAATGCAGGAGGTATCACAATACCTGACTTCAAACTATATTACAAAGCAATAACAATAAAAACAGCATGGGACTGGCACACAAACAGACATGAAGACCAGTGGAACAGAATAGAGGACCCAGATATGAAGCCACACAACTATAACCAACTCGTCTTTGACAAAGGAGCTAAAAATAGATGATGGAGAAATAGCAGTCTCTTCAACAAAAACTGCTGGGAAAACTGGTTAGCAGTCTGCAAAAAACTGAAACTAGATCCATGTATATCACCCTATACCAATATTAACTCAAAATGGATTAAGGATCTTAATATCAGACCCCAAACTCTAAAGTTGATACAGGAAAGAGTAGGAAATACTCTGGAGTTAGCAGGTATAGGTAAGAACTTTCTCAACAAAACCCCAGCAGCACAGCAACTAAGAGATAGCATAGATAAATGGGACCTCATAAAGCTAAAAAGCTTCTGTTCATCAAAAGAAATGATCTCTAAACTGAAGAGAACACCCACAGAGTGGGAGAAAATATTTGCCAGCTACACATCAAAGGACTGATAACCAGAATATATAGGGAACTTAAAAAACTAAATTCTCCCAAAACTTATGAACCAATAAAGAAATGGGCAAGTGAACTAAACAGAAAAAGAAGAAATTCAAATCGCCAAAAAACACATGAAAAAATGCTCACCATCTCTAGCAATAAAGGAAATGGAAATTAAAACCACGGTAAGATTCTACCTCACCCCTGTTAGAATAGCCCTCATCAGCAACACCACCACCAACAGGTGTTGGCGAGGATGTGGGGAAAAAGGAACCCTCTTACACTGTTGGTGGGAATGTAAACTAGTACAACAACTCTGGAAAAAAATTTGGAGGCTACTTAAAAAGCTAGACATTGATCTACCATTTAATCCAGCAATACCACTCTTGGGGATATACCAAAAAGTCTGTGACACTGGTTACTCCAGAGGCACCTGCACACCCATGGTTTATTGCGGCACTATTCACAATAGCCAAGTTATGGAAACAGCCAAGATGCCCCACCACTGACGAATGGATTAAGAAAATGTGGTATCTATACACAATGGAATTTTATGCAGCCATGAAGAACAAAATGTTATCATTCACTGGTAAATGGATGGATTTGGAGAACTTCATTCTGAGTGAGGTTAGCCTGGCCCAAAAGACCAAAAATCGTATGTTCTCCCTCATGTGTGGACATTAGATCAAGGGCAAACACAACAAGGGGATTGGACTTTGTGCACATGATAAAAGCGAGAGCACACAAGGGAGCGGTGAGGATAGGTAAGACACCTAAAAAATTAGCTAGCATTTGTTGCCCTTAACACAGAGAAACTAAAGCAGATACCTTAAAAGCAACTGAGGCCAATAGGAGAAGGGGACCAGGAACTACAGAAAAGGTGAGATCAAAAAGAATTAACCTAGAAGGTAACACACGCACAGGAAATTAATGTGAGTCATCTCTCTGTATGGCTATCTTTATCTCAACCAGCAAAAACCCTTGTTCCTTCCTATTATTGCTTATACTCTCTCTACAACAAAATTAGAAATAAGGGCAAAATAGTTTCTGCTGGGATTGAGGGGGTGGGGAGGAGAGGGAGGGGGTGGGGGCAAGGGGGAGAAATGACCCAAGCCTTGTATGCACATATGAATAATAGAAGAAAAAAAAAAACCAATTAAAACATAAGTTTAAAAAAAATAAACAGCTTTAATAGACACTTCTCCAGAAACAGTACACAAATGGCCAATAACCAATTGTATGTAGTCATATTGAAAAAAGTATGTCTTGCCAGGTGATGGTGGCTCATGCCTGTAATCTTAGCTAATCCAGAGACAAAGATCAGGAGAACCACGGTTCACTGTCAAGGGCAAATAATTCTAAAGACCCTATCTTGAAAATACCAACACAAAATAAGAGCTGGCAAAATGGCTCAAGTGGTAAAGTGCCACGCCTAATAAGCATGAGGCCCTGAGTTTAAACTCCAGTACCAAAAAAAAGGAAAAGAAAAAAGACTGTTATTCGGTCTTCAGAGCTTGATAGAAACCTTTGTTAGAGAAGGATGAATAATTACAGCAAAATAGCAAATGAACAGAAGTATATATATCTGGTGGATGCAGAAGACTACCATAACAACAATTCACAATAGGAAATTAATCTGAAAAACTAAGTAAACCAGGGACTGGCAATTCACACCTGTAATTCTAGCTACCTGGGAGGCTGAGATTGGGAAGACTGAGGTTCAAGGCCAGCCCAGGCAAATAGTTCATGAGACTCCCCCCCAACTCCTAAATAACCAGAGCAAAATAGACTGGAGACTTAATGCAAATTGTAAAGCCCTGAGTTCAAACCCCAGTCCCAGCAAAAAAAAAAAAGTAAAAGCCAGATTATAGAAAGCCTTGAATGTCAATGTAAAAATCTAACTAAACCTAACCTCTAAGCAGAACGAATCATATAATAGTTTCTCAAACAAGAGTGAGACTTTGCTTATATGTTAAAAGACTAGATGGTAGAAAAGATAGAAGTACAACTTACTTTCGTAAACATTATTCAGCAATCATAATGTTCTACATCCTGAAATAAAAAACTAAAGACAGATCAGGCACTGTGGAGCACACCTGTAGTCCCAACTACTGAAGAGGCTGAGAGCTCAGGAAATCGTGACCACCCTGGCCAGTAATAGTGAGGACCCCCCCCCCCATTTCATAAAAGAGGTAAGGAGAGCAGCAGAAGGGTAAGTAACAAATGCAAAAGACAGTGGGTATTTTCGGAATGCTGACAATTTGCTGTTTCTTGGTATAGGTGGTGAATATGAATAACATTCACTTCGAATTAATTCACTAAACAAGTAGTCATGATTTAAGCATTTTTCTGTTACAAAGATTTATTGAAGATAACCTAGATCTCACTTCCAAGATGACATGGCTGGAAGTCACCTACAAAAATATTTACCAAATTACTAGTATAAAAGATGCAATCAGCCAAATGCCAATGGCTCACTGGTCCCAGTATGAAGAGGGTATAGATAAGAGGACTGTGGTCCAAGGCCAGCACAGGCAAAAACAGGAGACACCATCTGAAAAATAAGCAAAAAAGGGCTGGGGCACGGCTCAAGTCATAGAGTCCCTGCTTAGCAAGCATGAGTTCAAAACCCCAGTACCAGCCAGATGGCAGTGACTCATACCTGTAATCCTAGTTACTTGGGAGGATGAGACCAGGCAAATAGTTCATGAGTTCCTGTCTCCAAAATAACCAGAGCAAAATGGAGGTGAAGCTCAAGTGGCAGAGTGCATATTTTGTAAATATGAGGCCCTGAGTTCAAACCCAATGGGTCCCAGTACTGCCAAATTAAAGAAAAAAAAAGTATACAAATCCCAGTAGGGGTGGGAATGTTAACAGTATCACCAAAAATAGAGTGAGTTTGTCAGATGATTAAAACTAAAGCAGCATTGTCCAGAAAGGAAAGCACAGGGAAAAAAATGTACAAAAGTGCAGGACAAAGCCAGGTATGGTAGTACATGGCTGTAATCCCAACATTCAGGAGGCTGAACAAGGAGGATCACCAAGTTTGAGGCCAGCCTGGACTACATAAAAAGACTCCATCTCACAAAAAAAAAAAATTACAAAAGCAAGCAACAGAACAAGTTATCCAGAGAACTATGCATAGCTCCCATAGTTCAAAGAAGATAATCCAAAGCAGGGGGCATGGCTCAAGTGGTAGAACGCCTGCCTTCCAAGCATCGCATCAGGCCCTCAGTTCAAACCCCAGTACCACTAAAAAGAGAAGATAATCTAAACTAGAATGGAAGCAAAAAAACAGAAAAAAAGAAAGATATGTAAATTGGAGACGATAAGGGAGAAAATTTCATTCCTGAAGAAATCTGGGTGAAAAGGAAGAGAAAGATAAATGGTTTTTCAAGTCCCCCAAAACAGTAATTTGATATTTGAGCCCTCATAATCTGTTGCCTCACCTGTGGTTATATCATTCACAAACCAGATTCCAGAAAAAAAAAAAAGATTTTTTCTCTTTTACCTAATAATCATTTAATTTTCCCTCTTTGCCAGGTACTGGGCCAACTGCTAAAGCTATCAGTCCCTGCCAGGCACCAATGGCTCCTGCCTGTAATCCTAGCTCCTCAGGAGGCAGAGATCAGGAGGACTGCCAAGCAAGCCACAGGCAAACAGTTCACAAGACCCTACCTTGAGGGGGGAGAAGGGGGCCTGGCAGAGTGGCTCAAGCAGTAAGAGTGCCTGTCTAAAAAGCATGAGGCCCTGATTTCAAACCCCAGTACCACCAAAAATAAAAAGCTATCTGCTATCAGTCCCTGCCTTCAAGAAGCTCTCAAGAAAGGAGGCAAACAGAATCATCAATAAAGTACAGCATAATGAAAGTTGCTAAGAAAACTTAGCAAGAAGTCTGCTACCAGAAGTGAAAAGGCTGAATCCTGAATCATGAGTCACAGCTTATCACTTAAAAAAGAAAAAAAAGTTTATCACTTTACAAAGAAGTGTACACATTACAATCAAATCCGTATTAAGTCCTGTCTCATTTCTCCAAAATACAGCTCCCCATCACCCCTATCACCGTGACCCTCAGCATTTTTCTAGCTCAAGTGCCTGCTTGTCCATGCACACAACTATAAGCCTTTTCTAAGCATTAGCAAGGCTTAAAAAGCTTATCAGATCATGAAACATCCTACAACTTTAAAATCCAAACATGGCCATCTGTGACTTGGCCTTTGTCTTCCCTGGATTCTGCTTGTAGTCTTCTCCAAGCAGAGTACTCAAGAGTACTCAAGCTACACAAGTTCTGTAAAATTCTAGGCCTCTAAACACATGCAGTCTTTCATGTTTACATCTTCAACAGCACACAGCAATCCCAACAAGCAGGGCTAAGACTGCACAGGGCTGTTATTCTCAACCAGGAGGAAGAGGGCACCCCTTTTCTCTAAATCACTATATAGAATAAGACATTGCTAATGGGAATGAAGGTGATGCCACATCAATGGTGTGGAACACCAACACACTCAGGATAGAAGTCTATGTATGAGAGGGAACGAGGGAGGGAGAGCCAAAAGTAAAGGAAAACCAGAATGATATCACAATTCCACACTCATATGCCTTTTTATGCTTCTCATGACTTTCT
The DNA here is from genome assembly GCF_047511655.1 of Castor canadensis. NCBI lineage: Eukaryota > Metazoa > Chordata > Mammalia > Rodentia > Castoridae > Castor > Castor canadensis. Next base: position 80,321,173 of record NC_133391.1, read on the forward strand.
CCATTCACATGACAAAAATCAATTCATGTTTTATCCAGTTTAAAAGCCACCCCATCCCAGAACCCTAACCTTATTACCCCCCTCCCCATGCCACCACAAGTTTCTTCTCTCAGTATTTGGTAAGACTGGACCCAGCCAGGTGTGGTGGTGCATGCCTAAATCCCAGTACTCAGGAAGCTAAGGTAAGAGATTGAGAATCTGAGGCCAACCTGGGATACACAGTGAGATCCTGTGTCCAAATAAAAAAGATTTAACTAGCCGGGCACCAGTGGCTTATGCCTGTACACTGGAGACAGAGATCAGGAGGATCACGGTTCCAAGCCAACCAGGGCAAACAGAACACAAGACCCTAAAAAGGGATGGTGGAGTGCCTCAAGGTGTAGACCCTGAGTTCAAACCCCAACACAAAAAAAAAAAAAAAGATTTAACTGTTTAACTGTCACAGTTTTTGGTCAGTGAATATAATGAAGTCTGCCTTGTACTACAACTGGGTGAAGTGAGCCCTTAGGGGCAAAGCCTATGAGCCCTCAAAAAGAGGACAAAAACATTCTTTAACTTAATAAAAACTCAAAAGGGGTAAGTAATGGAGCAGAGGCTATGGATGATTCCTCCACTCATTCCTCTTGTAAAACATAATATGTGATTTGCAAATTTCATTTCTTAAAGTAACACCCATCTGTACAGTCTTTAAGGAAAAAACCACTGCTAACCCAGTAGGCCACACACCTGTAATGCTAGCTACTCAGGAGGCAGAGATCAGGCGGATCAAGGTTCCAAGCCAGCCCAGGCAAATAGTTCCTGACACCCTATTTCGAAAATAGGCAACACAAAACAGGGCTGGTGGAATGGCTCAAGTGGTAAGAGTGCCTTCCTAGCAAGTGTGGGGCCCTGAATTCAAACACCAGAACCACCAAAAAAAAAAAAAAACTGTTAAATGCAAACTATCATAACATACAATGATGCAAGCATTTTATTCTTCATAATAAATAGAATGGTCTTAATTTCTGGAAGACTTAACATCTTACTTTTTTCTAAATCATTGTAAATTCTATACAAAACACACACACTCAAAAGCCAGGCGCCAGTGGCTCACACCTGTAATCCTAGCGCCTCAGGAGGCAGAGATCAAGAGGATTGCGGTTTGAAGCCAACCTAAGCAAATAGTTCACAAGACCCTCTCTCGGGGCGGGGTGGGGGGAACCTCTCTAAAAAAGGGCTGGTGGAATAGGTCAGGGTGAGGGCTCTGAGGTTCAAACCCAAGTACCGGAAAAAAAAAAAAGAAAAAAGTAACAAAGACGCAGTAGCAGTAGGATATCCTAGGGTGTCTGTCGACCCTGAATTTGAGCCAAGAGCCAGCCGCCTAAGTTAATGGGTAGCCATTGCTGCCAAACCGAGATTAGGCATTCAGTTAACATTTTTCCAACAAGTTTTTCACAAACGCTGACTCCTCCTTTAAGAAGTCAACAACAGGCAGGGCGTGGTAGTACGCGCCTGTAACCCAGCACTCGGGAGGCTTAAGGAGGAGGATGGTGAGTTCGAGGCTAGCCTGGGCTATGTAGTTTGAGACCCTCTCTGGAAAAACAGGAAAAAAAATGCCACTAATGCCACTCCTGAAAACTAAGAATTAGTCTAATTCAGCAGCACAAGGCGGTTGAGAATTTTCAAAGTAAAAGTTAAACACGGCACACGCCAAAAGTCCACGGGTGTGGCGCGCCTCACCAACCAGACAGGAAGCGCCCAACTCTCACCTAGGCTGGGGCCGGAATGCCCCCGCCGTGAGGTCCCGTACACCGGGAAGTTTCGGTGGCACAGAGGGGGAAGGGAACGGGCGGCACGGAACCCGACAATCGCTCCCCTTAACACTTAACTGCCCCAGGACTGGGCGCAAGGCGCCACCAGGAAGGTACACTGGTGCCCCGGAAAGAAGTTTACAAAGCGGCAGAAACTTTTCCGAGAGAAAACGCCGCGGCTGCGCGGGGCCTGCGGCGTCTCTCCCCAGCCTCCGCGGCCCCTCAACTTCCCGAACGCCGGGAAGCGCGGGCCCCGCCCGCCCGGGGCCCAGACGCCAGCCGGACGCCCAGTCGGCCCCCCGGAGGCCCGGCTGGGGTGACCCGGCCTGAGGAGACCCTCGCTCGGCTGGGAAGCCCGCGCCCGCGCGAAGGGAGGTACAAAGAGTTACCTGCGGCGAGCGGGGCAGCGAAGGAGGACGCAAGAGGCGCGAAGCCGACGGCCGCCGCTTTGTCTCCCTCCCGTCCGGCTCCAAGGAGGAAATGGGCCGCCCGGCGCTCCCGCCCCCCGCCCGTGGCCCGCGCCCCGCCCGCCCTTCCCAGCACCTCCCTCCGGCGCTGCTCTTCCCGGCGCCTCCTGCTGTTGCCTCTCCCGCCTTTCCTGGCCTTTCCCGGCCCGCGCTGTCCGGGAGAACCGCACTGCGAAGAGTTTGGCAACACCAGGCCCGGACCTCCAAAGGACCTTTCCCTTTCCTCCCACCCCACAATTCATTCCAGACCCTTGGTACGCCGTCAGACTGTGAGCGACGCCCCCCCACCTCCCGCCGCCGAGAGGGAGGAGGAGCGGTGACTCCTGGAACAGCCCCGAGCTGGGGAAGGCTGGGGGAGGGCAGGTGAGTCACGGCTCAGCGCACAGGTGAGTCTCGGGGCGCGGCCCCGCCAGGCCCCGCCCCCGGCCAGGACCCTAGGGACTAGGCGCGGCTGTGCGGGGTCCTGGATAAGCTCCTTTAGGCACTGTCAGAGTCCCGAGTCCTGCGCCTCCAGAAAAGTACTCTAGGGCCCATTTCCTGGCTTTACAAAAGAAAGTGAAGCTTATGTAAAAGTTGCGCACAGCGCTGGGTCCAGTGAACTAGAATTCGACTCTCCGAACTTCTTTTAAAGTTACAGGGAAGCGTCCCTTGAAATTACGTACGGGTTCTCGTATTCAACAGACGGAGAAACCAAAGCTCTCTCAATCCAGGAGAGGAGGCCCTCCACGACAGCGTCCCCTTCTGGAATTGACGCCTCCCCACGTATACACACAAATTTGAGGATCTCTATCCTTCTGACCATTGGGGGAATTTTTCCCCATCCTTTTTCTACTTGGTGAATACTCCAAAATGCAAAATAAAACTACCAAAAAATATATGCATATAAGCTCACTATCAGCATGGTATAGAAAACCCTAATATTAGCCAGTTTGTGACTACACCTATAATCTCAGCACTTAGGAGGCCGAGGGGGAGGATGGCAAATTCCAGGCCTGCCTGAGCAACATAGTGAGACCCTATCTCAAAAAGAAAAAGAAAAGCCAGGAGCGGTGGGTTATGTCTGTAATCCTAGCTTCTAAGGAGGCAGAGATCAGGAGGATCTGTATGAGGCCAACCTGGGGAAAAAGTTAGCATGATATCTCAAACAATAAACTGAGCTTGGTGGCATGCTTGTTATCCCAGCTACACAGGAGACGTGTAAGGATCTGGGTCCAGGCCGCCCAGATGAAAAATGTGAGACTGTTTAAAAAAATAATAATAATAACCTAAAGCAAAAAGGGCTGGGGGTGTGGCTCAAGTGGCAGAGCATCTGGCTTGCAAGCATGAGACCCTGAGTTTGAACCCCAGTTCTGCCAAAAAGAAAAACCCTAATGTTTCCCTGAGTCAAGGGATGATGAACAAGATTGATTTCAGTATTGTCCTATAAATCGGAATTAGAGCAAGATAGCAATATCCACTGTTGGCTTTATGCTGAGAACCGAGCAAGGTACTACAAAGACCTGCCCTCAACATATTTACATTCTACTCAGATCTCACTCAACTCCAAGGAAAGGCAAGCTCTTGGAAGAAAATGCCCAACACAATGCCCTAGGAAATGCCCAGTAAGCATATGTGGGTGAAGATGCACACTGTAATTCAAGGCATCGTGGGCTTATGGCTAGTTAAGAGATGCTAACAAACGGGTACCAGAGGCTCATACCTATAATCCTAGCTACTCAGGAGGCAGAGATCAGTAGGATCATGGTTCAAAACCAGCCAGGGCAAATAGTTCACAAGAACCTATGGCAAAAAATACCCAACCAAAAAAACAAACGATTGGAGGAAAAAAAAGGGGGGGGGCAGCAAATGTGAAGATTCGGAAGAGTGAATAAGGGTAAATTAACCTAGTTTGGGGTTCATTGACATGAAGCAATGAACTTTATTCTGTGACCCACACCAAACAGGCTTTAGCACTCACCTCTCCACCAAAGCTTCTTTTATCAAGGTTCCTGACTGCCACCAAGTTGATAAATTCAGTTGTCATTCTCTGTCCTCAGTTGTCTTATATAATCAGCAGCAATTAATCATTCTTCTCAAACACTTTCTTCACTGGACCTCCAGGACACTAGGCTCTTCTGATTCTTCTAACCTTCCTGACTAAGCTTCTAAGTCTCCTCTGTTGACTTCTATAACCTCTCCACCTCTAAATGTTAGAGCAGTGGTTCTCAAAGTGTACTCTGGAGATTGATTAGGCCTTCTCAGGGAGTAATGAGGTAAGAACTAGTTTCATAATAATTTGCCTTTTCCATTCTCTCGTGTGTCCACAGGCTACATTAATGTATGATATAGCATCACATCTCACAGGTGGAAGCACACGTAAGAATCCAATTCTTTTTTTTTTTCAGTACTGGGGTTTGAACTCAGGACCTCACGCTTGCTAAGCAGGCACTCTACTACCACACAAGCCACTCCACCAGCCCTTTTTTTGTATTGGCTATTTTCGAGATAGAGTCACAAGTCCCAGGCAAGTAGTTGCCATAATCCTCCTGATCTCTGCCTCCTGAGTAGCTAGGATTACCGGGACGAGCCACCAGTATCCAGCTCTGGCTTTCTTAAACCAGACAAAAAGATATGAAAAATTACAAAACAATAACACTTCTCCCTGAATTTTATTTAGTTTTAGAAAATGCTGTTGTCAAGCACTGGTGGCTCATGCCCATAATCCTAGCTACTTGGGAAGCTGAGATCTGGAAGATCAGATAGATCAGATAGTGTTTTATGTTTCCAGGCCAGCCCTGCAAATAGTTCTCAAAACTCCATCTCCAAAATATTGTTATTTTTCTTCTAAAAAAAAACATTTATTTATGTTGCCCAGCAAGCACAAGATGCTGAATTCAATCCCCAGTACTGGAAAGAAAAAAAAAACCTTTATTTACAATAATTTGTAAAATGGATTTGCTGCTGTTATTTTTAAATGAATTAATGAATATCTTGAAATTTCCCATTTTAATTTCTAGTACAGTAAATGTTAATAGGTAAAGTTTACATAAGCAAGAGCTCTTTTTTTTTTTTTTCCCCCCCTGGCACTGGGGTTTGAGCTTGCTAGGCAGGCACTCTTACCACTTGAGCTACTCTACCAGCCCCAGCAAGAGCTCTTTAGGATCCTTCACGGTGCACTTACACCTGTCATTCTAGCTACTCAGGAGGCAGAGATGAGGAGGATTGCGGTTCTAACCCAGCCTGGGCAAATAGTTCATGAGCCCTTATCTTGAAAAACCCACCACAGAAAAGGGCTAGTGGAGTGGCTTAAGTGGTAGAACACCTGCCTGTAAGCATAAGGCCTTGAGTTCAAACCCCACTACTGCCAAAAAAAAGAATGTTTTAGGGCTCCATCCATAGGCCTCTTTAAGTTATCAAACCCTTGATGATCCTATCTACCCTTCTGACTGTAAATATACTTTCAAGTCCAGGTTTCCATCTTGAACCTCAACCTTTCCCCTGAATTCTAGACTCACATATCCAGCTCCCTACTTGATGTCTCCATTTGGATATCCAATAGGTATCTAAACATACTAAACTTTACATGTCCATATGTCCAAAACCAATTTCCCTGGCTTGTGGAGTGGTGCCTGCCTAGCAAGTGTGAGACCCTGAGTTCAAGCCCCAGTACTGCCAAAAAAATTCTGATTTCCTGATACCCCTGTCCAAACCTGCTAACCCCACAGTTTTCTTCATTTCCTTAAATGGCAACTCTAGTCTTCAAAAGCCTTAGAGTCATCCTTGACGTTTTTTTTTTTTGACAGTTCTGGGGTTTGAACTCAGGGCCTACACCTTGAGCCACTCCACCAACCCTTTTTTTGTGTGATGGGTTTTTTCAAGATAGGGTCTCACGGACTATTTGCCTGGGCTGGCTTTGAACTGCCATCCTCCTAATCTTTACCTCCTGAGTAGCTAGGATTACAGATGTGAGCCACTGGCACCAGCTCTTGACTATTTTTTCTGTCACACATTTTACATCTAATTCCTTCAAAATATATTCAGAATCTGCCAACCTTTAGCCATCTCCATTGTAACCATCTTGAAATAAGCCAAATCTTGGTCTGAATTTCACAAGAGGTTCCTAACTGGACTCCCTACTTCTGCACTTGCCTCACTCAGTCTAGTCTCTCAGTTCAGTAGCCAGAGTGATCCTGTTAAAATTTAAGTCCAAACGTGTCATTCCTGCTCTGTCCAAAACTTCCAGTGGCTCTCAACTTAGTCCTTGTTAAAAGCCAAGGTCCTTATAAGGGCCTCCAGAGTTCACACACCTGCCCCCACACTTCTCTGACATAGTGGCCTCTTTACTCTTCTGAAATATATTAGGCAGGTTCTTGCCTTAGGGCTTTCCTTTCTGTCTGGAATGCTTTCCTCCAAATTCCTACCTGACTCACTCCCTTACTTCTGCCAAGTCTTTTGCTCAGCTGTCACTTTCCCAGTGAGTCTTCCTTTTGGCCACCTTATCTAAAATTGCAACTCCTGTCACCCTCTGACATATAAAGTCATTTTTTTCAAATATATTTTTAAAAATTGTATATATTATATATAAAGCCATATGTAATAACACAACTCGATTGCTTTTTCCTATCTTTCTTCCACTAGAATTTCAGCTACATAAGGACTAGAATTATTGTCTGTTTTGTTCAACGCTATATCTCTGGCATCTAAAATAGTACTTGGCACATAGCCCTCAGTACATATTTGTTGAATGAATAAAAGAATGAATGAGTGAGATCTGGAGGAGCTAGGAGGGAAATGAGTTTGATCCTAGACCAAGGGTATAAGTAAGTTTGAAGGCCTTGAGTCCCATTCCAGGAAAAGAAGTATTGTGGTTTGGGAGCCAGTAAGCTGGGCAGAGGCTTTGTAAAGCCTTAGACTTTACTGTGAGGGAGAATAAAAAGCCACAAAATACTTAAAACAAAGGAATGACATGATCATATTTTGATTTTTAAAAATTCACTTGAGAAAAGAGACACAGTAGGCCAACACACATAATGTCCTATTTATGGTTGAACAGTATACACATACTAATTTTAATGCTCTTTTTATCGTATCACCTGAGTCCTTTAAAACATATCACTTCTCTCTGTTCAGAACTTCCAGTATGAGGCCAGGCCTTGTGATGGGTTCACACCTGTAATACCAGCTTCTCAGGTAGCAGAAATAGGAAGATTGTAGTTGAAGGTTGGTACAGACAAAAGTGAGAGACCCTATATGAAAAACAATCTAAAAACAATAGGACTGGGGCTCAAGTGGTGGAGTGCTTCCTTAGCCAGCTTGAAGCCCTGCATTCAGTTCTCAGCACTGCCACAAAACAAAAACAAATACAAACAGAAAAACTCTCCAGTGCTTCCCATCTCACTCTGAGGAAAATGTACATGATCACACCCAGTCACCACAAACCTGTCTTTAACTTTTCCTTTCCATCTTTCCACTCAAACCCACATTGGAGTCCTAGACTTTATTGTAAGGCATCAAGCACACTCCTGTCCTCAGGTCTTTTACATTTTCAAACTGCTCTTCTTCTAATGGTCTTCTGATAGCTCCTTATCTCACTCCACAACTTCATTCAGATCTCAGCCCAAATGTCACCTTGTCCAGGAGGCTTTTCCTGATCACCCACGGCAAACTAGTACTAGCACCCACCTTCCTTCCCTCCCTCCCCATTTTGTTTTCTTACCCTACTGTATTTCACAGCATTTGTCACCACCTAACACATGATAGTCTGTCTTCACCTATTAAAACAGGTATTTTCTGGCACCTAGAACAGTGCCTCAAAGGTAATGGGCACTTAATTGAATGAATGCTTAGAAGTCTGTGAAGATACACAGCAAAGTGTTAGTTGTTGCATGCAAGGAGGAGAGTGGAAGGACTATTATGGTTTACAGTATATGGTATAGTAGATAGTATGTAAGTATAGCACAGATGAAAAGTGAGTAGATTTGGGAGCTATGCAGAAGAACAGAGGATCCTAGGCCTTGCCAATGGATTGGATGTGGAGGTTCTGGAGAAGAAGTCAAGGATGAGTCTTGGGTTTTTGTTTGATCAGCTGAGGAACCAATATTGTGTGCCATTTACCCACATGGAGACCCCTGGAGGTAAAGCAGCTAATGATGGGTTAGAGAGTAATACACACAGTTATTTTTGGTCATGTTTAGTTCCACTGTCTACCAAACATAAGAGAAGACATACTGTGAACAGGGGACTGTCCAAATCTGAGCTAAGGAAAGACTTAGAGTGGAGCTAGAGATGTGGAAGTCATCTGCACTGAAAGAATGTACATTAAGAGGAATAGGAGCCAAAATAGGAGACTGAGTTCCCCTCTACATTTTAGACCCTTCCTTTTCTTTCTGAAATATATTTCTTTGCATTTACTGCATAGTCTAGTTGGAAATTTCTTTGCCTCAACTCTTCACTGTACCTCCTATCTTCTTCTCGTTCTTTTTTTCTTTTTGGCAGTACTGAGGTTGAACTCAAGGATTCACACTTGCTACTTGCTAGGCAGGTGCTCTTACCTCTTGAGCTCTCTGTTAGCCCTTTTTTGTGATGGGTTTTTTCAAGATAGGGTCTCTTGAACTATTTGCCCAGAGCTGGCTTCAAACTATGATCCTCCTGATCTCTGCCTCCTGAGTAGCTAGGATTACAGGCCTGAGCCACTGACTCCTTCTCATTCTTGAGAGCCAATTTCTACATCATCTTGTCAAAGAGACCTTCCCTGGCCACACCCTCCATAATTCCAGTCACTCTCCACCACATCATTTGAGTGTTTTTCAGTATTGGGGATTGAACCCAACCCTCCTGCATGCCAGGCAAATGCATGCCAGGCCATGCCTCAGCCCTGTATTTTTATTACCTTCTCCCCCACCCCCCACACCTCCACTGCCTGCAGTACTGAATTTTGAACTCAGGACCTCCCACTTGCTGAGCAGCATTCTACCACTTGCGCAACACCTCCAGCCCTTGTATTTCTGTTCCTTTTCTTTCTTTCTTTCTTTCTTTTTCTTTCTTTTGGTGGGACTGGGGTTGGAACTCAGGGCTTCACACTTGCAAAGCAGGTGCTCTACCACTTGTGACATAACTCCAGTCCATTTTGCTCTGGTTATTTTTGGAGGCGAGGGGAGTCTCAGGCACTATTTGCCCTGGCTAGCTTTGAGCCATGATCCTCCAGATCTCAGTTTCCCAAATAGCTAGGATTACAAGTGTGAGCCATCAGTGCCCAGCAAAAAAGACATGTAATTTTTTGGTTTTTTTTTTTTTTTTTCTGTGAGACTGGGGTTTGAACTCAGGGCTTCACACTTGCAAAGCAGGGCTCTTCAGAAGTACGTAGAGCCACACCTCCAATCCTTTATTCCTTTTTTTTTCACATTTTAATTAGCATATATAGTTGTACAGAGGGGTTTCATTGTGACACTTACATATGTGCTTACAATGTATTTTAATTACATTCATCCCCTCCATCACTCTCCCTCATCCCCCATCCTTAGAACAATTTCATCTGGTTTCATTGTTCTCTTTTTATACATATACACAAAATGCTTCAACCATATTCACCCTCCTTCACTCTCTCTGTTTACTGTCCCCACTGTCACTGGTACCACTCTCCATGTGTTTCTATTCCTTATAGCACTCTTTCGTCTCTAGAATTGTCTGTCTATTCGTTTGTTTTCTTTCTCATCCATTAGGGGCACTCCATAAGGACATGCTTCTTCTCTGACTTTTTCACTTTTCTGCTCCCATAATTAAGCACAGGACTGGGTTCATAAAATATACTTTTAAAATATATGCAGAGTGCTCATTTTGGCAGCATATATACTAAAATTGGAACCATACAGAGAAGATCAGCATGGCCCCTGCACAAGGATGACACAAATTCATGAAGTGTTCCATATTTTTCAAACACCAAGAATTTTGCAAGGGGATCTGATGAAGAAAAAAAATTCTGAGATGATTACTGCTTGTGAAATAAAGTAAACATAACTGAAAAAAATATATATGCAGAGCCAGGCATGGTGGTCTTTAATCCAAGCTACTCTGGAGGCTGAGGCAGGAGGATTGAAAGTTCGAGGCCAGCCTGGGCAACTTAGCAAGCTTGTCTCTAAAACAGATAGGTAGGTAAGAAGAAAAGAGAGAGAAATTTGTAGAAAGAATGAATGTCCATGGATATAGAAAGCAAGCCAGGTATCATTGAAGCCAAAGACTTGGTCACTGATGTTATTTGATGGCATTTGGGTTTACACCTCTGGTTTCAACTATTTTACCTTGCTGAAATGAACATAGTACAAACACCCACAAAATTTAAGGCTATACTAAGCAAAAAAAGAAAAAATCAATCATGAAGAGTTATAGAGTATTCTAATATCACGGGAAAATAATGTCAAAATGTCAATAAAGATGAACTGTAAGAGATCATTTTAGATTTTAGAGATTCTCTGCATCAGGAGGACTTCATTATCATTTACTTACATCAGGTTGGCAAAGAGCTTTGCAGTTTATAAGGCATTTTCCTGGATGTTATCTCATTAAGGTATTCCACAACCCTTAAGGAAATTAGAACAACAATGAGAAAAATACCAGAACGATGATGACAAGAACCAACTTGGCAGTTTGTAATGAAAGTTGGGGGTGTAGCCAACAGAATGATGAGCACCTCTCCCCCTATTAAGTCCCAAAAGAAAAGATCAAAGAGATTCTTGGCTTAGCCAGCAGCGAAGAGCCAACAAAGGATAATGGATTTGGTCAAGAGTCAGTAAAAACAAAAAGTAAAACCAAAGTGTGGGACCACACAGGATTAGTGGATGCTTGAAGGTCCTAGTTGCCTTTCGTTTCCTTTTCAGATGGCAGGAGAAAAGTAGGGAAGGCCTATCTACCCTAGGAATTTTGTCTGTTACCTTAGTTAACTGTAGTATTTTCCTCATCTCTGTACAGCTCAGTAATTCTCAACTATGGCTGTACATAAGAATTACCTGGAGAGCTTTTTAAAAATATGATACCCAAGCATCACCTCCAGCAGCTTGGAATCAATTGTTCTTGTGCAGGAACTTAGTGTTTTTTTAAATCTCCCTGGGTGATTCTAATGGGCAGCCAGAATTGAGAATCAACAATACCTAGCCTGAGCAGAAAACTAAGTAAACTTAAACTTTATTTTCAAGGCAGGGATTGGTGGCCCAAACCTGTAATCCCAGCTATGTGAGAAGCAAAGGTTAGCTGGGAGGGAGACTCTCAGATCAGGCCAAGGGTGGGCAGATGTAAGATCCATCTAAAAAATGCCTAAAGTAAAAAGGGCTGGGGGTGGCTCCAATAATAGAGTGTTTTCCTAGCAAGTATGTGACCTGGTGTTCAAACCCAGTACCACAAAAAAAAAAAAAAAATTATTTACTCATACAAAAGTAACTGTTTTAAGCCAGGCACCAGTGGCTCATGCCTATAATCCTAGCTACTAAGGAGGCAGAGATTAGGAGGATCGAGGTTTGAAGTCAGCTCTAGGCAAATAGTTCTTGAGACCCTATCTCAAAAAAACCCATCACACACACAAAAAAAAAAGCTGGTGGAGTGGCTCAAGGTGTAGGCAGAGTTCAAACCCTAGTACAGTGGGGAAAAAAATTGTTTTAACACTCTCAATAACTAAAAATAATAGCTCCTATTTACTGCCTCTTTGGAGTATGACAGTCTCTGTGATAATGTAGCAGGGAGGAGGATCAGAAGAAAACAGACTAGGCCTAAGTCCTGAGAAAGCAGTAGGGAAGTGGCGATGTCATAGCAGAGAGATAAAACCTGAGAAATCTGAACATGAGGAAGGTCACGTAGCACTGGGGAGGGGAAAAAGTCACGTAGCACTAGGGTAAAGTAGCCTGTAAAATTAAATATAGCCATATATGGATTAGACCTTGCTTTTTGCTTCTGTAACCTGCTTGCGAGGATATATAAGGTGAGACCCCTTTGTTCTCAGGGCTCAGCCTTTGGCCATGAGTCCACTGGGCCTGTGCTGGCACAATAAAATGTCGCTTCCTACTAAATTGCCTCGTGTCTCATATCTCAGCTAGCAGCTTCCTGCAACACTAAGAGCTTCATTTTTCAACTGAAGTAGTTACTATTGTATTCCTCATTCTATGAGAAAACAGGCTAAGGTTATACTGGGAATATGTGACAGCACTGGGACCCACATCTACCAGAATCCAGAACCAAGCTCTTACCATGACCTTAGCCTCTAAAATTTTCTTATAAAGCCATATTCAAAATAATTCTCATGTCAAGACTATACCCTGATGGAGATGATTTAAATGTCCTGTTGTTGTGCCATGTGTACTTTGTACACAGTTTCAAGCAGTCTGACAAGTAAGGCTCTTTGGGGAAATTGGGGGCCCAGGACAGAGATTCACATGCATCCCTTCCAGGCCTCTACCACTGGCTTTAACCTGTGAGTTAAATTTTAAATAAAAGGAGCCCAACATGGGTCCTTGACACTTAGGAAAGATATGTAAGCTCTTTATTCATGTTATTCACTTCCCTACAAAAACTGGCAATAAGATTTAGTTCTTAAAACCAGTCAGCAGTGATGTTCATGGTTCTTTCCTCTCTGATACGATCAAAGAATGTGTACATGAAAACAAACGCTTCCTGCCCCTTTCATGTTCATATTTTTGTTGATAACAACTGGGAAGGAGAACCTGTGGGGAAAAACGTTAAAGACTGTGACAACAGAGCAAAATTACATCTAAAAAGATGGAGGAAGGTAGTGCTTTTTAGTGTTCTGTTTAAAGTATAAGTGGGCTTTATTATAGAAACCTGACTCTCTGTATTCACCATTCTAAAAATTCTCTTTTTGTCAGGCATTTTCAGATTTTCCTAGAAGATCTGAAAGGGGCTATCAAAATAAGAATCATTGCATTGTAATATAAACCAAATTAAATTAATATATTTTAGATCTCATATGTTTCAGTGAATGAGTCATCTGTCTTCATTCATTATTTCTGTTGCCTATGAACAGTTTTCTTAATTCCAAGAAACTTAGAGAAAAAAAGATCTGTTAGAACAGAGAGTAAACATACATCTGCCAGAAATCTTTACATGCCCCATACGTACCTATATGGGCACTGTGAATACAGAAGGACTTCAAGTAGAAACCCAGACATCCTTTACTTTTGAATAATTCATATTTAATTTGGTCATGGGTTGACTGAACTCAGGTAGGCTGAGTTATCCACGGGATTCCCAGATTCTGTGCTTACAGTGGAGTCTAGCAAACCTAAGTTCCATCATGACTTCCTCCATCAGTTCTTAGCAGATACATAGCTTCTTTATTTCTTTAGTCACAAAAAAAAAAAAAAAAAATCCCTCCTCTCTCTGCCTCTGAGTCTGGCAGGACCTGCCATCTGTCACAGAAAACTATTATTGTATTCATTCATTCATATATTTGTTTAATCAACAAATATTTCAGGGCACCTACTGTGTTCATGCATTGTACTAAACCAGGAGATACATGGGTGGTCAAGCTTCATGAAATTTTCATTCTACAGAGGGAGAAAGACAGCAAATAGGTAACAATTAAATGAGCAATATGATTTCAGGGGGTCAGTGTTTGGAGTGATAGGGAGGAGGAGTGCTCACTTAATGTCAAGGAAAGTTGTCACTGAAAATCTTAATATTTGGCTGAGGTGTGAATGACTAAAATGAACCCTGTGGTGGGAGGAAAATCCAGAGGAGGAAAGAACAAATGCAAAGAGAACAGAAAAATGAGCAGGATCAGAATTGTGTCATGCAAAGAACTTTTGAACTTCATCCTGAGGGCAGCAGGGAACTGCTCAACGGTCTTAAATGGGAAAGTGACTTGGACAGAGAATATTAGAAGCTGCTTTGTCACACACAGGAGGCTCAGTGGAACCCCTCACAACATACCACACTTCATTTAGCAAAGCACATCCTACTAAAGTGTATGCTATGCCCTCAGTGAAATCTTTTTTGGCATTTACTGGGCTGAACAAGGACCAGGTTAGCAAATGGCGCAGCCAACCCCATTGCTGCTTCTCCCCACTGGACCAGCAGGAGTTATAAATTCAGAAAGCATCTCCTTGTGTTGAACACCATCCTATTGATGCCTCCAGGTCTGGCCACCCCAGGCTGACAGTTTTCTCTGCTTAGTGAACCATAATGTAGTGCACAGTGCAATGGCTTATTTCTTCTTATTAATTTGTTTAAGGTGAGATGATAAAACCCCACCCCCTCACATTACTGTTATTTGCTTTTAGCATATTTGCTCACACCTTGATCTTTCAACCAAATGTCTGACTGTCTGAACCAAACACATTTTTAACTTGGTGATGAGAAATGTCCTCTAACTAACCTGTCCTTCAAGAAGCTTTTAGGTTTAAGGGTGAAGAAAAAGGTAGCCTATGTCTCCATTGAGACTAAGGCTCAGGAGATTAGTGTGAGATTTCTAAACTAAAATGTGGTCTAGGCACAAGGACTCTGTTTCAGATGGCTTCACGTTGTTACAAGATAAATCTAAATGATTTAGTCTGGCCTGCAGAGCCTTTGGAATCTGCTCCTTTCCACCAGCTGTCCCCTATCCTGTAGGACTCTTTGTTTACCTTGTCTTCCTGTAGTAGTAGTAGTATCTTCATATCATTCCCATCTCAACTTAAATATCACCTCATCAAAATGCCCTTCCTGGTCACTCAAAGACATCTGAATGTCACTTTCTGTTCCATTGTAGTCTTGTATTTTCTTTATGGCACATGTCACCATCCAAAATTATTTTATTTGTCTGCTTGATATTTATTGGTCTTCTCCCTATAGGATGAGGCCTGATAGCAAGGATCTTAACTTCTTGTTCACTCACTGTTTTATCCCAGTACCTAGAACAATGACTAGCATATAGTAGATGCTGAGTGAATAAATTATATAAGGCCTATCCTATATTTCCAGACTCAATCCATTCCATTCCTACACCCAATCCTTGAGCTTTGGTGGGATAGAGGTCTGTGGAAGTCTTTAGATCTGCCTTGCTAATTGAGGCCCCTAATACCTTCAGCTTGAACTATCTTTCCTCCTCTCCTAGCCATTCCTCTTCTTGCCCCCACACTTATATCTCCCTTTTCTGAAATCTTCCCAGAAACTCAATCCTGGTACACATCTCTGTCAAGGTGCATCTTACTGTATTGCAATAGCCCATCTACCTGACACCTACCCCACCTGTCTGTGAGCTCTAAAGGAAGACATCCAATCACCTCCTCATTCTTAGCACAAAGCATGATTGCCAAGCACACACACTCACTAATGTTTGTTGATTGATCAAAGAACAAGATGTGGTTCAGAGAAGTGTGGATTAGGAAACTGGTCATTTTTATGCAATAGTAGGAGGGGTTGTCATAAACCTAAACCCACAGTGGAAAGTCAACCTCTTCCTTTGGGCCACACAAGCAAAATAACACCATTTTAAACTCTGACAACTAAGAGCAAAAGGAGGTGTTGTGACCTGCTTCTCACAACCCATGTACTCCTAAATAGGAGAGGGCAGTTAATTCATGGGCAAGAAGTACAGGAGTGTTCTCATTAGCAACTCTCGCAGAATGAATCAAAAAGGTTCAGAGAAGTGCTTGCTAAAGCTTTATGGGGTCTTCCACTCCAAAAATCACATCCTCAAACCTTATCTTGTTGGGGAGCGGTGAGAGAAAGAAAGAATTTCATCCTTTCATCCTATCAGTGAGTCTCAGAGAGGTCAGCAGCCTAACCAAGAGATACTAACAGGAACAAATTGCTCTGTAGTTATGCCTTTCTTCTGCTACTTGGGAGCCCATAACATACTCATCCAAGATTCAGTTGCTAAGCTCCTAGAAGTCTCCGTAATTATTGTTGTCTAAAATACAAAACCACAGAATGAGTAATTAGTTGCTTTTAATAAAGCTATTTTGGAAGATGCTGATTGTGCTGAAGATGATGGCAATATTGATGATGATGATGAAGATGTTATCCCTTGAAGACTAGAATCAAGAAAGAACACATAACTTAGGATGAAGCCAGAGCCAGCATCACAGACAAAGGGTTGATCAGGATGTAGCATAGCCTCATAGTTTAATTGGACCCTTGGTGCAGCCACCTGTGACCTCCTCAGAGCTCTACTTCTTGCTTGTTGAGTGTCTTTGGCCTCAGTTTTCCCATTTTAACTGGAAAAATAATTCCTTGAATTAGGGGGTTGTTAGGTGGCTCTTCTGAAATAATCTTTCTAAAGCATTATCAAGTTACCTGTATCGCAATAAATGCGTCTAAATGTGATACTAAGCAAATTCTTACATACAGCATACTTTATGACAGGCAATGTGTTAAGAATGGCACATGTTTGTAATAACTATAAGGTAGGTACTAGCATCATCACCCCTGTTTTATAGATAAACTAAGGCACATGGAAATTGAATAATTCAGCCATCACAGACAGAAAATTGTCTGAGCTGGGTGTTGAACCCAGGGAGTTTGAATCAGAGGCCAAACTCTTTAACCATTATCTGACACAGCTATGAGGAGTGCACTACTCAGATTTCCCTTCAAGAAATTGTTGTGTTGCTGGGCACCAGAGGCTTATAATCCTAGCTACCCTAGAGGCAGATATCAAGAGGATCATGGTTTGAAGCCAGTCTGGGCAAATAGTTGGCAACACCCTATCTCAAAAAAAACCAATACAAAACACGGCTGGTGAAGTAGCTCAAGTGGTGGAGTACCTGCCTAGCAAGCCTAGCAAGCCTAGCAAGCGTGAGGCCCTAAATTCAAACCCAAGTACTGCCAAAAAAAAAAAAAAAAAAAATTGTGTGGAAAGCAGAGCTGATTGCATTCATAGCAAGGTAGATCTTCCTCTAAGCCACTCAGCAGGAGTACTAGAGTTGGACTATTCCCAACCAACACAGGACTCCTCTTATGGGTAATCCATTTAAAATATACATAATATAAAATCAACCATTTAATGCCTTTTCAGTAGCATTGAATACATTCAAATCATTATATAACCATCACCACCATTTACCACCACCACCCCTTTTTTTTTTTTTTTGCAGTGCTGGGGTTTGAACTTAGGGTCTCATGCTTCCTAGGCAGGCACTCTACCACTTGAGCCACTTTGCCATCCCAGAACTTCCCCCTCTTTCCAAACTGAATTATGTTCCCCTAATATCTCCTCCCCAGCTCCAGTCCCAGGCAACCACTATTCTACTTTCTATGAATGGAACTATACTAGGTACCTCATCTGAGTGGAAACATATGACATTAATCCTTTTGGGTCCTGGCTCATTTCACTTAGCATAATGCCTTTAAGGTTCATCCATGTTGTAACATGTATCAGAATTTCCTTCCTTTTAGGGTCAGAATAATATTCATTCATCATATGAACAATCTTTGCTCAGGGACTCTTTAACTCTTTTTTTTTTTTTTCAGTACTGGGGTTTGAACTCAAGACCTCATGCTTGCTAGGCAGGTGCTTGAGTCACTTTGCCAGTCCTGCTCAGGGACTCTTGATCAGCCTGGCAAAGCCATTTGCAGAGCTATACTTCAGACTGAAGTTCTTACTACAAATCCTACTTCATTCTGTCTCTTTTTAGATTGTCAAGCCTGACTCATAGTCAGAAGGCACTTACCACCTTCTGCTCCTCCCGCTTCGACCTTCACAGATGTTCTACTAATTAATGTCATGCATACCTAATCTCATCTTCCTGTTTGTTTTTTAGAGAACCATACTGACACAACAGCCTTGGGGGTTTTTTGTCTGTTTGTTTTTGAGGGTTTTTTTTTTTCTTTTCTGGTGGGACTCAGGGTTTTGCACTTGCAAAGCAGATGCTCTACTGCTTGAGCCACACCTCCAGTCCCATTTTTGGACACAGGGGTCTTTGGGCAAGACAGGGTCTTGCTCTTTAGCCCAGGCTGCTCTCAAACTTGCAATCCTCCATCCTCCCAAGTGCTGGGATTATAAGCATGTATCACCATTCCTGGCTCCACAACAGACTATGCCTCTTTTTTTTTTTTTTTCCAGTACTAGGGTTTGAACTCAGGACCTATACCCTCCACCAGATCTTTTTGGTTTTTAAACTTCTTTTGATATATATGTATATGTAGATATTTTATTACATTTATTGAAAAATTAGAAAACACTTAAAAGTAAAAAGAAAAAATTAAATTTACTTGTTATTCTGCTATCCTGGATTTCAAACACTGCTGTTTTTATGTTGAGGTATATCTGTCTAAATGCTTTACATACACAGTATCACATTCTTTTTCAAGATACCAGCTTCTTCCATAGATTGAACTGGGTAGAATTGACTGTCAAGCTTGGATTCTATAAACTGACTTAATTTAGGAACACATTCATTCATCCATGCATTTAACAAGTATTTATTGAGCACAAGGAATATAAGATAAAAACAGCTTTTGCCAGTGGAATGTGTACAGTCTAGTGGAGACTACAGGCACATCTCAAGTCAATTACAATACACTACTGTAGGAGCCAGGCGTGGTGGTATACACCTATAATCCTACTACTTAGAAGGAAGAAGCAAGAGGATTGAGAGTTCAAGGTCAGCCTGGGTTACTTAGTGAGACCCTGTCTCAAACAAGCAAATGAAAAAACAAAAACCAATACACTGTCATACAGGCTCACAGCAGAATCACCCAGCACAACCTGGTTTCTTGGTGAAAGTGATATTTAAGTTAAGTGTTATTTAAGTCCTGAGGAATAGCAAGAAGTAAACCAGGCAACAGAAAGGATATTTTAAGAAATACTATAGGGCTAAAACCTAGGCAAAGGGGACCATGAGTAATAAATTTGGTGTTTGTGGAGCAGATGACTGACGACAACCACCAAACACAATGCTGTACAAGTGTGTCTATTCAGCAGCCACTCAGACTGAGGGAGAGATAAGGCCTTAACTATTCAAGGACTCTTAGGCAAATACCGTCTATGGAGAAAGTGGCCACCTAGGCATCCGCCAGAGGAGAAGAGATAATTGATGTATAACCTTGGACTCAAAGTACTGGCCAAGAATTAAGCTCTTTGCGGGCAGGGATGATAGCTTCTCCATCTCTGTAGAGTCTGTAGGCTCAAGACTAAACCAAGAACCAAGAGGCTCTTCAGGGGCTAGGAGTATAGCTTAGCTGGCTGAATGGCTCAAATGGTAGAGTGCCTGCCTAGCAAGTGTGAGGCCCTGAGTTCAAACCCAGTACTGAAAAAAAAAAGAAAAAAAGAAAGCCCTTGCCTAGCATGCATGAGACCCTAGGTTTGATTCCCAGCACTACAAGAACAAGAACAACAACCACAGGGTCCTTGCTTGTGGGCTGGTACCCATGACTTCATGGGTTATCAGCATAAAGAGGGCTTGGGCAACAAGAAGACACTGGAAAATTCTGGCATCATCCCCAGCCATCTCTTCTTAGGAGTACAGTTTGTTCAACATGAACTTTGGAGTCTGGATCTTGGAAATAATACAGAAAAAATATGAAAGCCCAGCCTTTCCCTGAGTAGATTTCAACTGTTTACCAGCAGCAGCACTTCCCATCACAGAATTTCCAAGAGAAGATTATAGGTCAGCAGAAAGTAAGCATTGCTTCAAATAATGTTTTGATGTTAACTTTTTTCTTTTTTGGCATTGCTGAGAATTAAATCCCACATTTCATGCATGCTAGGAAAACATTCTATCACTGAGCTGTACCCCAAGCCCTCACCTTTTTTTTTTTTTTGGTAGGACTAGGGTTTGAACTTGGGGCTTCACGCTTGCAGAGCACACACTCTACCACCTGAACCACACCTCTAGTCCATTTTGCTCTGGTTATTTTGGAGATGGGGGTCAGGTCTCATGAACATTTGCCTGCGCTGGCCTCAAACTGCAATCCTGGAGATCTCAGCTTTCAAACTAGCTAGAATTATAGAAATGAGCCACAGCCACCTACACCTGCTTTTTTTTTTTTGGTTGACAACAGTCGATATTTCTGAATCCTGTTTCTTGTTGGCTAAGTTCTACTTCAGTATATGGGTATAAATAAAATTATTCAATGAAATAATAACAAAAGGGTGCTAAGTGTGCTGTCAGGCACCATCATCTCATTAAATGTGAATATCTTTACGGTATAACATGGTTTTTTTTCTTTTTTTAAAGAGGTAGACAACCATGGTGTAGTATTTTTAGGTGTGTAGGTCAGACAGTCACCCACACATGCCACACCATCCTTTTGACAGTAAAGACAAGTCCTCTCCTGGCTCAGAGTGAATGGGCTGCTATGACCTGGCAGTGCTTCCTCAGTGTTACCTTCCCTGAGAATAAGCAAGCCCCACCCCCTATCCTCACCTCTAAATCCAGTGCTTGGCAAAGCAGTTGGCAGTAAGTGGCATGGGGAGGTGAAGGCCAATCTCTCTGACCGGTAAACCTTGGTGTTAAGATGGACAGGAGCACATACAGCCCCAGTAGCTGGAGCCCAGGAGACCACAAAGAATATTATTCCCCAGGGGTCTGCATATCCTCCTCATGGAAGAAATGTCACCACCTCTCTTAGGGACAGACCTGGGTGGGGGTCATCACTAGGCTCTTGAACACCCACTGCTCTTCACAGCCAATTTGGCAGTCAGGATAAAAATATAACACCAGCCGCATCATTTTCCAAAATTAAGGGCGATGCTATAGCAGATGTATATAGACACAGATGGGAACAAGTGTATTTGATTGTAAATGAGTCAGAATGGAGCAAATGAGATTTCCCTTATATTTGGGTTCGAAAAAATTACAGAGAAAATGTGCGTGCAGCAGAAACAAACCAAAAAAAAAAGGTTAGTTTATGAAGGCAGGGCCACATGGGAGAGAACCTTTGGCATCCACAAAGCAGGAATGACTTTGGTCTCCTCTGAGGGTTATGAAAGTGTTCTGACTCTGGAAAACCTGATCCTAGTGGCGCTAAAGTTGCCACAGTTCTAATGGGATGGACCCAGGCACAGATGAGCAGGACTCAAGGTGCCTCAGCCTCATCTGGCCCATCAGTGCCAAAGAAAATAGTGAAAGGCAGGAGGGCTATGATGAGCCTGTCCCTAAGGAGAGAGTCCAAGGACAGCTTCGTATCCTCAAGAGAAGCAAGCTGAGGCAGAGAAAAAGAGCAAGGCAGAAAAAGCCTCTTTACCTAGTTCCATATAGTCAGAGAGAAGTGAAAGAGAGAAAGAATTATGAGACTGACAAAAACATAGTTTGTGTTTGCAGAGCACTGTTTCTTCTTAATAGCTTCAGGAAAGGCACTTAGTAGAGTGCCAGGCTCTTGTTAGACATTCAGTAAATATTGGAAGAAGGGAAGGAAAAAAGATGGGAAGAAAATGTCATCCTGCAAGTCTCTCCCATTCTGTGAGGTGAAGAACTGCAAGGGCAGATTGCCCAAGTATAAAGGAACACCCATCTAGAATCCCAATCCCACCACGCACACAAAAAAGAAAAAGAAAAGAAGACAGAGAAGGAAGAAAGATCTTTTCTTCCATTCAAGGGAATGTGTGGAGTGGGTGTGAAAATAAGTCACTCCCACTCTGCTGGCTTCCTACCCCTATCAGTTCATCTCATTCCTATAAGCTCATCCCCTCCAAGGGCTGCAGTGAGGGGCCTGAGTACTCTAAGTGACACACACCTAGAAGGCATATGCCTTAGCACTAACGGTCCTTTGAGCAACTCTCTCTTCTCAGCGCCAACACTGCCAGTTGCCAGTGGATACAAAAGTGAGTAGGGAAAATAAAGGAATACAATTCCCAGAATAGATATGTGCAGTCCAGCATCACTGCAGCTCTCGACTGCCACTTACCAGCCTGGTGGACAGATTACAATGAGGGTAAGGAGAGTTAAGTAGCTATAAGGGGAGCCTAGGACCTTCTTTCCACAGGCCTTCCTTCAATACTTGCTTCATACAAAAGCTCAGTGCCCAACCTCTAGCTTCTTGAACTGCCTCCCCTGCATAGGCTGTGGCTTATTTGCCTGACAAGACTATATGTTCTACTTTCTAGCTTTCCATCTTCCTGCATGTGTTTTTTTACTTTCTTTCTCTTTCTTCTCCCTTATTTTCTCCCCTGTTCCATTTCTTCAGGACTTTATGGTTTATGAAGCTCTTTTGGATACATCAGCCCTACTGAAATAAGTGCAGTGGCATATGTCACAGAGAGGGGGACTATAGCATATACCAAAGTAGGCTATTAGGAGGCAGAGAGAAACTCTGTTAATATAATAAGTGCCAGAGCTAGCCTATATAAGAGAAAAGCATTTTGTGGAAGCTTCAGTGCAGGAAACTAGTCCCCTTCTTTCATCTCCTCAGGCAATGCCTGAAGACTGATTTCTTTGCTTGTGTTTGCTGAGATACCTGTTTTGGTTTGGCTTCCCTTGAAACAGGTTCAAATACAAATAGTTTATTTGGAAGATGATTCTAGGAAACACTGGTAGGGAAGTAAAAAAAGGGGGGAAAAAAAACCCTCTTAAGTGTGTGTTCTAAGTTACTACATGTATTGCTGGGTGTAGTGGTGCATGCTTGTAATCCCAGCACTTAGGAGGCTGAAGTAGGAGTGAGTCAGGCTAGAAGTAGGAAAAGTTTGGGGCTCATGTAGGTTGCCTGAGGATGGGCCAAACCACCCTCACCTGGCTGGGAACCACCCATGTCCCTCCCCACAAGTTCATTACTGGGTGGGAACCTCCCATGGAGTTGTGTAGGTTTTAAAGGCACTGAAAAAGAAAAGCTCTCTCTCTGCTGGCAGACTCCACCTGCACCCACTGTGCCCTCTTCTTCTTCTTCTTCCCTTTCCTCACCTGGCAGAATGGGTAACTCCCCTTTTCTCAATAAAGCTATCCTACTTCACCCTATCCATGTGCTCTACTTGGATTTTTCCATTTGGAGCACAAAAATCAGGATCTTCTAATCACAGACTGCACCAGTGCTGTTAACAGGAGGATTCTAAATTTGAGGCTAGCCTAGGCTATATAACAAGAGCCTATCTCAAAAAAAAAAAAAAAAAAAAAAGCCAGGAGAACTGAAGCCGGGCGTTGGTGTCTCATGCCTGTAATCCTAGCTATTCAGGAGGCAGACAGACATCAGGAGGTTCGAGGTTCAAAGCCAGGCCTGGCAAATAGTTCATGAGACCCTATTTTGAAAATACCCAACACAAAAAATAGGGCTGTTGGAGTGGCTCAAGGTGTAGGCCCTCAGTTCAAACTCCAGCACCACAAACAACAACAAAAAAAGGCCATGAAAACTGGAGTGTGGTTCAAGTGGTAGAGTACTTGCCCAGCAAGCACAAGGCCCTAAATTCAATTCCTGGTATTCCCAACCCCCGCCAAAAAAAGTTACTCCCCCTCCCTGCCCTGCCCGGCCAAAAAAAAGTTACTACATGACAACCAGAGCCCAGATGTGCTGTGGAACTCAGGAAGTCAATGTAGAACATGCCTTGAAGTTATTCCAGCTGAGGAGGGAAGAAGTTTGGACACATACGCACACACATTCACTTCTGTCATTGGTTGAAAGCTGCTTCCTGAGCTGAGCCATTATCTCTGGCACATCCTTCTTTCCCTGTGCAGAGGCTAAATATGTTCCTGTGGCCAGAACAAAGCACTAAACAGCGCCCCAGGTTTGCAGTGAGCAGTCTCTGGAGGTGGAGGGGAGGGCTAGGAGGGTTAGAGCAGTGCAACAGCATGTCCTGTCAGCCCTCATAGTCCTTTACCTTGAGCCAGTCTTAGGGGCTTCCATTCCTTAAAACTCGTCCCTGTTTATGGTATCTCCCTTTCCTCATCACTTCCAGTAACGTCAAAGCAGCACAAAAAGCCTTACCCTCCCTCTTTTCCTTGTTCCTGTTGCCTTAAAATGTTCCTCTTTGGCGCCTGAAAATGTCTTGCACTCTCTACCCATTCTTTTTTCCTTTGTTCAGAACTTGGATTGTTTTCCTTTTACCTGAGCTTTTATGTACGCACACAAACAAACACACACATACACACACACACACACACACACACACACACACACACACCTACTTCCTCCAAGACTTTGTTCTGTGATCAGTTACACTTCTTCAATTATAAGCAGTTGTTCTAAACAGAGGAAGCAGCAAGAGCCAGCCCATAAACAGGGGCTATGGGTGCCCCCACCCAATACCTTCCTGTCACCCATGATACAAAGCCCAAGCTCCAGAGTCTGGATCTCAGTACCTTACTGTGACTTATTATTTTTATTTATCCACTTCTGTCTTCTCCTACACATCTCACTAATCAACCAAGGATTTTACTATACACCAGATATGGGCTAGGCAGCAGAGGAACAGCAATGAATAAAAAATACACAGTTTAGCTAGGTACGATGGCTCAGGCCTGTAATCTTAGCCATTCAGGAGGGTAGAGGTTTGCGGCCAGCACAGGCAAAAAGTTCAAGAGAACCCGTCTCAAATAATAAAAAACTGGGCATGATGGCACACGTCTGTTATCCCAGCTACCTGGGAAACAAAAATAGGAGGATCACAGTCCAGGCCAGCCTGGACATAGGGGAACACTATCTCAAAAATAACCAAAGCAGGACTGGCAGAGTGGGTCAAGCAGTAAAAGTGTTTGCCTAAACCGGGTGCCGGACAGCTTATGCCTGTGATGCTAGCTACTCAGGAGGCAGAGATCAGGAGAATCTCTGTTTGAAACTAGCCCAGGCAAATAGTCTGTGAGAACCTATCTTGAGAAAAACCCATCACAAAACAGGGCTGGTGAAGGGACTCAAGGTGTAGGCCCCGAGTTCAAGCCTCAGTACTGCACACACACACACACAAAAAGTGCTTGCCTAGTAAGCATGAGGCCCTGAGTTGTTCAAATCCCCGTGTGGCAAAAAACAAACAAACCAAAGCAAAAGAGTTGGGGGCGTGGCTCAGGTGGTAGAGCGCCTGCCTAAGAAGCATGAGGCCTTGAGTTTAATCCCCCAGTGCAGGCCCTTCCTGGCTTGCTCCCCAACACCCAAAAAAGGACACAGTTACACAGTCCCTGTCCTCAAGAGTTTACAGTCCATCGGGGTAGAATCTTCTCTTATGGTTGTCCTTTTTTGAACCAGAAAGTATACAAGAGCCCAGAGCCATCAGCCCTTCTGAACCCTGCACTCCTCCCCATCTATTGTTTCTCCCACAATCTCTGCCTCCTGTTATTCATATCTGGTGTAGCTCCTTCCCACACAGTGACTATGCCACAGTTGGTCTATGTGACCAAAAGAATTAAGCAGAAATAATGCTATGTCACTTCTGTAATTAGGTTAGAAAATTCTCATCATCATCACAATCATTTCCTCTGGGATTCAGTCGCCACGTCATAAGAACCTCTATGGAGAAACTGAGACTTGCAGCAAATCACGTAATGTTAATGACATCCTAGAAGTGGATCCTCCAGCCCAAACTAGCTTTCAAATGACTGCAGCCCAGGTGATGCGACCTTAGGAGAGACCCCGAGCCAGAACTACCTTGCTAAGCTACTCCCAATTTCTGACCCTCAGAAATTGTGTGAGATGTTTGTTTTTTAAGCTGCCACACTTGGGGGTAATTTGGCAATGGTAATAGATAACTTTTCACCCTATAATGTTACCCCTCAATATCTGGGGCCTTTCTGTTTGTCTCATGGGGTTCCCATTGTCCACCTACTTGCCAGCAGACAGCAATACAATATGGTTCTGAAGCTGCTTTCAGAGCTTAGTGTTGGGTAAAACACGACTTACTATTCTTTCCCTTCGCAGTTTTTTCTCTTAATACATGTTCCCTTATACAATACAAGGGAAAAAAGAAGCATAATTTCATTGTACTCACCCCTTCCCTGTGCCTTTATGAGAGTGATTTGATGTGAAAGAGGTTTTTTCTGAGTCCCTTAAAGCTTCTACTCTCTCTAAGAATAAAAGAAGTTGGCCTGTCAAGAATAAGTGAAACTGAGACCTCCAAAGGTTAGAGTTGGATTTTTTTTTTTTTTTTTTGAGCAGCCGTGGAGTTTGAACTCAGGGCCTACACCTTGAGCTACTCCACCAGCCCTTTATTGTGATGTTTTGTTTTGGTTTCTTCGAGATAGTGTATCATGAACTATTTGCCTGGGCTGGCTTCAAACCACAATCCTGATCTCTGCCTCCTGAGTAATTAGAATTACAGGCATGAGCCACCAGCACCGTGCTACAGTTGGATTTTAATTCTGGAATTTGTGTTCTCTGAGTGGGTTCCAGACTTGGCAGCTTTCTTGCCCTCCTTGGATTTAGTCTCTCATTGGATTGCCTTTTCCATCAAAGCTATATAAACATTCCCCCTGGTGTTTTTCTGAGAGTTCATAATGGAAGTGCACACTCAAATACTGAATTATCTCAATGCCGTAGCACAGAGTTGCACATACTTAGAACTGAATCACAGGACTAGACTGTCTCTCAGTAGAGGGTCCAAGTTCTGGACCTTGGATTTATACTCTACCCCCTCTATTTTCCTGTTTGTTTTGCTTTTTGAGACAGAGTCTTACTGCATAGCCTGGACTGGCCTTGAACTTGCAGTCTTCCGGCCTCAGTCTCCTTTCTTTCTTTTTTTCCTTTTTCCCTTCTTTCTTCTCTGGCATTATGGGGTTTGAATTCAGGGCCATGTATTTTTTTTTATTATTCATATGTGCATACAATGTTTGGGTCATTTCTCCCCCATTCCCCCCCCCCTTCCTTACCTACCCATCCCTTCCCTCTTCCCCCCACGCCCTCACTACCATGCAGAAACTATTTTGCCCTTATCTCTAATTTTGTTGAAGAAAGAGTATAAACAATAATAGGAAGGACCAAGGGTTTAGTTGAGATAAGGATAGCTATACAGGGAGTCGACTCGCATTGCTTTCCTGTGCATGTGTGTTACCTTCTAAATTAATTCTTCTCGAACTAACCTTTTCTCTAGTTCCTGGTCCCCTTCTCCTATTGGCCTCTGTCACTTTAAAGTATCTGCATTAGTTTCTCTGCACTGAGGGCAACAAATGCTGTCTAGTTTTTTGGGTGTCTGACCTATCCTCATACCTCCCTGTGTGCTCTCACTTTATCATGTGATCAAAGTCCAGTCCCCTTGTTGTGTTTACCCTTGATCTAATGTCCCCATATGAGGGAGAACATACAATTTTTGGTCTTTTGAGCCAGGCTAACCTCGCTCAGAATGATGTTCTTCAGTTCCATCCATTTACTTTCGAATGATAAGATTTCATTCTTCTTCATGGCTGCATAAAATTCCATTGTGTGTAAATACCACATTTTCTTAATCCATTCATCAGTAGTGGAGCATCTTGGCTGTTTCCATAGCTTGGCTATTGTGAGTAGTTCTGCAATAAACATGGGTGTGCAAGTGCCTCTGGAGCAACCTGTGTCACATTCTTTTGGGTATATCCCCAAGAGTATTGCTGTATTGTATTGCTGTATTGGTATTGCTGGATCATATGGTAGATCTATGTTTAGATTTTTAAGAAGCCTCCAAATTTTTTTCCAGAGTGCTTGTACTAGTTTGCATTCCCACCAGCAGTGTAAAAGGGTTCCTCCCCCTCTCCCCTTCCCTGCAACCTCGCCAACACCTGTTAGTGGTGTTGCTAATGATGGCTGTTCTAACAGGTGTGAGATAGAATCTTAGTGTGGTTTTAATTTGCATTTCCTTTATGGCTAGAGATGGTGAGCATTTTTCAGGGCCATGTATTTACTAGGCACAACTCCAGCCACCCTGCCTCAGCTTCCTAAACCCTGGGATTATAGACATGCACCACCATCCTAGTTTGGGATTTTCCTTTTTTGTTGTAAATTTCTATCCTGAGAAGCAGTTCTGAAATTTTCCAAGGGACTTTAAACTTCCTACCTGCCTCACTGTAAGATTGATATTAAAGGACCATTTCTTCAGAAAAGGGAAGCTTTTTTTTTTTTTTTCAGTACCGGGGCTTGAACTCAGAGACTCACTGTTGTTAGACAGGCACTCTATCATTTTTAGCCACTCTATGAGTCCACTTTGTGTTGGATATTTTTGAGATAGGGTCTTGATTTTGTTGCTCAGGCTGGCCTTGAACCAGATCCTCCTGATCTCTGCCTCCTGAGTAGCTAGGATTATAGGCGTGAACCACGGGCACCCAGACCATTTTAGTTATTTTTGAAAATTGGTTGTGTTCCTCTCCTTGAAGTAAATTGCAAATTTATTTTGGAGTAAGTGCAAATTGTACTGAAAGGCCTGAAGGAGTTGGGTGGATATAAAACACTATGGAGTGCCTACTATGTATAAGGTTGTTTTTTCATTCATTACTCAAAAACCAAGTGAAGAAGAAATTGGTTTCATATTCTTTGACCCTCCTCTCACCAAGAGGTAGGGCCTAGTCTATGTCTTCTCCCCTTGAATATGAGTAAACTGGTAACTTCTTTGACCACAGAGTATGGAGAAAATGATTCTATATGACTCCCAGATTATAAAAGACCATGAAGTCCCTGCCTTGTTGTTTGGGAAGTCTACTCTTGGAGTCCAAAATCACTATGTAAGAAGTCCTAGAGGCCACCACACTAAGCCCAAGCCTTTTGGAAAAGCCAAGTAAGATTCTGTGGTTGACATTTTCAAATGAGCTTGTTTCATCAACTCATTTAGCCCAAGTGCCAGACATGGAAGTGAAAAAGCCTCCAGAAAATTTCAGTCATCATCCATTGGTACAAGTCATCCCAGTTAAAGCCTCAGACATCATCACCAGAAACAACCTATCCCCACTATGCATTTTCCAAATTACTAACCCACAGAATCCATGAACATGAAAAATTGGCTGCTTTATGCCACTAAATTAGAGATTGTTACACAGCAATAGATAATTATAAGAATATTATTACTCCTTGACACAGATATGGAAACTAAGACTTGGAGAGATTTTTTTAATTTCCTTAAAACTTAGAGTTTTAAAGCTAGTCAGTGAGCCAGGCATGGTGGTACATGCCTGCAATTCCAGTACCCAGCTGAGGCAAGAGGATGGCAAGTTGAGAGCTAGTATGGACTACATAGTGAATTTTGAGGCTATAGATAGATAGATATAGTGAGAAGAAGATGATTTGAACTCAGGTCTATTTAAACATAAAGCCCATCATCTTTCACTAGAAATTCAATCAGACCTGGGATGGAATGAAGGGACTAGGTTTGATTGGAGCAGGGTGTCATATTAACACTTTTCCTCAGTTGAATTGCACTCCAAATCCTGTACCCACCTCTCATCACAGGGCAGACCTGGACACACACTTCAACTCCTGGGTACACTTAGCAAAGATCAGTCCAGCATCCTGGACTGGTTGTTATCTGATACTGAGTGTAGAAAGCTGGAGCAGGACATCTGAGTCTGGAGACCTCATCTTTAGCATCTCAGACTTCTGGTGTCAAGTTGACCCTTCTTTTTAGGTGAATCCTGCCATCCAGGAGATGCTCCCAGTCAGGATGTCTCTGAGGACCAGTCAGAAGCCCTTTGAAGACTGGCCTAAAAAATATGGATACACTCATGAGGTGGAGGTGAGACAGGTTTGACCCTTTGTTTCCTGTGAAGAAGGGATAACGGCTCTGGTCTCTCCTCTTCCTTGTTTACAGGAGTACTGAAGGTTTCATTTCATTAGCCTTTATAAAGTCTCTGGAGGTTGCCAGGTGCCAGGTGCTATAATAAGTGTGAAATTTAACTTATTTTTCATCAAAGAAAAAAAAATCCCAGCCTTCAGAGATTCAAGTGCTGGGAATCTGTGTGTAAAAGACAGGAACCCTATTGTCAACTTTAAATAAATTGCAACTGAAGCATGATCAGGTACCAAATTATCACAGCAAGTCCTCTCAGGAACTCTTGCTGTCCAGAAAGGGATCAGTAATAAGAATTTGGTTCAGGAAGGAAGGCAGATTAAAGTCATAGCCCTGCTACCTCTCATGGCTGGGAGCTTCCAATGGTCAATTTTTGGGTTTTTGGGGTTTTTTTTTTTTTTTTGCTTTTTCCCAGAATATACCGTTAGAGACTCACTATCCCACTCTGCAATCCCCTTCAAGACCTCCCACCCATCCTGCTATTGCAATTACTTCTGGTGAACACTGCTGGCCAAGAGATTTCTAAAGGTACAGCCCTCGCCATTAACCTTTAAAGAGCAAAATGCCAGTAGTGTTGTGTCACAGGGAGCACACCTATTTACAGCTGCTTTTTCAGATCACAAGGTACTAGGCAAAGAGAAATTTGCTTTAATAGGGAGCAGATGCTTAGAATTAATGAGGGGGAGAAAAGGCCATGAGGTATATAAGCAAGCAGAGGAGAATCTAGGCCAACCCAAAGGAAATGATGAGCAGCAAAGTCTGGGGCAGAAGTTACTAGAAGTACTTTGGCCAAGGAAGGAAAATTAGCATTTACTGAGCTTTTACATGTGTCAGTTGTTGTACAATATATTTTATGTATATTATTTATTCTTTGTTGCAAACCTGTGAGGTTCTATTTTATGAATGGGTAAACTCAGACTCAGGGAGAAATAATTAACTGAGGTTAATTGCTCCAAATCACACAGATTTATTTTACTCTACATTCTTTATTTTACCTACTTATATAGAGAGGTTTTTTTTTTAATTTTATTATTCATATGTGCATACAAGGCTTGGATCATTTCTCCCCCCTGCCCCCACCCCCTCCCTTACCACCCACTCCACCCCCTCCCTCTCCCCCCACCCCCTCAATACCCAGCAGAAACTATTTTGCCCTTATTTCTAATTTTGTTGTAGAGAGAGCATAAGCTATAATAGGAAGGAACAAGGGTTTTTGCTGGTTGAGATAAGGATAGCTATACAGGGCATTGACTCACATTGATTTCCTGTGCATGTGTGTTACCTTCTAGGTTAATTCTTTTTGATCTAACCTTTTCTCTAGTTCCTGTTCCCCTTTTCCTATTGGCCTCAGTTGCTTTAAGGTATCTGCTTTCGTTTCTCTGCATTAAGGGCTACAAATGCTAGCTAATTTTTTAGGTATCTTACCTATCCTCACCCCTCCCTTGTGTGCTCTTGCTTTTATCATGTGCTCAAAGTCCAATCCCATTGTTGTGTTTGCCCTTGATCTAATGTCCACATATGAGGGAGAACATACGATTTTTGGTCTTTTGGGCCAGGCTAACCTCACTCAGAATGATGTTCTCCAATTCCATCCATTTACCAGCGAATGATAACATTTCGTTCTTCTTCATGGCTGCATAAAATTCCATTGTGTATAGATACCACATTTTCTTAATCCATTCGTCAGTGGTGGGGCATCTTGGCTGTTTCCATAACTTGGCTATTGTGAATAGTGCCGCAATAAACATGGGTGTGCAGGTGCCTCTGGAGTAACCTGTGTCACAGTCTTTTGGGTATATCCCCAAGAGTGGTATTACTGGATCAAATGGTAGATCGATGTCTAGCTTTTTAAGTAGCCTCCAAATTTTTTTCCAGAGTGGTTGTACTAGTTTACATTCCCACCAACAGTGTAAGAGGGTTCCTTTTTCCCCGCATCCTCGCCAACACCTGTTGTTGGTGGTGTTGCTAATGATGGCTATTCTAACAGGGGTGAGGTGGAATCTTAGTGTGGTTTTAATTTGCATTTCCTTTATTGCTAGAGATGGTGAGCATTTTTTCATGTGCTTTTTGGCCATGTGAATTTCTTCTTTTGAGAAAGTTCTGTTTAGTTCACTTGCCCATTTCTTTATTGGTTCATTAGTTTTGGGAGAATTTAGTTTTTTAAGTTCCCTATATATTCTGGTTATCAGTCCTTTGTCTGATGTGTAGCTGGCAAATATTTTCTCCCACTCTGTGGGTGTTCTCTTCAGTTTAGAGACCATTTCTAGAGAGGTATTTATTATCCTTGCCTTGATGCAGGTATCCCAGTATGTGACCTCACTTTCCTATGAAAGAAAAAGATTAAAAGTTATTCTTAAATCTTTTTTTTCTCTTAAGACAGAGAGTCGCCTTATGTAACTCAAGTTGACCTGGAACTCAAAATCCTCCTGTCTCAATTTCCTGAGTACTAGGCTCATAGGCATGTGTCACCACACCTCATTTTATGAATGAAAGGTGTGTTGTTTTGTTTGTTTCGAGACAGGGTCTCACTATATAGCTCAGGCTGGCCTGGAATTTGCTATGTAAGTTTGAGGCTGGCCTCTAATTCACAATCCTAGGTGGGTGCCAGTGGCTCACCCCTGTAATCATAGCTACTGAGGAGGCAGAGATAACTTTTCAAAGACACCGTGGGCAAATATTTCATGAGACCCTATCTCCAAAATACCCAACACAAGAAAGGGCTCCCAGAGTAGCTCAAGAGGTACAGCGCCTGCCTAGCAAGTATAAGGCCCTGAGTTCAAACTCCAGTAATACACACACATACACACGCAAAAACCCTCAAATCCTCCTGCTTCAGCTGGGATTACCAGTGTGCACAAGTATTCCTGGTTCATGAAAATGTCTTTTATATCCCTTGAGAAGGTCCCAGAAGAAACTCTGAACATTGACCAATGGGCTCAGAATCTGAAGTCTGTGTCATAGAAGCACCTATCATTCCTAACTGTCTCCTAATCTTTACCCACTCCTCACAGTTGAGCCAAAATATACTAATCATAATACCTCTCAAGTACCGGTACTTCTTTCTTTTCTTTCAAGTCACATAAAGGTGACTCCAAACAGATGTGGTACCATACCCATAATCCCAGCACTGGGGAGATCGAGACAAGGGATCAAAAGTTCAAGGTCAGCATGGGGTACATAGCAGGACCCTCTCTCAAAAAACTAAAAAAATTAAAAAGGTGACTCCAAATGCCATCTCCTGAGGTTGACAGAACATGGACTTCCAACCATTTTGCCCATTCAAACAAAGCTCAGTCTCAGGAGGTTTCATGGAGTATGGAGGCTCTTCTATCTATGAGCCCATGGACCCCGGACACACCCCACATGTCAGCCCACTCTTCTGGGGAGTTCTACTGTTTTGGGGTCAGACTTAAGACAGAGAACTCTTGGGGGTCCACTATGCACTTCCTTGGAGATGCTGCCATGGCGTGGGGGTCAGAGCTCTACACAGCTCAGAAAACTTCATATTACACCTCTTGCCAATCACACTGCCCTCCAGGGCACCCTCACCTTCCCCCTCCCCCATATCCCAGGACCCTATATAATCTCAACACTGAGCTTGAGTTTAGGGTGGGGAGAAATAAACCAACACAAAACGCAAAATTTCTGCTCAAGTCTCATTATTTCCCACCACAGGAAATGAAGCCACTATTTACTCAGTTGCAAACCAAAAACTTAAGAATCATTTAATTCCTTTCCTTCCTTTATAATATGAAGTCCATCAGCCTGTTGCCTCTGCCTTCAATATATATCTGAGTCTAATCATTTCTCACAACCTCCAGTGCTACCAACATCGGTCCAAGCTCCTATTATCTCTTATTTGGACTCTTGCACTCCTAACTAGTCACTAGTCAGCCTGCACCCATTTTTGCTCCCTTTAGTTATTTTTTCTGCATGACATCTATCATTACAATAGCCACCAGCCATATGTGGTCATTTAAATATAAATTTTAGTTAATTAAAATTTAATTTCTTGCTGGGCCCAGTGGCTCAAGTCTATAATCCTAGCTACTTGGGAGGCCAAGATCAGGAGGATCGCTATTGAGTCCAGCCTGGGCAAAAAGTTTGTGTGACCCCCATCTCAACTAATAAAAGCTGATGAGGTAGCACATACCATCATCCCAGCTACATATGGGAAGCACAAGTAAGAGAATCATGGTCCTGGCCAGCCTCGACTAAAGTGAGACCCTCTCTCAAAAAAATACCTAAAGCAAAAAGGGTTAGGGTCATGGGCCAAGTAGTAGAGCAGCTGGCTAGTAAGTGTGAGGCCCTGAGTTGAAGCCCCAGTACTACCAAAAAAAAAAAAGATAATTTCCTCAGTTAAACTTGCCCCAGCTCAAGTGCTGAATAACCACATGTGGCCAGTGGCTGTCATATTGGGCAGAGTAGACACAGAACATTTTCATCCTTGCCAAAAGTTCTACTGAACAACATTGATCTAGAGCAAACTTTTTTTTTTTGGCAGTATTAGAGTTTGAACTCAGCCTCATCCTTACTAAGCAGGTGCTCTACCACTTTGAATCATAAAGCCAGCCCTTAGAGTGAACTTTTTTAATACTCCAATCACATCATGTCTGTCCCCTGCTTAAAATGCTCTGATGACTTCTCATCCCACTTAGAACAAAAATCCACAAAACTGACCATGATCTACAGACATGATGTGACCAGATCCTCTGCTATGCCTCTTATCCCATAGTTCTCTCTTCCTCTCTTGACCACATATTGGCCTCTTTTGCCTCTCTTGAGTAAACCAAGCATGTCTTCTTCAGGGACTTTGCACTGCTGCCTCTTTTGCCTTGAGTGCTCTTTAAATAATTACATGGCCCAATTCCTTGGATGTCACTTCATTCAAATGACTCCTCCCCCAGGGTTCTCCCATCTGAAAAGGAGTTGTGTCCTCTCCCTCTAGCCCCAGTCATTCTCTAACCACTTAGTCTACTCCATTTCTTGTTTTGTTTTGTTGGCGAAACCAAGGTTTGAACCCAGGACCTCATGCCTGCTAGGCAGGCAATTTACCACTTAAGCCATTACAACAGCACATCTACTCCATTTCTTTATAGCATGCCTCACTGCCTAACATTGTATTATATACTTGTTTATTGTCTGTCTCTCTTGCTAGAATCCATGCTCCATGAAGTTAGGCTCTGTAGTTTTATTTACTGCTTTCTTCCAATATGCCTAAAATACCACCTGGCACATAATATGTACTCAGTTGGATGTTTATTGATCCTTTGGATGACTGGATGAACATTTTCTGTTCTGCAAATGGTCGTGAGGCAGGGAATTATATGATCTGGCTATCTGGTTGGAATGGAGAAGAGGAAAAAAGGTAGAGGGAATAAATGAATTAATATCTTAAATTATCCTGCTACAAGCCTATATTATAGAATTGGTATACACATTACACTTTATGATTCTATAAGGCTTGTTTTGAAGACATAAACTTGTTACAAAGTGATTGATATATTAGGGAGCCATTTGAACAAAAATGCAAATTTCACATTTGCTTCTTGCACCACTTTTCTTGGTTTTTGCAGTGTTTCTTCATTTAGTGAGTGCAGAAAACCACACCTGCTGAACCAGACCACTAGGAAAACACAAAACTTACAGAATCACCATACATAATACGTCCATCCTCATCTGGTGGTACAGCTTCCATCACACTTCTAATAATCCTCCTTCCAGTACTCCAATAGTCACTAACAAGTCCCAACTTTTCTGCCACCCACTTCCACAAAAAAAAGTTCAGATCTTTTTCAAGGTAAAGTACTCATGTCCATGTATAGTACTTATTTTTCTCTTAATGATTTTTCCTTCCTTCCTTCCTGCCTTCCTTTCTTTTTTTTTTTTCCTTGAGAGTATCGGTGTTTGAATTCAGGGCCTCATGCTTGCTAGGCAGGCACTCTACCACTTGAACCACTCTGCCACCCGTTTTATGTATATGGTCCGGTGAACTGTTTGGCGGGTTAGCTTGGAACCACGACCCTCCTGATCTCTGCCTCCTGAGTTGCTAGGATTACAATCATGAGCCACCAGTACCTGGATTTTTGTTTGTTTGTTTTCTTAAATTTAATTTTTAAAATTATTTATTTATTTTTTGGCAGTACTGGGTCTTGAACTCAAGGCCTACACCTTGAGCCACTCTGCCAGCCCTTTTTTGTGATGGGTTTTTTCAAGATAGGGTCTCATGAACTATTTGCCAGGGCTG
This sequence comes from Castor canadensis, assembly GCF_047511655.1. Taxonomy (NCBI): domain Eukaryota; kingdom Metazoa; phylum Chordata; class Mammalia; order Rodentia; family Castoridae; genus Castor; species Castor canadensis. Next base: position 80,357,227 of record NC_133391.1, read on the forward strand.
GCTTCCACCAAGATCCTACTGATCTCTGCCTCTAAAAATATTTATTTTTGGTGGGACTGGGGTTTGAACTCAGGGCATCAGGCTTGCAAAGCAGGTACTCTACCACTTCAGCCACACCTCTAGTTTCCTTTTTGTTCTTCTTCTCCTCCTCTTCCTCCTCCTTCTTCTTCTTTTTTCTTTTTTCTTTTTTTTTTTTTTTTTTTGACAGTATCTTAATATGTAGCCCAGGTTGGTCTCAATTTCATGATTCTGCAGTCTCAGCCTCTCAAGTGCCAGGATTAACAGGCATGTACCACCATAGACAGCTCTCTTAATGATTTAACATCTATAAAGCTATGCTACCATGCTTTTTAGGTTTCTATCTTTTTTTTAATGTGTCACTGATTAATTTTTTTCAGAGTTGTGTCCCAATTCTTTTTTCCCCATAAGTCCTAAGGGATTTTGCATAACTTGGTGATTTTTAGGTACACACATGTCACCTTACAACAGAACTGACCTAGTAGGTCCACCTCCCTTCTTCAATAACCCCCAATAGATAGAAATGATATCTAAGACAGGGACTATGCTTTATTTCTGGTGTTTTGTTTGTTTTGGTGGCACTGGAGTTTGAACTCAGGGCCTCATCCTTGCTAGGCAGACACTCGACCACTTACTTGAGCTACTCCATCAGCCCTGCTTTATTCTTTTGTGAACCCCCAGCCTCCCAAGAGAGTAATTTGGCACATATTAAATGCTCAAGAGATGTTTGTTGCTTTCCAGGCTACTTTCAGGATGTCCCCATTAGCATCCCCCAGGGTATTCTATCAAACTGAACTTAAACTAGACCAGCGAAAAGGACTCCAGGAGAAAACCTACCCAGAGATGGTCTTTGCCCACCCAGAGCTTTCAGGGCTTACTGCTGAGAACGATTAATTTTCATTTGAACTGACCAGAGCAGCTCCCCCACACCTTCCTGGCAGTGAAGTGTCCCTAGGCAGTTGGAGCAAGGACAGATTCAGAGTCCTGGTGGATGGGCCAGCAGGCAACCACCCCTACACCCCAGCAGCACCCTATGATGCAGTGGCTTGTTCTACCGTGAGGCTCTGCATAAAATATATTAACATCACAAAAGTTAATGGACCAGAAAGGGAAAAAATTAACATAAATTACCTTCTGCTTCCTCCTTGGCAGCTAGAGAACAAGTTCAATGTGGTGCCTGAGAAAAATCAGGCTTTGGGAAGCAGCAGTCTTAATGGGCTAAAGTATCACCTCAAACCCTCCCTGTAAACCACTAACTCCCTGATCATCCCAGCCCAGTAACAAATTATGCACAGCAAGTGGCAGGAGGAGGCTGGTTTTACTTAGGCTGCTTTCTGGCAAGTCCTTTGTCCAGTGAGGACTTTACATAGCTATTACTGGGTATGCAATGCTTTCCATGGGGAGATGGTAACTTCTGTCTGGGAAACCTTAGAAGCCTCTGCCCCTCCCTGTGTTTTTCCTGTCTTCTTGAGTCCTGATAACAAGAGAAGACTATTAGAAATAATTCCAAGGCCTTTTTGTACGTAAAAGGTAAATCTCTCTTGCTTTTTTTTTTTTTTTTTTTAACTCAGTGTCTACACTTTGAGCCACTCCTCCAGCCCTTTTTTTGTGATGGGTTTTTCAGGATAAGGTCTTGAACTATTTCCCCAGGCTGGCTTTGAACCACAATCCTCCTGATCTCTGCCTCCTGAGTAGCTAAGATTACAGGCATGAGCCACTGGTTCCCGGCTTCCCTTGTCCCTTCATGCAAGGTTTAGATGCACTGTGAGGATTAGAGAGAAGTGGTTTCTAGGGTGAGGAGCTGAGGAAATAGAGGGGGTTTGAGGAGGTAGAAAGTAACCCCTAGCATTAGAGAAGACTAGATGGGCAGTGACAGAGAGATACCTAGTGGCAGGAATGACCATGGGACTTAAAGGAATAGCAATGCCAAAGACACAATCTTAAATTGTTGGTGAATTGTGTAGTATTCTCTTTCCCTCAAGTTTTAAGTAAAAGCCCGCCACATACTTTCTTGAATTAGAGATTCAAGATTTGGAGAATGAACAAGTAAGGACAGCATAAGAGAAGGAAGAGGTAAGGTGTATACTAAGTCAAGAATTCCACAAAGGATAACAAGCTGGGAGTGGTGGTGCATGCCTGTAATCCCAGTGACTTGGGAGGCTGAGATTGGGAGGATCACAGTTTGAGGCCAGCCCAGGCATATAGTTTGTGGGACCCCCATCTCCAAAATAACCAGAGCAAAATGCACTGGAGATGTGGCTCAAGTAGTAGAGCTCCTGCTTTGAAACACAAAGTCCTAAGTTCAAACCCAAGTTCCACCAAAACAAAACAAAAGAATTACACAGAAGATAATAAAGTGGGTATAGTGGCACATGCCTGTAATCCCAGTTACTCAGGAGGTGGAGGTAGGAGAATTGGGGTCCTAGGCTGGCCTGGACAAATGCAGGAGAACCTATCTGAAAAATAAACTAAAACAAAGTCAAGCAAGTCATGCTGAGGGCATGACTCAAGTGGTAGTGTGTGCCTTCCTAGCAAGTGCAAGGCCCTGTGTTGTTCAAAACCCAGGACTGCTCAAAAGTAAATGGAGACATTCTACAGAAGATTGGGGGAGGAGTTTTGCATTTCAGTGGTGGAGCACCAGGCCCTGGGTTTGATCCTCAGCACTGCAAAATAATAATAATAATAATAAATAATGAATTTAGCAGAAATGGAGTAAGACCAGGTTTTCTTTAGCAGTTACAGAGTGGCAGATACAGTTGTAAGTGCTTTATGTTTCTATATTACTGGTAATTCATTTAATCCTCATTCTAAACTCATGAAAGAGGAAAAATTACTATTCCCACTTTCTATACAAGGAAATCAAGATATAAAGAAGTTAAGCAATTTGTGCAATGTCACATTATCAGTAAGTTACAGAGCTGAAATGTGAACCCAGCTCCAAAGCCACTCTCTAAACACTATTGCCGCTCAAGAATGCTTAAGACATAGGGTTTAGGACATGGACTTCACATTGTACATGGAGTGAGATCAGCATGAGTCCTTCTCACTGAGTGCAGAGTGAAGGATGACCCCAGAGGTTGGGAAGCTTAGGCAAATCCCAATAGTATGATAGTTGAGGTACTTTTTGGTTTTGGTACTAGGTGAAACCAGGGCCTTGTGCATGCTAAGCACATGCTTTACCTCTGAGCTACACTCCCAGCCAAGGGCTACATTTATTACTTTCAATTTTTTTTGAGACAAAAGTCTTACTGTATAGCCCAGTTTGGTCTTAAACTCACAATCCTCCTGCCTCAGCCTCCCAAATCCTGGGATTACAGGCCTGTAACACCACATCCAGTTTAAGTTTACATTTAAATTAGGAAGGGAGAGGCAGGTAATACCTCAGATTTTTTTCTGCATTAAGAGAGTCTGTGAGAGGAAGCAGAGGTTCTATCTTGAAGAGGCTGTGGTGTCATTATAGAGGGGACCATATCTGGAACAAATAGAATAGCTCTCTTTTGAAAGAGTCAGAGAGCCTCAAAGGCAACAAGGCAGTAATAGATCCCATTTGAGGTCTTCTTTGGGTCAAAATAATGTCAGATGAAGTGCTTTAGGGAAAAAAACAAAAACAAAACAAAACAAAACAAAAACCAGAAAGACACCCTGGAGAAGGTTATCTAAGGCCTCCTGTAGAACAAAACCGAGTCTCATTTCAAGCATATCCCAGTCCTCCCTCTCTTTTCTCAGGTCCCCTCCTTTCTTTGCTTGCTTCCTTCCTTTTTCCAGACTTCCTCTTATCAAATCAACAGAATACAGGAGGGTACCTTGTGGAGAAGTGAGAACAGGAGACTTGGGTTGGTGAGTCCAGTCAATAGAAAAGACTCTGGTTCCAGAAAATGGTCAGCAAACTGAATCCCAAGGGAAATTTGGATTTCTCATCCCAAATTATCTTTGTTTTTAAATTGAGATATAACTGGCATAATATTCATTATTTCCCCTCCTCCTCTTCCTCTTCTTTTTCCTCCTTCTCCTCCTCCTTCTCTTGCCATGGTGGGGATCAAACTCAGGGCCCTACATGTCCTAGACAAACACATTACCACTGAGCTACATCCCTAGCCATTCATCATTCCTAAATGTACCATTCAGTGGTTTTTAATATATTCACAAGATTGCACAACTGTCACCATTATCTAATTCCAGAACATTTTCATTACCCAAGAGAGAAATCCCATACCCATTAGCAGTCACCCCCTACTTCCTTCTCCCCCTCCCAGCCCTGACAACCACTAATCTACTTTCTGTCTCTATTGTTTTTCCTGTTCTGGACATTTCACATCAATGGAATTATATTCCATGTGAAGTAGTTTTCAAGTCCATCACATTGTGTCATAGATCAGGACTTCATTCCTACTGGTTTCTGGCTTCAGTGGTTTCTGCTTCAGGAAAACTGATCTGCATTAACCTATGTCTCCAGGTTTTAGGGAGGCAGTTTGTCCTGTGACTCCACTTCTCCAATAGATCTAAGAAAAGCTCTTGTTTTCAGTTTTCTTTCTTTCTTTCTTTCTTCCTTCCTTCCTTCCTTTCTTCCTTCCTTCCTTCCTTCCTTTTCTCTCTCTCTCTCTCTCTCTCTCTCTCTCTCTCTCTCTCTCTCTCTCTCTTTCTCTCTCTCTTACTCTCTCTCTCTCTCTGCCTCACTATGTAACCCAAGCTGGCTTGGAACTCATGATCCTATCACACCTAGTTGACTTTTTTTCCTTATTATAAATAAATTGGAATTTTGATTATAATTGCATTGAATCTGTAGATCAATTTTCTCAAGCTATCATCATCTTAACAATATTATCTTTCATGAACACAGGATTTCTTTCATTTATGTAAGTTTTTGTTAATTTCTTTCAACTCTTGTTGTATTTTTCAGTGTACCTTGTGTTACTTTTGTATTACCCTGTCTCAGCTGGTACACAACTGAAGGGTTAAGATGGGAGAAGAGTGGAGAGGTTGTCACTATTTCTCAGACAGGGGCAAGACCAAGGCTCCTCTGCAATGATCCATGCTGGTGCTGGGCAGTTACCACCGTGCCTTTCTACTGGAGTGCTGGTCAGCATGCATTGGGCTCTGTCCCTCTCTGGGCCACTCATTGACTCAGCTCTTGAATGCTGAGATGGGAAATCCCTCAGGCTCGCTAATCCAGGAAAGCATCTCTTTTAGGGGAAGACTTGGAGCAGCAGCCCCAGTGACACTGAAGTCTGGTCTTCAGTTCCTATGTGTCCTTGGAATTTCTCCTTCCGGGAGGGACAAGGAATGTCCTGGGCAGAGAGAGCTAGAGCCATGCAAATTTATTTATTTCCAAGCCTTTCCCTAATCATATCAAAGTCCTTTGCAGGGAGTATTTTAGCCTAACTGTAGTTTGATAATTACAAATTATTTGTAGCAGAAATGCTGACTGTGGGAGAGCAGGTTAGAGCAAATTTGATTCATATTAAAGCTATGGTCAGATCATCATTAAACTTCGGGATATTTATTTTTCCATCAGCTCTCCCCTGACTCCCCACCTCCCTCTTTGGCCTGGCTAAGCTGGAGACTCGCCTAATACAAATAACTGCATTAAAATAAAATCATGTGAAAGCTCAAGGGACCACGCCTGAGTAATGGAGAAGACAATAACATTGGACAACTACCCCAGCCCTCTCTTCTGACTCCCTGAAGGCAAGAGAAATCTCACAACTGATTTGGGATCACTACTAACAGTGAACAGGAGGGAAACTGGAGCTTAAGTGGTTTAAGGAAGAAATTATAATAATGTAGAAAATTGCAATCACTCCATTGATCCTCTTTCAGTTCCTACATCTCTGAAGAAATTTCTGTTTTCTAAGTTGTGATGCGAGTAGTGAACTGTGGATATTTAACAGCACAAAGAGACAAAGCCATGAGAAATAAACCAACACCACTCTGGAAAAAAATCTGGAGGCTTCTTAAAAATCTAAACATAGATCTGCCCTATGATCCAGCAATACCACTCCTGGGGATATACCCAAAGGAACGCAACTCAGGTTACTCCAGAGGCACCTGCACACCCATGTTTATTGCAGCACTATTCACAGTAGCCAAGTTATGGAAACAGCCAAGATGCCCCAATACTGATGAATGGATTAAGAAAATGTGGTATTTATACACAATGTAATTTTACTCAGCCATGAAGAATGAAATCTTATCATTCACAAGTAAATGGATGGAACTGGAGAACATCATTCTGAGTGAGGTTAGCCAGGCTCAGAAGACCAAAAATCGTATGTTCTCCCTCATATGCGGACTTTAGATCGAGGGCAAATGCAGCAGTGTGATTGGACTTTGATCACATGATAAGGCGACAGCACACAAGGGAGGTATGAGGATAGGTAAGAAACCCAAAAAACATAGTATTTGATGTCCTCAATGCAAAGGAACTAATGCAGAAACTTTAAAGTGACAGAGGCCTATAGGAGAAGGGGATCAAGAACTAGAGAAAAGGTCAGTTTGAGAAGAATCAACGTAGAATGAAACACATATATGTACATGGAAGCAATGCTAGGAATCTCCCTGTATAGCTATCCTTTACTAGCAAAAACGCTTTGTCCTTCTTATTATTGTTTATACTCTCTCTTCAACAAAATTAGAGATAAGGGCAGAACAGTTTCTGCCTGGGAGCGAGGGGGTGGGGGGGAAAGGAAGGGGGCCGGGGGAAAGGGAGGAGGTGGGGGGTAGCGGGAAGAAATGACCCAAGCATTGTATGCACATATGAATAAATGAAAAAAATAAAAAAAGAAATAAACCAACATAGACATGGCTTCTTTCCCTCCCTCCCTCCCTTCTTTTTTCCTTCCTTCCTTCATCAAACATATGAAAGTAACTGTCCAAAGCATTGATGCAATTGACCATTCCTGCCCCCCAAGTTGGTCTTTATTTTGTTTTTCAGATAGAGTCTTGTCAAGTGTGCCTAGGCTGACCTTGAACTTGAAATCATCCTACTTCTATCTCTCAAGTAGCTGGGATTACAGATGTGCACCATCAATCACCCTCAGCCCCCTAGTTGCTCTTAGTATTAGGAGGAGGCATATGTGTAACCAGATAAACCATACGATGTACAAATTTGTTGTCTCCATGAATATGCCACTTAAAACTTGCCCTAGCTTGGGTCGGGTTGGGGGGTAGGTAGTGTGAGGGATGCTCATCTCATCTTTGCCTCTAGAAGCTGGAAATTAGAGCTGCAAATTCATCATTTAAAAAAGTAAGCAAAAGAGTCAGATGCAGAGACTTACATCTGAAATCTCAGCTATCTGGGAGGTGTAGATAGAAAGATCTCAGTCTTGGGGGTCGGGGGAGGGAAGAGGAGAAATGCATGAGACCTTCTTTGACAAATAACTGGAGCAAAAGAGCTGGTTCAAGTGGTGCAAGTGGTAAGAGTGCCTGCCTCATAAGAGCGAGGCCATGAGTTCAAAACCCCATATCAGAAAAAAATTAAATTAAAATAAAATAGCAAGAAAGAAACAAAAGAGAAGGAAAGAAAAGAGAAAGAAGCCAGGAGAGTTGTCATCTCCACTAATCTGGCAGCTTTGGGTGGGCAAGAATCTTGGTCTCAGAGGTCCAATTCTTTGGAGCTGGGGTCTCCAGAGATAAGGGAGATAATCAGATAATGAAGAAAATCTGAGAAGAATGTTTATACCTTAAAGTAAAACTTGGTAGAAGCTGCTGCTGATGACCTGGCTCTTCTTTCTGCCTTCCTGCCTGAGAGATGGTGAGAAGCAAGAGGGTGGCTGAGAAGGGCTAGAGGCCAGTAGAGGAGAAGCAGCAGGGAGCACAGCTCTCATTCCACATTACCATGTAACTAAGGACAAATAGTCTGGAGGCAGCTGGGAACTGCTTTACCCAGTATCACAAAAATTCTATGGCTTCCCTCCCCCTACACATTAAGGTTTGAACTCAGGGCTTACACCTTGAGCCACTCCACTAGCCCTTTTTTGTGATGGGTTTTGGAGATAGGGTCTGTGACCTATTTGCACAGGCTGGCTTTGAACCAAGATGCTACTGATCTCTACCTCCTGAGTAGCAAGGCTTTAAAAAAAAAAAAAATCTCACAGCTAAGATTATAGAGGAAAAAGAAAGGAAACAGGTATGAGTCACTGGCGCCTGGCTGTTTTTGTTTTGTTTTGTTGTTGTTTTTTTGAGACAGGGTCTGCCTCTCTAGCCCAGGCTGACTTTGAACTCAAGATTCTCCTACCTCAGCCTCCTGAGTGCTGGAATTTCAGGCATGTGCCATTGTGCCCAGCTTATGGCTTTTTACTGTTGGGTATAGTGACCATGTTTTTGGCTCCTCCATCATCTGGATTTTGGTAAAATCCATCCCTCAAATCTCTCAATCTGAAATGGATTGCTAAATTTTCGGGGCTTAATTGTCCACACCAGCTAAAAAGCTCTGCCAGTAATGAAAATGCATCCCCTCTTTTTATCAAGAAAAAAGGATAATAACTCAACCAGCTTTAGCTTACATTTTATTGAACATCAGCCTCGCTTGTTTCCAAGGACATCTCTGATGTGAAACACAGAAAGCTGCTAGGAGGTTGGGAGTTGCTTAGAAAAGGTCTGGAGAACAAAGGGCCAAAGGCTACCCAAGGCTGCCCTCCCTGACCCCTTCTGAGTACACAGCTTTCCAAATGTCAGATACTGAAAATTTTAAATTCTGGACTGGGAGTGTAGCTCAGTGACAAAGCACATGCTTAGCCCGGGCCAGGTCCTGAGTTCACTCCCCAGGACCCCCTTTCACCTCCCCCCATCTATATATAAATGGAGAAACAAAGGAATGTATATATATACACACACACACACACATACATACATAAATACATTCCTTTGTTTCTCATGCAATCATAACTATGGCATTTCACAGTTTTCAAAGGACATGCAAATACTCTCTCATTTGATCCTTATAGCTTCCCTGAATGGCTAGCAGGACAACTGTCATTGATTCGTTTTTATAGATGACGAAACTGAGATTTAAAGAATGAACAGTGCTTACCCAGTGTTATCAACTGGTGTTAAAGTCAGTGTCTGATGTGGCCTGGACACTTTACAGTATTTATTACTATCAGAATTTATCTTTTGGCCAGGTGCTGGTGGCTCATGCCTGGAATCCTAGCTACTTGGGAGGCTGAGATCATGAGGATCACAGTTTGAAATCAGCCCAGGCAAATAGTTCACAAGGCCCCATCTCTAAAAATAACCAGAGCAAAATGGACTGGAGGTATGTCTCAAGCAGTAGAAAGCCTGCTTTGAGAGCTCAAAGTCCTGAGTTTAAACGCCAGTCCCACCAAAAAGAAACAAAAACCAAAACCTTATCTTTTTATTAATGTGTTTGTTTATTATCTGTTTTCCTCACTAGGGTAAAAGGTCCATGCGAGTGAGAAATGTGCCTAGTTTGCTCACTCTCTACTCCCAGCACCTACTACAGGGCCTAGTACAAAGTAGGTACTCAAGATATAGTTGGAAAATGAATAAATATACTCCAGAGACAATGTCACCATGCTGCTCCCCAATCTCCCTCTCCTTCATTGAGCTTTCATCAATTTCTTTTACAAAAGTTTAAACCTTGGGACCAGAAAGAAATATAGAAGGCAGCAGAGAAGGGAAACATCATAAAAGCAAAATTATTTTAGGCTTAAATGTAAAAGGAGAGCAGGCTGATTGCATAACATATGTAGATCTATGTAAATTACCATGCAAGTTAAAAAGAAGTTTGAAGTGAGGGGAAGTCCAGAGTTCCATGTTGGGTGTATTTTCCTTCTCACTGGCAAGGGGCATCAACTGCTCAGGCTCAGAAAGCAGAGATGCTGACATTCAGTGAAAGAAAAATCAATGAGAGTTGCTCAAGGAAAAAGGAATTTTATTTAGCTGTTATGTTTTTCTGAGAGAGAAATCAAAATCATTCCACTCACCCACTTTAAATTGTAGGAATAGAAAGCATAAAACTGTTGGGAGAGGGGGTCGCCCGGGGACCTGGCTCAAGCAGTAGAGCACTTGCCTAGCATGCACAAGGTTCTGAGTTTAATCCCCAGTACTGCCACCATTAAAAAATAAATTAATTTAAAAAATTATGCACAGCTAAAATTACAGGGGAAAGAGAAAGAAAACAGGGAAAACAAGAGGAAAGACAACAGAATGAAACACAACCTTTAACTTACCCAAACCCTTCAGTGGCAAGAATCTAATCCACATAATAGTAATCACTTATATTCACAGAAACATAAAACAAAAACAATACACACACAAACAGCCTTCTGGGATTAAAAAAAGTGGGTGGATACATTTTCAGAGCTTGCAATTAAAATTGTTTAAATTCCTATATAAAATGTAGGAGAAATGGTACTCATTCATTATCCAACAACTGTTTTTTAGGTTTGGGGAGGTAGTTCAGTGGTGCAGTGCTTGCTTAGCATACTCACCGCTCTGGCTTTGATCCCCAGCCCCACAAAAACTTTTTTTTTTTTTTAATATTCTATGTGTGGGCTTTATCCACATGCTGGGAGATATGTGAGAATGGAATATGGAAATAGCCTCTTCCCTCATTGAGTTTGCACTCTAACAGGTTCTGTATTCTAATTTTCAGAGGGTGTGAAAACATCCTTTACCTATATTCCATAAGAAGAATAGCTTTGGGCTGGTAGAGTGGCTCAAGTGGTAGAGCTCCTGCCTAGCAAGTGTGAGGCCCTGAGTTCAAACCATAGTGCCACTAAAAAGACAAAAAAAGAAAAAGAATAGTTTTCCATCAGTTTATAGGGGAATAGACCCACTTTGTGGAACACCACCTTGTCAATAATACATGTGCTATCAAGAATGGGAGCCCTGTCCCAATTTCCCAGGGCCAAATGCCAATGGAATTGCCTTTGGCAAAGATCTCAAGGAGATATTGGATTACATGCTGGATTTTCTAGGGTATTACTGATTTCAAACATTTTATTATTTTATTTGGCAGGTCTTACTATGTAGCCGAAGCTGACTTCAAACTTGAAATTCTCCTACCTCAGTCTCTCAAGTGCTGAGATTACAGGCATGCACCACACACTTGGCTTGATTTCAAACATCCGAAGTAATGTCCCCCATATCACCATTTTCTCTGATACCACTCTGGCCACAACATCTCCCTTCAGTTACCACAATAGCCTTGTGATAATAGCCCTGCTCCCAACCTTCCCTTCCCTCTGTCTGTCCACCATGAAGCAGCCGCAGCCACAGCCATCCATCCTTGGAAGACTAAATGGAAGAGAAAGCTTGTCTCTTCTGCTCTAAACCCATACTGGCTTCCTGTTCACTCAGAGAAAGAAGAGAGTCCCTACAATGGCCTGCAGTCCTAAATCCTGAGTCTTCTGCCCTCCTCTCTTTCTCCTCTCTCTCATGCTCACTCAGCTCCAGCCACAATAGGCTTTCTTTCTCCACACACTGCCTAGCCTCCACTCTCAGCATCCCTTTGCCTGGAGCACTGTCTCCATGCTCCCACATTCTACTGGCTCACTCCCTTATCTCAGGTCTTGACCCAGTCATCACCTTCTCATAAAGGTCTTCTTGAACTACCCTGTTTAAAAATCACAGACTCTTCTACCACACTCCCTATCCTCTTTCCCTGCTTTTTATTCTCCATTGCTCTCTAACTTACTACATATTTTACTCATTTGTTTTGTTTATTGTGTCTCTCCCCCAGAGAATAAAAGCTCTGGGAGAGCCAGGAGTTTGTCTGTCTTTCTCATTGATGTATTCTCAGTTCCTTTCAAGAGTGATTGACAAATAAAACACTCATAATTTTTTGCTGATAGTCCTTTAGTTTGAATTAACTTGGTCTTGTGGAAACTGTGACAACATTGTTATATTTGTCACTTTATAGAGGACCAGATGACTGTCAAAGGCTCAGATTAGTTCTCACATTAATGCTGAAGAAGCCCTGGCCCAGAGATGGTAAATCCACGGGGACAAATCCTGGCTCTGAACCCCCAATCTGGCCCCCTCAGAGGTGGGATTGTTTGATACTCAGCTCATATCTTCTACATTCCTGAACAGCAAATGTCACAGCCTCCTCCTAAATGCAGGCAGATTTACTTTGCAGACGGTGAGAATGCATTTTAATTTGTTGATGTGAAATCTTAATTGAACTAAACTGCTAGAGGTAGTCTCTGTTCTCTGTCATAATCTTAATTTAGTTGGCAAAACAAGATATCATCAGAGGAAAATCACAGTCAAAGACTTGTGCCCAGAGGGTTTGAGGAACACCCTTCTGCATTTGGAGGTGGGCTATGTGTGACTGATACAAGTATGAGTTCCATCCATACAATCGAGGATGCCAACTTGGCTTTCAAGGGACACACAGGTTGCATTGCAAGGGTTCAAACACATGGGCCCCCCCAAAGTATTCAAGCTCAACACGACTCCCTTTTGTGTATTCAATGTTCTATTTTTAGTGTTAAAACAGGGAGGAAATGGAGGATTTCTTACCTGGAGGTACAGAAGTGTGGGCAGTGGCTACTGTGTCACTCATTTGCTGTGAGACCTTGAACTAGTTGTTTCCCTTACCAGGACCTCTGTTTCTCTATCTGCGCAACAAGAAGGTCGGAATCCACGTCCTTAAAGACTTCCATTGCTGATGTAAATGTATGATTCTCCCAGGACCCTCAATCCTGTGTCGGTGTCCAGCCTGAACTTCTGACCCTTGTCTACCAAATCCTTTCTGAATATCTATCTGTGATGTTGACCACGCAAATGTGTATACCATTGGCCTGTTGCCTGTAAAAAGTGGCTTCATCCCTGATTCACAGAGCCACAGGCTGTCATTACCCTGCCCTGGGGGTGATGGTGCTTAAAAATCATTCTTCTGGTGACAAAGCTCACCCTAGCCCTTTTCTACACCCTTCTACCCAGGGGCTTTCCACATGTGCTGCTTGTCCCACCCTAGTAGCAGTCTGTCTACCAGGCCCATTCAAATCTGAAGAAGCTCCTGCTGTGGTCTTAGTCCAAGCTCCCCCTCACTATAGCACCTCAGAGGAAGCCAATTGCAGGTGGTGAGGCAGGAAACAGCCCCACAGGCAGCCCAACCCAGATGCTTGTCTTATTGCAAGGGAGTTCCCAAGAAAGACTCAGACTTTGGAATCTTCCTCTTGAAGCACAGTTGTAGAAGGACTGGGGCAGCTTCCTTGAGGCACAAGGCATGCCCCTTATCCTGGTGATGTATTGGCTAGAACAGGAGGGTTTCAGGTCCCAAATAGCTTCATTTAGTCAAAGACCTCATGCTGGAAACCAGGTGCCAGGAGGTTTAGGAAAGAGGCTATACCTTGTAGAAGGAAAATGACAGCTTTGCAGTACAACCTGGCAAGTTGCTTCTGTTCACAAGCCTGCTTCTTCATCTGTTAGATGGAGATAATAATAGTTGCCTAAGAGGACTGTTGTGAGAATTAGATGAGACCATGCTTACAGAGTGCCTAGTGCTGTGCCTGCACTCCTCATATGGCAGCAGTGATGCCATTATTATTAAGGTCTTCCACAGTGCCTGGCTTGAAACATGCTCAATAAATGTAGTTGTTTGGTGGGGTTGTGACTCAGTGGTAGATAGCACTTGCTTAGCATATGTGAGGCCCTGCCTGAGCTTGATCCCCAGTAAGTAACACACACACATACACACACAATGGAGTTGTGATCATTATCTATCAGAGGACACAAAGAGCTGCAAAGTTCCCTTCAACTCTTTGGAAATGGTGGCAACTTGAATGTCACACAGACCCTTCACTGAGACTCCTCTCTCCTGAATTCTACCCTGTTCTACTTCTCTATCAGTCCTGGAGGAGGCCAAGGTCAATAGCTGTTTGACAGGGTGATGGCATTAGGGAGACATACTGTGAACTCTGTCTGTCTTGACCCTTGGAGGAAGGTGGAAATTGTCTCTTCCCATCACAAGATGGAAAGTTTAGGGATGCTCAGCTAAAACCAGCAGAACTCCTGGTACAGGAAGAGCCTGGACTTATGAGCAACCTTCCTTAAAGTGGGATCCTTTGCAGACATGACTTCAGTCTTTGATTAGATGGCACTCTTTCTACTGAAAATGCAAAAACCTCTCTCAAATTCCAAAAATGGAATGCATTGACTCCCAGACCAGACTTGGGGCATGTTCTAATCTAAGAGTTGAAGGAAGAGCTGCCAGAACTAGAGCCACAGGGACTGGAACCAGGGAATTGGCACCCAGGAAAATGCTCTCCTCTGAAGAAAATTAAGCTTGGTAGTTGGTAGAGACAAGCCCCACACTATGCTGGGAGGTCAGGAAAAGTGAGTGATGGACAGATCTGTGGAGGGAACAGTTCCAGACAGGTAATAGCCAGGGCAAAGGTCCAACAGCAAAAATGAGCTTATTCAAGGAATAGAAGGAAGCCAATGTGGGAGAGCAGTGAGCCAGGGAGAGTAACAGGAGATGACCATCACAAAGGAGACAGGAGCCAGATCATGAAAGATCTTGAAGGCAAGATATAGAAATTTTATTTTATTTGAAAGACTGTAAGGAGGACTTTGGTGATTTTAAACAGCATAGGAACTTGATTTAACTTACATTTTCAAAAGAACACCCAACTTTCTGTATGGAAAGAAAGCCAGCAATCAGAACAAAAGGAAGGTGTGGATAAAGTCTAGAGGAAGAGCAGGTTTGGGCAGGAATGGTGATAATCGTTCTATTTAAGATGCCCATTAGGTGTTGTGTCAATTTCCTAGGGCTGCCATGACAGATGACGACAAACTGAGTTTTTTTAAAACAACACAAATTTATTCTCTTAAATGCTGGAGACCAGAAGTATAAATTCAAGAAGTAAGCAGGATTGGTTCCTTATGGACACTTGGAGGGAGAAGTTTGCTCCATGAATCTCTCTTGAGAGTTGCCAGCAATCCTTGACTTGTAGACCCAAAGCACCAGTGTCTGCCTTCAGCACTACATGGCATTCTCCCTGTGCATGGCTTTGTATCTTCTTCTTCTTTTTTTTTTTTTTTTTTGGTCATAATGCATTATTTTTTAAATTTTATTTTTATTACCATATTATTATTGTACTGGAGGTACATCATGACATTTACAAAAGTGGCTACAATGTATCTTAGTTAAATTCATCCCTTCCATCATTCTTTATCCCTCTTCGCTCTTCTTAGAATAGTTTCAACAGGTCTCATTTTTCCATTTCCATACATGAGTACATATTACTTCCACCACATTCACTTTCCTTCGCCCTTTCCTTATATCTTCCCCCCTCCCCATATCTTCTTATAAGGACACCAGTCATATTGGATATAGAGCTCACTCTAATCTAACACAACCTCATCTTACTTTGATTATATCAGCAAAGATACCATTTTCAAATAAGGTCACATTCACAGTTACTGGGGTTAGAACTCCAACACATATTTTTAGGGGACACAATTCAATGCATAACAGACATCAAATGGTATGTCAAGGGAACTGATAGGTATTCAAGATTGAAATTTAGGGGTGGTATCTAGTTTGGAGACATTCATTTCACAGTTGTGAAATGGGCTGGTAGCAGGGGTTGGGTGTGGTTGCTCATACCTATAATCCCAACTACTTGGAAGGCTATGAAAGGAGGATTGCAAGTTGGAGGCCAGCCTGAACAACTTAATGACACTCTGTTTCACAATAAAAAAAAAAAATTGAAGAAGGCTGTAGATGTAGCTCAGTAGTAAAGCATTTGCCTATCATGTGTGAGGCCCTGGGTTCAATGTCTGACACTGCAACAACAACAGCAAAAGAAAAACATGGGACTAGATGCAGACAGAAAAGAGAAGGGGAACTAGGTTGAGCTCCAAGACTTCCAAATATTTAGTAGGTTGGCAGATGAGGAAGAGCCAATATAAGAGACTAAGAAGTGGCCAGTGAAGCAGAAAACTAGGAGAGTATGATGTCTGGAAACCAAGAGAAACCATGTGAAAACAAGGAAGCTGCACTCAACCATGTTGAAAATGGTTTTTCAGACCTGTAAGCAGGGCAATCCTGACATGCTTAGTTTCAGTGGAGATGGGTTAGAAGGAGTTAAAGAAAGAATGTGAGAGAGGAAATGAAAACAGTAACTACGAAAAACTCTTTCGAGACGTTTTGCATGATTGCCTGACATGCTCCTCCTTGTACTTCCCCCCCTAAAAGAAGTTTTGCCATAAAGCACAATAGAAAAATTGGGTGGCAATAGAGGGGTTTGTGGGGTTATGGGAGGATCATTTATTTTTATTTTAAAGCTAGGATATGGGCTGGCAGAGTGGCTCAAGGAGTAAGAGCGTCTGCATAGCAAGCATGAAGGTGTGAGTTCAAACCCCAGTGCTGCCCCCCCACCCCGCCCAAAAAAAAAGGCTAGGCCGTATTAAAGAATGTTTGCATGCTAGTGAGCATGCTATAGTAGCCCTTGGCCACTGATGGGAGCAGGAACACTCAATCCGCTACATAAGGAAGACAGATCATGTGAATATACATACAGACAAGTAAGTAGAATTGACACACAGAGTGCCTGTGTAATTGCTTCTATTTTCTGTGTGAGGCATGAGGCAAGTCCATCAGCTGGAAGTAAGGTGGCTCAAGCCTGTAATCGTAGCTACTCAGGAGGCAGAGATCAGGAGGATCACAGTTCAAAGCCAGCCTGGGCAAATAGTTCTCAAGACCCTATCTTGAAAAAATTCTTCACAAGAAAGGTTTGTGGGAGTGGCTCAAGGTGTAGGCCTTGAGTTCAAGTCCCAGTACAGAAAAAAGAGAGAGAGAGAGAGAGAGAGAGTGAAAGAAGTTTTAAGAGACAGAAGATATGAAATATTAGTTTTGGTGCTGGGGTGTGGCTCAAGTGAAGAGGTAGAGGGTTTGCCTAGGTAAGGCCTTGAGGTCAAACACCAGTTACATACACACAGAAATATTAATTTTGAAGTGTGGGAAAGTAAACATATTAGAGCAGTGTTAACTATTTTTCTGAGATTTCCCACTCATATTTGGGATGACTTTTTGTTTGTTTTGTTTTTCAGGATCAAATCCAGGGCCTTCCTGCATGCTAGGCAAGTGCTCTACCACTGAACTCTCCACCTCCTCTCAGGAAAGGGCTCTGACTGGTCCTGTTTGGTTTATATGCACATCTCTGGTCCGATCACTGTGTCCAAAGGATGAGCTACTGTGAGTGGACAGAACTGGATTACATACCACCTCCTGTGCCTATAGGGACTGTGGTATTAATGATTGGCAGCCCCACCAGTACCACATGGAATGGCAGGAGGGGTGGTTTTCCAAAGAAAACAGGAATGTTAAACAGACAAAATGCAAGTGATACTGATTCTCCCCTAGTGCTCTCTGGGGTTGGCCTGAGGCCCAGTGAGACAGTGTCTGTAAAATTGCACACAGTGGCTGGTGGAGTGGCTCAAGTGGTAGAGCACTTGCCTAGCAAGCTCAAAGTCCTGAGTTCAAACCCCAATGCCACTAGAAAAAAAATTGCACATGGTAAGGGATTATTACAGTAGCACTTAGTAAGTGCTGGATTCATTTATTAGATGAATAAATGATATCTCATAAACAGCTGCTGAGGATCTTAGCTCTGAGGCTTCATTCCTAGCTTCATGAAGGATAAGAGACAAATTATGAATCAGATGTAATCCTCCCTATCAAGAGTCTTGCAGTTCTGTAAAGATGTATTAGTCAGCTTTTGCCAGACTTTGCTGTGATAACAAACAACCCAAAAATCCCTATGGTTTATAGCAACAAAGTGTTATTTTTCTTGCTCCTCAGCTTCAGGTTAGCTTCAGCTCTTCTCTGAGTGTCTCCTTTGTTCTAGCACATTCTTGTGGCAGAGGCTTAAGAGCATACTACAGTAGCTCCTACAGCTTTTGCTCTGCTTACACTTCTATTCTCATTTGATCAATAAAAGCAAGTCACATGGCCAAACTTATACCACAGGTGAGAAACAAATAATTGGGGGAAAATATATAATCATCACAAAGGGGTAAAAATACATAAATGTCTATTTTATACAATGGAAAGTGCTGAGGGTCAGACGATCCAGAATATTAGGAGTGAAAGAAAAGCAATACTTAGGGGAGATCAGAGAGGCCTTCTGGAAGAAGTGACATTTGGACGATTTTGAACAGTATTAGAGAATCAGGCTGGGTATAGAAAAGGCAGGAATTTTATCAGAGGAATAGCCAGCTTGGGCTACATAATGAGACCCTATCTCAAAAAAAAAAAAAAAAAAAAAAAAGAAGAGGAAGAGAAAAAGAAGGAGGTGGAGGAGGAGGAAGAAGAAGAGGAAAAGGAAAATGAGAAGGAGGAGGAGAAAAGAGAATGTTCAGACAGGAATAGTAAATGGTTTAGTTAGCCTAAAGAAGTGGAATTAGGAGGAAATGGAAGAATGAGACTCCATAGAATATTCCTGCCACCTTCCAAGAGGATGTAGAGCTCCTATCCGACCTCGGTTATCCAGTTGCCCAGCCAGAGGTTCTTGGACTGAGGAAGTGCCTACAATTGCTAGTTAATGAGTGGAATAGGTAGACTTTGGCTGGGCTCTCCTGCCCCTCCTGCCTTGGTCAAGACCAGGTCCCAGCTTCTCTCTCTCTCTCTCTCTCTCTCTCTCTCTCTCTCTCTCTCTCTCTCTCTCTCTGTGTCTCTCTCTCTTTCTTTTCTCTCACTGGAAATTGAGTTCCTAACGTTTTCAGAAAGGTTTCTATGGGTTTTCTGTTTCCTCTGCCTGCTTCAGCCAGCCTGCTATCTGGAAGACACTAACAAACTAGGATATTTTAAAACCCAAAAGGAGGTCTTCCCAAAGGCAAGCAGATAGACAGATGACCTAGGGTAGCACACATCCTTGCAAAGGAAGCCTCAGTCTTCACTCTGCTGACTCCTCTCCTCTGCAGCAGTAAAATGAATGTGTTTTGTTTAAAATGAGATTCTATCATTTATTCTGTTCACAATGTCAAAAAAGAAACATATAATCTTTATCGTTGTATGTATTACAGTGGGAATTTCATTGTCTTTTTGAATTCAGCTTATTAGTTCAGTAATGATTTGGGTTAAATGTTAATGTAACAGGAACTTTCTGTTTCTTATGTGATAAGAATGTGATGATCAGAAAAATTAATTTTATAACAATCCTGTTCGTTTTCTTTGTAGTTATCAAATCCGTACACAGATGGGGAAAAAAGCTTTGTGAGAGTGAATCCTGGCTTGTTAGAATTAATGAGCTGCCCACATAGTGGGCATATAGCCTAATTGATACTGGCCCTGGGCAGGTTTGCACTTTTAATCATTAGTGCCCTGCAGCCTGCTGGAAGCGTGGAAAGAAACAGGCTGACTAGGATGTACCAGGAGACAGGGCAGAGCCACAGGGAAGCCTCCCACTGCCCAGGAGGGGCCTGTCTGAAGGCACACGTGGAGCTCAGGACCCTACTGCTGGGCACAAACATTGGTAGTCCTGCCTTAAAGGAGGCGGGAAGATCTCTCCCTTGTAGCTGTCAATGTCAAACATCTCAGTAAGTGCTAAGGCCCATCTGAATCCTGAAGCAAGGCTTGCAGATTACTCATTCTATCATTCTTCACTCAAAAATATGTATTAAGCACCAACTCTGTGCCAGGAACTAGATCCAGTAATAAGCAAGACAGACAAGCTTCCTGCTCTTTCAGACTTTCATTTTAGTCTAATAAACCAGACAATAAATAAGTTAAAGAATAAATACAGACAATAAGGTTAGTAATAAGTTCTGTAAAGACAATAAAATAGCATGATAGGAATGTGTGGGTATGGATAGGCTTATACTGTATAAGAATGTAAGGGAAGGCTGCTCTTCAATGCTGATATTTCTGCTGAGACATGAGACATGAGAAGCAATCAGTTTCCCAAAGTGCTGCAGAGAAAGTATTCTAAGCATTGGGAACAACAGGTGCAAAGACCAAAAAGTAGGAAAAATTATTTATGGAACAGAAAGGACATAAGTATAACTGAAGGATAGTGAGCAAAAGGAAGAGGTTGGAGAATGGAATAAAGGTCAAACTATGCAAACTTCTGTAAAGTCAAGTAAAATAGTCAATAAACAATTAGGAAAAAATCTGAACTCACTCACTCTAGGTATTTCAAGTACAAGGTATTAAATTCAAGGAATTGATAACAAACACTTTGGAAGGGCTGGAGGAGGAAGAGGAGAGAGGTGAGGTTATCCAAAGATTAGCAGTTGCAGTGAGTCACTATGGTCTCCAAGGCTGGAAGGACAAAATGGGAAATTATGATAATCATAGTTGGTGATTTCTGAGCTGCTGGGATTGCTATACCAGAATTTGAGAATAAGCAATGTGGCCATGGCTAGAGATGCCATCAAAATGTAGCAAAGAAAATGAGGTTGGTTTTGTTTGTTTATTTTATGGTACTGGGGTTTAAACTCAGGCCTTGTGCTTACTGGGAAAATGGCTTTTCCTTTATGCCTGCCTTCCAATCTAGTCAGTGGTTTCAACTGGAAAAACCTAACAGGAAGCCAGCTGTTAGGGGAGTGTAGAAAATACAGATTGCAGGCTTTCTGGACTGGGGCAAAAGTGTAGATGGGCACATGTGGAGCTGGAAGACAACTCTCACACACATGAGGATAAGAAGTTGGTATAGAATTCTATAGGCC
The DNA here is from genome assembly GCF_047511655.1 of Castor canadensis. Lineage (NCBI taxonomy): Eukaryota > Metazoa > Chordata > Mammalia > Rodentia > Castoridae > Castor > Castor canadensis. The sequence goes on from NC_133391.1 coordinate 80,377,891, forward strand.
CACCTTCATGAGCTCTGAATTTGATATGTAGCACTTACTTTTGGGACATTCCAAATACTCCACTACACGTCTGTAAAACATTCCTAGCACCTAGTAAATTCTCAACAAATGTTAGCTATCAAAAAGGTATACTAGGCTGTCGGAGTGGCTCAAGTGGTAGAGTGCCTGCCTAGCAAGCAATAAACCCTAAGTTCAAACCTTAGTATCACCAAAAAGGAAGGAAAGAAGGAGGGAAGGAGGGAGGGAGGAAGGAAGGAAGGAAGGAAAGGAAGGAAGGAAGGAAAGGTATAGTATACTAAAAATACAACAAACATCCCGTGGAGGTACACCTAGCCTTTTTGATGAGACAAAAGAGGTCTTAGCACTCAAAAAGCTGGGAATCAAGAGTCTTCAGAAAATACAGTATAAAATTGACAAGATGGGCTGGGTACCAATGGCTCACACATGTCATCCCAAATATGCAGGAGGCTAAGATCAGGAAGGTTGCAGTTCCAGACCAGCCCTAGCAAAAAAAAAAAAAAATCACAAGACTCCATCTTGTGGGTGGGTGGGGAGGGGGAGGGCTTCCTGGGGGAGGTTGCATGATGGTACAACCTGTCTTCCCCAGCTATGGCAGGAAGCATAAAATAGGAGGATATCAGTCCATGCCGGTCTGAGCAAAAAGCAGGACACTGTCTCAAAAATAACCAGAGAAAAAAGTTTGGAGGTGTGATAGAGTGCCTGTCTAACTAGCACAAAGCCCTGAGTTCAAACCCCAGTACCACTAAAAAATTGATAAGATGAGAAAATATCCATTCTAGTTTGGCTCCCACAAGGCTCAAACAAAAGACCTTTGCTGTGCTTTGTTTCTGCAGGTTCTGTTTGAGACTGTGGGAGAGTCAGAGAAATTGGAGTGTGACGGGGAATGAAGGAGTCAGGTGAGGAGAGGAGTTACCAGATACCATCATGAGCATTGCTCCAGTTATCTATTGCTGTACAGCAAAACTCCTGAAAGCTTAGAGCTTAAAACAGTATCTTTTGTATTCTTTTCTTTTGCTCATTCAATTAAATTTATTTATTTAGAAAATCCCTTCCTGGGGCTGGTTGAATGACTCACGCAGTAGAACACCTGCCTAGCAAGCATGTGGCCCTGAATTCAAACCCCAGTGCCACCAAAAAAAAAAAAAAGAAAGAAAGAAAAAAAATAAAATCCCTTTCCCCTTTTTTTTTTTTTTTGGTAGTACTGGGGTTTGCACTCAAGGCTTCAGGCTTACAAGGCAGGCACTCCACCGCTTGAGCCACTCCACCAATTCCCCCCCTTTATTAGCATATATTGTTATACCAAAGAGTTGTATTGTGATACTTCCATACTTGCATATAATGTACTTTGGTCAAATTCATCCCTTCTATTACTCTTTTATCTCCCCTTCTTCTTTTTAAAATAATTTTAGTGAGTCTCATTATTCTATTTTCATATGTGTGCATGAACTACTTTGATCACATTCATCCCCCTTCAGCCTCACCTTTCACCCTCCCCACTCCTGCTCATTCTCATTACCAAACAGTACTCTCCCACCCCCAATAAACAATATTTTTGTATCCTTTGGGTTAAGAATTTGGACAGAGCTGGGCATGGTAATTCATGCCTATAATTCCAACACTGGAGAAGCTGAGGCAGGAGAATCTCCAGTTTGAGGCTAGTCTGAGCTATGTAGCAAATTCAAATCCAGCGTAGACTACATAGCAACATCCTATCTCAAAAAATAATAATAATAAAAAGAATTTAGACAAGGATGTAGGGGTGTAGCTCAGTGGTATAGCATGTGTGAGGCTCTGGGTTCAATCCCTAGCATCTTTAAGAAGATTTTTGGACAGGGTAAACAAGGGGTAAGGGGATTTGACTTGTCTCATTTCCACAGTGTTTGGGGCTTCAACTGATAAGATTAGAAGGATTAGAAAACTCATAACAGCTGGGGGCTAAATCCCTGAAGGCTCAGTCATTAATTTGTCTGGTGCCTAAGCTGGACTGACTAGAAAATTAGAACTGGAGGCCGGAGTGCCTACATGTGACATCGCTCTATGTTTTGGCTTCCTTGGAACATGACAGACAAAGGGTAGTCGGACTCTCCATGTGGTAACTCAGAGCTCTAACCATGAGCTTTCCAGTTACTCATTTGGAAGCTGAATTGCCTTTTATGACCAAGCCTCAGCAATTTCTCATTACCACTTCTGCTGTAATCTGTTGTGAGTCACATGCCCACCAGATTCAAGGGGAAGAAAACGATGTCCCATCTCTTGATAGCTGAAGGACAAGGTACTAGAAGAACATGTGGGATGGAAGATATTATTGTGATCATCTTTGCAAAATATAATCTACCACAAGCCTGCAGGTTAGAATTCACTCTTTCCAAGGGCCTGGGACCTTGCCAGCCATCCCAGGAAGATAAGGTCTAAGCTACCTAACTCTCAGAGGAAGCTTCATCAAGACACAAAAAATGAGATGATCTGAAGCCCAGAAATAACTAACTCCTCAGAGAGTCCCCTGGTGAACACTTGGTGGAACATATCACATCAGAGCCTAAGAGATACTTAGGCTCTGTGTCAGGGAGTTCCATCACAAATGACCTGCATACTATTCACAATAGCCAAGTTATGGAAACAGCCAAGATGCCCCACCACTGACGAATGGATTAAGAAAATGTGGTATCTATACACAATGGAATTTTATGCAGCCACGAAGAAGAACGAAATGTTATCATTCGCTGGTAAATGGATGGAATTGGAGAACATCATTCTGAGTGAGGTTAGCCTGGCCCAAAAGACCAAAAATCGTATGTTCTCCCTCATATGTGGACATTAGATCAAGGGCAAACACAGCAATGGGATTGGCCTTTGAGCACATGATAAAAGCGAGAGCACACAAGGGAGGGTGAGGATAGGTAAGACACCTAAAAAATTAGCTAGCATTTGTTGCCCTTAACACAGAGAAACTAAAGCAGATACCTTAAAAGCAACTGAGGCCAATAGGAAAAGGGGAACAGGAACTAAAGAAAAGGTTAGATCAAAAAGAATTAACCTAGAAGGTAACACCCCTGCACAGGAAATCAATGTGAGTCAATGCCCTGTATAGCTATTCTTATCTCAACCAGCAAAAACCCTTGTTCCTTCCTATTATTGCTTATACTCTCTCTACAACAAAATTAGAAATAAGGGCAAAATAGTTTCTGCTGGGTATTGAGGGGGTGGGGAGGAGAGGGAGGGGGCGGAGTGGGTGGTAAGGGAGGGGGTGGGGGCAGGGGGGAGAAATGACCCAAGCCTTGTATGCACATATGAATAATAAAAGAAAAAAAAAACAAAAAACAAATGACCTGCATAATGATGATAAAGCTGATAAGATATTTATTTAGTAACTTTTTGGGACCAAGCACTTAAGCTTTTTCATTTCAGCATCTAAAAGGAAATATATATCCTTAAATGTTGATCTTAGAATAGAAAACAGATTGAAAATTAATGAGCTAAGAATCTATCTTAATAAGTTAGAACAAAAAACCCACAGCAAGATAAACTCAGAGTAGATGAAAGAAAATAACAAAGTGAAAAATAGAAATTGAACAGATAGAAAATAAATGTGCAACAGAGAGAATCAGTCAAGCGAAAGCCAGTTCTGTGAAAACTGATAAATCTCTGATGATAATGATCAAGAAAAGTTGAAAAAAGACAAAATTAATTCAATGTTGGAAGAGAAAAGAGAGATATCAATAAGGATATTTCAGGCATTAGAAAATAAGAGGATTTTTCATCTGTATGTGTTTGTGTGAGGTACTGGGGTTTGAGTTCAGGATTTCTCACTTGGTAGGAGAAAGTATGAGGATATTATGATTATTTTTGTGGCAATAAACTGAAGATAGATGTGAATACACAAATTTCTTGAAATATATAACTTACCAAAACTGACTCACCTTGAAATAGGTAATCTGAAAAATCCTATAGCCATTAAGGAAATTGAATCAGAAGTTTGAAATCTTCGCATTAAAAAACTGCAGCTAAGCCAGGCCTAGCAAGTGTGAGACCCTGAGTTCAAACCCTAGTGCTGCTAAAAAAAAAAAAGATTTTTTTACTAAAATAAAACTAAAGATTTAAATATTCTCATAGCAATCACTGATGACAGATTCTCTCTTTATAATGGGAATGAACAAATCCATGACAAAATATAGCATTTCATTCCTTCTCTAAATCAGAACTAAATCCAGTCTAAATTCTACGGAACATTATAGTTTCCTCTCTTTACCCCTTCTTGAGCAATAGAACTAATACACCTACATTCTTTGCTAAGTAACTTTGGGGTTCCCTTGAACTGTGAGTGGCAGGGTGGTATTTCTCCATACCTTGACTCTGAGCTCAGCCATATGACTTTTGACCAGTGGTGTTTTAGCAGACTCGATGTAGGCAAGGCTTGCAATGGGCTTGCTCATTGGGGCTGTTGCTCTGCTGCTTCTGCCATCTCTATGAACATCCCCTGACTGGCCTGTTTGCTCTGAAAGGAGGGTAAGAGACATGAATGGAGCCAAATCACCCCAACCAAAGTTAGCCTGCAGCAACAAAGTCCCAGTTGGTCCCCAAACACAAAAGCTAAATAAACACTCACTGTTGTGTCACTGAAATTTTGTGATTGTTACATAGCATAACTTACCAAAATTTCAGATCCTCAGTTCATGCAATGGCCACAAGGTGCTGTGAAGCACATTTGAAGGTTGGGGCACTGAGTAGCTCGTCTCCTCTGTAACAAATCCAGCTGTGGCAACCTCTGGAAGCAAAGGCTCCCAGACTATGGCCCTTTGTGCCCAGTCCACACAGGCACCCACATCCCTCAGTGAAATACGTTTGCCTGGGTTTGATTCACAGATCCATAATCCTTGAGTGATTCATTTAATCTTTCTTTGCTTCATCTGTAAAATTGAAATAACAGTTGCTACTTCATAGAGTTTTTGTTAGACGTAAGTGAATACATTCAAAGTGCTTAGCAGTGCTATTATTATCATGTATTTTTTCACTCCTTTATTCTTCCTCTTGGGGCTTCCCATCTCAGATGTGAGAAATTACTAATGTGAGGAATCAGAGGATTTCTACCACTGATGGAATTCATATGTTCATTCCCTTTCTAGTCTTGAGTGTTCCAACTAATGCTCTTGAGTTGGAAACATTCCTCTTTAATCTAGAAGCATTTAGCCTCCAATACTAATCATTGTTTAAAAAGCTTGTTTGGTACTTGTCTTCCAGATAGCCTGCTACTTATAGCTTCTCCTTTCTACCCTGAAACTCACTAATCCTCACTGGGGTCAAGAAAGTCCAAACCTCAAAGACACAAAGTCTGGTTCTCCCCCTGGGAGGGATGGAACGCCTTTCATTCTTTTCAGGTGAGCCTACAGCTAAGAAAAACTGGACATAGTTATTTTCTCAGTATATCATCCTGCTACATTTAATTCTCAATAAATCTTCACTATTAAACTATGAATTCTGGAGCTTGTTTTTTGTTGTTGCTATGTACCTCCAAGAGCTTAGGATAGAACCCTCCCTTAGTAGGTGCTTAATAAATGATGTGTAAATAAATGAAGAATATGGGTCACAGGGCCAGGAAAATTTCCAAACTAGGAGTGGAGAAATAAACATAATGGGCCCCACTGAGGCCCATTCAGGAAAAGGACCAAGGCACTTGGAGCTACACTTAGGTCAAAGACTTAAGTCCCCAAAGGTAACAAAGCTCAGTCACACAATTACTCCCTCTGTCCCACACCAGAAAGTGCCCAGTGAATTGCTTGACTTGGCAGCAGCTGTGGGCTTGATGAGGCACAAGGCTCTAGGGAAGAAAGAGTCAGAAAGTGGCTTAAGTCTATAGGTCTAGGAGGACTGAGCCACTCTGGGTGACAGGTTGAGCATCAGCTTATCAGGTGTCTGAGAACATTACCAGCAAAGGCACAGCACAGGAATGAGTCTGCTATTTGTGGGAAGTAACAAGGAGACCCACCTGACCTTGTGATAGGGAATCATGGGAGGTAAACTTGGCTATTTCAGGCTGTGGCCTGACTGGGGCCAGTGAAGACAGGGTTCCTGAGGTGAAGTGTGGCATGCTTCCACCAGCAGCAAGGACTCTCTTCCCACTCATTCCAGGACCAGACAAGGGTTTTGTTTGTTTGTTTTTTCCCTGCATTGGGGATCAAACCCAAGGCCCTGTACATGCTAGGTAACCCTCCACCACCAGCCCTCCAGATGAGATTTGAATTCAAGTGAGAGGCTGTAGTTATGAGCCCACTAGAGGGGCAGACCCTCTAAGAAGGGGGGATTTGTATTGGGGAAAATTCCTTGGTTGCAGTGTCACAATGAAACCCACTATTTTGTACTGTTAATATATACTAATTTAAAAAAAAAGAAAAAGATTCTTTGGTTGTAAATGATAAAAAAAAAAGTTTAGTTAACAAGCAAAAAAAAAAAAGTGATTACATTAGAAAGAAATAGAGGTAGCTCACAAAATCAATGAAGTGAAAATGCTAAAAGAGACTATCTAGAAAGATGAGAAGCCAGGACAGTGAAATCAAGGGAACAGGGGCTAAGAAGTAATCTCTTCATGGTGCCACCTTGGGGATAAAGATACTTCATTTTCATGCATGGCATTCAAGATTCAAAAAGGAAAGCGTACCTGAGTGACCTGCCTTGTGTTGCATGCCAAACTTTTGGCAGAGGCAGTGGAGGCTTCATTGGCAGTCCACCAGGACTATGACTGCTGGGCAGGAGTTATAATTCAGTGGTAGAGCACTTAGCATTCACAAGACCCTGGGTTCAATTCTGAGCACACACACACGTTATAACTGCTGAAACAATGCCCCCAAATTAAAGCCCCAAAGCCTGTGCCAGGAAAAGGGGATATTAAATGGGCCAAAACGGCAGTTTTCCATTATAGGGTATGGGCATTGGGAGAAACTTGGACCTAGTTGATTTTAGGTTGAGAGAAGGGAAGGATGGAGCAATCACCCAAACTGATAGGTATACATTTATGACTGGACTCCTAGGCCTTAGAGCTCAGAGTTCACTTCCTTAAGGACCTTCTGGGTGACTGAGATGAGAATTGAGCTGGTATGGAGGAAGGAACTTAATAAGGTACAAGGTGGAAACCCCAGGACAGTGTTTAGAAGTGAATCCATAGAACTTAATAATAGTTTTAAGGAGGAGGAGGGAAGGAGTTAGTATTTCCAGAGATATGTCAGGCAGGACCAGTAGGCCCTTTCTTAGTATATGGATGCAAAGGTAGTCAGAGGCTCCCCCGTATTCCCCAATACTCCCCCCCCCGCCCCAATAAAAATGGAATTTCAGATGATATGGGGCAGAGGTTATTGCCACAAGAGGAGAACCAGGGAGTAACCAGCTTCGCTCAACTGAAAAAGGGTCAAGTAGGGGCAAAGGTTTGCTAAGGAAGAGTAATTACCCAGCCTGCTTATTCTTAAAGCTTGGTGCAAGGAACACAGGACCATCTGGGAATCCCAATAGTGAATGGCCTGGTGTGGAGGCAGACACAGGGCAACTAAAATGCTCTCTACATGGTTGGAGCCTCCCTTGAGCTGGCCCACCTCAGTCTGAGAGATGGAATGGGTTCTGAGCACAGGTAGTATAGGGACTTGTAAGGTTTTTAGGAACCAGGGAGGAGGTGGGCTTAGGGGTAGGTGACATCAGGAGGAAAGGATAAGAAGGCTCCAGACTCACTCTCCATTCTCTGTTCTTCTCAGTGCTTTAGGAAGCTGACCTCTGAGGACTGCGTCATCCTGGCTCCTTGCCCTCAGTTTCCTGTTGGGTTTGGCCAATAGGGACACTGGCAGGTGCCCAGTCAATAGAGAGAGAGGTCAGGGCACTTATTCTCCATCCATAGCCCCACTGCTGGGCCTCAGTATTGACAGCTGCATTTTTCTGTAGACATACCAGCAGCTGTAGGACAATTGCTCCCCAACAGCTACAACTGTCACCATATTTTGGCAACACATATCCCTTTTCTTTCCCCTTCTGGCCTACCACCAGTCAAGGCTTTCTTTTGTGGCTAAGCCCTGGGTGCCTCTATGTCTGTTATTGTTTCCTATACCTGCCCAGGTGTGAATGGTTTCTTCATTAGCCTCTTTGGATTACCCTCTAAGTGTGTCATCTCTTTTCCGAAGGCCCCTGTTGGGAACACATCTCAGTGTGGCACAGCAGCCTGGAAAACATCTCTATCACCTTGGCCTTTTATTGGCTGTCCCTCCAGGATTGCCCCAGAAAGAACTATAATCGATGAATCTCAATACAGAATTCTCCATGTTTGACAGGACCCTTAAGAGCTTATTCTGTCACCTCCCTGTCTCCACACATGGAGAATTATAATGGGACAAGATTGGCCAGCCCAGGAAAGACACTGGGCCTCTGTCCTCAGTTGCCCAGCATAATGGGTTCTTTCCCTTTAACCTACCTCAGTTCCTTCTATTGTTATCTCAGTCTTTTCTTTGTCCCCTCTACAAAAGCCTGTAATTCTGTTCTCCACCAAGTCTTTCCAGCAAGAAGCTGGGAGCCCCTTTATAACCTATTCCTAAATTTTAGCTGTCTTCTACTTCCTCCTTTGCTCAGGGACAGTCTTTTCCTCTACTCCTTGTCTCTCCTCCTGTCTTCAAAGCGGGGTGGGGAGCAGAAAAAAAAACTAGGAACCTTCCCTGAACCCTGTACTCCCACCCCAACCTTGGTTTCTGTGGGAAGCAGCAGACAGGGGCAGGCCTATCTCAGACTGAAAAGGCAGCTGCACATTAAGGAAGCTGAAAATCAAGGGAGGTTACTAATGGTGTCAAGAGCAGAGCCCAAAAGAGCAAGGTAGTGAGCCAGTAGTAGCTGGGACAAGGATATAGACAAGGATGTTATTCATTTACTTCACAAACATTAATCAAGTGCCTAATATATACAGGGTGCCAGAAGTGAGCAAACATCCTCCCTGTCTTCATGAAGCTTACTTCCTGACGCATTGAAATTTTTGTACAAACTCCCTACTGTGGTTTATGAAACTATACACGATTTAGATGTGATCCCTGTTCTCTCCAATGCATTTTGTGCTTCTCTTTCGCTCTGCTTTAGCTACAAAGGCTTGTGTGTGTGTGTGTGTGTGTGTGTGTGTGTGTGTGTGTGTGTGTGGTGCTGGGGATCAAATCCAGGGCTTCATGTATGCTAGGCAAGTGTTCTACCATTGAGCTACATCTTCAGCCTATATAGGCCGTTTTACTCTACCCTGATCATGCCAAATTCATTCTGACCTCAGGACTCTTGCATTAGCATGAACATTCCTCTCCCAGATTTCATGGCTACTTCCTTCTGGTCATTTAAGTCTCAGCTAAGGGACTTCCTGAGCAGAGAGAAAAGCACTCCAGGCAGCTCGTAAGTCCTGAGGTGGGAAAGAATGGAGGAACTGAAAGGAAACCAGTGTGACTGAGGAGAGGACAAAAGGAAAGTGATTTAGCCTAGGTTTCTCTGAAAGCTGAGTCTGGAACAAAGGCTGAAATCCAGGGAGCAGGGGCCAGGAAAGGAGGAGTGAGACAGAAAAGGAGAGCCCGTATGAGAATGTCACAGCTTCAAGCACCCTGGTAACATTCTGAAAAGCTTTATGAAGGGTCTCAGAACTGCCCACCAGGGCAAGAAAAAGAAAGGCATTTATCCAGGGGTTTGAACACCCATTGGCAAGAATTGCCCCAGGGTATTAAGTACTATGCTCCTCTGGGTTGTCCAGGCAGGAAAGCAAGAAGTTTCCGCCGGCAACAAAGAAGCCCCGAAGCAAGAAGCAAGAGGGTGAGATCAGGAATCTGGGTGTGCACTCTATTAGGTCATACCACATGAAGCGATTGACGCAAGTGTGGAGCTGGTTGACGCAGCAGTGGTTGGAATTTGAAGTGGTGCACAAGAGGTGTCTGAAAGAATGAGGCTGACAGGAAGGTGGAAGCAGGGCAGGCAAAATTTCCAAATTGGGCACAAGAGGGAATTATAGTCTGAGGCCTGGGACAGCGCCTCCTCTTTGTAGGGTGGCCAACCCCTATTTCATGCCCCAAGGAGGCCATTTCTCACTTCAGGAGGAATTTACCAAATATCCCAAAGCATCATTCCTTGGGAAGGGGAAGTGAGGCATTGGTGTAGCTCAAGGTATTTGGCCTGTGACCTGTATTGGAAGAAAGATCAGGGAAGTTTCTCACGGTGTTTATCAAGAAATTCTGGCCAGATGGCAAAGTGTTGTACTCATTAGGTAACATCTGTTTGCTGAGCATCTATTGGGTGCCAGGCACTGTCCCAGACATAGCCATGAACAGGAATGTCACAGCCCCTCCCCTCACCATGCTCACATCCCAGTGGGTAGCAGACAAACTTGGTATACACTCCACAGTGTGTTTCAGTGTGTATACAAAACAATCATGTGCTATCTTACGGAGTTCTATAAAGTCACTTTACTTTCTCCAAGACTTCCCTGTGTCCCCATCTGCATGTCCTGCTCCCTCAGAGCCCCACACCGATGGCCCCAGGCAGGCAAACAATTCCAACCCCCTTGAGCTGAGGGACAGCTCATTCTGATTTTTCAAGAAGTTTAATTTTGCCAACAGCCAGAGGCAATGACAGCAGCTCTAGAAATCTGGCTGCCTGTTCTCTGTGCTGAGACAGGCAGCTCAGAAATAATTGCCTCTTTGAGTGCTTTATTGGAATGTGCACGTGCTTCCTGCCTCTCTGGGAGCTGTTTCCTCCCAGGGCCAGTTCCTTAATGTGAGGAATGAATTAGGCCTGTGAAGAAGGTAGGGGCCCTTAAAGGAGCGGGTGGAGGGTGGGCCTCAGGTACCCCATTCATTTCCTTTCCTCCAAAAGCACAGGTGTTTAGAGAGCACCTGAAGCCTTTGTTTATCGCAAGCACCAAAACCTCACCACTTCGTGGTCATAAAGTTTTCCCCAAGGCCTACTTCAAACTTTGCATGATGCTGGCAGCTCCCCACTATGAGTGCTCAGTGGCCCTGAGCACTGAAGCAGCTTTGCTCTAGGAGTGTCTCCCTTGCTGCTTCCCTTAGCCTGCCTCTCCTTGCTCCTGGTAGAGAAACAGAATGCTAATGATGATGAGTCCAGATTTTCCTGGCTGTGGAGTCAGTCAGATGGATCTAATGCCTCATCCTGGCTCTGTCCACCACACCTGTGACTGTACCAAGATGATTGCCTCCTTTTTGCTGTTGTCAGGGAGTGAACAGGCAAACAGAAAGAATGGAAGGGAAGTAACTGAAACCAATGGAGAGTTTTCACTTTTATCTTCCCCAAATCTGTTTGGGTTTTCCCAAGGTCATTGAGACTATCTCTTTGACTCTAGGCCAGGGAGTGCCTAACCTCCCTGGGGATCCTAGCCCATACCCCGGACTTTCTGTGATACCTGTGCCTTTGGCTAGGTCAGTAGATGTGGGGGAGGGGGTGAGAGAAGATCCATCACCATACAATTATTTCAGCTTAGTGACTCAGTTTAAATCCTCTGGAATTATAGGCCTGTTAACTATATTCTCCCTAAAATAATTATCCTTCATCTAAGTTATGATCTTCTCTCTAAAATATTCACCTCTCATTTAGGTTATGAGATAATGTTGGGGACACAAGGGATTGGCTATCAGGGTGGGCTCAGGGAACCACTGCTCTATTCAGGGGGTCACCCAGACATGAGCAACTCCTGCAGACAGCTGCAGTTTACAGCTCCACTCCTCCCACAGGCCCACAGAAGTACCATGCCATGTTGTTCCTCCCCAGTCTTATATCCTCAGCAAATATCATCTCTTCTCTGAAGCCTTTCCTGGTCCCTCTAAAGGCCTAGATGACCACTGTCCTTCAATACTGACTCAATATTTTACTCTGCAAACAGCATAATCTTGAACAAGTTACCATTTATTACAGAACCTCTGTAAAATGTGGGTAATATTCCCCCAAGTTATTAGTGAGGAAAGCAGTGTGTTAAGGCTGGGCACCATGGCTCACACCTGTAATCCCAGCTATGGAAGGTGTAGATCAGGAGGATAATGGTTGGAGATCAGCCCAGGCAAATGTTAATGAGACCCCATCTCAACAAAAAAGCTAGGCACAGAGGTATGCCCCCATAATATGAGCTACATGGGAAGAATAAGTAGGAGGATTGAGATCCAGGGTAGCCCAGGCAAAAAACTAGAGACCCTATCTGGAAAATAACTAAAGCAAAAAAGGGCTGGGGTCATGGCTCAAGTGGTAGAGTGCCTGCCTAACAACTGCAAGGCAAGTTGCAGTTCAAACCCCACTACTACCAAAAATTTAAATTAAATTAAAAATACTTGTGTTAGGCACATGGTCAGCACTCAGAAAATGACAGTTCTTGGAGTGATGATGGTGCTAATCACACTTTTTCAATGGCCTGTTTACTCATCTGTCACCTCTAATAGATTGTGGACTTCTTAGGACAAGGGCCACAGTTGAGTTATTGCTGTATGTGTAGCACACTGGCTGGCTCAGGGTAAGCACCCAATACAGGGTAATAAATGTCAGCATTATCATTAGGATACTTCAAATAATACTAACTTCTCTTTAATGAGTGTTTACCATATGCCAGACCCTGTTCTAAGCAGTTTACCAAGATTATTTCACTTAGTCTTCACATCAATCCTACAAAGCAAGTATTATCATTCCCATTTTCAGATGAACAAACTGAAGCTTATTGAGATTAGACAACTTGCCTATTACATTGTAAGAAGGGAGGAGTACTGGAGGAAGTTTTTGACCCAGATCATCCTGACTCCAGAGTTTTCAACCACCTAGACCCTACTAGACTGCCTAGCATAGTCTATGCTGTATCCTCAGACCACCTGTCCTTCTCTTCCCCTGACAACAGGAACTGGGTTTGGTTTATTTCTGTATCCACTATAAGCCCCACACAGACCCTGGCACACTATAGGCTCCACAGTCACTGTAGGGTGGTAGATGAGGAAAAGAGAGGGAGAAAGGGGGTCAATCAATGACAGATAACAGAGCTGGAGTTGGGCAAGAGACTAAAGATCATGGGAAGTGGGGTCAGAAGTGGTCAGAGGAGAGGGCTGTGACTAGGCTTTCGATCAGGCTTACACACCTTTCTTCAGGCTCCTGGCTATTCCCATCACCCAGAAGTATAAGTGCTTTTGAAAGTGTGTTGCCTCAGGAACAGATAAGCTCAGAACAATGTAAGATGAGGTCTCAAGTGCCCCCTTCCTCAGCTCTTTCCCACTACCAGGACCTGACCTGAGTTGGGGAAGACAGAGGAGATTTGTAGTACCTGTGTGGTGAAAGATAAACAAAAGTAGGCAGCAGCATCTCTGTGCCTCAGGGCAGACCAGACAAAGATAGCCAAGGAGTTACACTCTTCCCTGAATTCAACATTTAGGGCTTGACCTTACTCAGGAGAATCCTGGCCCAGGGGAAGCCAACCCCAGTGAAGGCAAATCTCTCCTTTGAGTAGGTGGCTAAGTCTCTCTGTTCCTTGTTGTCCTGTAGAATTTGAGGTTGGGGTGGCGGTCCTGCTGGCCCATCAGACCTCAGGGCCAGGATAACAGGGTCCTTTGCCATCCGCACAGCCCAGGTTCCTTAAGCCTAGCTGGTGCTATAGTGCGAAAGGGAAGTTTTAATTTATATTTCTCCCTTTGACTCAGAGTCTGGGCAGCTATTTTGACAGCTTTGCTGGAATATTCTTTAATTCTGAGTTTCTTTTTCTCATTACAGCTCAAAAATTAAAATCTCTCTGCCTTGGGCAAGTGAAGGCTGAGTAAGGGATGGTGCTGCTGCCACGCATTTCTTATTTAACTCAATTTGGAAACACCAAACACTTTCTCTCAGGGCAGGTGACCCAGAGAAGAGGACACAGCAGATTTTAGGCTCCCTCTTTCCCATGTCATGAGCATTAATCCTCCTATTATTCCTGCCACCCTCACTGACCTGGTCTAATCACAAACTTAATAACACCCTGAGCTTGTAAAGCTCTTCCCCATAGGGCATTTCCCACTGATCCTCACAACAGCTGTGTGTGGAAGCGAGGCGGGTGCCTCCTTGTTTTATTAACAAGGGAACTGTAGGCCTTGAACATTTAAGAGATGGAAACCCCCGAGGTCCCTAGGGGCCAGTGAGTGAGGGTGGTCAAAGTTGTGATTCCCCATCTAGTTCAAGTCCCTTGGCTGCCAAAAAAAAAAAGCAGCTGGAGCAGGACTGCTGCTTATTGGTCCCAGACACTGAATGGGGACCTACTCAGGACAGAGTAATCTCAGGCAACTCCTGACCATGGTCGGAACCTCAACTCCCTCATATTTAAAAGAAGACTCATTCTAAATTATACCTAAAGCTACCTTGCATGTGTCCAAACTCCAGGGGAAAGGAGGTCGTCCTTCCCTGTTGCTTTGTTTGTCTCTGTTTCTGGCTCACCGTCCTCAGATGGTCACTGCTCTTTCCTGTGTGAACATATCCAGCTGTCCTTGTCCTGCTTTTCTTTTCTTTACACAGACCTCTCCCAGATTTGCTCACAGACTGTCAAAGTAATATCTGATTTCCATAAGGTCTTCCCAGAACATTCCCTCAGAGAGAGACCTGACATGGCAGTCTGGTGGGAGGTAGCTCTGGGAAGGTCTCAAAGCCTTAGCAGTATGCTTTTTTTTTTTTTTTTTTTTTGAGACAGGATCTTGCTGTGTAGCCCACACTAGTCTTGAACTCATGATCCTCCTGACTCAGCCTCCCCAGTGCTCCAGTGCTGGGATTACAGGTATATACCACTACACCCAGTCAGCATGACATTTTTTCTGAGTTTATTGAGGGGTCCCTGGGAGGTTTTCAAGGTCTGGAATAGCTTCCCTGTGCTGAGTTTAGAATTGAAGGCTGTGTCTACCTCAAGATTAGTTTAGGGCTGGAGGTGTGGCTCAAGTGGTAGAGTGCTTCCTATTAAGCATGAGCCCTGAGTTTAAGTTCAAAACAAAAAAAAAAAATTAAAGATTTTTTTTTGTAGTACTGGGGTTTGAACTCAGAGCCCTGAGCATAGCTCCCATAACATAGCACTTGAGCCATACTCCCAGTCCTACCTCAAGAATTAGAAGTTGTGACACAATACCAGCCTGCTAGGGGTACAAGATCTCATAGAAAAGGAGTTCTTTTTTCTTTTTTTGGTGGGACTGGGGTTTGAACTCAGTGCTTCATGCTTACAAAGCAGGTGCTCTACCACTTGGGTTATACCTCTAGTCCATTTTTGTCCTGGTTATTTTGGATATGGGGGTCTCTGGAACTATTCCCTCCAGGCTGGCCTTGGACCATGGTCCTCTTGATCTCAGTTTCCCAAGTAGCTAGGATTACAGGTGTGAGCCACTGGCGCCTGACATGGAAAAGGAGTTATTGATTCACCTCTGTCCCATTCCCAGCTCCCTCAAAGACCTGTAGTTTTCCATGTTCTTTTACTCACTTTTGTGGGTCTCCTGAGCCTTGCCACACATCTCCCTGTGAGAACCAGGGCCCAAGATACCATGTGACCCTAAACATTTCCAACAATCTCATGTTGTTCCTGGTGTGAAATGACAGTTCCCTTTCCTCCTCTCAGACAGTGCGAGCCAAGGCCCAGACTTCTCTTCTTATAACAATCTCAAACCCAAGGGCCACAAAGGCAACTCTAAATCTAACCTGAGCCCTCAGGAGGAACAGCCCATGCAACCAGGGCAGCAGTGATAGTATGGGCCAGGAGAATTGAGGTAGGGACTGATGAATGAATATTTCCTGAAGATCGAGGCTTTGGATTGCAACTCAAAATCTAAAAGGTAGATGCATTTTTGAGGCAGAGAAAAGAAAATAATAAAAGTGAAAAACAGGATTTGGAAACATCTGGGTTCAAATTTCAGCTGCATCACAGGCTATAAAATTTTAGGCAACTTCTAGAATCCTCAGTTCCTCTTCAACTTTCCACAATGGTGATTATCCCATAGTGGTGTTGTAGAATTAAATGAAATAATGTACATAAGATACTTACTAAGGTCTATGGCATGTACTAGGCACTCAGTCAATGGTTCTTCTTATTATTATTGGCATCACCATTGTTGTTGATAATGATGTTGAAGAATTATGAAGTGGGGCTTGGAGACCAGACTGTCCCCTTGTAGAAGCATTCAGCCACAGAAAGTAGAGGAGGAAATCCCCAGGCAGGGTCTCTACTAGAAGCAGCTGTGGTCTCCTAAGAGCCTTGCCTTCCTACCATCTTGTTAACTCAGACATGGAAATAAAGGCTTTGATTTCCTTTATGCTGGGAACAAACAGCATCTTGGGCGGATAAAGGGACCCCTGTTCTGATTCCTGTAAGTGGCAGGGCATGACGTTCAGGCTGCCACTGAGCACAAGGGCCAGGCCAGAAGGAACAATGATTGGGCAAATGCCAAGGTCTTGGGAAAAAAATCAAGGTCCCAAAAAAGAAAACAGAACTGCCCCAGTGGGTACTGCCTTCCTTCTCCTTTGTACCTCTCACTCTTCACATCCCCTCCCCCAAATATCTCCAACCCTCATTCTAACAAGGAGGCAGGACCAAGTTGAGACCTTGTAGGGTAGGTAGGTAACAGCATAGACACTGATGTCTTCTTCTGAGGCAGCTGGTTTATAGTATTGAGCCTCCTCCTACACACTGGTTCTGGAAAACCCAAATAAGATTGGAAAGTCAGAAAAATGAAATAGCAATTCTAAGACCCTGAGAAGGGAGAATAGTCCAAAACTCAATTTCACCTCACCCCCACCTCTCTCCTCCATTCCAATTCCCTGTTTGTTCTTTCAGTCCTCACTCTTTCTTTCCATCTCTTTTTTCTCAGCCTGGTTTTACACATTTTCAACTTCTCTCTTCAGAACTCCTTCACATACAGGAAAGCTTCTTTGTTTTTCTTATTTTCTCTCTTCTCATTTGTGTCTCTGACTCACACCAAAGCAGGGGTTCCTGCTTTCTCTGACAGAAGCTTAAAGGCAAGCTAAGCCACAGGGCTAGTTAGTGTAGCTCAGGCTCTTCAGGGCACTTGGGGGCAAGGGCCAGGCCATGTGGGGGAGGAAAGCATGAATTGGCTCATGAGAGCATAAAGATGGCATAGACAAGTGGAATGCAGTATTGATTGGGCTCTGGTGACTCATCACCTCAGAGGAGGGATCTGGGAGAGTGATGTCATTGCTGGAGCTGGTGGTGACACTGGCAGTAGCACCCTCACTTGCCCCGAGACTTTTCTTGCCTTGCTAGTCTTTCTTTTTTGCCTCCCCATTACAAGGTAGGGCTGGGAAAGCAAGTTTCACCTTTGGTGACATTTAGAACCACAATGTAATTTTCTTAGATAGAGACCTTCCTTCCTACATCCTCACCTCTACCTCCTCTGCCTGTTTTGGTTGGTGTACTAATGTGCACATGGGTATTCACAGTCTCACACATGTGTGCACACTTCTTAGCACTTCTACAGCTCTCTGTCTCTCCACCCCACTCCATGTCTCTCTCTTTCTCTCTGTCTCTCTCTCTCTCTCTCTCACACACACACACACACACACACACACACATACTCACACATACTCCCACCTGCCATCTGTTTCTTCCGGTCAGAGGAATTATACAAACACATCCTCCAAATACATCTAGGAGACTCAAGGGGCTAGTTTTCCCTGGGTGTGATCTGAGAATGAACCCCACTACATGATCTTGTCTGCTGGTATCCTGATGCTGTGTGCTTCCTGACTTCAGTGACCACTCTCTTGAGCCCAAGTAAGCCCAACATTTGGGCACATGTGTGCATTTCCAATTTCATAATTAGAGGGAAAGTGGGACAGGATGAGGTTAGAGGAGGGGGCAGAGGGATATGTGGAGGAGGACAACATGGGTAGGGCCAGAGACTTTCGAGACTTACTCCAAGACAAATCTCACCATTATCCCTTGAATGTATCTTTTTTCCTTCTATTGTGGGAAGAGGGAAAGTTGGATCTTACTTGGTAACTAAGCTCTGGGGCAGAGGAAGAATTTCCAAACATGAGTGTAAATATTAATGCTATGTAAATCATATGTAAATTTGTTGAAAGCAAAAATAAATAGCTAATGAGTCTTGAAAATGAACAATTAGTCTAAGGTGAAGCCACAGCCTAGTAATGGGGTGACTTCCAGAGCCTGTGTATAAGATATAACCCACTCCTGGAAATCCTGGTCTATCTATGGCCTTTGGAAATGGTTTGTTTTGACCACAAGCAACTAACTGACAATCTTTATTAAATACCAACCTGGCATGGTGGCAGAGGTAGATTTTCCATGATGCTAATGAAGCTTAGGCTTCATAGCACTCCTCATTTGCACAGGCCCCTTCCAAAGCCTACATTTAATTCTGTGGGTTTTCTTTCTCTCTCTCTCTCTTTTTTTTTTTTTGCGGTACTGGAGTTTGAACTCAGGGCCTTGCACTTGCTAGGCAAGTATCTACCACTTGAGCCGTGCCTCCAGTCTTTGTGTTCTTTATCTTAAAATGCATTCCCCATATAAGCTTTGGGCCCCAGAAAACCTGTGTCTGCCTCTTTAATGAAGGGGACAAACATATAAGATACTGACAAGTTCTCTTTTCTTAGTTTAATTAGCAGCCTCATCTCCCTCTATCAGAGATACCTGTCTACACAGCCTTATATGCCCTTTTCTCTGGATAGAAGTGGACCCCAGGCCCCCCACAGTTGCTACTTCCTCCAGGACTTCACAATTTTCTGCCTTGAAGCTGATATAGGAGGAGGATGAAGGTAGCAGCTGTATTACTAAAGGGAATGTGGCCCTCTTACTTCCAAGGGAGCAAGAACCAGTTAACGAATAATGGAACTGAGGGCACAGCTTGTCTAGCATGCTCTAGCCCTGGGTTAGATCTCCAACACAGTAATAATAACAACAACAACAGCAACTCACATTTCCAAAGCCTTAGGAGCTAGGGTGCAGCTCAGTGGTAGAGCAATTGCCTGGAGTGCAGGAGGCCTTAGGTTCATATCCAGCAAAAACAAAAACAAAGCAAAGCCTTTGAGAGTTTCCAAAAGGGATGTGTCATTTGATCTTCACAAAACCAGAAGCAGTATTGTGGAAACAAGTATTATGAAGATTTGTTATAAACAAGAAACGGAGGCTCAGAGAGGTCGAATTACAATAATAATAGCTGAGAAGCACAAAGTTGTCATATTAGCAGACACAATTGCCTATTCACTCATCGAATCTATTCAACAAATTGAGGAGAAGGTACTATTGTTATCCTCATTTTAGAAATGGTAAAACTGAACAGAGGTGTAAGTAACATGCTCTAACCAAACTGAAGAACAGCAGAGCCAAGATCTGAATTCGGGCAGTCTGGCTGCAGGATCTTAATCAGTATACTGCTCGAATAACTTGTGCGTAGTCATGGGCTAGAATTCAAATCCGAATCTGTCTGACCACAGAGTCCTTTCTCATTACCACTACACACGGCCACTTCCCTCTGAGCCAGAAGTACAGAGACCTGGAGGGAGGGACAGGAGATTGTGGGAAGTCCATGTGATTGGTCTTAAGCACCAGGATCTGGTTAAGGAAGAGGCCACTCAGGAAAGATGAATACCACTGTTCCTCTCGGGCTGCTAGCTCAGGCCAACAATCACCAACGCCAGCCTGCAAAGAGCCTGGGGAGACTTCTGAGCAAAGACAAGACTTCAGTTACCTCTGAGTCCTCAAGAGCCAAAATTTGACCATTTCTCTCCACTTCTGCAATTCCCAGACAGATGAGATTAAAATTAGGGTCAGAGGTGTATTTAGGGATATTACCATGGCAACAATTTAAGTGATGATAGATTAGGAGGTTGAGAGAGACAAGTTAGGAAATGATGAAAAAAATCTAGGTGATAATTGATGAGGTGGGCTGGGTTGTAGCTCAGTGATAGAGGGATGATGACCTAGAATACTGTGAGATCCTGGGTTCAACCCCCCGGCACCATAATGGAAAAGTAAAGAAAAGTGATGAGGCCACTAACAAACAAAGGCAGTGACTGAAAGAGATGCTGCAAGGTGAAAAAAAAAAAAAACCAGTAGAAAGGGATGTTTTCTGCAAATAACACAGCCTCATTGAGACCCAAGGGATGAAAGGAGGTAGAGTGAGAAATATAGGGGGTGGTGGTGGGCATAGTGGAATAAACCATGAGACTTATAGGATAAGCAGTCCCTGGAAGCTGTCAGAATTGATAATAACCCCTTCTTCTCTCTGGGTCTCCAGTCAGTTACCCCCAGGCTGTGTGTGTGTGTGTGTGTGTGTGTGTGTGTACAACCAGAACCGTCAGCACTAGGCTCTGGGGCCACATCACAGGGAAGTGAGCTATGGGGAGCATCAGGGAAGCGTGATTTAGAGTCTCATTCCCACTGCCCTTCACCATGCTGCAAGGACAGTTCAATGTAATATATAATTACCACTGCCCCACAAGGCTGCACTGTACACAGAGCTCCCCTTCTCCCGCTCCCTCCTGTCTGCCTTCAGACTATAAATCAGTTTTCAATACTGAGTGCTACTTGTGAATGTTTATGCTTAAGATCCTTGCCTCATATTTCTGCATCCCTGGAGGGTGGTTCAAATTCTGAGTGGTCCCTCTTCCTCCAGTCCTGATTGATTTGTTCCTGTCCCCTGATGGATGGTGAGAAGGGCACTGGAAAGCTGGAAGTGGCTCTGCTATCTC
Organism: Castor canadensis; assembly: GCF_047511655.1. Lineage (NCBI taxonomy): Eukaryota > Metazoa > Chordata > Mammalia > Rodentia > Castoridae > Castor > Castor canadensis. The sequence goes on from NC_133391.1 coordinate 80,398,594, forward strand.
TGGGGGTCCCGCTGTGAACAGTGAGAGTGGGCACCTCTGGATCTACCTGGCCTAGTCAGGCTTGGGCTGCCCAGCAGGCAGCACTGTGGACATTCTCTAGATCAGTTGGACAGGAAGGTACTGAAACTGACCCTTCCCAGAATGACAACCTCTTCCCAGCCCTGCTGGAAGTGCCTGAAGGCAGGGAGCATGTCCTCCCAAAAATCTCCAAAGTATAGTGCTCTCTCCATGGACTGATCTGGAGATAAGGAGGTACCAGTCATGTATCTCCCCTGAGCTGGAGATGGAAAAACCCATGGTGTACCTTGGAGGTGATAAGAGGACAAATCAAGATAGGAATTCTTCTTCTTCTTCTTCTTCTTCTTCTTCTTCTTCTTCTTCTTCTTCTTCTTCTTCTTCTTCTTCTTCTTCTTCTTCTTCTTTCTTTCTTTCTTTCTCCTCCCCCCTCCCCCTTTCCCTCCTCCTTCTTCTTCTTCTGGCAGTACCAGAGTTTTTAACTCAGGGCTGGCTTCATTCTTACAAGGCAGGTGCTCTACCACTAGCGCCACTCCTCCAACCCTTTTTTTGTGTTGGGCATTTTTGAGAGGATTTTCAAAAAGTATTTGCCTGGGCTAGCCTCAAACTGTAATCCTCTTGATCTCTGTCTCCTGAGTAGCTAGGATTATAGGTATGAGCCACAGGCACTGGGCAAGGTAGGAATTCTTGATTCATACCTAGCAGATACCTTGAAGACATTGAACTTCTCCTTAAAAAAAAAAGTCAGTGTACCTGTAATCCTAGCTACTTGAGAAGCTGAGATCTGAAGGATCTTGATTCAAGGACAGCCCAGACAAATAGATAGTTCACAAGACTCCATCTCCAAAATAACCAGAGCGAAATGGACTGGTGGTGTGGCTCAAGTGGTAGAACACCTGCTTGTGAGTGCCTGTTTTACAAGTGGGAGGCCCTAAATTCAAACCCCAGTCTCATAAAAAAAAAAATCACATGTTTTCTTTCTCTCCTTCTTGTCCTTTTTATTTGCTAGGATGACTGCAGTAGCCTCCTCAGTAACCTACCTGCATCCACTCATACCCTTGGATACTCCTACTTCTGAATGAAATCAGGTCATGCCTCTCCCTCCCATAATTTGTGACTTTCCCTTCTTTCTTAGGCTAGCACCAGATTCCTCACCATGGTTCACAAGGCCCCACTGCCCATCTTAGCCATTCAACCTTATCCTTACCACTGCTCCCCTTAATACCTTACTCCAGCTGTCTATTTCTCTCACATTCCTGCACAATGCCTTTGGGCTGGCAGTTCCCACAGCCTGAAAAGCTCTTCTGCTGGTTCCTGCTCTTTGAGGTCTATACATATGTCACGATCCATCCTTGATTATCCCATATGAAGAAGGTTCCCTGGCCCTTGACCTATTGCTTTCTATCTTAGCACCCTGTTTGTTCATTTTACAGTGTTTGTTAAAATTTGAAATCCTATATTATTGTCTGGTTTCTTCTTCTTCTTTTTTGTGTGTGTGATTTTTCATCCCTAGACTGGAATCTCCATGTGGGCAGGGGCTATGTTTTCTTATCTTATTTAGCCTCCCACATATTGGATGTTAATTAAATACATGAAGGGTGGCTGCCAAAAGGAAGTCTTAGAAACGGAAGCTGACACTACCTACTCCCCTACCTTGTTCCAATTTACAAACAGTCAGACAGATTAATCCTTCTCTAGTACGTCAGGCTTGTACCCTTCTGGAAGAACTGTGAGGGTCTCCGTAGCTTTGGCTCCCCCTTGTCTGCTTTGGGAAAACCCCACCTATGGCTCTCTTGGCTGTCCTTGGAGCTGCTCTCTTGTAATCTGAAGGTCACTGGCCAGTGTTTACCATCTCCCACTCCCTGTCAAGGTCTCTGGGGTGCCAGAAAGGCTGGCCCACAAAGTGATACTTTGTGAGGGCCAGGCACTCAAGTTGGGGATAGCAAAGGGGGACTGAAGAGGAATATAATACCCATGAAGTAAATACAAACAAACTGAAAGCACCTTTTGAACAAGCAGCTTTTATTGAAGGAGCCACTCTAATCCCTAAATGGCTTTGCTGACAGCAAGAAGCTTCCTGGTGGGGAGAAGTGGGGACACATTTGTCAGGAACCAACTCAACAGTGCCCTTGTCCCTGTGCTTTCAGATTCAGGACATGCTTCTCATGGCTAATGGAATTCAGAGAACATTAATCTTGGCCTTCATATTCCACACCCTACCCACCACCACCTCCAGAGTCTGGGGAGCCTGACCTCTGTGTTTACTGGAGGCTGACCCTGCTGGAGGCAGCAGTGTGGGGTTCAGCACTGAATTAATCTCCAGGACTGGAAGCAACTGAGTGTGCCTGCAGAGGTGCAGCTCCATTGGCTCCCTGGTGACTGTGTGAAAACACGCCTGTGCCTGTGTACAAAGGTGTGTGGCAGCGTGTGCGGGTGGATTTGTGTCCCTTTACACACACCCTGGGAACAAGCATCATTTTGTTGTCTATGTAGTTGCAACAACCCCATGTATTCCTACGTATTTGTATTCCTTTCAGTGTGGAGGAGTGGCCTCAGTAAGGAGCCAAGCTTTTTCAAGGAAGGATGGCTTTTTATCAGAAGAATGATAATGCACTGATGGCACAGTGAGGCCCCTGGGCCCTGGAGAGAAGCCAGAAAAGGCATGATTAGGGATAGAGAGTTATTGGAAGGGCTTAGGGGCTCAAGGACCATGTCTCCCAGAAAGCCTGTTCCAGCTCTGTTCAGCTTTCAAAGGGTTATGGGGATGGAGACAAAGAAGGCCCAGGGGGATGTTGGAAACACATTATTTATCTCCCAGGGCTGTCCTGCCTGCCTCTTCGTGAAGCCTCCATTCCCTGTTTTGCTGTCTCTCTTGTGCTTCCAAAGCATTCCCCTTGCCATCGGAGCTATGAGGGTTACGGCTGACTATTCTACTCTCCCAGCCTCCTCTATCCCGGCTCTGACACCCAAAGCCAGGTCCTGCCTAGAGATGGAGTGAGAGGTGTTGGATAACAGAATTCTGATCAGTCAGGGACACATAGGTGACTAGGGCAGCTCTTAGAGCAACAGAAAACGGAAAGCTGTCCCTTGGGCATGAAACCTGTCAAGGCAAATTGGCTTCAATGTTGGTTTTTCTTTTTCTTTTCTTTCTTTCTTTCTTTTATTTTATTTTTCATGCTGGAGCCTCTTGCATGCCAGGCAATTGCCCTACCACTGAGCTACACCCCCAACCAGGCTTCAATGTTCTTTCATAATGGTTTTAGGTGAATTGTCACTGGGGAAGCTTCATGTGGCCTCTCTCTCCTATTCCATCCATCCTCCTAGGGGTGTCCTCCTCTGGGGCCTGCAAGGAGGGGACACTTCCCTCTATTCCAGGCAGCCTAGTGACCTTTCGCTCAAGTCTGCAAATATATTCTTAGCTAGTCTTAGAAATTAAATTGTGTTCAACATTTGTATAGGGCTTTTCTACCACCGGTCCTTTACAGACATTAGTTAATTAAATGAAGGGGGGGGGTGGCTTGAGGAGAAGAATTTGGCCAGTGCTGTGGAAGATTCTAGGTAACTCTCACTGCTCCCTTCTTTCCTGACAGATTGTACTTGCTATAAAGAGGAAGGAACTCCTGGGGAGGTGGCCTCTGAGTCAGAAAGCAGGAGGAGGAAGGAGCTTAGTAATATGTTGAACAGATAAAGGGCTTCCTGAGGTCATCCTGTCCCATGGTCAGTCATTATATTCAGAAATTGAGCTCAGTCTGAAAGTACAGGTTTGTGTCTGCCATGAATGGGTCTGCCCCTATTGCCCCTTTTGGAGCAGCAGATGAGGACAGACAAATAGTAACTATAGCCAGGGCAGTTGTCAAAGCTCCTTCCCAGAGAGCTAGAGAGAGCACATAACTGTTCAGCCTGGTCTAGGGACCAGGGCCAACCTCTTGCCTTCTCTGGGAGTCATAATCCTGGACAGTAACTGCCACCCTGGAGAGAGGTCCCATACTCCTCCTGGCCATAAGAGTTAGAGGGAAAGCCATCCCAGCATCAGTGGAATGTCTTGTACCACCTATTCCCATCATCCTCAGACCAGGTGAGGCAATAGTAGAATTGCATTCCAGCAGGCAACAAGTCAAATCTCACCTGGGGAGAGGAAAAGAAGCAGATACTACCAGGACCAGAACTGAGAAGATAAGACCAAGGAGAAACAGACTGGCTATGGAGACTGATATCAAGAGAAAATAAGCCATATTTTGGACTGAGACTGTGGGAGAAAAGAAAGGAAGAAGGCTGGGACAGTAGGGAGGAAGAAACAGCTCCATAGGGTGTTAAAGATTGAGGATTCCTTCAAATAACATCTACAGTAGAGCAGCCCCATGTAGGACTCCCCCTTGGAAGCCTGAGAGAACTGCCCCAGGCCCTAGAAAAAGAGCCACACCTGCAACCTCTGCTGCCTCTTTCTCACACTTACTCCCAGAAAGGAAGCATCCATAAGTGCTCCGCTCACAGGTGTGGGCTCCTTCAAGAGGCAGGTGGCATTACATTCTATTCCTCCTCCCATTGGAGGGATTGGAAGTTGGAGTCTGGCCCTCCTCTCATGGTGAGTGTCCTGCAGGCCTGGCTGCCCCTACACACCCCGATCCCATCTGTCTGTTTGGTGTTGATTGGAGAGTCAGCAATTCTGGAGGCCCCGCCAAATCCAGCAGATGAGGGCCTGACCTCCCCTCACCGTAATTATCTATCTCATAAAAAATAGGCATCGAACTTCATAAAACCAATTAAGGCTGCAGAGCCAGGGCATGGGAGCAAGCAGGAGTCCAGCAGCCCTGGTGACAATAGGAGCTAACTCCAAGGACAAAACAGTACCTAAAAACTCCCTCCTCCCAGGCCCAGCCACAAAGAACCCTCTGAACAAAACTACTGCAGATGCAACAGAAGAGGCCAAGGTCATACACCAAGGAAGGACCGAATAACTGATAGGGTAGTGAGAACTGGAGTAGTTCCTTCCATTTTGTGACCAGCAACCCAACAAAGCCTGGTTCCTCTCCCCTCCTCCGCACCACCCGCTCCAGCTCTCTCTGGTTCCAGAAAAACTCAAGAGCTTCCCATCAAGTTACCAAGGCAACTGCAGCCCTGCAAGATTTGTAGTGATGTTGAAGAGAGAGCAGAGACCAACAGGAGCCCCAAATACAATGCCAGGGTTGCAGTGCCTATCTGAGGATGAGCAGAGAGGCAGGGACTTCAGGCCCTGTGAGCAGACATCACCTCCACCCCCACCTTTCCAGTTAGCCTGTTCCAGACTCTGTTTTCCTGCAGATTGTGGGCTTGTTTCACATGCCCAGTCCATGTCAGTGAGAAGAGCAAAACAAAGCTTCCTCCCTATTGGGTGCGTATGGGCTTAGGGCAGGAGGAGGCTTCTCTATAGCCTCTCAACATGGCAGATGCTCAGTTCCTGCCCCAGGCATGGGCCAAAAATACTCCTGCTTTTAAAGGCCAGTAGAATTCTCTTTCCTGACCACTTGAGCTCCATGATGGTCCCTTTGGGAGACAGTACTGCTAAGAGATCCTGAGCACAGGCTATGTGCAGTAGAATCAGACAGAAGTGGGCTTGGCTCTTGGTTTGGTTGCTTTATAGGACCCTATGACCTTGGGGAAACCACTTCTTTTAGTCTCAGTTCTCTTAGCTGGAAATGGGGATAATATGATAATTTTCCCAGATTTAATAATATCATACATAGCATATGTTTGCACAGGGCCTGGCACTGGGTCAGGTTTTGGATATTTTTTTTTTTTGAAGCTGCTAAAATTTTATCATCTTTATTTCTATTTTGATTTTTATTATCAGTAGTCTGCACCTCCATTTATTCATCTGTAAAACAGGAAACACAAGTAGACTTAGTTCAATAGTGACCTGCAGATTACATGACAAAGCATGCTTACACCAACACCTTAGCCATGAAAGTGCTCAGTGAATAGGAGTTCCCCTACACCCCCCTCTTCCTTGCTCCCATCCCCAGGCTTTCAGATTATATGTTGGGGAAGACCAGGGTATGGTGGTACATATTTGTAATTCTAGCACCAGGGAGGCTGAGGCAGGATTGTGATTTCCAGGCCAGCCTGGGCTACATAAAGAATGCAAGAACAGCCTGGGCAACATAGAGATACTCTGACCCCAAAAATAAACGAGCAAGCAAAAAACAAAACTGATTATATGCTGTGAAGCCATGACCAAGCTGGTCCAAATTCCCAGTTCCCTAAGCAGTAAGGACCAGGAAAATGAGATTTCTGGGGCTGATGTGTAGCTAGTGATAAGTATATAAAGTCCTTAGTTTGATCCCCCCAACACACACGCACGCGCGCGCGCACGCACACACACACAGAGGAAGGAAGGAAAGGAGGAAGAAGAAAATGAGATTTCTGGAACTGAAGTGGAGTATTAATAGCGCAGTGAATTTCCAACTGACTTCGAGGCCAGAAATGAGCATTTGACTTCTGGCCTCTGTCACTCAGGAGTCTGAGTTTTCCTGAGCAGGCTGATGTCTAGATGCTGCTCGGCAACTTGCAAAAAAGACGTAAATTGCCATTTAGAATTGAAACAGATTTTAGCCAATAAAGTGTCAGAATGTCAGGCTAGAGGAGGAGACACAAGGGAATGGATAAGGTTTTATACCTCTTTTTTTTTTGTTTGTTTTGTTTTGAGACAAGGTTTCACTATGTAGTCTCGGTTGGCCTTGAACTCACAATTCTCCTGCCTCAGTATCCTGAGTACTAAGATTATAGGTATGTACCACCACACATGGCTCTATAACACCTCTTAAAGGGATGCAAGGTCCCTGTCTTTTGTTGGCCCAGCTGAGGCCCCATATCAGACATGATAGAAAGACAGACTACTTTCAAATTCTTAGTGTCCTTCTCCATGAAAACACCAATACTCCTCCACCAGTCACACTTTTGGCTTTTGGGTCCAATGAAGAGGATGATTGCTCATGGACTTTGGAAATGATGTAGTCTTTCTTCATTCTGGGCTCTTTCCAGTTTTGTGCTTCGTTTTCCAATTGTACAGTGTGTCATACTCTAAAAGGTGAGCTAAAACTGTAGCTCAAAGAACTCAGGTGAAATCTCAGGAAAAATATTCTGGCTGAAAGACCTGAGAGACAAAGGGAAAGGCTATAAAGAAAGGCCTGTAGGCCTATAGAATTTGCTTCTCAAATTTTTCACCTGAGAAGGACCCATCCTTAACCCCCTATTGCCATAGAGAGTTTTAGTGGGGCTTGGTAACCTACCACAGATCATTGGAGGAGGTTGGGGTGAGTGAGGTAGACTCCTAAAGGCCTGGGGGTTCCTATAGATCCAAATTCTAGGGAGAAGAGGTGATTCTGGGATTGGGTAGAAGAGACCATATCTGAGGATGACTCTCCTAAAACAACTTCACAGTTGGAGGTGTGATTCAAGTGATAGAACACTTGTCTAGCAAGCACCAGACCCTGAAAGACCCTGAGTTGTTTGTTTGTTTGTTTTTGTAGTACTAGGGCTTGAACTCAGGGCCTTCACCTTAAGCCACTCCACCAGCCTGATTTTTTGTGATAGGGTTTTTCGAGATAGGGTCTCGCAAACTATTTGCCCGGGCTGGCTCCGAACTTTGATCCCCCTGATCTCTGCCTCCTGAGTAGCTAGGATTACAGGCATGAGCCACTGGTGCCCAGCAAGACCATGAGTTTAAACCCCAGTACTGCCAACACACACACACACACACACACACACACACACATTCACGGATTCAGGTCCTCAACTCTGTGAGCAACCAAGCCTTTGTCTCCAGCCCAGGAATCTCATTCTTCCCTAGACTCCTTGCTAATCATTTGGGCAGAGAGAACTTGGAGGTGATAAAAGTCAAAAGGCTGGCCTTTTTTTTCTGGAATATGTAAACTGACACAGGCATCTAACCCTCTCTTCACCCATAAATTAATGTCCATGGAGGCCCTTTTTATAGGAAAGGAGGGATTCCAGAGGCTCAAGTGGGGTTGATTGGGTGGGTGATGAAGAAGCCTGAAGAAAATAAGAGGGGACCTTGGAGAGCCTCCCCCTTGCAGGCATTCCTTCACCGCAGCTGCTGCCTTGAAAGTCCCAACTGTGTGAGCTCCGGTCAGGAATGTGCCACACCCATCCATCTGCTCAGCACTCCCAGCCTTAGCCTGTCCCATCTGACTTCTAGATAAGTCCAGGTGAGGTCACAGAAAACTGTTAAGGGCTGGTGGAGTGGTTCAAGAGGTAGAGCACCTGCCTAGTAAGTGTGAGGCCCTGAGTTCAAACCTCAATACCAAAGAAAGAAAGAAAGAAAGAAAACTGTGTTAGATCTGGGAAAGAAAGAGCCTCCCTAACCCCCCATGAGAACCTAGTGGGTGTGGTGTAGGCAATAGCAAACAGATTAATTTGGAAATAATTCTGAGAAAATTGAGATATCAGCTCCCCTAACATGACCAAACTAGAGTCTGTTGCTGGGGACTGGCAAAGGATCAGGAGTTACACTGTCCCAAACTAGGACCAAGCCAGCATTGGCTATGGCTTCCACAGGAAGATTTGCCCCAGAAACTGATCTCCCAGAAACAAAGATCAGGTTCTCTCTAAAATCAAATTTTCTATCAAGTCTCTGTGTTTGCCTGCCAGAAAACGATTGTTTCCAGCTCCTGAACAGTATGCCCTGCTCACCTTCAGAATGACAGATGGACAGACAAAATTTCCAATGTTTCTCTGAGCCAAGGCAAAGATATCAGCCCAGAATCCTCTCTTGGGGTGACCCAGGAGCTCCCCCTGCTGTCTGGCTTGGCTTCATCCAACTGGTGAAGGGGAAGCAAGGGCCGATAAATTAGTGCTCAAATCTAGTTGCTGCAGTAGGATGCCATGCTCCTCCCCCCAACCCCACCCTCGCCTCCCCTCCAAAAGAGCCTGGCTTTCAAGCTTCTCTCTGCACTACCAGAGCCTGAATCTGAGCTGGACTTCCCCAGAGGGCAGTGAACCTAAGAGGAGGAGACAAGGCTGCCACACTGCAGGCCCTGTGGCCTGGTCTCTGGAGGAGAGTCATTCACTCTTCAGATGTCTCCAGCTTCAGGAGAAAAGTCATGGTCCATGTAGCAAAACCAGCCTCCTCCTCTGAGCCTAATAAGGCAGCAGCTAAGTACTGGGGGTGTGATTCAAGTGGTGGAGCACCTGACTGGCAAGCGTAAGGCCCTGAGTTCAAACCCCAGTACCACAAAAAAGAAAGAAAGAGAGAAAGAAAGGAAAGAAGGAAAGAAAGAGAGAGAGAAAGAAAGAAAGAGGGGTAGAGAGGGAGGGAGGAAGGAAGAAAGGAAGGAAGGAATCTGAGACACCCTCAGTAAATCAATCCTCTCAGGGCTGTGAGTATGTATGTGCCTTAGGAAACACAGGAAAGTGATCTTGCTCCTGCCCAGTAGTTCCTCCAGGAACCAGTGGGACATGTCCACATTTACCACTGGCATATAATATCTATTTCCAAAAGAACCTCTAGTTCTTTTCTATAAGCACAGGAGAGACCCACAGATTTCTAGGTCTTCAGCTCTTATGTTCTGTGATCTTATGAGATTCCACAGCCCATCCCCAGGACTGTCTTCTCTCTTGGATCATACCTTGCTCCCCTCTCTTAGTTATTTATTCAATCTGATTTAAATCCATCTTTCTGTATCTTGAATAATGAATGACAGCTAGAAGGGAGGGTCTTCTCTTCAACATGCCTCATTTCCAAGATGAGAGGGGGAGGAGGAAAAGAGAGGGGATGCTGAGAAACTGAGATAGGAGAAAGAAACAAAATAAGGATTGGTGAGATAAGACCCAAGTGAATACCTGAAAAGAAGCCCTCTGATTGGTTGGAGAAATGGGCAACAGATTCTAGCGTTATCACTAGTCATTCTCCTTCACAGCATTTTGTAGCTGCATGTCTGTACTCACACTAAATGTAGGCAGGGACGTGCATACACACACCACAACGCTCTTCTCACTTTGCCCCCACATGCAAAATTATCTTACCCTCCTTACATTCCCCCACCCATGCCTCCAAGTCTTCTAGCACTAGGTCCTTGCACTTTCAAAATAGCTTCCTACCTGGCAGATACCTCTAGAACATGCTGAGCTGATAGAATGGGAAGATGGAGTGGAAGGAAGCTAGTTTTCTTTCCACCACACCCCCCACACACACACACAGAGCATTAGCCCTATCAAACAGTCCCCCTCGCCTCCACCTCTTTCATCAGTTCCACAGACTGCTGCAAAAGCAGCCCTCCCCACTTTAAAGAGAGGGCTGTAGGGGTCACACCTATTTCCCAGAGCAGAAGACAGACTGGCGGTAGGAAAGCAGGGAGGCCTTAAACAGCAGCACCCCCTCTACCTTCCTTCTCCCCTTGGTTAAAGAAGCAAAAGAGAAAGCTCTCCCAGCCAATCTCTATAGCCACTTTGCACTCACTGCAAGCTTTCCAAAATCCCTGCCCTCCAAAGGTAGCCTGCATTTCTCAGGCCTGAGAGATGGATCCATGTTTGGAATATAAGGAGACAGTGATGAATTCACCCTGCTTCTGTTAACTCCTATGTCCAAATAATTCCTGTAAATCACCAAGGATGAGGCTGGTGAGGGGAAAGCAAGTCTATGACATCAATCTGTAGTGGGAGATCCTCCATTAAACCTGGCCAGTGCCAGGCAGGAGAAACACCCAGTACATTAGGGGTTTGGGGGCAAAACAAACTTCACCTCACACACTGCCCTCTAAGTTTTTGTCTACCTCCTTCCTCAGATTGTGGGAGAACAACACAGATAGTTGCTCCCTCTGGAAGATTTAGGGCTCTAGCTGCTCCCAGGCAGAGTTGCCTCTTGAGAGCATCCCCATCCAACATGGCAGCATCTCCTATGAGACTAGAGCATAGGAGGACCCGGATCTGTACAAAGGTCCAAAATTTTTCTCACTTCTTCTCAAATTACCCTAATTATTGCCCCATTTTATAGATAAGGAAGTGGAGACTTTGAAGGGGCAGACTAAACTAAAGCTTCCAGTTAGAAGGGAACAGATGAGTCAAGCACAGGTCCTTCATCTCTGATGTCTGATTGCTGAGCAAGCACATCCTAGTAGGGAAGAGGGCCAGGAAGCAGATGACATTCGAGTTGGTAAGTGTGCCCACCTACCCTTGGTTCTAGGACACCGACCTAAACTTACAGGTCTAGCCCTTCCCCTGCTAACACTGCCTGCTACCAAGCCAACCTCAGGCTGGGAGGTTTATACACCTTGGTGGTGAGCCAAGTGGGACCTGGAAGGCAGAAAGGACAGAAAAAGGAAGAGCTGGCATTTGTGCAGGGTCTGGGAGCAGTGGAGAAGAAAGCTGGGCAGATGGGCCTGAACTGGTCATGTGGGATGGCTGGGCAGTGGGAAAAGTGTAAGGCATAATGTAGCCTGGCTTTGCCCAACTGGACATCTGAGCATTTCTGGCTTCCTCCATTCTTCCCATCTCTCCCAAAATTGCCTGCTTCAGATGTGATTCTTTCCAAATAGGCACCCTCCTACCACAAAGGGACCAGAATTTAGAGGGATGCTGTAGACTGATTATAAGCATTGTATCCTTTTTCTACCAGCAGCAGGCCGGGGAGCTGGCAGCCCAGACCACAACAGGAGCAGTTTGTGATGTTCTGTTCCAGCAGATTGGAGAGAGTTCCCCATGGCTCAACACTCAGGCTGAGGAGCCAGGATCAAAAAAGCACAGAAGAGGAGGGCCCAGAGCTCTTGGCTAACCAGTTGGCTTGTTGTTAGCTTGGAATATACAGTCTATAATGACTTTTCCCCACCTAGAAGAAGAAAAGTCAGCATTATCTGGCCATGTGATTCTGATGGCCATGGGGCTCTGTCTCTTCCAGGCCCTGATGTTCCTAGAAATGGAGGGAGGGTGAGCAGGAACCAATCACTTATTGGTACTTGTTGGTTTTCTTCAGCCTCCAAACTCTCTTAGTAAAAGAAACTCACCTCCTCAAGTGTTTCATTGAGTGGGAGTGGGGACAGAGTATCACTCCCTTCTAGGATCTTGTATACTTGCTGGTGGTTAGAGCTATCTAATAGGACTGTCTTAGTAACTTCAGGCTGCTATAGCAAACAAACTGGGTTGCTTGTACACATCAGAAATTTATTTCTCACAATTCTGAAGGTTGGAAGTCCAAGGTTAGAATTCCAGCATGGTTGAGAACCCTGCTTCTGGGTTGCAGATGGTCAACTTCCAGTATATCCTGGAATGACTAAGCACAGAGGATGCAAACTCTCATCACTCATAAAAGTCACTAATCCCATTCAAGAAGGCTCCACCCTTATAACTCCATTTAATCCTAATTACCTCCCAATGGCCTTTTAAATAAAAGTTATAGGAGGCTATTGGTTCAGACTCACCTTCTGTACTAGGCCCAACTAGCCAAACCAAAAAAGAGTCACTCATGCTGAAGTTCCAAGTTACCCAGCCAAAACTAAGTTGTTTATCCAACCTTTTAGGAAATCAAGATAGTGAAAGATAATGGCTAAGTCCTCAGATAAGCCAGTTTTATGCTTGGCATGATATGGAAGTTCTCTCAGCTTTAACCTTTATAAGGAAACAACCAATCGCTTTTTGTTTTCTATTTCTGCTTTCCTCAGTTTTCTCTGTTTATAAAACCAAACTTCCCTGCTCAGCTCATCAGAATACTCATTCTATTTTATGGAATCTCAAATGAAAACCAATTAAAATCTTTACATTTATTGTCATTTTTTTTCCTGCAGCACTGGGAATGCAGGACCTCGCTTTGCTAGGCAGTGCTCTACCACTTGAATCACACCCCGCAACTAGGGTCTGGCTTTTTGCCCAAGGCTAGCCTCAGACCATGATCCTCCTACTTATGTCTACTGGTAGCTGGAACTCCATTCCTGGCTCGATTTTGTCTTTTGACAGGCCCCACCTCCTAATCTCATCATTCAACAAATGATTTTTTTGAGGAATACAAACATTTAGTCTATAACAGGAACCAAACGTATAATGAGATATCAAGAGGAGCAAAACACAAATACTTTGAGATTAGTCTTGTCTCTGGTCATTCTAAGACAGGACATTCCAAATTCATCTTCTGTAGGTCAAAGCCACAGAACCCAAACTCTTCAAGAGTGGCTGCAGGAATAGCAACTGACACAGAATCACAGGGCCTTAGAGCCAAAAGATCCTCAGAGATCCCCTAGATTCCAGGCCAAAAGCTCTTACTACCTATTTGGTGACTAAAATATGGGTCAGGGGCTGGAGATGTAGCTCGGTGGTACAGTGCTTGCTTAGCAGGCATGAGACCCTGGGTTCTAAACCCAACACCAAAAAAAAAAGTGTGGACTTTTGGATTTTTTTTTTTTTTTTGACTTTTGGATCTTGAAGGGAGAAGCTGGTACTGTGGAAGAATTTCCCCCACATTATAGAGGTGCTCAGTAAATACTGGGTAAGACTACTAAGACAGAAATATGCCCCAAAGGAGGTCAGTGTTTTCTAATTAAGGAGAGAAAAAAAGGCTAGACTACGTGGGTGGGGGGGTGTCTTGCTATTTCAGCCATGGTAACCAGGAAGCCTACTCTGGCATCCCTACCAAAATGGAGGTGGGAGACATGTTATCATTAGGTTGTCCTCCTAAGTGGATATGAATTATTCTCAGGCTACCTCTGAGCCTGCCTGGACCCTGATCTTTGTCTAGACACTTCCTCTCCAGCTGAGGCTGGGAAGCTGGTACAGACACTCACAACCTCACTCCTCCCAGGACTGCCATTATGGAGCCTGATTAGCAGAGTCCCATGCCAGGCTGCTAATGGGTTAGGGACATTAAGCATAAATGGCTTTCCAGACATCAGCTTGAGCTTGAACAAAGCCCAGGAAGAAACAAATATTTTAATTTCAAAGAAATAGAAGTGTAGGATCAGAGTGGGTTTCCTCTGCTTACTCTTTATCTATTGTTCTCCCTTCCTCCATCTGTGACAGTTTTTGCAATTCTCAAGTCCAAGGAATTCCCTGCTCAGGGATGGGAGTGCCTGATGAGGGTAGGAGGTTGGAACAGGTCTTCACTCATGCAGACATATGGGAGTTTAAGACTCTCAAAGACTTATAGGTCAGGAAGTCCTTAACATTTAATTTGAATGAATCTGTGTTAACTCAAGCCCACTTCCCCTTGTTTGGGGTGGGGAGAAATAACTGAAGATCAGGGATAGAACTCTTTCAAACCCAAGTTATTTGCTCTACGCCAGTCATTCTCCCTGTGTGGTTGAGACCAGCAAAATCAGCATCAGCTGGTAACCTTCTAGAAATGTAGATTCTCAGGTCCCACCTAGATCTATTGAATCAGAAACTCTGGATGTGGTAACAAGCAATCCTGTTTTACATGACCTCCATGTGGTTCCTATGCACTTTAAAAGTTTGAGAACCATTACTCTTGTCTCTAACTTCCACCCTTATAGAAGGGGAATGTCAAAAAAAGAAAGAATTAGGAGGGAATGCAACAGGCAGCCTTCATCCAAAGGGGGAAAAAAATGGAACTTTCCCAGTGTGGAAATCTGGAGCCAGGCCTCAGAGGAGGCCTTTGATCTTCTCTGGCTGTAAATGTCAGAGCAGTGACTAAGTGGCCTTGTGAGGAGAAGTCTGGGGAGAGCAACAACTGTGACCTTTTGTATTGTGCCCACAGCAGGAAAGGATAATAGAACAATCTTTCAAGAAATTGATAAATTTCAGCCCCAGCTTTTTTCTGCTACCTGTCCTCCAGCTGGGATCCCTTGACTCTCCAACCTCTCCCCTCCATGTTCCCCAGCCCTCTGGCCATGCCACCCCTCCTAGTCTTTCTCCCTCATCCATTGAATGAGAACTGATTCAAACTGCTTTTTTTTTTCCCCCAGTACTGGGGTTTGAACTCAGGGCCTAAACCTTGAGCCATTCCATCAGCCCTTTTTGGGGATGGGTTTTTTTTAAGTTCTTGTGAACTATTTGCCCAGGCTGGCTTAGAACTGTAGTCCTCCTGATCTCTGCCTCCTTAGTAGCTAGGACTACAGGTGTGCCTGCCTCAAACTGTTTCTTAAGCAGAAGAGCAGTGAGTGGTTCAAAGAGAGTAAGAGGAAGAAACTCACTATAACCTAAACCTATAAATCTTTCATGGGCATCCTCTCTTCGTACCCTCCCCTCTTCCCTGACCCAGGCCACTCCAATTCTTGGGGATAGCTTTGGCCAACAGCCCTGATAGTCAGGAAGACCTTGACATTTAATTTAAGTGAATCTCCACCATATACTCCCCTCCCTGGGCAGGGAATCCCTGAACTTGAGAATTGCAATGGCTTGGGTTACCACAGATTATATCATACTTGAATGATCACAACTAACAATAAAAAAACTGGACACAATCTAGACTCCTGATCAATCTGTAAGTTTCCCGAGGGTCAGTATTGGTCTGTGGTTTATTCTCCCTTTATATCTATTGTACCAGATACCCAAAACATTAGATGTCTAATGAATATTTGAAGCAAGCAACTAAGAAGTCTCTGTTTCCAAACTAGAACTACAATAGGGATTTAAAAAGCCCTGTTCTGTTGCCTTTGCACTCTGTACCACCATCTTTACCTGTTCATTCATTCAATAAGTATGTAGAGCACACCTGCTGTATGTGGACCCCCAATCATATGTCCTAGTGGGTAGAAACAGATATAAAGTAAGCAAACGTATTTCAAATTATGTTAATTGCCTAGATTGTATCCCCCCCAAAAAAAGAATGTGAATATGGTTGATATACTTTTTTTTTGGCAGTTCTAGGGTTTGAACTCAGGGCCTATACTTTGATCCACTTCACCAGTCTTTTTTTGGGATGGGTTTCTTTCAAGATAGGGTCTCTCAAACTATTTGCCTGGGCTGGCTTTGAACCATGATCCTCCTGATCTCTGGCTCCTGAATAGTTAGGATTACAGGTGTGAGCCACTGGCATCCAGCTCAGGTCATGTTCTTGAGGGCTCAGCACAACTAAGCACTGTGCTGGTTTTTCCCCTCCAACCTTATTGAGATATAATTGACTAATAAAAATTGTATAGGACTGGAGGTATGGCTCAAGTGGTAGAGCCCATGCTTTGTAAGTGCAAAGCCCTAAATTCAAACCCCAGTCCCATCAAAAAAACAAAAACAAACCAGACTTGGTGGCTCACACATGCAATCTCAGCTGCATAGGAGGTGTAAGTAGAAGGATTGTGACCCAGGCTAGCTAGCATGGGCAAAAACCACAAGACTGTAACTGAAAAATAGCTAAAGCAAAGCTGGGTGCCAGTGGCTCACACCTGTAATCCTAGCTACTCAGGAGGCACGGATCAGGAGGACAGAGGTTTGAAGACAGCAGGGAAAATAGTTCATGAGACCCTATCTCAAAAATCCAAAAAAGGCTGGTGGAATGGCTCAAGATGAGACCCTGAGTTCAAATTCCAGTACTGCAATAAATAAATAAATAAAAGTAAATAGTTTGGGGCGGAGTGGGTGGTAAGGGAGGGAGTGGGGGCAGTGGGGAGAAATGAACCAAT
Source organism: Castor canadensis (assembly GCF_047511655.1). Classification (NCBI taxonomy): domain Eukaryota; kingdom Metazoa; phylum Chordata; class Mammalia; order Rodentia; family Castoridae; genus Castor; species Castor canadensis. The sequence goes on from NC_133391.1 coordinate 80,415,162, forward strand.
CCTTGTATGCACATATGAATAATAAAAGAAAAATGAAAAAAAAAAAAAGTAAATAGTTAAAGAAAAAAGGACTGGCAGGCATGGCTCAAGTGGTGAGGCCTAGCAAGTGTGTGACCCTGTGTTCAAATCCCAGTACCATCAAAAAATTATATATATTTAAAGTATGTAATATGATGCTTTGATATACATATATATTATGAAATAATTACCACTGTCGAACTAATTTCACAAATCTATCACATGACTATCTTTTCCAGGTCATGTTCTAAAAAATGAGTCTGCCTTCCTCCACTTCTTTTTTCTTTCCCTTACTCAGGCTGGAATCACAATCTCATAGCATGATAGCAACAGCTGGTTTAGCCATCCTAGGCCACAAAATGGAAGCTATATATTGATGACAGAGCTCAACCTATGAGGAACCAAGGTCCCTGATAATATCAGTAACGTATTAACCCTGAACTACTTCTGCACAGGCTCATATGTGACAAGAAAGCAATCTTTTATCTGTGTACAATACTGAATTGGTGGGGAGGGAGCACTAATATCATAGCTTAATATATATTTTAACTAATTTCAGAGACTATTATAGATGTTCAGGCATGCAATGACTGTGGGTGGCTCTGATGAGAGTGATAGTGGTGTAATCAGTGATAAGAGATCAGATTCTGAAGATTACATAAAGGGTAGAACTGCAGCATTTTCTGAAGGATGGGATGACAGAGTGTAAAAGAAAGTCAGGAATAACTTTAGTAGAATAAAGTAGCATGTATTGCAATGAGAAAGACTGGGGACTATTGAGCTTAAGAGGACTATGAGGGATATGTACATGGAGATGGTAGCTAGCAGTTGGTTATGATTGGGATTTAGTCACATAGCCGACTTTATTTTAAATCAATTCTTATTCTTATTGTTATTGCTGTTGTTATTATTAATATATTATTTGATGTTGGAGATGGAACCCAGGGCATTGTGCTTGCTAAGCATGTGTTCTAACACTGAGCTAAAGCCCCAATCTCCACAGCTAGCTTTAAATTCTTGAGAGAAACAGGACTATTAGGAAAGAAGAGTAGATAAAGAAGAATAGATGGGATGAGGGCAGTCTAGGGGGTTCCAGAGATAGGGAGACAAGGAGCCAGTAAAGGAGACTATGGAGGTACAAGGAGAACAGAGAGAGGAGTGTCATGGAGGCCAAATGAAGAGAGTGTTTTTAAAAGGAATAAATGACCTGGGCATGGGTAGCTAATGCCTGTAATCCTAATTACTTGGGATGTTGAGATCAGGATGATCACAATTCAAGGCCAACCTGGGTAGCTTGTTCATGAGATTCCATCTCCAAAATAACCAGAACAAAATTGACTGGAGGTTGCTCTGCTTTGTAAGTGTGACGTCCTGAATTCAAACCCCAGTCCCACCAAAAAAAAAAAAAAAAGGAACAAATGATTATCTAAATGTGGATGAGAAATGACATCTCAGATTGGCAATATGGATGTCATTGGTGACATTGACAAGAGAATTACTCATGGATCATTAAGGACAAGAGAAAATGGGAAGAGAGGAAGTAGAGACAGACATAGACAACTCTGAATTATTCCTGGCCAGTAAAAATCATTAAACCGATCTAACTTCCTTGCCTTCCTATTACAGTTCCAAGCCTTCTGAAGGACATGAGAACACACAGACTGAAGGACATAAGGACAACCAACAAGTAAACCTATCCATCTCCCCTTCCTCACATGTCTAAATTACCCTACAGTCTCTCCCAAATTCTCCCTGCTGAGTAGCCCCAGTCTCTATGCCTCTTTGCCTCTGCCTTAGTGGCGCCCAAGGCTGCTCTCAAGGACTGTCTTGGCAGGCTAGGCAGCCAGGCCTGTCTCTCTTGGTTCATAATTAGTGCTGTTGTTAACGATGTTTGGCCCCTGTGGAATAGCAACCTGGGAAATTCTGATACTTCCAATTTTCCCCCTCAGTGCTTTCCCAGATGCAATTTCCCAGCCAGCACCTTGTGCTCTAGCTCTGGGTCCTGGCTGCCACCTTGCCAGGCAGGATTAAGCCTGGGCTCAGGTGCCTCTCCAGAGGGCTTAGTCAGTTAGTGGAAGACATCTCTCCTGGCCCTTATCGTGGCGTTACCATATTAACACAGGCATTGGCTTTGAGGGAGGCAGAGAGGTTGCTATGAGGAAGAGATGGGAGAACCAGGTGTGCTGCACAGAGTACACAACTAGCATTGCTAGTGGTGTGATCAGAAAACTGATAGCTAGAGCCCTCCCGGATGAGCTGGAATTTCCAGCAGAGATGCAGCTCAGTCATCCATTCTTCCCAGATGAAGAATCTTCTCCGTGTGCTCCTGTCTCCAGGGGAGAAAGCTGCAGCAGTCAGAGCCCTACACACTACCTTGTGGCCTAACATCCCAGGTCTGGGCTTGGACAAGCCATGGGCCTAGCTCTTCTGTGGACAGCAGCCTCAAGTCCTGGCTTCTTACCTGTAAAGGATTTAACTTATAGAAGTGTCTTGATCTCCCAGATCTGGGGATCTTATTTCATTGCTCTGATGGATTTCTATCTCTCTGGAGCAGACGGTTCTGGTGGGCCCTTTGAGTCTCTGAGGAGAGACCAGAGGGTTGCTTTGGGTTAAGACCACTGAGACTGACATAACCTTGCCTTCTGCTACAGAAGATAAAAATGGAAAACCACCATTTATAAGGCACCTGCTACATAGGATGCCCAAAGAGGGTGTGTGTATATATATACATATATACATATATATATATATTACATATTATATAATATATATAGTTTATCTTACACATACGTATATGTAATAAAATTTAGCCAGGTATAGTGGTACATGCCTGTAATTCCAGCACTTGGGAAACTGAGGCAGGAGGATTAAGAGTTTGAGGACAGCATGGGTTACATAGCAAGCTCCAGGCCAGCCTCAGCTATATAACAAAACTATCTCTAAAAAAAAAAAATTTTTTAAACTTATTATTCTGGATATTTTAAGCTTATAGTTATGCATCATAAAGTATATTCATCAGTTATACAACCATCGTCACCATCCATCTCCAGAACTTTTTAATCTTACCCAATTAAAACTCTATACCCATGAAACACTAACTTCCTCAATATAGGGTCTTGCATATTTCTCCCTCTCTATTTTTTTAAATCTCTTTTTTTATTGGCAAATAATAGTTAGGCAGGGAGGGAATACATTGTGATATTTACATATGTGCTTACAATATATCTTAGTTAGATTTACCCTCTCCATCATTCTTCCTCTTTCCTCCTCCCACCCTCCTTAGAACAATTTCAACAAGTTTTATTCTTCTAATTTCATATATGAATACAAAATATAATCACCATATTCACCCTCATTTACCCTTTCCTTTTGCCGAACCCCCTTCCACTGGTACTCACCTTGAAAAAGACCTGTTTTACCTCCTATCATTCATTCTGTTTAAGTGTATATTGATAGTCCAAAGGGTTTGCTTTGGCATTTCAGACATGTGTATATTGTACTTTAATCAGATTAATCCACCCTATTACTTACTTTTTCTATCACCATGCTCCCCTATTATGCAACAGCCTACAGTGTATTACTTATATTATATTAATGTATAGATGGGATATTTCAGTAGCTTTCATTCTCTAACATTTTCTTTTGTGAGAACTCTTGACCCATGAGGATATTCTGATTTTTATGTTGGTCTATTTTTTGTGCATGTATGGTGCTGGAAATTGAATGCAGGGCTTCATGCCTGCTATGCAAGCTCTCTACCAACCAGCTACTCCTGTTGTGCCAGTTTAGGAGGTATCTGTGCTCATAGGTGCTACTTAAAAAGGCTTCTCGATAGATTACTAACTTCACACTCTTAGACCAAGGACCAGAAATACTGGGGTATTGTAAAAAAAACCAATCTTTTCTATCAAAGTATATGTCACCCTCTTGGATTACTTAAAATTCCTCAGGTCGCCATCTTAGGTGAGTTGCATGGTTTAAAGGGTTCCTGTTTCTTCTTCCAGATTCTTGTACAGCCCATTGCTGTACAATTGCATGGAAATTGCCCACCAAATTACATGTCCTAACCCATCCCCCAAGCCTTTTAGCCAATCTGGAAAGATTGTGAACCTTTGACCTGGACAAATCCCAGGTGAGGGGCAGGTACAACTGCATCAGGGATATAAGGAGAAGTCACTGTCGACCATTTTGTGCTCATGTCTGCTCAGCTGGAGTGAGCATGTGTTTGCACCCTTTTGATCAAAAGAAGTTGCCTTGTCAAGCTTTTCTCTGTCTTTTGTGTGTCTGTTTTTGGCATCAGAGGGTCTTTAATTCCAACAATTTGGGGGATCGTCTGGGATTTTACATTCCATCCAGGAATCCCCCGCCCCTCTGCCCAGGGAGATGCATCCTGCTGTCTCGTTGTGGCAGCCCCAAGGTTCAGCAGATGGCAACAACTTTCCAGATCTGCGAATGGACTTATACTTCAGAATTTCTTGACAACGTGGATAAAAGAGTTCTGAAGACTGGGACAACAGTGACCACGTAAGTTCTGTGCACAAACCAAGACAAGAAACGTCACTGGGGTCACCAAGTAGTGTCTTGGTGGTTGGGATATTAGAGGCTGTGTGATGTGTAAATGAGACGTGTTGGGTGACATGAAAGGAAAGTGGGTTCCTGATTCGCATTTCTGAGGTGACCTCGGTACTGTTTAAGGCGGAATTAGATTCTTGAATCTAATCCAGGTCAGGAGCTTATACTGACCCGCCAGCTACCAAGAGGTTCCTCAAGCTTCCATGAGGGATGTGGCCAGAGACAGACAAAGTGAAAGAGAATCAGAGTGCAAGAAACCTTCAAGGCAAAAGAGGGGTTGAGCTCCTGATAGACAGAGCACAGTCGACCAGAAAGGGGAAATGGGAAATAAAAGTAGCAAAGAGGGAGGCCAACAAACAAAAGTTCAGGATAAAATACCCTCTGAGAGCCCCTAGGAAAGATGTTAGAATTTTGGGACGATAGCCCACACACTAAAGGGAAAAAGAAACCAAGAATGGTCAAATACTGTTGTTTTATCTGGACCAAAGAACTGATCTTAAAGTATTTGGGTTTTTGGCCAAAAATTTGGGTCTGATGAGGACTGGGTCTGCCAACTATTAACTCAACATGTAAATGACAACAGCCCAGTCACTCAAGAGAAGATAGAATATGCCCTCTGTTGGAGACAGTGTCCCAGAGTCCTGTTTCCACTAGAAAAAAACAAAAACAAAAAAAAACCCAAAACTCCTTCTAACTGGGATTTACTCTTCCCTCCCCCCTTATAACCCCACAGCTCCTCCCGCTCAGATGCCAGAGCTGGTCTCTGCACCACCCCTCTAGGCTCCTGCTTTTCCACCTCCCCCTTCCAGTTAGAAAAGTTCAAGTTAGAACCCCACATGTGCCTCCTCCAATGTGTGGACGATTTACTTCTGTCAGGGGATAACCAGGGGGAGGTGATAAACACAACCATTAGCTTTATAAATTTCCTGAGAAGCCAGGGACTTCGTATTTCAAAGAATAAGTTACAGTTTGGTGAGACTGAAGTAAAATACCTGGGACATTTAATCAGTAAGGGCCAATAAAGGATTGGTCCAGAAAGAATAGAAGGAATCACTGGTCTCCTCTCCCAAGAACAAAACAAGAATTGAGAAAGTTCCTTGGCTTAGAGGGATACTGCCAGTTGTAGATAGACTCATCCCCTTAAAACTAAATCTTTATATCTCAATTGACCCAAAAGGGACCAGACCCCCTTCTTTGGACCCCCAAGGAGATAAAACAAGTAGATGAACTAAAACAAGCCCTTATAACAGCCCTGATGCTAACCTTGACCTCTCTTGAACAGCCTTTTCACATCTTTGTGAATGTAAACAAGGGAGTTGGACTTGTGGGTACTAATCCAAAAACAGTGGGATCAGTGTAAACCTGTGACCTCCTTATCTAAATTCCTAGATCCTGTCACCCAAGGTTGGCCTGAGTGCATTCAGGCAATAGTGGCTACAGCCCTTCTAACCAAAGAAAGTAGAAAATCCACCTTTGGGGGAAGTCTAGTTATTAGCATCCCCATCAAGTTAGAACGATCTTAAACCAAAAGGTGGGTAGATGGGTGAGGTTCCTAAAGTATGAGACTATCCTGCTAAAAAGGATGACCTGACTTTAACTACTGATGAGGCCCTAAACCTAGCCACTTTCTTGGCAAGGAAGCATAAGGGAGGAGCCCCCAAACATAAATGTTTAGATATTATTGAATACCAAATGAAAGTAAGGCCAGACCTGGGGGAAGCTCCTTTCCAGACCAGGTTCCATTTCTCTGTGGATGGATCCTCTCAGGTAATTGAGGGAAAAAGGCATAATGGATATTCTATCATAGATGGGGAGGCCATGACTATAATAGAGTTGTTAGATCAACTCTCTAACAATTGGCCGGCACAGACTTATGAACTGTTTGCTCTAAATCAGGCCTTAAAACACTTTAAGAACAAAGAGGGGACCACATACACTGATTCAAAATATGCACTTGGTGTGGTCCACACCTTTGGAAAAATCTGGATGGAACAGGGTTTAATGAACAGCAAGGGTCAAGACTTGGTCCAGGAGAATCAATTCAACAAATACTAGGCAGCCTAAAACTACCCAAAGAAATAGCCACAGTCCATGTGCCACAACACTAAAAGGGGGTAAACTTTGAAGGTCAGGGAAATTCTTTCACAGATAAGACAGCAAAACAGGCTGCTCTCACCCCCAAGGTCCTGGTCTTCTGCTTTATCCCACACCTTCCTGCTCCTCCCATTACCCCTATCTTTACCCCTTCTGAGGAAGAACAACTAAAAAAATCTGGGGCAATCAGGACTGAACAAGGAATATGGGTTCTCCCCGATGGGAAGGAAATGATCTCAAAGCCCATAATGAGAGAACTCCTTACCTATCTATCAGGGAGCCATTGGGGACCCCAGGTCTTGTTTTGCCAGCCTATGGGTGTATAGGGACCTGCACACTAGCCAAACAAGTATCAGAAGGGTGTCTCACTTGTTGAAAAATGAATAAGCAAGCCCTGAGACAGAAACCAGCTGGAGGTAGAAACCCTGGGTTGCAACCCTTCCAAAGCATTCAGGTAGATTTTACTGAGATGCCCAAAATAGGTCATCTTAAATACCTCCTGGTTATTGTAGTCTATCTCATTTACTGGGTCAAGGCCATCCCTGTCCTGGGGGCCACTGCTAAGAATGTAATTAGGGCATTACTAGAACACATCATTCCAAAATTTGGAGCTGCAGAAAATATAGACTCAGACAATGGGAGTCACTTTACCTCCAAAGTCCTTAAAGTACTTATGAAGTCTCAAGAGATCAAATGGGAATACCATGCTCCCTGGCATCCACCTTAGGGAGGGTTGAAAGAATGAATCAGACTCTTAAAAATTAGCTCACTAAATTAGTTTTAGAGACCAGATTACCTTGGATTAAATGCCTTCCCATAGCACTACTCAGGATTAGGACGACCTTTTGGAAAAACATTGGCCTCTCTCCTTATGAAATGCTTTATGGGCTTCCTTACATTAGCACTGTTACTGATGTGCCTACCTTTGAAACCAAATACTATTTCCTCAAAAAATTATATACTTGGATTATCCTCTACCTTACTTTCTCTTAGGAAAAAGGGGTTGTTAGCACAGGCTCCTCCACTTGACTTTCCTGTTCACCTGCACCAACCTGGTGATTACATGCTGATCAAGACCTGGAAAGAAAATTAGCAGGACCCTTCCTGGTCCTGGTGACTATGAAAAGAGCCATTGGGACCGTGGAGAGGGAGTGGACTCATCACACACGGGTAAATAAGGCGCCCCAACCTGACCAGAAGGAACAATGGACCATGCTCTCACATTCAGGTGACACCAGAGTAACCTTAAAAAGGAGACCTTATATCCATCCCAACTCCAGCTCCAAGGATACACTTCTTCCTTTTATGACAATCCTAAGGGCTGGATCAAACCCTGAGGCACTGGTAAGATTCCAGTTTCCACCATCCAGAATAATCAACAGTCTTTTAATAGACTACAGTTGAAATTACAGCTGTTTTAGACTCACCCCTTTCCTTCTTGCAAAGATAAACAGTGTGACCCACGTAGATTGGTCATAGAAAGCTCTTGGAGTATGACAAAAGAACCATCCATATTTCATAAATATGTGTTGGGGTAGATATCTCAGGCACCTTTAGGTGCCTTTGAGCTTGGTCTAGATCCCAAACTCTCTTAGGAGACACCCAGTTCTATCTCCACTCCAATGTTACCTCCACGTTTATACAACAATTGAACTCAGGTAACTGTGGTAGATGTTAAGGACCTAAGATAAACTGTGGCTATTGAAATTGGGTATGGGATACAGATGTTTGGATGGAATGGATAAAATATTCTGTCTGCACATTAAATAAGAGCAATTGTTACTACTGGGAGGCCAGAGTCTCAGGTAGTCCCGTTTCCAGTAAGATGGTGTTCAGAAACACATGGAATGTATTACATATTGGCTCTGTTTCAGGATGCCATGGCTTGGGATGACAAATCCTACCAAACATTATCACTACTGTTCCCAGAAGTCAGAGGTCCTGTAGGTCAGCCCCTGAGGACTGCTAAACCACCCTCACTAGATGTCAACTATATCTCATGTCTTACCAGGCAGGGGGGACGATTGACAAATGTGGAAAACCTGACAGGATGCAATGAAAGACAATCCTTCACTGTATCCTTCAACAGTCTCACAAACCTCCACACTCTCGGTGGACAGAGCTAATGTCTGGTGGTACTGCTGAGGACCTTTACTTGAGGTTCTCCCAAGTAACTGGGCAGAAACCTGTGCTTTGGTGCAGTTGGCAATCCCTTTCATCCCAGCATTTAGATCCCCAGACCATGCCACAACATCTAGGAAAGGGAGAGACATAGGCAGAGATGTTGTAGCCAACCAGAGGCTCCTTTGATTCCCATGCTTACATTGATGCCATTGGGGTTCCTAGAGGGTGCCAAATGAATTTAAATCCAGGAACCAAACTGAAGCAGGATTTGAATCAGTACTCTTCTAGTGGTCCACCATAAATAAAAATGTCGATTAGATTAATTATATTTATTATAATCAACAAAGGTTTGTTAATTATACCAGGGAGCTATCAAAGGACTAGCAGAGCAATTGGGACCAACTAGCCAGATGGCTTGGGAGAACAGGTTACCGTTAGACATGATGTTGGCCAAAACGGGAGGAGTTTGCATAATGACTGGAGTTTTGTGTGTTGCACGTATATATCAAATAATACATTTCCTAATGGAACTATTACCAAGGCCCCACAGGGATTAACTTCCCTATCTAACAAGCTAGCTGAAAACTCAGGTATAAATGATCCCTTCACTGACTTAATGGAGAAATGGTTTGGGAGATGGACGGGCTAGATGACCTCAATCTTAACCTCCTTGGTTGTAGTGGTCAGAGTTTTAATTTTAGTAGGATGCTGCATAATTCCTCGTGTCTGAGGACTAATACAGCAGTTAATTGAGACAGCCCTCACCAAACATTCACCACCGCCCTACCGAAATATTTGTTCCTATTAGAAACACAGAAACATGAGAGCCAATAGCTCCTAAATGAGTTTGAAGAAAAGAATTTAAATTAAAAGAGGGGGAAATTGTAAGAAAAACAATCTTTTCCATCAAAGTATATGTCATCCTCTTGGATTACTTAAAATTCCTCAGGTCGCCACCTTAGGTGAGTTGCATTGTTTAAAAGGTTCCAATTTCTTCTTCCAGATTCTTGTACAGTCCCATTGCCCATGAAAATTGCCCACCAAATTGCATGCCCTAACCCATCCCCCAACCCTTTTAGCCAATCAAGGAAGATTGTGAACCTTTGACCTGGACAAATCCCAGGTGAGGAGCAGGTACAACTGCATCAGGGATATAAGGAGAAGTCACTGTCGACCATTTTGTGCTCATGTCTGCTCAGCTGGAGTGAGCATGTGTTTGCACCCTTTTGATCAAAAGAAGTTGCCTTGTCAAGCTTTTCTCTGTCTTCTGTGTGTCTGTTTTTGGCACCAGACGGTCTTTAATTCCAATAGTAGTGACCAAGCTCAACCCATATGCAATCTGAGGAAGATCTCTTGCAATCCTTATTACGGGGCAAAAATTATCCTCACTTTTATAGATGAGAACACTGAGGAGCAGACCAGGAAAGTAGTGCTGCCTTTCTCAGACAAAGACAGGAAGGGGTTTTGAACCCCGGTCTGCCTGATTCCAAAGCCTGGGCTCTTTGTAGTTCTCAACCTTGTGTTGCCCAAGATTAGGACCATTATGGAAATGACAGCACTGAGTTATATCACTGATGACCAGTGAGGTCACACTAGTGAAGTGTGGCCTATAGTGGGAGGGCTTCTACACAGCATGTAGAAAAGCAAAGTCAAGCAGTGTTTGTTAGTCTTTTGACCATCTCACAGTAGCCTGAGGGAGAGGGTTTCTCACTCATCCTGCTTTATGTTAGCGCCTCTCTCCAAAACTACCTGCATTTATTCCCAGGGCACTGGGCCTTTGACACTGCTCTGGAACTCACCCTCTGTGGTATGAAAGAATGAAAGGAACATGGGCTTGCCTTTAAATTGTGACTCTGTTACTTTATAACCATTTGAGTCTGATCCTTACAGGAAACCTCTCAAGTCAGCTCAAACACAGAAGGTTAGTGTCAAATGCCTGAGGAGCCACTTTGGGCCTCTCAGGAAACTCTAGGAGCAGTTTCAGAGGCTGAGGAGGAATCTGGATTCAAGATTCCTCAGTGGCTAGAAGTCATGTCTCTTCTTCCTCAGGCTCTGCCTGACCTTAAGGTCCTCAGTCACACACTGAAAGTGTCTGCTTCACTTCTAGGCTCTGCTCCCTGCTGGGTAACTTTTAGCATTCTGAGAAAGAATCCTATTGGTCCAGCTCATCTTTTTGCATCAAGCCATAAGTCAGAGGTGACCGGCCAGCTCATGGACTGATGGGCCTTAGGTCAGAGCTTCTTTTGGATCTAATCACCTAAGCCAAAAACAGATTAGGGATACATAAGCAGTAATTTAAGAAACTGTGAGGACTGGTGGAGTGGCTCAAGCACTAGAGCACATGCCTAGCCATTGTGAGGCCCTGAGTTCAAACCCCAGTACTGCCAAAAAAAAACCAAAACCAAAAACAAGAAATTGGGCTGCATGCTGGTGGCTCATGCCCAGGCAAATAGTTCATGAGACCCTATCTTGAAAAATACCTAACACATAAAAGGGCTGGTGGAGTGGCTCAAGTGATAGAGTGTCTGCCTAGCAAGTGTGAGGCCTTGAGTTCAAACCCCAGTACAGAAAAGAAAAAAAAAAAAGGGAGAGAGAGAGAGCGAGAAAGAAATTGGGATGAGGTGGTATCACATGGTATATACTATGGCCTGCTGCAAAGTTTTGACCAATACTGAGTCCCTTAGATGGAACTGAGGTGTGGGTAGGCAAACAGGTCTGATATGCTATAATGTGCTGCTTTAGACAAGTTAGTCAACCTTTCTGAGCCTTGGCTGTTTTCTCATCTATAGAAATGGACAATAATTCCTACTCATAAGGTTATAAAGACTAAATGAGAAAGCCCAGCATGGTGGTGCATGCCTGTAATCCAGCACTTGGGAAGCTGAAGCAAGAGTATTCCAAGTTCAAGGTCAGCCTGGGCTTAATTAGCAAGACCCTGTCTCAAGAAACCAAACCAAAACAAACAAACAAAAAGACTAAATGAGAAAGCAAATCAAAGTGCCTCGCACTAAGAAATGTTGGTTTCCTTTCCCTTGTATATTTTGTTCTCTCTTGTTCTCTGTTCTCTCGATATATTTTATTCTCTCTTACTGAAATGGGCCTCCTAACCAAGTACCTAGTGGAGGAAAAAGATGAGGCCTTTTCTAATCCCAAAGAGCCAGTACTGATAGGTAACCCTCTTTAAGAGCTATTGACAGAATGAGTGATGGGGAGCAAAGAAGTTTCTTATGTCAAAAGGAAGATAAATGTGCCCCCATACTTAGGAAAACACTTTGATGGAATGCCTGGGACAAAGCAGCATTTTTCTTTGAAAGGCTATGACAATAAAAATAAAAATAGGTCTTCCCCCACCTCGAAAGCCTGGGGCAGAAGACTTATTTTCAGCTATTAATCCATGTTCAAGGGAGTTGTCCTAGGTCTCATTCAATCATTGATTCAACAAATATTTCTAAAATGTCTACTATGTATCTATCTGTCTCTGCTCTCACAGAACCTACAGTCTTATCAGGAAGAGATATTAATCAAGCAATTATACTAATTAATATAAGTACAAACCATAATGAGTCTTATAAAGAAAAGTGGTATAATTATGTAAGAATTTTTTGTGTGTGTGTGAAACTGGGGATTGAACCCAGGGCCTTGCACACACTAGGCAAGTGCCCTGCCACAAAGCTACATCCCCAACCCAGAACTTTTAACAAAACATCTGACATAGATGTCGATTTTTTTAAATTTGGTAATACTGGGGTTTGAACCACTTGAACCACTTAGCCAGCTCCCATATCAAATTTTTTGACCTTCATCTTAAGAGCAATGGGAGGTCATTGAAGGGTTTAAACAAGGTTTTGGTATGATCAGATTTGTATTTTGAAAAGATTGCTCTTAGGGTTGGGTGGCATGGTTCAAGCAGTAGAGTATCTGCCTAGCAAGTGCAAAGCCCTGAGTTCAAACCAGTACTGCAAGATAAGTAAATAAATACATACATACATACATAAAAATAAATTATTCCTGATATAATGAGGAAAACATTGAAGGGAACATTGTGGCAATTCAACAAGAGATAATGGTGTCTGGCTTTGGCAGTGGTAGTGTTGGTAGAGAGAAGACAAGTATAGGTTAAAGAGATACTTAGGAGCTAACATTTACAGGACTTGATTGATTTGGATATGGAATGAAGAGGAATCATTGATGAAAGCAACAATTCTGGCTTAGATAATTATTCAGAAGACTACAGGTGAAGTCTTATAGATGTTCTCCTCGATTTGCCTGTAAGATGTGCAAGTAGCAAAATTGAGTTGGCAGCTTGATGCATGGTCTGGAGCTTCAAGGAGAGACCAGAACTGGAGATGATAAATATGTGGGTCATTTGCTTGTGAATTGTTCAAAGGCAGTGGATGAGTTTACCTAAGGAGTGGAGAGTGAGAAGAGAAGAGAAGAGGGCATTGGGCCAAACCCTGAGAAATCAGACATATCATTTAGGACAGTGGTTCTGAAAGTGTGGATCCCTAAGGGGATACCCCAAATCTGCTCAAAGGCCCATGACTAACTGTCTTAGTAGTCATCAGGCTCTACACTGTGTGCACATATACACACAGAAATTCATATTCACTTAAGAATATCCTTGATGAAATAGTAAAAATTAATTTCTACTGAATCTTAACCATGAGTACATCTTTTCCATATTCTGTCTGACAAATTAGGAAGTAAACATAAAGTACTTCTATTGCATCCCAAAATGCAATGATTGTCTCCAGAACAATTTGTCCGTGTTTGGTGGAGGTTCAAGCTGAACTAGCCTCTTTTTTCATGGAGTACCATTTTTACTTGAAAGAATGCCTGAGAGACAAACTTTGATTATTCATATTTGAGTGTTTGGCAGATAGTTTCCCAAAAATGAACAAAGTGAGCCTGTCATTTCAAGAAAAACAACTGACAGTATATTTGTTGCCAATGATAAAATTCAAGCTTTCAAGTGCAAAATTAGAGTTTTGGAACTTGTATTTGCTACCATGAACTTGAAAGCATCCCAATACTTAAAGACTTCTTATGAAATTGTGGTGATACAATGAATATAATCTTTTAAAATAACTGTATGATGAAATGCATCACATTCAGAAGATCTGTATAATTCAGTGGACCTGTATTTTCCGAACAACCAATGTACAATGTTATAAAATATCTTCAAAGTTCAAGAAAAGTCAATAAATTTTAACGTAATTGAGAGGAATTAATTGATGTGGCAGTAGATTCTACATTGCAACTGACCTTTAAGATACTACTGTGGGTAGAGTTTTGGTGTAGTATCAAAGAAAAATATCCACAATTATCTGAAAACTAAAATTTTCTTCATATACCTCAACTAAAGCAGTATATTAAACTGATTCAAGCTGGTTGACTGGCTCGAGCCATAAGGGCACCTACTTAGCAAGTATTGAGGCCCTGAGTTCAAACCCCAGTGATGTAAAAAAAGAAAAAAATCCAACAAAAATAAAACTGATTAAGTGCAGATATTAAAGCTAGATATTAAAGAGATTTGTAAGGCTGTAAAACATGGCAATCTCATCCCTCATTGAAAAAAATAGCTCTTTTTTTTCACCAAATTAGGTTATTTACATTAACAAATAAGATTTAGTATTGTTATTTAAAATAGATTAATAAGTACATGTTCTTTTAACTTCTGTCCTATTTTGTAAATATCTCAAAAGATGAGGAATCATTATGACTAATTTTTTTTTTTGGAAGCACTGGGGTTTGAATTCAGGGCCCCACACTTGCAAGGTAGGCTCTTTTATTGCTTGAGCCACTCTTCCAGCCCAAAGATGAGGAAACATTACGACTTACAAACACAATATTTTGGAGTTGTAGAAATGGACTCCATGAGTTCCAAAAAGGGTTCTATAGAACTCCCCACCCCATCAGAAAGCTCTACCCTGTCCTTCTCTTTTCCTCCCAGAAGTGGCTCAAATGATTCAGTCAAACCCATCATCTTCTTCCATCAATGCCATCCCTTCTTCCCAACAGCACATTCATCCTTGGTCTTTCCAAGCTGAGAGGAAGGAGGATGGAGGGGCAGATAGGGTCAGACTTGATTCTAAAATGTTAGCACATTCAATTTTGGTATTTTGCATGTATTTCCTCTTGAGTTTACAGGCTCCTAACTCAGCAGAATTAAAATGGGATGAAGTAATTGGAGCAGCAGTCTGTGAGGATGTTCTGGCCCAGCATGCAAAGAAAATGTAGGGCAGGGGGAAAGAAAGGAGAAAAGAAAGGCACAAAGAACAAGGAGAGGTGAGAGACCCATCTCAGAGCTCAGGTTCTTGGGAAAGTCTTTCCCAACGTTCCTAGTCTGTTCATTGGTCCGCAGCTTTCCCCTCTGCTCTGCTTCCTAAGTTTGCTCTTTGCCCGGCCTTTCCAATCAGGCTTCAACCTTCCTTTCCTAGTTCTGTCTTCAGACACTTCCACCAGATGCTTCTTACCTCTATTCACACTGACCTCACCATGCCTCCTCTATCCCATAGTTCCTGGTGCTTTTGTACCTGCATTAATTACACTGTATTGAAATAATTGCCTACATGTTTAACTTTCCCAAAAGACCACTGATTGTGGTCCCCAATCTCTGGATTTTACTTGCATCTCATTCAAGTTGTCACCTCATAGTAAGACTATCTCCTTTTGTTCTCCATACTAACTCCTACGTTAGTTTAAGTCCATAAACCTTAAGATAGAGGAAGGGTATCATCATTTGAGTATAAGTGCTAATGCTATGGAGCAGGTCTGTGACTGGTTAAGGGATATAATTTGAAGATTTGATGGGCAGATTGTAGGCCATAGAAACCCAGAATGCAAGGTTAATTTTGATTTTTTTTTTTTGTGGTACTGGGGCTTGAACTCAGGGCCTTCATCTTAAGCCACTCCACCAGTCCTATTTTTGTGAAGGGCTTTTTTCGAGGTAGGATCTCATGGAACTATTTGCCTGGGCTGGCTTTGAAACTCGATCCTCCTGATCTCTGCCTTCTAAGTAGCTAGGATTACAGGCATGAGCCACTGGTGCCTGGTGGCTAATTTTGATTTAAAAACAAAAACAAAAGCAGTGGTCAGATTCAATTATCCCTAAAAGACAGAGCCTGAGTGTTCTTTGTCTGGGACAACCTGTTCCTGATTTCACCAGCTTTTCCTGTTATACTAGATCCTCCTGTAGAATTGTCCTTTTCTAACCAGATAGGATTTGAGCAGGACTTTTGGGCCCTGAGGACTCCTGGAAAATCAACCATCTCCTCTGTGTTATCAACAACAGCCCTTGTAGCTGCGCGCCAGTGTCTCATGCCTATAATCCTAGCTACTCAGGAGGCAGAGATCAGGAGGATCACAGTTTGCACACAAAAAAAGGGGGCTGGTGGAGTGGCTCAAGGTGTAGGCCCTGAGTTCAAACCCCAGTTCCACACAAAAAAAAGAACAGCCCTTGTCTAGTGAAGGAATTGTTGAATTCTGAATCTCTGGAGGCCTGGAAATCTCCCCTTTCTCCCCTCTGAGTGTAGGAAGGGTGGGACATGGCACGACAGCCTGCATTTGCCTCAAGTCCATGTTCCTTGAATAAGGTCCCCTCCATTAGATGAGAAAGCCCTGTTCTTAGTCCCAACTTCAGAATGAGGAAATGAATCTTTTACAAACAACAACACCACACACACACACACACACACACACACACACACACACACACTATTGAGATACGACAAAGAGTTGTTTAATGTTCATTTACCAAAGAAATTAAAAAAAAAATTACAACTACTATCTACTATCAATGTCTTTTGAGGAAAGAATATACATACAAATATAAGAGAAAAGGCTTTATATTGCGTGTATTTAGCTTTATTTAAAGATTCACTGTACTGTCTTTGCCTTTTATCATCTCATGACAAGTGCAATGGACCAATAAATGCTTTAGTATGGAGTTTGGGAAGCCCAAAACAGGCCAGTGAGCTCCTACAGACAAGGAGTGGAGTTTATTCATTTGTGCATTCCCAGGACCTCAGAATCTGCTAAGTGTTTCTACATGTTCAATGAAAACAGGAGAGAAGAGAAAGGAAGGAATTCCGCATTTGAGGACCATGATAGGAAAAAGACCAAGCAATGTTGTTCCTGGAACAAATTGTCTCCACCAAATTCTACTCTACGACCTCTTTATAAAGCAAGTGTCTCATTCTCCTTAACAGTCTTCAAAAGTTCCCCACCACCTACACATAATATCCAACCCTTGGGCTGGTGGAGTGGCTCAAGCGGTAAGAGCACCTGCCTAGCAAGTGTGAGGCCCTGAGTTCAAACCCCACTGCCACCAAAAAAAAAAAGGAAAACAAATCCAACTCTTTTTGGTTTTGTTTTGGCAGGCTGGGGGTGGAGCCCAGTGCCTTGAACATGCAGGGCACGAGCTCTACTATTGAACCACACCCCCAGCCCAAGCTTCATGGTGGCCAATCCCTTCACAATTGGTCTGCAGTCTCCCTTTCTAATCTCCTTTGCAGATCATTTCTCATAGTGAAACTCCCAATATCACCTGGGTCCTTTGTGTCTTTGGTCCCCTCCCTCTCTCCTTCCCTCTTTCTTTCTTTCCTCCCTCACTTTTTTCTTTTTCACATGGGCTCAGGGATCTCCCTATGCAGCCCAGACTGGTTGCAAACTGGCAATCCTCTTGCTTCAGCCTCCCCTCCCTAGTAGCTGGAACTACAGATGGGTACCATCATTCCCTGCTTTGCCTTTACTTTTTCTGTTCCCTCTGTGTAGAAACTGCTTTATCCTTCCTTTTGAATCGGCCAATTCCCAGGTCATCTTTGTTTTTTCTTTTCTTTACTTTTTTTTTTTTAAATTGCTGTGTGCCAGTGGCTCACACCTATAATTCTAGCTACTGAGGAGACAGAGATCAGGAGGAGCATGGGTTGAAGCCAGCCCCGGGCAAATAGTCAGGAGACCCTATATTGAAGAAACCCATCACAGAAAAAAGCTGGCAAAGTGGCTCAAACAGTAAGAGCATCTGTCTAGCAAGCATGAGACCCTGAGTTTAAACCCCAGTGCTGCCCCAAAGAGAAAAAAATTGATTTGTCTTTTGAAACAGAGTCTCACTATGTAGCATAGTCTGGTCTCAAATCCATGATCCTTCTGCATCAGCCTCATGAGTGCTTGAATGGGCTCCACTATGCCCTAGTCCAACTCATCCTTAAGAATACCTAATACCAGTGCAGTGGTGCATATCTGTAATCCCTGGTACTTGGGAGGCAAAAGCATGAAGATCATCAGTTTGAGAAAAGCCTGGATTACATAGTGAGTTCTAGGCCAGCTTGGGCTACGTGGCAAAACTTTATCTCAAAACAAAACAACACAAAAGAATATTTAGGACTGATGAAGTAGCTCAAGTGGTAGAGAGCCTGCTTAGCAAGCATGAGACCCCAAGTTCAAGCCCCGGTACCACCAAAAAAAATAAAATTGACTATCTAAAGCCGTGTGTGGTGGTACACCTGAGTTCAAGACCAGCCTTATCTGACAACTTAGTGAGACTTACTCAAAATAAAATTTTAAAAGAAGTCTGGGAGTGTAGCTCAGTAGTAGCACTTGCCCGTGCATGTGCAAGGCCCTGTGCCACCAAAAAAAAAAAGAAAGAAAGAAAAGAAAAAAAAAGAATATGTAGCATAAGTGCCTCTTTTCTTCCCTCCTTAATATTAACTGGTCCTTCCTCTGAGAGCATATGGTTCCTGCACAGTAGCAATTATCAACCTGCATTGTGATTTCTACCCCTGTATCTCCTATAAGACTGCGGCTCTTGAAGGGCAGGTAACATGATTTTTTCCATTCTCACAGCTTCATAGAGTATTTGGCACTGTTTTTGAACAAATGACTAAAAAACAACCACCAAAAAATAATGAATCAACTGAACAAATAACCTCATTCTTTCTGGGCAGTTTAGAGTTAGAAGCAACTGTGGATTGGGGGAATAAAATTAGGTTCCTTCTCCCATAGAGAGTAGAAAAAGAGGTCTAAGACAACTGCGTCCTGAGAAAGCCCCAACTCATCCTTAGGCTGGACAAGGAATAGTCAGGTGCCATTTCACCCTCAAGGTTACTTCCACAAATCCATTCACCTTTACCTGAAGTCATTAGTGTCAAGAGTTCCTATGGGAGCCTTGGTGCCCAGTAAAAGGAAAGAGAGTCAGGGTTGAGGGCTTCAAATGGAGGTTTTTGATGAAACTGAAGTTGTAGCTGAAGAGTGAATAGAGTATGCATGTGTTGATCACTCCTGCACACTCACCAAATACAAAATGTGGGAAAATATAAAATCTTGTTCATGAAACTCCTTTCCTATGGTCTTTTTGTCTTTTTCGGTTTCTTCCTAATTGTTATTATAATTTTAATGAGTCATCCCCCCATCAATTCCACATTAATTTTTCCCATGTCTTGGAGCAGTTATACTGAAACAGTGGAACAAGACGTGCTATGTGATATGCCTATCACATAGGCATAACTAAAACTCCTCTGACCCAGGCTTCACCTGCATTCTCACAGTTTATCTCTGAGGGAGTTCCAGAAATGCAACCTGTCTTAGTTTACTGTTGCTATAACAAAATATCGGCGACTGGTGATTTATAAAGAAAAAAGAATTATTTACCTCACTGTTCTGGAAGTCCAAAAGCATGGTGCTTAGCATCTGCTTAGCTTCTGATGAGAGCGATGTGATATCAATTCATGACAGAGGAGCAGAAGGGGATCATGGCTGTGTGCAGAAAGGGCCAAGCATATGGGGTGGCCCTCCTTCTACAACTCACTCTCACAGTAACTAATTCAGTCCTGGAGAGCAAGAGAACCCATTCCTTCAAGAAAAGGCTTAATCCTTCTTAACAATCTAATCATTTCTTAAAGACTCCAACACCTCTCAACATTGAGTTTTGGTGAGAAAAACTGTATTCCAACCATTGTACTGTCTTGGGATGTAGCTCAATGGGACAGCACTTGCTTGTCATATGTCAGATTTTGATTTGATCTCCAGCACACCACACACACACACACACACACACACACACACACACACACACACATTGTATGAGCCATAACACCACCCCAAAGAATTCTGCTTGGGCTTCAAACTGAGGGCATTTGGGGAACAGCAAAAACAAAGAGGACTTTCATTGCCATGAATTCCCTCCTTAGGAATCTCATCAACCAGTGAAAATTAAACTCATATCACAGAGCCAGGTGTGGTAGTGCATGTCTGTAATACCATCTACTTGAGAGACTGAGGCAAGATGATCATGAGTTCAAGGCCAGGCTGGGAAACATAGCAAGACTCGTCTCAAAATAAAAAAAGAAATAAAAACACCTTTGTATCACAGGAGAGGACACTGGGAGTTGACACTACACCCAGACAGAGGTGTCCCAAGCTATCCCCTATTCTTCTGAGGGCTCATTTGTCTTTCCCTAAAATTACTTATTCTTCCGAAAGTTCCCTGCATGCTCCTCCCCCCTCCCCAGTGAAGAGGGCATAGAAGTTTCTAGATCCTCTGGGATTTGGGAGTATTTACTGTTCCATCATGAGATACCCTGTACATGTAATAAACTTGTATTCCTTTTCTCTTGATAAACTGTCTACTGCAGGTTGATTTAATAGGCTCAGTCACCGGACCCTAGAGGGTTCCCTTTCCTACAATTCATTTGAACAGTTTCTAAGTGCTAGGAAATCAGGGATACCTGTCCAAACTCAGAATGCTTGCAGGATCACAGTATTTTAATCTTCCCTGGAGTCATACAGCAAGTGGAGCACAAGATATAGCTAAATTATCATCATCCCAGGGCAAGAGAGGAGTTGGAAAACCAAGAGACAAAATATTCAGAGGTTAGGAAAGAGCCAATGGAAGAGAGAGAACAAGTATTCTTAGAGAGGAAAATGAACAAATGAGACAGAAAAGAGCCCGAGAAGACGGTGACTAGAGGATGTAGAAGGAAATGATCACACAGGTGAAAAAAGTGAAGAGAAAGAAAGAGGCATGAAGAAGGGACCAATCTTATGAGAAAGCATAAATTTCCTCAAGAGTAGGAGCAATCTAATTTTTTTGTACACCCCATACAACCCCAAAAAGTATTCAATAAGTATTTATTGATTCTGGCACTATTTATGGCCCAGAATACTGAAACTGGGATTCTGGCAATCATGGGTCCCTCTAAATTCTCTTTCCATCCTAGGCTCTCTATCTTGTCTGTTAGAGTCAGGATTTCAAGCTGTATAGGCTTTTCATCAGCAGAGTCTACCCTGGGGCAAAAGTGCTCTCTGAACTAGGTCTATTCACCCAGAAGAAGAACACAGACCTTGGTTAACCCATCAAGTTGTGCTTTTTACCCCTTTCTCCAAATATTAGCAAAAAGCTCCCTTTGGCTGGATACAGAAGAGATCCAAAGTAAGAATTCATGATGAGGATGCCTGATCTCCAGTGCAAAACCTGTGAGTCTTTTTTTTTTTTTTTCTTTTCTGGTATTGGGGTTAGAACTCAGGCTCATGCTTGCTAGGCAGGTGCTATACCACTTAAGCCATGCTCCCAGCCCTCTTTTTTATTTTGTCTTGTTGTTTTGTTTTTCAGACAGGGTCTCATTGTGTAGTCTAGGCTGACCCTGAGTGCTGGGATTGTAGGCACTGGGAACTGAGTCTTCACAGAGAACTTTGATTTCATTTCAGCACAGGGCTACTTTCTGAGGTTAGATCCCTGAGCCAACCTTCCTGTCTATCCTCTTCAGCCAGTTATGGACCTGACTGCCTGTCTCCCTGCTCTTTGGCATAGCTTCTTCTAAGGAGTGCCTGAAGGCAGGATTTCTTTAAGCAATCTGCTCTGCTGGGCAGATTGCTCAGTGGCTTGGTGAGGGTGTTTTTCTTTGCAATCTCCCAACAAATCTATCCCTAGAGTTATCTTGGTAGAGATCCCAATATCTAACCTCCTCTTTTATAAATTCTTCTAACCAGACATTGTGGCATATGCTTGTAAGTCCCAGCTCCTCAGAAAGCTGGGTGGGAGGACCACCTGAGCACAGGAGTTTGAGACAAGCCTGGAAAACATAGTGAGACCCCATTTCAATAACAACAACGAAAAGATATAAATTCTTACTTGATATCCCTTCAGGTTTGTTTGGTTTGGTTTTTGAGACACATTTTCTCTATGTAGCCTAAACTGGCCTCAAATTTATGATCTTCCTGCCTCATTCTCCTGAGTACTGGGATTACAGGTACTACCAACACCTTGATCTACCTTCAGTTTTGCAGTAAAGTCCTGTGGTAATAGTTGAAATAGCTCATATAAAAAAGAAAATTCCTCAGAGATTAGAGGCCTGGTCCAGGCCTCTTTTCTTGTGACTAAAATATCCTAAGGCCTTCAAGTGTTCAGCACAGGCCCTGTTAGAACCTCTTTGAACTCCACCATTTATCTCTAGAAAGGCATTGAATCCAGCAAGATGCTAAGAGCATGCTGACATCTGTTCATCAGCGGGCCAGAAATGATGGCTTCAATTTCCTTTCTCATTTAATTTATTCTCAGACTGCTTCCTCCTACCTTCATAAGATAGTTCTTATTTCAAAAAGTCAAAGTATTTAAGCTGCTCTCCATTATTCATCCAGTTGCATGGTTCCTCCCACTCACATAAACCCACATGCTTCAACCTCAACCTCTTCCCATCACCTTCCTTGTTTCCCTCAACCCCTTCTAGAGTGAGTTCAGGGAGATCACCCTTTCTCAAAGTCCTACACTCTTCCTGGAACCTTCCGAACTCATTCTGGGTTGATCATTACAGAGCTCAATACATACTTCATGATATACTTTGCACTCACTGAGTTCCTTGTGCCAGTGTTACAAGTCTGCTTCTGTTAAGGATAACCCTGACAACAAAAATCTGTCTCAGGGCTGGGGGCATGGCTCAAGTGGTAGAGCAACTGCCTAGCAGGAGCAAGGCCTGGTACACCAGTACCAAAAAAAAAAAAATCTATCTCAGAGAATTGTTTTTTGGGTGGGGCTGGAGTTTAAACTCAGGGTTTTGTGCTTGAAAAGCAGCAAGCACTCTACCACTTGAGCCATACCTCCAGCTCATTTTACTTTGATTATTTTGGAGATGGGGAGTGTCTCATGAACTATTTGCCCAAGCTAGTCTCTATCCATGATACTCCCGACCTCAGCCTCCAAGGTAGCTAGGATTAAAGGTGAGCCACTGGCACCCAGCTTCAGAGAGAATTTTTAAATCTCTAAGAAATTCAGTTATTGTAACATAGCTGAATTTATCCTCCCTTATCCCAATAACAGGAATTATAGTCTCAGACTTGAACTGACCCATAATGACTAGGCACTGGCCTTGGCACTCAGTTTGGACTAGGAGTCAAGATTTTTGTGGGGATAGACCTCTGTGTTATCTGTATAGCTGCTCCTCTTGCCCAATACTTTGACATCCTTGATGTCAAAATCAGAATTTTATTTTATTTTTTATATTTTGGCAACACTGGGGTTTGAACTCAGGGCCTCACCCTTGCGATGCAGGCGCTGTACCACTTGAGCCACTCCACCAGCCCCTCAAAATCAGAATTTAAGTTCTGATCTGATACTTGATTACCTTCATAACCTTACTGAGGCTCCTTAACTTCTCTACGCCTTAGCTACAAAATAACAGCATCATCTGGATTGCAAGGACCAAATGAGAACATGTATACAAAGCATTTAATGCAGTACCTGCTATATGATGAGCATTCAATAAATGATGAATGTTCAATAAATGTTAGGAATTATTATGAACACATATGAATAGACTTCAATAGTTAAATGAATCTGTTAAACCTCATTATAGGCTTTTAAATAAAGAAAAACGGACTTACTATTTTCTAAAAGTATTGCCTCTAGGAGTTGCTTTAATGAATTGCTAGAAAGAAGTAATTTCTAATTACCATACTGTTGGAATACAAATAAATACTTCAAAAAGGTGAAAAATAACTTGTTTTCTTGAGTGGGATAAATATTCCCCTTGGAGTTTTGTTTACAAACTCAAATATTTTGTAAGCACATAGAATTAAGATAAACTCCAGTTCTTATTTAGGTGAAATGATCACAACACTGGATTCTGAGCTTTGAGTAATTGAGGTTTTTACCCTTTAGACATGGAGTCATTGTTCAATGAAATTTCCGAATTTCAGAAACACCAGAAAAAATGTCAATCTTGAGGCTTTCATTTTACACATCTTTATTCTAATACTGGGTAATATTATATAATGACCAACCTATTGCATAAATACAGTTGAATTTCAGTTATTCATATGTGAATTATCCAAGGAAGATATCTAACCGACCCTGTGTTTGCTTCTTTCTACTCTGTTTACCCTTTATCTTTAGTGTCCCAATATACACTCACCTAACTCTAACACACTCACACATGCACTTACAGAGATGCACACAGTTACACATTAACAGGCACTCATATATAACAACATACTTTCAGACACACACTCTTCTCTCTCATTCTCTCTCGCTCACACACACACACTACTTTGTCTAAAGCAGAGGCCAAAAGTGCCTATTCTAGTGGTTATAGAAAAGTCCACTGACCCCTTAGAATAGCTTCTCTTTATTCCCTTTCTCTCCTCATTGTAGGTTTCCCTTTCCTGGATATCACACAGGGTGTGGTAGAAAGGGAGAGAAAGAAGGAAAGAAAGGATGGTGTGTTTCCCTGGCCCAGCAGTGCAGGCTGAGAAGCAGAAGGCTCCTGCTCCCTGTGTGCTAGCATCTCTCTTGCCATTTTACTGAAACTTTGGGGTGTTTTTCTCTCTGCAGCACCCACGCTCCCTTCCTTTCTGCCAAAGCTTCTTGTTGTGACAGAGTGAGATGCTGGTGACTGGGGGGGTTGTGGGATGCAGCTAGATAGCTTCAGGACCGAGTTACAGCTCCCCCTCCAGGAGCAGTGAGAGGGGGAGTTCAGGCCACAGACAAATCCTGGAAGTCCCCCTCCTGCTGACCCTCCTACTTAACCTGAGTATCTGTATACGTGCAGAACTGTGCAGCACTCCACCCATAACGACACACACACACACACATGCAGGACTGGAGCTGGGTGGCCCTACAGCCAGTAACACCTAGGCAGAAAATCCTCTGTCACACTGGCACAAAGCAATACGTGTCCCAAGTCCCCTTCCTCTGTTGTGTCTCCCTTCTCATGGGCCTCACAATGCTACTAGGCACTGGGCATTTTGTAATACAAGAGAATGGTGAATGTCTGGACTTCATTGTCCTCTAACACTTCAAGCAGAGCAACCTCCATAGGCAGTACCAGCACATTGCCTGTGCTCAGAGGATCTGGGCTCCCTCAGGGGCCCCAGCTGTGCACCCTGGAAAGACACAAGTCTGGAGGCAGACAGGAAGGATGGGTTGTAGGTTGTGTCCTCGCTCCTCTCAGATTCAGCTGATGACAGAGAGATCCTGGGTTTGAGGCACAGACCTTAGTACCTGAAGGAAGAGAAAGTACTCAATGAGCTCTTTCAAAACTCCAGGAAGATAGTGGGTGCTGGTGGCTCACGCTTGCAATCCTAGCTACTTGGGAGGCAGAGATCAGGAGGATCATGGTTAGAGGTCAGCCTGGGCAAATAGTTCATGAGACCCCATCTCCAAAAATAACCAGAGCAAAATGGAATGGAGATGTGCTCAAGTGGTAGAACACAAATGCAAAGTCTTTAGTTCGAACCCCAGTTCCACCAAAAAAAATAAGCCAGGAGGGAGGACCAGCCAGTGAAAGCCAGGGAAGCTTCACATGATGGTGCAAGCCTGTAATCCAAGCAGTTAGGAAGCTGAGGTAAAAGGATTGTTAGTTTGAGGCTGACATGGACCACACAGTCTGATCCTACTGGTACAGTAGCTCACACATATAATCCTAGCTACTTGGGAACGGGAG
Organism: Castor canadensis; assembly: GCF_047511655.1. NCBI lineage: Eukaryota > Metazoa > Chordata > Mammalia > Rodentia > Castoridae > Castor > Castor canadensis. The sequence continues at coordinate 80,440,901 of NC_133391.1, forward strand.
TTTGGGAGGATTACAATACTTCCAAAACCCCATCTCAATCATTAAAAAGGTGGGTACAGTGGTGCATGCCTGTCATCCCAGCTACATGGGAAACATAAATAGGGTCATGTTCCAGGCCAGCCCATGCATAAATGCAAGATCGTATTTGAAAAATACCTAAAGCACAAAGGGCCGGAGGTATCAGGCACCTGTGGCTGATGCCTATAATCCCAGCTGCTTGGGAGGCTGAGGATATCAGGAGGATAGAGGTTTGAGGCCAGACCAGGCAAATAGTTCAGAAGACCCTCATCTCCAAAAAAAAAAAAAAGCAAAATGTATTAGAGGTATAGTTCAAGCAGTAACGCGTGTGCATTGCAAATGCAGTCCTGAGTTCAAACCCCAGTCTCACCAGAAAACAACAACAACAAAATATATATATATATGGGGTGTGGCAAGTGGTAAAGCACCTGCAGAATACCTGAATACCCAACACTACCAAGCTGGATCCCTATCAGGTAAGTCAAAAGGACATTCTCTCATGTATCATGTGTGGATACATGAGACCTCATGAGCTCAGCTGCAGGTAGCCAGGTGTGAGCCACCGAAGCCTGGCTGGCTCAAGGATTTGACATGATTTGATCAAGATTACATGACTAGTGAGTGAAGGAGCCAAGATTCACCCCCATGCCTGGGTGACTTGGAACTTTTGCCCTTTCCAGGCCAGTGGGGACCCTCTCAGCTTCTTCTGGATGAGCAAAAGAATGTGTCTGATGGTGAAGATAGTGTTGGGGGAGGCAGAAGGGATGGCACCTGTTCACCTTCTTCCAAGGGAGAAAAAGTAGTAAAGCTTTAGTCTCTGGACCCTCTGCTTATCTTCCACATGTTGCGAGATGAACCTGCTCCCTGCTCTGGACAGGCAGTGCCCAGCTGCGTGGGTGATTCATCTAGAGCCATTTCTCTTTCGTCTTTTCTTGGCCAGTGTGCTGCATGGCTGCAAAAAGCCCAGCTCTGGACGTACAAAGAATGTGTTGATTCAGAAACATTTCTGAAATTAATAAGCACATGGTGATGTAGGCTGTTTGTTCAGGGCAATGTGCTGCCTAAATTGGAATGTGCCAAAGTCCTCTTCCCACTTCCCCAGCTCATCCCCCTTCCCAGGTCCTGGCTGTTACCCATGTCATTCTGGCAAAGAGAGTTTCTTCATCCCTCAGGTTGGGTGACTGTTGGTCTGCAAAGCTCAGCCCTCAACTTGCCAATTGAGCTGCTTCTCCAGCCCTAGAGGTCCCTCCTCGACCCAGTGTGTGTGTGTATGTGTGTGTGTGTGTGTGTGTGTGTGTGTGTGTGTGTGTGTGTGTAGGGTTTCTCCTTCTTTAACTGAAAATGGGGTGGGAGGTGTAACTCCATGGTAGAAGGTCTAGATTTGATCCCTAGCACCACACACACACACACACACACACACACACACACACACGGTGAATCCTTTCGTTTCTTTCCTAGGAGAGGGCAGATACTGTTTCGTGTCTGCATTCAGAAACAGGTATGAGCAGCAACTCCTTGAGGCAACAACTAAGAGTTGAACTTTCTTAAGGATGACCAAACTAGAGATTATTCTTCTCCTAGGGGCTAAAATCAAAAGTTTATCTCCCTTTTTGTAAGTCTGTTTTCCCCTTTACCCCAGACATACTCCATTCAAATATTTATTCAAGAAGTATTTATTGAGTTTTTATGAGCCAGAAACTTCCAGGTGCAGGGATATGGTTGTAACAAGATAGAAAAGCACACTGCTCTCATGGAGCTTGCATTTTAGTGGGACAAGGCAGACAAGACACACTATAATAACTAGTGCTAGGATGAGTCTCAAATAACATTAGATGATAGAGCAAAGATGGGGTCAGCAAACTATAATACAGGGGCCAATTCTGCCCACAACCTGTTTTGTAAATAAAATTTATTAAGTAAATAAAGAAATCTTAGCTGGGAGGCTACTCTTTTTTCTCTGTTTATTTGTATTTGTTAATTAAATTTTGAGTAGATAATATACTTAGTGAGATTACATTGTTAACAAAAGTAGAGAAGGATAACTGTGGTGGTACATAGTTTCCAGGATGTGGAAACAGCTAGAATAAAGGCCCTAAGTTAGGCCTAACATAGCAGATCCTGAAATAAAGGAGACTAATGTGTTTGGGCACACTGGACCAGAGGGCAGTGATTTGAGATAAAATGGAGAAGAATTAAGAAACAGGAAGATTCTCCACGTAAAGGTACTATTGTGTCTGTTTATTCTTGCTCCTGAATCTCCACACTGGGATGGGAGGGAAATCATTCCTCACATATATTTTTTTAGTGGGTGGGGATTTACCCAGGTTTGAACTCAGGGCTTTGCATTTGCTAGGCAGGTGCTCTACCACCTGAGCCATGCCTCCAGTTCACATTCCTGATATCTAAATCCTAGTCTTCCTTGATACCTCTTTAGTCTTAAAGGAAGGCCACTTTATCTCTTAATGATACGATTCATCTGTATATCCCTGTATTATTTGTATGAGTACAGAAGAAGTTATAGAGCAGGCTATAGAGGAGTGCTGAAGGGACATGCAGGTGACATGATCAGCACTTCTGAAGGCAGGTCCCACTATCAGAATTCTCAATCAATCCAGGACCTTGGTAAAGGATTTGTAAAGTGAATGACTATCATCCTGAGTTAAGCAGATGTGTCCTTGCCTAATGGCAAAGATCAAAAGGAGTAACTCAGGTCTTTGCTTTGAAAAATGTAAGGCATTCTGAATTTACACAATACCTGTGTAGCTAGTCATTTTCAACCTCAAGATTTTTCTGTTTGATTGGTGTTGCTTTTTGTTTGTTTGTTTGTTTTCTTGAGACAATGTCTCACTATATACTCCAGGCTGGAGGGCTAGGATTAGAAGTGTGTGCCGGCACACCTGGGCAACCTCAAATTGTCTATTACCAACTAATATGTGTCCAGTATCTTGCGGAAGGCAAGTAGAATAGAGTACCTACTCCCTGTCCTGAAGGATTTATAATTCAGCTGGGGAAAGAGAACTTGAACTTGGAAAATAATGGTGAGTTAATGTAAATGGTGCCAGCTAATTCAGAGAAACTAGAAACCAATATGATCAAGAGCTATCATGGGAAGGTGCATGGTGAGCTGTCTTAAAGGACAGTGAGGATCTGAATGAAAATTTTTTAAATGACATCTTGATTAAAAAGAGATCATGTAAATAAACAGGACAGCAATTGGTACAGTGACCACTCAATAGTTGATGGCTTCTTCTCCTTCTTTCTTTTCCTTCTTTTTTCTCTTCTTCCTCTCCTTCTTGCTACTTTTAGTTTACAAAACACTTTCTCATAAATTATCTTGTGTGACATTTACAATAATCCTGTGATCTGGCGAGGACGATGGTAGATACATACTATTTCCATTTTCTGAGTGAAGAAACTAAGGTTGGTTCAGGATAATTAAATACATTGCCCAAGTCACAAAGCAAAACTGAAACCAAGGTGTTCTGACTCTACATAACAAGACTTCTCTCATTGTAGGGAGAACAGCAGGCAATTCAAGCAGGCAGAACAGCAGGAACAAGAGAAAGAAGCAGGGAGTCTTGGTAAATCCAATTACATCTCAGTGGCATAAGCAGTGCTCTCTCTTGAAAGGAGCCTGCACTCCCTACCTTCTCCTTTAGTTAGTACCCATATTCTCAGATCACAGGTCCTAGATCAGGAAAGGAGAGACTTATTGGTGGACAACCTCAACAGAGCAGGAAAACTGCAAGAAAAATTCATCACTTCTATAATCTCTTTGGCAATGCAGACCCACACTCACACTGCATGCATCAGACCTGCAGGTTGTCATTGATAGGTTACTAAGCCTGAGGCCTGAAATAAATTAGGCTATGTCTCAGAAAAACAAGGTTCTGTTACTCATATTAAGTATTCATGTGGATTAAAAATGCCATCTACTGTTTTGTGAACCATCTTTCTTTTCTCAGGACCCTGATGAATGTTTGGGAAGGTTGTCTTCTATACCCTCTATTCAGATCCACCTGAGTATGTTGCTTCCCAGAGGGGATTGGCTTAGCTGAGCCACCTACCTATTGTCTATCAAAGCCAGGATCTGAGGCCTGGGTAGGTCTTTGGAATTAGTCTGCCTTCTGGGGTTGCCCCTGGCAACCAACTGCCTGAATGTTTGCATCTCTTAGAGAAGTCTGGGGAGGAAGGGAGTAGTCCCTGAACTACAGGATGCAGGGAGCAGGACCATCATTGTCCACCTTTCCTCTTCCCAGCCCAGACTGCATTCTCCTGATATGTATGAGTGCTGTCCTCTCACCAGTTTTCTCTAGCTCAATTGGACCAGCTTGAGAGTCTCTCTGAAGGCAGGGAATTGGGAAGAATCTGACCTGTTTAGCCTAAAGAAAAGATTCATGCACTCAGCATATCCTTGGCTAGTTCCTGGCAAATTAAAGGCCCTCAAATGACTAATACTATTTCATCCTATAAGATTAACATCTTTTTCTCCAAGAAAACTAACCTGACATGCCTTATTCACCCCGGGCAGGGAATAAGTGCCCCTGCTGTAAAACCTAAGTCACTATCATAATACCTGTCACCTCAGTTGTATATTCTGTATGTATTTGCTTCTTGAGGTTAAGGACTGCTCCTTATTCTAGCACAGGACCTGACACACAGGCACAAACTAAATTCTTGTTGAATGAGTAAGATAATGAATGAGAATACAAGATTCTGACAGAAGAAACAGGGAAAGCAGTAGGGAGCTTTTCAAACACTGGCTAAAGGAAGCAGCATGTGCAGAGCACAAAGGGGCTCTGGAATGATTCAGCTTCATCTACAGTGTAGGGTGAGGAGAGGGAGTAGAGAGGGTAGCTCGAGGCTGTCTAGGACAGTGTCAGAAGCTGAATTAATACATTTAGGCAGGTTAGCAGCAGGCTCAAAGTAGCACTTTAAGAAGACAGAGCTGGCCAGGTGTGGAGGATGGACTAGGGAAAAACCAGCAGGCAGGGAGATTAGTCAGGAGACTGTTTTGACAGCACAGATTTAACATGTAAAGGGTCTAGACAAGAGCAGTGATGGGGGAAATGCAAGCAAAAAATAAACCACCCAACTCTGTTGGATGGCTTCTGTATGCAACATCAGCTGCTGCCTAACCTTGGTTACTTAGCATTCTGTGATTGTCATCAGAGCTGACTGGCCACCAAGCTTTTTCTGCTCTGCAGAAATCTTAGCTGCTGCTACTTCTAGGGGTTGAGTGGTGTGAGGTAGAGGGATGTCTAGGAGAGCATTTCTCAAATCCATAGACCTGTGGCTCACTGTTTATTAGTAGGCATGTTGCAAAGAAAAGGATGAGTTCTCTGCTCTGATAATTTTGGGAAACTCCACATTAAACAAAGAGAAAAAGAGCTTCTTTACTAGAATATGTCAAGGGGACCATATGCCCTTTCCTTCAGTGTTTATCAGCTTTAAATGGCAACGGAAAAAAGATCTGGAACCAAGGCTTAAGAAAGACAAAAAAAAAAAAATGGCAATGGAGTACTCTCTGTGCCACACCCATTTGCAGCTCCTAAAAGAGCATGCACAAAACATCTGGAAGACTCTGGAATCAAGTTTATTTGCTTTGCCTCCTGCAGGATGCATCTGGACTACATATGTCAGGCACACTGCCTGCATGCCTACTGCCCTTGCTTAGAGCAATAGATTCACCCACAACACTCTCAGAAGCAGTAGAGATACTGTTTATGAGTTCTGGCCCTGAAGCCAGTCTATCTGGATTCAAACCCTAGTTCTACCACTTTGTACTTATCCAGCCTCTCTGCACTTCAGTTTGCTTATCTACACAATGGGGAAAATATTAGTTCTATTTCAGCAGGTTTGTTTGGAGGGTTACATTAGTGAATTAAGCCATGAAAAACACTTAGCACATACCTGATCACAGAGATCCCTCAATAAATGGGAGCTACTATTTTGATTTTATGTAACCACGTGTTCTGTGACAAGCATAGCTAGGAACCCGGGCAACATGGTAAGATCCGGTATGAAAAGGTGAGGGAAATCAGATTCTCTTTGGAAAATTAAGAATAGAACCTAGGGTCAAATGACTAGTGGTAGTAGTAAAAGCTAAAAAGATGCATAGAAAGAAGAATCAGGCATGGAAAATCCAGAATTTTCCTCTTATTCTCCATACCCAGAGACCCATTTCTGGGTGTCTCTGTGTCTTAGTTCATTTTGGGCTGGTATAACAGAATACCCTATACTGAGAATTTATAATTTAAAAAAATACAGATTTATTTCTTTATAGTTCTGGAGGATGGGAAGTTCATACTGAGGGCTTTTTTTTTTCTTCTTCTTCTTTTTGGCAGCACTGGGGTTTGAACTAGGGCCTCATGCTTGCTAGGCAGATGCCCTACCACTTGAGCTACTCTGCCAACCCTGATTTGTGCTGGGTGTTTTTGAGATAGGGTCTCGAAAACTATTTGCTTTGAACCATGATCCTTCTGATATCTGCCTCCTGAATAGCTAAGATTACAGGTGTGAGCCACCGGTGACTGGCCAGAGTCTCATGTAGCTCAGGCTAGCCTCAAACTCTTGCCTCAGACTCACAACTACTGGAATTACAGGCTTGTACCACTATACCGAACTCTGGTAAGGGCCTTCTTGCTGGGTCATGCCATGGCAGAAGGCAGAAAGGCAAGACAGCATATGTATGAGAGCAAGAGATTGAATTTGCAGCCTCAAACCTTTTCATAATGGATTGTAGTAATCCAATCATAAGGCTGTAGATGCTGTAATCTAAACACCTGCCATTAGGCCTCACCTCCCAACATTGTTACATCGGGGATTAAGTTTTGACACACCCTTTTTGGGTGGATACATTCAAAGTATAGCACCCTGTTTGTCCTCCCTTTATCAGAACAGCATAAGACCCTCAGACAGATCAAGCTAGTGGCTTCCTTGTTCAGAGGTGACAATTCAATAGATATCTATAGACCCTTAATGTATGTGGATGGCATGGCTCAAGCGGCTTTACCACGTGAGTGGTAGGGTAGAGACCCTATTTCAAGATAGGGTCTCTCGAGCTATTTGTCTAAGCTGGCTTTACCACTTGAGCCATGCCATGGCCTCCATGTCTTCAGGGGACACTACTCCCCCACATCTTTTATTCCACCTTCCTCTCTCCTTGCCCTCCCCACATACATACCTTTCCAGAAGCTTTTTTGTTTTTGGTAATGGGGTTTGAACTCGGCCTTGAACTTGCTATGCAGGTGCTCTACCACTTGAGCCATGCCTCCAGCTCCTTTCCAGATTCTTACTCTGAACCCAACAGTTTTCATAACAGGCCTTTGGATTTAGAAGACGGAGTGAAAGAAATAATTCCTTCCACCTGTACAGCATTTTGCCAAGTACTTTTATGTTTAGTACTTCATCTGATTTTGGAAAAACATTCTGAGGAAGGTATGATGATGATGATGATGATGATGATGAAGATTCCCATTTTAGAGAACATCCTAAAGCTTAGGGAATTTATCAATAACTCAAGGTCACACAGCTACAAGGGACAAAAACCCAACACTTTTAATCTGTAAACCAAGGGCCTAGCCACTATATCTTCCATCATGGCCTTCCCCTCAACCCATGACTTCTGGTCAGAATCACAGCCTTCACCTGTCTAGGTCATATGCAGTTCCGTGGACTTATGGGTAGGCAGTATTTTTGACTTAGACTCTGGAAGCAATTTTGTGTATGTGTGTGTGTGTGTGTGTGTGTGTGTGCACGGCACTGGGGCCTTGAACTCAGGGCCTACACCTTGAGCCACTTCACCAGTCTTTTTTTGTGATGGGTTTTTTCAAGATAGGGTCTCTCGAACTATTGCCCAGGCTGGCTTTAAACTGCGATCTTCCTGGTCTCTGCCTCCTATAGCTAGCATTATAGGCATGAACCACCAGTGCCCGACTGGAAGTGATTTTTGATTGGAGGTAAACAGGTGAGGGCATTCAGGTATGCCAGGAGCAAAATCTTGGATCAGAGCTTCTCTGCCAGCTTTTGTCATACACTTGCCTGTAGGGAATCCCCAGGAGTTGTGATATGGTCTGGTTCAATATTCTGCCTTAATGTGGTTTGACAGCAGCTAAAAGGCTAGAGTGGGAAGATACTAAGACTGAAAGGCCCTCTGTGGTTTCTTGTTACTACCTTGTATGTTCTTTATGTACCAGGGACTCAGGAAGTCTTAACACCACAATTATCTGATAAGTTTTGAGACTCATGCATTAGCTATGGTAAGAGGCATTTCATTTTTTTCCCTTGCTTCCAGAGAAGGTATAACCTAAGTACTCTCTGGCAGATGCTGAATCTGTCTGCTTTTTTTTTTTGTTTGTTTGTTTCTCTCTTTAGACCTGTCCCTCCTTTTCTCCTGCAGTGGCAACCAGTTTCCTCTCACTCACGAATCCTAGGATTCACCACTTCTCTCCTCTCTCTTGCCCTCTCCCCAGCTACTACCATCATCTGCACAGAATTGCTCTTAGGACACTTCAAAGTTCCCCTGTTTTTTTGTGGAGTTGGGGATGGAACTCAAGGCCTCACATGCTAGTCCATCACAGTACTTTTATCTTCTGAGTTTTAGGACTTACAATTTCTTCATTATAAGGGGAAAGGATATATCCCTTCTCATTTTCCTTAGCTGTGGGGCTGAGAAGTCAGGTGGTCTGAACACCACTTCTACCTTATCCAAATTGCTGTCCTTCCCAGCTCTACCTCAGCTGCCAAAATTTGTGATGGCACACAGATTAAGGGAACTGAAAGAGCCAACTCAACAGATATAGAACCATAAATAGAGACTTGATAGGATGTGGAAGAAAGCCCCAACTCTTTTTAATTTCTCCCAACACACAATCTCCCCACCCTCACCTTAACCCTCTTAAGGGAGATGCTAATGGAGTTGTCCTGGGAGAAGTTAATGGAGGTGGCCATTAAATGAAGCAATTGCTAGAGCATTAGGCTGGCTGGGCAGAGGGCATGAACCCATTTATTCCAAACTTCAGTCCCCTTTACATATCTCAGGTTTTTATCTTTTTCATTTCCATATTGTGCTTTGGCCAGGTCACTGAATGCCAAGACCCTGTTTGAGAACTTACATACTTCCCTGGAGTACACACTGATGATATCTGTATGCTATCCACAAAGACCATGCATGGAAAGATGGGAAGGAGAACTGTGAGAATGGTAAATCAGCCCACATCTCCAAAATCCCACCCATGCCAAAAAAAAAAAAAAAGTTACTTAAAAAGCCCTGATTCAAATCGGACATGGTGGTGCATGCCTATAGTCCTCGTATTTGGGAGGCTGAGGCAAGAGGATAGGGACTTAGAGGCCAGCCTGGGTTATATAGCAAGATCCTATCTTAAATAAATAAATAGCCCTGATTGGGCTGGGGGTAGAGCACTGCTCAGTGGTAGAGCACTTGTCTAGCATGTGTGAGGTCTAGCATGTTTCAATCCCCAGCACTGAAAAATAAAAAATGCCTTATTATAGAACCTTTACCCTACCCTTTGGTGATACTGGGATTTAAACTCAGGGCATTGAACTTGCTAGGCCTGAACTATACTCATAGTCCCTGATTGTGGAATTTTCTCTATGACAACAGTCTATAACAATTTACTTCAGGAGGAAGATTGCCTGTTTCTGAAGATTCTGGCCCTGAGACCAGCACCCATCTGTCCTGTGTTTCCCCTGTCTTTCATTGAGAGTTATTAGGAAGTTATATCTTTACTAGCTGTTTAGAATTAAACAAAACAACAACTTTTTATTATAGTATGGGAAAATCCTAGTGTATCAGCTCTGTACAACCTGGCAAATTGTGGGAACATGGTTCTGTCAAAGAATGAACTCTTGAGTTACCATGGAAGTCTACTATCAATTCTTGGTTCTTTCTGCTTTTCCTAGCTTCCTCTTTGGTTTATGATTCTACAAGAAACCATCCTACAAACATTAACAGAGAACCAGTATGTGTCAGGCTTTTCTTCCTGGAGTCCTTCTTGTGGTTCTCCAACACTCCCAGGTGATTTCGTGGGCACTATGGCCAGAAGAAGTCACCTCAAACTGGCTGGGCTAATGTAATACTTTCTAGAGTGAGCTTGCCTTTCTTCATATCTGAGTCTATAAAAAGTCTATTATTCTCAATGATTGCAGAGTTTATAATTTGTGTTTCTTAAGCAATTAATTTGAATGAGTTACATTTAAAAAGGTGCACAAACCCATCTCTAGCAATAAAGGAAATGCAAATTAAAACCACACTAAGATTCCACCTCACCCCTGTCAGAATAGCCATCTTTAGCAACACCACTAACAACAGGTGTTGGCGAGGATTCGGGGGAAAAAGGAACCTTCTTACACTGTTGGTGGGAATGTAAACTAGTACAACCACTCTGGAAAAAAATTTGGAGGCTACTTAAAAAGCTAAACATTGATCTACCATATGATCCAGCAATACCACTCTTGGGGATATACCCAAAAGACTGTGACACAGGTTACTCCAGAGGCACATGCATACCCATGTTTATTGCAGCACTATTCACAATAGCCAAGTTATGGAAACAGCCAAGATGCCCCACCACTGACGAATGGATTAAGAAAATGTGGTATCTATACACAATGGAATTTTATGCAGCCACGAAGAAGAACGAAATGTTATCATTTGCTGGTAAATGGATGGAATTGGAGAACATCATTCTGAATGAGGTTAGCCTGGCCCAAAAGACCAAAAATCGTATATTCTCCCTCATATGCGGACATTAAATCAAGGGCAAACACAACAAGGGGATTGGACTTTGATCACACGATAAAATCGAGAGCACACAAGGGAGGTATGAGGATAAGTAAGACACCTAAAAAACTAGCTAGCATTTGTTGCCCTCAACGCAGAGAAACTAAAGCAGATACTTTAAAGCAAGCAACTGAGACCAATAGGACAAGGGGACCAGGAACTAGAGAAAAGGTTAGATCAAGAAGAATTAACCTAGAAGGTAACATACATGCATAGGAAATCAATGCGAGTCAACTCCCTGTATAGCTATCCTTATCTCAGCTAGCAAAAACCCTTGTTCCTTCCTATTATTGCTTATACTCTCTCTTCAACAAAATTGGAGATAAGGACAAAATAGTTTTTTCTGGGTATCGAGGGGGTAGTGGGGAGAGGGAAGGGGTGGAGGGGTAAGGGAGGGGGTGGGGGAAGGGGGGAGAAATGACCCAAACATTATATGCATGTATGAATAAAAAAATAAAAATAAAAATAAAATAAATAAAAGGTGCATAAACAACGCACGCTGTAATGGACAAATATTCCTCCCCAGCAATCATTTCCTTAAGGGATCAGTCTCTAACTATCCCAAGACTACATGGTTTTGGAGCAGGAAGATCCTCTCTGCAACATCAGGGGTAAGGACGTGACCCAGGCCTAGCACATCAGATTACTCAACACCTCCAGCACAGCTACTGGTTCAGAGAAGGACATACAACTCAAACTGGACCAATCACGGTCCTCTCTGGGCTTTTATAAGAGCTATGGGAAAAAATATATATTCTTTCCCTCTGGAATGGTGAGTTCTAAGGGTAACGCTGGTTTGGCATTGCTGGTGGCATTCTGGTTGCCATATGTAAAGATCTTGTCTGAGAAAGAAGCAAAGCAGCAGCAAGCAAAGTCAGGTAGCAGAGACAGTCTATACCCTGATGCATCAATTGAACTGATGAAGCCAGTCTTCCCAAAGCAAGTCTACCCTTTGCTGGAAAGGTTTTGGAAGAAAACAGACAGCTGCCTTTTAGTTGTCTTTCCCACAAAATAGGTTGGGAGAAATGTTAAGGAAATAGAGAAGAATTGTCCCAAATTCTCTTTTTTGCCTCTAGTTCTTTTTTTTCTTCTCAGTACTGGGGTTTGAACTGAAGGCCTTGCACTTGCTCAGCAAGTGCATTACCACTTGAACCTCTAGATCTAAAGAAAAGATTCCACATCTCTTGAGAACCAGGATCAGGAGCCACTCTCATTCTAGAAATAGTAAACTAAACTACTTGCTAAAGAGTTTAGTAAGGTTAGGGATATTTGAGGTGTGTTTCTAGATCTTTAGGTGCATGTTGGTATCTACTGTGTTCTCTCATAGATTCTTCGGGGGCCACTATGAAAATAGATCTTGGTCCATCCCTAAGTAGCATGGGAAGAAAAGGTTCTCTGTCTCTTTACCCACTCCATTCCTCCCCATCCTCACTGCTAGTGGGGACATCTTTCAACATAATAGTGCACTGACGTTAATTTTTTTGTGTGTGAGACTAGAGGTTGAACTTAGGGCTTCACACTTGCAAAGTAGGTGCTCTACCTCAGTCCATTTTGTGCTCTGGTTATTTTGGAAATGTGAGTCTCACAAAGTATTTCCCCAGGCTGGCCTCGAACCAAGATCCTCCTGATCTCAGCATCCCAAGTAGCTAGGATTATAGGTGTCAACCACCAGTACTAGACTGAAGTTAAATTCTAACAGGTGATCAGAAGCAATAAGAGATTGGCTTGTAGAGGCTTTCTTAGAAAAATAAAAATCCACTGGGCCAGGTGCTGGTGGCTCACATCTGTAATCCTAGCTACTCAGGAGGCAGAGATCAGGAGGATCGAGGTTTGATTCCAATCTGGGTATTGAATAGTTTGAGAGAATCTATCTTGAAAAAACCCATCACATAAAAGGGCCGGTGGAGTGGCTCAAGGTGAAGGCCCTGAGTTCAAACCCCAGTACCGGAAAAAAAAAAAAAAAAGAAAGAAAATAAAAAAGAATCCACTGGGCTGGAAGAATGGCTCAAGCAATAGAGCACCTCTCTAGAGAGCATGAAACCCTGAGTTCAAACACCAGTACTGTGTCCCACCCCACCCCCAAAAAAAAGAATCCACCCTCATCCTTTCAAGATAGAGCCAGACACAGATCTCACAGACCCTAATGATGAAGAGTCAGAAAGAAAATAAAGGGGCTAGATGGGAAAAGGGAGGGAAGCCAAAAGAAAGAATTATAAAAAAAAAAAAAAGAGTGAAAATGAATCCAAGAACAAAATAACATAATAAAGAAGCCAACTGACTGAACAAAACAGAAAAGTAGTGACAGGACCTAGGTTCCTGAATCCCCTCATCAGAACAGGTGGTTCCCTGGGCAGGTGCTTGGCTTTTCCTTTCAAAGAACTCTGGATCCTGCCCAGGGGAGTGGTGGAGTCTATGACAGCTGGCTCCCAATTAGAGCAGAGAGCTACCCGATTGACTGCTGCCTTGTCATGGCTCAAGGATTCTTGTAGTCAAGATGTTTCCATTATTGATTAAAACCACGAAGCCTCACCCTGTGGCTCTACTCTGAGTAGGCTATTTACATCCTTGCTCACACAGCTGTGTGCCAGATGCCTGTGGAAAGAGCCATCTATTGCTAGAAAACACTCCTTCCCCATCTTTTTTCTCAGCATTCTTCTATGCTTTTTGGACATAGGGATAGGAGTCATTAGATACAAATGCTTGTTTACATTGGGCATTAATCATTACCACTATCCTCACAAAGTCTCTACATTCATTTGGGTTGCCCAATACTCTAACACTTGGGAGAGTGACTGTCTTAAAGCAGAGCCTGAGTAGGGATTCAGGTCACATGATTTAAGGTATGGTCTAAGAAAAAAAAAGAGAATGAAAGAGGCAGGAAAGAATAGAAAAAAAGGATATTTGCAACTTTGTGCCTGGCCCTAGTCTGATCCCATGGGGGATCTCAGGAGTATGAATGACACCAAAGAATTGGTCCTTCCTTGAAGAAGAAGGGCTACTCTTTGTATTCCCTTAGCTAGAAGTTGCAGGAGGGGTCGCCCATCCACTGGGAGCCATATTCTGGAGAAGGAGACATCTGTGAACCATTGGGACTTAATACAGCAGCTGGGGTTAAATTCATATGGTAAAGGGGATTGGAACAACACACCAACATCATCCACTACAGCTATTATAATGTAATGCCACAGAGTGGGTAGCTTAAACAACAGAAATTTATTTTCTCACAGTTCAGGGGCTGAAAGTCTGAGTTGAAGGGTAGGAAAAGGAGATAAGAGGGAGATGAGAGAGAGAATGGGCCCTCTGGTATTTCTTCCTATGATATAAGGGCCACTAATTTCATCATAATGGCCTCATTCCCACTTCATTTAAACCAAATTACTTTCCAAAGGCCCAATCTCTCAATGTCATTACATTAGGTGTTAGGGCTTTAACATATGATTTTTGGGAAACACAGTTCAGTCTATAGAAGCTACCATATTATAAACAGGGAAAACAGTTAAGTATTAGCCAGATTTGCCAATGAGATCCATTTCCCTGCCAGAATTCCATTTGTTGACTGATACAGAAGAGAGGAGATAGACCCCAACTAGTTGGGAAGGCCTAGGATCTCTCAATAGTTTGTCTTTCCTCTATCTCAGCAGGTCCTACTTCTTGATCCAGGAAAATCAGGCTATGATTATTTCCAAGCTCAGTCTTTGGAAATTATTCTGTAGGTGACAGCTGAAGCATCTGTGTGTACTCCTACCCAGCTCAGACTTTAAAGCTTGGGAGCGGAGCCATTAACATTCTCTTCATCCCACAGACAGTTCTCTTCAGACCTTGTTAGTCTCATTTTCTTCCCTTCTGAGTTTTTCATCAAGAGCAGCAGCTTCCTTATTCCTAGAACCTTTTCTTCTCTTCAAAGAACTCTGGGCTCCAGGGAGGTCTGTGGCTAAGAGACTTGCCAGACACCTCTGGATTCCCAATGAAGGTGACTGCACCACCTGCTCTGCAGCTAAGACTCCAAGGATCCTTATTTCTCACAGACAACTTTAGGATTAAGCAAGGACCAACCAAGAGACTGGCATCCTCTCTGCTTCCTGGGCAATCTGCGGTGGTTAGGCCTTCAGAGGTGATCCTGCTGAGTCCTCCAGTCCACTCCTACTTCTGGATTATGGGAGTGTCATAGGCCCTGCTCTCAGAGAGTAGGAACCCATTCACTGTTCCCTCTCCATTCTGAGGCTATGAGAAGATGGGAAAGGACTCTATTTCACAGAAGATGTCCTGTACTCTGGAGAGGGGTAGAGAGTTTTCAGTGAGAGTGTTATTCAAACCTTTACTAGTTAGTTAGAGCTGCCATCTATTCAGCTGTGTGGTGAGTGCTTAGCAAATAGGAAGACTCTAGCAGGGCACTGTGGCTTATGCCTACAATCCTAGCTACTTGAGAGACAGACATGTGTGAGGGGATCTTGGTTCAAGGCCAGCTGGGGCAAAAAGTTATTAAGACCTCATTTCAACCAATAAAAAGCTGGGCATGGTGGCACATACATGTAATCCTAGCTACATGGAAAGCATAAATAGGCGGATTGTTGGGGGATCACAGTCCAGACTGGCCTGGGCATAAATGTGAGATCTTATTTGAAGAATAACAAAAGCAAAAAGCCTGGGAGTGTGACTCAAGTGGTAGAGCACCTACCTAGCAAGTGCAAGGCTCTGAGTTCAAACTCCAGTATCAAAAAAAAAAAAAAAAGAAAAAGAAAGAAAGAAAGACTCTCAGGGAAATTTAAATTCTACTAGCCCCAAAGACAATTTCTTGGTAGGCCTACAGATTTTAATAAGAGGACTTCCAGTGCCTACAATTCAGAGATTAAAAAGTTACCTTTTTCTACCAAGAGCCACTGGTTTTATCCCTGAGTTCTTCCCAAGGTTTTCCAGGTGTGGGGGAATCAGACTATTCCTCTATTGCCCAGGACTTGGTTCTGTCATCTCTACATCTTCCCCTCTTTTATGCTCTACAGTTACCTCAGTCATGCATACAAGTACTTACTCCTTACAATTGCTTCTCCAATAATTCCAGAGACGTACATGAAAGCGTTTCCAGGATCATATTTTAGCAAACACCTCTGCAGACAGAACAACAGTTATGGCAATGTGGAGCAATCATTTTTATTCATTTCCCTGTCCCCTCTGGCCACAGAGCTGAACCCAACATTGCCCAATGTACCAACCCAGGTGGGCCCAGAGGCACACGAAGGACTACTGCTCCATCTGCTGGATTGACAGCAGCTCCAGGTTAGAGCCTTTAATTCCTTGCAAGGCAACCTTTGGCTCTGAACCAGGAGACCAAGATGTCTTTTTATCATGATAGAATAAAGATATTGGGATGGTGGGTGGCAGGAAGAGGGGAGAGGTAGCCCAAACAATATATACACATGTAAGTAAATGTAAAAATGAGAAAATAAAAGAAAAAAAGATATTTAGCTATTTTGTCAAAGCTGATGACCTCTACCCCCCTTTGAATCTAGAGATACAGCTAGAAAACACAGCTGTGTTTCCCTGACAGGGTCTGGTAAAGGATCTGTTCTGGACAAGTGTTGTTCTATGGCTCTAACAGAGACTTTCATATAAGAAGAAGACAACTCCAACAAGGTAGGGATGGAAAGGCTTAAGGTGAAATTTAGAAAAAACACTGACAAAAATCAGCATTTTCTTCTTTCCATTGTGTCCTTCATCTCTACTGTTCTTTATAAAAGAAGGCTTCTCTGTAGATTAACTGTTCTGTAGGGCCTATGATCCATCGAGTCATTTTTCAGCTAACAACTTATTTATCTATTCTGACTGAGGCAAAGAAAGGATGGGGGTTATGTTTTACAGATGAGGACAATTATACTTCCTTGACAGAAGAGAGAACATTATTACCTACCTTTACTCAGAAATTAATTACTTGATTCCTGGAATCCCTTGTTTGACTACAGTAACTATGTTATTTGAAAGTTTCAACAGAAATTCCAATATGCTGCATCCACGTCATACCAAAGTGAAGTGCCAGCAAAAATGTAATTTTCATAGAAAACACTTGAAAATCAGCAATGGAACTCTAAAACCTTCACCCACATTAAGGGTAAAAAGAAGCTGTTGGATAGTAAGAGAATGTTTGTTTCAGTGCTGGGGATGTAACACAGAGCTTCACAACTGGTCTACCACTGGGTTATACCCTTGTCCAAGAAAAAAAATTATTTTTGGGTGCCGGAACTGAACCTCAAGACCTCCAGCTTTCTATACCAGTGCTTTACCTGGAAAGCTAAATCTCTAATCCCAAGATAATGGTTTTTATAAATAATTTATTAATGAGAAGTATAGGTGTGCTATGGGCAACCCCTTCCGCCAAAGGAAGAGACGTGTCTCTTTTTCACCACAAGCCTAATGTGAAGACTTAAAGGGGACTCCTTGGAGAGCTTGATTTGTGTCGCCTGCAGTTAAAAGGGAAGAGTGAACTGCTGTCTGACTGTAGCCCAAGAAGTGTCAGGGCCAGGATATGTACTCAGAACTTGTGTGGGCAAAGAACCTGTTACTAACAGAGCTGAGGTGGGCCACACGCTTGGGGGCTGGAGGATTCTCTTAGATCTTGTCCAATAGGTCTGTCAGTCTGTGAACAGAGCTCAGCAGAAGAGAAATGGGAGATGGACTGTGGAATTATTAGCGGCCTTGGGGGATTATTAGAAGAAAGAAAAGCTAACAAAAGAGAGTATACCTGCCAAGGTCATGTGTGTGTGTGTGTGAGAGAGAGAGAAAGAGAGAGAGAGAGAGAGAGAGAGAGAGAGAGAGAGAGAGAGTGTTGGGGGGAGGGGTGTGCATGGTATGTATAGTATAGGCAGTGCAGTTCTCTGAAGAACCCACAAAAGTTCCTCAAGAGAAAGCTAGATTTAAATACTAGCCATGACTGGAAAGTGTAAAGTCAGCTTTTTGGTTTGTTTGTTTGTGGTACTGGAATAGGCAGCACCCACAGCTCCTTTTGCCTTATTTTTCAGATAGAGTTTCACACTTTTTGCCCAGGCAGCCTCCCAAGTAGCTAGGATTACAGGTATGCTCCATCATGTTCAGGTAAAGCCAGTTTTGACAACATAAGACAAATAAATATTTCTTGCCTTAGAAACTTTTTCTGAGTCAGAAACTTCAGGAAAGAAAGAATACACTGCCTCTTTTCAGTTTCAGCAGGCTGCAGATGGGGGCTACAAGTAGCTTAATATAGAAAAAAATGGGAAACATTAACATTTCCAGGCTACACTTTAAGTGCCTAACTGAAATCATGCTATGATTTCAAAAAGGGACCATAGAACTAACACCTATAAGGGATCAAGAAACGTTTTTGTCCTGGAGCAGAGTTAGGAACATCACTACCAACCAGATTTAAAGAAATAGTGGGCTGGGCATAAGCTCAGTGGTAGAGTGCTTGCCTAGCATGTACAAGGCCACAGGCTCAATCCCTAACACTGCAAAAATAAACAAATATAGAGAGAGAGCCAAAAGCTTCCACTTCCACGTCTCCCTTTTTTCTTTCTTTCTTTTTTTTTTTTTTTGTGGGACTGGGATTTGAATTCAGGGCTTTGTGCTTGCAAAGCAGGCAGGCACTCACAAAGTAGGTGCAATACCACTTGAGCCATACCTCCAAGTCCATTTTGCTTTGATTATTTTGGAGATGGGGTATCTTGAACTATTTGCCAGGGGTGGCCTCCAACCATGATCTTCCCAATCTCAGCCTCCCAAGTAGCTAGGATTATAGACATGAGCCACCGATACCCTGCTTCCTTTCCTTCTTAAATCTGGAAACATTCTCTCTTCCCTTCTCTGTCACCCTGCAGTAAAACCCCAATTTCTGAGTGCAGCTCCTTTTGTTCCTAGAACCTTGTGTGCTGTCATAGTCCTGTCCCCTTTATCCTGCACATCTTCAGGGATGATACAGCCACTTGGAATTCATCTTCACAGAGTTTCAGGATCTCCTCTATATTTCAGTAAATACCACTGCCATTTTCTCAGTTTTACCTCCTAATTCCTTGCCTACAGTCACAGGATCAGACACACATACGCCCACACACAAACCACTATACAAAGAAAATTATATACATGAATTCTCTGCCCCCTAGGAATGAACATCTTAAGACAGCTAACATTAAACAGATGAGCATAAACATAAATAGCAGAAAAGCAGCATTAAATCACTTCACGAATGAACAGGATAAATGCATGATTGAAATGGGAAGCAGAGTTGGCCAGTGTTGCTCAGTAATGTTTACTGAACAGCTAATAGGCATTAGGTGTTGGGCTAGCATCTGACAATAAATTTGTGCACAGAATATTCATAGTCCCTGCACATGTAAAGATTTCAAAATACCAAGAATATAAATACTAAACAATTTTTTAATTAAAAAGTAGTTTAATTAATGTAAGTGTAGAAAGTGCTATGGAAGATAATATGCTGGACTAGTCTAGACATTAGAAACCTATTCTGGGAGCTAGAAAAGCTTTCCTACACAATGACATTTAAACTGGAAGCTAAGGGGGCTGAAGGTTTAGCTCAGTGGTAGAGTATTTGCCTAGCATGCATGATATGAGGCCCTGTGTTCAATCCCTAGAACTACAAAAAAAAAATTACACATACATATATATATAATAAATTGTATATATATAATAAATTGGGACCTGCAAGTGTGGTGGTACATGCTTATAATCTCAGCACTCAGGAGGCTGAGGCAGGAGGAGCAAAGTTTGAGGCCAGCTGGGCTACAGAGTGAGACCCTTTTTCAACAAAATAAAAAGTAAGCTGGGTGCTAATGGCTCACACCTGTAATACTGGTTATTTGAGGCTGAGACTGGAAGGATCTTGGCTCAAGGCCAGCTTGGGCAAATAGTTCATGAGACCCTACCCCCTACCTTCAAAATAAATAGAGCAAAATGGACTGGAGGTATACCTCAAGCCATAGAAGGCCCACTTTGCAAGCATGGAACCCTGAGTTCAAACTCCAGTCTCCCCCCCAAAAAATAAATAATTTAAAAATTAAATTTAATAAAAAAAATAAATAAAGTAAATAAAGATATACCTGAAGGCTAAGTAGGGTAGACAACTCTCTGGTGAGAATAGTGATGGCTTATGGCAATGCAGAAGCAACACATTCAAGGAACTAAAAAAAGGCCTGCTGGATGCTAGTGGCTCCCGCCTGTTATTCTAGCTACTTGGGAGGCAGAGATCAGGAGGGTGACAGTTCAAAGCCAGCCCAAACAAACAGTCCTCAAAATCCTATCTCAAAAAACCCTTCACAAAAATAGGGCTGGTGGAGTGGCTCAAGGTGAGGCCCTGAGTTCAAGCCCCAATTCTCCAGTTCTGCAAAAAAAAAAAAAAAAAAAGAGCAAGACCTTATCTGAAAAACAACTAACTAAAGTATAAAGGGCTACGGGTGTGGCTCAAGTGGTAGAGCACTTGAGTTCAAACCCAGTTCTGCAAAACAAAATAAAATAAACAAAAAAACCCAAACAAACAAACAACAAAGCAAAACAGCATAAGTGAAAATTACAGGACCAAAGATTTACAGGAACAGAAAGAACTTTAAATGTTACATAGTTCCTCCAACCTAGAAAATGCTGGAATCTTCTCTGCCTGTTCCCTACCACTGGATCAATTCAAATGAAGGTCTGAAAGGGTTACCATGAAGTCACAGGAAGCTGATGTAAGGGAATAAGTGAAGTATCCATTAAGTGCCATTAAGCCTAGGCAAGAGAGTTTTTGGTCCATTTCTCTCATCCCAGAGGGTGAGTTGGAGCTGGCCTTTTGGTCGGCCTGACTGTCTGCGTGAAAACATACTCACAAGATTGCCTGGAAGTGAATAACAATCATTCATGTTTATTAACCACAGCTCATTGAAGGAGAATTACTTTGAGCAGGTGACAGGGACGTTGATTTGTTCAAGAGGGCTAGTTTGCATTTGGAACAGAGAAACCTACTGCAGAGGGCAGGGAAAGGCAGCCTGCAAAGAAACCAAAGGACACCAAAGTCAGAGTAACCACTACTCAGAGGACCTCTGGACCATATACTCTTTTTTTCTACTTTTTTTTTTTCACATGTGCATACATTGTTTGGGTCATTTCTCCACCCTGACCCCCACCCCACATACCCCCTCGCCCCCTCTCAGTTTCAAGCAGGTCCCATTCTGCCCTTTTGTTGAAGAAAAGACATATGCATAATAAGAAACACAAAGTTTTTTGCTAGTTAAGGATAGCTATACAGAGAGATTCCTACTACTGCTTTCATGTACCCATGTGTTACGACCCATGTTGATTCAACTCTAACTGATCTGTACATTGGTTCCTAATCCCCTGCTTATGATAACCTGTCATTTTAAGGTTTCTGTATTAGCTCCTCTGGAGTGGGGACATCAAACCCTTTCATGTTTTGGGTTTTCTACCTATTCCTATATCTCCTGTATGTGCTCTCCCCTTTTCTTGTGATCCAAGTCCAACCACATTGCTGCATTTGCCCTATATCTAAAGTCTGCATATGAGGGAGAACATACAATTTTTGGTCTTCTGAGCTTGGCTGACCTCACCCAGAATGATGTTCTCCAGTTCCATCCATTTACCTGCAAATGATAAGATTTCATTTTTCTTTGTGGCTGAGTAAAATTCCATTGTGTACAAGTACCACATTTTCTAAATTCATTCATCAGTAGTGAGGCATCTTGGTTGTTTCCACAACTTGGGTATTGTGAATAGTGCTGCAATAAACATGAGTGTGCAGTGCCTCTGGAGTAACCTGTGTTGCATTCCTTTGGGTATATCCCCAGGAGTGGGATTGCTGGATCATATGGCAGTTCTATGTTTAGATTTTTAAGAAGTCTCCAAATTTTTTTCCAGAGTGGTTGCACCAGCTTGCATTCCCACCAGCAGTGGATCAGGGTTCCTTTTTTCCCACATTCTCGCTAACACTTGTTGTTGGTGGTGTTTTGGATGATGGTTATTCTAACGGGGGTAAGAATCTTAGTGTGATTTTGATTTGCATTTCCTTTATGGCCAGAGATGGTGAGCATTTTTCATGTGTTTTTTGGCCATTTGAATTTTTTCTTTTGAAAAAGTTCTGTTTAGTTCAGTTGCCCATTTCTTAATTGGTTCATTGATTTTAGGAGAGTTTAGTTTCTTAAGTTCTCTGTATATTCTGGTTATCAGTCCCTTGTCTGATGTGTAGCTGGCAAATATTTTCTCCCACTCTGTGGGTAGTCTTTTCAGTTTAGAGACCATTTCTTTTGTTGTGCAGAAGCTTTTTAATTTTATGAAGTCCCATTTATTCATCCTTTCTCTTAGTTGCTGGGCTGCTGGGGTTCTATTGAGGAAGTCTTTGCCTCTACCTATTTGTTCCAGAGTGTTTCCTGCTACTTCCTATAGTAACTTCAGAGTTTCAGATCTGATATTTAGGTCCTTGATCCATTTTGAGTTGATACTATTTTCAATTTCTTGCAGACGGGTAACCACTTTTCCCAGCAACATTTATTGAAGAGGCTGTCTTTTCTCCATCGTATATTTTTGGCACCTTTGTCAAAAATGAGCTGGGTATAGTTGTGTGGATTCATATCTGGGTCCTCTATTCTGTCCCACTGGTCTTCATGTCTGTTTTTGTGCCAGTACCATGCTGTTTTTATTGCTATTGCTTTGTAATGTAGTTTGAAGTCAGGTAGTGTGATACCTTCAGCATTGCTCTTTTTGCTGAGTATTGCCTTGGCTATTTGTATCGACCATATACTCTGACAAATGGAATTTGTACATCACTTTATTTATTTTTATCTTATTTTATTTTATTATTCATATGTGCATACAAGGCTTGGGTCATTTCTCCCCCCTGCCCCCACCCCCTCCCTTACCACTCACTGTACATCACTTTAGATCAAATATTTCTTCCTGTGCTGGCAACAGGACAGGGAAGCTACTCTTTGGTGATATAAACCAGTGAAACACTTGTGAGTGCAAGGCAGAAATGAAACCTGGCCTCTTCCTCTCTTCATTCCTGATTCTCACCATATGGCAGAGCTGGTGTGCTCAGGAGACTCCTCTGCCCATGTCATCAACATCATTTATCAGCATTTTATAGTGCCTCACACTACGAAGAGCCCTGTGGTGCTCATGAGAGAATAACATGGAGGACTCTGCACTTGAGAGGCTCACAAATCTAGACAAGGAAGGTAGAAATATTCACCAGAAGGTGAATATTAGTGAATATTAGTAATATTAGTAATATTAGTGAATATTAGCTACTTAGTTGTAGTGATAGGGGTTTGGAATTTAAAAGACCACCAAAGATGGGCTGGAGGTGTGGCTCAAGTGATAGAGTGACTGCTTTGCAAGCATGAAGTCCTGAGTTCAAACCCCAGTTCCACCAAAAAGAAAAAAAAAAAAAACAAAACCACCAAAGACTATTACAAAAGAGTAAGAGAGGGCTGGGAGCGTGGCTCAAGTGGTAGAGTGCCTACTTAGCAAACATGAAGCTGAGTTCAATCCCTTGTACCATCAAAAAAGAAAGAAAAGAAAAAAAAAAGAGTAAGAGAGTGAGCGCCAGTGGCTCATGCCTGAAATCCTAGCTACTCAGGAGACAGAAATCAGGAAGATCATGAGTTGAAGCCAGCCCAGGTAAATAGTTCAACACACTCAATCACAAAAATACCCAACATAAAAAAGGGTTAGTAGAGTGACTCAAGTGGTAGAGCACCTGCCTAGCAAGTGTGAGGCTCTGAGTTCAAACCCCAGTACCGCAAAAAAAATAAAAATAAAAATAAAAGAAAAATTACAGCTTAAGGAATTGTGCTCAGAGCAGCATGAGGCAGGAAGGTACTCCACACAGATTAGAAAATGATTCCCATTCTTGGGTGTGGTGGTACATGCCTATAATCTCAACACTTGAGAAACAGAGGCAGGAGGATCACAAATTCAAGGCCATCTTGGGCTACATATCTTGACCTTGTCTCAAAAAACAAAAACAAACAAAAGATTCCCTGGGCTGGGAATGAGGATGGTTCATAGGACCTAGAACAGGGTGGTCCAGGCCTTGCTTCTTGGCAGTCCCTGAAGATAAGATCCCAGAGAGGCCCGGCCACATGGTACATCTAGAAGACAAGATTCCCAGCCTCACACAACATTTCTATAAGACAAGAATAAAAAGCAGGTGGTCAATACTTGCACCTGATGGGATGATGCAATGATGACAGCAGCTGTCTCAACATTAACCAGCAACTCAAAGTCCCCTCCAATCTCATGCAAAGCATAATAACTTGGAACCACAATTCAAGCTTGAAGATGAGAAATAAGTGAGGCTAAATTTCCATCAGTCAGAGGGGATCAGAGCATATAATTAGAGTTTACCTTTATTGAAAAATATAAATAAATGTGATACTTCCTACACACACGAATTCACAAACTGAGAATCAGACCTGCTATAATTACTACAGTTCATGTGTGAAAGAATGAGACCTCAATTAGAAAGATTGTGATGAGAAAACAAAGACATAACAGTTCTAGTGAAATTATGTAAAAACAAAAATCAGGATTTGATATATTCAGAATCTACAGGAAATTACAGGACACATTGAGAATCCAGGAAGTTTCTCCTTGCCTCTGTTGCTCTCTAACCTCTACCCACAGGCATTCCTATAGGGACTCAAATAAATGCTTTATGAGTTAGTCTTAGCATCCATAAGTTATGATGAAGTGCAATTTTAAAAAGTTTTGTTCTCTCCTGAGGCTATATGTTAATACCCAGGTGGACAGGGTACTATAAAAAAAGGAGATTTAGTCACTGAGGTTTTGCTTTGTGTGAGAAATAGTGGGTACTGGCGACACTGAAATTACTAAAACTTTGTTTCTGTCTTTGAGATGTTAACCATCTAATAGGAGGGATGGACATGCCAACAAATAATTAAATCCTTGTAGCTGGTGGAGTGGTTCAAGTGGTAGAGTGCCTGCCTAGCAAACATGATGCCCTTAGTTCAAGCCCCAGTGCCACCATAAAAAAAAATTCATAAATCCCTTGTAATATGTCATGACAGAACCATAGATAAATGTTCTAGAAGCATAGAGAATCGAGTGACAAGCTCTGCCTCAGGAAGTCAGAGAGTCAGAGAAGGTTTTATAGAGAAAGTGAGGGGTTTTCTTGTTTTGTTTTTTGGATTTTTTTGGTGGTACTAGGGTTTGAATTCAGGACCTTGCACTTGTTAAGCAGGCACTCTACTACTTGAGCGCTCCAGCAACCCTGTTTTGTATTGGGTATTTTTGAGATAAGATCTCCTGAACTATTTGCCCAGACTGGTTTTTGAACTGTGACCTTCCTGATCTCCACCTCCTGAGTAGCCTTCAGAGCCTGGTGAAAGTGAGATTTTAAACGGGGTTTACAGAATGAATAGAAATTCAACATTTAGATAAGAAAGAAAAGAGTATTCCAGAGAGTAGATAAAGCATAGAGGCATGAAGAAATGGTGAGCTTTCAGTGGGGAGGAAAAGATTGGAGGGGTGAAGAAGTTGGCAGTAAATGAGCTTCCCAGTATATTCATAAGATTAATTCAATCACAAAGATCACATGTATGATTTTGCAAATTTGTAAGCAGGTAAAGAACTATTTCCAAGTCTCAGAGTTGGAATTCACAAAGCAATGGAACTACTGCAACAGATTGTATTAATCTGTTTTGTGTTTCTATAACAAAATGCCTGAGACTAGGTCCTTTATAAAGAAAAATAAGGTTATTTGGCTTATAGTTTTGGAGGTTCAGGAGCATGACACCAACATCTGCTTGACACTGATGAGGACCCCCTTCCTATATAACAGTATGATAAACACGTCCAAAGGTAACTGGCCACATTCAGAAGAGGCCAAACATGTGAGCTGTCCTCACTCTATAATAATCCATTCTTGTAAGAACTAATTCAACTCCCCCTCCCTCCCTGCCACCACCAACCTCAACTTTTCAAGACTATCATTAATTCCTTCTAAGGGCAGTGTCAATAACCTCCCACTAGACTTCACCTTTTATAGGTTCCACCACCTCAGGTGGCAGGTGGGTGCCAGTGGCTCACATCTATAATCCAAGCTACTTGGGAGGCAGAGATCAGGAGGATCATTGTTCCAAGCCAGCCCAGGTACATAGTTTGAGAGACCCTATTTCAAACATACTCAATATAAGAAAGGGTTGGTTGAGTGGCTCAAGCAGTGAATCCCTGAGTTCAAACCTCAGTACCATCAAGAAAATAAAAAAAGAAAAAAGAAAAAGGTTCCATCACCTCAACACCAAAACACTGAGGACCAAGTTTCCAGCACATGAAACTTTAGAAGATAAACTACCTCCAAACCATAGCACAGATGAAAATTTGATTGCACTCAGTGAAAAAGATGCCTTGCTTAAAACTGGTTCCTGTAATCCAGGCTTCCCCCATGATTAGCATGGGAGGGGTAACTATTCACACAGTTTCCACAAAAGGACTTGTGAGTTATACCAAAGGGAAGACATGTCGTCTGCTCTTTGGCCCTGTGCTGGAAACCACACAAAGAAATAATTTATGCACACTGAGAAAACCTAATAGCTTCAGGCCAAACCATTTTTTCTCTCTGTTTTTCTCATTGAGGGTGTCTCACCAAAAGCACGAGGCTTTCCTTCCTCAATAATAGTCAACCTCATAGCTTTCTTCATCTACCAAGTGAGGAATTTTCAGGGAAAAACACTTTGGTTTAATGTCCATGCTCTAGAAGTCTGAATAAAGCCTGAAACTTAGAGGGGTACATCAGAACTCCACAACTTCAAATATGCCATCCTTGAATCCCTTCTTTTTAGGCTCTGCTTCTACCCTGCCTTTGCCCGGAAGGGACAGGTGGTGTGGAAGAGGGCTATATTTGCTTCCTAAGGATAGTATACCTTTAATCCATAGCAACTTTGTGTAAAATATTGAGCAAGAAGAAAATAACCCCCCAAAACTCCAGAGGGATTTTTCCTAATAATGTTCCTCAAGATTTATTGAAATGTCTAAACCTCATTTTCAGCACATTAAAGATCTGGATTGCAAATGTACAAGTAATGTATTTTGTGATATATTTCTGAAGACATTCAGGAATCAGAGAAGAAAAGACATTATTACTGATAGGTGCTTTGAGGGTGAAAGAAGGGTCTCAGAAAACTGGCTTCAACTAAAAAAAGAAAGATAATTTGGTTTTAATCTCTTCAAATACAAAGTGCATTTGATTATGAAAAACAATCATGGAGGCTCACATTTTTGTGTTTAACAACCACCTTGAAATTGGTCTGCCTCAGAGGACAGCATGATTCTGGGCTACCTTAGCATTCATAATTTATGATATTCATGAACTTGGCAACTACACCAGTTTTTCTAAACTTGGCACCTAACACCACCTGCATATTAAGTGAAGATTTGTGATTTATAAAAGTCACCTCATTATGCAGAGGTACATGAATTGTCTTATATGTATAGTCTATAACTCCCAAGACAGATAAGAAGGCAGCTATGTCACAGAATTTATTCTTCCTGCCTGCTAAAGCTGAACTTTTGGAGAAAAACTAAAGAAATAACTGACCCTTTGGAGAAAAATAGCTTTAGCTAACCGTTATACCCTCAAATGATGAAATGGCTATAGTCCACCACTACATCTTACAAAGAAAGAGGCTAACAGCGAAGGTCACTTTAATCACAGCACTGAACTATGTCTACATTTTGAACACTGCAGTAATAGACAGACCCTAAGTGACTTCTTGAAAATATCAAGTACTCTGTCAGTTTAATTTTTCCCAGTATGGTGTCTGAGGTCTCTTGCTGAGATTTCTCATCAAGTCACCCAGCGAGACCCACAGACACAGACTTCAGAGAAGACAATCAATGCCTTGTTGTATCCAGTGGCTTCCTGTGTACCCCCTTGACGTGAAGAAAATCAAATGCTGATCTGGGTTCTAAAATGCAGATTGTTTTCAGCAATATTTTAGAAATGCAGCAAATATATATCCTTCCCCTATATCCTGCAAAAAAAAAAAAAAAGTGGAAACACAGGTGATTCAGCAGAATAAACTCATGTATCTCAAAAAAAGAATAAGAATATACAGGCAGCATTAAGTGACAAGTGTATGGGACCAGGCTGTCATGCAACAATCTTTAGACAAGAAAATGTTAAGCAAAGAAAGGAGAACACAGAGTGACAGAAAAAGAAAATGATGTTTTTAGCTCAGAGATTTTTCAATAGTATAAAGCTAAGTGAAAACAATGAAACTCTAATAATTTATTTTCAAAGTTCCCTATCAATCAGGAAATAGACACATATACATGGCTGCTAACTATCCTGAACAAAGAATCTCCCTGTTCCTTCCTCCCTTATAGAGTTTTCTAAAAATATTCTTCCCCTCTGGCCTTCAAGAATATAGAACCACCAGTACTTAAATACCTAAGTACACAGGAAAAAAAACACTGAAAAAAGTCTACAAGTAGGGGTCACAAAATTACTTGAAAAAAAGGAAGGTAGCTCAGTGGTAGAGCTCATGCTCAGCATTTATGAGGCCCTAGGTTCAATCCCCAGCAAACCCCCCACCCAAAAAAAAAGAAGGTAAGAAAACTACTTCCAAATTTAATAACTAAATAGACCATTTACAGAGATTGTTCTTTTGCTATTTATTTAGTCACTTGATTTCTGAAATGTGTCTGAGATTTGCCATGTTTAATGAGCTTCCTAGTAATTCTGACCTTCTACTGAAATTGGGAGACCACTGCTGTAGAATCAGAGAAGCAAACATAAAGAAATGAGCTAGGCCTGGAGGGCTGGGGGCAGGGAGAGTATAACTCAGCAGTAGAGGGCTTGCCTAGCATGTGTGAGTCCTGCCACTGAAACCTTCTGTGTCTTCTTTAAGTGATATCTGAAGTCCTTCATATGTTTCTAGAATTCAAGTTTTGGCTCAACTCCTACTTCAGGATTTCTTTCACTGTATTGTACCAGTCAAGAACAAATGCTTGAACTCAGGGCCTTCACCTTGAGCCACTTAACCAGTCCTATTTTTTTTTCAAGATAGGGTCTTGCGAACTATTTGCCTGGGCTGGCTTCTTATTGTGATCCTCCTGATCTCTGACTCCTGAGTAGCTAGGATTATAGGCGTGAGCCACCAGTGCCTGGCCTCTGAGGTTATTTTCCTTATTTATTTATTTATTTATTTGGTACTGGGGTTTGAACTCAGGAACTACACTTTGAGCCACTCCACCAAACCTTTTTTTCTGATGGTTTTTTTCAAGATAGGGTCTCAAGGAACTATTTGTCCAGGCTGGCTTTCTCTTGGGTAGCTAGGATTACAAGTGTGAGCCACAGGAGCCTCGCACCCAGCTTGTTGTTTTGTTTTTGGAGGCAGAAGCTTGTTATGTACGTATCCCAGACTTCCCTTGAACTCGCTATGCTCGTACCTCAGCTTCCCAATGGCTGGGATTATAGGCATTCAATACCATGCCCAGCAATCCTGGCTCTTTAAACTAAAAAATTTAGAAATATCCTAAAATATTAAATATCAAATGGATCTTCATTAAGAGCAAATCTCTGGTTTTGTCAGTCCTACATGTTCCCCAAGTAGGGGCTTCTTGCATGGGTCCTTGATCTGTCCTATAGCCAATTGTTTTCCATACCTGAGTGAAAATCCAGAGTGAGACTAACTGCATTCTACCCATGCAATTTGATTGCATTATCGCTGGAATGTAAATGTCCTATCTAATCAAAGTGACATTTTATTTTGATTTATTGCTGCCTTACTTTTCTTTCAGGGTCATCATCTATTTCTCTTTTTCTCTTATCAATTGAACTGGCTAGTGGGTAACTAGGCATTCAGCATAGAACAAAACCTGCTAATTGTCACTACCACTGGAGACAGAGACATCAGGAACCTAACACTTCCTATGCTTTACTGGGGCCAACTCTGTTGAACCTGGCTTGAGAGAAGCAACACTATATAATGAACTCCAATATACTGAAGCTAAAGCCAAAAGAGAAGTGGGAACTGACTCCTGAAATCTGCTGCAGGAACATAAAAAATTCCTAAGAGAATGAAAGTGACAAATCCCTAAAATTTGCCATAAAAGTGTCACAGCATGATGTTTATCTTTGGGAAGACTGAAAAAAAAATGTCTCTTGAGTCATTGGTTTAAACAGACTTTGTTTTAAAAACATAAACTTGATCTGGGCACTGGAGGCTCATGCCTATAATCACAGCTACTCAGAGACAGAGATCAGAAGGATTGAGGTTCAAGGCTAGTCCAGGCAAAAGGTGAGATCCTATCT
The DNA here is from genome assembly GCF_047511655.1 of Castor canadensis. Classification (NCBI taxonomy): domain Eukaryota; kingdom Metazoa; phylum Chordata; class Mammalia; order Rodentia; family Castoridae; genus Castor; species Castor canadensis. The sequence goes on from NC_133391.1 coordinate 80,471,026, forward strand.
CAAAAATATCCAACACAAAATAGGGCTGGTAGAATGGCTGAAGTGGTAGAGTGCCTGGCTAGCAAGCATGAGGCCCTGAGTTCGTTGGGTCTGGAGACCTAATGGGCAGATGAGTGAGCATCCCATCCCCCATGGAGAGCACTGATTCCTGCATCCTGAAGAGTTGTAAACCTGCATTCCTGCAGATACAGGGTCTCATAGATCTGCCACAGGGCTGATGAGCAGAATGCTCTCAAGATTGTTCCCCGCAACCCCCAATAAGGGACAAACATACCAACTCATTTAAGAAAGCCCATGAATCCATGAACAATGAGAAGAGCCCACCTAACTCTTACCCAAACCCAGAGTTAAAACGTCCATAAAAGCCCCAGCCTTCACCTGATCAGGGAGCCACCAGTTTCCAGGTTCTGCTGCACTGCTCTAGCTGTAGCCTTTCCTTTCTCTCTAATAAATCCTACTTCGTGTACTGGCCTTGGCTCACAAGTCAATCAGCTGCCTCACAAGCCAGTTCTCTGGCCTGTGAAGGCAAGGACCTTCAATATCAGCCTACATAACATTTTGGTGACTATGAAGGGACATCTCTCCTGGACCAAGGTTGGTATGACTTGAGCGCCAAACCAGCAGGGGTTTGCCTAAGGTGTGGCTGTGAGCCTCTGGCACTCTGCTGGATGTGCCTGCTGGGGGAAACCCCCTGCTGAGACTAGCCAAAAGCAGAAATCCCCGTGCTGCTCCCCCTGTTTCTCTCTGTTCCTATTTTCCTAAGGGATTTTCCCATTATGATGGTATCACACCAACAGCTCCTAGCCAACTTTGGCCTCACAGTGATTCTGGCTCTGGGAGTGCCTTTGCTCCCTCTCTGAGAACCAAGACCCAGCCTGGGGTTTATTCGGGTACACTTTATGCTATGTTGGAGGAGACCTGATTGTTCTTGGCACCTGGTGATCTTTTTCTTCTTTTCCCACCTGTTAATACTCCCTTCTGCCAGAGGCAGTGACCTGAGAGTGGAGATTTTGTGTGGCTGACAGTATTCTAGTACCACTTAGTGGGAGCAACCTGAAAGCACGTCTAATCACTAATCCTTCAGGTGTGTTAATCCCTCAGCAGCAGACATACTTTTACTCACATGCTCCCTCCCCCACCACCTTGTCCGTCACCTTTGTCTGCCTTTCCCTCCCTGTGCTTACTGGGACCCTGACCTCCCATGGAAAACTTGTACCGTGGTCCCTTATGACTTTCTTAAGTTACTCCCACACCTAGTCCCATACTGCTCAGTCCACACCAACTTTAAATTGGCTGCCAGGTGCTGGCAGAGGCAAAGGCGCCCATAGGAAATTGCGGCCTTGCCACACACACACACTCTAACTCCACCCCCACAAGGGGAGTAGGGAAAACGAACAGGCCCATAAACACCGGAGGAGGGGCAACAGGCTGCAGGGGCAAGCCGGAGCAGACAGGGTTGCTCATCCTGAGAATGGGGGTGGGTGGCAGTGCCTTGTACAAGCCCTGCTCCCAGCCCCACCTCATGCCCGCCTGAGCCTCACCAACCCAGCCCTTGGAGCCAATTCTTATCTCAAGGTTATGTTCCCAAAAAGCACTAATGTAACCTTCCGGGAACAGACAAAAAACAGGCATTACTATGGTCTCTAAACTTCTCATTTAAAATTTCCTATATTTTTGGCCTCAACATAAAAAATTTCCTCTAAATATTAACACCAGTCATCCCTTTGTGGCACTGTGATTGCCCCGGGACTCCCTCTGAGTACTCTTCTCTAACTTTACATACACTTCTCCAGGTGATGCATCCCTTTGTTAAAGAGGTAGCCTTTGTTAAAGAGACAGCCTGCTTTTGGCAATACAAGGCTAAAAGGCAGGATCCTAGAGTTTTTTTTCTCACTGCATCAGTAAGGTGGCCCAGCCTGACCAGTCACTGCATTTTCATCAGTCCTGGCCATGGATGGCGGAAGGAAATGATGAGAAAGGGATGCCTGCTCTCGTTAGGTCAGTCCTCAGTTGGGACGCTGACAAGAGGGGAACTGACCCAGCTTTTTTGTTGTTCTTGTTCTTCTAGATGGGACCTGCCCCCTACAGTCTTCTGGCCTGTCTACTGAAATATTGGAAGGACCTTGACCCTATTAATCTCAAGAAAAAAACCCTCATCTTTCTTTGTACTGAGGCCTGGCCTCAATATCCCTTGGGTGACCAAGAGAAGTGGCCTTCAGAGGGCTTCTTAAATTATAATGCCATACTCTAATTAAACCTTTTCTATAAAAGGGAGGAAAAGTGGATGGACATCCCCTATATACAGTTTTTCTTTTGTCCTTGGGACCACCCATAATGGCCACATAATTGCTATCTAGATACTCAAACACTGGCCATTCTTTGTAAGCCACAGGATAAACATAGGGAAGGAGGGAGGACCAGAAAAGCCCCTTACCAATGACAAGGCCCCCATCCTTACTGCTCCACCCTCTGCCCTACCTTCTAAGCCACCCCAATATTCAGAACCTCCTAATGTATGTTACCCCTTCAACAAGAAGTGGTAAGAAGAGGGCAACTCTATGTCCCCTTCCAGTTATCAGATGTAAGGGAGATTTTAAAAGATCTGGGTAGTTATACTGATGCCCCAGACCAATACATCCAGGCCTTTATCTCTGTGATCCAAACCTTTGAATTGGCATGGAAGGATATCATGCTTCTACTGGACCAGACTCTTTCCTCATTAGAAAAGCAACGGGTCCTAGCCCAGGCCACTCAGGTTGGAGATGATTTCCATCTACAATGAGCCTCAATACCCGTGGCACCTGGAAATGAGGGAATAAATATGCCTATGCCCACTGGGCAGGCCCCTTGGCAGATCCACACTGGGATCAAAATAATGAGGGGGATGAATGGTGTCGACCCCACTTCATCCATCTTATAGTGGAAGGGCTAAAAAGGGCCAAGTTAAGCCTATAAACTATTCCCAGGTGACTGTAGTACACAGGTCCTGATGAAAACCCCCTTACCTTTCTATAGCATCTTAAGGACACCATCCAAAAATATACTACAGTGGATCCAGAGTCACAGGTGGGAGAGATTCTCCTCAAAGATAAATTTCTAACTCAGTCAGCCCCAAATATCCATAGAAAACTCCAAAAGTCTGTGGCTGAAGGGGAAAAATCATTGGACCAACTAATGCAACTGGCCATGTCTGTATACTATAACTGGACATCACTAAAAAGAAAGAAAAAGATAAAAACACCATGACCTAATCACAGCTCTCAGGGAGTGCCCCACCCAATGAGGCCTACATCCTGAGCTTGCTACCACTGTGGACAGGAGGGGCACTTCTGCAGAGAATGCCCAAATGGGGGATAACCCAGGACACAGCCCTGGCACCCATTGGGACCCTGCCCTCTCTGCAAAAGTAACCACTAGAGGTCTAAGTGCCCCTGTCTCCAGATGGAAGGCAAGGTGTACCTCCTATGGATTGATGGGTCCTGGGGCCTCCTGTCCAGGCTCCACTTCTTAACATCAATGTTGAGGAGACTCAGGTAACCATAATAGTAGAGAAGCAAGTGGTCATTTTCCTCATAGACAGTGGAGTTCGTTTCTCTGTCTTATCATTCTCTCCTGGTCCCTGGTCTAATAATAAGGTTATCGTTTGGGGAATATCTGGCCAGCCCTTACAGAGCTATTTTACTTGGCCTCTGGCCTGCTCTTGGGGAGACCTCCAGTTCTGTCACTCTTTTCTTATAGTCCCTGAGATTCCATTGTCCTTGCTGGGACAGGATTAACTATCTCAACTAAAGGCTCAAATTCTACTCCCCACAGGTGACTATCTCTGCTGCCCCTTCTTCAGGAACAAGTGTGGAACAAGTCCACAGTGTGAACTGATGGAATGACTGTAGGGTGAGCTAAAATGGCCCTCCCAATTCAAATAAAATTCAAAGATCCTTCTCAGTTTCCACATCAAAAATGGTATCCCCTCAAGCCTGAGAGATGATGAGGCCTCTTACCTATCATAAATACCTTTAAAAAAACAAGGGCTATTAATTAGTTGCTCCAGTCCCTACAATACTCCCATTCTTGCTGTCTGTAAGGGGCTAAACAAATAGAGGTTGGTTCAAGACCTCAAGCTCATTAATGAAGCAGTCATTCCCCTCCACCCAATTGTTCTCAATCCCTATACTCTATTGGCTCAAATATCCTCAAAAGCCCAAAATTATTCTGTACTAGATTTAAAAGATGCTTACTTTTGCATTCTTCTGAATCCTGACAGTCAGCCTGTTTGCCTTTGAAGATCCCACAAACCCTTCACAGCAACTGACTTGAACAGTTTTGCCACAAGTGTTTAGAGACAGTCCTCATCTTTTTGGACAGGACCTAACCAGAGACTTATTAGATTGGCACTATCCACAGGCCACCCTTCTTCAATATGTTAATGACTTACTTCTGTGGGTAGCTACAGAGCCTCTCATCTCCAGGGAAACTGAGTCCCTTTTAAACTTTCTGGCCACCTGGGGATATGAAGTCTCCAAGGAAAAGGCTCAATTATGCCTCCCTCAGGTTACCTACTTAGGCATGGTCTTCAAGGGACAGACTTGTTCCCTGAGTCATGAGCAGATTGACCCAATCCTCTGTTCCCACTCCCCCAGACCATAAAGCAGCTTAGAGATTTCTTGGGAGTTACAGGATTTTGCAGAATCTAGATCCTAGATAAGCAGCCCTTGCCAGGCCCCTATACGAGCTCCTAAAAGATGCTCATTGAGGCTCTCAATCCCTTTTAGCATGGGACCCTGAAAACACAAAAGCTTTTCAGGCCCTCAACAGTCACTCCAAACAACCTGAGCATTGAGCTTGCCCACCCAAGACCACTTCCAGCTATATGTCTATGAAAAGGGGCAGGGAGGGGAGCAGCCCTAGGAGTACTATCCCAGCTCTAAGGGCCAACTCCACAGCCAGTGGGATATTTGAGCAAAGAACTAGACAATGTGGCTAAAGGGTGGCCTGGGTGCCTAGGGCCCTAGCAGCAACTTGCCTCTTGATTCCAGAGGTCCAAAAATTAATTCTTGTATGACTCTTAACCATATATTCTCCACATGGTCTAGGAGGGCTTCTAACAGCTAAAGGAAGACTATGGTTATTGGACAACAGGCTACTTAAGTATCAGGCCCAATTATTAGAATGTCCAGATGTGAGCCTTCAGAGTGCTCTGCCCTAAATCCTAAATCACTCCTCCCCACTGAGGGGGACCCACTCATACATTCCTGTGAGGAGGTGTTAGCCGAATGCTATTCAGCTAGGCCTGACATCCTTGACCAGTCACTCCTGGACCCAGACCTCACTCTCTTCACAGATGGAAGTTCATTCATCTGTGAAGGAACTAGACAAGCAGGGGCAGCTGTGGTCTCTCTCACTGAGACCCTAGGGGCTGAAACTCTCCCTCCTTCCACTAGTGCCCAATTGACTGAGCTGATAGCTCTCATTAAGGCATTACAACTATCTAAGGAAAAAACCACCAACATCTATATAGACTTTAAGTATGTTTTCCCAGTCTTATATGCCCATGCAGTTCTTTGGAAGGAGCAAGGATTGTTAACTACTGAAGGATTCCCTATCAAACATTCCAGGGAAATCTTAAACTTCTTAAAAGCAGTTTTACTTCCAAAACGAATAGCAGTAATTTCACTGTCCTGGACATCAAAGGTCAGAGGATCAGGTTGCTAAGGGAAACCAGAGAGCTGATATGGCAGTAAAGGAGGTTGCTAAGAGACCTTATGTTTAGGCCCCTGTCTTGTGGGAACAATCCCTCCTTCCTTCTGAATGCCCCCAATACTTGCCTACTGAATATTCACAGGCTTCAGAAAGAGGTTATTGCTTAGATCATAGAGGATGGTGGATAACTCCTGAGGGCAAATTATTTCTCCCACAATGTACCCAATGGAAGGTCCTAAAAACCCTACATCAGACCTATCGCCTAAGGGTCCATAAGACACTCTCCTTGGTAGGGAAGCTATTCGAGGGGATAAAACTCAGAGATACTCTTCAGGATATTATTAGAGGATGTGAAATCTGTCAGCCTGACAACCCTCGCAACACTGCCCTGCCTATTTCTGGAACTCAGAGGCAGGGGACATAACTAGGGGAGGACTGGCAGCTTGACTTCACCCACCTGCCAGGGAACCCAGCCTCTAGATTGCTCCTGGTTCTGGTAGATACTTTTCCTGGGTGGGCTGAAGTGTCCCCCTGCTCCTCTGAAAAGGCCCAGGAAGTAATTAAGGTTCTAATTAGCGAGATTATCCCTAGATTTGGACTCCTCAGACTCTTCAAAGTGACAATGAGCCGGCCTTCCAAGCTGAAGTCACTAAGGCAATCTCTAAGGCTTTCAGAATCAAATATCATCTCCACTGTGCCTGGAGACCCCAATCCTCAGGCAAGGTTGAGCGAGCCAATGGACTCCTCAAGAGACCTCTGTCTAAATTGGCTCAAGAAACTCACCTTCCCTGGCAAAAATTACTACTTCTAGCCTTAATCTGACTTACAAATACCCTGAATAAAATGGGCCTTACTCTCTTTGAAGCCTTGTATGGGAGACCCTTTCTCCGAAAAGATTTAATTTTAGACCCAGACGTAACAAACCTAGTCTCTCATATCACTCAACTAGCCAAGTTTCAAGAGGTTCTCTCTGAAGTAGGGAGGGAGGGGCCCCAAGGTCTCTCCCTGGCTGCCTTTTGTCCTGGAGATCTAGTCCTCATCAAACTTCTGCATAACTCCCGGGGTCTCTCTGAAGCCCCTTAGGAAGGCCCATATCCAGTCTTGTTATCTCCCCCACAAGAGTTAAGGTCGTTGGGCTGGACTCCTGGATTCACGTCTCCTGAGCCAAACACTGGACACCAGAGCCTGATACACCCACCCTGCAGTCACATCCTACTCCACCAGCCTACTCCTGTGAACCAGTGGAAGACCTCAGATATCTTTTCAAAAGGAACACCTCAAACATGTAACTTATGTCTTCACTTTCTCCCTTTTTGTGGGCTATTTATATTCTGGTCCCCTTTTGAGTGTCAGTTTGTGAGCAACTTCTCCTGAGTGGATATGGCCCCAACAAATAACCTTACGTGGTGGGTATCTTATGTACTGTGCTCTCCTCCCTCTTATAATCTGTACCTTGGCTGGGGTTCCTCCTCCCTGCCCCCATGATGGCAGTTACTACAATGCTGCACCTGGTTGTTCCAACAGCAACTTTCGCTGTTTAAGAAATGGACAACTGTATGGAAAAGCCTTAGGCACAGGCTTTGTCAACACAAATGGTTCCACGCAATGCCTTGGGAGAGCAGCCTAGTGGTCTGTTGACCACAGGAGGAGACAGAGGGAGAAAATTTAAAAAAACAAAGGAAACTATAAAAACAAAAGTTGAAATACTGGCTGACATGTCACCTGAGGGTCATGTAAACTATGTATGACAGAGACTCCCACTTCCCTCTCCCCCTTCCAAAAGAACAATAAAACCCCCATGGCCTCAGCCACCTATAAATCTAGATCTCTAGCTGTACAGGTTACTCAACTCTGTCCATCATCTTTTAAACTCTACAAACCCCACTTTGGCTGAGGATTGCTGGCTTTGTCTCTCTCCAAGCCTTCCACGGGTATTGGCAACCCCCATGGGCTCACTAGAGGCTTCATCAGGTAATAAATTAAACCCTCTCCTAACAAGACCTAATATTACCAAGATAAAACTAACCCATCCTGCTTCCAGAGCCTCCAAAGTTTACAAGGGTCAATTCCACTGGGGGAAATCTCCAAAAACTTTTATATCAATATCACACAATCAACAAATGACACTCTGTTTGTTTCCCCCCCAGAACTTATTTTGTTTGCAGAACTGCTGTTTACACTTGCCTACCTCCTGGCTGGAAGGCAATCTGTACTAAGTACGGCTCTCCTAATCCCACAAATTGATGTTGTCTCTGGTAACCAATCCCTTCCTATTCCTCTAGAGGCCTACACTCGATCAAAGAGAGCTATCCAAATCATTCCCCTACTGATAGCTATGGGGATCATGGCTGGAATAGGTACTGGCACCTCAGCCCAAACCTATCAAAAGATGTCAACAGAATTTAATAATGACATAGAACGGTTCACACAGTCTATAAAGGCTTTACACGATGAGGTAGATTCACTCACATCAGTAGTGCACCAAAATAGATGTGCTGAAAAGGGTGGAACATGCCTTTTCCTAAATGAGGAATATAGCTTTTATACTAACAAATCTGCTCCTTCTAATACTCCCATTTAGGCCTTGCATAATAAATGCTCTCTCCAGATTCATATCTCAACAGGTTCAAAGGATCAAACTCCAGCTCTTAGTCAAGCAATACTCACCTGTGCCTACGCATGAGCCCTCCATCCGGTTCTATCGGGGGCCCCTGAAGACTACATGGATCAACCCCTAAGACAAGTACCAACCCCCCACCCCTTTGCCCCATTGCCAGAACAAACCAGCTAGATGAGTCATCACTCCTCTCCCCAGCAGCAGTTGGGTACTTGTCTCAGAGGTGGGAACTTGTTGGGTCTGGAGACCTAAAGGGCAGATGAGTGAGCATCCCATCCCCCATGGACAGCACTATGATTCCTGCATCCTGAGGAGGTGTAAATCTGCATTCCTGCATCCTACAGAGGAGATACAGGGTCTCATAGATCTGCCACAGGGCTGATGAGCAAAATGCTCTCAAGATTGCCTCCCCCACCCCCAATAAGGGGCAAACATACCAACTCATTTAAGAAAGCCCATGAATCCATGGCCAATGAGAAGAGCCCACCTAACCCTTACCCAAACCCAGAGTTAAAACATTCATAAAAGCCCCAGCCTTCACCTGATCAGGGAGCCACCAGTTTCCAGGCTCTGCTGCACTGCTTAGCTGTAGCCTTTCCTTTCTCTCTAATAAATCCTACCTCATACACCAGCTTTGGCTCACAAGCTGCCTCACGAGCCAGTTCTGTGGCCTGTGAAGGCAAGGACCCTCGACACCGGCCCACAACCTTTCACACAGCACATAACAAGTTCAAACCCCAGTATTGCCAAAAAAATGAAAATAAAAATAAAATAAACTTGATCCTATGAATTATATTACAGAATGAATTTTCTTCCAACCTTTTGTTATTGTTATTGCTTTCTGTAGTGCTAGGGATTGAACTGAGGGCTTTGCATTTTCAAGGCTGGCACTCTACTTTAGCCCCAGCTGTAGCAACAGTTGTCCTGGAACCTAAACTGTATTTAAGCATTTCAAAGTATTTCTAATGTTCTTATTCTATTGCCTAAAATAATTGCTGTTTTTAATGGATTAGGCCAATATTGCAAAACTCACTTTTTTTCCTATATGTGAAAACAGAAGTCAAGTCAGATCTTGTTTTGGTATGAGGCAGCACAGCCAGCAGTTAGTATTATAAGTTCTGGAGTCAAGATGACCTCAAATTCTGGCTTTATCTGGGTATGGTGGTGCACACTTCTAATGCCAGCACTCGGGAGGCTGAGAGAGGAGATTAAAGGACAACCTGGACTACATAGTGAGGCCCTGTGTCAAAACAAAAAAGAATTCTGGTTTTACCAGTCAATTGCTGTGTGATCACAGGTTCACGTTTCACCACTCTAAGCCTCACTTTCCACATCTGCAAAATGGGAATACCAACAATATTTACTCGAGACCATGTAGTGAGCCCATCATTAGATAATGTACATAATGCATTTTGGACAGTGTGTGGCAACTATTAGTCATTACTATTCTAATGACAATTCCTATTAATGACTGGAAGTTAAATACTTAAGATTAAACCAGTTACCTGCCTCCAAAGATACTAAAATAACAATCATACCTGTTAGAATATTATCTATTTCTTTTGGAAGGGGGTGCTGTAAATTGAGCCCAGGGACTTGTATATGCCAAGAATGCTCTCTACCACTGAGCTACACTCCCCAGCCCCAGAATATTGTTAAAAATATAGTATGCACAGGTATTGGACAGTCACCTGCTCTGTTTGGTAAACATTTACCCTCATACAAACTATGCACCAACTCTTTCAAACTCCCAGCGACACTGAGATGCCAACAGAGAAATGAAACATATTACAGAGCTGAATAGTGAAGGTTTATATCACTTGGCTGTGGATCTGTCTATTCTTACTCAGTTGAACCCATACATTTTCTTAGATTCAGATTCATTTCTTCCAGCCTTTAGACTGTAGACTATGTTAATTTTCACAGCAGTCCAGAAGCCTGTCCTTCACACTGACAAATGTTAGAAGCCCTCATTCTCAGGTTCATGTTTTGAACTAGTGCTACCAAATCCCTCTTGTGGTCATGGAGACTATTTGCAAGGTACTGGGAGAAATCACAAGGAAAATCAACCACATACATAACCCATAGAACTGTGGTCTCAGACACCTTTTCTTGGTGGGTGTGTGTGTGTGTAGGGCTGGGGATCACACTCAGGGCCTTTCATTTTCTCAGCAAGCACTCTGCCACTGGTCCATGTTCACAGCCCTTGAGGTTTTTTGGGTAGTACTGGGGATTGAACTCAGGGGCTCTCGCTTGCTAGACAGGCATTCTCCCTCACCTTTTTTGTGTTGAGTATTTTCAACATAGGGTCTCCTGAACTATTTGCCTAGGCTGTCCTTAAACTTCGACCTTCTTATCTCTGCCTCCTGAGTAGCTAGGATTATGGGCACCCAATTAGCTCTTGGTTTTTTGAGCCAGGGAGTCACAGGGTAGCCCAGGCTGGCCTTTTAACTTGTGACACTCACCCTAGTGCTGGAATTACAGACATGTACCACTACACCCAGCTCAGACACCCTTTATATTTGATTTGGACACCATTTGAGTCCAGGTTCCTTTTGATATTTAGTGGATGGAACAAGAAAATCATACTCTTAAGAGGGAAGTGCAGAGTGTTAAGTTCAGGAGTGTCTTTTCTAACTACTCCTGAACCTAACAAGGAGAATGCAGTAACTTCAATTATTTTAACCTGCTCTTCTCCCTTCCTGTCATGTACAATAAAAAGATGTAATGTTCTCAACTTTTATTTTGTTTCCATGTTTAATAGTATGTTCTATGTTGTTTCACAATAATAAACTTTCAGAATACAAACCTCTAGAAACAAATATAAATCTTTAGAACTATGAGCCTGTAACTGTGATGGCCTTAGGAAAGCCCACCTGTGACGGAAAGCGAAGTGAACTAGTAAGTATAATACAATAATAGCTAATATTTAATGGAGAGGGCATGGGAGACTTTAAAAAACTTTCAGAATATGCAGTCTATGACCAATGTTGTTTTTTGCGATGCTAAGCATCAAACCCAGGTCTCACTATGTACATCACGACCTAAAACTCAGATCCCCCTGCTTCCCCCTCCCCCCGCAGGTGGAGCTGGGGATTACAGGCGTGCACCACCGCCCCGCTCTTTTTCTTACTCCCAGTCCCAACCCCCTTCTCAGAATGTAAACCCTTCCAATTTTTCCCCATTTCCTTCACGAGTCACCACGAGGTGATAATAATATGGTTATTTACCTGAAGGAGGTAAACGCAAAAAAAAAATTTTCACTTTCGAAAGGTCAAAATCAAATGCAACCTCTCTTCCTAGCAGGGAGTTTATGTTTTCCTTTTACCGCATCCCGCCACCCAGGAAAGTGCCTGACAATGCGGAATCAATAAAATCCTTTACTTTAAAATCTGACAGTGGTCACAGGTTGAGTGATAACTGACGCCCAGTACAAGGTTTGAAAATGGCCCGAAGGAGCGTTTGGCCCAGCACAACCAGGAGGGAAGAGCTCGAGCTCAAGTAGTTTCTTTCCTCCATGGTTTGCAAGGTAATTAGCTTAAGGCTAATTAATCCAAAGGTCTGTGTGAAGAAAACGCTGCTTTAGAGGCTCCTGTAACAAAGTGCAGCAAGAATCTGTCCAAGGTTTCTCTACCCAGATGTACTTCAAGTTGTGAAAAACCGGTGCAAGCAAGCATTAAACGTTCTAACTACCTTACTTAACAAAGCAGCAGGACAAAATGGCGCCCACAGCGAGAAACGTGAACTGGGAGAACGTCCGCGAGCGCGCAACGTGAGCGCGCCTCGGCTCGCTCCCGAGCTACGCTGGGACATCCAATGAACGCTGCAGTTAAAGCTTCAACCCCCATCTTCCGCCACGCCTTTTGCACATGCGCTCCAGGCCCTTAACCGATGTCAACTGCGCATACGCATCAGGGTCCCCCTTTCGCACAACTGACGCAAGAAGACTATTCGCTTCACAATTTATCCCGTGTGACCTTGAGTTTTTCCTGCCGCCGAGGACCGGGGCTGTCTAAGGTGCTGCCTGCTTGCGCCTTTTCCCCTTCTCGTTTCTCACTGATTCCACGGCCGCCGCGTTGGTAACGAGAGGCTGACTGTTTTTTTTTAAACAATTATGCTGCGGAGCACATTATTCGCACACCGAGGTTCCGGGAGCGTTAGGTAGTCTGTGATCAGGCATAACGTTCGGCGCCTCAGCGGAAAAGCGGGCCTCTGGGCCGCAGTGACCAACCCCCGCCCTTCACCCCACGTGGTTGGAGGTTTCCAGAAGCGGTCCCGCCACCGTGCTGCGCAGCTCCGAGCCTGCGGGGTGCTTGTGTAGTGCTTCGTACTCCCTCCGTCCAGCCGCCATGATAAGCGCCAGCCGAGCCGCAGCAGCCCGTCTCGTGGGCGCCGCGGCCTCTCGGGGACCCACGGCCGCCCGCCACCAGGTAAGGAACTTTCGGGCCTTCCCGAAGGGGTTCACGGTCTAGGTCCTCAGTAGGACAGGCCGCGCCCTTCAGGGTCAGGCTCCTGCGCGAGAAATCAGGAGAGAAAGAAGATAACGGATCTTTCGTAGTTCTATTCTGCAGGTTAAAGCCCTCGTTCAGAGTTCTGCCTCCGTGTCTCGAGGCCTGCTGAGTCACATCTCTCGCAATCTAAAGTTTTGTACCGCTAATTCTGCGGTTAGTGGTCCTGGCAGCCCTATTTGTGGCTGGTTGGATACGTTTATCCTCTGGGGCGAAAATTACAGTTTACCGGGAGGGAGGGCTACAAGAGATGGTTCTATTTTCACCTAAGAGGCGAAGGATGGTTGCATCTCTTTTATAGAGCCGTGTGTGCAAGGATCGCGTCGTTAGGATAATATAAAGGGAGAAACAGGAAGTCGAAAGTCAGATTCTTATTTCCATTTTTCGTGCTTAGGAACATCTTTTCAGAATCTTAGGTGAAAGATTGTACTCATTCGCCGTTTAGAATGAGCAGAATATGAATTTAAAAGAAAAGATCGTGGAGTGGTCGCTCTTTATCTAAAACAAGAAACGTGCGTCTGGAGAACGGGAACAGTAGTTGAAAGTTAGATTATAACAAGTTAATGACCAGCGTTTTTTTTTTATAACGCTTCCAGATTAATAGCTGTAATTTAAAGTAGTTGTTTGGCAAGATGAGTGGAAATGTTTCTGAGTAATTTAAATCTAAACTTAAGTAGACACACTCAGGTTAAGGTGCTTACAAGAGAAATTGAGAAGTATTTGAGTAATATCTCCCTAATGCAACAGTTCTCATCCAGAAGCAGTTTTGCCCCCAGGGGTTGTCTGGCAATGTTTGGGGCTAAATTAGGTTGTCATGATTTGAGGAAGAATACCTAGAAGCCAGGATGGCTTGTAAGCATCCTAAAATGCACTGAACGGCCCCCACAACAAAAATTAGTCACAAGATCAATAGTGCCAGGGTTGAAAGGCCCTGTTGCATGTAATTCAAGATAATTTTATATTTACTTTTTACTTGATTTATGTGTTAAATGCTCATTATATGCTAAGCACTTTTTCATTCTATTATGCTTTATACAGACTACTTAGTGGAATGAAACTCTCAAAAGTTTCCTGAGACTCTCAGAAGAATAATTGGCACAAGTTCAAGTTTCTTTTTTTTTTTTTTTTTTTTTTTTCACATTAAAAAGTTTTATTACAAAATTTAAAATGACAGTATGTTAACTTGAACAGCTAGGTTATGTAAGGTCTGAAAATTCTCCTTTTGATATTATCCAGTCTTCAAAACATGATTGATTGCATTTATATGCACCTTGCAGTTTCTTTAGACCTCTAACTGCTGGCTGGAGTTGAGCAAAGACATGGCTCAGTTTCCCTCAAATCCCAAATCCATGGATCTGGGAAAACAAACAAAACAACAGTCAGTAATTTTCCCAGCCTGGCATTAAATCATCATTCACACTTAAACCATCATTGCTAGAATCAAGTTTCTTTATGTAGTTGTTGGGTGATGCAATTTTTTTTTTTCTTCTTTTTCAGGATGGCTGGAATGGACTTAGTCATGAGGCTTTTAGATTTGTTTCAAGGAGGGATTATGCGTAAGTATGAGTTCAGTTTTTTTGAGAGAGAATACATATTAAACCCCAGAGCAGTGGTCTCTACATTTGTAACTATTACTCTCAACTGATTACCCATCTATATTTCTTAGATTATGTAATGTGCCACTATCAAATGTCATATCAAAGTCTGATCAAATATATTTCCTCCAGTAATTTTGAAAGCCACCACTAAGATGATAACCATGGCATGTCTTACAGATCAGAAGCAATCAAGGGTGCAGTTGTTGGTATTGATTTGGGTACTACCAACTCCTGTGTGGCAGTTATGGAAGGCAAACAAGCAAAGGTGAGCATGATTGGAAACTTTGGGTTACCTAACTACCTAACCCAGCAGTCTGTGGATAAGGGATTCTAAGACCTGGTTTATATTTTAAAAGCTGCTTTGGACTTGGTCTTATTATTTATTTTATATTTTTTCATTGCCAGAGATAACCCAAAGCCTCACACATGCTAGGAAAGTTCTGTACCACCATGGTTTGGATTTGTGGGGCAAACAGTTTTGATGCTCATAATTAGATTTTACTTCCTAGGACAAGATGTAAATGTGTTCTTCTGGCATAGGGGTGAGACTGTAATCACAGTCCTGCAAGTTTGTAAAGTCTTATTCTGAAGCCTCCTTATTCTGTACGGGAAACCTTTATTCCGAGTTCCTAACAAGATTTACATCATCTGGGATTCTAGCATCTGGCCTATTCCATTCATGCGCTTTCATGCTTCCTTTCTTTCATGCCCTCTGAAATAAGCTTGAGCTTATTCCAATAAGACTCAAGTGGAATTGAGTCTTATTCCACTTGTTCTGTACCAGGAAAAAAATAATCCCTTCCTTATCCCTGTTTTATACTTTGTGGCATTTTTTTATATGCCTAAAACTTGTAGCCATCATAAAAATTTGAAATAGATTTAATTCTCCATATAAAAGAGATTTTTTTCCCAGTTTGGAAATCTTTTATCCCTTTCTTTTTTATTACTTGCGCGTTTCAAAATAACTAAAAATGGCAGGATATCTTAAATCCATCTTCAATAGTAGGTATTTACTGAGTCTGTATTCACAGTATAAAACATGCCAATTAGTAGTACTCTTAAGCTTTTATTTTGTGATTTGGGGCCTGTTCTGTGTTTTTGAGGCAGGGGAAGTACTTGGGTTTAAACTTAGATCCTCACATTTGCTAGACAAGTGCTCTACCACTTAAGCTATATCCTTAGCCCTTTTTACTCTATTTTCAAATAGTGTCTTGAATTTTGGAGGGAGTAGAGGGAAGAGGTTCTCATTTTTGCCTGGGGTCAGCCTCAGGCATGATCTTCCTACCTCCTTCTGCCCAGCTAGGATTACAGGTGTGAACCACTAAATCTAACTTGCTATGCATTCTATCACTTGAGCTGTGCCCCTAGCCCTTTTTTGGTTTTGTTACTTTGGGGATCAGTTCTCACATTTATGCCCTGGCTGGGCTGGACCGGACTGCCATCCTCCTATTTATGCTTCCCTGTGTAGTTAGGATTACAGCCACTTGCCACTACACCTACTTAGCAGGATGGGAGTCTCGCTAACTTTGTACCCAGGCTGGCTTCAAACCTCTGTCCTCTTGATCCCAGCCTTCTGTGTAGTTATGAGTAGTCATTGTGCCTGACCCCAGCTTGCTTATTGAGATAGGGTCTTGCTAACTTTTGCCTGGCCTACCCTTGAACCTCTATCCTTTGACCAGTCACCTCCCTCATAGTGCTGTTTTGTCGTACGCAATTGCTTCAAAGATGGCAGTGATACCTTGAAGCTTATTCTTGTCTTATTTTGGAAACTTTAGGTGCTAGAGAATGCCGAAGGTGCCAGAACCACGCCTTCCGTTGTTGCCTTTACAGCAGATGGTGAACGCCTTGTTGGCATGCCAGCAAAGCGACAGGCTGTCACCAACCCAAACAATACTTTCTATGCTACCAAGCGTCTAATTGGCCGGCGCTATGATGATCCTGAAGTACAGAAAGACATGTAAGTAATAGCAGAAGCAAAACACAGAAGACTTAAGTGCTTTGAACCAAATCCCTAGAGCGTCTTACCTTACTTTAAAAGTGCTTTATTTATATCCCTATGGAAAGAGTAGTTCATTTAAAAAAAGTCTTTTCTGGTATTGACCTGTTGACATGAAATATAAAGGTTTGTGAGGCATTCCTAAAGTATGTAAATGGAATTGAACACTTAAGACAGATAATGACATAGGTTCCACCATGTGTCCAATAGATACATATATATGCATAGAGAAAACTTGACTGGCTTTTTTTTTAAACCAAGTTAAAAATATAGAAGCTTAGTAGTTTGCCATTACATAATCTTTAAAAAAAAAAAACCCTTTGGTGAGCTCGCAGTGGAATGTGAGTGGTATCATATGTGGACTTGTGTGACTAACTTCTTTCAGTTAGGATAATTCAGGGTTCATCCATCTTGTAGCTTATATCAGTACTTCATTCCTTTTTCTTGACCAAATAATACTCTGTTGTAAGAATACTTTGTGTGTGTGTGGTACTGGGGCTTGAACTCAGGGCCTACACCTTAAACTGCTCCACCAGCCCTTTTTTTTTGTGTGTTAGGTATTTTTGAGATAGGGTCTCTCAAACTATTTGCCTGGGCTGCATTTGAACTGTGAACCTCCTGATCACTGCTTTCTGAGTAGCTAGGATTACAGGTGTGAGCCACCAGCACCCAGCATGTATTTTGTTTATCCTTTTGCCAATTGGTGGGCATTTGGGTTATTTCTACTTTTTGGCTAGAATAATGTTGCCATAGGCATTTGTGTATAGTTTGTGTGAACATGTTCTTATTTCTCTTGGTTAGGTAAGATACCTAGTAGTGCAATTGCTGTGGCATATGATAACTATATTTCATTTTCAAATGGAACTTGCAGACTACAAAACAGTTGCAGAAATCTTTTACTTGGTAGGAAGTGAATTCAGGTCATATCAGGATATTTTTACATATTAACGATTATTTTCTAAAGATTTTCATTAAATAATTTCTAGAAACTATAATTGGTTGCCCATAGCTCTCTTGTGGGGTGGAAAATAGACAATGATATATGATAACCTTGTGATGGTAGGTTGCATTGCCCAATTTTCTCACATAATTTTTGTGTCTCTCAGTAAGAATGTTCCCTTTAAAATTGTTCGTGCCTCCAATGGTGATGCCTGGGTTGAGGCTCATGGAAAACTTTATTCTCCAAGTCAAATTGGAGCATTTGTGTTGATGAAGATGAAAGAAACTGCAGGTAAGTTCACACCTAGGAGAAGTTCAAAGAACTGGGTGATTCCCTTGAGATTACTCTTCTATACCCTGGCGTCCTATAGATGAGTTATGGTGTCTTTTGTATAGAAAATCTAGGAATGACAGAAATTTGTTACTTTTCATACTTAACCTGTAGATTGACTTTAACTTAGAGTTTTCCTAATGATGCTTAGCATGTTTCTTTTTTCCAGTAGAGGTTAGTGTTCTGTATTGAGAACTAGAAAGCTTTTGTCTCGATTAAGTAAAACTTAGAATTTGAAGAAACTAATGTCTGTTTTAAGTTTAAAGGTCATTGTGCCTTGGTGAGCCGTCACTGAAATGTTTGTTTTCATCCTCTTGTGCGGGGAGCAAGCTCAGGGCCTCACACATGCTAGGCACACATTCTTTCACTGGGCCACATACACTTCCAGCCTTCAGCCAGTATCTTCAAGGTCTCTACATGTTAAGTTACTTGCTAAAAAAATTGATGGGTGATATCTATGGCTTAAAAAAAATGACACTATTTTGCTAGAAAACAGTAATTTGTTGCCTGTTTTGTCTGGCCTATTACCATATTGAATTTTATTCTTTTGATTCTTTTCCAGAAAATTACTTGGGACACACAGCAAAAAATGCTGTGATCACAGTTCCTGCTTATTTCAATGACTCACAGAGACAGGTAAGGTCAATTAGTTTTCTTATTCACAAAAAGTAATGGTAACTGCCACACAAGGGTGGAAAAATGCTTTTATCTTTGTTTTCTCTAGGCCACTAAGGATGCTGGCCAAATATCTGGACTAAATGTGCTTCGGGTGATTAATGAACCCACAGCTGCTGCTCTGGCTTATGGGCTAGACAAATCTGAAGATAAAGTGTAAGTGTAAATTCAATCTAGATGTGTGAAACTTAAGGTCAGTTAGCCATGAAACTTACCCTACATCATCTTGATTTTTTTAGTGATAGAGGTTTGTACTTAGAATAAAAATGTACTTCCTTTACCATCTTCAAGTTTATATAGTCTTGTTTTTAATTCATTTCAGTACCATTCCTCTGCTTACTTAGAGCCTTGTGGTTTTTCTGTTGGCATGAATACTGACAAGTATTCCTCCAAAACCATGGTTGAATGCTGTCAGCTTTATTGTTTTTTAAGGCTGAATTCATTTGAGCTTTGTGTGTATGCTTTTTTGTTGTTGTTACCTATCGGGGCTATAGTTGCCACATTTCATAATTATAGGCGAATACCTTGGTTTATCTTCCTTTGGTTGAGATTCATACCCCTTGTCATACGGTTTGTTCCTTAAGGATCTTTCTTTCCTTATCCTTTCCCCTTTCTTCCATCCTAATAAGGCTTTATGGGGCTCTGCAGTACCTGGGAGGCAGTACATGGGACAGAATTCCAAGACTAGATCTCTGAAGATGCTTAAACCAAAAAAAGATGAGTCACGGGTCAGTTATCTTTTTTCTCCCCCCTCCCTTCTAGCATTGCTGTATATGATTTAGGTGGTGGAACTTTTGATATTTCTATCCTGGAAATTCAGAAAGGAGTATTTGAAGTGAAATCCACCAATGGGGACACTTTCTTAGGTGGTGAAGATTTTGACCAGGCCTTGTTACGACACATTGTGAAGGAATTCAAGAGAGAGGTTAGTTACCGTTGTGATTAATACGTAGGTACTGGGATGTTGATAATTTCTGTTGTGATTACTCGCCTTTGTTCACAAGTTTTTGTGCTGAAATAATGGCTTTTTTCCTTTTTTGGTGGATTTATTTTTTATTTTTTATTTTTTGCTGTAGTACTGGAGCTTGAACTCAGGGCCTACACCTTGAGTCAGTTCACCAGGCTTTTTTTTGTGATGGGTTTTTGCGAAATAGGGTCTCATGAACTATTTGTCTGGGCTGGTTTTGAATCATGATCCTCTTTATCTCTGCCTCCTGAGTAGCTAGGAGCAATTGGGGTTTGAATTCAGGGCTTCATGCTTACAAAGCAGGTGCTCTACCACTGGAGTCACACCTCCAGTTCATCTTGCTTTGGTTATTTTTAGAGATGGGGGAAGGGTCTTAGAAACTGCCTGGTTTGGCTTTGAACCATGATCTTCCTGATCTTAGCCTCCCAAGTAGCTAGGAATATGGGTGTGAGTCACGGGCACCCGGCTTAGATAAGTGCACTTTAGGTTCATGGGTAAATTTAATTATTCTGGTTATTGTAACTTTAGATTGGGAACAAAGAGATTGAATGTAAGTAGTGTTCATCATCTCACTAATGCTAGTAATGTGTGTCCTCACTTTGTAGACAGGGGTTGATTTGACCAAAGATAACATGGCACTTCAAAGGGTGCGGGAAGCTGCTGAGAAGGCTAAGTGTGAACTCTCTTCGTCTGTGCAGGTGAGACTTGGAAAATCTCCGGGGTCTTGATGGGAATGGTTAATTGTGGGGGGTGGAGTAGGAGAAGCCTATGAGGACGTAAGCACAGTTGTACTCAATATTCTACAGGCTGAGTTTGGCACAGCCCCAGCTGCAGAATAGGGCAAGAGTAAGATGCAGAGCAGCTGCTTTTCCTAAGATGTTTATGTCAAATAATCTGTAGGCTGAGATTTGGCACAGTCCCAGCCTCAGAAGAGAGCGAGAAAGCACTTCAGCTGCTTTCCCTCAATATCACACCCCTCCCCAAGAACTGTTGCTCCACCTCCTTATTTACTACTGGATATAAAAGATTGAAGGAGGACGTGATGTTTTTAGATGGGGGTTTTGGCTGAATGGAAGTTGCTAAAGGGGTTGGTAGAATTGGTTGGCAGCATGGGAGGGAACTGCCACTGTTGATTGTCTGCAAGTCTGAGGGCTGAGACTTTAAGAAAGCTAAAGAGATAACATGGGACAGTGCAAGTGTGCACTGAGAACTTTATACATAGGCCTTAGAAAGGCTAAGCTAAAGAAAAGCTAAGAAAAAACATGGGTCAGATCGGGTCTAAGGAAAGAGGCTTTAAGGAACAGAAAAGAAGACTTTAGAAGTGAGGTTTTTAAAGAATAGAAAGAAGAAAGACTTTAGAAGCAAGGTTTTAAAGAATTGTAAAGGAGTAAGGCCTTAAAGAATAGAGAAAAGAAGCAACGAGGCTGTTGTGTGTCTCCATCCTAGCACCCAACGCATCTGACCCCAGCTTTCTGCATGTCTGTCAGTCTATCCTTTGTCCTTTCTGTATCTCCCATCTCCCCCAGTTAGGCCCAGTTAGGTTCAGTAGTTTCAGGAGCAAGAGAAAGATTGCTCCAGTTAGTCTGCATTTATTTGACTGGCATATTCTAGTTTATCTAATGGCATTGTATTCTCTTTACAGTTTTCTGATTGATTAAAAAAGACAAAGTTCATGAGCAAAGACAGTGGTCATCAGTTTGTTTTTCATAGAGAAGCTGATACCAAAATTAGTTTTATATATAGATCTATGTACATACAGATATGTGTATATTGGAGCCAAGTAAATACTAAGATTTGAATGAAGTGGATATACTTGTTTGCCTTTTAAATTGAGGACAGTTTTTATTTTTTATTCTGGCAGCACTGTTTTTGTGGCAGGGGGGTATGTAGGGGTGCTGGAGTTCGAACTCAAGGCCTCACACTTGCTAGGCAGGCACTACACTATTAAGTCATTCCGCCAACACTTTTTGTGTTGGGAATTTTTAGAGATAGGATATCTTAAACTATTTAGCTGGGCTGGCCTTGAACCACCATCTCTGCTTCTCAGGTAGCTAGGATTACAAGTGTGAGCCACACTTCCAGCACCAAGACAGATTACAGGGCTAGCACTACAAATTGCGAAAAAAAGACACTGGTTGTATTTACTTGTTTTTGGTGTTAGTGATAGAACCCAGTGCTTTGGGCTAGGCAAGGGCAAGTGTGCTACCAGTGCCCAAGGCTTTGCTTTAGAGTGTTGTCTAGCAATATGTAAAATTAGAATACTAGCCTGAAAAAATGCTGCCTTCACTTAAAATTTTCACAAGTACATTTTCTTATGAATTGTGTTTATCTCTAAATCTCTCATTTAATAACTTGAATCACCAGTCTAGAAAATGTGCAAAAGAAACCTGGCTCATGTCTGAAATATTTATACCCATGCAAGTTTCCGTCTGAGCATCAGATTTGTTTAGCCTCTGTTTAAGGTGTTATTAGCTTGTTTGGCTTCAGTTCTAAGCTTCATTTTAACTAGTAAGAACAAAATTGTACAAATAGTATTGGATTTGGGTTTCAGACCTACCAAGATGGAACTTCAGTGATCTATTTCTAGGTTCTTGGATGACAGCAGGAAGAGTAGAGTTGTGACTGCTTTAGTTGTTAGTTTGATCACCCACAGAAAAGAGGTATTTATGATAACTGTCATGGTGTTGTTAAAATGGTTGCTGCTGATTAACCTTTATTCAGACTGAGATTCTCATCTCTCTTCCCTCTTCACTGGTGCTGAACTCTGCCTCAAAGATGCTGAGCACATGCTGTATTATTGAACTATTCCCTAGCCCTCAGTTCTGGATTTTCTTTTTCTTTTTCTTTTTTAAAGGACTCTGAGTAGTGACAAAGTTATGCATGCCATCCTTGGTGTTGAAATGTTGTTTTGTTCCTGACACCATGTAGTATGGCAGAACGTTGCCACGTGATGTTTAGGATTGGGGTTTAGAATATGTAGCATTGGCCTTGGGGTATGAATCAAGTGATAGAATACCTGCCTAGCAAGCTCAAGGCTCTGGATTCAAACCCCAGTACTGTCAGAAAGAAAGAAAAAGGAACCCCAGAATATATGGCACTGCCGGAAGATAACTTAGAATTCTTCCTATAAATCTGATGCTTGTGGAACAAGGTGTTGGAGGAGGTTGGTTGGTTTTTATGTGAATTTGAATTGTTTTCCAGCATTCAGCCATTGAGAATCTTTAGTATTTAGTATTGAGAATCTTTAGTATTTAGTATTGAGAATCCTTGTATTTACATAGGTGACTGTAAATCTGTAGAATATCTAGAATCACATAATAACCTTTCAGAGTATATAGTGTGGTTTGGGAAGAAGATGGACATTAATTTTAAAACATTAACAAATGTCACACCAGAGGTGATACAAAGCAGAGGTGCTTAAGAGTGATTACTCTCAGGGCAGGGGCATACAGTCCAGTGATAAAACACTTGGCCTGGTTTGCATGAAGCCCTGGGTTCCATACTGTTTTTTGTTTTTTATCTACAAAATGAGGTTAATAGTGATATTTTCCCTGTTAAGAGTTGCGAGAATTACCAAATCAATACATACATGTAAAAAGCTTGAAACAATATGTATTGAATAGTGAGAACTATTGTTACTGTAAATACAGCAAGTGGTAAAAAGGACAGTTACATTTGTAATTACAAAAAGGAACTTGGCAGAAGTGGCATGTCAAGAATGGTTTTAGAGAGGTAAGTTGATCAGAACTAGTACGTATAAGACTCCCAAGGTGAAGAGCTGAGAAGGTTAGAATGGCAAAATTGCCAATGCTGGGAAGTGGGTTTGGCAATCATGAAAAATGAGGCTAGAGGCTTTATAGACTTTATCCCAAGATGAATGAGTATTGACCCTAGAAGAATTTTCATATGGGGTGATAATACGAGATTTTGATTTGTGAACAACCTTTTGAGATGGAATGGTGGGTTGTTTTCTAGGGTGTCCTGTGGCAGAGGGCAGCCTGATTGGTTAAGGGAAGACATGGGGAGGCTGGACACTGGGTGGTGAGAGGAAGGACTTTGGGCTAGAGTGTGGGAGTTAGTGGTTAGATTTGAGAGAGATGGAGAGTAAGCAGGATGGAACTTTGTGGTGGACTGGCTGTTGAGAGTTGGTCATCTGGAGTTTTTCCAGATTGCCCCTAACTGTATAGAACTGTGCTAATAGTGTTCACATGTGGGTATGTGAATTCTGTTCTCATTACACTAATCTTATTTAGGTGCTCATAAGACAGGTGTGGCAAGTGGTTGACAAATTGAACAGCTTATATCAAGAACATTTATTGTCACAAAGTTCTACAGGGATAGCATTGGTGTAGATAATTGTATTTCTTAAATCTGTTTTATTAGCAATTTGCAAAGAAAACTGTCAACAGTTTTTTGGTTTTTTTTTTTTTCTTTCTTTTTTGGTGGTACTGGGGTTTGAACTCAGAGCCTCATGCTTGCTAGGTAAGCACTCTACCACTTGAGCCACTCTGCCAGCCCTTTTTTGTGTGTGTTGGATATTTTTGAAATAGGGTCTCATGAAGTATTTGCCTGGTCTGGCTTCAGATTGCAGTCCTCTTGATTTCTGCCTCCAGAGGTGCTAGGATGTAAGCCACCAGCACACAGCATCAACAGTATTATTAACTAATACCACTTCTGCAGATGGTGTGTAAAATCCTCATTATTCAGTGTTTAAATAGTTAGGGTACTTTCTCCTGAGGAAAAGTGTTTCAGGACTCATTAGCTCATTAAATTGGTCTGTAAATCTTATCTGCCTTTTCTTTGATGGAGATTTAAGCTAATTCTGTTCCTGGGAAGGAGTCTACTCCTGAGACACTATTCTTAGCAAATTTTGTGATGAATTTTGTTAGTTTAAATATTCTTATATGATTCCATGCCTTCTTAGGATTTGGAATCTATTAAATCCCAAATTGAATGTTTTATAGTGAGACTGTTAGCTGCTCTCCATGGATGTAATGGCAGTATAAGTCAGTCCTTGTACTTCTTTTTTTCTCTCTTTTTTTTTTTTATTACAAGGCTACTTTAATACTTTGGGGTATGCCCCACAGGAATAAAAAACACTGGGAAGGGGTAACCACTTCACTCCCAGGAGTGGCCCAAGGGGAGAGAGGCTATCTGAGGGGAAGGAAGCACAAGAGAGACCCGCTGCAGACTCAGGGCAAAGGGAACGCCATCAGTGCTGGGACCTGTTGAGCACTACAGGAGGAAACGAGCATGGTGGGACTGGCTCCAGGCACTCAGGCAAAGGGAAAGAGGGTTGGACATGAAGCCACAAAGCTACTTGGGTTCTTGTTTGCCTTTTTCTGCTTCTGCTGCATGATCTCCGATTCCCTCTGCTTGCGGGTGGCAGCAGAAAGCCCATCATCTTGGCACTTTCCCTTAACCAAGTTGCTTTGCTTTTTCATATTCTTCTGGCAGGTGAGCTCACGCTGGTTACCATGGGTCATGGCTACGGCAGTGGCTCTGGCCTGCCTCTGTTGCGTCCCATCATTCTGGCTGATGTTGCAGGTCCTTGAAGTGCTTATAGAAACATTTCTTAAACTTAGAAAGCCAGGGTTGATAACCAGATTATTTGGTTAGAAACATGCCTTTAGCATCTTTGTGCATATGGGTTAATTTTTAAAACTTGTTGAAAGAAAACGTGTAGTGGAATTCTTAATATATGTCTGTTGGCAGAACAGTTCTTTCCCTCTCGTAGGAATTTTTCCTGTCACCTCCATTCTTCACTGTTAATATCTATAGAGCTTATTAAAATAGATTCTATATTGTTTATCTCTGGGAAGATGAGAGATTGCATCACTGACTTTGGTGGCTATTTAAAGTGAGTCTCACTCTACCTGGGACTTGGCAAGTCTTGTCCTAGGGCATGGTCGTATTTTAATTGAAGTGTTAAAGAAACTACCAATTTGTCTTCCCACTGACACAATTAAAAATTGCCTTTGCAGACTGACATCAACTTGCCATATCTTACAATGGATGCTTCTGGACCCAAGCATTTGAATATGAAGCTAACCCGGGCTCAGTTTGAGGGGATTGTCACTGATCTTATTAAGAGGACTATTGCTCCATGCCAGAAAGCTATGCAAGATGCAGAAGTCAGCAAGAGTGATATAGGAGAAGTGATTCTTGTTGGTGGCATGACTAGGATGCCCAAGGTATGGAAACATGGTATTCTTGTCATGGAGAAAAGAGAGGGCCACATATACACAATATATTCTTGGGAAAAGTGGTTTATGTTGTAAACATAAATAACTATGTGGGCTGTTCTGCCACAGTGACTTGAAAGGTAGATGAGCTAGCCTCACTAAAGAATTTTTAGCTTTTTTATTCATTTAAAAGGTATAAGAAAGAATTTAGGAGGAGTAGAATGTCTTTGGAGTAGCAGGGAGGATCCTAAATTCAGTCTTGTAAAAATTTTTAGGAATGGAACAGTTTGAGATCAAATGTAAAAACTTAGTGCCAACCACCCCTAGAGGGTCTTTTGTTCATTAACCATTAAGTACTTGGGACTACTTTTTGCACCTCTTCAAAGATTTGTGCAGTGATGCATTTTATTCATCAACACATCATTCTGAAAACACAGATGTGTAGAAAACTAATGACTGAGCACAGACTTATTGAAGGTGCAGTTTTTCCTTGGTAGTTTGAACAGAATTTTGGGCTTAAGTAATGATCTTGTTTTTTCTTAGTTTTTTTGTTTTGTTGTTGAAACACACGGGCTTAGGAAAATGAGCCCAGAATAAACATGGGTGGGAAAGCTACAAATCAGGACACAATTAACGATAACAAACTTTCCAAGCTGCTATTCCAATAGCACTTTTTGTTAGTACTAATAAACAATGTAAAAATGTACCCCCATTTTAGTAACAGTGTTGAGTTATTGTTGCTGCTTTCTTTAAATTGTTGCACAAGTGATAATGTAAAACAGGGCATGGTCTACACAATTAATAAGGACCCTTATACCGTTTCAGATGATATAGTTAATATTTGAGAAAACAGATAAAAATTTTAAGCAAATTCTTCCCAGATTTATTTATTTGTTTATGGTGAGACTCAGGGCTTGCAAAGCAGGTGCTCTGTCGTTTGATTCGCACCTCCAGTCCTCTTCCCAGATTTGAATGGCCAATGAGATGCTCTGATTAAATTGTGTTACCAAAACATAAATAAGATTAAGTTGAGTAAACATTCTTATATCTGAATCGATCTGTCTTGACATCTGGCATCTTAGGATGTGTTCTCTGTCTTCTCCGCTGGGGCAGTTATTCTGGATATTGAGTAACAGGTTCTTCTTCATACTAGGTTCAGCAGACTGTGCAAGAACTATTTGGCAGAGCCCCAAGTAAAGCTGTTAATCCTGATGAGGCTGTGGCCATTGGAGCTGCCATTCAGGGAGGTGTATTGGCTGGTGATGTTACAGATGTGCTGCTACTGGATGTCACTCCCCTGTCTCTGGGTATTGAGACTCTGGGAGGTGTCTTTACCAAACTTATTAACAGGAATACCACTATTCCAACCAAGAAGAGCCAGGTAAGAACCATTCTTCTTGTGCCTCCTCACTGAAGTATTAGGTTCTGTGAGTGATGTAATTAGAACCACTTTGTGAACTTTTTCTTTAAAACCTTTCTATTTTGTAACCCAGACTAGTTGACTTGGTGGTGAGAGCCTTTCTGTTTTTTTGTTCCTGGAAAAGTTCTTAAATGTCAGCTAACAGACATTAATAGTCTTCATCTTTTAAAGAGTCAGTCTTCTGTTCTCAAAGGCAAGAGAGTAAGCCTGACTTGGAGCTGTGAGAGTGCTCAATTTCTGGGTGAATGATTGGGACTGAGGTACCAAGCAGGGCTATACAGGGATGGCTTGGTCTTAGGTGAAGAATTATTTCTGTAGCAGGCTGGGATGGTGCACGGCCTGTAATCCCAGCACTCCAGAGACTGAGGCTGGAGAATCATATTTCCTATCTTGAGTTTTTCAAAAAACTGCAGCTATTGTTGCATTTATGTGGTGATATATTTGTCAACACATCATTCTGAAGTATGTGGTGACTTCCTGTGGCTGAGCACATGAAATCACCTGTCTCTAATCTTTGTTTGCCCCGATATGCAAATTTCCAACATTTTAGCTCCTTGATTCCTTTTTGTGCTAATGCTGCATCTTTGTACAATGCATTTGCTTAGTTGAAACAATAACTGTTGTTTGCTCTTTTGCTATGCTAATCCTACTCCTGTTCCCTATAAAGACATAAGCCTTTGTTCTGAGTGTAGTGTACATTAGAATCCATCCAGTGTTGGAATGTGTATTTGTCTGGTTTGCCTTTTCTTCTGTGTAAGGGGAGTAGTTTAATCAAGATTGCTAACCCAAATTTTCTTCCTTACTAGGTGTTTTCTACTGCTGCTGATGGACAAACTCAAGTAGAGATTAAAGTATGTCAGGGTGAGAGAGAGATGGCTGGAGACAACAAACTTCTTGGACAGTTTACTTTGGTAGGTACTATGATCTGAATGTTGTACTCCTCAGTAACTTCACTGTAAAGTTAGACAGTATTCTAACCAGTATTTGTGCAGATAAATTTTGCAACCCATTGTTTCAGTTTTACCTGAAAGCCTTGCTTATGTCTTGGAACTTCATCAAGAAGTTTATAAATATAAAAGCCAGGGAAATGTTCAAGACCAGTGCTAACTCAGAAATTCCTTACTTTACTTGCTTGTTCATTTAAGAGACATTTGGTAGTTACTGGCTTTCAATTAACATTGCTTATTGGTTCCTGGTGGTGTGAACTTTAGTAAGGTTTCCTCTCATTTGCTATCCCCAGTTACATATAGCCATTATGGTCACTTGTTATAGCTAACCTTCACTGATGTATGCCCTGTTAATTTCAGGCAGCAATGAAGTAACAACCCTTAGTTAATGAAACTACTACCCTCCCTTATAAACTTGTGTTTTTGTACCTTAAGTACTTCTTCCCAGGATGCAAGTTCATTCGTTCACAAGAAAATACAGATTTGGAAATGATAGTGGACTGCTCTCTGAGAGGCCAGCTTACTCTGGCTATTCATTTATTTTAGATTGGAATTCCTCCAGCTCCTCGTGGAGTCCCTCAGATTGAAGTTACATTTGACATTGATGCTAATGGGATTGTACATGTTTCTGCCAAAGATAAGGGCACAGGACGTGAACAGCAGAGTAAGTCTTCATTTGTCAGACCATAAAAGTGAGGCAAGAGGCTGGGGTTTATAGCTCAGTGGTGTAGAATTCTTACCTAGCATGCATGATGCTAGGGCTTTGATCCCTAGCACCATGGGGTTGGGGAACCTTTGTTAGGAAATAGACCCTCTTATGTGCCTATCTTTTCTCTCCCATAGTGGGAGGGTAATAAAAGTCATTGCCTTTTTTCAGTTATTCAGTTTGTTTTACAAGTGTAACGTTTATGGGGAAGGGAGGCAAACAGGCAAAAACTAACCCTATATAGATTGGTGAAGTTTCACCTATTTCAGATCCTTGGTTTCTTTTTGCTTATTATAAGACAATAGGAAATTTATGGTTTGCATGGTCAGTATTGGTGCTAGGAGGAGTAATGTTTCCTTTGGTGGTACTTGGGATTTGAACTCAGCCTTGCACTTGATAGGCGTTCTGCCATTTGAGCCATGTCCCTAAGCAATAGTGTTTCTTAATGCCATAGAGGAAAAAAACTAATGAGATGCCTCTCTCCCATCCCCTCTTATTAACTACAGTTGTAATCCAGTCTTCTGGTGGGTTAAGCAAAGATGATATTGAAAATATGGTTAAAAATGCAGAGAAGTATGCTGAGGAAGACCGGCGAAAGAAGGTGATTGCTTTTGCCTTTTGTGGAGGTTGGAAATGTCATTGATACTGTACTTCTTATTTTTCCTTTTTCCCACAAATCTGTCATTCTTTCCCCCTTTTTAATTTGACACAGGGGCTTGCTTTATTGTCCAAGCTGGCTTCAAACTCCTGGGCTCTAGTGATTTTCTGTCCTAGCTTTGGAATTAGCTGGGGTACCTGGCTTGGAATGTTTTTGTCCATTACTCTTCCTGTCAAAATTCCCATGTTACAGCATCCAGTTCAGATCTCTTTCAAGGGCATCCTGGACTCCCTCAGAGCATAGTAATTTCTCCTCCTTAGCTCTATTTTTACTCTTAACTGTATGTAGCAAGTACTTAACTGTGTTATTCAAAACTTGTAATTTCTCTAAGGAACAAGTTGAAGCAGTTAATATGGCTGAAGGAATTATTCATGACACAGAAACCAAGATGGAAGAATTCAAAGACCAATTGCCTGCTGATGAGGTGAGTTATTTTTGAGGTGAGTTATTTTAAAATAACTCACAATAATATCACAATGGCATTGAAGTTCTTTTTTCTATAGATCTCAGTAAAAACTCCTAAATATTACCACTCTATGTAATGGTACAGCGAGAGTACTTGGAAACGATAAGATTTTTGTTTTTCCTTTTTTTTTAAGTGCAACAAGTTAAAAGAAGAGATTTCCAAAATGAGGGAGCTCCTGGCTCGAAAAGAGAATGAAACAGGAGAAAACATTAGGCAGGCAGCATCCTCCCTTCAGCAAGCATCATTGAAGCTGTTCGAAATGGCATATAAGAAGGTACAAGGAAGGGCTGGGGATGTAACTTAGTGGCCAGGACCCTGGGTTCAATCTTTAGCATTGAGGAAGGTGGGGGGAGATGCACAGGAACTGAAGGATATTTTGGTCCTAACTAACTTTATCCTGACTTCAGTTGTACCTGCTTTTAATTACTGTCACTGTGGCTTCCTGCAGTTATTATGGAATCGAATAAGAATTCTACTTTTGGGATGGGGGTAGTATCAAAGGGAAGGAGTCACAAAAAAAACATACAATGGAGGGGGTGGAATAGAAGCACCAGATCAGGTGCTCAACAGAAAAACTGACTAGTATTCAAATTTTTTCTTAACAGATGGCATCTGAGCGAGAAGGTTCTGGAAGTTCTAGCACTGGGGAACAAAAGGAAGATCAAAAGGAGGAAAAACAGTAATAGCTGGAGTATATTTTGGAGCAGAAAGGACAGCATACTATGAAGCTTGGGAGTAAAGGGACTTCTGAGCAGAATGGGCAAACTTCAACCTTTTTACTGTGTTTTTGCAGTATTCTATATATAATTTCCTTAATGTGTAATCTTAGTGACAATTAGCTAATGATCACATAATGGGCGATGAATCCAACAGTAGAAAGTTCACAACATTCTGTCCCTAGCTTGTCATTTTTCAGCGGCATATAAGGGGTGGGGGAAGGATTTATTGGTCATTATAAAAATGTACCTTTGGTTTGTGGTGAAGTGGCCATATTTTTAAGGGGTAAAGTCATTTCACATGCACTGAAGGTAGTCTGCCGTGGATCTGGAATGAGACTGGAGATGAAAAATTCCTTCTAGTTCTCCAAGATTCTCTATAATGAACAGCTTGCATGCAAATGTCCTTCAACTGAGACCTCACAAGGCAGGCCAGCCAACTGTGCCATGTTTGTGGTTGCAGAAGCTGTCAATGGAAAATTAAGCTAGCTATTTATGTTAGGTATAGCTATTAAAATAAGGTAGTGATGAAGTCCTAAATGTTTCTAAGGCATAGTTTTCTAGCTATTTTCTTGGACTGTGTCTCGCACCTACATCCTTGATCATTATTTTAATCCATCATGGATTTTTTTTTTAATTAAATATGAAAAGCATTTTGATCTCTTTATGATTGGTAGCTTTAGGACCATACTTTCTATATTTTCAAGAGGGGAAATAAACAGGATTTTATAACTGGCTAAAAATAGAAACATTTAAGATTTGGAAGGACTGACATAAAATAGTAATAAACATCAGCATAGGCAAACCTATGTTAGGTTTTTTTAGATTTCTACCTGAAAACTAGGTCTGTATTTTCAGGATGCTTTCAGCTTTAACTAGCAAAAAAAAAAAAAAAAATCCAGTCAGAAATGGCTTTAAGAAGAAACTCATATCTAGCAGGGCACCAGTGGGTCATGCTTATAATCCTAGCTACTTTGAGACTGAAATTGGGTGGTTCAAAACCAGCCCAGGCAAATAATTCACAAGATCCATCTCCAAAGTAATCAGAGCAAAATGGACAGGATGTGTAGCTCAAGTACTAGAGCACCTACTTTGCAAGTGGAAAGCCTTGAGTGCAAACCCCAGTACCACAAAAAAAAAAAAAAGAAGCCAACATTTCAGTGACTGAAAAATAACAGGAACACAGTTCTTTCCCTGTGTACTTTTCCATCCTCAGTGTATTGGGTTGTCCCAAATTTTGTGATGTGGATTTTTTTTTTTTTTTTTTGGAGACAGGATTTCACTATATAGCCCAGGCTGGCTTTAGCCTCCTAGGCTGGGATTACAGGTGTGGGCCAACAGGCCAGGCTGTAAAACGCTTTTATCACAGGCTGACAGCTTCACCAGAAGGGTGATCAGAATTATTTCCCAAGCCTGCCAGCAGAGTTCTCTTCATGTTTCATGGATAGTTTGGATGGACTTAAATTATCTGATGTATCTCCTTTATGTTGTTGCTATTTCAAAATGAACTTCTCTTTTGAGAATCAAGTTAATACTCTGATGTGAAGGAAGTGATTTAATTACATCCCTGGAAAGTACAGTGGCAGTAACCCCAGCTATGAGGAAGGTGAAGAACGGGGGATCGCAGTTTGAGGTCAGCCTGAGCATCTCAACTAATAAAAGGTGGGTGTAGTGGTGTTTGTCATCCAGCTACATGGGTAAATAGAACTGAGGTCGAGGCTGGCCAGGGCATAAAGTGACACCCTCAAAAATAACAAAACAAGAGCTAGAGGTGTAGGTTCAAGAGGTGGAACACCTGTCTAGCAAGCACAAGAACTTGAGTTCAAACCCCAACATTGTCAAAAGTTGCTGGTGTGTGTTTGTAATTCCCAGCACTCAAAGTAAGGCAGAAGGATCACAAGTTTGAGGCCAGCGTGGGCTACAATAGCAAGACCCTATCTTTAGTGAAAAAAAAAAATCTTACAATTCATGTAAAAAAATTCTAGACCCATATTTTCAGCCACATGAATTCTTAATGGGAACCTTATGTGAGGATATGCAGTGATTCTTAATTATGAAGGATTATTTTCTGGTATTAGAAGATGCCTTTGAGTGCCTCTCCTGTGCCTCCCAGGATTTACAAAAGTACCCCACCCTGAATGTATTACTCATGGATCATCCTTGGGATCAGGGAAAGGAACCAAACATACTCTGAGCAAAATTTGGGTTTCATTAGGAAGGAGGGAGAATTGCTGCTTGGGAGTATGTACCTATGACTACTGTCAAACTACCTTGTAGGTAGGAATGAATACAATGCATTGCATTACCTACCTATTAAAACTGATAATGCAAATAGCGTTGATAGTTTAATTAAGATTCCCTAGAGATGTAGGACATATACCTAGACTGGGATTTCCCACAAGGAATTAGCTCACAATTGGAGAAACTGATAAATCCCACAATCTCCTGTCTCCAAGTTGGAGACCCAGGAACATTAATGGTGTGAGTCTTAGTCCAAGGTTAAAAGATCATGCCTTAGCTGAATCAAGCAAAGCATTCCAACCTGCCTTTTCTATTTGGGCCCTTACTTGGATGGTGCCCACGCACTGGGGCAAGGCATGCTGTTTTGCTCTAAAGTCTCCCTTTTATGGTCTTGATTAGATCCCAAAAGTAACTCCTAATTTTTCTCTTCATTCTTTTTTTCATTGGTCTTTACAGTTCTAAAGTAAATAATGCTGGTCAACAAATCTTAACAAAGTACATAACATATTACATGTCTACTCATACTTTAGTGGTAACTTAATAGTTACCACTTGGAATTTTCCAAGTTTTAACTGGTCTTCCCACTTAACTCTCAGATTATGTCACTTCTGTGCTCAAAGATGTTCCCAAGGCCTATGGGCTCCACATAATCTGGCTGACCACTTTTTTCTCTTAATTTTATCTTTGACTTTTGCCCTTGGTGGAAAAGTGTTCTTGAGATTTCTATTTGGCTCACTCTTCACTTCTTAATAGGTTATGAAATGTTGTTAAAATAAAAACAGGAACTTTTTGAAGTCCCTATCAATTCATATTCTTATCCTACTCTGTCTTGGCATTTATAACCATTTATTGTTTTCCCCACTCTAGTGTAAGCTCCATGAGACCAGAAAGTTTATTCATTGCTATTTCCCAGCACCTAGAATAATGCCTGGTAGGTAAAGACAAACTCAAAGAATCTGGGTGACTTGAATCCTGCAATTTAGATAGCAAGGCCCTTGGGGGGTTTTTTGTTTTGTTTTGAGGCAAGGTCTCCATTTAGCCCAAGCTGGCCTTGAACACAATTCTGCTTCAGCTTTCCAGTGCTGGGATTACAGGTATAAACTGTGACACCAGACAATTACTTTTTAGGTGATATATAAATTATACCCTTTTCTGTCAGAGTAGTAGAGTCCACTTACATCAAACCTAGAAAGTGTTTTGGTTTGTGGTGCTGAGGTAAAGATCAGACCCCAGGACATTACCTCATGCATGTTAGGCAAGCATTATACCTCCAGTTGGTTTTGGGGTGGTTGTTACTGTTTTTGGACAGTCTTACTATGTTGCCCCTGCTCTAGAACTCATGGGCTCAAGTGATTCTCCTACCTCAGTCTTTCAGGTGGCTAAGATTAAAGGTACATATCACTCTACGTGATAAGTTAGTGAGAATTCAAGGAGAAACTGACCAGTCAAGAATCTGGCCTGAGGTTTCCCTGGGCAACAAAAAAGAACTGGGATGAACAGAATAAATAGTAATCCCATTTCAGTTTGTTTTGCACTGCTGAACTGCAGACTAATATATAGTAAACTACTTACTGGTTCACAACTCTGGAGACCAGGAAGTGCAAGAATTGAGATGCTGACATCTAGCAAGAGCCCTCTTGTGGCATCACTCTAGGCAGAAGGGAAAAGAGTGGGCAAAAGAGCAAGAGATTGAACTTGAAGCCTCAAGCACTTTTATAGTTGGCAGTAACAGATTGATGAAGGTGAAGCCCTTATAACTTAACACTTCCCATTAGGCCCTACTTCCCAAGATCTGAATTGGGGATTGTTTCCAACACATGCTTTTTGGAGGGAGAATTCAAACCATAGTACTATCCTTTATACTTCCCAGGAAGGTATAAAGAATTGGAGTATAGTTTCATTGCAGACATCCTCTGATCTTAAAAACATTTATGCTGCTTGCCCAAGTGGATTATTCCCCCCCCTCCACTTTTTGACATTTTCAGACATAATTAGAAAAACTATATAAAAGTTGTGATTGTGGGGCATGCCTATAATCACAGAGCTCACAAGGCTCAGCCTAGTCTACCTAGGGAGTTCTAGGCTAAACTGGCCTATGTATCAAGACCCTGTCTCAAAAAAAAAAATACAACATATAAATCTCACAAATTCACCAATTAACATTTTGCCACCTTATACATTCATAAGTATGCACACAATTACACATGCCTTCAGAACAATAACTTTACCCTAAATATTTCAGCATACATCATAGGAAAGAACATTCTTCCCAGAAATAACCAAAATCATGAAGTTTAGCACTGGTATAATTACCAAGTGATACATAATGAATTTTCCCTAGTTATCCAGTAATTTTTCATTTAGAATCAAACCAAAGGCTCTTGAGTTCAACATGGAACTTGGTTATATCTCCTTTTATCTAAGGACAGTTCCTTTGCCTTTGTCTTTTCATAACATTGACATTTTTGAAGAGCATAGACGCTCGTTTTACATTTGTTCTTAGTTTGGGGTCATCCAATAATCTTGTAATAAGTATTAGGAATCCTACATAGCTGTTGTGTCCTTATCAACACATCAGTTCTCAAGGAGAACATATCAGATCATTTCATTTATTTTCTGCGATACCAGAGCTTGAACTCAGGGCCAATACCTTGAGCCACTCCACTAGGGTTTCATGAACTATTTGCCTGGGCTGGCTTTGAAACACAGTCCTCCTAATCTCTGCCTCCTGAGTAGCTAGAAATACAGGCTAGATTGTTCCATTTCTTTGTTCCACATTTGTTCATTATAAAACTAACTGTAGAGGTGACTTAACATTTATAGTACAGCTTCCATAGAAGGAAGAGTTAAGATAAAAGCAAGGTCTTACAGATGGTACAGGGCTGGAGGTGTGGCTTTAGTAGGATACCTGCCTAGCAGGTACAAGGCTCAAATCAAATCCCAGTACCACAAAATGTGGAACTGAACTAAGCTATTAAGTATCTTTATTGAGTTAAGGCACCGTGGGGAGCATTAAGTACTTGCCTTCCCAAATGATTAAAGATCATGCCACAGACTGCCCGGGCTAAATATTCTTACGTATGGATAGACCTACCCCAGCTAGTGAGCTCTCCCTAGAACAAGATTCTCAAGTCTTTTATTTATCTACTGAAAGAATGAGGAAGTTTTAGTTGTCTGTAGGCCTTAAATTTTTTTTTGTTTTGGTGTTACAGAGCTTTGAACAAAGGGGTTCATGCTTGCAAAGCAGACAATCTACTGCTTGAAACATACCTCCAGTCCATTTTGCTCTGGCTATTTTAGAGATGGGATCTTTCAATTATTTGCTTCGGCTGGCCTCAAGCCTCAGTCTCAGCTTTTCAAGTAGCTAAGATTGGCGGGCAGGAGGAGTGGCTCAAGTAGCAGAGTGCCTGCTTAACAAGTGTGAGGCCCTGAGTTCAAGCCCAATAATTCTCACCCCAACCCAAAAGAAGTAGTTGCTAGGATTATAGGCATAAGCCACTGGCATCCTGCTCCCAATATCTACTTAATCTAACAAGATTACTAGTTCACATAAAGATGTTTGGTCTTCTAGAGAAGAAACTGCTGAACAGCAAGGAACTTGAGGGTAGACTAGATAACTCCTTTTATCAATTTCCATGTACTTCATGAAGTTGTAAGTGCCTTGGAGGTATTCTAATGGAGTTCTGTTTTTTGTTTGTTTTCATGAGTGCATACAATGTTTGGGTCATTTCTCCTCCCTATGGCTCTCTTCTCCCCCTGCCTTTTTTTTTTTTTCTTAATTGTTTTTCAGACAGGGTCTGTGTTGCCCAGGCTAGTCTCAAACTCAGGCTTAAGTGATCCTCCACCTTTGTGGGACTACAGATGTGTATCACCATCCTTGATCCTTCCATTGTGTTTTTAAACAGTACAGGAGGGTGTGGGAGGGAGGATGTGTCAAAACCAGTCTTGCCTATTCTAGGCAACTATTTGATCACTGAAGTGTATCCCCAACCCTATCTTATATGGAAGTCTGATCAGGGCAAGGAAAGCATATATATTACTACTAAAACACCTAGGAGAAAGTCATTTATCATAATATAGTTAATGAAGAAAAACTAATCCTACTTCTCTACACTCAACACAGAACACTTCGTGTTCAGATATGTGGGGTTTTTCCAAACCAGGCAATTCTCCAACTCTGAACACCAGGTAAGTGTTCTATCATTCAGTCCTGACACTATCTACCTGGAGTTAGCATCAGATCTCAAGTTAGGGGCTCAGTCTCATAAGACTTCCTGCACTTACATATTCCAAGTTCAAGGTTGTAACCTGTGTTTGACTGATTGTAATCAGAACCGATAGCCTCCCTTCCTTGCATTTGATAATTTGTCAGGGTAGCACAAAGAATTCAGGAAAATCCTTTACTTATGTCTACCTATTCATTATAAAGGATATTAGAAAAGATACAGATGAACAGCCAAGTGAAGAGGTACAACGGAGCAAGGTCCAGGGGGATACTAAGCACTGGAGCATCTTTTCCTGTAGAGGTGGGGTACTCTACCCTCCTTGCACATGAATGCCAGCCCATCAAATCATGTTGTTCAAGAGGCTTTTGTTTTTTACAGTATTCAGTATATCTTAATCTCTAGCATTTGCCCTCCTCCCAGTCACTGGATAGGCCAAAAGTTCCAATCCTCTAATCCAGAGGCATCTCAGGGCCTCCATCCTAAACTCCCAATCTCATTAACATAAACTCGGGCAAACCGAAGAGACTCGTTACGAATAACAAGGCACTCTTGTCAGGAAATTCCAAGAGTTTAGGAGCTGTCCCAGGAACCTGGGAGAAACCAAGTTAACTACACCTTATACTACAGTTAGGGTGTATAAATACCCAGTATTTTAAACTCCAGTTCTGAAAAGCTCCAAGTTTCTAGCAGCTATTAATACATCAGCCACTTCAGCAGGAGAAAAGAACCCACAGCCCCATTTTACTGACTGCTTCTGTCCACCAGGAGAAACAGTTCCCAAGGAATTATATTTGGATTTATTAGTCTCAACTTTATTTTCTGCTGGAAAATGATAGAGTAATACCACAATTTTTCAATGGACAAGTATAGAAAAAAGTGGAGGAAGAAAGAAATTAGAGAAGCTAAAAAATTAAGGGTTCTGGGGATATAGCTCAGTGGTCAGTTGTGTGCTTAGCATGAACAAGCCCTTGGATTAATCTCCATCACTGCAAAAATGTAAAGGGGTAAACTCTAACATTTACGAGTGACACATTTGTGAGTGACATATATTTACTAAAAGGCTGGAATTATGACAAGTGGCAGAGTGCCTGCCTAGCAAATACAAGGCCCTGAATTCATACCCAGTACCACCAAAAAAAAAAGTACTAGTTGCTTACTGTACATTAATCAAACTATTATCCTTTAAAACAGTATCCCATTTTATAGAAAACAGATTCTGGAAGATTTTAGAAATGACTTGTCCAATGAATTGGACAAGTAGAATCAGGGTTCGATCCTAAGGCTGGCTAGTAGAAATCTGTTCTCTAACAACCCTACTAATTTTTAGAAGAATCAAATTACAGTCCTTAACAAATCTTTCCATATCATCCTTCCCTACTTTCCTCATCTTAAACTGACCTTTACTTTCTTTAGAAGCCAATTATTTCATTCTGTAGCTAACATTATGTTCTCAAGCAATTTGTGCTTTCAACTTCAAAATGTTTCACCCCTTTCCTTTATCCCTGTCCCCTCTCATTAGCTAGGAATACCATCTGTATCCCAGTATTTATTATCTAATGTCTGGGGAGGAAGTTCTGAGAGCATCAATAACAATTCCTTCATTTTTCAAAGAATCAGTGGCTAGAAAGGCTATATATTATCACACTACAGCAGTTTGAAAATACTGCATTACTCTTCTGTCACAGAAGTTTCCTCCTCAACACTGAATGGTCATGGTTCCATTTAAAAAGGCTTTGTCAGGTGTGATGACTCATGCCTGCCTCAGTTACAGGGAAGATTACAGTTCAAGACCAGCTCAGGCAAAAAATTTGTGAGATCCCCATCTCAACCAACAAGCTGGGCATGGTGGTATGCATCTGTTATCCCAGCTACACAGTAGGGAGGCCATAGGTAGGTGGATTGTGGTCTTAGGCCAGCTCCAGGCAAAAACACAAGACCCTATTGGAAAACTAACTACAGCCAAAAGGGCTGTGGGTATGGCTCAAGTGGGAGGGTACCTGCATAGCAAACTTGAGGTCCTGAGTTCAAACCCCAGTACAGCCAAATAAATAAGCCTTTGTCTACCTGAAGGAACTAGTGCCTCTGCTCCATTCCTCCCAAATCCTTTCTGTTAGAAATCACTACCTTTGCCTTTAATGCACTGGTCCAACTCTTAATGAAGAGATGGTGAATTTGCAGCAGCTAGGTAAATGAGATTTTTAGGTTCCAGTTAAATTGCCTGGATGTGTAATATTCTAAGAAACAATTTTCAAAAATTTAAAGGTTGCAGAGGGCATGGCTCAAGTGGTAGAGTGCCTACCTAGCAAGCAGAAAGTCCTGCGTTCAAGCCCCAGTTCCATCAAAAAAAAAAAGAAAAAATCAAAGGTCAATGAACAGCAAACCCACAAAAGCAAGCCATGAGTTGGTCTAGAAAGCCTGGAAAGCCTTCAAAGCATAGACCTGAAGCAACAATATAAATATGAACACAACGATGAAGGGGAAAGGTAGAACAGGCAATCCAATACAGAAAGTAGGGAGTGGGGTATGGGGGAGAAATAAGAGGAAAACTTGGGACACAGACTACTAATAGGTCAGTAAGTAGTGTTTATTAGGACTAAGAAGACCTTGGGCTGGGTGTGTGGCTCAAGTGCTTAGCAAGCCTGAGGCCCTGAGTTCAAATTCCAGTAATGCTAAAAAAGAAAAAAATCACACACACACACTCAGTGAATGATAGGCACATAGCAATACATTATATAATAAGTGAACACATGCTGAAAATGACAAAATAGCGTCTAGAGAGATTCCAACTTGAAAATTCATTTCCTGGGGAAGAGAAGACTTGCTCCATAGAAATCTGACTGGCATGTACATAAATATCAGTGAAATATGTTTGTAACATTACTACACACTAATTTTTAAAACGGGGAAAGTCTGTTTTCATCCTATGGAGACATAGTTATGGGGCTGCTGTATAATAGAACGCACTGAGCACTAAACATGGAGTCAGGAATCCATAAACTGAGCAAGACCTTTTCCCCTTTATTTGCCTTAGTTTTCTCATGGATGAAATGGGTATGATACTCTCAACTCCAAAGTGTAGGCAAAGTTGAAAAAACATGCAAAACGTATTCAAAGCCCAAAGAAAGGCAATTATGATTGACATCACTATGCAATCTCAAACTTACCAATAGGCGTTTTGTTGTTTTGCAGTGCTGGGGTTTGGACCCAGGGTCTTTGCACATGCTAAACAATCATTCTACCACTGAGCTATACCCCAAGTACCTCAAGTTTAACAGAGCCGAGATGAAATTCTTAACTATCCCAAAACTTGTTCCTCATCTTTCCCACTTCAGTAACTGTCACAACTCCGCAAGGCAGTGTTGCGTCCACATCCAAACCGTCATCCAGTCCTATCCATTGTAATCCTCATATACTTTTTTTTTTTTTTTTTTTTTTTAGTGGTACTGGGGTTTGAACTCAGGGCCTCACACTTGCTAGGCAGGCACTCTTATCATTTGAGTCACTCCACCAGCCACTCCTCATATACTCAGTACCATTATCCATCCACTTCTGGCAGCACTGTCACCACCCTCTTCTTTA
Source organism: Castor canadensis (assembly GCF_047511655.1). Taxonomy (NCBI): domain Eukaryota; kingdom Metazoa; phylum Chordata; class Mammalia; order Rodentia; family Castoridae; genus Castor; species Castor canadensis. Next base: position 80,511,498 of record NC_133391.1, read on the forward strand.
AGATACAATCATCTTGCACATGATAGCGAAGCGGCCAAAATGGTCTCTAGGCTTCCACTTTTGCCTTTTGCAACCAAGCAGGGGTTCTTAAAAGGCAAGCCTGGTTTACAAGGCCCTACATGACCTCTCCTCATTTCTGCTCTGCTCCAGTACACGGAATTTTTGTAGTTCCTTAAATGTATTATACTCCCTTACTGACAAAACTACTCATCCTTCAGGCCTCATTTCAGAAATGGGTCCTCTATCATACACTGTCAAAACATTGTAAAATAAATATTTCTGCAATTGTTTTTAACATATAAAGGCATAAAAATGACAAATGCTTATAAACCCAATTACATTATAAGCTCCATTAGGGTGGGCACGTTACGTATTTGGTTCACACCTGTACCCACGGGACCTGGCACACGGTCAATAATTGAACCCAACTAAGTGAGGTAAGGCAGGCCAAAAACAACTAAAAAGTTCTAATGTATGCGGCTGCCCATTTTGCTTAAATACGCCCCCGCCCCCTCAACAATTCAGACCAAAGTACACATTGTCAGACAACCGCAGGTCTCCAACCTCAGGCAGCCCCTACTTCCTTCAAGTCCAGAAGGTTCAAAGTGAACCCATACGCGCACTGCAGCGATAGAAAATTCTCCTGGGCCCCTGCAGGTGAAGGATCAGGATCAGCCTTGGAAGGCTACTAACTCCGATCCACTAGCGGGGATTCTGAATACTCGTCCACGGAGCCGTGACGCACACAGGCCCAGAGCTTCGTCAGCAATGAAGCCGCTCCGCGCGGGACGTCTCTTTGAGGCATCTCAAGCACAATTCAACGCGCGCGTTGGGGCCGAACGCCAAGGCTTTACGTCGCACAGCTTCAGACACGCAGTCTATTCAAGGAGGATGAACAGCAAAGCCTACAACACCTGTGCCTCGCCCTTTAAGAACCACCCTCATTCCATCCCGCAGGGGCTCATGTAAATGCTCGCGAGACCCACCGTCTTCCGCCCGCTTCCTCCCCTTGGCTTGCCGGGACGGAAGGAAGGCGATAACTCCCGCCCCCGACCTCTACTTCACAAGGCAGCGCGGCTCCAAGTATGGCCAATCAGCAGGCCCGTTGTAGGCCGCGTTGCCGAGAACCAATGGCAAGTCGCGGCGCACGAAGAGCTTCTCATCCGCACCGGCCCCCTCCCTTCCGTCCGCCTCCTTCCACTCCGCCCCTGGCGGAGGAAGTGATATCACAGGCCCCATGTGAGCGGATTGCAACACATGCAGCTGCCTGGAGAGAGGGAGCCGGTGTCCTACGTCAGAGCCGCCGCCGCCGCGGAGCCGCCGCCGGGGAGGAGCAGCCGCTGCCGCCCAGGACTGGGCCCTTAGGTAAAACAGGAGACGGAAAGGCCGGCAACCGACGCGGCGGTCCGCTTAGGGAGGGGAGAGGAAGGCCTCTCTGGGGTGGCGAGGAAGGGAGCCGCTCTGCCCCAGCGGCGGCGCTAACTCTGTGGTCTTGGTGTCTCCGGGCCCCGCCGGGCCGCTCTAGGGAGGAGGAGGCGAGAAGATGGCGGACGACCCCAGTGCTGCCGACAGGAACGTGGAAATATGGAAGATCAAAAAGCTCATTAAGAGCTTGGAGGCGGCCCGCGGGTGAGCGCCGCGTCCGGCCCCCCTGTGCCCTCTTGGATCCCGGACCCCTCAGGATGGCCGCCCCCGCGCCGCATGGCCGGATGAGGAGAACCAGGCTGTAGCCAACTCCCGCCTTCTGGACCTCTGGGTAGTAGCCTCTGACTCGAGGGCGAGGGTCGGCGCGGCTGGCCCGAAAAGGAGTGCTTTCTCCTCTTGGGGGTGAGGGGCCCGCGCTCCCAGGGCTCAGACCATTCGGCACCCCTCGTGATAAGCCACCGCTACTTTTGTAGCCCTCTCAGGCCCTTAAGTCCAGCTTCTCGCTCTTCTAGCTTCTGGTGCTGCCACCCGACTCGGGTGCTTTTGGAGGAGAGTACTGGGCCTTCCTTTGCGAACGCCCTTGCCTGATTTCCTCTCTTCCCCTCCCTTCACGAGTTCCTCAGCCAGGCCTTATTAAAATGGCCTCCCCCTCCTGGACTTCCAAGTTCTCTGTAGGTGAAGTTTGATGGTGTGGGAAGGAGAGGTGGCCAGGGACATTCTCTTTCTGGCTTCCTCTTATTTCTCTGAGTCTTCCACCTTTCCCAAGATGACTTCCACCAAGTCCTGTAATTACTCTGGAGCTTCCTGGTTTTAGCTGTTCCAGCTAAAACCCGCCTATAAACTGAAAATGCCAACGTGTGCCGGGGGGGGGCGGGGGGGGGAGTGGGGCGGGTGATTTTAGGTGACAAATCTGTGTGTGTACTCAAGACAAATCCTGATAATGGGCTCTTGGATGTGTACATTTACAAAGGACCCTATTGGCCTTTCTGTGGAACTTCTTGGTCTAACACTTTTGAGGTTCCTGGTGTACTGATGCTTGTTGAAATTCACAACTGAATTAAGAGAACTTTAAGTCTCCTCTTGTAAGTTTTGACTTAAAACACTGTAGGTGTGTTCATTCTGGAAAGAATAAGCTATATTTTAATAAGCTGTATATGCTGTTCTTTTTTTTTTTATGTTCCTCATTTTAGGACGATGAGCCAGAGGTATTCCCGTTTCAATTTATTACTTTATTTTGTTCCTTTCTCGGTCAGGGAAACTTTTCACTTACCAGAAGTGTCACCGACTCCCCACACACACACACACAGGCCCCAAAAGTGGAAAGAACAGTACATATTTGTATATCTGAGTGTTCTTTTAGACCATGAGAAAAGTTGACTTCAGCACAGAAGTTAGACATTCTGGTTTTCAGCCTGAGGTTGTCATTGGCAGCAGGATTTGCAGTAATAGGATGACCACCCTGCTAAGCTCCTTGTGATTGTTACTTTATGAAATGGGTTGTGCTTGATTCTACTGAAGGCCCAAGGTTAGCAAAGTGGTTTTGCCATGGTGTTTATTATTAATAAATCGGCAACAGTTCTGTTTGGGATTAAAGCTTCTGGAACTTTGGCCCTAGTTCAGTGTCTTGGTCTTTTGGTCACTCTTTTGATGTCCTGAAGAAACAATGAGTTGAAAGTAGTGCCTTATTTTGTTCCTTGGGTTTTTCGTTGGATTTAATAAAATATACAGACGTACTTACTAATATTATAAGAACTTGTGCCACAAGATAGAGTGAAAAATTATTCACTGTATTTGACAATACTATATAGGAATGGAGACATAGGTCATGAGCCATTAAGATGCCAGAAATTATCGAGGTACTTTCATTTCAATAGGATATCTACTGTTGTGTTACTTGAAGCCTTTGGTTGAGTATGACTTACAGGTCATTGTTGTTACAGTTTTGTTTAAAGTTGGGTTGAACTGTGGATTTGTTCTCTATCATTGGGAGGCATGTTCACATTATAATTTGCATTTATTATATTCTCTGAAGCACCATAAAATACAAATTTACACTGATTGCTTGTTGTCTAAATTAGGTAACATTAAAGATAACATAGCTTAATAAGTAACATCTCTTTTTACTGCTTGATGAAAGTCATTCTTAAATTTGTTCTTATTCATATTACCTAACCACTTGAAAGTTTTAAGCTCCTCTTTTCCAACCTTTTGAAGGATTTACCTCTTTGTTTAGCAAGTTCAGGAAAGTTTGAAGCATGCTAAATAATAAAGACAAAACTTGTCCTCCAAGTGATAATTTGAACATTTTAGACATGATTAAGGTAGCTAAAATAGCTAGGGACTCATCCTCCCAACAGTGAGGTTAATAATTATGTTCTACTTGGCTTTTAGTCATGATTTAGTTGCATCTTGAGTCCATGAAAATTTAAAATCTTGACCATCTCTGGTATTGGTCAGGGAATCACAAGTTCCCTAGTATATGCCAGCTACTTTCGGGAAACAGTCAAGTTTTATTTTCATTGCTGAATTGTGTTAAGACTTTTTAGGTTTTTGTATTATTTGTTACCTAATACTAAAATGTTAGGATAATTGTGATGAGCTTTAAAGGCAAGCTGAATGGTAAAATGAGTTATGTTTGGGGGTGTGCCAGGTAGGTTTCAGGAGAAAACAGGTTGTAGGCAAGTATTATTATTAGCACAAGATAGTGAAACTGGTGGATTAAAAGTATTGTTTTGGAAATGAAAAAGGTACTTCTTAGCAGTGTAGAATTCTGAGCATGAAAAGTAAAGGGTTGTTTTTTTTTTTTTTTTCTGTTGTTTTTTTTTGTTTGGTGGGACTGGGGTTTGTATTCAGGTCTTTCCATTTGCAAAGCAGGTGCTCTACAGCTTGAGCCATACCTCCAGTCCAGTTTTGCTCTGTTTATTTTAGAGAGGGGATGTGGAGAATTATTTTCCTAAGGAGGCCTTGAACCAAGTTCTTCCCAGTCTCAGCCTCCCAAGAAGCTAGGATAACAGGTGTAAGCCACTGGAGCCTGGCTTAGGATTAGTTTGTTTTTAACAAACCAACTTTTTAACATTTACGAGAATAAGTAATTTTGAAACTTACATGGTTATATGGTTATCTTCCGATATATAACCCAAATGTAGTTTAGCTTAAAAAGACCGCTAATAAAATGTAGTTGAACAGAAAGAGCTAACTAGACAAAGTAATTTATTGAGCAGTTGGCATGTTACTGAGTCTTCAAAGCAATACATTAGTCATTTAATCTTCACACCAATAAATACTGCTACCACTTGGTAGACAAGGCAACAAAGGCTGGGAGGTTAGAGAATCTGCTATCCAGAATGTCACAGTAAAAATGTAGCAGAGTCCAGGACTTGAACCAATGTGCTATACTGGATATTTGTGTTTTCCAAAATATGGAAGACTAGACTTACTTAAAATCTGAGTTATAACAGACTGTTATGTCTGTGGAAGACTATAAAGGCCAGATTACTAAAATGGGGAACCTGTTAGCATTCTGTTTTGTGACCAACATCATACTTAATCTTCAGATTTTTTTAAGTTGGGTGGAACATACCTATTTTGGTTTTGCATAAGTGTGGTTGCTTGTATGTGTGCTAGTAAAATAGCCATCCCATTCTTTTGCTATACATAAGCCTCACCAAAGGTTGATGGTAGTTTGTCCCTAATTATGGTTGCTTTTGGAATATTCTCCACAGTTGGCTTATGAGGACAAATGTGGATATAGCCAAAACTGGAACTAGGGCCATGTGAGTTGAACCATGGTTGGTTTCAAATAAGGAACTAAAGCAGGTGAACCTATGTTATAAGAAATGTAGGTGGGAATTTTTGGTTTTGTTTTTTTTTTTTTTTTTTTTTTTTTTTACCGCTACTGTTTTCTGAGCAGGCAAGAGGTAGCCCTAGAAATAGTTTTGGAAACTTCATAGTTTTCAGATAATAAAATAACCACAGCCTGCTCCAGCTAAGAACAATAGTGAATGTGACAATGGGAAAGATTGTTAATTTTGGTTAAGTTGTGTGAGTAAGGTGTTAGAGTATTTTTTCACTTATCTTTACCAGGGAACCTTATGTATTTCAAGTGTAAATTTGTTGCTATGTAATTTGAATAAAGTGGGTTAAACATGTTTGAGTTCCCTAAGTGAACATTATTGATTGATCCTAACTTATGATAAAAGGAATGTTCAGGTACTTTTATTTTTACTTTATTTCTCAATATTCTTGAAGGGATGGTGATATAATTTTGTGATAGAGTTGCATGCTTGGCTTGTAGAAAGCCCTAAGTTCAATCCTCAGAACTACAAAGAGCTGGGTGCGGCTGATCAGGAGGTAGAGATCAGGAGGATTGTGGTTCAAAGCTAGCCTGGGCAAATAGTTCACAAGACCCGATCTTGGGGAAAAAAAAAAAAAAAATCTCAGAAAAGGGCTGGTGAAGTGGCTCAAGGTGTAGGCCCTGAGTTCAAACCCCAGTACCACTTTAAAAAAAAGAGAGTCTACACAGATAACTATTCAAAGAGAGCTTTTTTTTTTAATCCTCTAGTGTTCCTCCCTCCCCCCAGTCTCTGATGCTTAGATAAGACCACATCAGAGAAAAGTCAAGAATTAGAATATTTAGAGCTTCATGAAAAGAGATGAAGAGATGAGTATAGAACAAACCACAGGGGCCTTGGTGACATTCCACTACTTTTTTCCCCATGGCAAGTTATTTGCAAGCTTTGGTTTCCACAGGTATAACTGTGAACAGTAATCTTGGATTGGGTGATAACAGTTGATGTGATAGGAGTTTAAATGTCTAGCACTGCATTTGCCTGTAGGGAGGGCTCTGGAAACATTAGGAGTTAACAAATTTTTTTGTTGTTGTTGCTACTGAGAACAGGGTCTTGCTGTATAGTCCAAACTGGTCTCCAAATCACAGTCCTCCCACCTCAGCCTCCTGAGTGCTTTGAGAAATTTCCTGATGGAGAATTATTAGTAAGGGATCAGGATACAGATGCTACTAACAGATCCGAACCATGAGAAAAAAGAGATGAGAGAGAGGAAAAAATGGTGAAGGAAAGAGGGGCTATGAGAGCATATGTAATAGAATGTGATGATTTTCTCAGTCCCCTCCAAGTGTCATAGGTTGTTTAAACTCAGAACCAGTCCTAATGGCTGTAGGATTCTGGCCAAATGTTCTATGCACTGTGGACCTGATGAACAATCACTCTTTGAATTTCAAGTCTTGACAGACTTCTCATTGTAATAGCAGATAAGCTCATCCTTCCAGGAAAGGCAGGCTTGCTCTGGACACACTCCCAGGTAAGCAAGAGTTCTTAAATAGAATACTATTGAAGGCAGAGTATAATATAAATTCAAGTTTGTCCTGCCTCCCACCACCACCATCACCATACTCAAGTCAGTTTGATCTTTTCACAGAGGCCTCTTTTTCTTTGAACTTGGGGTTAGAGTATGCTCAACACAGCACAGTCCCCTGTACTGGGAAAATGTTCAGTTATGAAAAAGTTACTAGCTTTGTAGCAAGGTTAAATGGTCTTAAGTCCTGTTAGAGGAGCAGGAAGGAAAAACTTGCCTTCCCATGACTGGATTGGACCGTCTGGGAACTTGGACAGCACAATTTCTACCGAGTCCATCCTGTTCTCTAGACATCTCAGAATAGAACCTTCTCCTAGGATACGTTCTGTAGGTGTCTTTTTCACTCCTCAGCAGCCTGCTGTCTTAGGGAGAAAAAGAATTAGGAAGGTTCAAGTCTCTTTTTCCAGCAGGTTAGAAATTATGAGTATGAGGTTTCTCACTGGGGCGCTGTCCTTAGAGAGCATGGTGAAGCTGCCTCTACTAACAGCTTTATCTTTTGCCATTTGACACACTTTGGACACATGCCTACTGTTCTTACTCTTGTCACAATCTTTCCTTCCAGGTTCAAAGGACTTGACATTTTCAGGGGCCTGATAACTGGTTCTTGCTGTGCTGATAACTCAGGGATGTTGGGCCTGCACTTTGTTCTTTTTTTATAATGCTTCCTTGATATTTTATCTTCTGCTTTGTGAATTGACTTTACTTTTATCTTTGGTTTTGTTTGTGACGGGAGGACTCCTGTGTTGCACAGGCTGGTTTTGAATTTGTAAGCTCACATGATCCTCCTGCTTTAGCCTCCTCAGTAGCTGGAACTACAGGTATGTACCACTAGCACTGTAACCATCTGTTTTTACAGTGCTGAAGATCAGCCCCAGGGCCTGGCCCACACTAGGCAAGTGCTGTACCACTGAGCTTCACCTCTTGGTCTTTTCTGCCATGTCTGACCTTCAAAGTAAATTTATCTGTGTATGGAGGTTTATGAAAAATTAGGCCTATAAATGCACTTTTACTATTAACCAACCAGTCAGCCAACAAACTTCATCAAACATGCTATGAGTTGGTCACCAGACATTTTGGAAAGACTATAAGCAAACAAGAACTTGGTCTGCCACACAACCCTAGAGTGATAATATAAACCATTTTCAACCCTGTGATAATAAGTACAGAGTAATATAGCACATGTTGAGGGGTTTAGTAAAGGCAGTTGATTAGGGTCTTTAGTGAGGTAGTGGGCATTGTCAAAAAGGAAAATTGTGTTACTACTCAGACAAAAGTTAGCAAATATGCTAGGGCAAGGCAAGTATTAAAGAATGTACTTGCCTAGCATGTGTGAGGTCCTGGATTCAATCTCTAGCACTCTGCTTCAGAAAAAAAAGCACCCCCCACATTAGTACTTGAGTTGTTATAGTATCGGTATCTTTGATACAATAGTGGAGTAGAGCTGTAACTGATCTGCAACTTTGAAATTGTAACTCTTTTTTTAGCCCAGACTATTCTCAAATTCTCACAACCTCAGAAATGCTGGGATTACAGGCATATGCCACCACCAGTGAATTCATTGTTTGGTTCTGGGGAGTAAACCCAAAGCATGCTAAGCACTTATCCTATCACTAAGCTATGTCTCTGGCTCCCAAATTCTGGGGTTTTGCTGTTGTTTTCTGTGTGTGTGGGTGTGGTGTTGGGGATCAAACCCAGGCCTTCTGAATGCCATGCAAATGCTCTACCACTGAGCAACATCCTTGGCTCCCCCTCCCCAAAATCACTCTTTTCTGGTCTTTTTTTGGGGGGTGGGTGATATTGGGGTTTGAACTCAGAGCCTCATACTTGCTAGGTAGATATACTCTACCACCTGAGCCACTCCACCAGTCCCCAAGTCTTTGATTAAAATCAAGCTTCATGTAAGTTTTTTATTAGCTGATAGTTGGTGGTAAGCTGTCATTATATTCAAATAGTGCAGAGCATTTACACATGTGCCTTGTTGGTAAGGTTGGCATAACAGAATTTAAAACAGTTCCAGCACAAGTTGGCCTTTCAGTCCAAATAAACTTTAGTTTGTCAGAAATGAAAATACTTATTTAAACTAGTGTTTCTTATATTTTTAGCTATTTACTGAAAAACTTCCAGCTATTGCACATTTTCTTTTATCTTGTCTAAAACTCCAGTTGAGCAAGGTAGAGCCTGAAAAGGACACAGGTTTAAAGTTCAAATAGCGGGGGGGGGGGAGTGTGTGTGTATGTTACTGAGGTTTGGATTGAAGTCCTCACACTTGCTATGCAATCACTCTACCACTTGAGCCATGCCCCCAGCCTTTTTGCTTTAGTTCTTTTTCAGGTAGGGTTGGGTTAGGGCTGGCCTTAGACTGCTATCCTCCTACCTATGCCTCCATGCATAGCTGAGATCACAAGCTTGCATCACCATGCCTTGCTTATTGATTGAGGTTGGATCTTACTGACTTTTTTTTTTTTTTTTTAATTTAAGCTGAACTGACAGGACCCACAGTCCTCCTGAACTCTGCCACCTGGGTAGCTAGGATTACAGGAGTAAGCCACCTCACCCAGTTAGCATGTATTTTTGACTCCTCATAGAAGAGAGAGTGAGTAGTTGCCTAATCATATCACACTTTAGTTAAGAGACAGTGCTAGATTCTGTTCCCACTTTTTCTATCTCAAAGTCTATGATCCTATTATATCAAACTGTCTTCCTCTTTAAGTATTTCTTTTGCTAAGTAGAAACATCTTCTAGTCTCTTCTAAAAGGAGGACTCTTTGTCCAAGGAGATTGGTAATATTCTAGAGGGAGCAGGTATGCTAAGACTCAGGAGCAAAGATAAAAGAAAATGGATGCTGTTTGCATATCTACTCAAGGAAGAACTTGAGAATGAAATAAATTTATTCTTAATGAGCACTGATGATGAGAGAAATAACTTACTGCTAAATTCTTCCTCAGAAGTTTAATTTTATATGAAAAAATGATTAGTGGGAAGATAGGCTTTTGCTGTATTGAGAAAATACTTCTATAGTAGTTAAAGATCAAAGGATTTTACCATCTATAAAGCCCTGTGTAGGACACTGCTAACGAATCTCTTAACATACGATTGCTATCTCCTGGCATGCTGTTGTGAAAAAAGTAGAGAAATTTTCCAGCTTCTTCCTGCTCGCTGGTGGAATATTCCACTAGGTAGCTTTGTAGAGTTCTTTTAGTAGATGCCTATAATTGTTTTAAAAAAAGAAAAAAAGTAATACTCTAACAGATGCGTACATTTTTTAGATGAATAATCTTTGTGCTTCTAAGGATAAGACACTCAAATGATCTTTGCAAACTTGGTGCTGAAAAATGTTAACATATTTGACTTACTATTTAAGAGGTAGAGGCTGTTTTAATGTTTCAGTTAGTTCATATCTTGATATTTCTTCCATCTCATGGTAGTAACTGCTTCTTAATGTCAGTGGCACCAACTAATTTCAGGTAAGTTCTGTTCTTTTTAAACAATAACAGAATTCTTGTAGTTTGGTATTTTATGCAAGCTCTTTTATAAAAGGTAGCCCCATCCTCCTCCTAACCTGCCTCATAGATTATGGCAATAGTAGAGCAGGGGTGGCATTAAGGTAGTGATCAACAAAATAAAAAGAAGACATTATTAGAAGTTTTGTTCAGGACATAATGGCATATGCCTGTAATCCTAGCACTCTAGAGAATGAGTCAGGAGGATCACAAGTTCAATGCCAGCTTCTGTTACCTAAAAAGACCATCTCAACAAAGTATTGGTTTTGTTATGGTAAAAATAATAGGCCAGGCACCAGTGGCTCATATCATAATCCTAGCTACTCAGGAGGCAGAGATGAGGATCGCAGTTTGAAGCCAGCCCAGGCAAATGATATTGTTTACAAGACCCTATCTCAGAAATGCACAATACCAAACTGGACTTGGGAGGGGGGGCGGTGCTGGCTCAAGTGGTAGAGTGCCTCTCTAACAAGCGTGAGGCCCTGAGTTCAAACTCCAGTACCATCATAAAAAAAAGTGTTTTTTAAAAAGAATAATACTGGGATGGTTTCTTTTTTTAGTGAAGTAGAGTGAAAGCTAGGAGACAATTAGTCATTTTAAGGCACATGTTTGTTCCTCTCCAAGGAGTGGCTTTTTAAGTTTTAGCAAGGATTTATTTTAGCATAACAGGATAAAGTATTGACACGTTGGGGGAGCGAAAAACATTTCCTGTTTCCTGTCTTCACGCAGGAAATGGGAGCAAAAACTCTGGAGTGGCTTTTTTTTAAAGGCAGGGTTTCACTGTGTTGCCCTTGAACTTGTGATCCTCCTGCCTCAGCCTTCCAGCTAACTGGGATTACAGCTATGCATCAGGGCACTCAGCTTGGAGTAGCAGATTTTTCATTGGTGGTGCGCACCACTGTGTACTAAGATGATTTCTGCTCTCACAATGCTTACAGTGTTTCATTCTTTGATATTCCATGGAAAAGAAGACCAAAGTTAGATATGAGATCTCTTTGGAGTGACTGATAGGAGACACCCTTGGCTATGTAAAAATACCCATGTGACAAAAGTAGGATAAGTCCACTTAAGCTTTTATATGGTATAGCTATTGAATATTTTAGAGGGTAATGAATCTTTGTTTTACCATCCCATAAAGTGGTTACTGTCTACCAAAGTCAACTCTTGCCTCTCTTTGGACTTGACTCAAATTCAGGTGAGACCTACCCGAAGTATTCTCCCATTTCTATAAGCATGGGGGGAGCAAAGAACTCCATCTAGTTACCATTTAGGAGTTGCTTACTACATAGCTCTTTAAGCTATGTACTCAACATACATTATCTTATATAAACTTCATGACTTTGTGAAGTACATAGAAACTGAGATTCACAGAGATTCGTGTAATTTGCCATTAAGTCACTTAGCCATTAAATAGTAGACTAGGACCTGAACTTGAATATGCCTGATTCTAAAAATCTCATATTTTACTCATGTCAAAAAAGGTTGCCTTAGTTTAAAAGTTTAAACATAGCTTTGAACATTTGGGAGAAGAAGGAAAAAAACAGAAAACCTTGTGGGATCAAATAAGGACAGTTTTGGAAATGGGGTAGAAATTGGAAAGGATCTGATTTCTTTTTTCAGCTCCTGATCCATATAATGCCTCTGTCTTAGCAACTTTCCCAGAAATGATCTACCTGAGATTTAAGTTGGGCTCTGTAAGACAGGAATAAATGTGAGTTTGGAAGAGGGGATAATGAAAACTACTAAACACTGGAGTAAAAGCTTGGTGAGACTATATTCTAAATCTCAACTTGAGATTTTAATAAGCAGTCTTTACAATGTTCGTGGGCCTATCCTGAAAGTAGTTCTGTTACTTAGGTGTAATGAACTGGATGGCAGAGCATTTGGGGTGTGGGTGTTCTGGTTGGTAAAAGTTGAATATTTGAATTATAGATAGGATACCTCAGTCTGCTCCCATGACAGAATGCCATAGGCTGGGTAGTGTATAAAAACTTGTGTCTCACAATTTTGGAGTCTGGAAAGTCCAAAATGAAGGTGCTGACAGGTTTTGGTGTGTGGTGAGGATCCCCTAAAATAGCTGGGCTGCAGTGGCTCACACCTGTAATCCTAGCTACTCAGGAGACAGAGATCAATGCAGTTCACAGGCAACCCTGGGCAAATACTTTGTGAGAGCCTAGCTCGAAAAATCCCTTCACAAAAAAAGGGCTGGTAGAGTGGCTTAAGGTGAAGGTCCTGAGTACAAGCCCCAGTAGCACCAAAAAAAAAAAGGATCCCCTAAAATGTTATCTTGAATGCTGCTACATCCTCTAAGGAGGAGGAATTGGCCCCACCCCGTTTTTTGGGGTTTGTTTTGAGACTGGATCTGACTATAGTCCATATTAGCCTTTAATTCTTTATCCTGTTGCCTCAACCTCCTGACTGCTGGGATTTTCAGACCTCTCTGCCCAACAGCAACTAAACCATTCTTGAAGGCTCAACCCTAGTGACTTAAACACTTTTCATTCTGTTCTGCCTCTCAGTACTGCTGCATTTGAGTATATAAACTGCTTCAGTATATAAATTATAGGGAACGTATTTGAACCACAGCGTAGGGTATATGCAGCTCTTTGGGTGCCCATTCTTTAAGCAGGAGTGATGCTACAGAGGTTGTTTGCCATCAGCTGCCTTAAGACGCAGAAAGCAGTCCAGGCACAGTGATTCTTCATCCTAGTTCTGCATTAGAATCTACTGTATTTGGAAATTGAGATTATCTTACCCACAATCACCACCATCCTTATGTTTTGCTTTTTTTAGAAAACTCTTCAGAGATTAACTTTGTTTTTTCTTTTTTTTTTTGGTGGTACTGGGGTTTGAGCTTACAGCTTCATGATTGCAAAGCAGGCACTGTACCTCTTGAGCCATGCCTCGAGTCCATTTTTCTCTGGTTATTTTGGAGATGGTATCTTAAGAGCTATTCGCCCTGCCTGGCCTGAACTGTGATCCTTTGGATCTTAACCTCCCAAGTAGCTAGTACTACAGGTGTGAGCCACCTGTGCCCTGTTGTGGTTAGATTTTTTGGTGATACTGGGGCTTGAACTCAGGACCTCCAGTTTTAAACAGGCGCTCTACTACTTGAGCCACTCCACCATCCCTTTTTTTGTTGGTTATTTTCAAGATAGGATCTCTTGAACTATTTATCTGGACTGGCTTGAAACCACGATCCTCCTGATATGTGTCTCCTAGGTAGCTAGGATTACAGGCATGAGCCACTGGCACTCAGCTGTTTGTTTTTTTATTAACATCTTTCTGAGGCTCAAGTGGTACAGTGCCTTCTTAGCAAGCATGAGGTCAAGTTCAAACCGCAGTAAACCCCCCTACCACCACCACCACACAAAAAAAATTCTTTTAAAGAGTCCTTGAGCATTGTTGATGATGACAAACATTAATACAATTTTTGGAAGTCAGGGGGTACCCAGGGACTGGTAGGGTGGCTCAAGTAGTAGAGCACCTGCCTAGTAAGCGTGAGACCCTGTGTTCAAGAGGTTTCCTTGAATCTAAATGCTGGGACCCTCAGAGGCCTAAAATTGCTTAAACACATTTACATCCAAAGTAAACCAGAATTTGCTCCGATAGCCTTGAGTTTTCTATTTCCTTAGAGTTCTTTCAGTTCTAACAGTTAGTAACCTTATAAATGTTTCCCTGTCTACAGTGCTCGGACTATGAATCCTTTACCCTATCTTCCTGAGGAGAGAAAGCTGCCAGCCATTTAAATCCTCTTTCCTTCCTGAGTTTTGTTTTGGGTTGTTTTGTTTTTTGCTTGTTTTTTTTTTACCTAGCTCTGTTTAGTGTATTTGTTTATTTACAAACACTACTTCCTTCTGTCTCCCAGAAGCTAATCATCTGGAAACAACCTTGGTGAAAATTTCCTTGATAAAGGGAAGTGCCCCTAACTCAATGAAAACAAGGAGTCTGAGAGCAGAAGCCCCTAGGAGCTTTGTGTGAATCATTGTTATCTGTGTTATGTCTTGTCTTGTTTTTAAGACAGCATGTGAGTCATTGCTATACCTCATGATTCACTGGCTTTTTTTTCAGACATGGTTTTACTATGTAGTATATGGCCCAACTCTGATCCTCCTGTCTTGTCTCCTTGAGTGCTATATTGCAGGTGTGAAGCATCACACCAGCTCACTGACCCTTGAAGAGAGAGCCTTTTGATTCTGGAAAGGGAATATAGTGAAAGCAAAAAAGTGGAGAAAAACTACTAAAATTGGAGAAGGTTGTAGTTTGTCTTTATAGCCAGAATCTTCTTAGCGCTTTCTTTCTCATTGTCCCTTCCGAGGTATTGGCTGTACTGTAATGTGAAGTATTTGACTTTAATTTTATTTTTTGTGTTTTCACAAACTGGTCTAACAACTTTGAATGGCTTTCTGGCGGCAGGCGGTTGGGGGTGGGGGGGAGGGCAGTGGTAAATGGGTGTTAATCTTGTTTGGAAACTTTCCGGTTAGGGGAGGCTTTAATCTCCTCATAGTAAACCTAACATAAAACATCAGGGGTTATTAAAGTAGCCTTTAAATTTTTTCAATGGAAGCTATGGTTTTTGTTTTGTTTTTTGGTAGTACTAGGGCTTGAACTCAGGATCTCATGCTTGCTAGGCAGGTACTCTGCCACTTAAGCCACTACACCAGCCCTAAAACAATGTTTTTTTAAAAAAGAAAAAAAAAAAAAAAAGTCCAGGCACCTGGTGGCTCATACTCTGGAGGCAGAGATGAGGAAGATTGTGGTTTGAAGCCTGCCCCAGCAAATAGTCCGAGTGGTTCTACCTCCAAAATAACCAGAGTAAAATGGACTGGAGGTATGGCTCAAGCAGTATAGCACCTTCCTGGCAAATGTGATACCTCCGAGTTCAAACCCAAGTACTACCCAAAAAAAAAAAAAAAAAAAAAAAAATTTTTTTTTTTTTTTAAAGTGAAATTCAGAATGATTGAATGCAGGAAATCATGGATTTTATGTTGGACATACTCAGTTTGAAATACCTGAGATATAGAGGTAGAGTTATTGAGTATGTAGTTGAATATGAGTGAGGGTTGCAGTGACTGGTCTAAGTGGGAGATGTAGGATTACTTGGCAAATGGGTGGCATTCATACATTACAAATTTTACAGATTGCATCCATGTGATGTAATTAATGTGTTCTCCATTCTTGCTTATTATTCAAGTTCAGTTTTTGTTTTGTTTTTTAAAACAATACCCTTCTGCCAGGAGGTGTATAAATCTGGTTGGATCTTTTTTCGTATTAGCAGGTTTTGATGATCACTATGTAGACCTACAATCTCGTTAAGAACATAATATTCTTGCTGGTGATACAGCTCAGTGGTAGAGCACTTGCCTAGGACCCACATGCTGGGTTCAGTCTCCACACACATGCACTATTCTATCTTAATGTTTTGGCTAGACTACCTTCATATGGAAAAACTCACTTTTTTTAATTTTTGATTTTTTTTTTTTTTTTTAAGCTTTACCTTTTTTTCTTTGGTGGTACTAGGGTTTGAACTCAGGGCCTCATGTTTGCTAGGCAGGTACTCTACCACTTGAGCCACTGCCAGTCCTTTTTTTGAGTTTTTTTTGTTTGTTTGTTTGTTTTTTGTCTTTTTTGGTGCTGGATGAGATTTTTTTTTTCCAGATAGGGTCTTGCAAAAGAACTGTTTGCCCTGGCTGGCTTCGAACCATGATCTCCTAATCTTTGCCTCCTGAGTAGATAGGATTACAGGCGTCAGCCATAGGCCCATGGTGAAAGCTGTGTTTTTTGTTTTACTTGTTTGTTTCTTTCTTTTGATTTCACCATGTAGCCCAGACTGCTCTTGAACTCATTCTCCTGCCTCTGCCTCCTGAGTGTTTAGGATTTGCCCCCCTAAAGTATATATTTAGTAATCTGCATTTCCCTTTCAGTAAGTGTCTTATTGTAAGTGTCTTACAATAAAGATGAGTTCAGAAATTTGAAGGGTTTTGCTGGGTTGCAGTGGTTCATAAATTTACTTGCTCAATATTTTCAGCCTTTCTCAAAGCAAACGCCTTTTCTCCTTAGTTTAACATAAAACTTCAGAATGATTTTTTTGGAAATTTTGTTTTTGAAGGCTAGCCACTGTTTGTGATGACAGCTGAAGCTGCATAGCATAAATATCTCTGATTCCTTGGTTTAGCTGAAAATACATGCTCCCCTACCCAAGGGGTAGCAACAAAGTACACTGTTACTCTCCCATGTACTGTCTTTGATCAACTCAGTTTTTTAGGGAAAATAGCCACAAAGGTATGAACCAGCCTCCTCAGTTTCCAGTAAACCAACAGAAGCAGTGCTTGTTTTAGAGAGGTAACTTCACCTGACAATTTGAAAGTTAACTTTTTGATAGTGAAAGGACTACTATATTGAAAACCTATGGAATTTACCACTAAGAGAAAACATCCAAGGAACCAGGGTCTTTGGTAAGTGAGATTCCTTTCTAATGTAAATACTGAGAGAAAACACCTTGGTGCACATTTATGAAATTAATTTTACTTTATGAAAATGAGATTTCTAGGACCTGATTTCAGACATTTTCAGATTTAAAACGACTGGTTGCAAAGCTAAATAGCATGTTTGTTTTTGTTCCCTTTACTCTCTCACAGTGCTTCTTTATTAGGTCTCTTGGCATATAAGCCAGTTTGACTTGACAGTCCCAGTTTTCTAATTTTTTTTTTCTTGCCAGCTTCTACTGGATTCTGGATATGTGAAATTCTACTACTAAAACTGAAATATGCTCAAGAGATACAGACAAGAGGATTGAGAGTTCAAGACCAGTCTGGGCTACATAGACAACTATCTCAAAAAGAATTGGGGAGGAGGGAAGACTGGGATATTAGGCTACTGTGAAAATAAGCTCAGTAGTCAGGAATAAAGTTTAGACACATCCAGCAAACTTTTCAGAAATGCAACACTATTTGTTCCTCAAAAATAAACTAATAACTTTAACTTACAGGGGAGTTTTTGGTTTTTTTTTTTTTTTTTTTTTTTTTTTTTTGGTACTGGGGTTTGATCACAGAGCCTACACCTTTGAGCCACTCCACCAGCCCTTTTTTTGTGAAGGGTTTTTACAAGATAGGGCTTCAACAACTATTTGCCCAGACTGGCTTTAAACTGCGATCTTCCTGATCTCTGCCTCCTGAGTAGTTAGGATTGCAGGTGTGAGCCACCAATGCCCTGCAAACTTACAGCTTTTAAGGACCTGATCTATAAGGATCTCAAAAAATAAGCTTTCTTACAGATTCATTATCACAATTTGTAAAATGATAGCACTTTTTTTGGGGGGGGGGGTTTTGGCAAAACTGGAGTTTGAACTCAGAACTTTGCACTTGCAAGGCCTTCAGCAGTCTACCACTGACTTCTTCAGCTTGGTAGCACATTTCTTGGCATGCTTTGGTTCATGTCATAACACCCCTTGCCTTCAAGATGTAAATAATCTCAATATATACTGACAGCTATTATAATAAAGCCAGTTTTTATATCTAGTCAGGGCTGATTGGGGGCTTTTTAACTGTTTATATGTGTTGTACGTTTGATTCTGTTCACATTCCCATTTGTTGTCCTTGTAATATTGGTAACCTAGGTTTCTTAACATGCTTTATTGATAATTAGAAGAAGCCGTGACATTAAAAAAAACCTTGAAAGGAATACCCTGTAGGTACTGTTTGTCTTTCCGTATGACCTTTTTTTTTTTTTTTTTTGCTATACTGGGGGTTAAACTTGGCTTTGTGATTGCTAGACAGGTGCTACACCACCAGGCCCCATAGGGTGGTTTTTGTTTGTTTATGGTAGCTTTATTGAGAATTTACTCACCATAAAATCTAGCCCCCTTTTAAAGTGTATAATTTACTTATTTTTCACTATTGAGCAACTATCACCACTAACTTTAAACTATCTCCATCAACTTGTGAAAGAACTGCATACTCTCTTAACAGTCACTCTCCCCATCCCCTGACAACCACTGTCTACTTTCTGCTTCTTCTGAATATTTCATACAAGTGGAGCTTTACAATATGTTTTTTTTTCTTTTTCTCTTTACAATATGCGTTTTTTTGTCACTGATTGTATTTGGTATACTGTAAATAAATATGTATCATTCCTCTTACTGCTGAATAAGGTTTCATTGTATGAGTATACCACATCTTGCTGATCTGTTTCTTTTCTCTTGTGTATATACCTAAGATTGGAATGGCAGGATCATAGGGTAACTGTTAAATTTTTAAGGAAATGTAAACTGGCTTCCAAAAAATCATACTATTTTGCTGCCCCCAATAGCATTGAATAAGAGTTTTTAGTTTTTCCACATACTATAGCGAAATGTGTATTCAAATCCTTTGCCCATTTTTAATTTGATTTGCCTTTTTGTTACTGAGTTGTAGGAGTTCTTTACATATTCTAAATACTTACATTAATCTTTATCGGGGACATGATTTGTAAATATTTTCTCCCATTTTGTGGGAGAGGAGGGGGATGGTACTGCGGGATCAAATCCAGGCCTCACACTTACTTTGGCAGGTACTCCACCACTTAAGCCACACCCTGGCACTTTTATTTGGTTTGTTTTTTCAGGTAAGGACTTAGCTTTGTCCAATGCAGACCTCAAACTGTATTCCTCGTATCTCTACACCCTGAGTTGCTGGAGTTACAGTCCTTTTATTATTTTAAAAAATATGACCTACCTTGCACAAGGTCCTGGGTATGGTCCCCTGAAGTACCACATGAAGGAAAAATAAATTTAAAATGTAAAAAAATTAACCATCTCAGCCAATATTAAGTGTATATAGCTCATTAGTGTTAAGCACATTCACATTGTTGTATAGTCAACTCTAGAATTCTTTTTACCTTGTAAAACTGGTAAGTCAGGGCTTTCTCTCCCCACTCCACTTCAGTAAGGGGTTCAAACCCAGGGCCTCATGCCTGCCAGGCACAGGACTAGGACTGTTGAAATTAGGTGTTTACAACTGGTAGTGACATTAAGTATGTTGGGAAAATGTAGGTTAAAATGACTGGTTGCTGGCCATCAATATTGAGGTTGCAGAGGGTTAGTGGCCCATGTGTTCAGGCCTTGGTAATATTCTCCATAATTGATAGTTTTATCTCATTTTTTGGTTCTACAAATTTAAATTTGTTTGGATACACAGAATTGTTCAGGCTCTCAGTGTATTGCTCTCTCTAACCAAACTTTTTAATTAAATTAATGCAGTTGACGTATTAGAATACATTGCCTTTAAGAGAGAGGGAAGGGAGAAAGAGAGGTTGGTTTCATAATTGGGATATTTGTGAATTCCAGTGCTCTTCCCTCTCATCAAAGCACTTAGGGTACTAAATTAGTGTTTGTGAATTTTTGTGGCAAGCCTAGAATTTAAAGAAAACAGAGAAAAGGATAATACTAACTGATATTTTGTCTGGACTTTAGAAAGAATTGTTGCATTGTCTTGGTATAGCATCTCCCACCTAAGGGCCATCAAATTCCAAGCCTCTGCTACAGACAGACCTCACTCATTACCAAATTCCAGCCTGTTGGGCCTCCTTATGGTAGCTCTTTTCTTCATCCTTGGGGAATGAGGCATTTCCCAAGCATCCCTTTAAGTGCCTTCTTTACATGACTAATATAATATTCACTTAGATAATTGAGCGGCTACTATATTCTAAACAATTTCTAGTTCTGGGTATGCTGTAGTGAACAACACACTTAACATAGTTCCTGTCTTCCTGATCATGTTGAGTGGCTTGTTTCTGTTACTTGAGGAACATCTTACCCTAACTTGTTTTACTGTGGATAAATATGAGATTACACTTAACTACTTACATAATATTTAGACCTCTACTGAGTTATTCTCTCTTCCACAGCAATGGCACCAGCATGATATCATTGATCATTCCTCCCAAAGACCAGATTTCACGAGTGGCAAAAATGTTGGCAGATGAATTTGGAACTGCATCTAACATTAAGTCACGAGTAAACCGCCTTTCAGTCCTGGGAGCCATTACATCTGTACAGCAGAGACTCAAACTTTATAACAAAGGTAATCTGGAGCTTAAATCCTTTTCTTTCTGTACTTTGTCTTGGTTGTGTTTTCCACTTTGATCCTGCCATTGGGTTTTATTCACTAATGTTTTCTTCAGCCTGCCATGTTTAACTTTTTTTATTTTTTTATTTATTGAAAGTTAGTATTTATAGGAATAAATCTTACTGAAACATCTCAAAAGAGGTTTTATAATTAGAGTGCAAATTCTGCCTGAGAGATCGTTAAGGATATTTCTGTTTTGTTTAAGTTATGACTGGGAACATTTTAAAATAGAGAAACTGTTTCTATGTTTCTTTACAGTACCTCCAAATGGTCTGGTTGTTTACTGTGGAACAATTGTAACAGAGGAAGGAAAGGAAAAGAAAGTCAACATTGACTTTGAACCTTTCAAACCAATTAATACGTCATTGTATTTGTGTGACAACAAATTCCATACAGAGGTAAGAGTTTGAGCACAGAACATTTTCATCATTTTTAAAAGAAAAGTCGTATATATCAACAATCACTGTCCATTCCCCCAACCTTTCTTAACTCTTAAAACCACTAATCTATTTTCTGTCTATAGGTTTGCTTATACTGCACATTTTATACATGGTACTGTATAACTTGTAACCTTTTTTTACCTGACTTCTCTAACTTACCTTTATATTTTTAAGGTTAATCCATGTGGTAACATGTATCATACTCTTTCATTCCTTTTTTTTTTTTTTTTTTTAACCACCAAATAAAGCATGATATTACATAATGTCCCTTTTTTAGTGGTACTGGGGCTTGGACTCAGGGCCTCATGCTTGCTAGGCAGGCACTCTACCACTTAAGCCACTCTGCCAGCCCTATGGATAATGCTACATTTTATACATATATTTATCAGTTGGTTTACACCTGGGTTATTTCCATTGTGTTGGATATAATGAATAATGTTGCTACGAATATTCTTACAGGTTTGTGTGTGTGTGTGTGTGACTATTTTCATTTTTGTGGATTATATCTAGGAGGTGGAATTGCTAGGTCATAGAAACTGTGTTCAACCTTTTGAGAAGTTGTTTACATTGTTTTCCAGACCATAGAAAATGGTACCATTTTACACAGGTAATTCATTTCAAAAGGCAAAATAACATACATTTATTATAGCACTAGTCATCATCATGTTTGAAGAAAGTGTTAAACTGGATTTGAAGAACTAATTAAGAGATAAATAGACGTGTCAAATCTCCTTCTCTCCCTGTTTACCAATGATACTTGCCTGTATTTTTTGTACCCTTAGTTTTCAGATTACATATTGTAAATTTTTAGTAACAAGAGCTGTTCCTTCTCTTTCCTTTCCCCATGAAACTTTTTTTTTTTTTTTCATAAGTGCATACAATGTTTGGGTCATTACTTCTCCCTTCCCCCACCTCCCCTTGAAACTTTTGAGTGACAGAGCTGTCATATGATGAACTTCAGTGGTGGCAAGGAAGCCTTGTTAAAGTGATCTAAATCAGTCAACAGTAGAACAATCAGGAATTCACAGCTGGCTCCTAGTTTAGTATCTTGTCTTTCATTGACCTAGGGAAAAACCTCTACAGCAGAATTAGAACTGACATTTGTCCACACAGTTTACAATAGATGATTTTTGCTAACTTGACAGGAAATCCAATTCCAGTTGAATCTTGGTCAACTGCATGGATGATCCAGCCTGTTTTTATCTTAGCTACTGCAGTCTCCTTCTGGCAGAGGCGCCATTGGGGAATTCTTTGCTACTCTGTCCCATTTATCTGTGTTTGGTTTTATGAAAATAAGATTTTGAATCTTTCTCATTTGGTACCTGTGTTGTCTGGATTTAGCTCATTTACTAAGCTAGCCTTGCTGGGGTTTTTTTCTAAACCAAATTCCTTTTCCAACGTACCATTTAATCTTTCTAGCTTTATATATTTGGGCTTTAAATGACTATGCTGGGTACCAGCGGCTCACACCTGTAATCCTAGCTACTGAGGAGGCAGAGATCAGGAGGATTGAGGTTTGAAGCCAGCCTAGCCAAATAGTTTTTGAAACCCTTTCTTGAAACAAACCCATCACAAAAAAGGGCTAAAGGTGTAGGCCCTGAGTTCAAGGCCCAGTACTACCCAAAAAAAAGTAGAAATCAGGATCTTTGTTCCAGGCCAGCCCAGGCAAATAATTTGAGAGACCCTATCCTCAAAGACACCCAACACAAAAGGGTTGGTGAAGGGGCTCAAATGGTAGAGCACCTGCTTAGCAAACATGAGGCCCTGAGTTCAAACCCCAGCACCTAAATAAATATAAAGTAAAGCAACGAACTTAGAAAGCTGAAACAAGAATATTATTAGTTCAAGGCTAGCCTGGGATCTGTAGCAAGACCCTTGCTAAAGAAAGGAGGGAGGGGAAAAATGATAGTAGTATACTGTATATCACAAAATTTTTAAATTGTGTTTTATCATTTTTACATTTACTTATATGTGTATACATTATTTGGGCCACTCCTCCCCCCCCCACCCCCGGCATATCACAATTTATGTCCTAATAATGATTATGCATTCTTAAGGAATAATTCCTTAATAATCAGACTTGTTGAAAACATTAATTAAGGTACCTAACAGATCATTATGATAAAAGGCTGTTCTAGTTTTGGGTACTAACAATTGAATCCAAGGGGTTCCATTGTGCTAAACATATCCTCTAACACTGAACTGGAACCCCAGAACATGCTTTATTATTCATGTCTTGGCTTCTTTGTTTTTGAGGCAGGTGCACTGCCATACTTAACTCGCAGTATTCTTATGTTAATGCTAATTATCAAGCATGGTTTGGCTAAAGATGGATTCTTTGGAGGGAGGCAGTACTAGAGTTTGAACTTAAGGGCCTCACACTTGCTAAGCAGGAGCTCTGCCACTTGAGCCACTCTGCTAGCCCTGTTTTGTGTTGGGTATTTTCGAGATGGATGGCTCCTGAACTATTTGCCTGGGGTTGGCTTCAAACCAAGATCCTCCTGAGTAGGTAGGATTACAGGCATGAGCCACCATCACCTGGCTAAAGATAGATTTTTAATTGATTAGTCTTCTTTCTAAACTTTTTTTGGGGGGGAGGAGGGCATTGGGGTTTGAATTGAGGGCCTCATGCTGGGTAGGCAGGTGCCCTTACCACTTGAGCTCCTCTCCCAGCCTTTTTGTGTGTGTGTGTTGGGTGTTTTCAAGGTAGGGTCTCTCCAACTATTTGCCCAGGCTGGCTATAAACTGACTCCCTGATCTCTGCCTTCTGAGTAGGTAGGATCACAGGCGTGAGCCACTGGCACCTGTCTAGAAGCTATTTTCTTTTTGTTGTTGTTAGTGGTGGTTTTTTGGTTTTTTTTTTTGTTTTTACGTTTTAGCAAGGACTTATTTTAGTATAATAGGATAAAGCATAGACGAGGGGTGTGGGGGGGAACATTTCCTGTTCTCCATGCAGGAAATGGGAGCAAAGACTTTAGAAGCTATTTTCTACCTAGCTAAAAGGGAATAAGTAATGATTTCTTAGTTCTAAGGAGATTGCTACCTGACGATTAATGATCTTTCATCCAGTAGTATTTAAAATCCATTATGAAAATGTCTATTTGGGTCCTAGGACTACTTAAATATTTCCTCTTTGGAGAGGCAGAAATTTGGAGATGAAAAGCTAACTCGGAAGTTTTCACCATAAAATTTAGAATTGGTAGTTTTAATATACGTTTAAAACTGAGTTTGAGGTTTGTTTGGTTTTTTGGTGCTACTGGGATTTGAACTCAGGACTTCACACTTGTTAGACAGGCACTCTGCTGCTTGAGCCCTGCCTCCAGCTTCCTGAGTTTGAGTTTTATCCAGATATCATTAATGTTGCTCAAGGTTACAGGAATTGAACATTTCAAGACTAGAAATTAATTTTAAGAGACTGTTTCTTGGTATTCATGTACTTGTAACTGTACACTTGATTGTGGTCTAGTAATGCTGGAGTTTTTAATGGTAATAGTAAGTCAACTTTTAGGGTTGGGATAGTAGTTTTGGTAGACCACTTGACCTAATAAAATTCATGAGATCCTGGGTTCAATTCTAAGCACTGCTCCAGGGAGGAAAAAAAAGGAATCACCTTTTGGAAGTTAGATCCTTTATTTGAATGTTATGCTCCATAGACTACATGTCTTAATTAAATGAAGGGCTAAAAAGAAATTTGAGCTTATAACTTTGAATTTAGGGGTTTTTCCTGTTTGTTTTTGTTTTTGACTGGAGGTGTGGTTCAAGTGGTAGAGCATCTGCCTAGCAAAGCCCAAAGCTTTGAGTTTAAGCTCCTCTATTGTCCTTCCCCTAGCAAAAAAATTAAATGGTTGGGAAGGAGTTCAGTGGTAGAGTGTTTGCTTAGCATAGGAGAGACCCTGTTTGTTCCCTAGCATTGCAAAAAAAAAAGGTTTGGTTTGGTTGGTTGTTGAATCTGGGTATTGCTGTGTAGCTTAGTCTGGCCTTAAACTCATAATCCTCCTGCCTTCTAAATCTTGAGATTATGGTTTTGCTTCACAGTGTCCAGCCCCAGTTTTGAGGGGTTCTGTTTAGTCATAATGTTGTATAACCATCACCACCATCCATCTCCAGAACTCTTTTCATTTTGTAAAACTCTACACCTGGTAAATGGAAATTAGCTCCCCTATTCTTCCTTCCCTCTGGTCCTGCAACACCATTCTGCTTAAGAGTTGCATGTTGATAGCTGAAATTTATAAATTGTCCTATAAAGTGGGTTTTTTTCACTTTGTTCGTACCATTGTGAGTAGTGTTAAAGGACTTACGTTCTTTTGGATTTTGTCTTACCTTAGCAAAGCTTCAGAATGTCGTACTTGTGTTTATTTTCCAGGCTCTAACAGCACTACTTTCAGATGACAGCAAGTTCGGCTTCATTGTAATAGATGGCAGTGGTGCTCTTTTTGGCACACTTCAAGGAAACACAAGAGAAGTCCTACACAAATTCACTGTGGATCTCCCAAAGAAACACGGTAATATAGGAAGAGAACATGAGCCCTTTTACTTTGTAATTAGCAGGAAAGTCCCTCTCTGTAGACAAATAGCGGTCTGTGCTAAACACTTACTTAAAGGAATGAGGATTTTTTTTTTTTAACTTGGTCCTTTCTTAGGTAATGATTTTTATTATTTTTAATTCACAGTGGCTTTTTTTCCCCCCCTCACCATTTTTGTGTCAAAGGTAGAGGAGGTCAGTCAGCCTTGCGTTTTGCCCGTTTAAGAATGGAAAAGCGACATAACTATGTTCGGAAAGTAGCAGAGACTGCTGTGCAGCTGTTTATTTCTGGGGACAAAGTGAATGTGGCTGGTCTCGTTTTAGCTGGATCAGCTGACTTTAAAACTGAACTAAGTCAATCTGATATGTTTGATCAGGTAAGTGAGAAGTAGATGATCTGTTATGTAAATCTCTAAGTAATAGTAGATAAACCTCCTGTATAAACCTCTTGGATATGCACATCTTTTTGCATATGCAGCCATAAATTCCTTGGATTAGATTCCTATTGCTGTGGTCTAGGCATGGGTCCCAGTGGCAGAGCATTTGCCTAGCATGCATAAGGCTCCGGGTTCAGTTGCTAGCACCACCAAAATGAATGAATAAATGAATAACTTTGAGTTAAATGGTGTAGTAGGTTTATGAATATTTATTAGAAAACATCCCTTCATGCTTTTCTGAGCCCTTTCTCTATTGAAATCAGTCATTTCTAGGTGGGATTCTTATAAGTCCTGTGAAGGTAGGTCCCTGGCATTTAGTGGGTGCTGTAATTGACTCTGAAAATGGTTTGATTCAGAGAAACTAGAATCTGTATTTTACTGTCTTTTTGCTGATTTGTTCCTGGAGGTAAAGCAGTAAAATGACATGCAATATCCAGAGAATCTTTCGGTTTATGGCATGGGCTCAGCCATAACATGTTCCTAAAGTATTCTTTGTCACTTTTTTTGGTGAGGGAGGTGGGGCTGGGGTTTGAACTCAGGGCTTCAAGCTGCTTGCAAAGCAGGCACTCTACTGCTTGAGCCATTTTACTGCGGTTATTTGGAGATGGGAGGGTCTCTTTTTGTTTTGGACAGTACTGGCATTTGAACTCAGGGCTTCACACTTGCTAGGCAGATCTCTACCACTTGAGCCACTCCTCCCAGCCCTGAGAACTATTCCTGGGCTGACCTCAAACTGTGATCCTCCCAATCTGGTGTGAGCCAGCAGCCGGCACCCAGCCTTCATTATTTTCTTTGACAAGAGTCAGTTGCTTCCCCCACACACACACCTTTTTTAAAAATATATTTATTTATTTTTGTGATACTGGGCTTTGAACTTAGGACTTAACACCTTGGGCTGCTCCACCAGCCCTTTTCTATGATGGGTTTTTTTCCAGACAAGGTCTTGGGCTGGCTTCAAACTGTGATCCTCCTGGTCTCTGCCTCCTGGGTAGCTAGGATTACAGTTGTGAACCACTGGCACCCAGCTTCCCCTTTCCATCATACAATATTTTTGTTTCATTTACTGGGTTGTCCTGAAGTAGGTGTGATAGAATATGTGATATAATTGGCTGAGAAAGTTTGCCCTGGCAGTGTTATTGCAAGAACAGATCTTGAACAAATTGGCCACCATACCGGTATTTAAACTTCAGAGATCATAATGCCAAGAGATTTGCTGGCATTGAAATACTGGGGCCAGGCACATCTGTAATGCTAGCTACTCAGGAGGATTGCGGTTTGAAGTCAGCCCAGGCAAATAGTCTGCGAGACCCTATCTCAAAAATACCTAATGCAAAAAGGGCTGGTGGAGTGGCTCAAGGTGTAGGCCCTGAGTTCAAGGCCCACTACTGCCAAAGATTAAAAAAAAGATACTGGGTGTGGGTTAAGTTATTTTGAAGTCCTAATGTTTTTGTTTTGTTTTTTTAATTGTGTTAGAGGTTACAATCAAAAGTTTTAAAATTAGTTGATATATCCTATGGTGGTGAAAATGGATTCAACCAAGCTATTGAGTTATCTACTGAAGTCCTTTCCAACGTGAAATTCATTCAAGAGAAGAAATTAATAGGTATTTTGTTTATTCTGTGGAATGTTTGTGTGCGTGTATATATGTTTAAAGCAAGATACTGAAAAGTTAAAAAAGAAGATTTAGCATTCTGAGTAAAATTTTCTGCCTCCACATAATCATTTTTTCCCATTTTATTAGGATACTGTATTCATTGTATGGGGGGATTCACAATTTTGAATTGCCTTACCTTGTAGATTGGTTAGATCGTCCCCACCAATACCCCTCCATACCCTACTTGAAGCAATTGGAAGAGGTTTCAATGTTCTATTTCATATATATGAAGCCTGTCACCTTATCTTCTCCGTTTACCCTCCCCCTCTCACAACTACTCCCCCACACTACCTATTTTATAGTCCTGTCATTCATTATTAATTCCAAAGTCAATGTTCAAAGGGATTTCTCAAAGTATTCCTTCTGTGAGTATACTTTGGTCAGTTCAACCCCTTCCATTACTTACCCTTACCTCCCACCCTCCATTACTCTACAGCTGCCAATACATACTGTTAGAGCCTCTACCTGCAGCGATATAACATATTTCAATATTGTTGACTATCATTCTCTTTTCCTTTCCCTCTCCGAAGTTCCTTGAGACATAATCATTTTTAACTGTTAGTCATTAGGTGTAATAAATGTCTTTGTATCTACCAGGAAAAATGTAATATATACTGATAACCTTCAGTATCTACAGAACATTGAGTTCAGGACTTTTTGCATACCAAAATCCACAGGTGCCCAAGTCCCTTAAAGTGGTGTAATATAACCTACACACATCTTCCCATGTGTATTAAATTATGTCTAGATTACTTATAATACCCAACACACTGTAAATGTTACATAAATAATTGTTATGCTGTATCGTTTAGGTTACAGTGACAAGAAAAAGTCTGCCTATTCAATAGAGATGTAACCATCATAGGTCTAACTACATAATACACATCAGCAAAATATAACTTTATCTGAATAATTTTTAGCCACACTTGGGTAAGGTCATAGATACAAAGAGCTGACTATGTATTTTATTTTCCTATCCCTAATCCACAGGACGATACTTTGATGAAATTAGCCAGGATACAGGCAAGTACTGTTTTGGAGTTGAAGATACACTAAAGGCATTGGAAATGGGAGCTGTAGAGATTCTAATAGTCTATGAAAATCTGGATATAATGAGATACGTTCTTCATTGCCAAGGCACAGAAGGTAAAAGAATCATAAAATAATGTTGCTGTTTGTTAACATTCTGTTGTTTTCAGGAAATCTGGGGTGGAAATTTGGGAGGGATGGCTGGTTCAGGAGCAGTCTGAAGGCAGAGCTACCCCTATTCCTTACTCTGTTGGTCTATAGCATGTAATGTGTGTAGATTTTTGTGTTTGAGCTATTGTCAGCTTATGATTGTTTAATTTGCTGAGGGCCAGAACTGTATCTGGAATGTCTTTGGTTTTTTCTGGAGCAGTGAACCTGGTTTATGCTTAGTGCATACTAAGATGTTGGTGGGAAGGAGGTTTAACACAATTAGTCAAGGAGCCCTTTTTTAATATAACTTCATCTCACAGGGATTATGCCTATTAGTATATGAGAACCAAGTTAACACAGTTTTTTCCCTTTAATGCTATAGAGGAGAAAATTCTGTATTTAACTCCAGAACAAGAGAAGGATAAATCTCATTTCACAGACAAAGAGGTATGCGGTTGTTTTCTCTGTTTGGTTATACTTGCAAGAAAGCCTAGGTATGTGTGTTAGAACACTAACAATGTAGAGTATCAGCCTTTGAAAACTAAATCTCATACTAATTAGGGGACCCAGAGAAAGTAAGTCAGCTTCTGTCTGCTAAACACTAATCTGATTCCAAGGAAGGAGACCAAGTCATGAATACCGTGGACTTTTTTTGTTCTGGTAGTTGAACCCAGGGCCTCAGAAAGCATGCTCTTACACTTGAGCCTCACAAAGCCCCCATACACTTTTGTTTGTATTTTGATTTTGGCTTCAAACTCAGTCCTCCTGCCTCTGCCTCCCAAGTAGCTGGGATTGCAGGTATGCACTGCCACCAAACACACTGGGTTTGAACTCGGTGCTTTGCATTTGCAAAGCAGATGCTTTGCCACTTGCCACACCTCCATTCCGTTTTGTTGTAGTTATTTCGGAGATGGGATCTTCTGAACTATTTGCCTGGGCTGGCCTAGAACCTTAATCCTCCCAATTTCAGCCTCCCAAGGAGCTAGGATTGCAGGTGTGAGCCACCAGCACCACCTGACCCTGGCTGCTTTCAGCTCTTCTAGTGCAGTAGCTTCTCTTGGTTTAGTCTGAATACATCACCACTTTAAATGTTACCTTCCTGTACAAGATGGCTGTTAGTAGTTGGTAGCATCCTTAAATTCTAAGTTGGAGGACTTCGAACTTCACAGGGCTGCTCCAAAAACAGCTGTGGTGTGTCTCTTCTGGGCTGTTGATTAAGTTTTGCATAGAGATGATAGGAGTCATAAATTGAAAAACCATTAAGGGAGTGTTGATACTTCATTGCTGCAGCTGGAGCCTGAGGAGGTGTGTTGAAATAATCAGAATTTCTCTGCTGTTTGACATTAATTCGCTTTGTCTTATGCACGTTTTTAAACATACAAAATAAGTGGGAGAATTGAATGATGATGGACAGGGGGATTGAGAAAGGTGGGTTAAGCCTTGATACATACTAATCCCATGCTTTTGTTTGCTCCTGTAGACAGGACAGGAACATGAGCTGATTGAGAGCATGCCCCTCTTGGAATGGTTTGCTAACAACTATAAAAAATTTGGAGCCACATTAGAAATTGTCACAGATAAGTCACAAGAAGGATCCCAGTTTGTGAAAGGATTTGGTGGAATTGGAGGTGAGTAGAACTATGGTTTCAGGACAACGCCTCTCCTGGCCTGAAATAAGTCACTTCAGGTGAAGTAAGCTCATAACTATTTGAGACAGGTAGTTGGAACAGCAGGTACATTCCTTGATGGGGACCTTTTTAGTTTTTTAGTTTGTTTTTGTTTTCTGAGACAGGGTCTCACTGTGTAGTCCAAACTTGCATGGAACTCACTGTAGCTCAGGTTTGTCTTTTTTTGGTACTAGGGCTTGAACTCAGGGCCTCATGCTTGCTAAGCAGGTGTGCTACCACCTGAGCCACTCCACCAGCCCTTTTGTAGTTAGGTAATTTTTCAAGATAGGGTCTCTGAAACTATTTCCCAAGGCTGGCTTCAAACCATAACCCTTCTGATCTCTGCCTCCTGAGTAGCTAGGATTACAGCCATGAGCCACCAGCACACAGCTTTCCTTGAATTCTTTTTTTTTTTTTTTCCTTCATTGCTGGGGTTTGATCTCAAGGCCTACAACTTGAGCCACTCCACCAGTCCTTTTTTTGTGATGGGCTTTTTTCGAGGTCAGGTCTGGCTTCACATTGCAATCCTCCTGATCTCTGCCTCCTTAGTAGCTAGGACTATAGGCATGAGCCACCAACGGCACCCAACTTTCCTTGAATTCTTGACCCTCCTGCCTCAGCCTCCCAAGTGCTGGGATTATATATAAATGTGCCACATCACGGGACTTTATTCGGACCAATTTGGAGTGGTAGGCAGGGCTGGGGTTTGAACTCAGGGCTTGCAAAGCAGGTGCTCTATGGCTCTGGCCATATCTCTAGCCCATTTTTTCTGGTTGTTTTGGAGCTGGGGATTTGGGAACTGTTTGCCCTTGATGCTCTCAAACATTGATCTTCCCAATCTCAGCCTTCCAGCTAGCTAAGATTACAGGCATGATCCACCTCTTTGTAATTCTGCAAAAGTGTAGGCTTCCCTTATTAAAGCAACCCCTCCCTATTCTAGGAATTTATGTGTTTATACTTTGGTCTATTTCTCCAGGTATCTTGCGGTACCGAGTAGATTTCCAGGGAATGGAATACCAAGGAGGAGACGATGAATTTTTTGACCTTGATGACTACTAGGTAGTCGACATGGGTCCGGCAAAACGTGCCTCACCCTCCAGCATCCAACCCAAGGAGCATACCCGTGGTGGAATCCAAACAGATCCCTGCCTTACAATTGGAACATTTCCAGAACTTAATCCATGAGTATTGGATACTGAAAAGAAAACCGAAACAAAACCAGACCCAACCCTACACTTTGGTTTGTCATGGTGTCAGCGCAGCAGCCTACAACTAAGTTCCTAAATGCCACTTCGGACTAATTTAAAAAAAGAATCCCAGTTTTTACTTTTACTCGATGGTGAAATTGGTTGCTCTTGTATTTTATGAAAAAAAAAATGATTTTTTTAACCTTCATACATAGAAGCAAAAATACTTTAACTGCTGTAAACCTTCAAAAGTTAATAGAAGTGAGATCATACTGGTTTGTTTCTTACTTTGATCGGAAAAAAAATTAAATTGCTGCATTTTGCAGTGACCCATTTACATGGCATTCTCAGCTTAGACTGCGTAAGAAGAAATATATGTGGTGAAATGTTGGAACCATTTCTCTCTTGGTCTCTGTTTAATGTTGAAAGGGTGAGCTAATTGGAGGCAAATTCAACTTCACTCCCTCATATTCCCCCCACTCCAGACTGTCAGTTTCAAGGGTGCAGATTGCATTGCAAGTCAAACTGATGAAGCATTGGGGCCAGTGCACTATTTACTTCCATCTGTTTAGCAGGCACTTTTGTGCCTGACATTTGGGAGCCCTTTGTATCACTTGCTTTGGCAAAGGTCCCCATAATCTTAGCATACTAGAAACCAGTTTGGTATGGATGTGATTGGGCTTCTGTGCTGTTGCTGGGATTGGAAGAAATAAAACATGCAATTGAAGTGGAAGCAAAAAAATTAAAGGTTATTATTTCATTTTGCTTGGGTCTAGTCTTGGTGAAAGGGAGGTGGTCGTGTTTCCTTGTGTTGGATGGCATGAGATTATGTGAATGTTTTGATTTTTAAAAATGAACTGCAAGATTTTTCACAGGAATGACAGACAAGACATGTATGGCTGTGCATGTAATTATATACCCCTGGTGGGGTTGGAGGATCTGTTTCAAATGTTGGACTTACAAGCACCTCTCAGATGAGAAATTATGGGAGGAAGGGTGGGAAGGATAGGGGGGTGGGAAGGGATGGGACACAGCTTCTGGCACCTTGGACTAAACCATGTTGGATCCAAAAGTTGGCCTGAAAACATGAAGCTTATGCTTCATAGCTGGGCTGTAAGGCAGACTTGAGCCCAGCTCATAGGCAAGGTAGTGACAGTGAACAAAGTGTGTAGGTTGTGCCCAGTGGTAGCAACAGAAAAAAATATACTAAAGGGACTTTGAAGGACCAAAGGTTTTTAAAGTCAATTGGTATCACCCCCATACTGATGAGGGTAATGGGGTGCATTTGGTTTTCAAATTGGGTACTTTTTAACACTTTAGTGCCTGACTGCTGTTCTTCACTGACTTGACTCAGTCACTTGTAGCTTTATTGGTCTGAACCGGCTCCTTGTTCCCAGGTTACAGACCTGCCTATCGTTCCAATAATCCTGTTTCACTTGAATGGAGTATGTCTTAAATGTAAAGCTTCTGGTTCACACACTGTACTCTGAGGTCCAAATAACTGTCTGTCATTTAACCTGATGTCTCAACCCCCAGTGAGAAGAGTCAATTCTTTGGTGTTCACCGACATGGGAGGCTTCACCGGAACAGGTTTCTGCTTTGGGCTCTGCTGTTTGTTTGCAGAACACCCAAGAGCAAGCAACATGCTCTCTTCACAGCAGTACCTTAGGGTTTTGCCATTGTAAATGGGTCTAATGTGATATGACAAGACCAGAGAAATTGGATGTAAATTTACATTTTTGAATATGCTTGTTGTTTCACATGATACATTTAGGGTATGCAGCTCCTTTTGTAGTTTTTATTTTTACTATTTAAGTTTGGAAATGATGCCAAATTTTTGTATTTCTTTAATCAATGTGTTCTCTTCAGTGATATATATTGCATTATATATTGATGTGTGTATCAATATATACTGATATGTATTACACTTACACATACAAACACATAAATAAGAGGGGGTGAAAACCGTAGCCTTTGCATTCTCATAGCCTCTGCAGAAAGATTCCAAGCAGCTAAAATCTTGGTGTTGTGATGTACAGAAATGGAGAAGAGTATTAAACCATATTTAAGAATACACCGTGTGCTTTGAGATTTTTTAGGACTGTTCCTAGAAAAGTTTGGACTTTGTGGAGACAGTTCTCCAGAGACTTTGTCAGATTAGTCATGTCTAATAAATTTACAGCCTTAGAGGTTTTTTTACTATATTTGTCTATGCAAAAGATGCCTATGGTCATGATCCCAAGGTTATACTAGAGGGAGGAGATTCCATTTGCTAGGACCAGACTAATCTGTATCTTCCCCCATTCCACATGTATGTCAAAAGATAAACTTGTGTCTTTTTTTTTTTAAGGGGCATTTCAAGTATTCTCAACATTCCATAGAGGTAGATGGTGCACAAGGAAACTGTATACCATATAGACCAAAAGAGATCTGGTAGCAGCTCTTTACTTATTAAGACAAAATTTTGTCCTAGTTCCGATTCCAAAGTTGGTCGTCTCTACAATCTGCTTGCTTTTAGTCCTATAATAGAACAGTCCAGATGGAAGAGCAAAAAACTAGGCCTGAGCATTTCCCCCATCTTGCATACCTTTCTGTGTTAGAAGAGTCATGCTAGCTAAGTAGAGCAAGGCTCCTAGGCCAGGTTAAGAGCAGAATAAACTCTTTTCTCTAAAGGTGGGGATGTTTGGAGCCTCTTCTGTTTATAGTTTGGAAGTCTGATTGAGGAGCTTAGGTGGTGCATCTTCTGCTTTCTCCAGATTTGACCAAAAATATAGTTAAGGCCTGTTAATGGCAGTTTTTCTGTCACTGCTTCAATATATTTTTGTACATTTTCTTGATGCCTTGAAACCCAGTCACCCTTTGGGAACGGGCAGACCTCTGGGGGCAGATGGAGGTGTAACTTCTATTGCATCTCCTAGGTGATATTCTTGAAGTCAAATTGTTAGAAGGCAGCATGGGAAGTGCCCGATGTATGGGCCAGGCACTTGCCTGTCTGGACCCGTGGCATTTGCCATCTTTTGTTCTCTGGCTCTGGTTCCTATGTCATGACACTCCCAGACAAGACCAGTAGATTCAGGGCTGAGTGCCAAGATGGAATTTAAGCCTCATGCCAGCTTCTCCCTTTTAGCCAGCTTGAGTGAGAGCCAGATGGGACTCCCATCTGCCAAGTCCCACCCTGATGGGACTGTGCTTTAAGGGGTATGGAAACATGCTAGAGCCAGTGGAGCAGGGCAGTTGTTTGGTTTGTAGCAGTTTGGATTCCACAAACAGCTAAGGATGCGATTGAAAAACAGGAAGTGGAGGTACATATGCCAATAGTTCATCTCCAGGGTGAATTCTGTTTGAGGTAGATCTACCTCCATGAGTCACCCTCTGAACTTGCTTGGCAGGCTCACCTGGGGTCTTAAAAAAAAAAGTCTTCTAAACTAGGCCTGGTGGTGCATCGCTATAATCCCAGCTCTTGGGAAGCTGAAGGTAGGAAGATCTCAATTTGGAGGCCAGTGTGTGCTGTATTAGTAAGATCCTGTCTCCATAAATTTTTTATGTTTGGTGTTTATTTTTATTGTTTAAGAATGTATGTATTCTGCAGCATTGGGGTTTGAACTCAGGGCCTTACACTTAGTAGCCCAACGTTTTAAAAAGTAAAAGCCGTGGTTCTGGCTCTTAACAATAGCTGGAGTTTGTGACTTCAGCTAAGTTCCTTCTTAGTCCTCGGTTTCCCTATCAGCATAAGGCAGGCCCTGAGTCTGAAGCACCTTTCCAGCTATGAAGCAGGAGCTTCACAACTGATGGATAGAAATCCTGGCTCTGCCTGAGAAACTGGCAAATTATCCCATGTCTGTGAGCATCAGTTTTCTCACCTAATTATTATTAATGGCTAGGGCTGGGATAATGAGCTACTTGCGATGGTCCTACCAACACTATTCCTGTGGAAGTTGCCAGGATGAGTTTGCTAGAGACCACAAGGTGGTGCTAGACCACAAGGATGCTGGCTATGGAAGAAATTTGCTTTATCTGATGGAGCGCAGATTTCTGGCTAGCATTAAGAGGTGCCTTGGTTAGCTGGGGGTGTGGCTCAAGAGGGAGAACTCCTGCCTAGCAAGCTTGAGACCCTGATTCAAATCTCAGTACAGCCATAAATAAATAATCCTGGAATAGCTTGCTTTGCCCTTAAATGGAGAGAGCAGTCTGCAAAGGAAGTAGGGATATGTGAACTGAGAGAACCCAGGAGTCTCCTTCCAGTTTGGTCCCATTTTAGCACTCTGAAACTTGTTTTGAGCTATCCATCTGTAAAATAACTATAGTCACATTTGTTGAACAGTTATGTAATCTGTAAAAAAAAAAAAATGAGGTAGATACTGTTTATATCTGCCTAAGTTCACAAGTGGCAAAATTGAGGACTTAAAGACTTTTTGGTTCCAAAACTAGTGAAATGAAGGCCATTCTCACTCTAAAAGGGAAAGACAGTTGCTGGTGCAAGTAAGAAGATAGGTGACTTGCTTTGCCAACCACCATTTTCAGAGTCAGCCGACAGCTTGAATTGCATCTGGGAGGCACCCATTAGTGTTTCTGTCCTTCCCCTCAAACATTTTGACTGATCAGCCAGCTTAGCCATAGCCACAGTTGAGGATAAACCAAAGGAGCTCCCTTGGGTTCTCAGGGAGCCCTTATAATTTACCCAGCATCTTCACATAAGAGTAGACACGCAGGAATTTCTCAGATATTAGCGTGTCTGCCTGCCCAATTTTTTTTTTTTTTTTTTTGGTGGTACTGGGGTTTGAACTCAGGGCTCACATTTGCTAGTCAGGTGCTCTACCACTTGAGCCATGCTGCCAGCCCCCTTATTTTTTAAATTTGTTTTGCAGTGCTGGAATTGAACCCAAGGCCTTGTACATGCTAAGCATGTGTTCTATCATTGAACCATACCCTTACCCCTTTTATTTAGTTACATGGTACTGGAGTTTGAACTCAGGCCCCATACTTGCTAGACAAGTGCTCTACCACTTGGAACCATTCCGCCAGCCCTTTTTTGTGTTGGGTTTTTTCGAGATAGGGTCTCAAGAACTATTTGCTCAAGCTGGCTTCAAACCAAGATCCTCCTGATTTCTGCTTCTTGAGTAGCTAGAATTGCAGGCTCAAGCCATGGCCGGCCGCCCAGCGTATATATTTTTTGAGAAACGGGTCTTCCTATGTTGCCCAGGTTGGACCCAAACTCCTGGCTCAAGCAACTCTGCATCAATCTCCCAAGAAACTGGAACAACAAATGCATACCACTGTGCCAAGTTTGCCCCTGCTCTTAAAATTGTGTTGTTAGTAGGACAATTAACAAAGCTGACATGTGGACTATGTATAAAAAGTATTGTTCAGTGTTAAATCTCTGCTCAATAACTATTGTGGTTATGTAAGAGATTATTCTTTCTTAGGAAATGTATGTTGAAGTATCAGATTTAAAATAAAGCATATTGGGCTTCCAGAGAAGAGTTTGTTCTGCAGGGTTTGCAATTCAGAAGAAATCCCTACTCTGAGTCAACCCAGGGGGCTGAGACCTAGGAGTTGGGGCTACGGCTGGAAAGCAGCAGAGGCAGTGCTAGGAGAGGAACTGCTGTCATACGCTCTGGTGCTAGAGTCAGCTTTCTGGTTAGTCTGGAGCTGGGTGAAATGAGGCAGTATTGTAATCCTAGCTACTCAGGAGGCAGAGATCAGGAAGGTGGTGATTCGAAGCCACTCAGAGCAAATAATTTTCGAGACACTATCGTGAAGAAAAAAGCCGTCATAAAAAGGCTGGTTGAGTGGCTCAAGGTGTAGGCCTTGAGTTCAAAAACCCAGTACCAAAAAAACCACATCATTCTCTTTAATGTTATGGATGAGAAAAAAGAGAGTCAGAGGCAGCAAGTGAATGGCCTAAAGTCAAAGACAGAGCTGGGAGGGAAAGGGTTATGAAAGCTGTTTTGAAGTCACTTCCCTGTGTGAGTCAGGGTTGGCTTGAATGTGTAGATTAACTTGTTTCTCCAGCCCCCAGGCTTCCAAACTAGCCTCATCTAAGTTTCCCTAACTGCCAGACTTCTAGGACCCTCTGCCACTCTGCTGAGATACCCTATCTGGGCTTAGCCCCTTCTGCTTGGCTCTCCCACCCCACCCAAAGGAAAACTAGAGGGCGAATCCATTTCCAGGGAAGCCAGGAGGCCAGGGAAGGAAAACAGAAACAAAAGAAAGTCTCCAAGCAGGAAAAAGCAAGGCTCCTCAGGGGTAAAGGCAAAGATGCAGAGATATTCTGCTACTCAGCAAGAGGGTTAGGGGCTTGAGAATTAGAAATCTGGCCTTGATGCCAGGATATCCACATGATAACATGGTTGTCCAGACCCAGAAAGTCCCCAGCCTAGGCTCCTTGAGGTAGAGGGTAGGAGAACAAGATGGACCACCTAGGGGACCTGCAAAAGAGTCTGGCTCTGTAAGAAAACAGGATATTACTTAGGGAAGAGATGAAGTTCTTTCATAGTTGCATTCCTGGGGCTGGGGCTGAATGTTAGAGCCTTACCTAGCATGCTGAAGGTCCTAGGAGTTGATCCCTGTGCTCAGATCTGGAGGCCTCCCCCTCTGAATCTGAGGGAAGATAACATGCTAGTTCTGTCCCGTCTGGGAAGCTGAGCACCAGTGTCCCCCAGCCTTCTGTTTCCAGACACACCTTACTGCCACCCCTGTGCCTTAAATTAGACTTGGACTTGAGTTGACCATATTGTCAACCTTTCACTTAGCAGACATTTCCTGGGTACTGACTCCTGTGCTGGATGCTAGCACACAGTGGTAAGCAATGAAGGCCAGGAGGCACCAGTCTCTGCCCTTCAGTGCTTAAGGTCCAGCAGCAAAAACAGATGAGGCATGAGGATGAAGAGAGGGGAGTGGCCAAGCACGTGTGGCTCACACCTGTAATCCTAGCTACTCAGGTGGCAGAGATCAGGAGGATCACAGTTTGAAGCCAGCCCTGGGCGAATAGTTCATGAGACCTTATCTCAAAAAAAAAACAACATAAGAAAGGACCGGCAGAGTGGCCTAAGTGGTAAGCATGCCTGCCTTGCAAGCATGTAAGCCCTGAGTTCAAAGCCCAGTGCTGTCAAAACCATAAAAAGTGGGGAGTGTTGAAGGATAATGGGGTACAGGGTGGCTCTCATCTCATTTGGGGTACATGACTTGCATGTGAGTAGGGGTCAGCTGGAGAGATGACATGATCTAAAGGCCATGAAGTCACTCTGATTTCAGGACATGGATTTTTTTTGCACCCTGTTATCATTTCTCATTTGTTTATTAACAGCTTTATTAAGGTATAATTTACAGACTATAAAATTCACCCACTATAATTTGGTTATTTTTAAAATAAATTGGAAGCCAGGCACCGGTGGCTCACGTCTGTAATCCTAGCTACTCAGGAGGTAGAGATCAGGAGGATCTTGGTTCGAAGCCAGCCCAGGCCAAACCATATCTCAAAAAACCTATCACAAAAAAGGGCTGGTGAAGTAGTTCAAGGTATAGGCCCGGAGTTCAAACCCCAGTACTGCAAAAAAATAACAAATTGGAACATTTATGCAAACTTCTCTACAATTCAATGTCCACCACCCCTAAGAATATGTGCTTTTTTATAGTTTCTGTTTCTACCCCCAGTCCTGGGTAATCACTGATCTGCTGAATGGGTTCACCTTTCTTGGAAATTTTGTATTAATGAAATAGCACAATACATACTTTTGGGGTTTTTTTTGATGCTGGGTAGAATCCAGACCCTCCCTCTTACTAAGCACATGTTCTACCACTGCCCTTCACTCCCAGCTAACATGTAGTCTCTTGCCAAACTTTTTACTTGGATGAATTTTTTTAGATAATTTATACTGTTGCATGTTTGTTCATTTCTATTGTTTCTATATATAACATCTATATATTTGTTCTTCATTCCACCCTCCTGGCTGGCATTATACACTGGCAGAACCATTTTACATCCCCACTGGCAATCTATGTCTTCTTTGTGTTACAGCCATCCTAGTAATGTGAAGTAATACCTCCTCTTAGTTTTGATAGCCTTGTCCTTAATGACTACTGATGTTCAACCTCTTTCCATGCATTTATTGGCCATTTGTGTGTGTCTGCGTATAATTTTTTTTTTTTGGTGAGAATGGGTTTTGAACTCAGGACTTCCACCTGTAAAGTAGGCACTCTACCACTTGAGCCATGCCTCCAGTCTATTCTGCTCTGGTTATTTTGGAGATGGGATCTCATGAACTGTTTGCCCAGGCTGGCTTCAAACTGCAATCCTCCCCATCTCAGCCTCCCAAGTAGCTAGGATTACAAGGGTGAGTTACTGGCACCTGGCTCCATTTGTATATTTTTGGAGAAATGTCTATTAAAGTCATTTGTTCATTTTTCACTTTATTGATATCAGGTCTCCTTTGATGCACAAAACCTTTTATTATTTTATTTTGTTGCTGTGCTGGCGATCAAACCCAGGGTTTCATGCATGCTAGGCAAGCACTCCATCACTGAGCTATGTGCACTCCAGTCTCCAAAACTTAATTTTGATGAAGTCAAATTCATCTATTTTTTTTTCTTTTGCTCCCATATCTAAGAGTCCTTTGTCACAATCCAAGGTCATGCTGGATGTGGTGATACAGGCCTATAATCGTAGTACTCAGGAGACAAGGCAGGAGTATTGAGAGTTCAAGGATAGTCTGGGCTACACTAAGTTTGAAGCCAGCCTGGGCTACACAGCAAGACTTTGTTTCAAAAACAAAACAAGATGGAAACCAGTGGCTCACACCAATAATTCTAGCTATTTGCAAGCACAAAGTTCAAATGCTAGTCGTCCAAGAAAATATCCAAGGTCTTGAAAATTCACCATTATACTTTCTTCTAAGATACTTTCAGCTCTTACCTGCAGGTTTTCAGTCCATTTTGAATGTGGTATGAGGTGGGGAGTCTGACTTCATACTTTTGCATATGAATATCCAGTTTTAGGCTGGAGATGTAGCTCAGTGATAGTGCTTGATTAACATGTGCAAGGCCCTGGGTTCTATTCCCAGCACCACAAGAAAAAAAATAATCCAGTTGCTATTTATGAGACTTTTTTTTTTTTTTTGGCAGTACTGCAGTTTGAAGTCAGGGCCTCACACTTGTACTCTACCACTTGAGTCACTCTACCAGGCAGCTGATGAGGCTATTATTTCCACATTAAATAGTCTTAGCATCCTTGGACAAAATCTGTTTGCCATAGATAAATAGAATTACTTCTGAACTCTGAATTCTATTCCATCAGTGTGCATATCTAACCTTATGACATTACCATGTTGCTTTATGCAGCTTTATAGTTTTAAAAGAAAAAGTTTTAAATTGAAGTGTGAGTCCTCCAATTTTGTTATTTGTTTTAAGAAAAAAACTGCCTTTAAACTGCTTTTGCTGAAAAGTGCTGACTCCATACTTGGGCCCACAAGTTAACTAAAAGCAGGAGAAAAGCTTGGCATCCCCGCCTCCATTTTATATGTCTTCATCCAACCCATTTCCTTTACACCTTGGATGACATGTTTACAAGGAGGTACAGAGGAAACTGCACCAGAGGAAGGCACCATCAGAGCCGTTTCAGGACAAGTGATAACCTCTACAGAACCTTTCTCAAAACAAGGACTGAGATAGTGACTACAACACACTGGGACTGTTTAAGGATATATACCTTTGCCCCCTGCCCTAATTCTTTGAAGCTAAAGCTCATGTCTGTACCCTGAAGATGGCTGAAGATGCTGAAGTGCTTAGTTCACCTCTTCTCACAGTGAGTCCTGGGCAATGTAATAACTCTTCTTTCTCTGTCCTTCACCATTACTGTCTCTTTATTTGGCATATAGGAGCAAGTGGTGGACCTGATGTGTGAAATCCCAGAGGTTTACAACTCCAAAACTCTGGTTTCACTTTCTTCAATATTGTTTTGGCCATTTAGGGCGCTTTAGAATTCAATTTGAATTTGAGAACTGGCTTCTCCATTTCTAGAAAAAAAAAAAAAGGTCACTGGAATTTTGGTAGGCATACATCGAATCTGTAAGTTGCTTTTTATTTTTGATGGTATTGGGGTTTGAACTCCAGGCCTCATGCCTGCTAGGCAGGCGGTCTTCTACTTGAGCCATTCACCAAACCTGTTTTTGTTTCTTTTTTTGGACAATACTGAGGTTTGAACTCAGGACTTGGTCTTGCTAGGCAGGATCTCTACCACTTAAGCCATGCTTTTAGCCCTTTTTGTTTTCAATATTTTGGGGAGAGGGTCTCAT
This sequence comes from Castor canadensis, assembly GCF_047511655.1. Lineage (NCBI taxonomy): Eukaryota > Metazoa > Chordata > Mammalia > Rodentia > Castoridae > Castor > Castor canadensis. The sequence continues at coordinate 80,553,274 of NC_133391.1, forward strand.
GTTTATGCCCAGGCTGGCCTGAACATCAATTCTATTTATGCTGCCCACATGGCTGGGATGACAGGCATGAACCACTACACTCAACTTTTTATTGGTTTCCCACCCAAGTACTAACCAGGCCTGACCCTGCTTAGCTTCCGAGATCAGACGGATCAGGTGCGTTCATAGTGGCTGTGTTATTGGTTAAGATGGGGTCCCACTAGCATTTTGCCAGGGCTAGCCTTGAACCTACAGCCTCACCTCTGAGTAGCTAGGATATAGGTCTGAGCCATCTTAACCAGTGAATCCGGAGATTACTCTACGTAGTCCTGCCACTTTAATAATATTGTCTTCTAATTCAAGAATGGAGGATGTCTATTTATTTAGCATTTATTTCAGCAATGTTTTGTAGCTTTTAGTATATACATTTTTTCTGTACTTGGTTAAATTTATTCCTAGGCATTTTATTCTTTTGTTATTGAAAATAGAATTGTTTTCTTAATTTTCTTTCAGATTGTTCATTGCTTGTGTCATTCTGGTTTTGATTGCATTTTTCTGATGACTAATAAAGTTGAACATCTTTTCATATGCTTATTAGTCATTCAAATATATTTTTTGGTGAAGTATGATCTTTCTCAATCGCCAACTCTGCATTTCCATGATTGGAGAGGGGACTAGCCCCTTTCTTTCCCTGACACCTTTCTTTTCCCTTTCTTCTCTGCCTCTTTACTCTCAAAAAAATATTTAATGGATGGAGGGGTAGTGCAGTGTGTATGGGGAAGGAGGGTAACAGGGGCTCTGGAGTCAGCTTTCCAGGGTAAGATTCAACTTTCACTGTTAGTTCTGTGTCCTTCAGCATATTAATCAGCTTTTCTTTCACCTCAAGTTTAAAATACTTTATTGAATAAACTAAGTTGTTATTCATGTCATTAAAGTAAGTGTCAAGCACTGTGCTAGATCCAGGAATATAGTCGTAAGTAAAAGACAGTGTCTATTCCAAGGGGCTTCCAGATGAGGAGATCATTCTAATGGGTGTGAAAACTCAGTTTCAAAAGACACCTGAGATGTGTGCCAGTATGCCTGACTAGAATAATTTTTTATTGATTAAAGGTGAGAAATGATTGTGAAGACACCAATTGTATTTTAAGATCTTTGCATTATCTGTTATACAATGAATTTCTTTTTTCAAGAAACACCTTAGTTTTCCTAGAGGGGGGTGGGTGGCACATGTGAGGGTATGTTGCAGGGGAACTTTCCAAAGTTAAGAAAGAGCATCCCAGGTAGTGAGAGCACCACAGGGTAGGTTGAGGCCAGTGTCAATGGAGCCCAACTAAGGGGGCTCCCTTAGTGATGAAAAATAAAGCTGGAAGGGCCAGCTGAGCATTCTTGGCTGAAATTCAATGGTGGTGCGAGAAACTGAGGTTTCATTCTGAAGAGTAGGAGAAGCCACTGAGATTTTTAAGATGGGGGTGAGGGGATGGGGTAACAAATTCAGATTTCTTTTTCAAAGAGGTCCTTCTGGGCACAAAGCAGTTTGAAAACAGAGCTTGGAGGTGTGTCTGGAAGCTCTAGAACTACTTAATGTCCAAGTAAAAAGACTCAACAGCAGGAGAGGTGAAAGAAAACCAGGGCTTTGTCCATCAAGGTATGAGAGTGCTGGGGCTGGGCTCAGTGGTGAGGCATTTGCTGAGCATGTGCAAGGTTGTGGGCCTGATTCCCAGCACTGCAAAAATAAATACGTAAATGAATAAAGAAAAAAGAAAATAATAATGGGATATGAGTGTAAAAGGGGGACTGTCTGGGGGGGGAAACATCAGGATGGGGAAGGGCAAAATGAGAGGGTACTAGAGGGTGGAGAGAATTGAAGTATGATTTACACACACACACACACACACACACACACGAAGATAGCATAAAGAAACCCCAAACAAGGGGGGAGGAAAGAGGGAGTTAAGACAGAGAGGGTGAACTTGTTTAAAGTACACCGTATGTATCTATGAAATTATCACAACGAAACTCCCTTGTACTACTAATGAATGATAACAAAAAGAAAAGAAAAAAGACATGGAAGCAATGAAAAGATTTCAATTTAGAGATGTTAGAGATGATCATATACAAGTCAAATGCCACTGAGAATTAGTAAAGCAAAATGAAGACTGAAAAAATTCTACTGGATTCAGAGACAGGAGCCCCCAAACACTGTTACTCAGTTCTCAACCCCACATCTTGCTCTAGCCCCACAGCTGCTGCCTCAGGTCTCCCCAGCTGGCAGAAGAGAGCAGGTCTGTCTCAACAAGCTTCTAAGGAGGATCCCCTGGCAGCTTTCCTGGCTGTCTGCAGTGTGAGTCACAGAGCCAGACAGGGGACACTAATTGCAAGAGATGCATGCATGGCAGAAAGAGGCTTGGTCCAGTTCCACCATGCCTGCCTCCTCACCCATCTGGCTGCTTAGGAGCCAGAGGTATCAACTGGATGACAGCATGGAGGCAGCCTCTGCCATTGCAGAGCACTACTCTGAGGCCACACACTAGGTTCCACCACAACTTGACCACCTGTGATTGAGGTGAAAGGCACTTAAATGAGGTAAGCTGTTTTCTGATCAGTAAAACACTAAATGTGACAGCGGGCGAGCGCCAGTGGCTCATGCCTGTAATCCTAAGCTACTCAGGAGGCAGAGATCAGGAGGATGGCGGTTCAACGCTAGCCCAGGCAAATTGTTCCATGAACCCTACCTCAAAAAGTCCTTCACAAAAAATAGGGCTGGTGGAGTGGCTCAAGGTGAAGGCTCTTAGTTCAAGCCGCAGTACCACAAAAGGAAAAAAAGAAAAAGAAATGTTACAATGAAGTGTGTGTCAAGCATTACACAAAAGTATTAACTATCAATTGATTCATGTTCACTTTTCACACTGTTTACTATGCCAAGTAATGGGGCTCTTGTAGTCAACAAGGCAGGCAAGCCCATGTCAGTAAGAATGCCCAATCTAGTGGCAAACCCAGACAAGTAAAAAGTACAAGGCTCAAGGATGTGAATGACCTCTACAAGGAAAACTATAAACTTCTGAAGAAAGAGATTGAGGAAGACTATAGAAAGTGGAGAGATCTCCCATGCTCATGGATTGGTAGAATCAACATAGTAAAAATGTCAATACTCCCAAAAGTAATCTACATGTTTAATGCAATTCCCATCAAAATCCCAATGACATTCATTAAAGAGATTGAAAAATCTACTGTGAAATTTATATGGAAACACAAGAGGCCACGAATAGCCAAGGCAATACTCAGTCAAAAGAACAATGCTGGAGGTATCACAATACCTGACTTCAAACTATATTACAAAACATTAGCAATAAAAACAGCATGGTACTGGCACAAAAACAGACATGAAGACCAGTGGAACAGAATACAGGACCCCGATATGAAGCCACACAACCATAACCAACTTGTTTTTGACAAAGGCGCTAAAAATATATGCTGGAGAAATAGCAGCCTCTTCAACAAAAACTGCTGGGAAAACTGGTTAGCATCTGCAAAAAACTGAAACTAGATCCATGTATATCACCCTATACCAAGATTAACTCAAAATGGATCAAGGATCTTAATATCAGACCCCAAATTCTAAGGTTGGTACAGGAAAGAGTAGGAAATACTCTGGAGTTAGCAGGTATCGGCAAGGACTTTCTCAATGGAACTCCAGCAGCTCAGCAACTAAGAGATAGCATAGATAAATGGGACTTCATAAAACTAAAAAGCTTCTGCTCAACAAAAGAAACGGTCTCTAAACTGAAGAGACCACCCACAGAGTGGGAGAAAATATTTGCCAGCTACACATCAGACAAAGGACTGATAACCAGAATATATAGGGAACTCAAAAAACTAAATTCTCCCAAAATTAATGAACCAATAAAGAAATGGGCAAGGGAACTAAACAGAATTTTCTCAAAAGAAGAAATTCAAATGGCCAAAAAACACATGAAAAAATGCTCACCATCTCTAGCAATAAAGGAAATGCAAATTAAAACCACACTAAGATTCCACCTCACCCCTGTTAGAATAGCCATCATCAGCAACATCACTAACAACAGGTGTTGTCGAGGATGCAGGGGAAAAAGGAACCCTTATACACTGCTGGTGGGAATGTAAACTAGTACAACCACTCTGGAAAAAAATTTGGAGGCTTCTTAGAAATCTAAACATAGATCTACCATATGATCCAGCAATACTACTCTTGGGGATATACCCAAAAGAATGCGACTCAGGTTACTCCAGAGGCACCTGCACACCCATGTTTATTGCAGCACTATTCACAATAGCCAAGTTATGGAAACAGCCAAGATGCTCCAATACTGATGAATGGATTAAGAAAATGTGGTATTTATACACAATGGAATTTTATGCAGCCATGAAGAAGAACGAAATGTTATCATTCACTGGTAAATGGATGGAATTGGAGAACATCATTCTGAGTGAGGTTAGCCTGGCCCAAAAGACCAAAAATCGTATGTTCCCCCTTATATTCGGACATTAGATTAAGGGCAAACACAACAAGGGGATTGGACTTTGATCACATGATAAAAACGAGAGCACACAAGGGAGGTATGAGGATAGATAAGACACCCAAAAAACTAGATAGCATTTGTTGCCCTCAATGCAGAGAAACTAATGGAGATACTTTAAAGTGACAGAGGCCAATAGGAGAAGGGGACCAGGAACTAGAGAAAAGGTTAGTTCGAGAAGAATTAATTTAGAAGGTAACACACATGTACAGGAAAGCAATGCAAGTCGACTCCCTGTATAGCTATCCTCATCTCAACTAGCAAAAACCCTTGGTCCTTGCTATTATTGCTTATACTGTCTTCAACAAAATTAGAGATAAGGGCAAAACTGTTTTTGCCTGGTAGCGAGGGGGTAGCGGGGGAGAGTGGGGGGGCGGGGTAAGGGAGGGGGTGATGAGTAGAGGGGAAAAATGACCCAAACATTGTACCCACATATGAATAAAAGAAAAAAAATGTACAAGGCTCTGGGGAGAGGATTTTGTGAGGAGAGAGGGACAAAATGGTACCCAATTCAGTCTTGATAGGGAGAGGTTGGAGCCACTAGCACAAGAAGGTTTCGTTCCTGTCTCTGTACTTCTGTACAGGGTACATAATTTGGTTGAGGAGGCAAACATAAGAAAATGAGAAGAATAATGCATGTAAATATGAGGGGATTACTGTCATATTGCATGTCACATGCTCACTTTAGGTGGGCACCTGTGGCTCACTCCTGTAATCCTAGCTACTCAGGAGGCAGAGATCAGGGGGATGGCAGTTCCAAGCCAGCCCAGGCAAACAGTTCTGCAAGGCCCTATCTGAAAAATACCCATCACCAAAAAAAAAAAGGTGCGGGGTGGAGTGGCTCAAGGTGTAGGCCCTGAGTTCAAGCCCCAGTACTGCAAAAAAAAAAAAAAAAGCCTCATTTTTATCAATCCCAGGTCCCAATACCTCCCTGAGGCCCAAAAGCCAGGCCGAAAGGCCAGTGGAATGTCAGATCCAGGACCCCTAGTAGTTCAGTGGACTTCCAGAGATTCAAAAACCCCCTCACCCAGAAGAGAACAGAAGCTCTCCCCAAGCACAAGCCTGATGTTTCTGCAAATTCTGTAGCAGCCTGCAGGAGCTCCCCACCTTCTCTCAGGCCTTCCCCTTACACAAGGCTCAGTTATAAATAGTTCTTTGGTTTCCAGCTGGGGATCTCCCACCCCTGCACGGAAAAAGCACCGCCCTCCCTCACCCTAAACTGCCCTAATCCAGAGCAGAAAGAAGAGGTGGCCAGCAGGAGGCAGAAGACAGGAAGTAGGGAGCGGGAAGACACCACTGGGCGCCTCCTCTTGGCGAACTACATTACCCACAATCCTAGATGACAGCAAGGCAGAGGAAGATGCTGTGGGCGGGCAGCTTAGGTGGGAAACTAGGCAAGGGGCATCCCTGACCCTGAGTGTGGGGTCTGAGAACCAATTTGTTCCCGAAACCTAACCCTTGGCCTTTGAGATCCTCTCCATACACCCTGATTACAGGCACTCAGCAAACTTGTGGGGGATGGGGAGACACACAAAGCTGCTTAACTTTTGGCCTTATTTGTACTTATATAGTGTGTGTGTGTATGTGTGAGTGTGTGTGTGTTTATGAGGTATCAAAGACTGGAAGCCTGTGAGTGATTTTTCTACTGGACCAAACCCAGAAGCTGCCTGGCTCTAGAAGCCTCTGCTCTGGCGTATTTCGCCCACTCAGTCCCAAACTCTGAGCCTTCTTTTCCCCGATCTCACCTGCTGCGGCAGAACAATCAGGGCTCACGGGTTGGTGCAGCTGGCAAAATATGAGAGCTTGCTTGTCTTCTCCCAGCAGAAAGTTAAACTTGGTGACTGTGGTGCTAAGTCCCTCTCTGACCTTTGCTCACTGGCAGATCAGATCAGGGTAACCACGTGGCTGGGCCAGTGTCGGGAGGGTCTGTGGGGGGTTGCTGGTTCGTGCAGCGGTGGATTAACTGAGCTGGCAGGCTGAACAAGAGAGGCCACTCTGGGTGGTGGGGCACCTGGTGGACACTGCTGTTGTACACATGGCCCAGCTTTGGCCCTCCCTCTCCCTCCAACTTTCTCCACTGAGTTAAACTACTCCTGTAGGGGTATGGAGCTCATGAACCTCCACACCACTGTGAACCATGGCTGGTGGAGATTTTGGAGATCAGACCTCAAGTGAAAAACCCCTGTCCAAGGTGAAAAGGAACTGTGGATAGTAATAACTATCATTTTCTGCAGTGGGAACTAAGAATGCAACGATGCGTAAGCCCAATTCGCAGTTCCAACAAAGTGCATTGGTCTGCTGACCTGTGGTGGGAGCGGGAAGGGTTTCCACCAGGCCATAAGTCTGAACCAAGTAATAGTTGAATAACAGTAGCATTCTTTCTACCAGAGTGGTAGGCATCGCAGGCAGAGGGGACAGCTTGAGGAAAGCCAGGGAGGAACAGCAAGAAGAAAAGCAGAAACAAATACAGCAGATATTACCAAAGGCCAATTTTCCAAGTGCCAAAGGGAGGAGGCTTGTCGAGGAGAAGCAGGCTCTAACCACGCGTTGGGCTTTAGGGATCTCGCACAAGGGTGTGCTGTCTTCAGAGGTCGGGAAGAAGAGTGGAACAAATGAAACCGATGAGGACAGTGGCCTCTGACCTTATGCAGATGGAGGAAGGCGCCTTTCCAAGGGACTCACAAGGCAGCCTATCCCGCGTTTCCCTCCGCTTGGCCCAGGCGGCGACAGAGCCAGGCCGCACGATTCCGACCCCTCCCGCCCACCGCCCCCTCCTTGGCAAGGTCCCTTGGCCGCTGGCTCCCGAGCGCGGGCGGCCCCCAGTGCTTCGGTCTCCCAGCCCGCGGCGGCCAGCGGGCCGCCTGCCAGACGCGCCGGGAAGGAAGCGCCTTGTATGGGCCTTGAGCAAGGAGGAAGCGCCTTGTAGGGCTCGGGGAGGAAGTGCCATACATGGTGCGGGGCGGGGCGGGGGCGGAGAGCCCGCCCGGAATGGAGGCGCTTCCGCCGCCGCGGGCCACCAAGCCCGGGCCGCACCCCCGCCCCCAACCCGCCCCCCTGAGGAGCTATGCGCATGCGAGCGGGGCTTCGCGGGCTCCGCGCGCGCCCCTGAGCCAGCCGGTGATTGGGAATCCCAGTCCGGCCACGCGCGCGCTCTGTGACCTTGGAGAAAGCGCTGTAGTCTCTGAGCCTCACCCCTCTGCCGAGGGTAGGGGAGAAAGAAATGAGAACATCGGAATGAAGCCCGCGGGGGCCAATTGTGAGCTTGGGGCGGGGGCGGTTTTCCCAGACACCAGCTGACTGGGCCCCTGGGAAGCCTGAACGGAGGGGCGAAACGGGAAGCTGGCGACTTCAGAAGAGATCTTTCCAGAAGAAAAGGCATTCCTAAGGTCTGGAGTTTTCCCTTCCAGGGTTCATACAGAAGAAGTTCCAGTCCCAGCTTCTCCCCTTACCATCTGGTTGATGCTGGGAAAGATATTTTACCTTCCCCGAACCTCGACGTCCTTGATAAAATGGGGATAATAATTCCTGCTTTGCAGGTTTGTTGTCACAATCAAAGAAAGGACTCTGTGTAAACTGTCTGATATAAATAGGCACGGTCTTGAGCTGCCGGCCAACTCTTCCTGGAAGCCCCGTCCCCTTGGGCATGTCTGGGACTTTTTTTTTTTTTTTCTTCTTCTTCTTCTTCTCTTCAGTGTTAGGGCTGGAACCCAGGACCTTGTGCATGCTTGATAAACACTGCCACTGAGTTACATCCCCAGCCCTCTGATGCCCTATTGCCAAGATTTTAATGCCTTCTCATATCTTAATGCCTTTACCAGAGGCATGTCTGTGGCACTAATGCTCCTTTCTCAGGACACCCACTGCTCCAGCGACCTCCAGTGACCAGAGTATAGGGGACCTCCTGGATTGTCTGGCAAGGGCAAAAAGAATCTGGAGGAAGTTGAAGTTCCCATCACAGCCAGAACCTGGTATCTGGGACACTATCCCCTCCCAGCTTGCTGTCAATACCACACCCACACATTTCACCAACAAATGGGTATCAATCTCAGAAGAGCATTTCACAATCCTCCCTTGGCCCAACCTTCATCATCCAACCTGTATTGGAAAACAACTGAAATCTAACTTGAATCTCCCTGCCCTGTCCCTGCTGAGCAGCAATTAGCAGCTCCTGATAGGTTCCAGGCAAGTTTGGGGACACACACAATAGATGCATGTCAGCCACAGTGTTGTTTCCTTTTATCCCTGTTAGGCAAAGAGGCTGTGGTTGGCATGGTAACCTTCCCTGTAAAAGTTGCAGCCCTCAAGGATGCTTTTCAATTCCATCAGGGACGCAGCTCCTCCCCCCATATACACTGTAGGCCACAGGGTGACATGAAGCTATGTCATCCAGGCCTCCCCCAGAACAGGAATGTGGTTCTGGTAGCAGCAAAGGACTGGTTCCCAGAACACAGCAAAGGGCTTAAGGGAGTTGGGGATTGGGTCTTTCTGCCCTGTGTGTCAATCATTGGCTGCCCAGAGAAACCAGTTCTGATGCCCAGTATATTAGAGAGCCTTTTTGGGATCTTGTGGTGAATGATAAACACATCATCACTAAAACCAGGCACCCAACAAAGTATATGACACCTGGGGCTTCATTCTGTAGAATAAACTGAAAAGTTACAAAACTTCCAGAATCCAGTGATTTCAATTCCTGTGTAGAATAAGTGAATATTTATTAACCATCTCCTCTGTTCCTGTTTCCCATACATTATTTCAAGTAATTTTCCCTACACTCCTCTGAGGTCTGATGACACTCATTTTATAAATTAGGAAATTCGAATTTGGACAAAGATCTTAATATGAACAAAACTTACAGGATCATGGAGTGATAGCACCAGTAGTGGGACCCAAGTCTTCAGATGCCCCATCCCACGCCCTTTCCATGAGGTGATTTTTTTTTTTTTTTGCAGTACTGGGGCTTGAACTCAGGGCCTTCACCTTGAGCCACTCCACCAGCTCTGTTTTTCTGAAGGGTTTTTCATTTCAAGATAGGGTCTCACGAATTGTTTCCTTGGGCTGGCTTCAAACTGTGATCCTCCTGATCTCTGCCTTCCGAGTAACCAGGATTACAGGCGTGAGCCACCGGCGCCCGGGTCCTGTGCTCTTTTGTATTTGCTTTTGTGCTATGAGCAAGCAAACCTTCCCCAAGGGATTGCCTTTCTAATGTATGCTCAGGAATGAACGGTGGTATCAACATCTGTCTCCATGGCCTGCATGGTCCTGTGTGGCCCTGCCTGGCTCTGCAGCAGCCCAACATCCTCAATCCAGAGCCTTCTGTCTGCCAGCTGCCTTGTCTCCGTCATGGAGTTTCCCCGGCAGAGGGCAAGCCGAGGGAAAGCAGTTCCCAGCTGCCAGCTTCATCTAAGCAAAATCACATTAGAGCCAGCCCGGCTTCCCTCAGTCCCTCCAGAGAGAGTGCAGTCAGCTCCCCCGCAAATGGGAGGAGCAGAGAGACATAGAGAAAAAGAGGAAACTTCCATTTCTTTCTCTCCCTGGCTGGGAAGCACTTGGCTTCAAGCTGCCACTCATGCTGTAGTGGGAAGATTAGTGCTCATCCTCTGGAATTACAGAAGTCTCTAAAATGAACCCTTGGGTAGATCCTGGTCCAGGAAAGTTATGGATTGGTGTGTGGGAAGACAGGTCTCAGGAAGGAGAGACCTCTGAATCTCCCCTCCACTTTTTCTGGGTGTCATTTTCTGACAACTAGAACAGGGCAAGGAAGAAAGCTGTAGGAGGAGGGAACTGAGGTTGTGACCATAAGCAAAATAAGGAGGTGTTAATAGTTAACACTTTCAGTGTGCCAACCACTCTTCATTTAACTCCTCATTTAGTCACCTCCCTCAGGTAAATCCTACCGCTATCCCTGTTTTATTCTTCTTTGTTTGTTTTTGTCTTTTCAGTGCTGGAGATTGAACCCAGGGCCCGCTGCATGCTAGGTAAGCAACTCTACCACTAGCCCTATCCTGTTTTGAAGAAGAGGAAACTGAGGCTTATAGTCGCCTCAATATCAGTAACTTCCAATTAGTGGGAGTAGGCAGGCACTCTAGACTTTCTCTCACTAATCCTCACAATAAACCAATGACATAAAACAATTAAGCCCATTTTATTTTAGGTGCAAGGGATTAAACCCAGAGCCTTGTGCATGCTAAGCAAGCACTCTCCCACTTGTTTTTCTTTTTTTGTTTTTGAGACAGGGTCTCACTAATGCCTTCACCCAAACTGGCCTCATACTCACAATTTTCCTACCTCTGCTGGGATCACAGGTATGCATCACTATGACAAACAATTGTGCCCATTTCCTACAAATAAAAATTGAGGCTAGCCAGGCATGGTGGTACACATCTATAATCCCAGCTACTTAGGAAGTAGAGATTGGTAGGAATGCAGTTCAAGACCAGCCCAGGCAAAAAAGTTAGTGAGATCCCATCTCAATCAATAGATCAGGTACAGTATAAACAGTTGTAATTCCAGCTATTTGAGAGGGATAGGTAGGAGAATCAAGGTCTGAGGCCAACTCCTGCAAAAATATGTGACCTCATCCAGAAATGAGACCCTATCCAAAAAAATGGCTGAATCAAGACGTGTGGCTAAGTGCCTGCCTAGCAAGTGAGAGGCCCTGAGTTCAAACCCCAGTACTGCTGGGGGAAAAAAAGTCTCAGGGATGGGCGGTCTAGCTCAATGATAGAGTGTTTGCTTAACATGTATGAGGCCCTGGGTTCAATCCCCAGCACCACAAAAAGAAATAAATCAATATTTTAAAAGAGGCTCAGGGAGGTAGGGGACTTGCTTATGATCACTAAATATAGAAGTGATCGATTAGATACGTTAGATCGAAGTGAAGGATTAGATTTAGATCAGCGTGACTCTAGAGCAGCTCATGCTGGACCACTTTGCCTTTGTCTCCTGACTCACCAGGGCTTCTTCACCCCTTCCAGAGCTCCTGCTCAGAAAAGCTAAGACCACAAAGAATCTGCCCACTCTTCATTTCTCTAGTTCTCACACAGGTAAAAACCTGGCTGGCAGTCACTGGGTTTAGTTTAGACTTGCCAACAGAGCACTTACGGGGCTTGGACAGATAGGCAGGCTGGGTAAGGTGGGGCTCTGGGTCTTGCTGTTGTCTGGCCTCTCACTTCAATCTTAGACTCCTGAGTCAGGAGGAGGCTTTGAGAGGGCTCCACTACCCTTTCCAAGTCTTGAGATTTCCCTGAGAGATGCTGATTCTAAACTGAACAGGAAGTTGCAGCAAGACCCAGAAAGATAGGATAGGATGGAGAACCCGCTGGCCAGAAGTGAAAGACTGCACCCTTAGTTAACACTCCTCTGTCTCCCTGAAGGCCTTCTCAGCTCCCAGGCCTTGGAGCTCTTTCTCACTAGTAGACAGCATGACTCCATTGCTCCCACCCCCGCAGGAGGCCTGTGGGGGTGGCAAACACTTAAAATCCTGAGTCAGAGGAAAAGGTTCCATGCCACTTTCCCTGGAACAGAAAGTCAAGGTTGCAGCAATCTGTTTGGAGGGGAAGAACTGGAAAGTGAGAGGAATAGTGCTCACTTTCTTCCCTGTCATCTATTTTATTTATTTTTAAATCATCTTATTTACTTAATTTTTTGGTCTACTGTGTGTGATGCACGTTCATTGCAGACCATTCTTGTGATGGGAATAAGATTTATTTACGTGAGTGTTTCTCCCTTTTTTTCTCTCTTCTCTTACCTAACCACAAAAGGTTTCCAGCTCAGAATTCAGGCTCACTCCCCCAGCTTGGAGAGTTTGGCCTTTGCAGGCTCCAGTCATAGAGCTTTCGATATTTTTTTTTTTTTTTGGATAGGACTGAAGTTTGAACTCAGAGCTTCGCACTTGCAACGCAAGAGCTCTACTGCTTGAGCCACACCGCCAGTCCAGTTTGCTCTGGTTATTTTGCAGATGGAGTCTTGTGAACTATTTGCCTGGGCTGGCCTGGAACTTCCACCCTCCTGTTCTCAGACTCCCAAGTAGCTAGGATTACAGGCAGAAGCCACCAGCTCCCAGTTCAATCCTTGATCTTTTGTAATGCAGAATGAGGGATGCTGGATTGAGAGAAAGAATGTAGTTTGAGAGATTAGGAGGAAGAAGGGCTTGAGTAGAAATGCTACATAGTTCTATATAATAAAGAACAAGGAAGGGGAAGGGAGAAGGAAAAGAGGGGTTGAAAGGAAAGGAAGAAGGAATTTTACAAAGTATTGCTATGGGCATTAAGTGGATGCCATCTAATTTCCCAAATAGAGATTGGAACAAGTTTATTTTCTAGCTCCAGGATAATAATTCTTTTTGTTCAATTGTTTATTATCTTTGGTTTTTGGTTTTTGAGATAGGATCTCTCTGTGTAGCCCAGGCTGGCCTCAGACTCAAGATCCTCCTGTCTCAGTCTCCCAAGTTCTGGAATTAACAGTATGAGCTACCATGCCCAGCCATAATTCTCCTTCTCTCTCTCTCTCTCTCTCGCTCTCTCTCTCTCTCTCTCTCTCTCTCTCTTCCTCTTTTTTTTTTTTTTGCAGTGTGGGGTTTGAACTCAGTACCTCACACTTGCTAGGTAGGCGCTGTTTTGTGTTGGGTATTTTCAAGATAGGCTCTCACAAACTGTTTGCCTGGCTAGCTTCAACTCTCAATCCTCCTAATCTCTTCCTCCTAAGTAGCTAGGATTACAGGTGTGAGTCCCCAGTGCCTGGCCCAGCCATAATTCTTTATCTGCAATTCCATGAAGAGCCTTGACCAAGTAGGCACCTAAAATTTTATTAGGGCTCCATCTAGGCATGTATAAGATATCATCACAAGATAAACAAAAGAGTCAAGTATTTATCTTGTCTTTTTCATTCCTATGATTCAGTCTAGAAAAATCCTGGGTAACAGATGGTGGAATTACAAAATCACCATTTTGCAACTCCTAATGAGATCATGAATTTAAACAAGGATCATCAATAATGAGGGAAGGCCTGGCCTGGGTGCTGCCTATAGACCCAGCACTCAGGAGAATGAGATAGGATAGCACAGGAGTTTGAGACCAGCCTATGTAACAGAGGGAGACACATCTCCAAAATAAATAAATAAAAAGGGGGGAGAGGGAGGATTCCTATAACTATTAGGTGGGAGGTAGAGGGAGACTTTATGTAATACCAGTGATATGGAACCAATTAATTTTAACATCACAAAAAGAGACAGCCACCCAAGAGAACTGAGAATGTATGTTCATGATGAAGCTTGTACATAATGTTCATAGCAGCAACATTATTCATAATAGCCAAAAAGTGGCACCAGTCTAAAAGTCCATCAGCTGATGAATGGTAAACAAAATATGACATATTCATGTAATGGAATATTAGTCAGGCATAAAAAGAAATGAAGTACTGATACAAGCTACAACATGACTAAACCTTAAAAACACTATGCTAGGGCTTGTGGAATGGCTGAAATGGTAGAGTGCCTGCCTTGCAAGTACCAAGGCCCTGAATTCGAACTTCGGTACCACCAAAAACCCTCCACTCTGCTAAGTGAATGGAGCCAGACACAAAAGGGCACATATCGTATGATTCCATTTACATGAAAACTCCAGAACAGGCAAATCTATAGAGACAGAAAAGTTGGGGGTGGTAGGGAATGAAGAGTGACTGCTAACAGTATAGTGTCTTTCAGGAGTGATTGTAATGTTCTAGAATTAGACAGTGGCAATGGTTGTAAATAGATGAAAACCATTTAATCATATACTTTATTTTTATTTTATTTTTTTGTAGTTCTGGGATTTCAACTCAGAGCTTCCTTCTTGAGCCACTCTACAGGCCCTTTTTTGTGATGGGTATTATTGAGATAAGGTCTCTCGAACTATTTGCCCAGGCCGGCTTCAAACCGAGATCCTCCTGATCTCTGCCTCCTGAGTAGCTAGGATTACAGGTGTGAGCCACCAGTGCCTGGCTCTGAATTGTACAATTCCATATAGAGAATTTAATGGTATGTGAATTATAATTTTTAGAGATTGTATCAAGGAAATTAAAAAGAACGAGCAAGCGAGAAGCAAATGTGCACCTCTCATATTTCAATAGTAAGCATTTAACGTCACCTAAAAATTGAACCTGAATCTGACCTAGACCCTGTGTCTAACAATGAGTTCATAGGAAATCATGAGACAAAAGACATAGTAAACAAAAATTTAAAACAATGAAATCTGTCAAATTCTAAAAATGGGAAATTCTTCTGGACAAATAACTGATTGCTTCAATAAACAAATAACAAGAAGAACTATTATAGCTGAAAAGAAAATTTAGACATAGCAACCAAATGCAAAGTGTGGTATTTTTGGGTCCTAACAAAAGGACCCAAAACAAAGGAATTTAAAAATGCTTTAAAAGATGTACACTGAAGTATTTACAGATGAAATTATATAATGTGTGGTATTGGCTTCAACATAATCCTGTGTATGTGGGGGAAGGAGGAGGCGGAAGAAACAAGACCAGCTGTGAATTGATAATTGTTGAACTGGTTGATAGATACAGAGAGGTTAGTAGAATGTGAAACCCTAAATTCAAACCCCAGTTCCACAAAGAAGAAGAAGAGACTTGATCTGCCCTTAAAATTAAAGTGTATTTAGAAGTTATGTTTTACTTGGAGAAAAACGGGCTCAAGTTGAATAATTGGGTTTGAAGTGGCTCATACTTTATTGAAAGCTGAAATTAAACATGTGCATAAAATCTGAAGTGATCAGTCTCACTTATTATTTTTATTGTAATAACTGTATCAGAAGTGGAGAGGGGCACCAGGACTCTCCCGAGAAGGCAGGAAGTACACAGCCTTTCATACACACAGAAACACAGTCAAACCAAGTTGTCCGTCCACCTGCTCCTGAATGCCTCCCATAAAAGTACAACCCATTGGCCTGTCACTGACATCCTTCAAAACCTGATCCAACCTGCCTGTCCATCTGCATTCCCTGCCCCTCCTCTCCTGGTTTCCTGACCACACCACCATTAATTCACTGGTTCCTGACCCCATAGCCCTTCAACTTCTGCCTATGCACTTGCTGTTCCCCCTGCCTGCAAGTTCTTCTGTGAACTTCCTGTCTTTCTTCTCCACACTGTTCCTACAGTCCTCATCCTGGGCAGAATTAGTCATTCCTATCCTATACACTCTTCTAATGTATCACACTGTCCAGTAATTATTTATTTCCAAATCTCTCCCTCCCTCACCCAATTCTGTGCTGCCTGAGAATCTTCTTACTGTTTATCTTGTGTTGTGCCCTACCTAAAGTAGGTATTTGTTTTTTTGGATAAATTCTGACTGAATGGCTGAAGAAGCCAATAGATTCTGGATGGCCCAGTACTACTGAGTGTGGACCCAAGAAAGTAACCCAAATTTGGGGTCTTTCTTCCAAGAGGTGCCTACTAAATCAGGGAACATCAGAGCAAACAGTCTGACCTAAGAATCACAGACAAGACCGCCTGGCTAACATCAACTCAGTAATAGGTAGGAGAAAGAAATTTAAGCTGGGTGCCAGTGGCTCATGCTTGTAATCCTTGCTACTTGGGAGGCACCTACTTAGGAGGCCAGCCTGGGCAAATAGTTCTCTAGACCCCCATCTCCAAAATAACCAGAGCGGGGGGCTAGCAGAGTGGCTCAAAGTAGTAATGTGCCACTAGCAAGCAAGAGACCTTGAGTTCAAACCCCAGTACTGCCAAAATAAATAAACAAATAAATAAAAATAACTAGAGTGAAATGGACTTGAGGTGTGGTGCACATGGTAGAGCTCTTGCTTTGCAGGCATGAACCCCTGAGTTCAAACCCCAGTCCCACCAAAAAACAAGCAAAAAAGAAGAAATTTAAGAGAAAAGCTTTGTGCCCAGTGGTACCTAATGGTATGTGTGAGTTGTAGGTTGGAAACGGGAACAGAAAGAGAATCCAGGGACAGGCAAGATCTCTCCAGTTTTCTAAGAAATACTTGAGGAAGCTGGGTGTGGTGGTGCATAGCTCTAGTCTCAGCTACTCAGGAGGCTGAGGCAGGAGGATTGTTTGTGCCCAGATGTTGAAGGCCAGCCTGGGTGACATAGCCAGACCCTGTTTCATATAGGTAGGTAGATAGATGATAGATGATAGAAAGATGGATGGAAGGAAGGAAGAAGGGAGGGGGGGAGGAAAGGAAGAAGGAAGGAAGGAAGGAAAGAAGGAAGGAAGGAAGGAAAGAAGGAAGGAAGGAAGGAAAGAAGGAAGGAAGGAAGGAAGGAAGGAAAGAAGGAAGGAAGGAAGGAATAGTTGAGGGAACGCTACAAACTTAAAAAAAAACTAATTTCCTTTGTCTCTCTCCCTCTCTCTCCCCTTCCCTCCCTCCTTCCCTCCCTTTTCTCTTTGGTGCTTGGAATCAAACCCTGGGTGCTGGTGGCTCACACCTGAAATCCTAGCTATTCAGGAGGCAGAGATCAGGAGGATCTTGGTTCAAGCCAGCCCAGGCAAGTAGTTCTCAAGACCCTGTCTCAAAGACATGCAACACAAAACTGGAAGAGTGGTTGAAGTGGTAGAGTACTTGCCTAACAAGCATTTGGCACCCAGCTTAAGTTTCTTTCTCCTACCTATTACTGAGTTGATGTTAGCCAGGCGGTCTTGTCTGTGATTCTTAGGTCAGACTGTTTGCTCTGGTGTTCCCTGATTTAGTAGGCACCTCTTGGAAGAAAGACCCCAAATTTGGGTTACTTTCTTGGGTCCACACTCAGTAGTACTGGGCCATCCAGAATCTATTGGCTTCTTCAGCCATTCAGTCAGAATTTATCTAAAAAACCAAATACCCTACTTTGAAACCCTGAGTTCAAACCCCAGTACCATCAAAAGCAAAAATAAAACAAACAAATAAACTAACATAAAAAATACCTGCTTATTTGTAAAATGCAGAAAAATATAAAAAATAAAATTAAAATTACTCATAATACCACTGCCTATTAATAACAAGCATTAACATTTGATGTCTATATTATATGTTCGTGTATATTATAATCTTGCCATCTATGATTTTTATATCTTACTTTTATTACTTTGTGTTATATTGTGAGCCTTTTTCAGGTCAATAATCATTTTGGAACAGGATTTGTAATGACTGCCTTGTAGTTGATCATATGATGTAACAATTTTTAGGTATCACCCAATGGGTTTTTATGCTGTTGCCATTTTCTCCATTACAAATGATACTGTAATTAACAGCAGTCCTTCAGAATTGCTAGGAAGGAGGGCATGAGTTTTTGTTTTTGGAGGTGCTGGGGTTTGATCAGGGCCTCACATTTGCTAGGCAAGTGCTCTACCACTTGAGCCACTCTGCCAGCCCTCTACATGAATCTTATAAAGCTCTTGGTCCATGCTGTTGAACTGATCTCTAGAAGACTGGTCCCAATTCATTCTCCCTCCATCAGTGCATGAGAGTTTCATGTATCAAAGTGCTTTTTCTTCTCTTGAAATCATGAAAAGGCTAGGATGTTTTTGTATTTTTCATGATAAACATCTATTATATTTCATAAGCAAAAACATGTTATCTTTGGTGATACTGGGGTTTGAATTTAGGGCCTCACTCTAACTCTTGATCCATGCCTTCAGCCCTTTTTGCTCTATTTATTTTGAAGATAGAATCTTGCTTTTTGTCCAGGCCCATCTAGATGGCTATACTAGTTTATGCATCTCACCATAGCTGGGATGATAGTTGTGCACCACTGTGCCCAGCTTTTTTCCATTGAGATGGGGGTCTCACTTTTCTGCTGAGGCTGGCTTTGAACCATGATCCTCCTACCTCAGCCTCCCAAGTAGCAAGAATTATAGGCATGAGCCACTGGTGCCCCAGCTTGTTTTTTTCTTTTCTTTTTTTTAATACTGGGGCTTAAACTCAGGGCCTACACCTTGAGCCATTCCACCAGCTCTTTTTTATGATGTGTTTTTCAAGATAGGGTCTCTCAAACTATTTGCCTGGGCTGGCTTCAAACCCCGAATCTCCTGATCTCAGCCTCCCAAGTAGCTAGGATTGTAGGTGTGAGCCACCGGCACCCAGCTTGTTTGTTTTTGAGTCATGGTGTCACTACGTAGCCCAGGCTAGCCTCAAACTCTTGATCCTTCTGCTCTAGCAACTCTAGTGCTGGAGTTAAAGTTGGACATCACTATCCTGGTTTGATGTTATCTTTCAAAGAAGGAGAAAGTAACTATTATTTCTCAAATTAAGCAAATGGGGAAACTGAAGACCATGGATGAATAACTTAAAGACTTGCTCTATGAAAACTGACAGTTGGGCCTAAGGAGATTTTTAAAAGAAGTGTTTCTCAGTAGAACCAAGATGTGTCTTGGTCCTTAGAAGAAAGTTCTTAAGGACCTTGACTATTTCATTAGCCAACAATGTAATGTGGCTCTGAAGGGAATGAAAGACGGCTCTGAGGAGACAATTCAGGGAAGTCAGCCCAAAGCTGAAGTGATAAAGTTGGCTCTGAGGTTGCTGTAATGGATTGGAAGCAGTCGCCCCTGTCATTATTGTTTTATGAGGGCTTGAGAACAGGAGAAGCTGTGTAGGCATCATTAACAGAAGATCAAGAACGCTCCTCATCACTGACTTGAGAAGGCTTCCAGTGGATCATGTCAGAAAGGCCTGAGAGTATTAAATAGGTGGTTCTGAGAAGACAGTTTGAGATGGGTTTGGGGGTAACTGAAAACTGGTTCTGGCAAGGCGGCAGGAGGGGCGTATGCTCTGTGAGAAGCCATCTTCAGGGATTCAACATTTCTAATGAGATTCAAAGATGTCTGGAAGGCTGGGGTGGTTTAGTTTTTCCTTCTCTCAGACCTTTTCCAAATCCCTTGGTCCCTGGACATAAAGATTCTGGGATGTGAAACTGGTTCTGAAATTGGCTGCTGGGGAGGCTCTTATTGTTTTCTCTGAGGAGGGTACTTGCTGCTGCTTCTGTGGAAATGGCAACTTCTGGATTTGTTTTGGGGATGAGGGGCATTCGAAGCCTAGTGAGCAGCCTGGTTTACCCAGGCCACGAGGATGGAAAAAGACTCTTCAGATTTCTTAAATTCCCTGCAAAATGAACCTCAGATGAAAGTCTTAAGAGGACCTCAGCTCCTACTACCCTGGGCCTACTTTCTGGCCTCCAGCCTGCCAATCAGCCCCATACCTTTTAGAGGGCGTATCTTCCCAGCAAAGGAGCTGGTCAGAATGCCCAAGGGAAGTTAGCAGGGAGATGGACTAGAGGATCACCCCCAAGATGGAGCACAATTCTGTAAAATGGAATGAACACTGGGAAACCCATTTGGAGAATGGACATGCAAAGACAAGGAAGGTATTAGGGCTTGGAGGTACCCACCTGTAATCCCAGCACTTAGAAGATGAGGCAGGAGGATCTCCAGTTGAAGGTCAGAGTGGGCTATGTATCCAGACCCTATCTCAAAAACAAAGCATAAATAATAAATAAATAA
This sequence comes from Castor canadensis, assembly GCF_047511655.1. Taxonomy (NCBI): domain Eukaryota; kingdom Metazoa; phylum Chordata; class Mammalia; order Rodentia; family Castoridae; genus Castor; species Castor canadensis. The sequence goes on from NC_133391.1 coordinate 80,573,290, forward strand.
ACAAAACGGTACACAGGAAGGTAAGGAAGTTGAGGCAAGAGGATTGATTGAGCCCAGGAGTTCAGAGCCAGCCTGGGAAACAGTGAATCCCTGTCTCAAAACGAAAGAAAGAAAGAATTTTAAAAATATATCTTTATCAAGATATACTGTACATACCATAATTTTCACCCACTTCATATAATGCAGTGACTTTTAGTAAGGTACATGTTTAACATCACAACCTAGTTTTTGAACATTTCTGTTATCCCCAAAATAACAAACTCATTTGCAACCAACACCTGCTTTTTCTGAAGGTCCTGACAATTACTAATCTGCTGTCTGTCTCTACAGACATTTGCCTGTTCTGGACATTTCATATAAGTGAAGCCATATGTGGGTCCTTTGCACCTAAGTTCATTGTAATGTTTTTGAGGTTGATCTGTATTGTGTATTATAGCACGTATCCATATTTTATTCTTTTAATTGCTGAACAGTATTTCATTGCTTTGGATATAGCATATTTTGTTTATCCATTTACCAGTTGACTAGATGTTTGAATTGTTTCCACTCTTTGGCTATTATGAACTTTCACATGTAAGTCTCTGTGACATGTAAGTTATGTTTTCATTTCTCTTGGATAGATACCCAGGAGTGGAATTGCTAGATCAAATGGCAAGCATACACTTAACTTTATAAGAAATGATTAAACCCTTCCCAAAGTGGCTGCACTGACAATATGTGATGGCTCCAGTTTTTCACATCCTTCCAGACAGACAACACTTACTGTCTGTCTGGAAAGTTTTATTTATTTATTTATTTATTTATGCTGAGCATGGAACCCAGGGTCTTACATTGCTAGGCAGGCCCTCTACCACTGAATCACATCTGTAGGCCAAGAATAATTTGTGGTTGTTGTTTTGTTTTGTTTGAGGCAGGGTGTGTTATGTAGTCCAGGCTGGCCTGGATCTCTCTCTCTTTCTCTGTGTGTACTGGACTTTTCTTTCTTTCTTTTTTTTTTTTTTTTTTGCAGTACTGGGATTTGAACTCATGGCCTCCACCTTGAGCCACTCCACCATTCCTTTTTTGTGATTTTTTTTTTTTTTTTTTTTGAGATATAGTCTCACAAACTGTTTGCCTGGGCTGACTTTGAACCTCAGTCCTCCTGGTCGCTGCCTCCTGAGTAGCTAGGATTACAGGTGTGAGCCATTGGTGTCCAGCTAGTACTAGAGTTTTGAACTAGGCCTGGAATTCTCAATCATACTGGCTCAGCCTCCTGAGAACTGGGATTATAGATGTGCACCATCAAGCCTGGCCTCAAAAAGAATTTTTTAAATAACTAAAGGCATCCCTATCCCAACCCGAGCACATACCAGACAGTGAAGAAGTACTAGTTATCAGTGCTGGAAACCCAGGCTCAGACTTCCCCACTAGCCTTAGGTGCCCCTCACATTCTCACATGGCTCCTCATCCTAAACTTCCTGTGCCTACTGAGGAAAGAGAGAGGTTTTACTTCCAGCTATCATCCCAGAGCCAGGCACCAGTGACTTACGCTTGTAATCTTAGCTACTTGGGAGGCTGAGATTGGGATGATTGAGGTTCAAGGCCATCCCAGGCAAATAGTTGGAAAGATCACAAAATAACCAGAGCAAAGTGGACTGGAGGTGCGGCTCAAGCAGTAGAGCACCTGCATTGCAAGTGTGAAGCCCTGAGTTCCAACCCCAGTCCCCCCCGACACACACGCACAAATACCACTGCAGAGCTGAGAGGTGGAAATGTGGTAGATTAGCCTGTTGTAACTAGTGGGTGAATGGGGCCAGTATTCTAGAAAACCTACTGGGGAACAAGTCTACAGATGCTGTCTCAGGACCAGGTTCACAAAGCAACTTCCTGTATCATCTGATCCTCAGCCCCTTTCTCTTTGTGATATAGGAATGGTTCAGGGATCCCTGCCCCACCCTTTGCCATGTACCTTTCCTCCTTGGAAAAATACCCAAGAACTTATGTATATATACTTGCTGAGCTGAATAGATAATGACAATATACCTTGTTTAGCCCAGGTATCTCATTACCAGGAAGATAAAACAAACAGGGGTGAGCTTGGAATAGAGTAATAAAAATGATTAAGGGGCTGACTCTGTTTACTCAAGGAAATATTAAAAGAAGCAAATCTTTTGAGAGGCTGGACCCTAACTGTGATTGTGGGGACTGATGAGTGGTTATTGTTTCATAAACTAGGGAGGTGTGTTACTGTGGATATGATGGGAAGGATCCAGAAAGTATGAGGGAAACTTGTGTAAAGGGGATACATCTACAAACACTCACACAAAAAAGTTCACAGCAGCTTTCCTTGTAATGGTTCCAAAGGAAACCAACAGAAATATCCATCCATAGATGAAAGGATGACCACACTGTGGTGTACCTATGCAGTTGAATTCTACCCAGCGATAAAAAGGGGTGAGACTTATGCACCTAATATGAATGACTTTCAAAATAATGATGCAGGCTGGGGGTGTAGCTCAGTGGCAGAATACTTGCCTAGCAGCATGCTTGAGGTGCTGAGTTCCAGTCCCAGCACTGAAAAATATATATATATATTACGTATAATATATATATATAATGTATTATGTATTAGCAATACATTTACATTACTAAATGTAAGAAGCCAGGCAAAAATGAGTACTACTGAATGATTCCATTTATAAGGAAGTCTAGAAAATCCAAACCAATCTACAGCAATAGAAAGCGGATCAGTGGCTAGCTGGGGACAGGGTGGAAAGAAGAAAAGATTACTAAGAGGCGTAAGGAGACTTTTGGAAGAGAAGGGTATGTTCATCACAGTCTTAATGGTGATGGTGGTTTTACCTGTGTACATGGAAACCAAAACTCATTCTGTGTGCAGTGCTAGGTCTCAGACCCAGGGCCTCACGCATGCTAGGCAAGTACTCTACCACTGAACAATACTCCTAGCTCCAAACTGTATACTTCGTGTGTACAGTTTATCACACATCAGTTGTACCTCAATAAAGTTGTAATAATAATTTTTAAAACTCTAGAGCTCCCCCAAAAGGGAAAATTAGATAAATTTATTGGATCTGAGGAGGCGAGCTACCATTTTGACCTGAGATCATCTCAAGTAAGCTTAGCCACAAAACGCTCTTCCAGATCCTAGTAATGGAAAAAGAAAAGTGGGGAAGGAAAATTACTGAGGTGGTGGGCCAGATTTGCTACTTGAGTGTGAAAGTCTTATTAGCACCCCAGGTTTCTGTGTAAAATATTGAAATCTTATTTGTTGGAGATCTGATTCCTTTAGACTTGGCCACATTTCCCTTAGGACCCTGAGATCTAACTCTGCATCATGGCTTCCCCTCTCTAACTGTGCTAAGTGTGACATGAAAGCAGCTGAAAGCCAGGGAGGGGACCTCTGACCCTATAGTACCCAGACGTGGTTCCATTTCTTCCTGGGTGGAGTCCGTGGGGTCAGTGTGACAACCTTCCTGAGTGCTGAGAACCTTTCAAAATGGATAAAGCTGAACAATCCTGAAATCTGAGCTAGAAGAGTGCCTTTCAGGCATTAAGAGGAAGAGTCAAGTGTCCTTAGGACCCAATTCTTTTACTTCAGAAGACAGTTCCCCCTTCCTTCTCTCTCCTCTTCCACCCTGCTGCTATCTATCCTTCCCACATTCCAGAAACTCTAGACAGTGTCCCCAGGCAGCAATCAATTGTTCAACATTCTCTGGGTTGCTTCCAGACCTCAATCTTTAAGATGATCAGAGCTTTTATCAGTACTGTCCTGTACCTCTATTTTCAGATTTCTTTCCCAGGAGTGGTGGTTAAAATTAACACATTTTAATTTTTTTTTTTTTGTGGCTGGGGTTTGAACTCAGACCTCACATTTGCTAAGCAGGTGCTCTGCCCCTTGAGCCACACCCCCCAACCCCCAGCCCTTTTTCTAATAGGGTCTCACATTTATGTCTGGGCTGGCCTAGACTGCTATCCTTCTACACTTACACTTACACTTCACTTGTAGCTGGAGTAACAGGTGTGCACTACTCACCCAATTTTTTATTGGTTGAGATAGGATCTCAGGAACTTTTTACCCAAGCTGGTCTTGAACTGCTGTGCTTCCAAGCTCTGCCTCCAGTGTAGCTAAGATTACAGACATGAGCCACTGCACTAACTTAAAATTAATACTTTTTTTTTTGATGCTGGTTATTGACCCCAGGGCTTCAAACAAGTTAGGCAAGCACTTTACCAATGGGCTACTTCACCAGTCCCATACTTTTGTTATTCTTACATCAGCCAATACACGCTGTAAAATGAGGCAGTTGTCCAAGTGGTGTCCCGTTTCAATCATGCAAAGGAATTTGAGTTTGGAGTGTCAGAACCTAATGAAATTCTGGTGCCAGGCCTAATAAAAATTAGCTAGCAAGCCTGGCAAAATTTCTCAGTTAGCCATCTGAATAGGAAGGGCCTTGTTACCAGGACCAATTCCAGGACCCTATCCCAGATACAAGGTAACAGTGGGATGCTCTGGGAATCTCCTTCTGATACTGTGAAATATATGAGACCTTCTGCCTTAAAGAAAAATCTTTTTGTTCCTTTCATATTTTGCTTTTGCCATACTTTGTTTCTTGAACCTAGAGTGAGAATTTAAAGAATGTATAGCAGGCACAGACCTGTGTTCCTGGGCTTAGAGTGAGATGGAAAAGGGTAGGCGGGGCTGGGAAGAGGTGTGCCAACTCAAATGTTTTCCCATCAGGACCTGGCAATTTCCCAGGAGGTTCATAGGGATGTACCTTTGTCTAGAGAAGATTCCTGGTTCCCCCCGCTTCAGGCTGAGGAGCCTAGGGACATGGGAGACGGCAGAGACCAACAGTGTTGGAAAAAGGCTAGAATGAAGAAGACCTGGGCTAATGCTAAAGGGTTATTGGAATTCCCTGACTTCAGGGGGTGTGGGTTGAAAACCCTTGGGGGGCCCCCAGAGGGGAGGGGACCCTCAGAGGTGGGTTGGCCTTGATTTCCCTCAGGGTCTGATCATACTGGTAGAAGAGATACTTCATTAACTCTGATTTCAGAGGGAAGAAGTTGGGATGGGAGCCAAGACTTGGAAATTCCCGGACATCAAGTCTGTTTCATCATCTACTCAATTGGGCAGATGAAGTGGCTCAAATGGTAGAGCATCTGCCTAGCAAGTGTGTAGGCCCTGAGTTCAAACCCAAGCACCACCAAAAAAAAAAAAAAAAAAAAAACATCATCTACTCAATGGATGTGGGTATCTGACCAACTCACAAAAAAAATCCAGATTTCAGGGTAGTGCTTCCACTTAGTACTCCGTTCTCTCCCCTCTCTTGGGTTAAAAATTTCTTCCTGACTTGGCAAAACACAAGACAATCAGGTTAACTCCATCTTAAGTTTCCCAACTCAATTTTCTACCTTTTCTAAGCCCCTGGAAGGGATGGGTGCTCTTCTTTGTGCTTCAGAGCCCCAAGCTTGCCCATATTACATAACATCATGTCATAATTCTTAGCTTACATCTGTCTCCCCAACCAACAACCTGCATTCTTAGAACTGTTCTTGCTGTCCATCATAGCCAGGTCAAGACTTCTCACAGAGTGGACAGATGCTCACATACCCACAAGGATTGCTCCAGAAGTGAAAGTAAACCCTTAGGGGACTGGGGCCCAGAGAACCTCACACTGTATGCCTCCTACACAGTGGCCTGGATGGAACTTCAAACATCGGCCACTCTCCTGCCCACTCTGTCCTGTGTACCAGGAAGCTGCCAAGGATGGCAGTTCCAGCTGGCAAGTGATGAGATTTTCTTCCTGGAAGGATTCTTGGCTTGAGAACTGGCCCTTGCCTCCTGTAATCTTTGATGCCCTCAAGTTAGTAAGGACATAGAAGAAGAGAGATGCAGAATCAGCTCCCACTTTGTTACTACTTCCCAAAGTCCTTGTGCCCCCCAAGTGTACATGGCAGGGATTCCCAAAACCACATTTTCTCAACTCTGGGTAGAGGTAGGGGGTGAAACTGGCCAAAACATTTTGTTAGGAAAGTAGCACTGACTCTGACCACCTGCTCCATTCATGTGATCTACTTTAGCTTTAACTAACCAAGGTAAAGTTATGGCTCACCAGTCTTGAGGTGGCGTAGGCTCACACCATGCCAAAAGGACGCCCTGCTTAGCATGACTGTGGCCTAGGGTTCAATCCTCAGCACCAAGCAACAGTGTGGAGACCTACCTGTACTCACTGCTGATTAACAATTCACTCCAAAGACACACTGGGCATGGCTCTGGTTGGGGTATCTTTCCATCTGTAAAAGCCCCAGACTCTTCAGAAAACCTGAACTCCTGCCCTAGGATGGCTACTGTAGAGTCCTTCCCCCAGACCAGGAAACACCCACTCACAGCTCCTTTATTTTCCTTTTAATTTTTCTGAAGGATATACACCACATATCCTATGGGCAGTAAAGCGCATTCAATGTGTTTATAAGCCAAACAGTCACTTTGTTTAAGCAAACACATGTACAAAGTAAAATAAAACCACAAAATAATGAACTGCATGTTCATAACATACAAAAATTGCCGCCTACTCAGTAGGTAACTACAACATTCCAACTCCTGAATATATGTATAAATTTACATTTTCAGTTAAAAAAATAGACTTTTGAGAGTTCAGATTTTTAGATTTTGTTTTCTTACATTCTGGAGAACCAAGGCTCAGCTCAGCCCTCTTCCTTATTTTGCTCCCAAAGCCTCCCCCGAATTATCATTCCCTGCCCCCCTTAAGGCTAGAGGTGAGCATGTCCCTTACAATTGCACATGTCAAGCCATCAGCAAGGCGTGTCACACAAAAGGCACCAAGACGTGAAACTTTTTAAACTAAAAGGACAAAGAAAAAAATTTTTTTTCCAAAAAAAAGAAAAACCAAACCATATTTTATCACATGTGAGAGTACAGTCGAGCAATATTTACAAAAAGGTTAACGGAACAACACTCTGACACATGCTCTGATTAATACCTAGGACTGCTGTTTCAAAAAATGCTCCAAAATTATAGTCACAGCATCATCACAAAATAGAGGATCACCATTCGTTTGCTTGGCTTTTCACCCCCCCACCCCCCAAAGTGAGGACCTAACTCCAAATAATACAATAGAGTGTACAAATTATCTTCACATCAAGAGTACCCAAGAAAAACAAAATCCATGGCACAGACACTGTACAAGGATGTAGAGCAGGGCTCTGAGGGGCCCAAACCCCATTTTACCAACTCAATTTTCTAGCATTGAAGGGAGCAAGGGGGTCAGGCATATGATGGAGATGATACTGAAATGATTTATCCAATATCCATGCAAATCAAGTTCTTTGGATAGAGGTGAAGAACTTGGGACATGGTTGTTTCAGGCAGCTGAAGTCAAAGGGAATAGGAATTGGGGAGAAAGGGAAAGTGGGCAGAAAGGATTGTTGGCTCACAGACCTTTGAGTAGAGAGGAAGGACTTGGCTCTGCGAACCTCCATCTGACCTAAGAGAAGACCCCATCTTATGGTCATCTCTTCCTCCTGTCCTTTTGTCTCTTAGGTTTCTTTTTCTCCCTTTTCCCCTTTTCCTTTTCCCCTTTAGCAAATTTCAATTGTCCTAGGAGAAAAGGTTGCTGTCATGTCCGAAAGCCCTGTTGAGGCGCTGAAGGAGTTGGTGACAGCCGAGGAAGGGAAGCTACTGACCTGGGTAGGGAAAGCAGGGGGAACAGAGGCATAGGTGGTGGCCACAGAGGGTGAAGAGAAGCCACTATGCACAGGAGATGGGTAGGTAGAGGAGCTGGGAGAGGAATAGGAGGTGGGCACAGGGGATGGGTATGAGGTGGTGGCCGGGGATGGGTAGGAGGTAGTGACTGGGGATGGGTAAGAGGTAGCAACTGGGGATGGGTAGGAAGAGAGGGAGGAAGTAGCTGAAGAGGCCACAACACTTTTATCTGCTTTCTTGTCCTTCTGCCGCAAGTGGATCTTGGTGTGCCTCTTGCGTTCATCACTCCTGGCAAACTTTCTCCCACAGATGTCACAGGCAAAAGGCTTCTCGCCTGTGTGGGTACGGATGTGAGTGGTGAGGTGGTCACTTCGGCTGAAGTTGCGCATGCAGATGCGACACTGGAAGGGCTTCTGGCCAGTGTGGATGCGGATGTGGCGAGTGAGTTCGTCAGAGCGAGAGAAACGGCGATCACAGGACTCCACTGGGCAGGCATAAGGGCGTTCGTGGGGAGGTGTCTTGCTGGGCCGGTTAGGATACTTGCGCATGCGGCTGGGTTTGATGAGCTGGGACTGATAGGTTGTATTGAGAGTCTTTAAGTCCTGGGAGCCCGACTGAGTGGCAAAGGCCTTAATAGTAGAGAGTGGAGTAAGAGAAGGCTGCTGGGTACGGCTCTCCAGGCCCTGAAAAGGCTTCTGATCTGGGGTGCCCAGGCCCAAGTCTCCTTGCTGTTGTGGAAATAGGTAGTCGGGGATCATGGGAACCTGGAAGCCACCCTTAGCAGCAGGGTAGGCAGGAGGCGGGTACTGGAGCGCTGTGCCCGTGGAACCTGGAAAGGCTTGGCTTTGTGGCTCAGGGAAAATGTCAGTGTTGGGCGTGGGGAAGGTGGGTGCTGCTGAGTAAATGGGACTGCTGTCGTTGGATGGCACTGCGCAGCTCAGGGGTGGGCTCTGGGAGGCAGAGGAAGAAGAGGCCGCTGGAGAGGGTGCTGAGGATGAGGAGGCTGGTGGGTTGGTCATGCTCACCAGGCCACTGACTAGGCTGAAGAGGGGCTCAGGCCACAAGGTGTTGCCACTGTTGGGTGCAGGCTCCAGAGAAAAGCGACCAGTGTAGGTGATGGGAGGCAACCGAGTGGTTTGGGTTGGGTAACTTGTGTCCACCATCACCTTCTCGTTATTCAGAGAGATGTCAGGAAAAGACTCTGGCAGGAGAGAGAAGGGGAAGGCCTGGTTACTGGAGAGCAATCACTGGAGGACGATGAGGACCTGAGCTGCCAGGCAAGAGGTCACCGGCTACCATTGACTCCCGAGCTGGTTAATAATTGATAAGAGCAGATTGCAATGTTCCTGGACCTGCTCCAGTGGCAGAGCCCATTTCAACAACAGCTGACGCAAACAGAGAATCCCCCTCTACTGCAGCTCCAAGCGCTCCGCAGCAGCGGCTGAGCGGGCGAGGGATTCCCGCCAGCACCCCTGCGGTTGCGGCTAGTGCGCGCCCCCTACCCTGGGCTGCCGGGACATCCCTGGCCACAGATGTCAGCCTTTTCTTGGGGACAGGTAGCAGCAGGGTAAGCCTTTCTGGAGGGAGGGGGGCAGCCCTGCTCATCAAAACAAGCCCTCCCCCTCTCCTCCCACCCACGCAGCTCCAGAGCTCTCCATCCAAAACAAATGCTAGGTCCTCTGCGCACCGCTAGGATCGAGGGTAAAGGGTGTCCCCAGGCATCCCTCTAACACAAGACCCTGGAGATGCGAGGAATGGAAGGGAAACCCCAGTTGTATCCCTAGGTCCAGGAGTACTTCCGTGGTGAAGGACTGGACGTCAGGATGGTGGCGAATGGGCTCATCCTCTGCGTAGGCCACTGCTTACCTGCAGTCAGGTGCTGGTAGTGTTGCTCGCCCGGCTCCCCCTGAGGATTGAAGGCGCTGCTGCTGCTGCTGTTGCTGCCGCCCCCTCCACCTCCACCGCCCCCGCTGCTGCTGCTGCTACTGCCGCTGCCCTCTGGGGCCCCGGCGGCACCGAGGAACTGGGGAGCCCCGTTGCTTAGAAGCATCATCTCCTCCAGCTTGGGGTAGTTGTCCATGGTGGGCGAATGAGGAAAGGAGCTGAACGGGTCGGAGATCTGCAGCGGAGACATCAGTTGCATCTCGGTCTTGGCTGCGGCCATCCCGGACGAGCGGGCTGAAGAGCTGGTGTTGGAGCGGGCTGGCGCAGCCCAGGGCCGGAGCTACCGGGGACACACTCGCGGGGGACTGGCTGGGTCACATGCGGGGCTCAGGGCACACTGGGGAGGGTACAGGTGGGATCCCCAAGCTAGCCCTTGACGCAGACCGAAGCAGACGCGGCGCTGCTGCGGAGGCTGGGGCAGAGGCCGGTCTTGCAGCGGCGGAAGCTGGCGGCGGTGGATGGCGGCGGCAGCGGCTCCCCAAGTTCTGTGCGCTGGGATCTCTCGCGACTCCCCGAATCCGCCTCTATTTCAAGGGTCTGGAACCGCAGCGTCCCGCCTCCATCGTGACGTACATGGCCATATATGGGAAGCAGGAAGCCCTAATATGGCAGGACCGGCCGGGAGGACCCGGAGTGACGTGAAGACCCCTTCCAAGAGCGTTGGGCACCTGCATCCTGCACCCTGGGTCCCGCGCCCGCTCTCCCATCTTGAACGTCCAGACTTCGGGATACCTAGTGCTTCAGCCGCAGCTGGGGCCTCTTGGACCAAGAGCTCCTAAGTTCCAGGCGTTGCCTCCGCCTCTACTCCCCCGCCTTCTTCCCTCCTCCCAGAACCGGAAGCGACCGGGCCATATCGGGTCACTCCAAATAAGGCGCTGCCCAAATAAGGCGCTGTTCCGGCGGGGGATCCTTCCTGCTCCTTATATGGCGTTTCCGGGTCGCTGTGTGCCGCTCCAGCACTCCCTCCCTCCTCCCTGGTTCCTTGCCGGGAGCCCGAGAGCGCGCAGAACCTGGGGACGTCGGGATGGGGAGGGCGCTGGGTGCTTAGCACTGGGCGCGTGGCTGCTCAGACTGTCTCCGGGCGTGAACTAGGCTGGGGAAGCCCAGACCCGGAGCGGGGGCGAGGGCGGGTCGGGCCTGTGCTCTGCAGCCGTCATTCAGGGCTCTCCCGCCCACCTCTGGGACCGTGGGAGCGAGCCCTGAGCTGAGGGGAGGAGTGGCTGGGCAGGCTAGGGCAGAGGCCGCCCAGCAGAGGCGGGGCCTTGGCCCCAGGCCTCGACCAATGGCATGGTGACTTTGTAGGTGTCACTGGAGAAACTGAGGCTAGGAAATTGTGGCCACGTGGTTCTTGGGATGCCTGCTTCTCAGACGTCTCCTGTCAATGTGTTGCTGCTGTTGGGGCCTGCAGAACCGAAAGGCTATTCCCTGGTCCCTGCGGGGAAAGAACCCATTTTTGGGTGCCTTAGGACAGTCCCGAGTCCTGTTCCCACCAGAAGCTAATGGTTCTTGTGATGGCTGGGCACTTCCCCAGCTTTATCCAGTCCAGATAGCGGCGGGGCGTACCCTGCAGGATTCTGAAGAGGGAGTTCTCTGTCGGCTGCTGGGGGGACCCTAGACTTGGCGTGGAGCACACCTGCTTAGCGGCTCAGTGCTGCCCCCTGGAGATCTCTCCAGCGCGGTTCCCGGCCCCGGCTCGGGCGGGCTCTTCCGCCGCCTCCTCGCTCCTCCTCCCGGCTGCTGTGCTGGGCGCGGAGCCAGGCCCGGGGAGCCTTAGACGCAGTGAGCGCGAACTGAGCAGGCGCCGCAGCCTGGGCCTTCCCTGCAGTCTCTAGGGAACCGCCTCTGCCAAGGCACCCAGACTTCAGGATAACACTCCCCTCCCCGAGCCAGGCCAAGGGCCATGAGCTTACGGCGGAGGGAAGGGGGGTGATCTCCTCAGGCCTCCTGAGAGCAGGAGGTGAGCCAGGATGCCCTCCCGCCCCCACCTCGCAGTCAAATACACACCCCAGAGAAAACAGGGATTCCGGGAAGGAAAGACTCGTGCTCTAGCTCTACATCTAGGGGAGGTGCTGTTTTTCTTAATTTAAAAAGCAGAGAGTGTGTGTGTGTGAAAGGAAGGTGCTGACAACACCAGAAAGAGGAGGGCGGGTGACGGTGAGCCCAGGCTTAGGAGGTCAGATGGAGGTGGGGGGATGGCCTCTATTGGGCTTCATCCCACTGACTCTGCCTCCTTATCTCCCCTCCTCATTTTCTTATAAAAATCAACTTAAGGGATCTGACAATGAACCAGCCCTCCTTTCTATTTGAACTCCTCATACTATGTGTTGGGGCGAGTTGTTCCTGAATTGCTCATTAGCGGCAGGAGTAATGCCAGGCCAGGTAGGGTGGGCCCTGTCTCTGAATGGCCATTTTGCCACTCTCTGGTGGAGTGGTTTGGTCAAACTTTTTGTATCTCACTTTCTTCTTTCTTTGTTTTTTGGCAGTACTGGGGTATCACGTTCTTCAACAGTAAAATGGGGCTAATATTAATGATATCCACATAAAAGGATTATGTTGTGCAGACTGAAATTTACACGGGGCTGCCATCTGTGAAGTCCCAAAGCTCAGTGCCTGCCTTGCATTTGGCATTCAATAAACAGTGGCTATTGTTACTGTCAGGGGCTTTGGATCCACAGCACCACCCACATTTCACCCACCAATCCTCAGCCTCCAAGAAAACTCAAGTGATCTTTTTCTGAAAAGTTGTGCAGAGAGAAGCATTCCAGTACTAACACAGGGGATATTGTTCTTAAGAACTAATCTGAACCTTTCTTGCTGCAGTAGAACATCTTTTTCTAGAGCAAAAAAAAATTCAACCTTGATTGTTCAATCACATGTGGAGCTCTAGAAAAGAAAGCTTTTACTTTAGACCAACAAAATCACAATCTTCCCTAAACTCGGAAGTACGAAGGATCCAGCACCTCAGCCTAGGATCCTTGTGTTGCCTCTGGGTAGTGAGGGTAAATCAGTTCCCCTAAAATTCTAACATGTAAGCTGACCTAAGAATCTTCATGTCCTCGCTGAAGCTGGACGCCAAAAACCCTTCTATTTCACATCTTTTGTGTGTCCAAGATCAATTATTATTGTAATATTCCCCAGCCAGCAACTTGCCTTGAGGAGCCACTCCTATTCATGTGGTTGGAAGAAGATAACCTCATCCTAAATTTAAAAGTAGATCTGGAACCAAGACTTGACCATCCATGTAGGATGATCCAGTCTAGGAGCATTCTTTCCCACAGTGATTGAGTCAGAATCACTTTGGAGGCTTTTTCTGGAACTGTTGGGAAAGAATTATCTTTCACTGGTGGTACTAAGCCAATAGCATGTAAGCTTGGAGTTCATCTTGCCCTTGGAATTGGAGAGCCTGCTCAAGAGTGAAGCCAGTGCAGAGGAAGTCAGAGGGAAGAGCTGTACATACCAAGTGTAAGTATTTGCATTCAGCTTGGGCTTTTTAGTTATGCAGGCCATGGACTCCTTTTTTATTTAATAAAATAAAATAGTCTCATTTAGTTTCTGTTACTTGTAACCCAACAGAATGTAATTAATACACCCTTTATCAACACCAACCAAAACTCTGAGGAACTACTCTGGGCAAAGACTGAGAATAAGGGCTATAGCATAGGCTCTGCACCTAAGTAGCTTACAGTTGGGTAGAAAGAGCCTGGAATATACAGTACAAGGGAATTAAAAAGAAGGGAACTGATGGAGTGGCTTAAATGGTAGAGCACCTGCCTAGCAAGCATGAGGCCCTGAGTTCAAACCCCAGTACTTCAAAAAGAACAACAATAACAAAACAGTAAGTAATCCCAACAGATGTCAGTGATGCCAAGAGATAAAGAGGAGGAAGAGGTGCTTGGGGACTAGGAGAAGGGCAGAAACAATGAAAAGATTTTGGAGAAGAAAAAAACACAAGAAGGACCAAATTTTGTGGTCTTTTGTGGGAAGTGAGATGCTGTATTAGGCCAGGATTCGGTGTTGGGTGGCCAGAAGGGCCTATGTATGACTTGTTTGGGGAAAGTGAAGCTTGAAAGTATGAAGGATGAAGTAGAGAAGTTCCTATTGGAAAGTAGAAGGAGGTAAGGTTAAATAAGATATTTATTCTTTTTTTTTTTTTTTTGGTGGTGGTACTGGGGGTTGAACTCAGCACTTTGAACTTGCAAGGCAGGCGCTCTACCACTTGAACGACACCTCTAGTCCAAGGAACCCTTCCTAACCCTGCCCAGTCTCCATGGCATAAGAAGACAGCATCTGCCCAGGAACAGTGAAAGGAGAAGAGTTAAAAGCCCCTGAGCATTGCCCAGACTGCAGCCCTCTGTCAAGGGTAGCCAGTGAGAAGAAAGGCCTGAAAATCAACTCCTTAGAGAGGGTTTTACTTTTCAGCAGTCCTCCTCTGATCTGCCTGGTGGCCAGTGGCACACTTCTGCTTGCTTGCTGTGATTGGAGGAGCAGGAAGGGGAGGAGACAGAGTGAAAAGAATTGGCCCCTCCCAAGGAGCCAAATCTCAATTTGAGCTTGTGAGCACTCAACTTGTACCCACAATGCAGATGGAACAACTGTCCTGGGGCCTACAGGAAGCCAAGTTGGAGGTAAGAAAATTGCTGAGCTACCCCTGCAGCCTGGTCTGGAGGAATCCCTTGGATCTCAAGGGATAATTTAGGGATGACCTGGGGCTCTCAGATCTTGCTTGCAAAGTGACTGGTGCCAGAAGCCCTAGGAGAAATGAGAGACCCTGGGAGGGTCTGCAGGTCAGAGCTGCTATCTGCACTCAGGCTTTCTTTGCAAGCTGGAGAAGAAGAGGAGGAGGTAGAGGTGACAGGTTGGACTTGCCTAAGGCACCAGAGGCTTCCAAAGAAAGCCAGTGGAGCAATCTTGCCTCAGACACCCAACTCAGGGCTAAGCAAGCTGTAGCTTTCAGAGGAAAACAAGCCCCTTTTTCCATTGCTGCTTCCTCCTCCTAGTGTGGGGCTACGTCAGCACCCCCATGTACTTCTAGGCCGTGGTTTGCCACTTCTGTGGCCGGCCTGGGGCTCAGGAAGTGACTGTCTCTTGGGTTCAGTCTAGGTTGCCTGTCACACTTTCCGATGGCTGATTGGGCTCCACCGGAAGCCCAGATGACTTGGCCTGGAATGGGTCTGAAAACAGCTTTGCTCCCACCCAGGGAGGGCCTTGAGCAATAAAAAGAATCCTGAAGAGGTCGCACATGGAATGGAACAGAAGTTGCACTGAGAGGGTGGGGACAAATGGGGAGCCATGGGGAGATGAGAGAATCATCCCTGAGTATTGAGATGTGAAGCCATCTCCTCTACTCCAATTACAGGTGCTAGAGGACAACTCTGAGACCTAGGATAAGTGGTAAGGGCTGTGCAGAGTGATGCTGGAGCCTGAGGCGGATGGTAAGGGACAGGGGTGAAGCTCAGTGGTAGAGCACTGGCTTCACATGTGCAAAGTCTTAGGTTCAATTCCCGGCACCAAACACACACACACACACACACACACACACACACACACACACTCACACAGAGATAAGAGGGTGCCTGGCACACCCCAGAGAGGATCCAAGAAAAAGATCATAGAGAATTTGGTCCCAGGTTATTGCTTCAGATAGTTGGGATCTGAGCAACTTAAGTCCTCAAAGTCTGCTGAGGAGTGATATGTCAAACAGAGTTAGGGTAAGCTGAAAACAGAAGTCACTGGGGCATGGTAACTTGGTGAGATGGCACAGTCTGTCCTCAAGAAGATCTCTAAGGGGAGGAGCTGTGGATAAGGCTGTCAGGATCTGCTCTACCCTGTGCAGAAAGAGGCTGCTGTCCT
Source organism: Castor canadensis (assembly GCF_047511655.1). NCBI lineage: Eukaryota > Metazoa > Chordata > Mammalia > Rodentia > Castoridae > Castor > Castor canadensis. Next base: position 80,588,807 of record NC_133391.1, read on the forward strand.
GGAGCATCAGTTCTTCTGCCTTGTTCGGGGAAGCCCTCTTCCAGGTCTGAGGCTAGCAGGATCCTGGACTCAGAGGACAATCCAGCCTGTGGTGGTTTCTTTGCATCCTCTACCCCCAGCTGAGTGTGAAGCAGAGTCAGCAGGCTACAGAAATCTTTGGAAGTTCACTGGGCAGGAGAGGGAGGAGAGCATTACATAAGAACCTACTGATGTGCAGGAAGTCGAGAGCAGCTTTTAGATTAGAAAGGCAGAGTTTCCATCCAGCCCAGAAAGGCAGGAATAGCAGCAGCAGTTATTTCTGGCCCCTTACCACCACCCAGTGCTGAGGCAGCTTAGCTTCTTGGTGGGTGAGCTTGGATTCTGCAGACCTGGCAGGAGGAGGGACAGAGGAGGCAGGTGGCCTCTGGGGTTACTCCACTCTGGCACTGGCCTCACTCATCCTCACCCCAACAAACCTAGAATGCAGGGAGAACAGTAATAATATCAGTGATGTTTGCTCTCTCTGATATTCCTTAATGCATTCTCCAGGCTCTGCCCCCACCCCAACATACATTTACCCTGTGATAGACTGTGCGAAACACTTGACAGCATTTATCTTCACAATGCCTTATGAGGTAGGTTATCAGTCTCACCCCCACTTCATTGATGAGGAAATATGCTCAGAAAGGGCAGGGAACTTGTTCAAAGTCACAGAGCTGATCAATGGTGGAGCCAGGATTCCAAACCAGACGGTTTGACTTCAGAATCCTGTGGTGAACCTAGCTTGTACCAAGAACTGTTGTCTGGGGTCATAGAACAAATCAGGCAAAGTTTTCACCCTGTAAGATTCTTGAGTTAAGTTAGAGAAGGGAGTCAAAGAGAACAGATCATTTTTATCATTCAGCATTTATTTATCAAATATATTTAAAGAGAAATGAGGACGGCTGCAGGTGTAGCTCAAGTGGTAAGTGCAGCTCAAGTACTAAGTGCTTGCCTACCAACAGGTCCTGAGTTTAAACCCCCATACCGCAGAGAGAGAGAGAGAAAGAAAGATCCTGCCTGCTTTGCAACTCACAGCCTAGTGGGGGAGACAGACAAGTAAAGAAGTAATGACAACAGTGTGACAGACATGTGCTCTCATGGGGGAAACACAGCAAGTGTGGGAGCCCCTAATCTAGCTCCCACCCCCTCAAGTGCTTTCTAGGCAACCAGAGAGCCAACTTGCCGTTTTATAATTGCAGGAGGTTAGGTTGGGGAGGGTGCGTGGTGAGCCCAAAGGGCCACCAGCCAAGGCACAGGAAGAGGAGAAGATCTTAGTGTATCTGCACCAACAAGTCCAGAGGCTTCCCGAGGGGCCTCCCGCTCAGAGGCAGAAAAACATTGAGAAAAATTGACACCTAAATTCACTGACAGGCAGCTCAGCCTAAAAGAGCATCCATTTCACTTGGAACAGTGGCAACAGAGTGGTAGGGAGGCTGGATGGAAGAGGCCTCTCTTTTTTCTTCCTCCAGCCATTCTGTTGACTCCCTCTATATGGGAATGCTGGATTAGGGCAAAATAAAAATGAGTATGTAGAGAGGAAGCTGGTAGCCCATATCAGAGGAGTAGCTCAGTGCAGATACCACACTGACAAGCAGCAGAGGGAGAACCAGCTCCTGACCGTAGAGCATGTGCAGGGAGGCCTCTACTTCACTTGGCCAGAGGCAGTACTGCTGTGGCTACTATGGGCAAACTGAAAGGCTCCTTGGAGCTTACAGGACCCAGTTTCTGTCTAGCCAAGATGCAGGGAGGGCCACCATAGCAGGGTGACAGTGTCTTGGAACTGACACTGGACTCAGTCTCTTTTAAGTTTAAATTTGTTTTTTTGTTTTTGTTTTTGTTTTCTTTATTGCTGTGCTGGGTGGAGATACATTGTGACATTTACAAAAGTTCTTATAATGTATCAAATATATCATACTTGAATTCACTTCCTCCACTGCTCTCTTTTATTCCCCTCTCCCCCATTCCTGAAATAGTTTCAACAGGTATCATTTTTGCATTTACATGCTACATTTGAATTTGTTGAATTGCAATCTAATTTTATGGCTAGGGCTATAGCTTAGTGGTAGAGTACTTGTCTAGCATGTGTGAGGCCCTGGGTTTGATTCCTAGCACCATAAAAATGATTATGGTGAAATATTGTACACATAAAATCTACCATTTTAAGTATAAAATTCACTATCACCCATTATCCATTTTCAGAACTTTTTTCGTCATTCTAAAATGAAAGTCTGTACGTATTAAACAATAGCTCTCTATTCCCCTTCCTTCCAATTGCGGCTAGCCTCTGTTATAATTTCTGCCTCTATGAATCTGACTACTCTTGGAACCTCACAAATACACACTATGGGGCCTTTTGTGTGGTTTATTTCACTTGGCATAATGTTTTCATGGTTTATCCATATTGTAGCATCTCTCAAAATCTCATTCCTTTCTAAGACTGAGTAATATTCTATGACATATGTATCAAGATATATATATATATATGACATGTACATCATATATATGTTTCACATTTTGTGTATTAATTCATCTGTTGATGGACAAAGGGTAGTTTCCATTTTTTGGCTATAGTGAATAGTGCTGCTAAAAACATTGTTGTACAAATATATGTTTGTGGTACCAAAGGTTTTTTTTATTTTTATTTTTTTGGTATTGGGGTTTGAATTCAGGGCCTCATGCTTACTAGGCAAGCACTTTACCACTACTTGCTCCACTCTGTCAGCCCTTTTTTTTGTGTGTTGAGTATTTCTGAGATAGGGTCTCATGTACCATTTGCCCGGGCTGGCTTCCCAAGTAGCTAGGATTACAGGAGTGAGCCACCAGCACCAAGCATGGTACTAGAGTTTTAATTCATTAACCAGAGGTAATAACCTATAGCTGTGGTGAGGGGGGCTAAAATCAGATTTAAGAACCACATTTGCCCAGGCTGGCTCCTGATCTCTGCCTCCTGAGTAGCTAGGATTATAGGCGTGAGCCAATGGCACCCTGCTTTTTTTGGGGGGACAGGTCTTACTACATAGCCCAGGCTGGCCTCAAACTTGTGATCCTCCTGCCTCAGCCTTCTTGAGTACTTGGATTACGGGCATGCACCACCACACCTGGCTGCTCTGGATAGATTTAATAACCAGAGATTCCTTTTTCCCCACAGTTATCCCACACCCAAAAGGCCAGAGTGGCTGGTTTGGCGTGGGAAAAGGGCTTTAGGTGTCCTCTTAGGATCAGATCTCTGGGTGGTTTGGCTTTAGGAGCGGGGTGGTGGGGATTTCATGGTCTTCTCTGGAGTTTTGGGTAGGTTTGCCACCACCTCCAGCCCTAAAGGAGACTTCCTTCTCCTTTCCCTGGCAACATCCAGGCTGTCTCACTTTTTCTCTCCCAGGCTAAATCGGGAATGTGAAGCTGCTGTTCTTCCCAATTTAGCATTTAAATTAAAGTGAGAACTGAAATGTGGCTGGAAAGCTGACTCCCATCTGTATGTAAGAGGGAAAAAGAAAGGAGCGTGGGCACCTGCTGGGGGAAGCAGAACGAGGGCAGCTCCTGTGCAGCTCAGACACCCATCCTCAAGTGCAGGCAAGCAGCTAGGCAGAGGTTTGAAGGCTGTTTTTCTAGGAATGGGAGAATGCTGGAGGGGCATCATTCAAACATTCCATGAAAATGTGTGGCGTGTTTGTGTGCCAGACCTGTGCTAAATGCTGGGCAAACAGTGGTGAATCACCTCGACCCATTACCTATGCTTGGGCTTTCAGCCTGATGGGGAAATAGACTTGAAAACAGGCAGTAACCAATGGGGGTGATGTGTGCTCATAGCAAGAAGGACAGGTGTGGCAGGGCCTGGAGTGGGTATCAGACAGCTTGGGGATGGGGCAGGGCAGTAATTTCTGAGCTAAGACTTGGGTACTTGCAGGAGTTGACCTGGTGCAGCAGGAGAATAAGGAGCTTGGGCAACAGGAATTGCACAAAGATTTGAGTGGGCCTGGCTTCTGCACTGCAGGAAGCTGGTATTGGGTAAGTTGGTTCAAGAGCTTCCTATATTTCCTATCTCTACCCCCGCCCCTTCCCTTTTCCCCTTCTTCCTGCGGAACAAACCATATGAAAGTGACCTGGGCCAGAGCGGTCTGGGAGCACATGTATGCCTTTTGCTCAAGCTCTTAGTAGTCTGGATCGGGGCAGGGAGGATGCTATCTCCTGAGTGTTGGCCACTCAAAAAGCTGGACCTGGCAGGCCCAAGAAGGACAAGGAACAGTGGAAGTAGGATCTGGATTTGCACCATGGAAAATCAAGGTATGAGGAAGGTTCCCTTGCTTAGCTAAGCTTAACCCATCCTTCCCAGGTGCTGCTGAGTTGATCTCTGGGGTCTCTTCCTCTTAGTTTATGGGACTGAGTTATGATTCCGACTGAGATGGGATTGCGTGAATCCTGGCAAAGAAAGACCCTGTGCAGCTGGAGATGGGAAAGAGCTGTCTGGAGCGCGGGGCGGGAGGGGTGACGTAGCTATGCATTTCCTTGTCTGCTCAAGTTCCGAAAATGACAGGCAGGCACAGCTAAGGGATGTTGGTATAAAACTCACCATCAATATTTCAAACAACATTATTTATTGATCAGTCATCTGACTAGGACAAAAGGTAATTCATTGGGGATACTGGCTTTGGGGTCAGTTCAAGAAAAGGTAGGTCATTGAGGAGACCCACCCCCAGCTCCTGCAGGACTATTTGGGGATTTCAGGATTTGGAGAATAGGGACTTTGTCTCTTATTCCAACCCCACAGTATCCTAGATGAACATAAGGGACAGGGTCATGGAAAACTGCAGCAGGTCTGACCTGGCCACTGTGGCCATGTCCAGAAAACAAATGCAGCTGTATGAGCTTCCCTCCCCTGGACTCAACCCCAACCCTAGCCCCTCTCCCCTCCGACCCTGAAATCGGCTCCAGTAGCCTCTTTAGTTGCCAGTTCAGAAGCTCAGAATGGGTTCTTCCCATGGTCAGCCTGGCAATTTCCCTGCTCTTTGGAGGGTGCCTGATTCTCACCTCAAGGGATGCTTTCTGGGGTTGAGAGGCAGGGTGTGCGCACACAGGCTGGGCTTAGCAGATTGCTTGAGAACTCACAGCTGTCCTGTCAACCCTCAAGGATGCTTTTTTCATGAGTCTCCGCCCCATGGAGTGGAGCATGAGATACTCTGCTCACCAAGCCTTGGGCGGCAGATTGTGTGGGAGAGGATTGTTCTCTGCCAGGCGACGAAATCCCACACTGGGAGGGAGCTGCGCCACCTAGTGGGGTTTTTTCCGCCTTGCAGGCAGCCCTCCCATCATAGCTGTGTTCGGTCTAGATGTGGGACTTACTCTCAGGACGCAAATGCGAGCCGCTGTCCAGCTCAAAGGACTTCTCCACAGGCCAGGCGTGACCCAGCACGAACAGGAAAAAACTGGGGAAGGAGATGATCATGCAACTGACTGAAAGGGAAGCCGGCAGGGGCTTTTGACCTGGAAACAGCTTGTTCCTGTTATACAGGATGCCACAGATAGGAGCACCAAGGTCTGTGGCCCAGAGCCCACAAATGCCCCTCCTTTTGCCTGCCCCGCCCCCCTCCAGGGTGACAGGCTGGGCTTAGCTCTACTAAGGGAGAGCTGGCACAGGCTGGATGGAACTGTTGGCTTTCCTCTGACGTCAGGGCCTGGAAATCCCATTTTAAGCAGGTTCTCTGGGTGTGGAGCAAGAACGGGAGGAAGAGCCAGCTGAAGCAGCTCCAGGCCTGAGCCATCACAGCCTGGGACGTATGCCTGTAGGGAGGCCCAATGTCCCCACGGAGGGACACAGGACCAAATCCAGCCCTTGTCCTCAATGTGGAACTAATACCTATCAAAATGTCCCTGGGACCCAGTACCCTCCCCCTACCTTTGGCTGTGTTCCTCTGTTCTGACATCTCTTTTTCTCTCCCCTGACCTGGAGAAATCTACTGAGTCAGAGGACCAAAGGCAGGTGGTCCCAGGAAATGAGGGGACAGCAAGGGGTCACCTAGACCCAGACATGTCCCACCAGTCAGCCTCCTTTTCACCCATTCTTTTTTTCCATTCTTTTTTTGTCACCCTCCACCTCTCCTTTCCTCCCCTGCACCATGGGGGGTGGGCAGGCCCTATGCCCAGAGTTCTGGAAGCCTGAATATTTCCATGGCAACAGACCAATGAGCTTGGAAATGTGAGCATATTCCTTTTGACACAAGGAAAGCCAGATGTGTATAGAGAGCCTGGCAATACAGAATCTGGCAGTGACCTCCTTAGCCACCAGTCATTGTGGGTACAAACATGTACCTGTGTACGTGTGTGTGTGTGTGTGTGTGTGAGAGAGAGAGAGAGAGAGAGAGAGAGAGAGAGAGAGAGAGAGAGAAAGAGAGAGAGAGAGAGAGAGAGAGAGAGATATGCTGCAAATGAAATTTAAAGAGAACCTACCCTGGTTTCCTGCCATATGGTAGCTCCTAGCATGGGACTCTCCTAGCATTTTACTCTCTGGGGATCTTGTTTTTCCTTTTCTTTTTTTGGCAGTACTGGGTTTTGAACTTAGGGCTTCATGCTTACTAGGCAGGCGCTCTACCACTTGAGCCATTCCACTAGCCCATCTGGGGAATCTTCTATGATGAATGAGTCTCTTCCTTGAATTTGCTACCCTGGTACCTTCTCTCCTTTTTTTTTTTTTTTTCTGTGGGGATGGGGTTTGGACTCGGGGTTTTGTGCTTGCAAATCAGGTACTTGAAAAACAGGCATTCTACTGTTTGAGCCACACCTCTAGTCCATTTTGTTCTGGTTATTTTTGGAGATGGGATCTTTTGAACTATTTGCCTGGACTGGCCTTGAACAACAGTCCTCATCTCAGCCTCCCCAGTAGGTAGGATTGCATGTGTGAGTCACTGGCACCTGGCCTTCCTCTCCTTTCTGATAAAGGGACCAGATTCTTCAGGGGCCACTGGTGAAAGGGATGGCCTTCAGAAAGCTGGCTGACTAGACGATTCCAGGGCAGACAAAAGAGACCTCGCATTCTGGCTTTACTCTGACCTTAGTTTAAGAGGTTTTTAGTAGCTAGGATCAAGTGTGGCAGACAGACATGCCCTGTGATGCCAGGAAGAGGGAAGAAAGCCTGGCATAGGGGCATTTTGTCAAAATGAGGTGTAGAGTTTGGGTCTAGGTCATTACTTATATCCTCTACCCCAGCCCATGCTCTGCTTCCTCCATTTTCCTTCCACAAGGCTATTTCTCTGCTCCCTTCTCCCTCACTCTCCTCTCTTTTCTTTTGTTAATCTCTTTTCCGTTGCTGCCTCTGCTCCTATGCCACCCTTTCTTCTCCTGGGTTCTGGCCTTCCAGGGTCTTATCTTCAGTCAAGTGCACTTCCTATGCCCTGCTGCCTCCCTCTCCTCCTCTCCTCCAACTCAACCCAGCAGTTCAGGGATCCACCCCTTTCTTTCCTGGTGCCACACTGGGTTATGCCCAGGTGTCTTGCTCTACCCCCTCACCCCCACTCACCAAGACCCGTGGGGCTGGTTCTTCCACAGCTGCTTAGTTTTCTCTTTTCTGCCTCTTCTCTCAACCACTTCAGGGCCTATGACTCTCTCCTCCAGCAGTTTTTGGTCTGTAGGACCTCCCCTGGCCCCCGCCCATCTCCAGCTCTCCCCAGCAGCCTTCTATCCCCTCCTTTTCCCTAGGTACCTCAGTAGGGTCCCTGGGTAGGATTCTGAGGGGCAAGATCTCTTGGGGGTTGGGGCTCCTTAGTACCCGACTTTATCGTGAAGCCCCAAGCCATTTTCCCAGATGAACTAACTTAAGGCTGCCTGTCTCTTCCCTGGAGATCAGAGCTCCTGTGACTCACAGTCCAGCCTTTCTTCTCCTCCCCCTCACAGCAGGGCCCTGCTTCTCACTTGGGGTCTTTTCTACCTATGAACTGGATGGGGCAAGAAAAACGCAGAGACTGCAATAAGGAAGGTGCCAGAGTTTGGTTTATTGGCTCATCCAGTGCCAAAGGTCCAATGGGCACCAAGGAATTGGGAGTTCCTGGGCTCTTGCATTTCTCTTTCTTCACAGCTTCCTCCTGGCCTGTCTGAAGTCATGGCAGAAGTGGGGCAAGAATAGTGTGGGGCCTAAGCTGGCTCTGACAGGGATTTGCTTGGCACAGGAGGGGGACCCTGCGGGAAGGGAGGGGGCCCCCAGGGAGAGAGGAAAGAAGCCAGCTCAGCAGGGCCTCTACAATTGGCCCCAAGGAATAGAGCAGGAGCAGGGCAGGAATGGGTGAGGTGAAAGGGATCAGTGATAGAGGGGGAGGTGAGAGGTCCCCTAAAGCTCCATTCTGTCATGGACTGGGTCCTCTGAGGCCCAGAGACTACTGGGAAGGGTCAAGAATGGGAAAGACCAGGGCCGAGGGTAGGAGGAGGTGGCCACTGGGGAGAGAGGCCTTTACTCAACTTCCTTCAATCCCATACCCAGTAAGATAAACACATACTCTCACACACACCCCTGGAACCTCACCTGTTTTTTAGGGCAGACACATAGCACACAGCCCTACCAGCTACAGCTATGGCAGGGCAATCCTGGTTATTTAAACCCCATGTCCTCCACTCACAGCTGTATCTAGAGGCCTCACACAGGTTCCCTGAGGCCTGCCCCATTTGTTTCTTTTCTTTAGGTGCCTTCTGGCCCCTCCGGTCTGTCAGGGCTGTGTCCCTGACCCCCTCCTGCCGCCTCCTAGGGAGAGCAGTGAGGTCTCAGAGAAGGGGATGGCGGCTGTCTTCATCAAGGCACTGGATGGGCGGGGTGGAGCTGCAGCAGGGAGAAGAGCCCTCCTTGGGGGCTGTCAGTCTCTAGGTCAGCCTCAACCCCCACAACTGAGCCTCTGTTTTCTTTTCCAAGTCTCCTCCAGAGGAACAGCCACTGGGTAGGCCCTGGCAACAGCGCTGGGCAGGGGGTGGGGGGGGCAAGGCCTGAGACACCTGGGCTAATGGCACAGTGTGGAGCAAGGGCTGGGGCTAGGGCCCTTCTTGGGGTTTCCTCCTCACTCCATAACCTGGGGGATGAGAACCTCAAGCTGAGTCACCCCCAGCAGAGCTCTTCTTCTTGGGCCGGGCCTTCAGTGTCTTGGAAGCCAGTGGCTATGGAGGGAGAAAGATAGGACTCACCTGGTGACACCACCACCTCACCCCCATTTCCCCAAGCTCTGGCCCATGCTCTCACCTCAGCTTTGGGCACCTTTTTGATGGATTTGGTCCTCTTGGGGGCCTTGTCTCCCATGTCATCCTCTGAGGTTTCTGTCCGGGGATCTGCCTGGTTTGTGCTAGACCTTAAACTTAGGGCAGACTCATCTCCTGGTTGAGGGGAGAAAAGAAGAACAGGGATCCCGGGACCTCTTTCACATGGCCTCTTCAATCCTGTGCCATGCCTCTCCCTTAGCCCTGGGTCCTTGCCTGTACCTAAGTCCTCAATGGTGTCTAGGAGGCCACCAGGGCCAGGTCGGAGGCGGCTATCAGTCCCCTGCAGAGGCAATGCATCCTCATCCCGGATGAGGGTCAGGTCCTGCATGCTGAAGCTCCGGAGTTTCTCTGACAGCACCCCCTGGCCCTAGGGTCACCACCACGCACCGAGAGAGCCAAGGGAAGGGGCGGGGTGGAGAGAGAGGTCACCATGGTGCTGACAGCTGCCCCCGTGAGCAGTGCTTTCCCCACTGCCCTCATCCAGGCCTGCAAAGGGCTGAGAGGCAGGGACCAGACTTTCTCATTGGTCAGCTGAGAAAACTGGTCAGGCAGTGGAAGTGACTGGAGAGTGGCAGAACCAGCATAGGATCCCCAAGCTGCACAAGCCTGAAGCCTCCATGGCCCTGAGGACAAGGCGGACCCCCAAGAGGCGTAGCCAGGGGCACAAGATGAACAAGGTGGGGGCTCTGGAAGTCTGGGCCTGCCCTCATCTCACCTTGGCAGCAGCTGTGACCGCGGCATTGGCAGCCAGGTTCAGGCCCCTCTTGCCCACCCTCATCATGGTCTCATAACTCTTGTCTCGGGCTTGCGTGATGTACTCATCAATTTCCTGAGTGAGGGAGGGGAAGAAGGATGAGGTGAGAGGTGGGGGCTGTAGTCAACGCCCTATTTGATCTTGGTTCACACCTACACAAAGGTACTACCTGCTCCAGGTGACCAGAACCCTGCCAGGTCACTCTGGACTCTGAGCACCCACAGGGAGAGTCAGGAGCATATGGCTGCAGGTATGGGGCTGCCTTGGCCGGGGCAGGCTGGGAAGAGAGCTCAGAGTGGGAGCAAACCTTCTCCTTGTTGGACAGTGTTGGGTGCACAAACTTGCGGTAGAGCACACTGGAACCTTTGGTGTAAGGGGACAGCAGCCATATCACAAAAGCGATCTTGAGCTCAAAGTAGAAGGGGAACCTGTTGGGATAGAGGTAAGCACAGAGCACAGGGCAGAGAGTTGGGTGTTCTGGGTTCAGCAACATTGACCCCCGGCTTGGCCCTGGACAACTCCCCACCCCTTGGTGCCCTAGGGTCTCCACAAGGCTCTCGGGCTCAGCAGAGACTTCAGGTGGAAGGTAAGAAGTGTCCCTGGAAGAAATTTCCCCTGGCAGTGGCTCTACTTGCTCCCTTCTGTTCACATCCCAGCCCCCTCACTCCTAAAGAACACCCCCATTCCTCTACCCTGGGGTCAAGATCAAGGCAAGCTCCCTATCCTTCAAGGTCCATTGTTTCTTCTCACCCCATTCTTTCCTTGCTTTCTCTCGATGAAGCGGAGTTGGATGGGCTCTGGATCCCAATCCTTGCTGCCATGATATGCCCTCTCAATTTTTTTTTAAGTAACAATTTATTTTGAGATGGAGTCTCACTATATTGTCTAGGCTGGTCTTGAACTCCATGGCTCAAATGATCCTCCTGCTTCAGCCTTTTGAGTAGCTGGGACTACAGGTGCACACCACTGTAACTAGCACCCCTTGCTTTGAAGGACTGCTCTCTATTCCTCTGCTCAGGCTACAAACTCCTTCAGGTCTCCTAGGTTCTCACAAAATCCTCATCAAAGCTCTCTTCTTCACTTGTGTCATGGGAATCTAGACTCACTACCTTCAATCTTTAATCACCTTCCTCTGCTAAAACTGTTGCTCTCAAATACAAGGGCTTTATCTACAAATGCAAGGATCTTTTGTCTTCCATCCCTTGGTAAAACTCTTCTCTTGACTTCCAGTGTACTATGGTATAAGTCTTCCAAAAGGCATTTGCTCATTCAGTGAACATTTTTCAGCTCCTACTGTGAATACGCAGATGATTCAGACATATTCCCTGTCCTCAATGTGCTCCTACACACGTAGTTTAATAGTGCCTGCCATGGAAATGCAAGCATCCAATAACTGTAGGACATTATTTCAATGATAAGAGAAGCTGAGACCTTAAGAAAGTGTAGACCTGGCTATGGCCACAGTAAGTATGGCAGAAGCAGGTTCCCTGAATTCTATTGGGGTGCTTTGGCTGCTACCAGAACAAATGTGGGGTTTATATCTGTCCTCATTCTGCTGAAGTCTGGCACGGAGAGGAACTGAAGGATCCAGAGGAAGTGTCAGGAGTCAAGGAAACTTTAACCTGGGACTCAATTTTCTGTCTGGTTACAGAAAGGGAGAGGCTTGGGCCCTTAGATTCAGGGAAGGGATACTGGGCCTCACCAGGACAGTATGATATCGGTAAGTGTCTCAGCCGTGGTGAAGAAGGCAAAGACGATCCAGTACATCATCCATTTCACCTGAGGGGACAAAAGGCAGCACTTACTGGGGCCTAGGACTGAGGGCCACAGACACCCAGAATCCCCAGACTACCAGATCCTCATATCAGAACTGGAAACCCAGGATCCTATCTCTGCCTCTGATCACCCTGGAGATACTGGGCGTAGAGGCAGGGGAGGGATAGCCAGGATCGCAATTTTGTGAATCACACCAAGGCTGGGGGAAGGAAACACCCCAAAACCTCCTTTGCCCAGGGTCTTATTAATGGCTGACAGTGTGGCACAAAGTCACCTGTGTCTGTATTGTTACCATTGCCCTCCCCATCTCAGCCAATGTGGGTTGGGTAGGGGATATAGGTCATCCACTCACATATTCCTTCACGTTTTTGGTCTTCACGGCCTTGTAGGAAGAATAGGCTGGATATAGGGTGCCAAAGATGAGCCTAGGGAGGCAGGAATGGTTACAGGGCCCCTCCCCCTCCTAGCTCTGCATCAGCCCGAGTAGGTAAGGGGAGAAGGGACAGAACTCCAGAGAGCCACAGCAGCTAAACTGATAAACTCTGGTCAGGGGTTCAGGCCAAAGCAGTCAAGACTTAGGAGATACCCATGCATGGGGTCCTCAGTTAGCGAGGGTGATGGCTGTCTCCCCTCCACTGTTCACTTCCCTAGCCTTTGACATATAGAAAAATTCAGGCCAGAGGGTCCAATGTGGTTCCTTCAGCCATGATCCTTGGCTATGTACAAGCCTGTCATGGGGAGTGGGGGTCTGGTCACTTCCATGGGGTGTCTTCCTTCTTAGTCTCATGCCTCTTCAACCCTCCTCCGTATCTCAGAGCCAGGCTGGGTAGGGCCATCTCTACAAGAGACCCTGATACCACCTAACAGAGGTGGCAAATGGACCAGGCAATCAGAGCACTACTGTGGCTCTGGAGACCAGTAAGCAAAGGGGCAGGAGGCCCTGGTAGGGGCAAATAAATTTATTCTCCCAGGACTAAGATTAGGAGAAGGCCCTGGGCTCAAGGTCCTGGTTAGTGATCCATTACAGACCACAGTCAGGACACAGGTAGGGGAGGAAGAGGCTGGATGCCCCTTAGGGAGTTGCCCAGGCCAGAAAGCAGTCATCCTGATGACCACACCCTAGACTCCCTCTAGGGTGGGGTGGGAAGAGGAGACTCTTGTGGGTCTAAGGAAAACCAGGACACAAGAACACTGAATAAGAAGGCAGCAGGGTAAGGCTGCTGAGATGTTAATTCCCAAGTGGAGGCCAAGGGGCAGAGTCCTAAGCAAAAGCAAAGGAAGCTCTAAAGCCCACCAGGAGTCCATCAGGCCCTGACCTTGACAATAGGTGGGTGCTGCCTGGTGGGAGCAGCAAACACTTCCAAACTGGCCAGTGCAGATGGAGAGCCAGCAGAAACCCCAAGGACAAAGTCTGGGGTTGTGTGTGTGTTGGGGCGGGGGGTGTTCACTCCTGGAACTTGGAGGAGGTGCCAGGGACATGGCTTTAAAATATAACTGGCAGCAGGGAATGAAGGCCACCAAACGTTCTCCCCTGCAGTGGCTTTCACAGTCCCAGGCTGAGCATACACAGCCTTTCCCAGTTACCTCCCACACTGTGTCCTCCCAGCATCTATTGCTTCCAGATGCCTAGGCTTCCTTCCTGGGGGTCTTAGGGCAGGTGTCCTCATCCTCAGTCTCCTGACAGTGGAAGCAGGAGGAGGGCCTGAGCCCTCTGTGGAGGCCAAGGGAGTGGACCAGGCTCTGAGCTAGGAAATGATGAAGTCAGGCCTTGCTCCCCACTCTCTTTTAACCTCTTTTCCCAGGGAGAGGTGTGTGTGTGGGTGCCTGTTCTAATGGGCTCTTCCCTCCCAGATCTGCTAGGTGGGGGAGGGGACACGCTTGCCTCCCCTTATAAATCAGGCACTGCTCAGCCTCTAGGATGGGGAGGTGCTGGAGCAGGGCAATTAAGAATAAACGGGGTTATTAATAATGTGGGTGGGGTCCCTGGGAAGATGGGTCTGCCATGTTCCCCTAGTGTTCCCCCTTCCAGTCATGGGTCCCATATTTCTGTCTCTGGGGACCACAGATAGGCATGATGTGCCTGTAGGTGATTGCTGCCTGGAGCCCCTGAGTGCATCCCGGGCTTTAATACCCCCGCCCTCCATCGTGGTCCTCGTCACCCCCCACCGGGGCGCGCCCCACCGCCTCCTCCGCACTCACACCACCAGGCGAGAGATGATCCAGGACACCATGGCGGGGCCGGGTGCTGCGCCGGGCGGGAACCTGGCCCGGCCGAGGATGCAGCTGCCCGAGGCCCAGCGGCCGCCGCAGCAGGGGCAGCAAGAGCTGCGGTAGCAGCAGCAGCCGCCGCGGGGGCAGCGGAGCGCGGAGCCGCCGCCGTTAAAGGGGAGGTCCTGCCGCAGCGGCTGGCCGTGGGCGGTGGCGGCTCTTAAAGGGGAGGCCGTCGCGGCGGCGCGCCCCCCAGCACCTGCTGTGCTTGGGCATGCGCCTTCACCCTCAGCGCCTGGCCTTCCTCTGGTCGCTTATTCACCTTTCTTGGGCTTCGAGCTGCGGGTTGAGGTCCTGAAGAGTCTTTTTGGTTTCATCCCGACATTAGCCCCAGCCCAGCTCTTGCCCTGCCCCCGTCAGACTGAAGACTTAAAATATCGCACGAGGATTATTTTAATATAATAAACAATATTGACTTATTGTGAACAAGCCCTTGCGCTTCCCATGCATTATTTCATTGAATCCTGACGACCGCACTATAAGGCAGAAGTTATAATTATTCTCATTTTGAAGATAAGGACATGATAAGTTTAGGGAGGTTTAATTTGCTAAGGGTTAAAAAAACCACTAAATTATGCTGCTATGATGTGAACTCAGGAAGTCTACTTTAAACAGGCTACATCCCCCAACTGCTGACTAACAAACTATACACCCTATGGACATCCACCTGAGCTCCTGAGGTCAGGTACAGCCGCACCTGCTCATCCTATCCCTACTCTGCAATCACCAATCCCCAGTTGGTGCATCTCATCTGCTTTTTTTCAGTAAGCTTTGAGGGGAACAGAGCTGTAGAGATTTCATTTCAAACAGAGGGGCTAGGAGAGGGACCTGGACCCAGGTCAATCATAAGCCTGGGGCTCTAGTTGCACTCCCATCAGCAAATACCAGTGGCAGTGGATGTCCTAATTCTGAAGACATTTATATCCAGAATGTAGGCTAGCCTGCCTCCTGACTTTCACCAAAGCAACTAAATTCCAAAGCATCCCCTCCCCAATTGTTCTCCTTTTTTGTCCCATTTTAAAGCTTCTACATTCCTCTACTCTTTAAGTGGAGGTGTACTCCTGGTGAACAGAGCATCAACCCAGCCCATCCAGAGTAAAGAGACATATTTTAGAGTTCTGTATTTCAAAGAGTTGTGGTTTTATTCAAACCACACAATGGTCTATTTCCAATCTCTCTTATTATTTTTTTTTTGGTCTTTTCTTTTTTGGTGCTGGGATCGAACCCAGGAACTCACGCATGCTAGGCAAGCGCTCTACCACCAAGCTATATCCCAGGCCTCTATTTCCAATCTGATAATTATATTTCCAGGTTCAAATGCTTTGGAAGGTATTTTCCAACAGATTCCAGAAAAGCAGCCTCTGATGACCACTCTTGCTATACTTTACAACTTCTTCTCCAAAAGGTCTCTTTTAATTGGAATGCAGTCTGTTCTCACCCTTCGAGACACTTTAAAAACAAATCCCAGCCAGGTGCAGTGGCGCATACCTGTAACTCTAGCTATTTGGGAGGCAGAGATCTGAAGGATGGATGTTCAAGGGCAGCCCTGGAAAAAAGTCCTAGCGAACCCATCTCAACCGACAAAATGCCAGGTGCAGTAGTCTCATCCCAGCTACACAGGGCATAAAAACAAGATCCTATTTAAAAAATAAGAAAAGCAAACGGGTTGGGGATGTTGCTCAAGCGATAGACTATCTGCCTGGCATGTGCAAGGCCCTGAGTTCAAACTCCAGTACTACTGTTCTCCCCCCAAAAGTTTCAGTTGGGCCTTTCCCCACCATCTTTGAGATCTAGGGTCATATGTTTTACATATAGGCATCCAGACCTCCTGCATTGAGGAATCCCAATAACTGCTCAAAATCTTGTTCAGGCTGCACACTCTGCCCTCAGAAGGAAGATCCCCCTTCTTCCACTCCATTCACAGAGTGTAAACTGGGAAAACCCACCTTTCCACCTATCAACTCATGTAGTTCGTTGCCTTCACCCCCCAAAACCAGTGACCTCAACCTGGCACTCTCCTTTCTCCCAACTGGGCACAATTCAGGAAACAGAATAATGATCAGGTGCAGCACAATAATGAAGACTTGAAAATGAATCTCCCACCTCTAACCCAGCTCTTAATGTGATCTTGAATTTAGAAGATTTGTTGGCACAGGAAGAATTTAGTCCACTCTGAACAATTTGTTAGATTTTTAATAAGAACATGGAAATCCCAATCAGCCCTTCAACAAAATTAAAATACAGAAAGTAAAATTAAAAGTATTCTACAGTAAATGACTTTTATTTAAAAAAAAAAAAAAGTAACTGTGAACATATAAACAAGCCTGCAGGGCACTACAGTACAGCTGGAAAGAGATACATTTCCCAATGTACCTGTGGGCCAATGAGTTCCATCATTTTCAAATAGCTTCTTAATAAAAACTTCACTGAGTTGGAAAGTTTTGCTGAAAATATTTCTGGACAAAACTCCAAAAAACAAACAAACAAAAAAATCTCATGTTGGAAATCAAACTTTCCATCAGATTTGGAAATGTACAAGGAGTCCCAAGGGAACGCTGGTAATAGCTGAAAATGGTTCCTGGAGTCACCAGTGTGTGCACACACAGGGAACACAGCACAGCTCAGACACGACAATGTTCTTTCTCAGGTGACTGTTCCCTCAAGATAAAACTGAGAGGGAGAGGGAAAAACTAAAAGAATCCTAAAAAGCCAATTTTTCTAAATTCTGCTTTGGCTGATTTTGTGCTATACTGGGCAGCTGATTCTAAAAATCGTATTTTTTCAAATAGTTTTATTGAAAGGAAGACTAAATGTAATGTGCCTTTCTTCATAATCCAGGAAAACAATTGTGATATTTCAAAAATTCTAAAAATATCTACTTTCATGAAATAGGAACTATTTCACTACAAACCTATTTTTCACTAAATACACACGTTTCCTAATCCTGGAGCCTCCTGGAAAAAGCACTGGGCTCTCCCTGGGTCCTGCAAGACTCCAGTGTTCAAGGGAGAGAGTGGGGAATGGCTGCACCCCATATCCTGGGATGGGCCATGTCAGAGGTCACGTGCAGACACACTGTCAGGCTTCTACCAGGCATATTTAAGCAATCACCCCTACTTGTACCAGTTATATAATTTCCTCTATCTCCAAACACATTCCCACTTAAGCAGGCACAAGAGGAACACAAAAGAAAGGGGTTCCCATATTCCTACTTTCCATAATCTCAAACTAGGAGAATGTGCAAGAAAGCCCAGCGATCTTCAGTAATCTGGATTCCCAAAAGGCCACGGGATGGAGATGTGGCACCCTCGGCTTAGAGTCTGAAACTATGTGTGTGAACAGTACGACTTTCCTGTGTCAACCTTCAGTGTTGAGGCAGCGTAGAAAGAGTGGCTGGAGAGTTTGTAATACTGACCACACTGGATCCGGATAAAGGGCTTCTGCTCCTGCAGAGAACCCTGTCGTTCCCTGTAAGTGTTGTGAGTGAAAGACCAGCTTCACAGGAGAGCTTGGATTTCTCTGTGCCTAAGACCTTGCCAGTTTGGACTCATGAGCCTTGAGGGTGCCAACAGCATCTTTCACTGCATGGTAAATGATGTTCTTCACCTGGAGAACAAGCAACAATGTCAGTTCGTGGCAGCTCCATGCTGTGTTCCACAAATACAAATGTATTTTCTACCTTGACTCTAGGCCTACTGGCTAATGAGGAAACCTCAACAATGACTGAGCTTCTCAAATCAATCCCCACAATGATTTACAAGTTATGTAGGATATTAGGGTTACATTTATGAAAGAATGATGAAATCATTTAAAAGGCTATACAATTGCTATCATCTATGTGCATATAATGTGCTGGGCACTGTTATTAAGCTATTTATGTGGACTTTCATTTAATTATTATTATTATTTTTTTTTTTTGTGGTACCAGGGTTTGAACCCAGGGTCTCAGGGTCTCACCTTGCTAGGCAGGTGCCCTACCACTTGAGATACTCCAGCAGCCCTTTTATGTATTGGGTATTTTGAGATAGGGTCTTGCTGTTTGTCAGGCCTTGAACTGTGATCCTCCTGATTTCTGTTTCTTGACTGGCTAGGATTACAGGTGTGAGTCAATTGTGCTAGGCTTATTCTTTGTCACATAAAGTAGGGTCTATTATTATTCCCATTTTACAGATAAGAAACTGAGGAAATCAAGGTTCAATGGTTAAGAATCTTGCCTGAACTCGGGTGTGGTGGCGGCACATGCTTACATCCCTGCACTCAGGAGGCTGGGATACATAAACACTGTCTCAAAAAACAGTAACAACAACAACAAAAAACTTTGCCTGAGGTCCTATAGCTAATAAGGATGCAATAAACTGGAAGGTAAGGATATTTTCCCCTCTGCTTATATATATTTTCTAATTTGTCTAAAAGGAACAAAATATTACGTGTGAGTTTGGAATATGTACGTTATTAGCTGGGCATAGTGGCTCAGTCTGTAATCCTAGCTACTTGGAAGGCAGACATCAGGAGGATCTTGGTTCAAAGCTAGTCTGGGCAAATAGTTCTTGAGATCCTATCTTGAAAATATCCAACACAAAATATGGATGGCAGAGTGCCTGCCTAGCAAGCATGAGCCCTGAGTCCCACTATATCATCAACAACAAAGAAAATTAAATAAATAAAGTTATTAAAATAAACAGGTTAAAGACAACTTTTTAAAAGAACTGACATGAAGAATGTAATTATTTTTAGGGAGGGAAAAGTGGAGAAACAGAAAAGGGAAAGACACATGGGAGCTTCAATAATGTAGTTGTTGTATATGTGAGTATAGATATTGTATATGTATGTATATGATGTTTCATAAAACAAAAGGATGACTTTGTGATCAGCACACATGACCCTTTATGCTAGTCTCTATTAATTTTTTTCTATTACTTTAACAAATATTTACTGAGTGTCTTATTCTAAGGAGAACAGTGAATAAAATAGTGAAATTCTTACCTTCATAGAGCTTAAATAGCTTACATTCTATTAGGGGGTAGCGACAAGTGAAAAAAAGTATATAGTATGTCAGATGGCAAAAAATATTAAAGGAAAATAAAGCAGTAAAAGGGGATTGGGTGTGCTAGAGCAGGAGCTGATGTTATTCTAAACAGGATGGTCAGGAAGGAGCTTATGGATAATATGGCATGCTATAAGTAAAGACCAGAAGGAGGTGGGGTCTGAAATATGTGTGCCTGAATATTTGTGTTGTATCTATAATACTAATGTGAATATTTCCGTATAAGAACTTTACGTTTGAAATGTTTCAGATTTTAAAAAGAAAAAGCAGATCAGGTTCAGGGATGATGGTAACTGAATCTACTAAGTAATTAAGAAAAATCTCCTCCAACCTGATTTGTCACCAACCAAAGATGCCACACCTGAAACAAGCAATGGCAGAAGAAAAGAGGCCATAATGAAAGGCCAGGAGAATGTGTATTTAAACTGATGAAGTTCTGCATACAGAATCCTGCTCCCCTATTCTTTATTCTTTTAAAAAATATTTTTGTGATGCTGGGAATCGAACCAATGGCCTCATAATATACTATGCCAGGTAAGCTCTCTACCACTCACCCATGTCCCCAGCATGTGTTTATTCTTTTTATGCCACTAAAGTGATCACATGTATTAATAAAATTCTGACCTTAAAATTCCAATCCATTTTAATAGAGGAAATGTGAATGTGTATCTTGGCTCCACAAATGAAAAACAATCTTTATCCTTGCAAATACAGTTCTTAGGGACATGGACTATCCTTAGGAGGGCTCTAAACAACTGAGTCTGGCAGCTCTGGGTGTGGCTCAAGTGGTAGAGTACCCGCCTAGCAAGCCCAGGGTCCCGAGTTCAAGGACTATACTATCATTTAAAAAAAAAAATTCACAGATATTTGCTATGAGGAGCAGCTTCAGGGCCATACCACTTCTTGGAAACCTTAGAACACACTGCTATATTTCCCTTCTGACCAGGGAGGTGAGTCTAGTTCATTACCAACACTAAAAAAGAAAAGAAAAAAAAAAAAAAACACTGTATCTCTCAAGGGCAGAGAAATAGAATGTTATGCTGGAAATGGTTATGTGAAAAGATGAGTGCTCTCTAAACACTACTGAAAAGGATTAGCTAAACATTCTGAAAGAAAGACTCCATGTGTTCAGACATGGTTTCTTCTTCCAGTTAGATGTCCAGAGAATACCCTTGGAGAGGACAATGTGTCTTCTGTGTATGTATGTGGAATAAGATGAGAAAACAGTGGGAGGCAGACGAGGAGTTATTTACCTGCAGTTTATCCTCATGATTGGTATGAGTGTTGGAGAGATGCCTGAATTCCTGAGTCAGGCGGAAACAGTGCTTCACGTGTTCTGGAGATACAAAGTCTTCTGCTACTTTTATGCAGCTATATAGATTGTGAACCTGAGGTAGGGGAAAATACAGAGATGAAATTCCCACAATAGTAAAACAAACCAAGTAATAGTCTTTTCTTTCTTTTTCTTTTTTGTGGTTCTGGGGATTGAACTCAGGACCTCCTGCTTGCTTGGCAAGTGCTCTATCACTTGAGAAACACCCTCAGTCCTTTTGTTTTTAGTTTGTTTTTCAAATAGGGTCTCAGGCTTTTGCCGAGGCTGGTCTTAAGACTGTGATCCTCTTACTTCTGCCTCCCAAGTAGCTGGGATTATAGGCATCAACAACCACTCTTGGCCTTTTTGTTTTTTTGGAGACTTGCTATGTTACCCAGGTAGGCCTTGAATTCCTGGGTTCAAGCAATCCTCTTGCCTCAGCTTCCTGAGTAGCTGGGATTATAGGTGCATAACACCATGCCTAGCTTTCCATTTTTATAACAGATACAGAAACAACATGTGTATAAATTTAAAAATAAAAATGTTATGGGTTGGAGGTGTGGAGGCAGGTGGTAGAGCACCTGCCTAGCAAGTTCAAGGCCCCAAGTTTAACCTCAGCATTGCCAAAAAAAGAAAAAGTTAATATTTTCACAGAAAAATGACATAGAAAAATATGTAACAAATGTTTAACAGCAAACTTCCTCAAGAGAAGAAAACGAGATTGGGAAGGGGGGCTGAGGGGATTGAAATGGTAGCTGAAATGGGGCTTTCCCTTTTTTTGTCTTTGGTGTGTTACTGCGCTTTGAACTTAGGACCCTGCGATTGCTAGGCAGGTAGTCTATCACTTGAGCCATATCCCCAGTCCTCACTTTTTCTTTAATAGTCTGCATTGCTTAAAAAATATTTAAACAAACACTTAAAATTACAAGGAAGAAAATTAAAAGACAAAATAGTAAGTTATGGTATAGGAGCAATTAGTCTAATCTTGTATTTATATTTCTTGCCAGAATAAAAAGAGAAGTAGAAGTAAGGAAGCCCATGGAGCTGTGGAGCCAAAACTCCACTTGTATTCTACCTGGTGTGGGGCTCCAGCAGGTATGAAGACAGCATCACCTAAGAACTGCACAATGGCCCAGCCTTGCACGCCATACTCTTCATAGAGTCGCTTCCGGAGGGTCTGGTCCAGGTACCAACTTTGGTCATGAATTGGGTCATGATCAGGGGGATTCTCTTGGCCTTGTTCTTCTCCAACCTGAAGCCATGATCAAAACGCAAAAATGGGAAAATTAACACAGTAGTTCTTTTTATCCACAGTTTTTCTTTGTGCAATTTCAATTACTCTTACTTAATCATGGTATAAAAATACTAAATGGAAAATTCCAGAAATTGTATGGTATGACTACCATGATGAAATCTTGCACTGTCCAGCTCTGTCCTACCCTGGATATGAATCATCCATTGCCCAAAGAACCCAGATAACCACCTAAAATCTGTTTCAGTTCAGACTGACTGTTTAGGAATTACAGTACTTGTGCTCAAGAAATCTCTATTTTCCCTATACCAAGATTAACTCAAAATGGATCAAGGATCTTAATATCAGACCCCAAACTCTTAAGTTGATACAAGAAAGAGTAGGAAATACTCTGGAGTTAGTAGGTATAGGTAAGAACTTTCTCAGTGAAACCCCAGCAGCACAGCAACTAAGAGATAGCATAGATAAATGGGACCTCATAAAACTAAAAAGCTTCTGTTCATCAAAAGAAATGGCCTCTAAACTGAAGAGAATACCCACAGAGTGGGAGAAAATATTTGCCAACTATACATCAGACAAAGGACTGATAACCAGAATATATAGGGAACTTAAAAAACTAAATTCTCCCAAAACTAATGAACCAATAAAGAAATGGGCAAGGGAACTAAACAGAACTTTCTCAAAAGAAGAAATTCAAATGGCCAGAAAACACATGAAAAAATGCTCACCATCTCTAGCAATAAAGGAAATGCAAATTAAAAACACGCTAAGATTCCACCTCACCCCTGTTAGAATAGCCATCATCAGCAACACCACCAACAACAGGTGTTGGCGAGGATGCGGGGAAAAAGGAACCCTCTTACACTGTTGGTGGGAATGTAGACTAGTACAACCACTCTGGAAAAAAATTTGGAGGTTACTTAAAAAGCTGGACATCGATCTACCATTTGATCCAGCAATACCACTCTTGGGGATATACCCAAAAGACTGTTACTCCAGAGGCACCTGCACATCCATGTTTATTGCGGCACTATTCACAATAGCCAAGTTATGGAAACAGCCAAGATGCCCCACCACTGACGAATGGATTAAGAAAATGTGGTATCTATACACAATGGAATTCTATGCAGCCATGAAGAAGAACGAAATGTTATCATTCGCTGGTAAATGGATGGAATTGGAGAACATCATTCTGAGTGAGGTTAGCCTGGCTCAAAAGACCAAAAATCGTATGTTCTCCCTCATATGTGGACATTAGATCAAGGGCAAACACAACAAGGGGATTGGACTATGAGCACATGATAAAAGCGAGAGCACACAAGCGAGGGGTGAGGATAGGTAAGACACCTAAAAAACTAGCTAGCATTTGTTGCCCTTAACGCAGAGAAACTAAAGCAGATACCTTAAAGCAACTGAGGCCAATAGGAAAAGGGGAACAGGTACTAGAGAAAAGGTTAGATCAAAAAGAATTAACCTAGAAGGTAACACCCACGCACAGGAAATCAATGTGAGTCAATGCCCTGTATAGCTATCCTTATCTCAACCAGGAAAAACCCTTGTTCCTTCCTATTATTGCTTATACTCTCTCTACAACAAAATTAGAAATAAGGGCAAAATAGTTTCTGCTGGGTATTGAGGGGGGGGAGAGGGAGGGGGCGGAGTGGGTGGTAAGGGAGGGGGTGGGGGCAGGGGGGAGAAATGAACCAAGCCTTGTATGCACATATGAATAATAAAAGAAAAATGAAAAAAAAAAAAAAAAAGAAATCTCTATTTTACTTAATGGTCTCAAAGTACTAAAGGAATGATGATATTAATTAATGAAGTGCTTCCTTTAAGTGGAAAGATAAAATTACAAGAAGACATTTTGAGAGAAGAAGAGGGGAAGAAAGACTGATTATATTCATGTAACTTTTATCATAGTATATTGCTATAATTATTCTTTTTTATTATTAGTTGCTGTTATTAGTCTCTCAATGTACCATATTTATAAGTTAAACTTTATCACAGGTATGTACGTATAGAAAAAAAGTTTGGTACTACCCAGTTTTGCATATTCACTGGGGGTCTTAGAATGTATTACCCCTTGATAAGGGAGAATTACTATAAATACACAAAAAATTAATTTTTTTTTTTTTGGTGGTTCTGGGGTTTGAACTCAGGCTTTCACACATGCTAAGCAGGCACTCTACTACTTGAGTCACTCCAGCAGCTTCTAGTATCTGCTTTATTCTACTTAATACCTTCTAGGTGTGGCCATTTGGGCATTTTGACATGAGATGATACCTTGGCCAATAGGTCTTTTTTTTCTGTGTGTGTTGCTGTGGTTTGAACTCAGGGCCTCACACTTCCTAGGCAGGTGCTTTACCACTTGAGCCATTCTGCCAGACATTTTCAGTTGGGTATTTTTTCGAGATAAAGTCTAACTACTTTCCAGGGCTGACTTTGAACCTTGATCCTCCAGATCTCTGCCTCTCTGCCTTCTGAGTAGCTAGGATTACAGGTATGAGTCACCAGCATCTGACTTGGGTTTTTATTTTGCTTGTGGTGCTGAGGATTGAATCCAGGGCCTTGGACATGCTAGCAAGTGTTCTACCACTGAGTTACATCTCCTGCCCTTGTTTTTTTAAGACAGGGTCTCACTGGGCACTGATGGTTTATGCCTATAATCCTAGCTACCCAAGAAGTAGAGATCAGGAGGATCGAGGTTCAAAGCCAGCCCTTGGCAAATAGTCTGTAAGACCCTATCTTGAAAAAAACCCATCACAAAAAAAAGAGCTGGTGGAGTGCCTCAAGCAGTAAGAGTACCTGCCTAGCAAGCATGAGGCCCTAAGTTCAAACCCCAGTGCCATACTGCCCCCACCCCCCAAAAACAAACAAACAAACAAACAGACAGACAAACCAGGGTCTTGCTATGTTGATCAGACTAGACTTGAACTCGAGATCCTCCTGCCTCTGCCTCCTTGGTACTGGGATTACAGGGTGCCAATAGATCTTTAATACCAAGAGACTCCACATGAGAGACCTGAGACAGCTATCTCAGTCTCCAGACCCTTAACTTTTGATTGGGGAGCACAGCCCACGTAGGGGCATACCTTTCGGAGTAGTTCTCGGATCTTCTCTGCATCCTTGGCTGCATAGATGTGCCACAAAGCACCTGGCTTCTCTTTTCCATCGTGAATCCTTTGCTTTGTCACCTCATCAGCATCTCCTTCATCAATTGTCTTGAGCACCTCTGAAAAGAGCAAAATGACAATTTCAAAGTAACCAGTCATGTTAGTACTTCTGAATAAAAAAGCACAATGTGAAACAAGTTTGGCGTCTAGTCTTTATCTTTCTGGAGTAATACTATAAAGAATCAAAACTCATATTGATCTAAGATTCTTACACACAGGATGAACAACACTCAACCTTTTCTCTTTGCAGTACTGGGGCTTGAACTCAGTAGCTTCATCTTGAGCCACTCCAGCAGCCCTATTTTTGTGAAGGGTTTTTTGAGACAGGGTCTTGAGATCTATTTGCCCAGGCTAGCTTCGAACTGTGATCCTCCTGATCTCTGCCTCCTGAGTAGCTAGGATTACAGGTGTGAGCTGCCCCACTGGTGACTTTTTTTTGGTGGTACTAGGGCTTGAAATCAGAACCTCACACTTGCTAGGCAGGTGCTCTACCACTTGAGCCACTCTTGCTAGTCCACTATTTTGGAGGTATAGTTTCTTTCTCCCTTTCCTTTCCTTCTATCGCTGTGTCTCTCTCTTAAAGATTATAGTATTTAATGTTTATCAGGTTAAATTTCTATAGCAAGTAGGGTGGTAACAGAAGAGTTACTGGAGCACAGATCACATGGTAGGGAATGTTCACTGGGTGATCCCAATTATACCACAGGCTAAGTGACTTCTAGCATTCTCCATCTTTGTACTTTCATTGTTTCCACCTTTGCTCAAGTCACCTGGTTTTCCATGACCATCACTGTATAGTCAATGATGGAATTTTTGTTTGCTTTATGCCGTAACCAGCATGGATTAAGATCTTCCTATCTGTGCTTCTGGGTGTAGCTGCATGACAAGCATGAGCCACTGCATTCAGCCGCTGGTTGAGATGGCGGTCTCATGATCTTTTTGCCTGGGCTAACCTCAAATTTTGATTGTCCAGATCTCTGCCTCCCTAGTAGCTAGGACTGAGTACAGGCTTCAGCCACTGCACCCAGCCAATTATCAGAGAATCTTCAATGGACACACTATCCATACCATCTTTGTCAGCAGTAACAGTGCCCAGGTTTCTAACATGCCTCTCTCTCTCTCTCTCTCTCATTCATTCATTTATTTTTTATTGCTGTGCTAGGGATACATTGTGGCATTTACAAAAGTCATAATATATCAAATATATCACACTTGAATTCACCCTTCCATCATTCTCCTTTGTCCCCTCTCCCCTCATTCCTGGAATAGTTTCAGTATGTCTCATTTTTCTATTTACATACATGTGTTTTTTTCTCTCTCTCTTTCTTTTTGACAGTACTGGAGTATGAACTTAGGGCTTCATACTTTCTAGGCAGATGCTCTACCACTTAAGCCACTCTGCCAGCCTTTTATTTAGTTGTTGGGTATTTTTGAAATAGGGTCTCACTTTTTGCCTGGGCTAGCCTCAAACTGTGATCCTCCTGAGTAGCTAGGATTACAGTGTGAACCACTGGTACCTAGCTCAACATGCCTCTCTTGACCCATGGGGCCACCATGTTTTTTGGATAGAAGATTGAAGTGAGGACCTCAACTAGGATAACCTTGTGTATTATCTCCAAACTGATGGGTGTGGAATCCATGCTGGTCTTTAGGCAATCTTGTAATGTGTTCAAATACCACAACTGGCCCATTTGCCTTTTGCTAGAAGTGGATGATGCCCTGCACCAGGATATTGGCCTTTAGTACACACATGATCTTCATCCAGGTCTGAAGACTATGAAAGCATCAGGTGAGACACACTGATACAAATTAAAATATATGTGAATTCTTTTTTTTTTTTGGTGGTACTGGGGTTTGAACTCAGGCTTTGTGCTTGCAAAGCATTCACTTTACTGCTTGAGTCACAACTCCAGGACATTTTGCTCTGGTTATTTTAGAGATGGGGTCTTGTGAACTACTTGCTATAGCTGGCCTCAAACCTTGATCCTCCCAATTTCAGTTTTCCAAGTAGCTAGGATTACAGGCACGAGCCAAATCCAATGGCACCCGTCTTTTTTTGTTGTTGTTGTACTGGGATTTGAACACAGGGCCTTGCACTTGCCAGGCAGGTGCTCTACCACTTGAGCCATGCCACCAGCCTGTTACTAGGGTTTTGAACTCATAGCCTCATACTTGCTAGTCAGCCACTCTACCACTTGAGCCCTAGCCCCATCCACAATCCTCCTGATTTCTGCCTCCTGAGTAACTAGGATGACAGATGTGAGCTTCTGCCTCTGGGCTTAAGTTACTTTTAAAAGATTGTCTCATTTTCCCTAAAACTTCCATAAATAAACTCATTAATTTTAACACTGAGATTTTAGCTGCTCTCCAACGTATCCAAGCCCTACTGGCTATTAATACAATGAGAATCATAGCTTCTTTAATGCCTTTAAGATAAGTTAGATATTTAGACTGCATGATATGGCAGGAAGTGCAAATATGCAAATTGTCACATTTATGCTTTATTTTTGTGCAGGTGACCTGGCTTTACCATCTGTCACCCTATAGCTGATCTGGCTAATGAGCCTAGTACATGGGGTGGGCCCTTCTTTTTTATTCTTCATGAGGCTACACGCTCAGTACAAAATTATTCCCAGAAAGAGAAAGGCTCTGGTCAAAGGTACACAAGCAGCACTCTTCTCTGCTAGAATTTCTCTTTGTCTAGAAACATCCACTGGGCATCAACTATATATCAGGCTTTGAAGAAATTTAAGAAAAATCCCCGGGGGAAATAAAAAGAGAGAGAGAGAGAGAGAGAAAGCAACTCTCCCTGAGAAGGGATACACTCAATTCTACTATTCATCATCTGAAGCATTTTTCTCTAGAAATCATACCTTCATCATGAGCACCCTCCCCGATGGGGATCCCAACATACACCATCACATTAACGGCATCAGACACATCTAAGTGAAGATTTGTTGTGCCAACTCTTCTATCTTCTGCTGTTATCAAGCCTAAACATGAAAGGAAAATATGTTAGGTGAAGGGGCAATATTCAGAAAAATCCATATAGAACCTACAACTGGAAATATGCTCAAGGATGTTATTTAGATGAGTACTGTTGGGAGAGTGAAGTTTGCCTGCATATCAAGAAGTCAGGGCTGTGGGTTGGCAGAGTTGTCAAGTGGTAAGAAGAGTGCCTGCCTAGCAAGTGTGAGGCCCTGAGATCAAACCCCAGTGCCACCAAACAACAACAAAAAAAGGCAGGGCTGGGACTAGGGGGTGTGGCTTAAGTGGCAAAGCTTCTGTCTAGCAACTGTGAGACCTTGAGTTCAAATACCAATATGGGGGAAAAAAAAAAAAAGGAACTTTGAGCTGGAGTTATGGCTCAAGTGATAGAGCAGTTGCCTAGTATAAGGCCTTGAGTTCAAGCCTCAATACTACAAGCAAAACAAAACAGCTCATGATTATAATCCTAGCTACTTGGGAGGTGGATACTGGGATGGATATTGGGAGAACTAAGGCCAGCCCAGGCAAAAAGTCTGAAAGATCCCATCTCAACCAATGAAAGGTTGGGCATGGAGGTGCTCACCTGTCATCCCAGCTATGTGGGAAGTATAAATAGTAGGATCACAATCTAGGCCAACCCAGGAATAAACATGAGATCCTATTCAAAAAGTAACTAAAACAATAAAGCAGGGAGTGTGGTTCAAGTGGTAGAGCATCTGCCTAGCAAGTACACGGCCCTGAGTTTAAACCCCAGTATGGCCAAAATAATAAAGTATAAAAGGAATCAGGACTAGGGGTGTAGTCCAGTGGTATAGTATACTTGCCCAGCATGCACAAAGCCCTGGGTTTGATTCTCAGCACACACACACACACACACATACACACAAAAAAAGAAAGAAATCACTCTCCTTATCTCTCTTATATTGTTTTAGACTGATTTTTAGCTTGGGTGACACTAACATTAATATTGGCCACAGAAGCAATAAACTCATAAACTCATTGATTGGGCCCATGTGGATATTACACAAATCAGCAATGACAAAGCAAACAAATTCGAAACTACCCTGGATACTATTAACTTCTCCAGTACCTGTTATCTGCCCTCAATCATCACTATGTATGACCCTGATCACAGATCTCCCTCTATAGGTGAGTCCCCAAAAGGGGCAATTCTGGATTCTCCCTCATACCATAGGCGTTGTACATCTTGGGGCCCAGATCAGGCCTTACAAAGTAGCTGGGTAGCCTAGAGGCCAGATTGAGCCTGCCATCTCGTTTGGTATATTCTGGTAGAGGAAGGTTCTCCATCAGATCTTCAAACCTATAAAAGGGCAGAAAAGATTCTAACTTAGTTTGTTATGGGAAGAAAGCAAAGTGGTAAAGTTCACTTTGCTGTGATTACTTTGTGACTGTTTCAGTCAGGCAGAAGTCTCTGAAGATGGCTACACTAACCTTGTTGGCATCATGTCCCGAAAATCTTCCCCAGGAGGCCAGTCCTTAAGTTTGAGCACCATTGGCTGCCCATCTTCTGACCTGAGTCGCTCTGGAAGAGAGATATCATTCCCATAAACATCTGATGGGATGGCTACTGCCCAATTTTCTAGGAACTAAGTGTTTTAGGAGAAAACACATTTTTATTTCAGAAGTGTTAACTCCCATACTAATCTAGGTGGGCTCTGTTTTCCTCACTACTGTAGTACATGGCATATTTCTCCATTTCACAGGATTTGATCCCCTTTTCTCAAAATGAAGGTACTCTGCATCCCCTATAGTCTAACATGCTGAAGCCTGGGCCTATTCTGGGAGCCAAAGGATTGCTATATAAACTATAGGGTTGGCACACCAGGACAGAAGGGTCCTCCTACCAAGAAGATATAGTTTGTTATTTCAGGGGAAGAATTGGTGCTTAATTCCCAGTCTGCCATTATTCAACCAGATATTAAAGTTACTTACTGCATATGATTTCAAAGCCATCCCAGAAATCCCGAACTTTTACATCAGAAATTATAGCACAGTTCCTGCAATTCACCAAGTCCACATCCTGGTCTCCAAATTCCTGGCTAAAGGCTTCTGGCTTCCAGAGTTCAGACTTGAGCTTTTTATGTACCCCTGAAACAAGCACTGGCTGTGGAAACAAAATTATCCCAATCAGAGTCATCTAGAAAACACTGTTAGCTCCAAGGTCTAAAGGACCAAGTAGGAGGGTATCCTGGGGAAGGGTCCATAAAAATCTATGGTTCCTTCCTAGTTTTATAATCTCTGGATTTCTACGTATCAGTGAGTGCTTCTACTCTATTGTTATACTGGATTCTTACCCTTGAGAACATGCCAGAAAAATAAATGCTGCTGCTCTGGTTACTTACCACTATATTTTGAAGTGACAGGACAAAAAGGTGACACATGCAACTTTGAGAACATTTCCTCACATTGTAAACTATCTAGACAATTCCATAAACTCCTTCCTCCTCAAACACCTGCTAAAGTATAAAAATGAGAGTGTCACTATTACATAAACTTCTGTGTGTCCTTCAAACACTTACCTAGAAAAGCACCACCCTTTTTCACCTACACCTTCATCCTACCCAATATCACACTTGAAGTTTCTCCTTCAAATGTGTCATCAATGGCAGCTCAACACTTAAGAGGAATTTTAACTGCCCTTTTAAGAGTACATGTTAGAAATAAAAGGATGCAACAAAGTTTTTAGGAATCTCCTTGTTTTTAAGACTCCAAGACAACTTGAAGTAGCAAGGATACCTACAATAAACTTACTATGTAAATCTCCCTGGCAAAAGATCTGCCAAAGAAGCCTGGAATTATCCTATTAGCTGGGCAGGCAGGCAGACAGCTGGTTCTGGGAAGTACTTATTTTTGCTTACCTGGCCTTGCTTCCAACACTCCCGGAAGATCTTCCAATTGTTTTTGTTGCTGGGGTCATGAAGGCACAGAAGCCTCCCATCACAGAGCCAGGAGTGAGAAGTATGGGGATCTAGTACATTTAACCCCATCACCATTTCCTTCACTTCCTTTTGGGTATCAGTCAAGTTGCAGGCCCTCTTTGAAGCATCTGAAGTTTTCTTATTTTCTACCACTGAGGCAATGATGTGGTCAAGAAAGTTGGGTAGGCTGGCCTTGTTCTTCACTCCCTGCCAGACACAAATCCGTCAGGTAAGACTGAATGAGGCACCATGAAAAGAACATTAAAAAAGGTGATTCACAACTATATTTACAATTCTGACCTATCAAATTAAATTCCACAAGTTATTAAAATGTCTTTCAAAATGGGAGTGGAGACAAAAAGTCATTATTTTTTAGTATTTCAAATTTCTCTACCTTTTATATTTTGTCTTACATTTATGAAAGAAAAGTACAGAAAGATCCTCAAGAGACTGGAGATTTAAGGAATGTCTTTGGCATTTAGTTGTATTAAGCATATGCATGTAGACTGCAGAGTTCACAAAATGCTATAACTGATTTTAAAAAGATCATTAGTTTGGGGTTTCTGGTAGGCATGTTCAAGGGACAGAAAACTTAAGTAACTGAAGTGACTTATTAAGGAAGTGGTTTTCTACCAGGGAGTATCTACCCCAACAATGAGGTATACCAGGGCTTCCAAGAGGAACTGTATATTCTGAAAGCAGTTGATTACTTTCCAATTCATCCCCCACCACTATCCCACTGAGCACTTCTTGTCTGCTTCAGCTGATGGGAAAGCTCAGGCCAAAAGAAGAAAATTTGTAAAGTCACAGAATGGAAGGAGGGGAGGGCTTTTGTAAACATGGTAATTCTATGCCTGAAGTACCATTAACCCCTATCTCTATAAAAAGCATATAAAAAAAGAGAACTAAGGGCAAAAATAAGTATGAATACAGTAATAGTTCTTATAAGTTACTTATCCAAAAGAGAAACAACCCAAATTGTACAGACTCACAGCTCATCAGATTTCAGTCACTAATTATAAAATAAAATGAGAGACATATTTATGTACTTGTTTGAAATGATCTGTAAGACATATAAACTAAAAAACAGAAAAGCAAGCTGTAGAACATTTGTGTATGCTGGTGGAGTAGCTCAAGTGGTAGTAGTGTACCTGCCTACCAAGATACAAGCTCAACCCTCAGTACCACCAAAAAAAAAAAAAAAAAGATGGAGAGAACATTTGTGTAAAGAGAGGAAAAAAAACTCTATAGAAATGACAGTATTTCTGAAATGGCACTCAAAAAACAATGGTGACCTCCAGAAAGAAAAATGAGTGTTTGAGAGTCAAAGAAGGAAGAAGTCTTTTCACCATAAACCCTTTTTAGATTTCAAATTTGTACCTTGTGAGTGCACTAATTCAAAAACACTATGACTACAGATCAAACACTATGGCACTGTTAATCTATTATGGTGAATAAAACTAAAAAATGCCTTTAGGAGAGGAAAGAGATAGACTAAATAAAACACAGTAGGTCAGACAGTAATAAGTGCTATGAAAAAAATAGAGCAGAGAAAAGTTATGTGTGGAGGATGAGAGTGTGATGAATTTTCACAAAGAGTGTTATATGAAGAAAGGTTTTCTGAAAATGACATTTCAGGAGGGAAGAAAAAAAGGTGATGATGAAGCAAGCTCTGTGGTTATATAGGAAGGAAATTCTAGGTGGGAGAAGTAACAGTGTAAAGGCGCTACAAAGGAAGTATGGTGGGACACACTCAAGGACAGCAAGAAGGTAGGTGTGGCTGCAACAGAGTAAACAAGAGAAGGGTAAGGTTAGAGAGGTGAGGAAACAAGAACAGACAGTGCCAGAGACTCAGTCCACTGTAAACTCTGTGAGAGAAACAGGAAGCCTTTGGAGGATTTTAACATGATTTGACTTACATTTTAAAAGGATTACTTTATTTGCTATGTTGAAAATAGATCATAAAAGGCAGAAACAAGGGGACCTGTAAGGAATTTGCCACAAAAATTTAGGCAAGAGAGGATGGTGGTTCAGATTAGAAAGGAAAAGGTAGAGCTACGAGAAATGAGTGGATTGTGAATACATTTTGAAGATCAAACTAAAAGGATTTACTGTCAAATTGGATATGACATGTAAATAAGATGAGAGCCCCAAATGATTCCAAGATGTTTGGGATAAGCAGTTGCTCACAAAGATGCTGCAGACCAAGAGGAACATGAAGGAAAAACAGGCATACAGGCAGATTAGAGTTCAGTCTTAAACCTTTGTGTTCAAGGTTTGAGATATACATATATTAGATATCCAAGAGAGTACACTATGAATGTATTGCCCAGATATAAAACAATTTAATGCCTGCAAGAAAATCAAGTGGATCAATGCAGTTATTTTTCTGCCTGTGAGAAAAAAATGTCAATGTTTCAATTTTTACTGATTTTTTAACATGGCACAAAAGGTTCACCACTTAAAAGGATCTCAAACATTTCTAAAACTTAATGTTAAGAGAGATCTTATTAGCTTGAGCATGTAAAGAACACAAGTCATCTTGGCACCCTCTAACACAGTCATCAGATCTCTGATGGTTCTTTCATGGAAAAGTAGCAAAGGTTAGAGTGGTAGGGGACACTTACTGCTGAGGATGTAGAGAAGACCGGGGGGAAGGGTATGCCTGTATCCAGGGGGGTTTGAGGAAGCTTTCCCGGTCCGGAGTGAAGGAGGTCTCGAAGGCTAGAGCCTTCAGTTTTGTTGTTGGAGGCAGTGGGACCCAGTAACAGACTGTTAAAAAGCTTTGGAGTCAACGGAGAGACTTTTGCAGTGGAGTTGAATGAGTCTAGCCCAAAGGGTGAATGAGACTCTTTATTGAGCACCGACCTCAGGGACCCTGCTTCTGTAAGAACATAAACAGGAATAGTATTAGACACGATAAAGAATATCTAACAAACAACTAACTTCTATAAATCAGCCAAATGGGAAGAAAGGAAAGACCCCCTTTCTCTGCCCCACAAACTATATAAAGGTTCATCTGGGCATACTATGAATACAGGAGGTCTCAGGGCCAAGGAAAAACTCTTCTACTTCTTCCTTTCTTTCCAGGACATGGATTATATGCTTCCTTTTATTCCCATCCCATCTTCTTCACTTTCTAACACTGTTAGGTCTTCAGAATACCTGTGCTGGAATCATCTTGGAGTGCTTGTTAAAAATAATGGAGATTGCTGGTCTTACCCCAAGAGATTCTGATTTAAGGACTCTGAGTAGGAGAAGGAATGTGTATTTTCAACAATTTCCATTTAAAACTACTGCTCTAGCTTTCAACTCTGGCTGCAGAACAAAAACACCAGGAAAGCTTGATAAAAACCTTATATCAATCCTGGCTAAAGAAGTTTTGTGAAGGGCCCAAGCCATGTGCCTTTTTAAAAAAGTTCCAATTCTAGAAAGAAATTCAGAAATTCCTTCATTTTATGTAATCAGCCAGAGAAAGCAAGTGGGATGTTTCACAAATGTGGATGGTAATATGTGAGTTTAAGAATAATCCAAAGGCTTCTCTCATAGTTAGGGTAGAGGTTGGTGTTTACGTCACCTTTTGTTTCTTCTTTAGCCTTCTGAGTTGCTAAATCCGCCAACCAATGCAGGGCAGAGGAGGGAGGGGCAGTGTCGGGGCACGGGGGCTTGATGGCTTTTAGCTCACTATTGCTATTTGATGATGAACCATCTGCTTTTAGGGGCTCTTCAGATCTGATGTCAGTGCTGTCAGCTTTAGGAACATGGTCAGGCTCTGGCATTGTTACCGGTGCAGTTCCTCCTCCACCTGAGAAGGTAGTTTCATTTCCAGAAGAGGCACTAGGGTTTATGCTAGGAAGCTAAAACATGGAAAGTGTAGCACTGGTTAGAAGCGCTGTTAAGAGTAATGAGCGTGGGTAGACAAAACTGAACACGGCTACCAATGACTGCTTGACACTACATAGGTCTGAGAAGAATAATCTGAAACTATCTCATAAAGTTATTTCATTCATTCTCTAAATTCAACATACATATTTATTAAGTTCTACCATGTGCCCAAAACCAAGCTAGGTTCTATGGAAAACAAAGTAAATAAGAATTAAAGTTTACAATCTAAAAAAAAAAATATTTAGCATGTCTGAGATCATTTCTACAATGGAAAATCAGTGATTAAAACTTGATCCTAAACAGTTGTTCTGGGGATCAAATGAGGGAGCATGTGTGAAGTGCCCGGCATAGTTTTGGCACACAGAAATGCTCAATAAATGTTTATTACTTTATTACATTACTGAATTTTCCAAATGATCTGCTCTAATGTCAACTGTACTGAAAATATACCTTTAGTTCTCTCAGCATTCATCCCTGTGCCTATTTGTTTGTTTTGCTTATGAGATACTGGGGTTTGAACTCAGGTACTTGTGCTTGCTAGGGAGGCACTGTACCACTTGAGCCCCTTGTGTTTCTTATAATCAACCATGCGTCAGTGGTGTTCCTTAAAGTGCTTCAAAAAATGAAAGCAATAGATTTTGGGTTCTTTTTTGAGTTGGGGTGGGGTGTCTCACTATGTTGCCAATGAACTTAAAATCCTCCCACCTCAGCCTCCTAAGTAGCGAGGACTGTTTTTTGTTTGTTTTTCCCAGTACTGGCCTCACACTTGCTAGGCAAGCACTCTGTCATTTTACCACTTGAGCAACTCCGCCAGTCTCTTTTGTGTTGGTGAATTTTGCTTTATTAAGTTGATGCTGGACTGGACTATGATCCTCCTATAATGCTTCCCAGCCAGTAGATGGGAAGACAGGCATGCACCAGTATGTTGAGCTATTGGTTGAGATAGGATCTCACAGATTTTTTGCTCAGGCTAGCCTTGAGCTACTATCCTCTCAAGAAAGTAGCATTACAGGGTTCAGTCACTGCAGCCAGCTTGGGAAGGGTTCTTAAAAAAAAAGAAAGTTCAAAATAGTCACTATCAAACACTCTGAAGAGGTTTGGGATTGCTTTGAGGATATAATAAGCCCAATTTAGTGAGAAAAATCTACTTCTGTCCTTTATATCTAACATGAACCAATGATAGGGATCATGTACCTTCTCAGATAGGACTGAGGTCATCTCAAAAGCACTCCTAGTAATTCTGTCTATACTTTTCATCCATATAAAGACCCTAAAGTGCTCAGCTTGACAAGACACAAAGAATCTCCATGTTATTTATCAACCTGGTTTAAAGATGGAAAGAAATCATTCCAGTCAGAGGGAATTAAAATCCCTTGAGTACACACTTTGGGGTTGTTTTTAGAAAGGCTTCCCCATTCCCTAATTTCCCAGGAACCCTATAGAAACATTGATGAAAGTGGGGTTTTTCAGCCAGGCACCCCGAGGCTCATACCTGTAATCCTAGCTGCTTAGAAGGCTGAGATTGAGAGGATGGGGTTCGAGGTCAGCTTGGGCAAATAGTTCGTGAGATCCCCGTCTCCAAAATAACCAGAACAAAATGGACTGCAGGTGTGACTCAAGCAGTACAGCACCTGATTTGCAAGCAAGAAGCCCTAAGTTCAAACCCCAGTACGGCCAAAAAAAAAAAAAAAGAATGGTGCATTTCCTGACACTTAGAATTTAAGCGTCACTACTTTACCTGTGACATTCCATTGGTGACTGCAGGTCTCAGCACAGATTTGTTTTGCCGACTAATACAAGGGCAGTTTGCTTTAATTCCCCACTTGCCCCGGGCAGCATGTACCATATCTCCAATGTTGTAAAGAGCTGGAAAAAAGATAACAGTAAGTAGTATTAGAACACTTTGTATGTGCTATGCATTGTGCTAAGGACCCTCTTTCTTTTTATTATCTCTCTCAATCCTTACCATATTTCAATGTGGTAATTACTTTTATACTCAATTTGGTGATCAAACTGAAACTCAGAGAAGTTAGTTTATTTGTTCAAGTACATAAAGTTGGTAAATGGAAGTACTAAGATTTTCACCCAGGAATATCTAGCCCTAAAGTTTTGTGCACTCTTAACCACTAAGACACACACTTTTACCTTCTCTAACAAAGATTGATAAGGAGTCTTCCATAACTCTAGGATTTGATTACTTAATGATTGAGTATAAGCATTAGGAATTGTCTACTACAAACTATACTTAAAGTTAATAAAAATAGATGGATACAAATTTTACATGAGTAAATATTTAACCATGCTTAAACCAGTAGGGAGCAGACATCCAAGCACTGCACACAGGAAACCCTTGATTGGAAACAATAGGATATACACTCCATTCTAAGGGATGCCCTAAGCTTCCTTAAGTAAAGGAGAACATAGATGATAGTTTTGCAGCTTCACTACCTTTAGTTCATGCATGTTATCAGAAATGTGGAAGCTGGGCCTACAAAATTTAGGGAAGAATCACTGCAGCTAAACTGAGATTGTGATGCAAATATGACTATTCACCTCTTAAACTAGCTGCCTTCCTTTTAGGCTCAAGGGATTTTTACAAGTCTAAAACTACAGGTCTTTTTGGAAGCCTAAAGATTGCCTTTTTCATTCTGATCTAGTCAACCACAAGGATGTGAAATGATATCTGGAAATAAGATGAGCAACTATGACCTAAAAGGTGGAGCAGAATGGGCAGTGGCAGCATGCACTCACACACATCTAAAGATCCAAGTTCTGAGAAATCTGGTGAGAATTTAAAAAAAAAAAGAAAAAAAAAAAGCTAAGATCCTTAACCAGTAGGGAGCATTTTACCAAATTTTACGGTATGTGAGAATCTCAAATGAAAACAATTCCCTCTTTCCCCACCACAGGTGGGGATGTAGCTCGGTGGTAGAAGTGCTTGCCTAGCAATGCATAAGGCCCAGGATTCAATCCACTGAATTACTAAACAAAACAAACAAAAAACATTTTTTTTTTTTAAACCAAATCTAAAAAAGGAATTTCCTTACCTGTACCAGGGATGATCTGTGTGGGCATGAGATTCTCTGGTTCATGGGACTGCCCCTTTGCACATTTTAACCAGGAGAAAACTTCTTCATCACCCATTTCCTCTGCCTCTGAAACAGAAATGAATTATTTTCAGTTTTTTTATGAGTCTTAAAAGATGAATCTCTCTCAAAGTGGAAGTCTCAGGACACTAAGGCTTCCGGAACGCCTTAAGGGCCAATTTTCTCAAGGCCAGAGAAGGTAACAGCTGACTTTTTAAAAAAAGATGCTTTGGTCTGGTATTATAGTCAATAAAACAACCATTTAAACTGTGTTCCTCATTAAGTTTTAACACATGTATTCAGTTGTATGAATATAACCACAATCATGACAGAGAATACTCATTCTATCTCCAAAAATTATCTTGAGCTCTTTGCTATTAATCCCCTTCCTTCAACCTTGGCCACCAATGATCAACCAACCTACCAACCTTCCTCCCCTTCCTTTGCCACCACTGCTCAACTCCTTCCCTCCTTCCTTTCTTTTCTCCCTCCCTGTCTCTCTCCCTCTCTCATTCTTTTTTGGCAGTATTGGGGTTTGAAATTAGGGCTGCAAGGCTTTAACACTTGAGCCATGTCCCCAAACCTTTTTGCTTTAGTTTACTTTTAAGGTAGGGTCTTGAGCTTGTGCCTGGGGCCAGGAATTCTCCTATTCCCAACCTCCCACATAGCTGGGATTACAGTTGCATACCAATGCCCATCATGTTCTTTTTTTGAGATAGGGTTTCAACTCTTTGCCCAGGTTGTCCTCACCACAATTCTGGATGGAATTAAAGTTGTATACAACCATGCACAGTACCACTGATCAACTTTCTAATACTAAAGTTTTGCTTAAAGTTTCATATAAATGGAAGCATACAGGATAAAGTCATTTGAGTTGGGTTTCTTTTATATTTTTGTTTTTCATGAGACAAAGTCTCACTATGTAGATCAGGGCTGGCCTCAAACTTGCAATGATCTGTGATAAGTTTCCGAAGTGCTGGGATTACAGGCCATGCCACCATGCCCAGCTTGGGTTTCTTTTATTGTGTGTATTAGGCTGCAGGCCTGGCTCAAATGGCAGAGCACCTGCCTAGCAGATGTGAAGCCCTGAGTTAAACCCCAGTACTGCCAAGAAACAAAAAGAAACCTATATTGTTGTGCATACCCATAATTTATTGCTTTTTACATCTGAGTGTATTCCATAGTATGGATGTGCTACAACTTGTTTATCTACTCATAAGTTGGTGGCTATTTAGATTGTTCCTATTTTTTTGCTATTATGAATGCTGTTATAAATATTCATGTGCAAGTCTTTGTGTGGACACAGTTTCATTTCTTTTATAAATAAACTGGAGGTAGAATGCCAGGTTGTTTTTTTTTTTTTTTTAACAGTACTGGGATTTGAACACAGGGTCTCCAGCTTGCTAGGCAAGTTATTTACCACATGATCAATAATATATTATTGATATATATAATAATATTGATATTATAAATATTGGGATTTACCCCCAATCCCATATGTTTTTTAATTTATTTTTTGGTTAAGTTTTAATTTTATAACTCTCTAAGAAAGAACCATATTATTTTCCAAAGTGATATTACCAATATGTATTTCTACTAGCAATGTTTGAGTTTTATTTCTTCTACATCTTACTCAATACTTGGTACTAAATTTTGGCCAATTTAGTGGAAATAATGATTTCTCATTATGGTTTTCTTTTTATTTGCCTAATGAATAATATTTTCCATTTGTTTATGTTCCATCGATCTTTTTCTGATGAAGTATTTGTTCGAATCTTTTGTCCCCTTTAAAACTAGTTTGTCTTTTTTGTTATTGTGTTCTGAGAGGTCTTTTATGTATTATAGCTACAAGCCTTTTAACAAATATATGATTGGCAAATCTTTTAGTTTGAGACTTCTCTTTAATTTCCTTAAGTGTGTCCTAAAGAACAACTTTTAAATGCTGAGTTAATTTGTTGTTTTTCTTTTTCTTTTTGTGTCCTATTTAAGAAATATTTGTTGCAGGGTGCCAGTGGCTCACATCTATAACCTAACTACTTGGAAGGCAGAGATCAGGAGGATTGAGGTTTGAAGCCAGCCTTGGCAAATACTTTACTAGACGCTCTCAAAAATACCCAACACAAAACAGGGATTGTGGAGTGGCTCAAGTGGTAGAA
This sequence comes from Castor canadensis, assembly GCF_047511655.1. Classification (NCBI taxonomy): domain Eukaryota; kingdom Metazoa; phylum Chordata; class Mammalia; order Rodentia; family Castoridae; genus Castor; species Castor canadensis. The sequence goes on from NC_133391.1 coordinate 80,628,680, forward strand.
AGCCTGCCTAGTAAGCATGAGGCCCTGAGTTCAAACCTCAAGTGTCAACCCAAAGACACAAATATTTTCTTCTCTATTTTTATAGAAGTTTTACAGTTTAATGCTTAGGTCTATAGTCCTACCTTAGGGTATTTTGTATATTGATTACTGTAGCATGATACTAAGTATTAAGTACAGAACAAGTCCTCCAACTTTGTTCTTTTATTGTTTTAGTTATTCTAGGTCCTTTGCATTTCATGTAAATGAGAACCTACTTATCAATTTCTATCAAAAAACCTATCAAGTTTTTGATGTGGAATTGATTTAATTACAGATCAATTTGGAAAAGATGACATCTTAGTAATCAAACACCCCCAGAGTTCCACTTTATGTTATTTTGATGCTACTATAAATGCTACTGACTTAAAATTGCAGTTCCTAATTGTTAATTGCTTTCATTATAGAACTACAGTATTTTTTGTAGGTTAACTTTGTACCTGGCAATCTTGCTAAACACTTTTGTACATTTCATAGGATTTTTTAGTCATGTCATCTGAGAATAAAAACCACTGTACTTCTTGCCAAGTTTATGCTTTTTATTTCTACATATTGACAAATAAATAATCCCAATATGATGTTGACTACTGACCTACAAAATGCAATACCACATATATTGTTTATCTGTTTATGCACTCTGAACCTCTGACAGGGCACAAACCATTATAATACAGGTTGAGCATCCCTAATCTGATAATCTGAAGCTATTTGTGTGCTCAAACAGTTTTAAACTCCAAAGAATCTTGTTTTTGTGGTGCTCGGGATTGAACCCAGAGTCTTGTGCTAGGCAAGGCTCTACTGCTCCTAGTCCCCAGAAAATTTTGGGTTCAATCTGTAAAGGGATACTCAACTCTCTATGGCAAAATCTGATTCTTGCAAGGGAAGGGGAATATAGGATACAAGTTGAGTATCCCTTATTCCAAATGCTTAGACTTGAGATGGAGGTGTGCCTCAAGCAGTAGAGTGCCTGCCTAGCAAGCATAACTGAGTTCAAACCCCAGTACCACCCAAACAAATAAAAATGCTTAAGACTCAGATTAGCTTTTCAAATCTTGCAATGTTTGCCATAGACTTTACACAATATTCAATTTCTTTTTTGGTAGTTCAGGGGAATTAACTAATGTCCTCCTACTTGCTAGGTAGGTGGGCTACCATTTGAGCCACACCACCAGTCTGTTTGTAAGTAGTCTGTGTGTGTGTCCTACCACCTCCCCCTTTTGTCACTATTCAGCAATTTGATGTTTGGTGTTTCTTTTTTTCTTCTCTCTCCCTCCTTCTGTCTCTGTCTGTCTCTCTTTCTCTCTCCCTCCCTCCCTTCCTTCCTTCCTCCCTTCCTTTTTTCTTTCTTTCTCTCTCTATCTCTCTCTCTCTCTCTTTTTTTTTTTTTTTTTTTTTGAGAACTAATGTCTTGCTATATAGCCTGGCTCCTTCTCATCTCCACTCCTCCACTGGGGCTTGAACCCAGGGCCTTGAGCATGTTAGACAAGCACTCTACCACTTAAGCCATGCCCTTCACCCCTTTGTGTGTGTGTGTTTTAATTTAAGCAAAAGCTACATTTCATTAAAGTAGAAGTAATTATAAATAGGACACCCCGAAGGAAACTGAGGATGGGCAACATGACCAAGCAGTCAAGTGCTGTATTTTGGTTTGAGATAGGGTTTTGCTAACTGCCTCTACCTTGGAAGCTAGGATTACAGATATGCACCACCATGCCCAGCCTAATGATTATCTTTAAAAAGATTAAAATAAAAACAAAAGTCATTTATATTTACTCACATATTTACCATATAGGATGTTCTTCAATCCTTCATGTGAACTCAGATTTCCATATCTTGTCATTTATTTTGCTTGAATAACTATCTTTAATTTCCCCCCTACCACCCTTCCAACCCTAGGGATTGAACCCAGGGCCTCAAGCATGTTAGGCAAGTTCTCTACCACTTTAGCTATTTCCCAGCCCTTTTTCTTTTTGAGCCAGCATCTCTCTTATCTTTTGCCTGGGCTGAACTGGAACTTGTGATCCTTCTACCTCTGTCTTCTAAGTGGCTGGGATTATAGGCATATACCACCATGCCTAGCTTCTTTAATCTTATTATAGCATAGATCTGTTATTTTCTTGTAGCTTTCCTTCTTCTGAAAACCTCCACTGTCTTCTGAACTATAGGGTTTCTGACAAGTTGGTTGTAATTCTTTTCCATTAACATATAAATGTGTAAGTAGTCCCTGTGTGTGTCCTACTACCTCTCCTTTTTGTCACTATTCAGCAATTTGATCATGTTTGGTGTTTCTTTTTCTTCTTCTCTCTTCCTCCTTCTGTGTCTCTGTCTCTCTCTCCCTCTCCCTTCCCCTTTTTCCTCTCCCTCTACCTCTTCCTCCCTTCTTTGTTTTATGTTGATTTTGGCAGTACTGGAGTTTGAACTCGGTCTTAGACTTGCTAGGCAAGAGCTCTGTCACTTAAGCTATGCCCTCAGGAACCTTCCTTTGGCTTTTACTTATTTCTTGAGACAGAGTATTACTAAGTAGTCCACACTGGCCTCCATTTCATGATCCTTCTGTCTCTGCCTCCACAGTACTAGAATTACAGGTGTGTGCCACTTTGGTGTAGCTTTCTTTCTATTTTTTTAGCAGCACTGGTGTTTGAACTCAGGGCTTCATGCTTGCTAAGCAGGCGCTCTACTACTTGAGCCACTCCAGACCATTTTTACGATGGGTTTTTTCGAGATAAGGTCTCAGGAACTATTTGTCTGAACTGTCTTTGAACCATGATCCTCCTGATCGCTGCCTCCTGAGTAGCTAGGACTATAGGCATGAGCCACCAGTGACCGGTTCTTATTGGTTTTGTGGCTATACAGTTTTCACCAAAGTGGAAAAACTTTTTGGTTTTAATTGTTTAAATACTTTTTTTGGCTCTGCTCTTTCTAGAACTCCAATGATATGCTTTATAGGCCACCTGATATTTCCTGCAGCTCTACAAGGCACTCTTCAATTTATAAATGTCTTTTTGTTTTCTCTATCCTTTGTCTTAGATCATTTCTACCATTATATCCTTAAGGTCACTGTTTTCTTCTGCAGTGTCTAATCTGTTGTTAATATCATCTACTGTTAAGTTTTTAGATTATTTTCAACTCTAGAAATTCCATTTAGAGCTTCATTTTTGCTGTGTTGCTGATCGAACTCAGGGCCTTGAACATCTTAAGCAGTCACTCTACTACTGAGCTATATCCCAGCCCAATATCTTCTATTTCTCTTCTCGTAACACTCATGTTTTCTTTTATATCACTTAGCATATTTATAAGGCTCAAAATAGCTGATATATGCTCCCCTTTCTATTAATTACATCACCAGTGTTATTTTTAAGTATTTCCTGCTATTTTTTTTTCATAGCTGATAATTATTGACTGAGTTACAGAGTTTTGTAACTTTTCTGTTGCTCAGCACTGGTTTTTGCTATAATCCTTTGAAGAATGTTTGGCTGTAGTCTGGTGTAGTTAAGTAATTTGCAGATCAGACTGTTCTGAGGCTTGCTTTATACTTTCTGACACTAAATTAATCTTACTTCTAAGGTGTGACCCTTCTGGACTCTACCAATTATCTCTTTACTCTGGTTGATGGGAATGCAAATCGTCAATTCTGAAAATTACTCTGCTAAATTGTTTTCTGGAGATTCATTCTTGGGCCTCCAGAATTTTCATCTCATGCATATGCAGATCAGTATGTGTACAAAAAAATGAGGGATCTTCTCCGCAGAACTCGACATTATCTGTGTGCACTTCTTCCTCTTTAGTATTTTGCTTTGCTCTTTTCAGACTGATCTGTTTCCACCCAGTGAGGTTGCCAAGCTATTTAGGTTCCCTTTCCCAGGGCTACAGGTGGAAACTACCCCTAGGCAATAAGCAGAGTAATTGCAGGAACCAGGTTGTCTCTTCCCTTCTCTCATGGATCACAGTCCCACGTTGTCTGATGGACAATGTCTGAAACTAGGATTTCACACATTTTACCCAGTTTTCTTGTAATTTATGGCAAGAAGGCTACTCCTATAGCAGTTAATCTTTAATGGGCAAGAGTGGAAGACTAACAGCTAACATTTATGGAGTACCTAATGGGTGTCATACTACAATTTACATGCAACAATTCATTTAATATTCATAAGAAAGCTGTGAAGGAAGTAGGGATATTACCTTTGTTTCACATACAAGGAAACTGGGCTAGTGGCTTGGCTCAAGTGGTAGAGTACCTGTCTAGCAAGCATGTGACCTGAGTTCAAACCCCAGTACCACTACCCCCCTCCCCCCAAAAAAAGAACAGAAGAACCACATTGGATAATATTTACTTACCACTTCGGGGACGGCTTTTCCTGAGTCGGTAACAGTCAAGGCAGACCCCAAATCCACATTTACGACAAACCCAATGGATATTGAAGAGAGTTGTTTCACATACATCACACATCTCCCGTACACCACGCACAGCTCGCTTCCATGCCACTTTCTCTGGTAGAAAGAAGAGGAATACTGTTGACATTATCCTGACCTATAGCAAAAGACCCCAAATCCTCTAATTCCCCACTCACACCATTTTGCCCAGCAATAAAACTCAAAGATTCGTGAAATTTGTGTTTCTATAATTGTAAGAGATACAAAATATAAGAAATTCCCATTATTTCTAGAGCTGCAATAATACCAGGATATGATAACTTAGCAATAGGAAATTAATGCTACAAGTTGCTACTTAAGATACTACAAATTTTAGCCAGGTGTGCTGGTGATGGCTACAATACCAGCAATTGGGAGGCTGGGGCAATAAGATCACAAGTTTAAGGCCAGCCTGGAATACATTATACTACCTTGTTTCCACCCCTCCTCCTAAAAAAAAAAAGATACTGTAAAACTTTTCAATTGGGGAAAGCTTGAAATAAGAGGATTTTTCTCTTGAAATTTAGAGCATAATGTCATAGCATAATTTTGCTTGGTGTGGAGATAATGAATAGTATCTCCTAGACATGGATATATTATACATGTTTGAAATAATGTGGGTTCTATGGGTGAAACATGGCACCAAGTAGCACCTTACTTATTAACAAATCATAGAGTACTGCTTACTAATAGATATTAGGTCAAAGCAAATTGAAAATATTTAGGAACCAAACTCAAATGAGGATCCAAATGTGTCTTATGGCAGCTATGTGACAAAAATGAAAGGCAAGAGATCAATCATGTTAAGTGAAGTAAGCCAGGCTCAGAAGCACAAAGGTCACATGTTTTCTCTCTTATGTGGAAGTTAGACCTAAAAAATAAATGTATACATAAATACATATATGATCACATACATACACACACAAACACAAAAAGAAAGAGAGAGAGAAAATATGAACAGTGGGTCTGTCCGAGAATGTAGGAGAGGAAAGAGAATAATAAGAGAGTGAATAACACTGAAATACATTGCATTGTAAGCTGTTAAATAAAAGGGGAGCAGGGTGATAAAGAAAGCTATTACAGGGGATTAATGTAATTAAAGTACTAAATACACATGTCTGAAATAAGGTGAAACTCCCTTGAATAATCAATATACACTTTAAAAAAATGAAGGACAGGGGAGCTGGACACATGCCTCAAGTAGTAGAGTGCCTATCTAGCAAGCACAAGGTTCTGAGTTGAAACCCCAGAGTTGCCAAAAAAAAAAAAAAAGTAAAACGAAGGATAGGGAAATAAAACAGGTTCTGTCAGGAGCACCAGTGTTAGTGGGAGAGGGGAAGGTAAATCATGAGGGTGAAGGAGGATGAATGTGGTAGATATAGTTTGTATACAGGTATGATAATTAAACAATGCAACCTGTTAAAATTGTTCTAAGAGGAGGTAAGGAAGGATAAGGGAGAATGATGGAGGGGGTGAATCTAATTAAGATACATTGTAAGCATGTATGTAAATGTCACAACTCCCTGAACAACTAATAAAGGCTAATAAAAAATTTTTTTAAAAAATGAAGGGTGAACAGAGAAGGAAATTTTTTGGTTTGTTAATTGTGAAAGACAAACAATGAGGTCTGCAATAAACAGAAGTTTTATCAGTCTTAATTTATCCATACATAATGTCATCTTCCACTCCTCCCAACCTTCCCTTTAAGTGAAAGAAAATCAAAGTTTCCAACTGAAGACAGTCTGGAAGACAAGGAAGAGGATGTCTTACGGTGTGGTTCCACCATCATCATGGCCTCCTTCTCAGACATTACGAGTTGGCAGAACTGGTCCCCAACATTGGCCAGGATGTATTTTGAGGTTTCTAGGTCTATCCCTTCTGCTAGGGAGGAAGAAGGAATCCACAGGTTCATGGCATCAGGGTCACTTTGCTGAGGGCTTAAAAACCCCTCCACACGAAGCACCCCCTTTCGAGTGAAGATCAACCTGAGACAGGAAAGTAGACAAGTCAAATATAGTTGTCCCTTGGCATCTGAGGAGGAGTGGTTCCAAGCTGCACTGCCCAGTCCCAGCTATCAAAATGTAATTGCTCAAGTCCCTCAAATAAAATGATGGGCACCAGTGGCTCATGCCTACAATCCTAGCTACTTGGGAGGCTGAAATTGGGAGAATCGAGGTCAAGTCCAGCCTGGGCTTGAGAGACCCCCATCTCTAAAATAACCACAGCAAAATGGATTGGAGATGTGACTCAAGCAGTAGAGCACTTACTTTGCAAATGCAAAGCCCTGAATTCAAACCACAATTCTAGGGGGAAAAAAAAAAACAAACAAAAACTTAAAAAGGGTAAAATGACATAGCATTTATATAACCTATGGTCACCCTCATATATACTTCAAGTCATCTTTAGATTATTTAAGATATCAAATACAATGTGAATGCTATGCAAGTAATTGTTATACAGTACTGTTTAAAGAATAATGACAAGGAAAAAAATCTCTACATGATCAATCCATATAGTGCAAACCTAAATATGTTTCCAATTCACAATTAGTGAATTGGATATACACATGTGTGGATGTAGAACCAGCAGAAATGGGGGGGCAAACTATATGTCTCTGCTAATAAGAAGGCTTAAAATTGAGTAAGTCTCAATTCTTTACAAGGCTGTCACCAGACTTCTTGTCAGTTTCCTCAATTCAGCTGCTCCATATTACACACCCATGCCACTGAATGTGACTAGAGAAAAACAAAGAGCCACACTCAATGTTACACTTTTAAACTCACCATCTACCTCAGGTGGGCCATTAATATGCCCAGCAGTCACCACACAGTTTGCTGGTATATTCTCCTCTCCTACAGAGCAGTTTCTTATCTTCTTCCTAGTCATATCTCCAATATTATCTTCCCCATGAGGACCTTGCTTCTTCTTCTTTTTTTTTGTGGTACTGGGGCTTGAACTCAGGGCCTTCACCTTGAGCCACTCCACCAGCCCTTTCTTGTGATGGGAATTTTTGAGACAGGGCCTCGAGAACTATTTGCCTGGGCTTGCTTCGAACTGTGATCCTTCTGATCTCTGCCTCCTGAATAGCTAAGATTACAGGACCTCTGTTCTTAACTCTAGAGCTGAAGATCCACTCAACATCTCCATCTAAAAATCTAATAGCCATTTCAAATTTAACATGCCTAAATTAAAATCTCCATTTTTCTCCCCAAATCTATTTTTCCTCTGAGAAATCTCCTTATCAGTAAATGGCAATCCTATTCTACTTTTCAGGTCAAAAGTTGTAGAGTCACCTCAGTACCGCCAAAACAAAACAAAACAAAAAAACAACAGTTGTACAATTATCCTTAACTCCTTTTTTTCATGCTCTACATCTGTCCAATAATATAATTATTTGTTTACTACTTATTATTATTATTTTGGAAGGCCAGCAAAGATGTATTTAGCAAAGCTGGACAAAGGAAGGAGAAATACAAAGGAAAGAAGAGCACCTCCTGTCTGACATGTAGGAGGTGAGAGCAAAGAGGCTCTTATTTGTGTTCTGCCTTCAAAAATATACCTGAAATCCAACTACTTCTCACTGTCTGCACTGCCATCTCCCTAGTCTAAGCTACCATCATTTTTCACTTGAATAATTTCAACAGTCTCCTAACTTCCCTGTTTCTGCCTTTTCCTTATATTCTGTTCTCAAAAAGGTAGTCAAAACATTGATCAGTATCACTTATCAGCTCAAAACCTCCAGTGACTTCTTATTCAGAGTAAAAGCCAAGGCTCTTGAAGTAGCCCTTTAAAATCTTATAAACTCTTTTGCTCCCTTATTTTATTTATTTTAGCTACCCTAGTCCTATGGACACACCAGCAATATTTCAGCCTTGATTTGAACTTATTCTTTCTCAGATCATCCTATTTAAAATAAAATCCTTTCTAGCCTCCATAAATCTCAATTCTCTTTCCCTATTTGATTTTTCTCAGTCATTAGCTTTCTTTTAAAATCTTTTTTCTCTTCTCAAAACCTTTTGCAGGATGAAATTTGATGTTTTATTCAAGTGCTGAATCCTCACTGCCAGAAAAATGGCAGGTATATATAAGACCTCAATAAATATTTGCTGTATACAGGAATTATACCAAATTGATAAAACCATTTAGATTTCTTTATTTTAAAAATTAAGGATGGGTTGGAGGGATGGTTCAAGCAATAGAGTGTCTGCTTCACAAGTGCAAACCCGAGTTCAAAAAAAAAAAAGTAAACATTCTTAGCTGGGTGTGATGGTGCACACCTGTAATCCCACCAACTCAGAAGGCTGAGGCAGGAGGACTCCTTGAACTCAGGCCAACCTGAGCAACAAAGTAAGACCCCATCTCAAAAAAAAAAAGAAAGAACTGTAGGTGTGGTTCAAGTGCCCAGCAAGTGTAAAGCCCTGAGTTCAAATTCCAGTACCACCATTAAAAAAAAAATGACACTTTATCTTATTTCCTAACCTTTTTACTTCCCCTTCTCTCTAATGTCACTCTAGTAATACAAACAGGTAAGTGATCAGGCAGATCCAGAATATAAAATAGAGACCTTTTGCTTATACTACTGGTTTCAAATGGAACCCGAGTTAGGAACAATTCAAGGAATAGCACAGGGCTGTGGCTAAGACTGCTCAACTTCAATTCTCCAAGGACAAAGCTACATGTCATTGTGAATCCCAATAATTAAGGGATTACTATGACAGAGCCTCAGCACAGATGCTGAGAGCAAAGGAATAAGGAAAGCAAGGAAAAAAATGGTTGAAATAGGTTTATACACCCAGAGAAAGAGTGGGAGTTGTCACTAATGAAAACCGGGAATGAAGGCAAATAGGAGTTTGGGTACCTCCGAAAGTGAAAGAAGCGGCAGGCCACAGTAGAATCATCTTGCTCCTGTTCCTTAAACTTCCGGTATCGTTCCAGGCGGCACTCGCGACACTTGTGTAGGTGAGGGGCCACATTGATGCATGATCCATCCTGTAGGAAGGGTTCTCCAGATTGCTTTAGCTTCTTCACTTTGCTCACATCTTTCAGCACTGACTGTCCAACTGTGCAAGGAAGGGAGGAGAAAAAAGGCTTTCATGAGAGGTGTGAACAGAGCCCAATAACATGATCCTCTTGGAGACAAATACTCATCTTGACCTGGGCTAGTACTCTTTGTACGCAGAAAGGGAGAGCAAAGTGACCAGTTGGGAGGTGAGAACCTTGGGGAACTGTGGGAAGTGTCCCAAAGAGTGAAAACTTTGGGCGTAAGTGTGAAAAATGCAAGCAGGGATAAGGTAGTCACCACCTGCCTCTAGTTCCTTAGGATATGGCTATTCTCCCAATCAAGGCCTCTTGGCTCCCACAGGATATCAATTTCTAATGAAAATAGCTATTTTTACTAGCAGATTTTCTCTTGTACACTTTGGATTATAAACTCACATCATAAGCAAATGGACTTTGATAGGTGTTAAGATTCTTATGTTTCAAAGAGGAGCAAACTGAAGGAGTAATCTCTGCTTCAACAAGTCTACAAAGGGTTGCTATGTGGGAATGGGGATTTATTTGTTTGTTTCTTTCTGTTTGAGGCAGGATCTCACTATATAGTCCAGGCTGGCCTTGAACTCACAATCTTCCTGCCTAGCCTCCCAAGTGCTGGGATTACAGGCCTGCATCACCACACCTGGCTGAAGAACAATTTTTAGTAACTCCCCTGAAATAAATTTAAGGATGGTCTAAAGTGAAACAGAAAGCAATTAGATAAACACAAGGTCACAATTCCTGATCAAAAATAACAAACTGACAAAATAACAGACTGATGAAGTAGATCAAGAGCCCTCTTTTGTGGTCAGGTAACCCTCTTACAGTGCTGGTATATATACAATCTTGCCCTGAACCAAGGTCTGATGAGGGCCCTTTGGATCTACTTCCATGAGATTACAGAACTTTCCATCTAAATGAGGGCATCTGCCACATAAGAGCACAAGCATTAAAGGATAGTGCTAGAGCAAAGCCCTCTACAGCCCCAGTGGGATCACCTTTCAGGGGGGCGGTCCGAGGCCGGCCCTTTGGGGCCTGCTTCCCTTTGCCCTTGCCCAGCAACAGCTCAGCACTGCGCTCCCCATTGGGGCCCAGCTTCCCCATCAGGTGCTCTGGAATCCCCTTTAGGCCAATCTTGGACTGCATCTGCTCTTCCGAATCGCTCAAATCTGACAGGTCACTGTTGGTGCTGGAGTCTGAGTCCTGTCTACAAGCCAAGCTTCGCTCATCCAGTGAGAACCTTTTCACAGCTTCAAAAGGAGCTTTGTTCTCCTGTGAAAAATCTGCTGGGGAGGACAGAAAGCCGCCTGAGTGCCTGCCAAAGACGTTACTAAAGGTTTTGAGGAGTGGATTGTCCTGCTGCCCAGGCCCCACAGTTGGCCTTTCTTCTGTGGGGCTAGAGGAGAGAGTAGGCATCTCAATGGGTTGGGTGAGGCTGCTGGTAGGTGAGCTGGAGCGGCCATTCCCCATTGCAGAGAGGGTTGGGCCCCCAGCAGTAAGAGCTGAGCCCAAAACACCAGACACCAGTTTGGAGGAGTCAGTTGTAATGAAGAGGGTTTTCTTCTTTGCTAAAGCTGCAGAGTCTGCAGAGGAGTGAGACTCAGGCCAGCTGGGTGCTGCCTTGGAGGTGACAGTGGTAGCAGAGGACGAGCTACCTGATGCCTGAGATGCAAAGCTGCTGAAAGGGCTATGTTCAACTTTCTCCACAAATGCCAGGAAAGGGTTAGAAGGCTCTTCTCGGGACAATTTTGGGGGCTGTAAAAATAGGTTTTCATGATTCTCGGGGGTGCGGGTATTTAGGAGGCTCCGTGGGAAAGCTGGAGTGAGGGTGGGCATGGACTCTGCAGGCACTTTTCGGTCCACAGAGCTGCCAGCCTTAGAGCTTGGCTTAGTGTCTGCTCCAGGAGCGGATCTACCTTTACACAGGCCTGAGCTCAGGCTCTCAAGACTTTGTTTGAATGAATCCCGACTAGAGGAATCATCAGCCAAACTCTCTGACACTGTAGTGAAGTAGTTACTGGTGGGTAAAGTTTGGGACATGCATTGAAAAAACAAGTTTTTGGAGAGATCAGAGTCTTTCTGAGACTCTGGTGCAGAGCTACAGCCAAAAGAAAAGCCCAAAGGTTTGTTCTCTGTGGCTAGAACTCCATTGGACTGGCTCCTTCCAAAAGTCATTGGTTGCGACAAACTTGGGAGAGATGTTCCAAATCCAGAAGAGGCCAGAATAGAATTTCTTGAATTCTGAAAGGAAGATTAGCTTGAGTTAGTTTTGTTGGCTTTTTACAACCTATTGATCACTTGCCTTGTCCTAGCCACTACTATTATCAAGATTTCTTGTGAGTCAATCAACTTTTCTTCCCTACAATTACATGGATCTACTCTTAAAAATAGATTTCACAAGCATTGGTGGGGGAAGAAACCTGCCACAGATCACAGAGGACATCTTTATTTTAGCAAGGTGAGCCAAAGATAGCAGGATGTCATTCAACCTGCCACTCCCTTGGTTATTATCCAGCTGGTCAATAGTGCTAGGAAGCTGTATAGATTTGTTAAAATGTACAGTATTTGGAAGGAGAGAGACTCCACTAAGGAATGGGAGAAAAAGTTCCCGAATAGACATCAGCTCTTACTCTAATACATACTTAGGGACCTCTGTAATATCAATCCACCTTAATGACCTTAGGAACTATTGTTGGACATTTTTATTGACTTAAACTGTTGCAAATAGCCCAACAGGAGTGATTTCACTCCCATAACAAACCCGCTGTACATTAAAGCAAAGCATTAAAAAAAAAAAGCTATTTTCTTCATTAATTTGAAACTCTGTAAACAGGACCCTTTTTAAAACTGGCCATTTACTTATGTGTTGAAGTCCACCTAAAATTGAATAGCTGTTTCAATTAGCATTAGACCTAAAGAAAATAAATTTTAAAAAGTTATTTACTGGGAACGTTTGCTATAATTAGCCTCTAATAAGGCTCTAAAAAGGAAAATGAAATATTGAAATATTCACCAAACAAAAACACTTAACATGACAAATTAAAGGATGAAATGATAAAACATTATCCTTTTATTCTTTTACCTTGAAATTATTAACTTATGTATGTGAATGCTTGTATGTATAAAGAGGGGTGGGGCACTTTGATATACATTATGCACTTGGACCAATGTACATATATGGACAGAAACACTCATAGGTAGCTGGGAGCCCTTAGGATTGGTTTAATGTAATAAAACTCAGATCATAGCACTTGACTTGCAAACCATAGATTATTTAAAAAATTAACTTTAAGTAGAAGGTAATATACCTAAATATTCACTATTTATTTTTGTTGTTGTTTTTTTTTTTTTTTTAACAGTAGTAGGGATTGAACTTAGGGCCTTACACTTGCTAGGCACACCTACCATTTGAGCCACACCTCCAGTCCAACATTCACTTTAAAACACTGGAAATAAATATTATTTATGATTACTTAATAAATATGGGGTCTTCTTCTGGGATGAGGAAAGTTTGTTGAACTAGATAGTGGTGACAGCTTCATAACATTATGAATGAACCAAGCACCATAGAATTACACATTTAAAAATGGCACAGAGGTACAAGAACCAAGGAAGGTCAAGGACCTACAACTTACCTCCAGCTGACATCTGCTACAGAGTCTGCTTCAGGGTTTTTTAAGAGTTAAAACATTAAAGTTCATTTTCTTCTCACTAACCAACCAAGCGTTGTCTAAAACCCTCTCCTCATGAAAGAGAAGGATAGAATAGACTGACACAGCCCTAGGTTTTGCTGCTGTTTCACTAGCAAGATTTGGCCACGGGCCTTGAAACCTGCATGACTGTAAGGAACCCTGCATGTTTTGCTACTAAAGTTACTCTTTAAATGTAAATACACCCAGAAATGAAAAATAATTTGGATGGTCTTTCATTTTCCTTCAGTGATTAAACTCCAAATCCTTTCCTTATAAGAAAGTGATGACACACTGATTTCAACTTAGTTTCTAGGGCAAGAAGTTTCTTGGTGACTGTTTCTCTGTTTTAGATGAAGCACTGTAATGGAAACATTCATGACTATACTTTAAATCATATCCCAGAAGCCAGGCTGAAGCATCAACAAAATGACTGATAGTCATAAAAATTTTCCAATCTATTTGAAAGAAATACCCATTGAATCTACATTTCATCTATTCAGATTTGTTACTATAATAGAATTCACTGGATCTCTTCTTGTAGAATGTAAAGCTTGGTTTGTTTTATAAGCCCATTAACCATTACACTCTCTTTGACATGGAGTTTATTTTAAGTAACTCAGGCATATGATGATTTACAGACTCTGGAAATCCACATAAGATCCTGGTTCTTGGGAATGCTGGTCAATAGAGAACCATGAACAGAGTGAAATTTGCATTTTTACAGGCCTTCTCCTTTTATGTCTGGACATTTCATCTCCCTCCCTGATTCTATACATGAAGAATTTTAAAACTGCATTTGCTGGCAAAGGGAAGTCAGATGAACTATGAATGCCATGGATTTTTGTTGTTTGGTGGTATTGAGGACTGAACCCATGGCCTGATGCATGCTCTACCACTGAGCTATACCCACAGCCATATACCATATTTTCCTTGGAATGATTTTAGTTTAGTATGCGAGCTTCTTCAAGTAAGGATTTGAAGTATTTACTTATAATCTGCAGTACTTAGCACATTATAGTTTACTATACATAATTTTGTTTGTTTTTATTTTCTTTGGTTTTTGGGGGATAGAACTAGGTTTGAACTTAGGGCCTAAGTGCTCTACCACTTGAGTCACAACTCCAGCCCTTTTTGTTTTTGTTTACTTTTCATGTAGGCTCTTATACTTTTTGCCTGTGGCAGGCATCAGGACAGCAATCCTACCATTTCTGCCTCCTGCCCAGCTGAGATTACAGATGTGTACCACCATGCTTGGGTTGTTTTTGAAATAGGGTATCACTAACTTTTTGCCCAGGCTGGCCCCATACTCCTGGGTGCATGTAATCCTTCTGTCTCAGTCTCTGGAGTGGCTGATACTGCAGACACATTTCACCACACACAGTTCACATAATTTTTTTAAAAAAATTAAGCATTTAGAGCTGGGTGCTGGTAGCTCATGCCTGTAATTCTAGCTACTCAGGAGGCAGTGATCAAAGGATCATGGATCCAAGCCAGCCTGGGCAAATAGTTCACGAGACCCTATCTCAAAAAAATCTATCACAAAAAAGGACTGGTGGAGTGGCTCAAGATGTAGGCCCCAAGTTCAAGCTCCACTACTCCAAAAAAAATTTTAAAGCATTTAATCTTTGTATTTCATATTTTAGCTTGAGTCAACAGTCTGTTTGAGAAAAAATATGACTGGCAGCATAAAATTATACTTTGGTGACCAAAATGAGTCAAAAAGTCTATATAACTAATTTTCATATTGTCCAGTTTAGTAAAAATATATACATATCTGATAAAAAATGTAGTAAACTAGAGACTACTATTTCTAAATTCATCAAATCTTTCGAGTAAGATTTATTAAAAGGATGAAATTAGGAAGGAAAAAAAGCTTTTATGGTTGGATCAAATGATGGAGAAAGCCCAGCCTGAAGGGAAAATATCACAGAAAATGAACTGAAAACAGAGTAATGGTAGTTTGCATACATAGCCTTAATTATAGTGCTCACTATTACCAACACTGTAATTCATTAACCTTGCCTCTCATAGGCCTAGTGGAGGTTCAACCACTATGTAAACTAAATAGATAACTGAATTAAAAAGATTCCCCACCAGATCTATTTTAATATCTCATTAAATTAGGTTGTACAATCATTTTTTGATTAGCCCAACTGTTCAGGTAACTAATAAAGTTATTAAAAATATACACATTTGCCCAATGAGCAGTAAAGGTCTATCCACAGAGTACAATTTAAGCACATCTCAGAAATATTCCTTCCTTGGGACATTTGAAATGCATTTCAATGTGATAACAACAAAGGAGGGTGAAAGGGTGAACGAACATCTGACAGATCTGCCCCTGAAACAACTCACCTCTCCTGAGGCTTGTGACCAGCTGCCTTTCTGTTTTTCTGGCCCAGTTCCTGCTGCAAGGCCAGTGTCTGAGATCCTCACTGTGGTTGGGGTGGAGCTGGCAGTAGTGACCACAGTTGCCGAAGCCACCATGCCCTGGCCAACTTGTTCCAGTGTCTTTCCTGCTTCTTTGTTTTCAGCTCCACCTAACTCTGGGGCCAAAGGTGCCTGACCTGTGGCCACAGAATATGGAGTAAAAGGTACAGGTGTGTCCCCACCTACAGGCTCATCCTGCACCACTAGAGTCCTGCCGTTTTCTTTGGTGTAAGTGGCAAAGCGAATGTTGCGGTTAATCTGCGGCACAAATGTAGATGGTAGCTGCTTGGCTCTCTGGTCCAGCCCTGGCTCTCCACTGGCATTACCTCCTTTCCAGGGCCCTCGGCTTGCCTCACCTCCATCGCTCCCATTACTGTCTACTTCACCCCTGTCTCCTTTTAATTTCTTTGATGCAGGGTCACATCCAGAGTCCGAAGCACTTTTCCTCCTGCGGCCATCTTTCCCCTCTATGCTCTCTCTCTTCTTCTTTCCTTTGGAAGATTTTACTGGTTTTAACATACCCCTCTACAAAACAAAATTCAAAAAGATTTATTGTAAGGGACCTTTCATCCTGTGAAAACCATAGTCCACTGGTGCTTTCCCATCTGCTTCTACAGATGACTACCAAGTTCTGATGCCAGCTCTAAGAAATCCCCTTTTGTCAGAAGGCTCCAATCTTCCTATGGTTCACTTAACACACACACACACACACACACACACACACACTCACACACACACACACACACACACACTCACTCACTCTCTCTCTCTCTAAGATAATAGCTATTAGAAGTTAATTCCCTTGGTAACCTTTTCTTACATAAAATATACTACTTCCTCAAATGGATTTTTTTTTTGAGAGTTGTAACAATTTCTGGAATTTCTTTTACAAAACAAACTGTCATAACTAGGCTGGCAGCTCATTTACCCTTTGATGAAGTAACTTCCTTTAGTACATATTTATCTCTCTGTTATTGATAGAAACTTGCATTTTAAGTATTGAAATATGAAAACTCCTCTATCCAGAAGTCACTAAAATCAACATTTGCAAGTCTGTGACCAAAGTGAACCCAACATACACAGGTTTGTATTACTTATAGACAATACAAAGTCGTGACTGATTTCCAGACCTCTTTTCAAAGCATTAGACACTGGAAAGACCTCATTTCGAAGTGTTAGACACTAGAAAGAGGAAACAAACAAACAAACAGGGCAGCAGAGGCCAAAAAAGCCAAATTTCTTCTCTTTCTAGTAATTTTAGACTATCTCATGTCATGAATTCTCTCTATGTGTATGTGTGTAGGGGTACGGTACTCAGGGCCTCCTACTTGCTAGGCAGGTGCTCTACCACTTGAGCCACACACCCAGCCCTATATCATGAAATTTTATTTATGTCTTATTTGAGAAGCCAGGCAACTAATAAGATACAGATTAGAAAGGAAAATCATTATTCTTCCTAGAGAAGGAGAAGGAGGAAGACAGTGGGCTATGAGATGTAGCTAACATTCCTCAAGCAATCTTTGTACACCAGTCTTACATCTAGAACATTATTCTACTGGTGTCCCACTATGAAGCAGGTATTTGGTTTCAGGTTTATTCAGAAACACATGTTGTGGTGGTAATAAGCATAATTATTTAGCCACTAATATTTACCAACTTAAGTAATCTATTCTTATGGTTCTTTTTTTTTTTTTGTCTTTTCTTTTTTTGGTGCTGGGATCAAACCCAGGGCCTCACGCATGCTAGGCAAGCGCTGTACCACCAAGCTACATCCCAGCCCTCTTATGGTTCTTAATAATTGTACATTCTTTGCAGAGCTATATCTTTACCGTAATATAAGAATAATTATTCTTGGTGATTCTAGTTTCTATATTTTCCTCTTTTTATTGCCTTCCTTTCTATCTTTTCTCCTTCAATTTCCTTCAACAACTCTTAAAAAAAGGTAAGATTTACTTCAATTTTCCCCATATTTCTGGCAATATTATCGGAGTTTCCAAATAGATAAGTAATAGTAACAGGTAAGAATTAATAGTAATATACTTATTATGATTAAATACTTAGTATAATTCTAGTAATATTAGCTAACTTTCCTAAATCTTTTATTCAAGAATTATTTCTGGCTGGGTGCCGGTGGCTCACGACTATAATCCTAGCTACTCAGAAGGCAGAGATTAGGAAGACTGAAGGTCAAAGCCAACCCAGGCAAATAGTTTGTGAGACCCTATCTTGAAAAGATCCATCACCAAAAAGGGCTGGTGGAGTGGCTCAAAGTGTAGGCTCCACGTTCAAGCCCCAGAACTGCAAAGAAAAAAAAAAAAATGCAAGTGAGTTGGCAGAGTGGTTCAAGTGGTACAGTACCTACCTAGCAAGCACAAGGGTTGGAGTTCAAACTCCAGTGCCACCAAAAAACAAACAAAAGAACTGTTTCTGTTTGCTAAACATTGTTTTCATTTGATCCTCATTTACAACTTTTTCCTTTGTTCAACCTCTATCACCATCCAGTTTTCAGTGTTTTGAAACTAAAGAACATTCATTCAGTGAGGTCTGTCTTTTCTTGCTCATTCACTCATATTCACACTTAAAGGAAATGAGGTGATCATGGATCTTTAGGGGGAGTTACTATAAAACTTGCCAAACCATCAATAATAATTATACTTTGCTAGTCAAAAAAATAAAAAGTTGTCACACTTCATGGCAAAGCCAGAAAGGCAAAAACCAATATATGCTGCTAAAAATCACAGATCCTATTTTTAACTCATCTAGCCAACTTACAGAGCCTGGTTCGCTGCAACCTCCTTCCATTTCTTGAACATTGTACGTGTCCCACATACAATGAGCTACTTAGATGTGAGTAGGAGCCTAGAACACTGACATCATTGCACACTCTTTAGTTATATCTTGCCAGCTGAACAGTACCTGGCATAAATATAATGAATAAATGAATAAGGAAAGAAATAAAATTGGGGCCCAATACATTATCAAAATAATAGGTGTTTTCAGCCATGTAAGCACAATCAAGAAATTTATCCTATTCATGGTAATGTAAGTAAAATTTAATTCTGTTCTTCTTTTCCTACTCTGAACTTGTTTTAAGACAAGAATGACTGCATAAAAAAGATAAGGGAGGACTATATACTTAGTAGGAGTGGCCAAGAAAGCAATACCTATAATACGTGCTAAAATACTATGAAGAATATGAGGACTGTTGGCTTACTGAAGGAAATTCACACAGGATTCCTTGATTGGTTCAAGGAATGATTTGTAACATACTTTTTTTTTTTTTTTTTTTTGCTGTTACAATTTTGAATGAACCAAGAGTTTGTCTGGTAAATAATAATTATAAAAAAATCTGTGTGCTGAGCACTGAACTAGGCACCTATTTGATTCTATTCTACTTGGGAATATAGAATTTCAGACTCCCTTGGATCTCATTGCCACCTAATTGGGAAAAGAACAAAAGAAAAGAGAGAGCTGGGGACCAGTGGCTCATGCCTGCCATCCTAGCTACTCAGGAGGCAGAGATCAGGAAGATCATGGTTCAAAGCCAGCCCAGGTAAACAGTTCACGAGACCCTATCTCAAAAAAACCCATTGCACAAAAGGGCTGGTGGAGTGACTCAAGGTGACACCCTGAGTTCAAACCCCAGTACAGCCAAAAGAAAGAAAAAAAAGAGGATGTAGCTTTTCCTTTATTTCCTGTTATTGAGTAGGTCATGATAATTACTACAGCTTTTCACTGTTTTAATTATCTACATCTTTTACATATATTTGACCTGAGAGAATTTAAGAAGAAAGAGGCCTTGGATTATATAACTAGAGAATGTAATTGAGAGTGTTTGCTGAAACTAGATCACTTTCATGAGAGTATCATCCTTTAACTGGACAGACTGTGGAGAAAGCAAAAAGTACATTGGTCAAAGCTGAAGAACCCAAAAGTCATCCGTAGAAAATATACATTAGAAGGACACTACGTAGCAGAATAACACAAGCTCACAAGTCTCCTCAGAGACTCAGTCCATTACTATACCTCGGTCTGAGACGTTGAGTTATCTGTCAGCATCACATGGATTAGTCTGGGATCTACCGATTTGATCTCACCACTCTATGGTAGGAACAGGATAGCAGAACATATGAAAAAAGGGGAAAGAGATATTTAATGTCTTGTCTACCAAGACATAACTGTATATTTTCCTTATCTATATAGCGATTTCTTTAGTGACAACATCTGAAATAAGGTCTGGTCTTTGGTAAATACTTAAATATTTGTTAAGTGAATGAATGAGCTAATTGAGTTTGAGACATAAGTGTATCTTTTTAGGAATGTTCATTTCAAATTCCGCACCTTTAAATAATTTCTGTTTGGTATATTATTAAAATATGAAAATCCTTCAGCTCCAACAATCATTAAAAATCACGCTAGCCAGGCTGTCACCCTAGCTACTTAGGAGGCAGAGAACAGGAAGATTTGGATTCAAAGCAGCCAGGACAAATAGTTTGTGAGACCCTATCTTGGAAAAACCCTTCACAAAAAAGGGCTCAAGTGTAGGCCCTGAGTTCAAACCCCAGTACCACACTATACTATTAAAAAAAATAAAAACTTAGCCAAGTGTGGTGGCTCATGCCTATAATCCTAGTGTTCAGGAAGCTGAGGCAGAAGGATCACCAGTTTGAGGCCCGCCTGGACTCAGTTCAAGGCCTTGATTCCAAGGGAAAAAAAAAAGATTAAAAACTTTGGGCGTGCTGGAGGTGTGGCTCAAGTTACAGTGTGCCTGCATTTCAAATGTGAAGCCCTGAGTTCAAACACTAGTCCCACCAATAAAAAGAACTTTGGGAATGGGAGCAATTTGACAAAAAGCATGAAATTTGTTGGGCATACCTTTGACCTAGCAATTACAAACCAAGGACTTTATTCCAACAAATAATGTGAAAAGATGTTCAAGCATGTTCATTGGACCATTATTAGTATTAGTAAAAATATTGGCAATGATTTAATTATCCCTCAATTTTAGATTAGTTACAGTACATCCATTTAGTGGGACAGTGTATGTCTACTTTAAAAGGATAAATCAGATCTCTGTATTGACATATTAAAGATGTTTGTTATATACAATTAGGTAAAAAAGATATATGACTTTATGTACTGTGCCACCCCATTTATTCCTGAAGTATAATGTATAGAATTATTTGTCATATAAATACCCCATATATAATTATCACAGATACACATACATAGAAAAGATTCGGAAGAATATGGAATACAAACCAAACTGTTAATGGTGGTTACCATTAACAGTGAGGGAGTGATGTTTGTCTACGGGAAGGAGCAGCTTTCAGAGAGAGAGAGAGAGAGAGAGAGAGAGAGAGTGTGTGTGTGTGTGTGTGTGTGTGTGTGTGTGTACACATATTTGCTTATTATTTGAAAGTTTTAAATTTAAATGAAGATTTGTTACTTTAGCAATTCTTAGAAATTTAATAAAGACAAATAAAAGCAGTTTTGCTTACACTATCATTTGATTGTTAATGGTAAGTCTGGCTGGGTGCTGGTGGCTCATGCCTGTAATCCTAGCTACTTGGAAAGCAGAGATCAGGAGGATTAAGGTTCAAGGTCAGCCCAGGCAAACAGTTCTCAAGATCCTATCTCAAAAATACCCAATGCAAAAAAGAGTTGGCAGAGTAGCTCAAGTGATAAAGTGCCTGAGTACCCAGTACTGCCAAAAACAAAAAACAAAAAACAAAAAAACCCAAAAAAGTCTAAAACCAATTCAAAGATTCAAAGATATTAACACGTGTTTATCAGCCTCAAAACACTCATCTACTGTTTTTCCTAAATAATTCTCCATATACCTCTAGATGCTATATTTTGTTTACTTCATTAGAAGCACTTTTAATTTTTTCTTTTGGTTATGCTTTTTTTGCTAGCAACAATTTTTTCAGCATCTAGGATATAGTGGCATTAGTATTACAGAAGCAAATGCTAACTGAACTAGTATTTTTTTTAACAACTAACCGTTATGAATATGATAAATATTACCACTTACACTTGTGTACTGTTTTACATATTGCAAGGCACTCTCAAGGTTTTTTTTTCATTAC
The DNA here is from genome assembly GCF_047511655.1 of Castor canadensis. Taxonomy (NCBI): domain Eukaryota; kingdom Metazoa; phylum Chordata; class Mammalia; order Rodentia; family Castoridae; genus Castor; species Castor canadensis. The sequence goes on from NC_133391.1 coordinate 80,650,374, forward strand.
TTTTTAAATTTTTTTGGTGTGATTGGGTTTTGAATTCAGGAAAGCAAGTGCTCTACCACCTTCAGTCCATTTTGCTCTAGTTATTTTGGAGATGAGGTCTCCTGAAATATTTGCCTGGGCTAGTTTTGAACAGCTACCCTCCTGGTCTCAGCTTCCCAAGTACCTAGGATTACAGGCGTAAGCCACCAGTGCCTGGCTTTTTTGTTGTTGTTATGTTTGAGAAAGGGTCTTGCTATATGGCTGGCCTCCTGTCTCAGCTTTCTTAGAGCTGGGATTACAGGCATGTACCACCATGCCCAGCTTCAAAGTACTTTCAAATACATTATCTCAGTCCTCAAAAGTGTTGTGAGGTTAGTGTGAGGTTAGTGAACCTGTGAGAACACAAGTTCTCAGGTTTACATAGTAATATGTAAAGTTCTCAGGTTCTGAGAACACATGTGTAAACACATGGGAACGCAGAAGAAAGTTACACAGCCTTTCTCAGGATCATACAATCCTCAAATAAATAAAGCTAGGGATGGACCCCAAGCTCTCTTACAGGTACTGAAGTACTCACTTTCTCTACACCATCCTCAGTAAGGAGATGGGATGGACCTTAGAATAATAGAGCCTCACCTCAGTGACAGACACCTCCATAAGACGGGTGATGGAGTCCTGATGGCTTACAACACCATAGAGCCACTCTTCTTCCCCCTCTGGCTGGTATACTTTGACCCTATGACCCTGAACACTGTAGGGACCTAAAGGAGAGATCAGTCAGAATTGAATATTTTTAGTTAAGCTCTATTTCATAATCACTTCTAAAAGCAGAAGGAAAATTGTATGATGTAAATGGTTGGTACTTTCTGTAATAAACCTCAATAAAGGAACAATTCTAGTTTTACCATACTCAGTAATTTAAAAATAAAACACAATTTTTTTTCCAGTGATCTTTGTAAATTCTTCATTTGTTTGAAGTTTCCTTAAAAGCTCTCAGGCCCCCAATTCTACCTTTTCTCCATCTTAAAATTTTGGAAGTAATACAGGAAGGGAAAGCAAACTATAGGTAGTATGAAAATGTACTCAGACACCTGATAGGCACATGAAAAGAGTGGGAAGCCACTAAGTTGAATGTGGTATTATGTCAAATGATCATAGGAATGATATATGACCATTAACATTTTGCTACCTGACTTTTAATAATAGCAGGTAGGGTTCAATATATGAAATTTTTAGCCTCTGTACTAATAGTCTGAACAAATGCAGCACCTGTCTTCCTAGGAATACAGTTTCAAAAGATATTACTTTATCAGCAGGTATCATTACCCTGAAATTTCAGTTGCACCTTCTAGAAGGACAGTTTTTCTCTTTCACATATAGTACATTTGAGGCTATATATCTGAAACATTACCCAGTCAATGTTATACTTAAGTTTTCCTAATTTCTAAAATGTATTTTATTATTGTTGTTATTATTATTATTTTGCAGTACTGGAGTTTGAACCAAAGGCCTGTGCTCTGCCATTTGAGCCACGCCTCCAGCCATTTTTGCCTTTTTAGATAGGGTCTCATGTTTCTGCCTGGTGTTCACCTCAGACTATGATCCTCCAACCTATAACCTCCCACATAGCTGGGATAACAAGAATGCAACCACCCCATGTGGCTTATTGGTTGAGATGCAGCCTCACTAACTTTTTGCTCAGGCTGGCCTGGAATCTCTGTCCTCCTGATTTCTGCCTCCCAAGAAGTGGTGTGACCCACTGTGCCTGACTAAGTTTTTTTCTATACACACTACCTCTATATTCTATATCACTACCTCTCACTCTGGACATTCAATTTTCTTCTCTACTACCAATTTTTCCCTCACATTCTTCTTTCCTCTACATCATTCCTTGATTATTAAACATTGTTTCATCCTTATACTCTCTTTCCCTAAAAGGTGAGTTTTCCTACTTTTCCCTGTTTAGATTTATTTTGATCAAAGAGAAAAGCTCATAAATTGTTTTTGCAGTGCTGGGGATCAAACTCAGGGTCTTTTACATAGTAGGCAAGTGCTCAACAACTGAGCTACTTCCCCAGTAGTTTTTTCTTTTTTTTGGTTCTTATAGATAATATGCTGTTAATGTGAATGAGTCGATGGATACATTATTTTATGAAAATACTTTTTACTCTGTTACTTGTTAGAGTTAAAAAGTCTTTAGTTCTTGAGAAACTTGCAGAGAGATTAAATTCACTAAAAGCAAAAACAAGTATTTTCTTCCTTTTTTTTTGGTAGTACTGGGGTTTGAACTCAGGCCCTGCACTTGGAAGGCAGGTGCTCTACCACTTGAACCAGCCCTCAACCCAAAAACAAAGATTTTCTAACCAATGGCAGTATTTTCACTACAACATTGTGTCTAGTATATGGTACTCCTTAAAATATTTAAGCAATAACAAAACTAAAGTTTAAAAAATTGTGCATTATGTGAAATGAACAGAAAACACTAATCTACCTGAGATCTTGTTTTGCTAGTTTATTTTGGAGATCCAGCTAACTGTAAATATTTAAGACTCCACCCACAAAAAAGAAGGTAAGGGCAAATGATTAAATCTGAATGGTGTTGCATATTATTATTCAATACTGACCATTCACTTGATTCAGAGTTCAGGTCAAAACACTACTTGTTCTTACCTCGGCTGAATATCTCTTGTAGCTTTTGGTCACTGATCAAAGCATTAACTGTTTCTCTCAGTGCAGCATGTTCTAAAAGAATCTGGTTTTGGCTATCTGTCCCCATCTGGTAAAGATAAAAGAAGAAAACACCTAAATATTAAAATGAATTATAGTAACATTAACTAGATAAGAAAAATCATACACAAATGAGCTCTATGATAACACTTGCCAAAAATGCCTATAAAACTCTAGTATCCTGAGATTCTTGGCAAAAATTAAGGATACTAGGATCAATTAGGTTTAGAAAATATTACTTACTGTATATTTCTGTACAAAATATATTCTATGTGACTGAACAGTCACACAGAAAAGATACCTGCGTAGGCTAGTGCTTCACATACTTATTTGATCACAAGATATTTTATTCCATGTAAATCCTTTCGCTTACTTTAGTATTTACCAAACATTAACTGATTGCCATCTCATATAAACAGTAGGATTACAAAAATGAATAAAGCAAGGTGTTGAAAGGGAATAATGCCTATAAGGAAGGAAGACATATAACAAAAAATAATTGGGGTGGTGGAGTGCCTCAAGTGGTAAAGTACCTTCCTAGAAAGGTGTGAGCCCCTGAGTTCAAACTCCAGCACCGCAAAAAACCAACCAAACAAACAAACAAAAAGATCACAGAACACTTTAGTATTGAAATAGTGTTCTTAGCTCTCTCAGTAACAAAAGAAAACACTAAAAAGTCTCTCAATCTTTAAACTTCAGATACCAACCTTTATAAGTGAGAAATAAATAGTACCTTTCTTAAATTATGAAATGATAAAAAGTCTGAAACTAAACTTAAGTGCTAATTTGTCTAAACTACAATTTACTTTTTTTCTTTGTTAATTAAAGATATGCTAAACTCTTTAATACTTAATGCTATTGGGTTCCAGCCCATACTCCTCTCAGTTTACCTGCTACTAAGGTAAGCATAGACCCACCCCACTTGACTCAAGTTACAAAAGCAGCCACCTCAGAGAAGTCATCTTTCTGAAGAGACCTCGGAGTTGTGGTCATAAATCTTGGGTGGCTTTAGATTAGGGTGGAGATATGTACAAGTAGCCTCAGTCACCAAATGTGCTTCTCATGGGATTATAGTAACTTTACAAGGCAAAGGGTAATTTATTGGAAAAATCAAGGAAATGCTTAAAAAAGGCCAGGAGTTACCAAAGGAGATGGTCTGTGTAGGTACCAAACCTTTCAACACCCAAACCAGGACAAAGAATGTGCCCTGAGGCCACCTACCTCCCAAGAGATCTCAGCCACACCCATGACGACTAAAGGACAGCAGGACAGGAGGGCTGATGGGCCAGGCAGGGTCTTTTAGGCCCTGCAAGTGCCTAGGCTGCCTCAGCTAAAAGGACAGAACTGGTGATGGCTCAAGGTGTGTCCACAGAGTAGAAGTAGCTCTCCCAGTCTTGTGAGGTCTTCTTTAGCAGAGCCCAAGTGGTTCTAGGTCCAGCAGCAATCACAGAACAAGAAGGGTTGTGGCCCAGGTAGTCATCTAGAGCTAGGCCTTTGCTGGGGGCTACAATCTCCTGCACTCCAAATCCACGTTGAAGGCCAGCTGCTGCCAATTGCTGGCGTGAACTGGCCACCCCTTCCACCTGGAGCCAAAGCCGGGGTTTAGGGGAGGACACCAATTCACAAACCAGCTTGGGTTCTTTTGCTCTACCCACATAGAAATCCTGAATAATTGTGAGAAGCTCCTACAGTTAGTCCAGGATCTTGGGGTATTTGCAGGCAACACAGTGGATGACAATGGGCAGTGCAGTCAGCCCTGGGTCTTTTGATAGCTAGGTACAGCTAGCACAGGACTTAGAACCCTAAACATTATAGTTCCTGTGCAGGAAGAGGAACTCTCTGCCAACTAATCCCATATCCCAGGCGACCTGAGGTCTTAAGTATCACAGCTGTTTTTACCCTAGGTGATCTGAGGCCCTGAGTGTTACAAATCCTTACTGCCTGTTGATCTTCTCTGCTGCCAGCCACTACCTGCCCCTTGCTGGTCCTGTCAGTTTTGTCCAGGTTGCTCAGCTTGCCAGCCTTATTTTCTGCTTCCACCACTTCCGCTTCATGTTTACTAGCTCAGCAAAGGTGGACAAGACCATGGGAGAGAAAGTCTTTACTGTGTGTGCTTTTGTTGTAACACTACCCTTAGTGTCTCCCAGCTGCTTGCAAAGTGAGTTGAACAGTCTGCTTATGTAGCCTGAAGGAAGAGAGTGTCTACATCAATTACAACAGTCCTTTCAGGTTTGCATCAATCACAGTACACTCCACTACGCAAATGAAAGATTGTGTTTAAACTAAACACAGGTCTTCTGTTGGACTAAAGTGTCCCCAGTCCCCCTGGCCTGGGTGGAAGTGGCAATTACGGCAGTTGGTCTTGCTTCTTTTTTTTTACTTTGGCAGTACTAGGGCTTAAACTCCGGGCCTCTAGCTTGCTAGGTAGGCACTCTACCACTTAAGCCACACCTCCAGCCCAGGCAGTAGATATTCTGTTGAGCCAAAGCACCTTTCAAAAAGGTGCTTACAGACAGGCACCAGTGGCTCCCATATATAATCCTAGTTACTTGGGAGGCTGAGATCAGGAGGATCGCTGTTGGAAGCCAACCTGGGCAAATAGCTTGCAAGACCCCATCTCCAAAATAACCAGAACAAAATGGGCTAGAGGTGTGACTCAAGCAATAGAGCTCTTGCTTTGTTAGAGTGAAGCCCTGAGTTCAAACTCCAGGCCCACCAAAAAGAAAAAAAAGATGTTTACAATAAAGGCTTATACTTTAACAATATTTAACAAAGAACCTGAACTTTCAAAAGGCTGCTAACCACAACAAAAACAAATAAGGGTAAATACCCAAGTCTGTATCAACACAACAAAATACCAAGGAGAATTAACAGGCTCAAGACTAGAGCAAGTGTAAAGTACCTGAAACAAATGCAATCCATTAGCATCTGACAGGAAACGAAGCTCTCGATCCAAAAGGTATTCAACTGGCACCACAGAACCCAAACCCAGTTTATCTACTAGGGGAGTGAAAGTCTGTGAAGTACAATATCAAGAAATTGATTAGAACTTAGAATGAAAATAAGTAACAATTCAATCAATCTCTAACTTCAGAGAAAGTATCCATTATTATTGTATCTTCATCCCAATACAGATAAGCTACAGCATTAAGTCCTTGGAAACATTCCCAATCCACCACTTGTTCCTCAAATAGTCATAGGAAGCAAAGCAGAATCTGCTCAGTACTCTTATTTATCACTAAAAAGGACAAATGGAATGAGAAATTCCTCATTTTCCCTAGAGTTCTGTCTAATCTTCTTGCCAGCTTTAAGAGGGCTAAGTTACAGTAAATTCCCAGAATAAAGAGTTACACTTTACAACTCCCGAAATCTTTGTGAGATTTTAAAAATAATCACTGATATAAATATGCATAGGTAGATTTTCTTTTCTTTTTCTTTTTTGAGACAGGGTTTCACTAGTAAGCTCAGGTTAACCTAGAACCTATGATCCTCCTGACTTAGCTTCCCAAATGATAGGATTACAGGCATGTACTACCATGCCTGGCTTGATAAATTCTTACTACTATTTCATAAACAGCCTGCAAAAATTATGCTGAGATCCCCAAATCCTTTATAAAAGAGCTTTCCTAAAAGTTTAATTGGAAAGTAGTCTTAAAAAAGAAATGAGCCAGGTGCTGGAGGCTCATGCCTGTAATCCTAGCTCCTCAGGAGGAACGCAGTTCAAAGCCAGCCCAGGCAAATAGTTTAAGAGACCTTATCTCAAAAATGCCTAACATAAAAAGAGCTGGTGTAGTGGCTCAAGGTGTAGGCTCTGAGTTCAAGTCCCAGTACCACACACACACACACACACACACACACACAAAAAAACAGAAAGAAAGAAAAGAAATGAAGGCCGGGTTCCAGTGGCTCACACGTATAATCCTAGTTAAACAAGAAGCAGAGATCAGGAGGATCTCGGTTTAAAGTCAGTCCCGAGAAATAGTTTGAGAGACCCTATCTTGAAAAACCCATCACAAAAAAAGGTATGGTGAAGTGGCCCTGAGTTAAAACCCCAGTTCTTCGTAAAACAAAACAAAACAAAACCAAAAAAAACCCTGAAAACAAAACAAAAAACACCAAATGAGGGCTAGGGGCATGGCTCAGGTGGTAGAGCACCTGCCTAGCAAGCATAAGGACATGAGTTCAATCCCCAGGACCACATAAATAAATAAATAAATAAATAAATAAATAAATAAATAAATAAATAAATAATGAATATGGCATAAGGCTCTGAGTTCAAATCCCAGTGCTGTCATAAATAACTAAGTAAACAAACACACTTTGGGCTGGGGATGTAGCTCAGTGGTAGAGTTATTTGCCAGTACGTACAAAGCCCTAGGTTTGGTCCCCACCACCAAAAAAAAAAATAAAAAAAGAAGCCAATGCCTGTAATTCCAACTACTTGAGAGGCTGATATTGGGAGGATCATGGTTTGAGGCCAGCGTGGACTCATGAGACTCCATCTTAACAGAAAAAGACGGGTACTGCAGCACGTGCCTGTCATCCCGGCTACTGCAGGGAGCATAAATAAGACATCTGAGGCTCAGGCTGGCTTGAGCAAAAAGTGATACCATATCTCAAAAATAACCATGACAAAATAGGCTGGAGGTGTGGCTCAAGCACAGAAAGCCTACTTAGCATGAAGTCCTGAGTTCAAACATGGTACCACCAAAAAACCAAAAAAGAGGTGGCCTGTAATTCCAACACTCCACAGGGTGACACAGGAGGATCACCAGTTTTAGGCCAGCCTGGGTTACATAGTGAGAGCCTGTATAATGAAAGAAAGAAAGAAAGAAAAGGAATGAAGGAAGGAAAAGACAGAGAGAGAAGAGAGAAAGGGAAGGAAGGAAGGAAGGAAGAAGGAAGGAAAGACAGAGAGAGAAGAGAGAAAGGGAAGGAAGGAAGGAAGGAAAGAGAAAGACGGAAGGAGGTGGAATGGAGGAAGCGTGGAAGAGAGGAAGAAAAGAAAAGAAGGACTGTTGAAGGGCTAGAGGTGTGGTTCAAGGAGTAGAGTACCTGCCTAGAGCAGAGGCCCAAGAGTTTAAATCTCAGTGCTGCCAGAAAAAAAAAATAGTTCAGTAAGTGAATATACAACCAACAGGTTTAATTTGAATACTACTCATTCAGTATTTGAATATTATTTATCTAATTTGGTTAGTAACAGAGTTACCATTTATGCCCGTACTCTGATATTAGCAAAGTATATAGAAACAAATGTATACTCTCAGAATTAAATTTTATAACATTATTTTATCTCACTTCATAAAACAAAGCTTTATTAAAAGAAAACTTTTGAGGATTACATTATTTCAAAACTTTGCTATGAGAAAAGACTAAATAAAGGTAAATATATTCCTTAGGGGAAAAAAAGTATCAAATATCAAATACAAAGTTTTAGAGGATACGGGATAAAAGATCTCTTAATCTTTGGTAACTTCAGAATAAAAGTATGTTAAGGAGAGAGCATGTAGTTTTTGAAGAAGTTATTGGTTAAATACTACAGTTACAGTATAGGAGGAGAGCTCTTGTATTTCATTGGTCTTACCCAATAAAAGAAGTCCTGGGTTTGATCTCCATCATTGAAAAAAATAAAAGTTTTTTTTTTTTTTAAAACCACTTACCAGGGCTGGCCACTGTGCAATTGAGACTTGAGTGCCTTGGAGGAGGATTGGGTCCTTCCGGGGTGCCCACACAAGTGACCCTTCGAGAAGAAGCGCAATAACTTCTTCAGCATGAACCTTAACCCAGGAGTGTTGCTTCCAGTTACAGCCATCAAATTCTACAAAGATCTGCAAAGAGGGATTAAAAAGAAGTCAAATGTTGGGAAATCCCACAGAACAACACATAAACATACCCCTCTGTTTCTGAACAATTGACTAGGAAAAATTCTACTAACTAATTTCTAAGTTCTTTTAAAGAATGCCAATAAAAACTGATCTTCAGAGCCAGGAATAGAGAGGAATCTGGCACATTTCCTGGTCTCTGAGAGCTCATAGTTTAATAGGAAGAGAATTTTTTATACTTCTACTAGCAATGCTTTTCTTAATTTTTTTTGAATAGGTGATATAAGCATATGTACAAAATTCAAAAGGATAAACACTGGAAAAAAAAAAGTTGCCTTCCCACTTCCACATGCAGACTTTTTTTTTTTTCCAGTGAGACTGGGGTTTGACTTTGTAAAGTAGGTGCTCTACCACTTGAGCCACAACTTCAGCCCATTTTGGTCTGATTATTTTGGAGATGGGGTTTCCAGAACTATTTACCCGAGCTGGCTTTGAACAGTGATCCTCCTGATCTCAGCCTCCCAAGTAGCTAGGATTAAAAAGCACAAGCCACTGGTGCCCAGCTACATGTGAATTTCTTTTCTTCCTTGTTTACGTGTAAAGCAGGAGAGTTTATTGAGATAGAAAAGTGTAAAGTGGGAAAGTAAAGTCCCCAGAGTTGGGGGAAAGATTCTAAGAGAGGGTGCCCCTACATATGGATTTTCTTGCCTCTAGTAGTGACCTCCTAACTGCTAGCCAAGGCAGCCACAACCATGTTTTGATTCCTCCCTAAACAGATACTCTTCTTCTTGAAATACACTTAAGTAGATACTGTAAGGAGTTCTTGAAAGTGATCTGTAGTAAATGAAACTGTGTTTTTCTAATAAGCGTTATGCTTAGATTTGGTTTTCTATATAAATTCTGACATCTGAATATGATTCAACACAGTATGAACAAGACAGTGGGATGTGGTGGTACACACCTGTACTCTCAGCACTGAGGCAGGAGGATCATGAGTTTGAGACTAGCCTGGGCTACATAAGTGAGACTCCATCTCAAAAACAAAAACAAGCTGGTTGTGTTTGTGCACGTACCTAATCCATGAGGGAAAGAGGATGAAGCAGGAGGATCATGAGTATTAGACCAGCCTGTATTACACTTTCAAGTCTTTTTTTCCTTTTCTTTTTGTGGTACTCAGGCTTTGAACTCAGGGTTTTGTGCTTGCTAGGTGAGTGTTCTACCACCTGAACCATGCCCTAGATCCCAATTTGAGTCTTTACTCTCACTTTCTGCATGGAGAACAGGAAATGTTTCTCCCTTCCCCTCTCCCTGCTTTCTCCCCACTTTCATCCTGTATACTAAATTCCTTTCCTAATGAACTTTATTGCTACTTTTACTACAAAAAACAACCAACCAACCCCACTTGTTCCCCAGGCCTACACCTGTAACAATCAGTATTTACAACAGGTATGCTTGGTGCCTAATATAGCTGGTCACAAGTGAAGGGCTAGATTCCTATTTATTTCCCAGTTCATTTTCAAAACATTTTAGTTGGTTGGACTGGGGGCATGACTCAAATGATACAGTGCCTACCTAGCAAATTAGAGGCCCTGAATTCAAACCCCCAGTACTACCCCCCACCAAAATAATTTTTTAGTTGGCTTTTGGGAAACACATTCAATAAAATGACAAAATATAAATCTAAAAAATCAAAGCCAAGCAAACTACAAGTGGAACATCAAAGTGAAGAAAAGGAAAACTGTATCAGTCAGTAAGGATCCACATAGCTGCTGTGATTGAGTGACATATTTGGCTCTGAGATTTCCAAAGACCAACATGAAAATACACAAGTTCAGTTGCATAGTTCTCACCACCTAAAAGGAAAACATATGGCAATTACTTGGGAAAGCAAAGCTTTTCCAACCACTTGACTGTGTAAGAAATTTCTCACATGGGGCTAGGGCATGGCTCAAGTGGTAGCCTGCCTAGCAAGCCCGAGGCCCTGATTTCAACAGTACTGCAAAATAAATAAATATATACATGCAACCCACTCAGGACCTCTCCCTTCCCATGGGAGCTTTCATTCTTTCCTACCTGTATGCTCAAAAAAAAAAAAAAAAAGAAGTTTCTTATATGAAATTTCCTGTGGGAACACTCAGTGATACAGGACAATATCAGAATTCCCAAAGCCATGGCTCCTAATGGCAACTGCAGAGTGACCACAATGATTTGTAAGTACTAAGGGTAATTCCTATAGACAGAATACTGGAGGACTTGTATATACATATACATATATATATATATATATATATATATATATATATATATATATATGTAGTATCATTTTTTTCGGGCGTGTAGCCAGGGATAGAGCATTTGACTGCATATATATATATATATATATATATATATATATATATATTATCATTTTTTTCAAAATCATGTAGATAGCATAATGAACAAAAGCCAAATCTGTTAAAATTTTTATATATAGTTACAATAAATTTATGTATATTTGCTATAATAAAAAAAAATCAAAAAATTTGTTACTGAATTCATAATAGGTTTTGTTGCTAAGCATGTTCTCATCCAACTAACATAAAAATCATAGTTCTAAGAAAATTCAGGCTATTTATACTTAAAAAAACAGTGGAAAAATAGCTAGTAGCTTATCATGAGGCTTAATTTCTTCAAAGGAAATAAATACTTGTGAATTGAAATACATTAGTGAAAAACTATCCCAAAAGTTAAATTCTTTATATAAATAAAGTCCTAGTTTTATTATTTAAAATATACTAAGTAAGCTTCATTTCTACTTTTTGAAAAACAGGATGTAGATGCAAGGTTGAGGGGGCAGGGAAACATGATTTTACAAAGAAAGATAACATGAAACTGTATTTCATATACAGTGGGTTCATTCATATACACATACATGTTTTAGGGGAATAAAACAATTCTTGTCTTCAAGTAACTTATAAGCAACTGGAAAGAGAGAGAATTATTCACACTTAAATATTAAGTGCAGACTCAGGAACCAAGAAAGGTAGTAGCATAATGTAAAAGCTTGGGGCTTATGGTCCAGGAGATCTGGATTTGAGTATCAGTTCCACTATTTATTAATTGCAAAACTTTTGCAACTCACTCTTCCTTCCTCAAATGTTAGCTTTCTTTGTTTGTGATAAGACATACTGTCTTGCTTACCTCACAGACTGATTGTTAAAATAAAGCAACAAATTTGAAAACACTTTGGTCAACTATAAAGCACTATTTTGGCAATACTATGTCATAATTATAAATAGAGTAAAATAAAGTATGCTGGGTGTTCAGAGACCAGAGATATCACTCTAGGTGTGAAGAGGGACTGGTAGGGGTTAAGGCCAACAAAAGGCCCAACCAAGTTCTAGGATGACAAAGAACTATATAGCATACTGTTGGGAAGCAACAGAAAATGAAATTAAAAAGATTAGGAGTTGATACAGAAGATCTTGAATACTGTAAAACAAAATTGGGGATATGGCCAGGCAAGGTGGTACATGCCTGCAGTTCAAGCTACTCAGGAAACTGAAGCAGGAGGCTCATTCAGAGTTCGGAGCAAGCCTGGGCAGCACTGCAAAACCCTATCTCTTTGAAAAAACAAAATGGGGGGTTCATCCAGCTACCACAGCAAGTTGTGAATGTGTATGTGTATATGTGTATATATATGTAATTGCCATAAAAGGTTTAGTGTTTGTGGGGTAGATGGGGGGAGGGGAAGAATAGAAGTTCTTATACGATCTAGAATGGGGGCAAAAGCAGGACATGGAAGGCACGTACCTATAATTTTTACCTAGCACTCAGGAAACTGAGGCAGGAGATTCACAAATTCAAGGCCAGCCTGGGCTACACAGTGAGACCAGGGAGGGAGGGGGAAGGAAGGGAGGGAAGAAAGGGAAGGAAGGGAAGGAAGCGAAGGAAGGAAGGGCATGGTGGCCCACACCTGTAATCCCAGGGAAGTGGAGATTAGGAGGATTGTGGTTAAGAGGCCAGTCTGGACATAAACACAAGACCCTACTTGAAAAATGACTAAAGCAAAAAGGGTATGGCTAAAGTGGCAGAATGCCTGCCTACCAAGCTCAAGGCCGAGTTCAACCCCAGTATCACCAAAAAAAGCTAAACAAAAATAAATAAGTAGTAATAAAACAGAGTGGGAGCAGAGGAATGAGGATGGAAGCAATTCATAATTATAAGAATCCACAAATCCCTTTGGAATTGTCACAATGAATCCACCCTGTACAACAAATACATACTAATAAAAAAAATAGAGAAAAAAAATCTACAAGCCTATCCAAAACTTGATGGCTGGGTAAATGTAGAAAAAACGGAGAATGAAAAAATGACTTGGAGCCAGAGAGGTGAATCATGCTTGCCAGCCCCAGGCAAATAGTTCTCCAGACCCTATCTTGAAAAAACTCATCACGAAAAACAGCTGGTAGAGTAGCTCAAAATGTAAGAGCAGCACCTGCCTAGCAAGCTTGAGGCCCTGAGTTCAAACCTCAGTGTCGCCAAAAAAAAAAAACTAGACTAGGAGGAAAGGTCCCCATAAAACTACAAACTTATGCCAAGAGCAGGCAATATAGCTGGAAGACAGACAAAACCTTGAGAGCTGTCCAAAGCAGAATGGAGTATTCAAAGCCCAGACTGGATGTGATCTTGAGTGACACAGTATTTTACCAGGTGTCACTCTGAAGACCAGCAGAGGCTCAAAGGCCACTGACAGATTGGTGCCACGCTGGAGTTCTAATGTGCTCATCTGTTTGAAAATCAGCATAGGAGTCATAAAATTCTAAGTCACACCAACATACAAATATAACAGTTAAACTAAAATAGTCACTGTGCTAAAGCTGTAACAATTTGTAATCTTTGTAATAAGAACTTGGACATTTAAAAAGTTAGTGTGAGAATCCTATAATCACACATCTGAAAATGTCAGGAAAAAGCTGAAGTATTTGGAAGCCAGTTTTCATCTAATTTAAGAGCAATTATCTCTAAACCTGACTGGACAAATGATATGGAATAAAGTGCTTAACTTTCCAACAGCATATACTATACATTCTGAGATCAAGCAATAGCTACAAACTAAGGATAAGAATTTGTTTTTCAGATGGGCACCTGTGGCTCAAGCCTATAATCCTAGCTACTTAGGAGGCTGAGATTGGGAGGATCACAGTTCAAATAGTTTGAGGCAAATGGCTGGGGCAAATAGTTTGTGAGACACCATCTCCAAAATAACCAGAGCAAAAATTGATTGGAGGTGGGGCTCAAGGAGTAGAGCACCTGCTTTGCAAGTGCAAAGCCCTGAGTTCAAACACCAGTCCCACCACAAAAAAAAAAAAAAAAATTGTTTCAGGATCAATATGGAATGTGAATGTATGTAAACATATTCTCCCAACAATAAGGCTTACTTCATAATTATTGAAATGGAAGGAGCTGGAATATACAAGGTAAAGAATCATCTAAAATCAAAGTACATAGAACACAAATTTTCAAAATAGTGGGCCAGGCCATAGGACTGGAAAAAAGTATATAAACTAACAAAAACCAATAGTTGTGGGTAGACTTGAGTCAGAGATGATCAAAAGATAACAGAACAGGACTTAAAACAGTTTAAAAATGGCTTTTTAGAAGTCTTAGAAAAGTAGCAAATTACTATACATTCTATAGTTAGAATCCAAGAATTAGTCACAAAGTATTCCATTAAGGTGACTTAGTATTAAAACTTGCTTTCCTTTCAAAATTCTCTTTAAAGTCTATACACATATAGACCTTATGTGTATAGACCTACATTCACTTTAGTGACATTAAAATCAAGTATTTTTTAAAAAAATCAAATAATTTTTTTAATATTTATTTATTTAGCGATACTGGTTTGAACTTAGGGCCTACATCTTGAGCCACTCCAACAGCCCTTTTTTTGTGATGGGTATTTTCAGGATAGGGTCTCAGGAACTATTTGCTGGGCTGGCTTCAAACCTCAATCCTCCCAATCTCTGCCTCCTGAGTAGCTAGGATTATAGGCGTGAGCCACTGGTACCCTAAAAAAGATCAAATTATCTTTATCCTATGGCAATAATGGGCTTTCATGTTTGTCATGTATTTATTCATCAATTTGGATTCTGGCTCTCCCCAGTCATTCCTACTACGATTAACAAGATTATTCATTTATTCACTCACTCAACAAAAACAGAATGCCTCTTACATGGGTAGTACTTGCTAGGCTCTAGAATATCAAAGTAAGAGGCAGGAGGGACTCATATCCCAGACAAGGCAATGAAGGTACAGAAATTCTTATACAGCTATGAGATACGGGCAATAATAAAGATCTAAACACGCTACGTTAAGCTAGGTTAGACATCTGTCCTGGGAAACTAGAGCAGTTTTTGTAGAAGAGGTATGCAAGTGTATGCAAGAGTACGCAAGTGGGTCTTAAAGACAAGCAGCATTCTTCTGGTAGAAAAGGGAAATACTTTCCAGCAAGTACAAAGGCAGAGAAACATAAAGATCAGGTATTCTGGAGAGAAGTGGTTGTAGTAAAGGGTTGTGCGTGGCATGTTAACAAATAACAAATTGAAACTTGTTGGCTAAAGTGTCTTCTTTGGCCAGCAGAGTGTTCGTTTTTAAACATCTTTAGGCGTATCAACACTCTGAATTCAATACCATTTATTTGTTTGTATATTTAATTTAGCGGCAGTGGGGTTTGAACTCAGGGCCTCACACTTTCTATGCAGGCGTTCTATCATGTGAGCCAACTGCCTGCCAGTATCGGCACTCTCACAATTGCCAATCTCTATTACACCTTTTGGTCTGTCACCCAGCGCTTTGCTTTTGTTTTCTATCTTTCTTTTTATAATTGCTTTAATTTTTTTACCTTTTTGCTTTTTATTTGTATTTGTTTTTTTTTTCTTTTATCCTATTTATTCTCTTTTTTCCCTACCTAGCTCTTTCTAATAAGTCTGGTCCCCAGGATGCATCTGAATATACAATATCTATTAATAGGACTTGGAAGAGCCACTGATAGTTTTTAAATTACAGGGGAGGCATGGCAAAATACATTTTAGAAAGACAATGTCACCTGGGAAATAAATTCTCAATACTCAAACATGAAATTGCAAGCTGAAGGCATAGCTCAAAAGGTAAAAGAGTGTCTGCCTCAGAAGTGTGAAGCCCTAAGTTCAAACCCCAGAACCACCACTGTACTGGGTCTCATGATGCATGCTAGGCAAACACTAAACCACTGAGCCACAGCCCTAGCCCTTAACTTTTTTTTCAAAGGAAAGTTAAATTACTTTGGGGTCAGTCTAGAAGATAAATTATGGAAGGCATAAATTGGAAGAAGGGAAACCAATTACAAAGCAATAATAAGCTAGTTAAGAGATAAATAAAAGCCTAAACCATTAGACTAAATCCTTAAGACTATATGAGTGGAAAGTCTATTTGAGAAATCAGAGATAAAAATAACAGGATATAGTGATGATTAGGAGGATAAACGAAATGCAAGTTTCATTCCCAAGGTTCCTAACTTCTCCAATTTTCCTACCTATATTCTAAACAAAATGTGAACTCCATTACAAATGATTTTACAGAAGGCAAGATTAAAAAAAAAAGGACAAATAATTTTACAAAATTGAGGATATCTTGGGATATGCATTTTAGATGCATTCCTCGAATAGCTTCAACTGCGTGGCAAGTGTGAGGCCCTGAGTTCAAACCCCAGTAGTGTCAAAAAAAAAAAAAAAAAACCTAAAGCAAAAAACCCCACCAAACACCGTTTGAAAAAGTTGGGGAATGGGAATATAATGGATGGGCTGAACTTGTTCAAAGTACACTGTGTCCATGAACTGTGTATTATTAATGTATGCTAATTCAAAAATATAATAAACTGCTAAAATATTCAAACATGTATAAGTGCTTTTAGGGGTTGTAGAATCACAAAGATCTGGATTTGCATCTTAACTCCTCCACTGCTTAGCTATGTGTAGCATAGAATTATATTAGCCTGTTTGAGCCTCACTTTGCCTGTAAATAGGGACAATAAGGTCCTCAAAGGATTGCCATAGGATTACCTGAAATAAAGCTGTAAAATACCTAGCAGCACACAGGCTTCCAATAAACACTCAATCCTTAAGCAAACTCATACTACTGGTCAGGATATAAATTGATATGATCTTTAAAAAAAAAAACAAAAACAAAGAAGAAAGAAAAAGAAATGTTATATATCAAGAATCTTAAATATGTGCATACTCTTATCATACCACTTCAGCAATAACTCTAGGAAATAACCCCAAAACACAGAAAAGACTTTATTCATACAAACATTAATCACTGAGCCAGGTGTGGTAGAATTACAAGTGCTATAATTCCAGCACTTGAGAGACTGAAGCAGGTGAATCAAAAGTTGGAGGCCAGCCTGGGGTTATACAGCAAAACCCTGTCTCAAAAAAAACTTACCACCAAATCACTTATCAATGCCTAAAATCTGAAACAATACTCAAGGAAAGAACAGTTTAGTTATCCAACCCAAAAAAAAAAAAATATATATATATATATCATCTCTTTTTTTCCTTTCTTTCTCTACATAGTCTTGCTATGTTGCCCAAGCTGGCCTTAAACTAGATCCTCCTGCCTCCCAAGAAGCCAGGACCACAGATGTGGACCACCATGACCAGCCATAAAACATTCTTATAAAGCATTTACTGTTTTACTCCAGTTATAAACATGTTATCTGTGGAAAATACAGAAAAGCACCAAGGAAAATAAATTTATCCATAAAGAGTTTTCAGTAGAAAAGGAAAATAATGGCAGGTTGGTAGAGTAGCTTATGTGGTAAGAGTACCTGCCTAGCAAGCATGAGGCCCTGAGTTCAAACACCAGCACCAAATTAAGTAAAAAAGCAAAATTCAAAACTGAAGATACGGTATGAATTCAACTATACTTTTAAAAAATCCCCCCAAATATTAGATCATATATCAAAATATAAATAGCAGTTTCTAATAGGGTATGAGACTACATGGTCTAGATTTTTTCCTTCTTAATATTGTTTATATACATATATGTATATATATATATATATATATATATATAGCGAGAGAGAGAGAGAGAGTGTGTGTGTGGTACTGGAGTTTGAACTCAGGGCATACACCTTGAGCCACTCCACCAGCCCTTTTATGTGAAGGGTTTTATTTGAGATAGGGTCTCTCTAAGTATTTGCCTGGGCTGGCTTCAAGCCTCAAGCCTCCTTATCTCTGCTTCCTGAGTAGGTAGGATTATAGTTGTGAACCACCGGCCCCCACCTAACAAAATAAATTTTGGGGGGGTCATGGTTTCACTGTATGGTAGCCTTGGCTGGCCCTGAACTCAAGATTCTTCTGCTTCTGCCTCCCCAGTACTGGGACTACAGGTGAGCACAACCACACCAGACTTAATTTCTGCATTTTCCATAACAGGCATATATTACTTTAGAATCAGAAAAACAAAACATTGAATGCTTCTGAGAAAACAATTCAGATGTAAATCACAAAAACCATGGGACAGTGTACCCTGGATTGGGGTCCCAAATATGACTCTAATAATATCAGACAAAGTTAGCTGTGAGTTCCTATCAACAAAAGCATGTAAAAAAACGTTAAGAATTACAATTACTTTACATCATGGGGCCACAGAAGAGAAATTCTATAATAAATCAGAAGTGAATATCAACCTAATATGATCTTCTAAATATTTTACTTTAGACAGGATGGTCAGGGAAGGCCTTGCAAACCTGTCCTATAGGAACTTACAATCTAGCAAAGGAGATAAACACGCTATGTATCTTGTTATGTATCTGTAAAAGAAAAACTGAATGGGCTTGAAGCATGGGCAGGCTGTCTTTTTTCTTAGGAATTTCAGCGAATGTCAACATTAAAAAAAAAAATGGCAAGGGGAAATAAAGCAATGGAAGACCTGAAGTACTAGAAAAGTAGAGAATCACCAAATTAGGGTTGCTTGCTGTAATTATCATCTGGCCACACCCATTTCCCTTTGATTCTTCACACGGCAAGGATCCTTCTTATTTGTAATTTGTTTTGCAAATTTGTCATTTGAACGCAGGTCTTTGTGCTTACTAGGCAGGCACTCTACCACTTGAGCCACACCTCCAGCCCTAAGATGGAGTGGGACTTCTATACCATAGAAACACCATGGGGTGAGGGGGGAGAAATGACCCAAACATTGTATGCACATATGAATGAAAAAAAAAAAAAAAAAGAAAAAAAGAACCAGGAAGAGCTTCATAAACTTTGGCCTGGTAAACCCAGGTCTCTCCTAAGACACAGTAAAAGGTATGGAGAAAGTGAAAAAAAAAAAAAAAAAAGAAACACCGGATCACAGCTACAGCTATGTGATGGGTCCCAAGGTCACTTTTTTTTTTTTTTTTTTTTGGTGCAACTGGGGTTTGAACTCAGGGCTTCACACTTACAAAACAAGTGCTCTCCACTTGAGCCATACTTCTAGTCTCTTATCTATAACTTGACCTTGTGTAACCTAGGAGTAGGCTTTTATCTGCATAAGTACATCTCCCACTGTAAATTAATAATGCTACATATGGATTTTTAAATCAGTCTCCAGAGAGTTTGGTTAGTCAGTCCCCTAGAGTCCAATTTTCCCTGAAGTCACAAGAAAATGGAATTTCCACCCTTGCAAAACTATGAATGGTCATACCATTTGAGTCAATACTAAACAACCAGGCAAGTTTTGCCCACCAGCAGAACAAGGATAAAAGACGCTTTGGCAGTGGGGACAATGGAGAGGGGAGAACTTAAAAACCACTAACCTGACAAAGGCAGTGGAAAACTGTGTTGTGTCCCCCAGGCCTTGAGTAGGCAAAGCCTACAGGAACCCACTCCAAATGTTAAGAAAATCATCACACTAGGAGTTTGGCTCAAATTGTAGAGCACCTGCAAGGCTCTGAGTTCAGGACCTAGTACCACAATAAGTAAATGAATTTTAAAAATTTAAAAAGAGTTGGCAGAGTAGCTCAAGTGCAGTAGAGCACCTGCCTGGCAATCATGAGGCCCTGGCAAGGGTGAGTTCAAACCCCAGCACCGTCCCTCTTCGCCCCCAAAAAAGAAAATTACTAATGAGTGGGATGGGAGGAGTGGGGAGGGATACAGCTTGAGAGGACCCATCTAAACCAATAAAGGCTGAGTATGGTGGTGGGTGCATGTCACCCCAGCTACTTGGGAAGCATAAGTTGGAGGATCATGGTCCAGGCCAGCTGGGACATGAATGCAAGACCCTATTTGAAACAGGAAAAGGAAAAAGAGGTAGTAGGAGTGTGGCTCAAGTGGTAGAGAGCTTGGTGGCAAGTACAAGGCCCTAAATTCAAATCCCAGTACTGCCAAAAAAAAGAAAATCACCAACAAATGCCATATTCCTTACACCGCATTTTGAGTTTGCTTGTGAAGGAGGAATCTAAAGCAACCAGACAAACTGGGACAAGACCCAGGCAAGTGAGTTTGAAGTAAGAATAAATCCTTGGTGGGGAGTTAGTAAAGGATATTCCTGATAAATAAGTAATTAAGAGGAAAGATCTGATTGTGTAGTAAAGAAAGATGTTGGACAAAACAACTGGTATACAGTGTGATCACTGATAGGCATACTGCATAGTCCTGAAATAAACAGAATGAAAAGTTTAATTAAGATAGAGCTTTTAAGAGTTGATGTAGCTTACTGTAGTTCAGTGGCAGAGCATGTGGTTAGCCTATGCAAGGCCTTGGGTTCAATCCCCAGCACCAAAAAAACTCCTATTAAAAATCACATATACCAAGAAGGCTGCAGCCTTCAGGCCATCCTGGACTACACAGCAAGACCCTGTTGCCAAAAATAAATAAATAAATAAATAATCATATACTCACAAACTAAGACAAACTTTTAAAAAAATGAACTGAGTTGCTGGGCACCAGTGGCTCATGCCTGTAATCCTAGCTACCAAGGAGGCACAGATTAGGAAGATTGTGGTTTGAAGCCAGCCCAGGCAAATAGTTCACAAGACCCTATCTGGAAAATACACATCACAAAAAGGGCTAGCTGAGCACACACACAAAAAAAGAACTGAGCTGGGCCTGGTGGCAATTACCTATAGTCTTAGGTACTTAGGAGGCTGAGGCAGGAGAATAGAAGAATCCATGGAGACCAGGAGTTCCTTATGACCCATGGCAGCACAGGAGGAGTCAGCCTGGGCAACATAGTAAGATGCCAATCTCAAAGAAATTTAAATGAACTATGCAATACTTTTGAGTGCCTGAAAAACTCAACCATGGCTTACTGTTTCAAAAATGGACCTGCAGTGTAAGATGATAAAAATGTACTTAGAGGGGCTCACAATTAAACAGTATACATTCTTACAATAAGCCAGATCTCATTTTCTTAAAGCTCTCTAAACATTCACTGAGCCACAAAAACATATCCTATTTACTTTAATAAACAGAGCATAAGATATTATGATATCACTCATTTTTATTTAACTTTGGAATTATAGAAAAGGACACTTAGAATAAACATTTTATTTTTATTTGCTTTTTTTTTTTTTAGTGATTTGAAAACCATTTAGTAAGTGTCTACAGTGTTGGGCATCAAAATTACAAAGTGAGTCTATCTAAATCTTAGCCTTGAAAAGCCCACTGGATGCTGCCTATTCTACCTGGTGGTTGCTCTCCTTTGAAAGGGAAAAGCTTATAACATGAAGTTGGTACAGAACAAGAATGGCTTCTTCTCAGAACTCTACTATAGTTAGCATTTGGTGAATTTACTTTATCTAGGATAAACTAAAGCCACAAACTCCCTTTCAATTAGGGCTGAAATTCTAGAATTTGAATACAGGTAGAGAACAGGAATAATGAATTGTACACTAGAAATATGATACTATCCTGGACCTGACTGTAATTACATTATCTAGAAAAAAGTAGAGAAGTATTTTACAGGTAGTCCATCTTATCCTATTGAGGCAGACTAGGAACGCAAGGACCAAGATCTTCTGAAATAACCGTTTGCCGATAACACTATTCTGAGACAAAGAGGAAAGGCTGGTGTAAAAAATTAAGGTAGATAAGACTTTTATTCCCATTGGAATGAAATAACATGGTACTAGCCTAGATGCTGCTATAACTATTACATGGTCTCAAATCAACAGAGAAGAGTATTTTAGAACCCATCTCTCCCTGAAATAGAGATGAAAGATTAAGGGATAAAAAAATTAAGGCAGATAATGCTTTCATTCAAGTTCTGAACAGCTGAAATAGCTATAATATGCATTCAAAACAATCCTAGACTTATAGCACCATGTAATTCTACCACACTGCAAGAATGGTTTAATAAAATTGCTGCTACCACAACTGATTACTCAGTAGAAAAAACTTAAGATTCCCCCATTTCACATGCCAATTAAAATAATATTCCAGATGGACCAAAGATCCACAGATAAAAATAAATGAAAATATTAAAAAGAAAATTTGAAGGGTATTCATAAAAGCTTAAAACAGGAGAAGTTCTTTCCAAGCAAGTAAGCCTACAAGCCATTAAGAAAAGTTTGAGTGCTAAAGACATTAAAATTTTAATTTTCTGGATGGCAAAAAACAAAGCCAAAAGACAAATGAGAAAAAAATGACTGCAACACACTAGACACAGAACTCGTAAAGAGCTGCGCACCAGTGGGTCACGCCTGTAATCCTAGCTACTGATGAGGGAGAGATCAGGAGGATAGAGGTTCAAAGCCAGCCTGGGCAAATAGTTCATGAGACCCTATCTCAAAAAAACCCATCTCAATCACACTGACACACACACACACACACACACACACACACACACACACACACACACACACACGGAAAAAAAGGGCTGGAGTAGTGGCTCAAGGTGTAGGCCCTGAGCTCAAACTCCAGTACTGGAAAAAAAAAAAAAAAAAAGAAAGAATGAAAAAAAGAAAAAGAACTCCTGTAAAGTGATAACTAACTCCAATGCATTACACAGAAAAAGACCAGTAGTCATGAAAATCCTATATATTTTTCGCCTATCAGAGCATATTGGCAAAATGAAAAAGACTGATGACATCATTGATGGCAAGGGTGAAAGAAACAAATGCTATATGCACTGCTGGTGAGAGTATGCATAGCAGGACACTCTCTGTTAAGGATAAGTAATTGAGGGTTGGAGGAATGAGTTTGTGAAGTGATTGAAAATACATTTCTGAACTTTAGGTTCCGTTAATATCCTCTTTCTAAATGCTTTTTGATCCAGAAGTACTTCAGAATATAGTGCTGATACATTTTTAGAAAAAGAGTTTGGAGAATGCTGAAAAATAACCTGGCATTACCAAAATATACTCAATCTAACAATCCCATTCCTGGGTAGCTAAAAACTGAACTGAAACCTAGATTACAAAAAGATATATGCACAAGTATATTAGTGCACATACTTGTTTTTTTAGTACATTCTAAAAAACTTTTAAGTAATTCTTGGGTGTCCACTAAAAGGAGTGAATAAATTCCAGTACATCCATTTTATGGAAGAAATTATGGTACATCCATTCTGTGGACTAGTTATCAAAAAATATGATTGGGGGTACTGCTTAGTGGAATTCACCTTCAGCAAAGAGGGTATGAGTGTGGCATCTTAAGATATATAACTATTGATGCCCATGATAAATTGTCAAACTAAAAACAAACAACAACAAAAAAACCAAGCAGGCTGAAGATTATTGTGAAGTAAGATAACATTTGCTTGAAAAAATATCTTTTGTATACAGGTATATGCTTTCATATTTTTTGAACAAGTATTAAGAAAAACTTGTATTAAATATTAAGAAAGAGCCAATATAACTTATCCTTCTTTGGTAAGTGGCAGCTGGCAGATGAGAGATTGCTGGTTTTTCACTTACTGGATATTTTACAAATAGTAAATTTTCCTTAAAACGACAAAAATAAAAATCCATGGTTTTCCCGTCCAGGTGTCCATCTATTGTACCTACACATGTGAAAGTTCCACGATCCAATAATGATTTAGGAACACAGAGTACAACTCAATTAGAAAAAAGCTAAGGAGCTAAAGATAAATGAGTAAAAATCCACTGAACTAAATTTTATTTTTACCATAAATGGTCTATTTTGAAAGTCAAAGCTACTATCAGGAGGAAAAAAAGTTGTTTTTGTATTTGGCCAAAAATGTCAGTAGCTACTGACATAGTTATTTGTTGGTGAAGATATTCCTCTATAAGACCCTAATTAATAAAAATCGTACCTTAAAGTAGCACATGGTTTTGGTATAGTTTTTCAAAAAAGGGTTCATTAAATGTATTAGTATCATATTCTGAAGGACTTCTGGTTCAAAAAGTATTTAGGAAGATAATATTAATGGAGCCTAAAATCAAGAAATGTGTTTTCAATCACTTCAGAAATTCATTCATCCAACCCTCAATTACTCATCCTTAACAGGGGGCGCCCTGCTATGCATTACTCAAAACCAAGCATGCCTGAAAGCATCTTAAACATAACTGAAAGAAAATCTGCCCAATCACAGTCCAGCTGCTTGCAAACTCCACCCTTGAGTACAGGAAGAACACTTTTGATTGGAAGATAGTTGTGTTTACTACAGTGTGTGGTGCAAATTGGAAAGGTCCACATGCCTAGGGTCCAAAGTAAAGCTCTTCAATGAAAAAGGAAAACAAAACGGCAAGCTCTGATCCTATACTACTCATTCTCATTAACAGAACCTTAGAACATAACAGCAATTCCTGAGCAATTTTGCGAGCTGGTTAAAAACAAGTCTAAAGGCTCTGAGTTTTGTTGATGAGTTATCTATGTTCATGGATAAACGTACAAGCATAAACGCATTCTCAAAACCCAAACTTGCCTTTGCTTTTATATTCACCAGGCTGACGCAAGACCTCAAGGTTGTAAGAACACCTTGCTTTAATTTACAAGAATCACTGCAACTTTTTACTTGGTTTGAGAACCTAGTTTCATGGGCCCAGTGGTAAAATTATTCACTATTTAACTTAGTAGGTGTTCAGCATCTCCGTAAGCTTCAAAATCCATGCCCTTAGGGAGTCCCCCAAACAATAAAGTGAATGGGTGGCCATTTCAGGTGCAGAGCTCATTAGCAATTCATCCGATGGAGGAAACAACCACTGAAAGAACTAGAAAATAAATCCCCATGGAAAAGCTAGGGAAGCCTCAGGTCAAAATACGCACGTAAGTGTAGACATGAAATATGCTTTGCCTCTTAGGGTGAATTAGTAGATTTGAGAAGGAAGAACACCTGTCCCCCAACATCCAGCCATCTTCTAAAAAGACCTCAGGGGAATTTAGATCCAAATCCCTGTCTTAATCATTATCCCCACCTCCTTATATTCGAGGTATCTTTTTACAAGTACGTCCTAGTAAAGCTTCATAAACGCCCTAGCAGCCTTTCTTTTAGAGCATGGAGAATGATCAAAGCAAGTGAACTAAAGCAACAGAAGCAAAGCCAAAGCCAGTCGCAAGCCAAACAACCCATAAAGCTTGCATATCAGGACTGTTGATCGATAGGAAGAAAAACGAACATCAGAAACCTACATTACTTCCGAATCTCACAAAAAAGCGTTCCTGTTTAGTAAATAAAGTGTCTGCAGAAGCAAGTTCATCAAGAAGATTTATTTACCTTCTACCTGCGGATCTATTACATTCCAAAAGACCACCCCTACAGTCCCCCTCCCCTTTTTTCCATAGCCTTATCTCACTAGGGAACCTTGGGCCGCTATTAGAATGAAGAACTAAAGAAGCTTGCCAAAACTCGAAGGTAATATTTTGCCGCCACATTAACAAAAACAACACATCGTAGTCCCAAATGCTACTTAAGTTCCATTACTTAACTATTTTAATCACAAAATACACCAAAGCAAGCACGCAAAAAGTGGCCAAGCCCCAACACAAAGTTTCAAAACAAAACCTCTCCCAAGGTTGGGGGAGTAACCGAATAGACAGCAAAAAAGCACCACATCACAGCCCCATGCGGCTCCTAAAACGGATCTCAAACTTATCAAAAAGCCTCAACAGCAGCTCCTGTCACCCAGAAGCGCAAAGAGAAGAGAGCTCGAAAACAGTCCCGCGAGATGGCCTTTCTGGGGACCCAGCCAGGCCGAGCCCGGCTCAGACAAGGAGGAAGTAACTGCCAGATAAAAAACCCCCAAGCAGCTCCAACTGCAGCCTCTGTGCCTCCCACAACTGCCCACATTCCCGCCCCACTAAATAGGGCGCACGTCTCCGGGAGAGCCTGGGGACTACAGGTCCTGAGTCTTCCATGGGGCAACGGCAGCACTGGCCGAATTCTGCGGGAGCCGGTGCACCCTGGGTTCCACAGCCTGTTCCTCAGGCGTGGAAGCGGGGGGGGGGGGGGGGGGGGAGGGAGACGACAAGCACAGGGTCGCCTAGGAGGCGGGGCCTGCAGGCTAGAAGCAGCAGCTCCTAGATCCCTGGCCGCCCCCCCCACGAGAGAAACTGGGGCGCGAACCCCGACGCGGAAGCCATGCCGGGCAGAGCTCACATGCCGGGGTGCCGGTGGGGGGCGCTACGGCAACCGGGGGCGCGGAACTGGGTCACCCCCACCTCACCGCCCCCTCACAAAGGCCCCCGGGGAGGCCGCCCACAGGCCCTGCAGCCCCGGGCTCGAGTGCCCGCCTCAGCCGCCACTCACCGCTAGGTCCTGGGGCACCGCCCCGCTCATGGCCCGCACGGTGCCGGCCCGCCAGGCCCGAGTGCGCAGCGCAGGCCCCGGATCTCCGCTCGCCACTGCCGCCGCCGCGGGGGCCGAGGCCGAAGCTGAGGCCGTGGTGTCCGCGAACAGAAGCAGCAGCCGCTTGCCCACCGGAGAGGCCGCAGCGTCCGCCATCGCCAGGGCCAGCCGGACCCGCGCTCCCGCCCGCCTCCTCCCACTACCTCCGCCGCCGAGCGCCCGATCCGCCCGCAAGGCCTCCCTCCGCACCACCCGCGGCCGCCGCTCCCCCCTACCCCCCCCAACAGCCACCACCAACCACCGGCGCCGCGCAGCGCCCCCCGTGGCCGGGAGCGGAGCCGCAGCCGGGGCCCGGCACAGCGCCCCCCGCGCTCCGGAGCGGGGCGGCAGCTCTGGGCCCCTCGCAGCACTCCGCCCTAACCTCCCCGGGGGCTGCAGTGCCCCCTGCGGCCGGGAGGGGAATTGCAGGTTCTGTCTGGTTGGGGGAGGAGTGAGCGGGTTCTTCAGACCCCCATGGCACCATCCCTGGTTGCACCGAGTCTTACTTCAGGGAGTTACATATTGAGAAGGCTTTAGTTTTTTTCCTTCTCGAACACCAAAGACTTTTAAGGGGGTGGGAGGATGAGGGGTAAGGTACCTAGAGGGTGGGTGTTTTGAGCTAAGAAGTTAGTGACCCCAATACTCCATTATGGATTTCCTATCCTGAAAATGAGCTGTCCTCCCTGTCATGTTTTAGGAAATGTTCTTCCCATTGGCCCATGGGACACACTACCTTCCTTCTCATTGGCCCATAACATGAAACCATCCTGTTGTGTACTGCCAGTACTTTACAGGTTCCTTTCCAATTGGCCAATGCATTACATCCATTGGATGTGCTAATGCCACTTTATGTTGGCTAAAGGCCAATTTGCCTCCAACATCTTGGTGTTTTATGTTAAACCCACAGAGCTTCTCCTTTTCTGTCAATGTAATTTCTCAACTCAACTTTTAGGGGAATTGGAAAGGGATCAGCAGTAAAGGGATTCTCTTCTCTGAAGAGTAGTGGGGTTGAAGGCAAAGAAAGTCTCATAACTCCTATTTGAATTAGTCTAACAGAAGTGTGAGATACTGTTCACTCCTGATTAGAAGAAGAGGTTATACAAAAGGAGATGCTGAGATTTTTGGCTAGATTGTTATTCACAATGATTAAAGTAATAGGAAACCTCAATCATTTAATGTTGGTAATGTCAGACTAACATTCAGTGGTCTCATGGATGCAGAGACTGAGTATATACAAAGCAGATAACAAACCAGAACAGTAGTTTAGTAATAAACCATGACTGTTGTTTTAAAGGTGGCTCTTTCATTTATCTTCCCTTCAGACATGTAACTAGCTAGTTCTCTCTCCAAGGTTTCTGTGTACACTCAGTTATCTAACCTTGGCTACACCCTTGACCTATTTTTCTTGTGGCAAAGGCTGGGGTGGGAGCACCAACTATCAACTTCAGTTCTAAAGCCCAAAACATCTAGGTAAGTCTTTCTAAAACTACTCCTGTGGAACACCAAGGAAACATTCCCTCCTTGTTCTATTTTCCACAGCCAACCTCAGTCCTGACTCAGAATGTTTTACTGGGCTAAGAGACTTCTCTTAAAGCACACAGCCCAGTTGGGGCCAGTGGCTCTTGCCTATAATCCTAGCTACTCAAGAGGCAATAGATCAGGAGGATCACAGTTCAAAGTCAGCCCAGACAAATAGTTCAAGAGACCCTATCTCAAAAAATGCCCAACCAAACAAGCCGGCAGAATAGCTGAAGTGGTAGAGTGGCTGCTTAGCAAGTGTGAGGCCCTGAGTTCAAACTCTAGTACCACTACCAACAACCCCCACCCCAAAAAAAATAAAAAGCACATAGCTGGTAAATTTTAGGTGGTAGGAGGAAAACAAGGGAGAATCCATACAGGACCTCTCTGCCTTATGGTTTTTCTACCAAAATTAACTGCTGATGATTAAGGCTGGTTTCACACAGCACCAGGAACAAATGTATTTCATTAAGCTCATAGATGGGAAGGGTAAAGAGGAAAATTTAGTCAACAAATACAGAAGGCACTTCTCACATGCCAGAAACTTTCCAAAGTGATGGGGACACAACAGCAAGTAAAAACTCCTGCCCTCATGGGAGTTTATATTCTTTCCCATACTAGTAGGACTTCAGGAATGAAAAATATCACACTTGGCCTCACAGAAAAATAAAATAACTCTGGAAATAAACAGTAGGAAAACCCAACTATAGGGCTGGGTGTGTAACTCAGCAGGAAAGCACTTGCCTAGTACGTGTGAGGCTCTAAGTTGGGTCCCCAGCATTGCAAAACAAAAAATACGCAAAACCAAACAAACCCCCTAACTTTTATAGAAAAAAAAGAAAAACAGGACAAAGTCATTTTATATGTTCAAAGTTTACCTCTGCTCAAGCAGAAAGTGGAACAGAACAATTCAAAGAAAGAAAAGCTGTAATTCTAAGCTTCTTTAAACACTAGTGCTCTACCCCACCTCCTTTGTTTCCAAGGCAAGTAACAACTCTCTCTTTCTACAGTACATTTTCACCCTCCCAAAGGTTCCTGCTCCAGGTAGCCAAGCCAATCCTATCCTGCAAACTTCATTGGTATTCAATGATGAATGCTACAAATTTGAAGCAGGAAAGTAGGACATAGGCTAAACAACTTGACTCTTCTTGCTGCCTGGCAAGTCAGTACCACAGCTGGTAAAGAAAGACCAAACCTTAGGGACAGAAGCTCTTGCCTAGATCTCTAAGCAACTACATTTCACCCACACACATTGGATGAATGTTAACATAGGGAGAAGAAAGGGTGGAATAGAAAGGTCTAAAGACTTAAGCCACACAGCTTCTTTCAGCAAACGAACACTCCAAATTAAAGCATTAGGGAAAATACCATCCTCTAGGACAAAAGAGAAGCTTTGCTGCTAGGATAATTTTGTAAAAGCAGTATTTTTAGGATGGAGAGGTTGCCTGAATTCTGATGACAAATCTCCATCTCTCCAGGACCTAATGTCGAAAGTAAGGAAGAGATTTCTGGCTATCTCCCACTCTGACTTCGTCCCACCATTCAAAGACTATAAACCAATCTAGACAAGTTGCTAACTGTATCATCAAGCATTTTCTCAGGGAACTGGGATGCATTAATTCTTGATTTTAACTAGCTAGCAGTGAGAGTGATAACAAGGAAGAGGGAACAGGTATAAGTGCCAGTGAAAGAAAACACACCAAACTCAGAAATAACCAAGGCCTGGACAGAAGCCTGGGTCACAGGATCAAATCTGCTGTGGCCCATCCATCTCTTGGAGAAAGGGGCTGAAGTTAGGGGGCCTTCTCTTTGCTCCTTATCTTTCTTTTTGGGAAAGGGAAAAAGACACTGTAGTACACAAAGTTGCTTGGGAAAATGTATTATTCTAATAAAACTTTATTTTTCAAATACAGCCACAGAGGCAGAACCTCATGTTTAACACACACAGACTTATGGATTTTTTTTTAATATAAAACAAAGTTTACGAAAAAAATTTTTTCCACTTTTTGTTTTTGTAATCCCATTAGCACAGGGACTTTGGCAGCAGGTGGG
This sequence comes from Castor canadensis, assembly GCF_047511655.1. Taxonomy (NCBI): domain Eukaryota; kingdom Metazoa; phylum Chordata; class Mammalia; order Rodentia; family Castoridae; genus Castor; species Castor canadensis. The sequence goes on from NC_133391.1 coordinate 80,680,265, forward strand.
AGTGAAGGGCAGCTAGGGCTGCCACTGGGCAGTCACCGGGCACAGAAGGAGAGCACCAGCCTGGGAGTGGCTTCACTCACACACGCAGGAATACTCACCTACTGGCCAGCCACACCACACACACCACACAGATGCAGATATCTACCCAGTGTCAGCCACAAGCCCTAGAGGTGTGCTCCACTCTGAGTAAGCCCAATATGTGAAAACCCAAGTAGTCAAACAGCTGAAGTAGAGGGCCAGGGATGGTTGCTTGCTTTACAAAAGAAGCAATCATAGGCTGGCTTTTAAATGGTCAGCAGTCCAAATGCATCAAAAATAACATTTGGTTTACACAGAACTGTTGTAACATCTATTGTATAAAGCAAAATGAACCACTCTTGAAAAGGCTTGTTCCAGAGCTACAGGTACTTAAGACTGGGAAGCAAGGTGATAGTTCTGACTAGTTTCCAGACTTAAAGTAATGGAATTAAGAATGGTGCCCCAGGATTCTGGGAAAGCCAGGATGGAGGCAGAATCATTGCCCTCACTTCTGCTTAGGGCCTGCAGAGATCCCATTGGTACTGCCAGTGGCTTACTCGAAGCTGGCATAGCCAATCTGCAGCAGAAAGCCCAGAGATGAGGATGTCCCAGGAGGAAAAGAAGCTGGCACAAGGGAAATTATGGACTAAAGCAGAAGAACCAGGAGAGGATGAACCCAAGGATGTGTAGCTAACTCCTGGGCTCACAATTTCCCTGGATTCTCCAGAGAGCCCCTCTCAAATCCCAAAAGAACTGGTAGCCCAGTGGTAATACGTGGTAACTACCCAGGAGATGGAGAGACCTGGAAGAGTAGAGTACTGACAGTCACAGGATCAAAAGGACATGCCTACTTTCTCAGAAGAGGGAAGGAGACTGAAGCCTCAATGATACCTCCTATCCAACATGTGGGAGATGCAGAAAATGTCAGGCTCAATTCCACATGGAAGAAAAAAACAAAGACCTAGGTCTTCCCTAACATGAGGAAATTGAACAGAAAAATGCCCTTCTTGCAATAAACCAGAAGGGCAGGTCCAATTTGGTCATGTAGAATCTTCTTATCAAAGCTGGACAAAGCCTCACAGGGTACCGTAGTAACAGCTTCTGTAATGCATAACCACTGGCTCCAGCCCTACCAAGGTACCTACAGTCCTTAAATCCACCACTGCAGCCACTGGGACTTGCTGCCCTGGCTCAAGTTGTGGGTGAGTAACAAAAAAGGAAATTCAATCCAACAACAACAAACTCCCAGCTGCTTCTCAGTCTTTGCTTTATACATCCTCAGCCAATCCCTCAGTGAGCTCCAGCTTCTCTGTGGTCTCTCAGGGCTAATTAGAGGCAAATAAACATTTCCTGGCAGGAGTGGAAGACAAGCAAACTATTAAATGCTGAACACCCTTCCTCTTTCTCCAGCAGGTTAGAAAAGAGGCTAGCCCTGGATCTTGTAAGAATAGGTTTCCCTACAGTCTGCTTCCAAAGGGCAATGCTAGGACAAGCTAACCCCTGTCTTCTGGGGACTGAATGACATTGTTCCTGCTGCAGATCTGCCTCAACAAATGCTAGGGACCAATATAGGGCCTGCTACCTTATCTCTGACCTGGAAGATCAGATGAGAAGAAAAGGTCCCTCAGTGAAGAAAAGAGATGGAGCTCCCTTTAGCTCTGCCTCAGTTGCCCATATACATCTGTACCTACTCAGAGGGCTAGAGAGGCAGATTGTTTGCAGCCTAGACCCTCTGATGAGAAAAAAAGGCCAGCTCAGAATAAATGTGGCAACCCGCCCCCAGCAGTCCTCAATACTAGATTTATCTAGTAGGGAGAGGGTGGGGCTGAGGAAAAGACCAGAGCTGAGGTCACAAGCACTTAGACACTGTTGTACCCCAAAACAGAATCCTTTGCAGAGCCAGTGATGCTATGTATTACAAGCCTGGTTCCAAAGCTATTTAGAAAAAAGGAAAACTTGGAGCCCTCTTCCTGACTCCTTGAACAAGCCCACTGTTCCATAAAAACTCAAGATCCTGGGGATATCATGATGCTCTGCTGTTAAAAGGAGCAACTGCTTTCCTTCCCTAAGGCTACGCAAACACACCTCTCCTCAGTACACTCCCATGCATGCACACACTCTCACGCAATTTCTCCAAGGAGGCTGACTGAACCCCCCCACCCTGGCCAAATTCTAAGACACAAATGCCCTTTGAAGCAAAGGGGCTAGTGAAATTCCCCGAGCTGGGGTCAGCAGACCCCTTCCTTCCCTGCCCATTGCTCTCTCAGTGGCAGGGATACTCACACTCAGGGCCGCCACAGGGAGGGTCTGCTCTGGGGCTGTCCCTCCCGCCACCAACTCCGTTTATCTTGTCCCGGCCAGTTTCTTGGCATGTCGAGCTTGTTGGAGCGAGAAGATTTCGGGCTGCCCTGAGTCGGAGCCCTCCACTCACCCCCATTCCCAGGCTGGGCTCTCAGCCTTGGGGCCTCGACACTTGTTAGTAGCCATAAGAGAGTCAGTCTGTGTGGCCCCAGAAGTAGCCTCTCAGTTTTAGTTCTCCTCAATCAGATTCAGGTCCAGGTCCCCAAAGTCCTGCTGGCACAGTGTCCGCTTGTTCAGTGCCTGCCGCCCCCACCGCACAGCCCCCTCCTCCTCCTCTTCACTTTCACTCAGCACCTGGGAGGAACCCTCAATAGGGCTGCAGGAAGCAGAGAGAGGTGGAGGACTACAGGCCATGAACCACGGTGGAGAGATGCTGCTGCCTTCCCGGGTTGTTTCTTGGAGACAGAGACCTCCTGAGTATGGTTTCTGTCAAACAGACAAAATTAAGAAGACAAAAATGTCTTTCTTTCTCTTCCTTCCTCCTTCCCTCCCTCCCTCCTTCCCTCCTTCCTTTCATTTTTAGTGATACTAGGGTTTGAACTCAGGGCCTTGTGCTTGTTAGGTAGATGTTCTACCACTTGAACCATGCCTAAGATGTATTTCAAAGTGTCCCTCTCAGATACACTTGAAAGCAGGAATCCTAGGTTTTCCAGTGACATTAATAAATTCCTTGATAAAATTTGAAAAATTTAGTGTATATGCACATTTCTCTGAAGAAAGAGCCTAGTTTCTGAAATCAAATTCAAGAATAGAAACTCAGAGCCAGGCACTGGTGGTTCACGCCTATAATCTTAGCTACTCAGGAGGCAAAGATCAAGAGGATCAAGTATCGAAGCCAGCCCAGGCAAATACAAATAGCTTGTGAGACCCTATCTCAAAAAAACCATCACAAAAAAGGGCTTGTGGAGTGACTCAAGGTGTAGGCCCTGAGTTCAAGCCCAGCACTACAAAATAAATAAATAAATAAAAATAAATAGAAACTCAGGTTAGATCTGGTGGTGCATGCCTGTAATTCCAGCTCCTGGGAGGCTGAGCAGAAGAATCTTGAGTTCGAGGCTAGCCTGGGCCAATGAGATGCTGTCTCATAAAAAATAGAAGCTCTTTTATAAGCTCCATGTAGGCAGGAACACCATCTGCTTGCTTGGCTACTCTGTTCTGACAGTGCCTGAGCAGAGTCAAGTGAGTTTTCAATAAATGTTTGATTCACGGCTGGATGAATAAGGAAACAAATTCTAAGAAAGGCTTGTGACCCAATGATTTAGAAAGAAAAATATGAAAAAAGTGGCCAAGTGCATGCAACAACTGCACTTACACTAGGAAGTCAAAGAACATTTGTTGAACTCAAAACAATGTTGTTGCCCATCTTGCTTAAGGTCCCATAGACCCACTTGAAGCACTGAAGAGCAAGTGGCAAAACCAACCCTAAGCATAAGAAGTGGGGCACTGGTGAAAGAACTTTTGTGGCTTATGTGCTTTCAAAGAGGGAGAGTGCCTCTGGCAGGACAATCTGGGATCCCTGTTGGAAGGTTTAACATGGATCTCTCTCTAGTTCTTCTGGAATCCCCATGACTGAGGAATCTCACAACAAAGGAGATTTTCAGTACTGTCCGGGGCAAACCATGATAGTCATCCTAGCAAAAGTTCAGACAGGAAAGAGTTCCTAAGGAAGCCCTACCAGAAGGGTGTGGAGCTAGCAGATAGCTCAAAAGGAGGAACTTTTGTAGAACTGAGTCCTCCCACTCTCATCCATGCTCTTCTTGTCTAGCAGGTCCTACCTGATTCATCTTGTCAAAGTCCAAGGAAGGCCGCAGACGCCGGGGGTCCTCCTCATGGCGCCGCTTGACCCCAGTTTTGCGGGCATCCAGATCACAAGGCTGTGAGCGGCTTCGGGGAAGGCTGCGGAGGCCTCGAGGTCGCCAGGGCAGCTCTGGGGAGGACGCAGGGGAGCTCCGGGCAGAGGGTAAAAAGCGGCTTGCTTGTGGACCCAGGCTGGGTGACAGGGAGAAGCGGCGCTGGGGTGGGCAAGGTGACAGGGACTCAGCATCACTCTCCCAGGAGCCACTTTGAGGGGAGGTGGCACAAGGTCGAGAGGAATCTTGGGCCAGGGCCAAACTGAAGAAAGGAGGGCTGTAGGGTCTGTGGGCTGGGGCACATTGAGAAGAGGCACTGGGAGCTTGGAGGAACCTGAGGCTGGAGACCCGCTTTGGGGGGCTCTGGTGAGGCACCTGCGGCCCACCCCCTCCGCCACTGCCCCGGTGCTTGATGGGAGTCCACAGCTTGGAGGGGGCAGGCCGCCACACTGGCTGCCAGCGAGACAGGTCCACGGGCACTGAGAGTGAACGGCAATGCCTCTTGGATGGAGGGGCAGGGGGTACAGGAAGTTTCTCTGTGTCTCGGGTTTCAGGGCTTAGAACTTGGGACAGGGGCTGTTCCTGTGGGGAGATTCCTGGACTGGGTGGTCTGAGGTGCAGGCTCAAGCCTGAGGGATGGTAGCTGAAGTTGAGGCTGTCCTGGAACTCAGCACAGGAACAGTGGCGCAGGCCCCTCCAGGAAGCACCTTCTGGAAGGCATTCATAATAAAAATAGTATTATTAATAGCTAACATTTTTTAATGAGTTTATGTGACAAACAATGTACTAAGTACTTCATGTGGTTTCCCAAAAATCTCCATGAAGTAACTACTGTGATTATCCCCAGTTCATAAGTGAGAGAAACTCAGTAGCTTGCCCCAAATCACATGGCAATCAAATGACCAAACCAGAATTCAAACTGAGGTCTGTATGATGCCGTTAGGTTACCCACTATGCTGTAACAGCCTCTATTATGAGAAACCACATGGAATCAACATATTTCATATACTGCCTGCCACTCCCTCTCAGAGGTAAATCACATATCTGTGTGCGCATTGCTCAAACCCTTCCTCCCAATTCCACTCTACCTAGCTGCATCTGCCAAGCACTCTTCCCTGCTCTCCACCTGGGTTCTGAAAAGCAGATCTATGCTCTTAGCTTTTTTCCCTTCCCATGTATCAACAGGACCAAAACAGGAGTTAGGGCTGCCAAGAAGTAAGAGGTATTCAAACAGGTAAGAGATCATTTTTATTCCTGGGGAGAGTAAAGGGGGTTGGGGTGAGGATGTTGATGGTAGAACCTGTGCTTAGAAAACCCTAAAACTTTTTGCTGCTCATGTTCCTTTGTGTTTGCCCATCTACATACATACTGATTCCCCTTCCCTTAGGCCTTCTTTTAAAACCAAACAGATGGGACGACCTAAAGAAGGAAGGTGAAATGGATTAAAAAGAATGATCCTCATTGCATTCCAACCAAAATTGTAACTTTTGGGAGATCACTCATTAAGGAACAAAGGGCCTACTCCAATATCCTCTGGGTGGAATTTTGCAGGGGCTGAATATTTGGAGCAAATCACAAGTATTTGAAGTCAGATGAGTTTAGTAAAACTCATACCTAAACTCAATTTGCTCAGTAGTTCTTCCCCTACAAACCTCCTTGAGGCCGTGGATCATGGGTCCCTTATGGCACAATACCTAGTTCTCAGCAAAGAGGAAGAATAGAATGAATGAAGATGCTTTTGTCAACTTACTTTCCTTACCAGGTATCCCAGAAAAGAAAACAGGATACAGAACAACCAAGCAGCAGCATGGGATAGAGTTCTCTTGTCTACTAATTATACTCATGACCATAGGCTCTTTGACTAATTCATAATCTAGGAATTTATATCTCAGATATATTTTCACATGTGAAAAATAACCTATATGAGGTTATTCACTATAGTCTCATGTAGTGAACAGAAGATCGCAAATGAATGGAAAAATGAGACCCATTGAAACTATTCCAGGAATTGGGGAAAGAAGGATAAAGGAGAATGATGGAGGGGATAAATTCAACTATGATATATTGTAAGAACTTTTGTAAATGTCACAATGTACCCCCAATACAACAACAACAAAAAATGCAAACAAACTAAATATACATCAGGAGGCAAATGGTTAAATGAACTAAGGTGCATTCATTCAGTGTGATAATATGCAGCTGTGTTATAAACAAGGAAACACTCAGCACACTGACAGAAAGAAGATCTCCCAAATTTACTAAGTTTAAAAAAAAAACAAAAAACATAGGCCAGGCATGGTGGCTCATGCCTGTAATCCTAGCTACTTAGGAGGTGGAGATTGGGAGGATCTCGATTCCAGTTCAAGGCCAGGCAAAAAGTTCTCAAGACTTCATCTCAATCAATAAAAGCTGGGTGTGATGATGCACATCTGTCATCCTAGTTAAGTGGGAAATGTAAACAGGAGGACTGCAGTTTAGGCTGGCCCAGGCATAAATGTGAGACCTGCCAGGTGCTGGTGGCTCACCCCTATAATTCCAGCTACTTGGGAGACTGAGATCAGGAGGATCGCAGTCAGAGACCAGCCAAGGCAAATAGTTCAGGAAACCCATCTCCAAAAAAATAACCAGAGCAAAATGAACTGGAGGTGTGGCTCAAGCAATAGAGTGCCTGCTTTGAAAGTGCAAAGCCCTGAGTTCAAACCTTAGTCCTACCAAAAAAAGAGAGACCCTATTTGAAAATGACTAAAGTGAAAATGGCTGGGGGTGTAGCTCAAGTGGTAGAACATCTATCTAGCAAGTACAAGGCCCTGAATTAAAACCTCAGTACTGCTCTCCAACCCCCAAAAAGGAATGAATAAATATAGGCTTGCTTCTATTTGCATAAATTCTAGTTGGATGTACAAGAAACTAGTAATAGGAGTTTTTTCGGTTTTGGGGGGTTTGTTTTTAGTACTGGGGATCAAACCAATGGCCTCACACATGCTAGGCAAGTACTCTACCACAAGCCACAGCCACAGCCTCCAGGAATTACTTTAAGCACTGGGTGGATAGGGGCAGAAGAGGAAGACTTTTATTAGTATAATCTTTTAGGCTTGATATTTTAGTTGTTATTTTTAAAATTTCTGGACCATGTAAATGTATTACCTATTCAAAAACATTAGAAAGGTACCTACAAGCTACAATAAGAGCAAACTGTAGGCTTCAGCCATGGTTCAAGAGGTAGAATGCTGGCCTAGCAAGTACAAGGCCCTGAGTTCAAACCCTAGTACCACCCAAAAAAAAAAAAAAAAAAAGGCACAAACTAAACCAGGTAACTTTTCTGCAAGCCAATAAAATGAAGTCAGATGTCAATCACAGAAGGTGAGCCAAGCAAGAAAGTTCAGAGGTAGGCTAACTAGTCTTGGTCACTGGAAACCAATGAAAGAAGTGTGTGGAAAAAGACAAGAGCAAACACAAATATACAAAACACACACATTATGCCTTACCAGACACAAGCTGGAAAGGGTTCCCACAGTTGGGTATGTCCGCATGATCAGGCAAAGGCTAAGAGAGAAAGAATATCCATTAGAATTTGGTGACAGGACCAGATTTTTAGCAAGACCTTTTCAATTCTTCCTTGTAATTTATGGGCTAACAGGCTCCTAGAAATTCCTAAGTGTTTTCTTCCTATTGTCTTCCCAAAGTTAGTGAGTAAAACAATTCACACCTTCCAATATCTGAAACCCTTCTCCACCCAAGTTTTAGTGTCCCTTTTCTACCAGTGGAAAAAATCATTGCCCCCTTCATTTTGGGCTGGATTTTAAGAGTGGGCTCTTCCAGAACAAGTACACAGGACAAGGGCAAATAGCAACAAATAGCCTCAGAAAAAAAGGAGGGGTGGGGGTCATGGAGAAGCAGGAAGACTGGTCTTTTACCAGACTGATGCTGAAGCGTGTGCATTTCAGCTCATCCAGAGTCTGCTTCTGTAGCTGCTCAGTGATCAGAGTTATCATGTTTCTCCCCAGGATCTGAATTGCACACTTTGGAGCAAGTGATGGATGCCTTCCCTGACGTTCTTCCAGACTTCACTTGTGAGCCGTCTTCTGCCACTGTAGCACCATTCTAGCACCATTGGGATTTCCCTCTCCAGTCATGCCTGCTGAGTCTGCCAATTACAGAGGGACCAGCCCCAAGTGACATTAGAGATGTACCTGGTCCAGAGATGGAAAACGCATGGCACACATATCACAGCACCCCTATGCCAGGCCTCTGACAGACATCATTAATTGATCACAGCTCTTTCCTGCTATGCCTAAAGAAAGCCTCAAAACATTCTGAACTTGACACTCCAGATATCCAGTAAAATAAAATGGAGTTGGAAAGGAAACGGAAACCTATTTACCACTCCTATCCTGGCTTATGCTCTCCTGTTTCCACCTGGAATGCCAGCACCACTTAGAAAACAGCTCAAGTAAGAAAAAGATGCCCAAAATGGTTATTTCCATAAAGATTAAGTATTTTCTTTATCTTCCTGTCAGAAACCAGAGAGGCACCCTTCTCCAAAACTACAGAAATAAGAGTACAGTGGGGAGCAATGGTTATAGGCATAGTTTTCTGCTTCAGATCAGAATAAATAGGATTCTAACTCCTCCCATAGCCTGACTAGCTGATACATATATATATATATATATATTGTTTTCCAACAGATAGTGTGTATATTATCCTATAAAGTGGGAAGAAGATAAGGAAATGGTCATGGTAATTCTACAGATTTTTTTTTTTTAAATAACTTCATGCAACTAAGTTTATAGCCTGATCTGACTCTAAGACATGGGTATAATTAATCAATATTCTTTCTTGTTGTCAATTTCTGATAGAAGCAAGCTGACTCTTATGATGGAGAACAGGTTTCAAGCCCACTCTACCTGAGGGAACTTGTTCAAGGAAAGAGCAAGTGTTATGTTAACTTAGTGTCTTGATTTTGTTCTGTCCCCAGAAATTACCAACAGGCAGACAGCTCACTAAATTTAGCATTAAGCAGTAGAGAAAATCAACAATCAAGAAATCTAAGTCTTAAACCAATTTCCTGAGACAGTTTTGGCTAATCAATTAACTTTCTTCAGATTACCCATATGTAAAATAGGCACAATAATCTTAATCTGTCACAGGAGTGATACAATATGAGTGATATAATATCAAAATATACAAAAGCTATAATCTGGCCTATTAAAAATCAGAAGTTCACATAGACTGTTTCTCATCCCTCCTATCTGCTGTTCTTCAAAGCCTCAGCATGCCAGAAGTGACGATATCGTTAAGATGAAGAAGGCAGTGGGGTTGGGTCTATCTTTCTGGCTGGATGCCATCCTCCCTCACCTTCTTACCAAGGAAGAGCCCAAGATGGCTATTCCTTCTGTGTCCTTGGGGGGCAGTTCACCCTCTACAAAAAAAGGGAATTATCTCTATCTCATTCCCAGCACAGAGGGAGACAATAAGGAAGAGCAAAGAAATATCCTTGGATGTTACTTGAAGTTCTTTGGAAGAAAGGTATAGAAATCAATCATCATTATAGTTAGCTATCAATTTCATGCATATCATTATTACCACCCTGAACAAAGTTCCAGCTTCCTGAAAGTTCCCTTCAGCAGCTTCCCCTACATTCTTGTGAGAGAAGCTAAAGCTTTTTATTACTTCTGCTCTTAGTTTCTTAACTCTGCCTTCAAAGATCAACCAGAGAGGGAACCCAACTGCCGACTTTTAGAGACCCCAGGCCTCAGGCTGACCAGCAATGAGGAGCAGGGAGTGAAACAAACTCTTCCAAGCTTTTCATGAGGCATTTGGACAAACAGTAAAATCCCAGCCCTCTCTAGGACCAAATGAAGAGAGTGATTTTGTATTTTTCTTTATTTTAATTATTGGGATGTGGCCACACACGGTGGTAATTGGAACAATGCAACTACTACCACGCAATTGATACTCTAAAGCTGAGTTTCCTAAAACAGGCCAGCCTGAGAGGGGGAACAGAATGGAAGCCATAAGGAATCAAACCAGGACACAAAAGAAGGCAAACCAGCTCCGCAAGGGGCCTCCTCTTTCTCAAGCAGGCATTGAAAAAGTGTAAGAAGCCCTCTCTGGCCTTCTTCCCCTTCCATTTTGTGTATCTGAGGGAGTAGAGACAGCCCTGAACATTCACTAAACAAGTTAAAACTTCTCAGCTTAACTACTGGCACTGGTATCAAACCTTCACAGTGCAGCAGGCCGCTAGGCCCTCCCAGCAACCCTACCAGGCCCAACTTTCTCAGTCCAGGCTCTCCCTCCACCACAAGTCCCCTAAAATAAACTCCCACCCCATCTACTGTTGGATGGCAGTAACCCCTGACACTCGTGTTTCAGGGATGCTGAGGTTATACTGAAAGCTGGACAACCTAAGATCAAGTCAGACCAAGACACAGGAGTCACAAATCCCCTAGGGACACCCCCCCCCCCCCGACACACACACACACCAGTTCCCAAGCTCCACACCTCTGGGAGAGACTGAAGGAAAACATGAGCGAGGCAGGAACGTGCAAGAACAGGTAAATGGAGACCTCACTGCTCTTCTTCCATATGGTTCTGGTGGGGAGAGTAGTGACAAGTGGGAGCGCGCCTCCCTCCCACCCTGATGAAGAAGAAAACGGCTAGGCCCCCCTCCAATCGTCAACCTCTCCCTCTGTTACCCTGCCTGTCCCTGCGGGGTGGGGCATGGGGTGTCCGCTGGCCCCCGGGGTGGGGGGGGCAGGGCTCTCGCGGGAGGGGGTGCTGTTGCTCGCCGATTCCCACTCTAGTTCCCTCATCTGGCCTCGGGAAGTGAACTCAGGACGCAGGGGATGGGAAGGGTCTGGGACTTAGCACTCCGCCGTCCCCTCCCCCACCGGGTCCCCTGTTCTCCCCGCTGAGGCGGCCTTCAAGGCCTGGCCGCGCGGGCCGCTGGACTGGGGGAGGGGAAAGCGAGGAGAGGGAGGGACGGTCGAGGTGCCCGCCCCGAGGCCCCAGCGCCACCTGCCCTTCTCCACCTACCGCTGCTCCTCCTGCTCCCAGGGCCGCGGCCGGAGCAGCTCTGAGCGCTCGGTTCGCCCCACGGTGCCCTTAAAAGGCGTCGGCGCGAACCAACAGGCCTCTGAGGAGAGTGGAAGGAACGTTTTAGTTTGCAGAATCCCTCTGAATAACTCGCAGAGGCCAGGGCCCCGTGTCGTTTCACTCTCAAAGTTTTCCTACTATAGGGATGTCGGGAAGGAGCCTGGCGCTTTTATTAAGGATGGGGTGGTTTGTTCACCAACGAATCATCCCCTCTAAAATATTGAAGAAAGTGGACGAGTCCAGTTTGAGGCATATCATGAAATCCGCGGGGGAGGCCATGTCGAACGAAAGTAAACAAAGCCACTGCCCCCTCTCCCCATCCCTACATCCACTCAGCTGTAGCCTCTCACTCCATTCCGGCCGCGTAACAGAATTAGCCACGGAGCCTCTCACCTTATCTTCTGTCTAGTCAGATACGGCCACCTTCCTAAAAGAATTCCCCCTTCCCCCAGCAAAGGACTGGTCCGCGTCGCGAAGGCTGCTGGGAAATGTAGTCCAATCGCCGATTAGGGCCTGCTCAGAGCCCCTGGAGCCCCTCTTCCAGCTGCCGGATCTACTTGAACCTTATAAACCCGGAATTTATAACGGTTGCGGGGCCTTGCCCACTTGGTTCTGTAATTTGCCCTCACTCAGAACACTTTGCAAAGCTGAGGAGGGTCCAGGGCTGTTCACTCCCTCTATGCCTCCTCCGCCCTCCCCCCCCCAGCAGGATGAGGTAATGGGATTGTGATTATGACATCATAGGCTGTTCAGTTGCTGGGGTGGGGGGGAGGAGGTGGAGGGGGAGTACGGTGGTTACAGCTGGACCACTTAACTTAAGACAGAAAAAGAGGGAGGAAACAGGCAGATGAGGAAACGAAGTCGACGGCACTATATTTCCTTTTCAGTAACAGGAAACCACTTTTTATTAAGTCCACCACCTCCCACGGCAGCCAAAATTTAAGTCCTTTTAAAGAGACTGAATGTAGATGCAAGTGAAGAGATTGGATAGATGGTTTGATTCCTGGCTCTTCTGTAAATTTGAGTCTCAGCATCAAAGAGACAACCCCCCCCCAAAAAAAAAAAAGAAAAGGAGAGGTTTTGAACAATGCTTTCATGTTGTGATGTCTTTATAGAACAATTTTTTGTTTGTTTGTTTGTTTGTTTTTGGAAAGTAGTAAAGCCAGGAACTTTACTACTACACTTAGCAGCAAGTCTCCTAAAATAAAACCTATGTTCTAAATATTTTGTGCCCTACTCAAGTCTGGGACAGGTAAGTTGCTGTGATCGCTAGAAAGTAGTCAGTGGTGGGGATCTTCACTGAGCTAGAAAGGGGAAGAAACAAGGAGACTCCAAGTCTGCAAACTGAAAAAGAATAGTAGAAGAAAAATGAAATACTAATCAAGAAAATGGGGGTGGAGAGATTTATTTTGCACTGTACACTTCCCCCTGGCAAAGAGGAGCACACAGGAGCCATGAAGTATAGGAGACATGGAAGGTTCCTTTAATTGAACCTATTGTATTATGTGCCAGGCATTGTGCTACATTCTTTAATATGTATTCTTATTTTGCTTATAATCCCAAAAAATCTTATCTGAAAGATAAAAAACCACCTGAGAAGCTAAGTGACTGCCTGTGAGGTAGGTAAAGGTTGCATCAAAAACTCGGAGACAGAGGCTAGTGGTGTGGCTCAAGCAGTAGTACAGCCCTCCTAGCAAGTGCAAAGCCCTGAGTTCAAACTCCAGTATCGCCAAAAAAAAAAAAAAAACCCTCTAAGTCACAAACACCCTTGGTGTTTACCCCACTAGGTTGTTCCCCTTTTTATTATTAACCATGCTTACTAAAGTTAAGTGGTTGAGTAAAAGAAGTTGACATTGGCTCATTTGCAAATCATTAAAGAAACAAACACTTAAAAAAAAACCTGTAAAACAAATTTTTAAAATTTTGAAAACTTAGGCTGGTCACTGGTGGCTCACACCTTTTAATCCTAGCAACTCAGGAGGCAGAGATCAACCTTGGCAAATAGTTCGAGAGACCCTATCTTGAAAATACCTAACACAAAAACAGCTGGTACAGTGGCTCAAGGTGAAGGCCCTGAGTTCAAGCCCCAGTACCATTAAAAAAAAAAAAACCGAAAACTTGGAGTTGTGGGTCAAGTGGGTAGAGCACCTGTTATGCAAGCACAAAGCCAACAAAAAAAAAAAAAAAAAAAGAGCTGGAGGCATGGCTTAAGTGGTAGAGCACTTGCCTACTAAGCTCAAGGCCCTGAATTCAAAACCCAATACTGCCAAATAAATAAAGACAAACACTACAAGTTAGGTTTCAGTCCTCATTTCAAAGGAAGGTTACATCTCTTTCATCAAGAATAAAATAGTGGACCAGGTGCTGGTGGCTCATACCTGTAATCATAACTACTCAGAAGGCAGAGATCACACCTCTAATTGTAGCTACTCAGGAGGATCAAGTTTAGAAGCCAGACAGGGCAAACAGTTCCTGAGAGCCTATCTTGAAAATACCCAACACAAAAAGGGCTGGCAAAGTGTCTAAAGTGCTAGAGTGTCTGCCTAGCAAGCATAAAGCCCTGAGTTCAAACCGCAGTTTTTTTATTCTAAAAAAAGAATAAAATAGAACTGTAGGCTGGGGGTATAGCACAGTGATAAAGCACTTTCCTACATGTGCAAGGACCTACATGTGCATGGGTTCACTCCCCAGCACCACAAAAAAAAAAAAATAATAATAGGAAAAATAGCACCAGAGGGCCTGGTGTAGCAAGCCTGAAGCCAAGTGTGGTTATACATATCTGTAATCCCAGCAGTTAAGAGGCTGAGGCTGAGGCTAAAGGATGTCAAGTTCAAGGACAACCTGGGCTACATAGTCTTAAATAAATCATTAATTAAATAGCTTCCTTGTACAGTCAACACTCCTTCTCATAATTCTTTTTTTTTCCCCTTTTTTTGTGGTACTGGGGCTTGAACTCAGGGCCTTCAACTTGAGCCACTCCACCAGCCCTATTTTTGTGAAGGGTTTTTTGAGACAGGGTCTCTCCAACTATTTGCCAGAGCTGGCTTTGAACCACAATCCAATTAATCTCTGCCTCCTGAGTAGCTAGGATTACAGGTGTGAACCACCAACACCCAGCCATAATTAAGTCTCTTTATACCACTTTTTAAATTTTTTTTTTTAGTGATCCTGGGGTTTGAACTTAGGGTTTTGTGGTTGCAAAGCAGGTACTCTACCACTTGAGCCACACCTCCAGTTCTCTTTATGCCACTTTTAATTCTCAAGATTTTTTGTTGTTGTTATTTATTTATTGAGACAGAATCTTGCTATGTATTCCAAGCTGGCCTCAAATTCTCTATGTAACTCAGGCTACCCTCAAACTTGACATCCTCCTACCTCAGTCTCCTAAGTGCTGGAATTACAGTCATATGTCACTATGTCCAGTTTGGCTCAAGTTGCTTTACTCATGGTCTAATCTTTTTCCTGCTGCCCCCTCTTTATTCTTTTGTCCTTGGGCCACTTCTTTGAACCCCCTCTGAATTGTGCTCTCATGGGTCAGGTCCCATCTGTGACCCTACTCCAGTGGCTTTCAGCAAAGTATACTACCTGGGCCCCCCTCTGGCCTGGAGCCAGTTATCCAGGAGGTCAGCTAAACCAGTAGAATCCATTGGCTCTAAGAGACTCTCCACTCCTTGCCTAGAGAGGCAACAGAATCAGAGAACATACACTGAAGCAGACTCTCCCTTCCCACTTGATAAAAGCTAAACCTCTGCAAAGTAGTGAGGGAAGGAACCAGGAATAATGAACACACCCTTCAGTCCCTCTACCCTGCAGATGCTGACTGGAGGGGGGGGGGTCCCAGGTATGCAGGGCTCTTCTCCAGTGCCTTATCTGGGTATCCCAGGAACGACGGCTATACCTACTGCTCTTGTTTGGTGTTTGAGGGTGAAGCCCTGGCTGCTGCTGTGCCCTTGCAACAACAAATATGAGTCAGGTTGGGGAATTCCCTAAATAAGAATTCCCCAAGAAAGATGTAGGATCAATGCCCTCAATCCAACAGAAATGTGAATCTTTTCTGTTCAAATTAGATTGAACACTACTAATTTCCCTAATATCTTCAAATCAGATTATCACTAATTTCCCTAAATTCTTTCTTCTAGAAAGGGTAAATTAGTTATATTACAACTCCCTTGGAAGTCAAAATATAAGACAATATTTGACATAAAGACATTCTACCCTATCACTCATTTCATTTGTATGTATGTATGTATGTATGTATATAATCAAGTATGCTGTAGTTGGTCAAGTCAGGAGGAGATGGTAAAAATGTTTGGGAGGAAAAAAACTTCATTAGGAAGCATGTACAGAGCTTTAAAAAGTCTTATGAGCCAAATATGACTTTTTTTCATTTGAGAAAATATCAAAACTTATTTTTGGAACTAGAATGCAGGAAAATTAGTAATGCTGTGACTTTGTCACAGCACTCAGATTCTAGGATCTTTTCATCACCTGAAATTGAACCAGGGCCATTTGGTGGATGCCCTTATCATGACTACCCACAACTGCACTCACTTGGGGACCTGCTGCAGAAAGTACTGGTAACCCTGTGTGCGCTTCCCATAATCTGTCTGATTTTGCCTTTGCTTCAGTACAACTTCATCTGTCTCAACTTCCCACCTGCAGGAAATATACAGTGCCCCACAAAATGTGATTATAGTTATCAAAGCAGAAGTCGATGCATCCCACACTTCTTTAATCCCCAGCCTGATTTTCAAACTCACCTGGTATGAGGAGGCTCTGTGCTGACTCCCACACTTACCATCTCTATCCTAGAGAACAAAGACTTCACACACCTCCTTTCTGGGGAAGCAGAAAGGAGGTATTAGGATGAATCCCAGCAGACTGCACTGCACCTCTCAGCCACTATCGCAACAAGATTCTGACATTAGGTAAAGGTTATATTTCTGACTTTTTTTTTTTTTGGTGGCACTGGAGTTTGAACTCAGGGCCTCACGCTTTGTAGGCAGGCACTCTACCACTAGAGCTACTCCACCAGCCCTGACTTTTTCTTAAAGTGTGGTCTGCAAGCCATCTGCCTGGGTAGCACCTGGTGGCATTGATAATTCCTGGGTCCTACACAATAGACCTGTTTGATCATTTTAGGAGCCTGCATTTTAAAGTTTCTAATTTTAAACTTTTTTGGGAAGGACAGGGTCTTGCTGTGTAGCCTGGGATGGCCTTGAACTTGTGGTTCTCCTGCTGCATCTTTCCCAGGACTGGGGTTTTGGGTGGGCACAAACACACCTGGCTTAAATATTTTTCAATTATGAAAAAAATTCAAATACACAGTAAAGAGTATAGCAAGCCAGATGAGGTGGCATACATATGTAATTCCAGGACTCAGAAGCTGTGGTAGGATCTAAAGTCCCAGGCCAACCTGGACTATAGAGTGAGTTCAAAGCCAGCCTGGGTTATATAGTGAGACTACATCTCCAAAAACAGTATAGCATAATGTTTTTCTACTCAAAGTTTGGTGCCAGGACCAGAGGCATCAGCATCAGCTGGGAACTTGTCAGAAGTGCAGAATCTTAGGCCAAATTGCAGACCTGCTGAACCAGAATCTGCATTTTAACAGGAGCTCCAGGTGGTTAGTATGTACATTAAATACTAAGAAGCAATGATATAATGGATCCTTCTCATCCACTGCCCAACACTTGTGGCCACTTCTTCTCATCTATACCCAGCCCCCACCGTCACTGGATTGTCTAAAAGCAAATCCCCAACATTAGGAATTTCTGGGGGTGGAAGTGTGGCTCAAGTAGTAGAGTACCTGCCTGGCAAGTATGAGGATCTGAGTCCAACCAGTAATACAGTAAGGAGGACCAGTGCTGCAGAAAAAAAAAAAAAATTTCTAGAGCTGGGGATGTAGTCAGTGACTACTAGTGCTTGCCTAGCATGCTCAGAGCCCTGGGTTTGATTCCCAACACTGATAATAATAATAATTATTATATATTATTTGGGTTTTTTGGGGGTTTTTTGTTCAATAGTGGGGATCAAACCCAGGGCCTCATACATGCTAGGCAAGTATTCTACCACTGAGCCACATCCTCACTGCCAATAATAATCTCTAAATATCACCTTGTCAATGTTCAAGTTTCCATAAACATCCAAAGCTTGAGATTCTGCATGGTTTGTATGTGAAGAAAAAAATTATCTGAGATCCTTTACTTCGCCCCGATACTGGAGATTGAACTCAGGGCCTTGCACTTGCAAGGCAAGTTTCCACCAGTTGAGCCACCTCTAGACCCGAGATCCTTTGGACTGTTGTAAGGATTACGTCAAAAGATGGCTCAACTCCCTTACTTTCCTCGAAAAGAAATTTCTGTTTACTCACATAACCTATCGTTTCTGCGAGGCTGAGCACAAAAAGGGATAACGAAAAGGAAAGCACTTGGAAGTGGCGAATGACACTCAGCATAAACACACACACCTGTCACGCCCCAACACCTGCCACGCCCGCGGCAAATGCTCCATCTCCAGTGGAAGGCTAGCAAAATTAAAGCGAAACGACACGAAAAAGAAGCAAGGAAAAAGAAACACTTCCACTCAAGTTAACCCCTTCTAGTAGTATCCAAGCAAGAGTTAGTCATTAGCTGGGCGCAATTTAAACCTCCCGGGGTTGGTGGGGCCGAGGGAATAGAGAGTACAAGAAGGGTGTGGCGATTGGCCAGAGGGAGAGCCAATGGTGCTCCAGGTTCCCTGCAGATCGGCGTTTACCTAGCAGTTTGCCGAATGTCGTTGGACCAATCACCATTCTCTGGGACGGGACAAATCGTACGCCTTCCCGAGCAAACTCGCGCCCCCTGTAATGTACGAATCTAACGATTGGCCGTGGCTCGGAGGGCGGGGGGAAGGCGGGCACGCGGAGATTGGCTGACACAGCTCACAGGCGGACGGGGATGGGTTGTTGGGAGGGCGGAAGGTTTGAATGATCAGCCTTGTGGGTGTTGGGATATTTTGCATTCAGGCTAAACTTAGACAGCTGGGGAGAGAAACCGCAAAGTCAGGCCTCCGCTTATGCTTGTTCAGCGAGAAGCAGAATTTACTCTAGCTAATTGTTTCCCTCAGATTCTCCTTTCATTCGCTCAAGTCTTCGCTTCCCTGCCCACTTTCCTTTCTTCAAAAGCAGCTCCAAACTTGAGGTAAGTTCTTAGCGTCTGCGCCACGGAACGACCGAGACCCTGTTGTCCCCATAGGGTTCAGTCCTGGACAGAGGTTCCAATGGGCATTATCGCTTGTTAGGAGACCTGAGTTTCTTCCAGTCGGAATGTCAAGCTGTGTGGCCCCGATCAAGTCAAATTCCCCTTTTAAGAAAGGTGAGAACTTTTCTTTTTTTCTTTTGCAGGTATTAGGGTTTGAACTCAGGTTCTCCCCTTGCTAGACAGGCAATCTAACACGTGATCCACGCCCCCATCCCTTTTTCCATCTTTAAAGTCCTGAGGTTGCCCTTGGTTGGTAAGTTCAGGTTCAAAGAAAGGCCAAGCCTCCCCAAGCAAGTGTAATATAACCTTCAAGTCTGGTTGTGATTCACCCTTTGTAGATGCCCCTCCTCCAGTGCTGATCCGATTGGCTGGAAAGGGCGAAAAAAGTTGGAAACACTGAACCATCTGTGATGTTCTTCTTCTTGCTAGGTTTGGTGTTTTCTTTGTGAGGACTTGGAGACCATGGCTATAGATCTCTTCTCATCCACAAGAGGGAATGGAAGGTCTGGCCCAGGACCCAGTTTTAGGTCCAGTCAGAGGAAGATGTTACACTTGCCCTTGGCGAGAGACACTTCCTTTACCATCTGTCCAGATCTCCCCAGATCTCCAATGGACAAACTCCTTGATAATTCTGCAAACTTAAGCATTTCATCTGGGTAAGTTCACATTTGTTTTTACATCTTAACTCCTTTGCTCTTCTAAACGCTTTTGTTTCATTAGTCTGGTTCAAAGATCAGGTTTTAAGTATCAGCTGTGTCCTTTACTGTGTTAACTTTTTGAGTCTTGGACTTCTCTTCTGTGAAATAGAGATAATAATCATTTCTTACCTAATTAAGGATAAGGTCCTCCTATATTGTGAGAATCAAATAATGTGATGTCTGGAAAAAAATCTGAAGACTTACATCATATGAGTTGGTCACTTTAATGTTAGTGTATGTGTATTTTATTTATTTATTTATTTTGTGGTGCTGGGGTTTGAACTCAGGGCCTACACCTCGAGCAATTCCACCAGCCCTTTTTTCTGATGGGTTTTTTCGAGATAGGGTCTCATGAACTATTTGCCCAGGCTGGATTCGAACCACGATCCTCCTGATCTCTGCCTCCTGAGTAGCTAGGATAACAAGCATAAGCCACTGACACCCAGCTAATGTACTTGTATTTTTAATTCTGGCCATACTATGTCTTTATGCCTCACTAGCAAAGAAGAAGTATCTGAGAAGTACCAGAGACCCTAGGGAGAAATCAACTTTGTTTGTTCATAGTAAACAGGGAAGAAGGATGTGAAGGGAAGAGCCCACTGAGTCAGTAGACCTTGGTCCTCATTAAAAAAAAAAAAAAAGTCATCCTGTCTCAGTATGTTGATAAGGAGAAAATGAATCGTACATTATTGGAGTAAAGAAAAAATGGGAGATTTTTTTCAACACTGTCTGAGATATTTCCAAAAAGCAATTAGATTTGTTTGGATACTATTTAGATTTCATGTTGATCATTCAGAGGTAGTTCAAATGAAGATCACTTAACCTTTGCCTTTTAAGGATACTACGGCCTAATAGGAATCTTGATATACTATTTTTGTCTCAACGAGGAACCCCAAAACGTTGCCTTGATCTTTCAGATCTTAGCAGTGGGGAGATGTCTGCCACTCAGCTTACTACTTCTGCAGAACTTGATGAAACTGGTAGGGAGAAGGGAGGTAAAGGTCCTAAAGGGAAGAACAGCTTTTGAGGGAGAAGATAGAAGGATAGAAGTGGAAGGTGGTGAAACTAAGTAGAGAACCTACCTCCAGAGATGGATTTAGTGGGTCATTAGAGGATTATTTATTTATTTATTTATTTATTTGCAGTACTGGGGCTTGAACTCAGGACCTATACCTTGAACTGCTCCACCAGCCCTTTTTTGTGATGGGTCTTCTGGAGATAGGGGCTGGAGAACTATTTGCCCAGGCTGGCTTCGAATTGTGAGCCTCCTGATCTCTGCCTCCTAAGTAGCTAGGATTACAGGTGTGAGCCACCAATGCTTAGTTAATTAGAGGATTTTTGAGTCAAATGATTAAGCCATAGGAAGGGAAAAATAACATTAATAGGAGTTGCTTTACACTTGGAAAAGTTAAACAAGTTGACTGATTAATGGTGAGAATGAAAGTAAAGATGAGAAGTATTGTTTCTCACTTTAATCTCAGCAGAGGCAAAGAAACCAGAATAAAGAAATACTTTGTCAACTAATTTTTTTAAGGTAGAATTTTAGCAAGGATTTATTTTAGTCTAACAAGATAAAGTAGGGAGCAATGGGGAGGAGGCCAAGAGAAAGAGAAACATTCACTGCTCCCCATGCAGGGAATAGGAGTAAGAGTACTATCAACTAATTTTTATGTGTCTTTTTTTTTTTTTCTCAAAGTACTGGAGTTTGAACTCAGGGCCTACAGCTTGAGCCACTCCACTAACCCTTTTTTGTGATGGGTTTTTTTCAAGGTAGGATTTCTTCAGCTATTTTCCTGGGCTGGCTTTAAACCAAGATTCTCCTGATCTCTGCCCCTTGAGTAACTAGGTTTACAGGCATGAGCCACCAGCTGTATGTATCTATATAAGTCTGTGCCCAAAAGGAATGTTTCACTAGTCAACCATTCTAGTACTTTTTTTAAATTTCAGATTTCTTGAGTAATAAGCTTTCTTTTCTACTCATGAAACTCCATAGGTTGGTTAGATAGTGCACTGTTTCCCAGCATTTTTTCTTTCAGTGACACATATAAAAAAATTTTTTTTTTTTTGTGGTACTGTGGTTTGAACTGAGGGCCTCATGCTTGCCTAGGCAAATGCTCTACCAATTGAACCACACCTCCAACCAGCATGTGTAAATTCTTAAGTTTCCATGACATTGTACCTTGTACCCTGGTACTTTGTTCCATGAAATAGGTACCAGTCAAGAGATTTTGTGTTCAAGAGCTCAGCCTTTGATGTTACTATGGCTTACTGGTAGTGAAGAAAATCAGTGAAAAGATATGCATAGGCAATATCTCTTACTGTTCATATCTGATTTCAGGTCCCTTGGATTCTGCAGGACTTCAGGAAGAACAGTTAGCTAGAATGTAAGTTATGTTGCTAAATGAATCCCATGCCAAAGCCCTCCAGCATTTATCAAGGGATTTTATCCTATGTAGACTCTGTGGAGTATAAAACATTTCACTTTGGTATAAGTGGGCTTCAAGGCCTCAATCCTGACCTTGAACAGCTTTTAAGTCATCCAGAGTTAAATAGTGTTATGAAATGAAGGCTATTCATTCCACCCACCTTACATAATCAGAATTGTCTTTTAAAAATGAGGGAAAATGGTATACCGCACTGATGAGAGCAAGGACTTAATGACTAAGGGTTCGAGGTCTAGAATGAGAATGTCTGGATGCTGGTGGCATGAAGTTCCTTCAATGGGCCTCTCTTTCTTTACTCATAACATGGAAATAAAAATAGCACTTCTCATAAACAGCTATTGCAAGGATTAAATTAAAATGTGTGTCTAGCACATACCAAGCATTTCATAATGTTTGTTATCACTATTATGGTTCTTTGTTGGAGATCCTAAAATGTTCATCAGGGAATACTCAAGGAGTAAAAATTCATTATAGGGCTGAGGGCATGGCTCAAGTGGTAGAGTACCTGCCTGGCAAACTCAAAATGCAGAGTTCAAACCTCAAAACCTCCAAAACAAACAAAAGACCTCATTTCAGCCAGTTCCTAACTACATGGGAGACAGAGATCACAGGACTGGTTCAAGTCCAGCCTGGGCAAAATATTATTGAGACCCCCATCTCAACAACAACAAAAACAACTGGGCATGATGCTGCACCCCTGCCACCCCAACTTTGTAGCTGTGTGGGAAGCATAAGCAGGACAATTGCAGTCCAGGTTGGCCCCCAGCAAAAACTTGAGACCCTGTATCAAAACTAACCAAAGCAGAAGGGTGAGGGTGACTGAAGGAGACTAAGGTTGCAGTATATGGTAGATGAACTTATATGAAACAGAACTAAGAAATTGCTTGCAATTGCTTTAAATGGGGAGGGGAGAGGATTGAGGGGGAGAGATAATAGGGACATTGTAACTAATATACAATATAAGTCTAATTGGGATTGTCACTATGAATCCCCCCCCCGCCCCGTATAATGAATATATCCTAATAAAAGTTTTATATAAGGCTGCCAGAGTGGCTCATGTGATAAGAGCACCTGGCTAGCAAGCATGGGGGCCTGAGATCAAACACCAGTGCTGCCAAAACAAAACAAAACAAAACAAAAAATTTTATATAAAAAAATTAACCAAAGCCAAAAGGGATCGGGGGCATGACTTCAGTGGTAGAGCACCTGGCTAGCAAGTGAGAGGCCCTGAGTTTGAGCCCTAGTACTACAAAACAAAACCCCCAAACCCAACACAACTCATTTTAATTCAACCATTTTAATCTTTTTAAAACTTTTTGGTGAACTTTGCAAACACAAAGCCCAGTACCACCAAGAAAAGAAAAAAAAAAAAATAGAGTTCAAGGCTAACTTGGACTACAAAATTTCGACCCTCATTCATCTTCATCTTTTAAACATACGCATCTATATATGTAGCTATGCAGGTGAAATGTGGGTCTTGTCTCTAGGATGTCTCTTTCTGTTTACCATAGAAAAGGTACTATTACTGGAACAGACAAATCAACTGGGACTAGAACTCCTGGAGTGGAAGTAAGGAAAAGTTCAGATGTCCCCACTGCTAAAGAAGAGCCAAACAGTATTTGGGGCTTACCTGACTAATGGTTTGTTTTAATCTGCAGGAATCATCACCAGGACCTTATAAAAGTCAGGCCAGTGAGTAGCCCTTCTTTTTTGGGCTTGGCTTTGGTTTTCAGATGGGAGGAGGAGGGTTTCTAACACATCTGTGGCTTGTGGATGTTGGATGCTCTCAGCAAACAATGTCTTTTAGGCACAGCTACTTTGTAGCACTCTGAATGCTTTGGACCATGGCCATCGAAAAAAAGATGCAATGTGTAACTTACCCACAAGCAAAGAAAATGTGAGTATTTAATGGAAACCTAGATATATTAGTTTTATTCCTTTGAGCAAACAACTCATTGGTGTCATTGTGAGACCTAGAGCTATTTATACCTGGGTATGCTAGACAAGCAAACTGCATCATTATACAAAACAAACAAACAAACAAACAAAAAACCCCAAACAAACCAGAAAACAAAACAACAAGAAACCCCTTTGTTTTGTTTTTCATTATTAAAGATTAACCCTAGGACAGAAAACAACTTTAAGTCCTCCATAGCAGGTCATCATTATTAACTCACGTACAGTTTTTCAGTTTAAGAACAAAAATTGCTGTTACATAATACAAATAATTTACTTTTTTTTTTAACAAACAAAGCTAGCTTGCCTTACTTGTTCACAGATTCTTTGCATGAATTTTCCATACATGTATAGATTTCTTTTTTACTTTCAGTGCTAAAGATTGAACCCAGGGCCTTGCTCAAGCTAAACCCATGCTCTACCACTGAGTTTCACCCTCACCCCAAGTGTAGATTTCTTTTTGCTCTGGTTATTTTGGAGATGGAGTCTCACAAACTGTTTGCCCTGGCTGACCTTGAACTTCGATACTCCGAATTTCAGCCTCCCAAGTAGCTAGGATTACAGGTGTGAGCCACTGGTATCCAGCTATATTTCTTAATTTGTTGTTATTTTCCTCTTGTCAAGCTGTTTAGTCCCTTTTCTGAGGAAGCAATGGTCCTTTTTATCTAAGCCTTAGCTTATCCTTCAGTTGCAAGTTAAAACTGCCCTCTCCTGAGCCACCTAACCAATGTGATTCTCAAATCCCTTCAACTAATCTTTTCTAGCCATATTTTCTCTTCCCTACCTTACGTTGCTTTCCCCAGGTAAGTATGCACAGTAGATAGTTGCTGTTCTTTTCTTACACTAAAAAAAGACACACCCATATTTTTGGCTGTTCAAATCAGCCTTTTTTTAATTTAATACTTTGTTTCTGGTCTCCTTTTATAATCACCTTTTAAAATTTCAGCAATCCCTCCCAAGCAGGCTGTTTTTCCCTCCCTGTCTTTTTGATTGTTTCTTTTTCTTTTTTTTTTTTTTTTTTTTTTTTGTGGGACTGGGGTTTGAATCCAGGACTTCACACTTACAAAGCAGACATGTCTTTTTGCTTTTGATCATAAAATTAATATCCTTCAAAACAAATCTATGTGTCAAATATCAAATCCAAAGCATTATTTGCATTTCAGGATATGCATTTAATGTGAATCATTCACAGTTTGACCACATGAAATTTTTTTTGTGGGACTCATTAACACTTCTCTTCCTGCAGCCAACACAGTTTTTCTTATTCAGGAAAACACTGTTTTAAAAGTCTTGGAGGGGCAGGGGCCCAGGAACCTGAGGTTTCCAAAAAGACCAGGGAAGCTTCGTGTGTCTCCCCTTTCTCTGCTGGTGAGTCACTGAATATCATTAATGGAGGTGTCATAAGCTGTAGGATGGCAGCTCTAGATTTATAACCCTTTGACTTTTTCTAGGCTTGAGTGAGAAAAGAGGCTGAAAAAGTAAAGCTTAAGCAGAGCAAGAGAAGGGTCATAGTCCTCTGATCTTTTTACCATTTATTTAAATTTAAGGAGAGGAATTTTTTTTTTCTTATGCTGCTTTCTCGGTTTTTTTTTTTTTCAGTACTGGGGTTTGAATTTAGGGCCTCTTGCTTGCTAGCCAGACACTCCACCATCCCTTTTATGGTTGGGTAGCTTTTCAGATATGGTCTTGAGAACTATTTGCCTGGGTTCGCTTCGAACCACAGTCTTCCTGATCTCTGCCTCCTGAGTAGCTAGGATTATAGATGTGAGCCACCAACGCTGGCAGGCTTCACACTTGGAAAACAGGTGTTGTACCACTTGAGTCACACTTCACCTCCAGTCCTTTTGCTCTGGTTTTGGGGATGGGATCTGGTGAAATATTTGCGTGTGGGCTGGCCTCAAACTGGAAGCTTCCCAATCTCAGCCTCCCAAGTAGCTAGGATGAGAGAGACAATGAGCCACTGGTGCCCATTCTTTTTTTTTTTTTTTTTTTTTTGGATACAGGGTCTTGCTATGTAAGCCACGCTGACCTTGAACCCATGAGCCTGTTCCTCCACCTCCTGAGTAGTGGGATTGCAAATATGTGCTGTCATATGGGGCTTCTTGTTTGTTCTTTCCCCCTTGTGAAATGTATACCCATTGTGAAAATGACTTTTACAGGAAGTGCTATTAAAAAACAAAAAAGCTACCACTTAGAATAGAATTAACATTTTACATAATTTCTTTTAATGCAATTTTACAAAGTTGAAGGTCAGACTGTATGTATAATTTTTTTGTTTGAGACAGTATCTCCCTATGTAGCCCAGACTGTCTTCAAACTCAAGATCTTCCTGCCTTAGCCTCCAGAACCCTGGGATAAAAGTGTGTACCACTATGCCTAGCCTTAGATATATAAATTTATACCCTGTATTTTATGGTGCCGGAGAGTGAACCTAGGGCATGGAACACTTACTCTGCCACTAAGCTACACCCCCCAATCCACTCGGTTTTTGAAGTTTTGTTTTTTTACTGGATGCCTTCTTTAAATAAATAGACTGGGGTTTGAACTCAGGGCCTTGTTCTTGGTAAGCAGGTGTTCTACCTCTTGAGCAATACCCCCATCTGTTTTTGCTTTAGTTATTTTTCGAATAGCACCTCACATTAATACCCCTGCTGGCCTAGACCTCGATCTTCTATTTATGCTTTTTTTGTGGTTTGGAAGACAGGCATGTACCACCATGCCCAACTTTTATTGGTTGAGATGAAGGTCTCAAGAACTTTTTTGCACTGGCTGGCCTTGAACTGGAGTCTTCCTGATCTCCATCTTCTGAGTAGCTAGGATTATAGATGTGAGCCACCTCACATGGCTCAAATTTTACTTTTTTAAAATTATATTTTATTTATTTATTTTTTGACGACACTGCTTTTTTAACTCAGGGCCTCAGGCTAGGCAGGCGCTTTTACTGCCTGAACCAGTTCACCAGCCCTTTTTTGTGATGGGTTTTTTAGAGATAGGATCTGGAGAACTATTTGCCTGGGCTGGATTTGAACTGCGATCCTCCTGATCTCTGTCTCCTGAGTAGCTAAGATTGCAGGCATGAGCCCACCAGTGCCTGTCTTGTTGTGTTTAAGGATAATAGCAAAGGGCGATTTATTGACAGAGCATAAGTATACCTCGAGGCATGAGGCAGGCAGGTTGGATAAGACCAGTTGCCTAGACAGGGAGAGTATACCTCAAAGAGATGAGGCAGGCAATTGGATAAGGGCCAAACACTGAGACCTGAATTTTTGGTGTTCCATACCCCGTTCAAGTAAATGAAGTTGATTATGTTTTAGGGGTTTTTTGTTGTTGTTGTTTTTCCATGTGTATGGTTTTGGGAGTTGAACCAACTGTTTCCTACTGGGGAAGCACTCCACTCCTGAGCTATATGCCCAGTCCTGCATTTAAAAGATGCATTTCTAAGTCCTGCATTTCTAAGGTAGAGGAAGTATTTGGAATATAGCAAATTACTAATTATATACCTCTGTGTGATAAAATACACATAACATAAAATTTACCCATTTTAGCTATGTATGAGTATACAATCTAGCAATACTAAGTAAATATCTCTTTTTTTTTGAGTCATTGCTTTCAATCCTAAGGGTATGTACCTAGAAGTGGGACTGCTGGATTATATAATAATTCTGTTTAAATTTTTTAGGAATTACCATACTGTTATCTATAGTGGCTGTTCCATTTTACATTCCCACCTGCAATGCATGAGCCCCTTTTTTTTTTTTTTTGGTGGTACTGAGCATTGAACTTAGGGACTCACACTTGCTAGGCAAGTGCTTTACCAATTGAGCCATTCTGCCAGCCAACACTTGTTTTTATAATATCCATTATAGTGGGTGTAAAGTGATACTGCCTTGTAATTTTTTTCGAAAAGATGGGATGACAGGCACACACCAGCACATATATAGCCTTTCTTCTTTTTTTTTCCAGTTGAGATGGGTTCTTGCTAACTGCTTGCCTAGGATGGCCTCGAACTGCAATTCTCCAGATCTCTACCTCCCAAGTAGCTAGGATTACAGGTGTGAGCCTCTGACCCTGACTTCCTTGTGATTTTTAATTACTCTACTAAATATACCTTGTGATGTGCTGTTTGGTGATTTGGAGAATTGCCTATTTGGGTTTTGTTGTTGAGTTGTAGGAGTTCTTTATATGTTCTGATATTAACTCTTGGTCAGACATTTGATTTGAAAATATTTTCTTCCATTCTGTGAGTTTTCTTTTCACTTAATAGTATCCTTTGAGCTGTGGGTGTAGTATAGTGGTAGAATACTTGCCAAGTATGCTCTGGGTTCAATCCCCAGCACCACAAAATAAATAAATAAATGTACAGCCTTTAAAAAAAATTGTCATTTGATACACAAAAGTTTACCCAGTTCTTGTTTTGTTATCTGTGTTCTGATAGCATATCCAAGAAATCATTGCCAAATCTAATGTCATGAAGCTTTTTTCCCTATGTTTTCTTCTAAGAGTTTTATAGTTTTAACTATTATATTTAGATCTCTGATTCAAAGATTTTGACTCAGTCTTTGTTGATGGTTTAAGATAAGGATCATGGGGCTGGGGCTGGAGTGTAGCTAGCTCAATGGTAGAGTGCTTGCCTAGAATTCCAGAGGCCCTGGGTTTAATCCCTAGCACCAAAAAAAGAAAAAAGAAAAAAAAACCAAAGAAAAAGTATCTTGAATAGACTTGGAGGTTGTTTTGTTTTGTTTGTTCCTGGTAGCCTAAAACTCAGGATCCTTCTGCCTCAGCATCTCAAGTTCTGGGATTACAGGCATAAGCCACCACACCCAACCCTAAGTAAGTTTTAATGTTGTCATTATACTTGATAGGATGATGGAAACTTGGTGAAAAGTGAAATGAAATATCTGGGCAGTCCTATTACTACAATTCCAAAATTGGATAAAAGTCAAAATCTAGGAGAAGACCAGGCAGAAGAGATTATAGATGAATTAACCAAGTTTTCCCTGGAAGAAGACACCAAGGTACAGTACTGTCTGATGGTATCTTTCTGTTTATCCTTTTTTTTTTTTTTGATGGGACTAGGGTTTGACCTTAGGGCTTTGAGTTTTCGAAGTGGTCACTCTACCACTTGAGCCACACCTCTGGGACCTCATGCTTGGTAGGAAGGCATTCCTACCACTTGAGCCGTTCTGTCAGTTTCATTCATTCTTAAGTAAACTATTATGTGTCTAATATTATGGCCACTGTACCAAATGCTAGGGCTGTAGACAGGGTTTTAGAGCTATAGTGGTACATGTCTATAATCCCAGCAATTGACATGTGGAAGCAGGAGAATTTTGAGTTCAAGGTCAGCCCGGGTCTAAAGGGGTAGGGTAGGAACTGGGCATCAATGGCTCACACCTATAATCCTAGCTACTTGGAAGGCTGACATAGGAGGATCATGGTTTGAGGCCAGCCTAGTTAAATAGTTTATGAGATCCTATCTCCAAAATAACCAGAGCAAAAATGAACTGGAGGTGTGGCTCAAGTAGTACAGTGTCTGCTTTGCAAGCATGAAGCCTTGAGTTCAAACCCAAGTCCCACAAAAAAAGGCGGGTGCTGGGAGTATAACTCAAGTGGTAGAGTACTTGCCTATCAAGTTCAGGTGATGGGGTTTTTTTGTTGTTGTTTTTTGGTGGTGGGACTGGGGTTGGAACTCAGAGCTTTGGCAGATGTTTGTTAAGAGCATGATGTGGAGTGTTAGAGAAGCTTAGTGCAAGTATTTGAGAAGCCGAGAAGTCATATTCTCCAAAGGGTTGTCATCGAGCATTGTAAGATGTAGAGAAATACTGTGGTTTTAGTGGTGAAGATAGTAACAGAGACCAGAGTAGAAAGGAAAAATGAGAGCCAGGTGATAACAGCTCTCATTCATTGACTATTTAGAATGTATTAGGCAGTGTGTGCTAAGTAGTTTATATCCATCACTACATTTGATGCTCATATCAACACTGAAAAATGACTATTTTCTCCCTTAAAAGAGAAGCCACTGGGGACTGGCAGAGAGGCACCTGCCCAGCAAGTATGAGGCCCTGAGTTCAAACCCTAGTACCGCCAAAAAATAAATAAATAAGTAAATAAGGGAGGCCACTGGACCATGAGATAAAGTATCTTTATCTCATAGCACTCTTGGGCTATGAGATAAAGTATCTTACCCTAGGTCACATAGTTAAATGGGGCCCGAGTCAGGATCTAAAGTAAGTTCTGCTTGGCTCTAAAGCCCATGTTTTTAGCAATATCATGGTATTTACTGCTGAAGATACTGGAAAATAAAAATCATCCTCAAGACACGGAATAATGATAGCTTTGTATGGGGTTGGTAAAGTTCAGTGTCCACAGTTTGAAGGAACAAAAGTATAAGAATGATGATAAATTAATTTTCTACAACAGTGCTATTTAGTAAAACTTTCAGAGATGATGGAAATATTTTATCTGTTCAGTGCATTAACCATTAGCAATATGTAGCTGTTGAGAATTAAAATGTTCTTAGTTCAAATGAGAAACTGAATTTTTAATTTTCTTGAGTTTTTTTGTTTTTTCTTTTTTTGGTGTTACTGGAGTTTGAACTCAGGGCCTCATGCTTGCTAGAAGGCACTCTACCATTTGAGCCACTCCTCCAGCCTTCCTATCCCTTTTTGCTTTAGTTATTTCTTGAATAAGATCTTGGTTTTATGCCAGGGCTGGCCTAGACCTTGATTCTCCTAATTAAATGCTCTTTTTATTAATTGAGATGGGATCTTGTGGACTTTTTCCTGGGCTGGCCTCGAACCCTGGTCCTCCTGATCTCTGCCTCTCAAGTAGCAAGAATTACAGGTGTGAGCCACCGTACCTGGCAGTTCTCTTGAATTTTCATTAATGCAAATGACAATGTGTAGCTAAGTGTATATTATATTGGAAAGTGCAACTCTAGAACCCTCATAAAGTACGCTCCCTAAAAAAAGCTGCATCAGTATCTTAAGGGAATTTCTTTTCTTTTCTGGAGATTGAGCCCACGGCCCCAAGCATGGTAGTTTAATCACTGAACTATCTACTTTGAACCCCAAGAAGGAATTTCTTAGTAATGAAAATTAATGAATGCATACCTTCTGAAGAAGAAACTCTGGAAATGGGGCCCCATAATTCCTGGTGTGTTTTTATTTTTGAGACAGGGTCTTTTTTTTTTTGGTGGTACTGAGGTTTGAACTCAGGGCCTCATGCTTACTAGGCAGGCACTCTACTGCTTGAGCTGCTCTACCAGCCCTTTTTCTTGTTGGGTATTTTCAAGATAGGGTCTTATGAATTCTTTGCCTAGGTTGGTTTTGAACCACAATCCTGATCTCTGCCTCTGAGTAGCTAGAATTATAGGTGTAAGCCACCAGCACCTGGCTGAGACAGAGTCTTGCTGTGTGTCTCAGGCTTGCCTCAAACTCTCTGTGTGGTCCAGGCTAGTCTTGCACTCCTGATCCTCCTGCCTCAGCCTCCTGAGTGCTGGGATTATAGGCACTGCCACTATGCCTAGCCAACAATTTGTGTTTTAGCAGTAATTCTCCTAGGTAATTTTGCTGCACACTGAAGTTTGAGAGCTACTGTTCTGTAACACAGTTTTAAATCCTGCTTTATTTTAATTTCACGTTTGTAGAAAAATAATAGAACAAACATATGATCTAAAAAAGGGCAAGATGATAGCTGAATCGTGACTCAAAGCCTGGACAAATAGTTTGAGAGAGACTGTCTCAAAAATACCCAAGACAGCTGGCTCAAGTAGCAGAGTGCCTGCCTACAAAGCATGAGGCTCTGAGTTCAAATCCTAGTACTCCCAAAACAAAAAGGAAAACAAATCAACAACAAAAAACTTTGTCTAAAGTGTGTTAATCTGCTTTTATGAAATATAAATATAGTACAATGGACATAATTTAATCTTCCTTTGCTGAGTGAAGATTTCTCATAGTCTCAGAAACATTATTCTAAATTGTGGAATATAAGTATAGGGAAGTAGATTAAAACAGATTGACCCCAGGAAATACTCTAGATGTTTTGTTCGATAGAAGACTGGTATAGGGCTGTTAGCTATTTATTTTATTGGTGTTTAAAAAATACTAATGGGCTTATTGTTTTGGGTCTGTGATTCATAAAGCTATTTTCAATTAGGCACTCACTGAATAAGAATGCATAGTATTAGGTTTTAGTCTAGAAAAGGGATAGGAATTTTTTGTTATTTGCTTATCTCTTTGATGCTGAATAGAAACAAGTAGATAATTTAAAAAGCAGTGAACTCCTTAGAGATTGGTGTAACCATAGTAATTTCTCATTCTTTGAATTAAAACATATTTATGAGGACCTGTTGGGTGTTAGGCATTGGTGATACAGTGCTGACCAAAGTAGACTAGAGTTTATATTCCTTTTGGAGAAACATCAAAAAGATGCCTACCCTCAACTCAGATCCTTGAATTTGCTAGGCAAGCACTATACCACTTGAGCCATCCCTCCTGCCCTTTTTGCTTTAGGTTATTTTTCAGATAGGATTTCATGCTTTTGCTTTAGGGTGCCTATAGTCTGTCATACAGCTAGGACTATGAGTGTGGCTTATATGTTGAGATGGGGGGTCCAGCTAACTTTTTGCCTAGGCTGGCCCAGAACCATGATCCTCCCAGTCTCTGCCTCTGGAGAAGCTGGGATTATTGATAAGAATCACTGCACCCAGCCCCAATAAACATTTTTATCATAGGTGTTCTAACTAGAGTTCTTGATTGCAAGTAATATAAGCTGAACTTAATGAGATTTTCTAGAGGATATTCAGGAACTCAAAGAATCACCAGGGAGGTGCGAAAACAAGGAAAGGCCCAGCCAAAATACTCTGGGAACATACTGCTCAGGATGTGACTGCTTTGTGACTGGACACTCAGCACTACCATTACTGGCCTCCTGCTATGGAGAATGATCCAACCTGCTACTGGACTCTGCCATCTACTGTATTCTCTATTATGATACAGCAACCATTTAAAAGAAACCAAACAAAAAAACTGGACCTACCCTATGCTTTTGTGTTACTCTTCAGGGTTCAGAATGCCAGGTAGAGATATTTATTTGGCCACAAGGGAGTGAAAAAGAGAATGTCTGTCCCCCTTTGCCTCCTTGTATCAGGAGCCAAGGCTGTTTCCCATCTAACTTGAGATTTTACTAAAATAAATTGCCATTGTCTGCCATAACAGACAAAATAATTTACCAGTTATAAATTGTTCAAGATTGTGATGAAGGAAACAAAATGGAGGACAAAATAGAGACTGATAAGTAGAAGGGAGCCTTGAATAAGGAAAGGCCTCCACAACAGGAGATAATTAGCTAACAATATGGTGATGAATTATCCCGGCTTGTTTGAGGCTGAGGAGGTTCCTAAGAATGAGACCTTCATTGCTGAAGCTGAAAAATCCCAGACGAACTGGGATGAAGTTGGTCACCCTACTTGTGTACAAACTGTACATAACAAGAGTAGAGGCAAGAGCATTCCTTGAAGAGGAAGTGTTGCAGGTGCAAAGGTCCCAAGGTTAGAAAGATCTTGGTGTGTTCAAGGAACTGAGAAGCCAGTGTAAGTGCGTGGACAGTTGCCTGAGGTGGGGAAGAAGAGGTAGGCAGAAGGCAGATCCTTCAGGACTTTTAGGCTACTGTGAGTGTTTGGATTTTTCTTGTAGGTGCAGTTGGATGCTATTAGGGAAGATTTTAAGCAGGGGCATAATGTGATCCTTGTTTTATGAAGGGTATTGGGGTTTGAGCCACTCCACCAGCCCTTTTTAGCAATGAGTTTTTTTCAAGATAGGGTCTCTTCAACTATTTTCCCAGGCTGGCTTTGAACCTCCATCCTCCTGATCTCTGCCTCCTGAGTAACTAGATTACAGGCCTGAGCCACTTCCACTGGGCTGAAGATCACTCTTGTTGCTACATAGCGAATAGGTTAAAGAGGATCATGAGTTGAAAGCAGGTAAGAATAGAAAGCTATTGTAATAGTCCCAGCAAGAGTTGGTGTGTGCTGACTGAGTGGCTCAAATGATAGCGTGCTTGTCTAGCAAGTGTGAGGCCCCTGAGTTCAAAACTCCAGTACCACAAAAAAAAAAAAAAAAAAGTTGGTTGTAAGCTGAGCATGATGGTGTACATATATAGTCCCAGGTACTTGAAAGGCTAAGGCAGAAGGACCACCTGAACCCACGAGTTCAATTCCAGCCTGGAAATTCGAATGGTAAGACCCCATCTCACCACCAGTACAATACCAAACATTGGTAGTAGCCAGAACTAACATGGTGGCTGTGGAGGCAAAGAAATGGATGAATTTCTTGGGAAATTTTTGGGAGGTTGATGGAATGGCTTAAGCAGTAAGAATACCTGTCTAGCAAGCATAAGGTCACTAGTTCAAACCCCAGTGACACAAAAAAAAACCCAAAATTGTTGTTGGTATTGGTGTGGCTCATCACTTGAGCGACACCCTGAGCCCTCTTTGCTTTAGTTATTTTTCAAATAGGGTCTCGTGTGTTTTGCCTGGAGAAGACTGGACTGTGATCCTTCTTCTACCTACACCTCCTTATAGCTAGGATGATAGGCATTCGCCACCATGCCCGGCTTTATTGGTTGAGTTGGGGGGAGGGGGGTGGGTCTCAATTTAGCCTGGCTGGCCTTGAACGATCTTCTAGATCTTCACCTCCCTAATAGTTGGGATTACAAATGTGAGCCACTCCATCTAGCCCAGAATACATTTTTCTTGCTTTTTTTATCTTTATTCATTTATTTATTCACATATATGAATTGTATGACGTAAGGAGTTTCATTATATTTCCATCTGTGCATCTGACAGTATCTAGTGTACTTTGATCACATTCACCCCCCCATTACTTTATTTTCCCTCCCCTTCCACCTCCCTAGTAGTCCCCCTTTTACTTTGTGACCTTGTTTTTGTTTTTCCCCCTAGCTTCCACAAAAGAAAGAAAACATGCAATATTTGTCTTTGTGGGATTTCCTTCTTTCCTTCCTCCCTCCCTCGCTGCCTCCATTCCTTCCTTTCCCTTCCTTTCTCTCTTTCTCCTTTCTTTATTTTTTGTGGGACTAGAGTTCAAATACCAGTGCTGCCAAAAAAAAAAAAAAAAAAAAATCTGTTAATTTTTTCTCCCAGTGTCTTCTCTGCTTTTCTCTTATGGACATTGCATTTGTATGCTTTTTTTTTTCTTCCTCATTACTTTATTCTTTCTATCTTTTTGTCTCTTTTGTGTCTTCATCTATTTATAAAATATTTGACAATAAATACCTGTTATATTTTTAGAAATGATATCATTGTACTATCTTCTCAACCCTCTTTTGTTTGTTTCTGAAACAGGAACTAGCTATGTAGTCCAGGCTGACCTTGAATTTGTGACACTCTTACCTTAGCCTTCCAAGTGCTAGGATTACAGACATGCATCACTGTGCCTGGCTCCAACCCTCTTTACTTGTTTTTTTTTTTTTTTTTGAGACAGAGACTCACTATGTAGCACAGGCTGGCCTAACTTGAGATCCTACTGTCTTTGCCTCCCCAGTACAGGCTTATAGGTAACCCTGTGCCTAACTCCAACCTTTTTTTTTTTTTTGGGTGGAAACTGTGGTTTGAATTCCAGGCTTTGCTCTTGCAAAGTAGGCAACCTACTGCTTGAGCCATTCCTCCAGTCCATTTTGCCCTGGTTATTTTGGAGATGGGGTCTGGCGAACATACCTCCTCCCTCTTGGGCTGGCCTTGACTGTGATCCTCTTGATCTCCACCTCCCAAGTAGCTAGGATTCCAGGCATGAGCCACTTTGCCTGGCTTCTAACCATCTTTTTTAAGATCTGAGAGAAGTGAAGAAAATTTTAGTTGGTATGGATACTTCTTGCTGTTTTACACGTAGTCTGACAGACGCAACATTGGGCTCAAGTGGTTGAGCCTAGCAAGTGAGAGGCCCTGGGTTCAAACCCCAATACGGCCTATATACATACATACATACATACACACACACACACACACACACACACACACACACACACACACACACATAGGTGTATATACATATACACCTATACATATATAACAGAAAGTAGCAGATTGGTTTGGTGGAAAGCAACTTCTAAAAAACTGCCCTTGCCAGGTACTGGTGGCTTATGCCTGTAATCCTAGCTACTTGGGAACCTGAACTTGGGAGGGTCACGTTCCAGGCCAGCCTGGCCAAATCATTCATGAGACCACCATCTCCAAAAATAACCAGAGCAAAATGGACTTGTGGTGTGGCTCAAGCTGTAGAGTGCCTGCTTTGCAAGTGTGAAGCTCTGAGTTCAAACTCTAGTCCCACTTAAAAACAACAAAGGAAAAACATTGCCCTATCATCCCTCCACAAAAGCCCCACCAAATACAATAGAAATAATTTGGGCTGAAGGTGTGGCTCAAGCAGTAGAGTATCTATCTAGCAAGTGTGAAGCCCTGAGTGCAAATCCCTGTACCACACGCATAAACCCTAAAAAACATAGCCTCTTTTTTAAAAAAAAAACTTAAATATTTAAATAAAAAATGCAAGTAAGCTGGGCACCAGTGGCTCACACCTATAATTCTAACTACTTAGGCAAAGATTAGGAGGATCTCTGGTTCAAAACCAGCCTGGGTTCATGAGACCCTACCTCACACACACGAAAAAACCCTTCACACGCACACACAAAAAAAGCAAATAAAAGAACCAATGTAAGATACTCATAATCCCAAAAGCCAGATGCAATTGCCTTTAACACTTTATATATATTCTTCCAGACATTTTTCTATGCAAATATATGTATTTTTTCTTTCATTAAATTTTATTTTATGTAATAAATTTATTATAGGGCTGAGGACATAGCTCAGTGATGGCACACTTCTTAGTATGTGAGAGACTCTGACTTCAATTCCAGCACTATTAAAAAAAGTATATTATAAAGTACATGTTTTCTAACTTAGTGGTGTTATAATTTATTTCTATATCATAAAACTAATCTATATCATACCTTTTGTTGTATAATGATAATATATAATATCCAGGGTATGATTTATTTATCCAGGACCTATTACTGAATATTTAATTTGTTAGTAATCGTACTCTACTATAAACATGCTGGGATAGCCATTTTTTATAACCAAATATTTGTGTATATCTTTATTTCCTTTGGGAAACAATTGGGACTATTAGATCTTACTGGCTTTTTGGGCTAGGGGTGCACGGTAAATGGGATTTGAACTCATGGTCTCACACTTGCTAGGCAGGTGCTCTACCACTTGAGCTACTCCACCAGCCCTGGAACTATTAAATCAAATGGTTTTGTCTTTGGGCCTCGCATTTGCTAGGCAGGTTCCTTACCACCAGAGCTACTCTGCCAAAAGGTATGAATATTGTTAATGAGCCTCCACTCATCCCATCCTTTTTTTTTAAATTTTTAACATGGGAGTGAGTGGGAATTTTGTCATTTCAGGGCCTGAATCTAAAAAAGACAATCTCTCCCTATGACATTAATATCACTCAGATGCTAGAGGAAGATTCTAACCAGGGCCATCTGATTGGTGATTTCTCCAAGGTGAGCTTGATTTAAACCCACTTTAAATTTTTAATTTGTGTGTCTGTCTGTCTCCACACACACCCCCTCCCACCCCAGGGCATTGCACATACTAGGCATGCACTCTATGACTGAGCTAACCCCAGCTCTTGGTTTTGTTTGTTTTTGCAGTATCAGGTTTTGAACTCAGAGCCTACACCTTGAGCCACTCTGCCAACCCTTTTATGTGATGGGTGTTTTCCAACATAGGATCATGCGAACTATTTTCCCGGGTTGGCTTGAAACCCTCATCCTCCTGATCTCTGCCTCCTGAGTAGCTAAGATTACAGTTATGAGCCACCAGTGCCTGGCTAGGTTTTTTAATTTTATTTTTTTCTTTTTAAGAGACCCACAAGCCCCAGCCTTAGTTTTTTGAATCAGGGTCTCACTATGTAGCCCAGGCTGGGCTTAAACTTGAGATCCTGCTGCCTCAGCCTCCGTAGTGGTAGAATGAAAGGCATGTGCTACCATGCCCACCCTCTCATCCTATATTTTATTTATTTATTTATTTTTGCAGTGTTGGTTGGTGATGAAACCCAGGGCCGTGCCCATCCTAGAAAGTGCTCTACCATTGAGCTATATCCCCAGCTTCCCCGCCCCCAATTTCCCACCCTATATTTTATATTTCAGTGAGTCATTTTGGATATGAATATGTTCTTCTCTGTTTAAGATGCTAGATGTAATTATGCATCCTCACTAAGTACTGTTTTTGTAGACCGGAAGCTGCTCTGGTATTAGATCTAGGCCATTCCAGTGAGAAAGCACTCTTTTTTTTTAAATATAATTTTTTGGTAGTACCAGGGGTTGAACTCAGGTGGTTGCTAGGCAGGTGCTCTACCACTTGGGCCACTCCACCAACCCAAGTATTCTTTATTTATCTCAGAAAATCCTGAACAATGGGGAAAGTATAAGTTTTTTTTTAAACCTTTCTTCTTGTTAAAAATATCCTTTTAAATTATATTAATAATACTTGATCAATACAAAAAAGTAAAAAATAAAGGAACTTATCCAATCTAAACTTTTATGAACCAGAGAAATTATTGGTTAAAAATACACACATATGCCCTTTTTTTTTTTTTTTCCCAGTATTGGAGTTTAAACTGAGGACCTCATGCTTCTAGGCAGGTGCTAAACCACATGAGCCACTCTGCCAGCCCTTTTTGCATTGACTATTTTTGAGATAAGGTTTTGATTTATGCCTGGCTGACCTGGATCATGGTTTTCCTATTGTGCTTTACCACATAGCTAAGATGACAGGTGCATGCCATTACACCCAGGGCCCTTCATTGACGTGAGATCTGGTGAATTTTTTGCCCGTGCTGGCCTCAAACTTCCATTCTTCTGATCTCTGCCTCCTGAGTAGCTGGGAATACAAACATGAGCCACTGCACCCGTAGTTCTTACAGACTTTTTTCTTTGTATTTTTACAAACACAAACTTTTGTTTTTCCACAAAAGTTTCTTATTCTGTTTTGTGATCTTTCAGGGTTTTGTTTGTTTGTTTTCCCTCATCTAATATTATATCATGAGGCCGGCAGTATAGCTCAGTGGTAAGAGTACTTGCCTAATAGCATGAGATTCTGGGTTTAATCCCCAGAACTACTACCAACCCCTCAAAAAAATTATATCAGGAACATATTTTCATGTCAATAAGTAGTTCTGTTTAATCATTACATCATTTTAATAGCTGTACATTATTTAGTTTTTTGACTGCTCATAATTTCATAAACCCTTTTTACGGGATATTTAGGGTATGTATTTTTTTTTTTTTTGTGGTACTGGGGTTTGAACTCAGGGCCTATACCTTTAGTCGCTCCATTATTCCTTTTTTATGATGGGTTTTCTTCAAGATAGGGTCTCGAGAACTATTTGCAAAGATTGGCTTCAAACCACCATCTTCCTGATCTCTGCCTCCTGAGATTACAGGCATGAGCCACCAGTGCCTGGCTAGATACTTAGTTTTATAATTTTTCCTTGTGAGCAAGATGGACATATTTAGAGAATTTAAAACTTTGTGTAGGTCTGTGATTAGTTCCTTAGGATCAGTTCTTAGAAACAATTGCTATAAATGCGCATTATAGAGACCATTGTTTTTTGAAGGCCTCTGGGGTTCTGAGAGTCATTTGGAAAGGACTCATTATGAATTGACCTCAAGCTTTGGTGGGGAATACTGGCTCTTATTTCAACTCTCTGATGTTTCTAGGTGTGTGCACTGCCAACTGTGTCAGGGTGACACCAAGATCTGAAGTACATCAACCCAGAAACAGTAAGCAGATTTCTGGACATGGTAACTGATTACATAAGCTGCCATCTGCTCTGTTCTGTCTCTAAAATCCCCACCTCAATTTCTGTTTCACTGCATTCATTCTCATAGGCTCCTTATTCAACTAAAGTGATATTAAAGGACTTCTTTGTACATTTTCCTCTGTCTTTTTTTATTTTTAGTTAAACAAATAAGGAAGGGAAGGAAGGAAAGAAGGCAGGCAAAATGGAAAAAAAAAATCACTCAATTAGGGTCCTAATTAAAGTAATTATGAATCCTGGTTTACATGTTATAATTTCTTTTATACCTATTAATGAAGGTAGTTATTAATTGTGATCTTTCATTCTCAGAAGTCTCTATTTGTATAGTAATTATGTGGTCAGGCTACCCACAAGCTTGGCACCAGAGATAGCCACTAGTAATATTTTCCTTATAGCCTTCCAAATTATATTCTAGCATATGTTTTGTTAAAATGGGATCATGATGAACATGTGGTATTCCAATTAACTTAGTAAGATATCAAAATACCTTTCTATAGCAATAAAAAGATACACATCATTTTAATGGTTGTATAATATTATGTAATACTGACATGTATAGTCTATTTAAGCAAACCCCTTAGTGAATATTTAAGTTATTTCTAATATAACTTAAGTCAGTGCTGAGATGAATATCAAATTATGTCTACCTCTTTGTGTATTTTTACTTAAGGTTTTTTTTTTTTTTTTTGTAGTCCTGGGGATCCAACACAGGCCCTTGTGCATGCTATGCAAACACTTAACCATTGAGCTTCATCCCCAAGCCAAGTTAAGATGTTAAGAGAAGTTGCTAGGTCAAAGAAAGGGTAATTATGGGGCTGGTGGAGTGGCTCAAGTGGTAGAGTGCCTGTCTATCAAAAAAAAAAAAATCAGGGTGGGGGGAGGCATAAGTATGTTCATTTATTTATTCATTTATTTAGCAGTACTGAGGATTGAACTCAGGGTTTCCAGCTTGCTAGGCAAACCCTCTACCACCCTAACTATAACCCCAGTCCTTTTGCTTTTAGTTTGTTTCTCAGATAGGGTCTTGGGCTAATTTTGCCCGTGCTGGCCTTATCCTAACCCTTCTACCTCCACCTCCAGTGGCTGGAGTTACAGGCATGTGCCTCCACACCTGGCCTACACTTATTTTTACATGTATTTACAAATTTTCCTCCAAAAAGCTGAACCAACTTCTATCTATAAGTAGCTTAAGTTTCTTCCTCTAAGATTTCAATCCTTTCCTTCCATACCTTTGTCTGAAAGTTTTTCTTTTTTCATGTAATGGCAGATAAGGAACCATTTCCCATCTTTTCTAATAAAATTGGAATCTCTAGCTACTACTTCTGCCACTGCAGAAGCCTCCTGAGAGGCTGATTCCAGCCATACCTGCTTCCAGACAAATGGCCTCAATAAGGTCTTCCTTGGTGTCCTGAGAACACCAAGGTTCCCAGGTCATTTTGGTTCTCTACAAAAGCTACTTCATTTTATCCTCTTATGTGGGGGGAGGGGGGGAGCTGACCCGCACTGCATTTCAAGTATGGGGTAACTTAGGAAGTCTCCTAAGTGGAGTCACTAATAGGAATGTGCACATAAGAAACTGTGTGACAGGTTCCTTTCCGTCCAAGTAACAGTGAGTAGGATATTCACTCATTGTTTCCGTGCAGGTAGCTGCCTTACTGTTGGGAAAGTTCCAGGGTCTGACTGAGAGAATTTACATCACTGATTGCCAATATCCATATGAGTACTGGGAGGATACATCCAGGTGAGGTATGTGGTGGATATCAGCAGAGGAGGGGCTGGGGATGGGTCTCTATTGAGAAGAGTTGATGGACAAAGTGTGCAGTGGAATCTAAAACCAAGATGGATATAATGCATTTGGAGCACATCAAGGCAGAAGTCTTTGTTCCTGTTTTAATTCTTTTTTTTTTTTTAATTGTTTTTGAATTTTATCGCTTTTACATTTACTCACATGCATATACATTGTTTGGGCCACTTCTCCCTGCCCCCACACCATTTTAATTCTGTGTATACCTTGAGCAACTTACTTTCCCTTCTCTACTACTCATCTCTAGCTTTTTTATAGGAGCCAAGGTTTCCTGCCTGGGAATCCAAACATCAGTCTAAGGCCTGAGAGACACTATGCCATCACTTAATGCTCACAGATATTTCTCAAAATGTGATCTCTTGAACTCCAGGCAGTTCAAGTGTAGGAGCATTCATTGAGCTTCTACTTCATTCCAAGCTCTAGCCCAGGCCCTAGGGGTAGATACTGAAATGTACTTAGGTCCCTTCCCTGGAGATCCTTATCTTGTAGTTTTTGTGGCCTGATATCCCAGGATAGTATCTCAGTTCTAAGTATTGACACATGCCCTTGAGGGAATGCTTATTAAAATTCTTTTCTACAGGGAGCCTTAAATTTGTATAGTCAGAAAGAACTGTATGACTTCTTTCTGAAGAAGCCCATTGTCCCCGAGGACATCCAGAAAGGAATAATCATCGTGTTCCACTGTGAATTCTCCTCAGAGCAGGGCCCCCGAATGTGAGTGTCTTCATGGGCTATAGCCAGTGATGGAAACAGATCATGAGTCAAGCTTCCCAGACCAGTTCATACAGAGACTGAATGAATGAATATTGTCTACTGCAATATGAAGAATGTTAGGGAGGTTGAATAAAGGTATTTCTACAATTCTAATTTGGAGCACTAAAAGAAAGATGATTGGGGATGAGGTCCCAATAGAGGAAGGAAGGTACTATTTGGACCTCATTTTGCATACATGATGAAATATGTCTCCTCCCGCCCACCCGCCATCCATTCCTTCCTTCCTTCCTTTTTCTAGTGATTGAACCCAGGGCCTTAGGTATGCTAAGCAAGTATTCTACCACTAAACTACATCTCTAGCATGAAGGTCCTTTTTGGAGTTAGTCTGTTCTTCCTCCCCCTCCCCAGTGAAGGCTCATCAGATACTGACCTTATTTCTTTCCAACCCACTCACATCTGGGTTTTCTCTAAAGGTGCCACTTTCTGAGAGGAGAGGACAGGGCTCTGAACCAGTATCCTGCATTGTACTACCCAGAACTGTATATCCTCAAGGGAGGTTACAGAGACTTCTTTCCAGAATATATGGTAAGGGGTGGGACATGGGGGAGGTCAGACACTGGGGGAGCTCAGACTGAAGGGAGTTAGCTTTAGCATGCAACTCCCATGTGCTACAAAGCCTTTTGGGAAGAAATTGCTGTCCCTTCTTAGCCATAGCTGGCAGCAGCATCTCTATTATACTTAGTAGTAGAGTTTAGGGGTCTAGGGAATCCCTTATTCTGTCCCCTACCTTTCAGGAGTGTGTGAACCACAGAGCTACTGCCGTATGCATCACCAGAACCACCAGGCTGATCTGCTGAAATGTCAAAGCCAGAGCAAAGTCCAGGAAGTGGAACGGCAGCTAGAGGAACAGATCACACTGTTGGTGAAGGACATGAGCCCATTATAGTGGATCAGACACTAGAAGTGAAGGAATCACCAAAAGACACTATAGAGACCCTGAACAGAAAGGGGCCACCTTCTATATGGCTAAACCCAAGATGGCTAAAAGATATTTGCAAACCAACAAGCTGTCATACTAATAAAATCCCAGGCCTGGGGATTGGTTAGGTTTCAGTGTTGCTGCTGGCAGGCAGCCGAGTCCTGGAGCTGGCTCTAAGAGAACTGTAGCCTTGACTTGTGTAGAGATTTGTGTTGCTTTGGGGAACTCTTACATTCTTCTTCTTCCTAACTTCTCCTGTCTTCTCAAACAAGCCAAACACCTCTTTCAATCCCTGGATTTCTGGCTATGCAAGATATTTGCCTACCTTCTGTCTGTGTTTTCTTTCTTTGCTCCCCACTCCTCTTTTTTTTACCCCCCAAAGGAAACTTTGGGGGGAAGCTTTGCAGAATGATTCTGAGCCCACTCTACCTGTAGATCTGTAGAAGGAGGTTATCACAAAGTTAGACTTCTTTAAGGGACTGGGGCTGTTGCTAAGTGCAAGTGCTTGCCTAGCATTCCAGAGCCCTGGGTTCACTCTCCAGCACCACAAAAGAAAAATAAATAAATAAATAAATAATGAAAGAAAGACTCCTTTTTCATTTTTTTGTCTTTATTCTTTTGCTGTTAAAAGTTAGTGAGCCAGCACCGGTGGCTCACTCCTGTAATCCTAGCTACTCAGCAAGTGGAGATCAGGAGGATCTCAGTTGGAAGCAAGCCTGGGTAAATAGTTCTCGAGACCCTATCTAAAACAAAAAACCTTCACCAAAAAAAGGGATAGCGGAGTGACTTAAGGTGAAGGCCCTGAGTTCAAACCCAGTACTGCAAAAAAAAAAAAAAAAAGTTAGATTTCTTAACCTGTTGGGTTTTTTTTTTTTTTTTTTTTTTTTTTTTGCAGTACCAGGGTTGAATTCAGCACTTCATGCTTGCTAGCCAAGTGCTCTACCACTTGAGCGTGTGGCTCAAAAATCTGGGCTTTACAAATCTGTCTTTTCAGTTGATTTTGATGCATGCTGAGGCATGAAAACTATTGCTCTAGAAATAAGGGAAAACTTTCAAACTGTATCCATGAGTTGGGTTTGGTGGTACATGCCTGCAATCCCAGCACTTGGGAGGCTGAAGCCTGAGGCTCCATAATATGATCCTGTCAAAAACAGCAGCAGCAACAAAACAACAAAAAGGCATTCTTTAGCAGTATCTCACAGGTGTTCCTTTCATAGACCATTCCCTGGAATATGTTGTTTAAAAGTGTTTCCCACTCAGCACCATGTGGTTTCTAGGACCAGAAAACCAAGATGACTAACATTCTATAAGGTAGATGATAGAGCTGAGTTGGGCTCATAATTTCTTTGTGTATAGCA
This sequence comes from Castor canadensis, assembly GCF_047511655.1. Classification (NCBI taxonomy): domain Eukaryota; kingdom Metazoa; phylum Chordata; class Mammalia; order Rodentia; family Castoridae; genus Castor; species Castor canadensis. The sequence goes on from NC_133391.1 coordinate 80,724,691, forward strand.
GGGTTCCAACTTCCCATTTCCCAAACTCTTCTCCATTCCATTTTACAATTCATAAGAACAAGTTTAGGATTTAAGGTGGTTTAAAGTAGAGATTTGTGATATATGAAGATAGGAATTTTAAAAAGTACAAAGAAAGATCATTTAGCCTTAAGAACTTTTAAACTGCATTCTTTAGCAACATCACAGGCTTTCCTTTCCTAGAGCTCTTTGAGGTTGATAGGCTTTTATCTGTTTAGTGAGATACATTCCCTACAGGGCCTGGGGTGGCAGAGGGATTGACTAAACATGTCACTCTCTGACATTGACCTAGCAGTACTGATAAACCAGGACTAGGAAAGGAGGAAGCACTCTTTTTTTTTGTTGAGCGGTACTGGGGTTTGAACCCAGGGCCTCACACCACACTTGCAAGGCAGACACTCTACCACTTGAGCCACTCCACCAGCCCAGGAGGAAGGACTCTGAAGCCTAGACTAGAATAGAGACAAAAATAACATCTTCCCAGGTTCTGGAGCATGGTAACTTTTTAAAAGTGAGTGAGTGGGAAGGAAGGTTATAGATACAGGACAGTCCAGGCCTGGTGCTGGACTAATTTTTTCCAAGTTCCAACATGTTCCTGCCCTGGATTGCTATGTGCATGCCTCACAGCAGAGGGCACTGCTGTATTCTCCAGGACAGCCAGCTGGAACTTGCAGTCTCTACTCCAGCTGCTGTTTTCTGTCAGGATGAAAGCTACCTCCTAAACCCCGAAGCTCAGAGCTGGGGAGAGGAAGTCTGCAGCTATATTAGTGGAGGTGACTAAGAGGAAGTATTCCTGCACCTGTGCTCCTGTTCCCGGCCCAAGTAGGAATTCCTAATAGCCTGAGGAAGAAACTATTTGAAGCACCTCCTGTCCTAAGTATGAGAGGCCCGGGACTCACTACCTTCCCTAGTGGATCATTTCCTGATAATTATCCCCAGAAAGGTAGAGCTGAGCCCCAACCTGGTGAGAGATTGGTATTTATGTGTTCACATTTCAGTAATCCTAAGTAGAAATTCTAAGTTGTAAAGCCAAAAACAAAAAAACCCTAGGACTTAATTAAATACTTTGTGAAAAATAATTTTGCCTAAAAGGCAATATTTTCCCATCTGATTTCTTATAATCTTTCTTTTTTGGTCGGGGTTGTTGAATCTGGGGCTTTGTATATGCTACCATGGATGTAATCCCCAGCCCTCCCATATGATTTTTTTTGAGACAAAGTCTCAGTATTTAGCTCAGGCTGGTCTGCAACTTGTATGTAGCCCAAACTGACCTCAAACTCAGGATTGCCTTGCCTCAACCTCCTCCCCAGTGCTGGGATTACCTGCTGTGTTACCACTCCCAGGTCCATATGATTTCTTATAATATCTTTCACCATATAGGGATGTGATTTTTTGTTTTTGTTTGTTTTGTTTTGTGGTTCTGGGGCTTGAACTCAGGGCTTATACCTTAAGCTACTCCACCAGCCTATTTTTTTTTTTTTTAATGATGGGCTTTTTGGTTTTTTGTTGTTTTTTTAAAGATAGGGTCTCACCAACTATTCGCCCAGGCTGTCTGCGAACCTCAGTCCTCCTGATCTCTGCCTCCTGAGTAGGATTACAGGCATGAGCCACCAGTGCCCAGCTAGGGATATGATTTGATTCATACTATTTTCAGGAACAATAATTGCTAACACTTTTCAGCTACTTACTACACATGTAGTAAGTAGCTAAGTGTAATGAGTTTTCTAAACTCATTACAGATATATGCAGAAATAGATAAAGTAACTTAGTTTTCACAACAATCTGTTGAAAGAAATTGAGGCGATAGAGCACCTGCCTAGCAAGTGTGAGGCCCTGAGTTCAAATGCCAGCACTGCAAAAAAAAAGAAGAAGAAAAGAAACATTGAAGAACAGAGAGTAAGTAACTAAAGACCACACACTAATAAATGACAGAGCTAGGATTTAAATCCAGACAGTATGACTCCAGAGTCTGTACCCTTCATGATTTTTGCTGTTACCAAATCCTCATCAAAGAACAGTGTGCCTTTCTAGAGTTGGCTATGTATGAGGTGTTAAATCTGTTTGAGCCTCAATCGTAGGTTCTTCAGAATTCAGGGTCATAAGGATTTTTTGAGCTTGGAAAAAAAGGCCAAGGGGCTGGGTGCTGGTGGCTCATGCCACCAGCTACTCAGGTAATCCTAGTTACTCAGAAAGCAGAGATCAGGAGGATTGCAGTTCTAAGCCAACCTTGGCAAATAGTTCGAGAGACCCTATCTTGAAAATACCTATCACAAAAAACGGCTGGCAGAGTGGCTCAAGGTGAAGGTCCTGAGTTCAAGCACCAGTACCGCAAAAAAAAAAAAAAAAAGAACAAAAGGAAATGAGGCCAAGGGCAAACACTTAGCAAGTCACTGTAGAGGGTGAGCTCTCATTGCACTTGGACTGGCTGATATTTTTTCATTGAGAGGTCAACTAATAACAGAAATCTTTTGGTCTAAAAACTGTGACCTGTTGTCAGTCTCAGCCCAGGACCTAGTTGACCATATCAGGAATATCAAAGGGGAGACATGGAATATTCTCTCCTCATTCAGTTCAGGAAAATGTTAAGGAAACACCAATTCCTTTAAACACATATCTGGAATTGTCAATTCTAAGTACTACAGATACTCAAATTCAGTTCTTACCCTTGAGAAACTAAAAGGTAGAAAATAATTTTCTTTGTTCCCATCCCTCAAGCACCCTGGCCCACTAGGATATTCAGCAAAAGGAAGATACTGCAGCCTCCAGCTCCAAATCAGCAAATCAGATGGGGGGGACTAGCCAAGTTCATAAGATAATTAACTTCTACATGCTCCCTGGAATGATATTTTATTCAGCACTTGCTAAATTACAAACACAATACAAAGCCCAATGTATACAGATTTAATCCTCATAACTGTTAAATTACATACTATTATCCTTTTACAGATGAAATGGAAGCACAAAAAAATTTAGTGACTTGCTCAAAGTCACCCAGCAAGTGTTGGAGATGGCATTTTTAAAAATTATTATATTATTTTTGTACGAGGGGTACATTGCGACATTTACAAAGGTGCTCACAATGTATCTTAAATTGACCCCCACCATCATTCTCCTTTATTACCGCTCCCCTCATTCTTAGAATAGTTTCAACAGGTCTCATTTTTCCATTAGAGATGGCATTGAACCCAGGTAATCTGTAAAGCCTGTCGTTTTATCACTATACTGCTATTATTCCAGATTAGGATAGCAGCAGGGATTAAAATTTGGTAGGGAGAAAGGATTTAAGAAGGAAGAATCCATGTAGTTTGGCCAAAAGAGGAGAAAAATCAACATTGCAAATGAAAATGCAGTAAGATTCAGGGACCTTAGCCAGGCACTGGTAGCTCACACCTATAATCCTAGCTACTTGGGAGTCTGAGATTGGGAGGATCATGGTTTGAGGGCAGCCCAATCAAATAGTTCCCAAAATCCCATCTCCAAAAATATCCAGAACAAAATGGACTGGAATTGTGCCTCAAGTGGTAGAACATCTACTTTGAAGTGTGAAGCTCTGAGTACAAACCTCAGTGCCACCAAAATAAATAAAAAGATTCAGGGACTTTGGACCTTTGAGCCACAATCAGTAGATTGTAAGGCCTTTCCAGGGCAGAGTTTGTATCTTACTCATTTTGCACCTAGCACAAAACTGGACCCATAGTCTCAAAATACATTTTTGAATGATGGCTGAATAACATCTTTGTAGAAAGGACTGGCTCATTTGTCATTATCATAAGGTTCCCAACAGCAATGCTGCTTATCTAGCAGGTGTTGGCAGTCAGAAGATGTAGAAAGAGGGTATGCTAGAGGGCTGTCAATATTAGTCTTAGAATCATATTTATTTACAGAGGCTTCTTCAATCCTCTCCTAGCCTTGGTTACCAATTCTCATTAGAAGCTCAATGATGTCAGGCTCTCCACCCTAGTGCCCAGACAGAAATAATGCTCCAGGCACCTCATTTACTCTTAAAAAGGCTGGCCTCTTACAGGTGAAATTGAGCATTGCTCCCAGTCTAACAACTTGATCCTGTTCCTGCATTCTTGGTCCATTCCATGAGGACAGCATTAGATAGACACTTTGGTTTTGTTTTTTTTTTAGCCCCAGTTTTCTTTCTTTCTTTCTTTTCTTTTCTTTTCTTTTCTGTTCTTTCTGATAGACACTTTGAATAGGCACCCTTCTCTCCTGAACTAGACCACACTTGGTTCATGCAGGAGCCTACATATTTGTGGGTTCTTGGGTCTTTGACTTTTCCTAGCATCCCAATCACCTGAAGTTGTTCCCTTTTGCTTGTACATTCCTTTTGAAACTATTGCTAAAGTGAAGTGGAAAGTTGAGTTCATCAGCTCCCCAGGTACAGGTTTCCTAAGTGGAGGGGAGAGGGCTTTGGAAAAGCATAAAGGTGGAGCTGGGAGAAAACAGACCCTGTACAATAGCTGGGTAGCCAGATGTTCACACTCACAGCTCCACTGTAAAACTGGCAGGGCAGATATAGATTAAAATGAAGCACAAACTCCATTTAAAGTGCATTACAGCTCAGGAACCAGCTCCCCCTGGGCAGGAGAAGGGAGGGAAGGGCAGAGAGACCACATCAGTCCTCTTATCTAGGGCCACATGTCTCTCTTCTAGCTTTGTGAAGGGTGATTTACACCCCTGGCTGGAATGACTCTCTTTGTGGGCTGATTACATCTGCAAATGCCCCACAGAGGCCACAGCAGGATGGCCGTATTCAGAGGCAGCAGCCAATAAATCTCAGAGGTTTATATAGAACTTCACAATATCCTCCCTCTTTGCTCTCTGTCATTCTGGTTTGTGGAAGCAAGGAGGGGGTTCAATTTGGAGGGTTAAGGGATGAAACCCCCACTTCCTTTCATCACCCTGTTCTCTTTCTAGACACTGCTTAATTCTCATTCTTCCAAGTCAGTCTATCTTTACCCTGGGAGCTCATGGGAATCAGGCCCGGGTCTAATATATCCCTTATCATTACAAGTAGACATCCTGGATTCTGCTTCTACCTAGTTTAAATCTGGTAGAGGAGCTTGCTCTCTTAAACTCTCATCTGAAAATGACAGGCTCCTAAATGGTTTCTCCAGTCACTTTCCTCAGTGATCTTGTCTTTGGTCCAGAGAAATTGCTGCTATTTAATGGGGGTTGGGGAAACTATGGGGGAGAGGTCTGTGGAGGGGGGTGGAGTATGATCCTTTTATCCTCCCCCATGACACCAAAGAGGCTGAATTTTGGAGCAATTTCATCTGGTAAAGCTTCTGGGTTCTTGGTTATGCTCCCAGCAAAATCATTTCCCCTGTCTGGGCCCATCTTTGCAGAATCTTGATGCTTAATAACCATGAACTCTTACCCTTGAAGATACTTATGAGGGACAAATGAGATCAAAGATGTGCCAATTCTAAGAAAAAAAATATTACAAATGTTAAGTACTCTTGTGATGGTTTCTTTCAAGTTTTGTTGTAAGATTTCATTCCTGGTGGTTGCTGTTGTTCCTGGGAAAAGGGGGCTTCAGATGGTGAGAAATGATGCTTTTTTTGTTGTTTTTTTTTTAAATAAATTTTTATTAGGAAATATTCATTATACAGGGGGGACTTGTAGTGACAATTCTGATATTGTACATTATTTACATTGCCCCCATCATCTCTCCCCCTCAGCCCCCTCATTAACCTCCCTTAAAGCATTTGCAAGAGGTTATTTAATTCATATAGGTATTTAAAGTCCATCAACCATATACCGTCACCTTAACCTCCTTCCTTCACCCTCCCCCTTCCCACTCTTACTTCCCCCCCACACACTGTGCCTATTTTTCAGTCCTGATTTTCCTTATTAATATTTAAGTAGACGTTCAAAGGAGTGTCTCAATGTATGCCCTCTGTGGGTGTGCTTGGATGCTTTTTTTTTTTTTTGGAGAAATATTTGGACCTCGGAGATGGCCAGTCTTGAACCGGAGCCTCTACAATTTTGCTTAGGGAAGTTGACAGCAGCATCTAAGCGGTCCACGCCCCCGCCGCTCTGGGTGCAGAGGAGGCGGCCGCGCTTCAGAGTTGGAGGGCGGTGCCCGGGACCCTGGTGGGAGAGGAGGCAGTGGCGGGAGGCGCCGGCCAAAGGAGCCTCGCTTGCCGAGTCCAGCGCGAGGAGCCAGGGGAGCGCGGCGCCCTCCGCAAGCCAAGCGGAGCGCGCAGTCCACACTCCGCCATGGTGCACCCCACGAGCCCACGACCGACGCCACTGCTGGTCCTACTGCTGCTGCTGTTGCTGCCACTCGGAGAGGGTAAGTGTCTTCTGAGCCGGACTGTAGGGGCAGGTGGAGGTGAACGTGTAGGCGGGGCCCCAGGTAACTTCAGTCCAGAACGGGTGCCGCTGCCTCCTGTTCAGGGCGTCTGTCCTTCAAAGCCTGGAGAACTGGAGGAGGAAGCCCCAGGTGCCAGGAAGCGGCTGCTTTCTAAGCCTAATACGGGTGTCTGAACTGATATAGATTGAGCACCAACAATGGCCTCGGTACCCCAGCATCTCCTCGCTCCTGGTTCTACCTCTTCCCTCCTTGGAGGGGCATCTACATGGTCACAGCACAACCTGCAGTCAGGGCGCTAACAAGACAGCATCTCAAGGAGGCAAGGAAAATCTGATCAGCAGCAGTACTGTCTTTGGTTCTACATGGCCTTCAACTCTCCTATCCCCTTAAAGGATTGAGGAAGTGGAAACTAGGTAAAGGTGAAGAAAGTTTTTAGCACCGATTGTCACAAACTAGGGTTGTAAAATACCCAGAACCTCATTACTTGGTTGAGATTTTTACCACCAGCCTGCCCACCTTGGAATATACTTCTTTAATTGAAGCAGAAAATTCCCTGTTGAGCAGGATGGCCTTTCTCCTGTAAATTGCTCAGCACAGGATAGCCCTGTGGATTATAGGTCCACAGTAGGTGTTTTGTGGAATAGTCCAAGGCCTGCCTCCCCTGGAGGAACAGCAGCAGCCTGGGTTCCACCATCGCTGGAGAAAACGCCCATCCCTGTGGGGAGTGGGATAGGTGCAGGGAGTCTCACAGTGGAGCTTAGGCAGAGACCACACACATTGCCCCACCACCTCCTTTCACAAGCTGGTACTGCAAAAATACAATCTTGAGCTGGGTGTGGTAGAATAATCCCAGCGCTTCAAGAGGCTGAAGCAGGAGGATCATGAGTTTGCAGCCAGCCTAGGATACATGGTGAGAATCTGTCTTGAAAAAAGAAAATAAGAAAGAAATTCAATCTTGACTGTGAGAAAGATGTGGAAAGAAGGAGAGAAAGGTCTGGTTTGTCTAGACTGGCTCCATCAGTAAATCTGGGCAGCAAGACATCACCAATCTGATTTGACTGCCTAGGATATTCCACTGACCCTAAGATATGGCTGCATGTCAGGGTCAGGGGGAAACACTTTCCTCATTAACTAATTAGTGAAGCAGAATGACTAACAAGTCTATTCCACAATAATACTAAAATGGTTTCTGATTAAGTGGCCTCATGGAAATTCCCTAACACAGTCATCCGGAAGCTGCCATGTGGGGCCAAGTGCTGCCCATGAGCACAAACCAACAGAGGGTTTTAACAATCAGTAGAAAATACCACTGTTCAGGCTCCACCAGAGCCAAGTTTAAAGGGACCTCTCACTCGGAGACAGCATCACGTACTGAAAATCATTTTAAACTGTGTAGGAGAAAAGAATTCTTGGCTCTAACATTGACTTAGTTCCTTTTTTTATTTATTTTTTTTTTTTTTTGTGGTTCTGGGGGTCTAACCAGGGCTTTCCACATGTTAGAAGCATTCTACCACTGAGCTACATCTCCAGCCCTTGGGGATGTAGCTCTTATTGTATACCCCAGGCTGTCCTCAAACTTGAGATCCTCCTGCCTCAGCTTCCCCAGTACTGGGATTAGAGGCATGCACCACCCACCACTCCTGGCTTAACCTTGACCTAGCTTCACTTGCTACATGTTATTTTTCTATGTTCATCCCTCCATAAAATGGGTACCCATGCTAGGGACCTCATTGGGGAGAAACACGAGGATCAGATGTCCCAGAACATAGTCTATTTGCAGTTACTCATTTTCAGGAAGAAGAAAATCAAGTCAAGAAGCCAGGCTGCTGACTATCAGTAGGAAACATAGATCAGTGGCAGCATGAATAAGGAAGTGAGGAAAGTATAGTAGAGAATATAGGGACTGTAATAAATTGGAAAAGGTGTGACTTGCCTAAACGGGGGCAGCCATTATTCAACTCCAGTTGTTACTTTGTGGGCATGTGGGCCTGAGTGAAGCACTCTTCCAAAAGACATTGAAAATCCATAGTTTCATGTGAAATTTTTCTTTTTTTTATAAAAAGTGGGATTTATTAGAGGGAAAGGAAAGGCTACAGCTAGAGAAGTGCAGCAGAGCCCGGAAGCCGGTAGCTCCAAAATTTTTCTTTTTATTAGTGCAGATTAATCAATCATACAGTGGGAAAGATTTCATTGTGATAGTCCTATACATGTATATCTGATCTTCTGGAAGTCTTTTTGTTTTTGTTTTATTTTTGTAACAGTACTGGGGTTTGAACTCAGGGCTTTGCCTTGAACCCTACTACTTGAGACACACTCTCAGTCCTTTTTGCTTTTAGGTAAAGTCTCCTGTTTTTGCCAGATATGGCCTCAGACCTCTGCCTCCCTGTAGCCAGGATTTTAGGTATGTACCACCACACCTGGCCTTTTCTTTTTTTTTTTTTTAATAGGACTAGGGTTTGAACTCAGAGCTTCTCACTTGCAAAACAGGCACAGGTGCTCTACTGCTTGATCCATACCTTCAGCCCATTTTGGTCTGGGGATTTTGGTGGAGGTCTCTCAAACTATTTGCCCTGGGCTGGCCTCGAACTGTAATCATCCTGATTTCAGCATAAACCATCAGCTCCTGGCCTCTTCTGTTTTTTTAAATGGCCACTAACTATAACTTTAATAAAATACCATTTTTTATGTAAAAGTGGTGAAAGGAAGGAAGGAAGGAAGGAAGGAAGGAAGTGGGGAATTGCACTTGTCTAACATAGGTGAGGTCCTGGGTTCCATTTCTAGCACAGGAAAAAGAGAGAGAGAGAGAGAGAGAGAGAGGAAGAAAGAAAGAGAGAGAAAAAAGAGAAATACTGTGTCAACTGTATCAATTAATGAAAACATCTATGCACTGGACCAATTTGTGATCTTTGCCCCAAATCAAGCTGTTTTTCAATACAGGAAACACAAGTTCTACCCTGTTGTGATGAAATTTAACATATCCCCCAAGTTCTTTGTTGAGCTGGAATGCCCCAAAATCCACCATGGCTCAAACTTGGTGAACTACCAGGTAAGAAACTAAACAGGTTTTCTTTTGAAAATGGTTATGGTTAAATATTTAGTTCAGTTAAATATTTGCTTAATCCAGTGACAGCAATAAGGTTTGAACTTACTACACTTCTTTCAGCAACCACTTACTAGGTACCTACCTGCAATAGTAGCACCTTAAACATTTTAGACTTTTTCAGTCTATTTAAATCCATATCCCCCTTCTGGTAAAGATTTTAAAAATCTCAAACCTTCCTTAAATATTCTTTTCCAAAGCTTTTTTTTTTTTTTTTTTAAATACTGGGGTTTTAACTCAGGGCCTTGCTAGACAGAAGCTCTATCACTTGAGCCACACCCCTATCCCTTTTTACTTTAGTTACTTTTCCAATAGAATCTCATATTTTTGTCCTGGGCCAACTTCAGATCTAGTCTTCCTACTTACCAAAGTCCCAAGTAGCTGGGATCACGGGCGCAGGCCCCAAATACTGTTAGAGATGCAGTCTCGTGAACTCTTTGCCTGGACTGGCCTCAAACCACAATCCTCCAGATCGTCATCTCTCAAGTAGCTGGGATTACAGGTGTGAGCAATCTTGGCCAACCTTTTTTTTACTTTCTTTTTGAAAATAGTTCTGGGGATTGAGCCCAAGGCTGCATATATGCAAGGCAAGTGCTCTACTACTGAGATACACCCCCTGTCCTGTTTTTGTTTGTTTGTTTGTTTGAGACAGAGTTTCGTTATGTTGCCCAGGCTGTCCTTGAGTTCCTGGACTCAAATGATTCTCCTGCCTCAGCTTCCCAAGTAACTCAACTACAGGAATGTGCCACTGCACTGCACTTCTTTGAAATATATATATTCTCTTCAGAAATTCTGTATACCCCCAATACAGTGTGTCCTCCCTCTTCCATTCCCTCCATTGAGAAACTCTGATTTAATCTAACCCCCCATTTTACATTTGAAGACACTAAGGTCCAGAAAGTGAAAGAAATTGTCCTAGGCAGGATGTTTGGATGTGTATGTATTTGTTGTTTTTCATTTTTATTCATTTATTTATTTTGCAGTACTGGGGTTTGAACTCAGGGCCTTCACCTTGAGCCACTCCACCAGCCCTGTTTTTGTGAAGGGCTTATTTGCACAGGCTTATTCACACCAAGATCCTCCTGCTGTCTGCCTCCTGAGTAGCTAGGATTAATTTTAAAAAACAAGCCACCAGCACCTGGCTTGGTTTTTTAAGTGAATTAACTTTTTTGTGGGACTAGAGTTTGAACTCAGGGCTTCATGCTTTTTTTGGTGGTACTGGAGTTTGAACTCAGGACTACATGCTTGCTAGGCAGGTGCTCTACTGCTTGAGCCACGCCTCCAGTCCATTTTGTGCTTATTTTGGAGATGGGGGGGGGTCTCAGGAACTATTTGCCTGGGCTACCCTTGGACTTCAATCTTCTTGATCTCAGTTTCCCACATAGCTAGGATAACATGTGTGAGCCACCAGCTGCGTGCTGGTGAGACATGGTCTTGTTTCAAACTGGTGACCCTCCTGTCTCAGCCTCCTGAGTGCTCAGATTACAGATGTGTGCCACCATGCCCAGTTTTGATAGATAATATTTTAACACAATATTTTAAAAATTGAAATTAATTTAAAAAAATCCAAGAACAAAATATCAAAAAATTATGTAAATACAGTAACAATGCCAAACTGTGTCATACTGGAACCTGAAACAAAAGGAAAAATCAGTACTACTAATCCTGTCTTTATGCATTGGATATGAAACCAGCTCTTAAGCTTTAGAGAACATAAAAATTCCATCAAACTTGGCAAAATTCAGACTTCCAGGTTTTATCACCAGAGATTCTGATTTAGTAAATCTTGGTGGAGATCAGAAATCTGCATTTTTAATAAGTAATCTAGCTGATTGTAATTTGATTAGAGGTTGAACTAACTGAAGCCTGAGGTCCCTCCCAATTTGGGGGCTTTTTGGTTATAAGTAGAAGAAAGGAGCCCAGAGAAGTTATAGAAGTATATTATAGAATGTTCCTGTCATTCTTTTGTTTATTCCTTAATTAGGAGAAACTCACAATGAACAAACCATTTAGGCACTGGAGATAAAATAGTGGTAAGAGAAACACAGAAGTCTTGAAGGAGAGTCAATTAAAAAATCAAAAAAAGTGGCCTAGTGGCTCACGCCTATAATCCTAGCTACTCAAGAAGCAGAGATCAGGAGGATCTCAGCTGCCTGAGCAAATAGTTCATGAGACCCTATTTTGAAAAAAACCTTCACAAAAACAGGCTGGTGGGATGGGTCAATAGCCCTGAGTTTAAACCCCTGTACCACAAAAATAATAATAATAATAATAATAATAATAATAATAATTTTGCCAGCCACCGTTGGCTCATGCCTATAACCCTAGCCACTCAGGGGCAGAGATCAGGAGGGTTGCAGTTCGAAGCCAGCCTGAGATCCTATCTTGAAAAACCCTTCACAAAAATAGGGCTGGTAGTGTGTGGGTCAAGGTGAAGGGCCTGAGTTCAAGCCTCAGTACTACAAAAAAAAAAAAAATCATTTTGCTGGGCACCAGTGGCTCATGCCTCTAATCCTAGCTACTCAGGAGGCAGAGATTAGGAAGAACTGGGTTTGAAGCCAGCTCGGGCAAACAGTTTGAGAGATATCTCAAAATACCCAATACAAAATAGGGCTGGCAGAGTGCCTCAAGTGGTAGAGCACCTGCCTAGCAAGTGTGAGACCCTGAGTTCAAACCCCAGTACCACCAAAAAAAAAAAAATTCTGGACTGGGAGACGGGTACCAGTGGCTCACACCTGTAATCCTAGCTACTTGAGACACTGAGATCCCAAGAACAGAGGTTCCAGAGCATTCCAGGCAAATAGTTTGTGAGAGCCCATCTCGAAAATAACTAGAACTCTGGGTGCTGGCTCACACCTGTAATCCTAGCTACCTAGGAAGCAGGGGTCAGGAGCAAGGTTTGAAGCCAGACTGGACAAATAGTTTGAGAGATCTTATCTTGAAAAAAAGCCATCACATGGAGCCACCGGTTTCTAGGCTCCGCTGCACTGCTCTAGCTGTAGCCTATCCTTTCTCTCTAATAAATCCTACTTCATGTAAAAAAAAAAAAGAAAAAAACCATCACAAAAAAGAGCTGGTGGAGTGGCTCAAGGTGTAGGTCCTGAGTTCAAACCCTAGTACTGCAAAAAAAAAAAAAAAAAGCAAAAGCAAATGAACTTTAGGTGTGGCTCAAGCAGTAGAGTACCTGCTTTGCAAGCACGAAGCCCTGAGTTCAAACCTCAGTTCCACCAAAAAAAAAAAAAAACATCCAATAATGTGAGAGAAGGGGTTTGGAGAATTAGGGAATCCATCAAGGAGGCCTTGCTAAGGAGGCAGAGACAGACATGGAGGAGAGTGGACAGATTTCAGATATATTGTGGCATTGACAGGATTTGTTGGATTGAACACAGAATGTAAAGGAAAAGAGGTAAGAATGACTGCTAGATTTTTTTTTTTTTGCTTTAAAAATGGGGTTCTATTACATGATGGGGACCCTAAGTCCTAGAATGCAGGGATTTCATCCAGGCCTGAGAAACAACCAATTGGGTGTTTCTGAGTGAGCAATGAGGTCAAATTACACTTTTTTTCCCCCTTCTGGAAATAGCTACCCATCCTAAATCCAGTTCCCACTTTAAGGCATTTTTAAGTGATTTTTTTTAATGAAAAATTTAAAGTTGTTGCTAACTCTCATTTAGCATTCCCTTGTACATTCTCAGCTCTCTGGTGATGATGCTAGCCCTGCCTGTGTCACAGCTCTGTCCGTGGCCCTCTTCCCCTGTGCCTGGCAAGGTCATCAGCCTAAGCAACTGGCCTCCTCCAGTTGCTGAGCAACCTCTTCAGACCCCATCTCCTCTTGGGCCTGGTCTACTTTGTGCAGAAGTCCAGAGGGCTTCTTTCCCTCCACACTTATTCCTAAGGGCCTTTGTGCTCCTCTAAGATTTTCTCAAGGATTTATTAGCAATCTCCCCTACCTTAATTCATAGTTTTGTATTCCCAGAAAGAATCTTACCTGGTCTCTCCCTCCACAGGAGACTCTCTTCCCACAGAGAGTCGGCTCATGAACAGCTGTATCCAGGCTAGGAGGAAGTGCCAGGCCAATCCCACTTGCAAGGCTGCCTACCACCACCTGGGATCCTGCACCGCTGGTCTAAGCACCTCATTGCCCTCAGAAGAGTCTTCTGTGTCTGCAGATTGCTTGGAGGCAGCACAGCAACTCAGGAACACCTCTCTGATAGGCTGTACATGTCACCGGCGCATGAAGAACCAAGCTACCTGCTTGGACATCTATTGGACTGTTCACCCTGCCCGTAGCCTTGGTGAGGCCCCATCCTAGAGTGGACTAAGATGGGAAGGTAGCTTTTGGGGGCTGTCAATCTTGCACAATATGGGCCACATGGTAGATTCTGATGGGGATGGTAAAAAAGCTCTGCATTTGGCATCAGTAAGGGATGGAGGGAAGAACTGGTGGTATCCTTTCGAGTTCCTGCAACTCTCCCCTCTCTTCTCCCTACTTCCTCCTTGCTTACCTTGGCAGAACTCTGACCCAGAGCTCAACCAGAGAGGCCCCACCTGGGGAATTCCTGGAACAGAAAGGTATGGAGAGGAAATGGGGAGAAAGATCTTAACTCATAAAAAAAGCTCCAAATAACATGTAATTCACAAGTGCAGAGAGACTGAGAAGCAGCAGCTTGAGCTACTCTTCAATAGAAAGCATATCATTAACCAGACAGGGGATGGTAAAAGAGAAAAGGCACATGAAGAGCCAAAGAGAGGAGGAGCTCTATTTTGTCTCTTTCCACAGGCCCTTCTCTTTTTCAGTCAGCCTTTTTTATTTATTTATTTTTTTAGCAGTACTGGGATTTGAACTCAGGGCTTTGAGCTTGTTTGACAGGTACTCTACTACTTGAGCCACTCCACCAGTCCAGGAGGAAGCACTCTGAAGCCTCTAGTCCATATTAGTCAACTTTTAGTGGATTATGTTGCTGTTGTAACAAAGAAGACTTGCAAAACAGTTTTAGTTCTTGCTCATGTTCTATGTTGGCTGTTTCATGTGTCTTCTTCATTCTGGGATCCAAGCTAAAGTTGCAGCCTCTATCTGGGGTGTTTTCTTCTCATGGCCGAAGGAAATGAGCACTGGCAGAACTGTGAGAAGTTTTTCAAAGCCTCCACTCTATTTCTCACATTCCACAGACGGAGCAAATCACATGTCCAAGTCTTACATCCTACAGGGAGACAAAAAAATCGCAGGACAATAGATGGGAATATAAAATCTTACAGGGAGGGCAAAGAATATTTGGAAACAATAATACAATCTATCCTAGTTCGCCACTCGATCAAAACATTTATTTTCTTCCTTTCCAAGGAACATGCCCTGAAAGTTCTATCCAAATATAACATCAAGCCGGTGGTGGTGGTGGCGCACACCAGTAATCAACAAGGCAAAGAGGATGAGGCAGGAGGATCACAAGTTTGAGGCCAGCCTGGGCTACAAGTATAACATCAAAATCCTAGATACTACAAATCTAAGTTCTCATGATAGTTTTTATATCAAGTCTGGATATGGCTCCTATTTTTTTTTGTTTTTTTTTTCCCCCAAACTCATGCCTAGACCAGGAAGAAGAGATGAAACAGTTACAATTTACAACAGCCAAATGTTATTTTATCCTATGTATATAATTGCATATAACTGCTCATATCATTGAAAGACTATTGGATGTGGCTCCTCTTCATCTAGAAACCTATAAACTAAAAAGACAAGTCTGGGAGTGTGGGACCCTGAGTTCAAACCCCAATGCCATACACACACACACACACACACACACACACACACACACACACACACACAAGGCACCTGCTACATACTCCATGTGTAATAATGGAACAGGTAGGATAACCTCAACAAACACCCTCAGAAGGGGAAGAATGGTACACACATGGTAGATATTGATTAACAATTCTGAGATTCTGCTAGGCAGATGTGGCAAGGGTCTTCCCAAGGAATAGGGATTGTTCTTTACCAAGCCTCTGTTTCTATTCCACAGGAGGAATTACCCTACCCATGTTCTCCAGGGGTCATGGACCAGCTCTCTGGGAGCTTCTTGCTTTTCCATTATTCTCTTTGGCCACAATTTAAAAAGGCATTGGAGACCACAACCTCCTCAGGGACTAAGCAGTGTTCTTGGCCTGCTTCCTGCTTGAGGAATGTTGGGGCATTTTTAAGTCTCAAATAGTCATCCTCTCTTTTAATCCAGGCTGGTAGCTCTTAACAGTACAACTCTCTCAAAACATAATTGCTTTTGATATCTTTGATTTCTGTCATCTTGTATACCAGGAGTCTTTCTCACAATGCAAGACATACATGTCTTTCTAGACCTCATTAGAAGTTCCTTGCTTTTGTGAGATCTCTATGGGAGAGTCACTACTTTAGTCTTTTTTTCCCTGAGTACACTTGTCCAACTAGCAGGATTTACTGGGTACCATCTTAATCAATTGAGACATCTCCTCAAGCCCCAATTATTTTGTCTTTCCCTGAAGGTGGAGTTATAATAAACCTTATCACTCAAAGCATTTTTCAGTTTTATATTTTACCATTTGAATATGAGAAACAGTTCTAGCTCTTAATCTTGCACCTGGAATTTCTGGATTCTGTCTTTTGTTTTCTCTCTACTAGTCAATTGTTATTTAATTTTGTGACTATGTTGCCTAGGCTGGTCTCCAACTCCTGGGTGACCCTCCTGCCTCAGCTTCCCAAGTAGCTGGGACTACAGGCATGAACTGTCATGTTGGGCCAAACTGGCCAATTGTTTTCTGAGCCTATCTCTTGCAATGGCTTACAAAATGCAGCCAATACCAATCAAGAAGTACTAGTAACCTGCTTCTCAGCTTCTTCCCCTCAAAGCACAAGCTTATTCAGTATATATCATCCTCCTTCCAAGTTATTGCAGGCAACATATTAACCAAATATTTTGCCACTTCATAATGTGGACTGCTATTTTTCCAGCCCCCAGTAACAGTCCCTTTATCACCCACTGCCCAGTCTCAAAGCAATGCCACACATTTGTATTTTGTTACTTTAACAATCTGCTTCTAGGTACTAATTGCATTTTTTCTCCTCCCCTAATTGAATTTTTTTTCCCAGTGCTGGGGATTGAAGCCAGGGCCTTCAGCATGCTAAGCAAGTGCTCACTACTTTGCACTCCCAGCCTCCCAACTGCATTTTAGTAAGAATTTGCTAGGTTAAACTGCAGTTACAACCAACCCACCCCCAAATCTCTGGACTTAAACAATAAAAATTTATTTCTTGCTCATGTGACAGGCTGCAGGCTTCCAAGAGTTAGCTTTGTTTCTGCTCTACCTGTTGTCTTCATTTGAGGATCCTGGCTGGTAGAGAGAAAAGAGTAATAACAGCAGATGATGTTTCTTAAAACTATAAGATGTTTCTTAAAACTTCTGCTCAGGACTGGAGGTGTGGCTCAAGCTATAGAGCATCAACTTTGCAAGCATGAGTTTGAACTCAACAGAAAAACAAAAACAAAAAAACTTCTGCTCAGATGTAATTTGTATCACTTTAGCTCACACTCCAAAGGCTAGAGCTAGTCACATGCCAAAGCCTGACATGAGTGGCTGGGTATGTATACTCTCATGGAGGTGGGGTGAGAAAGTCACATGACAACAGGCAGAGAATGGGGGGCAATAATTAGAAACAAGAACACCATTTACCACATTCCTTGTTCCCTGCTTTCTTTCTACTCCTCGTCCTAATTGCTTCTCTTTTTTTAACTTCCCTTGAGACTTCTCCTGAGATCATCTCACTTCCTACTTTCCACCTGGAGCTTCCAGGTCTTCCTATCTATCTAGCCTATCCTCTCTTGTTGATGTATGATATCATACATATTCCTGCCCTCCTAAAAATGCATTTACAAGAGCCTACTGGGTGACAACCCAACAAGCTCACCTCCCTCATTTCTCTCTTCCAACAAGATTTACTAACCAACATTTACTGAGAACCTACCATGCAGAAGAGCCATGCAGTGATTTACTAAGACCTAGTAAAGTCCCCTTAAGGGACCCACAGTCCTGTATGGGTGACTGAGAGATGCATTTGCTGTGAGACAATGGTCTATTTTCTTTATTTTTCTCAATTAGGTTCAGTTCAGTACTTGACCTCACTTCCATTTCTCCCATATGTCATGTGTCTCCATAACAAGCCTGGAACAGAATCCATTACCATCCCCTCCTCAATAACAAGAGAAAACAAGATGGATTTCCCTCACCTGGTTGTGTTCCCCCAGGCAATATGTGTATTAATTAGGAGCAGAGACTCTGGATCAGAGATAATCCAGATTTCACATCCTGGCTCCCCTTTTTATTAGTTTATGTGACCCTCTCATCCTCAGTTTTTTCTTATCTACCCAAAGGCTTCTAGAAGGATGAAATGAGATAATGTATATATATATGTATGTATGTGTATATACATGTACATATATAAACATACATATGTGTATGTGAATACATATATATATATATAAACTTATACCATAGGACCTAACAAATGGTCCCCCTTATTCTCATCAGTTTATTCATCAGGGTTAACTTATACCTTTATGGTTCTGCATTTTTGTTATCTCTGCACAACTTGTAGCTAGCTAGGTAGAGTCTCTGCCTTTTCCTTTGCTACACAGGGCTTTGAGATCTGACCCAGAGCCTTAACCCCTTCTACTCCTGCCCTATCCTGGTCCTCAGCATCTGGTACCCTCTATCTTGTTTCTAGGTGACTATGAATTGGATAGCTCCCCCTATGAAGACACAGTGACCAGCAAACCCTGGAAAATGAATCTCAGCAAGCTGAACATGCTCAAACCAGGTGTGGAGGGCAAGCCTCAGCTTGGGAATGGAAGGTTGGGCCTAGGCTGAGGAAAGGGTGGCTGGTGGCTTAGCGGGGGAAGGGAGGAGAGCATAAACTGGAGGGTTTATAGGTGAGAGTTTCTAGCCTGCCAGGTAACTAAAGAAACACGGTGTCAGGGTAGAAGTCTTAGCTATGCTGCATGGTCTATTCTCACAGGAATCATCCAAAACCAGTAATTATTAAGGAGGCTTCCAAAAAGAGCCCATTAGGGCCCCCTGATCCCTATGAAAGGTATGGTGGGAATGGCAGCAATTGCAGAGAGAAATGTACTGAAATGGAGTATTTACCCACATTCAAGGCAGTCAGAAAAAGTAGCTTTTTTGTCCCTAAAGACTAGAAAATTGCTTGTTTCCAGCCATTCTAATGGGATGGGTGTGGTGTTGGGCAAAGAAAATACTGAGAGTATGACTTCCCACAGGCAGGGGTGGCTCAGGGTGCAGAGCCATCAGTCTGGTGAGGACTATGATGTATGTTTTTGTTTTTTTCCACAAAGTGAAGCTGAGTTAACTGAGAAAGAATACACCACATGCACCTTTTTTTGAGAAAGAAATGGAATTTGTTATATAGTCAGTTCTACTTATTAGAATTAGAATTTTGAGGAAAACCCAATTTTTATTTTTATTTATTTATGTTTGCGGTACTGGGACTTGAACTCAGGGCCTGCACCTGGAACCACTCCACCAGTCCTTTTTTTGTGATTGGTTTTTTCGAGATAGTGTCTCAAGAACTATTTGCCTAGGCTGGCTTTGAACTGCAATCCTCCTGATCTCTGCCTCCTGAAGTAGCTAGGATTACAGGCATGAGCCACTGTCACCAGGCAAAACCTCTCTTTTTTTTAACAAGGAATTAGTGAATAACCTGCTCAAGTTACTTGATAATTCTGGCTGTTGAAATATTCCTTTAATAAAAACATCACCAGGGAATTGGAAGTGTAGTTCAGTGATATACAGTGTGTGCTTAGTATGCATGAGTTCCTGGGTTTGACCCCCTGACACCTACCCCCCAAAAGGAAATATCACTATAATTTTCCAAAACTCCAAGTATGGGGAACTTTTGTTCATAAATCAGTAAATGAAAGATAAACAGACAGGTGCAAAACAAACCTAAAAAGAATTTGCTTGCATCTGTTCTGAACAGTTCAGAAAGTGTTCTAGAATGGTGTAGGGCTCCTGGGTTATGATTTCCACCATCAGATCTCACAGCACAGCATTAAGGAAAAAGTTTTGGTTATGTATGCTTTCTGGTTGTTTGGGTGTTAGATGTATATGGATGATAATGATGATGGTGGTGGTGATGATGGTTTTACCTAGTCAAGATGAGGAGTGAAACAGGGAGGGCTCACAGAACCAGATATAGTTTGTGGGTAGAGGGAAAGCCCTGAGTCAGGAGTGATTTCATTCAGGACAGTCCTCCCTTTCCTGCTACCCCACTACTTCATTGTGAAATCAGGGCTTTGCAGGATTTCTAGGATTCTGACTTGCAGGTGTACGTAAAAGAATTGGCCTAGTGACTTGGTGCCCCTCTCCCCACAGACTCCGACCTCTGCCTCAAGTTCGCTATGCTATGTACTCTTAACGACAAGTGTGACCGGCTGCGCAAGGCCTACGGGATGGCATGCTCCGGACCCCGCTGCCAGCGCCATGCCTGCCTAGCCCAGCTGCGCTCCTTCTTCGAGAAGGCGGCACAGTCCCACGCGCAGGGCCTGCTGCTGTGCCCGTGCGCACCCACCGACCGCGGCTGCGGGGAGCGCAGGCGCAACACCATCGCCCCAAGCTGTGCACTGCCATCTGAGGTCCCCAATTGTCTGGAGCTGAGGAGCCTCTGCCACGCGGACCCGCTGTGCAGGTGCCGGGGGTGGGTTGGCAGGGTAGGTAGGGACTGGCACATGCCACTACTTCTGGCCACCTTCCTGTCCCTGGCTGGGTCTAACCAATTATTGGCTGCTTCACCTTGTATATATTTTGAGACTCTTTTCTTAAAAAGAAATGTTTTGGCTCTTCTCAGTGGCACGTTCCGTAATTCCAGCAATAGGAAGCCTGAGGCTGGAGAATGCTTTGGTCCAGAGGCTCAAGACAATCCTGGGCAACATAGTGAGATCACTCACTCCCCACCCCCAGTCTTTTTTTTTTCTGGCGGGAGTGGGGTTTGAATTCTGGGCCTTCACACTTCCGAAGCAGGCACTTGAGCCACACACCTCTAGTTTAATTTTGCTTTGGTTGTTTTGGAGATGGGGTCTCACGAACTATTTTCCGGGCTGGCCCCGAACGTTCTCAGCCTCCCAAGTAGCTAGCATTACCAGAAAGAGCCACTGACGTCCACTGATGTCCAGGTCACCTGGGGGCGGAGCGGGGGTGGGGGGGGGAGGGAGGAAATTTTTTTTTTTTAACGTAAAAACTTCAGACATGTATAAAGACCCTCAACATTTCCTCTCCTGAAGATAATATGCCATATTTTGAGGGACATTTCCTAACAGTCATTTTTCTATGCTGACAACAAAAATAGATACTCTGGGGATATATTTGTGTCTTGAGTTTTTTTTCATTTATGGCACCCACGGAGGCAGTTAGATAGGTTGTGAAGTCAGACAGATATGAGTTTAAATTCTATGTTCTTGATCATATTACTTAACCTAAAATTCCATCACTTAACCTAAGGTTCTATTTAGTTCTTTGCAAAAACTGGGATAATGATATAGACCTCCTGGGATTCTGGTCAGAATTAAATTACTTATGTAGAGTGCTTAGCTTACTGGAGCAGAGTAAGTGCTCAGATGTGGTAGTATTTAATAAATGATGGTGCTTATTTTGTCATTTATTGTCCTTTAAGAACTTGACTATAGTTTTAAGTTTTTGCCATGCTGGGGATTGAACCCAGAGCCTAAAGCATGCTAGGCAAGTACTGTACATTTGAGCTATACCTCCAGCCTGGAAAATCTGTTCCGGGTTTGAACTCTGGGTCTCACACTTACTAGGCAAGTGCTACTTCTTGAGCCATGCCCTCATCCTCAAAATCTGAAATTCTGATCTGGTTTTCTTCTGCCTATTGAGTACAAAATGCTCACCAAATGACATTGTTGACAAGAAACACACCAACCTTGTCTTTCAACTTGGTTCCACCTTTTACTTCTTTGTGACCTTAGACAAGTTACTTACCCTCCTTGACTGCTACTTTCATCTATAAAATATCACATAATCAGACCTCTCAATAATCATAATCCTAACATTTACTGAGTACTTCCTAAGAGCTGGATACTGTTTTAAGTACTTAGCATGTATTAATTCATCCAAACGTCACAAGAATTCTATAAAATAGATGTTTTTTTTTTTTTAACCACCCTCACTCCACAAGTGAAGAAACCACATCAGAGAGGGGCTAAATAACTTGTAAAAGTCCACCAGATAGTAAGTCAGGTTTGTTAGGTTAGGTTTGGAATGTAGGCTTAGAGTCAGTGCTCTTAACAGTTCTGCTATACTGCATATTACTGTACTTGTGGCTATTACTATTGTCTATCAGGTCGTGGGATAGATAACTAAGATATTGTCCCTGCCTTCAAGGAATTCCCAGTTCAGTGGGAGGTGACGGAGAAGTAAACCATTAGCCTAACATAAGGTAAAATGTAATACAGAAATATATATAGAAGAACATGCATTATTTAAGAATGAGTGTTATTATAACAATATCTACATTTGTTAAACACTTAATATATGCCAGGCACAATGCTCTGAATGCTATATATGCATTCTCTTATTTCATTTCACCAAAGTCTGCCAGGTTGCTGGGTGCTGGTGACTCATGCCTATAATTCTAGCTACTTGGGAGGCCAGCCTGGGCAAATACCTCAGAAGACCCCCCATCTCCAAAAAAAAGAAAACAAAACAAAACAGTGCAAAACAGACTGGAGGTGTGGCTCCAGTGTTGGAGCTCCTGCTTTGCAAGCATGAAGCCCTGAGTTCAAACCCCAGTTCCACCAAAAAAAAAAAAAAACTACCAGGTTATCCTATTTTATATTTAAGGAAACTGAAGTGAACAAAACTGCCTGAGATCTCATAAGTAGGCACTGTGGCTATGCTTTGGAGCCTGGGGTGATGGTTCATTTAATTGTGATGGGGCAGGCTTCACTGAGGAGGGGACCCTGGGCCAGGCACTTAAGGGAGAGGAGGAGTTGGCATGAAGATAGGCATGCTGAGCTACAGGGCAGTAAGAGTGAAGGCCAGACCCTCACTGGGGACTCTCGAAATTTCTCTTCTTCCAGATCACGCCTGATGGATTTCCAGACCCACTGTCATCCTATGGACATTCTAGGAACTTGTACGACAGAGCAGTCCAGATGTCTTCGAGCATACCTGGGGTTGATTGGTAAGGTTGGAGCATGAGTAGGGAACCCAGAGGTTGATCATCCCTGAGGTAAGAATGTTCTGGAGACTGAACCCTAGAAGAAAGTAGGAACTGGGGCCAGGTGTGGTGGGGCATGCATGTAATCACAGTGGAGACAGGAAGATTACTCAGAGACTGGCAAAAAGGATTGGAGGTGTGGCTGAAGTGGTAAGCCCTAAGTTCAAACCCCAGTACCTCAAAAAAGGACAAGAAAGTAGAAACTGAAGCTAGGGTTAGAATAGACCTTAACAACCCCCTTCCCCTCTTCACTCAATAGGGACTGCCATGACCCCCAACTTCATCAGCAACATCAACACTAGTGTTGCCTTGAACTGCACCTGCCGAGGCAGTGGCAACCTGCAGGAGGAGTGTGAACAGCTGGAAGGGTCTTTCTCTCACAACTCCTGTCTCAGTGAGTACATTCTTGTTCCCCAGCCTGTGGCAGGTCAGCTGGAACCATGGGGAGGGGAAGGGTCAATTCTGTGGCCCAGGATGATCCTCTCCATCTTCTTCAGACACAGAAGCCCTCTTTTATTTATCTATTTATTTATTTAGGCAGTACTGGGTTTCAATTCAGGGCCTTGCACCTGCTAGGCAGGTGCTGTGCCTCTTACGCCATGCCCTCAGCCCTAGAAGCCCTCTTCTTGGCATAGGCTTTTCCATTCCCCCAAGCCTAGGCCTTTCTTCCTTCCCCCACTTCCTGAGTGACCCCTCATGCTGTTTGTTCAACCTGTCTGAACAAAGGACATCTTTAGCTCAAGGAACAAGCAAGCAGAATAAGACCAATATCCCATTCCCTCCTTCCATCCACCTGCTCCCTTATATCTCAGGGCCCCATGACCTTCCTACCTTGAGAGTCTGAGAAATCTCCTGCCACTATGCTCTTCCAGTCTAACTTCTCTTCCCTGCTCAGTGGAGGCCATTGAGGTTAAGATGCGTTTCCACAGCCAGCTCTTCTCGCAGGACTGGGCAGACCCTACCTTCTCTCTGATGCAACACCAGGTAGGGCCTCCACTGTTACACCCCTCAAACCTTTACTGTACCAGCTGGGGAAAACCCAAACCAAGCAGATGAAAGGATGGGGGCAGAAGGGTTGACTTCCTTGTTGCCACAAATACTATAGACTTCTAGTGTACACTTAGGAGAAGGGGACAGTATTTATTGAGACCGAAGAGGATGGAGATAGTCCCCTGAGCTGACTCTATTACATTTCTTCCACAGGTCAAAAACCTTGTTGTGAGGCCTCAGCCCAGGGTGCCCTTTCTTTTCTCCTGCACATTTACTTTGATTCTGCTCTGGAGCCTATTGCAACCTTGACTTGCAGCCTGTGAAGGGTGAGAAAAGGACAGCCTCCAGAAGGATGTGAAATGCACAACATGGCTACCCTGACCCAACCTAGCATCCTACTTGACACATCCTGTTGACTCCAGATGAGGCCACTGTAGAAGTTAGGGGCTATGGCTTCTGTCCAGATCCTGATTGGCTAGTTCTCATTCCCTCCTTTCTTCCCCCTGCTTCTGACTCAGGCTGCCCCTTCTTAAGACTTGGTGACCACAATTTAGCCATATCTTCTGGTGGTGACCATCCCGGCCTGATCCCTTCTTCCTATCCACCAGGATCACCCAGAGTTTAACAAATCAGTCATTCCCTATTGTATTCTCCAGATAGTCAGGGCTGGGAGTTCTGAGGCATCCTGGAAAGACATTCCCCTTGTGAAGAAGGTTAGAGCAAGACTCCTGTCCCTTTGTCCCATACTCCTCTGAATGGAGGATGGGAGCCTGTTGCCTGTACTGCTGTGCACTGGGATCCTGGAGAACATTTGGGCATCAAGAGCTAAAGCTTTGGGCCTTGCTTTATTCCTACTACTGTCCCCAAGTCTCCCTGGCCCCTTGAATCATGATTAAACATTTTGATCTAAGACTTTGCTCTTTTCCTACTTTCTCAACTTGTGAATTCATACAGAATTATGGGTGTTACAGACACAAGGGCATAGGTCAAGTGATAAGGAGACACAGTAACCCTGTTACCAACTGCTATATGACTTCAGCCAAATTTCTTAGCCTCTGTGTTCTTGACATGGAGTTGGAAATAAAAAGTTTAAGTGAGGCTGTGGACCTGGTATCTATCCCAGCTTTATCCATTCTGGGATACTTCCTGGGATCTGCCACAGAAACTGAAAAAGGGACCTTTAGTCAACTATAGCATTTATTGAGCACCTGCTTGTGTTATTGATCTGCTTCAGACCATAATGGGATCAGAGGATAGCAGAGGCTGGTCCTTGATCTCAGGTAATTTAATCCTGTTGGAATAAGGAAACACCTACTCATGAAAAGTAGTTGGAATAATGTATTTATAGAGCTGTAGATATTTGTCTATTAATTCATTCACTCCTTCAATAAGCATCTGATGAATGCTGGCTCTGCAAGACACTGTGCTAGATGTAGAAGGTTCCAAGGAATAAGACTCATGCTATTCTCAAACCTTTCACATATCAGAACAGGGAAATAGACAAGACAATTAATAAACGCAATGTGTTGCAGTGCCTGTAATCCTAGCTACTTTGGAGACTGAGATCAAGAGGATCAATCATTGTTGGAAACCAGCCCAGGCAATCATCTTGCCCAATCCCCTCTTCAAAATAACCGAGCATAATCAACTCAACTGGTAGAGTGCTTTGCATGTATGAAGCCCTGAGTTCAAACCTTGGTCCCAACTAATTAACTAACTAAATAAAAACAATGCAGTTTGATAGATGCTATACAATAATTATAATATTAACCCTCATTTATAGAGCCCCTACTGAATGTCAAGTACTATTTACACCTATTGTTTGTAAGTATATTCATTAATTTTTTGTGTGTATGGTACCGGGATTTAAAATCAGGGCCTTGAACTTGCTAGGCAGGTACTCTACCATTTGAGTCATACCCCTAGCCCTATATTTGTTAATTCATGTAATCCTCCTTTAACTTTTGACTTTGTCAGTCATGGATCTATGTGATATTGGGCTTAACCTGTCTGGGCTTCACTCACCACATCTGTAACATGCAAAAGCTTAGAACCTATCTCAAAGAATGAAGTAAGTCATGTAAAAGCAGTGTGCCGGACATATAATAAGAATTCAAAAAGTGAACAATTATGGCATATGGCTTTTGTAGAGAATTTGGACAATATAGACAAATCTAAAGAAGAAAGCAAAATCTTTAACATCCCAATCAGAAACTTCTGGACTACTCCCTGTATATCTGTGGTCATGAGAGTCTTTTGACATGTTTAATTTTATGTAAGTGGGGTCACACACTTCATATTACACAGTATATTTTTTGGTGGTACTGGTGTTTAAACTCAGGGCTTTGGCTTGCTAGGCAGGTACATTACCACTTGAGCCACACCTCTGGCCCACACACTGCATATCAAAGTGAAAGTCATAGATATGTCTCAGCGTTTAGAATGAGAGCTTGAGCTACATTAGCCTTTTTGTCAGCTGCACAGCATGGATTTGTATGAGTGCATATTCATACATATATAGTTTATTTAACCAGCTCTGTATGGATTGACATTTGATTGTCATCTTGACTTGGTCCATTTTCTGTTGCTAATAACACAATACCACAGGCTGGGCAAGTTATAAGAAAAGAATTTTTGCAGGGCATGGTCCAAAAGAAAAGAGGTTTATTTTGGCTCACAATTCTGGTCCAAAGCCAAGGCCATCATTGATGGCCTTCTTCTACTGACAGAGCTCCAAGGTGGTGTAAGTAATCATATGGTGAGACAGGAGGCATACGTTTGTATATCTTCCAGTCTCTCTCTCTTATAAAGCCACTCATATTCAATCACGGGAGCTCCACACTGATGACGGTATCTATGCTAATCACCACCCAAATGCCCCGCTTCTAAGCACCAAAGTTATATTAAGTTCCCACCTTCTTAATACCTCACAATGGGAATTAAACTGCAATATGAGTTTCTTCAGGAACAAACCATATTCAAGCCATAGCACCTTCTATTTTTCTTTGAGCCAAGTTTTAAGGCAGTGAGAGAGGTGACTGGGGTAGAATGTATACAAGAGCTGCCAGAGTGGTGGGTGGAATAAGCAAGCCTCTCCCTGTACATTCTTGTATCCCTATAGCCTGCCCAGTCCCAGGAAATGCTCAGCCAAGCTGCTTCCCTGAAAACTCCATTGGGGCATTGGGTCCACCCTCCTTCCCCTCCCAGGAAGATCTCTGAGCCTTCAAGTCTTCTCCATTTGCCTTAGCTCCATTAGCCTGGGGCTGTGGGTGTGAATGGTACAGTCATTCCTTGCTAAGTGCTTGAATTAGACTAATAGGTCATTTGTGCTTTTCTCTGAAGAAGGTCCAAAATCCTGGTAAACAACCAGACCACTCTCCCAGTCCAGGGCCCAGAGCCAAGACTGGGGTGAGGGCACAGTGGCTGGACTGAAGCTTTTAATGGTATCATGGCTGGCTGGGATGGCTAATGCCATTAGACTAGCTTCTGTGTAATAAGGTGGAAAGGTCTTCTGGCAACAGTGGCAAGTGGAGAGTACTGAATTACAGTCTGGGTCAGCAAACTGTTTGAAAACAACTATCTCCAAATTCACCCACTCAATCACTCATTCATTTAACAAACCTTTAACAAGCTCTTGTCTTATCCTAGACCTTGAGTATATTTAGAAGAGATAATCTCTGTCTCTGCCATTCCATTTATTAGCTACCATTTCAATGAAGGGGCAGCCCAAGATTCTGGCAACTGAACCCTAATATCAAGCAGTTGGGATTCTTCTGTAATCCTGGTTGATTTTTTTAACATTTAGCTATTTGACATTGGGAAGCATTGTTCATGTCTCTAAAGTACTGTTTCCTCATCTACAGTGGGGATGCCAATAGAATATGTAATTTTGAGGGTTGCAGATTTGTTTCAATTTGGTTTTTAGCAAATATAATATTAAGCAATTTAATTTCAGCCAAAAGACCAATTGGTAATATCAAATAATGTTTATCCCAACTTTGTTTATTTATTTATTGACAGTACTGGGATTTGAACTCAGAGCCTCACACTTGCTAGGGAAGTGCTCTACTACTTAAGTCACTCCACCAGCCTGTTTTTATTTTGAATTTTTTTTTATCATTTTTACATTTACTCACATGTATAAACATTGTTTAGGCCACACACACCCCCATATTGAATATTTTTAGGATAGGATCTCACTAGCCCAGACTGGCCTCGAATTGCAATCCTTCTGATCTCTGTCTCCCGAATAGCCAGGATTACAGGTGTGAGCCCCTGGCACCTGGGTGATTTTTTTTTTTGGTACTGGGGTTTGAACTCAGGGCCTTTACCTTGAGCCACTCCACCAGTCCTATTTTTGTGATGGTTTGTTTTCGAGATAGGGTCTCGAAAAACTATTTTGTCTGGGCTGGCTTCGAATTGTGATCCTCCTGATCTCTGCCTTCTGAGTAGCAAAGATTACAGGTGTGAGCCACTGGTGCCCGGGTTGTGCCTGACTGTTTATATCAATTTTAATACTGTCGGTTGGCAATTTTCTAGCTTCGTGTTTCTATAAAAGCTTGTAAGCATGCGGCATTTATACTTGTCTTGATCTCCAGTATATTTAATTTAGATGATAGTAAAATATTTCAAACCTTCTCAGAGTTGTTTTGAGGGCTGGAAATTATAAAACTTTGTTTAATACAAGCATTCAATGAATGACAGCTGTCATTATTAATACCTCTGAGGAGGGGATCTATAGGTAACATGTTCTCTCTGTCCTGGAATAGTAGTATGGTAATGGTGCTGCTCTCTCTTCTGTTGTGAGCAGAATTCTGGGTGGAGCTGCCCTAGGACTTCTAACCAAAGAAGCTGGGAGACTCGTTGTTCAAGATTTCAATTACAGGACTGGTGGAGTGTTTTCCCTGCCTGGCAAGTGTGAGACCCAGAGTTTGAACCCCAGAACTACCAAAAAAAAAAAAAAATTGCTGGGTGCTCACGCCTGTAATCCTAGCTACTTAGGAGGCAGAGATCAGGAGGATCAAGGTTCAAAGCCAGTCTGGACAAATAGTTTGAAAAACTATTTTGAAAAAACCCATCACAAAAAAGGGATGGTGGAGTGGCTCAAGGTGTAAGCCCTGAGTTCAAACTCCAGTACCACAGGAAAAAAAAATTGAATTCCAGCACCAGGTAGGTATGGTGATTGCGCCTATAATCCCAGCACTTCTGAGGCTGAGGCAGGAGGATAGCAAGTTTTAGGCTGGCTGGGGCTACATATTGAGACCCTGACTCAAAAAAAAAAGTCTGGGCTGGGATATAGCTCGGTGGTACAGCGCTTGCCTAGCATGTGCGAGGCCCTGGGTTCGATGCCAGCACCAAAACAGAAAAGACAAAAAAAAAAAAAAAAAAAAGGCTGAACTCCAGGATGGAAGCCAGAGCTCTGAATCTGTAGCACAATCCCTGAGGGATCTTAAACAAATCATGAAGGCAGAGAAAGTCAGTATCTTAGTCAATGACCTTTTGGCTATAAGTAAGAGAGATATTAGAATTTGTAAAAGGGGACCCAACCATCATGCAAACCAATCCTAGGAAGAACAAGCATGCCTTAGGGAACCTGGGACTGGTGAGTCAAGAACCAATCCCCATCCCCATCTCTTAGCCGGTGCCAGTGGTTCATGTCTGTAATCCTTGCTACTCAGGTGGCAGAGATCAGGGTGGTCACAGTTCAAAGCCAGTCTAGTCAAACAGTTCCATGAGACCCTATCTTGAAAAAACCCATCACAAAAAAAGGCTGGTGGAGTGGCTCAAGGTGTAGGTCCTGAGTTCAAACCCCAGCACTCTCCCCAAAAAAAATCTTAAAAAAGATTGGGTCTGACTATGTTACCCAGGCTTGTCTTAAACTTCTGGGTTCAAGTTCAAGTGCTCCTTCTGCCTTTAGCCTTCCAGGTAGCTGGGACTATAGGTGACTATAGGTAACTTTTCAAGTTACTCTTATCATTAAAAATGAGGAGTTAACATGAAGATAAGTTTGTATTAACAGACTTTTCTAAAGTAGCACTTACCTTCCATTAGTTCTCCCAATACAGTCTCTACTCTCTCCAAATTCTCTTTCTGTTGATAAAAGGGTACATAAGCTCCAAAGTCTGCTTCCTTGAATTTCACATTTTTTCTGCGAATTCCTGTACATATAAATATTAGTAAAAATTGTGTGCTTTTTTTTTTTCCTGTTTAGCTATCTTTTGTTAATTTGATTTGCAAGCCTCCAGGTACTGAACATAAGAGGGTAGAGAAAAAGAGTTTTTTCTTCCCAATAAAAGCATTATACTTTCCTTGGCTGATAAACCCTGTGTTTTCCCCTTTATAACCTACCTGACATACAGTCATAGCTTTTTGCTTCATTCCTCTCTTGGGATCTCTGGTTCTTAGAAACGACAGTGTAAACCAGGCATGCTGGCACACCTGTGACCTCAGCACTTGGGAGGCTGAGGAAGGAGGATTGCAAGTTCCAGGGCAGCCTTGGGTACATAGTGAGACCCTGTCTAGAGAAAGTCTTTTCACATCTGAATCTAGAGATTGTTTCAATAAAATTCCACCTTCAGGTATCGAACTAGTCAAGGCCTTTTCTGAGATACTGGGCGGGTGTGGGGTGAATAACAATAACATCGGCTAACATTTATTGAGAGTTTAATGTGCACAAGGCACCAAGCTAATGGCTTAATGAGCATTATCTCATTTAATTTTCATAATTATCCCTATTTTATTTTCTCAGTTTTACACGGAGGCTTGGTGAGGCCAAGCAACTTATCCAAGGTTGTAGAAGTAACAAGTGGCTGATGCAGGAATCGAATCTCAATCTCTCTTGACTCCCAGGCATAATCTCCAAACCACATTGCATTTGTCCATTGTTGGGGTCAATCCCACATCCTAAATTACAATAGAGGACAGAATCTGGTGTGGGGTCAGAGGGAGCTCTTTCAGGTTGCTTGAATGGTTTCTTGGAAGAGAAGCTATTCAAGCCAGGTCTTAAACAATCATAGGATTTGTTAGGCAGAGGGCACCCCATAGATCAGAGTGACAAATGCAGAAACTGGAAAGGTCAGAAAGTGTTGGGGAGATGAGAAGCAGTCAGCTGTGACTGAAGTTCTGTGAGCAGAGGTGCTCCCAGGTCTTCCTGTCACCCTGCTCTCTGAGGGAAGAGCATCCTCTGAAGATTCACCCAAAGCAGGGCTGCCAGGCCCTGTGAAATGGGCAGGGGTCCTGAAGAACTGGTGTGTAGATTTCTGGCTTTGTGTGCTTGGTATTCCTATTCATGGGGAGCTCCATGGCCCCTCAACCCCTGAGTGACATCCCAGGGCAGAGGTCAGTGTGAGTGGGTGAGATGATGAAGAGAGTCTGTGTCTGAGCTGGGAACAGTGACAAGCACAATGGGGGAGTCCATCCCCCACAAAAGGATGTCTACAAATAGGCCTCCCTCCCTGGTGCTGACCCCTCTGACTCCCCTCAGTTGCTGTAGTTAGCTAAGTGTTGATACTGGAGTGTTGTTCCCGAGTTTGTGTCCTGGCATAGTTGATGATTGAAGATGCCAGGCCAAGAGTTAAGAGTTAAAGCAGGCACAAAGTTTACTGAAAGGATAGCAAAGCACCCTAATTGGTGGGACTTAGTGAAAAAGCTAAGCCAAACAATGGCTGAAGTCTAGGAGATGATATAGGGTATTAAATGGAGATAGACATTATGATTTGAGGACTCAGTAAGAATCAAACATTGCCCTAAGAATTTAATTTACCTGTGTGCCCTTTTTAAGCTGAGCTGCCTCATGGTTTTTTGTTGTTGTTTTGGTTTTGGTACTGGGGCTTGAACTCAGGGCTTACACCCTGAGCCACTCCACCAACCCTTTTTTGTGATGATTTTTTTCGAGATAAGGTCTCTTGGAACTATTTGCCTGGGCTGATTTCGAACTGTGATTCTCGGGCTGGGATGTAGCTCGGTGGTACAGCGCTTGCCTAGCATGCGTGAGGCCCTGGGTTCGATCCCAGCACCAAAAAAGAAAAGATAAAAAAAAAAACCTCTCCCCGAACTGTGATTCTCCTGATCTCTGCTTTCTGAGGAGCTAGGATTACAAAGGTGAGCCACCAGCACCGGCATGCCTCATGGCCTTTTGTTAGTACTTGTGTTTGAATTCAGGGCCTTGCTCTTGCTAGGCAAGAGCTCTACAACTTGAGCCATGCCTCTTGTCCTTGCCTCATGGTCTTGTCTCTGCCTGGTATCAATCTGGCACCTATAAAATTTGAAAATAAATTTTAAATAATTGCATAATCTTTTGAAAAAACATACATAGCAAAACTTATAACCCTCTTTTCCTATCTGTTTCTCTGTATTGTATACATAACGCATCTGCCACCACTCCAAACATCTCTCCCCTTCAAAACTCCCCATAGGACAGATTCATGCCAGGAGTATGTGTATATATAATCTTTGTTTTCTTTACCTCACATGCAGAATCCAATTCACACTTCCACAGAGCCCTGTGAGGACAGGCCCTATTATCCCATTTTATAGAGGTTAAATCTTGCTCAAGGTCACAAAGCTAGTCACTGGCAGGGTCTGAGTTCACTGTGAAAGTGTATGTGCTCTAGGGACTCTGAGATGCTTGAGGAGGGGGAAGATAATTTGGCAAGATAATTGCATAGGCTTCATGGCAGAGGAAACATGGAAGGCATCAAAGGGTAAAGAGAAACTCAACAGGCAGAGATGGGCAATGTAAGCATTCCTTAGGAAGGGAGGGAGGCCCAAGGGACAAGTATACCAGACAATAGGATATCAGAAGGGAGGAATCACACCCCTCTTTCTCAAGAAGGCTGAGCCTGGCACTTAGACTTGCCTTATTTCCCAACTTTGCCTCAAGGCAGATTCTGCCTGTGCCCTTTTAACAGCCTCCATCACAAAGCCCCCTTGTGTTTCCTGAAAGAGATCGTCTAACTCAAGCTGGCTCCCCATTATGGAGGAAGAGAGAGAGAGATCTGTAGTGAAGAAGCAAGAATGAACGAACTCCCAAATCAAATACTCAGTTTCTCAGTCATGAGAAACATGTCAACTGTTGTAAGGAATGCAGCTCTCCAGTTGCTCAAACACCACATATCGTAGTACAAAGAATATAATTGAAAGTAGATCCAGCTTGATCTGGATTTGAGTCTCAGCCAAACGCTACTTACAAGATAAATGACTTAATCTTGTTGAACTTTACGTCTCTCAAACTAAAAAAAAAAAAAAAAAAAAGGGTATTTTTGCTAAAAAGTACTGCTTGACAGGTTTGTCAGAGAGAAAGAGGAAAGGCCAGTGGATATAATGATGCTAATATTACTTCAGGGTTGGGTGGTAAGGCCTTACCAAATCCAATTTCTAATGTAGGAAGTGGATAGTATGAAATTTCAGAACTTTCATGAGAAGGTGACTTGCAGAAAATAGAGGGAAAGAAAAGAAGTGGTAGAAGAAGCATGCAGTCTCCAGTCTGAGAGTCTCTGTCATGCTGGAACAATTCCACAAACATCTCTAAACTTCAGTTTCTCACCTTCAAATGCCAATTTGACTGAATGAATATTGGCTGGACACATGCATTGCTATTTCATCATTTACTTATATTTTTCATCTTTTATTTTTAAATGTATTTGTTCATCTTCTGCCTCATCTCAGACGACATTTGAGGAGGCTTATGAAAATGCCGCACAGTACAGCAGAATGAAAATAAAGGCAAGCTAACCATAATGAGAGAATCAAAGTAGGTGGAAGTCAGATCACTTCAGTGACTTTTTTTTTTTTTTCAGTACTGGGGCTTGAACTCAGGGCTTTCACCTTGAGCCATTTTACCAACCCTATTTTTGTGAAGGGTTTTTCAAGATTGGGTCTCTCAAACTATTTACCTGGGCTGGCTTCAAACTGAGATCTTCCTGATCTCTGCCTCCTGAGTAGCTAGGATTATAGATGTGAGCCACTGGTGCCTGGCTTCAGTAACCTTAATGCATGTGAAAAGGTCCTTCCTGGATTAATATCTTTATTACAAGTGCCGAATAGATCATACTTGCAGATAACAGGGGTTAGAAAATGTCTTGAACAGAATGAAAGGTAGTAGTATTTTTGTTACTTTTTAGTGGTCCACCAGCTCAAAGATAGTATTTTAATTTTATAAATGAAACTGAGGTTAACTCTTGTCCTGGTACCATATGGAGTGTGTATGTGTGTTTGAGAGAGAGGAGAGAGAAAAAGAGAGAGAGGAGAGAGAGAAAGAGAGAGAAGCAGATCCTTTGTAACTTATATAAAGCACAGAGTTTGGGACCTCTGTGTTTGTCTTTGCCAAGAGACCACCACCAACTGCCTCTGCTTTCTCTGCTGTCCAAAGAATTACAAAAACACAATCACTTGCAAGTGGTGGTGGTACACACTGACAGTCCTAGCTCTGGGGAGTCTGAGGCAGGAGGATTATGAATTTGAGACCAGCCTGGGCAACATAAGCTGTTTTGAGGAACAACTAAAAACAACAAACAAACAAAAAATCATGACCAGGGCTGATGGAGTGGCTCAGGTGGTAGCACCTGCCTAGCAAATGTGAGGCCCTGAGTTCAAACCCCAGTACCACTGAAAAACAAACAACAACAAAAAAAATGTGACCACTTGAGTGAATGAGCATCCAGGAAAGGAGAGGCAAAGGAGAAAAAACATAAATTGGAACTTGACTACAACATTACTGAGTGCTCATTATCTGCCAAGCTACTCTAACAAGCACTTCACATATAATACCTTTAAGAATAGTCTGAGGGCTGGAGGTGTGGTTTAAGTGATAGAGCACTTGCCTAACAAACACAAGGCCCTGAGTTCGAACCCCAGTAAGAAAAAAGTCTGAATTGCGTTGGAGATGCAGCACTAACTTGGAGTCCAACCTGCTGGATAGGAAGGTGGGAACCCCACAGTTTTTTTCCTCCACCTCTCTGAACCCCAATTTCCACTGTCTCTTGAATCATTATAAATCAGTCATCACTGAATCATTAAGCTAAAGTATGTTAAGTGTTTTGCCCAATGTTGGCACGCAGTAAACAACACAAGTAGCAGCACACATCCATGGATGTTTTGCCACGCATGGCAAAAGCACCCAACTCCTGAAACCCTATGTCCCCTGATCCCAGCCCGGCCGCGGGGCAGTGGGTCTAGAAAGGCGACGGCAGCTGCGCCCCACGCTCTGCAGCAGCTCAGCGCCTGCTGAACCGCGGTGGAAGCCGCGGGCTGCGTGCGGGAGGAGGCGCGCCGCCTAATGCAGTTGTCAGTTAATTAGAGGAGAGGTTATGTCATTAACTGCGGGATCGATGCAAAGGGAATTAAGAGGCTCTGGTAGCGCCATCACTATTCACTCTGCACGCCACGAGCCGAATTCAACAAAAATTCGATACGCATTAGCGGACAATCAGCAGCGGCCCCGGGCGTTGGCCCGCCGAGTGGTGGAACCCGGGCTGGGTCGGGCAGCCTGGGGTGGACGCGGTGCTCTGCAAGGAAATACCGGGGCGAGCGATCCCTTGCGGGATGCACTCAGAGGCTATCATCACCGCCTGACCTGGCTGGGGCACGATGGCCGGGTCCACGTTTAAACATTCCAAGGATTTCTTTCTTTCTTTCCTTTTCGGACTTGAACTCAGTCCCTACAACTTGAGCTACTCCACCAACCTTTTTTTTTTTTTTTTTCCGGTACTGGGGCTTGAACTCACGGCCTACACCTTGAGCCACTCCATCAGCCCTTTTTTTTTTTATGTTGGATATTTTCCAGATAGGATCTCCCGAACTTATTTGCCCAAACTGGCTTCGAACCGTGTTCCTTCTGATCTCTGCCTCCTGAGTAGCTAGGATTATGACTCCTGCCTGATCCAAGGACTTCTGGTGCTTTCCCCCAGTTTACTCTGTCCGGTCCTCACTAAATCCACTCTAACACACGCTTCAGACGCTGCCCTGACTCCCCTAGGAGAGACCAAACCACTGTGTCATTTCCCCCTCACCACATTTACTTCTTCATAGCATTTATCACAGTGTCACTATATGGCCATCTTTGTAACTCCGTGGGGTCTGCCTTGCTTACCTGCATCCACAGTGCCTAGAACAGGGCAGGTGCTTAGTAAATATTTGTAGAAAGAATTAATTTATCCAAAGAGTTAGGAGGGTAAGGAAATTAAGGCTCAAAGGAACTAAGTGACTTGCTTAAGATGAAACTGATCTCCCAGCCCCCCAACCTCTTTCCTTCAGCAAATCACTTAATCTGTCTGAATATTCATTTTCCTGCCTAGGGGGAATTTAGCTGTAGCTGCCTCCATTCCAGGTGCTAGGGTCTGTCCTTTTTTTCATTTTTTTGGGGGGGGAGGAGGGAAGTAGGACTACATTTTGAATTTAGGGCTTTACACCTGCAAAACAGGCACTGTACTGTTTGAGCCACACCTTCAGCCCATTTTGCTCTGGTTATTTTGGAGATGGGATCTCCCAAATTAATTGGTCAGAGTAGCCTTGAATCTCCATCCTCCAGATCTGTCTCCCAAGTAGCTAGGATTACAGGTGTAAACCACCACACAAGTCTTGTGCTAGGGTTTCAATTCAGAGTTCACACTTGCAAAGCAGGTGCTCTCCCACTTGAGCCACACCTCCAGTCCTTGTGCTTATCCTTTATGTACATTTGCTCATTTAATTATCGAAACAACCCTGTGAGTTAAAAATCATTTTATAAAGGAATAACTTGATACATCAAGAGCTATGCTCATCTTTTGCCTGTTTGCCCACAGACTCTCTGCTATCCTTCTGTTACTCTATGTCACAAGGCCTCCCTGCCTATCCCCATCTTCTACTCCCAGTCCACTCCCAGCAGACTCCATTTCCCAGGCTCCTTTATCAGTTGACTTCTGGCTGGGTTTGGCCAATGGGAGCCACTGTACATGAGTTGGAGGGCAAGAGTACAGGAGAAAGTAGGATACCCCCAGCTTTAGCAGCTTCTGGCTCCATCTCCTTCCTTTGGCCTCCAGAGTACAATGGTAGTGGTTTCCTATCCCTGCTAATGTCTGGTTTACCTCACTTTTCCCATTACCCAAGTACTGGCTTCTCCATCACCCAAGTAGTTGCAGTGTTAAATTCTTTGTATTAAATTCTCTATGTGGGGGGTGGGAATAAAGGAGAATGACAGACGGGATGAATTCAACTATGATATATTGTAAGAACTTTTGTAAATGTTACAATGTACCCCTAGTACAACATAATATGATAATAAAAAAGCAAATTAAAAAAAATCACTGCCTTAACATTTTAAAAAATGAATTCTGTTTGAAATACTTAGAATAAAGCAATTTTCCTGATTTGTATAAGAGTTATGATTTGAATCCAGATCTATCTGACACAAAATTCACTTGCTTCAAGTTTTTTCATAAAAGATGACAGTGATCAAAGCAATAAGAGAATGATAACCCTATCCAGAGAGCTCTTCCCAGGTATCTTCTGTGAGAGAAATTCATTTTAAAGATAAAATGACTCATGGAAAGTTAAAAAAAAAAAAAAAAGAAAAAAAACCAGAAAAAACAAATGAAAGAGAAGATAATGACCCACTCATAAGACATATTCATAATTATTATGTTTATTTTTTAATTCTACTTTCCATATCTAAAATATTGTTTACACCTGTAAACCTGGGTAGTAATAGCATCTACCTGTTTTAAAGGTAAATGAGCTATTGTATGCCAAATACCCGCATATGGTAGCTGTTCAGTGCTAGTTCCTTCCCCAGCTCCTTTAAACCCTGGGGAATTTTCAGCCCTTCAGTCTTCTCACTAGGTAATCCTAGAACATGCAGGATGGCAGCGGTGTCTTTCATTCCCTAGTGTTGGCAATATACCAGAAGATAAGTGGCATTAATGTCACTTCAGCCATCTCATAGTAGAAAAACGTAGTTTAACCTAGACCAGATCCCTCATTCTTCAAGCGAGGAAACTGAGGCCCAGAACAGTTCAGAGATTTGCTCTCCAGAGTGTCAGGTGTCAATGTAAAATAACAACTTTACTTTACAGCAACAACCTATCAGAAAGCATACCAGGGTGGACTCAGAGTCACAGGTGAGAGAGGTTCTCCTCAAAGATAAATTTCTAACAGTCAGCCCCAGATATTCGTAAAAACTCAGACTGTGGCTGAAGGGAAAAGTCACTGAACCAAGTAACACAGCTAGCCACGTCTGTATTTACGGCTACGTCTGTATGTCCGGGACCTTACTAACAGGAGAGAAAAAGATAAGAGACACCATGGCCCCATTGCTGCTCTCAGAGAGGGCCCCACCCGACTGGGGCCTGTATCCTGAACTTGCTACCATGGTGGACAGGAGGGGCACTTCTGCAGAGAATGCTTAAAGGGGACAGCCTGGGAGACAGCCCCGCCCCCAACCGGGACCCTGCCCTCTGCAAGGGTAACCACTGGAGGTCTAAGTGCCCCCCCCCCCCCCCCCCCCCCGTCACCAAATGGAAGACAAGGTGCCTCCTCCTATGGATTGATGGGTCCAAGCCTCCTGGCCACACTCCACTTCTTGGCATCAATGTTGAGGAGCCATAATGGCAGAAAAACAAAAGGCCATTTTCCTCCTAGACAGTGGAGCCCATTTCTCTGTTTTACCTTTTTCTCCTGGTCCCCGGTCCAATGACAAAAGCTATTGTTCAGGGCAAATCTGGCCAGCCCCTAGAGCACTAGTTTACCTGGCCTCTGGACTGCTCTTGGGGAGACCTCCTCTTCTGTCACTCTTTCCCCATAGTACCTGAAACTCCAGTGTCCCTAATGGGACAGGATTTACTATCTCAATTAAAGGCTCAAATTCTTCTCCCCCCAGGCAGCTATCTCTGCTGCCCCCTCCTTCAGGAACAAAGAAGGTTCCACAGTGTGGACTGATGAGATGAGTGTAGGGTGAGCCAGGACAGCCCTCCCTATTCAAATAAAACTCAAAAATCCCTCACAGTTTCCACACCTAAAACAATATCCCCTCAAGCCTGAGGCCTTATGCCTATCATAAATTCCTTAAAACAATAAGGGCTACTAATTAGTTGCTCCAGCCCCTATAATAAATTTAAAATTCTTATAAAAGTTAATTTTAAAATACAAGTTACAAAGTAAACAACTGGAAAGGATATAGATAGGTAATAAATGTATTTTTGAGTAGTTAAAGGAAAAAGGAATGGTTTTTTGGATGAGAAGGGATTTTGGAAAGAAGGGTTTGTCATAAAGATTGTTTCAAATAGGAAGGATAAGGACAAACCATCAAAGGGTTTAGTATGTTGTATGAAGGTCTGAGTAAGTTTGAAAAGTGTATAATAAAAGCTTCAGTGTGTGATAAAGTTAAAGTTGAACATAATCTAAGAGTTGCCTAAAAGATTTTTAGGGTCATGTCAAACTAAAATCAAATCCTCTATGTCTATAAAATAACAAGGTTATCTTAATATTGTTCTGAGTAACATCTACAAAAAACCATTACAAAGAAAGATTTTATCAAAGAAATTATTTGTGTTTTCTGATGATCTTGTCAACCTTTAAGTACTACTAAATAAGAGCTCATTTACATATTTGCTTATGTGTCTTAAATGACCACTTTGTAACAGTGTTATGTTATACTTTATCTAAATATGGTACAAACATTTAAAAGGTTAAAAGTGTCAATTTATATAAAATAATGAGCTAAAGCTCTCTTTTATCCAAGAGTGTTACATTTAAATCCTGACAGTCCCTGCCTCCCACAGGTCACCTACCTAGGTGTGGCCTTAAAGGGACAGACTCACTCCCTGAGTCATAAATGCATCAACCCAATCTTCTGTTTCCCAACCCCCATACCATAAGACAGCTTACAGCTTTCCTGGCAGTTATAGGATTTTGCAGAATTTAGATCCCTAGGTATACAGTCCCTAAACAGACACCTTTTTATGCTCCTCCTAATATTCCTATTTGGGTCTTAGATAATGTATGGCCACCCATTTCTCTCTCTGTAGTTGGAGGACTCTTGAAATTGTCTAGGGAACATTTCACAGTGGTTCTCCTGGCCAATGCCCACCCTAATGCCTATGTTCTTGCTCTCCTATTCTTGAGCTCCCTCCCTTGTATCATACTACATGTCTGCTATTGCTAATCAAAAATTTAACCAGTTGTACATCCAGGGACACCAACCTCTCCAAAATGCGAGGATAGTTGGCTGATACCCACCATGCGGAGGTCGGAGGATTGGCTCGAGACTCTTTATGACCTATGGCTACAAGGGAGCTTCATTAACTTCAGGGAAGAAGAAATCTTCATTTTTGGAGACTGGGTGCACGCCATCATGAGGCTCAGCACCCCAACATTGTTTGCCAACTGACCCTCCCTTCCCCTACGCCGCCCCTTGCCAGCTCGGAGAAGCCAGAGCAAACACAACACCCCCCTTCCTTAACAAACAAAAAAGGGAGGAATGTTGGCAATAATGGCGCCGATAGGTTTCAGTTCTTACTGCACCCTTACGCTTCCGTTTCCCAGGGTCACGGTCCTGCCTCAAGTCTAGCTTGAATCCTTCTGCCCCAACCTCCAATCAGCATGAACCATAAGATCCTAACCAATCAGATCATGCGAGTCTCACTGAGGGGTATTTAAGCCCCTGCCCCTCTCTCCCTCTCTTGGCTCTCTCTGCTCACTCCCTCTCCCACCCAGCAATAAAGAATCTCTTCGCCAGATCACTCCTCTCCACGTGGTCATTTTGGAGCCTGTATTTCCTTACACCTAGTATTCTCCATATCAAACTGTAGATTCATCTTGCCCATTGGACCAGTGAATGTGAAGTCATAATCAGATTGCTGGCTTGGCAGTTACAATAAGCAAAAGATGTGTGCAATGAACGTTAGATCTGACTGAAGGCTCCCAAATCAATTGGGCCACCCCTAGAGAATTGGCTGGCAATGAACAAGAGTGTGAGGTGCGTTTGACACATGCATTCAGGGCCTGATTGGAGAGAAGATGTCTGTTCAACAGTCCCCAGGGCAATTTTCTCCTGATTGAATTGCAACTTTCGATCTTAATGGAAAAGAAGCCAAGTGTAAGAGGTAGTTTTCTCCCTGAACCAGAAAGCCTTGCGCTTTTCTTTCTGAACTTGGGGAGTACCAACTCCTATTACCTGAAAAGGGGCTTCAGAGGCCATAGTTTGCTGGAGGGAGGGTGCACGGGTTTGGTGGGAATATGGGAGAGTAGCTTCTTACCACAATTCCCAATGCTTTCAGAGAACTGGGAGACAGGGCAGTCTGTGGCAGTCCAGAAACTGCCTGTGATAACTGAACAACTGCAGATCACTGAGCAAGTATTCAGTCCCTACAGCCTACAGCCTGGAGCTGGTGGTCCCACCTATGTCCTTGGACCAGGCATTTCATTTCAGGCTGTCCTAACTACCTCACAAGTGTTTGTGGGCTCATATGAGTCGTTGATGTAAATGTACTTTGAGGAAGTTTGCAGATCTTACAAATGTATTTGAGGTTATTTATTTTGGCAGTTCTGAGGTTTGAACTCAGGGCTTTGTGCTTGCAAGGCTGGTGTTCTACCAGTTGAGCCATGCCTCCACCCAGAGGTTATGGTTTAAATCTAATTTAGCAGCTGAAAACTGCTCTTTGCCATAACGGCATAAGCAATCCACCTTTAGAGGTTAAGAGCACAGGGACTGTGGCTGTGGCTCAAGTGGTAGCACTTGCCTAGCAAGCACATGGCCCTGAATTCAAGCCCTAGTACCATCAAAAAAAAAAAAAAGAAAAGAAAAGAAAGAAAGAAAGATAAATAAATTGTAGAGGTTAAGAGCATGGGATTTGAAGCAAACAGACCCAAGTTCCAATCCCAGCTCACTGCTTGTTTTAATTCTCACATAGCCTTTCTGAGCATGAAATTCCTCATATGTAAGATGGTAGTAATAATGTAATGACTACCTGAAAGGATTTGTGAAGATTAAGTTAGATCATAGAGTGAAAGCTTAACAAATGGTAGCTATTGTTAAAATTGTTCACAAACTTTTCTATCAGTTAATATTTTGGAACAAAATAGAGAGTCTAATTACTAGATCATTATAATCTTCAGAACCTTCTAATACACAGTCTAATTTGTCACCCATGTTCCACCTCTCCAGGAACTGTTCCCATTCAAAGTTCCTGCCAAAAAGCTAGACCTGGGTAGCCATGTTTATACTATATGGCTCTGTTCCCTTGCTCACTATTTCCTGGACCAGGGCTAAATACTTAACCTAAGCTGGACCCCTGTGAACTGAAAGAGTCAATTGTGGTAAGGCATATAAACTCTAGTACTAATTCCACCATTTTTGGTGAGTATAGTTGCTGGTTAAGCTGGTATGAAGAGGAGAGATGCAGAGAGAAATACAAGAGCCCATTTAGCTTTGACCTCTGTGAAATTAAGGAAAAGGTCCAGTTCCTGATGACTTTTCAATTCCAAGAGACCAAGCTCTACTTACTTTCTGTCCTTGGAGTCTGTGTAAACTGCATCCACCCACTAGTGTTCACCTTTTCATATGCTAGCATGAGTGACTCCCTTTTTCTTATAGCCAAAAGGGACAAGATTAGAATAGGGGCAATGGTTTGTCCATTTATGAGATATAAAAATGCTTCTTTAGGCTGGGTGTTGGTTGCCCACACCTGTAATCCTAGCTACTTGGGAGGCAGAGATCAGGATGATTATGGTTTGAGACCAGCCCAGATGAATAGTTCCTGAGAACCTATCTGGAAAATTCCCAACACAATAAAAGGGCTGGGAGGGTGAGTCAAGTGGTAGAACACCTGAGGCCCTGAGTTCAAATCTCAGTACCATGACACACACAAAAAAACCCCTCAGGTGGATAGAGAGCTTGCCTAGTAAGTGCAAGGCCCTAAGTTCAAACCCCAGTACTCCCCTCCCCCTCAAAAAAAAGGTATATTATCTTATTTATTTGTCTTTTGGCAGTACTGGGAATTGAATTCAGGGCCTAGATCCTGCTAGGCAAGTACTCTACCACTTGAGTCATGCCCCCAGTCTATGATCTTATTCCTAAGAAGACATGAGGGTCTTGAGCATGGTAGGCAGTCACTCTACCAGTTGAGTGACAACCCCAGCACATTTTGCTTTGGTTACTTTTGAGATAGGGTATCACTTTATGTCCTGGCCAATTTGGGGCACGGTCCTAGTTGTGCTTCACCATGTAGCTGGAATGATTGGTACACGCTACCGCACCCGGCCATTGGCTGAAATGGAATCTCCCAAACTTTTTGCCTGGCTGGCTTCAAACCTTGATTCTCCCAATCTCTGCTTCCCAAGTAACTAGGATTACAGGCTTGAGCCACTACTCCTGGTCTTCTTGAGCTTATATACTTAAAATATACCCTCAAATCTGTAAACTGGCAAAGAAAATGGTCACACTAGGTTTTTTGTTGTTGGTTTTGCAGTGGTGAGGATCCAACCCATGGCCTTGCATATGCTAGGCAATCACTACCAGTGAGGTACATCCCAACCCCTTGGACTAGTTATTAGCAGAGTGTCTGACATAAGCAAGTTGAGAACCCTTTTTTATTTCATGTTTTCCTGGATATTTTGTAATCATAATGAAAGTCCCAAATGTTTGATTTACAATAGCATCTAGAAGTTCTCAAAAAAATTGTTATTACATGATCTTATACTTTCTGAAAGAATGTTGAAGATCTAGGGATGAATAGGGTTGGATTGATTTAAACTAAAGCAGGTCTTTCTGTGTTGTGTAGGCTGGGCTGGCCTCGAACTCCTAGGCTCGAGAAATCCTTCTAGCCAGTTGCTGGTGGCTCTCGCCTGCCTATAATCCTAGCTACTAAGGAAGCAGAAATCAGGAGGATCATGGTTTGAAGCTAGGCTAAGGGAAATAGTTCCTGAGACACTATTTTGGAAAACCCAATACAAAACAGGGCTGGCAAGGTGGCTCAAGTGGTAGAGCACCTGCCTAACAAGCCTAGCAAACCTAGCAAGTGTGAGGCCCTGAGATCAAGCCCCAGTACCACCAGAAAGATAAAAAAAAAAGAAATTCTTCTGTGTCAGCCTCCCAAGTAGCTGGGACTACAGGTGCTTACCACTGTGTCTGGC
Source organism: Castor canadensis (assembly GCF_047511655.1). Taxonomy (NCBI): domain Eukaryota; kingdom Metazoa; phylum Chordata; class Mammalia; order Rodentia; family Castoridae; genus Castor; species Castor canadensis. Next base: position 80,768,509 of record NC_133391.1, read on the forward strand.
TTCTATACATATTTTAATAGTTATGATGCTCATGAAAATATGTCAAGGCTTTGCTGCTAGAACTGAATTTTAAAGGAAACGCTCAGCTGGGTACTGATGGCTCACACCTGTAATCCTAGGTACTTGGAAGGCTGAGGTTGGGAGGACTGAGGTTCCAGGCTAGCCCAGGCAAATAATTTACCAGGCCTACCTCCAATATGATTAGAGCAAAATGCACTGGAGGTGTGGCTCAAGTAGTAGGGCATCTGCTTTGCAAGCACAGACCTCTGAGTTCAAGTCCCTCGGAAAAAAAAAAAGGGAAATTTCATCATCTATTTGAATTAGTAGTTTTACTGAAGATAAGGACTGAATCTTGGACAGTATGATTTTTCTCAAGTTTATTCCTACCCATTATAAATGAACAACAAGTAATCTTTGAATAATCATCACAGGACTCAAAAACAGTTTGAAACTTTGGGAAGTAAAGTAATTTTGATACAGATAGAGAACAAGAGTTCATGAACATAGAAACTCAACATGGCCACAGAGAGAAACTCAACATGGCCACAGGGAGAAACACAATTCTCTTTTGTTTGGCAGTACTAAAGTTTGAATTCAGGGCCTCATGCTTGCTAGGCAGGTACTGTACCACTTGAACCACTTTACCAGTCCTGTTTTTTGCTGGGTATTTTCGAGATAGATCTGGTGAATTATTTTTGCTCAGGTTGGCTTCGAACTGAGATCCTTCTTATCTCTGCCTCCTGAGTAGCTAGAATTACAGACATGAGCCACTGGTACCTGGCTTCTTTTCCTCCTCTTCTTCCTGCTCCCCTTCTTCTTTCTTCTTTGTTAAATAGTAAAAACCTTTTACTGGCCACTTCCAAGAATGCTTTATAGATTGTGCAAAAACATTCCTCACAAGCTTTTCCAACTACAACAGATGTCAGATAAAACACTAAGCAAGTTTAAGGAAAACAAGGCTAAGGTTCCTTCTTGTTACCATAATCCACATTTCTCCCCCTTAACAGCTAACAAATTCTTAAATTATTAAAAGGTTAAGGTCATGACCCTAGTCAAGAAGTCGTAAAGTATTATGGGTTATATTGTGCTCCCCTCTCCCAAACTGACATGTGGAACTGCAAACTCCCAGTGCCTCAGAATGTGATCTCATTTGGAAAAAAGATCATTCAGATATAATTAGTTAAGATGAAGTCATACCAGAATAGGGTGGGCCCCTAATTCAATACAACTGTTATCCTTACAAAAAGGGGGAACTGGATACAGCTCATACACACAGAGAATATACACACAGAGCATACACACAGAGAATGTTATGTGAAGATGAAGGCAATGTCAAGGTGATGCTTCTACAAGCCAACGTACACCAATGATTGCC